>NC_081834.1:54423395-57006006 GCF_030867095.1 Alligator mississippiensis
GATCTCACCTAGTCCAAGGTACTCAGGCTACAAAGCTGACAGGCACAGTCTGTAGCACAATCCTTGAAGAGAGAGACGATCTGTTCTTCCAGAGTCTCAAGAACAACAGGGGATGGTGTCAGCACAGGAGTTTTCTTCTTCTTTCCTTTTCCTCTCCTTCTCCTTTCTTTCTTCTTCTTCTTCTTCTTCTTCTTGAAGCACACACACTTTTTACAGATTTTTATACCCTCAGTTCAGCTGCTTCGAAGCACTCTCAATAGTGTAAATCATTGTCTTTTCTATTGACAAGGGGTTATCTGGTTTGGAACATCTCAGGAAACTGATTGATAATCAGGAAACACTTAAGATTAGGGAGTAACCCAAATACTTGGGAGTCAGCTTGAGATTCCTATGGATGGCAGATATACTGATGGGATATCTCATGGTTTCTTCAGGAACAATAGATAGCTTGCAGCATCAGGATTTTGGATTTTTACTTGTTGTGCACAAGCCTCAGCTTAGCATGACTTTTCCAGATTTTACTATAGTCTTTTAACAGACTTAAGACAATTATTGGGGTGCTCATAACCTTTTGTGGAGAGGACTCCCACCAGTCGTCTCAGGAAAAGTATGACAACACCTGTGATTAGGGTTCCAACAGGCTGGACGTTGTGATGAACCCTTAACCATTGTTCAAATGTTGCCCATACCCCCTCAGACTCGGTCTTTTGCCTCATCATTCCCTAACCCGGCAACCGAGTTTTAGTCAATCAAGTTTAAATAGGCCTCCCATAGTGGGACTGGGGAATGTACGGCCCGAGATGCCTATTAAACTTAGAGCTGTGTGTGTATGTCTGGGGGGGGGGAAAGTCCTTTGTAAATCCAGATTAGAACTGGTCTGATAAATGCTGAGCTGGGTGCGTGTGAACATGGGTTGATTAACATTTGAAGCACAGATTTCCCATCATGCAGTGCTCCCCTGCTTCTCTGGTCCCAGAATTCACTGCAGTCTCTGCTTCAGGCTTTCTGTTCTCCATCTCTCGTGTAAATGAATGGTCATCTGGTTCCATCTCGGATGCAAATGAGACCTAGGACAGTTGCTTCACTCTTGCCACCCTGACCTGGAGGGTCTTAGGTGCGTCTCTCACTGCATCTTAATCAGTTTCATTTAGGTAGAGGAGGGGAGGGAGGGGGGGGTGAGTCCTTTGTGAGTCAGACAGACTGCATCCTGTGCTAGGGTTGCCCAAGAATACAGAGCTGAGGCGTAACAATACCATCCCTTGCATGTAGACCGTTATCTTTGAACTGCATACCAAGGTCAAGGTATCCAAAGCATGCACAGTGACACCAACTCCTAAGCCTTTGGTTTACCTCCTCAATGCCTACACCTTCCCGTCTCCCCACTATTCAGTAGTCTTTCCTGCCATGTCTTGATGTCAAAATTAATAGGGGAGGCTGCACAGTGGGCAAGGCACACTTTTGAAGAGGTGGGCCACGTCTGCTTTAAGATCCCAACCCTGCCCCCAGCCTCATCCCAATTTTACTCTTGCTGAGCCCTCTAGCTCAGGGGCCTCTATTCAGGCCCTCTGGGAACACCCTATGATCACAGGTTCCAGAAACCACAATATCCACTACGTAGGCAGCTAGGAGCCCTGAGTCAGTTTCTCCCCTGCTTCACAGTCTAGGCAAGATTGACCTCATGTGGCCACAGAACGTACTTTAATGGCCCTGCTTTACAGTCCAGGCAAGCTATGCCTTGTGTGGGCACAGAATTTACTCTAGTCCTTATCCCCTGCCCACTCAGCGCAATGTCATGTTTAGGATATCCCCAATCATCCCCTTTCAGTGCTCTCCACATCCCCTACAGGTTCAACTCAGCTCTACAAGGAAACTGGAGAACTATAAAATATGAGCACCAGTCCCAGTTTAAAGGAGTGTCCCACATGGGGTTCACCATGCCCCTATGTGGTAGGCTCCAAGTAGAAAAGAAAACAAAACAGAAAGTGCCCGGGGTGCTCAGCTTGCCTCCTGAGTCCTCTCCCTGCAGTCTGGGCTCCAGTCCTGACACCTCTCAGACAAGGTCCCATCCCTGAAGGCTTCCACAGCCAGACTGCCTGCCCTGGCCTAAGGCTTGGTCTTATACAGGGCTCACTTTTGTTGAGAGCACCACATACAGCCACCAGCACAGTGGTGGGTGACAACCAGGGCCATCCATGGCAGGAGTGGGGGGGGCACAAATTGGAGCTATCGCCCTGGGCCCCGTGCTTTGGGGGGCCCCATGGAGCTGGGCAGAGCAGCAGCTCCACATCCAGCTGCTCACTACCCCCCCCACCCGCTGCCCCCCCACGTCCAGCTGCTCACTACACACCCTCAGCTTCTTCGGCTCTGGGATCAGAGCGGGGGGGTGGGGGGTCCCGCATTGGCTGATTTACCCCGAGCTCCACACTCTGCTTGGGTCACCTCTGGTGACCATGCACCGCCACTGGCATGGTGACAGCTGGCACTGTCCTATGTGTAGCTGCCACCATGGGCATCGAGCAGCTCTGCTACATCTCTTGTCTTGGCTATGAGCTGAGCTGGGAAAATAGTTACTCTTTTTAACTGGTTTGAGCGCAGGGCTGAAAACAATGTGCAGCAGAGCTGTGTGGAAGTCCCCTCTATTTCTACCCCTTGGGTCATCAGGCACTGCCTGCACCTGGATCCCGAAGCCATCTTGCTTCAGGCTCCCCTGCCTATCAGTTTGCTTCAGGCATCACCACACCGGCACAAGCAGAAGAGACATGGACATGAGGCAGAAGGAAGCAAGAGCAACGCGGGGAATCAGAACCAGGTAACCAGGAAATTAGGGAGGAGGAACCTCTACCAGGGACAGGATGCACTGGCAAAAGTACTAAAGGTAAGAGAGGAAAAGGTGGAGTGGGGTGGGTGATGGAGGGAAGAAGGGCTGGCTACGCCTGGACAACCATTCCCATTCTGGTAAAGGGTAGGGGCCTTGTTACACAGAACAGATAACTGAGCAATGAAAACAGCTCAGGAATCCAGATTCCCAGCTCTGCACTGCTCTAACCATTAGAGAGAGATTGGTCTGGACTCTGGGACTCTCTCATGCAAGAGGGAGTCCCGGAGTCCAGACTCTCAGCCGTACCCTCTGGATCCCCCCTTCCTCCCACACTCAGCTCCCCGTTCTCACTTCCACACGGCTCTGCTGCACATTGTTTTCAGCCCTGCGCTCAAACCAGTTAAAAAGAGTAACTATTTTCCCAGCTCAACTCATAGCCAAGACAAGAGATGTAGCAGAGCTGCTCGATGCCCATGGTGGCAGCTACACATAGGACAGTGCCAGCTGTCACCATGCCAGTGGCGGTGCATGGTCACCAGAGGTGACCCAAGCAGAGTGTGGAGCTCGGGGTAAATCAGCCAATGTGGGACCCCCCCCCCGCTCTGATCCCAGAGCTGAAGAAGCTGAGGGTGTGTAGCGAGCAGCTGGACGTGGGGGGGCAGCGGGTGGGGGGGGTAGTGAGCAGCTGGATGTGGAGCTGCTGCTCTGCCCAGCTCCATGGGGCCCCCCAAAGCACGGGGCCCAGGGCGATAGCTCCAATTTGTGCCCCCCCCCACTCCTGCCATGGATGGCCCTGGTTGTCACCCACCACTGTGCTGGTGGCTGTATGTGGTGCTCTCAACAAAAGGGGCCTCTAGTCACCCCCACTGTTTTCCCACCCCCTCCACTCGCCTGTCCACTCTTGTTCAAAAGGACAGGGCTGAGCAGCTCTCCACATGCTGTGAGACCCGGGTTGCTTTTACAAGCACCAAGCAGGGCTGTGGGCTGGGAAATGAGACTGCAACCAGGGGGAGCCTGTGGTGGGGCAGGACCCATATGCGCTGCACAGCGCTGTGACCGGATGTGGGAAAGGCCCGTGGGTGAGAGGTCACTTCCCTGGCGCTCCCTCGGGGGGTCCCACTGATGCAGGAGTCTCATGCTGTGTTTGGGATGCAGCTCCCCTGGGCTCCATGCCTACTTCCAGCCAAGTGCCCAATGCCACGCACAGCTACTTCCAGCCATGCTCTGCTCCACCCCCTCCCGCCTCCCGGCCTCCTCCCCCAGTGGCCATGGCCTTTAGAGCTGGGGAGAGGGATCCTGAGTTGTGAGTGGGAGCCGAGCACAGCAAAGACATGGGGCTTCAGACCTGAGCTCATGTCTCTGCAGGACAGAGACCAGGTCTGTGAGCCCAAGGAGAGCAGGGCTAGGCTGCAGCAGGGCACACAGCCTTGCAGACAGATGGGCCTCTCACTCCTGCATCCACTCCCCTTCTGCAGACCTTTCCAACTCATGTTCTTTAGCTCTCTGCATATTTTTATCTCCCAATTTGTATCCTACTTTCTGTCTCTCTCCCCCTTCCCCCTCTGTGTACTTCTCTCCATCGCTTTCTCTCTGTTCCCACTCACCACTCTCTCTCCCCCAATTGATTTTTTTATCCAACTCTTTCTCTCCTACTGGATATTCTTTCAATCTGCTTTTCTTTATCCCCTCTTGATCCTTTTATGTATCCATTTTCAAATCTATATATCAAATATATTTCTCCCTCCAACTCTTTTTGTTCCCATATGCCCACCTTTTTAGTTCTCTCTTTCTGTCAATTGATACATCTTTTTCTCTTACTGTGTTGTTTTTCTTTTTCTGAATGTATCACTCTCCCTCTTTCCAGTTATAAATAGCCAACCATCCCTTTGTTTCTGCTTTTCCAGAGTCCCTGACTCAGAGCTATCCAGCTACTGTCTCCTTACAGCTGAGGCTGTCTCTCTCCATCTTTCTTCATCTCTCCCTCTCTCACATGCACTTTGACCGGGGCACAGCTGACATTTCTAATTCTCCCATCAACAATGTCAGTGGGCTCTGACGATGCTGTTCCAGCGGAGACAGACTTAGGACACCCCTGCCTGGCATCAGTGCACTGACACAAAGGTCTGCATCATCTCCAGGTCTCTTACTCAACGTCAAGCCTTGGTACCGGGACCGGGGGACCTCACACCAGGGTGATGCTGGCTCTGAGGGGCTGTGCTTCCCTCTGACCAAGCCTTCCCCCAGACCACCTAGCCACTGGGATGTGAAGCAGCACTTGTTGCCCTCGACCTCCAGAGCCAGCTTCAAGCAATTCTGCTCCTCTGTGCACAGACAGGACAGCTAGGGTTACCCTGCCTATGGTGCTTCAGAGCCATTGCAGCTCCATAACTACTGGCTGTTGTCTTTCTGGCAAGAGGGAGATCAGAGATCATCGATCTGAGATCTGCTCACAAATTCTGAACTATTGGGCACAGCCCAGGCAGGAGGAATTGGGGCGATCACAACCAGCATTAAATGGAGGTGAGTCTGAGCTACAAAGGAGAGGGTGTGACATGGCCCTCTCCATGGGGGTGAGGGGAGGGAAGAGCAGAATGGCTGGAGGGAAAGACTGACCAACTGCCTTGGGCTAACACTGTGATAATGAGAGTGACTGACTGAATACGAGCTATGTGGCAGGATCTGGGCAATTAGACCACTAAGGCCCTCTGAAAAGCCCAGGAAAAACTGTTGTTACTGGATAAGGCCACAGATATTTTCAACTGTGCACTTGTATCTCGTGGCACTGTTGGTCTGGCTGTGCAGAACCTCAGTACAATTACAAGTGGATGCAGGTTTTCCTGTACAACTTCTAGTTTATGGATCTGGGCATGGAAAATTTTCCAGGCTCCCTTCTCTGTTCTTTGCTCCAATTTTACTCTCTTCTTCACAGTCTGTCTCTAGGACAGACAGTCAGGGGGATTTGTACTGAATCTGTATCACAACAAAACTGAGAGGCTTAAGCTAAGTTCTGTAGATCATTATTGCATGCGCTACTCATGCACACGATGAGAAGTGGTCTGTATCTGAGATGAGATTAGGGTCCCCTCGTGCCAGGCTCAACACAGACACATAGAGAGAGGCAGCCCCTTCCCCAGCTGAGATGTGGGCTCTATCTGCTGGGCTCTTCACAGATACCCTGAGACAGACAGTCTTTAATTCAGTTGAGACAAAGCCACATTGTTCCAGGTGCTGCACAGACAGGCCTGGAGAGAGACAGAAACTAGGTACTTTGATTTAACTACATAAGTAGCACAACGGAGAGGGAAAAGAATTATCATACTAATTTTATACAAGAAGCACATATTTATTCTCAAATAGAAGGAGGGACTGGCCAGAGACACAATACTGAGCTTGCAGCAGGAGGGGAATCTCTTGAATCCTCACCCTGCTGTAACCATCCTCCCAGACCATCATTTTCCAACCTTCTCTGTCACACACACTGTCTTTCACACCTCTCACAAGTCCATCACTTCAACTGAGAAAATTCAGCCAGGCATCAGTGGCCAAAAGCACTCCTGCTTCCTGGCTTGGAAGAGGTGTATGATAGTGAGGGTTTTCCTTGGCAGGGCAGAAGTCACTCCCCATGCATGCGCTGGCTTCTTAGAAAGATTAACAAACTCCTTAGAATATTTGTAAATTAACACCCATCAAAGACACCGGTGGGGAATTCCTGTATTTCAGGTTTTCTCCCATCCTTGTCTTCATTTTTCTTGCTTAATGCTGATTTCAAAAGAACAGAGAAGTCATGCAGCAGCTGGACAAAACTCATTTAATCTTTCTGCCTACCTGGTTTGTCACTTAGATTTCTCCTCTCTTTCTCTGCTCCAATCCTGTGTATACTTGAAATGTCATGTTTTAGAGTATAATACCCTCAGGAGTTTGCTATGCTGTCTTCTAGGTGTTCGGTATATTTTTTAGACTCTGCCTCATTTGAAAGCTCTGTAAGGTTAGTGGTGCTATCAAAGAGATCAGGATAAAGAGGAATGAGGCAGGATGTGAGGATGAAGGAAAAGTAAAAGCTAGCAGTTCAATTTATATTTGAGAGACTGCCTCATTTGACAGCTCTGTAAGGTTAGTGGTGCTACTGGAGAGAAATAAGAACACGGTAAAGAGGTAAAGAGGAATGAGACAGGATGTGAGGATGGAGGAAAGGTAAAAGCCAGAACTCACCAGAATGGATTGAGCAAGAATATGATGAGTGCTAGATCTGGGCACACTAATAGCTGTTGGCCACTGAAGGACATGTAGGGGTTTGAGACCTTTTTTTAGACAGCCCCTGTTCTCAGCAAAATGGGTCCTCCAGTGGAGTGAATGCAAAAACAAACTTTATTGAAATTTTCAAAATAGAATATTGCTAGCAAATAAAGAATAACATCATATACCCAAATGTAGAAGGATTCATACTTAGGTTAAAGTTCTACATCCGTGTCCTCCAACCTGTGGGTCATGACCCACTTTATGGGGGGGGCATAGGCGACATGTTAGAGAGGCATGGGGGGGGGTATGTGCCCCCCTCCCTCCCGATTTGTGTACCCACAGTAGGCACATTTCTGCAGCCTAGCTAGACTGGTACCAGCAGGCACTGCTTCATAGCCCAGCAGGCAGAAGCCCAGAGTGGGGCAGCAAGACTCAATGCTGCCATTGCTGGGACCCCCGCACCAGCTGCACTGCCACCAGCATGAAGGCCACTCTGCTTTCACCTCCTCCCACTGCCAGCCACTTGTATGCCGGGTGCAGCTCTATCCCAAAACCATGACCCAGCTGCCACTGCCACTGCCCTCAGGCTGCAGCTCTACCCTAGAGGGATGGAGGCATGGTGGGGATATGTGGGTGGCCTGAGAGGAGTGGTGGCAGCACCTGGGCCATGGTGGCAGAGTAGACCTGTGGTCCAATGCCTGAAAAGCTGGAGGCAGAAGGAAGTGAGAACAGCACAGTCCCACCCCTGTCCATTACTCCTTGCGTTGCTGTTGATATGGTTGGTGCTGGGGTCTCAGCAGTGTTGGTGGCAGCAATGAATCTCACCGCCTGGGGTGGAGGCAGTGGGCTGGGAATGAGTGGCACCAGGAGGGCTGGAGGGAGTGAGGGCTGTGGGTTAGGAGTGAGGAGTACTGATAGGACCAAGGGGCTATTTTCTACTTAAACTATTTACTGGGTCAGGACTGGCCATCAATGTTTACAAATGGGTCCTGGTACAAAAAAAGGTTGAGAACCACTCGTGTACATGGATGCTTTAGAAATAGGATGATGCAATGGACCCTGTTTTTACCAATGTAATTCTATAGACCCAAACTCTGCTCCAGGTTCTTTGACTTGCACACTCCTTGCTTTGCAGGTCTGATCAAAACTGGCAGGGCCACAGCAGTTTATTCTCCACTCCCACCTCTCAGCCTATCCTGTAGGAACACTACAACCCTAGGAAGCCTAGGTGATGTACTTTCACATAGAAATTTAATATATTTCAAGTGCTAGGTTGAGTTTCACTAGATTTTGCAGATATTTACTTCTCATAGGGCATGTATAGAAAAAATGAGGGGCATGTGTGCACAACACTTTAAAGCAGGTTAAATGCTTTTGCACCATTTTAATGGTGTTGGTGTTTGCATGTGTCCATGGTGTATTGAACATTAATTCCAGCTGCTGTAGAACATTCGGCAGCATACTGCGCCTTAAATGACACTGGAGCACAGCAAACTAAAACACATCTGAGAAGTTTTAATTCGCTGCCCTACAGCCATGAAGCGAAGCAACAGGCTCAGTGAGGCTCAGGGGCTGTGCAGGCAGCCTGGCAGCAGCCTGGGAAGGCAAGTTCCACCAAAGGAAAAAAAAAAAGCGGCAAGCCTGATCTTTGTTTTTCCTTCTGGAGCTTGCCTGCCTGCATGAGCTCCTTCCCTTCGTGGCTGCGGTGCCCCCCAGGACTTCCTGAGCCAGGTTCATTTGGATGAATGCCACTGGGGGGGGTGCCACTGCCGTGAAGCGAATTACCAACTCCCCCTCCCCCACCCTCCTACAGCCCAGGGACCGCTTCACCCGCTAGAGAGGAAGGTGAGGCATGGGTGTACACAACACGGGGGTTTACTTCACCCTAAATTGAAGTGGTGTTTTTAAAATCCCACCACTTCAATTTAGGGCCCCCATTTCATCTACACATGCCCATACATACCAGCTGCAGCTCCATTCTGCCTGCCTGACCTCTATAATTTCTAAGTTCCCCATAACCAATATCCACATGTGCTGGGGAACAACTGTAACCATGGACTGTGGCTAACCAAGAGTCCATTTTAAATCCAGTTTCCTATAGTCTAACTGGCCTCTGAAAAATTAGCACCCTCCACCAGAAACATTTACCTATATAGTAATGGGGAATAAGGCTGTAATTCTTTTTTTAGTGTTTGCTTTATTTCTAGGCTAGGAAAATCCAGACTTCTATACTACAATGAAAGTATGTCTTCACCTATGGATCACTGGCTCAACAGGGGCTGGGGTGGCATGGTTGCTAAGGTGAATAGTTGACAGCTCAGAGGTTGCAAACTTTGAGGCCAAAGCAGTAGCATTCACTGGATGGCTCAGTCAGATTCGAACAAATCTGTGAATTCCGCTAAATACCTTGTGACAAGGACATGAAAAGGGCAAGGACTGAATCATCAAATAGGATTATTCTGTATTAGTGCAAGCTGGTCCTGTAAGTAAAAAGTCTTTCAACGAAGAATGTGCCCAGATACTAATCTACCAACAAGCATGTATCAGACTCAGGATGTCTAGCTCCTTAAGGAGCTGGGGCTGAGTGCCTCCCACCTTGACCTCAGCACCATGGACTGTCCTTCTGCTCCCCCTATCCCCTAGGCCTGTGAGAAAAGGCAACTATTCGATTCAGATTCGGATTCAGCTGGTTCGGATTCAGCCGATTCAATTCGGAGATCCAAATCGCTTTCCTGATTTTATTTGGCCGATAAGCCACAGTGGGATGAAAATTGCATGGGTGGTAGCTCTTGCTGAGCCCACTAAGCATGCCAAGCTTCAAGGAGATAGGTTCAGGGGTTTCTGGGAAACTGCACCTCAAACTGCTGACAAGCAAAACTCATGACATAGGTGACACTGTGTATGTGTTAAGGTACAGTGGGGTGAAAACTGCAGGGGTGGTAGCCCCTGCTGTGGCCACAAAGCCTGCCAGCTGTCAAGGATATATGTGCAGGGTGAGCCTGGGTTCTAGGGCCCTGCACCTCTGGCCACGAGTAGGCAAAACTCATGACATAGGTGCTTGTGGGACTGTGTGTGTGTTCAGGTGCATCCTTCCTGGCACTGGGGCCTCTGCACAACATAGCGGTGTGCCTCCATGAGGCCTTCTCCTCCCCTACTGCCTTGGCCTGGTCCACCGCTGTAAACAACGGCAGGTTAAAATAACTTAACACCCAAGCACCAGCAGCATCAAAGGTACCAGACAGAACTGTCACAGAGCCTTTCTTTTTATAAAGGAATTGACAGCAACAAGTAAAGATGTTGTGTTGGATATATGTTACTTGTGGTATGTGGTGGCTTATCTTGTGTTTTTATGTTTATATGTTTATTATGAAAAAAAATAAAATAGTAAGAAAAATATATCTTAGGAAGCTTTTGGGTGGAAAAACCTTTTGTCAGGCTGAGGAAGTACCTGCAGTTGGTGTGTCTCCTGGTCCTGGATGGACGGAATAATAAAGAAGCCAGAGGCTGACCTGGCATGCAATGCAGGCAAGAAAGCCGGTCAGTGAAAATGGAAATGGAGGTGTTAGGGGGTGAGGGACAGGCTGGTGGGGGAGAAGGGGGGCGGGGGAGAGGGAAGTAGCAGCGCAAGTAAAAGTGCAGAGGTACCTGGGGAGTCAGCTGTCCAAGTTTTGCCTGCCTGCAGCCAGAGGTGCCGGGCCCCAGAACCCACACTTCCCCTGCAGTTTTCACGCCTCTGCGCCTTAACACACACACACTGTCACCTATGTCGTGAGTTTTGCTTGTCAGCAGTTTGAGATGCAGTTTCCCAGAAACCCCTCCACTTATCTCTTTGAAACTTGGCACACTTTTTTGCCTCAGCAAGAGCTACCAATCCTGCAATCTTGACCCCACTGTGGCTTAACAGACACACGTGACATGAGTTTTGCTTTCAGGATTTAAGGTGCAGTTTCCCAGAAACCCCTGCACCTATCACCTTGAACCTTGGCAGGCGTCATGCCCTCAGCAGAAGTTACCATCCTTGTAAGTTTCATCTGAATCAACCAAAAACAACAAAGTTATAGATATTTCATTGATTCCACATTATACCGTAGAGCTGAATCGCCGAATCTTTTCCGAATCGATTTGGAAGCTCCAAATTGATTTGGAAAACATTAACCTTCTAGTGATTCCATTTAGATTTATAGATTCAGCCTCTGAATCATTTGAATCATAACTGAATCACGATCCGAAGCTTTGCATAGCCCTACTATCCCCCAGGACAGGGGCAGGAAGCAGAAGCCACAGACCACAGAGGGAGCATGGAGGCCCCGTCTGCTACTGCAATCAGAGTTGTCAGTAAGTTGCTGTTGGCTGAGGGCTCAGGGACTGCAAAAGAGCCCCTTGTAGGCCAAATGCAGTCCATGAGTCACAGGTTGGACAGCCCTGTTGTAGATAGTCTCACACCATCTCTTAGACCTGCCACCATTTCCTAGTCATGGAGTCTAAACTGCTAACAATACTCACAATCCCAGCCTTCCAGCCTTTTCCAGGTGTAGCTGTTATCTGCTCACTAAGCTGCACAGCTCTCCATGATTCACGTGCACCAGACACTGCCAGTCACGTTCTGATACCTGTTATCACCAACCTCCTTCCCGAAGGGTCCTTGTCACCCTTCCTTTTTCTGTACCTACAGGTGATGCATAGCAGAGCAGCATGGCAGAACCTGAAAGAAGAAAACCAGAGTACTGCCGAGGAATTCATCCTGCTCGGGGTGTCTGATCAACCACAGTTGGAGCTGTTGCTGTTTGTGCTCATTTTAGTCAGCTACATGATGACGCTGCTTGGGAATGTCACCATCATTGTCGTCTCTCGGCTGGACCCCCATCTCCACACACCCATGTACTTCTTCCTCAGCAACCTCTCCTTCCTTGACATCTGCTATACTACCAGCGTTGGCCCCCAGATGCTGGTGAACTTTCGTAGCATGCGCAGGTCAATTTCCTGGGGCAGCTGCGTGGCCCAGCTCTACATCTCCCTTGGCCTGGGGTCCACAGAGTGCCTCCTGCTGGCAGTCATGGCCTTTGATCGCTACGCTGCTGTCTGCCGGCCCCTGCACTACTCAGCAATTATGAGCCAAAACCTCTGCCTGCTTATGGCTGCTGGATCCTGGTTTGGTGGTCTGGTCAATTCACTGGCACAGACAGTGCTAACTATGCAGCTGCCACGATGTGGTCGGAACCATATTGATCACATCTTCTGCGAGGTGCCCGCCTTGCTCAAGTTGGCCTGCACTGACACTTCCTTCAATGAGGCAGAACTGCTTTCTGTTAGTGTGATCTTCCTGGTGGTGCCTGTGAGCCTGATCCTCATCTCCTACGGCTACATTGGTGCTGCTGTGTTGAGGATCCGCTCGGCTGAGGGCAGGCGCAAGGCCTTCAGCACCTGCACCTCCCACCTGGCTGTGGTGTCACTTTTCTATGGCCCCGGCATCTACACATACCTGCAACCTCCCTCCAAGGGTCAGGGCAAGATTGTCTCCCTGTTCTACACAATGGTCACCCCAATGCTGAACCCCCTGATCTACACACTGAGGAACAAAGAGGTACATGGGGCCCTGAGGAGGCTGCTTCAGAGAAAGCCAGGCCTTACAGGTTGGGCTTAGTTCATTGACCTGGATCCCTCTGTTCCCCATGCCTCCTGGAGCATTTCCATGTCTTCCACTTTTAGCCCCCCAAAATCCCATTTCTTTTTACTCTCTTCAACCCTTTAGGTCTCTTCTATCTCCTGCAACTGATTATATGAAATCAGGAAGTTAGCCAAAGGCTTGATTTTCATTTAGAAACCAAGTTTCTGCTCCCAGGACAGAAAGAAATTGTGACCCACAGCCTGTTCTTCTGATGCAGTACTGGCAGACTGCATAGGGTGCCTGCCAGTTGAAGGGGAGATGTAGCTGGTGTAGAAACCTGCAGTTGAGTCCAGAGCTGATTATGGGGTTATCTGACCCAGGGATTCTGCAGTAGGTGGCTAGGGCTGATTGGAGGGATTCATCTAACCCAGGAGAAGGGCTGGGCTTAAGGCAGATATAAGCCTGGTCCCTGAGCAGGGCTGGCAGTAAGCTTTTGGAGCCAGCTGAGAGAACACCACCTCAGCAGGATGGCTGCAGCTCTAGGAAGTCAGCATTTGAAGCAGTCTGTAGGTTTGGGAAGGAACTAAGTGTGGAGGAGGTTCCCAGGGACCCAGGAAGGGGTCCGCATGAGCCCAGAAAGAGAGACCAAGAGCCAGTGGGCTCTGGCTAATCCAGAAAGAGGAGCCAAGTATATAGGACCCATTTCAGGGTGAGCCCAGAGAGAAGGGCCAAGCATGTAGGACCTGAAGAGGGGTGTGACACCTAGAAAAAGGCTGCCAGTATGAGGCCTGATGAGTCCAGGGGCCAAGTATGAGGGACCTGATGAGGTATGTAAGCAAGCCAGAGAGCAGGGCCAAGTGTAAGGGACCTATTGAAGAGTCTGGGGGGTCCAGAGGGACCGGAGGATGAAAGAACCAGGGGAGCCCAAGGTAAAGAGACTGAACTAGGGCCAGCAGGCCTGGGAGTCTGTAGCTCAAGATGGGTGAGGCTGGAGTCTTACAGACCAGGATGGGCAAAGATAGCCAGAACTGGGAGGCTTGTGGCAGTGTTGCTTCTAGACAGTACCACTGATGGCAAATTCCAGGGAAGGGCAAGTATAAGGCACCCAAAAACACCATCCCCCATTGCCTTATGGGTTACCTTTTGGTGGGGAAAGGCTAGGGGAGCACATCCTGAGAAAAAAGCACTGGAAGGAGGTTTCGGTGGTCCTAGGGCCCAAAGAGGAGGCCAGTTAGAAGGAGCAGAAATCTCAATGGACCCATGCAGGGCCAGGGCCCAAGAGGGGTCAAAAAGTCCAGGAGAGACCACTGCAGAGCCTGCCAGACCTGAAGAAGCCTGGAGATCTCAATTGGCCTGAGGCAGGGCCAGGACCTTGGAATGGATAGGGAAAAGGTCCATGTATGGCCACAGCCTGAAAGGAACAGGATCGAGGAGACTGTGGCCCAAAATGACAATGGCTAAGGTGGTGCCACTCGAGTTGGGGAGGGTCCAAAGGAGAAATTGAGAACAGGACCCTGAGGCTGAGAGCGTACCCAGCAGGAAGAGCTGGAGCTGAGAGAAAGTAAAACCAGAAGTAAGTCCAGAAGTGTCCAGAGGCTGCGGGGAAAGAGTGGGATCAGAGGTCCAGCAAGGAGCCAGGAAAATATGAGAGCAGACAGGTCCAGAGGCCTGGAGAGAGGCCAGGAATGTGTGGGACTAAAAGTGTCCAGGAAGAGACCAAGGAACCTGGAAGCTAAGAGAGGGGCCAAGTGAGAAACTGAGGGTCCTGAGGGCCCAGACAGGGGCCAAATGAGAGACTAAGGGGTATGGCATCCCAGGGAAGGGCTGAGGGAAACACCAAGAGCTCTAAGGGCCCAGGGGAGGCTTGTGTGTGTAATGAGAGAACGGCAATGAGGATGACATCTGTGAGGCTTGGGGCATGGAATAGGGACAGATCGGAGCTATGCAATTAGCCCATAGAGTGCAGACCACAAACACCAGGTGATCATTGAATTAAGACCAGGGCAGCCTCCTGCATCTTAAATAACCATTAATTATCAAGGCGTGGCAAGTGAGAAGGGCCAATTGCCCATAGAATAGGGTAAAAGGACATTTTTTTTTGGCTTCCAGGGGCTTCATGGTGACCTTTGGAGATGGTACCCTGTGACAGTGACTATGTGCATTTGTGGCATGACCTCACACCAGGCCTCTCAGCAGAGCTGGAACTCTACTTCAGCCTGGGCAATATGTTTTTTTTTAACATATCCACAGCTAGCTACCACATACCATAGGCTGATCTTATTTGGTCCTTCATTTTCTTCCTGACATATTGTGCAAAAGCAATAAGGAGGGCATTAGTGTTAAAAGAGGCCTCAACTTAACCTCAGGGGGATCTGGACCCACATCTGCCACTGCCCTGCAAAGTGTTCTGGTCATCTGAATGTGAAGTGGGCAGAGCTGAGAAGATTCTCTGCTCCTCCAGGTACAGCCGGCTTACAGAGAGGAAAAGGTTGCAAGAGTCCTGGAGCCCAAAGCTGTGTCTGCAAAAAGCACATCTACTGTGCTCCCAATGTTGTTTATTCATTTTATCCAAAGACCATTAAATGCAATGAGCATAATCAATGTCAGGGGCAGAACCAGGACTCCTTTTCTCCAAGCCCAAGGACCTCCTCCTGCAGATACAAAATCAGGCTCCCTCTTGCATGTTCTTCTAGTTGTATGACTCTTGCATCCTTTTTCTCACAGTCAGCTAGTTTCAGCAGGAGGGGTGGTGCTCTCAGCTTTGCATAGGCCATGGTCTGGGGCTTCTGGCACTATTCTGAGAACTGGGAGGTGAGAATCTTAGACTCAGAGGCTTTCAGTATGGAAAGTAGAAGGCTAAGGCAGGGTTATGGTAGAGGTCTATAAAATCATGAGGAGTATGGTTCAAGTGAACAGGGAACTGTTGGTCACCATGTCCCAGAACACTAAAAGGAAAAGACACCTGATGAAATCAGCAGGTGACAGGTTTACAATTAATAAGAGAAAGTACCTTTTTATGCACTCTGAAGATAACTTGGAATTCTTTGCACAGGAGTTCGTGGAGGCAGATAAAATAGGTTCAAGAAGAGACTGGAGAGTTTCATGGATGATTGATGGCTATTGAATGGGACCATTGGCAGCTGTAAACCAATAAATGCCATGGAGGTTATTTAATATTAGATACATCCAACTAGAAATGTCTGGTTCAATGCTCTCCCTTTATAGCACCCACTTCTGCCACTGTTGGAAACAGGATGTTGGGCTAAATAGACCATTAGTCCAGCCCAGTATGGCACTCGTCATGTTCTTATGCTATGTTGTCAAGTTGGAAAGGGCATTCAAGTCACCCAAGGTCATCTGGTCCAAGCACCTGAATGAATGCTTGAATGTTACTTCTTAATCAGCCCTGTCTAATGATACTTATCCAGCCTGTGCTTCAAAACTTCCAAAGAAGGAGATCCCACAACTTCTCCAAGCACTCTATTCTACTTACATTTATCTGTGTTGAGTTAATTCTGTAGCCTCAAATCCCTGCAAGGCTGAGGGGGAGCTAAAGCCTTGGCCTCCAATTTCCAGAACAGGTGCCCTCACTAATAGGCCATTACACAAAGCTCAGCCACCGCTGCCCACAGCTGAAACTGGATCACAGCAACCTGAAGCAGGTGAGGGATCCAGCTATTTTGTGGTTTTTGGAAAGAGTGAAATACAGTCACTTTTGGGGACATGCAGAATTTAACTATGCAAGTGGGACTAAGTGGAACTAGAAGCAACATAGGCTGTCTGTTTCTGTTTCCCATCCCCTGTTTCTGTTCTTTTGGAGGACTAGAGACTCCATCACCAAATAAAGAGGCAACAAACCAGTCTCTCATTGGTTCTGTAACTGCTCTACCTTCAAAACATATCTAAAGATCAATGGAAAGATTTTTTTCAAGAGGCACTGCAGTGGTCACATAGACATAGATGCACATGTTTGATGATTCAAGGTGGCCAAAAACAGAGAGTACCCAGGTCATACTGAAAATCAAGTATTCACAACATTGAGTTTGGCAAAAATCATGAGACTTAAGTATATTGTAACTTCTGCAGTCTTTGCTTTGTTTTTTGCTTTCTAAGCCCTCAGGCCAGAGTGGGTTTTTTAAATTCAGACTCTACTCCACATCCCCAAAGAGTAAAAATATGCTTGTTTATTCATGATTGCCAACATTGTCTCATAATCATGGTAGCGTAACGTGATTTTGTAGGCACAAAGGTCCGGGAATTATGCAAGAGGCATGGAAATGTTTATGCTTTCATCTTGTATTGGTCTATCTGCATGACTAGAATAAAGTTAGACACACTTTTGAATGCAAGACCTAACGAACATCCTGCATTGAAAATCTTGTCTTATTTTCTTCGAAATAGGCAATTGGTCCAAAAAGACAGAGGTTACCAACCCCCGGACTGTAGCTCAGTGCTGGGCCGTGAAGGGATGACTGCCACTCCACTGGAGGGTTAGGTGCCGGACCAGAAGTCCAGAAGTGGCCGGCATACTGCAGACCGGTAGCCAACCCTTTTTTATACAGAGTATAAAAGTATAAAAGTACACTAGTCGCTTCCGGTCTGCGGTTTGCCAGTCCATGGTCTAAAAAAGGTTGGGAACCACTGCAATTAGCTATATCGCCCCAAAGTGCCAAAGTGATACTGAAAAACAAGTATTCACAATATTGAGGCGTGCAAAAATCATGGGACTTAAACAAATTGTAACTTTTGCAGTGTGTTGCTTTGCTCCCCAAGTCTCAGGGAGGGACAGCCTCCCTCATGCCTCACCACACCCCTGTCCTCTAGTTCACAACATCCCTCCTGGCTCCTTACTTCTTCCTGCCCTATTTCTGCATCCATTTCCTGGGTCCTCAGCCTTCAGATCCCTTGATGCTCCCTGCTTACCCATGGAAGAATCACGGTGGTCACCCTTCATTGAGTTCATAGACATTAGGGGAGCATCTACACATGCAAACGTGCGCTTGCAGTAGCTCATATAGAAGTGGTGCAAATTTGAGGAGGGGCTTTTTGCCTCAGTGCACGTGCCCAGACATGCACTTTGGTGTGGGGCAAATTGTGCCACCTGGGGCAAAATAACCCTGCCTGGCTCCTCCTGGGTCTGCAGCCAGGGGAAGCTAGAGCTGGGAGCCAGTACCTGTGCTGTCCCCAGCAGCATAAAAAGCTGGCCTGTCCTGGCCCCATCAGTGCAAAAAACTGCCCTGCCAAGTAGCAGGGCTACTCACTCTCAGGAGCTCCGGGTGTTACTCAAATTGCCAATTGCCCAAATCAAAAGCAAGACCTGATAAGGGGGGATAAGACAAAGTGCTGTGTTTATTGATTACATGAATTAGATGTGGAAGTTTGAACACACCATTCATACAAACACACACAAATTATTATGCACATCATTACACACAGACACACTTATACACAAAACAACCACATACATCAGATATAGTTACCAGCAATAGCTGCTCAATATCAGCACAGGGTGGCCAACCTCAGCTTATTGAGTAGATGATGATATTAGAAGATAGCAGCTTGGAGAAAGATCTTGGAGATAGCAACTTGGAGACAGCAGCTTGGAGCAGGGTGAACAGACGCATCTGTGTGCTGACAAAACAGCAGTAGAGAGAGAGAGACTCACCCAACTTGGCATTTTCAAAGTCTTCTTTTATAGGGGTTGGCATCCTTTGTTTCGGTACTTTGGGATTTTCCATACTCAGCTTCTGTTTTTGCAGTTGTTTTTCTTTTGTCTTCAGCTTATCTCAGCCTTGGAGTGTTCTTGCTGCCCATCTGGCAGGATGGGTGCATTCCTTCTCCTTGTTATATTCTTTGTGCCCTAGGCCTAAAAGGGATTCTTCAGCCATTCATTAATTAGTTTGCTGACCCGTAACTTACATTTGGCACCTTGCTGCGTACATAAACAGTTAAATCTTCTTCTCCCATCTCTATGCCATTCTCTCACCAGTCACCCTTTTACACACATACATAAAGGCTATGCAGAATTCATTCACTTATGTCAAGCAGAAGGATACAAAATGGAGTTTACAAGTAGCTTACAGGACAAGACTAACATGGCTACATCTTACTATTAATACACTCTATGTTAACATCAGCTACATTAGTTCAGTTCCTGCTACACTGCGGCCCAGCCAATTGCTACCTGGAGACACTACCCCTTGTGCCAGCTGGACTGCTGAAGCAGCCCTGAGAGTTCCCTGAACCCTCTACCCACTGCAGCAGTCTGGCAGTGGGGGCTGCTTCCTGGCTGTGACCTGCTGCCCACCTGCCAGACCCAGATGGGGATTGCACAGCCAGTAGAGACATCTGTCCCTCTACGCCAGCTGCCAGTGGGCTGTGGCTGCAGAGTTGGCCTTTGTGCAGCACTACTGCCATGTGTGCCCCCTGCCCAGCCATCTGGGCAGCTATCACCCGGAACATGTTCCAGGTGTGGTGGCCTGCTTTGAACTGTCAAAGCATGTCCTCCTGGCCCTAGCTGGCCAGGAGGTCAGCATCCTCCAGCTGGGTCCAAGGTGCCAGCTCTGAGTAGGTAGGGTCCTGCCACTGGCCTCCCTAGCAGGAATTCTGGTGTTCTCTAATTGAAAACTGAAAAATCCTTGATAAAAAAATCCCAAAGTGACTCTGTAAAATACCCATGTTCCTCCACAATTAAAACAAAAGACCACTATATATATAAATATATATATATATATATATATATATATACATACATACACACACACACACACACACATACAGAGAGAGAGAGAGAGAGAGAGAGAGAGAGAGAGAGAGAGAGAGAGAGAGAGAATCAGTCGAGCAATGTTTTATTGATATATCTACAGTGTTAACGCAATTTGGAAGCCTACCAGTGTCTCTATCATCATAATAAAGTGAATTCTAAATACCTATACATTTTGCTATAGGTTATACACCCCCACCCCCTGCACAGGGGCCACAGCCCCACCCCCACGTCCTCCCACAGCCCCCTGGATTGCTGCCCTGCCTGGCCACATTCCCCACCGGTTCCTGCAGGCCCCCCCCCCCGATGGCTGCCCCACCCATCCCCATCCCCCCCTGCTCCCCCAGCCCCACAAAGGCTGCCCTGCCAGGCGCCATCTCCCACTTGCACCCCTAGCCCCCCAATGGATGCCCCCCTCCCAGTCTCCAGCACTTAAAAAAAAATAAAAAAGAAAGCCTCTAGCTATTGCAGTAGCAGGGGCTCTGGGGCCTTCTGGCAGAGCCCACCCTCCTCCCCACCATGCAGCAGGGGGCAGTGGGGCCTGGGCTGGGGCTGTCACCTGGCCCCGCACTGGGTGGGGGGCCCCAGTGATCCTGATGGCAGCTGGAACTGCTGGTGAGTGCTGGGGGGGTTTGTTTTTTTTAATTGCTGGGATGCTGGGGTGGGTAGGGCAGGGCTGGGGGATGGGGCCAGGCAGGGAAGGGATCGGGGGGGGGGATTAGGGGGCTGGGGGGGATGGGGCCAGGTGGGGCAGGGACCCGGGGGAATGGGGGAGCAGGTGGAACCGGCGGGGGTCTCCCCCATGGTCCCCTCCCCCCACCTCCAGCCCCCCCCTTTACTAACAGCACTGGAGCCTGGGTCCAGGTCCCTGTGGCTGGCACGCTGCCTGCCCTGCAGGGGAAGGCAGTGTGCTTTAGCACCAGGGTGAGGGCCAACCATAGAGACGCTCTGGCAGCCAGAGCATCTCTGTGGAGGACCCAGCCTCTGGTTGCCTCAGGGCATGGTCCAGGACTGTGCCCTGCCCCACTTTTTTCTCTGTGGGATTTTTTGACCCCTGGATACCCAGGGGTCTAATTTTGACCCTGCGCTGCAGATTTGCAGCACGGGGAACATTTTCTCATTCCTGCATGTGCCCCTTGTAGTGTCTCAAATGAGTTTGAGTCACTTTAAGAGACACATGGGGGCTTGTCTGGACATGGCTAGGGCTAGAAGGGACCTTGGAGATCATTGAGTCCAGCCTCCTGCTCCAGGGGCAGGAAGTCAGCTAGAGTCAAATGATCCCAGTAAGATAAACGTCCAAACATTTCTTAAAGGAGTCCAGAGTAGGTGCTTGCACCACCTTTGGAGGCAGTGTATTCCAGGACCTGGGGACTCGGACAGTAAAGAAGTTTTTCCTTAAGTCCAGCTTAAAACGTTCTTGGAGGAGTTTGTGACTGTTGGACCTTGTCATCCCCTGGGGCACTCTGGTGAATAGGTGTTTCCCCAGATCCTGATGCACAGCCCTGATGTACTATAAACTGCCACCAGGTCACCCCCGGGCCTGCGCTTTTCCAGACTGAAGAGTCCCATGGCTCTCAGCCTCTCTTCATGAGGCCTGTTTTCTTGCCCTCTGATCATGCACATGGCTCTCCTCTGGACTCACTCAAGCTTCTCAACATCCTCCTTGAATTGTGAAGCCCAGAAGTAGATGCAGTACTCCAGCTGTGGCCCCACCAAGGCCGAGTACAGTGGGAGGATGACATCCTGAGTTTTACTTGAGAAGCATCTATGGATGCAAGCCAGAGTTTGGTTTGCATTACCAACTGCAACATCAGATTGCAGGCTCATGTTCATCTTGTGGTCAATCATGACCCCCAAGTCTCTTTCGGCCACGGTGCTAGCGAGTGTAGCACTGCTGAGCCTATCAGCTTGCTGCAGGTTTTTTTTTTCTTAAGGTGGAGTATCTTAAATTTGTTGGTATTGAATGTCATCAGGTTTGTATCCACCCACTTTTTAAGCCTATCCAAGTCAGTCTGGATCACCAGCCTATACTCAGGTGTGGACGCTCTACCCCAAAATTGGTTGGTACCAGGGGAATCTGAGGCAGGAACCAACACCTGTGACTTCAGTGGGATCACCCCCCTTAAAGGAAGAGGATAATTCCCCCTACTTATTTCGGGAGGGTGAAACTGGCTCAATAGTGGGACACATGAGGCAATATCACCAATTTCCTCCAAAAGGGTGACACTGGATCAAGATTTGGATGAATGAAGAAAGACACATGGGACAGCATGATTCATTTGTGTGCAGCAGCATTCCCTGATTCATATATGAATTACTTACTGACTCATGTTGATAAGTAAATAACTCCTCCTAAAAGCAGAACACACCACACCTGTCCACCAGTTACGTCACTCTGAAGCTGTGGGGGTCCTAACTGCACACGGGACTAGAAGGACGCTGGCCACACCCAGCTAGGGCAATTCTATATTCCCGTTCATTTCTCCAGACCTGCCTCCTCTCCTATGCCTTGAACTTGCATTCAGTTGGGTTCCCTCTGAACTCACTTCAGTTCATTTCTGAACTGCGCACAAAAACTTCTTAATGATCTGCCTCCACTTTCCATGGGGCTTCTCAGAGGCTGCAGCACAAACAGGACATGTTTTTAATAAGACCCAGATCCTATCTCAATTGTTGCCAGGCAGAGCAGGTGCCAAGATGTTAACAATGCCCATCATACTACAACCTGAGGCCTAATGAGGAGTCAGGCGCTCCTTTGCTGGGGCTGCTTATGCAAGGCATCCAATGAAATCTCCTTTGTTGAAGTCAGGTGAGGGAGGGCCCAGCATGGAGCCTCCCCAAAGTCACTCAAGGGAAAGTCACACACAGCCCAGGGCTTTCCTGACAGGGCTGAAACAGGGAGAAAGGAAAATCCAGCCCAGGCCAGAACACCAGCGTACTCAGGTCAATGACCTGACCTCCCACCTTAGCCAAACGTTACAAACCAGCTAGCCTAATCTGCTATCTTTGATGCAGCTCAGGCATCAGACAGGTTTGGGGATCCAAAATGTCTGCGAGACATCACTGGCCACCTAGCCCAGTACTCCACACCCCTCCTTATGCACATTTTCAGGCCAAATGGACTAGTACCAAATCCATAAAACAGTACAGTATTGGCTGCCTAGTTTATTACTTAGTACCTCTGGACACTAGATCAGTGGCCAGAAACCCAGAATCCAACAAGCTTTGCTGTCAGTTGATTGATTGGCCAGGTAGTGCAGCACATATTCTACTGAACCAGGGATCGGCAACCCTTTAGTGCCGCAGGCTGCCATGGGCTGTTAGTCCCCTCCTCAGTTTCCAAGATGCCTGCTGCCACCACCTCTGCTCTTTGTGGTACAAGCAGCTGATTCCTAAACCTAACACCCGGGGTGCAAGAGCATGGGGCTGAATTTGTTGGTGATGGTAGGGCCCTCCTCTAGGAGAGGAGAGACAGCAAATGGGGGGCTGTAGAGGTGGGGTGCTGAAGAGGTGGGCAGCAGTACAACACAGGGAAAAGACACAGCGCACCCTGGGCAAAACTGGATGCAGCTGATAACCTGTTCTACTGCAGGGCAGTACCAACATTAGTGTACATATTGATCACAGTATATGCTGCGTAAGGGTGCTGCTACAGGCTACCCACCTCTAGAGGCCTATTAGTGCCTATACTTCCAGTCTCCCCCATATTTAGTAGTTTCGCCCACCACATCTTCATATCAAAATTAATAGGGGAGGCTGCACGGCAGGCAAGGCACACTTTTGAAGAGGCAGGCCACCTCTGCTTTAAGGTCCATCCCCCACCCCTAGACTTGTCCCAGTTTTACTCTTCCTGAGCCCTTTAGCTCAGGGCCCTCGATTCGGGGCTGCAAGCTCCTGGCTCAGCTCCGGCCACACCCCGTGATCTCAGGTCCAGCAACCACAAAATCCGCCACGTAGGCAGCTAGCAGCCTTAAGTCTGTTTTTTTCCTGCCAGCTCCTGCCTTACAGTCTAGGCAAGCTCAGCCTCGTGTGGCCACAGAACCTACTCTAGCCCTTATCCCTTGTCCACTTGGTGTAATTTCAAGTTCAGGGTGTACCCAGTCACCCACTTTCAGGGGTCTCCACCTCCCCTACAACCACAACCCAGCTCCCTGGGGAACACAAGAACTACAAAATACAAGCACCCGCCTGGTTCAAAGGACTGTCCAGTACAGGGCTCCCCATGCCCCTAGGTGGTGGGCTCCAAGTAGAAAACAAAACCAAACAAAACAGAAAGTGCCCAGGGTGCTCAGCTTGCTTCCTAAGCAAATCCCCAGCTTCTCTTCACTCAGGGTTGACATCTGAGTCATCTCCCTGCAGTCTGGGCTCTGGTCCTGACACCTCTCAGAGAAGGTCCCATCCCTGGAGGCTTCCACACCCAGATGGCCACCCTGGCCTGAGGTTTGGGCTTGTATAGGGCTCACTTACATATGACCCATCTATTTCCGCCCCTGGGTCATCAGGTGCTGCCTGGACCTGGACCCCATGACTATGTTCCTTCAGGTTCCCCTGCAGGTGAGTTTGCCTCAGACATCACCACAGGGCCACAGGGAGAAGAGAAAAAGAGATGAAGTGGAAGAAAGTGAGAGTGGAGTGGGGAATCAGCACTAGGGGGATAGGAGCTTTTACCGGGGACAGGATGCACTGGCAAACACACAAAAGGTAAGGGAGGGCAAGGTGGAGTGAGGTGGTGATGGAGGGAAGAAGGGCTGGATACCCCTGGACAACCATTCCCACTCTGGTAACAGGTAGGGGCCTTTTTACACAGAACAGATACCTAAGCAATGAAAAGAGCCCAGGAGCCTGGCTTCCCATCTCTGCACTGCTTTAACCATTCAACTCCACTCTCCTCTCACACAAGGGAGATTCCCAGGGTCCGACTCTCAGCTGCACCCTCCAGATCCCACTTCCCTCCCACACCCAGCTCCTCATTCTCACGTCCACACAGCTCTGCTGCACATCGTTTTCAGCCCTGCACTCAAACCAGGGAAACATGCTAACAGCTTTCCCAGCCCATCTCACAGTCATGTAAAGACAAGAGACAGCAGAGCATCTTGGTACCCAGGGTGGCAGCGACACATAAGACAGTGCAAGCTTCTCTCCTGCCGGCAGTGGTGTGCAGTCAGCCACCACGGTGCTGGTGGCTGTATTTAGTGCCCTCAACAAAAGGGATCTCTGGTCACGCACACTGTTTTACCAACCCCTCTCCTCGCCCTTCCACTCCTGTTTTAAATGACAGGGCTTGACAGCTCTCCACCTGCTGCGGGGCCTGGGTTGCTTTTACAAGCACAAAGGCAGGCCTCAGGGCTGAGAAATGAGACCTGGAGCCAGGGGAGAGCCTGTGGTGGGGCAGGACCCATATGCTCCGCACAGCGCTGTGACCGGATGTGGGAAAAGCCCGCGGGTGAGAGGTCACTTTCCCGGCGCTCCCTCGGGCAGTCCCACAGTTGCAGGAGTCTCATGCTGTATTTGGGATGCAGCTCCCCCGGGCTCCATGCCTGCTCCCAGCCAAGTGCCCAATGCCATGCACAGCTACAACTTCCATTCACATCTGCTCCACCCTCTCCTTCCCCCTTCCCTCTGCCCCCTCCCCTCAACAGCCATGGCCTTTAAAGGGATTGTGGGCTATAGGTAGGAGCCAAGCACAACCAAAGACATGGGGCTTCAGAGCTGAGCCTCTGTCTCTACGGGACAGAGACCAGGTCTGTGAGCCCCAAGAGAGCAGGGCTAGGCTACGGCAGGGTACACGGCCAAGCAGACAGACCATGCACTCCTGCATCCACTCCCCATTAGAAGACCTTTCCAACTCATGATCTTTAGCTCTCTGCATATTTCTATCTCCCAATTTGTTTCCTACTTTCTCTCTTTCCTCCTCTCCCTCTGTATACTCCTATCCATCCTTTTCTCTCTGTTTCCACTTGTGTCCTGCCACTCATCACTGTCTCCATCAACCAATTTTTTTAATCCAATTCTTTCTCCCCTACCATATCCTTCTATCCATCTAGTTTTCTTTATCCCCCTAGATCCTTTCTGTGTATCGATTCATTGATCTATACACAAAATATCTTTCTTTCTCCAACTTTTTGTTCCCATTTACCCACCATTTCAGTTCTCTCTTTCTATATCTTTCAACTGATTTGTCTCTTGCACTTGTTTTTGTTTTTTATTATCTACCACTCTCTCTTCTTTTATAAATACCCATCCATCTCCGTGTTTCTCCCCTGTATTCCTTGGCTGGCAGCTATCCAGCCATTGCTTACTTACAGCTTAGTTTCTCACTCTCCTATGTCTTAATTTCTCACTCTCTCATACACACTTTTCCCTGGGCTTGGCTGGCATTTCTAATTCTCCCATCAACAATGTCAGTTGCTTCTAAGGAGGCTGATCCAGCTGAGACAGACTTAGGACACCCCTGCCTGCCAGCAGTGCATGGACAGAAATGTTTGCATTGTCTCCAGGTCCCTTACTCAAAATCAAGCCTTGGTACTGAGGGTCCTCATAACAGGGTGATGCTGGTTCTGAGGGACTGTGCTTTAGATTTGTTCTGAAGGTAGAGCAGTTACAGAGCCAATAAAAGATTGGTTTGTTGCCTCTTAAATGGGTAGCTGATGAAGGAGTCTCAAAAGAACAGAAACATGGGCGGGGGAACAGATGGAGTCAGACATCCTATATTGCCTCTAGGTCCACCTAGTCCCACTTGCAGGGTTAAACTCTGAATGTCCCCAAAAGTAATTGCATTTGACTGTGCAAAAGCCACAAAATAGCTGGATTCCTCACCTGCTTTAGGCTTCTGTGATCCAATTTTAGCTGAAGGCAGCAGTGGAACTGCTACTCACCTTTTGTGTAATGGCCTATTAGTTAGGGCTCCTGTTCTGGAAACTGGATGCCAAGGCCTTGGCTCCCTCTCAGCCTTACAGGGATTTGAGGTTGTGGGGTGGGGCTAGAACAGTTACAGCTGCACTAGGAACAACAGAATGAGATCAATACATACAACTGTACATGGAATAGACTGGCCAGAGAAGTTTTGAGGTCTTCTCCTTTGGGGGTTTTGAAGCACAGGCTGGATAAGTGCCATTAGACATGGATGATTAAAAGTAACATTCATGCATTCATTCAGGCATTTGGACCAGATGACCTTGAATGACTCTGATGTCCCTTCCAACTTGACAACATAACATAATAACATGACAAGTGCCATACTGGGCTGGACTAATGTTCCATTCAGCCCAACATCCTGTCCCTGACAGTGACAAAATACATGGAGAGCACTGAACCAGACATTTCTAGTTGGATGTATCTAATATTAGATACTGGGTTCCTCCTTCTGGGTTTACCCAGAGCACACATAGGTCCTAAACTCTTGGTCCCGCTTTCTGGGCTCACATGGACCCCTTCCTTGATCTCTAGGAACTTTCTTCCACACATTTAGTTCCTTCCCAAACCTCCAGAATGCTTCAAATGTTTCCTTCTAGAGCTAAAGTCATGCTGCTGAGGTGTTCTCTTAACCAGGTCCAAGATCTTACTGCCAGCCCTGCTCAAGGCCTGGGTTTATATTTGCCTTAAGCTCAGCCCTCCTCCTGGATCAGATTTCTAAACAGCCCTAGCCACCCTCTGTGGCATCTCTGGGTCAGATAATCCCGTAATCAGCTCTGGACCCACCTACAGGCTGCTACATCAGCTGCTTCTCCCCTTAAACTGGCAGGCACCCTATGCAATCTGCCACAGTCACATCAAAAGGAGAATAGGCTGTGGGTTCAATGTCTTCCTGTCCTGGGGGAAGAAACTTTGTTTTTAGGTGAAAATCAAGTCTTTGGCTAATCTCCTGATTTTTCATATAATCAGTCACAGGAGATAGAAGAGACCTGAAGGATTGAAAAGAGTAAAAAGAAATGGGATATTTTGGGGCTAGAAATGGAAGGAAGGGAAATGCTCCAGGAGGCATGGGGAACACAGGGTTCCAGGTCAACTGACTAAGCCCAACCTGTAAGGTCTGGCTTTCTCTGAAGCAGCCTCCTCAGGGCCCCATGTACCTCCTTGTTCCTCAGTGTGTAGATCAGGGGGTTCAGCATTGGGGTGACCATTGTGTAGAACAGGGAGACTATCTTGCTCTGACCCTTGGAGGGAGGCTGCAGGTATGCGTAGATGCCGGGGCCATAGAAGATTGACACCACAGTCAGGTGGGAGGTGCAGGTGCTGAAGGCCTTGCGCCTGCCCTCAGCTGAGCGGATCCTCAACACAGCAGCACCAATGTAGCCGTAGGAGACCAGGATGAGACTTACAGGCACCACCAGGACGATCACACCGACAGAAAATAGCTCAGCCTCATTGAAAGAAATGTCAGTGCAGGCCAACGTGAGCACTGCGGGCACCTCAAAGAAGAGGTGATCAATATGGTTCTGGCCACACCGGGGCACCTGCAGAGTTAGCACTGTTTGTACCAGTGAGGTGCCCATACCACTGAGCCAGGAGCTGGAAGCCATGAGCAGGCAGAGGCGACGGCTCATTATTGTTGCATAGCGCAGAGGCTGGCAGACAGCAGCGTAGCGATCATAGGCCATGACTGCCAGCAGGAAGCACTCTGTGGATCCCAGTCCAAGAGAGATGTAGAGCTGGGCCACACAGCTGCCCCAGGAGATGGCCTTGCACGTACTGTGGAAGTTCACCAGCAACTGGGGGCCAAGGCTGCTGGTGTAGCAGATGTCAAGGAAGGAGAGGTTGCTGAGGAAGAAGTACATGGGTGTGTGGAGGCGGGGGTCCAGCTGGGAGACGGCAATAATGGTGAAATTCCCAAGCAGTGTTATAATGTAGCTTATTAAAACAAGCATAAACAGCAACAGCTCCAACTGTGGTTGACCAGACAACCCCAGCAGGATGAATTCCTCAGCAGTACTCTGGTTTCCTTTATTCTGCTTCTCCCATGCTGCTTTGCTGTGCATCACCTGTTGGTACATAAAGAGCAAATGTGACAAAGAACCTTTGGGCAGGAGGTTGGTGATAACAGGTATCAGAGAGTGACTGGCAGTGTCTGGTGCACGTGAATCCTGGAGGGCTGTGCAATTCCGTGAACAGGTAGTAGCTACACCCCAGTGAGTGGGTCTGGAAAAGGCTGGAAGGGTGGGTTTGTGTGCTTGGTAGCACTGTTGAATCCATGACTAGGAAATGGTGGCAGGTATAAGAGATGATGTTAGGATGTCTACAACGGGGCTGTCGATTTTATAGCTTGAGTACTTACTACATGTGGCCTACAGAGGCTTAGTTTGCAGTCCCTGAGCCCTTAGCGAGTAGCAATGCTCCCCACTGCTCTGGCTGTGGTAGCAACCAGGGCCCCCATGCTCACTCTTGGACTTGTTGCTCCTGCTGCCTGGCCCTGTCCCAGGGACAGGCAGTGCAGATGGACAGTAGGGCTGTGCAAAGCTTCGGATCGTGATTTGGATTCAGAGATAATTTGGACAATTTGGAGGATTAATCTATGAATCCAGATTGAATTTTGGGAAGCTTTAGTCTTCCGAATCAGTTCAGAAAAAATTCGGAGATTCGTATGGTATAATGGGGATCAATGAAATATCTATAACTCTGTTGTCTTTTGGCTGATTCAGATGAAACTTGCAGGGATGGTAGCCTATGCTGAGGGAATGATGCTTGCCAAGATTCAAGATGATGGGCACAGGGGTTTCTGGGAAACTGCACCCCACATTTCTGAAAGCCAAACTCATGTGTGTGTTGAGCCCCATCAGGATGAAAACTGTAGGGGGATGGTAGCTCTTACTGAGGCCACAGTCCTGCCAAGTTTCAAGGAGATAAGAGCAGGGGTTTGGGGGAAACTGCACCCCAAATTCTTGAAAGCAAAACTTATGTCATGTGTGAGTGCTAAGACGCAGTGGAGTCAAAACTGCAGGGGTGGTAGCCCCTGGTTAGGCCACATAGCCTGCCAAGTTCCAAGAAGATAGATGTAGGAGTTTGGGGGAAACTGCACCTCAAGCTGCTGACAGGAAAAACTTGTGACATAGATGACCCTGTGTGTGTTAAGGTGCAGTGGGGTGAAAGCTGCAGGTCTGCTAGCCCCTGCTGAGGCCGTGAAATCTGGCAGCTGTCAAGGAGATCAGTGCAGGGTTTCTGGGTTCTGGGGCCCTGCACCTCTGGCTGCTGACAGGCAAAACTCGTGACATGGGTGCTTGTGCAACTGTGTCTGTCTTGGGGTGGGGGGGGGGGGGGTGGTGGTGAAGCTACTGCAGGCCTGGCTGCTAAGCTACTGTGTTACCAATCAGTCTTGTTTCACTCAGGAACCAGCTCAATGCATAGTAGCTAGCTACTAGTAGCGACTAGATAACGAATTAATTAGCAAGGATTAACACCTACAAAACCACAGACTAAGGAGAGGAAAGAATCAGTACAGACAATCAACTGCCCCAAGACAGAGGCAGTCAGTTGCACCAGCACCCATGTTACCAGTTCTGCCTGTCAGTAGCTAGGGGTGCAGAGTCCCAGAAGCCAGAAGCCCTGCACTGATCTCCTCAACAGCTGGCAGGCTTCCTGGCCACAGCAGGGGCTAGCAGACCTGCAGCTTTCACCCCACTGCACCTTAACACACACAGTGCCACCCATGTCACGAGTTTTGCTTGTCCACAGCTTGAGGTACAGTTTCCCCCAAACCCCTGTACCTATCTCCTTGAAACTTGGCAGGCTTTGTGGCCTCACCAGGGGCCACCACTCATGCAGTTTTCAGCCCGCTGCACCTTAACACACACAGGGTCATCTATGTCACTAATTTTGCCTTTCAGCAGCTTGAGGTGCAGTTTCCCCCAAACCCCTGCACCTATCTACTTGAAACATGGCAGACTTTGGGGCCTCAGCAGGGGCTAGCATCCCTGCAGTTTTCACCCCCCTGTGGTGTAACACATACATGTGACATGAGTTTTTTGCTTTCAAGATTTTGGGGTGCAGTTTCCCCTGAACCCCTGCACCTATGTCCTTGAGACTTCGTAGGCTTCATTCCCTTAGCAGAGGCTACCACCTCTGCAAATTTAATCTAAATTTGACAAAAAGCAACAAAGTTTTAGATATTTCATTGATTCCCCATTATACCCTATGGCTGAATCTCCAAATAGGCTCTGAAGCTTCAGAGCTGATTTGGCCAAATCAAATCAAGAAACTGATTTGGAGCTCTGAATCAAATCGCTGGCATCCAGATTGGCCGAATCCAAACCTGAATCAAATAGTTCCCTATTTGCACAGGCCTAACGGACGGTCCATGGTGCTGAGGTTAGGGTGGGAGGCATCCAACCTCAGCTGCTTAAGGGGTTGGGCAGTACCTGGGTACCCTCTAAGATGAGAGCCTTTTTACTTACAGGACCAGCTTCTACTAATACAGAGTTTTAGTGATCCAGTCCTTGCCCTTTTCATGTCCTTGTCACAAGGCAGTTAGCAAAATTCACTTATTTGTTAGAATCTGACAGAGCCTCCAAGTGAATGGTTGTGCTTTGGCCTCAAAGTTTGGATCTACAGGTGAAGGTATATTTTCATTGTAGTATAAAAGTCTGCATTTTCTTAGCCTAGAAATAAAGCAAACTCAAAAAAGAATCACAGCCTTGTGCCACATTACTGTATTCATAAATGGTTCTGGTGGAGGGTGCTAATTTTTCAGAGGCCAGTTAGACTACCGGAAACTGGATTTAAAATGGACAAAAGTGACAGGTTATCCATAATCCATGGTTACAGTTGTTCCCTAGGAGTTGTGGATATTGGCTATGGGGAACTTAGAAATTATAGAGGTCAAATGGGGAGTGGAGCTGCAGCTGATATGTATGGCTGTTTGTATATGCCACAGGGGTTTACTTCGGTTTAATTCTCCCTAAATTGAAGTGGTGGGTTTTTAAAAACAGAAATAAACTGCTGTGGAGCATACACAAGGGTTGGGCCCAATCCTTACCTGCCTCACCAGCGAGTAGGAAGGGAAGGCGAGCTGCTGGTGGGCTGAGCAGTCCCTGAGCTGGAAGGGGGGTCCAGTGCTTCCCTCCGTGGTGGCAGTGGCACCCCCCTCCCCCAAAGGTGGCACCTGCTCACAGGCACCCAGCCTGGGAGGTCACAGGTGGCACTGCAGCCATGGAGGGAAGCACCTTCCCCCCAGTCTAGCTGCGGAGGGAAGCACTGGCCCCGCCACAGCTGTGGAAGGAAGCATTGGGTCCCTGTGCAGCACAGGCAGGCAGGCAGGCTCCAGGGAAGGAAAAAAAAAGGTCAAGCTCGCCTCTTTTTTTTTTCTTTCAGTGGAGCCTACCTGCACGGGCTGCCTGCACAGCCCCTGAGCTGCATGGGGCCAAGTGCTTCCCTCCACGGCTGTAAGGTAGCAAACTAAGACACCTCAGACATGTTTTATTGTGCTGCGTCCCAAAGTCATTTAACACACAATATGCCCTCAATAAAAATCAATGGAAAGATGCCTACTCATTTCAAGAGGTACTGCAGTGGGCCCATAGATGCACATGTTTGACGATTCAAGGTGGCCAAAAAGAGGTCATACTGCAAATCAAATATTCAGAGCGCTGAATCTGGCAAAAATGACGGGAATTAAATAAATTGTAACTTTTGCAGTCTGTTGCTTTGCTGTTTGCTTTCTAAGCCCTTAGGCCAGAGTGGGTTTTTTAAATTCAGACTCTACTCCACATCCCCAAAGAGTAAAAATATGCTTGTTTATTCGTGATAACCAGAATTCTAATGCAATAAAAAGCTTAATACTTCCGTCTGTCTGTCCATAACACTGGGGGCCAACTGTGCATGCACCCCAGAGAGGGCGGGTGGCAATTGGCTGCACAGGTCCTGCCCCCTCAGGCAGGAAGCCAGAGGTGGAGGGAGCTCCTAGGCTTTAAAACTGTATTGACTTGCCCCAGCTCCTGTCAAAGCTGATAGGAATTAGGGGCAGTAGGACCTAGCAGAAGCTTCAGCAGGACTGAGCAGCCCAGCCCGCCCCGACCCCAGCAATTGTACTACCTCCCTGCTGGCACTGCCGGTACCACGTGACCCGGCTGCATTGCAGGAGCAGGGAACACTGAGCCGCGGGTAGGGTGTGTGTTTACCTAGTGTGCGTGTGTGTGGTGTGGGTATGCGTGGGGTGTGTGTTGTGTGTGTAGCTAGGGGCAGAGTGGGTGGGTGGGTGTGGGGCCAGGGACAGGGTGGGTTAGGCGTGGTTGTGCAGCCAGGGGTATAATGGGTGGGTGGGTGTGGGTGTACAGCTAGGGGTTGGATGGGTGGGTGGTCATGGTTGTGCAGCTAGGGGCAGAGTGGGCGGGTCAGTGCATTTGTGGAGCCAGGAAGACAGTGTGTGGATGGGTGTGGTTGTTTAGTCAGGGGCACAGTGTGTGTATGTGTGTGAAGCCAGGGGCAGCATGGGTGTGTGGGTGTGTAGCCAGGGGCACAGTGGGTGAGTGGGTTTGGTTGTGGACCCAGGGGCAGAGTAGGTGGGAGGGTATGGGTGTCCAGCTGGGACAGAGTATATGTGTGTGTTCATAGGATGAGTCCCACATGCACTCCCCACCATACACATGCACCCAGACTCCCTTCGCACCGCCATACACACAGACCCCCACATCCCCTCCCCCTCACATAGCCCAGGCACCCTCCCCACCACACACATCTCCCCACAAACCCCATACCCACCCATACCCCAGATATCCACACACACCCACATGCTTCGTCACCCCACATACCCACACCCCCACAGCCCCCCACAAACCTATACTCACCCCCCCCAATATACTAGAGTACAACTTCATTTTAAGCTATTGGGAAGTCACCTCTATGTACACTACACAAACACATGTAAATCAGGACAAAAATATTTTTTGGAATCATATTAATGAATGCTGCAGATGTTTCCTTTTTAGAATATAATTTGATATTTTTCTGGTTCCGAGATCACACAACCCCTTGCTGAAAGGAGTACTTTCGGGGGCAAGGGGACAGACTTCTGGTGGCAAAGGTCAGGGGTTAGGGGGCCGGACTTCCGGTCACAAGATGGTGACCAGGGGGTGGAGCACCTGCCAAGGGGTAGAGCTACCCATGAGGCCTTCGATAGCTTGCCAAAACTCGGTAAGTAGCCCTCCGTCCAAAATAACTGCCCACCCCTGGTTTATGTGGCCAGCCCCAAAGGGTGAGTGGTGGGGGGCATGTAAGCTCTCCCTGAAATGCTCTGTCATTCATGACGGGCAACTGGCTAGTTCTCTTATAATCATGGTACTGTTAGCGTGATGTTTTAACCATGATGGTCCAGGAAGTTTGCAAGGGGCATTAAAGTTTATGGGGTTAGTTCTTGTAGTGATCTATCTGTGTGACTGGAAAAAGGTTAGACACCCTATTGAGTGCAAGACCTAATGAATGTCCTGCATTGAAAAGCTTGTCTAATTTTCTTCCAACCAGACAATTGGTCCAATAAGAGATTTCACCCCCAAAGAATCCTTGCTTCTCTTAGAATCACCTACATCAAGGAGCCAAAGCTTTAAGAAAAGGACCAAGTCTCATAGGACTTGAACTTTGATTGTGAGAATTAGCAATGCTATGTCAAGCTTGATTCCCAAAGTGCCTGATTGCTATTGTAAATCTTGGCCATGGCTGCTTGTAGGGACTTCAAGAGATTGCTGCAATGTGCAGTGATAGGTGCTATTCTATTGGCTCAATGTTTTTTTTGTTTTCTTCACGTGGGTGAAGGAGGGAAGAAGGGCTAGGCTTGGTACCCTTGGACAGCCATTCCCATTCTGGTAACCAGCAGGGGCCTTGTTCCACAGAACAAATACCTGAGTGGCAAAAATAGCCCAGGAGCCTGGATTCCCAGCTCTGCACAGCTCTAACCATTCAACTCCACTCTCCTCTCATACAAGGGAGATTCCTGGAGTCCAGACTCTCAGCTGCACCCTCTAGATCCCACCTTCCTCCTACACTCAGCTCCTCGTTCTCATGTCCACACAACTCTGCTGTGCATGATTTCAGTCCTGAGCTCATAGCAAGGAAACAGGCGAACAACTTTCCCAGCTCATCTCACAGCCATGTAAAGATAAGAGACAGCAGAGCAGTTCAATACCCAGGATGGCAGCGACACAGGACAGCACCAGCTGCTGCTGTGCCAATGGTGGTGTGTGGTCAGCCACCACTGGGCCAGTGCCTCTATGTAGCACTGTAAACAAAAGGGACCTTTGGTCACTGCCACTGTTTCCCTGGCCCCTCCCCTTGCCTTTCCACTCCTGCTTAAAAGGACAAGGCTTGGCAGCTCTCCACATGCTGCAGGGCCTGGGTTGCTTTTAAAAGCATGAAGGCAAGGCTGGGAAATGAGACCTGAAACCAGGGGGAGCCTGTGGTGGGGCAGGATCCATATGCTCCGCACAGCGCTGAGACCGGATGCAGGAAAGGCCCGTAGGTGAGAGGTCACTTCCCCAGCACTCGGGGAAGGTCCCACTGTTGCAGGAGTCTCATGCTGTGTTTGGGATGCAGCTCCCGTGGGCTCCATGCCTGCTCCCAGCCAAGTGCCCAACCCCACTCAAAGCTACAACTTCCATCCCCTTCCTTCCCCAACAGCCATAGCCTCTAGAGCTGGGGAGAGGGATCATGAGTTTAGGGTGGGAGCCAAGTACAGTCAAAGACATGGGGCTTCAAACCTGAGCTAGCATCTCTGCGGGGCAGAGACCAGGTCTGTGAGCCCAAAGAAAGCAGGTCTAGGCTGTGGCAGGGCACACGGTCTTGCAGTCAGCTGGGCCACTCTTTCCTGCATCTACTCCCCTTCTGTAGACCTTTCCAAATCACACTTTAGCTCTCTGCATATTTCTATCTCCAAATTTGTCTCCTACTTTCTCTCTCCCCCCACTCCCCCAGTGTACTCCTTTCCATCCGTTCCTCTCTGTTCCCACTTGTGTCCTCCCACTCACCACCCTCTCTCCACCAACCAATTTTTTATCCAACTCTTTCTCTCCTACTATATCCTTCTATCCATCTGCTTTTCTTTACCCCTCTAGATCGTTTTTGTGCATCAATTCTTTGATCTATACATAAAATATCTTCCTCTCTCCAACTCTTTTTGATCCCATGTACCCACCTTTTCAGTTCTCTCTTTATGTACCTTTCAATTGGTATGTCTCTTTCTTGCACTTGTTTTTTTATTATTATTATTTTCTCTCTCTCTCCTTTTATAAATATCCACCCACCTCTGTTTCTTCCCTATTCCCTGACTGGCAGCTATCCAGCCACTGTCTCCTTACAGCTGAAGTTGTCTCTCTCCAATCTTCTTCATCTCTCCCTCTCTCGCATATACTTTGACCAGGGCACAGCTGGCATTTCTAATTCTCCCATCAACAATCAGTGGGCTCTGAGGAGGCTGATCCAGCAGAGACAGACTTAGGATACCCCTGCCTGGCAGCAGTGCACCAACACAAAGCTCTGCATCATTTCCAGGTCCCTTACTCAAAATCAAGCCTTGGTACTGGGACTGGGGGACCTCACAACAGGGTGATGCTGGCTCTGAGGGGCTGTGCTTCTCTCTGACTGAGCCTTCCCCCAAACCACCTAGCCACTGGGATGTGAAGCAAGCCTTGTTTCCCTTGACTTCCAGAGCCAGCTTCAAGCAATTCTGTCCTTTGTGCACAAACAGGACAGCTAGGGTTACCCTGCCTATGGTGCTTTGGAGCCATTGCAGGTCCACAACCACAGGTTGCTATCTCCCTTGCAAAAGGGAGATCAGAGATCATCAATCTGGGATCTGCTCACAGATTCTGAACTATCAGGCACTGCCCAGGCAGGAGTGACTGGGGCAATAATAACCAGCAAGAAATGGAGGTGAGTCTCAGTAACACAGGGGAGGGTTCAACATGGCCTATGGGGTGTGGGGAGGGAAGAGCAGAATGACTGGAGGGAGACTGACCAGATGCATTGGGCTAACACTGTGATAATGAGAGTGACTGACTGAATATGAGCTATGTGGCAGGATTTGGGCAGTTAAATCACTGAAGCCCTCTGAAAAGCCCAGCACAGATTGTGTTGTTACTGGATAGGGCCACAGATAGTCCCAATTGTGCTTTTGTATCTCATGGCACTGTTGGTCTGGTTGCGCAGAACCTCAGTACAATTACAAGTGGGTGCAGGATTTCCTGTACGGCGTCTAGTTGCTCAATCTGGGCATGGAAGATGTTCCACGCTCCTTCTCTATCTTTTGCTCCAATTTTACTCTGTTTCTCACAGTCTGTCTCAGGACAGACAGTTGAAGGATTTATACTGAATCTGTATCATGACAAGACTGAGAGGCTCAGCCTAAGTTCTGTAGCTCATTATTGCAGGGGCTTTGCATGCACGCAGTGAGAAATGGTGCATCTCTGAGCTGAGATTCGGGTCTTCCTGTGCCAGGCTCAACACGGACACAGGGAGACGCAGCCCCTGCCCCAGCTGAGATGCAGGCCCGGTCTTCTGGGCTCTGCACAGACACGCAGGGACAGACCGTCCTTAATTCACTTGAGACAAGGCCACATTTTTCCAGGTGCTGCACAGACAGGCCTGGAGACAAACAGAAACTAAACAATCTAGGTGCTTTGATTTAACCATGTAAGTAGCACAACGGAGAGGGGAAAGAATTATTTTTCTAGATTTATACAAGGAGAATAGATTTATATTCAGGCAAATGAAGGGACTGGCCAGAGACCTGATACTGAGTCTGTAGCAGGACAGGGGAACCAAATTCAAGTCTTTTGAATCCTTACCCTACTGTAAGCCACATAATCACTCTCCCAAACCATCAATGTCCAATGTCTCACACACAATCTTTCATGCCTCTCACATGGCCACCATTTCAACTGAGAAATTTCAGCCAAGCAGCAGTGACCAAAACCACTTTTGCTTTCCGGCTAGGAAATGCTGTATGAGAGCAAGGGTTTTCCTTGGCATGGCTCCTGTCACTCCCTCTGCATGCCCTGGCTTCTTACACAGATTTATGAATAATCCAGGGAGTTTGTTAATTAACACCCATCAAAAACACTGATGGGGAATTCCTGTATTTCAGGTTTTCTCCCATCCTTATCTTCATTTTTCTTGCTTAATGCTGATCTCAAAAGAACAGAGAAGTCATGCAGCAGCTGGACAAAACTCATTTAATCTTTCTGCCTACCTGGTTTCTCACTTTGATTTCTCCTCTCCCATCCAGTGTAAACTTGAAATGTGTTCTGGAGTATAATGCCCTCTAGAGGCCACTGTGGTGTCTTCTAGGAGTTCAATTTATTTGTGAGACTGCCTCATTTGACAGCTCTGTAAAGTTAGTGGTGCTATCGGAAAGAAATACAGATAGGGTAAAGAGGAAGGGGTAAAGAGGAATGAGACAGGATGTGAGGATGAAGGAAAAGTAAAAGCTGGAACTGAGTAGAATGAATTGGGCAAGAATATGATGAGTGCTAAAACTGGGCACACTGACAGCTGTTGGCTACTGAAGGAAATGTAGGGGTTTGAGGGCTGTTTAGACAGCCCCTGTTCTCAGCAAAATGAATTTTCCAATAGAGTGAATGCAAAAGCAAACTTTATTGAAATTCTCGAAATATGAATATTGCTAGCAAATAAAGAATAACATCATATATCCAAATTGAGAAGGACTCATGTTTAGGTTAAGGTTTCATAGATTTCATAGACATTAGGGCTGGAAGGGACCTCGGAAGATCATCGAGTCCAGCCCCCTGCCCAAAGGGCAGGAAGTCAGCTGGGGTCACAGGATCCCAGCAAGATATGCATCCAGTTTGCTCTTGAAGGTGTTCAATGTAGGCACTTGAACCACCTCCGGTGGCAGGCTGTTCCAGACCTTGGGGACTCGGACAGCAAAGAAATTCTTCCTTATGTCCAGCCTGAAATGGTCTTGTAGTAGTTTATGACCATTCAACCTAGTCGTCATCCCTTGGGGCGCTCTGGTGAACAAACGTTCCCCCGGATACTGGTGGTCACCCCGATAAACTTATAGGTGGCCATCAGATCACCCCTGAGCCTGCGCTTTTCCAGGCTAAAGAGTCCCATAGCTCTCAGCCTGTCATAGATTCATAGATTCATAGATGTTAGGGTCGGAAGGGACCTCAATAGATCATCAAGTCCGACCCCCTGCATAAGCAGGAAAGAGTGCTGGGTCTAAATGACCCCAGCTAGATACTCGTCTAACCTCCTCTTGAAGACCCCCAGGGTAGGGGAGAGCACCACCTCCCTTGGGAGCCCGTTCCAGACCTTGGCCACTCGAACTGTGAAGAAGTTCTTCCTAATGTCCAGTCTAAATCTGCTCTCTGCTAGCTTGTGGCCATTGTTTCTTGTAACCCCCGGGGGCGCCTTGGTGAATAAATCCTCACCAATTCCCTTCTGTGCCCCCGTGATGAACTTATAGGCAGCCACAAGGTCGCCTCTCAACCTTCTCTTGCGGAGGCTGAAAAGGTCCAGTTTCTCTAGTCTCTCCTCGTAGGGCTTGGTCTGCAGGCCCTTGACCATACGAGTTGCCCTTCGCTGTACCCTCTCCAGGTTATCCGCATCCTTCTTGAAGTGTGGTGCCCAGAATTGCACGCAGTACTCCAACTGCGGTCTGACCAACGCCCTATAGAGGGGAAGTATCACCTCCCTGGACCTATTTGTCATGCATCTGCTGATGCACGATAAAGTGCCATTGGCTTTTCTGATGGCTTCGTCACACTGCCGGCTCATGTTCATCTTGGAGTCCACTAGGACTCCAAGATCCCTTTCCACCTCTGTGCCACCCAGCAGGTCATTCCCTAGGCTGTAGGTGTGCTGGACATTTTTCCTCCCTAGGTGCAGCACTTTGCATTTCTCCTTGTTGAACTGCATCCTGTTGTTTTCTGCCCACTTGTCCAGCCTATCCAGGTCTGCCTGCAGCTGTTCCCTGCCCTCCGGCGTGTCCACTTCTCCCCATAGCTTTGTGTCATCTGCAAACTTGGACAGAGTACATTTCACTCCCACGTCCAAGTCGCTGATGAAGACATTAAAGAGTATCGGTCCAAGGACCGAGCCCTGCGGGACCCCACTGCCCACACCCTTCCAGGTCGAGACCGACCCATCTACCACGACTCTTTGGGTGCGACCCTCTAGCCAATTCGCCACCCACCGGACTGTGCAGTCATCCACATCACAGCCTCTTAATTTGTTCACCAGTATGGGGTGGGATACCGTATCGAAGGCCTTCCTGAAGTCCAGGTATACGACATCCACCCCTCCTCCTGTGTCCAGGCGTTTCGTAACCTGGTCATAGAAAGAGACTAGGTTGGTCAGGCACGATCTGCCCGCCACAAACCCATGCTGGTTTCCCCTCAGCATAATTTGTCCTGCTGGGCTCTCACAAATGTGAGCCTTGATAATTTTTTCAAATACTTTACCAAGGATGGAGGTGAGACTGACCGGCCTATAGTTGCCCGGGTCCTCCTTCCTCCCCTTTTTGAAAATGGGGACCACGTTAGCCCTTTTCCAGTCCTCCGGGACTTGGCCCGTGCGCCACGAGCATTCGAATATTCCCGCCAGTGGCTCTGCAATGACATCGGCCAGTGCCTTCAGCACCCTCGGATGGAGCCCATCCGGGCCTGCCGACTTAAAGGCATCCAGTTCTTCCAAATGACTCTGCACCACCTCAGGATCTACGCATGGAAGTCTGTCGCCTTGCTGCTGCCTCTCTACAACCCCAGTGAGAGACTTGTCGTGCCCCTCGCTTAGGAACACTGAGGCAAAGAACTCGTTGAGGAGTTCAGCCTTGTCCCCTCTATCTGTCACCAATTGCTTCTGCCCATTTAGCAGGGGTCCTATTCCTCCCTGGGCCTTCCTTTTACTCCCTATGTATCTAAAAAACAATTTCTTGTTGTCCTTTACTTGGGTTGCCATCCTCAGCTCCATGGTAGCTTTGGCTACCATGTCATCATAAGGTCTGCTTCCCTGACCTCTGATCGTGCGCATGGCTCTTCTCTGGACTCTCTCAAGCTTCTCCACATCCTTTTTGAATTGTGGAGCCCAAAACTGGACGCAGTACTCCAGCTGCAGCCTCACCAAGGCCGAGTACAAGGGGAGAATGACGTCCTGGGATTTACTTGAAAAGCATCTATGGATGCAAGCCAGCGTTTTGGTCACTTTACTAGCCGCAGCATCGCACTGCAGGCTCATGTTCATCTTGTGGTCAATGATGACCCCCAAGTTTCTTTCTTCCATAGTGCTAGCCAACATAGCAGTGCCAAGCCTATAAGGATGCTGCGGGTTTTTCTTCCCAAGTTGGAGAACCTTGCATTTATCGGCGCTGAACACCATCAGATTCTCGTCCGCCCACTTGCTGAGCCTGTCCAGGTCAGCCTGGATCACCCGCCTGTCTTCTGGTGTGGATGCTTTGCCCCAAAGTTTGGTGTCATCGGCGAACTTGGCCAGGTTCTACATCAGCGTTTCTCAACCTCAAAAGTAGGTCGCAATAATATATGAAAGGGTTGCAAATAACTTTAAAAGTGGATTCTCTTTTAAAGGTGAAAAATATGGGAAACACTGGGTTTCCCCTTGCAAACTGGCACAGTTCCAGCCTGCAAGGGCTTGCTTGGGGCGGGGGCAAGCAGGAGGACAGTGATCAGGCAGGGGGCACCAATGTGTGCTCACACACATGCACGTTGCAACCAGGCAGCATGGACAGCAGCTCCTGGAGCTCCCCACAGGTAAGTCTACAGGGCACAGGGTGGTATAGACAATGCATTTCTGGGGAGGTGGAGGGGGGGGCGGTAGACAGGACAGGTTACATGTTGGAGAGGCATGGGGGGTATGTACCCCCCCCCCCAATTTGTAAACCACAGTCAGCATGGGGCTGCAGCCTAGCTAGACTGGTATGAGCTGAGATGCTCCCATGGCCCAGCACACAAAACCTAGTGAAGAAGGGCAGAATGCAGCAGTGAGACTTGTTGCTGCCATTGCTGGGATTCCCATGCCAGCTGCACCCTCAGCAGTGTGACCAGAAATGGATGGATGGGAGGGAGCCCTCACCTCCTCCCGCTGCCAGCAACTCATATGCTGGGTGCAGCTCTATGCCAACACCATGACCCAGGTGCCACTGCCACTCCACTCAGGCTGCAGCTCTACCCTGGAGGGAAGGAGGCATGGTGGGGAAGTGCGGGTGGCCTGAAAGAAAAGTGGTGGCCGTGGCTGGGTGGGATAGAGCCACAAATGAGCACCTGAGCAGCTGGCAACAGAAGGGGAGAACAGTGTGGCCCTGCCCCTGTCCGTTACTCCTTGTACTGCTGGTAGCACCGCTGGCACAGGAGTCCCAGCAATGGTGGTGGCAGCAGCAATGAATCTCATCACCTGGGGTGGGGGGCAGTGGGTTGGGAATGAGTGGCACCAGCACAGCTGGGGGAAGTGGGTGGCTGCGGGTTAGGAGTGAGGGCCACTAGCAAGACCAAGGGGCCGTTTTCTACTTAAACTATTTACTGGGCAGGACTGGCTTCGATGTTTACAAATGGGTTCTGGTACAAAAAGGTTGAGAACCACTGGTGCATGTGGATGCTTTAGAAATAGGATAATACAAAAAGACAACCAATGTAATTCTACAGACCCAAACTATGGTCCAGGTTCTTTGACCTGCACACTCCTTGCTTTTCAGGTCTGATCAAACCAAGCAGGGCCACAGCAGTTTTCTCTCAAGTCCCATCTCTCAGCAGGTCCCTTACAAACATTACATCTCTAGGAAGCCTGTTTAGAGGGGTGGTGTACTTTCACACATAAATAGAATATACTTCAATGCTACATTGAGTTTCACTAGCTTTCATAGATCTTTACTTCTCATCCATACCAGCTGCAGCTCCATCCTTTCTGTTTAACTTCTAAGTTCCCCAAAGCCAGTATCCACATTTGCAGAGGAACAGCTGTAACCATGAATTGTGGATAACCGATCATCTCAGTCTATTTTAAATCCAGTTTCCTATAGTCTAGCTGGCCTCTGAAAAAATACACCTTCCACCAGAAATGTTTACCAATACAGTAATGTGGCACAATGCTGTGATTCTTTTTTGTGTTTGCTTTATTTCTAGGCTAGGAAAACCCAGACTTTTGCAATGTAGGTACGTTGTCCCCTGTAGATCACTGGCTCAACAAAGGGTAGGGTGGTGTGGGTGCTCAGCTGAATGGTTTACAGTTCAGAGGTCACAAACTTAGAGGCCAAAGCAGAATCATTCACTGCATGGCCCTATCACAGGGGTGGGCAATTATTTTACTTACTGAGTTTTGGCAAGCCATCAAGGGCTGCATGACAGGCAGCCAGGGACAAATAAATATTAATTTTCTAAATTGGGGGGGGGGGGGGGCGGAAGCTAGATAGAATGGCCTGGCAGGCTGCATCCAGCCCGCATGCCACATTTTGCCCACCCCTGCCCTATCAGATCCCAATGAATGAGTGAATTATACTAAATACCTTGTGAAAAGGACATGAAAAGGGCAAGGACTGGATCACCAAATAGGGATACTCTGTATTAGTGGAACCTGGTCCTGTAATTAAAAGTCTCTCAATTAAGAGGCTGCCCAGGCACTAATCTACCAACAAGTATGTCCGAGACCTGCACTGTCCAACTACTCTTGTGGTCAGGGCTGAGGGCCTCCCACATTGACCTTGGCACCATGGACTCTCCATCTGCACCACCTGTCCCCCAGGGAGAGCAGCAGGAAGTGGAAGCCACAGGTCCTAGAGGGAGTATAGAGGCCCTGCCACCTGCTGCAACCAGAGCTGTGAGGGACGTTGCCACTGGCTGAGGGCTCAGGGTCTGGCAAGCTAACCTCTTGTAGGCCACATGCAGCCCAAGAGCAACAGGTTGGACATCTCCATTGTACACATTCTCACATCATCTCTAGCACCTGCCACCATTTTTTAGTCATGGATTCAACAGCACTACCAATGCTCACAAACCCACCCTTCCAGCCTTTTCCAGACCCACTCGCTGGGCAGCAGCTACCATCTGCTCAACTGAGTTGCACAGCCTGCCAGGATTCACGTGCACCAGACACTGCCAGTCACTCTCCCATACCTGTTATCACTAACCTCCTGCCTGCCTGAAGGGTCTTTGTCACCCTTCCTATTTCTGTACCGACAGGTGTTGCATAGCAAAGCAGCATGGGAGAATCAGCATGAGAGAAATCAGAGTGCTACTGAGGAATTCATCCTACTGTGGATGTCTGATCAACCACAGTTGGCGCTGCTGCTGATTGTGCTCATTTTAATCAGCTACATGATGACACTGCTTGGGAATGTCACCATCATTGTCATCTCCCTGCTGGACCCCCATCTCCACACACCCATGTACTTCTTCCTCAGCAACCTCTCCTTCCTCAACATCTGCTACGCCACCAGTTTTGGCCCCAGATGCTGGTGAACTTCCACAGTACGCGCAAGTCCATCTCCTGGGGTGGCTGCGTGGCCCAGCTCTACATCTCCCTTGGACTGGGTTGTACAGAGTTCCTCCTGCTGGCAGTCATGGCCCTCGATCGCTACGCTGCTATCTGCCAGCCCCTGCGCTACGTGATAATGAGCCATCACCTCTGCCTGCTCATGGCTTCCAGTTCCTGGCTCAGTGGCCTGGTGGCTTCACTGGTACATACCTTGCCAACTATGTAATTGCCCCAGTGTGGCCAGAACCATATTGATCACATGTGAGCTGCTAGCCATGCTCAAGTTGGCCTGTGTTGACACATCTTTCAATGATGCTGCACTCTTCTCTATAAGTGCATTTGTCCTGCTGGTGCCTGTAAGCCTCATCCTGGTCTCCTATGACTACATTGGCTAAGTGGCTGAGTGTGGGGGACCTGATGGGGGTGGGTCTGGGGCCTAGAGTGGGGCCAAGTATAAACGACATATTGAGGGGCCCAGGGGAGCCCAGAGGCACCAGGGATTGAGCGAGCCAGGGCAAGGGGGCCCCAAGGTGGGAGACAGAGCTGGGGCCAGGGGGCCTGAGGGTCTGTAGCCCAAGAGGGGTAAGGAATGGTGTTTGAAGCCTGTAGCTCAGGAGGGGTGAAGATCCCTAGAGCAAGATAACCTGGAGGTGGGTTCTGGGTATGACCCAAGACTGCACCCTACAGAGGTGTGCGGCTATGGTGGTGTGTTGTTCTCAAAAGACCAAGGAAAAAGAGAACAATATTCAGAAAGCCTCTTAGCTAGCCCCTATGCTGTCCCATGCGGTTCCCTCCTCCTCCTCCTCCTGGGCAAATGTAACAACCTATACATAACACTCTTCAAGGTATCCACACGGGTATGTATGCAGGGCTGATGGAAATGGGAATTAGAGGTCACTCACCTCTCCAGTTATGAGCTTCAGAAGACAAGAAGGCCAAGGCCAGGCATAGGTTTGCTCCACAAATGTAGCTGGCTCTGGATGGAGGGGAAAGTGAGACAGAGGCCTCTGAAAGTCATCTCTCAGCACTGGTACCCATTAAGCAGGAATAGCGCACACACTAATATAAAATCATTCATATTTTAGTTTTATTATTGAAGATTAATAGCAACATATTGTCCCATCTCTATTTTAGATGAATATGGATAAAAACAGTACTGTAGCAAAGGCGGGTCCAACAGGCAGCCTTGAATGGGGGCACCAAATCACATGGAAGTAACTACACAATAGTGTGTAGAGGAGCGCTCTACACATGACCTGCGCCAGGTGCCAAAATGCCTTGCTACGGCTCTAGATAAAAAGGTCTGCTGGGATTCGGGGCTGTTCTACTTCCCCATTTCAAACTGCTGCCATTTCTGCTTTCAGAGGGAAACAACTGGCCTGAATCCCTACTCTGGAGAGGACTAATGAAGTTCTCCAAGTTGACCTTTTTGGTGACTTTTACCCTCTAATTTGGCCTCTTCTTCTGTAAATGATCCAATGTTTCTGTGCAATCCCCTGGGATGCTGGTATTTTTCTCTCTGGTTTCAAATGTTGATCTAAAATCTGTTCGTTTTAATATCTTCAATATTGAATTACAGAGAAAAAAGCAGGGAGGGTTATTAGCAATGCCCATCTTGTGTTTCATTTAAATTTTTGCCTTGAGTTTGTCCCATATTGCTGCCTAAGAGCAGCAGGAGTTAAATATCACAAGATCAACTTTTTCAGGTTAAATCCATTTTCTTTCCAAGTATTAATTGTTGAACAATACCCCTTCAGATTTTACTTGTTTTCCTTCTACTTTTCACTTGCTGCTTTAAATTGATCTCAAATTCGGTGCCCTTCCCCCTCAAATTCCCAAATACATATTTTAATCCCCATTGTGTGTGGCTCCTATTGTCTGTAATTACTGAATACTGACATGTAAAAGATTATACTCCTTTTACTGTCTAATTATATTATACTGATACAAAATCCAGTCCAAGTCAGCATCTATTTTTTTTTCTACTGAACAATGATTAATAACATTTTGCTTAGTTTTGGAGCTCCTTTTCCTTCCCAGTTCAAGCTGCACCCACTTCAGGTTCTGGATTGGCCTGAACCAGAATGTGTGTGTGCATGCATACGTTTGTGAAAACCGTATGTGTGCGCGCACATACGTTTGTGCATTAAGGAGTGTAGGGAGTAAAGCTGGTTATAAAATCATCAAAGCTCAGATTTAGCTGCACATATAAGCCAATTCTTTGTTTCTTTACCTGAATAAAAGTAAATTACTTTGCTGAGTACAGCTATCTTCACTGTAGTTATTACTCAGGGGAAGAGCAAAAGAGCACTCACAAACATGTAAATCCAAGCTGGGATTTGAGAGACTTAGGAGTCAGGGTTTGGGTGTGCAGAATAGTCGGTGGGCAGTGAGGGTATTTTGCACCTCTGCAGTCTGTGTTGATACCTAATGCTACCTGCAATTAATAGTTGATCCATTTTTAGTAGTCTCCACAATATTTCACTGGTATGATTACAGAACTCAGAAAGAGAACGTATTCATTGATAGCTCTGTCTTCTGAGAGAGCTAAGGTTCTTGAGTTTTGTTTTCTCTCCCAACCTCACACCCCCACTTCCAACAGGCATGGGTGCTTGTACACATGGTAAAAATATCACTCATGTGGCTTAATGGCATCAAACATCCGCCAATTTTGGAGGATTTAGATCATTGTAAACTAAACCACATCCAGATGGTTTGCAATGATGTGTTGCAGCTGTTAGCTCCCCCTCCCCGGGAGAAGTGGGCAGGCTCTGCAGGAAAAAAAAGGATTAGGCCCCTCAGCGCTTCTGCTTTCAGGAGGCGCCTGCTGAAGGCAGAAGCAGCAAGGCGCCCGATCCTTTTTTTTGGCAGAGCCTGCCTGCTCGGGCTGTGCGAAACGGCTGTGTTTTGATTTGGTTTTGGACTCAGCTCTTTTGGAAGACAATGATTCATTTCAGTGTTTTGGATCACTGTCCTGTTTCATTTCGGCTGAATCTGTTTCAGAGATCTCCTCTGAATTTGTTTTGAATGGGCTGCAAGCTTTGCACAGCCCTACTGCCCAGCCAGGCAGGGCTTGGGGCCGGGGGCAGCTTGTCCAGGGGAGGGGCAGGGGGAGGGCCACTGCCCTCCATGCAGGTGAGGAGACCCCTGCACGGATCTCTGGCCCCTGTCACTTTGGGTCGCGGGACAGGGAAGGAGCACAGACCAGTGCGCAAGCCTTCTGGTCCCTGCCACACAGCTCAGCACCGCAGGGAGCAGAGATCTGTACTGGGGTCTCCTCACTGCCACTGCCCGCCCCATTCAGCCCCGCATTGCCAGGGCAGCACAGGGTGGGCAGCGGCGGCAAGGAGACCCCTGGTGTGGATTTCTGCTCCTTGTGGAGCTGAGTCATGTGACAGAGCAGCATTGTATAGCTCTTTCCCTGATATAACTTTTTCCCCGCAAGCCTGGCTCAGAAACTCCGAAATTTCCCGAAACATTTACAAAATGTTTCTGAAACATTTCAGATGCCTTGTTTCATTTTGGAGATGTTTCTGAGCCTTCTGTTTTGATTTGGATTCAGTATTTCAGGTGCCAAAACAGCCCGATACACCTCCCAAATGAAACGGCTGCTGAAATTTCGCACAGCCCTACTGCCTGCCTCTCCAGCAGCCGGGGTGAGGGGGGCCGAGCAGCCCCTGAGCTGCAGGAGGGCTTAGCCCTTCCATCCACAGTGGTGGCATCCCCAGGGCCTCCAGGGGAGGCTGCTAGCAGGCTGGGTGCTGCCCAGCCCAATTCAACTGTTCCCTGAGCCAGCCCACCAGAAGCCTGCCAGGCGCCTCTCCTCAAGTGGGCTTGGGGAAGAGTTGGATTGGACTGGGTGCTGCCTCTGAGCTGGGGCAGCAGCTGGCCTGGGCGGCCCCGGGTGGCATCACTACCATGGAGGGAAGGACCAGGGCCCTCCCGCAGCTCAGGGGCTGCTCGGCCCACTGACAGCTGACTCCCCAGCCACAGGCAGGCTCCAGCGCTGACAAAAGAAAAAAAAGAAAGTATCAGACCCCTTGCCATAATGTGATGGACATTTTTTAATGGTGGGATTTAATTAAAAACCCGCTGTTTCAATTTAGGAGGCAAAGAAAAAAACACCCTGAATACTAAACTCCCATCATGTGTACAAGAGCCTGGTTACACTAGTGACAAGCCAAAATAGCTGTTCCCTTTACATCAATCTTACTTTTACACTTATATGCCTCTTCCCTGAACTGGTAGCATTGCATTTGCAATGGATTTGCCACCGTTGACTCTCTACGCAGAAGGCTGACTTACTAAACATGTTGTGGATGAGCGTCATTCACTGGGTTTTCCTGGCATTTAAACAGAAGCCTTGATTAAAAGTCTGCCAGTATGAAGAGAAAGAGAGTGCTGCACTAGGTTAAACTTATGAATCACTTCCTGTTTAAAGGTTAACCCTTTAAAGGTTAACTCTTTCATGTACAACAGGCAAGCTAACTCAGAGCATCTTAGGCAATGCTGGGCGTTGTGGGGATCCTGGGTATGACTGCAGCCCAAATTTAAGTTATTTGGATCACAAGTTTCCTTCCAAAAGTCTCTTTAAAAGAACAACAGAATATCACAAAACCTAAACTTTTTCTAGCATTTCCATGCCCATAAGTTATGGCTTTACTCTTCCTCAATGGACCCTGGTTGCACAGGGAACATCTCCACCACTGCAGGGAATCAACTTTCAGAGCGTAATACTAAAGAAATTATTAAGTGTTAAAGTTAAGGAAGTAGCTTGTGCAAAGGGCAATGTCCATGGGCAAAACCCTCAAAGAAGAGGGTTCCAAGGAACAAGCAGGCCATAGTAACTAAGCACCCCAGATTCAAATAGGCCTAAATGCTATTTCACTAGACCTGCCAAAATGGCATATACGTAGCTGCGCTACCACTGTTTTGGGCACATACACACTGGTTTCAATTCAGCGTTGCCCCTGTAAGCCAACTGACTGAGCTCTGCAGGGCTGCACTTGTGGTGAGCAACAGGGTGGCAAAATAGAAACGATCAGGCAAGTCCCAAAATTTTAGCCAGGCAAAAACCAAAACTAGGGGGTGTTGGGCTAGGGAAGTGGAAGGAAAGAGGAGGATTCTCCTACTTTTCAGCACCAATAACCTACTGGCTAGGGCACTAGCAGGGGGTGCAGAAAACACAGATTCTAGGCTACCCTTGTCCAGAATGAATTTTAACCTGCATCTCCCACAAAGTCATCTCAGCACAAGGCTCCAGGCTAGGTGTTGCCTAATTGCAGCTGTCTCATGCATGTGTGCCAACATTTCTATTTTAACACAGGATGAAATAGAATTCCAAACTGTAGCCAGGTGCTAAAAATACCTGTTCAGATAGATAGATAGATAGATAGATAGATAGATAGATAGATAGATAGATAGATAGATAGATAGATAGATAATCTGTCTATATATGTGTGCCATTTAGGCACACAGAGTGAACTAGGACATTGCCCATACTGTGTCTGTTGATCTGTACCTCTGCAATGTAAGTTCAGAGCTTGCCCTTGACAGAAATTAGAGAATCAGCTGTAAATGCTGTTGGGTGCATTTTCAGAGAGGAGGAGCCGAGAGACAAAGATGTTATTTGACTTGTCCAAGGTCACACAGGAATATCTGTCAAGAAACAGGGAGATGACTGCTAACACCTGAACTTTCTTTTCTGGTGCATTGCCAAACATCTTTCTTCCTCCTCAGCAACGTCCCTTCTGATTCTTCACTGTGCCAACACCCTCTTCCCACAAGACCCATTTTTACACCTGCCTTTCTGTGGAGATTATGGTTCAGGAGAAAGAGTCAAGCTGTGCTAGACAGGCAGAGAGGTAGGAGATAAGGATGCAGAGGTACTGATGGGACTAACAGAGCCAGTGCATTCTGTGTCCAGAGTACCAGGAGCCAAAGTCAATGGAAAGAAGGAGCTGAACTATAGCACAAAAGCATGCTGAGAAAAAATATAAAAAAAAAAAAAATGAAGGAAGTGAAATGCCCCCAAATATGGATAACATGGAGTTAATGTTGCCTGATGCTGCCTTGTTTCCTTTCAGGACAGCAAGATCAGCTGCTCTCAGAACTGTTAACACTAGAAAATAAAATGGCAAGGCAATGCAACCTGAAACTTGTAAAAATCTTGTCAAAGTTAAAGAATGTACCAACACAGCTTGAAGTCTGCCTCTGTAGCAATTCTGTAACACACCCATAACCCACATCCTGGCAGTATGTCCCTGCAGCTAACACAGAGCACTTAGGGAACTGGGTACATGAACACTCCTAGAACAGAAGTGAACACTTACTCTGCAAGGGGGCAGCTATCTACACCAGTTCTATGGTCAAGATGCAAAACCTGCTACACTGGGGGTGCTGACAGACGTGCAGCTCCCCACTGTAACTCATGGCGTTTTATAGGAAGCGCCATGAGTTACAGCATTCCCCCTGACCCATCAGACGTTGGCTGTTAGGTCCAGAGAGTTGGGGGTAGGTGGGAGGGGGGAGACTGAGCTCCAGTTTGGAGTGGTTGCATGTCTACAGCCTGTCTCTCCTAGCCCCACCCCTCCCCCTTCCCCGTTCCAGTTACCCTCATGTTACTCCATTACATGAGGGTTCGGATGAAGGCACTTCAAAGTGGAGCACATTCATTAACATCTGTCAGTGCACACTGGGAGCAGGGCTGGGTTGAAGCAGAACAGCCCAGCCACACCCCAGGTGCTGTCTTCGAATGGCAGGGAAAGACGGGAGGGGAGGGAGCTTGGTCTGGGGTTTACCTAGCCTGCACTGGAGGGTAGGGCTGGTGGACTGGAGCCCTCCCTCCTCAGGGAGCTCCAATCCACCCATGCCACCCTCCAGCATAGGCTAGGCAAACCCCAGGCTGAGCACCCTCCCCTCCCTTCTCCCCTTCCTATTCTGAAGACAGCACCAGGGACAGGTCTGGGCTGCTTCAACCCAGCCCTGCGCCCAGTGTGTGCTGACAGACATTAATGAAGGTGCTCCACCTTGAAAGACCTTCATCTGAACCCTCATATAATGAGGGTTCAGATTGTTGCATAGTCAGGCATTTTTAAAGTACTTTGCAGCCATGCACTTCTGTCAGGGAATGGCTGTAAAGCACTTTGTGGGTCTGCCTGCATGACAAACCATCACTTCTGTCAGTGCCCTGGAGAGGTACTTCACTTACTTTTATAGCTTCTTTGCCCTTATCCACAGAATACCATGTAGCACTGTTTTGTTTTTTTTACTTATCCATCATAACAAAGACCCCACAGCACACTGACAAGATAACAATACATGGAGGTTATTATCACAACCTATAGATTTGGCATAGAAATGAGGCGGAGGGAAGATCTCAGTGAAGGCATTCTGCTCTTTTTTACCAACACAGAAGAGGTGGAGGGGGGAGTACAGTACCACTACACCTAAGGTGAAAAACATAATTAGAAGGGATGACAATAATCAGAAGATTTTTGTAAGTGTATGAATGAACATTATATTTTATTTTCCTGGTTTTCAAACACTGAAGTGTGAACAATCCTGGCTGACATATGGTTGAGTGCAGAAATGTCAGTAGCAGCATTTGAAGTGATATTCTATCCTTTTTTGCACATTTAAATGTCCAGATGTTGTTGTCTACATCAGTAGTTTTCAACCTTTTCTGATTTGTAGACATCTAAACAAGTTTGAATGGAAGTGTAGACCCCTTTGAATTGTAAGTGTGGGTATTCACACACTTTTGATTAGTCATAGTAAACTTATGTGGGCCCCTTAGACATAGTCTGTGGACCCCCAGGGGTTCACAGACCACAGGTTGAAAACCACAGGTGTACATGGTAGCTCAAGTGCCATTTGTGCACAGCTTGGCATTTTGTTCCTGGATGTGTAGCCCTGCACACATGGACAACTATATATACACGCAGGCTGGCAAAAGTGAGGTTGGTGGATACACCCCTATTTTGCTTCCAAACTCAGCGGCTATGTCACTTAATTTAAGACATGGAAGAAAAAATACCCCATCTTTTCCTTCTAACAGCTGAGTTGTAAAGGTATACAACTCAGGAAACTCATGGTCCCAAGTTCTGAAACACCCTCACCCAGAAGGGATCTGAACCTAGATCTCTCTAACTTTCCAGCACAGTAGTGTCCCACCAGTCAAGCAAGATCTTCTCTGGCACTTCTTTTCTCTGGGAAGCCACAGGAGGAAGTTATGTGGAAGATAAGAGGAACCTAGACAAATTGGAGGAATGGAGCAAAAGGGATCTCATGAGGTTCAAGAAGGACAAGTGCAAAGTCCTGCACTTAGGACAGAATAATCCCATACACTGGTACAGGCTGAGGGCTGACTGGCTGGGCAGTAGCTCTGCAGAAAAGGATCTGGGGGTTACAATAGACAGTAAGCTGAAAATGAGCCAAGTGTACCCTTGTTGCCAAGAAGACTAATGGCATACTGGACTGCATTAGTAGGAGCATTGCTAGCAGATCCAGGGAAGTGATTCTTCCCCTCTATTCAGCACTGGTGAGGCCACATCTGGAGTTGTGTGTCCAGTTTTGGGCCCCCCACTACAGAAAGGATGTGGACAAATTGGAAAGAGTCCAGAGGAGGGCAATGAAAATAGTTAGGAGACTGAGACATATGACTTTTGAGGAGAGCCTGAAGAAGAGAAGACTGAGAGGGGATTTGATAGCAGCCTTCAGATACCTGAAGGGGGCTCCAAAGAGGATGGAGCTGGACTGTTTTCAGCAGTGGCAGATGACAGAACAAGAAGCAATGGTTTCAAGTTGCAGCAAGGGAAGTTTAGGTTAGATATTAGGAAAAACTCTCTCATGAGGAGGGTAGTAAAGGACTGAAACAGGTTACCCAGAGAGGTTGTGGAATCTCCCTCCTTGAAGATTAAGACCTGGCTAGGCAAAGCCTGGGCTGGGACAATCTAGTTGGAGATGGCCCTGCTTTGGGCAGGAGGTTGGATTTAAATGACCTCCTGGAGTCCCTTCCAGCCCTAATGTTCTGAATCTATGTAGGACCAGGGAGCACACCAGAGGGGCTCAGCTGACAGCCTAGACTAGAAATAACCCCAGTTCCTATCCTAGCCAGGGTCTGAATTATGGGGGAACTCAGGGGAGACTGAGCCCCACCCCCCACCCCCATAAGAGATGAGAGCCCCCCTGTAAGATTTGAAAATCATAACCTGGGGAAGGTCACTTAGGTGGACTTGTTAATCAATGAACCAGTATAACTTAGTGTTAAACATGTCCAAGACCACCCCCCCACCCAAGTCAAAGTGCAATTTGAACCCTGATCCTAGCCCCTTATTTCCAGTGAGTCAGAAACTTTCCCCCCTACTGTCCTTATCCATTTTTTCCCAACGACTAGATCAGTGGCTCAGCTTCAAAACAGAGCAATGGATATAGGCCTGGTCAGTGGCTCACCTGTGGTATGCTATGTCTCACCTGTGGTATTTAGTGTGCTATGGTAGCAGGTCAAGGACATTCAAGGTCAAACCTGACTGGGTGAGTGGAACTCAGAGCCCAAGCCCTCCACCTTCTTCAGGTTAATGCCACAGCCAGTAAGTTTGGAGGCAAAATGGTGGTGCACCCACCAACCTCACTTTTCTGTTCCTAGGTCTAGTAGACACAAGTTTTGGCTGACTCCATTTCTGGGTATAATGCTTCTGTGCATACACAAAGGGTGTGGATAAGTGCCCAGCTTCTACTGTGTGCTCATTCTGTGTGCACGTAGTCATGCACATTCATCCATGGGTGCAGAGTTACACACCCAGGAACGGGAGTGCCAACCCTCTGTGTAAGAAGCATTTTTAGACAGCCAAATCTCAACACACATATGATTAGGAAAGGAACAGACACTTGGAATCTGCACAGGGGTAAAGGAGTTGTAGAGGAAATCAGTCTCAGTGGGTCTAGTAGCATTAATCCTGGCCTGCACAGGGGTAAGAGAAAAAGGAATGGGCTCCAGTCAGTCCAATGAGATTGCTGCTCATTAAACCACAGTCAATGAAAAGACTATGTTCTGCCAAAGGAAACACACCTAAGAAACACTGGAGTGAATGATGGAACAATCAGTAATCCCAGATAGCATGAAAAAAATGCATATTCTTTTGACTTGTCTTCATGCTGCATCTCTTTTGCGTATACCCCAAGGTTGGATCCCTCTAGAACAGTGGTTTTCAATCTGTGGTCTATGGACCTCTGAGGGTCAGCAAACTGTGTGTAAGGGGTCCCTGAAAAATTACTATGATCAATAAAAAGCATACGATGGGACTGTGCAAAGCTTTGGTCACTGATTCGATTGGCAGGAGATTCGGCCCGATTCCGGCCAAATCTCCAAATCCTAATTGAATCAGGAGACCCATTAATCTCTCCAAATCAATTTGGAAGCCTCTGAATCAATTCGGAAAGATTCAACGGTTTGGCCACAGACACAGCTTTATATGTTTTTTTTCTATGTACCTCAAAGTACCAGGCGTGGCTTATGAATGCTGAGATGCTGGGGAGGATGGAGCATCCCATGGGAGCATGGGGGGGTCCCCTGTGCACTCAGCAGCAGACCCAGAAGTGGACAGAAGTACTTCTGGTCCACTTCCGGGTCTTCCGCAGAGCACGCAGGGGACCCCCCACCCATCACCAAGCTGGGGTGGGGCATGGGTGGGTCCCCCATGCACTTGATGGCAGACCTGAAATTGGACCACAAGTACTTCTGGTCCGCTTCCGGATCCACCGCCAAGTGCATGGGGGACCCCCCCCCCCTTCCATGCTCCCGTGGGATACTCCATCCACCCCTCCACCTCAGTGTTCATGAGCCACGCCTGGTACCTCGAGGTTTGTAGAAAAAAAGTATAAAGTTGTGTCCATGGCTTAATCGCTGATTCTCTGAATCAGAATCAAATCTTCACATTTAGATTTGGCAGAATTGAATCGGGACAGTGATCTGAATCAACAAATCAAATCACCGTCCCCCAAAACTGGCCAAATCCAAATCTAATACTGCCCGCTTCACACACCCCTAGTATATGAACACCCACACTTACAATTCAGAGAGGTCCACACCTCCATTCAAAGGTTTTTTAGAGGGTTGCAAATGAAAAGAGGTTGAAAACCACCACTCTAGATTCACTTAGAATCACTTCTGAATAAGATATAAAAAAACACTGATTTGCCTGGCCTTGTTATGGGGTTATCAGAGGTTGATCACAAAGAGCAAATGTCCTAAATGAAAACTGAAATCCTCTCTTGTTGTATTCCCAAAGTGACAGCAGAGACTGCGATGCTAACAGTGACTATTGTGCTACATCCCAGACCCTAACTGGGTACAGCATGTGGCGTAATGGATACTACTGTCATCTAAGCTGGAGTTTCAGTTTAGGACAATGACAATTTGACTGGGGACCCAAGTGACTGTGGTTTTTGGCACCAGACCACTCCCAAACTGTTTGTTCCAATTAAGTGCTGGATTTCTCAGCATGGGTGAGAGAGGTAGAAAGACAATGCAGGGCTTTCTTAACAGGGCCAAAATAAGAGGGGTAGGTGGGTGAGGAAAGCTTTTCCCAAACCTGAGCAACTGCATTTTGGGTGCAGTGTCCTGCTTCCTGCCTATGCAAATCAGATTAGTAACCAGGGAGTCCACCCTCCTATATTCCTTGGCATGAGTTCAGTGGCTAGCTAGTCCAATATCCCACACGCTATTGCACGAGATCATTTGTCAGCTAGTCTTTTATCCCATATGCCATTTCACCAAATCACTGGTCAGCTAGTTTCCTACCAGATCACTGGTCATTTAGTCCTGTACCCTATAAACAGCTGCACTCGGCAGTTTCTATTATACTTCAAACCCCTCTTCACAGGATTACTGGCCAGCTATGTTAGCAGGCCATATGATACTGTCCAGAATCAGTAGTTTAGTTAAACAGTAATCAGTGCCCTCCTTTCAGAATCACCAACTAGCTCTTTGAATAATCTTTATGCTTCCATGCCAGATCAAGCAGTTGAATTTTTAAGGCCAGTGAACATTAAAGACCAGTTGCCTGGCTTACACTCCTCTCACCTTAATGAGAGCTCAGGTTTCTTCTGTATTGCGTGGTTTTGAGAACTTGCAACAACAAATTGCAGCATTTTGGGGAGGGAGCAGCATAGAGTAGGAAGCAGAAAGCAGAACAGAAGATTGAGCAGAAGGCAAGGAGCAGAAGGAAAAGCAGCAGATCAGGCAGGGGAAAGGGATTGAAGTGGCACTCAAGAAGGGTGAAGGCTTAATTTGTGGCATGCCTGCCAAAAGGTTGGCTCTCACTGAGTTAGACCATGCTGCTTCAAGAAGGAAATGTTTCCTGAAGTTCTTCCATGGTTCCCCTTAGATCTATTTAAACCTTGTCAAATTTTATTGGGGCCTTTCCCACTTTTTTTCTGTGATGGATGTTCAATATTTTCATAAATACTAGAGAAGAGAATTCTGGAAATATCACAGACACAAATCTAACGTTGACAGTAAATTTCATGGACTTGTTCAGAACGAGGGACAAAAACCTACCGGGAGGTGCTAACACCAGTTACATCTCCCCCTTCCCCGACTGTCCTTTGTTGCTGGTGTCACTAAAGTCTCTCCTGCATATAGTACAGGGCAAATATTATCAACCGAGTTCCCAAACCTTTGGGGAGCAATGGTGAAACAACCTGCCCCTCCTGCTCCAATATTCATAAACACGTGGCTCACTCCCCACACAGCACTTTGAAACTCGGGATGAGGATGCTCTGCTATGTGAGCAGGAGCCTCCTGCACTGACAGAGACACGTCTTCTAAGTGGGGCTTCAGAGCTGAAGTCACCCAGCTGCAAGACAGAAGTGGTCCCAACAGCTGAGAAACACAAGGGCAGGAGGGAACTGGGAATAGGGAGAGGTGCAGTCATCTGTAGGGGTTGCTGCCTATCCATTCTTTTCTTTTTTAATCTCTCTTCTTTCCATCCACATCCATATCTGCATACATCTTTTCCCAAACTCCATGCATCTCTCCCTTCCAACTCCCCCCTCAATCTTTTTCTTACTCACCAAGGAGGACTGGCTGCTGAGGCTGAGGGATCTTGTGACGGTAGGGTATTGGCTCAAAGTGTCTGGCTAGCAATCATAGCTTCCCTGTTCCTCTCCAAGTGAGATGGTCTTGGGGCCCATCAGCATGTAAGGCAGCATCCTAGAAACAAGCATAGGCTCATATACAGCAAGGGTTCAGGACTTGTTGAAGTCCCTGCCCCTCCTGAAAACCCTTAGAAGTTGAGCTGAATCACCCAGGCTTGCCTTTTCCCCACAAAGGCAAGGGAACAGGGACGACGCTTCAAACTTTACACTAGAATTGGAGCATCCGAACTATCAGGACCCAGCTGGGCAGGAGCAATCTGGACAGAGGACAATGGAGGTGAGTCTAGAGCTGTTTACTTCAAACCATTTGTCCATGATAACAGCACTTATTGCTCTGGAGGGTCTGGAAGCTTGGGAGCTTGTTGGGTTGATAGCTTTCTTATCTCTTGAAAATGGGCATGACAGCATTTTCTTGCCTTGTAGGATTCCTGAGAGGATAAATACACTAAAAATAGTTGGACACACACCTTCACTGATAAAGAGGGCCAGATATGAACCTAATGTAGGCAAGAGACTGATAGAGGTAGAAGGGATTAGAGCTTTTCTTTTCAAGTTTCCTCATCCTGCACCTACACAAAGATAGATTCAGGCATGGGAAAACTTAGTCACATCAGTAAAATGTCTGCTGTAAGGGGCACTGAGTAAATCTCTTGCCGTATATGAGGTCTTGATCTTGCAAAGATTTTACATGGTTTGATACGAGTCCGTGCATAACTGCATTGAAACCAGTAAGATATGGTTTGGTACAGCTTCCAGAAATATGGGTTGAATCTGAAAGCAGTATTTAGGCACATTCACATGGAGAGGTATGCTTAGTGGGGTTTTCAAAAATCCATGCATCTGTATATGTCTGTTTATTCATCTGTCTAGTGAAAATGCTATCAATTGCAGCCTAAGTACCTTTGAAAATATGGTCCCAAAATCTCAATCAAAAGCAGTGGGACTGAGATGCATAATGTTTTAAGTCTTTTGGAAACTGTTGGATCCCTAATGACTTGAAGGATGGAGCCCTAGCACAATGTATGTTTTATTTCTGCCCTTACTGCCTAAATTGTGGTTCTTGTGAGGGGGGAGGGGGAGGATCATCATCATTTAGGCAACTTTAATCCATAAATTCTTTTAGAGTATGAACTTTTTAACCACTTTAGAAGAGGTAGGAGTGTTGCTGTTGTGTGGCACACATTAATTGTTATGATCTGTCTATATCTGAGTTATTATGTGACTACACAAGTTAGCAAAAGCACTGTAGCTTTAACCTTGTATGAAACAAAGTTTAAAATGCAATACTTTTGCTTCAGTTGTATTAGTGCAAAAGCATGTAGATATAACAATTACATCATAAAAGTGTACCTCTATATTAAATGATGCGAGTACTATTGTTGCATCTGTCTGTACCTTCACTTTCTTCATACAGTTCAAATCTTCCATCTAATGACAGAGAAATGTTGACAACCATTTTCTAAAATGGACACAACTAAATAGCTTGCTTTGACATTTGCTGTGCGGATTAGGTTAGATTGTGATGCCTAGTTGGTCTCATTTGGTTAAAGAGTTCCCAAAATATAGAATCCTAAAAAGAATACAAGTGTCTGTCATCAAAACTCAGCTGCAAAATCTGGTAGCTATAGTGTTATTTGGTTTTGATTTTGATTCTTTATATTAGAAATGGCTGATGAATATACTCTGAAACTGAGGAAAGAGAGGCCATAATTTAGCACTCATATGTCAAAATCATGACTATTGAGTAATCATTAAATGATAGCAACTCAGGGATGACTGCAATGACATGAAAGGCAAAAATTTAAAATAGATACCTAAAATGTAACATGCATCAAGGCCATCAATTCATGATATTACTGAGCAATATGTCCTAGTTAGGAAGGGAACTGTATATGTTCCTTTGTATATGAGAAGCTTCTTTCAAGTCATATACTTTTTCTTTGGCTACTTCAAAAATTACCAATAAGATGCATGGTAGTTAGTTAAGAGTCAGTCAAAAGATCTCAAGCAGATAAATTATTTAAATTTCTTCAAGTATTAGGGTTGCATTGTGTTTCGAGGTAACCAACTTCCTGCTGAAGTTTTTTTTTTTTTTAGATGGGCATTGATTGCTTCAGTTAGCTCAGTTATTATATTTGGTTTTCATGTTTGTACGACAAAAGTATCCTTCAGGCATGAACTGTATGTTAATGAAACTTATTGGCTGTAAATATGTATAATAAGAAAGCATATACAAGTGAGGTTTCAAATCTTTATGGAATACAAATCTCCATCCTGAGGTCATAAGCTAATTTCTAACTGCCTGTATTCAGAAACAGGGTTGAAGTGGTGTTGTAACCATGATGGTCCAGCATATATTAAAACAGCAAATATCATTTGGTAATATCTTCTGTTGGATCATCTGTATAGTTGGGAGGCATGTAGAACGAGCTTTTGGGTACAAAGTGCCTTTGCACAGGTCTAGGACAGAGGCATATACAGTTTAATTATGCCAGATTAAAAAATAACTTTAACTCTGTTAAATAAATAAAAATGCTTCCTTAAAGAGAGGGAGGATGTAGTAAGCTTATCCAGAAAAGAAATACACAATAAAACCTATGGCAGAACATGATGACCTTTCTGGACATCCCCTGGCCTCAGAGCAGCTGTTCTTAAACAATAGAATTTTAAAAACCAACTTGAACATAATTTGTGGAACAAGAAATCATCCAGAGACTGGACTGTGTTAAGTATGGCCTAAACAGAGACTATGGATTCTTGTCCCATTACCTAAATCAACCTTTATGTCCCTATAGGTTTATTGCTTTGTTGTTCTCTCTGACCCCCCTCTGCCTCACTCAGCACTGCCTTCACTCCTTCTTTTCCCCACCTTTCCAGTCTTTTTATATAATGCACAAATAGGTGTAGCTAGCCATATTTGTCTGAAATCAGGCAGAAGACATGGTAGATTTGCAGCTTATAAACTAAGTAACTCAGAGATGCCTAGCATGAGCTTTCGGGAACCCCAGCTCACTTCATCACCACCACCACCACCACTGTATCATCATCATCACTTCATTAGCATCTGATCAAGTGATCTTAGGCTCATGAAAGCTCATGCTAGGCATTTTTTTATACATATTTAGTCTATAATAGGGGATCCCAAACTGCGGTACACACCCCTGAAGGTATGCAAGACATCTCTTGTGGGAATGCTTGAAAAATTGTGTAATGGTGGATTTAATTTTCAGCAGCAGCAGCATAATAGGCATTTAAAGAGTTAAATTTTTAACTACATCCTGGTAGGGGTACATGGGCAGCTGGTAAATCTGGAGGGGGGTATGCAATAGGAAAAGAGTTCAGGAACCTCTGGTCTATAAGATGCAAATTTACCCTGCCTTTTGTTTTTAAATCACTCATAATAGCTTGCTTACTGCATGTCCTTTCATGGCACCTGATGAACTGAGCTGTAGCTTACAAAAGCTTGTGCATTTCCAATTCAGTTAGTCTGTAAGGTGCATCTCCATGCTACCTTCTGTCTGACTTTGCACTAACATGGCTAACTGAGTCTCTCTGTGAAGAAAAGGGAAGTTGTCAGACGTAACTACAAAAGAATTAAAAAGGCAGTTGAAATAACCTACTTAGGTTAAAGAAAGTCATTGTGGTATTCTGTGCAAAGTTGAGAAGCAAATTTATTTTTAGAATCCAAACGCCATGGACACAATTGGATTTTCCCCACGCTCAGCTGGTGTTTGGCATCAGGAAACAACTGTGAAATCTGCAAAAATTATTCTTCGATTCAATTCCCATCCTCCCAATTGATACAGATAAGCTGATGAATACTTTGAAATTCAGCATTAAACAGTGTTAAATTACTGCCTGTAGATGCTGCCATAATAATGATTATGATGCCAGTAGTTTAAGTCAACAAATGTAATGTGAAAATATTTTTAAGGTGGGTGGAACTAATTGCTTCATGGTATTATGGAGGGCAGGAGAGAATTTTTATTTTAGAAATCTTAGTTGGGGAGGGACTGGAGCTTCATCGATCAGTAGATGATTCATTAATGACATGCAGTGTTTCTATGACTCCTACAAAAAGTATTAATGAGATCACAGAATCATAGAAAATTAGGGGTGAAAGGGACTTCATGAGGTCATCTAGTAGTCCAACCCCCTGCTCAAAACAGGACCATTCCCAACTAGATCAGCCCAGCTAAGGCTTTGTCAAGCCAAGTCTCTATAGGGATGCAGCAGGCCTGGGTGTAGATCCCTGCTCTGCTATGAGGACAACACTGTTTGTCTCCCAATTCCTACTTAGGTGCCTGATTACCATCCTATTGGGTATTCCAAGAAAGACTGTGCACATACTTTCCTGTTTCACCCATGTCATTATGCTAAATAACTACAAATGTATTGAGATACAGAAAAACTCTGGACAGAAAAACTCAAACTCTGTATTGAGATACAGAAAAACTGATTGAACAGTCCAGTAAAGGCCTGTTACACGTTATACTTTGAGTTGCCAAAATGTTGATCAGGGATAAAGCTAGCTCAAGTTTGGAGCAGGTGCACCTAAACTTTCTCTGACTGTCCCCCACCTGCACACCTGTGACTTGCCACTAGAGGGCTGGTGACCAGGGGCTTGATTAGCAGCTACAGCTGAGTTCCCACTAGAGAGCTGGTGAGCCAGGACAGATGTCTATCCCTGCTGTAAGTAGGAGGACGTGAGAGATGGGCTGCAGGGGAAGGAACATGAAGCTGACAGACTGAGAGTTAACGGGATGGGTGTGGATAATGTAATGGAAGGAAGAAAGGATATGGAGCTGGGGGAAGGGTAGTAAAATAAAGGAAGCCAGCCACTGAAGGATAAAAGAAGTGAAAAAGAAAAAAATTTTAGAAGAAAAAAAAAGGAAGAAAATTAAAAGGTGCTTTCATGTTTTAATAAATTGCAGGCACTCCTGGAAGCAGGTGCAGTGATCAGCTGGAACAACCAGTGGCTTAGCAATCAGCTGCAGGGGACACCCCACAGCCAGTGGGAGCGGCTGCAGGTGACCCCCTGGTCACTGACCAGTCACTGGGGGGGGGCATGTGTCCCCCCTAACTAAGGAAGCACCAGTTGCCCATGATGCTTCCCAAGGTGGTTGGGAGTGGCAAGGGAATATGCTTTTACAGGAGCTACTGCCTCTGCCCCAAGAAGGAAGCCCCAGCTTATGGGGACTCAGTTTGACCCCCTACCTGGTTTCTCCCCTCCCACCTAGACCCCTCTCCCAGATCCCTCTATGCTTTGTGACCTGGCTAGCTGGTATATGCTCTGAAAACTGTTCACCTGAGATTATGCCCCTGGCAATGAGAAGGTCACACTCCTACAGGTGGGAGGGGGAGTTGGCTTGGTGCCAGAACCCATCCCCCCCAGGCAGTAGAGTTTAGGGGTGGAAAGTTTGTCCACTCAGAACAGGAAGGTGGGGAGGGGGCACTGCATCCTGAGATGCTGGAGGACTGCAACTTGGGCAGCTCCCCTGTGGGGAGTGGCCACACATTGATGAAACACGAGCTGGGTAACATGGATTAAAGATAAACCCACCCTGGAGTGGCATAACTTTAAGATGCCTAAAGTGTGCTTAAAACTAGTTTCAGGTGTTAATGTGTGGACAATCCAGAGGTTAAGAGCTCTAAGAGCCACCTAAAATTAATATGTAACAAGGCCCTAATTTGGGCACTTACTGGAAATGAGAGATGGGGTTCAAGTCCCTCCTCTACCACATACTGGTATTTGTGCATTATATAAAAGTAAAACAGCTCCTACAACACAGAGAGACCCATTTCTCTATATCAGCAGCCTGCTGGTTAGGGCTCTGATTTAGGATGTGGGATTAAGTTCTGACTCCAGATCAATCAAAGGAGGGAAGCAGGGATAGTCTGAACTAAGGTCTGCCAAATCCTGGATGAATGCCTTAACTATAAATGGCTGTACATTGGAGTCTCTCTGTCCCCTTACCCCTCGTCACAGATGGTAAAACCAGGCCTCAGCTACCCAAACAGGTGACCTGGCCTAGGTACTTCATACCAGTGGAAGAGGCGATATCTTTTTTTAGACCAACTAGATATTTGCAAACAAATTATTTATCACCTCTTTCATGAGTTTTGATTCCTTTTGCCTCTAGACCAATACGGCTACAACCTGACTACCTCATACCAATGGAGAGTTCGTGGCTTGGGATCCTGAGAAAGAGAGAAGCTACTACTTGGTCAGAAAAAGGCTCCTATCTCTGGCCCATTGTATTACTTTGGACAGCAAAGTCCAACTTCTCTCCTCTTCATTTTATCCCTAGGTGGCTTAGGTGTGTTGTTCCTCCACAATCTCACTTGGTCAGTGAAGTTCTTATTTGTGTATGAGCCCTGTGTCAGGGTGTTATCTGTACATAACTCCAACAGACTAGTTCAGTAGCAAAAGTTTGGCTGGGTGTGTTTACCTACACAGCACCAACTCACTAACATGCCCATCCAAAGTGTTACAGGATGTTAGCCCTGAGTGCAAGGCATAGGCACAACTCACATATGCTCAAGTCCCCTGGGCCAGTTTCTCAACCCGTGGGTCATGACACAAAAACAGGTCACAAGAGAATTTGAAAGTGTCATGAGCAAGTCCCAGAAAAACGCAGGAAAGCATGGGTTCCCCCTTGCAGGCTGGCAGTATTCCAGCCTGCAAGGACCTGCTTGGGGCAATTGGAGGCAGCAGGTGCACGTGTGTCTATGTATGTACATGCACGTGGCTGGCATGCAGCCAGGGATGGTCATGGGAACAGCCCTAGCAGAGATGCAGGTAAGTGTATGAGGAGTGAGGGTTAGAGGTCCAGAGCTTGGGGACTGTCTGGTGGGTGTGTGTGTGGTGGAGGGGATAGGGGGAGGTGTGTGGAGGGCAGGGGCAGGTGCACGCCAGCACTGGGGGACGGTGGCTGGGCACTGAGGCTGTATCGGGTGGGGGGTGGAGGGGTGAGATGGGGAGAGCTGCATGTCTGGGCTGGTGGCACCGGGGCTGGTACCTGTACTTACATGGGTGGGGTGGCCAGGAGATGCTGCTTAGGGGGCAGGAGGGGCTATGACCAGATTGCCTGGCATGGCATGGGAGCCCCAGCCCAGGGTAGGGTGGGGGTCACAGACCTCCTCTCCTCCTCCCTCCAGCCCATGCTGGGGCCAGACTTGATCTACTGCTGCTCACTTGAGCTGGACACTCTGCAGCCACCACGCTCTGGCCCCTGCGGGATGGGGGCAGCTGGGCTCCCCTCTGGCAGGGCTGGCAGGGGCAAGGGGCTGTGGGCTGGGAGTGAGGGCACCAGCAAGTCCAGGGAGCTGTGTGTCAGAACTGGCCATTGATCTTTACAAATGGGCCCTGGTACAAAAAGGTTGAGAACCACTGCCTCGTACAAGGTTCAAAGATTTCTAGGCCTTCTCTTATACATAGAGTAGCAGTTCTTGTTGGGTAAATACTTGAGGTAGCAAATATTGACACCTCCATCACAATTTACCCCAATTCTCAGACTGTTATCACCACGTGTGCTCTAGACTCTTCGGCACCAGCCTTATCAACTAATCTTAAACTTCAACACCTTAACAATCAACTTGAACACTACTGTCTGTCAAGTTGATGCTCATAGGCACCTAGTGGTGTGAGGTCAGCCTTTATACGAGTTTCATAGATTTCATACACATTTGGGCTGGAAGGGACCCCAAAGGATCATCGAGTCTAGCCTCTGATCAGTGCTCACACTACTCATTACTCCAGCTGCTAGGCTGACTTCTGAGGATCATTTATTATGTGTTATATGGCTCAGGAATGAGGATTTTGTGGCAAGGTGCCTAGGAATAAGATTCTACAATGCCTAAGTGTCTCTTATAGTCCAGGCCTGTTTTTCATTGGTAAATCCATATCTTGGCACCTGTTGTTATTATTGTTACTATGGCAATACTTAGAAGCCCTAGTCCAGAACCACAACCTCAGCACAACCACAACGGCTCAGAGTCTTTTGGATAGGGGGGGATATATATCTATAAATTCATTATTTACTAAGACTAAATGTCATACATGCAGAATCATGTAGAATCCCCTATTCCAAAGAACACAGAGTATGTGTCCATATTAAGATAACAAATCTTTTTTCTTGGCATATGTATCCTTTTCAACCACCAAACACCTCAGATGTAATTTGCGTATAACAGATCAAGTCTCTGCATTTTGACCACTCTTTTCCACCAAGCACCACCCTCCAACTTTCTGATTCTATACTTTTCTATGACAAAACCATTCCCCAGCATACAGATCCCACTATTCGCATCATCTGGCTCCAATGCTTCATACACATTCACAAGTGGGAATGATTCCTTTTGAGAAAAACAAGGCTGCCATTACATTCCCCCCCCCCCCCCCCTTATTTGCATGGCTGACCCTTTCATCCTTGCCTTTGTCCTTTCTCCCAGCAGGATGAAAGAGGGAACAGGAGCTCTGAGGGAGAATTCATCCTACTGGGGCTTTCTGACAAGCCATACTTGGAGATGCTGCTTTTTGTGTTCTTTCTAATCTCCTATATCCTTACAATGTTGGTGAACCTAGCCATCATTGTAGTCTCACAGCTGGACCCCAGTCTTAACACACCTATGTACTTCTTCCTCAGCAACCTTTCTATCCTGGACCTCTGCTACACCACCAGCACTGTGCCTCAGATGCTAGTGAACTTCCGCAGTGCCCACAAGTTCATCTCCTGGGCTGGCTGTGTGGCCCAGCTCTTCATCTTCCTGTCCCTGGGGTCCACAGAGTGCCTCCTGCTGGCAGTCATGGCCTATGATCGCTATGCAGCTGTCTGCCAACCCCTGCACTACACAACAATCATGAGCCCCCGTCTCTGTTGGGTGATGGCAGGTGGATCCTGGCTGAGTGGCATCACCAATTCCATTGTGCAGACCAGTCTAACGCTGCAGCTGCCCTTATGTGGACGGAACCGAGTAGACCACTTCTTCTGCGAAGTACCAGCCCTGCTGAGGCTGGCCTGTGCTGATATCTTCATCAATGAAGCTGAACTCTTTGCCATCAGCGTGCTTTTCCTGCTAGTGCCACTGGGCCTTGTCCTGGTCTCCTATGGTTACATTGGCGCTGCTGTCCTGAGGATCCAGTCGGCTGAGGGCAGGCGCAAGGCTTTCAATACCTGTGCTTCTCACCTCATCGTGGTGTCTCTCTTCTATGGCACAGCCATCTACATGTACCTGCAGCCCCCATCCCACCACTCCCAGAACCATGGCAAAATGGTCTCCCTCTTCTACGGCATCATCACCCCAATGCTGAATCCTGTGATCTACACACTGAGGAACAAGGATGTGCATGGGGCCCTCAGGAAAACACTAGGAAGATGGCGCTGGAAGCAGAGAGCATAAGTCAGAAAAAGAATGTAGGACTGGCAGTCTCGGGGTATCTGTGAATGGGGAAGAGCCTTCCCTTCCAGTTGGGGAAGGGTTCCAAACTTGCCAAAGGTCAGGACTGAGAAATGAAAACTAGGGCTCTTAAGTTATTATTTCCTGTTGAGCTTACTAAAAAATATAAATCAATAAATAAATGCAACATCAACTCTTGGAAGACCATCACCAAGGACTACCCCAAATGGAGGAAAAAAGTCTGCTGCAAGAATCTCAGTACTTTGAAATCTTACAATGACAACAGATGCAGCAGAAACAGCATGTTGTGGACCAAACCAAGACTCCAGAGCCACCCATCTTGCACAGAAACACGTGCCCAAGTTGTAATAGAACCTGTAGATCCTGGATTAGCCTTGTCAGCCATCTTCAAAGCAACAGATAAGGCAATCATGGAAGACAATCATAGAAAATTAAGGTTGGAAGGGACCTCAGGAGGTCTATTCCGACCCCCTGCTCAAAGCAGGACCATCCCCAACTAGATCATTCCAGCTAGGGCTTGGTCAAGCTGGGCCTTAAAAACCTCCAAGGATGGAGATTCCACCACCTCTCTAGGTAACCCAGTCCAGTGCTTCACCATCTTAGTGAGAACGTTTTTCCTGTTATCCAAACTAAACTTCCTTTGCTGCAACGTGAGACCATCACTTCTTGCTCTGACATCTGACACCACTAAGAACCCCGCCCCCCCCTGAAATAAGCATCAGGTTTACAGGGAAAAAAGTTTTAATGCTGTTTGTGGGAATGGGAAACCTTGTCCAACCAGTTCTCCCAGATCACTTCAGATGCACACTTAACAATTAGGCCAGCTTTTATTGACACCTGCTGGGAAAAGCCCAGAACTGAACAGGATATCAAAGGCTTTTGTGATGCATCTTTTCATGGACCGACTGCATAGTTGTGAGAGGTGATGGACAAGCTTTTGGGCCTGAAACACTCTTCCTCAAGTCTAAGGAAGGCAGACACTGAGGGTGGGTCTATACGTGCATTAACACACTTTAGTTAATGTGCATTAAATCTAGTACCTCTATTGTGAGGTATAGGAAAATGCATATTAGCCTGTCTTAATGCACATTAACCATAGAGCACAGTTTTTAAGGTTGTCTGTACAAGTGCAGTGAGACTGCTCCAACACATTGTAATTATAGCACATCAGAGCAGACTTGATTAAATGGAGTCTGCTGGAGTGTGGTAATCACTGCACTCCAGCAGACTCCAACGTCACGTGCATCAGTGTCCCTGTGCTGAAAAATGGGAGTGTGGGCATTTTAAGTAAAGCTCATTCATTTTTCAGCACAGAGACACCAATACATGTGACGCTGCAGGTGCTTTAATTAAAGCAGCTCCCAAAACCACTAATTAAAGTGCCCTGCCCATCCCCAAGCCTGGAGCACATCTGTAAATGCCCAAAGTGACACTTAATGCATATTCGCCGATTTTAATGCAATACACATTAACTAAAGGGCACATTTTTAGCAATGTTTTAGCGTGCTTTAAAACAGACTGATGCACGTTAAAGTACATGTGTAGATGCACCCCCTGCTGAGTAAGGTAGCAGAGAAAGGATTCCATGTAAATGCCAATAGTCTGCTTGTACAGAGGAGGGCTGTGAATTAAGAGTGAAGAGGTATTATCAAAAGACAGACATGCAGTACAACAGGCAATCTAGTTAGTGGAAGAGCGAGATCATTCAAGAAAAGAGAGGGTAGTTGTTATCTGTGAATTGAAGGGAGCTGAGTAGCAGTCTGTTTTAGCTTGTAATGAACCACAAAGCCACTGTCCATATTAAGTCCAGATTCCTTCTACTGTCTAAAATAAAAGGGCCAGCTTTACAATGTTATCCTTCAGGGTGGTCCATGTCCTTTTTCATTTGTGAGTGAGGTGAAGAGGATTGGGAATGAGAAAAGAAGGGGAGCACAGTATTGTTACTGTTACATTTGTAGCTTGAACGAATAAAGGCATAGTGTCTCCATCCATTCTACTTCTGCTGGAAGGTCAAACATATGGCCCGTAGGCTGGATCTGGACCATCATGATACCAGCAAGCAACTGGAAGTTGGGGTGTGGCCAGTTCAAGAAACTGGGGCCCCTTTGGTCCTGGCAGACATGATCAGGGGGAAGAGGGCAAGCAAGGCCTGTCACCACCACCATGTCCTGACCTCCTTAGCTCCCAACCTGCCACCACCCCCATGCTAGAACTACTGCTTCTTTTACTACCCCAAGAACCTGTTAGATCCTACTGTAACACCGTTCAGATAAGCACAAAACAGCTGTTCAGCAAATACAAACGTAGCCTTATTCATACTCTCAAGCAGGTGATCAGACTGGCTATCCAAACTGCATTTCTAGCCTACTCTTTTTATACATTAGAAGTGCTTATATCAGACATACATCACTGCATATTGCTACTTGCTGATGAATGATCTTTATAAATAGCTTTTGTGCCTAATGTACCCAGTTTTGATTATATTGTTCCACATACTTTCCTCATGATTAATTGTGCCGGGGCACCATGCACCTTTACCTTTCTGATTAATGAACTTATTCATGCTGTCACCCCCTCCATGTGTGTTGTTTCAAGTTTGGTTACCCCATTCCACATGCTCTTATCTACTATGACAGTTAGTACAGACTACCCATCTCAAGATGTTCTTGAAAAGACCCCAAATATTCTGATACACTGTGCTGCCCTTCACAGGACTTAGGGCCTCTGTGCTTTTAACTCTTCCGGGCCTGCCACCATGCAGGAACCAGAGCTGCTGCAGTACAGATCACACAGCAGCACCTCCAGCTCTGGTAGGGGGAAATGCTGCAGTTGTGGCACCTCCGGCTCTGCCACACGGTGGGAGCTGGAGCTGTTGCTGCCATGATGTTCCCCATGCTGGGGCTGGACTGCTACTGCCATTACATGAATGGAGCTGCTGCTACTGCTATCACCACTGCCACTGTGTGCCCCAGGCTGGATCCAGCCCAGGATAGAAGGCAAATTTGACACCCTACCTTATGCCATCCTCCCATCTCCCTGTTACCCTTCCAGCACTGAAGAGGCTATATGGTCCCCCTTGTCTCTTTTTTCCCCCATGCAATAATTCCCAGTCTCCCTTTTTTGCTATAGATGCAGTGCGTGGATGGACCCAGGGTTGGATAAGCTTAGGCCTTTTTTGCTACAGGCCCAGCATTGTAGCCTGTCCCTTGTCCCCCATTCTCTGTGCGGCTATATGCATCTTCAAGTGCTTGTGGTCTCATACACTTTTGCCTCCTCATACACTTTCTCTTCCTCTCTATACAGAAGCTCTGTATGGCCCTGTTTGCTGCTTGCCCCTACAACCTCCTTCCTCCATATTAGGATCTCACAGCTTCCCCTGTCTGGAGTTTGGGGTACCCCCTCCCATGTTCCTCTCCACCCATGCAAGCAGATGTCACTGTCCCCCATGCTGCACAAAGAGATGGGGAAGCTAAGATCAGAGTCACTTTCTGTGCATGGCCGAGTTGTACCCTCCACTCACACTTCCATATTTCCATGTTTCTGCAGTGAAGACCTTCCTGAGAGAGATGGGTTTACTACTTTGAGCAAGAGTTAGTATTCTGGGCTAGAAAGACGAAGCAAAGCTATTGACTTTGGGTAAGCCGCCACCCCTTTCTGTGCCTTTCACCTTGTGGCAATTTATCCTGATAGCTCTTTAAGGGCAGCTCTTTATACCTTGGTCCAGCATGATCATAGCTGAGGCAGGGACTCCCCTCTCCTTGTGCAGCATATTGTAGAATGGGGCCATGACCTCAGTTAGGAGTTTTAGGTACTATGGGGACTATACAAAAATCATCATATAGTCAGGAGAGGAAGAGTTGTCTGTGGGTCTCTGTTGAAGAACCATGGAGGAAGCCCCAATATAAAAGAATGCATGGATGTCTCTTGACCAAGGATGATGAACACTAGGGCTGTGCAAAGCTTCAGTCCCCAATTTGATTCGGTGGAGATTTGGCCCGATTCAGTGGCCAAATCTCTGAATCCGAATCAAATCAGAAGACCCTTTAGTCTCTCTGAATCAAACTGGAACCCTTCAAATCGATTTGGAGAGATTCAGAGATTCGGACATAGAGACAGATTTAAATGTTTTTTCTACATACCTCTAGGTGGCAGGGGCTTGTGAGTGCTACAATGCTGGGGTGCATGAAGCGTCCCACAGAAGCGTGGGAGACTCTCCAGCACCCTTGGCAGCAGACCCGGAAGTGGACCAGAAGTGGACCTGCACACCCCCGTCCCCGCTCAGCAACTGGTGCCTCCTGGGTCTGGGGTGGCACCCAGGGTCCCCCTGCAGCCAATCGTTGAGCTGGGGAGGCACAGGGGGCCCTCCAGCGTGCTGTCCAACACACCCAGAAGTGAGCCGGAAGTACTTCCAGTCCACTTCCGGGTTTGCTGCCGAACACCTGGAGGCCCCCCCGCGCTGCTGTGGGATGCTGCATGCACCCCAGCACTGCAGCGATCACAAGCCCCACTGGTTCCTCAAAGTACATAGCAAAAACTTTTAAAGCTGTGTCTATTACCGAATTGCTGATTCTCTGAATCAGCATCAAATCTTCAGATTCGGATTCGGCCTAATCGAATCAGGGACAGTGATCCAAATCAACAGATCGAATCACTGTCCCTGATTTGGGCAGAATCCAAATTGAATAGGGCCTGCTTTACACACCCCTAATGAACACCATACAGAGAGGCCAAAGTGGATACTGGTTGCAGGGACTAGGAGGCAGATTTTCAAAGCAGTTCAGCATTTAATATGATTTACAATGTAAGCAGTTAACCTGCTTCTAAAATTTTGAAAATCCAACTAGATGACAATCTTTATCCTTCTTGGGTTCTCAGCTCCTCCACTGCTGAGGCTACATCTACACTGCAGTCAGAGCTGTAGTTACAGCGCATGTCGCAAAACATGGGTTAGCGTCAACTTAACTTGGGACTCAGTGTCAGCAAAGTTATGGTGACATGGGATTCAGCTGCCAAGGTTGTATTCAGAGACCTGGGAAGGCTTTTTCAGCTTCAGATCATGCTGGTGCAGCTATGGGTTTCCTACCATCTATCCCCAGGGTGGAGGGAGGACATTAGCAGTGACTGGAAAAAGTCCTTGGAGTCAGGGATCCCAGAACCAGACATACTCATTAAACTAGGCAAAAGAAGCATTTATTCCATAAAAATAAAGTGTCAGTGGGTGACAATAGTGAAGGACAACAAACTTATCCCTAACCTGGAGGAGAAGTATTTACATGGGTCAGGCCAGCAAGCAGTGGCGACGTATAGGGGTGCATAGGGGTGCATGTGCACCCTGAGAGCACCGGTGCACCCCCTGACCAGCTGCACTTGCCACTTAGGAGATGACGGGGGCAGATGGGAGCGCCGGTTCCCCCCCACCCCTCCCGCAAGTGCTGGCTGATTGCTGCGATTGCTGCAGCCACTTCAGCTGTGATTGCTGCAGCCAGTGGTCACAGGGGGGGCATGTGCCCCCCCTGACTAAGGCGGCACCAGTCACCCATGCCAGCAAGTTCAGCAGGGTGGCAGCACAGGCTACCCACTTGTACATTCGTCAAGGGGACTGAAGCCAGGCAGGATGGTCACCATTTCCAAAGAAGCCTGGCTACATGGTACAGATCTGGCAGCTTTAGACTAGTTTGGTTACATCTACAAGACTTTCAGTTGCATATACCAGGCATACTGTAGACACACAGGCTGAGGGCAATGGGAGGAAGGAGCTGTCTCCAGCAGCAGTGTGTCACTGCTCCATTCCCTTAGGATGTGGCATCAGCACTGGGAAAATGGCTATCGTTCACTGTATCCATGATGGATGAGAACAGGAAGGCCATGGAAAGGCAGGCAGTGTGCGTCATAGAATCCTAGAAGAGTAGGGTTGAAAAGGACCTCTGGAAATCAATTAGTCCAAATCCCTGCTCAAGGCAGAATCATCCTGGATTATTCCATCTCAGCCAAATGTTCATCTAACCTACACTTAAAAACCTCTAAAAATAGCAATACCACAATCTCTCTAGGTAACCTGTTCCAAAGCTTAAACACTCTCATGGTGAGAAAATTCTTTAACATCCAATCTAAGTTTTCCCTGCTAATAATTTGAGCCCATTGCTCCTAGTCCTGTCCCCTATGATGATAGAGAAGACATCACTAGCCTCTTTATAACCATCCATTAGACATTTGTAAATGGTCAAATCTCCTCACAATCTTCTATAGAATAAATAATCCATATTCTTTCATCTTTTCCTCATAAATGACCTTTCCTAGACTTCTAATAAAGTTTGTCATTTTCTACTGGAGACTTCTTAATTTGTCCCAAGTATCATTGTGTTTTTTTTTCCTTTTAGGATCTTTACACAAAGAAAGCTGGCTCTGCACAGAGCTATGGGAGATGGAAAGCCATCTGCTAGCATTAGTATCCATCAAGCAGGGATAATACAGGCACTAAACTAAAATAATTCAGACTTTATTATTATTGAATGTTGACCTAACCCCCCAAATCTTGTCCTATTTCTATTTAATCTGAATATGGATAAAAGTGTTTCCCAAGATTTGGGATTTAGGATCATAGTATTGGAAGGGATCTCATGAGTCCAATCCCCTGCTCAAAGCAGGATCATCCCCAACTAAACCATCCCAGCCAAGTGTCTGCCTAACCTGCTTTTGAAAACTTCCAAGGATGGAGATCCCACAACTCCTCTAGGTAGCCTGTTCCAATGTTTGACCATTTTGACAGTCTAAAAGTTCTTCCTAATCTAAAACCTCCATCCTCTCTCTAATTGTCCTTCATGTATTTGAAGACTTATCAAATTCCTGCCTGCCCACTCCCAGTCATCTCTTCTCTAGGCTAAATATTTCTTTTGTTGTTTTCTACTGGACTCTTTCCTATCTGTCCACAACTTTCTTGAGGCACAGGGTCTACACCACCCTCTCCAGCCCTTAAAAGCCTACAGTATCTTTATCCAGGAAAAGATGAAAGTTTGTTCTGACCCTCTGTGTGCCTCCTTGCTGGCTCTCTGCTTTTGATTCCTGGCTTCAGCTGTAGCTTCTGATTATGGTAGGACCCTTGGCATCCTGATTCCGGTTTCCTGTTCTTGATTCTAGTTCAACTTCCACCTCTGGCCTATGCTTTCTGACCCTGGTTAATCCTCAGGTTTACTGTCTGGCTTAAGTTTGGACCATGGAGTGTCTCTATGTCAGCTACAGCTCTCAGTTCTAGTTCTGGCACCAGACCCCTCTGTACTTACTCCCACTTCCTGGGAAACCCATTTTGGGTAGGTGCCTGAAGCACAGATGCAATCCCTAAGGCCAGACACCCATGCTCCAGTCCCAAACAACATGTGAAATAACCCACCATGTCTCCATAATCCCAATTACATCATAATTCCAGTTTTACTAAGAGCATCAATTCTCCCTCTATTCCCTTTATTTCTCACATTAGTATATGAACACTTCAGGTATCCCACTTCACCTCCCTGGAACATTGCTAAAGCTTCTGCTATTGCTTCTGCTTACTAAGATTTTAGCCAGGTCCCTTGACTCTTTACTTGCTTCTGAGTTTTGCCTCCATCCCCTGATGGACATAGTTTAAACTCATTCTTAATTGGCTTTACAAGCCTGTACGTGAAGGCACTTCTCCCTCCCTGCCCCCACCCCCTATGTATTCCTCCAGCAGACCCCATCTCTTCCCAACAATCCTTGTTCATGGAAGACCACCCCATGGTTAAAGAAACCAAAGCCCTGCTGGCAATACCAACTATGCAGCCATGTGTTGATCTCAGGGTGGGTCTTGCAGTTTTTGGAAGGGGAGAAAGTCTTGGAGACTTTTCCTCTTCCAGCTTCAATTGCAGCCACTCCTGCTTCTGGAGGGAAACAACTTGTCTGAATCCTTATTTCATACCATAGAATGGGTTAGTGAAGGTACTCAATTCTCTGCGATCAACCTTAGCCCCTCGTTTTCCCTGTTTCTCTCAAGTGATCAAGTATTTATATATGGTCCCTGCAGATTTGACCCATTTTCCTTGTAAATTAATCAGTCATCACTGATCCAAAAACCCCTTGGGGTAGGCTGATTTTTCTAGTACTGGATATCATTATAAAATTCCTTCCACTCTCATGCTCGTCTCCCCTCCCATTTTAAATTATGGTTGCTCCACCTTATTTGGGAAGTAAACAGCTAATTCAAGCCTTCATTATACTTAAGATTTTTTGTTTTGTTTAGTTTTGGGTTTTTTTTAAATGAGTACATGGACAGTACCCCAACAGCCCAACTTTTTCCTCATGAATAAGAACTAAATCATTTCCCTTCTTAATATTAGAAATCTGGATTCTTTTTAAAGCAATATGACAAGCTCCATATTTAATATTAAGCATGCCTCAAAGCTAAAAGGCTTTATTTAGGTAGACGTTTCAGCTGAGGCTACCCAGCACTGCCAGATCCAAGAGGGAGTCCAACTGGGCAGGAGGGTAGTCATCTGCACATTTCCAGCTGCTGCAACTTTCACCATATTCTGCTTCCACCATCTTACTCCCTACCCCAGATCCTGTCCCTTTTCCCAACAATGCTGTCAGCCTAAAGCAATCAGTTACCCTTGTGAATACCTGACAAAAGGACTCTTAATATTATCAACCTACAATCACATCAGACTTCCATGTTTATTAATATTTGGCTAAAGAAAAATAAATAAATTACCTCTGATTTTACCCAGTTCCCTTAATTTTGGGACAATGGAGTTAAAACCCCTCAGATGTTGCTGTTCTTCCCTCTGATGATCAAATATTGACCTACCATCCCCACAGATGCTGGCTTCTTTCTTTTTATACTCAACTCTCAATACAAAATTGATTCCAGTTTTACTAATGTCTCTCTAATTCTCAACTATGGATATAAAAACAGCGGTTGTTTCAATTTGAGTATTTTTCCTTCTCCTGTATTACACTGCACCCAGTTTTCTTTTGAGAGGAACTTATCATGAGAAAGTACAGAATATTAAAGACAAAAGGAGTGACAATCAGTTCTTTCTTTCTACTAAATCCCTTCTCTCTCCAAGCATCAGCAATTGTCATATTTAACTTTTTTCTTCTGCCTTTCAAATGCTGATCTACATTTACATTAAAATTTGCACCCCCCAAAATATTTATTTCCATTAATTTTGCCCCCCCAAAATATTTATTTAAATTTCCACTAATTTTGCCCAACATAATTGCTCAATTTCAGAGCTCTCTCTCTATTCTATTTCAAACTGTAACCACTTTAAAGATTTGGAGTAAAAACCTCAGCCTACATCAGAAAATATGCACATATGCACTGAATGCCCTGATGGAAACAGAGCAGGAGAAACCAAATAACTGCATACCAGAATGAGTGCACACCAAAAATCTATCGAAGACAAAAATACCCAATTACCTGTGGGTACACATTTATCACAAGAAAACCACTCTCTCTCTAATCTCTCCATTCTAATCCTCAAAGGGAATTTACAAAACACCTGTCATAGATAAGCCTATGAACTTCACTTAATACATTTCTGGATACAAAACATCATAGACTAGATATAGACAAGGGATTTATGGCACATTATAACCTGCCTGCCATCTAATAGCCCCAGGTAACTGCCCTACATTTTACCTGCTGTATTTTATCACCTGTTGCCATTCCCCTCTTGCTTTTGCCCCTCACCTATCTTCTCTGATCTTCCCTGCCACACATTTGCATTTGTACAGACCTGAATTTTGCATATTAGTTTAAGCTTCGAATTGACCCTAAAGACAACAAACACCAGAAGACTCTCCCTATGCCTGAAGAAGGGCACTTGTGCCTAAAAGCTTGCAAAGAACAATTCTTCTAACTATTCAGTTGGTCTAATAAAAGATACCACATTTCCTCAAATAACCTTGTCTGCACATGTGTATATGCACTTGTGCATGTGTTTGTACATTAACAAGGGTCAGAAGGGAAGGCGGTTAAAAATTCCCCAATGTTCTGCTCCCCCCACACGTGAGAATCAAATTATTTGTTAAACAAATAATTGAACAAAAGTAAACTACATCACTGAGTACAGATGCCTCACCTGGAGTAATTGTCAGGGGAGGAGCATTGGAGTGCTAGCAAATGTACAGGATCGCAGAATTCTAATACAATAAAAGGCTTAGTCTGTCTATCCATAACACTTTCCCCCCTCAAGTGCGCAGGCGCGGATTGACTGCTTGGGCCAAGTGGCTGGGGGTGGTGCCAGCTGAATTCAAACAGGAGCCCCAACTTCCAGAGGAAAAAAAAAATTAGTGCAAGCAGTTTACAAGCAGCAGGGCCAACTGAGGAAAGGCAGGAGACCCTCCAACAAAGTGGAGTTGGACCCAACCCAGGGTGGAAGGGGGGTGAGGGTAGAGGGGACCAGAATTGGACCTGAACTGGGGAGGGGAGGGGGTAAACGGGCCAGACGCAGGGCTCTATCCCTGACAGCCCCCCTTCCCCTGTCATTATTGATGGGCAATTTGCTAGTAGACCTTTATAAGGGTGCTAGTACAGGTTAATTTAAAAATATTTCAAGTCTGTGGAATGTTAGGCTATCAAAGTTAGAGAAGTCACAGGTTAAAACTTAATGTTGTCTCATACCTGCACAACTGTGACTTGCTACTAAAGGGCCTGGTGAACAGGGGGATGAACAGAAGCCAGGACTCTCTGGTAAGGGTAGGACAGGAGTTGAGGGGTGGAAGTATTATGTAGCTCAGAGGCAGAGAAGCCAGCATGTGGTCCTTCATTCCTGCAACTAGCAGGAGCCAGCTGGTGCCATGGACAGGAGCAGAAAATTCTTCTATATGAAGAGGTAAAGGGGAGAAGTAAAGAAAAAGGAATGAAAAAAGCATAAGGGGGAAATGGAGGTAGATGGGTCACACCAGGGCAAAGCTGAGAACCAGGCAGCTCATTGCATGCCACACAGATGTAGGAGCTGGTTATATTTATACCAGGACAGAGTTGAAACCCAGTAGATTTGCTCCACGCATGCCACATGGAGGCAGAGCGGAGACCCACTGGGTTCGCTGTATGGGTTGGGTAAGTTGGGTGCCAACAGAACCAGTTCAGATGAATAGCGGTTCAGTTCAAATGAATACCATGGGGGAGGGGAAGCTAAGGCATGGTACAGTGGCCAGTAGCTCTGGAGAGAGGCAGGGTGGGGAGGGAGATGGTTGCTCAGCATGAAAAGCCAATTGCCTTTGCCTATTAGTGATTATTTGACTTTAACTGTTCCCTTTGTGCCAATGGCCAAATCAGATGAGTGCATGGGGGGTACTAGAGCAAGCAGCAAACCCTGGGGTGCTAAGAGTGATCAGGATGTGCTGAGGTTGGGTTCTGGGCAATAGAGTTCAGAAGGGTTGAAAGTTTATCCCTGGAACAAAGGAGTGGGAAGGGCTAGGAATGGCGCATCCAGGGATTATGGAGCAATGAAAACAGTATTTTTGTTTCCTAGAGCAGACTAACAATGACCTGGCTAAAACAGATAAGGATAACCCTTGCTTGAACTGACATAAAACTTTAAAACATTTAGGGGGGTTAAACACCCTTTAACAGGTAAGTGAGAGCTCCCATTTTAAGTGCCTTTATGATGGTTTAAAGGTAATCTGTAACGTAACTCAACTGGTCATCTGGGACATTTTGGATGTTTACCACTTACACTGTTAGCTGTTACCCTTCCCAGGTGTTAAATGTTCTTAAAATGGGAGTGTCCATTAAAGGTGCACCAATATATGTGTGGAGTATCAAAATCAGCACCAATAAAAGGAAAATTAACATTATTGGATATCGGCTTTTTTTTGGCCATTGTAGCTGATAATGTTGTCCAATAATTAATTATTCTGGAGCCCCTGGACACCTTCAGACTCAGGGCATCTGCTTGAGCCTGAGACTGCCCAGGGCTGGGTGCTCTCTGGGCACTTTAAAGTGCCTCAGGCAGATGCCCCCAGGCTGGAGTTGAAGGGCAAGTGGAGGGGGCAGTGCTTTAATTAGAGCCACTCTAATTAGAGTGCTTCCATGTCTCCTACATCAGCATCCCTGTGCTTAGAAATGGCAGTGGGGGCACTTGAACTAAAGCTCATTCCACGAGCTTTGTTACTAAATAAATCAATTATCCGATTGCTATCGGCCAATATGTCTATTAGCTATCGGTATTGGCCAAGAAAATCTTTATTGGTGCACTCCTCGTGCCCATGCATTAAGGCAGGAAAAGACAAGCTGAGTGCCCTCTGAATGTCTCAAAGTGATGTCTCTACAGGCAAGAATTATTTCCAGCTGGTTTTAGGCAGCTTGTGTTGAAGTAATGTTAGTCTGCTCCACAGGGAGCAGTGGAGTCCTCTAGTATCCCAAGATGCTCCATATCCAGCCCCACTCCATGTGGCCAGTCTGTCTTCCGGAACTCTATTGCCCTGGACTGATAGAAACCTGGGGAGAGCCAGGCAGCCCTGGGTGAGTGTGGAGCTGCTGGACAGCCACAGGACAGACTTGACAGCTCCTGGCCATGTTTCTACTCACCAGCCCTCTATCGGGTAAGTCAGAGCTGTGCATATTAAAGAGGGTATGTAACCCTTAGCGTGGGACTGCTCATAGCATGTGCGAACTTTAATACTGCCCAACTTTTTTTTAGAGGCACGATGTGAAAATTGTAACATATAACATCTAGTACCACTGCACCTAGTATACAGAACAACTACAAAAGATACAGAAAAATCTTAGCAGAAGCTCTTAGATGTACAGAGAAGGCTAATACCATGTCGGCATGAACCTTACTTCTTAGTTTTCAGAAGCAGAAGTTTCAATACTCCCAATTTTCCTGAGGATCAGTGGAGAATTGCCAGTGGAATCATTGCTGCCTCTTGCAGATCTCCAATCAGTGGGAGATGGGAATTAGTTCCAGTGGCTCCAGTGACTCCTTATTTACTCAGCAGGGAATGAAAAAGGAATCACCCCTGGTTAGTCAAATGGAGTTATTCCAAGTTTGTCTGCCTCTGGGTTCACATAGAATACCTTCTGAACCTGGCACAAAAAACTTTTTTTTGTTGACCTACCTGGCCTTGTTATGGAGCTTATCAGAGGTTGCATCACAAACAGTAATTAGTCTTAATAAGAAGTGGAGTCCTCTCTCACTGTATCTCCCAAGTGATGTCAGTAGCTGAGATGCTAATCATGCCCACTGTGCCATGTCCCAGCTCGTAATTAGACACCACATGTGGAGTCAAGGGCATTGTTAGCAGCTCAGCTTGGGGGAAGGAGCCAAGAGACGATGATGATTTCTGCTGGGGACTCTACTCAGACTGGGGAACTTACCATGTTGCTGCTCTCAAGGCCTTGTTACATGTTCATTTTGGGCAGCTCCTGGAGCTCTTGACCCAGGGGAGGGCAATTATTTGGGCTGGAGGGGCACTTGGGGATTTTTGGTGAGCTGTTGCAGACTCAGTCAGCACCCCTCCCCCATCCTGCCAGCAACAGCTCACCAAAATGCCTTAAGTGGTCCCTGCAGGCAAGGCATGCTCTTATGGGAACATAGCATGGGGTCACAGGCAGGTGGGGAACGGTGTCTGGGAGCAGGATGAGTAGGCAGGACCAGGCCTGGGATCAGGATCACAGTGGTGACAGCACAGGGCTGGGCCCAGGACAGAGCTATGGTATGCCTCCCACACAAGGAATTGCAACTGGCCCGACCTAGGAGCAGGGTAGAGCCTACGCCTGTAACCTGTCTCCCTGCAGCACAGGTAAGTGTGGGCAGCTCCAGTATGGCACAGCTGCAAGGCAGCATGGGGCAGCCTAGTCCATTCAAAATCTGTCAGGGCCACCCTGCACTGCTGGGCCACAACACTGCAGCTGTGCTATACTAGGGCTGCCCACGCAAACCTGTGCTGGGGCAGGGCAACAGGGGCTCAGTCATGGATGTATGCTCTGCCCCAGCCCTGGGTCAGGTCAGTCACAATCCCTTATGTGGGGAGCATATCACAGTTCTGTCCCAGGCCCTGGCTACATACTGTCACCATGCCATAATCCCAATCCTGGCCCTGGTTACCCATCCTGCTTCCGGATGCTGCCTCCCACCTGCCTCTCCCACCCTCAGGTACCTCTCCATGACCATCATCTCATCCACCCAGCTGAGAATGCCCTGCTCACAAGGATCCTGGCCAGTCTCTGTGGAGACCCCACCCACCTGCCCGCTCCATCTGGCACACCTCACAGTGGATGCAGGGTGGATGGGCCAGGGTGTCCAGGCAGCACGGCTAGGTCTGGCAGCGGTGGCAACACTGGCAGTGCCAGCCAGAAGGAGCTGAGTCTGCCAGGAGGCAGAGTCTGGCAGCTGTTCTGTCCCAGTCCCACTGCATGCCTTAGAGGCAGCAGGACCAGCCACATGATCCATAGCCCAGACTGCTCCTCACCTGCACCTCAAGCCTAGGCCAGGCAGAACCAAGAGACCTGCTACAGGCCACAAAATCCCTTGGTGGGCCAGATCTAGCCTGCAGGCCATATTTTGCCCATCCCCGTCTTAACCCCTAGATTGGTCGCACATTGAACACCTTTAAGTGGCTTAAAGCACTTGTTATGCAGCTCAAAGTTATGCCACTCCAGGGCAAGGCTGTCTCTTGAACTTAATAACCCGGCTACTGTTCTATTAAGGTGTAGCCACTCTCAACAGATGTGCCACTCAAGTTGAAAGTGTAACTGCAAGCTAGCACTAAGCCATCAACATTTGTGCAGCTCACAGTGTAACATGCAACAAGCCCTCAGACTGTTTGCTCCAATTCAGTGTGGGATCCCTTGGCAGGAGGCCTGAAGAGTTCCCAAGAAGATGAAACAGACAGTGCAGGGCTTTCATGCCAGGGCCAAATGAATGAAAAGCCTGTTGCAAACATGAGCAACTGCCTACTGAGGCCAGTATCCTGCTTTTGGCCTCTGCATAGCTTCAGTGGTGAATTAGTTTAAATATTCCACAGCCCGCTACATTAGGAAACACGCACCACAAACCCCACTGTGCTAAAATCCTCAAGTTAGTGCTATACCTCATATTTTTCTCCACAGGGACTTTGGTCAGCAATCTAGTATCCCATGATGTGCTGCTAAGAATCAGTGATTTGTTTGTGAACAACCCATCTTCTCCCCACAGGATCATTGGCCAGCTCTTCTAGAATCCCTGATCCAAAGAAGCAACTCACATAAGATCACCCAGCAGTAGGGTTGTCAACTCTGACTGAAGCTATTCCAGGAGATTTCCCCCCCCAGCCCGCGCCAGTTAATGTCATTAACTGTACTGTTCAACTCATTCACAATATTAAATCTCCCAGATTGCTTTCAACAGTCACTGGAAGATTGATGCCGACTCCAGTAGACTCCCAGTCAATCCAGGAAGGTTGGTAACCCTGCAGATCAGTGCCAGAGATAGAATATCACTCTGTCCCCGGTCAACATCTGGTGAACCAAACCACAATGTTTAAAGCAAAATGTTTCCTGAAGTTCTTTCCCCACCTTTCCTTGCTTCCATTTCAGCTTCATGAAACCTACTTGGGTCTTGTTCAATATATCTACTTCCCACTTGGCTTTAGTGGTCTTCATCATCATTTCAGTAAAGTGATGTAGGGAATTCTGAGAAAGTGGGTGTGAATGTACCAAACATGCATCCAATTTTGATATCAAATACACTGAAGGATTCACAGGAATTAATAGCAGAGCGGGGAAGAGAATCTGGACTTCAAGCCATCCAGGCCCCTTGCTATAATTACTAGACTCTACTTCCTTCCCAAAGCTGGGGATACAACCTAGGGGAGTTCTGACTCTCCAGCCTCTCCTGCTCCGAGTGTTAGGTACCACTCCTTCTCCAGAACCAGGAATACAAACCAGGAAGTTTGACTCCCAGCTCCCACCTGTAATACAACAAAACCTACCATCCTTTTAGACTAAATAGGAATACAAGGCTTTGTCTCCAAGCACTATCCTCACTTCACCATTTCTGTGCACCAAGTGCTCTGCTCTCAGCAATGACATTATTTCAAAGCTAGCCCAGGTCAATTCACCCTCATTTAAAATGATCATCCCTGGTCTTGGAGTCTATAGGTTGCACAGGAGAATGGGGTACAGGGGTGAGGCAACCAGGAAAGCTGGCCAGTGATCTGCTGCCTGTGAGTATAAGCTACCTGACCAACAATGCCTGAGAAGGGAGCCTTTAGTCCAAATAGAGAGACAATGGAAAAAGACCTTAATGGGGGGGAGGGCGGGGTCCCACTCCAAGTACCTTTTCCTGCTGGTCTCTGTAAGAGTCCCAGTTTTCTAGGCCATAGTTATGCTAAGCTATAATAAGTTACAGCACCAAAAAACAGTATGGGAAAGCAGGGCCTTCTGACCACTGAATGACCCAGTAAGAAAGAAAAATATATAAAAAAATTCACTAATGAGCAAAAAGGCAGACCAGGTTCTTTGGGTAAATGTGATAGCTTTTATTAGACCAACTAACAAAAGGCACACAAGTATAAATACAGGGGTTCAGAGACCTTCCCTTCAGAGACCTAGGGGAGTGTGTATAACATACAGTGTCTCTCCCTGTCAAGGAGAAGGTTCACAAAGCTGGACTAACCATTAAATCAGACCATCTGATGACACTAAACCTTTCTGAGCTTTCAGCACTGAACACGTATCCAAGTTGTGTTTTCTGTGTCACCTTCGGAGTTTGGAAGACAGCTTGCTAGCATTGTCCTTCAAGAGCACAAACTCCAGCATCCTGTATACTGAATGTGACAGCAACCAGTACCACCCAAGAAAACACTCTTCACACCTCAGGACAATCATCTGAGTGATTCCAATGTGGTCCCCATCTTTAAGAAAGGGAGGAGGGAGAACCCAGGCAACTATAGGCCCGTCAGTCTTACCTCAATCCTGGGGAAACTCTTTGAGAAGATCATCAAGGAGCACATCTGTGATAGGCCAGCATTGGGGATGATGCTCAAGGGAAACCAGCACAGTTTCATTAGGGGCAGGTCATGTCAGACCAACCTGATTGCCTTTTACGACCAGGTCACAAAAGCATTGGATGCAGATGTCGCTGTGGATGTAGTCTTTCTGGACTTCAGCAAGGCCTTTGACACTGTCTCCCACCCCATCCTCATTAAAAAACTAGGCGACTGTGGCATCGATGCCTACACAGTCAGATGGATTGCTAATTGGCTGAAGGGTTGTACTCAGAGGGTGGTGGTGGACAGGTCATATTCGACCTGGGGGGGAAGTGGGCAGCAGAGTCCCCCAGGGCTTGGTCCTGGGGCCCGCACTGTTCAATTTCTTTATCAGCGATATGGATGACAGGGTAAAAAGCAACCTGTTCAAATTTGCTGATGATACCAAAATTTGGGGTGAGGTGGGCATGCTAGTAGGGAGGGACAGACTGCAGCAAGACCTGGATAGGTTGCAAGGGTGGACTAATAAAAACAGGATGCGTTTCAATACTGACAAGTGCAGGGTGCTGCACTTGGGCAGTAGTAACCAGCAGCACACTAATAAGATGGGAAACTCCCTTCTTGAGAGCACGGAGGCAGAAAGGGATCTTGGAGTCATCATTGATCCCAAGATGAGCATGGGCTGACAATGCGAGGTCACGGTCAGTAGGGCTAACCGGACTGTATCGTGCATCCACAGGTGCATCTCAAGTAGCGCCAAGGAGGTGATCCTCCCCCTCTACATGACATTGGTCAGGCCACAGGTGGAGAACTGTGTCCAGTTCTGGGCACCCCACTTCAAGAGGGATGTGGCCAACATGGAGAGGGTCCAGAGGAAGGCCACCCACATGATCCGGGGACAGCAGGGCAGACCCTACAATGAGAGGCTACAGGACCTGAACCTGTTCAGCCTTCACAAGAGAAGATTGAGGGGGGACCTGGTGACCGTCTATAAACTCACTAGCGGGGACCAGAAGGGTTTGGGGGAGAACTTGTTTCTCCTAGCACCCCCTGGGATAACAAGGAATGATGGCCACACATTGTTGGAGTAGGAACTACTTCACAGTCAGGACGGCTAGGATCTGGAACCGACTTCCAAGCGAAGTGGTGCTGGCTCCTACCCTGGGGGTCTTTAAGAAGGGGCTCGATGCCTACCTGGCTGGGGTCACTTGAGCCCAGTTTCCCTCCTGCCCAGGCAGGGGGTCAGACTTGAAGATCTACAAGGTCCCTTCCGACCCGACTTCTATGAGTCTATGATCTCAGCATCACAGTGTGTGTGGTTTCTGGGGCAGGACAAATGCCATCAGCTGAATTCCCAGCCCTCTAGGGAAGTAATGGTAAGACAACCACCCCTCCTGCTCCAACATTCATAAACACTTGGCTCACATCCCATATGATCTTTTGGAATTAGGGACGGGAATGCTGTATTGTTTGAGGAAGAGTATTTGCACTGATGTGTCCTGGTCTCAGCTGGGTTTCTAAGCACAAACTCCCTGGATGCAAGACAAAGGTGGCTCTATCAACTGGGGAGCAGGGATTACACAAGAGCTTGAGGGCAACTGAGAACCAAAGCAGGGACAGGTGGCTGTAGAGGTTGCTTAACTATCCACCATATGAGTATCTTTCCTTCTCTTTCCATCCACCAACCTCTAGTATACATCAGAGCCTATATTCTGAGTCTCTTGTCTCCCGTCTCCACTGCTCAGGACAACCAGCACAACTGATTTCACTTCATCCATCTCTCCCTCATTCACAAACCAAGCAGGACAGGCTGCTCAGTTTGAAGAATCCCATGCTGACTCCAAACATCTCTGCAGCCACCGTGGATGCCTAGTAGGACTGTCCAAAAAACAGGTGAGGCAATAGCTTTGAGTTAGGTATAAGCAGCCCTACCACACTGAAACAGTTGACCATCTGATCTCCCTGCTCCACAGAAAGCCCCTTAGAAATTGAGCCCAACCACCCAGGGTGCCTTTTCACAGGACCCCGTAGAAACTTGGGGTCTCAGCACAGGACAGCCAGCACAACAGTCCAGGCGCACACTGGAATTGTAGCATCCAAACCATCGGGAAGAATCTGGGAAGCGGGAACGGAAGCAAGTCCAGAGACTCTAAATTTAAATAATTTAATCATGACAAGTCTTATTGCTCTGGAGGGTCTTGAAGACTGGGATTTTGCTGGGCTGCTAGATTTTTTTTCTAATGGGGATGATCTTATTCTCTTACCTCACAGAAGCACTGAGAGGATAAATGTATTAAAGATATTTGGGTGCATGCCTACACCGAGGATGAGGGGAGGGGGCAGATAAGTGTTTAAAGCAGATAGACAGGCAGGCAGGCTTGGAATCGCCCCCGCCCCCCCTATTTTCTTATTCCTGAAGATATACATGGGGATAACTTTATGCACAGGAGAAGCTTAACTCATATCAGTATGTGTTTGCAGGATGGGAGCCTGTGTTTGGGCAGCACTGTATATAAACAATATCATAGATTTATATGTAAATTTTAACTACCTTAAACAAGGTGAATGGGCACTGCCACTGGGAGGCACACAATAGATCTTACCATCTATTACATATGCCTAATCAGGTAGGGCTAAAAGCCAGGTACAACACTAACTTAAACAGTGAAACAGGGTTTATACTGGGGTGGGCAATTATTTTGGGTGGAGGGCCGCGTACCGAGTTTTGGCCAGCTGTCGAAGGCTGCATGGGTAGCTCCGCCCCGTGGCAAGTGCCCTGCCCCCTGGTCACCATCTTGTGACCAGAAGTCCTGCCCTCTAACCCCTGACCTTTGGCACCAGAAGTCCCTCCCCTTGCTCCCAAAAGTACTCCTTTCAGCAAGGGGTTTTGCCACCTTGGAACCAGAAAGATAACAAATTATATTCTAAAACTTGAACATGTACAACATTCATTAAATTTGATTTAAAAAAAATATTTTTTTCCTGATTTACATGCGTTTGTGTAGTGTACATATACGGGACTGTATAATAGCTTAAAATGAAGCCTTACTCTTGTATATTGTGGGAGGGTGGATAGGTGTGGGTGCATGTGTATGGTAGGGTGTGCACGTGAGACTTGCCCTACAAAACACACATTCTGTCCCTCCCTCATTGCACATATGTACATGTGTGCATGCACATGCACCCCCCCCCCCCACTCCTGGCCCCAGGGCAGGCAGGGAAGCGGTGAAATGGAAGCTATAGGCAGGGGGGACTGGCAGCAAGTGGGTGTGCAGTGATAGCCAGGCAGGAGCACAGAGTCCACAGTGTCCAGGGGCCCGTGCTAGTGGGGGCCCAGAGTGGGGTGGTGGTTGCTGCACGCCTGCTCAGTGGCAGCCAGAAGCAGATAAATACTAAAAATTTTCTAAAATTTTAGGGGCCCCACAGGCTGGATGGAATGGCCTGGCAGGCTAGATCCAGCCTGCAGGCTGTATTTTGCCCGCCCTGGTATAGATGGTGGACACACACAGTGAAATTCAAGAAATAGTGCTAAAGTAATTTCTGTATGCTATCAAAATAAGGAATCGTTAATGATCAAACAACTCAGCAATGACTGCAGTGATATGAAAGGCAAAACATTAAAATATATATTTGAGAATATTTTAACATGATATTTCTGGGGACAAGAGAAAATTTTATTAAAAAAAGAGGAAGGGAATGAAGGAGTTACACTGTATACAAGAAGCTTGCTTAAAACCACACACTGTTTCTAGGACTCCTTCAACAAATTACCAGAGATGCATGATAATTAGTTAAAAGTTAAACAAAAATGCTCAGATGGATATACAAATTATTTCACTATCTTCAAAATGAAGAGAGTTATGGTTGCACTTCACATTTTGAGGTAAGTACGTTCCTGATGAAGGTTGAGATGGGCATGGACTGCTAAAGTTAACTGACCCAGTAAGTTATCTTTGGTTGTCACGTTTGCATGGTTGAAGTATCATTCAGGTATGAACTCTGTGCTATTGAAGCCTATTGACTGAAAATATGTTCGAGTTAACATATCGTATAGCTATACTACCAAGGATTCAAATGGTTATGGAATACAAATCTCCATCCTGAGGTCATGAGCCAGTCTAGGTGCCTGAATTCAGAAGTAGGGTTGGAGTAGTGTTGTAGCAAATATGGTCCAGCAAATATGTCAGAGTTAAAATACATTTGGAAATATCTTCTGTTACACCAACTGCTGCGTGTCTCCCAGGTACAGACAAGCCCTTGGGCACAGCACAGTGCTCCACATGTCTGGGCTAGAAGCAGAAAGCATAATGTCGATAGACGTGTGATTTTAGTTTAACTCCATTATGTAAATAAAAGTGCGCCCTTAAAGAACAGTAAGATAGACCAGTAAATCTGTGAAAGAGAACTCCTCAGAAATATCTACCAATGAATTTTAAAAAGAAGCAATAGAATTAGAAAATCTAATTATGTTAGAGATTGACAGGGCACTTCTAGACATGCAGGTAAAGGCCTCATGGGACCTGATCCATACAATCATGTTTCCTGCCATGCCATACGTGACTGAGTTCAAGATCCTGAGGAAAGGAAGGATGGAAAGCAGAGTTAGGACCTGGGACTTCAGAAAAGCAGACTTCGACTCACTCTGGCTTCCCAGGGGATCCTGCCCATGAGTTCCCTTTCTGAGGGGGAGAGGAGTCCAGGAAAGCTGCCCGTACTTTAAAAGAGGCTGTACTGAGAAAAACTTTACGGAAAGGGCAGGAACAAACCATCCCAGTGTGCAGGAAGACCAGCAAGTATGGCAGAAAAACAGCTTGGCTTAGCTACAAAATAAGTCACAGAAAGGAAACTTGTAAGTAGCGGAAACTTGGACAAATGACTAGGGAGGAGTATAAGACCACTGCTCAGGCATGCAGGGATCAAGTCAGGAAGGCCAAAGCACCATTGGAGTTGCAGCTAGCAAGGGATATGAAGGGTAGCAAGAAGGGTTTCTATGAGTGTATCAGTAGCAAGAGTAAGGTGAGGGCAAGTGTGGGTCCCTTACTGAATGAGAGAGACAACCTTGTGACAGAGGATGCAGAAAAGTCTGAGGTGCTCAATGCATGGTTCACCTCAGTCTTCAAAGGCACGGTCAGCTCCCAGACTACTGCGCTTGGAAGCAGTTTCATAGATTTCATAGACATTAGGGCTGGAAGGGACCTCGGAAGATCATTGAGGCCAGCCCCCTGCCCAAAGGGCAGGAAGTCAGCTGGGGTCATATGATCCCAACAAGAAAAGCATCCAATTTACTCTTGAAGGTGTTCAATGTAGGTGCTTGAACCACCTCCGATGGCAGGCTGTTCCAGACCTTGGGGGCTCGGACAGTAAAGAAATTCTTCTTTATGTCCAGCCTGAAATGGTCCTGCAGTAGTTTGTAACAGTTCAAACCTCATCATCCCTTGGGGCACTCTGGTGAACAAACATTCCCCCAGATACTGGTGGTCACCCCTGATAAACTTACAGGTGGCCATCAGATCACCCCTGAGCCTGCGCTTTTCCAGGCTAAAGAGCCCCATAGCTCTCAGCCTGTCGTCGTAAAGTCTGTTTTCCTGACCTCTGATCATGCACGTGGCTCTTCTCTGGACTCTCTCAAGCTTCTCCACATCCTTTTTGAATTGTGGAGCCCAAAACTAGACACACTACTCCAGCTGCGGCCTCACCAAGGCCAAGTATAAGGGGAGAATGACGTCCTGGGATTTGCTTGAAAAGTATCTATGGATGCAAGCCAGCGTTTTGGTTGCTTTACTAGCCGCAGCAAGTCATTGCAGGCTCATGTTCATCTTGTGGTCACTGATGACCCCCAAGTCTCTTTCTTCCGTAGTACTAGCCAGTGTAGCACTGCCAAGTCTTTAAGGGTGCTGCGGGTTTTTCCTCCCAAGGTGGAGAACCTTGCATTTTTCAGTGTTAAACACCATCAGGTTCTCATCTGCCCATTTGCTGAGCCTGTCCAGGTCAGCCTGGATCACCCTCCTGTCTTTTGGTGTGGATGCTTTGCCCCAAAGTTTGGTGTTATCGGCAAACTTGGCCAGTCGGCTTCTGACTCCAGTGTCCACATAGTTAATAAAGATGTTGAACAATATGGGTCCAAGGACAGAGTCTTGGAGGACCCCACTGGTCACAGGGCACCACAACGATTGACTTCCATGAATTACCACCCTCTGGGTCTGACCACGGAGCCAATTTCCCAGCCAGCAGATCATGGTGGACCCAAGGCCACAATTGGCCAGTTTCACCAAGAGGTGATCATGGGATACCAGATGAAGGCTTTTTTGAAGTCAAGATATATGACATCAATCTCTTCTCCCTTGTCCAGGTGATAGGTCACCTGGTCGTAGAAGGAAATGAGATTGGTCAAGCAAGACCTACCTGCAACAAACCCATGCTGGCTATCCCTCAGGATGTTGGCATCAGCCAGTCCATTAATGATGGCCTCTTTGATAAACTTTTCTAAGATCTTCCCCGGGAAAGAAGTCAGGCTGATGGGCCTATAGTTTGCTGCATCCACTTTCCTCCCTTTCTTGAAGATAGGCACCACATTGGCCTTCTTCCAGTCTTCAGGCACTTCACCAGAATGCCAGGAGTTCTCAAAGATCCGTGCCAGGGGCTGCGCTATGATGCTCACCAGCTCCTTGAGTACCCTGAGGTGTAGACTGTCAGGGTCAGCTGACTTGAAGGTGTTCCTTCACAAGGTTAGCACTGATGGAGGGCAGGGGATCTCCCTCACCCGGACCTCCCTGTTTGGGGAGGAGGTGAGCAGCCCTCAGTGCTAAAAGAACAGGCAAGGGCCTATTTAGAAGAGCAGGGCATGTACAAGTCCATGGGGTCAGATGGGATGCACTTAAGGGTGCTGAGAGAGTTGGCTGATCCGATTGCAGAGCCACAGACAAAACTTTGGCTGGGATGATCCTGCTTTGAACAGGGGGTTGGACAAGATGACATCCGGAAGTCCCTTCCAATCCTAATTTTCTATGATTTTTTCTTCAGACCCCTGGAGAGAAACCACTAAAACAAAACCATTCCTCCTGCTCCAGCAGCCATGAAGACTTGTTTCACTTACACAGCCATTTGGAGTTGTGGATAGGGATGCTGAGCTGGATGAGCTGCCTCTTGCAGTCACACACATGTAGACTCTTCTCAGCTGGCTTTGAGTTAAACCTGCCCAGGTACAAGGCAAACCTGGCCCCATCAGCAGCACGCAAGGGCAAGAAGGGAATCAGGAACAGAGGCAGGGGCTGCCAGCTATAAAGGTTGCTAGTTATCCATGCAACCATACATCCTTTTCTTCATCTCTCCTCCTCTTGCCACTCACACACCATAAGTGCATAATGGTTCCTCCACCCTGTGCCTCTCCCCAGGGCTCTCCCTCAACCTCTCCCTCTCCCTCCCTCCCACTCAAAGCAGGACTGGCTGCTGGGATGGAGGGCTCCTGTGACTCCAGGATGCTGGCTGTAAGCATCTGTCTAACCAGCTGGGCAGCCCAGTGATATTTTCCTGGCACCCAACACAGGAGAAGCAACATCCTAGTCAGGCACAGATAGTGCTGCCATAAAGCAAGTGCTCAGGATTAGACAATCTCCCTGACCTCTGCAAAAATGCTTAGAAATTGATCCCAACCATGCAGGGGTGCCTCTTCTCAGGGACCCCCAGAGACTCAGCACAGGGCAGCAGACACCGTAGTCTAGGCTCTGCTCTGGAGTTGGATCATCAGAAGCCAGCCAGCCGGGAGCAATCTGGGCAGAGAGGAATGGAGGTGAGTAGTGCTTACTTCAAACCATTGGTCCATAATAATAAGTGTTATCCTCTGGGGTGTCTGGAAGCGTGGGAGCTTGCTAGGTTGTTTGCTTTCTCAGCTCTTTAAAATGGGGATGACAGCATGTCCTTGCCTCACAGGAGTTCCAACAGGATAAATACATCAGCAATAGTTGGACGCACACTTACTGTGAGGATAGGGGGTAGAGATGTACAGATAGATAGAGTTGAAATTATACCTTTAACTAGTTTCCTGGTCCTACAGACATACATGGGGATATGCTTATGCAGAATAAGAGTGAAGCACATCACTAACTGTCTAAAGAAAGGGCCTTGTATTTGGGAAGCACTGCATAAGTCTGTTGCAATATGTGAGCTCTTGATCCTGCTAAATCTTTGAGTCATCTTCACTTAAGCCAATCAGTAGCTGTATAGCAGTAAATGGTACTTATTTCAGTGCAGTTTCCAAGAGAGACAGAGGGAGACAGGACCTGGGGTTAAACTAAATGACCTCCGGACATCCCTTCCAACTCAAATTTTCTATGAATTATAGGCTGGGCATGAAGTGGGTATTTATTTATGTGTCTCAGCATGCAGGCAATTAAGTGCCTACCAGTATTTTCAAAGCTCCCTCTCTTGTCTGCCTGTCTAGCTATCAACTGCTTCATAAGTACCTTTGAAAATATGGTCTCATGCCTCAATAAAAATCAGGGGTAACGAAATACTAAGTTAGTTTCAATTCCCTTGGAACCTCCATCTCCAGTGGTTTGAAGGACACCTCCCTAAGTTATAAAGGTCATGTCATTAGGTATGTTTCCTTCCAGCACTCTCTGCTTAGTTTGTTATGGAGATCTCTTCATCATCATGGAGGAAAGTTAAATATTCTTAAATGTTCTTTTAGAATATGGATTAAAGAATTTTGCAATTAAAGACATTTTTTTGCAAAAATCTAACACAAAATATCATCTCTACTACGCGTCCTGACTGCCTTTTCCTCTAGACTGCCTCTTTTCCTCTAGACCAATATCACTACAACCTGGATACCTTTAGAATATGGACAAATGTATTTTTTAAACTGCTTTAAACAGGAGCAGGAGTTGCCACTGGGGAGCACATATCAGCTGTTATGATTTAACCATTACATCTGCCTGAACCAGTAGGAATAAGGGTTAGCTACAACACTACTTTTCTTTTCCTTTCAATGTTTAAGCTGAGAATAAAATATTTTTGCTTCATTTGTATATCTGCAGACTTCTGTAGCAATAAGTTCCATCTTAACTAGTGTATTGGTATAATTTGATATTGATATAATAATTCATATCAATATGTGATTGAGTGTATTGGGTCTGTGCCCTTAATTTGTTCATTCAAACCTTCCAGCCATCTGATGACAGATGAACAGCAACAGTCAATTTTTAGAAGTCAGATAAAATGGACACAAATAAATAGTGCACTATTGCAGGTTCAGGGACTTGCTTAGCTCAAACAGCCTTTTACTAAGTCTCATCCCTAAACACAGCTCAGTCCTTTATTTTCCAGGCAAGGGTCAGTTGGTGCAATTTTGGCAGGGGAGGGCGTTTCCCAGGATGCAAACTCCTACAGAAAAAAAAATCACCATTTCAACTGCCCGTCTTTGTAATGTGTTGCATTAGGGATTACAGGATAGACCCCGCATACAATTGACAAAATTAGATTCTCCCTGAGCTCTGCTAGTGTCTGGCATCAAAAACCACCTGCAAAAATCTGACAGCTAAAAATGTATTTGGTTTGGATTTTGACTCTGTATATATAGGCTGGCAGATGAAAGAAAATGCTGTGAAATTCAGCAAGGCGGTTGGCTATGTAAGTCTGAAGTTAAGCAGAAGGCAGTGCAAAAGTACACCTTACACACAATTGAGAGTTAAACTATGAAACTCTAGATGCCTCCACAGTCACGATTAATAAGGAACTAGTAATGATTGACAATTCAGAGATGATGCCAAGAAACTAAAAGTCAACAGATGCAATTGAAATGTATCCAAATATTTTAACCTATGAAGTTCATTGCTTCATGGTATTACTGAGGGCAGGAGAAAAGATATATTTTACAAGTCATCTCCTAGGTGGAGATGGAACTTTTGGTCCATTGTATGCTAGGAGCTTCCTTAAGGACATGCCAAGTACTACAAAAATTGCTAATAAAATGTTAGATATGAGCTATTAAAAAAAAAACAAAACAACAACAACAAAACCCACACACCTCAAAGAGATATACAAGTGATTTAATCGCCTTCAAGACTCAGAGTTCAGGCTGCAGTTGGTATTGAGGTAAGCATGTTTCTGCTGAAGCCTTTGGGGGCACTGGTTACTTCATCCAACGGATTACCTTTGGTTTTTGTGTTAGTGTACTTTAAGTGTCATTCAGGCATTAATTCAAAGTCAACTGAACTTCTTGACTAAAAATATATATAACAAGATATATGCAGTTATATTAAGGTACTAGAGGATATGATATACAAATATTCACCCTGAGGTCATAATCCAGCGTCTGATTGAACTCAGAAATAGGTTTGGAGCAATGTCCTAGTTATGATGAACTGAAGAATGTCTGATAAGTATAGTTTCTAGAATTTATTAGACCAACTTTAGAGTTGGATCTTTGTAGAAAATTGGTGAAAGATGTTGTTACTTATGAATGCTCTTTTTTATTATTAATATGTCACATTCCAGGTCAAGTTAGCCAAATCAGTTCCAAATCATATCAATTGAGCAGAACCCAGTCGCTCCAAAAACCACATCAACTGAGCAGGCAGAACTCAATCATTCTAAACACCACGTATGGTGATACAGCCAGCAAGCATCCTCCATCCCAGACTCTCGGCCTGGGACTTTAGATACTGCCAGATCCATTGGCAGGCATCCTACGTGCAGGCCCAAGCCCAAAAGTCTTGGGAATCAGATGCCTCCACTTGATCTTAGCCCACAAGAGGCTGAGAAAGTTCATGCCTCTTTGAAGGGTAATGGAGAGAAAAGGAGAGAGACAGGGAGAGATGGGGCAGGTGGGGAGACAGACAGACAGACCCAGGGACACAGAGAGCATCTCTTGGAGGGAGATGCAAAAGGGAGATGCAAATGGGCAGAGGCAGAGTTAGGCTTTTTGGGGATCTGAGCAAAAAGAAAATTGCTCCCCCCACCCCAAAGGAAGCTGGGTTCCAGCAGGAAGAGGGACCCCTTTTCCTCCTTCCCCTCCTGGTGCTGCTGCTGCGATGGAGCTGTGTGATCAAGCTCTTGCTGACTCACTGGGAGTTACAGAGAACAATATAAAGTAAATAAGAATACTTATTTACACAGTTATTTGCATATGCTCTGCTTTCTGATATGCAAATAAGTCTGCTTCTTATTTAATTTATATTGTTGAATGTAACTGGCCAGTGACTGAATGGGACCTGGGTCAAAATTGAAGAATAACTATTGCATTCCTGGCAACTCTGTCTAAACCAAGGTGAGATAGGACAGGCCTCAGGAGAGATTATGGGGGTCAGAGATCAAAAGGTCGGGGGTCAGCAGGTGGGGCCATTGGACATGGCCCTTACATGAACCTCAGGGACTGGCACCCGCCCTCAAAGATGCTTAGAGCACAGCCATTCAGGGGTACCTTTTCCCAGGGACCCCCAGAGACTCAGCACAGGGCACCAGGCACCGCAGTCCATGCTCTACTCTGGAGTTGGATCATCAGGAGCCAGCCAGCCGGGAGCAATCTGGGCACAGAGGAATGGAGGCAATTAGTGCTTCCTTGAAACCATTGGTCCATAATAACAAGTCTTATCCTCTGGGGTGTCTGGAAGCGTGGGAGCTTGCTAGGTTGTTTGCCTTCTCAGCTCTTTAAAATGTGGATGACAGCATGCCCTTGCCTCACAGGAGCTCCAAGAGGATAAATTCATCAGAGATAGTTGGCTGCACACCTACTATGAGGATGGGGGGCAGAGACGTACCAGTAGATAAGAGATTGATCGATTCATTGGGTTGTAATTAGAACTTCTTTTAACCTTATGTAGAGTAAGAGTGAGTCACATTAGTAACAGTCTCAAGAAGGGGCCTTGTTTTTGGGGAGCACTGCATAAACCTGTTGCAATATGTGAACTCTTCATCCTGCAAAAAACTATGAGAAATTTTCATTTAAGTCCATCAGTAGCCTTATGGCAGTGAATGGGATCCATTTCAGTGCAGTTGTCGGAAGAGACTGAGGGAGACAGGAATTGGGGTTGGACTAGATGACTTCTGGGGGTCCCTTGCAACCCTAATTTTCTATGAATTATAGGCTGGACTTGAAGAGGGTATTTATGTGCCTCTCAGCATGCAGGTAAGTGCCTACCAGTATTTTCAGAGTTCTCTCTTTATCTGTCTGTCTAGACATCAACTGCTGCACAAGTATCTTTGAAAATATGGTCCCAAAGCCTGAATAAAAATCAGCGGTAATGAGGTACCAAATTAATTTAGACTCCCTTGGAACCACCATCTCCAGTGGTTTGAAGGACATGCCCCTAATTAGAAGTTATGTCACTAGGTGTGTTTTCTTCCAGCACTCACTGCTTAACTTGTCCTCATCATGGAGATCTCTTCATCATTTAAGGAAACTAAATGTTCCTAAAAGTTCTTTTAGATTATGGACAAATGTACTTTAACCCAGGAGCAGGAGCTGCCATTGGGGAGCATAGATCAGCTGTTATGATTTAAACTGCCTAAACCAGTAGGGATTAGTTAGCTACATCACTAGCTTCAGTGTTGAATGAAAGAGTTTAGGATGAAGTGTTTTTGCTTCTCTTGCACTGCTACAGACATCTGCAGATAGCAGTTACATCTTAACTCCTATCAAATGATACTAATACAATCGTTACATCTCTCTGTGTCCTTAACTTCTCTGTTCACATCTTCCAGCCATCTGATGATAGATGTAAACAGTAACAGTTAATTTGTAGAAGTCAGCTCAAATGGACACATACATAAGCAGGCAAGGTCCTTTGGGTAAATCTCTTTTATTAAACCAGCTAAAATAGTGGGGGAAATTCTTTTTTGCAAGCTTTTTGGTACAAACACTCTGACTGCCTAGGTCCTTAAACCAACACGGCTACAACCAACACCCCACAAATAAATAGTGGTCACACTATCACCCCTCAAATAAAAAGCAGGTTCAGGGACTTGTTCAGCTCAAACAATCTTTTACCAAGTCTTTCACAGACTTTAAACATGGCACGGCCCTTTATTTTCCAGGCACACTTGCCTCACAGGAGCCCTCTAATATCGGTCAGTGCTCAATAACACACCGCACCTCCATAAAGCATACCTCCCAGTCCTGCGGTCTCTTCTCAGACCTCCCTTGAGAAGGTGACTCCAGCTCCCTGCTGCTCTCTTAGCACTGCCATCCTTTTCCTAGCACGCTCTGGTGTGAGTTCCTTAATGTGGTGCTCCTGCTTCCAGCCTTGCAGTCCCTGGGTGTTTCCCCAGACACCTGGTCCAGTTTTGCAGTTACTGGGCAAGCAACTCTTTGCCTTTGACTCCCTTCTATCTGTCTCCACTTTCTGGCTTGTCTCCTCTGCTGGCCCTTAGCTTCTTGTGCCCAGTCAATTAGTCCCATCAGCTGGCCCAGTTCTCTGGACAGACCTGTCATCAGGCTTCACTGCATACAGCTGGGCTGTAGTCCCTGCAAGCCTGCAGACAGGGACAGCCAGATGTGTGGAGACAGTGCAAGCCTCCGCCAACAAGCCTGCTGCGTGCACTTTGCTTTACACTGTGAGAATGAGGGTCAGTTGGTGCAATTTGGGCAGGATGGGAGGTTTCCCAGGATGCAAACTCCTAAAGAAAAAACACACCACTTCAACTGACCATCTTTGTAATGTGCAAAGTTGGGGATTATAGGATAGACCCCACATACAATTGACAAAATCAGATCCCTCCCTCCCCCGCCAAAAAAATCTCAGTTGATGCCTGGCATAAAAAAAACCAAAACAGCTGCAAAAAAAGTCTGATAGCTAAAAAATTATTTGGTTTGGATTTTGGTTCTATACATTAGGGCTGGCTCATGAATACTGTAAAATTCATCCAGGCAGTTGACTGTGCTGGTCTGAAGTCAAGCAGGACACTTTAGATACTATTGAGAGTTGAACTATGCAACTCCCGATGCCTCCACAGTCACGATTAATAAGGAACTAGTAATGATTGACAATTCAGAGATGATGCCAAGAAACTAGAAGTCAACAGATGTAATTGAAATGTATCCAAATATTTTAACCTATGGAGTTCATTGCTTCATGGTATTACTGAGGGCAGGAGAAAAGATATAGTGTACAAGTCATCTCCTAGGTGGGGATGGAACTTTTAGGCTATTGTATGCTAAAGGCTTCCTTAAGGATATTGTACGAGTACTACAAAAATTGCTAATGAAATGTTAGATGCAACTTATTCAAAAAAATCTCAAAGAGATATACAAACGATTTAATCACCTTCAAGACTCAGAGTTAAGGCTGCAATTGGCATTGAAGTAAATATGTTTCTGCTGAAGTTTTTGGGGGCACTACTTATCTCCATCCAATGAATTAACTAACACAAAATCCAAAGGTAAAGTGTCATTCAGGCATTAACTGAAAAAGCCCAGAGAAATTCTTGGCTGCAGGAATATATAAAACAAGATATCATATGCAGTTATATTAAGGCACTAGGAGCAGGGGTTTTCAACCTTTTTAAATATACCCACAGGAGCCAGACGTACAACAGGAATTGGGGGGGGGGGGACAGCACATGGGTGGGTGAGCATGGAGCGCCACCACCTCCCAGAAGCAAAACCGGGGTGGGGCAGGGAAGCTCACCGAGCTGGAGTGAGGGCAGCAGTGCCCCTCTGTGGGGTGGGGAAGCTCACCAGGATGTTGGGTAGCGGTGGCTATCACCGCATGCAAGCTTCCCCACCCTGCAGAGAGGCACCACTGCCCTCACCTTGCCCTGGTCCTGCTCCTGGGAGGTGGCGGTGCTTCGTCCCTGCCAGCGCATGCGTACTACCTAGGACTATTCCAAGTGCCCCTGGGGGTACATATACCCCCAGTTGACAACCCCTGTACTAGAGGATACAATATGCAGATACCCATCTTGAGATCACAACTGAGCATCTGCTTGAACTCAGAAATAGGTTTGGAGTGTGTTTTAGCAGACCAGCTCAGTAGTTGGACCATCTCTATAAAATTGATGAAAGAGGTCATTACTTATGAAGACTCATGCTTCTCTGAACCAATTAGTTTCTAGGGGCACTTAACAGGGTTTCAGGTTGCATCCTATAACCCCTACATTGAAATAGTGAATTTTTAATTGCAATGCTGGGTTTTTATTTTTCTGTAAACTGCATATATATTACTGTCCTAGTGGCTGCAGGCGCCTGCTGAAGGCAGAAGCAGTGAGGGGCCCCATTCTTTCCCTCCCTCCCCGGCAGAGCTTGCCCACCTCTACCACAGCTAGGGGAGCCATTAATCTGTGCCATTAGTCTGTAAGCTCACCGCTCCCCCCTCCCGCAGCTGCACAGAAAAAAAGATCAGACCCCTCACCTCTTCTCCCTTCAACATGCTGCTGTGGCCAGTAGAACGCCTAGGGCTGCCCAGAAATTGGCTGGCGTGCCCCTGGGGCAGTGTAGGAGGGTGATTGGGTGTCTTGGCAGGCAGAGAAGGCAGTAGGAACAGTGCACAGGGCACTGCAAGCCTTGGCAGGCTTGGGGAAGTGTTGGATCAGGTGTGCCTGAGCTGGGGCAGCACCCAGCCAACTAGCAGCCTGCCCATACACCATCTGTGCTGCCTTCTCTGAGCACCAGCACACCCAGCCACCTTCCTGCCACCTTCCCACACTGCCCCAAGGGCAAGCCAGCCCAGGTGGCCCAAGGCACTCTGCCAGGTGCAAGAGCCTGCTGAAGGTAGAAGCGGTGAGAGGCCCAACCCTTTTTTTCTGCAGAATCTGCCTGCCTTCCCCATGGCTGGGGGCCTAGCTGACTAATGGCTGTAATGTTCTAAGTTGCAACATTGCAAACTGAACTACACTGGGATATAACGTAGTTTGCGATGATGCAAGCTCATTTAAAAACCCCAAAACTCATGTACGTGTACAAGCACCCTAAGGTGCCACTCTTCTAGCCCTCTGGCAGTGGGCTATAGCCCATTAACTACATAAAAATGCTTTCTTTAAGAATGCTAAGAGGGTTATAGATGTGTGACGCAAAAATAAATTATCAGAAGAAGCTAAAAAACAACTAAAGAGCTGCTGAAATAGACAACATAATTATATAAAAGAAGTCATAAGTGTTTTGTCTGACATAAACCTACTTTCAATACCAGATTTAAAAAAAAATTAACTGCACTATTTAAATGAAACTATTCCCTTAAAAGAGAGGAAGAGAGCAGGATTGTTGGTTGTAATCATGTTGGTCTAAGGACATAGGCAGACAAGGTTCTTTAGGTAGGTGTGCTATCTTTTATTAGACCAACTAAATAGTTGGAAAATTGTTCTTTCCAAACTCTTGTACAAAAACACTCTTCTTCAGGCATAGGGAGTGTCTGCTGGTGTTGTGTGCTCTCCTGGGTAGAAGGAAGAGAGCAGTAAACCTGTGAAAGAAAAGTCCTCAAAGTAGCTAGAAAAGAAGCAAAGGAAATTTGACTTTGAGGTCTTCTACATAATTGTATCCTTGTTTCATCTGGAAAATAGCTTGGGATGTCTCCAATTCTTTCACACACCAAAGAAAGAACCACTGTGCCCAAAAAAACTGGTCTGACATCTCTCCCAAGCACACAGTTGTTTGAGTTGGATATTACCAAACAAACCTAAGTTTGGAATGACATTTCTTTTATGGCAGATTTGTTTAATCAGTTTAAATCTATCGTGCAAAGATTGTGCAATTAGCATTGACTTGTACGCTAGATTAATTTTGTTTTGTGTATTATTCCACCACAACCACACATCCTCAAAAGCATTTAGGTGCCTTGCTGTTCCTTAAGATGCTCAAGTTCATTATACATATGCTATTGAAATACTCAAAAAACAGCATCCAGATGCCAGGTAACCTAAGCAGCTATCTTGCTAATGGCACCTATTTTTAGGCATGCTCTAAAAAGCCAGAAACACAGATGGATCAGTACATCTTCTACTTGTGGTGCTTCAGGAGGCTACACTGATGTAGGTGTGTTCTGGGGAGGATTGCTTAAGTTCCTGCCTCTTGAACCCTTCCACCATGCATAAATAACTAAATACGCACCGAGACATAGAAATACTGACTTCAGAGCTCAGTAATTTGTCCACTGGTGTAAGAGATAGAATCATAGAAAGAAAGAGCTGGATGGGACCTTTGGAAGTCATCTAATCCAACCCCTTCCTCAAGACGGGGACATCCCAATCCAAACCTTCCCATACAAGAGCTTGTCTAGCTTATTCCTAAAGCTTCACAAACAACTATGTCTCACAACTACAAGGGAAATACTCCATGAACATCAAAAACACCCTAAACTGCCACAGGTAAAGCAGGGGGATGAGGGCAATGTCGGTATCCTGCCAGTGCAAGGTTGTTAAATCCTTGGATTTCTTGAGTGTAAGATGATACAGAAGAATTGGCACACCCCAATCGTAGTCCCCTGCCTTGGCTGTAGCCAACACCCAATGCTTCTGAGGAAGGCGAAGGAAAAGACGTGCACACACCATGACACCTGCAGCAACAGGAGTAGGAAAAATTGCTTTCTAGCCACACATGGCAACTAGCAAAGCCTAAAATCCTTTCCACTCTGTTCTGCACCCTAGGGACAGCAAAGGACTCCATATGAGCAATGGGGGTTCAGGTTCTGCCATCAATATATATTTAGGCATTAATACAAAGATGGAATAGCTCCACAAAAGAGAAAGAGGCTTTGTATACACAATAATCAATATCTTTGTATACCCAATAGCCTGAACGTTAATGTGCACACCTTGGATATGGGATTGCATTCTGATCCAATTAGGCAAAGCAGGGATAATTTGAGGTCTCACAAATAACACAACTACTGGGTCATCTAGGGTCTCTCCCCCCCTCTTTTTCCACCAATACTAGAACCTATGATACCTCAGCAGTAGGCCTGTGCGAAGCAGCTAGTATTCGCTTTGGCATTGGGTTCGGCTGATTCGGGGGATACTGATTCAATTAGGTGATTCGAATCACCGTCCTGATTTGATTCGGCCGAATCCAGTTAGGAAATTTGGCTGCTGCCAAATCTCCTAATCAGCCAGGCCAGGCCCATCCCCTGCTTGCTCTCCCAGTTCCGCAATGGCTGCCCCGCCTGCCCCAGGTGCCAGCACTCGTTACAAAAGAAGAAAAAAAAGAGCCCCAACTCACAGGGTGCTGCTGGGGGGGGGGGGTGATTCCCCACTGCCCCCGACCACCCCCTTACTCCCCCAGCCCCACCATGGGTGCCCTGCCCAAGCCAGCTCCAGCCCTTAAAAAAATGAAAAAATCCCCACTGCTCCTGCTGGTGGGGGGTGATCCCCGCTGCCCTGTGCCATGCTCTCCTGCTTCTCACTGCAGGAGCGGTGACTTTTAGGCATTTTCTCTCTTTTTTTTTTTCCTTAAAGGGCCAGAGCTGGCCCAGACAGGGCACTGGGGGGCAGTGAGGATCACCCCCCCACCCTGGCAGCACGCGGTGAGCACTGGTGCTTTTTTTTAAAGTGCTGAGCTGAGGCAGACAGAGGTCAGAGGAGGCTGGCAGGAGTCCCCCCATAGTCCCCTTCCCCACCCCTAGTACTTACCAGCTCAGAGTCAGCGGCAGATCCCCACTGCAGCCACCGGGGACCTGGAAACTGCCTGAATCAAAGCTCTCTGAATCACTCCCAAAGATTGAGAGAGCTTTGAATTGATTCGTACCTTTAAATTGGTCCCGATTCAATTCTGTGGCTGAATTTCCGAATCAAGCTGAATCTCCTCCAAATTGAATACCACCTGAAGCTACGCACAGCCCAACTCAGCAAATGACCAGGTCTGGGTGCTTAATGTCAGAGGAGAGAGTTTCTGGCTCAGGACGAGAAGAAAGAAGGATGCAATTGCTTGGTCAGAGTAAGGCTCATATCTCCAGCCCCCTACATCAGCTTCAGTAACAAAGCTTCCCCACCTCCACTGCATTTCACTATACCTTTGTCCTTAATTTCAGCAGGATGAAAGAGGCAATGGGAGCTCCCAAGGAGAGTTCATCCTACTGGGCCTTTCTAACAACCCATACCTGGAGAAGCTGTTTTTTGTGGTCTTCCTAATCTCCTATGTCCTGACATTGTTCTGGAACCTGGCCATCATTGTGGTCTCGCAGCTGGACACCAGTCTTCACACACCCATGTACTTCTTCCTCAGCAACCTTGCTCTCCTGGACCTTTGCTCTACCACCACCATTGTGCCACAGATGCTGGTGAATATATGCAGTGCCCGTAAGATCATCTCGTGGACTGGCTGCGTGGCCCAACTTGTCATCTCCCTTGGCCTGGGTTCCACTGAGTGTGTCCTACTGGCAGCCATGGCCTATGACCGCTATGCTGCCGTCTGCCACCCCTTGCGCTACATGGCCATCATGAGCTGCAGCCTTTGTTGGCTGATGGCAATTGCATCCTGGCTGACTGGAATCACTGCCTCCATTGTGCAAATGAGCTTGACCGTTCAGCTACCCTTATGTGGGCACAATCGTATCAATGACTTCTTCTGTGAAGTGCCAGCCCTGCTCAGCCTGGCCTGTGCCGATACCTCCACTAATGAGGCTGGACTCCTTGTCGGCTCTGTGGTAATCTTGCCAGTACCTCTGGGCCTCATCCTGGTCTCCTACGGCTACATTGGTGCTGCAGTACTGAGGATCCGCTCAGCTGAGGGCAGACGCAAGGCCTTTAACACTTGCACCTCCCACTTAGTTGTAGTGTCACTCTTCTTTGGCACAGCCATCTACGTCTACATGCAGCCCCCCTCTCAGCACCCACAGCACCAGGGCAAGATAGTTTCCCTCTTCTATGGCATCATCACTCCAATGGTGAACCCCCTGATCTATACCCTGAGGAACAAGGATGTGCACAGGGCCCTTAGGAAAGCCTTAAGAAAGCAGTGCTGGATGCAGAGGACATAAGCCCCCAAAATGATGTGGAACTGGCAGGCTTTGGGCATGTGCATGCTGGAGAGAGCCCACATGTATATTTGGGACAGGATTCTAAGCTGGCTAAAGGGGAGATAGGCGAGAGGGATACACAAAGGAGGTGTACTGGCACAGTCCTATTCCCCTTTCTGACCACACTGTGGGAGCAGCAGCCGGGCACTTGGTGTTTATGAATCATGCAAGAATCCTCTTGTCCCTTCCCCTACATGCACAGAGGCACTCCCCCTCCCCCTCCTCCATTACCCACCCACTGCTGCCACTGTCCCTCTACCTCTGGCTGCCCTGCAAGTGGGCTGAACTACACAGCTGTTCCTGCTGTGCTCCAGCAGGGAGATGGGCTCAGCCCAGAACAGCAGCAGCAGGTTTTCCCCTCCCAACCCGCTCCTCAAGTGTTCCCTCTCATCCCAGGAGAAGGGTTACATACAGATGGGGAATCCACCCACTGCACCCACCACAACTGCTGTTGCTGTCCCCAGACGAGCCCAAGTCCCCAAGCTATCCACCCTCACTCCAAGACTGGCAGAGGGAGATGCATGGCAGCCATCTTGCAGTAGGGTCTCAGTGCTTCTCTTCTTCCACGCTTCTGTTTAAATGAAGACTGATCTGGGGTAAAAGGTACGTGTGCTGTGCCAGTAACTATGGTAACACCGTTGTTGCTAGCTCTGTCCTCTGCCATAGGCTGGAGGTCCTTGAGCTTTTGCTTTTTCTAGGAATATTTAAAGTAACATTTATTCTACTGAGATCAATGTAAGACAACACATAAATGGTAAGAGAGCCTGTTTCTGCACTACCTACCCTATAGTATGCTTCTTCCTATTTCCATGTTCAGATGTGGCACTGAAAAACTTACCCTGTGACAAAGGTCTTGGATCCAAAATTAAACTACGAGGGTTTTAATGGTGTTGTAGCCAGGAGGTAAACAGGGCGGGTGCCTCAAAGGAGACATCATTAGGGACATGATTGGATGAAGGAAAAAGTGGTCAGGACTTTTTGTGGTGGGGAAAAAGAAATTAAAGGAAACTTGTATTCTGCTTCCCTGCTGGTCGGTTTGTGAGCATTCATAGAATCATAGAAGTCGGGTCGGAAGGGACCTTGTAGATCTTCACGTCTGACCTCCTGCCTGGGCAGGAAGAAAACTGGGCTCAAATGACCCGAGCCACGTAGGCATCGAGCCACTTCTTAAAGACCCCCAGGGTAGGAGCCAGCACCAGTTCCCTTGGAAGTTGGTTCCAGATCCTGGCCGCCCTGACAGTGAAGTATTTTTTACGGATGTCTAATCTAAACCTACTCTCCAACAACGTGTGGCCGTTATTCCTTGTTATCCCGGGGGGCGCTAGAGGAAACAAGGTCTCCCCCAAACCATTCTGGTCCCCCGTAGTGAGTTTCTAGACGGTCACCAGGTCCCCCCTCAGCCTTCTCTTGTGAAGGCTGAACAGGTTCAGGTCCCGTAGCCTCTCGTTATCGGGTCTGCCCTGCTGTCCTCAGATCATGCGGGTGGCCCTCCTCTGGACCCTCTCAGTGTTGTCCACATCCCTCTTGAAGTGGGTTGTCCAGAACTGGACATGTTACTCATGTCACTCACATTTATGTCACTTTGAAGGATTTGTTCATTCTTTTACAGATTCCCAGAAGTTTAGGGCTGGAAGGGACCTCGAGAGATCACTGGGTCCAGCCCCCCTGCTCTGGGCAGGAAAGGCTGCTGGGGTCCACAAACCCTAGCAAGGTGCATTTCCAGTCTCCTTTCGAAGATGTCCCGTGTAGGTGCCTGCACCACCTCTGCTGGGAGTCTATTCCAGCATCTGGTCACACTAACCATTAAAAAGTTTTTCCTGATATCCAGGCTGAAACCTTCTAGTAGTTTGACTGTTGCTCCTGGTTTTCTCCAGGGCACTTTGGTGAATAGTTGTTTGCCTAGCCCCTGCTACTCTCCCCTGATTTTTTTGTAAGCTGCCACCAAGTACCCTCGAAGTCTTCTCTTTTCAGTCCATATCTGTCAGCCTTTTCTCATATGGCTTGCTCTTCAGGCCTGTCATTATAGAGTTTACAGAAGAGCCACTCATCTCAACCTCCTCCCCATCCTTCTTGAAGTGTGGCACCCAGAACTGGATGCAGTACTCCAGCTGTGATGACACCAATGCTGAGTATAGCAGGAGAATAACTGCCTTAGTTTTGCTCGAGATGCATTGGTCGATGCATGCCAGCATATTGTTTGCTCTGCTAACTGTAGCATCACATTGGTGGCTCATATTCATTTTATGGTCAATTATAACCCCCAGGTCCCTTTCACATGTGGTGTTAGGTAGTGTAGCACCACTGAGCCTATAAGCTTGGTGCAGAGTTTTCCTCCCCAGATGGAGCACTTCACAGTGCCCATGTTGAAGAGCATCAGGAAAAATACAAGTGAATGCCATGCACTCAGCTGCGATAACTAACACTTGCTGAGGGTTTAACTCATTCTATTTAACAGATTTTTTCTTAAATCAGTAAAGGGAAAGGATAATGAGTCTTCAGAAAGATTTCATCAACTTAACTGATTAGCCACTGAGAGGAGACTTGAGAACCTACCAGTGAATGTTCAAGTGTCTAAGTGCTAACGACTTACACATATGTAGTCAGATGTTTGTAATATCTATGCAAAAAAAAATGCTCCAACATTAAGTCCATTTGGGTGGGTAAAGGGGGGGGGGAAGGGGAATGGGGAGGGGGGGCAGATCAATGCCCCTACAGTGAGGGAAGGATTGGGGCTTGGGCAAGATGCCCAGCCTGGGCACGGTGGGACAGGACTCAGGGAGTGGGGCTCCCGCCATTGCAAGCCACCAGTCCAGTACGGCATGGGAGCGGGTGTGCACCCCTGGGTCTGCACAGGGCAGCCTGGACCAGGCTGTGCTGACAGGTGGTGGAAGGTGCTGGGAGCAGGAGCTATGCCCTCTAGGCCTGTGCGAGTAGGCAGCTATTCGATCCGGCAGCTTCGGATGCCAGTGATCCAATCCAGAGCTCTGAATGAATTTCCTGCTTCGATGGAGCTGTCGTGGAGATCCGGCCATAGGGTATAATGTGGAAATCAATGAAATATCTATAACTTTGTTGTCCTAGATGCTGACAGGCAAAACTCGTGACATGGGTGCTTGTGCAACTCACTGTCTCTGTCTTGGGGCAGTTGATTGTCTGTATTGATTATTTCCTTTCCTTAGCCTGTGGTTTTGTAGGTGTTAATCCTTGCTAATTAATTTGTTATCTAGTCACTACTAGTAGCTATCTACTGTGTATTGAGCTGGTTCCTGAGTGAAACAAGATTGATTGGTAACACAGTAGCTTAGCAACCAGACCTGCAGTAGCTTCACCACCCCCTACCCCCTAAGATGGACACAGTTGCAGAAGCACCCATGTCACGAGTTTTGCCTGTCAGCAGCTACAGGTGCAGGGCCCCAGAACCCAGAAGCCCAGCACCGATCCCCTCGACAGCTGGCAGACTTTGTGGCCACAGCAGGGGCTAGCATGCCTGCAGCTTTCACCCTGCTGCGCCTTAACACACGCAGTGTCACCCATGTCACAAGCTGTGCTTGTCCGCAGCTTGAGGTGCAGTTTCCCCTAAACCCTGCACCTATCCATTGAAGCTTGGCAGGCTTTTTGGCCTCACCAGGGGCTACCACCCCAGCAATTTTCACCCCCTCCGTGGTGTAACCCATACATATGACATGAGTTTTGCTTTCAAGATTTTGAGGCGCAGTTTCCCTGAAACACCTGAACCTATCTTCTTGAAGCTTGGCATGATTCATGCTCCCAGCAGATGCTACCACCCCTGCAAGATTCATCCAAATCAGACAAAAAACAACAAAGTTATAGAAACTTCATTGATTCCCCATTATACCCTACTGCCAGACCTCCGAAGCGGCTTGGAAAGCCTAAAGAAGCCAAATCTTCTCTGGATCCAAAGCATGCTCTGAAGCTTCGCACAGCCCTAAGTCCTCTCACCACTTGTCCAAATTCCCCACGCCTCCCATACAAGCCACAGCTTCACCCCAGCTGGGCAAGCAGCAGCAGGCTATGACGGTGGGCATGTGCACCCAGGTCAGGGAAGGGCCGGCAGCAGGGGCTACAGGGAATTTTAGGGTGGCTGCAGCCTTCCCATAGCCCTTGCTTCACTGCGCTCTCTGAGGCAGAGCCAGGGCTGTGCTCTTGGATGCTGCTGGGGCTAGTTGCCCAGAGTTCAGTCCTGGCTCCACCCGCCCTGCAGAGCACAGCCCAGTGGCAGGCAGCTGGGGCTAGCCTCCTCAAGTGCAGCCCAGCCCAGCCCACCCTGTGCAAATCTGCGGAAACACACCCACTCCTATGCCCTGAGGGACCAGTGCACATGCAGTGGTGGTAGCCCCTCTCCCCATGTCCCATACCCCACTGCCCTGGTTGGGCAGCTTGTCCCAGCCCCAGCCCCAATCCCTCCCTTACTGTGGGGGCATTGATCTCCACCCCACCCCATCCCTTCCTCCTGCACACCACAGCAGACTTACCAGCTGGAGGCAGCTGTGTCCAGCACAGTGAGGACTGCTGCCCGTTTAGGCTCTGGCCGAAGCAGCGCCAAATCTTCGGACTTGAATCAGGACAGCGATTCGAATCACCTAACTGAATCACTGTCCCTCTGAATTGGCCAAATCCAAATCTGAAGCGAATAGTTGCCACCTCACACAGGCCTAGTAAAGATGAGCAAGTTCCACGAGCTCCCTTGCAGAGGTGGAGAAATGGAGTCATCCAGAGATGCAATTTGCAGCAGGTCAGTACACAAGCTGGAATAGCGCTCCCGTCTAAGTCTCTGGCTATGTACTGGAACAAGTTTTTTAAAGAAAAGAGGTTGCCAGCTCAGTGCAGGAGTGCCCTGTACTAGCCCACCACAGCCTGTCAGAAGATGATAGACTCAGACTTGTATGCCTCCCCAGGCCAACCCTCTATGCCCAATAAAGCTGTCCATTATAGCCAGCTTTGTTATACATGCTTGAGAGGGGTTGGGCAGGCCTTCCTGCTCCCTTCACTCACCCGACTAAGGGAAGAAAATTTCTTTGCTTCAGGCTAAAAGAAGCACCCAGATATATCCTACTGGGGTTAAGCAACCCCAAGGACTACAGGGTCTGTGTATCCTGGGTGGCACAGGACCCAGACAAAGACCTTAGTCTGGGTGGTGGCAGTGGTACCCCAGGCTTGTGGGCGAGCTCCAGGAAGGAGTGGGGGAAGGGGGCAGCGCAAATTGACCAGACAAGATGTGTCACAAGCGATGCACTCAGACCCTGGTTTTTGGCTGGGGCGCAGTGAGGTTGCCAGCTCAGTGCAGGAGTGCCCTGTACTGGCCCACCGCAGCCTGTCAAAAGGTGACAGGTGCCAGGGGCAGTACAACCCAGGAAGAGCCACCAGCAGGACCCAGTGACCGAGAAGCAAGGGGGCAACTCCTAAGGAGTGGGGCTATCCAGGCGGCCCTCCACAGCTCACCACTACTTGGTAAACAGCCCTCCACCCAAAAGAATTGCCCACCCCTGCTGTAGCGACTTGGTCAGATGTACTTAGGGCTCCCCCATCATGTTCCCTTCCCACTGGCTGTGGTGATCCTCCTCATTTCCATAAATACAAGTGAAGGGAATTTTGGGACTCAGCACAGGGCACCAGGCACTGCAGTCCAGGCTCTGCTCTAGAGTTGAAACCTCAGGAGCCAGCCAGCCAGGAGCAATCTGGGCACAGAGGAATGGAGGCGAGTAGTGCTTACTTCAAACCATTGGTCCATAATAACAAGTCTTATTCTCTGGGGTGTCTGGAAGCTTGGGAGTTGCTAGGTTGTTTGCTTTCTCAGCTCTTTAAAAGGACGTGCTGTCATCCCGGTTTGCCTCACAGGAGCTCCAACAGGGTAAATACATCAGCAATAGTTGGGCGCACACCACCTATGAGGACAGGGGGTAGAGATGTACCAGTAGAGACGAGATCAAAAGATATATTGAGTTGAAATTAGAACTTTTTTTTTTTTTTTTAAACGTTTTCCTGAACCGGCAGATGTACGTGGGGACGACCTTATGCAGAGTAAGAGTGAACCATATCAATAACTGTCTGAAGAAGGGGCCTCATGTTTCGGGAGCACCGCATAAAGCTGTTGCCCCATGCGAGCTCTTGATCCTGTAAAAACTTTAGGAGTAGTCTTCACTTTAGTCATTCAGTAGTTTTATAGCACTGAATGGGACCCATTTCTGTGCAGTTTCCAGAAGAGCCTGACGGAGACAGAAACTGAGGCTGAACTAGATGACTTCCAGGGTCATAAAACCCCAATTTTCTGTGAATTATGGGCAGGACCTGAAGGGGGTATTAATGTGCCTCCCGGCATGCAGGTAAGTGCCTACCAGTATTTTCAGAGTTCTCTCTTTGTCTGTCTGTCTCGACATCAAATGCTGCATAAGTACCTTTGAAATTATGGTCCCAAAGCCTCAATAGAAGTCAGTAGTAATGAGGTACTAATTTAGTTTCAACTCCCTTGGAGCCTCCATCTCCAGTGGTTTGAAGGACACATCCCTAATTAGAAGTTATGTAATTACATGTTTTCTTCCAGCACCCACTGCTTAGCCTGCTGTGCTCATCATGGAGATCTTTTCTTCATCATTTAGGCAAGATAAATGTTCTTTTAGAATATAGACAAGTGTACTTTATCTGCTTTAAAACAGGGGCCGGAGCTGCCATTGAGGCACTGGTATGATTTAACTGTTTAAGCCAGTAGGGATTAGTTACCTACATCACTAAACCTAAATGTTGACTGAAAAAGATTAGAATGAAATGTGTTTGCTTCATTTGCAGACAGATGCCTGCAGATAACAGTTACATCTTCATAATACATAATAAATTATACCAGTTTAATCATTACATCTTCCTAGGTCATTAAATGTTTTGTTCAAATCTTGCAGCCATCTGGTGACAGATAGACAGTAACCGCTAGATTTTAGAAGTCAAATCAAGGAGACACAAATAAATAGGTGGATAAGTTTCTTTGGGTTAATCTGGTCTCTTATTAGACCCACTAAAATAGTTGGAAAAATTCTGTTTTGCAGACTTTTCGGTAGAAACACCGTGGCTGCCTACATCTTTAGGCCAGCACAGCTACAACCAACACCTCACAAATAAGCTGTGCACTGTAGCGGGTTCAGGGAGTTGCTCAACTCAAATAATCTATTACTAAGTCTCTCCTGGTCTCCAAGCACAGCTCAGCCCTTTATTTTCCAGGCACACACGCCTCACAGGAGCCCTCTTGTATCAATCAGTGCTCAAGAACACACCATACATCCATAAAGCATACCTCCCAGTCCTCAGGTCTCTTCTCAGACCTCCCTTGAGAAGGTGACTCCAGCTCCCTGCTGCTCTCTCAGCACTGCCATCCTCTCTCTCGCTCGGGCTCAAGTTCCCCGGTGCAGTGCTCCTGCTTCCAGCCGCACAATCCCTGGGTCTTTCCCCAGACCCCTGGTCCAGTTTTGCAGCCATTGGCCAAGCAGCTCTCTCTACCTCTGACTCCCTTCTTACTCTCCCTTCTATCTGTATCTGCTTTCTGGCTTCTCTCCTCTGCTGGCCCTCAGCTTCCTGCGGCCAGACAATTATCCCCATCAGCTGGCCCAGTTCTCTGGACAGACCTGTCATCAGACCTCACTCCCTACAGCTGGGCTGCAGTCCCTGCAAGCCTGCAGACACCTACAGCCAGATGTGTGGACACTGGTGCAGGCCTCTGCCCACAAACCTGCTACATTCACTTTGCTTTGCACTGTGAGCACAAGGGTTAGTTGGTGCGATTTGAGGAAGGTGGGATGTTTCCCATGATGCAAACTCCTAAAGAAAAAATCACCACTTCAACTGCCTGTCTTTGTAACGTGCGGAGTTGGGGATTACAGGATAGAGCCCACATGCAGTTGACAAAATTAGATTCTCCCTGAGCTCAGCTAGTGTCTGACATCAAAACCCAGCATCTAAAAAATTATCTGGTTCAGATATTGGCTCTATACATTAGGTCTGGCTGATGAATACTGTGAAATTTAGCAATGTGGCTGGCTGTGTTAATCTGAAGTCAAGCAGGAGGTAGGGCAGAAAGACACCTTCGACACAACTGAGAGTTAAACTGTGCTACTCTAGATGCTTCCACAGTCAGGATTAATAAGGAACTACTGATACGATAGCAAATTCAAAGGTGATCCCAAGAAAATAAAAGTAAGGCTGTTTCAAACAGCATCGTTCTGATTCAAATTCCATTTCGACGTGACAGCGTTTCGTTTCAGAAGCACAGTTCCTTTTCTTTCCATCGAAACAGCAAAACAGTTTTGCTGTTTCGCCCACCCAGTGCCGGGAACACCAGTGCTGCTGGTAGCCCCAGCCGGTAGCAACAGCCTCCTGTCAACCAGGAGACAGATTGAGACCCCCCCTGTACACCGGGGAGCAGTCCCGCACAGCCCCCGCAGCCCTCCCAGGAGTGTGGGGGCTCCCCCCCGATTTGCCTTCCAGATGACAGTTTTGCTGGTGCTGCCAGCTGGGGCCAGTGGCAGGCAGGCCTGGGGCACATCAGCTCATGTACGGACCTGCCTGCACCCTGATCCCAGGGCAGGGGCTGGTCCCTGCACAAGGTGATTTGCCCTGGCCACGTACCCCCCCCCCTCCCCCTTGGGCCAGCTCCGTTATGGGGCCTGAGGAATATTAGCTCCTGCATGGACCTGCCATCCCAATCCCGGCATGGGGTAGGCTCCCCACATGAGCTGATATACCCCAGGCAGCAGCACCAGCCTCCTGTGATCTTGGAAGCAGATTGTGGGCCCACATCCCTGGGAGCAATCCAGCACAGCTCCCGCAGCTGTCCTGGGGGTGTGGGCAGGCCCCATCTGCCTGGAGGCACAGGAGGCAAGTGCTTCTAGCTCAGAGCAGCAGCAGCACCGATCTTCCTGGTGCTGTGGGCAGCAGTCTTCTTTTATTCAGCAGGCAATTTAGGACCCGCACCCCCAGAACAGTACAATACAGCCCTGCAGCCCTCCTGGGGGTGCGGGCGAGCCCCAGTTTGCCTGCCATAAGACAGGAGACTGCTACTACTGGCTGGGAAAGGAGCTATAGCCAGTAAGAGTAGCTAGGAGCTTTCTTAAGGACATGCTAGGAGTACTACGAAAGTTGCTAATGAAATGTTAGATACAACTTATTCAAAAAAATTCTCTAAGAGGTATACCAATGATTTAATCACCTTCAAGGCTCAGAGTTAAGGCTGCAGTTGGTGTTGAGGTAAGTGTGTTTCATGCTGAAGTCTTCTGGTGCACTGGTTACCTCATCCAGGGAATTACTTTTGGGTTTTGTGCTTGTGTAGTTTAAGTGTCATTCAGGCATTAACTCAAAGTCCACAGAACTTCTTGACTGAAATATATATATATATGAAGATATACGCAGTTATATGAAGGTACTAGAGGATATGAGATGCAAATACCCATCCTGAAGTCCCAATCCAGAGCCTGCTTCAGTTCAGAAACAGGTTTGGAGCAGTGGCCTAGTCATGATGATCTAAAGAATGTCATAGTTTCATAGTTATTAGGGTCAGATGTCCAACCCCCTGCCCTGGGCAGGAAAGAGTGCTGGGGTCAAACAACCCGGCTAGGTGATTATCCAGCCTCCTCTTAAAGACCCCCAGGGTAGGAGTGAGCACCACTTCCCATGGAAGTTGGTTCCGGGTCCTAGCTGCCCTGACTGTGAATTAGCGCCTTCTGATGTCCAGCCTGTATCTACTCTCCGTCAACTTATGGACATTATTCCTTGTTACTCCCAGTAGTGCTCAGGGGAACAGGGACTCTCCTATTGCCTGCTGGTCCCCCTAGGCAAGTTTTTAGATGGCCACCAGATCCCCTCTCAGCCTTCTCCCATGGAGACTGAACACGTTCAAGTTCTTTAGCCTCTCCTCGTAGGGCCTACCCTGCTGCCCCCTGATCGTGCTGGTGGCCCTCCTCTGGACCCTCTCCATGTTGGCCGCATCCCTCCTGAAGTGCGGCACCCGGAACTGGATGCAGTACTCCAACTACGGCCTGACCAATGTCGTATAGAGGGGGAGGATCACCTCCTTGGACCTGCTCGTGATGCATCTGTGGATGCATGACAAGGTGTGGTCAGCTTTACTGACTGTGTTCCCACATTGGTGGCCCATGTTCATCTTGGAATCAATAGTGACTCCAGGATCCTTTTCTGCCTGTCTGCTGACAAGAACAGAGTTCCCCAGTCTGTAGGTCTGCTGCTGGTTCTTCTTCCCCAGGTGCAGCACCTTGTACTTGTCAGTATTGAAACCCATATTATTCTCATCCACCCACCTCTGTAACCTGTCCAGATCTAGTTCTAACCTGTCCTTCTCTTCTAGCATGTTCACTTCTCCCCACATCTTCGTGTCATCTGCGAATTTGAACAAGGTGCTTTTCACCCCCTCATCCAAGTCGCTGATGAAGATGTTGAACAGTGTGGGCCCGAGGACCCAGCCCTGGGGAACCCCACTGCCCACACACCTCCAGGTTAAAAACGACCCATCCACCACCAGGAGATGAGCTGACTAATGGGTGCAATGTTCCCAGTTGCAACATTGCAAACTCATTTACATGGGGGTAGAGTTTAGTTTGCAATGATGCCAACTGATCTAAAACCCACAAAACTTGCATACATGTGATATGTGAAGCCATTAAGCCATACAAAAGGGAAATCTTTAACCCGTGTACAAGTGCCCTAAGGTGCCACTCTCCCATCCCCCTGGCTATGGGCTGTAGCCCACAAACTACATAGAAAACACTCCCTTTAAGAATGCTAAGAGGACTGTAGATGTGTGGAGCAGCAAGAAGTTATCAGAAGAAACTACAGAAGAATAAAAGAGCTGTTGAAATAAATAACCCAATTATATAGAAGAAGTCATAAGAGTTTTGCCTGACAAATCTACATTCAAGATGAGATAACAAATATATTTTTAACTCCTCTATGTAAATGAAAATGTTCCCTTAAAAGGAGGGAGAGAGAGAGAGAGAAGGGTTGTTGGTTGTAGCCAAGTAGGTCTAAAGACCTAGGCAGACAAGATTCTTTGGGTAGGTGTAATATATTTATTTACACCAACTAAATAGTTGGAAACATTGTCCTATGCAAGCTTTTGGGCACAAACACCCTTCTTCAGGCATAGGGAGAGTCTAGTGGCATTGTGTGTGCTCCCCTGGGTAGAAGAAGAAAGAGAGCAGTAAACCTGTGAAAGAAATAAGTTCTCAGAAGTGGATACAAAAGAAACAAAGGACAGTTGATGTGGACACAGGTATGTAAAAGAAGTCAGTATTTTATCCGGCCAGTAACTTAATATGTCGCCGAATCATTCACAGACGAGAGGAAGAACACTGTGCCCAAAACTAGTCTGATATCCCCTGCCACTCTCCCAAACATATAGTTGTTGCAATAAGAGATATTACAAAACAAACCTACGCATGGAAGGAAATTTCTTTTCTGGCAGCTTTTTAATCATCTTAATCAGTTTAAATTTATTGTGCGCAGACTGCACAATTACCATTGACTCGTCTGCTAGATTCATTTTGCTTCTTGTATTATTCCACTACAACCAAAGATTGCCAAGAGCATTTGGGTGCCTTGTTTTTTCTTAAGATGCTCAAGTTCATTATTTATATAGCACTGAGCCATGCTCCAAAAACCCAGCTACATGGATGGAGCAATGCTTCTTCTACTTGTGGCACTCCAGAAGGCTACAAGAGTGCTGTGTTCAGACCTCTGCTCCATTATGAGGACGAGTAGCTTTGTCTCTTGACTCCTATGTAGGCGTGTTGTGGGGAGGACTGCTTAAGTTCCTGTCTGTTGGACCCTTCCACTATGTATAAATAACTAAATATATACTGGTACATAGAAAGGCTGACTGCAGAGCTCAGTAATTTGTACACTCATGTAAGATATAGAATCACAGAAAGAAAGAGCTAGGGGGACCTTTGGAGGACATCTAGTCCAACCCCCTACTCAAGACAGGTACATCCCAATCCAAACCTTCCCATACAAGCGCCTCTCTAGCCTCTTCCTAAAACTCCACAAACAACCATGTCCCACAACTAAAAGGGACATAGTCCATGGACATCAAGAACACCCTAAGCTGCCACAGCTAAAGCAGGGGGATGAGGGCAGTGTCAGTATCCTGCCACTGCAAGGATGTTAAATACACTCAAGAAATCCAGGCAAGAGGATCAGGCCACTTGACCACCCTTCCCTGCTCCTCCCCCACAAAAAGAAGGGAAATGAACCCATAGTCTGTATCTATCGAATTGTGGGGTAAAATTCCTCCCTTCCCCAGATGTGGTTGTTGGTCTGATCCTGAGCCTCAAAATTGGCACACCCCACTCACAGTCTCCTGCCTTGGCTGTAGCCAACACCCAATGCATCTGAGGAAGGCAAACAAAAACACACACACACACTAGAGGCATGTGAAGTAGGCCTTATTCAGTTTGGATTTGGCCAGAATCAGGGATAGGTGATTTGATTCGTTGATTTGGATCACTGTTCCCAATTTGATTCAGCTGAATCCAAATCTGAAGATTCAATGCCAATTTGGAGAACCAGCGACTTGGACATAGGCACAGCTTTAAGTGGTTTTTCTACATCCCTTGAGGTAGCAGGCACGGCTCGTGAACACCGCAGTGCTGGGGCGCATGGAGCTTCCCACAGGAGTTCAGGTCCTTCCGGTCCCCTTCTGGGCCTGCTGGGAGCACGCTGGGCCCCCTCCCCTTACCACCATGGCTTCAGCAATCAGCCATGGGGAGACCCTCAGTGCCCCCCCAGATACAGGACGCACCAGTCGCTGAGCCACGGGTATGCAGGGGGACCCCCCTGTATGCTCACCAGTGGACCTGGTTGGACCTACTGGAAGTGCTGCTTCCTTTGATTCAATACGGATTTGGAGATTTGGCCACCAAACTGAATCAGGGACCGAAGCTTCACAGTCCTAACACACTCACCCTGACACCTGTAGCAACAGGAGGAGGAAAGATTGCCTCCTACCTCATATGGCAACTAGCAAAGCATAAAATCCTCTCCATGCTGTTCTGCAACCTACGGACAGCAAATGACTCCATATCAGTAATGATGGTTCAGGTTCTTCCATCAATACATTTAGGCATTAAAACAAAGGTGGGATAGCTCCATGGAGGAGAAAGAGAAAGACCCATCCTTCTGTACCCATTAGGCTGAAGGTTAGTGTGCACACCTTGGATATAGGCAGACAAGGTTCCTTGGGTGAATTTGATATCTTTTATTAGACCAACCCAAATAATTGGAGAATAGTTATAAAGCAAGCTTTTGAGTTCAAAAACCCTTCATCAGGCTAACTATGGAATCCAGAAAGAGCACACACCAACTGCTGAAACTTCCTTAGCCTGACGAAGGGTTTTGGAACTTGAAAGCTTGCTTAATAACTATTCTCCAACTATTTGGGTTGGTCTAATAAAAGATATCAAATTCACCCTAGGAACCTTGTCTGCCTATGTCCTTAGACCAACACGGCTATAACCTACACCCCTGCACCCTTGATATGGGATTTCATTCTGATCCAATTAGGCAAAACAAGGATAATATGAGGTCTCACAAATAACACAACCACTGGGTCTTCTAGGGTCTCTCTCCCCCTCCCTTTTCCACCAATATTATAACCAGGCCTAGGATACCTCAGCAGATGGCCAGGTCTAGGTGCTTAATACCAGAGGAGAAAGTTTCTGGCTCAGGACCAGAAGAAAGAAGGACGCAATTGCTTGGTCAGAGCAAGGCTCATGTCTCCAGCCCCCTGCATCAGCTTCAGTAACAAAGCTTCCCCACCTCCACTGCATTTCACTTTACTTTTGTCCTTTCTTTCAGCAGGATGAAAGAGGCAATGGGAGTTCCCAAGGAGAGTTCATCCTACTGGGCCTTTCTAACGACCCATACCTGGAGAAGCTGTTTTTTGTGGTCTTCCTAATCTCCTATGTCCTGACATTGTTCTGGAACCTGGCCATCATTGTAGTCTCGCAGCTGGACCCACATCTCCACACACCCATGTACTTCTTCCTCAGCAACCTCTCTCTCCTGGACCTCTGCTACACCACCACCACGGTGCCTCAGATGCTGGTGAATTTGCAAAGTTCCCATAAGACCATCTCCTGGGCTGGCTGCATGGCCCAGCTCTTCATTTTCCTTGGCCTGGGTTCCACTGAGTGTGTCCTGCTGGCAGTCATGGCCTATGACCGCTATGCTGCTGTCTGCCACCCCTTGCGCTACACGGCCATCATGAGCCGCAGCCTCTGCTGGATGATGGCAACTGCATCCTGGTTTAGCGGAATGACTGCCTCCTTTGTGCAAACGTGCTTGACCCTGCGACTACCCTTGTGTGGGCACAATCGTATCAATGACTTCTTCTGTGAAGTGCCAGCCCTGCTCAGCCTGGCCTGTGCCGATACCTCCACTAATGTGGCTGGGCTCCTTGTCGGCTCTGCGGTCTTCTTGCCAGTTCCTCTGGGCCTCATCCTGGTCTCCTACAGCTACATTGGTGCTGCAGTACTGAGGATCCGCTCAGCTGAGGGTAGACGTAAGGCCTTCAACACCTGCACCTCCCACTTAGTTGTAGTGTCAATCTTCTTTGGCACAGCCATCTACATCTACCTGCAACCCCCCTCTCAGCACCCACAGCACCAGGGCAAGATAGTTTCCCTCTTCTATGGCATCATCACTCCAATGGTGAACCCCCTGATCTATACCCTGAGGAACAAGGATGTGCACAGGGCCCTTAGGAAAGCCTTAAGAAAGCAGTGCTGGATGCAGAGGATATAAGCCCCCAAAATGATGTGGAACTGGCAGGCTTTGGGCATGTGCATGTCTGAGAGAGCCCACATGTATATTTGGGACAGGGTTCTAAGCTGGCTAAAGGGGAGATAGGAGAGAGGGATACACAAAGGAGGTGTACTGGCACAGTCCTATTCCCCTTTCCGACCACACTATGAGAGCAGCAGCCGGGCACTTTATGTCTATGAATCACGCAAGAATCCTCCTGTTGCTTCCGCTTTATGCACAGAGACACTCCCCCTCCCCTTCCTCCATTACCCACTCACCGCTGCCACTGTCCCCTCTACCTCTGGCTGCCCTGCAGGTGGGCTGAACTCCACAGCTGTTCCTGCTGTGCTCCAGCAGGGAGATGGGCTCAGCCCAGAACAGCAGCAGCAGGTTTTCCCCTCCCAACCCACTCCTCAAGTGTTCCCTCTCGTCCCAGGAGAAGCGTTACATACAGATGGGGAATCCACCCACTGCACCCACCACAACTGCTGTTGCCATCCCCAGATGAGCCCAAGTCCCCAAGCTATCCACCCTCACTCCAAGACTGGCAGAGGGAGATGCATGGCAGCCATCTTGCAGTAGGGTCTCAGTGCTTCTCTTCTTCCACGCTTCTGTTTAAATGAAGACTGATCTGGGGTAAAAGGTACGTGTGCTGTGCCAGTAACTATGGTAACACCGTTGTTGCTAGCTCTGTCCTCTGCCATAGACTGGAGGTCCTTGAGCTTTTGCTTTTTCTAGGAATATTTAAAGTAACATTTATTCTACTGAGATCAATGTAAGACAACACATAAATGGTAAGAGAGCCTGTTTCTGCACTACCTACCCTATAGTATGCTTCTTCCTATTTCCATGTTCAGATGTGGCACTGAAAAACTTACCCTGTGACAAAGGTCTTGGATCCAAAATTAAACTACGAGGGTTTTAACGGTGTTGTAGCCAGGAGGTAAACAGGGCGGGTGCCTCAAAGGAGACATCATTAGGGACATGATTGGATGAAGGAAAAAGTGGTCAGGACTTTTTGTGGTGGGGAAAAAGAAATTAAAGGAAACTTGTATTCTGCTTCCCTGCTGGTCGGTTTGTGAGCATTCATAGAATCATAGAAGTCGGGTCGGAAGGGACCTTGTAGATCTTCACGTCTGACCTCCTGCCTGGGCAGGAAGAAAACTGGGCTCAAATGACCCGAGCCACGTAGGCATCGAGCCACTTCTTAAAGACCCCCAGGGTAGGAGCCAGCACCAGTTCCCTTGGAAGTTGGTTCCAGATCCTGGCCGCCCTGACAGTGAAGTATTTTTTACGGATGTCTAATCTAAACCTACTCTCCAACAACGTGTGGCCGTTATTCCTTGTTATCCCGGGGGGCGCTAGAGGAAACAAGGTCTCCCCCAAACCATTCTGGTCCCCCGTAGTGAGTTTCTAGACGGTCACCAGGTCCCCCCTCAGCCTTCTCTTGTGAAGGCTGAACAGGTTCAGGTCCCGTAGCCTCTCGTTATCGGGTCTGCCCTGCTGTCCTCAGATCATGCGGGTGGCCCTCCTCTGGACCCTCTCAGTGTTGTCCACATCCCTCTTGAAGTGGGGTGCCCAGAACTGGACATGTTACTCATGTCACTCACATTTATGTCACTGTTGAAGGATTTGTTCATTCTTTTACAGATTCCCAGAAGTTTAGGGCTGGAAGGGACCTCGAGAGATCACTGGGTCCAGCCCCCCTGCTCTGGGCAGGAAAGGCTGCTGGGGTCCACAAACCCTAGCAAGGTGCATTTCCAGTCTCCTTTTGAAGATGTCCCGTGTAGGTGCCTGCACCACCTCTGCTGGGAGTCTATTCCAGCATCTGGTCACACTAACCATTAAAAAGTTTTTCCTGATATCCAGGCTGAAACCTTCTAGTAGTTTGACTGTTGCTCCTGGTTTTCTCCAGGGCACTTTGGTGAATAGTTGTTTGCCTAGCCCCTGCTACTCTCCCCTGATTTTTTTGTAAGCTGCCACCAAGTACCCTCGAAGTCTTCTCTTTTCAGTCCATATCTGTCAGCCTTTTCTCATATGGCTTGCTCTTCAGGCCTGTCATTATAGAGTTTACAGAAGAGCCACTCATCTCAACCTCCTCCCCATCCTTCTTGAAGTGTGGCACCCAGAACTGGATGCAGTACTCCAGCTGTGATGTCACCAATGCTGAGTATAGCAGGAGAATAACTGCCTTAGTTTTGCTCGAGATGCATTGGTCGATGCATGCCAGCATATTGTTTGCTCTGCTAACTGTAGCATCACATTGGTGGCTCATATTCATTTTATGGTCAATTATAACCCCCAGGTCCCTTTCACATGTGGTGTTAGGTAGTGTAGCACCACTGAGCCTATAAGCTTGGTGCAGAGTTTTCCTCCCCAGACGGAGCACTTCACAGTGCCCATGTTGAAGAGCATCAGGAAAAATACAAGTGAATGCCATGCACTCAGCTGCGATAACTAACACTTGCTGAGGGTTTAACTCATTCTATTTAACAGATTTTTTCTTAAATCAGTAAAGGAAAAGGATAATGAGTCTTCAGAAAGATTTAATCAACTTAACTGATTAGCCACTGAGAGGAGACTTGAGAACCTACCAGTGAATGTTCAAGTGTCTAAGTGCTAACGACTTACACATATGTAGTCAGATGTTTGTAATATCTATGCAAAAAAAAATGCTCCAACATTAAGTCCATTTGGGTGGGTAAAGGGGGGGGGGGGGGAAGGGGAATGGGAAGGGGGGGCAGATCAATGCCCCTACAGTGAGGGAAGGATTGGGGCTTGGGCAAGATGCCCAGCCTGGGCACGGTGGGACAGGACTCAGGGAGTGGGGCTCCCGCCATTGCAAGCCACCAGTCCAGTACGGCATGGGAGCGGGTGTGCACCCCTGGGTCTGCACAGGGCAGGCTGGACCAGGCTGTGCTCTGACAGGTGGTGGAAGGTGCTGGGAGCAGGAGCTATGCCCTCTAGGCCTGTGCGAGTAGGCAGCTATTCGATCCGGCAGCTTCGGATGCCAGTGATCCAATCCAGAGCTCTGAATGAATTTCCTGCTTCGATGGAGCTGTCGTGGAGATCCGGCCATAGGGTATAATGTGGAAATCAATGAAATATCTATAACTTTGTTGTCCTAGATGCTGACAGGCAAAACTCGTGACATGGGTGCTTGTGCAACTCACTGTCTCTGTCTTGGGGCAGCTGATTGTCTGTATTGATTATTCCCTTTCCTTAGCCTGTGGTTTTGTAGGTGTTAATCCTTGCTAATTAATTTGTTATCTAGTCACTACTAGTAGCTATCTACTGTGTATTGAGCTGGTTCCTGAGTGAAACAAGATTGATTGGTAACACAGTAGCTTAGCAACCAGACCTGCAGTAGCTTCACCACCCCCTACCCCCTAAGATGGACACAGTTGCAGAAGCACCCATGTCACGAGTTTTGCCTGTCAGCAGCTACAGGTGCAGGGCCCCAGAACCCAGAAGCCCAGCACCGATCCCCTCGACAGCTGGCAGACTTTGTGGCCACAGCAGGGGCTAGCATGCCTGCAGCTTTCACCCTGCTGCGCCTTAACACACGCAGTGTCACCCATGTCACAAGCTGTGCTTGTCCGCAGCTTGAGGTGCAGTTTCCCCTAAACCCTGCACCTATCCATTGAAGCTTGGCAGGCTTTTTGGCCTCACCAGGGGCTACCACCCCAGCAATTTTCACCCCCTCTGTGGTGTAACCCATACATATGACATGAGTTTTGCTTTCAAGATTTTGAGGCGCAGTTTCCCTGAAACACCTGAACCTATCTTCTTGAAGCTTGGCACGATTCATGCTCCCAGCAGATGCTACCACCCCTGCAAGATTCATCCAAATCAGACAAAAAACAACAAAGTTCTAGAAACTTCATTGATTCCCCATTATACCCTACTGCCAGACCTCCGAAGCGGCTCGGAAAGCCTAAAGAAGCCAGCACTTCAATCCGGACATGTTGCTTCAGAGGCCAAAGTATCCAAATCTTCTCTGGATCCAAAGCATGCTCTGAAGCTTTGCACAGCCCTAAGCCCTCTCACCACTTGTCCAAATTCCCCACGCCTCCCATACAAGCCACAGCTTCACCCCAGCTGGGCAAGCAGCAGCAGGCTATGACGGTGGGCATGTGCACCCAGGTCAGGGAAGGGCCGGCAGCAGGAGCTACAGAGAATTTTAGGGTGGCTGCAGCCTTCCCATAGCCCTTGCTTCACTGCGCTCTCTGAGGCAGAGCCAGGGCTGCGCTCTTGGATGCTGCTGGGGCTAGTTGCCCAGAGTTCAGTCCTGGCTCCATCCGCCCTGCAGAGCACAGCCCAGTGGCAGGCAGCTGGGGCTAGCCTCCTCAAGTGCAGCCCAGCCCAGCCCACCCTGTCCAAATCTGCGGGCACACACCCACTCCTATGCCCTGAGGGACCAGTGCACATGCAGTGGTGGTAGCCCCTCTCCCCACGTCCCATACCCCACTGCCCTGGTTGGGCAGCTTGTCCCAGCCCCAGCCCCAATCCCTCCCTTACTGTGGGGGCATTGATCTCCACCCCACCCCATCCCTTCCTCCTGCCCACCACAGCAGACTTACCAGCTGGAGGCAGCTGTGTCCAGCACAGTGAGGACTGCTGCCCGTTTAGGCTCTGGCCGAAGCAGCGCCAAATCTTCGGACTTGAATCAGGACAGCGATTCGAATCACCTAACTGAATCACTGTCCCTCTGAATTGGCCAAATCCAAATCTGAAGCGAATAGTTGCCACCTCACACAGGCCTAGTAAAGATGAGCAAGTTCCACGAGCTCCCTTGCAGAGGTGGAGAAATGGAGTCATCCAGAGATGCAGTTTGCAGCAGGTCAGTACACAAGCTGGAATAGCACTCCCGTCTAAGTCTCTGGCTATGTACTGGAACAAGTTTTTTAAAGAAAAGAGGTTGCCAGCTCAGTGCAGGAGTGCCCTGTACTGGCCCACCACAGCCTGTCAGAAGATGATAGACTCAGACTTGTATGCCTCCCCAGGCCAACCCTCTATGCCCAATAAAGCTGTCCATTATAGCCAGCTTTGTTCTACATGCTTGAGAGGGGTTGGGCAGGCCTTCCTGCTCCCTTTACTCACCTGACTAAGGGAAGAAAATTTCTTTGCTTCAGGCTACAAGAAGTACCCAGATATATCCTGCTGGGGTTAAGCAACCCCAAGGACTACAGGGTCTGTGTATCCTGGGTGGCACAGGACCCAGACAAAGACCTTAGTCTGGGTGGTGGCAGTGGTACCCCAGGCTTGTGGGCGAGCTCCAGGAAGGAGTGGGGGAAGGGGGCAGCGCAAATTGACCAGACAAGATGTGTCACAAGCGATGCACTCAGACCCTGGTTTTTGGCTGGGGCACAGTGAGGTTGCCAGCTCAGTGCAGGAGTGCCCTGTACTGGCCCACCATAGCCTGTCAAAAGATGACAGGTGCCAGGGGCAGTACAACCCAGGAAGAGCCACCAGCAGGACCCAGTGACCGAGAAGCAAGGGGGCAACTCCTAAGGAGTGGGGCTATCCAGGCGGCCCTCCACAGCTCACCACTACTTGGTAAACAGCCCTCCACCCAAAAGAATTGCCCACCCCTGCTGTAGCGACTTGGTCAGATGTACTTAGGGCTCCCCCATCATGTTCCCTTCCCACTGGCTGTGGTGATCCTCCTCATTTCCATAAATACAAGTGAAGGGAATTTTGGGACTCAGCACAGGGCACCAGGCACTGCAGTCCAGGCTCTGCTCTAGAGTTGAAACCTCAGGAGCCAGCCAGCCAGGAGCAATCTGGGCACAGAGGAATGGAGGCGAGTAGTGCTTACTTCAAACCATTGGTCCATAATAACAAGTCTTATTCTCTGGGGTGTCTGGAAGCTTGGGAGTTGCTAGGTTGTTTGCTTTCTCAGCTCTTTAAAAGGACGTGCTGTCATCCCGGTTTGCCTCACAGGAGCTCCAACAGGGTAAATACATCAGCAATAGTTGGGCACACACCACCTATGAGGACAGGGGGTAGAGATGTACCAGTAGAGACGAGATCAAAAGATATATTGAGTTGAAATTAGAACTTTTTTTTTTTTTTTTAAACGTTTTCCTGAACCGGCAGATGTACGTGGGGACGACCTTATGCAGAGTAAGAGTGAACCATATCAATAACTGTCTGAAGAAGGGGCCTCATGTTTCGGGAGCACCGCATAAAGCTGTTGCCCCATGCGAGCTCTTGATCCTGTAAAAACTTTAGGAGTAGTCTTCACTTTAGTCATTCAGTAGTTTTATAGCACTGAATGGGACCCATTTCTGTGCAGTTTCCAGAAGAGCCTGACGGAGACAGAAACTGAGGCTGAACTAGATGACTTCCAGGGTCATAAAACCCCAATTTTCTGTGAATTATGGGCAGGACCTGAAGGGGGTATTAATGTGCCTCCCGGCATGCAGGTAAGTGCCTACCAGTATTTTCAGAGTTCTCTCTTTGTCTGTCTGTCTCGACATCAAATGCTGCATAAGTACCTTTGAAATTATGGTCCCAAAGCCTCAATAGAAGTCAGTAGTAATGAGGTACTAATTTAGTTTCAACTCCCTTGGAGCCTCCATCTCCAGTGGTTTGAAGGACACATCCCTAATTAGAAGTTATGTAATTACATGTTTTCTTCCAGCACCCACTGCTTAGCCTGCTGTGCTCATCATGGAGATCTTTTCTTCATCGTTTAGGCAAGATAAATGTTCTTTTAGAATATAGACAAGTGTACTTTATCTGCTTTAAAACAGGGGCCGGAGCTGCCATTGAGGCACTGGTATGATTTAACTGTTTAAGCCAGTAGGGATTAGTTACCTACATCACTAAACCTAAATGTTGACTGAAAAAAATTAGAATGAAATGTGTTTGCTTCATTTGCAGACAGATGCCTGCAGATAACAGTTACATCTTCATAATACATAATAAATTATACCAGTTTAATCATTACATCTTCCTAGGTCATTAAATGTTTTGTTCAAATCTTGCAGCCATCTGGTGACAGATAGACAGTAACCGCTAGATTTTAGAAGTCAAATCAAGGAGACACAAATAAATAGGTGGATAAGTTTCTTTGGGTTAATCTGGTCTCTTATTAGACCCACTAAAATAGTTGGAAAAATTCTGTTTTGCAGACTTTTCGGTAGAAACACCGTGGTTGCCTACATCTTTAGGCCAGCACAGCTACAACCAACACCTCACAAATAAGCTGTGCACTGTAGCGGGTTCAGGGAGTTGCTCAACTCAAATAATCTATTACTAAGTCTCTCCTGGTCTCCAAGCACAGCTCAGCCCTTTATTTTCCAGGCACACACGCCTCACAGGAGCCCTCTTGTATCAATCAGTGCTCAAGAACACACCATACATCCATAAAGCATACCTCCCAGTCCTGAGGTCTCTTCTCAGACCTCCCTTGAGAAGGTGACTCCAGCTCCCTGCTGCTCTCTCAGCACTGCCATCCTCTCTCTCGCTCGGGCTCGAGTTCCCCGGTGCAGTGCTCCTGCTTCCAGCCGCACAATCCCTGGGTCTTTCCCCAGACCCCTGGTCCAGTTTTGCAGCCATTGGCCAAGCAGCTCTCTCTACCTCTGACTCCCTTCTTACTCTCCCTTCTATCTGTATCTGCTTTCTGGCTTCTCTCCTCTGCTGGCCCTCAGCTTCCTGCGGCCAGACAATTATCCCCATCAGCTGGCCCAGTTCTCTGGACAGACCTGTCATCAGGCCTCACTCCCTACAGCTGGGCTGCAGTCCCTGCAAGCCTGCAGACACCTACAGCCAGATGTGTGGACACTGGTGCAGGCCTCTGCCCACAAACCTGCTACGTTCACTTTGCTTTGCACTGTGAGCACAAGGGTTAGTTGGTGCGATTTGAGGAAGGTGGGATGTTTCCCACGATGCAAACTCCTAAAGAAAAAATCACCACTTCAACTGCCTGTCTTTGTAACGTGCGGAGTTGGGGATTACAGGATAGAGCCCACATGCAGTTGACAAAATTAGATTCTCCCTGAGCTCAGCTAGTGTCTGACATCAAAACCCAGCATCTAAAAAATTATCTGGTTCAGATATTGGCTCTAGACATTAGGTCTGGCTGATGAATACTGTGAAATTTAGCAATGTGGCTGGCTGTGTTAATCTGAAGTCAAGCAGGAGGTAGGGCAGAAAGACACCTTCAACACAACTGAGAGTTAAACTGTGCTACTCTAGATGCTACCGCAGTTGTGATTTATAAGGAACTACTGATATGATAGAAAATTCAAAGCTGATCCCAAGAAAATAGAAGTAAGACTGTTTGAAACAGCATCGTTCTGATTCAACTTCCATTTTGACGTGACAGCGTTTCATTTCAGAAGCACAGTTCCTTTTCTTTTCATCGAAACAGCAAAACAGTTTTGCTGTTTCGCCCACCCAGTGCCGGGAACACCAGTGCTGCTGGTAGCCCCAGCCGGTAGCACCAGCCTCCTGTCAACCAGGAGACAGATTGAGACCCCCCCTGTACACCGGGGAGCAGTCCCGCACAGCCCCCGCAGCCCTCCCAGGAGTGTGGGGGCTCCCCCCCGATTTGCCTTCCAGATGACAGTTTTGCTGGTGCTGCCAGCTGGGGCCAGTGGCGGGCAGGCCTGGGGCACATCAGCTCATGTACGGACCTGCCTGCACCCTGATCCCAGGGCAGGGGCTGGTCCCTGCACAAGGTGATTTGCCCTGGCCACGTACCCCCGCCCCCCCCCCCCCCCCCTTGGGCCAGCTCCATTATGGGGCCTGAGGAATATTAGCTCCTGCATGGACCTGCCATCCCAATCCCGGCATGGGGTAGGCTCCCCACATGAGCTGATATACCCCAGGCAGCAGCACCAGCCTCCTGTGATCTTGGAAGCAGATTGTGGGCCCACATCCCTGGGAGCAGTCCGGCACAGCTCCCGCAGCTGTCCTGGGGGTGTGGGCAGGCCCCATCTGCCTGGAGGCACAGGAGGCAAGTGCTTCTAGCTCAGAGCAGCAGCAGCACCGATCTTCCTGGTGCTGTGGGCAGCAGTCTTCTTTTATTCAGCAGGCAATTTAGGACCCGCACCCCCAGAACAGTACAATACAGCCCTGCAGCCCTCCTGGGGGTGCGGGCGAGCCCCAGTTTGCCTGCCATAAGACAGGAGACTGCTACTACTGGCTGGGAAAGGAGCTATAGCCAGTAAGAGTAGCTAGGAGCTTTCTTAAGGACATGCTAGGAGTACTACGAAAGTTGCTAATGAAATGTTAGATACAACTTATTCAAAAAAATTCTCTAAGAGGTATACCAATGATTTAATCACCTTCAAGGCTCAGAGTTAAGGCTGCAGTTGGTGTTGAGGTAAGTGTGTTTCATGCTGAAGTCTTCTGGTGCACTGGTTACCTCATCCAGGGAATTACTTTTGGGTTTTGTGCTTGTGTAGTTTAAGTGTCATTCAGGCATTAACTCAAAGTCCACAGAACTTCTTGACTGAAATATATATATATATATATGAAGATATACGCAGTTATATGAAGGTACTAGAGGATATGAGATGCAAATACCCATCCTGAAGTCCCAATCCAGAGCCTGCTTCAGTTCAGAAACAGGTTTGGAGCAGTGGCCTAGTCATGATGATCTAAAGAATGTCATAGTTTCATAGTTATTAGGGTCGGAAGTCCAACCCCCTGCCCTGGGCAGGAAAGAGTGCTGGGGTCAAACAACCCGGCTAGGTGATTATCCAGCCTCCTCTTAAAGACCCCCAGGGTAGGAGTGAGCACCACTTCCCATGGAAGTTGGTTCCGGGTCCTAGCTGCCCTGACTGTGAATTAGCGCCTTCTGATGTCCAGCCTGTATCTACTCTCCGTCAACTTATGGACGTTATTCCTTGTTACTCCCAGTAGTGCTCAGGGGAACAGGGACTCTCCTATTGCCTGCTGGTCCCCCTAGGCAAGTTTTTAGATGGCCACCAGATCCCCTCTCAGCCTTCTCCCATGGAGACTGAACACGTTCAAGTTCTTTAGCCTCTCCTCGTAGGGCCTACCCTGCTGCCCCCTGATCATGCTGGTGGCCCTCCTCTGGACCCTCTCCATGTTGGCCACATCCCTCCTGAAGTGCGGCACCCGGAACTGGATGCAGTACTCCAACTGCGGCCTGACCAATGTCGTATAGAGGGGGAGGATCACCTCCTTGGACCTGCTCGTGATGCATCTGTGGATGCGTGACAAGGTGTGGTCAGCTTTACTGACTGTGTTCCCACATTGGTGGCCCATGTTCATCTTGGAATCAATAGTGACTCCAGGATCCTTTTCTGCCTGTCTGCTGACAAGAACAGAGTTCCCCAGTCTGTAGGTCTGCTGCTGGTTCTTCTTCCCCAGGTGCAGCACCTTGTACTTGTCAGTATTGAAACCCATATTATTCTCATCCACCCACCTCTGTAACCTGTCCAGATCTAGTTCTAACCTGTCCTTCTCTTCTAGCATGTTCACTTCTCCCCACATCTTCGTGTCATCTGCGAATTTGAACAAGGTGCTTTTCACCCCCTCATCCAAGTCGCTGATGAAGATGTTGAACAGTGTGGGCCCGAGGACCCAGCCCTGGGGAACCTCACTGCCCACACACCTCCAGGTTAAAAACAACCCATCCACCACCAGGAGATGAGCTGACTAATGGGTGCAATGTTCCCAGTTGCAACATTGCAAACTCATTTACATGGGGGTAGAGTTTAGTTTGCAATGATGCCAACTGATCTAAAACCCACAAAACTTGCATACATGTGATATGTGAAGCCATTAAGCCATACAAAAGGGAAATCTTTAACCCGTGTACAAGTGCCCTAAGGTGCCACTCTCCCATCCCTCTGGCTATGGGCTGTAGCCCACAAACTACATAGAAAACACTCCCTTTAAGAATGCTAAGAGGACTGTAGATGTGTGGAGCAGCAAGAAGTTATCAGAAGAAACTACAGAAGAATAAAAGAGCTGTTGAAATAAATAACCCAATTATATAGAAGAAGTCATAAGAGTTTTGCCTGACAAATCTACATTCAAGATGAGATAACAAATATATTTTTAACTCCTTTATGTAAATGAAAACGTTCCCTTAAAAGGAGGGGGAGAGAGAGAGAGAGAGAGAGAGAAGGGTTGTTGGTTGTAGCCAAGTAGGTCTAAGGACCTAGGCAGACAAGATTCTTTGGGTAGGTGTAATATATTTATTTACACCAACTAAATAGTTGGAAACATTGTCCTATGCAAGCTTTTGGGCACAAACACCCTTCTTCAGGCATAGGGAGAGTCTAGTGGCATTGTGTGTGCTCCCCTGGGTAGAAGAAGAAAGAGAGCAGTAAACCTGTGAAAGAAATAAGTTCTCAGAAGTGGATACAAAAGAAACAAAGGACAGTTGATGTGGACACAGGTATGTAAAAGAAGTCAGTATTTTATCCGGCCAGTAACTTAATATGTCGCCGAATCATTCACAGACGAGAGGAAGAACACTGTGCCCAAAACTAGTCTGATATCCCCTGCCACTCTCCCAAACATATAGTTGTTGCAATAAGAGATATTACAAAACAAACCTACGCATGGAAGGAAATTTCTTTTCTGGCAGCTTTTTAATCATCTTAATCAGTTTAAATTTATTGTGCGCAGACTGCACAATTACCATTGACTCGTCTGCTAGATTCATTTTGCTTCTTGTATTATTCCACTACAACCAAAGATTGCCAAGAGCATTTGGGTGCCTTGTTTTTTCTTAAGATGCTCAAGTTCATTATTTATATAGCACTGAGCCATGCTCCAAAAACCCAGCTACATGGATGGAGCAATGCTTCTTCTACTTGTGGCACTCCAGAAGGCTACAAGAGTGCTGTGTTCAGACCTCTGCTCCATGATGAGGACGAGTAGCTTTGTCTCTTGACTCCTATGTAGGCGTGTTGTGGGGAGGACTGCTTAAGTTCCTGTCTGTTGGACCCTTCCACTATGTATAAATAACTAAATATATACTGGTACATAGAAAGGCTGACTGCAGAGCTCAGTAATTTGTACACTCATGTAAGATATAGAATCACAGAAAGAAAGAGCTAGGGGGACCTTTGGAGGACATCTAGTCCAACCCCCTACTCAAGACAGGTACATCCCAATCCAAACCTTCCCATACAAGCGCCTCTCTAGCCTCTTCCTAAAACTCCACAAACAACCATGTCCCACAACTAAAAGGGACATAGTCCATGGACATCAAGAACACCCTAAGCTGCCACAGCTAAAGCAGGGGGATGAGGGCAGTGTCAGTATCCTGCCACTGCAAGGATGTTAAATACACTCAAGAAATCCAGGCAAGAGGATCAGGCCACTTGCCCACCCTTCCCTGCTCCTCCCCCACAAAAAGAAGGGAAATGAACCCATAGTCTGTATCTATCGAATTGTGGGGTAAAATTCCTCCCTTCCCCAGATGTGGTTGTTGGTCTGATCCTGAGCCTCAAAATTGGCACACCCCACTCACAGTCTCCTGCCTTGGCTGTAGCCAACACCCAATGCATCTGAGGAAGGCAAACAAAAACACACACACACACTAGAGGCATGTGAAGTAGGCCTTATTCAGTTTGGATTTGGCCAGAATCAGGGATAGGTGATTTGATTCGTTGATTTGGATCACTGTTCCCAATTTGATTCAGCTGAATCCAAATCTGAAGATTCAATGCCAATTTGGAGAACCAGCGACTTGGACATAGGCACAGCTTTAAGTGGTTTTTCTACATCCCTTGAGGTAGCAGGCACGGCTCGTGAACACCGCAGTGCTGGGGCGCATGGAGCTTCCCACAGGAGTTCAGGTCCTTCCGGTCCCCTTCTGGGCCTGCTGGGAGCACGCTGGGCCCCCTCCCCTTACCACCATGGCTTCAGCAATCAGCCATGGGGAGACCCTCAGTGCCCCCCCAGATACAGGACGCACCAGTCGCTGAGCCACGGGTATGCAGGGGGACCCCCCTGTATGCTCACCAGTGGACCTGGTTGGACCTACTGGAAGTGCTGCTTCCTTTGATTCAATACGGATTTGGAGATTTGGCCACCAAACTGAATCAGGGACCGAAGCTTCACAGTCCTAACACACTCACCCTGACACCTGTAGCAACAGGAGGAGGAAAGATTGCCTCCTACCTCATATGGCAACTAGCAAAGCATAAAATCCTCTCCATGCTGTTCTGCAACCTACGGACAGCAAATGACTCCATATCAGTAATGATGGTTCAGGTTCCTCCATCAATACATTTAGGCATTAAAACAAAGGTGGGATAGCTCCATGGAGGAGAAAGAGAAAGACCCATCCTTCTGTACCCATTAGGCTGAAGGTTAGTGTGCACACCTTGGATATAGGCAGACAAGGTTCCTTGGGTGAATTTGATATCTTTTATTAGACCAACCCAAATAATTGGAGAATAGTTATAAAGCAAGCTTTTGAGTTCAAAAACCCTTCATCAGGCTAACTATGGAATCCAGGAAGAGCACACACCAACTGCTGAAACTTCCTTAGCCTGACGAAGGGTTTTGGAACTTGAAAGCTTGCTTAATAACTATTCTCCAACTATTTGGGTTGGTCTAATAAAAGATATCAAATTCACCCTAGGAACCTTGTCTGCCTATGTCCTTAGACCAACACGGCTATAACCTACACCCCTGCACCCTTGATATGGGATTTCATTCTGATCCAATTAGGCAAAACAAGGATAATATGAGGTCTCACAAATAACACAACCACTGGGTCTTCTAGGGTCTCTCTCCCCCTCCCTTTTCCACCAATATTATAACCAGGCCTAGGATACCTCAGCAGATGGCCAGGTCTAGGTGCTTAATACCAGAGGAGAAAGTTTCTGGCTCAGGACCAGAAGAAAGAAGGACGCAATTGCTTGGTCAGAGTAAGGCTCATGTCTCCAGCCCCCTGCATCAGCTTCAGTAACAAAGCTTCCCCACCTCCACTGCATTTCACTTTACTTTTGTCCTTTCTTTCAGCAGGATGAAAGAGGCAATGGGAGTTCCCAAGGAGAGTTCATCCTACTGGGCCTTTCTAACGACCCATACCTGGAGAAGCTGTTTTTTGTGGTCTTCCTAATCTCCTATGTCCTGACATTGTTCTGGAACCTGGCCATCATTGTAGTCTCGCAGCTGGACCCACATCTCCACACACCCATGTACTTCTTCCTCAGCAACCTCTCTCTCCTGGACCTGTGCTACACCACCACCACGGTGCCTCAGATGCTGGTGAATTTGCAAAGTTCCCATAAGACCATCTCCTGGGCTGGCTGCATGGCCCAGCTCTTCATTTTCCTTGGCCTGGGGTCCACTGAGTGTGTCCTGCTGGCAGCCATGGCCTATGACCGCTATGCTGCCGTCTGCCACCCCTTGCGCTACACGGCCATCATGAGCCGCAGCCTCTGCTGGATGATGGCAACTGCATCCTGGTTTAGCGGAATGACTGCCTCCTTTGTGCAAACGTGCTTGACCCTGCGACTACCCTTGTGTGGGCACAATCGTATCAATGACTTCTTCTGTGAAGTGCCAGCCCTGCTCAGCCTGGCCTGTGCCGATACCTCCACTAATGTGGCTGGGCTCCTTGTTGGCTCTGCGGTCTTCTTGCCAGTTCCTCTGGGCCTCATCCTGGTCTCCTACAGCTACATTGGTGCTGCAGTACTGAGGATCCGCTCAGCTGAGGGTAGACGTAAGGCCTTCAACACCTGCACCTCCCACTTAGTTGTAGTGTCAATCTTCTTTGGCACAGCCATCTACATCTACCTGCAACCCCCCTCTCAGCACCCACAGCACCAGGGCAAGATAGTTTCCCTCTTCTATGGCATCATCACTCCAATGGTGAACCCCCTGATCTATACCCTGAGGAACAAGGATGTGCACAGGGCCCTTAGGAAAGCCTTAAGAAAGCAGTGCTGGATGCAGAGGACATAAGCCCCCAAAATGATGTGGAACTGGCAGGCTTTGGGCATGTGCATGTCTGAGAGAGCCCACATGTATATTTGGGACAGGGTTCTAAGCTGGCTAAAGGGGAGATAGGAGAGAGGGATACACAAAGGAGGTGTACTGGCACAGTCCTATTCCCCTTTCCGACCACACTATGAGAGCAGCAGCCGGGCACTTTATGTCTATGAATCACGCAAGAATCCTCCTGTTGCTTCCGCTTTATGCACAGAGACACTCCCCCTCCCCTTCCTCCATTACCCACTCACTGCTGCCACTGTCCCCTCTACCTCTGGCTGCCCTGCAGGTGGGCTGAACTCCACAGCTGTTCCTGCTGTGCTCCAGCAGGCAGATGGGCTCAGCCCAGAACAGCAGCAGCAGGTTTTCCCCTCCCAACCCACTCCTCAAGTGTTCCCTCTCGTCCCAGGAGAAGCGTTACATACAGATGGGGAATCCACCCACTGCACCCACCACAACTGCTGTTGCCATCCCCAGATGAGCCCAAGTCCCCTATCCACCCTCTCTCCAAGACTGGCAGAGGGAGATGCATGGCAGCCATCTTGCAGTAGGGTCTCAGTGCTTCTCTTCTTCCACGCTTCTGTTTAAATGAAGACTGATCTGGGGTAAAAGGTACGTGTGCTGTGCCAGTAACTATGGTAACACCGTTGTTGCTAGCTCTGTCCTCTGCCATAGACTGGAGGTCCTTGAGCTTTTGCTTTTTCTAGGAATATTTAAAGTAACATTTATTCTACTGAGATCAATGTAAGACAACACATAAATGGTAAGAGAGCCTGTTTCTGCACTACCTACCCTATAGTATGCTTCTTCCTATTTCCATGTTCAGATGTGGCACTGAAAAACTTACCCTGTGACAAAGGTCTTGGATCCAAAATTAAACTACGAGGGTTTTAACGGTGTTGTAGCCAGGAGGTAAACAGGGCGGGTGCCTCAAAGGAGACATCATTGGGGACATGATTGGATGAAGGAAAAAGTGGTCAGGACTTTTTGTGGTGAGGAAAAAGAAATTAAAGGAAACTTGTATTCTGCTTCCCTGCTGGTCGGTTTGTGAGCATTCATAGAATCATAGAAGTCGGGTCGGAAGGGACCTTGTAGATCTTCACGTCTGACCTCCTGCCTGGGCAGGAAGAAAACTGGGCTCAAATGACCTGAGCCACGTAGGCATCGAGCCACTTCTTAAAGACCCCCAGCGTAGGAGCCAGCACCAGTTCCTTTGGAAGTTGGTTCCAGATCCTGGCCGCCCTGACAGTGAAGTATTTTTTACGGATGTCTAATCTAAACCTACTCTCCAACAACGTGTGGCCGTTATTCCTTGTTATCCCGGGGGGCGCTAGAGGAAACAAGGTCTCCCCCAAACCATTCTGGTCCCCCGTAGTGAGTTTCTAGACGGTCACCAGGTCCCCCCTCAGCCTTCTCTTGTGAAGGCTGAACAGGTTCAGGTCCCGTAGCCTCTCGTTATCGGGTCTGCCCTGCTGTCCTCAGATCATGCGGGTGGCCCTCCTCTGGACCCTCTCAGTGTTGTCCACATCCCTCTTGAAGTGGGTTGTCCAGAACTGGACATGTTACTCATGTCACTCACATTTATGTCACTGTTGAAGGATTTGTTCATTCTTTTACAAATTCCCAGAAGTTTAGGGCTGGAAGGGACCTCGAGAGATCACTGGGTCCAGCCCCCCTGCTCTGGGCAGGAAAGGCTGCTGGGGTCCACAAACCCTAGCAAGGTGCATTTCCAGTCTCCTTTCGAAGATGTCCCGTGTAGGTGCCTGCACCACCTCTGCTGGGAGTCTATTCCAGCATCTGGTCACACTAACCATTAAAAAGTTTTTCCTGATATCCAGGCTGAAACCTTCTAGTAGTTTGACTGTTGCTCCTGGTTTTCTCCAGGGCACTTTGGTGAATAGTTGTTTGCCTAGCCCCTGCTACTCTCCCCTGATTTTTTTGTAAGCTGCCACCAAGTACCCTCGAAGTCTTCTCTTTTCAGTCCATATCTGTCAGCCTTTTCTCATATGGCTTGCTCTTCAGGCCTGTCATTATAGAGTTTACAGAAGAGCCACTCATCTCAACCTCCTGCACATCCTTCTTGAAGTGTGGCACCCAGAACTGGATGCAGTACTCCAGCTGTGATGTCACCAATGCTGAGTATAGCAGGAGAATAACTGCCTTAGTTTTGCTCGAGATGCATTGGTCGATGCATGCCAGCATATTGTTTGCTCTGCTAACTGTAGCATCACATTGGTGGCTCATATTCATTTTATGGTCAATTATAACCCCCAGGTCCCTTTCACATGTGGTGTTAGGTAGTGTAGCACCACTGAGCCTATAAGCCTGGTGCAGAGTTTTCCTCCCCAGACGGAGCACTTCACAGTGCCCATGTTGAAGAGCATCAGGAAAAATACAAGTGAATGCCATGCACTCAGCTGCGATAACTAACACTTGCTGAGGGTTTAACTCATTCTATTTAACAGATTTTTTCTTAAATCAGTAAAGGAAAAGGATAATGAGTCTTCAGAAAGATTTCATCAACTTAACTGATTAGCCACTGAGAGGAGACTTGAGAACCTACCAGTGAATGTTCAAGTGTCTAAGTGCTAACGACTTACACATATGTAGTCAGATGTTTGTAATATCTATGCAAAAAAAAAATGCTCCAACATTAAGTCCATTTGGGTGGGTAAAGGGGGGGGGGGAAGGGGAATGGGAAGGGGGGGCAGATCAATGCCCCTACAGTGAGGGAAGGATTGGGGCTTGGGCAAGATGCCCAGCCTGGGCACGGTGGGACAGGACTCAGGGAGTGGGGCTCCCGCCATTGCAAGCCACCAGTCCAGTACGGCATGGGAGCGGGTGTGCACCCCTGGGTCTGCACAGGGCAGGCTGGACCAGGCTGTGCTCTGACAGGTGGTGGAAGGTGCTGGGAGCAGGAGCTATGCCCTCTAGGCCTGTGCGAGTAGGCAGCTATTCGATCCGGCAGCTTCGGATGCCAGTGATCCAATCCAGAGCTCTGAATGAATTTCCTGCTTCGATGGAGCTGTCGTGGAGATCCGGCCATAGGGTATAATGTGGAAATCAATGAAATATCTATAACTTTGTTGTCCTAGATGCTGACAGGCAAAACTCGTGACATGGGTGCTTGTGCAACTCACTGTCTCTGTCTTGGGGCAGTTGATTGTCTGTATTGATTATTTCCTTTCCTTAGCCTGTGGTTTTGTAGGTGTTAATCCTTGCTAATTAATTTGTTATCTAGTCACTACTAGTAGCTATCTACTGTGTATTGAGCTGGTTCCTGAGTGAAACAAGATTGATTGGTAACACAGTAGCTTAGCAACCAGACCTGCAGTAGCTTCACCACCCCCTACCCCCTAAGATGGACACAGTTGCAGGAGCACCCATGTCACGAGTTTTGCCTGTCAGCAGCTACAGGTGCAGGGCCCCAGAACCCAGAAGCCCAGCACCGATCCCCTCGACAGCTGGCAGACTTTGTGGCCACAGCAGGGGCTAGCATGCCTGCAGCTTTCACCCTGCTGCGCCTTAACACACGCAGTGTCACCCATGTCACAAGCTGTGCTTGTCCGCAGCTTGAGGTGCAGTTTCCCCTAAACCCTGCACCTATCCATTGAAGCTTGGCAGGCTTTTTGGCCTCACCAGGGGCTACCACCCCAGCAATTTTCACCCCCTCTGTGGTGTAACCCATACATATGACATGAGTTTTGCTTTCAAGATTTTGAGGCGCAGTTTCCCTGAAACACCTGAACCTATCTTCTTGAAGCTTGGCACGATTCATGCTCCCAGCAGATGCTACCACCCCTGCAAGATTCATCCAAATCAGACAAAAAACAACAAAGTTCTAGAAACTTCATTGATTCCCCATTATACCCTACTGCCAGACCTCCGAAGCGGCTCGGAAAGCCTAAAGAAGCCAGCACTTCAATCCGGACATGTTGCTTCAGAGGCCAAAGTATCCAAATCTTCTCTGGATCCAAAGCATGCTCTGAAGCTTTGCACAGCCCTAAGCCCTCTCACCACTTGTCCAAATTCCCCACGCCTCCCATACAAGCCACAGCTTCACCCCAGCTGGGCAAGCAGCAGCAGGCTATGACGGTGGGCATGTGCACCCAGGTCAGGGAAGGGCCGGCAGCAGGAGCTACAGAGAATTTTAGGGTGGCTGCAGCCTTCCCATAGCCCTTGCTTCACTGCGCTCTCTGAGGCAGAGCCAGGGCTGCGCTCTTGGATGCTGCTGGGGCTAGTTGCCCAGAGTTCAGTCCTGGCTCCATCCGCCCTGCAGAGCACAGCCCAGTGGCAGGCAGCTGGGGCTAGCCTCCTCAAGTGCAGCCCAGCCCAGCCCACCCTGTCCAAATCTGCGGGCACACACCCACTCCTATGCCCTGAGGGACCAGTGCACATGCAGTGGTGGTAGCCCCTCTCCCCACGTCCCATACCCCACTGCCCTGGTTGGGCAGCTTGTCCCAGCCCCAGCCCCAATCCCTCCCTTACTGTGGGGGCATTGATCTCCACCCCACCCCATCCCTTCCTCCTGCCCACCACAGCAGACTTACCAGCTGGAGGCAGCTGTGTCCAGCACAGTGAGGACTGCTGCCCGTTTAGGCTCTGGCCGAAGCAGCGCCAAATCTTCGGACTTGAATCAGGACAGCGATTCGAATCACCTAACTGAATCACTGTCCCTCTGAATTGGCCAAATCCAAATCTGAAGCGAATAGTTGCCACCTCACACAGGCCTAGTAAAGATGAGCAAGTTCCACGAGCTCCCTTGCAGAGGTGGAGAAATGGAGTCATCCAGAGATGCAGTTTGCAGCAGGTCAGTACACAAGCTGGAATAGCACTCCCGTCTAAGTCTCTGGCTATGTACTGGAACAAGTTTTTTAAAGAAAAGAGGTTGCCAGCTCAGTGCAGGAGTGCCCTGTACTGGCCCACCACAGCCTGTCAGAAGATGATAGACTCAGACTTGTATGCCTCCCCAGGCCAACCCTCTATGCCCAATAAAGCTGTCCATTATAGCCAGCTTTGTTCTACATGCTTGAGAGGGGTTGGGCAGGCCTTCCTGCTCCCTTTACTCACCTGACTAAGGGAAGAAAATTTCTTTGCTTCAGGCTACAAGAAGTACCCAGATATATCCTGCTGGGGTTAAGCAACCCCAAGGACTACAGGGTCTGTGTATCCTGGGTGGCACAGGACCCAGACAAAGACCTTAGTCTGGGTGGTGGCAGTGGTACCCCAGGCTTGTGGGCGAGCTCCAGGAAGGAGTGGGGGAAGGGGGCAGCGCAAATTGACCAGACAAGATGTGTCACAAGCGATGCACTCAGACCCTGGTTTTTGGCTGGGGCACAGTGAGGTTGCCAGCTCAGTGCAGGAGTGCCCTGTACTGGCCCACCATAGCCTGTCAAAAGATGACAGGTGCCAGGGGCAGTACAACCCAGGAAGAGCCACCAGCAGGACCCAGTGACCGAGAAGCAAGGGGGCAACTCCTAAGGAGTGGGGCTATCCAGGCGGCCCTCCACAGCTCACCACTACTTGGTAAACAGCCCTCCACCCAAAAGAATTGCCCACCCCTGCTGTAGCGACTTGGTCAGATGTACTTAGGGCTCCCCCATCATGTTCCCTTCCCACTGGCTGTGGTGATCCTCCTCATTTCCATAAATACAAGTGAAGGGAATTTTGGGACTCAGCACAGGGCACCAGGCACTGCAGTCCAGGCTCTGCTCTAGAGTTGAAACCTCAGGAGCCAGCCAGCCAGGAGCAATCTGGGCACAGAGGAATGGAGGCGAGTAGTGCTTACTTCAAACCATTGGTCCATAATAACAAGTCTTATTCTCTGGGGTGTCTGGAAGCTTGGGAGTTGCTAGGTTGTTTGCTTTCTCAGCTCTTTAAAAGGACGTGCTGTCATCCCGGTTTGCCTCACAGGAGCTCCAACAGGGTAAATACATCAGCAATAGTTGGGCACACACCACCTATGAGGACAGGGGGTAGAGATGTACCAGTAGAGACGAGATCAAAAGATATATTGAGTTGAAATTAGAACTTTTTTTTTTTTTTTTAAACGTTTTCCTGAACCGGCAGATGTACGTGGGGACGACCTTATGCAGAGTAAGAGTGAACCATATCAATAACTGTCTGAAGAAGGGGCCTCATGTTTCGGGAGCACCGCATAAAGCTGTTGCCCCATGCGAGCTCTTGATCCTGTAAAAACTTTAGGAGTAGTCTTCACTTTAGTCATTCAGTAGTTTTATAGCACTGAATGGGACCCATTTCTGTGCAGTTTCCAGAAGAGCCTGACGGAGACAGAAACTGAGGCTGAACTAGATGACTTCCAGGGTCATAAAACCCCAATTTTCTGTGAATTATGGGCAGGACCTGAAGGGGGTATTAATGTGCCTCCCGGCATGCAGGTAAGTGCCTACCAGTATTTTCAGAGTTCTCTCTTTGTCTGTCTGTCTCGACATCAAATGCTGCATAAGTACCTTTGAAATTATGGTCCCAAAGCCTCAATAGAAGTCAGTAGTAATGAGGTACTAATTTAGTTTCAACTCCCTTGGAGCCTCCATCTCCAGTGGTTTGAAGGACACATCCCTAATTAGAAGTTATGTAATTACATGTTTTCTTCCAGCACCCACTGCTTAGCCTGCTGTGCTCATCATGGAGATCTTTTCTTCATCGTTTAGGCAAGATAAATGTTCTTTTAGAATATAGACAAGTGTACTTTATCTGCTTTAAAACAGGGGCCGGAGCTGCCATTGAGGCACTGGTATGATTTAACTGTTTAAGCCAGTAGGGATTAGTTACCTACATCACTAAACCTAAATGTTGACTGAAAAAAATTAGAATGAAATGTGTTTGCTTCATTTACAGACAGATGCCTGCAGATAACAGTTACATCTTCATAATACATAATATATTATACCAGTTTAATCATTACATCTTCCTAGGTCATTAAATGTTTTGTTCAAATCTTGCAGCCATCTGGTGACAGATAGACAGTAACCGCTAGATTTTAGAAGTCAAATCAAGGAGACACAAATAAATAGGTGGATAAGTTTCTTTGGGTTAATCTGGTCTCTTATTAGACCCACTAAAATAGTTGGAAAAATTCTGTTTTGCAGACTTTTCGGTAGAAACACCGTGGTTGCCTACATCTTTAGGCCAGCACAGCTACAACCAACACCTCACAAATAAGCTGTGCACTGTAGCGGGTTCAGGGAGTTGCTCAACTCAAATAATCTATTACTAAGTCTCTCCTGGTCTCCAAGCACAGCTCAGCCCTTTATTTTCCAGGCACACACGCCTCACAGGAGCCCTCTTGTATCAATCAGTGCTCAAGAACACACCATACATCCATAAAGCATACCTCCCAGTCCTGAGGTCTCTTCTCAGACCTCCCTTGAGAAGGTGACTCCAGCTCCCTGCTGCTCTCTCAGCACTGCCATCCTCTCTCTCGCTCGGGCTCGAGTTCCCCGGTGCAGTGCTCCTGCTTCCAGCCGCACAATCCCTGGGTCTTTCCCCAGACCCCTGGTCCAGTTTTGCAGCCATTGGCCAAGCAGCTCTCTCTACCTCTGACTCCCTTCTTACTCTCCCTTCTATCTGTATCTGCTTTCTGGCTTCTCTCCTCTGCTGGCCCTCAGCTTCCTGCGGCCAGACAATTATCCCCATCAGCTGGCCCAGTTCTCTGGACAGACCTGTCATCAGGCCTCACTCCCTACAGCTGGGCTGCAGTCCCTGCAAGCCTGCAGACACCTACAGCCAGATGTGTGGATACTGGTGCAGGCCTCTGCCCACAAACCTGCTACGTTCACTTTGCTTTGCACTGTGAGCACAAGGGTTAGTTGGTGCGATTTGAGGAAGGTGGGATGTTTCCCACGATGCAAACTCCTAAAGAAAAAATCACCACTTCAACTGCCTGTCTTTGTAACGTGCGGAGTTGGGGATTACAGGATAGAGCCCACATGCAGTTGACAAAATTAGATTCTCCCTGAGCTCAGCTAGTGTCTGACATCAAAACCCAGCATCTAAAAAATTATCTGGTTCAGATATTGGCTCTATACATTAGGTCTGGCTGATGAATACTGTGAAATTTAGCAATGTGGCTGGCTGTGTTAATCTGAAGTCAAGCAGGAGGTAGGGCAGAAAGACACCTTCAACACAACTGAGAGTTAAACTGTGCTACTCTAGATGCTACCGCAGTTGTGATTTATAAGGAACTACTGATATGATAGAAAATTCAAAGCTGATCCCAAGAAAATAGAAGTAAGACTGTTTGAAACAGCATCGTTCTGATTCAACTTCCATTTTGACGTGACAGCGTTTCATTTCAGAAACACAGTTCCTTTTCTTTTCATCGAAACAGCAAAACAGTTTTGCTGTTTCGCCCACCCAGTGCCGGGAACACCAGTGCTGCTGGTAGCCCCAGCCGGTAGCACCAGCCTCCTGTCAACCAGGAGACAGATTGAGACCCCCCCTGTACACCGGGGAGCAGTCCCGCACAGCCCCCGCAGCCCTCCCAGGAGTGTGGGGGCTCCCCCCCGATTTGCCTTCCAGATGACAGTTTTGCTGGTGCTGCCAGCTGGGGCCAGTGGCGGGCAGGCCTGGGGCACATCAGCTCATGTACGGACCTGCCTGCACCCTGATCCCAGGGCAGGGGCTGGTCCCTGCACAAGGTGATTTGCCCTGGCCACGTACCCCCGCCCCCCCCCCCCCCCCCCCCCTTGGGCCAGCTCCATTATGGGGCCTGAGGAATATTAGCTCCTGCATGGACCTGCCATCCCAATCCCGGCATGGGGTAGGCTCCCCACATGAGCTGATATACCCCAGGCAGCAGCACCAGCCTCCTGTGATCTTGGAAGCAGATTGTGGGCCCACATCCCTGGGAGCAGTCCGGCACAGCTCCCGCAGCTGTCCTGGGGGTGTGGGCAGGCCCCATCTGCCTGGAGGCACAGGAGGCAAGTGCTTCTAGCTCAGAGCAGCAGCAGCACCGATCTTCCTGGTGCTGTGGGCAGCAGTCTTCTTTTATTCAGCAGGCAATTTAGGACCCGCACCCCCAGAACAGTACAATACAGCCCTGCAGCCCTCCTGGGGGTGCGGGCGAGCCCCAGTTTGCCTGCCATAAGACAGGAGACTGCTACTACTGGCTGGGAAAGGAGCTATAGCCAGTAAGAGTAGCTAGGAGCTTTCTTAAGGACATGCTAGGAGTACTACGAAAGTTGCTAATGAAATGTTAGATACAACTTATTCAAAAAAATTCTCTAAGAGGTATACCAATGATTTAATCACCTTCAAGGCTCAGAGTTAAGGCTGCAGTTGGTGTTGAGGTAAGTGTGTTTCATGCTGAAGTCTTCTGGTGCACTGGTTACCTCATCCAGGGAATTACTTTTGGGTTTTGTGCTTGTGTAGTTTAAGTGTCATTCAGGCATTAACTCAAAGTCCACAGAACTTCTTGACTGAAATATATATATATATATATGAAGATATACGCAGTTATATGAAGGTACTAGAGGATATGAGATGCAAATACCCATCCTGAAGTCCCAATCCAGAGCCTGCTTCAGTTCAGAAACAGGTTTGGAGCAGTGGCCTAGTCATGATGATCTAAAGAATGTCATAGTTTCATAGTTATTAGGGTCGGAAGTCCAACCCCCTGCCCTGGGCAGGAAAGAGTGCTGGGGTCAAACAACCCGGCTAGGTGATTATCCAGCCTCCTCTTAAAGACCCCCAGGGTAGGAGTGAGCACCACTTCCCATGGAAGTTGGTTCCGGGTCCTAGCTGCCCTGACTGTGAATTAGCGCCTTCTGATGTCCAGCCTGTATCTACTCTCCGTCAACTTATGGACGTTATTCCTTGTTACTCCCAGTAGTGCTCAGGGGAACAGGGACTCTCCTATTGCCTGCTGGTCCCCCTAGGCAAGTTTTTAGATGGCCACCAGATCCCCTCTCAGCCTTCTCCCATGGAGACTGAACACGTTCAAGTTCTTTAGCCTCTCCTCGTAGGGCCTACCCTGCTGCCCCCTGATCATGCTGGTGGCCCTCCTCTGGACCCTCTCCATGTTGGCCACATCCCTCCTGAAGTGCGGCACCCGGAACTGGATGCAGTACTCCAACTGCGGCCTGACCAATGTCGTATAGAGGGGGAGGATCACCTCCTTGGACCTGCTCGTGATGCATCTGTGGATGCGTGACAAGGTGTGGTCAGCTTTACTGACTGTGTTCCCACATTGGTGGCCCATGTTCATCTTGGAATCAATAGTGACTCCAGGATCCTTTTCTGCCTGTCTGCTGACAAGAACAGAGTTCCCCAGTCTGTAGGTCTGCTGCTGGTTCTTCTTCCCCAGGTGCAGCACCTTGTACTTGTCAGTATTGAAACCCATATTATTCTCATCCACCCACCTCTGTAACCTGTCCAGATCTAGTTCTAACCTGTCCTTCTCTTCTAGCATGTTCACTTCTCCCCACATCTTCGTGTCATCTGCGAATTTGAACAAGGTGCTTTTCACCCCCTCATCCAAGTCGCTGATGAAGATGTTGAACAGTGTGGGCCCGAGGACCCAGCCCTGGGGAACCCCACTGCCCACACACCTCCAGGTTAAAAACAACCCATCCACCACCAGGAGATGAGCTGACTAATGGGTGCAATGTTCCCAGTTGCAACATTGCAAACTCATTTACATGGGGGTAGAGTTTAGTTTGCAATGATGCCAACTGATCTAAAACCCACAAAACTTGCATACATGTGATATGTGAAGCCATTAAGCCATACAAAAGGGAAATCTTTAACCCGTGTACAAGTGCCCTAAGGTGCCACTCTCCCATCCCTCTGGCTATGGGCTGTAGCCCACAAACTACATAGAAAACACTCCCTTTAAGAATGCTAAGAGGACTGTAGATGTGTGGAGCAGCAAGAAGTTATCAGAAGAAACTACAGAAGAATAAAAGAGCTGTTGAAATAAATAACCCAATTATATAGAAGAAGTCATAAGAGTTTTGCCTGACAAATCTACATTCAAGATGAGATAACAAATATATTTTTAACTCCTTTATGTAAATGAAAACGTTCCCTTAAAAGGAGGGGGAGAGAGAGAGAGAGAGAGAGAGAAGGGTTGTTGGTTGTAGCCAAGTAGGTCTAAAGACCTAGGCAGACAAGATTCTTTGGGTAGGTGTAATATATTTATTTACACCAACTAAATAGTTGGAAACATTGTCCTATGCAAGCTTTTGGGCACAAACACCCTTCTTCAGGCATAGGGAGAGTCTAGTGGCATTGTGTGTGCTCCCCTGGGTAGAAGAAGAAAGAGAGCAGTAAACCTGTGAAAGAAATAAGTTCTCAGAAGTGGATACAAAAGAAACAAAGGACAGTTGATGTGGACACAGGTATGTAAAAGAAGTCAGTATTTTATCCGGCCAGTAACTTAATATGTCGCCGAATCATTCACAGACGAGAGGAAGAACACTGTGCCCAAAACTAGTCTGATATCCCCTGCCACTCTCCCAAACATATGGTTGTTGCAATAAGAGATATTACAAAACAAACCTACGCATGGAAGGAAATTTCTTTTCTGGCAGCTTTTTAATCATCTTAATCAGTTTAAATTTATTGTGCGCAGACTGCACAATTACCATTGACTCGTCTGCTAGATTCATTTTGCTTCGTGTATTATTCCACTACAACCAAAGATTGCCAAGAGCATTTGGGTGCCTTGTTTTTTCTTAAGATGCTCAAGTTCATTATTTATATAGCACTGAGCCATGCTCCAAAAACCCAGCTACATGGATGGAGCAATGCTTCTTCTACTTGTGGCACTCCAGAAGGCTACAAGAGTGCTGTGTTCAGACCTCTGCTCCATGATGAGGACGAGTAGCTTTGTCTCTTGACTCCTATGTAGGCGTGTTGTGGGGAGGACTGCTTAAGTTCCTGTCTGTTGGACCCTTCCACTATGTATAAATAACTAAATATATACTGGTACATAGAAAGGCTGACTGCAGAGCTCAGTAATTTGTACACTCATGTAAGATATAGAATCACAGAAAGAAAGAGCTAGGGGGACCTTTGGAGGACATCTAGTCCAACCCCCTACTCAAGACAGGTACATCCCAATCCAAACCTTCCCATACAAGCGCCTCTCTAGCCTCTTCCTAAAACTCCACAAACAACCATGTCCCACAACTAAAAGGGACATAGTCCATGGACATCAAGAACACCCTAGGCTGCCACAGCTAAAGCAGGGGGATGAGGGCAGTGTCAGTATCCTGCCACTGCAAGGATGTTAAATACACTCAAGAAATCCAGGCAAGAGGATCAGGCCACTTGCCCACCCTTCCCTGCTCCTCCCCCACAAAAAGAAGGGAAATGAACCCATAGTCTGTATCTATCGAATTGTGGGGTAAAATTCCTCCCTTCCCCAGATCTGGTTGTTGGTCTGATCCTGAGCCTCAAAATTGGCACACCCCACTCACAGTCTCCTGCCTTGGCTGTAGCCAACACCCAATGCATCTGAGGAAGGCAAACAAAAACACACACACACACTAGAGGCATGTGAAGTAGGCCTTATTCAGTTTGGATTTGGCCAGAATCAGGGATAGGTGATTTGATTCGTTGATTTGGATCACTGTTCCCAATTTGATTCAGCTGAATCCAAATCTGAAGATTCAATACCAATTTGGAGAACCAGCGACTTGGACATAGGCACAGCTTTAAGTGGTTTTTCTACATCCCTTGAGGTAGCAGGCACGGCTCGTGAACACCGCAGTGCTGGGGCGCATGGAGCTTCCCACAGGAGTTCAGGTCCTTCCGGTCCCCTTCTGGGCCTGCTGGGAGCACGCTGGGCCCCCTCCCCTTACCACCATGGCTTCAGCAATCAGCCATGGGGAGACCCTCAGTGCCCCCCCAGATACAGGACGCACCAGTCGCTGAGCCACGGGTATGCAGGGGGACCCCCCTGTATGCTCACCAGTGGACCTGGTTGGACCTACTGGAAGTGCTGCTTCCTTTGATTCAGTACGGATTTGGAGATTTGGCCACCAAACTGAATCAGGGACCGAAGCTTCACAGTCCTAACACACTCACCCTGACACCTGTAGCAACAGGAGGAGGAAAGATTGCCTCCTACCTCATATGGCAACTAGCAAAGCATAAAATCCTCTCCATGCTGTTCTGCAACCTACGGACAGCAAATGACTCCATATCAGTAATGATGCTTCAGGTTCCTCCATCAATACATTTAGGCATTAAAACAAAGGTGGGATAGCTCCATGGAGGAGAAAGAGAAAGACCCATCCTTCTGTACCCATTAGGCTGAAGGTTAGTGTGCACACCTTGGATATAGGCAGACAAGGTTCCTTGGGTGAATTTGATATCTTTTATTAGACCAACCCAAATAATTGGAGAATAGTTATAAAGCAAGCTTTTGAGTTCAAAAACCCTTCATCAGGCTAACTATGGAATCCAGGAAGAGCACACACCAACTGCTGAAACTTCCTTAGCCTGACGAAGGGTTTTGGAACTTGAAAGCTTGCTTAATAACTATTCTCCAACTATTTGGGTTGGTCTAATAAAAGATATCAAATTCACCCTAGGAACCTTGTCTGCCTATGTCCTTAGACCAACACGGCTATAACCTACACCCCTGCACCCTTGATATGGGATTTCATTCTGATCCAATTAGGCAAAACAAGGATAATATGAGGTCTCACAAATAACACAACCACTGGGTCTTCTAGGGTCTCTCTCCCCCTCCCTTTTCCACCAATATTATAACCAGGCCTAGGATACCTCAGCAGATGGCCAGGTCTAGGTGCTTAATACCAGAGGAGAAAGTTTCTGGCTCAGGACCAGAAGAAAGAAGGACGCAATTGCTTGGTCAGAGTAAGGCTCATGTCTCCAGCCCCCTGCATCAGCTTCAGTAACAAAGCTTCCCCACCTCCACTGCATTTCACTTTACTTTTGTCCTTTCTTTCAGCAGGATGAAAGAGGCAATGGGAGTTCCCAAGGAGAGTTCATCCTACTGGGCCTTTCTAACGACCCATACCTGGAGAAGCTGTTTTTTGTGGTCTTCCTAATCTCCTATGTCCTGACATTGTTCTGGAACCTGGCCATCATTGTAGTCTCGCAGCTGGACCCACATCTCCACACACCCATGTACTTCTTCCTCAGCAACCTCTCTCTCCTGGACCTGTGCTACACCACCACCACGGTGCCTCAGATGCTGGTGAATTTGCAAAGTTCCCATAAGACCATCTCCTGGGCTGGCTGCATGGCCCAGCTCTTCATTTTCCTTGGCCTGGGGTCCACTGAGTGTGTCCTGCTGGCAGCCATGGCCTATGACCGCTATGCTGCCGTCTGCCACCCCTTGCGCTACACGGCCATCATGAGCCGCAGCCTCTGCTGGATGATGGCAACTGCATCCTGGTTTAGCGGAATGACTGCCTCCTTTGTGCAAACGTGCTTGACCCTGCGACTACCCTTGTGTGGGCACAATCGTATCAATGACTTCTTCTGTGAAGTGCCAGCCCTGCTCAGCCTGTCCTGTGCCGATACCTCCACTAATGTGGCTGGGCTCCTTGTTGGCTCTGTGGTCTTCTTGCCAGTTCCTCTGGGCCTCATCCTGGTCTCCTACAGCTACATTGGTGCTGCAGTACTGAGGATCCGCTCAGCTGAGGGTAGACGTAAGGCCTTCAACACCTGCACCTCCCACTTAGTTGTAGTGTCAATCTTCTTTGGCACAGCCATCTACATCTACATGCAGCCCCCCTCTCAGCACCCACAGCACCAGGGCAAGATAGTTTCCCTCTTCTATGGCATCATCACTCCAATGGTGAACCCCCTGATCTATACCCTGAGGAACAAGGATGTGCACAGGGCCCTTAGGAAAGCCTTAAGAAAGCAGTGCTGGATGCAGAGGACATAAGCCCCCAAAATGATGTGGAACTGGCAGGCTTTGGGCATGTGCATGTGGGAGAGACCCACATGTGTATTTGGGACAGGGTCCTAAGCTGGCTAAAGGGGAGATAGGCGAGAGGGATACACAAAGGAGGTGTACTGGCGCAGTCCTATTCCCCTTTCTGACCACACTATGAGAGCAGCAGCCGGGCACTTTATGTCTATGAATCACGCAAGAATCCTCCTGTTGCTTCCGCTTTATGCACAGAGACACTCCCAATCCCCTTCCTCCATTACCCACTCACCGCTGCCACTGTCCCCTCTACCTCTGGCTGCCCTGCAGGTGGGCTGAACTCCACAGCTGTTCCTGCTGTGCTCCAGCAGGGAGATGGGCTCAGCCCAGAACAGCAGCAGCAGGTTTTCCCCTCCCAACCCGCTCCTCAAGTGTTCCCTCTCATCCCAGGAGAAGGGTTACATACAGATGGGGAATCCACCCACTGCACCCACCACAACTGCTGTTGCTGTCCCCAGACGAGCCCAAGTCCCCAAGCTATCCACCCTCACTCCAAGACTGGCAGAGGGAGATGCATGGCAGCCATCTTGCAGTAGGGTCTCAGTGCTTCTCTTCTTCCACGCTTCTGTTTAAATGAAGACTGATCTGGGGTAAAAGGTACGTGTGCTGTGCCAGTAACTATGGTAACACCGTTGTTGCTAGCTCTGTCCTCTGCCATAGACTGGAGGTCCTTGAGCTTTTGCTTTTTCTAGGAATATTTAAAGTAACATTTATTCTACTGAGATCAATATAAGACAACACATAAATGGTAAGAGAGCCTGTTTCTGCACTACCTACCCTATAGTATGCTTCTTCCTATTTCCATGTTCAGATGTGGCACTGAAAAACTTACCCTGTGACAAAGGTCTTGGATCCAAAATTAAACTACGAGGGTTTTAACGGTGTTGTAGCCAGGAGGTAAACAGGGCGGGTGCCTCAAAGGAGACATCATTAGGGACATGATTGGATGAAGGAAAAAGTGGTCAGGACTTTTTGTGGTGGGGAAAAAGAAATTAAAGGAAACTTGTATTCTGCTTCCCTGCTGGTCGGTTTGTGAGCATTCATAGAATCATAGAAGTCGGGTCGGAAGGGACCTTGTAGATCTTCACGTCTGACCTCCTGCCTGGGCAGGAAGAAAACTGGGCTCAAATGACCCGAGCCACGTAGGCATCGAGCCACTTCTTAAAGACCCCCAGGGTAGGAGCCAGCACCAGTTCCCTTGGAAGTTGGTTCCAGATCCTGGCCGCCCTGACAGTGAAGTATTTTTTACGGATGTCTAATCTAAACCTACTCTCCAACAACGTGTGGCCGTTATTCCTTGTTATCCCGGGGGGCGCTAGAGGAAACAAGGTCTCCCCCAAACCATTCTGGTCCCCCCTAGTGAGTTTCTAGACAGTCACCAGGTCCCCCCTCAGCCTTCTCTTGTGAAGGCTGAACAGGTTCAGGTCCTGTAGCCTCTCGTTATCGGGTCTGCCCTGCTGTCCTCAGATCATGCGGGTGGCCCTCCTCTGGACCCTCTCAGTGTTGTCCACATCCCTCTTGAAGTGGGTTGTCCAGAACTGGACATGTTACTCATGTCACTCACATTTATGTCACTGTTGAAGGATTTGTTCATTCTTTTACAGATTCCCAGAAGTTTAGGGCTGGAAGGGACCTCGAGAGATCACTGGGTCCAGCCCCCCTGCTCTGGGCAGGAAAGGCTGCTGGGGTCCACAAACCCTAGCAAGGTGCATTTCCAGTCTCCTTTCGAAGATGTCCCGTGTAGGTGCCTGCACCACCTCTGCTGGGAGTCTATTCCAGCATCTGGTCACACTAACCATTAAAAAGTTTTTCCTGATATCCAGGCTGAAACTTTCTAGTAGTTTGACTGTTGCTCCTGGTTTTCTCCAGGGCACTTTGGTGAATAGTTGTTTGCCTAGCCCCTGCTACTCTCCCCTGATTTTTTTGTAAGCTGCCACCAAGTACCCTCGAAGTCTTCTCTTTTCAGTCCATATCTGTCAGCCTTTTCTCATATGGCTTACTCTTCAGGCCTGTCATTATAGAGTTTACAGAAGAGCCACTCATCTCAACCTCCTGCACATCCTTCTTGAAGTGTGGCACCCAGAACTGGATGCAGTACTCCAGCTGTGATGTCACCAATGCTGAGTATAGCAGGAGAATAACTGCCTTAGTTTTGCTCGAGATGCATTGGTCGATGCATGCCAGCATATTGTTTGCTCTGCTAACTGTAGCATCACATTGGTGGCTCATATTCATTTTATGGTCAATTATAACCCCTAGGTCCCTTTCACATGTGGTGTTAGGTAGTGTAGCACCACTGAGCCTATAAGCTTGGTGCAGAGTTTTCCTCCCCAGACGGAGCACTTCACAGTGCCCATGTTGAAGAGCATCAGGAAAAATACAAGTGAATGCCATGCACTCAGCTGCGATAACTAACACTTGCTGAGGGTTTAACTCATTCTATTTAACAGATTTTTTCTTAAATCAGTAAAGGGAAAGGATAATGAGTCTTCAGAAAGATTTCATCAACTTAACTGATTAGCCACTGAGAGGAGACTTGAGAACCTACCAGTGAATGTTCAAGTGTCTAAGTGCTAACGACTTACACATATGTAGTCAGATGTTTGTAATATCTATGCAAAAAAAAATGCTCCAACATTAAGTCCATTTGGGTGGGTAAAGGGGGGGGGGGAAGAGGAATGGGGAGGGGGGGCAGATCAATGCCCCTACAGTGAGGGAAGGATTGGGGCTTGGGCAAGATGCCCAGCCTGGGCACGGTGGGACAGGACTCAGGGAGTGGGGCTCCCGCCATTGCAAGCCACCAGTCCAGTACGGCATGGGAGCGGGTGTGCACCCCTGGGTCTGCACAGGGCAGGCTGGACCAGGCTGTGCTGACAGGTGGTGGAAGGTGCTGGGAGCAGGGGCTATGCCCTCTAGGCCTGTGCGAGTAGGCAGCTATTCGATCCGGCAGCTTCGGATGCCAGTGATCCAATCCAGAGCTCTGAATGAATTTCCTGCTTCGATGGAGCTGTCGTGGAGATCCGGCCATAGGGTATAATGTGGAAATCAATGAAATATCTATAACTTTGTTGTCCTAGATGCTGACAGGCAAAACTCGTGACATGGGTGCTTGTGCAACTCACTGTCTCTGTCTTGGGGCAGTTGATTGTCTGTATTGATTATTTCCTTTCCTTAGCCTGTGGTTTTGTAGGTGTTAATCCTTGCTAATTAATTTGTTATCTAGTCACTACTAGTAGCTATCTACTGTGTATTGAGCTGGTTCCTGAGTGAAACAAGATTGATTGGTAACACAGTAGCTTAGCAACCAGACCTGCAGTAGCTTCACCACCCCCTACCCCCTAAGATGGACACAGTTGCAGAAGCACCCATGTCACGAGTTTTGCCTGTCAGCAGCTACAGGTGCAGGGCCCCAGAACCCAGAAGCCCAGCACCGATCCCCTCGACAGCTGGCAGACTTTGTGGCCACAGCAGGGGCTAGCATGCCTGCAGCTTTCACCCTGCTGTGCCTTAACACACGCAGTGTCACCCATGTCACAAGCTGTGCTTGTCCGCAGCTTGAGGTGCAGTTTCCCCTAAACCCTGCACCTATCCATTGAAGCTTGGCAGGCTTTTTGGCCTCACCAGGGGCTACCACCCCAGCAATTTTCACCCCCTCTGTGGTGTAACCCATACATATGACATGAGTTTTGCTTTCAAGATTTTGAGGCGCAGTTTCCCTGAAACACCTGTACCTATCTTCTTGAAGCTTGGCACGATTCGTGCTCCCAGCAGATGCTACCACCCCTGCAAGATTCATCCAAATCAGACAAAAAACAACAAAGTTCTAGAAACTTCATTGATTCCCCATTATACCCTACTGCCAGACCTCCGAAGCGGCTCAGAAAGCCTAAAGAAGCCAGCACTTCAATCCGGACATGTTGCTTCAGAGGCCAAAGTATCCAAATCTTCTCTGGATCCAAAGCATGCTCTGAAGCTTCGCACAGCCCTAAGTCCTCTCACCACTTGTCCAAATTCCCCACGCCTCCCATACAAGCCACAGCTTCACCCCAGCTGGGCAAGCAGCAGCAGGCTATGACGGTGGGCATGTGCACCCAGGTCAGGGAAGGGCCGGCAGCAGGGGCTACAGGGAATTTTAGGGTGGCTGCAGCCTTCCCATAGCCCTTGCTTCACTGCGCTCTCTGAGGCAGAGCCAGGGCTGTGCTCTTGGATGCTGCTGGGGCTAGTTGCCCAGAGTTCAGTCCTGGCTCCACCCGCCCTGCAGAGCACAGCCCAGTGGCAGGCAGCTGGGGCTAGCCTCCTCAAGTGCAGCCCAGCCCAGCCCACCCTGTGCAAATCTGCGGAAACACACCCACTCCTATGCCCTGCCGGACCAGTGCACATGCAGTGGTGGTAGCCCCTCTCCCCACGTCCCATACCCCACTGCCCTGGTTGGGCAGCTTGTCCCAGCCCCAGCCCCAATCCCTCCCTTACTGTGGGGGCATTGATCTCCACCCCACCCCATCCCTTCCTCCTGCACACCACAGCAGACTTACCAGCTGGAGGCAGCTGTGTCCAGCACAGTGAGGACTGCTGCCCGTTTAGGCTCTGGCCGAAGCAGCGCCAAATCTTCGGACTTGAATCAGGACAGCGATTCGAATCACCTAACTGAATCACTGTCCCTCTGAACTGGCCAAATCCAAATCTGAAGCGAATAGTTGCCACCTCACACAGGCCTAGTAAAGATGAGCAAGTTCCACGAGCTCCCTTGCAGAGGTGGAGAAATGGAGTCATCCAGAGATGCAATTTGCAGCAGGTCAGTACACAAGCTGGAATAGCACTCCCGTCTAAGTCTCTGGCTATGTACTGGAACAAGTTTTTTAAAGAAAAAAGGTTGCCAGCTCAGTGCAGGAGTGCCCTGTACTGGCCCACCACAGCCTGTCAGAAGATGATAGACTCAGACTTGTATGCCTCCCCAGGCCAACCCTCTATGCCCAATAAAGCTGTCCATTATAGCCAGCTTTGTTATACATGCTTGAGAGGGGTTGGGCAGGCCTTCCTGCTCCCTTCACTCACCCGACTAAGGGAAGAAAATTTCTTTGCTTCAGGCTAAAAGAAGCACCCAGATATATCCTACTGGGGTTAAGCAACCCCAAGGACTACAGGGTCTGTGTATCCTGCGTGGCACAGGACCCAGACAAAGACCTTAGTCTGGGTGGTGGCAGTGGTACCCCAGGCTTGTGGGCGAGCTCCAGGAAGGAGTGGGGGAAGGGGGCAGCGCAAATTGACCAGACAAGATGTGTCACAAGCGATGCACTCAGACCCTGGTTTTTGGCTGGGGCGCAGTGAGGTTGCCAGCTCAGTGCAGGAGTGCCCTGTACTGGCCCACCGCAGCCTGTCAAAAGGTGACAGGTGCCAGGGGCAGTACAACCCAGGAAGAGCCACCAGCAGGACCCAGTGACCGAGAAGCAAGGGGGCAACTCCTAAGGAGTGGAGCTTTCCAGGCGGCCCTCCACAGCTCACCACTACTTGGTAAACAGCCCTCCACCCAAAAGAATTGCCCACCCCTGCTGTAGCGACTTGGTCAGATGTACTTAGGGCTCCCCCATCATGTTCCCTTCCCACTGGCTGTGGTGATCCTCCTCATTTCCATAAATACAAGTGAAGGGAATTTTGGGACTCAGCACAGGGCACCAGGCACTGCAGTCCAGGCTCTGCTCTAGAGTTGAAACCTCAGGAGCCAGCCAGCCAGGAGCAATCTGGGCACAGAGGAATGGAGGCGAGTAGTGCTTACTTCAAACCATTGGTCCATAATAACAAGTCTTATTCTCTGGGGTGTCTGGAAGCTTGGGAGTTGCTAGGTTGTTTGCTTTCTCAGCTCTTTAAAAGGACGTGCTGTCATCCCGGTTTGCCTCACAGGAGCTCCAACAGGGTAAATACATCAGCAATAGTTGGGCACACACCACCTATGAGGACAGGGGGTAGAGATGTACCAGTAGAGATGAGATCAAAAGATATATTGAGTTGAAATTAGAACTTTTTTTTTTTTTTTTAAACGTTTTCCTGAACCGGCAGATGTACATGGGGACGACCTTATGCAGAGTAAGAGTGAACCATATCAATAACTGTCTGAAGAAGGGGCCTCATGTTTCGGGAGCACCGCATAAAGCTGTTGCCCCATGCGAGCTCTTGATCCTGTAAAAACTTTAAGAGTAGTCTTCACTTTAGTCATTCAGTAGTTTTATAGCACTGAATGGGACCCATTTCTGTGCAGTTTCCAGAAGAGCCTGACGGAGACAGAAACTGAGGCTGAACTAGATGACTTCCAGGGTCATAAAACCCCAATTTTCTGTGAATTATGGGCAGGACCTGAAGGGGGTATTAATGTGCCTCCCGGCATGCAGGTAAGTGCCTACCAGTATTTTCAGAGTTCTCTCTTTGTCTGTCTGTCTCGACATCAAATGCTGTATAAGTACCTTTGAAAATATGGTCCCAAAGCCTCAACAGAAGTCAGTAGTAATGAGGTGCTAATTTAGTTTCAACTCCCTTGGAGCCTCCATCTCCAGTGGTTTGAAGGACACATCCCTAATTAGAAGTTATGTAATTACATGTTTTCTTCCAGCACCCACTGCTTAGCCTGCTGTGCTCATCATGGAGATCTTTTCTTCATCATTTAGGCAAGATAAATGTTCTTTTAGAATATAGACAAGTGTACTTTATCTGCTTTAAAACAGGGGCCGGAGCTGCCATTGAGGCACTGGTATGATTTAACTGTCTAAGCCAGTAGGGATTAGTTACCTACATCACTAAACCTAGATGTTGACTGAAAAAGATTAGAATGAAATGTGTTTGCTTCATTTGCAGACAGATGCCTGCAGATAACAGTTACATCTTCATAACACATAATAAATTATACCAGTTTAATCATTACATCTTCCTAGGTCATTAAATGTTTTGTTCAAATCTTGCAGCCATCTGGTGACAGATAGACAGTAACCGCTAGATTTTAGAAGTCAAATCAAGGAGACACAAATAAATAGGTGGATAAGTTTCTTTGGGTTAATCTGGTCTCTTATTAGACCCACTAAAATAGTTGGAAAAATTCTGTTTTGCAGACTTTTCGGTAGAAACACCGTGGCTGCCTACATCTTTAGGCCAGCACAGCTACAACCAACACCTCACAAATAAGCTGTGCACTGTAGCGGGTTCAGGGAGTTGCTCAACTCAAATAATCTATTACTAAGTCTCTCCTGGTCTCCAAGCACAGCTCAGCCCTTTATTTTCCAGGCACACACGCCTCACAGGAGCCCTCTTGTATCAATCAGTGCTCAAGAACACACCATACATCCATAAAGCATACCTCCCAGTCCTGAGGTCTCTTCTCAGACCTCCCTTGAGAAGGTGACTCCAGCTCCCTGCTGCTCTCTCAGCACTGCCATCCTCTCTCTCACTCGGGCTCGAGTTCCCCGGTGCAGTGGTCCTGCTTCCAGCCGCACAATCCCTGGGTCTTTCCCCAGACCCCTGGTCCAGTTTTGCAGCCATTGGCCAAGCAACTCTCTCTACCTCTGACTCCCTTCTTACTCTCCCTTCTATCTGTATCTGCTTTCTGGCTTCTCTCCTCTGCTGGCCCTCAGCTTCCTGCGGCCAGACAATTATCCCCATCAGCTGGCCCAGTTCTCTGGACAGACCTGTCATCAGACCTCACTCCCTACAGCTGGGCTGCAGTCCCTGCAAGCCTGCAGACACCTACAGCCAGATGTGTGGACACTGGTGCAGGCCTCTGCCCACAAACCTGCTACGTTCACTTTGCTTTGCACTGTGAGCACAAGGGTTAGTTGGTGCGATTTGAGGAAGGTGGGATGTTTCCCATGATGCAAACTCCTAAAGAAAAAATCACCACTTCAACTGCCTGTCTTTGTAACGTGCGGAGTTGGGGATTACAGGATAGAGCCCACATGCAGTTGACAAAATTAGATTCTCCCTGAGCTCAGCTAGTGTCTGACATCAAAACCCAGCATCTAAAAAATTATCTGGTTCAGATATTGGCTCTAGACATTAGGTCTGGCTGATGAATACTGTGAAATTTAGCAATGTGGCTGGCTGTGTTAATCTGAAGTCAAGCAGGAGGTAAGACAGAAAGACACCTTCAACACAGCTGAGAGTTAAACTGTGCTACTCTAGATGCTACCGCAGTTGTGATTTATAAGAAACTACTGATATGATAGAAAATTCAAAGCTGATCCCAAGAAAATAGAAGTAAGGCTGTTTGAAACAGCATCGTTCTGATTCAACTTCCATTTCGACGTGACAGCGTTTCGTTTCAGATGCACAGTTCCTTTTCTTTCCATCGAAACAGCTAAACAGTTTTGCTGTTTCACCCACCCAGTGCCGGGAACACCAGTGCTGCTGGTAGCCCCAGCCGGTAGCAACAGCCTCCTGTCAACCAGGAGACAGATTGAGACCCCCCCTGTACACCGGGGAGCAGTCCTGCACAGCCCCCGCAGCCCTCCCAGGAGTGTGGGGGCCCCTGATTTGCCTCCCAGATGCCAGTAGGCTGGTGCTGCCAGCTGGGGCCAGTGGCAGGCAGGCCTGAGGCACATCAGCTCATGTAGGGACCTGCCCCCACCCCGAAGCCGGGGCCGGGGCTGGTCCCTGCATAAGCTGATTTGTCCCGGCCATGTACCCCACCTCGGACCGGCTCTGGTATGGGGCCTGAGGCATATTAGCTCCTGCAGGGACCCACCATCCCAATCCCGGCATGGGGTAGGGTCCCCACATGAGCTGATATACCCCAGGCGGCAGCACCAGCCTCCTGTGATCTTGGAAGCAGATTGTGGGCCCACATCCCCAGGAGCAATGCAGCACAGCTCCCGCAGCTGTCCTGGGGGTGTGGGCAGGCCCAATCTGCCTGCCAGATGACAGGAGGTTAGTGCTTCTGGCTCAGACCAGCAGTAGCACCAATCTTCCCAGCGCTGGGTGCAAGCTGCGCCCAGCGATGGTCCCAGGTGGGAGCAGCAGTCTTCTTTTATCCAGCAGACAATTGGGGGCCCGCACCCCCAGAAGAGTCCAATACAGCCCTGCAGCCCTTCTGGGGGTGTGGGTGAGCCCCAATTTGCCTGCCATAAGACAGGAGGCTGCTACTGATGGCTGGGACCAGCACTATAGCCAGTAAGAGTGGCTAGGAGCTTTCTTAAGGACATGCTAGGAGTACTACAAAAGTTGCTAATGAAATGTTAGATACAACTTATTCAAAAAAATTCTCTAAGAGGTATACCAATGATTTAATCACCTTCAAGGCTCAGAGTTAAGGCTGCAGTTGGTGTTTAGGTAAGTGTGTTTCATGCTGAAGTCTTCTGGTGCACTGGTTACCTCATCCAGTGAATTACTTTTGGGTTTTGTGCTTGTGTAGTTTAAGTGTCATTCAGGCATTAACTCAAAGTCCACAGAACTTCTTGACTGAAATATATATATATAAGAAGATATACGCAGTTATATGAAGGTACTAGAGGATATGAGGTACAAATACCCATCCAGAGGTTCCAATCCAGTGTGTGCTTCAGTTCAGAAACAGGTTTGGAGCAGTGGCCTAGTCATGATGATCTAAAGAATGTCATAGCCGGTAGGGTTGGAAGGGACCTGAGAAGATCCTCAAGTCCAACCCCCTGCCATAGGCAGGAAAGAGTGCTGGGGTCAAACAACCCGGCTAGGTGATTATCCAGCCTTCTCTTAAAGACCCCCAGGGTAGGAGCCAGCTCCACTTCCCATGGAAGTTGGTTCCGAGTCCTAGCTGCCCTGACTGTGAATTAGCGCCTCCTAATGTCTGGTCTGAATCTACTCTCAGTCAACATATAGCCGTTATTCCTTGTCACTCCCAGTAGTGCTCAGGGGAACCGGCACTCTCCCATTGCCTGCTGGTCTCCCTAGGCAAGTTTTTAGATGGCCACCAGATCCCCTTTCAGCCTTCTCCCATGGAGGCTGAACACATTCAAGTCCCGTAGCCTCTCCTTGTAGGGCCTACCCTGCTGCCCCGTGACCATGCAGGTGGCCCTCCTCTGGACACTTTCCATGTTGTCCGCATCCCTCCTGAAGTGCAGCACCCAGGACTGGATGCAGTACTCCAACTGCGGCCTGACCAAGGTCACATAGAGGGGGAGGATCACCTCCTTGGACCTGCTTGTGATGCATCTGTGGATGTATGACAAGGTGTGGTTAGCCTTCCTGACCGCATCCCCACATTGTTGGCCCATGTTCATCTTGGAATCAATAATGACTCCAAGATCCTTTTCTGCCTCTTCACTGACGAGAAGGGAGTTCCCCAGTCCGTAGGTCTGCTGCTGGTTCTCTCTCACCAAGTGCAGTACCTTGCACTTGTCAGTGTTGAAACCCATCCTATGCTCATCCACCCACCTCTGTAACTTGTCCAGATGTAGTTGTAACCTGTCCTTCTCTTCTGGCATGTTCACTTCTCCCCATTTCTTAGTGTCATCCGCAAATTTGAATAAGGTGCTTTTCACCCCCTCATCCAAGTCGCTGATGAAGATGTTGAACAGTGCGGGCCCAAGGACCAAGCCCTGGGGAACCCCACTGCCCACATCCCTCCAGGTCAAAAACGACTCGTCCACCACCAGGAGATGAGCTGACTAATGGGTGCAACGTTCCCAGTTGCAACATTGAAAACTAAATGACATGGGGATATAGTTTAGTTTTCAATGATGCCAACTGATTTAAAACCCACAAAACTTGCATACATGTGATATGTGAAGCCATTAAGCCATACAAAAGGGAAATCTTTAACCCATGTACAAGTGCCCTAAGTCGCCACTTTCCCATCCCTCTAGCTATGGGCTGTAGCCCACTAACCACATAGAAAACACTCCCTTTAAGAATGCTAAGAGGACTGTAGATGTGTGCAGCAGCAAGAAGTTATCAAAGGAAATTACAGAAGAATAAAAGAGCTGTTGAAATAAATAACCTAATTATATAAAAGAAGTCATAAGTGTTTTACCTGAGAAATCTACATTCAAGATGAGATAACAAATATATTTTTAACTCCACTATGTAAATGAAAATATTCCCTTAAAGGAGGGAGAGAGAGAGTGAGAGAAGGGTTGTTGGTTGTAGCCAAATAGGTCTATGGACCTAGGCAGACAAGATTCTTTGGGCAGGCATAATATATTTTATTAGACCAACTAAATAGTTGGAAACATTGTCCTATGCAAGCTTTTGGGCACAAACACCTTTCTTCAGACATAGGGAGAGTCTACTAGTATTGTATGTGGTCTCCTGGGTAGAAGGAGGAAGAGAGCAGTAAACCAGTGGAAGAAAGAAGCCCTCAGAAGTAGCTACAAAAGAAGCAAAGGACAGTTGACGTGGACACAATTATGTAGAAGAAGTCATTATTTTATCTGGCCAATAGCTTAGGATGTCTCTGATTCTTTCACAAACCAGAGGAAGAACATTGTGCCCAAAACTAGTCAGACAACCCCGGCCACCCCCTGCCCCAATCCCACCCCCGCCAAGCATACAGTTGTTGAAGTAAGAGATATTACCAAACAAACCTATGCTTGGAAGGAAAGCTCTTTTATGGCAGATTGTTTAATCATCTTAATCAGTTTAAATTAATGGTGCACAGACTGCACAATTACCATTGACTCGTCTGCTAGATTCATTTTGCTTTGTGTATTATTCCACTACAACCAAAGATCCTCAAGAGCATTTAGGTGCCTTGTTGATTCTTAAGATGCAGACAAGATTCTTTGGGTAGGTGTAATATATTTTATTAGACCAACTAAATAGTTGGAAACATTGTTCTTTGCAAGCTTTTGGGCACAAACACCCTTCTTCAGGCATAGGGATAGTCTAGTGGCATTTTATGTGCTCTCCTGTGTAGAAAAAGGAAGAGAGCATTAAACCTGTGAAAGAAGTAAGTTCTCAGAAGTAGATACAAAAGAAAAAAAGGAAAGTTGACGTGGACACAATTATGTAAAAGAAGTCAGTATTTTATCCGGCCAATAACTTAAGATGTCTCCGAATAATTCACAGATGAGAGGAAGAACATTGTGCCCAAAACTAGTCTGATATCCCCCCACACCCTCCCAAACATACAATTGTTGCAATAAGAGATATTACCAAACAAACCTATGCTTGGAAGGAAATTTCTTTTATGGCAGATTGTTTAATCATCTTAATCAGTTTAAGTTAATTGTGCACAGATTGCACAATTACAATTGACTCATCTGCTACATTCATTTTGCTTCATGTATTATTCCACTACAACCAAAGATCCCCAAGAGCATTTAGGTGCCTTGTTGTTTCTTAAGATGCTCAAGTTCACTATTTATATAGCACTGAAATACTCAAAACAACGGCATTCAGATGCCATGTAAACCCAAGGGGTTTAAGTCTTCTAGGCACCTTAAAATGCATTGATAGGCACCTACGAATCCATCTACCAACACAGTGAACAAGATGCTCGTAGCCCTGACCGGGAGGCATTGGACTGTTATTCTCCAAATAAGTTCGTGAAAGCCATCTTGCTAATGGCACGTACTTTTAGCCATGCTCCAAAAAGCCAGCTACATGGATGGAGCAGTGCATCTTCTACTCGTGGCACTCCAGAAGGCTACAAGAGTGCTGTGTTCAAATCTCTGCTCCACTATAAGGATGAGTAGCTTTGTCTCTTAACTCCTATGGAGCCATGTTCTGGGAAGGACTGCTTAAGTTCCTGTCTGTTGGACCCTTCCACTATGTATAAATAACTAAATATGTACTGATGCATAGAAAGGCTGACTGCAGAGCTCAGTAATTTGTACACTCATGTAAGATATAGAATCACAGAAAGAAAGAGCTAGGGGGACCTTTGGAGGACATTTAGTCCAACCCCCTGCTCAAGACAGGTACATCCCAATCCAAACCTTCCCATACAAGCGCCTCTCTAGCCTCTTCCTAAAACTCCACAAACAACCATGTCCCACAACTAAAAGGGACATAGTCCATGGACATCAAGAACACTCTAAGCTGCCACAGCTAAAGCAGGGGGATGAAGGCAGTGTCAGTATCCTGCCACTGCAAGGATGTTAAATACACTCAAGAAATCCAGGCAAGAGGATCAGGCCACTTGCCCACCCTGCCCCACTCCCTCCCCCACAAAAAGAAGGGAAATGAACCCATAGTCTGTATCTATCGTATTGTGGGGTAAAATTCCTCCCTTCCCCCAGATGTGGTTGTTGGTCTGATCCTGAGCCTCAAAATTAGCACACCCCACTCACAGTCTCCTGCCTTGGCTGTAGCCAACACCCAGTGCATCTGAGGAAGGCAAACAAAAAAAACACACACGCACTAGAGGCATGTGAAGTGGGCCCTCTTCAATTTGGATTCGGCCTGAATCGGGGATAGGTAATTTGATTCGTTGATTTGAATCACTGTTCCCGATTTGATTCGGCTGAATCCAAATCTGAAAATCAATGCCAATTTGGAGAACCAGTGATTCGGACATAGGCACAGCTTCAAGTGTTTTCTCTACATCCCTTGAGGTAGCAGGCACGGCTCGTGAACACAGCAGTGCTGGGGCGCATGGAGCTTCCCACAGGAGTGCAGGTCCTTCCGGTCCCCTTCTGGGCCTGCTGGGAGCACGCTGGGCCCCCTCCCCTTACCACCAGGGCTCAATGATCAGCCACGGGGGGACCCCAAGTGCCCCCCCCAACACAGGAGGCATCAGTCACTGAGCCACAGGTGTGCAGGGGGCCCCCCTGTATGCTCCCCAGTGAACCTGGTTGGACCAGCTGGAAGTGCTGCTTCCTTTGATTCAATACAGCTTTGGAGACTTGGCCACCGAACTGAATCAGGGACCGAAGCTTCACAGTCCTAACACACTCACTCTGCCATCTGTAGCAACAGGAGGAGGAAAGATTGCCTCCTGCCTCATATGTCACCTAGAAAAGCATAAAATCCTCTCCATGCTGTTCTGCAACCTACGGACAGCAAATGACTCCATATCAGTAATGAGGGTTCAGGTTCCTCCATCAATAAATTTAGGCATTAAAACAAAGGTGGGATAGCTCCATGGAGGAGAAAGAGAAAGACCCATCCTTCTATAACCAATAGGCTGAAGGTTCGTATGCACACCTTGGATAAGGGATTTCATTCTGATCCATTTAGGCAAAACAGGGATAACATGAGGTCTCACAAATAACACAACCACTGGGTCTTCTAGGGTCTCTCTCCCCCTCCTTTTTCCACCAATATTATAACCAGGCCTAGGATACCTCAGCAGATGGCCAGGTCTAGGTGCTTAATACCAGAGGAGAAAGTTTCTGGCTCAGGATGAGAAGAAAGAAGGATGCAATTGCTTGGTCAGAGTAAGGCTCATATCTCCAGCTCCCTGTATTAGCTTCAGTAACAAAGCTTCCCCACCTCCACTGCATTTCACTTTACTTTTGTCCTTTCTTTCAGCAGGATGAACGAGGCAATGGGAGCTCCCAAGGGGAGTTCATCCTACTGAGCCTTTCTAACGACCCATACCTGGAGAAGCTGTTTTTTGTGGTCTTCCTAATCTCCTATGTCCTGACATTGTTCTGGAACCTGGCCATCATTGTGGTGTCGCAGCTGGACCCGTGTCTCCACACACCCATGTACTTCTTCCTCAGCAACCTCTCTCTCCTGGACCTGTGCTACACCACCGCCACGGTGCCTCAGATGCTGGTGAATTTACAAAGTTCCCATAAGACCATCTCCTGGGCTGGCTGCATGGCCCAGCTCTTCATTTTCCTTGGCCTGGGGTCCACTGAGTGTGTCCTGCTGGCAGTCATGGCCTATGACCGCTATGCTGCCGTCTGCCACCCCTTGCGCTACACGGCCATCATGAGCCGCAGCCTCTGCTGGATGATGGCAACTGCATCCTGGTTTAGCGGAATGACTGTCTCCATTGTGCAAACGTGCTTGACCCTGCGACTACCCTTGTGTGGGCACAATCGTATCAATGACTTCTTCTGTGAAGTGCCAGCCCTGCTCAGCCTGGCCTGTGCCGATACCTCCACTAATGTGGCTGGGCTCCTTGTCGGCTCTGCGGTCTTCTTGCCAGTTCCTCTGGGCCTCATCCTGGTCTCCTACAGCTACATTGGTGCTGCAGTACTGAGGATCCGCTCAGCTGAGGGCAGGCGCAAGGCTTTCAACACCTGCACCTCCCACTTAGTTGTAGTGTCAATCTTCTTTGGCACAGCCATCTACGTCTACATGCAGCACCCCTCTCAGCACCCACAGCACCAGGGCAAGATAGTTTCCCTCTTCTATGGCATCATCACTCCAATGGTGAACCCCCTGATCTATACCCTGAGGAACAAGGATGTGCACAGGGCCCTTAGGAAAGCCTTAAGAAAGCAGTGCTGGATGCAGAGGACATAAGCCCCCAAAATGATGTGGAGCTGGCAGGCTTTGGGCATGTGCATGTGGGAGAGACCCACATGTGTATTTGGGACAGGGTCCTAAGCTGGCTAAAGGGGAGATAGGCGAGAGGGATACACAAAGGAGGTGTACTGGCACAGTCCTATTCCCCTTTCCGACCACACTATGGGAGCAGCAGCCGGGCACTTTAAGTCTCTGAATCACATACAAGTCCTCCTGTCCCTTCCCCTTCATGCACAGAGGCACTCCCCCTCCCCTTCCTCCATTACCCACTCACTGCTGCCACTGTCCCCTCTACCTCTGGCTGCCCTGCAGGTGGGCTGAACTCCACAGCTGTTCCTGCTGTGCTCCAGCAGGGAGATGGGCTCAGCCCAGAACAGCAGCAGCAGGTTTTCCCCTCCCAACCCACTCCTCAAGTGTTCCCTCTCGTCCCAGGAGAAGGGTTACATACGGATGGGGAATCCACCCACTGCACCCACCACAACTGCTGTTGCCGTCCCCAGATGAGCCCAAGTCCCCAAGCTATCCACCCTCTCCAAGACTGGCAGAGGGTGAAGCATGGCAGCCATCTTGCAGTAGGGTCTCAGTGCTTCTCTTTTTCCACGTTTCTGTTTAAATGAAGACTGATTTGGGGTAAAAGGTACATGTGCTGTGCCAGTAACTATGGTAACACCGTTGTTGCTAGCTCTGTCCTCTGCCATAGACTGGAGGTCCTTGAGCTTTTGCTTTTTCTAGGTGTCACAACCAAATTAAGTAGTGCCCATGTCACAAACAAGTAAAACCATTCAAAACAGGTTTTTTTCTGCACTAGGTTAACTAAGGGTTAACAAGAATGATAGTAACCACTTTTTTGCTGCGCATGTCAAAAAGAGATTTATAACTGCGACACTAACATGAAATAGAACTTAGCCTTCTGTGCTATACATAAATCATTATAACTGGTCAGAGAAAACAGGGAGTAACCCTATGATAACACCCTAGCGAAGACCACTATACAATTGGCGATTCTAATTAAATTTATGACGTGGCGAAAAGCAATTGGCTATTACACAAATAAAACCCATCTTCACTTCCGTGAAGAATGGGAGACCTCCGCACACACACCTGAAAAACCTCTGAACCTATGCGTGAGAATAACTGACAAATTGATCGCTTGTCAGTCTCCCCCGTCCCGACCTTATCAGACGTAAATCAATGACCTGCCGGCCCGATTTTTTCTCCGTTTATCTTCCCGACCAAAGAACTCTTATGCCGACCGACCTATGGCCTACGAACCTTAAGCTGTAACTAACCAAGTATCTCTGACCTCCGCTATTCACCACCTTGACGGCGTGAGTAAATAATCTTGCTTTGCAACCGATAAGCGTCCACCTAATTAATTCCACTCCAAGCATCACAAGTACCCGCCTGACGGCCTTCTAAGGCCCCGGACCCTTATCTGCCCGGGTGGGAGTCAGGGAGAGCTGCTGGCTGGCTGCCCTGGGTCTCGACATGGCGTCACGAACAGGATACAGGAAAAATGTGATGAAGGTGGAATTAATTAAGAACTGCCCCTGGTGTAGTGGGGAGCGCCGTGTAGATAACGCAGATGAATTATGGGCCCATATCGCTTATCACCAAGCGAGCGGAGCAGAAACAGGGTGCGTCAGCGGCTATTTCTCGCTGAGAGGAGAGGAGAGAGTCGGAAAGGAGTGGGGGAGCTCCAAGTGGGACAAAGAAAAGATGATTAATGTAGTGTCACTCCTACTGCATGAAAATGCAGACTTAAAAACCCAGTTAGCTACAGTCAGCAAAGCTGCTGCAGAGATGGCAGGGTGCCAAAACCCTCTGTCGCCACCAGAAAATGGCACTGAGAAAAATATGAGCTGCCCGGAGGACCTGAAAAAGAAGGGCGGAGCCACAGAAGAACAGGTGGGACTCCACCCAACAAGCCCGCCCCCTGAGATGACGTCGCTCCCAACGGCCCCACCTCCGTACCACAGGGAGAGGGCAATGAGCGAGAATCTGATCCTCCCATCAGACACAGTAACAACTATAGCTGCCGCTCATCCTGTAACAATAACCAAGCAAGTAACCAACCCAGAGGGTGCAACCACCACCACCACCCTTGACGTCATCAAAGCATGCATGGAGATTTATGGAGGAGAGAATACCATCAACCTTCGCCTTCTCCTCAACCTGCTCGTTACTCAGCCAGCAGAAAATCTTTTAAGTCAACTTCCACGACTGCAAGCCCTTGTGAAGCCAGCAACCGCAAACTCAGCCATGGCCGTAAGCTATCTTACTGCATATCCAGTCGAACATCAAAAGCCAAGACATTCCCAATTCAACTCACAAAAGGAATCAAGACTGCCACCCCAGAGGACGCTGGAGGAAAGAGCCATGTTTGGATTCCTCCTAAACTACTTCACGCTTACCAAGCAACAGCTACACGTCCTAGAAGATGCGGGACAATGACAACTGGCACATATACTAGGCTACCGGGATCGGTCGATCCCGCCAACCGGTCCGGGGCCCGGAGGCACCCACACCTAATAGCGCATTCCAGATAACACCGCAGCCTGCCCCAACAAGCAACTACTCGAAGGGGGCATCAATGAACTATTCCAACCACTACGACATTATGCTCGTAGATATACAAAAGACAATTTTATTGTTTTTAGTTTTCTTTGTTTGTTTGTCTGTTTGTTTGTTTTGTTCCCTTGTAGGCCCAGCGGTGACGAAGAGGCAATCTGTGACTGTCCGATCGCGAGAATCACCGAGCACCCACCTGCAGCACACCCGGGTCGACGCCACAATGGCCGCCTGCTCATATGTCGCAAGCAGGGTCATCGCTCTATTCCTGCTGTTACCAACAGGTTGCTCGGCAAACGGAGCTAACTTCAAAACCTCCAACTCGGTCCTGAACCTTCTGTCAATTTAGGCCAAAGACATAACTAACGACTCATTTTATGGTTTTTCTTTTCCTGTTAATGATCTTGTACATACTTGTTTTGTTTTGTTTTGAAGCCTGTTCGAAACTTTACGCAATGAAGCCAAGTCATAATGTTTTGAGTGAAAAGCTCTGAATTATTGAGAGAAAACAGCATTGGTAGTCTGAAGGTTTGGGGGATGTCGCAGAAAGGTCGGGTGTGGACAGAAGCATTGACTGAGGAAACGTGAGAAAAGAGATGAGGGAGATGATGATGGAAGGGGGCAAGTAGTCAAGGTTCTAAAGGAACCTGTACATTCAAAGAAGAGGAAAAGAAACAATTTGGGAAGAGAGGTGACAGTAGAAGAAATGAAGAAAGGCCGCTAATAACGGTACAAAAAATTGGTGTTTTCAGAGCTACGATTTAACTCAAGTATAATAAGCCACAATTATAGAAACCCTCCATATAGGGGGCATTAATCTGATACCACACTCTCAATTACCTTAAAAAATCGAATTAGAGAAGATTACATAAAATCAAGGATAACAGTTTACTGCGTTTAAGTTAATTCAAGTGTCGGCGTCTTTGATTATCTTGTGTTTACCATGAATCATAATAGCCATTGTTATATTTGTGTGTTTTAGTTGTTGGATTTTACAGTATCTCAAAACGAAGTTAACCACGCTTTTTGCTTTTGTATACACCCACTTGCCAAACACTAACGATGATGAACAAAATGGTCTGTACGTAAACATGATGTAACTTGCTGTGCCATGGGCAAGGGGGCATGTCACAACCCAATTAAGTAGTGCCCATGTCACAAACAAGTAAAACCATTCAAAACAGTTTTTTTCTGCACTAGGTTAACTAAGGGTTAACAAGAATGATAGTAACCGCATTTTTGCTGCGCATGTCAAAAAGAGATTTATAACTGCGACACTAACATGAAATAGAACTTAGCCTTCTGTGCTGTACATAAATCATTATAACTGGTCAGAGAAAACAGGGAGTAACCCTATGATAACACCCTAGCGAAGACCACTATACAATTGGTGATTCTAATTAAATTTATGACGTGGCGAAAAGCAATTGGCTATTACACAAATAAAACCCATCTTCACTTCCGTGAAGAACGGGAGACCTCCGCACACACACCTGAAAAACCTCTGAACCTACGCGTGAGAATAACTGAAAAATTGATCGCTTGTCAGTCTCCCCCGTCTCGACCTTATCAGATGTAAATCAACGACCTGCCGGCCCGATTTTTTCTCCATTTATCTTCCCGACCAAAGAACTCTTATGCCGACCGACCTATGGCCTACGAACCTTAAGCTGTAACTAACCAAGTATCTCTGACCTCCGCTATTCACCACCTTGACGGCGTGAGTAAATAATCTTGCTTTGCAACCAATAAGCGTCCGCCTAATTAATTCCACTCCAAGCATCACAACTACCCTCCTGATGGCCTTCTAAGGCCCCGGACCCTTATCTGCCCGGGTGGGAGTCAGGGAGAGCTGCTGGCCGGCTGCCCTGGGTCCCAACACTAGGAATGTTTAAAGTACATTGATCTCAGTAGAATAAATGTTAAGACAACACATAAATGGTAAGAGAGCCTGTTTCTGCACTACCTACCCTATACTATGCTTCTTCCTATTTCCATGGTCACATGTGGCACTGAAAAACTTATCCTGTGACAAAGGTCTTGGACCCAAAATTAAACTACGACGGTTGGAATGGTGTTGTAGCCAGGAGGTAAACAGGGCGGGTGCCTCAAAGGAGACTTCATTAGGGATACGATTAGATAAGGGAAAAAGTGGTCAGGACTTTGTGGCGGGGAAAAGAAATTAAAGGAAACTTTCATTCTGTTTCCCTGCTGGTCCGTATGTGAGCATTCATGTCATTGTTGAAGGATTTGTTCATTCTTTCACAGATTCCCAGAAGTTTAGGGCTGGAAGGGACCTCGAGAGATCACTGGGTCCAGCCCCCCTGCTCTGGGCAGGAAAGGCTGCTGGGGTCCACAAACCCTAGCAAGGTGCGTGTCCAGTCTCCTTTTGAAGATATCCAGTGTAGGTGCCTGCACCACCTCTGCTGGGAGTCTGTTCCAGCATCTGGTCACACTAACCATTAAAAAGTTTTTCCTGCTATCCAGTCTGAAACCTTCTTCTAGCAGTTTATGACTTGCTCCTGGTTTTCTCCAGGGCGCTTCGGTGAATATTTGTTTGCCTAGCCCCTGATGTTCTTTTCAGTACCCTAAATTCTCCTCTTTTCAGTCCCATATCTATCAACCTTTCCTCATATGGCTTGCTCTTCAAACCTCTCATCTTATGAGTGGCTCTTCTCTGGACTCTCTGAATCTCCTCCCCATCCTTCTTGAAGTGTGGCACCCAGAACTGGATGCAGTACTCCAGCTGTGATGTCACCAATGCTGACTAGAGTAGGAGAATAACTGCCTTAGTTTTGCTCGAGATGCATTGGTTGATGTATGCCAGCATATTGTTTGCTCTGCTAACTGTAACATCACACTGGTGGCTCATATTCATTTTATGGTCAATTATAACCCCCAGGTCCCTTTCACATGTGGTGTTAGGTAGTGTAGCACCACTGAGCCTATAAGCTTGGTGCAGAGTTTTCCTCCCCAGATGGAGCACTTCACATTGCCCCATGTTGAACACAATCTGGCTCTGGTCTACCCATTTAATTCATCTGTCTACATCATTAACACATGGGCTGCCTATTCACATGCTTGAAGGCAGGTGGGAGGGTGGCGTTACCTAGAGCAGTCCCTGGACAGCCTGTCTGATTAAAACAGGTCATGGTCATGTATATTATGCCTCCAGACATTTCAAAATGGCCATGAGGTCCTTCATTTAAAGCTCATTTCATGAGATTTCATTAAAGTGCCTCTGCAGATATTTTGAAATGTGGGGGAGCTTAATCCACGTGAAGGTAAGGCAACATCACAGCATTGCAATTAGAACACTGACAGACTCGATTAATTGAGTCTGGTCCGATGTGTTCCAATTACAACATGAACCAACACAAACACACTCTCTCAGAAAAAATAATTCCAATTTCCCAATATAAAATCCAGCCCTGTTTACATTTCTTATTGTTTCCTGAATATTTCTTAACTCTGAAACTAAAAAAAAAAAAAAAAAAAGTTTCTCTCCCTCCTATTTCAAACTGCAGCCACTTCAGCATCTGGGGTAAGAAACTTGACTTGTATATGTATTTCCTATTGCGTGCGTGTTCAGGAGGGCTGGAAGTGAGGATGACAGATTCCCCAGTGCTCAGTTTTTCCGCAGCCATGTGAGAATCAAAACCTTTGTTAAAGAATTACTTAAACAACTGTAAGCTAGCTTTGAAACCTGCTCCAAAGTGGAAAAACAACGCCCCCCTCTATTCCGATCAATGGAGAAATGCTGGAGAACGTGGATCACTTTGCCTACATAGGAAGCCATCTTTCATCAAAGGCAGACATTGACATGGAAAAATAATGCCACTTGAAATGTGCTAGTGCAGCCTTTGAATGTCCGAGTAAGAAAGTCTTCTTAAATCATGACATCCTTGCTGAAACAAAGCTCTTGGTTTAATCGAGCCATTGTCATTCCAACTCTGCTGTATGGCTCGAAAACTTGGACCACATACAGAAGACATCTCAAGCGCTTGGAAAAATACCAACAGTGCCTGCACAAGATCCTTCAGATTAGCTGGGAGGATAGATGCACAAACATCAGCATCTTGGCTGAAGCAAATTCCAACAGCATTGAGGCCACGATCATGCAAAGCCAAACTCACTGGACAGGTCACGTTGTTTGCAAGCCTGACTCCTGCCTTCCAAAGAGAATCTTTTTCCCACAGCTGAAAGAAGGTCAGTGAAGTAGCGGAGGGTAAGGAAAGCACTTCAAAGACACCCTGAAGGCAAACATGAAGAGGTGTAACATCGACATCAAACACTTGGGAGACCCTTGCTCAGGACTGACCAAAATGGAGGAAGGCTCTTTGGGAGGGACCTCAAGACTTTGAAAGAGCTCGTCAACAGGCAGAAGAGGAAAAGAGGAGCAGGCGGAAAGAACATCAGAACATCAAATGCAGCAAAACAGTGCCCACGTCTCCTGGAAACATACTCACTGAGACAATCTTAATCGTTCGCGAATGATTGCCCCTCATCATGATCATCATTACTTTGCTGAGTATAGAGGTCTCAACTGGAGCTTTTGGTCAGGGAGGAGCATTAGGAAATATATTGGGTGAAACGAAGATTTGTGCAACGGAGGAATAGGGGTTTGGAACTGCAGAACAGATCTTCCTAACTGGTCCACGTTCTCAGCATTTTGTTAGTAAGAACACAGACCTTAACAAGTGACGTGCATGTTTACTAGTCCACCTTCTGAGATGGATCTAGAATTCTTGAACTTTTCTTCTTCTTGGAATGTTCAAGGTAACAGCTCATCTATTGAGATTGTTGTAGGACAATTCACAATTTTCAAGGAGGCCTGCTTCTGCACGCCTAGTCTATGTTACCATTTCATCGATGTTGGCAATTCATGAGATGAGGCTTTGCCTCATGGGGCAGGTCCTTAGCAAGTATAAAAAAGGAAAACTACAAATGAATGCCATGTACTCAGCTGGGATAATGAACAGTTGCTGAGAGTTTAACTCATTCTATTTAAAAGATTTTTCTTAAAACAGTAAAGGAAAAGGATAACAAGTCTTCAGAAAGATTTCATCAATTTAACTCATTGGCCTCTGAGAGGAGACTTGAGAACCTACCAGCGAATGTGCAAGCGTCTAAGTGCTAATGACTTCTGCATATGTAGTCAGATGTTTTTAATATCCATGCAAAAAAAAAAAAAATGCTCCAAGACTAAGTTTGTTGTGGTGGGTGAAGTAGGGCCGGAAGGGGAGCAGATCAACGCTGCTACAGCGAGGGAAAGATTGGAGCTCGGGCAAGCTGCCCAGCCCGGGCACGGTGGCACAGGACTCAGGAAGGGGGGCTCCCTCCACTGCAAGCCACCAGTCCAATACAGTGTGGGAGCAGGTGTGCACCCCTGGATCTCCACAGAGCAGGCTGGACCAGGCTGTGCTCTGACAGGTGGTGGAAGGTGCTGGGAGCAGGGGCTATGCCCTCTAAGCCTGTGTGAGTAGGCAGCTATTTGATCCGGCAGCTTCAGATGCCAGCGATCCGATCCAGAGCTCTGGATGAGTTTCCCACTTTGAACCAGCCGAAGCGGGTTCGAAGCTTCAGAGCCGCCTCGGAGATCTGGCCATAGGGTATAATGGGGAAATCAATGAGATATCTATAACTTTGTTGTTTATATAACTTTGTTGTCCTAGCTGCTGACAGGCAAAACTCGTGACATGGGTGCTTATGTAACTGACTGTCTTTCTTGGGGCAGTTGATTGTCTGTATTGATTATTTCCTTTCCTTAGTCTGTGGTTTTGTAGGTGTTAATCCTTGTTAATTAACTCATTATCTAGTAGCTAGCTACTATGTATTGAGCTGGTTCCTGAGTGAATCATGACTGATTGGTAACACAGTAGCTAAGCAGCCAGATATGCAGTAGCTTCACCACACCCCCACACCTCCCCAACCCCAAGACAGACACAGTTGCACAAGCAACCATGTCACGAGTTTTGCCTGTCAGCAGCTAGAAGTGCAGGGCCCCAGAACCCAGAAGCCCTGCACCGATCTCCTCGACAGCTGGCAGGCTTTGTGGCCGCAGCAGGGGCTAGCAGGCCTGCAGCTCTCACCCTGCTGCGCTTTGACACACAGTGTCACCCATGTCACAAGTTCTGCTTGTCCACAACTTGAGGTGCAGTTTCCCCTAAACCCTGCACCTATCCCTTGAAACTTGGCAGGCTTTGAGGCCTCATCAGGGGCTACCACCCCTGCAGGTTTCAACCCTCTGTGGTGTAACCCATACACGATGTGAGTTTTGCTTTCAAGATTTTGAGGCGCAGTTTCCCTGAAACACCTGCACCTATCTTCTTGAAGCTTGGCACGATTCATGCTCCCAGCAGAGGCTACCACCCCTGCAAGATTCATCCAAATCAGACAAAAAACAACAAAGTTATAGAAACTTCATTGATTCCCCATTATACCCTACTGCCAGACCTCCGAAGCGGCTCAGAAAGCCTAAAGAAACCAGCGCTTCAATCCAGACATGTTGCTTCAGATGCAAAAGTATCCAAATCTTCTCTGGATCCAAAGCATGCTCTGAAGCTTCGCACAACCCTAAGCCCTCTCACCACTTGTCCAAATTCCCCACGCCTCCCATACAAGCCACAGCTTCACCCCAGCTGGGCAAGCAGCAGCAGGCTATGATGGTGGGCATGTGCACCCAGGTCAGGGAAGGGCCGGCAGCAGGGGCTACAGGGAATTTTAGGGTGGCTGCAGCCTTCCCATAGCCCTTGCTTCACTGCGCTCTCTGAGGCAGAGCCAGGGCTGTGCTCTGGGCTGCCGCTGGGGCTACGTGCCCAGAGTTCAGTCCTGGCTCCACCTGCCCTGCAGAGCACAGCCCAGTGGCAGGCACCTGGGGCTAGGCTCCTCAAGTGCAGCCCAGCCCAGCCCACCCTGTGCAAATCTGCAGGCACACACCCATTCCTATGCCCTGCCGGACTGGAGGTACATGCAGTGGTGGTAGCCCCTCTCCCCAAACCCCATGCCCTGCCGCCCTGTTTGGGCAGCTTGTCCCAGCCCCAATCCCTTGCTCACTGTGGAGGCATTGATCTCCACCCCACCCCATCCCTTCCCTCTGCCCACCACAACAGACTTACCAGCTGGAGGCAGCCGTGTCCAGCATGGTGAGGACTGATGCCCGTTTAGTCTCTGGCCGAAGCAGCACCAAATCTTCAGATCTGAATCAGGACAGCGATTCGAATCACCTAATTGAATCACTGTCCCTCCGAATTGGCCAAATCTAAATCTGAAGTGAATAGCTGCCGCTTTGCACAGGCCTAGTAAAGATGAGCAAGTACCATGGGCTCCCTTGCAGAGGTGGAGAAATGGAGTCATCCAGAGATGCAATTTGCAGCAGGTCAGTACTCAAGCTGGAAAAGCACTCCCGTCTAAGTCTCTGGCTATGTACTGGAACAAGTTTTTTAAAGAAAAAAAAATATTTCTAAAGTTCTTTCCATTTTCCTCGTCTCTCTAGAGCAGGAGCAGGCAAAATACAGCCAACAGGCTGAATCTGGCACTCCAGGACATTCTGTCTGGCCCACGGGGCCCCTAAAAATTAATTCCCTAAAATCTTTACCTGCCCTGGCTGCCTGTGTGAAAGATCTCCATTCCAGCCTCCTCTCTCAGGTTTTTTTTTCCCCTTTCCTTTTTCTTTGTCCTCTCACATATCTGTCAACCGGGTTGCCTTGGGTTACTGCATACATGACCTGACTCAGGTAAGGGGGTGGATCTGACCTCTCCATCGTTCTGAGTTCTGACCTCATGACATGGGGGCTAGGCTTAAGCCAATGTCCCTCCAGCAGGTAATGCTGATGCCAACCAATCAATTTGGAAAACATCAAATAGCACCTATCCCTGACTGGGTCCAGGGGGTGAGGTCAGTAGGGCTATTTAAGACAGTCCCTTCAGGAACAAGGGGTGAAGACTTAAAAAATAAAAAATAAATAAAAAAATAAAAAGCAACACACAGAAGCATGGACCTCTGCAGTGGTCTCATTTTCTGGATATGGAAGAGTGTAACTTACCCGAAAACTAACTATGAACTTGGTTTAATGTACTCTACTCACATATCAGAAGGCTACCAAGCTGCTCTTGTTCTCTCAGGGTTGTTCTTTTACTACTTCTCTGACTTGTATTCCTCCCCAGGCCAACCCTCTATGCCCAATAAAGCTGTCCATTATAGCCAGCTTTGTTCTACATGCTTGAGAGGGATTGAGCAGGCCTTCCTGCTCCCTTTATTCAGCTGACTAAGGGAGGCAACTTTCTTTGCTTCAGCCTATAAGAAGCACCCAGATATAGACCTTGGGGTTGCTTAACCCCAGCAGGATACAGGGTCTGTGTATCCTGGGTGGCACAGGACCCAGACAAAGACCTTAGTCTGGGTGGTGGCAGTGGTACCCCAGGCTTGTGGGTGAGCTCCAGGAAGGAGCGGGGGAAGGGGTGCTCATTGGCCAGACAAGAGGCATTACAGGTGAGGCACTCAGACCCTAATTTTTGGCTGGGGCGCAGTGAGGTTGCCAGCTCACTGCAGGAGTGCCCTGTACTGGCCCACCACAGCCTGTCAAAAGATGACAGGTGCCAGGGGCAGTACAACCCAGGAAGAGCCACCAGCAGGACCCAGTGACCGAGAAGCAAGGGGGCAACTCCTAAGGAGTGGGGCTATCCAGGCGGCCCTCCACAGCTCACCACAACTTGGTAAACAGCCCTCCACCCAAAAGAATTGCCCACCCCTGCTGTAGAGCCTTGGTCAGATGTACTTAGGGCTCTCCCATCATGTTCCCTTCCCACTTGGCTGTGGTGATCCTCCTCATTTCCATAAATACCAGTGAAGGGAATTTTGGGATAGCGGAGATGAATGTACCACACATATGCATCTGACTTTGACAGTCAGTACACTGAAGGATTCAGGTGCAAAATACAAGCTTCAAGGCTTCGTTCCCACACTGCTATAACCACTAGACTCTACTCCCCTCCTGCAACTGGGAACAGAACCTAGGAGTTCTGACCCCCGTCCTCTTTTGCTCTAACCACCAGACACCAGTGCTTTGCCAAGGCCAGGAAAACAACCCAGGAAGCTTGATCCACACTTTAATGCCACCCTAAGACTGAGATTAGAACAAGAAAAGCTCCAGGCACCAGCCTCCACACATCACTTTTGTGCAATAAACTAGGGCTCATCGCTTAGCACTGGCACAATTTGAGGACTAGCCCAGTGTAGTGCACAGCCAGTTAAAGGGCATTTTGGCATATGCAAGCACTGCAGCACCCCAGTGCTGCAACACTTCCAGTTGTAAAAGCAACAAAATGCATGTCAGCACTGAAAAAATAGTGGCAGCGCACTTTTCAACTAAACACACATAGAAAGTGCTTTAGTTCAAAAGTGCACCACCACCATTTTCTGTGCACTGGCATGCATTGCACTGTTTCTACAGCTGCACACGATGCAGTGCTGTGCTGGTCAGCTCGCATGCTGAGCAGACTCAATTAAGTGAGTCTGCTCCAAAGTGGAGGATCTCCAGGGCATCATGGGAACAAGAAGTAGGTCTATAAATGCCCAAAGTGACTATCCCTAGGCTTAGAGTGTATAGCCTCCACAGTGGAAGGGGGTATGGTACAACTGGACTGGGTTGGTGGTCTGCTCCCACTAAACAAACTTCTGGCCTAGTTCACCAGAAGACCAGGGATCTGAAGGAACTTTAGGGCATCAGAGTCTTTGTCCCACTTGTGAGACAGAACAACATCATCAGCTGACTTCCCAGACCCCTGGGGAGGAAGCACTGAGACAAAACCATCCCTCCTTCTCCAACAGCCATAAGTACTGGTCTCTCTTCTTACACAGCCTTTGGGAGTTGGGGGTGGAGATGCTGTGCTGCATTAGCAGCCTCCTGCAGCCACACAGATGTAGACTCTTCTCAGCTAGTTGGGAAGGTTTAACTCCCAGGTACAAGGCAAACCTGGCCCCATCAGCAGCACACAAGGGCAGGAAGGAAACCGGGGACACAGGCAGGGGCTGCCAGCTATAAAGGTTGCTAGTTATCTATGCAACCATACATCCTTTTCCTCATCCCTCCTCCTCCTCTTTCCACTCACACACCATAAGCACATAATGGTTTCCCCACTCTATGCCTCTCCCCAGGGCTCTCTCCCTCAAACTCTCCTTCTCTGTCCCTCACACTCCATGCAGAACCGGATGCTGGGCTGGAGGACTCCTGTGACTCAAGGATGCTGGCTTTAAGTGTCTCTCCAACCATCTGGCCAGCCCAGTCATATTTTCCTGGTACCCAACACAGGAGAAGCAGCATCCTAGTCAGGCACAGACAGTGCTGCCATAAAGCAAGTGCTCAGGATTAGACAATCTCCCTGACCTCTGCAAAAACGTTTAGAAATTGAGCCCAGCCACCCAGGGGTGACTCTTCTCAGGGACCCCAGAGACTCAGCAAAGCGCAGCAGGCACCGCAGTCCAGGCTCTGCTCTGGAGTTGGATCATCAGGAGCCAGCCAGCCGGGGGGAATCTGGGCACAGAGGAATGGAGGTGAGTAGTGCTTACTTCAAACCATTGGTCCATAATAATAAGTGTTATCCTCTGGGGTGTCTGGAAGCTTGGGAGCTTGCTAGGTTGTTTGCCTTCTCAGCTCTTTAAAAACAGGGAAGACAGCATGTCCTTGCCTCACAGGAGCTCCAAAGGGATAAATACATCAGCAATAGTTGGGCACACACCACCTATGAGGACAGGGGGTAGAGATGTACCAACAGAGACAAGATCAAAAGATATATTGAGTTGAAATTAGAACTTTTTTTTAAACATTTTCCTGAACCGGCAGATGTATATGGGGATGACCTTATGCAGAGTAAGAGTGAATCATATCAATAACTGTCTGAAGAAGGGCCCTTGTGTTTGGGGAGCACTGCATAAAGCTGTTGCCCCATGTGAGCTCTTGATCCTGCAAAAACTTTAGGAGTAGTCTTTGCTTTAGTCATTCAGTAGCTTTATAGCACTGAATGGGACCCATTTCTGTGCAGTTTCCAGAAGAGCCTGAGGGAGACAGAAATTGGAGCTGAACTAGATGACCTCCAGGGGTCCCTTCTAACCCCAATTATCTATGAATTATGGGTGGACCTGAAGGGGGTATTAGTGTGCCTCCCAGCATGCAGGTAAGTGCCTTCCAGTATTTTCAGGGTTCTCTCTTTATTGGTCTGTCTAGACATAAATTGCTGCATAAGTGCCTTTGAAAATATGGTCCCAAAGCCTCAATAAAAATCAGCAGTAATAAGGTAGCAAATTAGTTTCAATTCCCTTGAAGCCTCCATCTCTAGTGGTTTGAAGGACACATCCCTAATTAGAAGATATGTAATTACATGCGTTTTCTTCCAGCACTCACTGCTTAGCTTGCTGCGCTCATCATGGAGATAGTTTCATAGTTGGTCGGGTCGGAAGGGACCTGAGCAGATCATCAAATCCAACCCCCTGCCAAGGCAGGAAAGAGCACTGGGGTCAAACGACCCCGGCAAGGTGTTCATCCAGCCTCCTCTTAAAGACCCCCAGGGTAGGAGCCAGCACCACTTCGCTAGGAAGTTGGTTCCAGATCCTAGCGCCTCCTGATGTCTAGTCTGATCTACCCTCTGCCAGCTTGTGACAGTTATTACTTGTCACTCCTGGGAGTGTTCGGGGGAACAGGGACTCCCCCAGTGCCTGCTGGTCCCCTCTGACTAGTTTGTAAACGACCACTAGATTCCCCTCAGCCTTCTCTTGTGGAGGCTGAACAGGTTCAGGTCCCGTAGCCTCTCCTCGTAGGGCCTGCCTTGCTGCTCCCTGATCACGCGGGCGGCCCTCCTCTGGACCCTCTCCATGCTGTCCACATCCCTCCTAAGTGCGGCGCCCAGGAGTGGACGCAGTACTCCATCTGCAACTTGACCAGTGCTGCGTAGAGGGGGTGGATCACCTCCTTGGACCTGCTCGTGTTTCCTCCGTGGATGCACGACAAGGTGCGGTTGGCCTTCCTGATCGCGTCCCAACACTGTCGGCCCATGTTCATTTTGGCATCAATGATGACTCCAAGATCCTTTTCTGCCTCTGCACTGACAAGAAAGGAGTTCCCCAGCCTGTAGGTGTGCCGCTGGTTTTTCCCCCCAGGTGCAGCACCTTGCACTTGTCAGTGTTGAAACCCATCCTGTTCTCATCCGCCCTCCCCTGTAACCCGTCTAGGTCCGATTGCAGCCTGTTCCTCCCTTCTAGAGTGCCCACTTCCTGCCACATCTTAGTGTCATCTGCAAATTTGAAAAGGGAGCTTTTTACCCCCTCGTCCAAGTCACTGATGAAAATGTTTGACAGTGCAGGCCCAAGGACTGAGCCGTGGGGGACCCCACTGCCCACATCCCTCCAGGTCAAAGACGACCCATTCACCACCACTCTCTGGGTGTGACCCTCCAGCCAGCTAGTGACCCATCCAACTGTGGAAGTGTCAGCGCCCTAGTTTTTTTAATGAGAATGGGGTGGGAGACAGTGTTGAAGGTCTTCCTGAAGTCCAGAAAGACTACGTCCACTGCTACACCTGCGTCCAAGGATTTTGTGACCTGGTCATAGAAGGCCACCAGGTTGGTCTGACACGACCTGCCTCTAATGAACCCATGTTGGTTGCCCCTAAGCATAACCTCCCCTGCTGGCCCCTTCCAGACATGCACCAAGATAACTCTCTCAAAAAGCTTACCCAGGATCGAGGTAAGACTAACTGGCCTATAGTTTCCTGGGTCCTCCTTCCTCCCTTTTTTGAAAATGGGAACCACATTGGCCCTTTTCCAGTCCTCTGGCACTACACCAGAGCTCCACATGGGCTCGTAAAGCCGTGCCAGGGGTCCCGCAATGACCTCTGCTCATTCCCTAGCGCTCTGGGGTGGAGATTGTCAGGACATGCTGATTTAAATACATCAAGTCCCTTACTTTTAGTTTCCTGGGATCAGCTCTGATGAAGATCTTTTCTTCATCATTTAGGCAAGTTAAATGTTCTTTTAGAATATAGACAAGTGTACTTTTTCTGCTTTAAAACAGGGGCTGGAGCTGCCTTTGGGGAGCATAGATCAGCTGTTATGATTTAACTGCCTAAACCAGTAGAGATTAGTTAGCTACATCACTAAACCTAAATGTTGACTGAAAAAATTTAGAGTGAAATGTGTTTGCTTCATTTGCAGACACAGACACCTGCAGATAACAGTTACATCTTACTAACACATAACAAATTATACCAGTATAGTCATTGCATCTTTCTAGGTCGTTAAGTTTTTTGCTCAAATCTTGCAGCCATCTGGTGACATACAGACAGTAACAGCTAGTTTTTAAGAAGTCAACTCAAGTGGACACAAATAAATAGGTAGATAGGATTCTTTGGGTAAATCTGGTCTCTTTTTAGACCCACTAAAATAGTTGGAAAAAATTCTGTTTTGCAGGCTTTTCAGTAGAAACACCATGCCTGCCTATGTCTTTAGGCCAGCACAGCTCAACCAACACCCCACAAATAAGCTGTGCACTGTAGCAGGTTCAGGGAGTTGCTCAACTCAAATAATCTATTACTAAGTCTCTCCTGGTCTCCAAGCACAGCTCAGCCCTTTATTTTCCAGGCACACTTGCCTCACAGGAGCCCTCTTGTATCAATCAGTGCTCAAGAACACACAATACATCTGGAAACCATACCTCCCAGTCCTGAGGTCTCTTCTCCACCACTTCAACTGCCTGTCTTTGCAACGTGCAGAGTTGGGGATTACAGGATAGACCCCACATGGAGTTGACAAAATTAGCTTCTCCCTGTGCTCAACTAGTGTCTGACATCAAAACCCAGCATCTAAAAAATGATTTGGTTCAGATATCGGCTCTATTCATTAGGTCTGGCTGATGAGTACTGTGAAATTTAGCAACGTGGTTGGCTGTGTTAATCTGAAGTCAAGCAGGAGGTAAGACAGAAGGACACCTTCGACACAACTGAGAGTTAAACTGTGCTACTCTAGATGCTACCACAGTTGTGATTAATAAGGAACTACTGATATGATAGAAAATTCAAAGCTGATCCCAAGAAAATAAAAGTAAGATTGTTTGAAACAGCATCATTCTGATTCAACATCCATTTCGACGTGACAGCGTTTCGTTTCAGAAGCACAGTTCCTTTTCGTTCCATCGAAACAGCAAAACAGTTTTGCTGTTTCGCCCACCCAGTGCCGGGAACACCAGTGCTGCTGGTAGCCCCAGCCGGTAGCACCAGCCTCCTGTCAACCAGGAGGCAGATTGGGACCCGCCCCCCCCCCGGACACCTGGGAGCAGTCCCGCACAGCCCCTGCAGCCCTCCCAGGAGTGTGGGGGCCCCGCCGATTTGCCTTCCAGATGACAGTAGGCTGGTGCTGCCAGCTGGGGCCAGTGGCAGGCAGGCCTGGGGCACATCAGCTCATGTACGGACTTTCCCCCACCCTGATCCCGGGGCAGGGGCTGGTCCCTGCGCAAGCTGATTTGCCCCACCCATGTACCCCCCCTCGGGCCGGCTCCAGTATGGAGCCTGAGGCATATTAGCTCCTGCAGAGACCCGCCAACCCAATCCTGGGATGGGGTAGGGTCCCCACATGAGCTGATATGCCCCAGCCGGCAGCACCAGTCTCCTCTGATCTTGGAAGCAAACTGCGGGGCCCACATCCCCGGGAGCAGTCCGGCACAGCTCCCGCAGCTGTCCTGGGGGTGTGGGCAGGCCCCATCTGCCTGCCAGATAACAGGAGGCAAATGCTTCTGGCTCAGACCAGCAGCAGCACCAATCTTCCCAGCGCTGCTCCCAGGTGGAAGCAGCAGTCTTCTTCTATCCTGCAGGCAACTTGGGGGCCCGCACCCCCAGAACAGTCCAACACAGCCCTGCAGCCCTCCTGGGGGTGCAGGCGAGCCCCAGTTTGCCTGCCATAAGACAGGAGACTGCTACTACTGGCTGGGAAAGGAGCTATAGCCAGTAAGAGTGGCTAGGAGCTTTCTTAAGGACATGCTAGGAGTACTACGAAAGTTGCTAATGAAATGTAAGATACAACTTATTCAAAAAAATTCTCTAAGAGATATACCAATGATTTAATCGCCTTCAAGGCTCAGAGTTAAGGCTGCAGTTGGTGTTGAGGTATGTGTGTTTCATGCTGAAGTCTTCTGGTGCACTGGTTACCTCATCCAGGGAATTACTTTTGGGCTTTGTGCTTGTGTAGTTTAAGTGTCATTCAGGCATTAACTCAAAGTCCACAGAACTTCTTGACTGAAATATATATATAAGAAGATATACGCAGTTATATGAAGGTACTAGAGGATATGAGATTCAAATACCCATCCTGAGGTCCCCATCCAGAGTCTCCTTCAATTCAGAAACAGGTTTGGAGCAGTGGCCTAGTAATGATGATCTAAAGAATGTCATAGTTTCATAGTTGGTAGGGTTGGAAGGGACCTGAGCAGATCCTCAAGTGCAACCCCCTGCCATGGGCAGGAAAAAGTGCTGGGGTCAAACAACCCGGCTAGGTGATTATCCAGCCTTCTCTTAAAGACCCCCAGGGTAGGAGCCAGCAGCACTTCCCATGGAAGTTGGTTCTGAGTCCTAGCTGCCCTGACTGTGAAGTAGTGCCTCCTGATGTGAAGTCTGAATCTACTCTCTGTCAATTTATGGCCGTTATTCCTCGTTACTCCAGGAGGTGCTCAGGAGAACAGGGACTCCCCCAGTGCCTGCTGTTTAAATAAATAACCTAATTATATAAAAGAAGTCATAAATGTTTTACCTGAGAAATCTACATTCAAGATGAGATAACAAATATATTTTTAACTCCACTATGTAAATGAAAATATTCCCTTAAAGGAGGGAGAGAGAGAGTGAGAGAAGGGTTGTTGGTTGTAGCCAAGTAGGTCTATGGACCTAGGCAGACAAGATTCTTTGGGCAGGCATAATATATTTTATTAGACCAACTAAATAGTTGGAAACATTGTCCTATGCAAGCTTTTGGGCACAAACACCTTTCTTCAGACATAGGGAGAGTCTACTAGTATTGTATGTGGTCTCCTGGGTAGAAGAAGGAAGAGAGCAGTAAACCGGTGGAAGAAAGAAGCCCTCAGAAGTAGCTACAAAAGAAGCAAAGGACAGTTGACGTGGACACAATTATGTAGAAGAAGTCATTATTTTATCTGGCCAATAGCTTAGGATGTCTCCGATTCTTTCACAAACCAGAGGAAGAACATTGTGCCCAAAACTAGTCAGACAACCCCGGCCACCCCCTGCCCCAATCCCACCCCCGCCAAGCATACGGTTGTTGAAGTAAGAGATATTACCAAACAAACCTACGCTTGGAAGGAAAGCTCTTTTATGGCAGATTGTTTAATCATCTTAATCAGTTTAAATTAATGGTGCACAGACTGCACAATTACCATTGACTCGTCTGCTAGATTCATTTTGCTTCGTGTATTATTCCACTACAACCAAAGATCCTCAAGAGCATTTAGGTGCCTTGTTGTTTCTTAAGATGTTCAAGTTCATTATTTATACAGCACTGAAATACTCAAAACAACGGCATTCAGATGCCAGGTAACCCAAGGAGTTTAAGTCTTCTAGGCAACTAAACGTGCATTGCTGGGCAAACACAAATGCATCTACCGACCAAGCGAAAAAGATGCTCAGAGCCCTGACCTGGAGGCATTGGGCTGTTATTCTCCACATAAGTTGGTGAAACAGCCATCTTGCTAACGACACCTACTTTTAGCCATGCTCCAAAAAGCCAGCTACATGGATGGAGCAGTGCATCTTCTACTTGTGGCACTCCAGAAGGCTACAAGAGTGCTGTGTTCAGATCTCTGCTCCACTATGAGGATGAGTAGCTTTGTCTCTTAACTCCTATGTAGGTGTGTTCTGGGGAGGACTGCTTAAGTTCCTGTCTGTTGGACCCTTCCACTATGTATAATTAACTAAATATGTACCGATACATAGAAAGGCTGACTGCAGAGCTCTGTAATTTGTACACTCATGTAAGATATAGAATCACAGAAAGAAAGAGCTAGGGGGACCTTTGGAGGACATCTAGTCCAACCCCCTGCTCAAGACAGGTACATCCCAATCCAAACCTTCCCATACAAGCGCCTCTCTAGCCTCTTCCTAAAACTCCACAAACAACCATGTCCCACAACTAAAAGGGACATAGTCCATGGACATCAAGAACACCCTAAGCTGCCACAGCTAAAGCAGGGGGATGAGGGCAATGTCAGTATCCTGCCACTGCAAGGATGTTAAATACACTCAAGAAATCCAGGCAAGAGGATCAGGCCACTTGCCCACCCTTCCCCACAAAAAGAAGGGAAATAAATCCATAGTCTGTATTTATCTTACTGTGGGGTAAAATTCCTCCCTTCCCCCAGATGTGGTTGTTGGTCTGATCCTGAGCCTCAAAATTGGCACACCCCACTCACAGTCTCCTGCCTTGGCTGTAGCCAACACCCAATGCATCTGAGGAAGGCAAACGAAAACACACGCACACCATGGGTGTGAGCAGTGGACCCTATTCAATTTGGATTCGGCCTGAATCAGGGATACCGATTTTATTCGTTGATCTGGATCACTGTTCCCGATTTGATACGGCTGAACCCAAATCTGAAGATTCAATGCCAATTTGGAGAATCAGCAACTCGGACATAAGCAAAGCTTTAAGTGTTTTCTCTACATCCCTTGAGATAGCAGGCACGGCTCGTGAACACCGCAATGCTGGGTCGCGTGGAGCTTCCCACAGGAGTGCAGGTCCTTCCGGTCCCCTTCTGGGCCTGCTGGGAGCACGCTGGGCCCCCTCCCCTTACCACCATGGCTCAGTGATCAGCCATGGGGGGACTCCGAGTGCCCCCTCAGACACAGGAGGCATCAGTCACTGAGCCACGGCTGTGCAGGGCCCCCCCCCCCCCCCCGTATGCTCCCCAGTGGACCTGGTTGGACCAGCTGGAAGTGCTGCTTCCTTTGATTCAATACAGCTTTGGAGATTTGGCCACCAAACTGAATCAGGGACCGAAGCTTCACAGTCCTAACACACTCACCCTGACACCTGTAGCAACAGGAGGAGGAAAGATTGCCTCCTGCCTCATATCACCTAGAAAAGCATAAAATCCTCTCCATGCTGTTCTGCAACCTACGGACAGCAAATGACTCCATATCAGTAATGATGCTTCAGGTTCCTCCATCAATACATTTAGGCATTAAAACAAAGGTGGGATAGCTCCATGGAGGAGAAAGAGAAAGACCCATCCTTCTGTACCCAAAAGCTTGAAGGTTCGTATGCACACCTTGGATATGGGATTTCATTCTGATCCATTTAGGCAAATCAAGGATAACATGAGGTCTCACAAATAACACAACCACTGGGTCTTCTAGGGTCTCTCTCCCCCTCCCTTTTCCACCAATATTATAACCAGGCCTAGGATACCTCAGCAGATGGCCAGGCCTAGGTGCTAAATACCTGAGGAGAAAGTTTCTGGCTCAGGACCTGAAGAAAGAAGAACGCAATTGCTTGGTCAGAGTAAGGCTCATATCTCCAGCCCCCTACATCAGCTTCAGTAACAAAGCTTCCCCACCTCCACTGCATTTCACTATACCTTTGTCCTTAATTTCAGCAGGATGAAAGAGGCAATGGGAGTTCCCAAGGAGAGTTCATCCTACTGGGCCTTTCTAACGACCCATACCTGGAGAAGCTGTTTTTTGTGGTCTTCCTAATCTCCTATGTCCTGACATTGTTCTGGAACCTGGCCATCATTGTAGTCTCGCAGCTGGACCCACGTCTCCACACACCCATGTACTTCTTCCTCAGCAACCTCTCTCTCCTGGACCTGTGCTACACCACCGCCACGGTGCCTCAGATGCTGGTGAATTTACAAAGTCCCCATAAGACCATCTCCTGGGCTGGCTGCATGGCCCAGCTCTTCATTTTCCTTGGCCTGGGGTCCACTGAGTGTGTCCTGCTGGCAGTCATGGCCTATGACCGCTATGCTGCCGTCTGCCACCCCTTGCGCTACACGGCCATCATGAGCCGCAGCCTCTGCCGGTTGATGGCAACTGCATCCTGGCTGACTGGAATCACGGCCTCCACTGTGCAAACGAGCTTGACCCTGCGACTACCCTTGTGTGGGCACAATCGTATCAATGACTTCTTCTGTGAAGTGCCAGCCCTGCTCAGGTTGGCCTGTGCTGATACCTCCATTAATGAGGCTGGGCTCCTTGTTGGCTCTGTGGCCATCTTGCCAGTTCCTCTGGGCCTCATCCTGGTCTCCTACAGCTACATTGGTGCTGCACTACTGAGGATCCGCTCAGCTGAGGGCAGGTGCAAGGCCTTCAACACCTGTACTTCCCATTTGGCTGTGGTGTCAATCTTCTTTGGCACTGGTATCTATGTATACCTGCAACCCCCCTCTCAGCATCCCCAGGACCAGGGCAAGATAGTTTCCCTTTTTTATGGTGTTATAACTCCAATGGTGAACCCTCTGATCTATACCCTGAGGAACAAGGATGTGCACAGGGCCCTCAGGAGAGCCTTAAGGCAGCAGTGCTGGATGCAGAGGACATAAGCCCAACAAATGACATGGAACTGGTAGGCTTGGGGTATGTGCATGTGGGATAGAGCTCTGCCCTTTAGTTGGGCCGAGTTCTAAGCTGGCCAAAGGTGAGATAGGAAATAGGGATACACAAAGGAGGTGTAGTGGCACAGTCCTATTCCCCTTTCTGACCATACTGGGAGCAGCAGCCAGGGATTTTAAGTCTCTTAATCAGGTAGGAATCCTCCTGCCCCTTCCCCTTTATATGCAGAGCCACTTCTTCTCCCATTCTCCCTTCCCCACCCACCGCTACCACTGTCCCCTCAACCTCTGGATGCCCTGCAGGTGGGCCTTGCTCCACAGCTGTTTTTGCTCTGTTCTAGCCAGGCTGTGCAGGGAGCTGAGGTCAGCCCAAAACAGCAGCAGCAGGTGGTTTCCCCCTCCCTGCCTACTCCTCTCAGGTGTGCCCCGTCATTCCAGAAGACGGTTTACAGATGGGGAACCCACCCACTGCACCCACCACAACTGGCGTTACAGTCCCCAGCAGAGTCCAACTCTCCAAGCTATCCACCCTTTCCCCAAGACTGGCAAAGGCTGAACATGGCAGCCATCTTGCAGTAGCGTCTCAATGCTTCTCTTCTTCCATGTTTCTGTTTAAACAAAGACTGATTTGGGTAAAAGGTACATGTGCTGTGCCAGTAACTATGGTAACACCGTTGCTGCTAGCTCTGTCTTCCGAGATAGGGTGAAGTAGGTCCGTGTGAAACGTTGGGAGCCGTTTCATTTCAGAGGTGTTTCGGTACCCGAAACACCGACTCTGAATCAAAATGGAGGGCTCAGAAACATCTCCAAAATGAAACAAGGCATCCTTAATGTTTTGGAAATGTTTCTGAAAATTTCGGAGCTGGGCTTGCAGGGAAACAGCTGTATGCTGTTGCTCTGCCATGCAACTCTCCTATGCGAGGAGCAGAGATCTGTGACGTGGGTCTTCTTGCCGCCGCTGCCCTGGCGACAGCCCCATCCTGCTCCCCGCTGGGGCCCCAAACCCCTGGCCCCAAGCCCTGCCTGGCTGGGTAGAGCTGTGCAAAGCTAACCTCATAGCCTGTTTGAAACAGATTCAGAGGAGATTCATCCAAAACAAAACAGGACACTGATCCTAAACAAATCATTCTCTTCCGAAACAGCCGAATCAAAACACTGCCGTTTCGCATAGCCCTAGAGTAAAGGTTCTTGAGCTTCTGCTTTTTCTAGTAAGGTTTAAAGTAACATCTTACATCGATCTCAGTAGAATAAACAACACCTAAATGGTAAGAGAGCCTGTTTCTGCACTACTTACCCTGGACTATGCTATGTAGTTACTATTTCCATGTTCGGAGTAGGCACTGAAAACTTACCATGTTCAATCAAAGTTGTTGGCCTTCACATTAAACTACAAGGGTTGGAACAGTGTTGTAGCCATGATATAAACAGGCAAACTCGTGTGGGTGCCTCAAAGGAGACATCATTAGGGACATGATTATATGAGGGAGAGTGGTCAGGACTTTAGTGGGGGGAGGAGGGGGGAAACTGCAGGAAACTGCTGCATCCTCTTTCTTTCCGCTTTGGTTTGTGAGCATTCATGTCACTGTTGAAGGTTTTTGTTCATTCTTTCATCAACACATGGACTGCCTATACACATGCTTGGGGGCAAGGGGGTGTTTTGGAGAGGCTGTCTGAGGACTGCTTTAATTAATTAAAACAGCTCACCATCATGTACCCAATCCACGCAACATGTGTAAACATCATAGCAACAGGTACTTCAGTCTTCCACACAAGTGTTCTACAGAATATGTCAGCAGGCAAGGAAATGAACACCAATCTCTGCAGTTGCTACTCCTAACATGTGGCCCATCACTCCTTGTGCCTCACCAAATACCTCTCGACTCCATGTTAGGTTCCTGCACTATACACATGCTTCTTTTTGCAAGACGCGGTCTTGCTCCTGTCCGTCTGTGGAGAGGATAGTTTAGGTGGAAGAGCCAAGCAACATTAGCCATGCAGAAAGGGAAGAGATAAGGATACAGTGCAGAAGCAATGAAAGGACTTAATGTAGAGACAGTGCATTCTGTGTTGAGGGTAACCGTTATCGAGAATCCAAAGGCAACGGAGAGGAGGCGCTAAGTGGTGGCATGAAGGAGCAGTGAGAAATAAAATTATTACTTTAAGAAAAGAAAATTTTCCAAGAAAAAGAAATACCCCTAAATGTTGTTCTCTCCAATTCTGTGGAGTTTCCTTGTGGTTCCCCCTGTACTTCCAGAGGCAACTACATTTGTAAAACAAGGTAATAAGGGGTGGGGTAAATGAAATCTGAAATTGCCATAAGCTTGGTTATCCAGAATTTTTTTTTTTAAGAACTTCTCCCTCTGTAAGCAATTCTCTAGCACACCCATAACCAATATCCTGCCACTGTGCCCTTCCATGCAATACCAAAAACAGAGGACTAGGCACATGAACACTTAAAACAGAAATAATATCTCCTCAACAAGGAGGCAACCCTCAACTGTGGCAAGACCTTCAACCTCAATTGCCCAAGCAATTGCTACGTTCAAGGGACCCTTCACTTCCTGTTATTGCCTTTCTACCCTTATCCATACCTCATCACACCCCAAGTGCTGCAGTGGTCATAACCTCTATAATTTTGAACAGTAGCCAGGTGGAGGGGAGATCTCAATGAAAATGCTCAGTTCCTTTTTTGATGACATACAAGGAGAGGTGGAGTTGAGACTGGTGCAGGCTTGTGCATAAGCACCGTGTACCTCGACTCTCCCCAGATCAGAATTAAAATGCTGCTGAGTTTTGACAACTGGTGGCTCAACAATCCAGGGCTTCTCCCACTGTATCCCCCGGGTGACAACAGCTGCCAAGATACTACCCTATGCGCATTGTGTCACATCCTAGGTGCTCATTTGAGACTGGCATGGAGGAGAAAGGCAATTCCTAGCATATCAGCTGGGGTGAGATGGGAGCAGGGAAATAAGTCAAGGAACAATGACAACTTGAGCTGGAGACCTCACTCTAGACATGGCATCAGGCCACCCCCAAACTGTTTGTTTCAGTTATGTGCTGGGTTTCTCAGTATGGAGCCCAAGAGACAACCCAAGGGGATGAAGCAGACAGGGTTTTAAACAGGGCTAAAGTAAGGAAGGAGAAGTCTGTCCCAAACCTGAGCAACTGGTTCAATGACCCTCTCCTCCAATATCCCACAGCCCACTGCACCAGATCATTCATCAGTCTGTGACCCAAACCACACTAAACAAAACCTCCTCAGCCAGCTAGCACTACACCCTCCCCACAAGATATTTGGCCAGCTACTTCAGCAGCCTATACTCTACTACCCAAGATCAATACATTGCTACTGAAGTCGTCTGTGCCCTCTCCACAGAATCGCCAACCAGCTCTTCTGGTATCCTTTATGCCCCTGGAACAAATCAAGCAATCAAACCATCAGGGCCAGTCTGCAAGCTCCCTCCTTGTTCCCACAGCTTCCCTGGCTTACACACCCCTCAGGATCACAGGAGAGCAGATTTCTCCTAGACTGCATACTTCTGGAAATATAAACATGAGCAAGTTCCACGAGCTCCTTTACAGAGGTGGAGAAATGAGTCCTTCAGAGGTGCAATTTGCAGCAAGTCAGTATCCAAGCTGGAATAACACCTCAGTCAAAGTCTCTGGCCATGTACTGGAACATGTTTCTTAAAGGAAAAAAAAAAATTCCTAAAGTTCTTCCAATTTTCTTTCGCTCTGTAGAGATTTGATCAAATGTACTTGGGGCTTCCCCATCACGTTCCCTTCCCACTTGGCTGTGGTGATCCTCATCATTTCCATGAATACAAGTGATGGGAATTCTGGGAATGTACCACAGACACGCATTTAATTTTGACATTCAATACACTGAAGGATTCAGGAACAGAATCCAAGCTTCAAGTCTTCCTCCCCCTGCTGCTAAAACCACTAGACTCTATTCCCCTCCTGCTACTGGGGTATAAAACCTAGGAGTTCTGACTCCCGTCCTCTTTTGCTCTAACCACTAGACACCACTTCTTTGCCAGAACCAGGAATACAGCCCAGGAAGTTTGATCCCCAGCCCCCAGCTTTAATGCCACCCTCCTAAGCCCGAGAATTATAATATAATAAAAGGCTTAGTCTGCGTGTCTGTCTGTCCGTAACGCTTTTGCCAAACTGTGCATGCGCTGCGGAGAGGGTGGGCTGCACAGACCCAAGTTTGCCCCGCTGCCGCAGAAGTCTGGCAGTGGGGAACAGACCTTCACAGCAGCAGGGCTTCCCCCCCCACCTCCCTGCCCGACGGCAAAGGAAGGGATCATGGTGGCAGTACCCCACTGCCACCCAGCCTGAATGCCCCCAAGAACAGCCAGAAGGGAAGGGGAGGCAGTGGGCAGGTAGGCAGGCAGATGCGGGCCAGGCGGGTTCAAAGCAGTGGGGGGAAGAGGGGAGCAGGGTCGGACGAGGAGCAGAGCAGGGGAAGAGATGGGATGCGGAGCTGGACGCAGGGCTCCATCCCTGCCAGACCCCCATCATTCTTGATGGGCAATTGGCTAGTAGAAAAATAAAGGCTCCAGGCATCACTTCTGTGCAATAAACTAGGGCTCAGAGCTCAGCACTAGCGCAATTCAAGGACTAGCCCCACTTAGTTCACACCCACTTGAAGTGATCATCCCTAGCCTTAGAGTCTATAGGATGTACAGTGGAAGGGGGTATGAGACAACTGGGACTCGGTGGTTAGTGAGCTTCAGGCATCCGGGTTTTCCATTTCCCATGGAAAAAAAAATGGAGGAAATAACGGATGTCTTATTTCAGCGTGGATTTGGCAGTTTTGCCATGAGCCGTCTTCAGGCTGGCAAAGCTCCAGCCTGCAGGGGGCTAGAAGGGAGCAGAAGGAGGGCTGTCAGGCAGGGGGGCACCATGTGCATATATATGCCACCAGAGCCTGGAGAGCAGCTCCCACAGGTAAGTGGCAGAGTGGGTTGAGGCCCCTGTAGAGAAGGGAGTTATGCGGGGGGGTTGCAATGCACTGCTGCAAGGTCCAGGCAGGGAGCAGGATGGGGCTGCAGGCGACTCATCCAGGGGCTGGGGGCGTGGGGCCAGCTGCCCACCGATGCACAGTCTCAGAGGGGCAGCGGGGCCGGTGCCCTCCAGATCTGTGTGCAGGTGTGCACTGCCCACTGCGGGCTTGAGCTCCCACCCTGCTGCCCTCCCCAAAGGCCTCCACAGCCTGCTGGCATGACCTAGTGCTGCAGAGCACAGTAGGACCGTGCAGCAAAACTGTTTCCCCTGCGAGCTCCGTGCTGCCCTGGCGATGTGTCCTGCAAGCAACCCCGCACAACTGCCCTCAAGCACAGGGGCACATCACCAGGGCATGCAGTGCTCACAGCAGCAGGCAGCTTTCCTGCATGGTCCCCCTGTGCTCTGCAGTGCTGGGTTGCACTGGCTGAGCTGCAGTGGCTGCAAGGGAGGGAGACCTGGGGGGGAGGGGGTCCTCCTGGTGGGGAAAAAAGAGGCACAGGCAGGGTCAGAGGGGCTGTGGGGAAGCTTTCATTTTAAATCACAGACTTTGTGTGGGGGGCATCAGAGAATTTGAGATTTCTTATCAGAGAAAACCAGGATCCCTGGTGATCTGCTCAACTACTGGACTAGTTTGCCAAAAGACCTGGGATCTAGAGAAACTTTGGGGCAGATGAAGCCTTGTCCAGAGAGTGGCAACAGCAGGGATCATTAACCATCTGCCCCTCCCCAAGTGTTTTTTCCAACTGGTGCCACAGTAAGTCTCTCTCCCATTTGTGAGGCAGAACAATGTCATCAGCTGACTTCCCAGACCCCTGGGGACGAAGCAGAGACAAAACCATCCCTCCTGCTCCAACAGCCATAAACACTTGTCTCTTTTCTTACACAGCCCTCAGAGGGTGGGGATGCTGTGCTGCATTAGCAGCCTCCTGCAGCCACACAGATGTAGACTCTTCTCAGATAGTTGGGAGTTAAACCTGCCTGGGTACAAGGCAAACCTGGCCCCATCAGCAGCACACAAGGGCAGGAAGGAAACCGGGGACAGAGGCAGGGGCTGCCAGCTATAAAGGTTGCTAGTTATCTATGCAACCATACATCCTTTTCCTCATCCCTCCTCCTCTTTCCACTCACACACCATAAGCACATAATGGTTCCTCCACCCTGTGCCTCTCCCTCGATCTCTCCCTCTCTGTCCCTCGCACTCCAAGCTGAACCAGCTGCTGGGATGGAGGGCTCCTGTGACTCCAGAATGCTGGCTGTAAGCATCTGTCTAACCAGCTGGGCAGCCCAGTGATATTTTCCTGGCACCCAACACAGGAGAAGCAACATCCTAGTCAGGCACAGACAGTGCTGCCATTAAGCAAGTGCTCAGGATTAGACAATCTCCTGGACCCCCGCAAAAGTGCTTAGAAATTGAGCCCAGCCACCCAGGGGTGCCTCTTCTCAGGGACCCCAGAGACTCAGCAAAGGGCAGCAGGCACCGCAGTCCAGGCTCTGCTCTGGACTTGGATCATCAGGAGCCAGCCAGCCGGGAGCAATCTGGGCACAGAGGAATGGAGGTGAGTAGTGCTTACTTCAAACCATTGGTCCATAAGAACAAGTCTTATCCTCTGGGGTGTCTGGAAGTGTGGGAGCTTGCTAGGTTGTTTGCTTTCTCAGCTCTTTAAAATGGGGATAGCAGCATGTCCTTGCCTCACAGGAACTTCAGGAGTATAAAGGCATCAGCAATAGTTGGGTACATACCTGCCCCCTATCCTCATAATAGCTGTGTGCCCAACTATTGCTGACACCTTCATTGAAGAGATATCGATAGATATACTGAGTTGAAATTAGAACTTTTTTTTTTTTTTTAAAAACTTTCCCGGTCTTGTGGATGTACATGGGGATAACCTTACACAGAGTAAGAGTGAATCACATTAGTAATGGTCTCAAGAAGGGGCCTTGTGTTTGCAGAGCACTGCATAAGTCTGTTGTCCCGTGTGAGCTCCTGATTCTGCAAAGACTTTAGGAGTAGTCTTCACTTTGTCCCATTCAGTGCTATAAAGCTACTGAATGACTACATTTCAGTGTAGTATCCAGAAAAGGACTGAAGGAGACAGGAATTGGGGTTGGACTAGGTGACCTCCAGGGATCCCTCGCAAACCTAATTTTCTATGAATTATGGGCAGGAACTGAAGGGGGTATTAATGTGCCTCCCAGCATGCAGGTAAGTGCCTACTAGTATTTTCAGAGTTTGCTCTTTGTCAGCCTGTCTGTCTAGACATCAATTGCTGTATAAGTACCTTTGAAAATATGGTCCCAAAGCCTCAATAAAAGTCAGCAGTAATGAGGTACTAATTTAGTTTCAACTCCCTTGGAGCCTCCATCTCCAGTGGTTTGAAGGACACATCCCTAGTTGGAAGGCATGTCATTCGGGGTGTTTTCTTCAAGCAGTCCCTGCTTAGTTTGTTGTCCTCATCATCGAGATCTTTTCCCCCTCATTTAGGCAAGGTCATTGTTCCTAAAAGTTTTCAGATTATGGACAAATGTATATTTTTTTAAAACAGGAGCTGGAGCTGCCATTGGGGAGCATAAATCAGCCATTATCATTTAACTGCCTAAACCAGCAGGGATTAATTAGCTACATCACTAGCCTAAAATGCTGAATGAAAAAGTTTAAAATGAAACGCGTTTGCTTCATTTGCAGACACAGAAGTCTGCAGATAACAGTTACATCTTAATAACTCATATCGAATTATACCAATAAGATGGTTACATCTTTCTATGTCCTTAATTTTTTCATTCAAATCTTCCAGCCATCTTACGACAGATAAACAGTAACAGTTAGTTTTTAAAAGTCAGCTCAAGTGGACACACATAAAATAGGCAGACAAAATTCTTTGGGTCAATCTGATTTCTTTGGTTAGAGCAATTAAGATAGATGGAAAAATTCTTTTTTTGCAGACTTTTGGGTACAAACACCCTGCCTGCCTATGTCTTTAGACTGACATGGCTACAGTCAATGCCCCCACAAATAAGTTGTGCAGGTTCAGGGATTTGCTCAACTCAAACAGTCTTTTACCCAGTCTCTCTCAGTCTCTAAGTACAGCTCAGCCCTTTATTTTCCAGGCACACTTGCCTCACAGGAGCCCTCTTGTATCAATCAGTGCTCAAGAACACACCATACATCCGTAAAGCATACCTCCCAGTCCTGAGGTCTCTTCTCAGACCTCCTTTGAGAAGGTGACTCCAGCTCCCTGCTGCTCTCTTAGCACTTCCAGCCTCTCTCAAAAATTTATTCACCTTCAAGGCTTGGAGTTAAGGCTGCAATTGGCTTTGAGGTAAGTGTGTTTCCGCTGAAGTGTTTTGGTGCACTGGTTACCCCATCCAGTGAATTACTGTTGGGCTTTGTGTTAGTGTAAATGTCATTCAGTTCATAGAACTTCTTGACTGAAAAATATATATAACAAGATATATGCAGTTATATGAAGGTAGTAGAAGATATGATCTGGAAATGCCCATCCTGAGGTCACAATTCAGCATCTGCTTGAATTCGGAAATTGGTTTGGAGCAATGTCCTAGTCATGATGATCTAAGGAATGTCTGATAAGTATAGTGGGTATTTACCATTTATTAGACCAACTCTATAGTTGGACCATCTCTATCAAATTGATGAAAGAGGCTGTTACCTATGAAAGCTTATACCTGTCTGAAACAATTAGTTTCTAGGGGTGGCTGTACATGTGATAGGGTTTTAGTCTTTAGGGTTGCCTTCTAAGTCCCCTAAATTGAAAGGGTGGGTTTTATTTTTCCATCACTATACATATGTTGCTGCCCTGGAAGCTGTAGGCGTCTGCTGAAAGCAGAAGTGGGGAGGAGCCCAATCCATTTTCTTCCCCCCACACTTTGCAAAGCCTGCACTCCTCTCCCATGGCCGGGGGGCCATTAATTTGCACCATGCGTCTGTCAGCTTACCCCCCAGCCTGGGAGAAGCAAGCAGGCTCCTCAGAAAAAAAGGCTTGGGCCCCTTGCCACTTCTCCTTCAGCAGGAGGTCTTAGGCCACCCGGGCATGGGCTGGCTTGACCCTAGGGCAGCTCAGGGAGGCAGCAGGAGGGCATCTGAGTGTGCTGGCAGCCAGAGAAGGCAGTGGAGAGAGTGCACAGGTTCCTGGAAGCCAAGACAGGCTTGGGAAGCTTTGGATCTGGTGCTTCCAAGCAGGGGCAGCACCCAGTTAGCTAGCAGCCTGCCTGGGCAGCACTGCACCCCATGCACCATCCCTGCCACCTTCTCTGGCTGCCAGCATACTCGGCCGCCCTCCTCCCCATGCTGCCCCAGGGGCAAGCCAGCCCATGCCCAGGTTTCCTGCAGGCCACAAGAGCCTGTTGAAGGCAGAAGCAGAGAGGGGCCCCATCCTTTTTTTCTGCAGAGCCTGCCCACCTCTCCCATGGCTGAGAGCCAAGCTGACTAATGCGTGTAATGTTCCCAGTTGCAACACTGCAAACTAAACTACGTCAGGATATAGTTTAGCTTGCAATGATGCAAACTCATAACCCCCAAAACTCACACACATGTAATGTGTGATGCCATTAAGCCACACCAACATTTTTTGTCCCATGTACAAGCATCCTAAAGTGGCACACTGCCAGCCCTCTGGTTATGGGATATAGCCCGCTAACTACGTAAAAATGCTCCCTTTAAGACTGCCAAAAGGGCTATAGATGTGTGGAGCAAAAACAAATTATTAGAAGCTACAAAACAACTAAAGAACTGTTGAAATAGAAAGCCTAATTATATAAAAAGTCATAAGTGTTTTGCCTGACATAAACCCACGTTCATTACCAGATAAAAATCACTCTTTTAACTCCACTATTTAAATGAAAATATTCCCTTAAAAGAGAGGAAGAGAGCAGGATTGTTGGTTGCAGCCAAGTAGATCTAAGAACATAGGCAGACAAGGTTCTTTGGGTAGATGTGATATCTTTTATTAGACCAACTAAATAGTTGGAAAAAGTGTTCTTTGCAAGCTTTTGGGCACAAACACCTTTCTTCAGACATAGGGAGAGTCTACTAGTATTGTGTGTACTCTCCTGGGTAGAAGAAGGAAGAGAGCAGTAAACCTGGGAAAGAAAAATGTCCTCAGAAGTAGCTACAAAAGAAGCAAAAGACAGTTGACTTGGACACAATTATGTAGAAGAAGTCATTTTTTTATCTGGCCAATAGATCTGGGTGTCTCTGATTCTTTCACAGACCAGAGGAAGAATATTGTGCCCAAAGCTTGTCTGACACCCCCCCACACCTCCACCACCCACCAAGCATACAGTTGTTGCAATAAGAGATATTACCAAACAAATCTAAGCTTGGGGAAAAAATTCTTTTATGGCAGATTGTTTAATCATCTTAATCAGTTTAAATTAATGGTGCATAGACTGTCAATTACCATTGATTTGTGTTCTTGATTCATTTTGTTTCATGTATTATTCCATTACAATCAAAGATCCTCAAAAGCATGTAGGTGCCCTGTTGTTTAAGATGCTCAAGTTTATCATTTATATACCACTGAAATGCTAAAGAAAAAACAACAGCATTCAGCTGGTAGGTAACCCCGAGGGGTTTAAGTCTTCTAGGCACCTAAACGTGCATTGATAGGCACACACGAATCCATCTACCAACCCAGCAAACAAAATGCTCAGAGCCCTGACCTGGAGGCATTGGGCTGTTATTCTCCACATAAGTTGGTGGAACAGACATCTTGCTAATGGCACCTACTTTTAGCCATGCTCCAAAAAGCCAGCTACATGGATGGAGCAGTGCATCTTCTACTCGTGGCACTCCAGAAGGCTACAAGAGTGCTGTGTTCAGATCTCTGCTCCACTATGAGGACGAGTAGCTTTGTCTCTTAACTCCTATGTAGGTGTGTTCTGGGGAGGACTGCTTAAGTTCCTGCCTGTTGGACCCTTCCACTGTGTATAAATAACTAAATATATACTGGTACATAGAAAGGCTGACTGCAGAGCTCAGTAATTTGTACACTCATGTAAGATATAGAATCACAGAAAGAAAGAGCTAGGGGGACCTTTGGAGTTCATCTAGTCCAACCCCCTACTCAAGACAGGTACATCCCAATCCAAATTTTCCCATACAAGCACTTGTCTAACCTCTTCCTAAAACTCCACAAACAACCATGTCCCACAACTACAAGGGATGTACTCCATGGACATCTAGAGCACCCTAACCTGCCACAACTAAAGCAGGGAGATGAGGGCAGTATTGCTATCCTGCCACTGCAAGGTTGTTAAATACATTCAAGAAATCCAAGCAAAAAGATCAGGCCACCCACCCACCAACCCCCACCTCCCCACAAAAAAAAAAAAAAAAAAAAAAAAAAAAATTAAAAAAAAGAGAACCCAGAATCTGTATCTATCTTACTGTGGGGTAAAATTCCTCCCTTCCCCCAAATGTGGTCATTGGTCTGATCCTGAGCATCAGAATCGGCACACCCCACTCACAGTCTCCTGCCTTGGCTGTAGCCAACACCCAATGCATCTGAGGAAGGCAAAGGAAAACACACACATGCACACACCCTGACACCTGTAGCAACAGGACAGGGGAAAATTGCTTTCTTGCCCCATGTGGCAACTAGCAAACCCTAAAAACCTCTCCGTTTTGTTCTGCGTCCTAGGGACAGCAAATGACTCCATATGAACAATGAGGGTTCAGGTTTCTCCATCAATATATCTTTAGGCATTAATACAAAGGTGGAAAAGCTCCATGGAAGAGGAAGAGAGAGACCCATCTTTCTATACCCAATAACCTGAAAGTCAGTGTGCTCACGTAGGATGTGGGATTGCATTCCAAATCCAGTTAGGCAAAGCAGAGATAATCTGCTGTCTGGCAAGTGACACAACCACTGGGTCTTCTGGGGTCTCTCTCTCCCTCTTTTTCCATCAATACTAGAACCTACAATACCTCAGCAGATGACCAGGTCTGGCTCAAAACCTGAAGAAAAAAGGATGCAATTACTTGGTCAGAGACAGGCTCCTATCTCCAACCCCCTGCCTCAGCTTCAGTAATACCTCCACTGCATTTCATGTTACCTTTGTCCTTTCTTTCAGCAGGATGAAAGAGGCACTGGCAGCTCCCAAGGAGAGTTCATCCTACTGGGCCTTTCTGACAACCAATACCTGCAGATACTGTTTTTTATGGTCTTCCTAATCTCCTATGTCCTGACATTGTTATGGAGCCTGGCCGTCACTGTGGTCTCAGAGCTGGATCCCAGTCTCCAAACACCCATGTACTTCTTCCTCATTAACCGCTCTTTCCTGGATCTCTGCTCCACCACCGCCACAGTGCCTCAAATGCTGGTGAATTTACAAAGATCCCAGAAGACCATCTCGTGGACTGGCTGCATGGCTCAGCTCTTCATCTCCCTTGGCCTGGGTTCCACTGAGTGTGTCCTGCTGGCAGCCATGGCCTATGACTGCTATGCTGCCGTCTGCCACCCCTTGCGCTACACGGCCATCATGAGCCGCAGCCTCTGCTGGCTGATGGCAACTGCATCCTGGTTTAGCGGAATGACTGCCTCCTTTGTGCAAACGTGCTTGACCCTGCGACTACCCTTGTGTGGGCACAATCGTATCAATGACTTCTCCTGTGAAGTGCCAGCCCTGCTCAGCCTGGCCTGTGCCGATACCTCCATTAATGAGGCTGGGCTCCTTGTTGGCTCTGCGGTCATCTTGCCAGTACCTCTGGGCCTCAACCTGGTCTCCTACGGCTACATTGGTGCTGCAGTACTGAGGATCCGCTCAGCTGAGGGCAGGCACAAGGCCTTCAACACCTGCACCTCCCACTTGGCTGTGGTGTCAATCTTCTTTGGCACAGCCATCTACACTTACCTACAGCCCCCCTCTCAGCATCCCCAGGACCAGGGCAAGATAGTTTCCCTCTTCTACGCCTTCATCACTCCAATGGTGAACCCTCTGATCTACACACTGAGAAACAAGGATGTGCACAGGGCCCCCAGGAGAGCCCTGGGAAAGCAGTGCTGGATGCAACAGTCATAAGTCTGAAATATGACATGGAACTGGCAGACTTGGAGTATGTGCAAGTGGGATAGAGATCCCTGCCCTTTAGTCGGGCTGGGGTCTAAGCTGGCGAAAGGTGGAAGAGACGTGATAGGGCTACACAGAGGAGGTATATTCTCATTCCCCTTTCAGACCACACTGTGGGAGCAGCATCCAGGGACTTTAAGTTTTTGAATCAGGTAAACATCCTCCTGTTCCTTCCCCTTCATGCACAGAGGTACTTCCCTGTCATCCTCTCCCCTCCCCTCCCTTCCCTTCTCCACCCACCGCTGCCACTGTTGCCTCTACCTCTGGCTGTCCTGCAGTTGGGCTGAACTCCAGAACTGTTCCTGCTCTGCTCCACGTAGGCTATGGAGGGACCTGAGTTCAGCCCTAAGCAGCAGCAGGTGGTTTCCCCCTCCCTGCCCGCTCCTCTCAAGTGTTCCCCATCATCCCAGGAGACGCTTTACAGAAAGGGAACCCCCCCTCACCTCCACTGCACCCACCACAAGTGCCGTTACAGTCCCCAGCTAAGCCCAACTCCCCATGCTATCCACCCTCTCCCCAAAACTGGCAGAAGGTGAAGCATGGCAGCCATCTTGCAGAAGTGACTTAATGCTCGTCTTCTTCCATGTTTCTGTTTAAGTGAAGGCTGATTTGGGGTAAAAGGTACATGTGCTATGCCAGTAAATTTGGTGACACCTTTGTTGATCCCTCTGTCTTCTGAGATAGAGTTAAGGGTCTTGAGCTTTTGCGTTTTCTAGGACTGTTTAAAGTAACATTTATTCTACTGAGATTGTTTTAACGTAAACACAAATGGTAAGAGAGCCTGTTTCTGCACTACCTACCTTATTACTATGCTACCTAGTTACTATTTCCATGCTCAGATGTGTCACTGAAAACCTACTATGTGACATACAAAGTTGTTGGCCTTCACATTAAACTGCAAGGGTTAAAATGGTGTTGTAGCCAGGATATAACCAGGCAAACTCATGTGGGTGCCTCAAAGAGACATCTTTAGGGGTATGACTATGAGGGGCAGTGGTCAGGACTTTTGGGGGGGAAAAACATTTAAAGAAAACTGTTGCATTCTCTTTCTTTACTGTTTTGTTTGGGAGCATTCACGTCACTGAATCAAGGAGCAGGTTTTTCTTCATTTTTCCATTAACACGTGGGCTGCCTATGCACATGCTTGGGGGCTCTGGGGAGGCTGTTTTAATTAGAGCATTTCTGGACACCTGCTTCAATTAAAAAGACTTGCCATCATATATATTAAGCCCCCCCCGGACATTTCAAAATGCAGTTCCCTTTATCTGAAGGTCATTCAATGAGATTTTGTTAAAGCATCCCTGCAGCTATTTTGAAATGCGATGGGGGCTTAATGCATGCGACAGGGAGGTGACGCTGGAGCTTTCCAATTAGAAGGCAGAGCAGACTCGAACGTGCTCCAGCGTGCTCCAATCAGAACACAAACTAACCTGTCTATAGACAGCCAAGCTTACTAGGGGCTGAGGACCAAGGTAACCGACCAACTAGCGTTATGCTTGCAATATGATCGTGCTAGTCAGCATTATTGTCTCGAAATGTTTTTATAAATACTGGCCGTGTCCCCTCCCAACAAGTACAGCTGGCCACTAATGAGTGTGTGGCAGAGCACCTTTGGGATGCTCGCCATGTGGCGGGGGCTGCACTAGGCTGGGGCAGAGCCCAGCAGGGAAGGCAGCCAAGTGAAGCCCCCCAGATCTTATTCCAAGGGGGGAGGTGTGTGGTGGAGCACCTTTGGGGGTGCTCGCCACTTGAGGGCTCTCAGGCTCCAAGGGAAGCCTGCTTGGGAGGAGCAGCAGAGGAAGCCTCCCCCAGGTATCATTTTAAGAGGGGAGGTGTGTGGCAGGGCAATGTTGGTGCTGCCTATATAAACAGATCAGTTCCCTACTGGCAGGACAGGTATCAACTGGAGGTAAGGACAGGAGCTGTAGGGGATGGTTTGGAGGCTCCTGGTCCTGGACGTGACCTAAAACTGCGCCCTGCTGGGAGTGGGTGGCCTGGTGGGGCTCTCTGTGGCACGGGAGCCTCCAGGAAATGCCTGGCCAGTGACCACCCCGGTGAAAGGCAGGTGGGAGCACCGTAACCCTAGCCCTCACCTTCGGGTGGGTTTGCGTAACACCAGAGGCAGTGGGGGCCAGGCACAGCTACAGCCAGCCGGGGCCCTATGGGGTGCAAGACCCCGAGGAGAGAAAGTGGGGGCCAGGCTGAGGTATTCCTATCAGTCCTCATTTTATGCTCATGTGCCTTTTAGGCTGATGTGGTATCGTTGTGTTTGCAGGGGGCTCACCAACCTTGCCTCTCCAATGAGAAGCCTGACTTAATCAGTTCTGGATAACTTTTGTTCACTGGGACAACTGGCATGTAGATAAAAGCAGAGTAGATGGTTAAAACACTGACAGAACCAAGAGAAAAGGAGCATGCTCCACTAGGTTAAGCTTTGGCATCACTTCCTGTTTAAAGGTTGACTCTTCCAGATGCTATACCATAAGCATGCTTAGGGATAGGCTGTGTTAGGCCCTGTGGGGATGCTGGGTATGATGGCAGCGCAAATTTAACATCATTGGATTTCTTCTAAACCCTCCCTAAAAGAACCATAGCATTTCGCAAAGCCTAAATATTTTTTAGCATGTCCTTGACCATAAATAGGTGCAAGTCTGGCTCTGCTCCTCCCCTGGGGGATCCCAATTGCACAGCTTGCATCTCAGCTCCCCCAGGGAATCAACCACCCTTTCAAGGACATTATATTAAGAAACATTTTCATGGTTAAAGTTAAGGAAGTGGCCTAAGAAGAGGAAAATTTCCATAGGCTCTCTCAAAGGAACAAGTTTCCCAGAAAGAGTCAGGCTGCACTAGCACTTACACATCATTTGCAATACAGCATTGCCTGTGCAAGCTTACCGAATATGCTTAGTGGGGCCACAATCTAGTCAAGCAGCTGAGTGGCAAAATGGCATCAGCTAGACTAGAATCAGCCAGGTATGTACAAGGGGGCAGGCAAAGCCCAACATTTTAACCCTGAAAAAAAAAGAGGGGGAAGTAGAAGATTCACTTTTTAGTTCCCATAACCTAGCGGTTATCCAGGGAGTAGCAAATCCAAATTCCCCCAGCCCCCTCCCCAAAGAATCTGAATCTGCAGCTCCTGCCTCCTGGCAAAGCATTATGGCCACCAGGCCACAGTCCAGACATTGCCCAGACCCCTCTCTAGATTTCTTCTTAAGACTGGTTCAGTCACAGGCAAGAGAGGCAGATATATTGGACTACTCATGAGCTAGAAGAAAGGAACCCTGTCTTCTTGCTTAACCCATTGCTCTCACTGGGGCAGAAACTCTTGGGGAATGAAACCTCAGACTTGGGTCTTCTCCTCCCTAGGGAAATGCCCTAAACATTAAGCAGCTGAGCTAATAAGTGAGAAAGCCCCTCCGCCTCCCTTCCAGCATGCGTATGCACAGAGCAATTCTGTTTTACTACAAAGTGAAACAGAATCTCGAGAGGTAAATTAGTGCTAAAGACTGCAGCTAGGTGACTGTACATGCCATATAGGCACATAAAGTAAAATATGATTTAGCCCATATATGATTGTTGCTCTGCACTTCTTCAAGGTAAGTTCATAACCTAAACTTCCAGAAGTCAGAGAATCATTATGAATCCTGTTGCTCCCATTTTTAGAGAGAAGCAGCTGAAACAGAGATGCTAGTTTAGTTGACCTCCCCGGCATCACATAGGAAAATCTGTCACAGGCCTCTACGCTTCCTAGACCTAACACCTGGGCCATCATTTCTTGTGCCTCACCAAACATCTCTCCTCTTCCTCATCAGTGTTTATAGCAGGTTCAGGATTATTGCTTAGCGCACAGAGCCTTTAAACTCATTAAATTCCTTAAACAGAGTTCATAAAGGGGTGACTTGCAGTGCTGGGGTCTTGTCTCAACCCTGAGAAGGTGCTGCTGGCTTCATGCTGGTTCCTTGGTGCTGCACTGCAGTCTTCCTTCTCGCTCTCACACGTGAGTTCCCTCTCCTGGTTTCAGAGATGCTGCTGCCTCAAGCCTTGCAGCCCTGGGTCTTTGACCAGACCCTGAGAGAGTTCTTATCCCTGCGTTGCACTCACACCCACACCCTGTCTCTCCCTAGAAACTTTTAACTTCCTGTGGCCAGCTAATCATCCTCTAACATTGTTCGTGTGGAGCTAATGCTCCATGATTATGCCTCGTTGTTCAGGGCCAGCACAACCAACCAGCCAAGCATAGCTTGCCACCTAGGGCAGCAAATTAAAAGGGATGGCAAACATGGAGTGCACACACTTTGCACATTTTCATTAGGAGCTCCCTCAGTTGTCTGGTCATGTGCAGAATTGAGTGGAGCAACTCTGGCACTGCCAAGCCTCCACTCCAGGGCTCTGTCTGGTGCCCATCCTCGCCAGGTCCCACGTATGTTACAAGGATGGGGTGGCAAAGTTTTGTTTGCCTAGAGTAACAAAAGTCCTTGTGCTGCACCTGTTCTTGTTCTTCCAGGATAAGAAGTTCAATTACCCTTAGAACCAAGCAATAAAGTGGAAACGTAGTGCAACCAGAAACTTCCTTAGAAATCTCAGTCATTCAAAGAATCTACCAACACAACCTGAGCTCTGGCTCTGTGAGCAATTCCCTGCAATACTTTTAACTAGGGACCTACTTAAATTGCAGTTTCATGGTTTCCATGAAAACTGAAACCATTAAAAACAGTCATCTCCACACACACAAAAGGCATTGGCTGTGATTTCCCAGGAAGTCAATAGGACTGTGCAAAATTTCACCAGCTGTTTCGTTTCGACTTGTTCCAAGCTCGAAACAGCAAAATCAAAATGAAACGAAGGGCTTTGAAACAACCTCGAAATGAAGTGAGGGCAGTCAAAACATTTCAAAACATTTCAAGTTTTGAAGCTGAAGCTGGGCTTGCCTGTAGGGAAACAGAAAGTAAGTAGAGGGAGGGGGAAGGACTGCTCTGATACTGACTGTGCAGCTGGCCACTGACAGTGATCCTTCCCTGAAGTCCCTTCCAATCTCAGTGCTCTGGGGGAGGGATGGTAAAGCAGCATAAAAAGCAGCAATGTTTGAACTGAGCTGTTTTCTGCCTTGGGGTCAATTACTAAGCTGTGTCTTCCAGAAGCTCAGCAGCATTAGACGACAAAAGGCTACCATTCATTTCCTACTTGCTAGCCTAGCAAGTGGGATTCATCAATAACTTTTGTTTTAGTTTCCTTTTATTTTATTATTATTATACTCATTGATTAATTCCCTTCAATTTATTCCTCCCCCAAAATCTTTTTGTTTAGTCTATTTTGATTCTTTTCAAATCTGTGCTCTCTCTCACAGTGTGCATTCCATTCACGTGCAGGGAAGCACAGCATAATTATATAGCATATTACAATATAGAATTTATATAGGAAGACATACATACATACATACATATTTCTTTTATTTATTACATAAATATATAAATACATACATACATTATATAAATACATATACAATTATCTACATATATTACAGAAATCGGATAAAATTATAGAAGAACACACAGATTTTCTGGCACACCAAGGCAAAGACGCTATGAAACACACCATGAAGGGTGCTGGAAAGGCAGGTGGCCAGCCTTCAGGGAAGGGCAGAAGAGTGGGTAGAGGGAGAGCTGTAAGTTCCCTCCCCCAGCCCTCCCAAACTGAGACGCAACCTCTTTCCTATAACTAGCAGGCATGAGGCTTATACTAGTTCTACAGGCAGCAAGGAGAGGGGAGCAGTGCCAGTGCCACTGCCTGTGCCTGAGTCTCCAACCTCTCCAAGAGCACCAGCCATACCCCACCCACCACTACCACCACCATGACAACAAGCTGCAGCATGATAGTTTCCTCCACCCCCATTTCACTTCCCATGCTGAGCCTTCCAGTGCAAGAGGAAGAGCTGGAGCTGGATTTCACAGTGCCCTAGCAAGAGAAATTCTGGGAAAGAAGGGGGAATCATCTGAGTTTGTGCTCCACACTCCACAAGTTTCCCCTAGAGACAGGTCTCCTTCCCCAGAAGGCACTTTGGAGGAGGTTGAGGTAGAGGTTGTGGAGGCAAGTGGCTCAGCTGAGTCTGCTCCTCCTGTTGCTGTGCCCCTGCCTGCTGAGGAGGGGAAAAAGCAGCATCCACACATGCACCTGCACCCCAGAAGTGAGCGGGTAGTGTGGTCTGGGATCATTCTGAGCTGGCAGATGATCCTACATATGCTATCTGCCTGCACTGCCAAGCCAAAACCAGCCAGGGCAAGGGAACACCACACATGAGCACCACGGGGATGCTGATGTACCTCCGTAGGCACCACCCCCTTACCCTTGCTCCTCCACAGCCTGGCACCAGTGGGAGCATGCCCAAAGGGAAGTCCCCCTCTCCCTCCAAGGCCCCCATTCCCCAGAAGCTGAGGAAGACCACCTTGGAACAGTGGGGGAAAGGCAGGGACAAAGAGGGGCTCGTTACCAAGGCAAATGAGGTCACCCAGAGCACTGGGGAGATGCTTGCTTTAGATGGCCAGCCCTTCTTGTTAGTTGAGCAGCCAGGGTTCAGGCGGCTCATGGTGCTTGTGGCCCCATCATACTGCATGCCCACACACATCACCTTCAGCAGGGCTATGGTGCTCTCCCTGTATGAGGCAGGTAGGGAGTACTTGAGGGAGAAGCTGTGCAAGGCAGGTCCACAGGTGGGCTTACACTTCACCTTGGACATCTGAAGCAGCTGGGGTGGAGATCATGCCTACCTCTCCATCACACGGCACTGGTGTGACCAGTCAGGCTGTCAGTGGGTTCTTCTTCAAGCTGAGGTGATGGATGAGTCCCACATGGCAACAAAGATCATGGGGGCCATGAATCGCTTGGTGCAGGGGTGGCTTGTTGGGCAGGGTGAGCTCACCCGCGGGTTCATCATAATCGCTGACAATTGGGCCAATATGGTCAAGGTGGTCTGTGATGCCAACTTTGTTGGTATCCGCTGTGTGGCACACAAGTTCCACCTCATTGTTAGTGACACCTTGGAGGGGGACAGGGCTGCCGGTGACAGTGGCAGCAGCACCAGCAAGCTCATTTTCAAATGCAGGAATGTGGCGGGCTACTTCCAGCAGAGCATCAAGGGGGGCAAGATGCTGCGGGACAAACAGGCAGAGCTGAGCATCACGCAGCACAAAATTATACAGGATGTGGAGACTCAGTGGAACTCCACATACCTGATGCTTGAGGCATCGGGGGTGAGGGATAGGCTGGGGTGGGGGGAAAGGGGGAATGTAGCAGGTAGAAGTGGAGAAGTACAAGTATGAACTGCACTTCATCAACCTCCTAGGTAGAGAAACTCATGTACTCAATAATATAGACATTGGAGTTCTGACACACTGCAACCTGCCGGACATCTGATTCCCCAGGTACCTCTGCACTTTTACCTTCGCTGCTACATCCCACTTCCCCACCCCCACCCCCTGCCCAGCCTGTCCCTCACCCCCTGATGCCAGTTGGTGGAAATGGAGACTTTCTTGCCTGCACTGCATGCCAGGCCAGCCTCTGGCTTCTTTACTATTCCTTCCATCCAGGAACAGCACACACACCAACTGCAGGTGCTTCCTCAGCCTGACAGAGGGTTTTTCAACCCCAAAACCTTGCTAAGATATATTTCTGTAACTATTCAGTTGGTCTACTACAAGACACCAGATTAGATTGACCCAAAGAACCTTGTCTGCCAGTGCCATGTCCTTAGACCAACACCCCTAGCACCTGTCCCCAGTCAGCTGGCCAGGAGGATGCAGGGCCCTGGGCACATCTAAGTCCCACAGCTGGGGCTGGCAAGGAGAGTTCTCTGGCAGCTGCTGGAGAAGAAGCTCCTGCAGAAAAGGAAAGAAAGGCTCTAGTCTGTGACAGTTTGGCTGCCTGAGATGCTGCTGGTGCTACTGTGCTGCTCACCAAGTTATTACCTGTTGTTCTTTAATGTGATGGACCAGGATGAGGCTGTAGAGGTGGAGGCGGCCTCATTGGGTCACACTACCGTGTTGTGTAGAGGCCCCAGAACCAGTGAGGGCGCACCTTAACACACACTCACAAAATCACACGTCATGAGTTTTGCTGGTCAGCAGCTTGAGGTGCAGTTTTCCAGAAACCCCTGCACCTATCTCCTCGAAACTTGACAGGCTTTGTGGCCTCTGCAGGGGCTACCCTCCCTGGTGTTGTCATTTGAATCAGGAAGAAATGAGAAAGTTATGATAGTTTCATGATTCCCCATTACAGCCTATAGGCGAAATGTCAAAACAATGTCAACAAAACAAAATGGAACAGTGCTTTCGAAATGCAACAAAACTCAAAATGAAACACTGTCCCATTGAAATGGTGAAACCGAAGTTGAAACGAAATGGTGCTGTTTCGCACAGCCCTAGAAATCGACAACAACAACAAAAACTTAATGAAAATAAAGTGCTAACTCCCCATTGGAAGTCATCTGCCCTTTTTGCTGCCACAGCCCATCCTTTCAGCCCACCCAGTAGGGGAAGGCACTAGCGGGTAGGATGGCATGAAGGGCAGCAGCTAGTATGGCAGCTGCCCTCTCATGCCTCTCCACCAATCAGCATTGAGGGGGAGGACCACATGAAGGACAGCCAGCAGTCAAGATGGTGACCACCCCCTTGTCCCTCCTCCCCCTGGGGCCTCTCCATCAATGAGTACTGAGGGGTGGGGCCACAACAAAATTACCCCAAAATTGGCTGTTTGGACTGTGAGCAAGCTGTGACAATTGCATTCTCTTGCCGCAAGTTAGGTAGGTCCCTACCTATAACCCACCTCATAAAACAGTGCCCTTGCAGAGAGTAAAGAACATTCAGGGAACCAGTCACCGGAATTCCTTAGAACAGAGCTACCAACTCCTCCGGTAGGAGGCAGCTGCTCAGGCACAGGACCTGCTCCCCTGAAAACAACTCTGGGATTGCCGCATCAGAGGACCCTTCATTTATCTTTTTATCTTCTTCACTCTCATCTGCAGACTCCTCTGTAACACTATTCTTTTACTTATCTTTTGTCTTACAGATCCCATGGCATATTGACAAGATAACCCCGATATGTTGCTATTATCACAACCTATGGAATTTAGTACAAGAATATGGCAGATGGGCAATCACGATAAAGCATTCACCTCTTCTCCTTGATGACACACAGAAGGCAGAGGGTGCTGGAAGAGTGGCTCAGGCCTGCTCTTACCCAAGGCCTACCACTCTCCAGATCACAAAAATTATTCTGTTAAGCCTTTTCCAACTGGTGCCTCCATGATCCAAGAACATTGCACCCATATGACTGGAGGGGATGCACATAATCTTCACAACATATTTCTAAGCCCAAGGCAGGACAGGGCTAAAACTATGTTGGTGTGGACTTTCCATTCATCTTTCCTGGACTTCTGAAGCTGAAGTTTGAACACTTCTGGTTTACATGAGGCTGAGCTGGGAATTTAGAATGGACTCACTTGGAGTCTCTGCTGAGGGAAGGGAGCAAGAGAAGAGAATGAATCCTAGAGCCATTACTCCTGATTTACACAGGGGTGAATGAGAAAGTAATCTGGTCAGTCCATTGGAGTTACTCTTCATTAAACCATAGTTAATGAAAACAATAAATCTGGCAATGTTACACCAAAGGGTTCGCTTCCGATATACACAGGGGTGAGTGATGGAAGAATCAGTAACCTTGGAGAGCACCATGAAAATATTTATTGTCCTGTTCCTTGTTATCATGCTATGTCTCTCGTGTGTTAGACTTATTTTCCTTCTGGATTCACTTTGAATAACTTCTGGATCAGGCACAAAAACATTTTTACTGACCTGACAGCGCCACTTTGCCTGGCATGGGTTAGGCCTCACTAGAGTACTCTATGCAGTTCTGGGCATGGCATTTTGAAAGGAATGTGGAGAAGTTATAAATAGTCCAAACGCAAGTCACAAAAATGATAAAGTGCTTGGAAAACAAGCCATATGTGGAGAGGCTGAGAGAACTAAGCATGTTTAGCTTGCAGAAAAGGTGATTAAGAGGGGAACATGGTAGCAGTCTTCAAATATATGAAAATCTACCATAAAGAAGAGGGAGGACAATTTTTCTCCCTTTTTTGCAGAGAGTAGGACACACAGTAACTTGAAATTGCAGTGTAGTGTGTTTATATTGGATACCAGGAAGAACTTTGTCACTGTTAGAAGTAAGGCAGTGGAGTAGGCTGCCTAGGGAAGTTGTGGAATCTCCTTCATTGAAGTTTTCAAGAAAACATTGGATAACGTGAGCCACTGGTGCAATGCTTGAGTGTGCTGCCAAGAGTAACAGTTGAAAGCCCAGGAGTCCCTGTGACAGGCTGTGAGGTGCTTGAGTCGTGCTGTAGAATGGAGGGTATCTGGTTGTCCCATGTTTCTGAGCTTTGCTGGTCACCACTTGGGGCCAGGAAATATTTTTTTCTTCTCCTGTTGCTATCGATATCAAGGGACATCTGAAGGGATGGGGAAAGAGGGGCAGGAGGGAGGCAGTGAAGAAGAACCACCTTGAACTGAGCATGACTCCTCCATGCCCTGTTGCTTTGGTCAGCTCTGAGATGCAGGAACAAGCTCCAGGGTGATTGGGAGAGGAGGGAGGGACAGATGATCCTGGGACAGGCAAGCAGCACGTTCAGCAGCTGTTTTTCCTGGCAAGCTTTAATTCCTCTGAATCCTTGCACTCTGCACATGTGGTGAACACCATGACAGTACTTCAGGCAACAGGGATGGCTTTTATTACACAGCACAATGGGATTGTGGAAAACAATCCCATTGTGGATTGTGGAGATATATGGAATCAGTTAAAAAAAAAAACAAGTAAAAAAAATCCAGAAAGTGTAACCAAGCGGTACAGAGGTGAAATTCATTATTCCTCTGTGGATGCGAGTATACCATGGGCCTGGTGTGACCTTAGCTTGCATAAGTAGCACGTCCTCAGGTGCCGGAAGCCATTGCCAGATAACCTTTCAGGCAGCAATGTCCACTTGCCTGATGGCTGTGGGTGCTTATTCACACTCCTGCTGCAGGGCCTCTCTGTAGGAAGGTGAAGCTTGATGGCAGCATGTGTCCCCATGGGCCAATGGATGGTCCTGCCAATCCATTATATCATAGGGTGATGCAAATAGCAGCAAGGGTGCCCTCTGTCTTCAGGCTCAAGGCAGACAGGAGGTGATACCTGAACTGTTGTCCCATCTTCATGGAGTCACTGAGCATCTTACTGGCCCACTCTGCAATGGCCGCATGGCGCTGGTGGGCTCCTGCATGCTACCCAGCAATCCGCGTGGCAGTGTGCCAGGACTCTTTGATGTTGTACCATACTATTGCCAAGTACTGGCAGTGGTACAGCTACTCTTCCTCCCTCCACTGCCTGATCTCCACAACCCAGGAATGGCTGCCCTCCACCAGAGAAGCCAGCATGTCAATCTTTGAGCAGGCACTGGCCTTCCTTGGCTTGGAAGCCTTCTGGGCACCAGACTCAGAGTGCATCCTTGGGGATTATCTGGTCCTGCAGTGCTGCCACCACCATTTGCAAGTGTCAGGCCTGAAAGTAGATTGCAAGGAACAGGATTTCATTGTTCTGTTGGCTGCCACCCTGATATAACAAAGAACTCCTCAACTGAAGTTGCAACTTGCAAAGCCATCTAGCCAACAGACAGGCTTAGTCATGCTGCTGACTCTCAGCATGGTAAATTCACGCTCCCCTCTGCTCCCTAGGGACCCAGGAAAGTTGCTGCCCTGAAAGATGTGGGACATTTCCTCACTGAAGGTGCACATGACCCTGCTGGCACTCAACATACAGTTGTCATCCTATGTCCTCATGAACCACAGCCTCAGTTATCTTGCACTTGGACCAACAATGGACTTAGTCACCATCATATCCCAGGCCACCATTTTCTTTGTGATCTGTTCATACAACACCTTGCTTTTGTGGCTTGACCTGAGCAGGTTCTCAATCTCACCCCAGATGCAACGAGATCAATTACCTCTTTCCCAATCCATTTGGTGCCATGCTTGTCCATGGTGCCAGAAGTGGATTGTGGGGCCATGGTAGAGGAAGAATGAATGGGTACATGGTGGTATGGAAATCTAAACTTGCTTTGGTGGGTGGTAGATGGATAGTTCTGAGGATCTCCCTGATCGGTGAATGGATGGAGAGATGGCAGTTCTTGGCAGTTGGTGGTGCTGGCAAATTCAGACTAAATTTGATCTTGGGCAGGTGGTGAGCATGAAATGGGTAAGCTTCCATGCAGGGTAATTAATAGATGGGGGTGATCACATTGGGCAGGTTACCTCTGGGCAGTAGAGTTCTGCCATCAGGGCCAAAACAGCTACACAAAATTCAAGAGGGACCAGAAATGGGGTTAAAGCAGTGCATTGTGGGATGCCTAGAGGACCAACCAGGCTGCTTTTCCTGAGTTTTTGCCCCTGGAAAACTGTTCAGTTGTTTTTTTGTGATATCCCAGAATAAACTATTATCACTTCTTATCCTCCACCTTTTCAAGCTTCTCCTGGGACAAATCCAATGCCTTTTTGTTGCCTGAGTCAGTGTCATCATTCGAGTCTCTGTCTTGTTCATGGGGAAGGACAGTGCTATCAGCTTCCAGGTGAGCTCCCAGCCCCCATGGGGAGGCAATGCTGAAACAACATACTCCTCCTGCTCTAATATCCATAAAAACTTGTTTCACTCCCCACACAGCCCTTTGGAATTGGGGGCAGAGATGCTGGGATGTGAGGAAGAGCCTCCTGCACTCACAGATATGTGGATTCTTTCAGCTGGATTTCAGAGCTAAGCCTACCCAGGTGCAAGACAAACCTGGCTCAATCAGAAGAGGGACTCAAAAGCAGAAGGGGAACTAGGAACAAAAGCAGGGATCATCAGCTGTAGGGGGTAATAGCAACCCATCCATCCATCTGTTCATACAAAGGTCCATCCACTCAGTCTCTGTTTTTCCAACCACCACATCTAGCTCTCTCCCTCGCTCACACACTGAGAAGCCTTGGCTGCTAGGGTCAGGGTTCCCATAATTATAGGGTGCTAGCTCCAAGTGTCTGCCACAGCTGCACCATCCGCCACCCAGCAAGTTTATCCTGGAGCACAGCAGCAGGTGAGGTAGCATCCCAGAGTCAGGCACAGACGGTGCTGCTGCACAGGAAGGGGTCAGAACTAGCTGATCTCTCTGACCTCCATAAGGACCCTTAGAAATAGAGCTTGACCACCCAGGAGTGCCTTGTCCCAGGACCCTACAGAGACCTGAGGTGTCAGTACAGACAGCAGGCACCACAGTACAGATTCTGCACTGGAACTGGAGCATCAGAGCTATCAGGAGCATCAGGAAGCTGTCAGGTGGGAGGAATTTGGGCAGAGGAGAATGGAGGTGAGTCCAGAAGATTTACTTCTAACCATTTGTTCATAATAACAATAGTTATTGCTCCGCAGGGTTTGGAAGCTGGCTAGGTTGTTCGCTTTCTTAGCTTTTTAAAATAGGGATAATGGCATTCCCTTACTTCCCAGCAGTTCTGAGAGGATAAATACATATTGTGCTCACACACCTACAGGAAGGACAGGGGACAGATATGCACCTAGGTCAGATTCCTGTTCCAGAAAAAAACTATTTGGGGATACCTTTATGCATAGGAAGACTGTAACTGTAGGAAGGGAACCTGTTTTTGGAAAGCACTGTGAGAATCTACAGCCCCACATTAGTTCCTGACCATAAAAAGGTTTTACCTGGCTCAACTTAAGCCCATGAATACATCCATCACTGGGGAGCATATATTAACCTTTATGATCCATTACATCTGCCTGTTCTTGTAGTGATACAAGTTGTATCTTTAACCAGGAATGTTGTATCTTTAACCCAGAATAAAAATGAGTTTAATGTGCAATTTGTTGTTATACTTCTATTGCTACAGAAGCATCCAGATCCACCAAGTACATTATAGTAGTTTATACGCATATCAAATGATACCAATGCAACTGTTACATTGCTGTGTACTTCTCCATTCTTCACAAAATTCAAATTTTCCAGCCACCCAATTATAGATAAGCCATAAAAGCCAGTATTTAAAAGTTATCTAAGATGGACACAGATAGACAGCTTACCTTGACACTTGTTGTGAAGATGAGGTAAAGTTAGGTCTGCAAAGTTGGTGTCATTTGGTCAAGGGTTTTGCAGGATACAGGCTCCTGAAAAGAAAACCACTCAAGAATTGTGAGTTTGCATAATATTTTTAGGTGAAGAATTGTATAGCTAGCAGATGGCAGAATCCACTTGCCTGCATGGCTGATAAATAGTCAAAATTCTGAAAATTTAGTCTTAAACTACTACCTCCAGACACAGGCGACCGGTAAGGTGTGCACGGGGGTGCATGTGCCACCTCGATGGGGCTAGTGCCCCCCAGATGGCCAATACCAATGCTGTTGGTAGGGCTGGCATCCCCCCTAACACATGGAATAAAGAGATATGAAAATGTTTTTAACTTATGTGGGAATCATCACTTTATAATAGTAGTAGGATAAGCAAAAGTCAATTATTATAGTGGTCATTTCTTACTTGGGAAGGGAATTCGAGGTCCATGGTACAGAAGTGTGTTCTTAATGACACACAATGTTTCTATGACTGCTAAAAAGTTACAAATAAGAAAAAAGTAATTAGTTATCATAGAAAATGAGGGTTGGAAGAGACCTCAGGAGGTCATCTAGTCCAACCCCCCACTCAAAGCAGGATGGTCCCCAACTAGACCATCCCCAACTAAGTTATGAATTATTTGTAAATGCTCAGAGGTATGAAAATCATTTAATCCCTTAAAGGCTCAGAGTTAAGGTCACAGTTTGCTTTTGGAAATAAGTGTATTTCTGCTGTAGTCTCTGGTACAGGTCACTAAAGTTGCCCCATATAGTATATGGTTTTAGTGTTTCTGCGATAGATGTGTCACTCAGGCACAAACACAACATTAACAAGCTTTAAGGTTGAAATTATTCATAACAAGATACCATATGCAGTTAGATTATTGAGGATTCAAATATAAATGGAACAGGAATCCCCAATTTCTAAATGCCTGAATCAGGAGTAGGGTCATAATGCTGTTGTAGCCTTAATGGTTCAGGGAATAGGTAAAAAACATCTTTATCTGATAACATCTCGAATTGGATCAATTGTACAGTCAGGAAGGATGTTAGACAAGGTTTGGGGCACAAAGTGCCCTTCCTTAGGTCTGGGAAAAAAGGCGAGTATAAAACAATGACTTTTGTTTAACTCCAATATGTAAATGAAAAGAGTTCCTTAAAGAAGAGGAAAAGAGCAGTAGATGTGTGGAGCTCATGGAAGTATTCAGAGGTAACTACAAGACAAGTAAAGAGCAGTTGAAATGGATATTCTAATTACGTAAAGCAAGAAGTCATCGCTCTAGTATTTAACTTAAGATGCAGCTGCTTGTCTAACATCTCTCCCAAATATACAGGCAGGACAAAAATATTACCAAATAAATCTGAATTCAGAAGATTTCTTTCATGGGAAGACAGTTAAAACAGCTCGTGCCTTCACAAATGTCCCACTACTATCAGTCATTTTCTATGCACATACGTTGCTTTGCAAATATATCCCATTACTGCCACAGATCCATAGCACAGATTCTCAAATGTATTCAAACACTTCCCTGCTTCCTAGGATACACTGGACTTGTATACATGGACTTGTGTAAATGAAACAGGGATTTACTTCACCCTAAATTGAAGCAGTGGGTTTTTTTTAAATTAGGGTGAAGTAAATCCCTGTGTCGTGTTCACCTGTGTCTTACCTGCCTCTCTGGCAGTGGGGAGGGAAGGGTGACCTGTTAGTGGGTGGAGCAGTCCCTGGGCTGTGAGGGGCAAGAGGGGGGCCTGGTGCTTCCCTCCATGGCAGCAGCAGCCCAGCCCCCCAGGCGACACCTGTCCACAGGCACCCGGCTCAGGAGGTCCTGAGGGGCACCACAGCCGCAGAGAGAAGGACTGGGTCACCGCGCAGTTCATGCAGGCAGGCAGGCTCCAGTGCGGAGAAAAAAAAAAATCAAGCTTGCCGCTTTTTTTTTTTTCCTTTGGTGGAGCCTGCCTTCCAGGGATGCTGCCAGGCTGCCTGCACGGGCTGCCTGCACAGCCCCTGAGCCAAATGGAGCCCAGTGCTTCACTCCGTGGCTGTAGGGCAGCAACCTAAAACTTCTCAGAGGTCTTTTAGTTTGCTGCGCCCCAAAGTCATTTAAGGTGCATTACGCCACCAAATGTGCCAAAGCTGCTGGAATTACTGCGCAATATGCTGCCAACATGTGCAAACACCAATGCCATTAAAGCAATGCAAAAGCATTTAATCTGCTTTAAAGTGTCGTGCACACATGCCCTTCTTTTTGTCTACACATACCCCACGATTTCAATAGCAGTGAAATGACCAAATACCCCATTCAGTTATCTGCTAACCACCACTGATACTTAAGTCTCTGAGGCAGCTAAATGTCTGATGGTGGGCACACACAAATCTCCGACCTGGGTAACAAAGTGCTTTGGAAGCCCTGAAGTCATATTCTCAAAATAGGTTGGTGGAATAACTGTCTTGTTAATGAGGCCAGTTCTTTAGACATGCTTCATAAAGCAAAATGCAGAGATGGGCGAGTGCATGTGTCTTAGTCCTTCAGGGCACTCCACAGGAACTTGAGAGCCCTGGGTTCAGATCCCTCTCTGCTCCCCTGTAAGGACTGGTTCCTACGTCTCCTAAACTCCTATGTCGATACCTAACCACCAGACTATTGGATAGTTAGGGAAGAATCATTCATAATCTTGCCTGTTGCAACCATTCAAGTCTCTCCTGTGAGGAATGCTTACGCATTTATATAAATGTGGTACAGCTCCTACAAGAACAAATAAGAGATCTTTCATGGATCAGGCCAGGCCTTGGATACCTCTGTAGGTGACCTGGCTTAAGTGCCTAACAGCAGGGGAAAATTCCTGGCTCAGGATCCTGAAGAAAGGAGGAGGTAATTATTAGGGCTGTGCAAAGCTTCAACTGCTGATTCAATTCGGCAGAGACTCAGCCCAATTCAGCGGCCGAATCTCCAAAACTGAATAAAATCAGAGGACCCTCTAACCTCTCTGAATCAAATCGGAGATTCAGAAAGATTTGGAGATTCAGACATAGACACAGCTTTAAATGTTTTTTCTACATACCTCTAGGTAGCAGGGGCTCTTGAATGCTGCGATGCTGGGGTGCATGGAGTGTCCCACAGAAGCGTGGGAAGGCTCCCCAGCGTGCTCGGCAGCAGACCCAGAAGTGGACCAGAAGCACTTCCAGTCCACTTCTGGGTCCACTGGGGAGCGCATGCCCCCCCGCACCCCCCCCCCAGCTCAGCAACTGGTGTCTCCTGGGTCTGGGGAGGTCACCCAGGGCCCCCCTGAGGCTGATCACTGAGATGGGTGGGGAGGGGGAGTCCCCCCAGTGCGCTCCGTGGCAGACCCCAAAATGGACTGAAAGTACTTCCAGTCCACTTCTGGGTCCACCACCGAGCACATGGAGGGTCCCCGCACTGCTCTGGGATGCCCCATGTGCCCCAGCACCATAGCAATCACGAGCCATGCCTGCTACCTCAAGGTATATAGAAAAAACATTTAAAGCTGTGTCTAAGTCCAAATCGCTGATTCTCCGAACCAGCATCGAATCTTCAGATTTAGATTCAGCTGAATCGAATCAGGGACAGTGATCCAAATCAACTAATCAAATCACTGTCCCTGATTTGGGTCAAATCCCAATTGAATAGGGCCTGATTTGCACACCCCTAGTAATAATAAAGGATCTTCAGCATTTAATCCTCTATATGCATTGTATCAGGAGCTTGGGCATCTAGCTCAGAAATGTGATGTGCCAGAGTGTACATAGGAATTAGAACCTGCAATGCCTAAGTAACTCCGACAGCTTGGGTATTTCATATTGTTCACCTGTTGTTATTATTGGTGTTGTCATCATCGTTGTAATTATATATAATATTTATTATTATTGTCACTGTAATAATGCTTAGAAGCCTCAGCTCTGAACCACAGCCTCATCTTGCTAAGAGCTGTACAAGCACAACAAATAAAGGACCCTGTTGCAAAGAAAGAAGACCCTAAGTATCCATAAGTCTATGGCAAATCCAATTCTTGGTATAGGCATCTGATTTACTTTAAATGGTCAGGTTATTTTTTCCTGACATGTGAATCCCACTTTCCCATCCAGCACCACAGATGACCCTTCAGGTCTTTAACTATTCTTCTCACCACCTAGCCCTGATTTTCTATACAAAATCACAAGGGAGAAGGATTCATTCTGAGTAAGGAAGCTGCGCTGTAATTCTTTCCTCTCCTTTGTGTGGCTTGTCCTTTCATCCATGTCTTTGTCATTTCTCCCAGCAGAATGAAAGAGGAAATGGAAGCTCCCAGGAAGAGTTCATCCTACTGGGCCTTTCTGACAAGCCATACCTGGAGATGCTATTTTTTGTGTTCTTTCTAATCTCCTATGTCCTGACATTGTTCTGGAATCTGGCCATCATTGTGGTCTCACAGCTGGACCCCCATCTCCATACACCCATGTACTTCTTCCTCAGCAACCTCTCTCTCCTAGACCTCTGCTACACCACCACCACGGTGCCTCAGATGCTGGTGAACTTCCGCAGTGCCCACAAGTCCATCTGCTGGGCTGGCTGCGTGGCCCAGCTCTTCATCTTCCTGTCCCTGGGGTCCACAGAGTGCATCTTGTTGGCGGTCATGGCCTATGATCGCTATGCAGCCATCTGTCAGCCCCTGCGCTACATGACCATCATGAGCCATCGCCTCTGCTGGCTTATGGTGGCTGCCTCCTGGCTGAGCGGCATCACTAATTCTGCTGTGCAGACTATCCTGACTTTGCGGTTGCCATTCTGTGGACAAAAACAGATCAACAACTTCTTCTGTGAGGTCCCAGCTATGATCAGTCTGTCATGTGCTGAGACCTCCATCAATGAGGCTGGGCTCATCGCTGGTGCTTCATTCTTGTTGCCAGGGCCCCTGGGCCTTATCCTGGTCTCCTACGGCTACATTGGTGCTACAGTGCTAAGGATCCGCTCGGCTGAGGGAAGACGCAAGGCTTTCAGCACCTGCACCTCCCACCTCACCGTGGTCTCACTCTTCTATAGCACGGCCATCTACATGTACCTGCAGCCCCCATCCCACCACTCCCAGAACCAGGGCAAAATGGTCTCCCTCTTCTACGGCATCATCACCCCAATGCTGAACCCTTTGATCTACACACTGAGGAACAAGGATGTGCACGGGGCCCTGAGGAGAACTCTAGGAAAGTTGTTCTGGATGCAGATTACATGGGCCAGAGAAATGACATCGGACTGGCATAACAAGGCTTCCCCTTTAGCTGGGGGTGGGGATTCTAAACTGGTCGAAGGTCCGCAAGACTGGTAGGGTTGGGGACGGGAAAATAAGGTATTTCGCATGAATTCATTACGTCCAACCCAGCTTGGTAATGTCTGAGAATTGTTACTGTCTTAAAGCTATTTGTTACAGGAATTAAACCAAGTGGGTAAAGTGTCAGCCCTAGGAAGGCTGCTGCAGCTGACATGGTTTGTACTATCCCCACAGTTGAAGCCCTGGCTTCTTCTAGTAATTAGGTATTGCTCCATATGTCATTTTGTTAGCTGTATCCTCAGCCATATACTCCCAGGGTCTTTTAGCAGCTATCAGTCCATTCTCTTGTTTCGTTTTACCTTTATTTTTTCTTTTATGGAGAATAATTTAGTTTCATTCATGAAAAAAAAACCAACCAAACAAAAAGGCCAGGATTCCAAAGAAAAGTCTTGATGTTTTGTGAGAGCATGGAAAGCATTGTCCAACCATTTCTATTCCAACTTACTTCAACTTACTGTCCCTGATTTGTGCCGAATCCAGATGAATAGGGCCCACTTTGCACACTCCTAGTAGTTATGTAAACCTTTGATTTTAAAAAAGTGTCTTGTGTTACTGCTTTTCTAGCCCAAATGAATAGTAGGGGCCCCTTCCCTTCTTCCATTACTCCTTAAACTGCCTTCCCATCTCCCTGCATTTCATGGATGGTTCCTATGGCAAGCTCCGTATTTAATATTAAGTATGCCTCCAGGCTAAAAGGCTTTACTCCTTTATCAGGTAGGAGTTCAGGCTGCCCAGCAATACCCAAATAAATCCCATACCCTGCTGCCCAGCTGAACTGCTCTTCATTCTGGCAGTTACCTGCTGGTTCCCAACTACTGTTCCTTGCAGCATATTCTGTTTCCACCCCTCTCTTCCTTTCCTGCAATGGCCTCAGAGCTCCCTCTTGTCTGTGTGAATCACTGACAAAGGAGCCACTAATATGATCAATATAAAATCATCCTAGATGTTGATATTTTATCTCCAGCCATCAACTATTAAAAGAAAAATCCCTCAGATTTTGACCTGGTTCCCCTAATCAAGGAACACTGATTTAAAACCCCTTAGATGTGCCTGCTATTCTCTCTGATGATCAAATATCGGTCTATAAGTGTCTGAGATGCTTAAATCATTTTCTCTTGTCTTCACATGCTGGTCTAAAACCTATTCCTGTTTTATTGACTTCCGTCCCTATTGCTCAGGTAGGAATTAAAAAAAAAAATTCCCTCAGTTTTAGGATTTTTTTTCTCCTCCACTCCTACTATATGGCACAAATTCTGCTTGTAGTGGAAATTTTGTCTTAATCGCCTTATATTGTGCACAAGTCTGTTTTCAGACTACAGTCTTCTTCTCTCAGCTATCAATCACTTACCAATTTGCCTTCAGATTTTATTTCTTTTCTTTTTTTAAATGTTGATCTACATTAGCATCATATTTTTGCATACTTCCCCCTCCAATTCCCAAATATTTATTTAAATTCTAATTTGGTTTGGTTCCTATTGTCTCTGCTTACTGAAAAATGAAATGTAAATTCATCTTCAGTTCCACTCCTTGTGCTACCTAAGCATATAGATAGTGATACAAAATCCAGTCCTGATCAGCACTTTTTGTCAGCTAAATATTGATTTAAAATAAAATTTGGACCAACTTCTTCCTCCTAATACAAACTGCAGCATCTTCAGTTTTTGGAGTGAAAAAGTTGCCCTGAGGGTCTTGTTACATGTTTCACTTAGAGATGTTAACACTTAACTGCACTTAAAATGCCAAGGTCCACAAGTTCAAGCAGTAAAATGTGTATCATAGCAAAGCTAATACTTTTCATAGGAAGAACAATTACACGTGGCATTAAGTAATATGTGTTCAGCCATCATGGAACTGTTCCACAATGATAATATGAGCAGTCCTCACCAACTCTGGTGTGGTGCAAGGGCTGGGACTGTAAAGGAGAGCCTGTTTCTGCAGTACCTGCTTGTGTTACCATTACTGGGTGCTTGTACACATGACAAAAATTGCCATTTTTAGCAATTTAATCGCCCTTTTTTAGCAATTAAATCATGTCACACTGTACGTGTGTAGCGGCATATTGCAAAATAAATGAGTTTGTTATGTAGCAAATTAAAACACATCCTGATGTATTTTAGTTTGCCACATAAGTTGCAGTCATACATCCATCCTTATTCATAGATTCATAGATGCTAGGGTAGGAAGGGACCTCAATAGATCATCGAGTCCGACCCCCTGCATAGGCAGGGAAGAGTGCTGGGTTTAGATGACCCCAGCTAGATGCCTATCTAACCTCCTCTTGAAGACCCCCAGGGTAGGGGAGAGCACCACCTCCCTTGGGAGCCCGTTCCAGGCCTTGGCCACTCGAACTGTGAAGAAGTTCCTCCTAATGTCCAGTCTAAATCTGCTCTCTGCTAGCTTGTGGCCATTATTTCTTGTAACCCCCAGGGGCGCCTTGATGAGTAAAGCCTCACCAATTCCTTTCTGCACCCCCGTGATGAACTTATAGGCAGCCACAAGGTCACCTCTCAACCTTCTCTTGTGGAGGCTGAAGAAGTCCAGGTGCCCCAGTCTCTCCTCATAGGGCTTGCCTTGCAAGCCCTTAAGCATACGAGTGGCACTTCTCTGGACCCTCTCCAGGTTATCCACATCCCTTTTGAAGTGTGGTGCCCAAAATTGCACGAAGTATTCCAACTGCGGTCTGACCAGCGCCCGATAGAGGGGAAGTATCACCTCCTTGGATCTGTTCGTCATGCATCTGCTGATGCACGATAAAGTACCATTGGCTTTTCTGATGGCTTCATTGTTACGTCTCAGCTCTGTGTTCTTGGGCAACCCTGGCACAGGATGCAGTCTGTCTGACTCACAAAGGACTCACCACCCCCCAGTCCCTCCCCTCCTCTACCTAAACGAAACTGATTAAGATGCAGTGAGAGACGCACCTAAGACCCTCACCAGATCAGGGTGATAAGAGTGAAACAACTGCCCTAGGTCTCATTTACATCCGAGATGGAACCAGATGACCATTCATTTACATGAGAGATGGAAAACAGAAAGCCTGAAGCAGAGACTGAAGTGAATTCTGGGACCAGAGAAGCAGGAGAGCGCTGCATGATGGGGAATCTGTGCTTCCAATGTTAATCAACCCATGTTCATACATACCGAGCTCAGTATTTATCAGACCAGTTCTAATCTGGATTTTCTAAGGACTTTCCCACCCCTCACCCAGACACACACACACACACAGCTCTAAGTTTAATAGGCATCTCGGGCCGTATATTCCTCGGTCCCACTATGGGAGGCCTATTTAAACTTGATTGACTAAAACTCGGTTGCCGGGTTAGGGAATGCTGAGGCAAGAGACCGAGTCCAAGGGGGGATGGGCAACATTGGAACAATGGTTAAGGGTTCATCACAGCATCCAGCCTGCTGGAGCCCTAATCCCAGGTGTTGTCATATCTTTCCCGAGACGACTGGTGGAAGTCCTCTCCACAAAAGGTTATGAGCACCCCAGTAATTGCTTTAAGTCTGTTAAAAGACTATAGTAAGATCTGGAAAAGTCATGCTAAGCTGAGGCTTGTGCACAACAAGTAAAAATCCAAAATCCTGATGCTGTAAACTATCTATTGTTCCTGAAGAAACCATGAGATATCCCATCAGTATATCTGCCATCCATAGGAATCTCAAGCTGGCTCCCAATTATTTGGGTTACTCCCTAATCTTAAGTGTTTCCTGATTATCAATCAGTTTCCTGAGATGGTCCAAACCAGATAACCCCTTATCAATAGAAAAGACAATGATTTACACTACTAAGGGTGCTTCAAAGCAGCTGAAGTGAGGGTATAAAAATCTATAAGTGTGTGTGCTGCAAAAAAAGAAGAAGAAAAGAAGGAGGAGGAGAAAAGGAGAAGGAGAGGAAAAGGAAAGAAGAAGAAAACTCCTGTGCTGACACCATCCCCTGTCGTTCTTGGGACGCTGGAAGAGCAGATCGTCTCTCTCTTCAAGGATTGTGCTATGGACTGTGCCTGTCAGCTTTGCAGCCTGAGTACCGTGGACTAGGTGAGATCCCAGCGCTCGCTCTCTATCTCTTCTCTCCAGGCATAAACTTCTGAAACTGAACTGTATCAGTTAAGCTTGAGCTAAGTTTCCCCAAATACTTAGTGAAACCAGGGTAGTATTGTCATTGTTTGTGTTTGTTTTTCTTTTGCATGTCTATTACTACTAGTACTATTATATATTTCATATGCTTAGCAATAAATAACTTTTATAGTCAAACTGGTAGTAATTGGGTATATTTTTCCTTCTCTGCTTCTCTTTCCTCCCGTGCTCTGCAGCAACGCTTCTTTTACCTATGCTAAAGATCCCTGTGAAGCCCAAATTATTGTGGGGTCTGCTCATCAAGAGGCCAAAGATTGGGACGTGCTGAGTTTGAAACACATAAGGGGATCAGCTTGTACAGGCTGATTGACCCAGTTTGACTCAGACGTGCCCTTATGAACTGAATGCTGGCCCATGAGGGTGTCAGCTGGACACACAGCCGGATTCAGAGGGATTCTGTTTACCCATGTGCTTGAGTCTGACTGCATTTTATTGTTGCTCTTATGAACTGATTCTTGGCATATGAGGGTGTCAGCCTGTCCATGCTGATCAGCCCGGCCAGGTCAGGCGTGTCACATTAATTTGTGTGTGTTTGTGTGTATGACTGATTTGGTGACTGGAGGAACCCAGTCCCATTGAGATTGAGTCCTGCAAGATAGCTCCATTGGGGGTGAGGGCTTGCAGAAGGGAGAGAGACAGCTCCGTATAGTAACACAAGCAGCACATTGACAGAATCACCAAGACCCTAGAAACTATCCCTAATAAATGAGCACACCCCAAGGTAATGGGCAAATTTGGTAACATCGTCACACTGCTGACTCATGTTCATCTTGGAGTCCACTAGGACTCTGAGATCCTTTTCCGCTTCTGTGCCACGAAGCAGGTCATTTCGTGGGCTGTAGATATGCTGGACATTTTTCCTCCCTAGGTGCAGCGCTTTGCATTTCTTCTTGTTGAATTGCATTCTGTTGTTTTCTGCCCACTTGTCCAACCTGTCCAGGTCTGCTTGTAGTTGTTCCCTGCCCTCCGGCGAGTCCACTTCTCCCCACAATTTTGTGTCATCCGCAAACTTGGACAGAGTACACTTCACTCCCTCGCCCAAGTCACTGATGAAGACATCGAGGAGTATCAGTCCAAGGACCGAGCCCTGCGGGACCCCACTGCCTACACCCTTCCAGGTCGATACCGACCCATCCACTACAACTCTCTGGGTGCGACCCTCTAGCCAATTCGCCACCCACCGGACTGTGCAGTCATCCAAGTCACAGCCTCTTAACTTGTTCACCAGTATGGGGTGGGATACCATATCGAAGGCCTTCCTGAAGTCTAAGTATATGATGTCAACCCCTACTCCTGCATCCAGTCGTTTTGTAACCTGGTCATAAAAAGAGACTAGATTAGTTAGGCATGATCTACCTGCTACAAACCTGTGCTGGTTTCCCCTCAGCATAATTTGTCCTGCCGGGCTTTTGCAAATGTGAGCCTTGATAATTTTTTCAAAGACTTTGCTAAGGATGGAGGTGAGACTGACTGGCCTATAGTTGCCTGGGTCCTCCTTCCTCCCCTTCTTGAAAATGGGGACCACATTGGCCCTTTTCCAGTCCTCCGGGACCTGGCCCGTGCGCCACGAGTGTTCAAGTATTCCCGCCAGTGGCTGTGCAATGACGTCAGCCCGTGTCTTCAGTACCCTCAGATAGAGCTCATCCGGGCCTGCCGACTTAAAGGCATCCAGTTCCTCCAAGTGACTCTGCACCATCTCAGGGTCTATGCATGGCAGTCTGGCACCCTGCTGCTGCCTCTCCACAATCCCAGTGAGAGACTTGTCTTGCCCCTCTCTTAGGAGCACTGAGGCAAAGAACTCGTTGAGGAGTTCAGCCTTGTCCCCCCTGTCTGTCACCAATTGCTTCTGCCCATTTAGTAGGGGTCTTATTCCACCCTGGGCCTTCCTTTTACTCCCTATGTATCTAAAAAATTATTTTTTGTTATCCTTTACTTGGGATGCCATCCTTAGCTCCATGGTAGCTTTGCCCTGTCTAACCGCCTCCCTACAAGTGCGAGCAGAGGCTCCTGAGCTGCAAGGGGCCCTATCAGCATACCAGCAGCTTGCTCCCTGGCCACAGGCAGGCTCCACAGAAGGAAAAAAAGTGGTGAGACGCTTGATGAGCTTCCAGCTCCCTGTGCACTGTCCCTGCCACCTGCCCACTGGCTGGGACTGCCTGGAAACAGGCTGGAGTTGCCCCTGGGTCAGAGCAGGAAGGCAGTAGGAGAGTGACTGGGTGTGCTTGTAGCCAGAGAAGGCAGCGGGGATAGTGCACGAGGCACTGGAAGACTTGTCATATTAGTAGGGAAGAATATAAGAGTATCACATAGGGAAGAATGGAGAATATTACGAAGGCCAAAGCATGACTTGAGATGCAACTGGCAATAGACATAAAAAGTAATTAAACTGATACTCCTAACAAAGGTAATTAAACACTCAACAGGAAGACCAAAGAAACCATAGGTCCACTGCAGAATACAGAAGGAAATCTAGTTATGGATGAGGCAGAGAAGACTAAAGTAATTTAATGCTTTTTTTACTTCAGCTTCCCAAATAGTGCCAGCTACCAGATTATGAGTGCAGTTTGCAGAAAAAAATAAGAAGAGTCAAAAACCCAATGTAATAGCAGAACAGGTTAGGGATTATTTAGGGAAGCTAGATGCAGGGCTGAATGGGATGAACACTAGGGAACTGAAGAAATTGGCTGAGGTAATTTCAGAGCCAGTAGTTATCACCTCTGAGAACTGGTTGAGGTTGGGCGAGGCCCCGGATGATTGCAAAAGGACAGATATAGTGTCCATCTTAAGTATCCTCAAGGAATCTATTCCAGAGTACCTAGAGCAGAACAAGGTGATCAGGTTCAGCCACTATGGATTCACCAAGAGCAAAGCATGCCAGACCAACCTAATTTCCTTCTGTAATAAGGTGACAGGCTTGGCAGATGAGGGGAGAGCAGTGGATATGATATATCTTGAGTTAGCAAGGATTTTGAAGCTGTCTCCCATGACAGTCTCATTAACAAGCTAAGGAAATACAGATGAGATTAAAGTAGTGTATAGTGGAAACGTAACTGGTTGTATCATTGTGCTCAACAAGTAGTCAACAGGCTCAATGAAGTATCAAGTGGGGTTCCCTAGAGATCTGTCTTGGCTGCAGTATTGTTCAACACCTTCATTAATAATATGGATGGTAGGATTAAGTGTATGCTCAGCAAATTTGTGGATGACACCAAGCTGAGCGGAGCTCCAAACATCTTGAAGGGCAGGGCTCAGACCCAGAATGACCTGGATAGACTGGAAAAAAAATGCTCTGCAGTCAACCAGATGAAATTCAACAAGGGCAAGTGAAAAGTCCTGGTGCTGTGTGTGAATGGAATAGAGAGCCTTTCCCTAAACACAGGGGATGACACTCATCTGGCCCAAAAGTTAGGGAAAGTAGTGAGGTTGCAGAATTGGAAACGAAAGCATCTCCCCCTTAGGTAATTACCTCTAGGACGGTGATACCCAACATTTGCTACCGTCTGAGAACTGCTGTGTGACAAGAATGAAATGACCTGGGTGGAGTGTCAGTCCTGGGGAGGCTACTGCAGCTGACATCCTTTGCAAAAGCCCATAGTTGAAGTCCCGTCCTCTCTTGGTCATTAAAGATCTCTTCACACTCCTTCCTCAGCCAGAACTCTGTCTTCAGCCAGGTCCTCCCAGGGTCACTTAGCAGTTATCAATCACGTTTTGTCTTCTTTTGGCATTTTTTCCTATAGAAAATAGTTTAGTTTTGGTTGTGGAAACATTGAAAATATTATTTTTCTTTTCTACCAGCTGCAAGTGCCATCTGTTGGCAGAAGCCCTGAACCAAAAATGTTCTCTGATTATATTTAGAGTTGAAAGAAAAACCTCAACAGGTTTGCTCATATGTCCTAAAAAAAACAGGCCAATTTCCCATGCTGCTATTCAGTGTGGTCCTTCTTTGCATGTTTGTGAACAGGATTGGAAATGAGGAAAGAAAGAGGGAGACCACAGGCATGGTCAAAACATAGCTATGCTGTGTGTAATTACATTATCTACTGGGGGAAAAAAAAATTAATAAATTCCCCCTTTATTGTTTTATAGCAGGAATGAATGCAACACACCAGTGGCCCCTTCCATTCCCTCTTAAGACATACCCCAGTGTCCCTGTAATCCCTCCATCAGAGCGAAGGCTCTCCCCACTCCTTCTCCCCAAGGCAATAGCCCTCAATCTCTCTCCTATGCTTCAGGTACTGAGTGTGGTCTAATTTCATCCACCATCTGTTCCCTTGCTTTCCAGTAGGGTCTCTTTGCCTTCCAAGAGTTAATGCCCTCATACAACTGTTCCCCTATGTCTTTCTTGTTATCAGTACTCAAGGTAGAGAGATGATGTGAGCAGCCTGTGGGCTAAACTACTGGGATAGCATTTGCAGTGGATCTGCCAACTTTGCCTCTTCCAATGAGGCAAATGAAGAGATAGATTTCTACCATGGTAAAAAAGGGTGGTAAAAAATTCCATTGTAAATAAATACAAGGAACTGAAATGCCCCCAAACATTGTTAACAGGGAGTTAGTGTTACTTGATAGTATCCAGTGTTTTTCCAGGGCTGCAAGTTCAAGTAATACCACAACCCTTACAACTAAGAAATAAAGGGGTAAGATGATGCAGCCTGAAATGTTGGACAATATGGCTGTTCAGAACTAAAGAATGTGCTAATGCAGTCTAAAACCTGCCTCTGTGAGCAGTTCCTTCGCACATCCATAACCCACATCCTGGCTTCATGCCCTTGCTGCTAACACAGAACACTCTGGGGACCCAGGCACATGAGCCCTTTAAAACAGAGTGTCACGGCAGGATCCTACAGGAGGGCCGTGATCTCCTTAAGGCCCCCTCTCCGTGCCAAGTTGGCCCAAGGGCACCTTCAGATTCTCGCCCGCCACGTCTTTGATGTTTAAGTAAAGTTGGGAGGCTGCTTCGCGTCTCCTTGGGCACGGTTAGCTGGGACCTCTGTCCCCGTGTTTTCCCGGACCCACCGGGGGTCTCCCTGTATGATGGATGCTTCCCAGGCACCCTAGCCTTATGGGCTATGCGTAGCTCCAACCATCCCCGATACCACACCCCAAGCCTTGCAGATGGGATAGACGTTGGTCTGTCTCTCTATACATACACCGCCCATCTCTCGGGCCTCCTCTATGCACTCGCCCACTCTGGGGCCTCCTGTGTACCCTTGCCCGCTGTCTGGGGCCTCCTCTGTTGTGCTGCCCCATCTTGGGCTCTCCGAGCCCACTCGGGGGCCTCCCTGTAATATCGCCCCCCCGTCTGGGTCCTTCGCAATAGCGCCCCCACCTGGGGCCTGCTACACCCATGCTGGGGCTTCTTGGTAACGCCCCCTCTCTGGGGCTCTCTCTGCACCCACACTCGGGCTTCTAAAATACCGCCCCGTCTGGGGCCCTGTGCACCCACGCTTAGGCATCTCAACATTGCTCCCTTCCTGGGGCCTTCTGCGCCCACTCTGGGGACTTCTCAGCTATGCCCCCCAACTCTCAGGCCCACCGTGCTGCTACCCCTTTCTCCCAGGGCTCACAACACCACTACCCCATCTCACCGAGGTTCACCGCAGCACCTCACCCTTCTCCGGGGTTTACTGCAGCGCTAAGCCCTTCTTCAGAGGCTCACCGCACCCGCACTGGGCTTCCTAGTAATACTGCCCCCTCTCTGGGGCTCGCTGTGCCCACGCTGGGCGCCGGGGTCCTCACACTCCGCTGTGAGGCCCCTTCAAGGAAACTGCACCCTTACTGGCGCGGGAGTTCCCACACCACTGGGGGTTCCCCCTGAGAATACTGCACCCTTACTGGCACTAGGGCCCCACACCACTGTGGGTCCCTACAAGGCCTCCTCCAACCCCTAATAGCCTCACCTTAGCCACCGGTGTAATACACAACAAAACAAAACCACAAGCCCCTAGGCTACAACATAACTATAAGCTGCCTGGCTATAACTTAGTATCATTGCTCAAGCCTCCAGAGCTATCATGAGCTGTACTTGCAATCAGGCTTCTTCCCATATCTTGGCTGAGGGAGCTCCTGCCTCTCCAGCTGCTGGCAGGAAACTGCCAGCCTGGCCTCAGCCCTGGGCTTTATAAGGGCCAGGCCCTGCCCCCTCCGGTCAGCTGACTTCCTGGTTGCCCCGGGCAACCCACAGCTGTGCTTGTTATGTCCTGCCAGGGCTCTCTCCCTGGCAGTTTCCACTCTCTAGGAGCAGGGCACTGAGGTGCCCTGCGACACAGAGCAAACCCCTCCCCAGCACAGAGGCATGTAGCGACATCAATTCTATGCTCGGGCACTGAACCTGGTCCTCAGAAACAAACCCTCATTTACTACACTAAAGCGACTCTTTACTAACTTTTACACCCCCTTGATGCTTATCCAAAGGGCCCAGTGTAACTCTATTCTTTTCCTTCCCCTCAATTGCATAGACCTGACAGCATGATATGATAATCCCCATGTTCTGCTATTGTCACAACCTATAGGGTTTAGCACAGGGATGAGGTGAAAGGGAGATCTCAGTTAAGTCAGTCACCTGTTTTCCTTAATGACACATGAGTGATAGAGGCCTCAGCAGCATACAGTTAAGGCCTGCTAATAAGCACAGTGCCCCCTGATTCCTAAAAACAGGTTCTAATAATGTTGGCTACAAAGGACCAACTCACAGGATCATAATAAATTATAATTTATTGTAAGAGATGTGAAGTTACCAATAAAATTATAAATGCAAACTTTAAGTTATGAGGGGTACCGGTCACCTTAGCACACACACACATATGCACTCACTCATTCAAACCCATATCACTCAAACCCATGTAGAATAGCGTATAATAGCTGCTGTACTGTTTGTGAGCGCACTGGTGTCAGTATATCTACCTTTCCAAGGCCCTTGAGTCTGCTGTCAATGGTCAGCTTCTCCAGAAGGGAGTCACCTTCTTGTCCTTCTGTCTCCATACGTCAAGTGCTAGATGAGAGGGCGCCACTGAGGGTCACGCTTCACTGGTTTTTATCCCTTTCTGGCAGACTTGTGTGATCCCCCAGCATTATCTTGGCTGCCCAATCCAGAGGTCGCTGTCCCACATGGGTTATGAGTGGTACATGACAGGGGTCTCTGCCTGCTGGTACCTGAAGTTTCAGGAGTCCACCCTTGACTTATTGACTTAATGGCTGTATTGTTATGGGTTACAGGAATAGTCAATAGGGTGGGTGCTCAGTTCCAGGAATCAGTTCCTTGGCTTGATTAGCCTAAAATGGCTTGTAGAATTTTGTAATGCTAAGTTAATCTTCACTAAATGTTCCTAAAACTAGGACAGGACAAGGATAAAACTGTATTGGTGTAAACCTTCCACTTTTACTTCCTATTTTTTAGAAACTGAAATTTGAACACTCCTGACTGACTTGAGCCTAAGAAGAATTCCCAGCAATTACTTGGGATGTGCATTGAAGGAAAGAAGGAGAGAAGAATCCACCTCATTTGCTCCAGCAGTCTTACTCCCGGTTTACAGGAGACTGGGTGTGTCTACACATGCATTAGATCTGGAAGCAGTTTACTCATGAGTAAACGCTCTTGAGCAGGCATCTACATGTGTAGGGAAGAGGGAGCAGATTTTCTGCTATTCCCCCAGCTGGGGTCATCTGCAGACTAGCTGAGGGTGCACAGTATGCCATCTTCCAGGTCAGTGATGAAGATACTAAACAGAACTGGCCCAGGACCAAACCCTGGTGCACTCCATTTGACACTGGCTGCCAACTAGACTTCAAGCCATTGGCTACTACCCTCTGAGTCTGATGATCCAGCCAGTTTTTTATCCACCTTACATTCCATTCATCCATCTCTTACTTCCTGAGCTTGCCTGTGAGAGTGTTTTGGGAAACCATACCAAGCTTTGCTAAAATCAAGGTACAGCACATCCACTAGTCTCCCTGCATCCACAGAGCCGGTTACTTCATCATAGAAGGCAATCAGGTTGGTCAGGCATGACTTGCCCCTGGTGAATCCATGCTGACTGTTCCTAATCAACTTCTTCTCCTCCAAGTGCTTAGAAATGCATTCCTTGGGGGTACCCGCTCCATGATTTTTCCAGGGACTGAAGTGAGGCTGACTGGTCTATAGTTCCCTGGATCCTCCTTTTTCCCTTGCTTAAATATGGGTACTATATTTGCTGATTTCCAATCATTCAGGACCTCTCCTGATCACCATGAGTTTTCAAAGATAATGGTCAATGGCTCTGCAATCACATCAGCCAACTCCCTCAGCACCCTCGAGTGCATCCCATCTGGCCCCATAGACTTGTATATGTGCAGTTTTTCTAAATAGTCCATAACCTGTTCTTTCACTACTGTTGGCTGCTCACCTGCTCCCTAAACTGTGCTTCTGGTGCAGTAGTCTGGGAGCTGACCTTGCCTGTGAAGATTGAGGTGAAAAAGACATTGAACCCTTCAGCCTTTTCTCTGTCACAAGGTTGCCTCCCTCATTCAGTAAGGGACCCACACTTTCCCTGAGCCTCCTCTTGCTACCAACATACTTGTAGAAAGCCTTGTTATTACCCTTATATCCCTTGCTTGCTAGCTGCATTTTGGCCTCCCTGACATCATCCCTCATGCTGAGCGGGAATAAAGAGAACCTGCCCATGCTATGTCAAAGACATCACTCCTGACATATACTGGAGTGGTAGAAAGATCACTAATACTGGATAGCAAGAAAAACCTGCATGTCTCTCTTCCATGCTTCCATGCTCTGTTACTCTTACATGTTCGACTTGTCCTGAGTTTGACTCCCTCTGGATTCAATTAAAACCACTTCTGAATCAGGCACAAAATGTTCTGATGACCTGTCCATTCCTGTTATGGTGTTATCAGAGATCATCATACATAATAAGTATCCTTAATAAGGCCTGGAATACGCATTCACTGTGTCCTCCAAAAGCTGAGATGCTAACAGTGACCACTGTGCCACATCCTAGGCCCTAATGAGCTATGACATGTGGCATAATGAGTGCTGTCAGCTTCTTGTTTAGGATGTTTGCCATGGGGCAATGATGATCTTACCTTGGGGCCTACTGCCTCCCACAGCTGGACATACAACCTAGGAGTAAAGACCCTTCAGTCTCTTTTGCCCTAACCATTAGATACAAGCTCTTTGTCTGAACATAAAATATGATCCTGGAAATTTGACTCCCAACCCCCACTTGTAACGCATTAAACCCCATTACCCCACTGAAATGGATACTAAAGCACTGACATCACTATTTGGGTCTCTTGTCCCGCCTGTGGTGCAGGACAGATGTGCCAACCCTCCAGGGAGGCAATGGTGAAACAACCCACCCCTCCTACTCCAAAACCCATAAATGCTTGGCTCACGCCCCACAAGGCCCTTTGGAACTGGGGGTGGGGTGCTGTGGTGTGTGAGGAAAAGCCTCCTGCACTCAGAGATGTGGACTCTTTCAGCTGGATTTCAGAGCTGAACCTAAAAGGCACACCTGGCCCTAATCAGCAGAGGGACACCAGAGCAGGAGGGGGACTAGGAACAGAGACTGGAGGAGTCTGCTACAGAGGTTGCTCACTTGCCCTTGCACACATACATCCTTCCCTTTCTCTCTCCTTTTTCCATCAATCTACCTCAAGCATACATCTCTTCTACCACATCTGTCTTTCAAACCCTATCCCTCAATCTGACTCTTCCCCTGTCTCGCATGCTGAGCCGGATTGATGGATCCCATAGCTGTAAGACACAGGTTCTGAATATCTGTTTAACCACCACGGCTGCCCCACTCCCATCCCTGTGAGATTCTCCTGAAGCAAAGCACCAGGTGAGGCAGCGTCCCAGAGTCAGGCAGAGGCAGTGCTGGCACACAGGAATGGCTCAAGATTGGATAATATCCCTGCCTGCCAAAAAGACCCTTAGAAATTGAGCTGGACCACTCCGAATTGCATTTTCCTCCGTGCCAAAAGAGACTTGGGCTGTCAGACCAGGGGAGCAGGCACCGCAATCCAGACTGCGCTGGAATTGGAGCATCCCAGTTACCAAGAACCAGCCAGGTAGCTAGCAGGCAGCAAATGGAGGTGAGTCCAGAGGTTTTTATTTCCAACCATTTGTTCATGAGGACAGTAATTATTGCTCAGAGAGTCCAGAAGCTTGGGAGTTTGTTCAGTTGCTTTTTAGCTCTTTTAAATGGGGATAACAGCATTCCCATACCTTACAGGGGTTTTGAGAGGATAAATGCATTAAAGACGGTTGCAGGGATATATCTTATCTACGTTGGTCTAACAGAGACAAACAAAACCCTTGGATCAGAGATGGTATGTCTTATTAGACGAACTAAATAATAGGAAAAATGTTTTTTCTTTGCAAGCTTTCTGGTTCAAACACTCTTCTTCAGGCTGAGGAGAAAAAACTTCCACCCTCTACTTCCCCTATGCAAAATTAAGATTTTTTTTCTACCTAGAAACCAGAACTCATGGTAGGGGTGATATGTTTTATTAAACCATCTAGATTTTTGCAAAAATAATCCTTTAATTGCAAGCTTTCAGGCACAAACACTTGCAATTAACGATTTGTTTCCTTTTTTTTTTTTTTTTGGTGCAAAAATCTAGTTGGTCTTATAAAAAATATCACCTCTACCACGAGTTCTGATTCCTTATACCTCTAGACCAATATGGCTACAACCTGGATACCTTTTCTACCTAGGGGAACTTAGATTCATAGATTCATAGATGTTAGGGTTGGAAGGGACCTCAACAGATCAGCGAGTCCGACCCCCTGCCTGGGCAGGAAAGAGCACCGGGGTCAGATGCCCCCAGCCAGATGCCTAGCCAGCCTTCTCTTAAAGACCCCCAAGGTAAGGGAAGAGCACCACCTCCCTTGGGAGCCCAGTCCAAACTTTTAAAATCTTTTAATTTTTCTCAGTTTGAGGAAGGGTATTTGGACCTGAAAGCTTGATTTTATTTATTTATTTATTTTATTTATTTATTGCCACTATTTAGTTGATCTAATAAAAGATATCATCTCTGACCCAAGAGTTTTGTTTGTTTTTAAGGACATTTGGACACACACCTACACTGATAATAGGGACCAGCTATGTACCTAAGGTAGGTGGGCAATAGCTTTGGATGGACTTCTAACCTTTCTTATCTTGTTTCCTAATCCTGCAAACATATTTGAGGATAACTTATATATATATAAGGAACCACACAGTCTGTCTTCCTGTCTAGCTAGGTAGCTGTCAATTGTTGCATAAATACCCTAGAAAGAAAATCAGTGGGATTTGGATACACAATTCTTTTTCATTTCTTTGGAAGTTAGATCTCTATTGGTTTGCAGGAGCAGGGTCTAAATTATTGTTATTACTACACTCCATATGTTTTATTTCTGCTTTCTCTCTCCTCTGACTGTGGTGCTTGTTGGGGAGATAAAAAAACTATCATCTTCTTCATTCCCACTACGACAGCTTAAATACCGGTACAAGAATTCTTTTAGGATATGGACACATACCTTTTAATCACATTAAACGGGGAAAGGGGCTGGACTGCAGGAGAACATGCATCAGCTGTTATTATCCAGCTGTTACATACTGCTACAAGATCAGGCATATAAATTAACTAAATCACTGTTACTTTCAACATAAACAAAACAAGATTAAATTTGCAATGGTTTTGCTGCACGTGTATTGCTACAAAACCATGTAGATTGAAAGACTTAACATTCGCATCATAACAGTTTATATTTATATCAGATGATGCTGATGTGATTGTTACGTGTCTGCATGTTTACTCTTTTCATACCAATTCAAACCTTCCAGTCATCTGATGACAGACCAATAGTATCAGGCATTGCTGTGAGGATCTGTTTCAGCTAGTGATGCAGTATCATTTGGACAAGGTGGTTCCCAAGATACAGGCTCCTGTAAAAGAATACTACTTAGGAACTGCCAGTTCGTATGATATTTTGCTGTACAGAGCTGAGGAGCAAATGTTATTGCGTTTTGATTCTGGTTCTGTATGTTACTAAAAACAGCTAGTGAATTCTGTGAAATTCATTAATTATGAGATGCTGCCATAATGCCGATTAATACGTCATTAAGGATGATTGACAATTCAGGCATGGCAACAATTAATTTAAAGGCAACAAACATAATACAAATATGTTCAAATATTTTTAACGTATAAAACTGATTGCTTTGTGATGTTACAGAGGGTAGAAGAAATCATTTATTCTAGAAATCATTTCCTAGTTGGGAAGGGAACTATAGCTCTAGTGTATACTATAAGCTTCCTTGATGCCACACATTGTTTCTATGATGCCCACAAAAATTACTATGAAGATGCATGGTAGTTAGTTATGAATAACTAAATTTCTCAGAGTAACTAAATTTATTCCCTGCCATTAAGCATCCAAAGCTGTAGGGAGCCCCACAAAATGGATAACATGGTGCTATATGCAGAGTCATTCTAGTGCTTGGGGTTGGATCTGGTATGTGTGGGATCATTCTGGTCACATGGCCAGACCTTGGGTACACAGCATTTCTCCAGCAAGAGTCAGATTTGATGTGTGCAGGGTCCACAGCCATGTTCAGCATGTACAGGGTTGCTCTGACATGCATAGTTGGTTCTGGTGCACAGCTGGATCCAACATGCCAACTGCACACTGGATCTTGCCTGTGGATCCACCCTGCCTCTGCAACCTAGCCCCGAGGGCCAGAAGGCTGAGTGTCACTGCTCTAAGTTAATCATTTTTAAATTGCAAATATGTATTGCAAGTTATCATATGCATTCATATTACTAGGCTATTCAAATATCTGCACATAAGCCAGTGTCTAACTGCCTGAATCAAGAGTAGCATCAAAGTGTTGTTGTAGCTCTGATAGTTCAGGGAATGTGTAAGAAGCAGGGTATCTGCCTGATCATTATCAATTTTATTACACCTGTAACAGGGACCCCTAACCCCTGTTACTGAGGAGAGTGCAGGGTGTAGGCTGTAGATCACATAATGGAGAACCCCTGTGTCCTATTAAGGGATAAGGGAGTGGGGTGACCAGATGAAGCAGAGTTCAAGAGGGATCTTAACCCAGCTGTGTCAGAGAGGGTCAACCTGGCCATGGCAGGGGAACCAAGTGCAACTCCCTGAAGGATGCATGCTACAATGAGCAAGGTGAGAGGGACTGAGGCTGGTTTAGCCAGTAATGGAAAGGAAAAGGTCTGAAGAAAGGCATTCCTGAAGGATAATATTGTTTTTAGTCAAGCTGTGAGTATACTTCATTGATGGTTTTGTTGTTTAACCATGAGGCATGGGGTGGAGTAGGGGAGTAGGAAGGCCACTGTGTGCACCTGGCATAGGACGCTGTGTGTCACCTGTTCATTTGTGGGCTGACAGGTCCTAGACAGAGAGAAATGGAGCTTGCTCAGAGGCTAGACACATGGACCAGAGGCTGAGTCTAAAGTGGGCTGAAAGTCCAGGAGAAAGACTGAGCTTGCTCAGGGGCAAGACACACAGGAGAGGAGATGAGCTTATTTGAGGGCAGAGACAACCTCCAAACAGTCAGACTTTATTAAAGACTGGGTCACATAGAGGTGGCCCAATGATAAGTAGGCACCTAAGGGTGCTTGTACATGTGACAGTCATTATGATGTACACATTATAAAAATGTCATTTTTGTGGCTTAATCGTGTCACACTACACAGGCACCAGTTTGGGGGTTGTAGATGAGTTTACATAGTTACTTGTGACAGGGCTAACATGAATGAAAAATTGAAAAAAAAGACTGTAAGAATAAAACCCTGAGGACTAAACCCCAGTCACATGTACAAGTACCCTAAAGTATCACATTGGTATTTTGAGGGCTGCATCCCAAATTTATTATCAAGATCAAGATGTAATAAGTGAATACAAGTGCCCTGGTGAACCAGAGTGTGAAATAGGTCTTGGGTTTGGCCTTGAGCTATCAGAAGACAACGAAGCCACATGGGAAGCAGAGCCACCAATACATTTAGTGCATTAGCTGGGAATTACCACATGTTGTCCAGTGAGAATAATGTTTTTGGTATAGCTCAGTGATTCACAAAGGGTGAGAGCCAAAAGGGCAACAAAAGTGTACCATGAAATCCCATTAAAGGTAAATGCTGTCTTTCCCTGTCTGGCACCCTGTGCCAGCTCCAGCTACTCCAGTGGTACCTGCAACTGCTCCTCTGAGGGCTACCAGCACTGCTGCTGCCCCCCCCCCCCCACCACCCTCCCATCCCCAGGCAGCCCCTGGGTCTAGACAAAAGTGCAGCTCCCAGGTCTAACTCATGGTGATTCATAGAAAGTGCCATGAGTTAGACCGCTCCTCCCAACCCAACAGACCTTAGCTGTTGGATCAGGAGGGTGGAGGATCGGCTCTACTTTAGAGCCAATCCATGGAGAGAGGCTGCATCTGTGCAGCCTCTCTTCCTAGCTCAGCCTCCACCCCATCTCACAGCTCACCTGCTGTCTCTGGATGGGAGGGAGGAGAAGGCAGGGGAGGGAGGTCCATTCTGGGGTTTTCCCAGCCTGCTGGATTGGGGGGTGGGTATATTAGAGCCCTCCCCCCACCCCAGGTGAGGGGCTTCTCCCCCCTCCCCACTCCAGTGAGGCTGAGAAAACCCCAGAGCAGACCTCCTTCCTGTACCTTCTCCCCTTTCCCATCCAGAGGCAGCTAGGCGGTGCTGCAGCTGGAGCAGAAAAATTAATGAAAGCACTCTGCTTTGGAGCATCTTTATTTGAACTCTCATACAATGAGGGCTAATTTGTCATCTGATCAGAGGGCTCTGCAGCTGTGCTCTTCTGTTTGGGCATGGATTTAGGGTGCTTTCAAGGAGCCTATTGTATGACAAATGTCATTTCTGTCTGCACCCCCTGTGCCAGCCTCTCACCATACTCCTGGTATCATGCTCTGCTGCAAGTGGGCAGGCAAGTGGGTGAATGCACAGATAGAGGCATACTTTGCAGTCCAACTCATCTCCTCTACTCCACTCATACCCCCAGGCCTGGCAGGAAGGGCTACCAGGGTGGTTGCTGGTCTGAGAGACCCTACTGGGGCAGCCTTAGCAGTAGGGGCTGCCCTTGTTCCATGATGAGAACAGGAGGGGACAGATGGTAGAAAGAGTCCTCATGGCACCAGCTGAATCAGCAATTCTCAGTTTTTTCAGCCTCAAGACCCCCCATTCTCATCTTTTCTGAATTTAGATCTAGCTCAGTGGTTTCTACTGGGGTGCCACAAAATTCAGGTAAGTGTGCCACTGGTTTTAATCCAGAAAAGTTTGCCCCAGCTATAAAAAGGTTTGGGAAACACTGATATAGCTGGAGTATGAGAATCTATGAGCAAGAGAGAGGTGGAGTAGAAACTGTAGCTATATCTATAGCAGCATTTCTCAACCAGTGGTTCATAACCTAAAAGTGGGTTGTTGGACTACATGAAAGGGGCAGGAACAAACTTAAAAAAAAAGGATCAACAAACTTAAAAATGGATTTTCCTTTAAGGAGAAAAACATGGGAAATGGCAGATTTCCCATTGCAGGCTGGCAAAGTTCCAGCCTTCAAGAGGCTGCTTGAGGTTGGGGGGAGCAGGAAGAGGGTGATCAGGCAGGGGGCATCACATGCATGGGCATGTGCACATGCATGTGGCATCCAGGCAGCATGAGAGCAGGTAAGTCTATGAGATGGGGGTAGGAGGAACATAGACAATGTATCAGGGGACAGGGGGACACGGGCAACACTGCCTGCCACCCCACCACCTTCCCAGGGTAGAGATGTGGCATGAGGGGAACAGCAGCAGTGGCCAGGCCATGGCAGCAAGGTAGAGCCACAGCCCAGCACACAAGTGGCTGGTGACAGGAGAAGGTGAGGGCAATGCCCCTCCCCGCCCCCAACCCATCTGTTATTGCTTGAGCTGCCGGGGGTAACAGCAGGGCCAGGAGGCTGTATTCTACTTAAACTATTTACTGGGTCAGGACTGGACATTGATGTTTACAAATGGGTCCTGATACAAAAAACATTGAGAACCACTGATCTATAGCATCCATTTGTGCCACTGTCAGAGACAGGATATTGGGCTAGATGGGCCATTGGTCTGACCTAGCATAGCACTTACATTCTTATGTAGCTCCTGGCCTAGCCACAGGCTGCAGTAGCTGAGAAGAGATAATCTGCACAAGAGGAAGCTGAAAAACAACAACCTTTTGGTGCAGGTGATCAGGGTCAGCAGACTAAATTACAGGAGCTGGCCAAGTTACAGCTGAGTCAGGCTGAGGCTCAGCAGGGCCAAGTGAAGGATAGCTGGCACACCCCCAGCAGGGAGTCAGAAGGTAGGAGACCCCTCCTGGAGGGAGCTACTGAGTTATACACCAGATGAGTGACTGTACAAGATGACGTGAGGTCTTTTAAGTCATTTCAGTGGATTGCAATTGCCACTCAGTAGAGCCAGGTGAACTGGACACGTGGGGCATTTATGCACAAACCTTTTTATCCCATGATGCACCAGAGATTTCATAGATTTCATAGATTTTTAGCATCAGAAGGGACCTCAGTGGATCATTCAGTCCAACCCCTTGCCCTAGTCAGGAAAGAGCACTGGGGTCAGATGACTCCAGTCAGGTGCTTGTCCAGTCTCCCCTTAAAGACCTCCTGGTCTGGGGGCTTTATTGATTGGTGAGACTCAGGCGGCTTATTGGACTTGGACTGGAGAGAAAGCCCTTGACTCAGAGAGTCCTTATTAAAGAGGTTGTCTAAGAAGACCTATTGGTAATTGTTTAGGGCCAAAAAGGTTATGAGGCCCTGGCTATTGGGGCAGGCATTGGCTGATGATGCACAGAAGGAGCTACACCCAGAGAGTAGAACTCCCAACAAAATGCTGGAACAAGTGATCCTAGAACCATTTATCTGGGATTTAGATTGTAGTACTAAAGAGTAGGTGATAGGGCACTACCCCACTATGGTAGAGATGGCAGTAAAGCTGGCAGAAGATCTTGCAGCAGCACCCCTCAAAGGGAACAAGGCGAGCAGTCAGGACAAGTCAAGCAAGGATGCATCCTGAAAGAGAGCAATACCCACAAGCAGGAGGCCAGTATATCCCCAGAGACAGAGGGCTCACTACTCAGACTGACCAGGGGTGGTTGTTTGAAATAGGGGTCAAGGACACTAGGTACACTCCAACCTGAGGAAGCATCTTTCCAGTGTCATGGGGAGCAGCCAAGGGTCCAGGGGAGGAACAGTAGGTGTATCATAAAGGGTATATAGGGAAAAGAAAGCCTTGCCAGAATCATACCAAGGTGGTAAAACTGCAGAGCACAAGAAGCTCTGGTTGTCATCTCAACTTTGGAAATATTCAAGCAGATATCCCCTATGAATGGGACAGAAGAACTATCTGCTATAACCATAAGGAACCAAGTGGCAAGAAGTGAGTGATCAGAGGCTGCAGCAGCAACACCACTGAGGGCAATGGGGGAGGACACGGCCACCCCTGAGAACCAGCCTCAATCTCTGCAGCAGCAGAAGCAGCCACAGGACAGGGAGACAGAAGCACTGTCAGTAACAGCAGCCAAGATTGGCAATGCCAGTGAAGAGACAGGTAAAATGGATAGTGCTTGGACAGTTACTGAAGAAATGGCAGACATAGTGAATAGAAAGAAGAAGGATTCACATCCAAATTCAAAGGACAGAAATTCAGGCACAGAAAGAGGTCTCAACCACAAAAGAGTGTTTGTGAGTAACCTACTATATGATGTGGCTGGTGATCTATTAAGTCTGATGAGAGAGAAATTTGGTGGAGTTCCATAAAATAAGACTGTTTAAAAATGTCAGAGGAAAGTCCAGTTGCTATGGTGTGGTTGAGTTCAAAGATGAAGAATTAAGAGCACAGAAGAGCAGGGGTGGGCAATTATTTTCACTGGGCGTTTAACAAGTTTTGATGAGCTATAGAGAGCCACAAGGGTAGCTCCACCCCTTGACAGGTGCCCTGCCTTGGTCACCATCTTTGGACTGGAAGTCCTACCTCTAACCTCTGACCTTTGCCACCAGAAGTCCTTCCCCTTACCCCAGAGGAAGGGTGATATCTTGAAACTGAAAAAACCTCCAAATCGTATACTAAAAAATAAAACATCTACTGTAATTTAATTTTATTTAAAAGTATTTTTGTCCTGATTTGTGTGTGCTTACATAGTATATCTAGAGGCAACTGCATAATAGCTCAAAATATAGTCCTACTCTTGTATATTTTGTGTGGGCAGTAAGGGGATTAGGTGGGGGGATGTGATTAGAGAGTGGATGTATGTGTGTGTGGTGGAGTGTGTGGGGTGTGGGTATGGTGGGTGGGTGTGGATGTGTGTGGGGACTGTGGGAGGGTGTGGGCATATTGTGGGTGGGGTGGAAGAGAGAGAGAGAGAGAAACAGGGCTGGGCCACCAGTTCCATCGTGTGCGGCTCTGACAGACTCTGTGCAAGCCTCATGTGATGCAGCCAGGCAGACCCCGCGCTCCTCCTGCCTCACCCTGGGACCCTGCTGGCCCCAGGGCACTGGCATGGGCTCTGTGCTCCTGCCTACCACCACCACTTCCTTGCCGCTTCCCTACTTTCCCTCCCACGTGCCCACCAACCACTACTGCTGCCGCTTCCCAGCCACCACCATGCCCCGGCATGCCCACCCATCCGCCAATCCCCCTGCCCACCCGCCACCACTTCCCACCGCTCCCCACACTGCTTTCATTCCCCCTGACATCCCCACCCACCCACCTGCCACTCTAGCTTCAGACACTCCAGCCAACACCACGTCATTCCCAACTACCTGACAGGGACCTCACAGCACAGCATGGAACAAGCGTGGCCAAACCCAGGTCCTGATCATGACAGTCCCCTCCACAACATCCCCCTCCACTCCCCCACCATCTGATCTTTTTTTACTTTCCACTTGGACAAAGGGAGGGTGGGAAACAGCCAAAGGGTGACCAGGTTAGAAGATGCAGAGGCTTCCAGGTGGGGGCTAGACTTGGGGTGGGGCTGGGCAGGCCTTGCTGCTCAGCCAGTGGGTTTTGCTGCCAGCTCCCCAAGTCCTGCTGCCACTGGCACTTTGTCATCTTTGACAGGCAGCCATGCACAGAAAATAATCAATCTTCTAAATTTTTGAGGGGCCTTGTGGGCCAGATAGAATGGCCTGGTGGGCCAAATCCAGCCTGCGGGCCATATTTTTCCTGCCCCTGCAATAAAATTATGAACAAACATGACCTGGGGAGGAACCTTTGAGCATTAAAGAGACTCCTGATGTTTACAAGACGTTGCAGCATGTGGGGGGACCAATCCTTGGAAGAGAGGGGCTTGATGTTGCCCCTGGGTTGGGGATTTACTGGCTTCGGTTTCTGATAACCTGAACATTCCTCTTAAGATTATCAGTAACTGGGAGCCTAGTAGACTTGGATCCATTATTTGTATTGGTAACCTTAATCTTAAAGCTGGCTGGACAAAACAGAAGGAGGTACTCAGCATTGAAGGATTTATAAAATGGGTAGAGATCAAAGCAAACAAAGATGGAAAGAGTCAAGGTATGGAAACAGTCATTTCTGAATGACCTAGTGTGGCAGTCCAGGATGTATCTATAATCAGTGGGCAGTTTCTGTTTGGCAGACCAATGTAGGTAAAAGTAGATGCCAGATCAGTTTCTCATAAAGACCTTCAAGAGGTGGTCTGCAAAGTGTCATAATTGCCCCATAGCCTAGTGGTTGTTTGAATGGGCCTTGGGCCAAGGGAAATTCAGTGCCATTTAAATGAGTTTCTAGCAGCTTTCAAGAAACAAGTGAAGGTGCCAGTTTTCATCTATAAAGCCATAAACACTAACCTTCTGCAAGTGTCATCAGTACATCAAGTACACTTGCTGAAAGCAAGTCAGAGGTCAGTCTCAGCAGTCGCTCCTCAGCTCTGGAATTCTCTTCCTCTTGAGGCCTTACAGAGCTCGAGCCTAGATATTTTTGGAAGAGCTACAAGACTTTTCTGACAAGAAGTTTTTTGCTCCATGCTGAATTGAGGGTGGGCACCTCATCTTATATGCGAGTCAATATGTATGTGGCTTAGGTGACCCCTGAGATCTGTGACAACTCTTATTCTATGATCCACTTTTCTGTAACAAAACTATTCCTCGGCACAGCGATCCCTCTGCTCGCATCAATTGGGCCTGATAGTCTGTAAAATGCCACAAGTGGGAATGATCCCTTCTGAGTAAACACAGAGCTGTCGGTGAATATTTCCCTTCCTCTCTACAGCTGCTCCTTTCAACCTTACCTTTGTCCTTTCTCCCAGCAGGAAGAAAGAGGCAATGAGAGCTCCCAAGGAGTGTTCATCCTACTGGGGCTTTCTGACAAGCCATACCTGGAGAAGTTGCTCTTTGTGGTCTTTCTGATAACCTACATCGTGACTTTGCTGGGGAACCTGGCCATTATTGTGGTTTCACGCTTGGATCCTAGTCTCCATACGCCCATGTACTTCTTCCTCAGCAATCTCTCTCTCCTGGATATCTGTTACACCACCAGCACTGTGCCTCAGATGCTGGTTAACTTCCAGAGCACCCTCAAGACCATCTCTTGGGCCGGCTGCGTGGCGCAGCTCTTCATCTTCCTTGGCCTGGGGTCCATCGAGTGTGTCCTGCTGGCAGTCATGGCCTATGACCGATATGCAGCCGTCTGCCAGCCCCTGCGCTACACAAGCATCATGAACCACCGCCTCTGCTGGCTGATGGCATCTGCCTCCTGGCTAAGTGGCATCACCAATTCCCTTGTGCAGACTAGCCTGTTGCTGCGCGTGCCCTTATGTGGACGGAACCGGGTTGACCACTTCTTTTGTGAGGTGCCAGCTCTTCTCGAACTGGCCTGTGCCGATACCTCCACCAATGAGATTGGGCTCCTTGTTGGCTCTGTGGTGTTGTTACCAGTGCCTCTGGGCCTTATCCTAGTCTCCTATGGCTATATTGGCACTGCTGTAATGAAGATCCGCTCAGCTGAGGGCAGGCGCAAGGCCTTTAATACCTGCACTTCCCATTTAATGGTGGTATCACTTTTCTATGGCACAGCCACCTATATGTACATGCAGCCCCCATCCAACAAACCCCATAACCAGAGCAAGATGGTTGCACTCTGCTATGGTCTCATCACCCCAATGCTGAACCCCCTGATCTATACACTGAGGAACAAAGACGTGCATGGGGCCCTAAGGAGAATAATAGGAAAGCAGTTCTGGATGCAGAGGACATAAAGAAGAACAATGAAATGGGACTGCCTGGCTTGAGTTGCGGGCAAATGGGATAGAGAGCCTTCTCCACCGGTTGAGGAATGGTTCAAGGTGAGGGGGGTTGGAGAATAGTAAACTTGTGTTTTCTTCTTTAGGTCATTATTTCCAGTGCAGCTCAGTAGTGCCTAGCAGTTTTTACTGTCTGCAAGTTGATGTGTGTATGGATTGAAATAAGCTCAGTGGAGGGTCAACCCCAGTATCCCCAGGAGGCTGCTGCAGCTGACATCTTTTTCAGAGGGGGGTGCAAGTGAGCACCAGTCCAGCATGCCTTGCAGTGGACAGCTGTCTCAAGGAACGCTTGCATTCACACTTTGGGGGCTTCAGGAGTAGGTCACCTGTGACCGGAGGCATTTTAATTTGTCCGATTTCCCTTCTGTCCTAAACATGAGTCCAGTAAGGGTCAGTAGCCTACACTTGGCCAAAACTCTGCAGTGTGCTTGCCTGACTTGGGTGCATGTATGTTCTTGGAAACATATTTTTGGGTTCCCAGAGACTTGGAGGGGGGGTGATGAGGGGATGGAGTTTTAAGCAGTGAGAACACAGCTGGTTGTTAGAAAGACAGATTTTACTGAATAAACAGTGCAAGGGAGCTCACTGATAACAAGTGTCAGCAAAAGGGTGGGGGGGAACAGCAATCAAATTCTGGCCATATACCAGAGCAGCTAGTTAGGGTGCAGACAGAAGTGACAATTTTCATGAGATCTGACCCCTGAAAGTGCTCTGCAGCCATGTCATAATGCACATGCACAGGTGCAGAGCACTTTTAAATAGCCAATCACATGAAAAAGTAACTCTTGTTCAATCAGGTAATTAAGTGAAGGGACTCTCAATTAGACTGCTTTAGGGAATTTGTATACAGTTCCCTATGAGGGTTAAATGTCATGCCCCTGGTTTGCCACAGGAAGGAGGCAGAGAGTCTCCTCCTTGTGCTGCCAGAGAAGGAAGGGAAGAGCACAGCTCGGGGAGGCCCTGGCCAGCATCCCCACGCCCAGGGAGAGGGTCCCCAGTTCCAGATGGCACTGCTCAAGGGGTCCACCCCCTGAGAGAGTTCTTGGCAGCCCAACCAGCTGCTGGTGCCTCAGGCAGGCAGGAGACTGAGCCCAGATACACCAGCTGGCCCTGCTATCAACCTCCCAGAGCAGACTACAGAGTTGCCTTCCTCCTGGCCTCAGCTAGTGCATGAAGGCTCAGAGCCCCCAGCAAACCCTGAACATCTGTTAACTTTCCATGACACTGTAACTTTAAATGCTTTGTGTAAAGTGCTTAAAGTTACAGCATGATCAATAACTTCTGTAAGCGCCCCTACAGTAGAAAGGGGGAGAAGCAGTGCCAAAGGAGATGCCCAGAGGACTGGCCAGACCCACCGCAGGGAACATTTGGTGTTAGCGCATCACTGATCCCGTTCACAGGGAACTGGTTCAAGAGTACTTTATTTTCTAGGGTTGCTGGTTATAGCCATGTCTGCCTATGGCCTTAGGCCAACAAGGTTCTTTGGGTAGGTGTGATATCTTTTATTATCACAGCTAAATAGTTCGAAAAATTGTTCTTTGCAAGTTTTTGGGCACAGACACCCTTCTTCAGGCACAGGGAGAGTCTCACAAATCACCAACAGACTCTCCCTATACCTGAAGAAGGGGGTTTGTGCCTGAAAAATTACAAAGAACATTTTTCCAGCTGTTTAGTTGGTCTAATATAAGTTATCACACCTGCCCGAAAAACCTTGTCTGCTTTATTTTCCAGGTCCATTCCAGGTAGATTTACTCTAGTTTAACAGGCTTGTCCAATTTGTTTTGGACTCACAGCACCCCTTGACAGACTTGAAATGTCCCTCAGAAAGTGCTAGCTCTTAGTTTTCACTCGCTTTTTGACTACAGAAAAATAATAGAGCAATTCTCAATTGCAAAGAATTCAGAAAGACAGTAATGGGTCAGAGTGGACACTGTGGATTCAGGATTATTTTGGATTCAGGGTTTATTTTGCAATCATATTTGCACACCTAATATGCCTAACAATGTGGGGCACCCCATGGCAGCCTTGAAGGGTTCTCAGGGCACCCTGGTTGAGAATCACTGCTCTGTACTCTGGGAAAGCAGGTCTACCACCAGTCCACTTCAACTTCAGGCTTAGCAAACATAGCTGCTCTTACTGCCATCTTTTGGCAGAAACATAAAACTGAAAATTATCTCTGGTCACATTTACTGATGAAATAAAAACCCCAACTAGTTTGCCCATATCATAGAATAAATGAGCCACCTTTGCCCTGCTTCTGCTCTCTGTCATTTTATCTATGTGGTCCGTGTCATTTTTTTGTTTGGCAGTAAGGCGAAAAGCATTGGGAATGAAAAAAGAAAAAGAAAGAGCACAGGTATGTGGAAAATGTACATATGGTAAGTACTTAAGTTATCCACTGGATAAAAAACAGAGTCCCACACATTATTGCTTTTGTAGCATGAATGAGTATGACATGCCAGGGGCCTCTTCCATCCTTCCATCCCCCTGTGTGTCAGGATGCCCTGCAACCCCATACCAAGATCTCACAGCTTACACTTCTGTGTACTTCTCCCACCCACACGAGGGGCTGCCATTCTCTCCACCGCGCTAGAGGCTCTGTGTGCACGCATAAGTGCCACCCTCCAATGAAGCCCGAGCCAAGGGAGCTAGGACAATTTGAGTAAGAGTTAGTGTCAGGGCTAGGAAGAGGAAGTACAGCTCTTGACCTCCTTCATGACTTAATGTAAATCACACCCCTCCCTTTCTGTGCCTTTCATCCTTTGCCAGCGTACAGTGCTCTTTATGGGCAGTCTCATATGTCTCTATGCAGCACCCAGTACAGGGAGGCTCTGATCTCAGCTCGATGCAGGGAATGTCTCTTCCCGTGTTTGTGAAGCATCTGGCAGAACGAGGCTATGATCTAAATTGGGAGCTTTGGGTCTTGTTAAGTGTAGAGTCAGAGTGCGTCTGAGAGGGGGATTTGTGTGTGGGTCTCTAGTGAGGAGCTATGGAAGAAGCCTCTTTGTGAAGGAATGCATGGATGCTCCAGATCAATGAGGGTGAACACCGTGCTGGAGGTGGAAGAGCATTGATGTAGATTAAGGGGGTTAGGAGGTAGATTTTCAAGACAGGTTGGCAGCTAATTCAGATAGCCATTTAGTATGATTGTTAGTGGGAGCTGTACACATTTAAATTGCATAGGTGATATTGTAAATACTGCTAACAATCTTGTATGCTTATATATTTTTGAAAATATCTTCCTGAATTCCTCCATCTTTCAGGTTATATCCTCATTGTACACACAAAAACTAGCTTTAATTTATCTTGGAATCAAGTATCAATGAAGTTATGGTGACATGATATAACAGGATAGGTGCCCCAGCAGCAGCCGTGGCACCCCCTTCATGGTCACTCTCTGCTCCTGTTTTGCTGTGGCTCTAGGTACCCCCCATCAACTCTTGCTGGCTATGTCTTGATACACTTAGTAAAATTTGGAAAGGGAAGCTGCCCCAGTGCCTCAGAGCAAGCTTCACACTGGCTCCCTGCCAGCAGATCTCCTCAGATCCTTTGGGACTCACTCCAACCCTTGCACTTAATGGCTAAGGACAGAAGTTACACACAAACCAGTTTAAGTGATCAGAAACTGGTTTACACCTGTAACAGCAGAAGCTCAGGGCACAAAAACTAGTTTAAAATGGCTGAAACTGGTTTTAAGATAAACCTGGTTGAATGTAGTATCAGACTTAATTGAGTCAAACCAGTTTATGAAACTTCTGTCCCTACCTCCTTCCTGGTTCAAGGGAAATCACAGTCCCCTGTCATCCCAGCATGCTTTTCAGCCCTGAGCTAGGCTGTGCTGTTGGCTCTAGAGAGCAGGGTTGTCCATCCCCTCCCCCCAGGGCTCCCTAGCTGGAGCAGTGATGGCTGGCTGACAGGGGAGCACAAACCCAGCTGGGGATGCAGTCCGATCTGCAAGGTGGGGGACTGCCCCCCCCGCCAGGCAAACCCCAGATGAGATATGGGGCCAGGGCCAGGGTTAAACACCCCTTCCCCCATTCAAACTTACTGCTGGCTGCAACTGTGGACTACAAATCCCAGAGGCACCTGGAAGCAGGAAGAGGAGGTGATGAGCAACCCTGTAGAGTCCTGCTGCTGTGATTGTGGACTGCAAATTCCAGGGACCTTGGCGGCGGCAGGAAGAAGAAATGAACACACAGATAGAGAGCCATGCTATAATGCCCCCCAGCTCCTGGCCTGAATTACTGTAGGCATGTGGCTGTATTTCCTGAATCAAAGGTACGCCTCTATTCACTTCCGTTTAAATTTAATCTGTGCGGTTTAGACCAGCCTGCAAAGACCAAATCAATTCAGCCTCAGACTTTTTGACTCTCTGTACTTAGCACCTGTTGCCTTAGGGCTAATCACAGGCTCCAAGCCTCCCCTACAGCTATGCCTCGCAGGTGTTTCCAGTCATACTTAAGTGAGCACTTTGCCCCACACCACAAGGCTGCCTTAGACCTCCACTCCCTTGTTGGGTCCATGGCCTTCTCAGCTTCCAACCCCACTACTCTGGCTGGTCCCTTTGGCCTTGACCCACTGCACCAAGCCTGGCTTCTCAGGCTTCAACCCTTGTCTCACCCTCTTGGGCTCATATCTCCACCCTTCACAGACTCATGGTCCCTCTGGCCTCCAAACTTGGCTTCTCTGGGCTGTGGCTCTCAATTTCTTCATCTGCCCATCATGAGCTGTGGGTCCCTGACCTCAACTTTGCCTCAAGCACTGGGCCCTTGGCCCTGTTCATTTTTATTGCATTCTCTACTTGGCCATGAGTCTTGCCCCCCCCCCCCCCCCCCCAAAAAAAAAACAACAAAACCTGAAGTTTGTACCCAGCTCCAACAAAGTTATGCCTCCCTGGCTCTCTTGTACTTCCATATCCCCCTTTTTTAGTCCCAACTGGTCCACTGCTTTGTATAAACAAAAATCATAAGCCCACCAGCTGCAATACAAACTGCCCCACCTTGTTCACATATATGCCTGCCACACCTACAGGGCTCCTATCAGCTCCAGAGATCTCCTGGCAGGTCTCAGCAGACTCTCAGCTTCAGAGCTTTTTCCCTTCCAACGTGCAGAACCAAACTGATTACTGGCTTAGTCCTGGGCTTATATATCCCAGACCCTACCAGTTTACCTGGTTTATATACCCAGTCAAGTAAACGCCCCAGCTGCCCACAGGTGCTTTCTTTTTAGACTTACTGGCTTCACCCTATAGTAGCTCACTGTTGCTGCAGGAGTGTCTGGCTGGTTGATTTTGTGGGCAGATCCTGGGGCCAGCTGCCATTTTCACAGCCTGAGTGGTGTGCCCCACCCCCATGCCTCTAATTGACTGAAGAGTCCCAGCAGTCTCACCCCTCCAGGCATTTTTCCAGATGGCCCAAAACCACAGCTAAATTACCCTAATTAAGCCTGGGTAAACCATTAATTCACACATTCTTAAGTATGGATGAATGGCTTCCCGGGCTTAATCAGGGTAATTAAGCCATAGTTTCAGGCCATTTCCAAGCTAGACCATGGTCCCAGGCTGGCTGTGCCAGGCAGCTGGAAGGCTGCAAGTGGCTCCACCAAGGTCCAAGGACCCCCAGCACAATTCATTGCCAGTGGTGCATGCATGCATGCAACGAGCCATGCCAGGGCTCCATTGACTCCAGTGCAGCAATTTGCACTCTTCTAGCCGCCAGCTACGGCCAGCCAGCCTGGTACCATGGTCCAGATACTGTGCAACCTCCCCAACCCCCCACCCTGGAACTGGGAAAATATTGGTCACCCATCCCCACAGTTATGAAACTCAGGAGACAGGAAGGCCAAGGCAGGCCAGGCAGATAATGTGCGGCCTTTAAGGTTCTGCCCACACAGGAAGCTGGTTTTGCACGAAGGAGATGGGAGCTCCTAGAAGTCATTCCCCAGCACTGGTATCCATCAAGCAAGGGTAACACACACACATGCAAGTACAAAATCTTTCAGATATTACTCTCAGTATTGAATATTGATCTAAACCCCCAAATGGTATTCCATCTCTATTTAATTTGAATGTGGATAAAAAGATTCCCTAAAAGAGTTTGTTTTTTTCCTGTTCACATTCAAACTTCAGCCTCTTCTTGAATTTTTGCAGAGAAAAAAAAAAAAACTGTTCTGAATCCTTACTCCATATTATGGTAGGGGTAAACAGAGCTGTTAAATGCTCTGTGACTAACTTCGCCCCTAATTTTTGCCACTTTTCTCTTAAATTATCAAACAGTTTTATACAATCCCTACAGATTTGCCCATTTTCTCTGTAATTAATCAGTAGTGACCTAAAATCACTCAATAGTATTTGCAAATGAAGTTTCACCAGCTCTGATATTCTCAATATTTCATTGATAAGATTACAGAATTCAGAAAGAGAAGTAACATGTTCAGTATATGCATATGCATATATAATAAAAGGCTTAGTCTATGTGTCTGTCTGTCCGTAACACTTTTGCCCAACTGCACATATGCCAATTGGCTGCAGGCCAGGCACCCAGGGGTGGGGCCAGCTGAGTTAAAATGGGAGCCCCTCAGCCAGCACTGCCTCCTCCTGCAGCCTCTGGTGCGGCAGCTCCCTCCATCCCACCTCCACAGAGTGGGGGGAAAAAAAATTGGCACAAGCACTTTACAAGCAGTGGGGCCAGCTGAGGAAAGGCAGGAGTCCCTCTATCGGGCCCACCTCCTCCTCCACACTAAGGTGCGGCAGCTCCCTCTGCCCACCTCCACAGAGGCAAAAAAAAAAAAAATAGGTAGGGCACTTTATATGTGGCAGGGCCAGCTGAGGAAAGGTGGGAGTTCCTCCATCATAGCGGGGTTGGACCAGAAGGGTGGGCGGGGGTCAGACCCGAACCAGGGGGAGGTGGGGCAGGGTCACACCTAAATGGGGAGGGGGGGGCATGTTAGGACCTGAAGTGGGTGGCAGGGGATGGGCCATGGTCAGACCCTAACGGCGGGGGGGGAAGGGTGTGCAGCAGGGCCGGACCCAAACAAGGTTGGGGGGGGGGTCAGACCCAAAGGGGGGGTCCCCTGCTGCTGGCAGCAGCAGACCTTCAGGGTGCTCATGACCCGCAGCAGGAAGAGCTCCCCCAGCTGCATGCAGCTGCGGCTGAATTCCAAGAGCTGCACGTGGCAGCACAGAGTCGACCCAGCCCGATGGCACATGGTTTCCCACTGGAGCACCAGGAGCCACAGGGAGTCACACACCATCAAGCTGGGCCAGCTCCATGCCTCCATGTGGGGCTCCCAGCACTCCAGCAGGAAGCTACACGTAGAAGCACAGATCCAGCCTGGCCCAGCCCAGTGATGCATGGCTCCTGCCTGCAGTGCTAGCAGCCTTATGTGCTGGCACAGAGCCTGCCTGGCCTGCCCAACGATGCACAGCTCCCAGGTGGAGTGCTGAGAGCTGCACGTGGCAGCACGGAGCCCTCCAGCCCGATTGCACGTGGCTCTCCATGGTCCCTGGCTGGACTGCTCGGAGCAGCAGGGAGCCACACACCATCAAGTCAAGCCAGCTCCACGCCTGCACGTGGGGCGGGCTCCTGGCAAGAATGCCAGGAGCCCCATGGAGATGGAGGCATAGAGCCGGCCTGGCCTGGCCTGACCTGGTCACGCACGACCTCTGAAAGCCTGCACCTCCCACCAGTTTTCAAAGGGGCAACCATGGGCCAGTAATAATTGTCTTTCGGAGGGGCCTGGTAGATTGGATTCTCCCCACAGATCATATTTTGCCCGCCCCTGTGCTAGGGACTGTATCTGGCCCATGGACCAGGGGTTGAGCATCCCTGCTCTAAGTCATTAGTGCTAAACATCCAGCCTACATCCAGCCTCATGGGTCTAGAAATTTGGTGGCAGGGGGGCAATAGTAAGATTCAACCTGTGGCAGCAGGACTAAGAAATAGAAAGAATGACTGTATAGCCCACTGGTTTGGGAACTCACATTACATTGGAGAAAAGGGGGTTAAGTCCCTCCTCCAATACTTTCTTACAGAAGCAGAGTAAGCAAATTCTGCACACTGAGCTGCAGGGGGGAAAAGGAGTCCAGGAAAATTGACTGTAGTTTAAAGGGGGCTCTCTTAAGGGTGCAGGAGCAAGCAACTTAGGCAATGCAAAATGGGATGTGCTTCAGGAGGAGAGTCTGGCTAGACAATGGTCTCTTGAATGAGTTGAAACTCAAAAAGGAATCCTATAAAAAGTGGAAACTTGCCATATTATTAGGGAAGAGTATAAGAGTATCACATGGGGGTGAAGGGAAAAAATTAGGATGGGCAAAGGGAGAAAATTAGGAAGACCAAAGCATGACTTGAGATGCAACTAGCAAGAGGCATAAAAAGGTAATTAAACTGATTCTACTAAAAAAAGGTAATTAAACTGTCAAGAGGAAGACCAAAATACCCATTGGTCCCTAACAGAATGCAGAAGGCAATCTAGTTACGGATGAGGCAGAGAAGACTGAACTATTTAAAACTTTTTTTTTACTCCAGTATCAAAAATAGTGGGAGCTACCAGATGATGATGATGAGTGCAGTTTACAGTAAAAATAAGGCATGAGTCAAAAACCCAATGTAATAGCAGAATAAGTTAAGGATTACTTTGAGAGGTTAGATCAGGGGTGGGCAAAATGTGGCCCTCAGGCCAGATGTGGCCTACCAGGTCAGTCTATCCAGCCTGTGGGGCCCCTAAAAAATTTAGAAAATGAATATTTATCTGCCCCTGGCTGCCTGTCATGCAGCCCTTGATAGCTTGCCAAAACTCAGTAAGCGGCCCTCTGCCCAAAATAATGGCACGCCTCTGAGCTAGATGCAGGGCTGGATGGGGTGAATACTAGGAACACAAGGAACTGCCTGAGGTGATTTCAGAGCCATTAGTTATCCCCCCTGAGACCTGGTTGAGGCTGGGTGAGGCCCCAGATGATTGCAAAGGTGCAAATATACTGTCCATCTTAGGTATCCTCAAGAAATCTATTCCAAAGTACCTAGAGGAGAACAAGGTGGTCAGGTTCCGCCACCATGGATTCACCGAAAGCAACCTCCCAGGCTCCCCCCCAGAGGAACAGGCTCCCTCAGGGGTGATACAGTCACCCACCATGGCGATCTTCAAAAAGTGTCTTGACGCCATCTTGCTGGGGTCATCCTACCACAACGGTCATTTCTGTCCATGTGCAGGGGGGCTGAACCCGATGATCTGTAAGGTCCCTCCCTTCCAGCCCCTAACACCAATGAAACTATAAAAAATGAATTTCCTTCTGTAATAAGCTGACAGGCTCTGCGGATGAGGGAAGAGCAGTGGACATGCTATGCCTTGACTTAACAAGGCTTTTGAAGCTGTATCTAATGACATTCTCACTAACAATATAAGGAAATACAAACTGGATTAAAATATTGTACTGTGGACACATAACTGCTTGTATCCTCAAGATATCCTCAAGGAATCTATTTCAAAGTACCTAGAGCAGAACAAAGTGGTCAGGTTCAGCCACTATGGATTCACCAAGAGCAAAGCATGCCAGATCAACCTAATGTTCTTCTGTAATAAGGTGAAGGGCTCTGAAGATGAGGGGAGACCAGTGGACATGATATACCTTGAGTTAGCAAGGATTTTGAAGCTGTCTCCCATGACAGTCTCATTAACAAGCTAAGGAAATACAGATGAGATTAAAGTAGTGTATGGTGGAAACGTAACTGGTTGTATCATTGTGCTCAACAAGTAGTCAACAGGCTCAATGAAGTATCAAGTGGGGTTCCCTAGAGATCTGTCTTGGCTCCAGTATTGTTCAACACCTTCATTAATTATATGGATGGTAGGATTAAGTGTATGCTTAGCAAATTTGTGGAAGACACCAAGTTGAGCAGAGCTGCAAACATCCTGAAGGGCAGGTCTCAGACCAAGAATGACCTGGATATATTGGAAAAAATGGTCCGCAGTCAACCAGATGAAATTCAACAAGGGCAAGTGAAAAGTCCTGGTGCTGTGTGTGAATGGAATAGAGAGCCTCCCCTAAACACAGGGGATGACACTCATCTGGCCCAAAAGTCAGGGAAAGTAGTGAGGTTGCAGAATTGGAAATGAAAGCATCTCCCCCTTAGGTAATTACCTCCAGCATGGTGATACCCAACATTTGCTACCGTCTGAGAACTGCTGTGTGACAAGAATGAAATGACCTGGGTGGAGTGTCAGTCCTGGGGAGGCTACTGCAGCTGACATCCTTTGCAAAAAGCCCATAGTTGAAATCCTGTCCTCTCTTGGTCATTAAGGATCCCTTCACACTCCCTCCTCAGCCAGAACTCTGTCTTCAGCCAGGTCCTCCCAGGGTCATTTAGCAGTTATCAGCCAGTTTTTATCTTCTTTTGGCATTTTTTTTCTACAGAAAATGGTTTGGTTTTGGTTGTTGAAATGTACTGAAAATCTAATTTTTTTTCTACCAGCTGCAAGTGCCATCTGTTGGCAGAAGCCCCGAACTGAAAACATTCTCTGGTTATATTTAGAGTTGAAATAAAAACCTCAACTGGTTTTCTCATATATCCTAGAAAAAATGGGCCAAGTACCCTTGCTGCTTTTCAGTGTGGTCCTTCTTTGTATGTTTGTGAGTGAGATGAACAGGATTGGAAATAAGGAAAGAAAGAGGGAGACCACAGGCATGGTCAAAATATTTCTATGCTGTGTAGTTACATTATCTACTGGATAAAAAAGGAATTCCCACATGTTATCATTTTATAGCAGGAATGAATATGAGACATCAGTGACCCCTACCAGTCTTCCATTCCCCCTTAAAACATATTCCCAGTGCCCTGCCACCCCTTCATCAGAACAGAGGCTCTATGAGTCCCCATTCCTCCTCTCCAAGGCAGTAGTCCTAAGTCCACCTCCTATGTTTCAGGTTCTGTGTATGGTCCAATTTCATCCACCATCTGTTCCCCACTTTTCCCTGCTATGGTAGGGTTTCTTTGTCTTCCTAGCATTAATGTCCTCATACAACTGTTCCCCTATGGCTTTCCTGCTATCAGTACTCAAGATAGAGAGATGATAGAGAGATGAAAGCTAACTGCACTTTATCGTGCATCAACAGATGCATGACAAACAGAACCAAGGAGGTGATACTGCCCCTCTATCGGGTGCTGGTCAGACCGCAGCTGGAATACTGCATCCAGTTTTGGGCGCTGCACTTCAAGAGGGATGTGGATAACGTGGAGAGGGTGCAGAGAAGGGCCACTCGTATGGTTAAGGGCTTGCAGGCCAAGCCCTATGAGGAGAGACTGGGGCACCTGGACCTCTTCAGCCTCCGCAAGAAAAGGTTGAGAGGCGACCTTGTGGCTGCCTATAAATTTATCATGGGGTACAGAAGGGAAGAGGTGAGGCTCTACTCACCAAGGCGCCCCTGGGGGTTACAAAAAATAATGGCCATAAGCTAGCAGAGAGCAGATTTAGACTGGGCATTAGGAAGAACTTCTTCACAGTCAGAGTGGCCAAAGTCTGGAATGAGCTCCCAAGGGAGGTGGTGCTCTCCCCTGCCCTGGGAGTCTTCAAGAGGAGGTTAGATAGGCATCTAGCTGGGGTCATCTAGACCCAGCACTCTTTCCTGCCTATGCAGCGGGTCGGACTCGATGATCTATTGAGGTCCCTTCCGACCCTAACATCTATGAATCTATGAATCTATGTTAGCAGCCTCTGGGCTAAGCTACTAGGATAGCATTTGTAGATCTGCCAACTTTACCTCTTCCAATGAGGCAAATGAAGAGACAGATTTCTACCATGTAAAAACGGGTGCTGAGAAAAATATTATATATGAAAAATACAAGAAACTGAAATGCCCCAAAACATTGTTAACAGGGAGTTCATGTTACCTGATAGTATCTACTGGTTTTCCATAGCTGCAAGTTCAAGTAAGCCCACAACCCTTGCAACTAAGAAATAAAGGGGTAAGATGATGCAGCCTGAAATGTTGGAGAATGTGGCTGTTCAGAATTAAAGAATGCGCTAATGCAGTCTGAAACTTGCCTCTGTGAGCAGTTCCCTAGCACATCCATAACCCACATCCTGACTCCATGCCCTTGCAGCTAATGCAGAACACTGGGGAACCGGGCACATGAGCCCTTTAAAACAGAGCAAACCCCTCCTCAGCACAGAGGCATGTGCCAACATCAATTCTATGTTCAGGCTTTGAACCTGGTCCTCAGAGACTAACCCTCATTTACGATCCCGAAGGGAACCTTTACAGTACTTACTTTTACACCCCCTTGATGCTTATCCAAAGGGTCCAGTGTAACACTATTCTTTTTCTTCCCCTCAATTACATAGGCCAACAGCATAATATGATAATCCCCATGTTCTGATATTGTCACAACTTACAGAATTTAGCACAGGGACAAGATGGAAGGGAGATCTCAGTTAAGTCATTCACCTGTTTTCCTTAATAACACATATAGAGGTTTCAGGAGTGTGGTTGAGGCCTGCCAATAAGCACAGTGCACTCTGCTTCCCAATGACAAAAAAAGTTCTACCAAGCTCTTCCTAACTGATGCCTCCAGGATCCAATAATACTGCTCCCTAATACATAAACAGTGAGAGGGGGGATGCAGATAATCTTCACTAAATATTCGTAAAACCGGGGCAGGACAGGGCTAAAACAGTATTGGTGTAAACCATCCATTTTTATTTCCTGTTTTTTAGAAACTTTAATTTGAACACTCCTGACTGACCTGAGCCTAAGTGAAGAATTTCCAGTGAACTCACTCGGGATTTACATCGGAGGAAGGAAAAAGGAGAGAAGAATCTACTCCATTTGCTCCAGCAGTGTTATTCCTGGTTTATAGGAGACTGGGTGTGTATACACCTGCATTAGATCCAGAACCAGTTTACTCATGAGTAAACGCTCCTGGGCAGGCATCTGCACATGGAGGGAAGCAGGAACAGATTTGCTGCTAATGGCAGCAAACTGCTCCCATTTCCTGGGGCCCTGCAATGGGTCCCTGCCCCCACAAGGGGGAGCGCGAGGCTCCCCCTGGGTACTAGCCCAGGGGCTAGCAGGCAGCACCGGGCCAGGAGATAGCTGTCTCCTGGCTGGGGCTGGGACATTGCTCCCTGTCCCTGGGGGGCTGCCTACTGCCAGGACAGGGACAATGTCCCCCTGCCCTGGCTCTCTGATTGGGGCAGGGGACTTGCAACGAGCTGCAGGGAAGGGGCAGGTCCAAGCCCCTGCCCCAATCTACCTGTGGGGCAGCTAGCAGCAAGCCCCAGGCTAGGGATTTGTCACCCAGCTGGGGGCTGACTACTAGCTGCCCCACTAGTGGATCAGGGCAGAGGACTGGAATCTGCCCCACCCCTGCAGCTCTTTCCAAGCCCTGCTCCTCAATCACCCAATTGGGCTGCAGAGCTGGGACCTGCCCCTGACTGGGACAGAGCCCAGGCCCCACTCCACGATTGTGGGGTGGGGCTGTACAGCCTGTTCCCCGTTCAGCTCCATGATTGTGTAGCTGGGTGCAAAACAGACTGGAGAGCTTGTTCCCCAACCAGCTCTGTGTCATCTGGAATGATCAGTAGGGCTGTGCCAAAGGGCTATGTTTCGTTTTGGTTTCAGATTCAACCGTTTCGAAGGACAGTGATTCGTTTCAGTGTTTCAGATCACCATTCCGTTTCAATTCGGCCAAATCTGTTTCGCAGTTTCAAAGCTGTTTCGGTGATTCAACCTGAAGCTATAATAGGAATCACTAAAATGCCTAACTTTGCCATTTCTTCCCTGATTCGAATGAAAATTGCAGGGATGTTAGCCCCTTCTGAGGGCATGAAGCCTGCCAAGGTGAAGGGGTTTCTGAGAAACTGCACCTCAAATTGTTCAAAGCAAAACTCATGACGCGTGTGTGTGTAGGCACAGCAAGATGAAAACAGCAGGCATGGTAGCCAGGAACAGGGGGCCTTCCTGGTGCTGGTTAGATCTCTGCCCACCCACCTGTTTCTGGGCCAACAGCCCACCCCTCTTTTGCCTGCCAGGCCTTGATGGAAGACCAATTCAGAATGAACACACACCGGAAATCTATTACAGACAAGAATACCTACCTGTAGGGGCACATTTCTCACAAGAAATCCACTCTGTCTCCAATCTCTCAGGCCTGATCCTCAAAGGGAATTTACAAAACACTTTTCACAGACGAGCCTATGAACTTCACTTCTTCAACCTCCTAGATGCAGAAACTCATGGACCCAATATAGACATTGGATTTATGACATACTATAACCTGCCTGACATCTAACTCCCCAGGTACCTCTCCACTTTTACCTGCTACATCCCCATTCCACGCCCCGCCTCCTCAATTTACATTTTTACTGACTGACTTTCTTGCCTGCATTGCATGCCAGCCTCTGGCCTCTGGCTCCAGATGTCTGAGGTGAAATGTGAAGCCACCTGTGGACCTGCCTTGCTCAGCTCCTCCCTCAAGTACTCCCTGCATGCCTCATACAGGGAGGGCACCACCATCCTGCTGAAGGTGGTGTGTGTGGGCATGCGGTATGATAGGGCCATGAGCACCATGAGCTGCCTGAACCCTGGCCACTCAACTAACAAGAAGGGCTGGCCATCTAAAGCAAGCGTCTCCCCAATGCTCTGGGTGACCTCATTTGCCTTGGAAATGAGCCACCCTTTGTCCCTGCCTTTCCCTCACTGTTCCAAGGTGGCCTGTCTCAGCTTCTGGGGAAGGGGGGCTTTGGAGCAAGAGGGGGACTTGCCTTTGGGCATGCTCCCACTGGTGCCAGGCTGAGGAGGAGCAAGGGCAAGCAGCATCCCCATGGTTCTGAAGTGTTTCTCAGCATCAGCAGTGCAGACAGATAGCATACTTGGGATTATCTGCTACCTCAAAATGATCCCATACTACATTACCCCCTCACTTCTGGGGTGCAAGTACAGATCCTGCCTTATCCCCCTCCTCAGCAGGCAGAGGCACAATGACAGGGGAAGCTGAGCCACCTGCCCCCACAACCTCTTCCACAGTGCCTTCTGGAGAAGAAGGCCTGGCACTAGGGGAAATTTGAGGGGTGGAGCACAAACTCAGATTCTTCCTCGAACCCCAGAATTTCCCTAGCTATGGCACTGATCTCCCCTGGTTCCAGATCCAGCTTCTCCTCTGGCACTGGGAGGCTCACACTGGGAAATGAAATTGCAAGGGAGGAGACTGTCATGCTGGTATTTGTCATGCTGGTGGTGCTGGGAGTTATTATTGCTAGTGTTAGTAGAAGTGGGGCAGGTACAGACACTGCTGCCACCTCCTTGCTGCCACTAGCAGCAGAAGCCTCATGCGTGCTAGGGAAGAGGGTGCATCTAAGTTTGGGCGGGGAGGGACATACACCTCTCCCTTTGCTCCCTCTCACTCCCCTGCCAGAAGACCTGGCACCTGCCTTTCCAGCATGCTTCATAATATTTGGTGTGCTGGAAAATGTGTATGTAATATATCTTGTACGTGTTTAATATGTGTGTGTGTATTATATCTTCTATATGCTTACTATATCTTCTATGTCTTTACTATATCTTCTATCTGCTTATTTTACTATATCTTCTTCTGTCTGCTTATTTTACTATATATTCTATGTCTTTACTGTATCTTCTTCTATCTGCTTATTTTAATATATATCTTCTATGTCTTTACTATATCTTCTTCCATCTGCTTACCATATTTTCTATCTGTAATATATTGGAAAGGTGTATATCCAATCCTTTCCAAGAAGAGAGACTAGCAAGAGATGGACTAGGAAGCCAGTCACTGCAACCAGCCACTAGCTTTCACATGCTGTTGCTTCTAGACAGACAGCTCACAAAAGGGACAGAAAGACTTCACACAGAGCCTTATATGCTGTTTCTCCGTCCCTCCCCCAGAGCACTGGGATTGGAAGGGACCTCAGGGACAGATCACAGACACTGGCCAGCTACAGATATCAATATCAGAGCAGTCCTTCCTGCCCCACCCCACCCCCGTCCCCTGCCTTCTTCTGAGTTTCTATTTCCCCGCAAGCCCACCTCCGAAACCTTCCAAAACATGCAAAATGTTTCAAATGGTTTGATTTCATTTTGGAGATGTCTCAGAGCCTTCTGTTTCATTTCAGATTCGGTGTTTCAGGTGCCGAAATGGGCTAAAACACCTATGAAATGAAACAGCTGCCTAAATTCTGCACAGTCCTAATGATCAGTAATACTAAATAGCAAGAAAAAATACTTGTCTCTCTTACTTGTTCTCATGCTCTGTCACTCCTGCATGTTCGACTTGTCCTGAGTTTGACTCCCTCTGGATTCAATTAAAACCACTTCTGAATCAGGCACAAAATGTTCTGATGACCTGTCCATTCCTGTTATGGTGTTATCAGAGATCATCATACATAATAAGTATCCTTAATAAGGCCTGGAATACGCATTCACTGTGTCCTCCAAAAGCTGAGATGCTAACAGTGACCACTGTGCCACATCCTAGGCCCTAATGAGCTATGACATGTGGCATAATGAGTGCTGTCAGCTTCTTGTTTAGGATGAGCCATGGGGCAATGATGATCTTACCTTGGGGCCTACTGCCTCCCACAGCTGGACATACAACCTAGGAGTAAAGACCCTTCAGTCTCTTTTGCCCTAACCATTAGATACAAGCTCTTTGTCTGAACATAAAATATGACCCTGGAAATTTGACTCCCAGCCCCCACTTGTAATGCATTAAACCCCATTACCCCGCTGAAATGGAGACTAGAGCACTGATGTCACCATTTGGGTCTCTTGTGCTGCCTGTGGTGCAGGACAGATGTGCCATCCCTCTAGACAGGCAATGGTGAAACAACTCACCCCTCCTACTCCAAAACCCATAAATGCTTGGCTCACGCCCCACAAGGCCCTTTGGAACTGGGGGTGGGGTGCTGTGGTGTGTGAGGAAAAGCCTCCTGCACTCAGAGATGTGGACTCTTTCAGCTGGATTTCAGAGCTGAACCTGCCCAGATAAAAGGTATACCTGGCCCTAATCAGCAGACAGACACAAAAGCAGGAGGGGGACTAGGAACAGAGACTGCAGAAGTTGACTGCATAGGTTGCTGGCTTGCCCGTGCACACATGCATCCTTTCCTCTCTTCCTCCTTTCTCCATCAGTCCACCTCAAACATATATCTCTTCCATCACGTCTGTCTTTTGAACCCTCTCCCTCAATCTAACTCTTCACCTCTCTCACATGCTAAGCCAGATTGATGGATCCCATAGCTGTAAGACACAGGTTCTGAATATCTGTTCAACCACCACGGCTGCCCCACTCCCATCCCTGTGAGATTCTCCTGAAGCAAAGCACCAGGTGAGGCAGCGTCCCAGAGTCAGGCGGAGGCAGTGCTGGCACACAGGAAGGGTTCAGGATTGGATTGTATCCCTGCCTGCCAAAAAGACCCTTAGAAACTGAGCTGGACCACTCCGAATTGCATTTTCCTCCGTGCCAAAAGAGACTTGGGCTGTCAGACCAGGGGAGCAGGCACCGCAATCCAGACTGCGCTGGAATTGGAGCATCCCAGTTACCAAGAACCAGCCAGGTAGCTAGCAGGCAGCAAATGGAGGTGAGTCCAGAGGTTTTTATTTCCAACCATTTGTTCATGAGGACAGTAATTATTGCTCAGAGAGTCCAGAAGCTTGGGAGTTTGTTCAGTTGCTTTTTAGCTCTTTTAAATGGGGATAACAGCATTCCCATACCTTACAGGGGCTTTGAGAGGATAAATGCATTAAAGACAGTTGCAAGCATATATATTATAGCTGTGTTGGTCTAATAGAGACAAACAAAACTCTTGGATCAGACACAAGTATCTTTTATTAGACGAACTAAATAATAGGAAACAATGTTTTTTCTTTGCAAGCTTTCAGGTCTAAACACCTTTCTTCAGGCTGAGGGGAAAACACTTCCAGTTTTTACCTCCCCTGTGCAAAATGTTATTTCTTTTCTAGCTAGGAGAACTTTTACAATCTTTGAATTTTCCTTAGCCTGAAGAAGGATGCTTGGATCCAAAAGCTTGCAAACAAAGAAATGTTTTTTTGCTGCTACTTAGGTGGTCTAATAAAAGTCTCTGACCCAAGAGTTTTGTTTGTTTTTAAGGATAATTGGGCACACACCTACACTGATAACAGGGACCAGCTGTGTACCTAAGGTAGGTGGGAAATAGCTTTGGATGGACTTCTAACCTTTCTTATCTTGTTTCCTAATCCTGCAAACATATTTGAGGATAATTTATATATGAGGAACCACGCAGTCTGTCTTCCTGTCTAGCCAGGTAGTTGTCATTTGTTGCATAAGTACCTTAGAAAGAAAATCATTGGGATTTGGATACACAATTATTTTTCATTTCCATGGAAGATAGATCTCTATTGTTTTGCAGGATCAGGCTCTAAATTATTGGTATTACTACACTCAGGATTTTTTATTCCTGCCTTCTCTCTCCTCTTACTGTGGTGCTTGTCAGGGAGAAAAAATCATCATCTTCTTCATTCCCATTGAGACAGCTTACATACCGATACATTAGTTCTTTTAGGATATGGACACATCCTCTTAACCACTTTAAAAGGGGAAGGGGACTGGACTGCTGGAGAGCATGCATCAGCTGTTATTATCCAGCTGTTATATACTGCTACAAGATCAGTAGTGTTCACCATTCTCAGTTTTTACCGACTTCCGCTGATAAATTCCCTGATTTTTTTTGTGAAGTCATTCAGTTTTTATTGATTTACACCTGTTTTTCATTTCAAATCCCTGTTAACCGGCATGAGCGGGGAATAGTCTATTCCCCGCTCATGCCAGTTAACAGGGATTTGAACTGAAAAACAGGTGGTGTTGGTAAGCTAAAAGTGCTGCTGTATTGGTTACCCAAGACACAGGTTTCCAGCTGGACATGGGGGGGCGGGCAGGGAGGTGGGTGGATGGCAGCAGCCGCACAGGGCTGGGGCAGTGTGGCTGGAGCCACTGCCTTGGGGGCATGGGGCTCCTGGCTCTGACCCTGGGTGGGATGAGCTGGGCCACAGGAATAGCTCCTGAGGCAGGTGGATCCCAGCTGCACCCTGGTGGCTCCAGCTTTGGCCCTGCCCCAGGTGCTGGGAGCTGTGAACCCCACTGCGGGGGACAGGAGGGAAAGCCTGGCCCCACTCCCTCTGGCAGGTGCTACACCCAGCCACTCCACATGGGCCCGCGGGGCTGGAGCCACTGCCAGTGGGCACGGAGCTCCCAGCTCTGACCCCGAGTGGGGCGGGAGGTGCCAGCGTCAGGCGTCCCCCCCCTCCACATCTGGACGTGCACCACTCTCCCCTCCCCGCAAACACCAGGGCTGCCCGGCAGCAGGCTGCTACAGCAGGGGGTTTGGGTGCAAATGCAGCCAGGGAAGAAAGGTAGGCCATGGCACCATGGGCTTCCTGCAGCTGATCTGGGGGCACGCTGTGATGATCTGTTTTAGTTAGTCATGCAGTGTCATTTGAACAAAGTGGTTCCCAGGGTACAGGTTCTTGTAAAAGAATACTACTTAGGAACTGCCAGTTTGTATAATATTTTGCTGTATAGAGCTGAGGAGCAAACTAACATGCAGCATCCACATGCAATTGATAGAATTGGATTTTCCCTGAAATCAGTTTGGCTCTGGCATCAAGAATTACCTGCGAAATATCAGTGCTAAAATGTCCTTGGGTTTTGATTCTGGTTCTGCGTGTTACTAAAAACAGCTAGTGAATTCTCTGAAATTCATGAAACAACATTAAACTATGGCCACTAAGGTGCTGCCATAAAAATGATTAATAAGTCATTAAGAATGATTGACAATTCAGGCATGACAACAATATGCTTAAAGGCAACAAATATAATACAAATATGTTAAAATATTTTTAACGTGTGGAGCTCATTGCTTCATGATGTTACTGAGGGCAGAAGAAATTATTTATTCTAGAAACCATTTCCTATTTGGGGAGGGAACTACAGCTCTATTGTATGCTATAAACTTCCTTAATGCCATACATTGTTTCTATGATGACCCCCAAAATTACTATGGAGATACATGGTAGTTAATTATGAGTAATTAAACAATTCTCGGGGGATATACAAATTATGTCATCTTCAAGGCTCAAAGGATGAAGCTACATACTGAGATGTATGTTTCCGCTGGAGTCTCTCGAGATAGCTGTTGGTCACTGAAATTAGCTCCTGTGACAAATTTTCTTTGGTTCTAATGTTTGTGCGGTAATGTGTCATTCAAGATTTAACCCTAAATCAGTGATGCTCAACCTGTAGCCTATAGGCTGAATGCAGCCCATGGGGCCATGTTGTCCAGCCTGCGGGTGTTGATTTGTAGGTGGGGGAACAGTGGGAGCATAAATCGCCATGGCTCTGGAGGCCACAGTAATTAAAGCTGCCACCACTCCCCTGCCATTAAGCATCCAAAGCTGTGGGGAGCTCCACAGGTGGGATAACATGGTGCTATATGCAGAGTCATTCTAGTGTGAGGGGTCGGATCTGGTATGTGTGGAGTCATTCTGGGCACATGGCCAGACCTTGGGTACATAGCATTTCTCCAGCACATGGGTCAGATTTGACACATGCAGGGTTGTCCCACAGCCACATCCACTGTGCACAGGGTTGGATCTGGTGCCAATGGGTCACCTCACAGCTGGATCCAGCATGCCGACCCCACACAGGATCTGGCCTGTGGATCCACCCTGCCTCTGCAACCTGGTCCCCAGGGCCAGAAGCTTGAGTGTCAATGCTCTAAGTTAATCATTTTTATTGTACTGAAAATATGTATTGCAAGTTACCATATGCATTTATATTACTAGGCTATTCAAATATCTGCACATAAGCCAGTGTCTAGCTGCCTGAATAAGAGTAGCATAGAAGTGTTGCTGTAGCTGTGATAATTCAGGAAATACGTAAGAAGCAGGGTATCTGCCTGATCATCGTCAATTTTATTACACCTGTAACAGGGACCCCTAAGCCCTGTTACTGAGGAGAGTGCAGGGTGTAGGCTGTAGATCACATAACCCCTGTGTCCGATTAGGGGATAAGGGAGTGGGGTGACCAGATGAAGCAGAGCTCAAGAGGGATCTTAACCCAGCTGTGTGTCAGAGAGGGTCAACCTGGCCATGGCAGGGGAACCAAGTGCAACTCCCTGAAGGATGCATGCTACAATGAGCAAGGTGAGAGGGGCTGAGGCTGGTTTTAGCCAGCAATGGAAAGGAAAAGGCCTGAAGAAAGGCATCCCTGAAGGTTAATATTGGTTTTAGTCAGGTTGTGAGTATATTTCATTGATGGTTTTGTTTTTTAACCATGAGGCAAGGGGTGGAGTAGGGGAGTACAAAGGCCACTCTGTGCACCTGGCATAGGGTGCTATATGTCTTCTATTCATCTGTGGACTGACAGGTCCTAGACACAAAGAAATAGAGGTTGCTCAGAGGTAAGACACCTGGCCTAGGGGCTAAGCCTAAAGCAGGATGAAAGTGCGGGAGAGAGACTAAGTTTGCTCAGTGGCAAGATGCAAAGGAGAGGGGCTCAGCCTATTTGAGGGAAGAGACATTCTCCAAACAGTCAGACTTTAACAAAGACCAGGTCCCATAGAGGTGGCTCAATGATAAATAGGCACGTAAGGGCGCTTGTACATGTGACAGTCATCACGATGTACATGTGATGAACATATCATTTGTTTGACTTAATGGTGGCACACATTACACGTGCACCAGTTTGGGGGTTTTAGATGTGTCTGCTTGGTTGCAACTACATCCCAACATAGTTTAGTTTGCAACATTACAAATTACGATGCAGCTGTCTGCTCACCTCCCAGCTACAGGAGAGGCAGGCATGCTCCACAGAATAAAAGGATCGGGCCCCTCACCGCTTCTGCCTTCAGCAGGCTCTTGCGGCAAGCAGGATGCCTGGGGCCACCCAGGCTTGATGCTGGGGCAGTGCAAGAAGGTGGCAGGAGGGTAGCTGAGTGTGCTGGAGGCTGGAGAAGGTGGTGGGGATGGGGCACGGGACCACCTGAGCAGGCTACTAGCTGGTTGGGTGCTGCCCTAGCTCAGAGGTGCCCAATCCAATGCTTCCCCAAGCCCACTCAGACTTTTAGCACCCTGTGGTCCATTTGCCTTCTCCAGGTGCCAGCATACCCAGCTGGCCCCTGGGGCAGTGCAAGGAGGCAGCAGGAGAGTGACTAGGTGTGCTGCCAGCCAGAGAACATGGCAGGGACAATGTACATGATGAAGTCTGGGTGGGCTCAAGGAAGCATTAGATTGGGCACCCCTGAGCTAGGGCAGCACCCAGCTAGCTAATAGCCCATCCAGGCATCCAGCACCTCATGCACCATCCCCGATGCCTTCTCTGGTTGCCAGCACAGCCAGCTGCCCTCCTGCCACCTCCCTGTGCTGCCCCCTGGGCAAGCCCCCCCATTCTCAGGCAGCCCCACACATTCTGCCACCCATAGAAACCTGCTGAAGGCAGAAGTGGTGAGGGGCCTGATCCTTTTTTTCTTTTCTGGAGGAGGAGCCTATCCACCTGTCCCGTGGCTGCAGGGCAAGCAGCCAGTGGTGTGAGCAGCCCTTCCCTCCACAGCAGCAGCGCCCCCTGGGGAGGCCCAGATGGGCTCCTAGTGGGCCAGGTGCTGCCCCAGCTCAAATTGGGCTGGATGCTGCCTCTGAGCTGCTAGCAGGCTGCCCAAGCAGGGAAAAATAAAAAAGGATTGGGTCCCTCACCATAACATTACTGAAAAGTTGAAACAATAGACTGTAGACTGTAAGAATAAAACCCTGAGGAATAAACCCCCATCACATGTACAAACACCTTAAAGTATCACGTTGGTATTCTGGGGGCTGTATGCCAAATTTATTATCAAGATCAAGATGTAGCAAGTGAATACAGGCAAGTGTCTTGGTGAACCAGTGTGAAATAGGCCTTGGGTTGGCCATCAGAAGACAACTGAGCCACCTGGGAGGCAGAGGCACCAGTACATTTAGTGCATTAGCTGGGAATGACCATGCGTTGTCAAGTGAGAATAATGTTGGTATAGCTCAGTGATTCACAAAGGGTGAGAGCCAAAAACGCAAGAAAAGTGCACCATGAAATCTCATTACGGGTAAATGCTGTCCTCCACTGTTTGGCACCCTGTGCCAGCTCCAGCTACTCCAGCGGTACCTGTGACTGGTCCTCTGAGGGCTACAGGTACTGCTTCTACCCCCTGCACCCCTTACCCATCCCCAGACAGCCCCTGGGTCTGGACAGAAGTGCAGCTCCCAGAGCTAACTCATGGCGATTCATAGAAAGTGCCATGAGTTAGAACACAGGGCCACACAGGAAAGGTGCTTGCCGCTGCGAGCGCCGCACTTCCTTGGAGACGTGTCCCCTGCACACACAGGAGCACTGCAGGCAGCAGTGTGGGGTTCTGGCCCTCATTGCTGCCGTGCATGCGGGAGATGTGTCACCAGGGCATCATGGAGCTCGCAGCAGCAAGCAACTTTCCTGAGCAGCTGTGCTCTGCCCTATAACACTGGGTCACACCCCCCAGGCCGTGGAGACCCCAAATGAGGGTAGCAGGACAGGAACCAGAGCCCTGAGCATGCACCCACCCCCACCCCCACCCCATGCACAGATCTGGGGGGCATGGGTCCCCCCTTCCTCCCAGGAGTATGCGCCGCATCAGGGAGCTGGGCCCATCTACACAACCCCACTGCAGGCAGTAGCAGGGAGCCGCCTCTGTGCTCTGCAGCGCTGCAGCAGCCTCTGCCTTGTGTCAGAGACATGGGGCTGTGGACCCAGGCCCCATAGCCCTGGCAGCTGAGGGTCCCTCCACCAGGGCTGGGGGGGCAGGGGCTGTGGGTGGGGGACAAGGGGCACCAGCAGGGCTGGGGGGCTATGGAGGGGAGTGAGAAGCACAAGCAGGGCCTGGGGGGCTATGGGTGGGGAGTGAGGGGAACCAGCAGGGCCAGAGGGGCTGTGGCAGGGCCTTTAATTTTAAACACGGACACTGGGATTTTTATCAGAGAATTTGCAATGTTTTATCAGGGAAAACCAGGATCCTGGTTGTCAGTAACTGGCAGCCTATTGGACTTGGGTCCATTATGTGTATTGGCAACATTAATCCTAAAGTTGACTGGAAAAAACTGAAGGAGGTATTCAGTACTGAAGGAGTTGCAAAATGAGTAGAGATCAAAGCAAACAAAGTTGGAAAGAACTGAGGCATATGAGCCGTTGTTTCTGAATGACCCAGTGAGGCAGTCCAGGCTGGATCTATTGTCAGTGGACAGTTCCTGTTTGGCAGACTGACGCAGATAAGAGTGGATGCCAGGTCAGTTTCTCTTAAAGATCTCCAAGAGGTGGTCTGCAAGGTGATGCCATTGCCCCATGGCCTAGTACGTGTTGGAATGGGCCTTGGACCAGGGTGACATCAGTGCAACCCATATGAGTTTCCAGCAGCTTTCAAGAAACAATTGAATGTGCTAGTTTTCATCTATAAAACCCTAAACGGCCTGGGACTTACATACGTAAGGGTATACCTTCTCCCCAGTACCTCATTACTATCCCCAAGGTCAGCTGAAAGCAACCTTCTGCAAGTGTCATCAGTACACCAAATCCACTTGCTGAAAGCAAGTGAAAGGTCAGTCTCAGCAGTCGCTCCTCAGCTTTGGAAATCTCTTCCTCTTGAGGCCTTACAGAGCTGGAGCCTAGACATTTTTTGGAAGAGCTACAAGACCCTTCTCTGTAGGCAGGCATTTAGCAACCAAACATGCCTAACATGTTGTTCAGTAGGTCTCCACTTTATTTTATATTTTTATTTATTCTAGTTGCCTTTTTAAGTTTCTATTCCTCTTGCTGTATACCAGGGGTTGTCAACCAGGGTATGCATACCCCTGGGTATACCTGGGAAGGCCCAAGGGGGTAAGTGCAGGTGGGCAGGGACAGTGTACTGCCACCTCCCAGGAGCAGAGCCAAGGGGCAAGGGCAGCAACCAGATGGATGTGGGGGGAAGCTAGCATGCGGCAGCTGTCACCACCACACACCACCCCATGCTGCTGATGCTCTGCATGTGGCAGCTGCCACCCTCTCCCTCATTCCCCCCTTCCCCCGCCGCCAGGGGTACACTTATAAAAAAAGGTTGAAAACCACTACTGTATACCACCCTGAGCCTTTGTTGGGAAGGACAGCATATAAATAGTACAAACAAATTAAGGACTCTCCTGTGAGGCAAGGAGCCTAGGGATTAGGCTCTACAATGCCAAGATGCCTCTGACACTCTGGGCTTGTTCGCCTTTGAGAAACTCAGTCATTGACACTTGTTGTTATAATTGTGGTTTAGGGCTGAGACTTCTAATAATCTCAGTCTGTTAGGCAGTCTGTTAGGATCTATGCAAAAGAGCCCCTTTCCCAAACAGTGTAAAGTGTAAGTATCCATATTTCTATGACAAATTCATAGAATTGAGATAGGCATCTGGCTGGGGTCATCTGACCCCAGCACTCTTTCCTGCCTACACAGGGGATCGGACTCGATGATCTATTGAGGTCCCTTCCAACCCTACCATCTATGAATCTATGAACCTAGCATCTATGAAATTCCTTTTTCAGCATGTGTGTCCTAGTCTACCACCAATAAAAGCAGATTCATTTATCTATGAGCTATCCACTGCCAGGCATATAGATCCCATTTTCCTATTATTATATTTACTTGAATCTAAGACAGCCCTGAATTTAAGATGCCCCCCCAATTATTAGATTGTAGACATGGAAAATTATAAATTTCTTTTAATTTTCTTGGCTAGAATCTAATTATGGAGGGTCCTCTTAAATTCATCCCTCCCACCACTGTCACAGAGAACAGCAGTGGCAGCGGAAGCAGTGACTAAGGGACAAGCAGCCTGCCCCACGCCCCTTGTCCCCTCATATCCCCTCCATGCCTGGCCCCCTGCCACTCTTATCTCCACTCACGCCCACACACATCATACACCCCTTCCCCACGCTCTCCCATGCACCCCCTACCTGCCACATGAGCCATGCTGACTCTGTCCACAGCCACAGCAGTTTGCCTGGCTTGTACTTGAGTCTAAGACAAGAAGTTTTTCTCTCCATGCTGAATTGGGGGTGGGCACCTCATCTTAAATGTGAGTCAATGTGGTATGTCCTGTAGATGACCCCTGAGATCTGTGACAACTCTTATTCTGTGATCCACTTTTCTGTAACAAAATGCAGAGATCTCACTGCTCGCACCAACTGGGCCTGATAGTCTGTAAAACTCCACAAGTGGGAATGATCCCTTCTGAGTAAACACAGAGCTGTCGGTGAATATTTCCCTTCCTCTCTACAGCTGCTCCTTTCAACCTTACCTTTGTCCTTTCTCCCAGCAGGAAGAAAGAGGCAATGGGAGCTCCCAGGGAGTGTTCATCCTACTGGGGCTTTCTGACAAGCCATACCTGGAGAAGTTGCTCTTTGTGGTCTTTCTGATAACCTACATCGTGACTTTGCTGGGGAACCTGGCCATTATTGTGGTTTCACGCTTGGATCCTAGTCTCCATACGCCCATGTACTTCTTCCTCAGCAATCTCTCTCTCCTGGATATCTGTTACACCACCAGCACTGTGCCTCAGATGCTGGTTAACTTCCGGAGCACCCTCAAGACCATCTCTTGGGCCGGCTGCGTGGCGCAGCTCTTCATCTTCCTTGGCCTGGGGTCCATCGAGTGTGTCCTGCTGGCAGTCATGGCCTATGACCGATATGCAGCCGTCTGCCAGCCCCTGCGCTACACAAGCATCATGAACCACCGCCTCTGCTGGCTGATGGCATCTGCCTCCTGGCTAAGTGGCATCACCAATTCCCTTGTGCAGACTAGCCTGTTGCTGCGCGTGCCCTTATGTGGACGGAACCGGGTTGACCACTTCTTTTGTGAGGTGCCAGCTCTTCTCGAACTGGCCTGTGCCGATACCTCCACCAATGAGATTGGGCGGCTTGTCGCCTCTGTGGTGTTGTTACCAATGCCTCTGGGCCTTATCCTAGTCTCCTATGGCTATATTGGAGCTGCTGTAATGAAGATCCGCTCAGCTGAGGGCAGGCGCAAGGCCTTTAATACCTGCACTTCCCATTTAATGGTGGTATCACTTTTCTATGGCACAGCCACCTATATGTACATGCAGCCCCCATTCCACAAACCCCGTAACCAGAGCAAGTTGGTTTCACTTTGCTATGGTCTCATCACCCCAATGCTGAACCCCCTGATCTATACGCTGAGGAACAAGGACGTGCATGGGGCCCTAAGGAGAATAATAGGAAAGCAGTTCTGGATGCAGAGGACATAAACCAGAAAAAGGAAATGGGACTGCCTGGCTTGAGTTACATGGAAATGGGATAGAGAGCCTTCTCCAGTTGAGGAATGGTTCCAACCTGGTCCAAAGTGAGGCGGACTGAAGAATGAGAAACTTGTGTTTTCTTCTCTAGGTCATTATTTTCAGCCCAGCTCAGTAGTGCCTGCCAGTTTTTACTGTCTGCAAGTTGATGTGTGTCTGAATAGAAATAAGCTCAGTGGAGGGTCAACCCCAGTATCCCCAGGAGGCTGCTGCAGCTGACATCTTTTTCAGAGGGGGTGCAAGTGAGTACCCATCCAGCATGTCTTGCAGTGGACAAGTGTGTCAGGGAGTGTTTGCACTCATGCATTAGGAGTTTCAGAGGTAGGTCACCTGTGACTGGGAGCATTTTCATTTTTTTTTGCTTTCCCTTCTCTCCTAAATATAAGTTCAGTAAGGGTCAGTAGCCTGCACTTGGCCAAACTCTGCAGTGTGCTTGTCTGACTTGGGTGCATGCGTGTATGTGCTTGGAAACATACTTTTGGGTTCCCAGAGACTGGGAGGGGGGGGGGGGGGGGTGATGAGGGGATGGAGTTTTAAGCAATGAGAACACAGCTGGTTGTTAGAAAGACAGATTTTACTGAATAAACAGTGCAAGGGAGCTCATTGATAACTAGTGTCAGCAAAAGTGTGGTGGGGAACGGCGGTCGAGTTCTGGTCATATACCAGAGCAGCCAGTTAATGTGCAGAGAGAAGTAACATTTTCATGCAGTCTGGCCCCTGAAAGTGCTCTGCAGCTATGTCATAATGCACGTGCACAGCTGCAGAGTGCTTTTAAAATGGCCAATTGCATGGAAAAGTAACTTGTTCAATCAGGTAATAAGTGAAGGGATTCTAAATTAGACTGCCATAGGGAACTTTTATTGCTGCGAGGGTTACATGTCATGGCCCTGGTTTGCCACAGGGAGGAGGTAGAGTCTCCTCCTTGTGCCACTGTAGAAGGAAGGGAAGAGCACAGCCGGGGGAGGCCCTGGCCAGCATCCGCACCCCAGGGAGAGGGTCCCCAGTGCCTGATGGCATCGCTCAACGAGTCCTCTCCCTGAAACAGACTCTGGGAGCCCAACCAGCTGCTGGTGCCTCAGGCGGGCAGGGAACCAAGCCCAGAGACACCACCTGGCCCCGCTATCAACCTCCCAGAGCAGGTTACAGAGCTGCCTGCCTCCTGGCCTCAGCTAGTGCATGAAGGCTCAGAGCCCCCACCAAACAATGAACATCTGTTGACTTCCCATGACACTGTAACTTTAAATGCTTTGTGTAAAGTGCTTAAAGTTACAGCATGATCAATAACTTCTGTAAGCGCCCCTACAGTAGGAAGGGGGAGAAGCAATGCCATAGGAGATGCCCAGAGGACTGGCCAGACCCACTGCAGGGAACATTTGGTGTCAGCGCATCACTGATCCCATTCACAGGGAACTGGTTCAAGAGTACTTTATTTTCCAGGGTGGTTGTCACCATGTTGGTCTACAGCCATAGGCCAACAAGGTTCTTTGGGTAAGTGTGATATCTTTTGTTACACCAACTAAATAATTGGGAAAAATGTTCTTTGCAAGTTTCCGAGCACAAACACCCCTCTCCTGACATAGGAAGAGTCTCACAAATCACCAACAGACTCTTCCTATGCCTGAAGATGCATGTTTGGGCTTGAAAACTTGCAAAGAACATTTTTCCAATTCCAACTGTCTCAGAAGTGGACTAGCCAAGTTCACCAATGACACCAAACTTTGGGGTAAAGCGTCTACACCAGAGGATAGGCTGGTGATCCAGGCCGACCTTGACAAGCTTAGAAAATGGGTGGATAAAAACCTGATGACATTTAATACAGAAAAATGCAAGGTACTCCACCTCGGGAAAAAAAACCCGCATCACACTTATAGGCTCAGCAGTGTTACGCTCACTAGCACCACGGCCAAAAGGGACTTGGGGGTCATGATTAACCACAAGATGAACATGATCCACCAATGCAATGTCGCAGCTGGTAAAGCAAACAAAACTCTGGCTTGCACCCATAGATGCTTCTCAAGTAAAACTCAGGATGTCGTCCTCCCGCTGTACTCAGCCTTGGTGAGGCTGCAGCTGGAGTACTGCATCAATTCTGGGCTCCACAATTTTAAAAGGATGTGGAGAAGCTTGAGAGAGTCCAGAGGAGAGCCACGCGCATGATCAGAGGGCAGGAGAACAGGCCTTATGATGAGAGGCTGAGAGCCATGAGACTTTTCAGCCTGGAAAAGTACAGGCTCGGGGGGACCTAGTGGCTGCCTGTAAGTACATAAGGGGTATACATCAGGATCTGGAGGAATGCCTGTTCACCAGAGCGCCCCAAGGGATGACAAGGTCCAATGGTCACAAACTCCTCCAAGACCGTTTCAGGCTGGACATAAGGAAAAACTTCTTTACTCTTCGAGCCCCCAAGGCCTGGAATAGACTCCCTCCTGAGGTGGTGCAAGCACCTACTCTGGACTCTTAAGAAACATTTGGATGCTTATCTTGCTGGGATCCTTTGACCCTAGCTGACTTCCTGCCCTTAGGGCTGGGGACTGAACTCAATGATCTCCCAAGGTCCCTTCCAGCCCTAATGTCTATGAAATCTATGAACTGTTTAGTTGGTCTAACAGAAGATATCACACCTACCAAAGAACCTTGTCTGCCTTATTTCCCAGGTACACTTTTGAACCATTCCAGGCAGATTTAAACTATTATAACAGACTTGTCCAATTTTTTCTGCACTCAAGGCACCCCTTGACAGACTGGTGATGTCCCTCTGAAAATGTTAGCACTTAGTTTTCACTCACTTTTTTACTATAGAAAAATAATAGAGCAATTCTCAATTGCAAAGAATTCAGAAAGACAGTAATGGGTCAGGGTGTTATGAGATTATGGATTCAGGATTTAAGATCTCTGCGTTTATTTTGCAATCATATTTGCACACCTAATATGCCTAACAATGTGGGGCACCCCATGGCAGCCTTGAAGGGTTCTCAGGGCACCCTGGTTGAGAATCACTGCTCTGTACTCTGGGAAAGCAGGTCTACCTCCAGTCCATTTCAGCTGCAGGCTTAGCAAACATAGCTGCTCTTACTGCCATCTTTTGGCAGAAACATAAAACTGAAAATTATCTCTGGTCACATTTACTGATGAAATAAAAACCCCAACTAGTTTGCCCATATCATAGAATAAATGAGCCACCTTTGCCCTGCTTCTGCTCTCTGTCATTTTATCTATGTGGTCCGTGTCATTTTTTTGTTTGGCAGTAAGGCGAAAAGCATTGGGAATGAAAAAAGAAAAAGAAAGAGCACAGGTATGTGGAAAATGTACATATGGTAAGTACTTAAGTTATCCACTGGATAAAAAACAGAGTCCCACACATTATTGCTTTTGTAGCATGAATGAGTATGACATGCCAGGGGCCTCTTCCATCCTTCCATCCCCCTGTGTGTCAGGATGCCCTGCAACCCCATACCAAGATCTCACAGCTTACACTTCTGTGTACTTCTCCCACCCACACGAGGGGCTGCCATTCTCTCCACCGCGCTAGAGGCTCTGTGTGCACGCATAAGTGCCACCCTCCAATGAAGCCCGAGCCAAGGGAGCTAGGACAATTTGAGTAAGAGTTAGTGTCAGGGCTAGGAAGAGGAAGTACAGCTCTTGACCTCCTTCATGACTTAATGTAAATCACACCCCTCCCTTTCTGTGCCTTTCATCCTTTGCCAGCGTACAGTGCTCTTTATGGGCAGTCTCATATGTCTCTATGCAGCACCCAGTACAGGGAGGCTCTGATCTCAGCTCGATGCAGGGAATGTCTCTTCCCGTGTTTGTGAAGCATCTGGCAGAACGAGGCTATGATCTAAATTGGGAGCTTTGGGTCTTGTTAAGTGTAGAGTCAGAGTGCGTCTGAGAGGGGGATTTGTGTGTGGGTCTCTAGTGAGGAGCTATGGAAGAAGCCTCTTTGTGAAGGAATGCATGGATGCTCCAAATCAATGAGGGTGAACACCGTGCTGGAGGTGGAAGAGCATTGATGTAGGTTAAGGGGGTTGTGCGGGCCAGGCTCCGGTCCCGCCGCCAAGTGTGAGTCAGGGGGGGCGATCCGCGGCCCGTCTTTGTGCACGCGGGCTGTGGCCAGCAGCCTGGGCACGCAGGGTCGGAGAAAACCGGTGGTGAGCTAGAATTAGTCACAAACGCGTAGTGGTTGATTAAAAGATTATTTATTTACACCCAAAGATGGTAGTGGTGTAGGCTGGACAGCTTTCCAGGTGCAGCTCCGCTTAAATCCTCGTTGGAGGATTACGACAAGTTCTTTCCCACGGAGTTGTTTAGGCTCCGCGGGTTCAGCAATTCTTTCCCACGGAGTTGTCGAAGCTCCGTGGGCCGTCCGGTTCCCAGGCCCCGGAGTTGTTTAAGCTCCGTGGTTTAGAAAATTGGGTTCAGTTCCCTGGTCCCTCGGAGTTGTTAAGACTCCGTGGGTTCGAAAATTGGGTTTACAGGAAAGGAATACGTCTAGGATTGCGCTCGGCGACGGGGAGAGGCTAGAGGCGGTTCGTTCTTTTGTTCCCCCCTCCGGAGTTATTAAAGCTCCGTGGGTTCGGTTATTAAGCCTCTATTGCCTGCTTAAGAGAGGTGCGTTGGGTCAGCAAGGGTCCACATCGCTTAGAGATCTTCACACAGTGCGAAGTCTCCTCCTCCTGGGGTTAGTAAAGTCCTCCAGTTTTCCTCTCTCTCCAACTTGGGCGGAAACTACCCAAACCTTTTGTACGGCTAGCAAGCCAATAGCTAGCCGCCACGTGTGCCTACATTTAGAACCGGCCAATAATGTGGCGCGAATCTAAATACAAATGGTAGGAACTCCTTTGCAACGTGCATCACTAGTATGCAGCAAAGAAATGCACCCTGCAAAGAAGCTACAAAACGGCGGGAAAGCCTTTTGCACCCAGGGTTCTCCTCCACAGCAGAGAACTCCACCGTGCAAAGAAACTGTAATTTAGGCGGGAACATAATTTAGCATTGCTGACGCATACACAAACAACAAATCACAGCTTTGGGTTGTGACAGGGGTTAGGAGGTAGATTTTCAAGACAGGTTGGCAGCTAATTCAGATAGCCATTTAGTATGATTTTTAGTGGGAGCTGTACACATTTAAATTGCATAGGTGATATTGTAAATACTGCTAACAATCTTGTATGCCTATATATTTTTGAAAATATCTTCCTGAATTCCTCCATCTTTCAGGGTATATCCTCGTTGTACACACAAAAGCTAGCTTTAATTTATCTTGGAATCAAGTATCAATGAAGTTATGGTGACATGATGTAACAGGATAGGTGCCCCAGCTGCGGCTGTGCTACCCGCTTCATGGTCACTCTCTGCTCCTCTCCTGATGTGGCTTTAGATACCCCCATCTACTCTTGCCCATGAATGACATGTGACCTTGGCACTTGGCAGGGCACGGTGGTTTCATAGGTTTCATAGTTTCATAGGCATTAGGGCTGGAAGGGACCTCGGAAGATCATCGAGTCCAGCCCCCCGCCCAAAGGGCAGGACGTCAGCTGGGGTCATAGGATCCCAGCAAGATAAGCATCCAGTTTCATCTTGAAGGTGTTCAATGAAGGCGCTTGAACGACCTCCGGTGGCAGGCTGTTCCAGACCTTGGGGGCTCGGACAGTAAAGAAATTCTTCCTTATGTCCAGCCTGAAATGATCTTGTAGTAGTTTGTGACCATTCGTCCTTGTCATCCCTTGGGGCACTCTGGTGAACAAACGTTCCCCTAGATACTGGTGGTCACCCCTGATAAACTTGTAGGTGGCCATCAGATCACCCCTGAGCCTGCACTTTTCCAGGCTAAAGAGCCCCAGGGCTTTCAGCCTGTCATCGTAGGGTCTGCTTCCCTGACCTCTGATCATGCGCGTGGCTCTTCTCTGGACTCTCTCAAGCTTCTCCACATCCCTTTTGAATTGTGGAGCCCAAAACTGGACGCAGTACTCCAGCTGCGGCCTCACTAAGGCCGAGTACAGGGGGAGAATGACGTCCCAGGATTTGCTTGAGAAGCATCTATGGATGCAAGCCAGCGTTTTGGTCGCTTTACTAGCGGCAGCATCGCATTGCAGGCTCATGTTCATCTTGTGGTCAATGATGACCCCCAAGTCTCTTTCTTCCATAGTGCTAACCAACATAGCACTGCCGAGCCTATAAGGATGCTGCGGGTTTTTTTTCCCAAGGTGGAGAACCTTGCATTTATCGGCGTTGAACACCATCAGATTCTCGTCCGCCCACTTGCTGAGCCTGTCCAGGTCAGCCTGGATCATCCGCCTGTCTTCTGGTGTGGATGCTTTGCCCCAAAGTTTGGTGTCATCGGCGAACTTGGCCAGTCCGCTTCTGACTCCAGTGTCCACATCATTAATGAAGATGTTGAACAGTATGGGTCCAAGGACAGAGCCCTGGGGGACACCACTGGTCACAGGACACCATGATGAGTGACTTCCATCAATTACTACCCTCTGGGTCCGACCCCGGAGCCAATTTTCCAGCCAGTGGATCGTGGGGGACCCAAGGCGACAATTGGCCAGTTTCTCCAAGAGACGATCATGGGACACCAGATTGAAGGCTTTTTTGAAGTCAAGATATATGACATCAATCTCATCTCCCTTGTCCAGGTGATAGGTCACCTGGTCGTAGAAGGAAATGAGATTGGTCAAGCAAGACCTACCTGCAACAAACCCGTGCTGGCTATCCCTTAAGATGTTGGTGTCGGCCAGTCCATTAAGGATGGCCTCCTTAATAAACTTTTCTAAGATCTTCCCCAGGATAGAAGTCAGGCTGATGGGCCTATAGTTAGCCGGATCCACTTTCCTCCCTTTCTTGAAGATAGGCACCACGTTGGCCTTCTTCCAGTCTTCGGGCACTACACCAGAGCACCAAGAGTTTTCAAAGATCCGCGCTAGAGGCTGGGCTACGATGCTCGCCTGCTCCTTAAGTACCCTGGGGTGAAGCTTGTCAGGGCCGGCTGACTTGAAGGTATCCAGCTTCTCAAGATGTTCCTTCACAAAGTCAGCATTAATGGAGGGCAGGGGATCACCCTCACCCGGACTTCCCGGCCCTGTAGCGGGCATGGGCGTCCCATGGGGCTGATGAAAGACCGACGCAAAGTACCTATTTAATAGGTTGGCTTTTTCCTGGGCGTCAGTTGTCAGTTGCCCCATCTGGTTCAGCAGGGGTCCAACGTTGCCCCTGCTTTTCCTCCGGCTCCCCACATATCTGAAAAAGGACTTTTTATTGTCCTTGATGCTCAAAGCTAGCTGGAGTTCAGCTGCAGCCTTGGCTTTCCTGGTCTGCTCCCTACAGGACCGGACCAGTGCAGAATAATCCTCCTTGGAGGTGACTCCCATCCTCCATCCTTTGTAGGCCTTTCTTTTTAGCCTCAGGAGGTCTGCTAGGTCCCTGGAGAGCCAGGGGGGCTGCTGTGCCCTCTTGCTGCCTTTCCTCCGAGATGGAATAGACTTAGTTTGTGCATTGAGGATCGCTCCCTTGAGGAGCAACCACTCTTCTTGAACTCCCCTCTCCCTGTGGTCACAGTCCCTTAGGGCCTCACTGACAAGCCTCCTGAGCTTGTCAAAGTCGGCTTTCCTAGTGGCGGAAGCCTGGCGGTGGTAAGCAGGGGAGCTCCCACAGATGCCGCCAGCATTGTCGGCGGTGGAGTTCGGGGTGGGGGGTGGAAGGGAGCAAAGGCTAACCAGAGGTTGGCAACCTCCCGCAGACACCGCCAGCAGCATCAGTGGTGGCCAGCAGGGATCACAGACTTCCCACAGATGCTGCCGGCAGTGTGGGCAGCAAGGTTGGGAAGCGGCAACCACCTGCAGGTGTTGCCAACAGTGCCTTTTGGTAGGGGATGCACCACCACACTATGCATCGCCTCTGCTCTATCCTGCCATGCCTTGATGCTCTTAATAAAATTTGGGAAGGGAGGCTGTCCCAGGGCCCTAAAGCAAGCTTCATGCTGGTCCCCTGCCAGCAGATCTCCTCAGATCCTTTGGGACTCACTGCAAACTTCACACTTAATAGGCCAACCAGGCTCATACATGTCCCCTAGGAAATTGATTGCCTTAGGGGCTAATCACAGCCTCCAAACCTCCCCTACAGCCATGCCCATGCCTTGAGGGTGTTTCCAGCCATACTTAAGTGAGCACCTTGCCCCATGCCACCAGGCTGCCTTAGACCTCCACTCCCTTGTTGGGTCCTTGGCCTTCTCAGCTTCCAGCCCCACTTCTCTGGCTGGTCCCTTTGGCCTTGACCCACTGCACCAGGCCTGACTTCTCAGGCTCCAACCCTTGTCTCACCCTCTTGGGCTTGTATCTCCACCCTTCACAGGTTCATGCTCCCTCTGGCCTCCAAACTCTGCCTCTCTGGGCTGTGGCTCTCTAGCCCTTTCTCTGCCCATCATGAACTGTGGGTCCTTGACCCCAAGTTTGCATCTCATAGGCACTGGGTCCTTGGCCCTGTCTATCTCTGTTGCTTTCTCTACTGGTCGGCCATTGGCCCTGAGTCTTGCCCTCTTGGCAAAACTGAAGCTTGCACCCAGCTCCAGCAAGCTCATGCCTCTGTGGCCCTCTGGGACCTCCATATCCCGTCTTTTGAGTCCCACCTGGTCCACCGGTTTAAGCTATAAACAAAAATCATAAGCCGAACAGCTGCAACACAAACTACTCCACTCTGTTCGTATACATCCCTGCCATACCTGCAGGTCCCCCATCAGCTCCAGAGACCTCCTGGCAGATTTCTGCAGACTTCCAGCTTCAGAGCTCTTTCCTCTCCAACAGGGCCAAAATAACCACTGTGGTTCAGTCCTGGGCCTATGTATCTCAGACCCTTCCTGTTCCCAGTCAGGTAACCTCCCCAGCTGCCCACAGCTGCTTTCTGATTAGGCTTGCTGGCTTCACCCCATGGTAGCTCACTGCTGCTGCCTGGCTGCTGCAAGAGTGTCTGGCCAGCTGATTTTGTGAGCAGATCCTGGAGCCAGCTGCCACTTTCACTGGCTGAACCATCCCGTCCCCGCCTCTGATTGACCAAGGGGTCCCCGCAGTCTCACCCCTCCACGCATTTTTCCAGATGGCCCAAAAACCACAGCTAAATTACCCTGATTAAGCCTGGGGAAACCATTAATTTGGACATTATTAGGCATGGATTAATGGCTTCCCGGACTTCCCAAGGTAATTAAGCCATGGTTTTGGGCCATCCCCAAGCTGGACCATGGTCCCGGGCTGGCTGTGGCAGGCAGCCGGAAAGCTGCAAGCAACTGCACTGAGGTCCACAGACCCCCAGCAAAGCTCATTGCCAGCAGCAAGTGTGTGCATACAACAGGCTGTGCCGGGGCTCCATGGACCCAGGTGCAGCTGTTTGCCCTCTTCTGACCACCAGCCACAGCCATCCTGGGACCATGGTCCAGATACTGTGCAATCTCCCCGCCCCCTGCCCTGGAACTGGGAAAAATAGGGGTCACCCACCTCTGCAGTTATGAATCTTAGGAGACAGGAAGGCCAAGGCAGGCCAGGCAGATAATGTGCAGCCTTTAAGGTTCTGCCCACACAGGAAGCTGATTTTGCACGAAGGAGACGGGAGCTTTTGGAAGTCATCCCCCAGCACTGATATCCATCAAGCAAGAGTAACACACACACACACACACACACACACACACACACAGGTACACAATCTTTCAGATATTACTCTCAGTATTCAGTATTGATCTAAACCCCAAAATGGTATTCCATCTCTATTTAATTTGAATGTAGATAAAAAGTTCCCTAAGTTTCTGGATTTTTGCTAGTTCTATTCAAACTTGAGCCTCTTCTTGATTTTTTGCAGAGAAAAAAAAAAAACTGTTCTGAATCCTCTCTTCAGATTATGTAAGAGGTAAATGGAGCTATTAAATTCTCTGAGACTAACTTTGCCCCTAATTTTTGCCATTTTTCGCATAAATTATCAAACAGTCATATATAATCCCTGCAGGTATGCCCATTTTCTCTATAATTAATAAGTAGTGACCTAAAATCACTTAATAGTATTTGCAAATAAAAGTTACACCAGCTCTAATGTTCTCAGTATTTCAGTAGTAAGATTACAGAACTCAGAAAGAGAAGTAGCATGTTCACTGAAAGCTGTCTTCTGAGCCAAAGTTAAGGTTTTTGAGCTTTTGCTTTTTCTTGGAGTGTTTAAAGTGACATTTCATCTATTGAAATTGCTTTAAGATAACATAAATAGTGCAGAAGCAAGCTGCCTTCTTTACAGTCTACCTTACATTGCCATTTCTGTGTTCCTTAAGTCTCATCTTTCATTAATAATAGAGATGAAGCTTATGCCTCACATGGGGCTGGTTCTCAGCAGGTATAAACTGACAAACATACTTGAATGCCATATACAGACCTAGGCTGATTTCCAGTAGCTGAGAAATTGTGACATATTGCAGATTTAATTTAAAGCAGGTACATCAAATGAATGAAGAATCTCTAGCCAGATTTCATTAGCTTAACTGTTCTGACACTAAAAAGAGACATTAACACATTCACTTCTAGGTTCACATGATGAAAAGGGTCCAAGATCCCTTCTAAGCTTTAAAGCTCTTTGCAGCTGCTTATGAGAGTTTGTTTCAGCAAAACCTTCAATAGGATTTCCAAATACTGCCTGGCTCTGGCATTCACTGGAATTCAACCTTTACATGGCTTCAGAGCAAGGGCCGCCCTAGTGCTTCTGCCCTCTAAGCTGCCCTTTCTTTCCCCCAAACAAAACTAACTCGGGCTGCCTCGCTTCCCTCCAGTCAACCCCATCTATGCAATGTTTGTCAGCAAGAGATAGTTAGCCACATAATCTGAAGCTAGGCAGAAGACAGGGCAGATTTGCCCCTTATAAATAAGGGACTTCACAGCCTTATGCTTGTCGGTGTCATTAGGCATAGATATTTCAGTCTTCCATGTATTTGGCCAGGTCCCAAACAGAAATTTCCAGGCTCAGTCCCTGGAGCTGATGACCGTTTTAGAAATCACTGGTATCCAAGAAAAGAGAATTGAATGTCTTGGTTGTAGCATGCTGAATAATTGCAACTCCATCTGATGCCAATAGAAGCTGCGGGTGCTCATCCCATCTGGAGAACAGGCCTTTTGGGTCTATCCAAAGTACTGTGAGAGTGATTCACCACTGTTAAGGTTCCATTTAAATTTGCTTTATAAGCCTAATGTTGGTTCCCCTTGTAAAGCTGACCGGTGACATTGCCCTAAGCAGTGACAGGCTAGGTTTGTGACTGAGAAGCAGCTTTTCTACAAAATCTGGACTTACGTAGACAATGAGTTCTTAAGTATTAGAAGTTTATTACAGTTCAGGATTTTTTTTCTTTTTTTATACTCAAGAAAAGGTCTTTTATGTGGGAGTATGTGTGTACTAGCCTGAGCCAACCTTTGGCATTCCAGTTACTAAGCTGTCAACTGCCCTGTATTTGTTTTTCTGGAGGAAGCATGACGGCCCACATGGATGAGTCATGGCAGAGAGCTGGGCATCCTTCCATTGCATGTAGACATCAGAGCCTTGCACTGCACACAAAGCCATTATGTAACTGCAAGAAAATGGCTTTCTCCTGGCAAAAGGAGCATGGCTCCTTCTTCTGTTTGAAGGAGGCGTGAGTCCTTTTGAGCACTAGTGGAGAACCAAGCAGTGGGTAAGAACTGCCTTATTTTCTTGCGGTTTGGAGCCTGCAGAAAGAGCTCCCAGCTCTTGAAGCTGCAAAGCAGCCAGTACCCATGATCAAAGCAATGGTTTATTGAAGAGATCTAAGTTGACAGGATGCCCAAGCTAGGGAAGACCTTTATTTGCTTTCTGTGTCATGCTCTCCGGATTGTCCTGGAGTGTGTTGCAGAGGGTTCTGGATCCCTCTTGTAATGGTCTACAATGGGGTCATCCATCTGGCAGCCCAGGGGCCTCTCTCCATTGCTGCACAAAGCTGCAAACACGCACTCTGCAGGTAGATAACATGAACCATTTGAGGAAGCGGCACATAAAAATAACAAACACGGATAATGTCTGCAAATGACATTATTCATAGTAAATATATATAGTGATATTGCAAATAGGAGGTACTCCATTTGTCAAGGAAAGGCCTTATGTATACAGTGAGCAGACCATGTACACATTTGGCAAGAATGGTTCATTCAACTAACATAGAGTATAGGGATAATAAACATATACTATGTCTGCAGCCTCCCTGCCGCGTGATGTAGCACATGTGCTATGCAAGCAGCAAGCAGGATTGTACATCCTTCAGATAAGATATGCACGTTCAGCGAACAGATGCCATAAATTTGGTAAATACTGTATATGCAGCAAACATGCACTACAGCAAACACACATGCATGGAGATACATGCAGAATAAATGCAGAGCTAAAAGGAATAGAAATGAAATTCTCTGCCAGATGCTGGGTCCGTGCTGCAAATCAGTCTAGCTCTTTAAAAATGCCCTAGAAGCCTAGAACCAGCTTTTTGCCAGGGCTGGACAATAATCTCCGAGGCACATGGAGAAATATGCAGGTGCATGGAAACTTGTGATCCCTTGCTACTGTGACTTTTAGAATTTGCCTGAATAATCTTATTTACATTCCAGTTTAGGAGAAAACAAAGTCCATGCCTGAGAAAGTGCTTAGCAAAGGCTTTTTTGTCTAGTGTGTGACCTTTGCATTATTTGGAAAAGGACCTGCAGATTACTTTGGGATGGTTAGGCTTGCTTAGCAGGGAATTGCTCCTTGTATGCATCTGAAAGGTAGCAGAGGAAGCAGGTGAAATGGCTAAAGGAATGGCACTGGGAGAGAGGATTCCTGGGTTCTGTCCTTAGGTCTATGACAGAAGGAGCTGTAATGGTTAGAGCAAGTAGAAAACCTAAGAATCAAGCCTCCTGGGTTCTGGTCTTAATACTGGGAAGTTGGGGGGAGGTTGCATTTAATTCCCATTAACTAAAATCATATATTACAATATGAGAGCAGTTACAAGACAATAACCATAATCGCTATACCAATATTTTTCAACCTGTGGGTCATCACACAAAAGTGTGTCGCAACAATACATGAAAGGGTTGCAAACAAACTTTAAAAATGGATTCTCCTTTAAAAGAGGGAAACCATGGGAAACTGTGGCTTTTCCCCCGCAGGCTGGCAGCGTTCCATCCTGCGAGGGGCTGCTTGGGCCTCCCCCCCATGCCCCACACCGCGCCACCCCACACACTCAGCCCCTGCCCCACACCCTGGGGGCCTGGCGGGAAGCTGGTTGGGAACGAGGGGCACTGGGTTGGGACTGGTCATTGATGTTTACAAATGGGTCATGATACAAAAATTTAGACTGGACATTAGGAAGAACTTCTTCACAGTTCGAGTGGCCAAGGTCTGGAACGGGTTCCCAAGGGAGGTGGTGCTCCCCCCTACCCTGGGGGTCTTCAAGAGGAGGTTAGATGAGTATCTAGCTGGGGTCATCTAGACCCAGCACTCGTTCCTGCCTATGCAGGGGGTCGGACTCGATGATCTAGTGAGGTCCCTTCCAACCCTAACATCTATGAATCTATGGATCTATGAAAAAAAAGTTTGAGAACCACTGGGCTGGAGCAATGGCACTGGGAGGATTCTCGGGTGCTATCTGTAGGTCTATGACAGGAAGGAGATGTAATGGTTAGAGCACACGGAAGAGCTGAAGGCAGTGTTGCCAAGTCTTGCAAGAAAAAAAGGCGACACTGCCTTTAAAAACAAACCCAACCCATTTGAAAGAAAGGGGAATGTGGAGGTGCTGCAATTCTCAAAAAATTAAAGCAACTTTAAAAAAACAGAAAAAAAACCAGGCCCAATTCCACTTATTATAAGCAGAGTTGACAACACTGGCTGAGAGTCAGGCCTCCTGAGCTCTGGTCTTAACACTGGGGAGTGAGTGGGTGTGTGTTCTGGTCTTAACACTAGAAAGGCATGTCTGCACGTGCATGTTCACACTGGGAAGTGTGTGTGTGTGTGTGTGTGTGTAACAAAAACAATAGATTGCAATATGATAACAGTTACAACAATAATGGTAACAATACTAATACAGCAAAGCACCTGACCGGGCAGAGACATAGGACTGGGCAGCTAGAAGCCCACCTGGCCAACCTGGTGGCAGGCATTTGGAGACTGGCAATGCTCTTTGGGTCCAGTGGACAGTACTATGGGATTTGGCTTAGGGCCCTGCCCCTGTCCCCACTGAAGCTATGCACATGCACATGTACACACCTATGCAGGCACAACCATATCACATGCAAGGCTGCCGGGGGCTAGGTGCAGGGAAAGGCGGTGAAGGAAGGGGAACGAACAGCAGAGCAAGCCAGTGCGGAGTGAAGTCAGAAATGAGCTAGGAGTCCTGGAAAGGGGGCGGGGTTAGCATGAGGGGGCGTGGTCAGAGCTGCGGAGGTGGAGTCGGGGCTTTCCTCCCTCGCATCTCTCCGGCCCTCAGGGTCAGACTATTTCCACCAGCGGGGAGGGGGGGGGGTGATGGGGGAAGAAATGATGAAAGCCTCCGTCTCCCGCCTGCGTTGATATGGTGAAAGGGGCGGGGCACGTCACAGCGCGGGGAGGAGGAATAGCTTCTCATTGCTATCGGAGACATGAAGTGAATGTACAGCCCCCCCATCAGGGACAGAATTGGACGGTCCAGCCCCCGCTCTTGACTGGGAGGCGGAAGAGCCCATTCCACTTAAAGGGGGGAAGGAGAGGGCGCATCAAATAACTGTCAAAAGGTCAAAGCGAGAGGAATGCTTTAGGGCAAAGGCCCGCAACGGAATAGAAAGCGGCTCAGCCAATCAATTTGAAGTCAAACTAGCGTCTCTTCTGCAAGCAGGGTTCCCGCTCCCCCCCCGCATCCCGAATGGTTCGCTCCATCGCGAGTGCAGCCAGAGGAGGAGGAGCGGGGGGCGGGGTCCGGCGGGGGGCGCGGGGCGGGACGTTCGGTTGCTATGGGTTCGCTTCCGGCGGCGGCAGGCGGAAGTGGCTGGAACCTGGTGGCTGCTGCGGGTCGGGTTGGGGTGGGGGAGCCGCTGCCGCCGCCGCGGGATCCCGGCGGGACGGGACGGGAGGAGATGCCCCTTCCCCCACAGGCAGGGGCGAGGAGGAAGGCTCCCCTCCCGCTCCTGGCAGACGCAGCAGACAGGCAAGAGCGGCGGGGACTGGCAGAGGCCGGGAGGGGCCTGGCGGGGGGTCCCCGCGGTGAGGAAGGAGAGAGGCTTGCCCGGGGGGGAGGGTGCTGTGGGGGCGGCAATCTGCTTGGGGTTTGGGAGTGCGGTGCGGGGTGCCGGGGGGTCTTGTGGCAACAGGAACAAGAGTGCATGTGGAGGGAGACACTGGGTTGAATGGGCCACTTGGGGGAGGGGGAGGGGGAGGCTGGGTGCATGTGGCGTAGGAGCAGTGGGTTGGGGGAGATACGGGGTGGAGGTACCTTTACAGAGAGGGGTGCAGTGCAGTTTGACCCAGGGAAAAGAGGGGAGAGGAAGGGACATGTCCTGCATGGACCCCAGGAGGGAAAGCTGTTGAGAGCGTGACTCTGGTCGGCCCTGGCTGCGAGAGAGTAGCTGGGACTCGGGTGGGAATAGAGAGCAGAAAGATGACTTCCAGCTAGACTTGGGCTTCTGTGTGCGTGTGGCAGGGAGAGGAGCAGGACCAAGGGGAGCGGGTCTAGGTGGCACTCATCTTCTGTTATCAATGGGAAGGTGAGGTGAGCTTGTCAGTTTTCATGGGGAACAGCTGGGGACATGAGCCTTTTTCTAATACAAGTGTATGTGTTATACAGAGCCAAGACCCTAGCTAAAGAGGACGTGAACAGAGACAAGGACACAACACCAGACCTGCTTCCCAGTGGCAGGAGTAGATGACCAGGAGCTGAAGGGCTCTTACAAGACAGGACATCAGGAGCTTGGCTTGCGCCTGAAAACAGTGGTGCATGGAGGGACACTGACTTGTGGCCTGCAAGCAACCGCTTTCTGGAGACACAGATGTGTGAGGACAAGTAGAGCAACTGAACAATTATGGCAGTGGTGCAGCCTGGCCTGCAGGCAACCTGGAGTGGCATCGGCGGGGAACAGTAAAAGCCAGGCGCACACCTACACTTCTGTCCTCCTCCCCAGAGACCCACAAGGCCACAATGTCTTGATATTTCTTGGAAGGTGCTTGAAGTTCCCTCTGGGCTGGGGAGACAAGTACAAAACTCGCCTGTCTCTTGCAAGGGGGAAAGCTTGCAGTGTGAGTGTTTGCTTCAGGCTGGAAAACGGGGAGCCAAACAAGTTATTCAGTGGCTGGAGAGACCTGTTCCTTCTCTTCTCCTGCATTGAGTCTTCACACAGGGCTCTGGAAGGGGGAGGGGGGAACCCGGAGACCCCCCTCCCCCAGGAGAGAGCCAGACACTTATACACCAATCCCCCGAGCCAGAACAGATCAGGTGAGGCTTGTTTATGATGTACTTTCTAACTTAGGAAAGATGCTAAGTTTTTTCTTCCTGCTGTTTCCAATCTCTTGTCCTTTAGCCTGCAATAGAGACTCTTGGCAAAAGATCTGGGAAACGATGATGTGTTGCCTTTTAAAGGAACCTATTTGGATGGGTAATCGATGGATGTTGCTGCTGCTGCAGGATTTCGAGGCCAGTGGCTTTGTAAATTGAAAGATTGGAGATGTTTCTAGGAATAAGCAAAGCATTTCTAAGACACATCAGCAATAGGCCCCTCTGGGGTTTGAGGCATAAGATGATTGACTGCTGTCCTGCCATGGAATTATATTGCACAGCTAGGTGTGTGATGTGTTGTGCTTTCCCCTGGTGTATTCACTGCTGGACAAATGGGAGTGGATGCTTCTATTTCTTTAGATCAGGATTCTCAACTGGGTTTCTTTGGTACCCTGGCCTTAAGATCCTTTCAAGGGTGCCATGGGTTGCCACATAATATTAGCACTGTAAGGTGTACAAACTTGATTCACAAGATATAAACCCACAGATTTCACATAGGAATCCATAGTGTTGAGAACATTCTGACCTGTTTGGGTCTTTCTGATTTACTTGCAACAGAAGAATTGCTCTATTATTTTTCTGTAGCTAAAAAACAAGTGAAAGGCAAGAGCTGGCATTTCCTGAGGGGTGCCTCAAATCTAAAAAGGTTGAGAACCACTGCTCTAGATAGTTCCATTTTGCTCACATGAGGTCCTGGAGCACTTGAAGGGGATGGGCCCAGTGGTTTGTTCCAAGGAGGCACAGTCTTACAATCTTCTTTGCTGAAATATCCCATCAGTGGGCACTTTGGGCTCTGGTTTTGTTCCCCAGCCTGCTAATGACCCCATCCCCACCCACCCAGCCTGCCTGGCTGACTTAAAGTTGTCTCTTGTCTGGGATATGCCTCACTAGAGAATCCAGCACCATGTTGCAGCTAACTTGTGAAGGAATGGCCTCAAGGGTGGTTTTGCTGGAGAAGAACAGTGACAGGTTTAATTCCCCCCTGCTTTGCACTGTGCAATCAAAATATGTCATCTTTTCTGTCATTGGATGTCGCTTGTCTTGCATAAAAAGGCTTCTGTCTGTCTTCCTCTCCACTTTGGATACATCTTGGGTAACAATACTGCCAACTACATCTGTGCACACTGATATCCCCAGCCCTTTGAATTGGTGTACTATATTGATGAGAAGAAATTTCAAGGTCATTTGTTGAACCTTTGATTTGATTGCTGAAAATGACAATAGTGCAAGCTACTGTAGAGTGCATCCCTGTTAGGATCTAAATTGAGGCCATACCTGCTTGTTTCATGAACAAGTGACTGAGTATCAGATGGAAATAATGTTAATTAGAGCAATAGTGTAGGGAAAAGCTCTATACCCCATTTCTCTGCCCATGCATGCCCCCTTCCCTGAGGTTGTATTGCAGTTGATATCCCATGTAATAAGGCTCGTCCATCCTACAGTGTGTGGGGGCTGCTGAGATCTGATTGTCTTTGAGCTTTATCTTGCCCGAGATGGAAATAGTTTACTGGGAGATTATTTGGGGGGGGTGGCTAGGAGTACGCACATTCCCCAGGCTTTTCTCTTTCTCAGTACCTAATAATAACAGTAATAGAATAAAAACCAAAGAGGGTATTTTGTGTAGTGGGCTTCAAATTTGAACCCCGCACAGTGTTGATAACAAAGTAAGAGTCTTTCTTTACAGAAATAGGGAGGCAGCACTAAATAATGTGTTCAGTCAAAGCTTGTTCTCCTTTTCTACTTATCACTTCTGCTTCTGATTACCTCCATGCTTTAACAGGAGCTGAGAGTGCTTGTAGATCTTGAAAGTTAGGCTATTAAACCTTACCATGGGAGCAAGAGATGTGTTTTCAAATCCATCTATGAATTTCTTTAATGCTAATGCTGTTTTTTCATGTCACTAGCCCTAGAACATGTCTAAGAGAATATTCTGTTCCAGTAGTCTCAAACGTCTCTCATTTTGTAAAATTAATTTATGAAGGGGGGGGGGGTGTTTGGGGGATGGTGGATATGGATGGATTTATTCAAAAGCAGTGGCAGATTTAGACTGCATATATTTTGTATTTTGTGTGTGTGTGTGTCTGTCTGTCTGTATGTGTATATATATATTTTTTTTAATTCACTTGCCCTAGCTAGTAGTTACTTAGTGGTTGTTCAGGCAGCAGTGCTGTATGATGGCACTTTGGGGGTTCTAAGTGCTGGAATAATTTGGCCTGCACATGATGGCATGGCTGGGATAGCTTTAGGATGGAAGAGTACTCTATAAATACAAGATGGGATTCTGTATGCATGGCAGGACCTACAGCAGTGCTTCTCAAACTTTTCCTCAGTATAACCCCATTTCCTCAGCATGGCCTCATACTCCCAACCTACAGTCCCCCACCCCCCAGGTGCTCCAGGGCCAGGGCCCGCAGCCCCCTGTCCACCCCCCAATAGCACCCGACCCCTGGCTGCTGCCTGTGGGAGGCAGTGGCAGCTGCAGCCAGAATAGAGTGCAAAGCGTGGCTCCCCCCACCCATGGGTGGCATGGCCGGAGCAGACCCCATTGGGCAGAGGGGGAGTGGGGTGCATACTGCTTGCTGCGGGCTTGGGGCTCCCTGCCTTGCTGCCCTCCCTCCGGGGGCTTCGCTGCTCAGCAGGCAGGCCCCAGCATGGGAGGGAGCATCATGCCGCTGTGGTCGCCAAGGTGAGGCGCCCCCTGCCCACCCAGTAGCAGTGGAGGGGGGGCACAACTCCACACCACTGTTGCTGTTGTGCCTCACTTTGGCGGCCGTGATGGCACGGCACGGCACTCCCTCCTGCGCCAGGTCCTGCCCACTGAGCACACACATGCATGTGGCACCCCCTGCCTCCAGTGGCCCTCCCCTGCTCCCCCCAGCCCCAAGCAGCCACTTGCAGGCTGGAACTCTGCCAGTCTACAAAGGGAAACCCACATTTTCCTGCGTTTTTTTCACTCTGGAAAACCCAGATATGTGTTTACCATGACCCCATCTGCTGATGATGCAACTACATTTGCGATCACAATGCACAGTTTGGGAACCGCTGACCTACAGGCTCTTATATCCTGGGTACAGCCTTTACAAAGCAATTGAGGACCAGTCCAGGGGTGGGCAAAATGTGGCCTGGGGGCTGGATGCAGCCTGTCAGACCATTCTATCCAGCCCACGGGCCCCCTAAAAAATTCAGAAAATTAATATTTATCTGCCCTGGGCTGCCTGTCATGTAGCCCTTGATGGCTTGCCAAAACTCAGTAAGCGGCCCTCTGCCCAAAATAATTGCCCGCCCCTGGACCAATCACTGCCCTGCAGATATCTTGGCCTAAATATCACAGACTTGTAGGGAAGGAAGGGTCATTCTTCCCATTTTTACAGTGGGGGGCAGCAAGGAAGCGATTCACTGACTTGCCCATACTCTCACAAGGAATCTGGGACAAAGCTGAGAACTGATCCTGATTTCCTGACTAGACTGGCCAGTGTTTACTACTACAAGATCAGCCACCTCCTCTGCATTAGTAACTTTACAGTGTTGGGTCTAAAAGACTTGATTGCTCCAGAATTGTATGTTTGTCATTTCTAAATGCTTTGGCAGCTGGGTGTGCTAAGTGTATCATGACCACAGCAAGCAAAATTAGCTTAAATTATTATCTCGAAAGGCTTTAGTGATTTAATGTGCCTCCATCTGTTATTAAGAGGTGAAGGGGCGGGGTTTCAGGCAAGGTTTGCTAACAAATGGCGAGTTGGCGTGACAGAGAACTCCAAGGAGGCTGTTCCGGGTGGTGGGAGGTGAAGAGGGGAAGTTTCTCACACCTGCAATAGGCAAGGGAAAGTGCTGAATGACGAGGGCTTCAAAAACATTAGCTCTGTCAATCTCTTCAATCCTAGTCTGCAGTCTCTACTGCTTTTTCTAGCATTATGTTCCCTGCACACCCAGCTCTGCTGATGTCCCCTAAACCTCTCCAACAGTGTCCTGCTATCCCAGCCTACCCTACAATACAGCTCTCCCAAAGCCCCCCAATCCTGACATGCAACCTCCTTGCTATCTCAGCTCCGTTCCTCGCCTCACACAACTCTGCAGAACCCCCTCAGTCCTTTAGTTAATGTCTCGCTCTCTTTTTCTCTTATTTCCTCTTTTTCTCCCCAGATACATTAACACCTACCTCCTTGGGCCATGGCTTTCCTCTTTCAGAGAATCATAGAAAATAAGGGCTGGAAGGGACCTCAGGAGGTCGCATCTAGTCCAGCCCCCTGCTCAAAGCAGGACCAGCCCTAACTAGATCATCCCAGCCACGGCCTTGTCTAGCCTGGTCTTAAAAAGATGGAGATGCCAGCACCTCTCTGTGTAATATGGTCCTGTGTTTTTCTACCCTTCCAGTGAAAAAATTCTTCCTAATATCTAATTAAGCTTCCTTTGCTGCAACTTGAGACTGTTGCTTCTTGTTCTGTCACCGCTAAGAACAGTCCAGCTCCATCCTCTTCCGAACCCCCCTTCAGGTAGCTGAAGGTTGCTATTAATTCCCCTCTCAGTCTTATCTTCTCTAGTCTTCTAGTCTCTTCTCTTTCCCAGGAGTGGCAGGCCAAGACAGAGAGGGATCCTTTCTTGCTGCTTTTGCAGTGATGTTGTCAGCTTGTTCCTGGTCTGCAACAAGGTGCATCCAGGGGAATTCTTTGTCCAGTGCACAAAGGATAGGGAAAGGGCCAAGAGCCAGGCTCTCCAGCCTTGGGGGCATTGTCAACTTTAAACCATGTAAGTGATGCTCCTCTCTGCCCTACAAAGAACTGCATTGGGAAGGTGATCTGGGTCAAGTCTGCCGAGTGTACTAGGTTAATGTTGGGATTGCTGGGAATTGGAGGCTGCCCTTACACTGCATTGGACAAGACTTGATTAATTGAGTCTGCTGGAGCATAGTAATTACTGCACTCCAGCCAGCCTCCATGTCTCGTGTATCAGCGTCCCTGTACTTCACAATGGCAGCAGGGTCACTTGAACTAAAGTTCATTGAACAAACTTTAGTTCAAGTGTCTCCACCACTCTTTTGAGGCGGGGGGACAGTGATACATGAGACGATGCAGCGCTTTAATTAGAGCGGCTCTTGGAGGCAGGAGTGGTGTGTTGTCTCACACCAGTGGCATAAGCTGGCACAGGAACCTCTTGCTGTGGTCAGTTGGCCACCAAGGTATTTGTATGTGAAGACTAAGCCTCTCCTACTGTTGTATGTGTAGCCCAGATGGTGGCTCTTCCTTCCATCGAGCTCAGGAAAATATCCCAGAAAGAATCAATTAAAGCAAGCATGTCTTCCAACTGAGGCGCCATGGGGAAGTTGCCTGGATCTTCCCAGAATTTAGCAATATACTGTGTTTTATGTCTTTCCCTGTTAGAATTGGGCACAGCGCCTGATTGCTTTGCATGTTTAATAGCTAGTATAGTCTCTTTCTATCTGTGGCACCTTGAGGCAGTTGAGCAGGGGAGATTCCAGACCCTAATATACATGATGGTCAGGATGGCTCCCTTATCTGCTCTTTGGTTGATAGTAGACAGAGGTAGTTAACTTTGTTAGTCTGAAGTCAGGCAGGGAGGGATGATATTTTAGAGCCTCTACCCAGCCAAGGTACAGTAAAAGCTTTGTTATCTGGCACCCACAGGGAATGGAGGGTGCCAGATAACAAAATATGCTAGTTAACGGAGCAGACTGAACAGGCGTCTTTGCCCGTTTGGGCCGTCGCCCCTCCTGTAGGCCCCAAGGGACAGAGAGGGGAGACCTGCACAGGTGGCTATGCCCTGGGCCGTGGGGGCTTGGCAGCACAGGCTGCTTTCCCCCATGCTGTGGGGGCTCTGCAAAACCAGATTTGCCAAGGTGGGAACTTCTGGTTTCACTTTCCCCTTACAAGCTGGCATCCCAGTTAACAGAGCATGCCGGCTTGTAAGGTGCTGGATAACTCGGCTTTCACTGTACTACCATTCACTGCCTTCTGATTAGCCTATTAGTGAATCGCTTGGGCAGCGAAACTACAAGTGATGGGAAGAAAATGAGGTATCAGATTCCCCTGGAATGGTGAGCAGCTATGAAGGAGGTTTCTGGATCGTGCTGGCCCTGTTCAAGCTGCCTAGTCATGTCAGGACATGTGTCAGGGTATAAGTGTCATGAGCCATGTTGACACGGCAGCTTCCCTGGCTCCCCAGTTTCTCCCTCTGCCCATACCACTTATAAACCAGTCTGCTGCTTTAAAAAATAGTCTCACAAGGAAACCCGCATCCTGAAATACTAGGGCAGTTCCCAGCTTCAGCAGCCCCTTTTCTGGGTACCAACACAACAAGATGGGGAGGGGGACCGTGCCAGAAGCCCCCAACTGGGAACAGGAGCCAAAAGGCACTAGCCCCTCTCTCATCTGTTTCCCACTCTCGCAGACCAGGAATGTGTATCTTATGGGCTATTTATCTCTGGCTGCCTCTTCCAGGTTCATACCTGTGTGCTCTAACCTTGGCTGAAATCCACAAACTGCTTTCATGTGCAGAATAGCTCCTAGGCACTGTGTGTGTGTGGCTGGGTTGGAGTGGCCCCATGTGCCAGCCAGTGCCCCCAGTCTGGGGCTGGATAGAGGGGAAGGTCCCCTACCCTCTTAAACTAGCCAGATCCTGGTGTCTGTTCCTCTTCTGTGTAAGCAGCAGCTACCAGTCTGCAGCAGCAGGCCTAGGCTGGGTAAGAGCACCTAATTATCAGCCCAAAGGACCTGGGATGTGTCTGTGCAAGAGGGGAGTTATTGCCACTGCCCTTCCCAGAAGATTAGTACTAACCCAGCATAAGATCCTAGGCTGTGCTCCTGACTGTGTTCTTCTCTTGAAGGGGTTTATTCTTGTTGGGGATTGGCCTGGATTAAAATGAGTGTAATGGAGAAGAGGGCAGGAAGAGGCATTCAGGCTTCCAGCTCGCCACGTATAGGGTGAGTTGATGTGCCTTTCCTCCTTGGGGGACCTTGTACTTGCTGTGCTCCACCAAGGTGGATTTGATTTAAATCAAATTGATTTAAATCATTATTTAAATCATGTGTCAGGAAGCCTCAATTTAATCATTCTTTCCTATCAAAAGTGCATTCTTGTTGTTTAATATCCTTTATTCATTTAACTTCTTACACTTTGCACTTTTAGAGGCCAGGGCTTGATTGTGTGTACACAAATTTGCAAAGAAACAATAGGGCTGATGGGTGGGTAATAATCGGGTCTGCTCTCTCTCATATCCATATACTGCTGTTAACAAGATGTTATCTCTAGCTTAGGCCTGAAGAAGGGTGCTTGTGCCCAAAAGCTTGTGAACAACTTTTCCAACTATTTAGCTGATCTAATAAAAGATATCACATCTACCCAAAAAACCTCGTCTGCCTGTGATACCTGGAGGCACAAATCCAGCATTTGAGAACTAAAACTAAGCATCACAGAGATGCTTAATTGGATCTAGACTGAGCACTGAGTCCCATTGGGTAGAGTGGTTTTTCTTTAACGTTTTCTAACCTATAGCTGGGCTTCTGGGAACCCCATAAGATTGGGCCCCTAATATAGTCTATGGCCTGTTGTGACCTATTTATAAAACTTCTAAAAAGGTTACATGAATATATTGTCTCAAATAGTATATGATTAGAAGTTATGATCGCTATTCCATGATGATATCTTTAAGCTTTAACATATATTAAATTAAAACTATCTTTATATAAAGTGTTTTTTTTAAAACATCTTAAAAAATCAAAAGATATGATTGAATCAAAAAAAGATGATTGAAATAAAAAATCTGATTCTTTTTATTTATTGATTTTTTTTTTGATTTTTTTTTTTTAAATCATTGATTTTTATCCACCCTATGCTCCACCACTGGAGAAGCCACTAAAGCATGAGTGGGCAAAATGGCAGATCCAGCTGGCAGCCCCAGCAGCACCTGCCCATGCCACTGCAGCTGGTTTCCACAGAACCCCCAGGAGCAGCAGTGCCCTACCAGCACTGCTTGGGCCAGTCTCCATGGAAACCCTGTCCCCGCGCTGTCACAGCCCCGTCACTCCTGGGGTCTCCATGGAAATCAGCCACTGCAGTGGCTGCTGGGAAGTGGAGTCCACCACGGGCCTTTGCCTGCCCCTATACTAAAGGCATTTATGATGGTCTGGAGAAACCTGTGCTAATGAACAATTAGCGTTCTTTTCAGGTGAACAAAACAAGGTGTGATTCAGGGTGTGGCTTTCCCGGTCCCCCAGTGGGTAAGTGGCAGAGCCACAGATACACCCTTGATGCCCTTGCTCTTAAATCCACCCTGCTTTAACTACTAGTTATACCTCTCCCATTGTTCCCTTATGTCAGACTGGCAGAAACTATAGGGTTTTGGGCCTTCCTCTGTAGCATGGGGTGTAGTCTTTTTCTTAGGTTCGTGTATGTTCAAAAAATCTAATTATCTTCTTGTTGTTGCAGTGGCAGGACATTGCCAATGCTCTTGTTTCTGCAGTTTTTATCTGTGGCATGTTATGTAGTATGTTTCTGGTGTTTCAGTTATTGTTCCTTCCAGTTGTGGGTGAGGGCTCAAAGTGGCAATTTGGTAATCCTGTGAGTTACCAACTACCTATAAACACAGGGCACTAGACCAGTAATCCAGAAGGCCCTTTGCTTTCTGAAGCTCCTGCTGAGCTTATCATTTGTGCAGGTTCTTGTCATCTCCAGTGTTAGTTCCCCTCCCTGGTCTGAATCTTTCAAAGTCTCCCATCTGGGTCCCTTTGACTGTTGATCTGAACACAGGAAACACCTTCCCCTTATCATAGAGACCTACTGTGCTCACTGGTTTCCTGTTTTCATCTTTGCTCACTTTTTGCATCTCTTCCCCACCCCGCGCAACACACAATGTCTCTTGGGCATGGGGCAGGTGGTTCTTCGGGTGCAGCTGATTTTCTTTCATGTTTGTCTCCAGCCTCAGTCTACTTTTCCAAAGACGATTAGATCTACTGCCTGGAGGGTTCTGTGCCATTCTCAGCCTTGGTACAGATATAGCAAAACTCTGTGCATGGGCCCTTGCTAATCAACCAGCCTTTGCCCTGGAGGAGGACCCAGTGCAGGGGAAAGAGCATGTGCTCCTTTGTTTCTGCCAGCACCATGAGCCACTCAGGTGAGAACAATGTGTGAAAACTAGATCAGAGTCCCTCTTCGTTGCAGAGGGACTTTGGCCGTGTGAGCCCAGGCATTAGGATCAACCTTGCTTAGGTGTGAGCAGGCATATTGCAAAATGCTACTCAAATTGCTGTACCCTCAGCATCATTGTGTGGGTTGGAGGGTGTATCTTGTGGGGCTTTCTGCTTGGGCAAACTCAGTTGCTTTGCTTCTTTCCCAAAGTATCACAAGAGAGCTTGTTGGTCTGTCTCGGCATACAAGGGGAAATCACCATAAAGCACTGAGCTCTCAGCAGTTGAGTTATTTAAATTGTTTTCTGTACCCGCCAAAGGATGAAGTGAAAATAGAGCCCAAATTCTATCTTGTATTCCCGTCTGGGCCATCTAGCCTGGTTTGGGAGCAGTGTTGAAGTTGAATGAGAACACAAAAGGAAAAGAGTGGCAGAGCCTGAGCTAGTTCAGCAGAGAATGAGAACTGTGAAAGCATAAGCTGTTGTTGCCTTTGCTTAACAATTTCATCAGCATGGAGCAGAGTCCCAAATCTTTATGGTAAGGGTCAGCAACCTTCAGCCCACAAAGAGGTTGGATCTGGCCTGTGAATATCCAGTGTAGCTCGCAGCTATGCCATGCTGTCTATCCCATCCACAGCCCACCCTGATATTCTCTTGTGCCTGTACTTACTCTTGCTGCGTAGAGGCTGGAAATCAGCAGCAAGTGTGAGCACAGGCGGCTTGGGTGCTCCAGGGAACAGAGCTTTGCGGCCCATAGCAGGGTAGAGCCACCAGAGATCCTCCAGCTTGCTTTACATATCCATCCATCTTCAGGAGTGAGATGTGGGATGCTGAACAGACCTGATATAAACCCCTGATATGGGGAGATGGGCAATGACCCCCATTGCTCTCTGTACCATCCTGTCTGGTTCGAGCTCATTCTGGCACTGAGGCATAAGCCTGAGTGGGATCCAGCTTGCCTATTCAGCTGTTGTGCCACCATGATCAGGATTGCTGATACAGGCTTCTGTGCGCCTCTTACGTTTCATCTTGAAGGGTCCCCAAATCTCCCTCCACCATCTTATTTTTCCCTTTTAACAGAAATCTCTCACCTAGCACTGAAATACCTTGCCCCAGAGGTGACTGCACAAAAATTGCTTCTTCCACATTGAAATGCAGCCACTTCAGAGGCAGGGCATAGTAACCACTGCAAATGGGTAAGGAAACAGGACCAGAAAAACAGGGGAATCCTAGTTGAAACAATGAGGTATGTGTACAGATATAGATATAAGCTGAGCAGAGCTCAGTCATTCAGGTCTGTATGGCGCTGCCCCTGGCAAGTATCCTGCCTCCCAGATTTTTCAGCCTCAAGCTTCAGATACTCCCAAATCCATGGCAGGCATCCTATGTGTAAGCCCCCAACCCAGAGGCCTTGGAGATCAGATGCCCCCCTTGTCTTGCTTGCTCCTATGGCCTTTTAGCTAGGGACAAGTTAGAGGGAAAGCCTTAGAGCAGTCCCGCATCATCATAAATTGTGAAGCCAAAAATCCTCCCATTGGGAGACTATAGTAGATTCTCATAGGGGTGCATGCCCACAGTACAGTGGATAGGTTTGCATCCTCAACTCCACCATCTGGATACTCCACCAGTTTCTGACTCTCATCCTCCAGAGGCTGATAGCCTCGTACACCCATGTGGGAAAATGCATCGGGACCAGCTGACTTGCAGTGAGGTGGGTGAGTTCAAGGGAGGCACTGAAACCTAGGCAGGACATTGGGTGTGTGTGTTGGGGGGGGATCCTGTGTACCTTTAGCGCTCACTTGAGGAGACAAGCAGACATTTCTGGTCTCATTTGAAAGGGAGAGCACCTTCTGGGCCACTGAAGTTAGCACTGATTTAAGAGGGTAGGGGAATGCCTTATGCTGGCACCCTTCCTCCAAAGCATGCAGCCTTTCCTGGAGGCTTCCTTTCCAAATTGACCTGGCCTGACCCAGTTTAACTCAGAATCCTGGCTCTGAGGTGGTGAAACTGTAATCAAAGTTTGCCTCTTAAGTTTGGTGCACACACCTCTGAATTTCCAAATCTGAGCTGAGATCTGGGTTTGTGGGACGAGGAGGAGTGTTAAGGCAGGTTGGATACACCCATCTTGAATTGTTTCTCCATGCCCTGGCTTTTCACAGGCTGTGATATAAAGGGATCTGTCTTGGCTTGGGCAGGGCCAGGGTAATTGGCTGAGAGCATGTTTTTGAGGTTAGCATCTGAACCCCACTCTCTTACCCTTTTCCATCCAGGAGTCTGGAGGAAAAACATGGTAGCCCAGCCTGTATCAGAAATTCCCAGATAATTTTCAAATGCTATGAAAACCTTAACAAAGCATGGATATGGGAGATCCTTTGTGCCTAACCTCTAACACCCATTCCCAAACCTGGTATGGACTGAAGCCTGTGCTTCCTATTAGGGAAAAGCCATCATCCCCGAGCCATCCAGTTCTGACCCAGCACAGTATCAGATTAAATCGATTCCCTGGAGGTCGAAGTCCCGGTATCTCATTTGCCTTCTGGACCTTCTCCGTCCTTATGGTCTCTGGTAGGAGTCACTGTTAATAATTAACACTCATATGTAAAGAAACGTGGCATTAAAAATCCACTCCTTGGAGCTATGGGGTTTTCCTTTTCCTCTGATCATCTGGAAAGTTTTTTCTCTCCCCAGTGACAGTTTCCAACCCTTCCTCAATGAAGTTCCACTTTGAGCCTGTGACCCGCTGTTATGTGCCCTTCTGGTTCTTGCACTTGGGCCATACTTTGCTCTCTGCCTTTTGGGCGGGTGAGGAGAGGCCCCTCTGATCTCAAACCTGGGTGGAGTTATACCAAGGTGACTGAGAGCTGAATCTGCTCTCTTCATCTCCCTCCTCCTCCTCTTCCTCCCCCCCCCCCCAAAATCATGTCAGCTTTTTTTCATTTCTTTATTTTCCCCTTCCTTTTCATCTTTCTTGCAGCTCTGGGTGTGCAAGGGTTAAAGTCTGCTCCGTTTCAGGCTGGGGGGGGGGGCTGACTTCCTGATCGAGAGCCGCCCCATAGCAACCTCTGACCCTGCCTTCCTTCCTTTCTAGCCTACATGGGAGGGCCACGTTTCCTGAAACCACTAAGGCAGCGAAACATGACTGGGCTGGTCTGAGCTCTGGGGAGGCTGCTTTGTATTAAAACTTCAGCAGGACACAGAGGCTGGCTTTTCTGCCTGTCCCCGTCCCCTCCACCCTGCCCTCCTGACTTGCCTAGAGCTGAGCTCTGGAGAACTCCTGCTATTCCCCCCTCCCTCCCGCCTTCCCCTGCGGCTGGAAATCGGATACCAGGGAGAGAGACTCAAGCGATTAGAGCCATTGGAGAGAGAAGAGTTTATAATGCTGGACTTGGGTCATTCGCCTTGTTGAACAGTGACTGGCACCAAGAGAGGCAAGGAAGGGAGGTGGGAGAACCGGGACAGAGCCCAAGTGTCTGACAGCGGGGTCCTCCGACCAGACTTGTATCACGGGCACAGAAAGAGACTGTCTCTCAAACTGAAGTTGGAAGCCGGGCTTGACATTCAGCTGAGGACAGAGAGAGGTTGAGAGAGGGAGACCCACTCGGCTCATCTGGAATCCAGACGACCACCTGCCTTGATACCCGACAAAACGGGACCCACGTGGGGGAACGCGGTACCCCCGTCTCAACATGTTGTCATGATGGAGAGAGGACGGCAACTTTGGTATGGAGGAAACTTTCTAAGTACACCTAACTTTTTCCCTGTACAGGAGAGGAGAGCCAAGAACGTCAGGGGCATACTGGGAGGTCTGAAGGACTTGTAGCCTTTGGTTGCTTAAAAAATGTGCCTGTGTGTGTGCAAGGTCATGTCTGTTCCTGTGCAATTGTGATAACGTCCCTGTGCCTGCGATTAGGTTGTACTGTCGTTCGTACAGTGGCGTTGTTCTCAGTTTGGACTGTTAAACACGGCTCCGTTGTGTCGGGTGCTGCACAGACCCACAGAGAGAAGTCCTTGCCCTAGCTGAGATTAGGGCCCCGTTTACCAGCCTCACACTGCAGTCTCTAACCCTTTGGCACTTCCCATGTAAATAGATGAGGGAGAAACTAAATCATTGCTTCTTCCTGAGAAGTATTAGGGTCACAATATGGAGTGTTTTCCCTCCTACCTCTCTGGTTGGTGCTTTTCCTATCCCGGGAAGATTTGGCACCAGGAGGAAAAGCTTAGGGCTCTGGAAAGCTAGTCAAGGCTGTGAAAAGCAGCTGCAGATTAAGATTCAAATGACAGTATAGTCGATACGTGGGTCTGCCTCGCTACGTGGCTAGTCCGGGTGCTGTTGAAGTCTGGCTGGGCTTGTACTCTGCCCATCCTTCAGTCCCAGCGCTGCCTCGGGGTCTCTTCAGTGCCACCCTCTCTTCTGTGCCTGGTGCTGCCGTGGCGTATGTAGTGGTGGTGGTGCTTTGGCTGGACACAGCTGTGTTTAAACTGCTAAGGTGAGTGTATGAGGAATGCAACTCCCTAGATGACTGATTATCAGGCCTATGATAAATGATCACAAGTCCCCTCTGTTCTTATTCTCTCAAGAGGATTTTTTTCACCAGCATTACTTGCCATCTAAACTTGTAGATAAAGGTGTCAATGTAAATTCCAGCAAGGTTTGAGGTTCTTTATAGTTCTTCTGGCTTTTTGCCATCTTGCTCAGGGCTTTGACTTACCTTAACTGCCTTCTTGGTGGGTGTAACCTGGTTTATGACGTAGCCTGGGGGCTCCATTCTTCTTTCTTGCTGTCTCAGACAAATTACAAACCAGTCCAACAAACTTTTTCCCTCCCAGCATGGGGTTGCTCTGCCCCAAAGGGGAAGTCCACCAGCCTACTGTATGCTAATGAAGAGGTTGGGAGACTGCCTGTGAAGAACTGGGAGACCTGAGCAGCTTGGGCAGACTTTCAGGGAATAGTTTCATGGGGGAACTGAATAGTTTCACTAAGATAATCTTACAGTTAAAAAGACTGACGTAGCAGATGGGGGTTTAATTCCCTGCTCTTTCACAGACTCTCTTGGTTGAATTGTATATGGCGTCTATACTGCCTCCAAACTGTGCTGGGGAGCACTGCTACAAAGCATTTTTAACTCGCTCTCTACACGTCCCCTCTCCTTAAAACGAGGCAGCAAAGCTGCCTCAAAGTGACCTTGAGCATGTGCCCAGCACCACTCTCAGGTTCTTTGACTTGGACTTGTTTGTTGGCATGAGTCCTGTACACCTACATTGCCTCATTTCCAGGATTTGACGCACACAGAAGAGGTGAGAGCTTGTAGCATGCTTAACAGTGGTGCGCCAGGGTAGGGGGAGAGGCAGAGGGACCCAAATGTTGTTCAGTGTATTTATCAAGAGCATCTAGAAGCCCCTGACCTAGACTTGAGGTCCTGTGGTGCCAGGTGCTCTATAAGCACACAATCTCATGAGGTCTGATAAGGACAAGTACAAAGTCCTGCACTTAGGACAGGACAGTCCTATGCACCAGTACAGGCTGGGGGCTGACTGGCTGGGTAGCAGCTCTGAGAAAAGGACCTGGGGGTTATAGTGGACAGTAAGTTGAATGTAAGCTGGCAGTGTGCCCTTGTTGCCAAGAAGGCTAACGGCATCCTGGGTCTCACTGGTAGGCGTGTTGCCAGCAGATTAGAGGGGAAGAATCGCCTCCCTTATTTAGCACTGGTGAGGCCACATCTGGAGTACTATGCCCAGTTTTGGGTTCCCCACTACAGAAAGGATGTGGACAAATTGACAAGAGTTCAACAGAGGGCAATGAAAATAGTTGGGGGCTGAGAGACATGACTTTCGAGGGGGGCTTATTTAGTCTGGAAAAGAGAAGACTGAGAGGGGATTTAATAGTAGCTTTCAACTCCCTGAAGCGGGGTGTCGGACAAGGATGGAGCTGGACTGTTCTCAGTGGTGACAGATGACAGAACAAGGAGCAATGGGCTCAAGGTGCAGCAAGGGAAGTTTAGGTTAGGTATTAGGAAGAATTTTCTCACTAGGAGGGTAGTAAAACACTGGAACAGGTTACCCAGAGAGCTGGTAGACTCCATCCTTAGAGGTTTTTAAGATCCAGGTAGACAAAGCCTTGTTTGGGATGATGTAGTTGGGGCTGGTCCTGTTTTGAACTGGGGGTTGGACTAGATGTGACTGCCTGAGGTCCCTTCCAACCCTCATTTTTCTATGATTCTCTGAAAAGACATTCCCTGATGCAAAGAGCTGATCTCATCAAGCTGCAGGGGCAGGAGTGGGGTCAGCACAGCTGTGCTCTCAGTGCACAGGGCCCCAGACTTGATCCGTCTCATTGTGAGTACTGCAAGAAAGCCCAGCCCCTGTGCAGCGCTGAGCCCAAGTCGTGCCTCAACCACCCACACCCTTCCCGGATCTGTACTTAATTTGAATAAACCGTAAAGGGAATTCTTGCTTGCACATTCTCGCTCTCTCTCTCCTTTTTTTTTTTTAACTCTTTGAACCACAGCCAGTTAATACACGTGGTTTTTATTTGAGCAAACCCTTCCCATCCCTGTGCAGCACAGATCTCTGGGACAGGAGTGTTTGGAGCCCAGCACTGAGGAGGCGCAACTGTGTTAACTCTCTGAATGCTGAGAGGCAGTAAAGGAACAACGCTTTTTCCTGACAGTGGGGCCACAAAGACTTGGCTGTTTCTTGGAAGGAGTTCTTCTTTCTAGCTCCATCCCCTTGATGTGTGTGACCCTTCGGTTGCTACTTCTCCCATCTGGCTGCATAATCTTGGTGCATCCCTGCTTTGATCCACCAAAGGTTGGGTCTGGGGCTAGAAGCTGGTATCAGGGAGAAGGGTGCATGACCACAGAGTGTGCTAGCTTGTGTGGGGATGGAGAGCTGGGAGGACTTCTGGCAGTAGGGGAGGCAAGTCAGATGGTGAGGGGAACAGCAGGATTGCCTGCCTTTTTTTGGCTTTACTTTTTCCAGCTGTGGCAACTCCTGCAGTGGTTTTTGCTGAGCAGTGGAGAAATCTAGAGAGGAACTGAGAATCCAGAGGAAATCCAGCAGGCCTTCCTGTCACTGGCCTGTCTGACTCGGCTCCACACAAACCTCCATGCTTCAACTGGGATTTAATTCCAAGACCCTTAGCTTGGGGGATTACTAAAGACCCCCTGAGTCAGTGTGAACTGTGGCATCCTGACCCATATCACATTTGGGAAGTTCTTGATTCTGACGTCTGTGTCCCTGCTTTCTTTCTGACACACGTATTTCTGCTTCCTTTAAATCCAGCTCTCCCGCACACTGTCATTATATCTCTTCACTGCCTTCCCCAAGCTGATATGGTGTCACGCTGCTGCCTGGTTGCTCAGCAGAGGCATTTTGGCAGATAAATGAGTCGGTCCTTTAGGCTAACTCCAGGATCAGCAATCTTGCCAGTGTGGTCAGCTGCCTGTGGTTATGCTCGTCACGGATTCTCAACCCCTCTGCAGCAAGGGTAAAAGCAGACACAGCAGGCTCTGCACCAGAGAGGAATACTGGGCACGTCTACAGGAGACACTATAGTGCAGTCATAGTGAGCTACCACACAGTAGCACCTAAAAATAACCATGCGGCGATGATACTGTGCAGTAATGTCAGCTACTGCACAGTCCATCACTTTTGTAGATGCAGTCACTGTGGGAGAGATGGGTGGCGCAACACATCTCCATGCCACCATTTTCAACACACCACCTTCCCCCTGCCAGATGCATCCCACCAGCTGTAGGTTGAATGTTAATCCTTGCCAAAATGACCCATTTGCTGCTTCCTCAGTGTTTCGCTCATGAGGCCTCTGGGGATGCTATTGGAAGGAGAGGACTGAAACCAGCTTGGATGTGACTCCTCTCCATCCACATTTCACCCACCTCTTTAACCAACTTGGTGTCTCTGACCAAACTTATTTGGCTATAACCTTGAAAACTGTCACCCCTTGAAGTGCAAGGGGACCTAGGTTATCTGAGGCAGGTTGGGTAGTGATCAAACTTTTATCCGGGATGATAAATCTGAAACATCCAACTTCTTCAGTGCCTTTTTTACTGCTGTATCAGGCCTTGCTTTTGTTCTGTTGAATGGCTGGAGCTGTCTGAACTACTCTCCTGTTACCTTTCCCATCCACCTACCAGAAGTCAGCTCCACTAGACAGAAAGATCCCCTTGAATGTTAATGCTGAGCTGCCTCTCTGCTTTGAATCTTCATCTGAGTGTTGGGGAGCTGCAGTTGTTAGTGAATCCCAGGTGGAGGCAATAGTACCTGGTGTCAGAGAAGGAGAGGAGATGGTACCCGGTGTCTGAGAGAGGAAGAGGACTCTCTTCTGCACAGATGGATGGCAAGATTTCTCTGGTAGTCACGGAAAGAGTTAAAAGGGTTACATTCAATGAGGCTGATGGGGCCTTGGCTGAGAGGTGGCTCACTGTGTTTGCAGGTTGTGAAATCCAAGTTGGAGTGACCCAGAAGTTAGGCAGCCTACCCACAATGCAGCACTCCCCCTGTCCTTGGCTCCACTCCTAAAACAATCCTGGAGCTAGGGGCTGTTGTCTGAATTTTTCAGCTTGTTGCCAAATTCCCAATGTGACTTTTAGCCCGTTAGTAAATGAGCCTCAGATACGCAAACACAATTAGCTGGGCTTGTGGCTGAGTGGGACCTACAGAGCCAGGGTCCAGCACCGCATAACACTAGTACTCTTTTCCCCACACCTTATCTGTAAGGGGCTGCCCTCTTTAATTTCCCTTTCTTTGCCCCCACACCTGGGCCAGGGTAGGCTGTAGCTGCGAATTGCCCTTATGGGGGCAGAAGCTTCCATCCTCCTAAACCCAGCCACGGCACATACTGTGTTTCTGACTGTTGTCTAACACAGTGGTTTTCCACCATTTTCTTCACTTGCAGACCCCTAAAAAACATTGAATGGAGGTGCAGACCCCTTTGAATAGTAAGTGTGGGTATTCATGTACTTTTGATCATAATCATCTTACACAGACCCCTTAGACAGAGTCTGCAGACCCCCAGGGGCCCATGACCACAGATTGAAAACCGCTGGTCTAACATGAAATGTACCCCACCTTTATTCTAGTTAAGGATCACTGTGCAACAGCCAGTGGGGTCAGCATCCTCCCTCATTTGGGTACTAGGGGGGCACTTTCACCCCACAAACACTCAAGTGCCCGGTAGCCCTGGGGCATTCAGTTTTGAATACTACTGCTTTGGATGCCTGTTTCTCCTCTTCTCCCCCCGCCTCCACTTCGTTGGATTGGACTTCTAGCCCTGCAGCCCCACGTAGTCTCCCTGCTCTCCCATATCTGCATTCTGACATTGGGAAGAAAAATTTGTCCGTCTCAAAACCTAGCAGATCTATCCTGTTGCTTGTAGTGTCAGAAGCCACAATTTTCCCTGGCCGTCCTGCAATTCTGCTTGCTTCTTTCCTGCTTCCTCCAGCCACCTGTTGCTCCAAGACTGTCTATACTTGTATGTCCAGGGAAGGAGCTTAAGCCCTCTCGGGGTTTGAGGAAGATAGTTGGAAGGAAGGGGCAGAAGAAGGGGTTTCTCAGCAGAGTCGGCAGGTGCAGCTTTCTCTGTGCGAGGCAGGAAGAATGTGTCTTTCTACTCCGAAGAGAAACTGGAGTTGCTTCCTTGAGCTCAGATGCTGCATTATAAAAAGCTTGCTCACCTGAACAGGCTGCAGGAAAAATGTAATTGGAGTGGTGTGGGGCCTGTTTAGGTTGGTATCCTTTGCCTCCTTTTATCCCACCCGAGGGCCCCTCAATCCTGCTACTTTCGTCCTGTGCCTTATCCGATACCCGTGCTAGAGATATTCAGATTGGTTGGTCAGTGGAACCCCAAAGCAGTTCCACAGTTTCAGTTCCTCATTTATTTTTTCTCAGTTCCTCTTTCTGGCCTTGGTTGACTTCCCTCTCTCTGTGTGCTCAGCCAACACGGCCCATCCCTTAGACCTCTCCAGCACTTCCCCAGCAAGCCCCCATTACTTTTCCTCTGTTGGGATTCCATAACACCCAGTCTGAATGTCAGTGAGTCTTGGCCATGCCCTTCTCACCTCTTCCCCTAGGATCCTAGACACGTGCTTGAACAAATCCAACTGGTCCTTTGACTTAAGAAGCTAATCTCTCAGGGGGCCTGCTGATCAGACCCAGATGGATGTCCTGCCTGCATCCCTTTGAGCACCAAGGGATCTCAGCTGGGCCTGGGTCCTCACCCCATGACTTCCCTGCTTTGGCAGGCGGGCCTTGCAGCCATTATTCTAAGCTGTTTTCAAGCTCTCCTTTTCAGACAAAACTCAAGAATCTTCCTGTGGCACCTCAGCCCAAGGCTTGAGCTAAGCAGGATTGGGCTGGGTCACTGCAGGGAAAGCACCATAGCAAATAGCAAAATAGGCCTGGAAGGGTACTAAGGATTCAGGTCCAGCCTTCAGCTCAAGATGGGATCTTCTCTGTCTAAACCATCCCAGACAGGTGTCCATTACCACCTCTCTAACTAGCTTGTTCCAATGTTTGCCCACCTCCTTAGTGAGAGAGTTCTTCCTACTCTTCTGCCTAAATTTTCCAATGGGAGAGGTGTGTTTTTGGAGGAAAATCTGTGAGGGTGGTTCAAGAAGTAACATGGTTTCCTCTGAATTGGTGCTGACCCCTCTTTCTCAGTATGGTGGGAAAGGGGGGGGTGCAGACTCAATAGAGAGGTGCTCTTCTCTCCAAGTGTTGACCTGAGCCCAGCAGTTTTAGGGACAAAAACAGTCTCTCTTTACTCTTTTTAATGGGTCCTAAACTGTTGCTCCACAGCTGTCAATTGGCTGACAGCCCCCCCCAAATTTCAGTACAAGGTGAGTGATTGCTATACAGTGTTACACTGTGGCTGTTTACCCAACTGCTGTATGCAAGAGGTAGCAGCATCTCCGCGCTGCCTATACAATGTTGGTGTATGGCTGTTAAACATACCGCTTGCCCCTCCGCACCACATACACACACACAGGCTACACCAAAGGCATTGCATCAATATTGAGGAGAAGGGATGGCTACCTGACCCAGTAGCGTTGATCTAGCTGTAAACTACTGAAACATCCTAGAGGCAAGGAGTCAAAATGAGGACTCAAGCCTTGACAGTGACCATCTCCTTTGTGCACAAGGCTGATAGCATTTCACCACACCTAAACCCTAACTGATTACATGCATGCAGGTCTGTTGGGTTAAATATAGGACTAGGTGGAGGAGGATTAATGAAGTTACTGATGCAGCAACTAAACAAGGAAGATTATGGGCTTCAGCATTGCTGCATATGTCTAATGCCTCTGGAACCAGTAGGATCTGGGCAGATGTCAGTGCTGTGATTTGAGGGGTCTGGTGTAGTGCAGCCAGGTGAGGGCAAGAGATTTGCTTCCAGCAGGAATATAAGGCAGCACAGTGCTGAGCCACAGCTAGTGTAGGAGGAGCAATCAAAATCCAGTGTCTGTCCAGAAGTGGGCATCATCCACGAGCACTTTTCTCTTGCCCCTGTTCTCGCTTGAATAATGGAATCCAGAGAAACCTGAACTGTAGGATAATTAAATAAATGCTGGCATTGGAAATTGAGGATATTGATCTTTCCTTTTCCTCTACCCCACCTGCACCCACTGCCTAAATGCTGACCAGCCATTGGATCGGATAAATTGGCTTGGCCAAGTGGTAACCATGAGCTTTTTTGCTGTTTGGTGAAGGTACCTGAAGAAGTTACAGCACAGGAGGGTGGTGAGCTGGGACAGAGGTCAAGAGTTATCACTGGGAGCAATGAAGTGAAGTGAAATATGGGGTAACAAAGTGTAAATGACAGGAAAAGAATCCAGAATCCAGTCTTGGGCCATTGCTTGTCCTTCACTGACTCCCCTTCTCCTGTCCATCTTGCAGGTCCATGGCTGTGGAGTAACGCCTGAGGAACAGTGAGTGAAAGCACAAGTGGACAGGGGGTCTCTGCCTGTGAAGGATGCTGAAGAAGAGCAGCCTGGTCCTCTGGGGCGTGGTGCTCTTCGTGGCCTGGAACGCCCTTCTCCTCTTCTTCCTGTGGACCCGGCCTCCGGCTTCCTCTGATGACCATAGCCATTTGACTGAGGAGGTCATCAGGCTGGCCCAGGACGCTGAGCAGGAGCTGGAGCGCCAGAAAGACTTGCTGAGGCAGATCCACCACTACAGTGCCCTTTGGAGCAAGAAGAGGAAAAAGGCAGAGGAAATGGGTCGGGTTCCTCCAGCCGCTCCCTCCAATGCTGGGGCTGTGCCCGCAACAGGTACGGTTCCGCACCGCCCGCGGATCTCGCCAGATGCCATCCTGCCCGTGCTAGTGATTGCCTGTGACCGGAGCACAGTGCGCCGGTGCCTGGACAAGCTGCTGCACTACCGGCCTTCCCGGGAGCGCTTCCCCATCCTTGTAAGCCAGGACTGTGGGCATGAGGAGACGGCGCGGGTCATTGCTTCTTACGGCGATGCAGTCATGCACATCAAGCAGCCGGACCTGAGCGACATTAATGTGCCCACCGACCACCGCAAGTTCCAAGGCTATTACAAGATTGCCCGGCACTACCGCTGGGCCTTGAGCCAAGTCTTTCGCACCTTCCAGTACCAGGCGGTCATTGTAGTGGAGGATGACCTGGAGGTGGCACCAGACTTCTTTGAGTACTTCCAAGCAACCTTCCCACTGCTGCTGGCTGACCCCAGCCTGTGGTGCATCTCTGCCTGGAATGACAATGGCAAGGAGCAGATGGTGGATGCAAGGCAGGCAGAGCTGCTCTACCGCACGGACTTCTTCCCTGGCTTAGGCTGGTTACTGCTCTCAGAGCTGTGGGACGAACTGGAGCCCAAGTGGCCTAGGGCCTTTTGGGACGACTGGATGAGGCAGCCGGAGCAGCGGCGGGACCGCTCCTGCGTAAGGCCCGAGGTCTCGCGCACCATGACCTTTGGCCGCAAGGGCGTAAGCCACGGGCAGTTCTTTGATCAGTACCTGAAGTTCATCAAGCTCAACGACCGCTTCGTGCCTTTCACCCAGATGGACCTCTCCTACCTCAAGAAGGAGGAGTACGAGCACTCGTTCCTGCCCAAGGTCTATAGTGCCCCCGAGCTGCGAGTTGAGGAGCTTCAGGGAAACAAGCGCCAGGAGCTGGGCACTGTTCGGGTGCAGTACACCAGCCGTGACTCCTTCAAGGCCTTTGCCAAGGCCCTGGGTGTTATGGACGACCTCAAGTCAGGCGTGCCCCGTGCTGGTTACCGTGGCATTGTCAGCTTTCTCTACCGTGGCCGGCGTGTCTACCTGGCCCCCCCCTCTGACTGGACAGGCTATGACCCTACCTGGAGTTAGCACAGTCTCTCCTGGGACATTGACCCTTCAGCATGTTGGGACCCTACGAGATGGGGAGGATGTGTGTCTATGTGTGTGCATGTGTGTCTGTGTGCGCGAGTGTGTGTGCGTGCGTGCTCCAGAATGAGGAGGGGGCACACAAACTTTGTATTTTTGTTTTATGCGTGGCATTCGAGTGCATTCCGGGTCAGGACAGGCGTGTTTGTGCACTTAAAACTAGGGTAAGGGAGTGGGGAGACAGGAATTGTTGTGAACCCCATTGAAGGCGGAGCTGGTTGGCATGGGCTAGGATACTCTCCACAGCCCTCTGCCCCAGTGTCTCTCCTTTCTCTGGCTTGGTAATCTCCCCTCTACTACATCCCTGGTGGCTTCTCCGTGGGCTGCATTCAGAATGCTCAATCATGCCCAAAAATGGATAACCTACCAGGGGCAAGCTAGGGTTTGATAGAGCTGAACCAAACTGGACAACCAGTGGCTTCCTTCCAGCATAGGTATTATCCATCAGAGGAGCAACAGGGTGGGGGGTAGCATGAAGGTGACTCCAGAAGTTGGGATAGACTAATGGAAGAACAGAACCCTTTTAACATCTTTTGATTAATTTTCCCATGGCCATCCTTGGTTGGGGGCTCAGTGTATATAGGCAGGGACCTCCTTGAGGGATCAGCTTTGGCAATCCATAGTGGGAGTGGAACAGCAGAGATAACAGGACCTCCAGGTGGTCCTGCCAGAGCTATCTTTTTTATAGCGGGGCATTGTGTAGAGGTCAGGGGCTGTCTTGTCCATCACAACCCTCTTGATGCTCCATATCACCAGTGCTGTCTTGGATGGAGTGATAAGAAACCACTTATCCTTTGATTTTCTTTCCTCCCTCCCACATTGGTCATCCTGTAACCTTCTCTAGCTCCATGGTGCAGCAGCGATGCAGGGACATCTTGCACTTTAAATCTCTTCTTTGTTGGGCCTCATCTAACAGTTGGTGGCAGGAATGGAGCATCAAGAGCCCCATGCCTTTTGACCTCCTCAGTGGGTTCCAGTTGCCCTGCGGTTCTGGGGTGTGTTGGTCATCTTGAGCTGTCTCCACCAAGTGAACCCCCTCTCTCTCCTTATGCGCAGCCATTCCTCTCTTCACAATGGGTATTCCACAGCGGTTGTCTCTTTCCCCATGTAATCCCATAGTATGGAGGAGGCTTGTTGCGAAGCCAGGGCATAAAGACCCAGCTTGTTATTTTCCCTAGGGAAGAAAGGGGAGTCTCAAACTGCAGACTGCCTTAATCCTCATTGGGAATTTCTTTCTTCTCCGTAGTCAGGTTTTTGCTCAAAGTTGGCTCATCGCTCCTGCATGGGCTTCCACCCTGTGTCCCCTGAGAGATCATAATTGATCCTCTGTTGCTATAGCAGAGGGGAAATGGTGTAGTAATGGGGTGGGTGAGACATGAGACCTGGCCATGGAGGAGAACACCAGGAAGTGATGGAATACAGGGGAAGAGGCTCTCTGGCCCCCCATTTTGGCCTCGGGGAGGGGGGGTGAGGTTCTGCTAAGCGATTCAAGAGTCACTTTTGGAAAAGGGGAGTAGGGATTCAAACCTCATTTGGCCAAAATGTAGACCACACCAAAGGGTAACACTTTGTTTTTTGCTTTCCTGTTTGTTTGGTTGTACTGTTTTGTTCCCTTTTTGTTTAAATCTCCTTGCATCTTCCCCCAAAGGAAAAGGAGAAATATGAAACCAGTTGCTGATCCAGTCCAGTTACTGGTTGAATTCCTTAGCATTCTGCAGCAAGTTTGGCAAAGGGTAGGTGGCACAGGAGCTCCCCTACTCCAGCTGGTGGGGGCAATGTCTGGTGGACGGGATCACCTGACAAGTGAGCAGATGGGTCAGCAGATTGCCCTTTTTCTTCCAGCTCCTATGAGCTCCATCCAGAGTGGTGCGGTGTGTTTTGTATTCTCCCCGCCCCTTCTCCTTGCATGTTATTGTGGAGATCTATCTTGAGGAGATCCTTTTGGAGGAGGGATCTCCAAAAATCCACCACGGTGAAATCAGAGTCCTGGACATGAAGAGGGAGTTGTGTGAATTGTTCCATTACATCCTGCCTGGCACTTTGACACCTTCCCCTCCACCCCTGTTTGTTTTGCACATGACTTCATTGCGAGCTGTGCCACCCTTGCCCAACATGGCTTCCTGGTGGCACTTCTCTTCCATGATGCAGAGAGGCCTTCAACCCTGGCTTTAAGGCAGGGGGATTATCATGCACAATGAAGCACCAAACAGTGGGTGTTCCCTTTCACCAGTCCAGCAGAGGGGGAAAAGCGTTCGCTTCCCTGCCTTTACCAGATCTGCACACCTTTTTTTTCCCCCACACAAGTAAGGGTAAGGTGGCCTAGCACTTCCTCCAAACTTGACTGCCCCTTTGCAGGAATGGAATAGGTGTCACCAGCTGGGTGTCTCTTCTCAAGTGAGGAGATGACTCCAGTCCCTTCTCATGCCCCCCAACCAAAGACTGCAGGTATTTAGGAAGCCAGCAGCTCCCTTTACCCATACAGGAAAGTTTGCTGCTGAGGGAAGTAGAGTTTGAAACCCTTCCTTTGTTGTGGTGATGGCGATAGAAACCTGCTTGCGTTTTTCTTTTCTACACCACATGCTTGCCCCATCTCATGGCCTTTCAGTTAGTCTGGGATGACTTTCCAGCAGCTTTCTGTTTTCTGGTGGAGGGGGATAGGCTCTTGGTGATGCTCCCAGGCTACCAGGGGAGCCACATGCTTGGGCCAGTTCAGGATCACCCAGTGCCAAGTTCATCCCGGTATCTTTTTACACTTTTGTTAAGAAGCCATTCCAAGTGGAACAAAGAGGGAGGGGAGGAGAGGAAGGAATTTTGGAAGGGGATAACCGGGGGGTGGGGGGGAGGGGGAGAGAGGCTGTTTTTATGTCCAAAACTTCATTCTGCAAAAGAAAACTTTAAGCTGCAGAAGTTATTTTCCAAAATAAAATAAAAGCCGGATCTTTTCCGTCTCAACATGTCTTTGGTCTCTGCTTTGGATTGTGTTCATATGCATTTCCCCTGATACCCACGTTTAACATCCCAAACAATAGAGTTAGAGGGAATTGTTTCATGAGAAAGCACACTGTTGCACAGCTAGTAGTCCATGTCATGCTCTAAACATCCCCCCAACTTGAAGCACCATCGCTCAGCGTCTTCTGTGGTGGGATCCCTTTTCATCCCTGCCCGAGCCTGGGGAAGAGCAGAAGAGAGCCAGTCAATGATTAAACGTTAAAATCGAGCACAGGCAAAAACCCTGGACACAGAGATGAATTGTGCTCCAACAGGGAGCAGTGTCACGTATGGTTGGAATGGAGCTGATCAGAGGGAATTTGTTCTCTTGGTTTGATCTTGCGGCAGCCCTACTCGATAGAGGAGGAGCCAGGGACTGCAATGGTTCATGGTTGCTGGTACCTCTGCTGTAACATGCAAGAAGAAGCAGGGCTGGGTGACTGTGATGTGAAAAATGCCCAGAGACAGTAATAGAAGAGGCAAAGATTTATTTGGGCAATATTTTTTATTGGGCCAACTGCACAATTGGGATGCAGTTAGACAAGCTTTTGAATGCAAACCATTCTTCAGGTCCCTTTTCACACTGCTCTAAAAAGGACAGCAGTGAAGGGAACATTTGTAATATGAGGGGAAGATTTGTTCTAGATCTGAGCCCATCCTTTTATAATGGAGAGGTACAAAAGGTGCTCTTGCACATCACCTCTCAGGACCTTCTGTTGCCAGACTCTGTCCCAAATAACTTCTATTCTGAATAGCTGAAGGCTAGGAGGAGAAAGCAGGTAGCATCTAATGTTCCTGTCCTATAAACTATGCTGCCTTAGTTGCTTCTGTACCCTCTGACTCACAGCAGAAAGAAGCATGCTTGATCCTGTCTCATCAAATTCTTGACAAGGTTATGAGGGCTTGATGCCACAGGGGATGTATCAACAGCAACTGTTTTGTAAGAGGTGGTTACGTCCTACCCGCAACCGAGGTGTTGGGCTGCCACATGGTGCCATCACAACAGCTCTTTGTGGATGTCATCATGTAATTACATCTGTGCAACTAAATTGGCTGGTCCTTCCTCGACTGAAAGACAGCACAGTTCAGGTCAACAAACACCTGCCCTGCTCCCACTTCCCTCGTTGGAGCTGGCATCAGCATCCGAGTCAGGCAGGTGCAGTCATATTAGCGCAACACAGTAGGTGCAGAAAACCCAAAGTCACAGCCACAGCCCTGGAAAAGATCTGTGTAGAAATGTTGAACTTCATCAGTAGCCACTTAAAATAATCTTGCCTCTGCTGGGGGAGTGGTCCCTCTAGACTAGTTCAGCAAGCCCTGTCCTATGGACCCTTAAACCCACCTTACCCATAGGAGAGAGAGGAAGGTGGATGGGTGTCCAAGTTATTTTCATTGCAACTCTGAGAAAAGACATCACAACCTTTTTTTTGCCTAACCCCAAAAGGTAGGTATCTGTGTAAGAAATTGGTTCAGTGAAATCATATCTACAGAGGCATCTAAATAAATCCTTGCAGATTAGCGCCCATAGATAACTTCTATTCCGGCCTGGCTTGGAGTTCTGTGGTTGAAGGCTGGACCTGTCCGCGCTGTTTTACATTTGTATTTTAATGCAGCCAGACGTGCAGACTGCATTTGGTTCTGGGCTGCTGCGCAAATCAAAGGACAGCCAATCCCCAGCTGGTTTGGTTGGGGGGGGGGGGGGGGGGAGGGTTATGCTGCTATTATGCTGCCAATTGGCAGAGGGGCAGGTAAGTCTGAGTGTAGCTGTACAATAATAAATAGTCCTTTACGTGTCTCAAATGCCTTCTCTGTCTGAGAATTTCAAAACCCACTACCAGAAAGCAATGACTAGGCCTCGGCAGCCCATTTCAAAGGCTGCTGCGTTTTTGTCTCAGCTGTACAGACAGGGAAGCTGAGCAGACGGAAACAGAGCTTTCCCTTGCCCATGTTAACACTGCAGTCCAGCAGCAGAGTAGAACCAGATGTGTCTGGCATCTAGTAGGTGAATCTGGGTCTGGTATTTCACCCTGTGCTTTGCACCACAACGTTTCCTCTGTTCCATATAATCTGTTTCTGGGACAGACCCTTAGTGGGTATAAAGAGAGACTGTGTTATCATCATACATAAACTTCCCAGGTGAAATCAGGGGCCCATTGTACCGGGTACTTTGGAGATACTGAGTAAGCTGCCCCTGCAGAGGCAAAGTAACCACCTGCTATGGGAAGCTGTGAAATCTCCTTCGTTAGAGGTTGTCAAGAAGAGGATGCGTGGCATCTGGGATGGTTTGGGAAAAGCCCATCTTGCATCAGTGCAGGGGTTGGATTAAATGATCCAAGATCCCCTCCAGCCCTAGTATTGTATGACTGAGCACTTGAATCCCAACCTGTCATGGAAACTGGGGATGCTGGGCAGAGCATGTTCCAGATGTTCAAGATGTTCCTGTTTTGTGGCTTTTCCCAGCCATGACAAATCAGGACTGAGCCACGGCTAGGGCCAGAGTCATGTTCGCTGTGGGGCCAACCGTAGAGTTGTAGCGTTACTCCAAATGCAGCTGAGTTGGCAGAACTTGACCCTGGGGAAGCCCGGGCAGCATCAGAGACAGAAAAGTTGACTATGGATTGGAGGAGTTAGCAATACCATTCCCAGAAGCAGAAGTGAAGTTTACAGTGCAGCATGCTCTAACGCCTGGGAGAAGCTTTCCCACAAAGCCCCTGACTCAAGTGCACCCCCTGTCCCTACCCCAATATCTCCACCCCAGCCTTTCTGCAGCTGCCAAGCCCTCCCATGGTTCCCAGAGAAGGACCAGAAAGGCAGTCCATACAAAGCAAACCCCAGGGTCACTTGCAGGTAGTCTGTATACACTATGATCATTTCCTCTTCAAGCCAAGTCACCAAATAGACTAGCTCGGAGCCTTGTAGAGCCAGTCCATACAGTAGGGCAGTCAACAGGGTAGCAGCTCCATGCCATTCAGAGCCAGTCAACATATACCAGTAGTAATCACCCCCCTCTGCCATTTAGCAGTCATCCATATACAGCTTAGCAGCCAACCAACACACAATCTCAGCCTGTATGCTGGAGATCTGTGCACTTCCATTCCCAGCCAGTCTGGGCATGCACAACAGCTGCCACCTTCCGTGTCTTGGGGTCTGCTGCCATCTTGTGGCCTCGCCCAGCCCCAAGTGAGTCATTTCCATTCTTTTCCTCACTCCTTTTTTCCCCCATTTGTCCTTTCCCTTCATCTGCCCACCCACTGGGGTTGAGCACACAGGATGAGTAATGATGACTAGAAAGGGTCTTGGGTGGCTCCTCCTCTCTCCCCCTGGTGTAAATCAGGAGTACCCCCACTGGCATCATTTCAGTGACTCCAATTAAAAAGCAGTGTCAGCAAAATTAGAAGCACGAGGTTAGCTCCCAGCTCCGGCCGGTAAACTGGCGCAGTCTCGGGAAGCATCTGAATTGTCACTCATACAATGTGTTGACCTTTGAGTCCTCTAACCCAGTACTGGTGCCCAACTGGTGGCCCATGGGTCACATCCATCCCCCGAGGTGCTAACGTGCAGCCTGCTGTGGTCCCCAGCCACCTAGGAGCTGGACAACCCTGCTCTAACCTTTCAGTGTCTTCAAGGTGACAGGCATCAGGCACAAAGCATTACCTGACTGCTGACTGTCCAGCCAGGCACAGTGGAAAAGCTGGGACAAGCACTCAGTTCCCACCTGCAGGCGAATCCCATCCCTTTAGCCTGGGCTCAGGGGAAACAGCGGCAGCCCCAGGACTGTGGGGATGGAGGGAAACAGGAAAGCTCAGGAGGAGACTTCCATGCTCTTGCCCAAGCCCCTTCCCTGCTTCAGGGACAACTAGGAGGATTGAGAAGGGGCCATGCAACTGCTCAAGGTGCTTCTGATGTCCTGGAGCAGAGAGAGGAGAGGAGCTCTGTCCCACACACCACATTGGAGGCCCTCCTTTTCTAGTCTCAAGTATACTAATATACAGCGTGTATTACAATACAGTGTGCTATTGCAACAAGATAACACTGGTGACATGCGCAGCTTGCATGCCACTATAACCCCCAGTCCCATTCTGCAGCATTGCAGCCTTTCCAGTTAATCCCCAGTTCAAATTCGTGCAGGTGATCCTATAATACATTGCAGGGTCCTTCCAGAACTCCTCTTTATTTCAGATTTATTTTCCAGTTGCATTTTGAATCCTAGCCCTGTCCTTTGCATCGGGGGGGAGGAACATTGTACTGACAGGCCTGCAGCTTGTAACTCAGTCACACTGCAGGCTGCCGATCCCCTCCTGCCATCCAGCTGTCCCTGCTCTGTGCAGAAGGCTAATTTGGCAGCAACCATAAGCAGAGGCTGCTGTGAAGGGGGAGAGAGCAGCCTTTGCAATTCAGACTCGCCATGCTTTTCAGCAGCACTTTTTCCAGTGGAGGCTGCATTATGGGGGTGAGAGAGCAGCCTTCTGCACAAAACAAGGCCACGCGGGTGGCTGGAAGAGATTGGTGGTCTATAGAAGTGACTGGGTCAGAAGCTATGGTTTTAATAAAAACTGACCCTGACCTAAGGGACATTGGATCATTGCTCTTTGCTTTTTTTTCTTCTTCATAGCTTTGCATTTCTCTTTCTTTTCTTTTGCTTTCCCAGTCCTTCCTTCCAAACCCTCCAGAAGTTCACCACATGCCTCCAGAGGTATGTATACAGCAGTTTGAGAAACGGTGCCCTAGGCCAACCAGCTCTCATCTGGCACCATGTACTGAGCTGTGCTGCCACTGCAGCCATGACTAGAGAGCAAACTAAAGTTTCATTTCCTTTGGAGAATAGCATGCTTCACTCAGCTTCACTCGTTGCTTTTAATGATGGCTTTCCTGTGTCATAGCAGTAAAAATGGTATATGCTTATATGCATGCATATGAGCTTATTCAGTGCATCATATGCATGCATATAAGCTCATTCAGTGCATCATTAGCCATCACGTCATGTAACCTGGGGCTATTTCCACTCCAGATCTCTTCCCTGGACCAAGGAAAAGAAATAGGCAGCTTGGAGGCAAAAGAGAGAGAGAGAGAGACCCTAAAAGGCACCAGCACTTGGAGAAGTATGGGCCAGTGAAGGGAACAGATGTGATTTCAACTGAAGCCCCAGGTGCTTCCTCCACTTCTATCCCATCTTACTCAGGTTGGGATGATCCTAGCAGAGGGGGCATCCTCACAGCTTCCCTTCCTACCAGACTAACATGCCAATACGCCTTTTCTGCCACGTTCCTTCCTGTGGGTACAAAAGCTAAGCAGAAGCAGACCTGCCACTCTGCTCTGGGGAACTTAGCATCTAATCTGAGATCGTACTATGATGACTACTACTTCCGTTCTTGTTTTCTGGGAATTGCTCCCTCCCTCCGACACAACGAATGATTCAGGTATGAGTCTGAGACTGTTATTTCAACAGACAGCAGGGCTGCGGATGTAGAATCAGCCACTGGAAGTGAAAGCACGTGGGTTGCTCTGGGGAGACTCCAGGGGGAAAGCTTCCCAGAGCCCTGGGCAGGTGGCAAAGTGCATCAGGCCATCAGGAAAAAAACCTGATGGAGAAGCATGCAAAGCAAAACCTCTGCTGCTCTTGGGAGAGAAACAAAACAGCCATAACTTCAGAGAAATGAGGCTGGAAAGGACTTCAAGAGGTCCTCTCTAATCCATCCCTGATAAAGTTAAAACTCACCAACTATCTGCTTAACCAGCTCTTCAAAGCTTCCAATGTCAGCGAGTCCACAGATGTTCTAGGTAAAGTGTTACACCCTTGTCGTTAGAAAGTTCTTCCTAGTATCTAACCTAAATCTTCTTTATTTCAGTATAAGCCTCTTACTTGCCCTGTCCCCTGTAGACACAGAGCACAATTTATCACCACTCTTTTTATAACAATCCTTTTTGATCAGGACAAAAAGCACTGAAAAACAGAGACATCTTCAGTAACCCAAATGAGGGGACGTGTGTTGCCTTAAAATCCCTTTCTTTTGGGAAATGCTTGTGTAGCCTGCTTTGGATGACTTACTTCATAGACATGGCATGCTGCCTCAGGGCAGAGAATATGAATGAAACAGGGTTCTATGATCTAAAAGCAAACTTTGCTTTGTTTTTTTTGCATGTCATGAGTTAAACACTTTACAGTGTCTAACATTAACCATCATTTTGCAATATTGATGAGCCAGACCTCTTCTGATCTACCCCAGAGCTCATGTTGGCTAAAAGCAGAGGGCATTAGTGAAACGGTGTCATACATTATATTAAGTGTTTCTTGACTTATGTATGTGTCACTTCAATAGTAGTACCTTACTTTAAAACTCCTCCATTTAAGCATACGCGGTGCTGTTACCATAAGGTGTAGCAATGTGGCCTAGCTCAGGTAAAAGGATACAGACACAAACAAACAGTACAATAAAGCTGGGGAGGGGGAAGAACCCAGCAAGATCATAGTGGCTCAGTGTTAACATATAAAGACAGTGCAAGGGGGGGGGGGGGGGTTATCTTCTCTGGTATGACTATCATTTTGGGTAAGGATATGTAAAAGTCCGGGGGGTATAGAGATTCTGTGAAAATATGGTGGTGTCCTTACGGCACCTTAAGTTCAGGAGACTCAAGGGTGTAAAGGAAGTTAACGCCCACACATTTGGGTGCCAATTAGGCATCTATGTACTGTTGAGGATCTGGTGGAAGATCTGTAGAAGCGCTTTCTTTCCCATTAGGCTTTACAAAATACTATGCAATACTTTCCAGAAGCAGGCCCCTCCATGGTTTGGGTCTCCCCTTTGAGTATAGCTGGATCATAGGGGCTGAGATTCGATTAGCACCTTGGTTTCCATGACTGCCCCATCCTCCAGGTCCAGAACCAGATGGGTAGGTACAGTACTGCCATTCTCTTGCTCAGTACTTCGCCTGTTCCTGGGGAGGTTTTCTTCACTGGTGTCTATACAACGCGGCATTTTTTCCCAGATAAAATGGCTCTTTTCCTCCAACTAGGTCTCCCAGAGGTTGTCTTTCAGTTGTCCTTCCCACTCGTATAACCCACCTGACCTTCCTAACCATCACCGAAACATTGGCTCTGCCTCTTCTCAATGAAATCACTCCAGTACAGCTGGAAACACAGGAGTGAGCAGCACTCTGAAACGACGCCCAAGCAGAGGATCTGAAAGAAGGGAGCAGACCATGGGCGGCTGGTGCCTCCCGAGTCTGGTGGGGCACCAGATTGCCGACAGGGGAGTGAGTGGGGGTCTCCCAGCAGCCGATCACCGAGCCAGTAGACTTCTGGTTTTGTGGCTGGCGCTTCCAGGGGGTGCACAGCTGATCTCAGGGGGTGCACGTGCACCCACATGCACCCCCTATGTGTCACCAATGGAGCAGACATTACCAGCAGAAAAGGTTCAGATAAGAGCTACCAAATGAATTAGATGCCTGGAAAACCTCCCTCAGAGTGAGAGGTTTAGAGCACCCAGCCTACTGAGTTTATTCAGTAGAGGTGACTTGATCAAAGCACGTAAGAACTAATTAAGGAAGAGATTACAGACAGTGAAGAACCTTTTATTCTAGCCCAAGGAGGCAGAATAATGCAACAATCGGTGGCCAATGCTAGAAAAATTCAGACAAAAAATAGGACAAGAATCTTGACGTCATAATTGAGCACCGGAACAAATCATCAAGGCCGTGAAAGATTTCCATCATGTGATGTACTAACTCACAGCAGTATAGCTTTCTAAATGCCATGTTATAGCTCAGTGGTTCTCAACCTTTTTATCCCCAAGGCACCCCTCATTAGTCTAACGACAGCCCTCAGAAAATGCCAGCTCTTAGCTTTCACTCATTTTTTTGACTTCATAAAAATAATAGAGCAATTCTTCAGCAATTCTCCCTCTAACAGCCCCTGCACTGGCCACCCTGCACTCTGGGCAGCATACTTTGCCTCAAGGGCATGGCCAGACACGGGACTGACTGCAGGGCCACACTTTTCAGTCCAGCTCATTCTCAACTCCTCCCATGCTCCTGGGGCTGGGAGGAAGACCTCTAAGGACAGGCGGCTTCGGGGGGCATGCTCACCTCTCAGGTACAGAGGACGGGCAAGGAGGGGGCAGAAAGTGCCAGTTGAGGTCCTGCTCCCCCTACCCTTACCTACCAACTAGATTCCATCTTATTTAGTCATACATTTCTCCTCCCTTGCTTGCTGTGAGGGCCTTATGGCTTAGGGCAAGCAAAACTTGGGGGCATCCAAACCCCAAGCCTCCAGGCTTGAGCCAGCAGGTAGGATGCCCGCCAAAGGTTTTGGAAACATCTGAACCCCTAGGTGTGTGTGGAGGATGTTTGCTGGTAGTAGGGCCACTTATGGTTCTGGACTCTTGGATTTGGAATTAGTTTTGGCTAATTTGGCCTTGGAGACAAATTATATATATTTTTTTAAAATGTAGTCATACAATTCAGTTTGAATGCTGCTAAAAGGCATTTCTAAAGCTTCTAATGATGTCCTTCTGACTAGGAAGCATCATGTTTTCCTTGCTTTTTTCCCAGGAAAAGGAAAGCAGTATAGGAAACGTTACTACTTTCTTGCAGCTTAATGTAGTAAAACTGGATACATGCAGTAAAAGAAGTCAACGCTGAGAATGACTTGGTTGAGTAAACTGGGTTTTTGGTTGTAGCTGTATTGGTCTAAGGCAGAGGTCAGCAACCCCCGGCAAGTGTACCAAGCACAGCATGCAAGGCCATTTTGTTCGGCACGCCACCGCCAGCCTGGGCTTTAGGCAGCTGCTGCCAGCCACGTAGCCCAGGCTGCTCCCTGCAGGTGGCTGGGTGGCTGCAAGCCCTGCAGGAAGCTGACCATGCTCCGTGGTTGGCCACAGCCACCCAGAGCCTGGGCCGGTTGCAGCCAGGAGCCTGCAAATATCTGCTCCGGGCTCTGGCATCAGCTTCATACCAGCAGGTGCATGTGCGCCTCGGAGCAGGCAGTGGGGGAGGGCCCTGAGGCAGCGCAACTCTGGCCTCTCCCCGGCTGCTGGCACAGAGCTGATGACTGGGCTCCAGAGCCCGGTGCAGCTGTTTGTAGCCAGCCTGGGCTCTGGGCAGCTGCACCAGACTCCACAGCCCCAGCATCAGCTCCATGCTGGCAGCGACTGCACGTGCACCTCAGAGCGGACAGCGGGAGGGCTGTGCTGCCTCAGGCGCTATCCCCACCATCCGCTCTGAGGCATGCATGCACCCGCCAGTATGGAGCTGATGCCAGAGCCTGGAGCAGCTGTTTGCAGCCTCCCAGCTGCAGCCAGCCCAGGCTCAGGTAGCTGCTGCCAACCATGGAGCCCAGGCTGCTTGCAGGAGGGCTTGTAGCTGAGTCTGCCTGACTCCCACCCGCTCCAAGACCAGTCCCAGCCCAGCCCCCACACTGGGATGAGGCTGGCACTGCCCCTTTCCAGGAGCACTGCACCTTTTGCGGGCTTAGTTGTGCAGGGTGGGTGGGTGGTTGGGCTGCTGGGCAGGCTCTGTGCCAGGGTCTCAGCCAGCTGTGCTGCAGCCCAGGGGCTGGCTCCCCAGCGAACCACAGGGGCTCTGGTGGGACCAGGGCATCATTGAGTCAGACTTTGTCCAGTTGCCCAGGAGCCCAACTCCCTGCGCCTGCACATCTGGTTCTGTGTGTTTGTCTGCCACTGTCTGGTTCTGTGTGTCTGTGTGCACGCACATATGTCTGATTCTGGATGTGTATGTGCATGTATCTGTTCTGGGTGCATTCTGGTTCTCTGTGTTTGTGCACGTGGTTCTCTGTGTGCGTGTGTGTGTGTCTGGCTCTCTCCATCTGGGAGGATGTACCCCTCCCCCCACCTTTTGTTTTTTTGGCATGCCAGCACTCTGGCACCTTCCAAGGTAGACATTGTGGTTTTTTCGGCACTCTGGCCAAAAAATGCTGCGTACCCATGTTCTAAGGACATAGGCAGGCAAGGGTCTTTGAGTAGGTGTGATAACTTTTATTAGACCTACTGAGTAGTTGGGGAAATGTTCTTAGCAAGCTTTTGGGCACAATCGCCCTTCTTCAGGCATAGGGAGTCTCTAAAGAATCAGGCACAATGATCTTCTGGAATATTTAAGAGACTAAATGCAACATAAGAAAAGTAAAACCAGCAACGTGAAGAATATGTGATATGATTTATAACACAAGAGGTGTTACAATACAAGAGATTTATAAACCAAGAAACAGAGAGGACAAATCTAAAAAAAGCCCATCTAGTTTTTAAAAGATAGAACAGAGTGTCAAGATGCAATAAAATATGATTTGGTAAAATTGCACAAATCAATGTTCATGTTGACCAAAGAAGACACCTGGGTAGAAATTAAAAAACAGAAAAAAAGCGATGGAACCCAAATGAAGTATCACAAGAGGGTGGAGGGAAGGAGGCGCTAGACCAGTGATTTTCAACTCAGGTGTCATTAAATTCTGAAATTTAATTCATGATGTCTCCTTGGCCTCAACTGGGCTAAGAGCTTCAGGCAATCATATTCCTCTGGAACTGAGACTTACAGTATTAATATCATGAATCATTCAGTAAGTGGAAGGGGGAAATGATGATGCACTTTGAAAGAAGTTAGTCAAATATTTATTAAGCAAGAGATAAAATGAAGAAAAATATTAAAAGATTTACGCAATCTGGCTGTCAAGTCAGAAAAAGGAAAAATGGGAGGATTTTTAGAGGAATCATGGCTGTTTAGAAGAAGCAAAAATAAGCAGTATATATACTGAAAATGTTTGTTGATAAATACATTGGGTAAAAAGAGGGGGTTTTACATAAAAATCCAAAAATGCATAAATGGACAAATCAGGGATTATACAGTCATGTTTTATTGCTGAAGAGAAAAGGGGGCAAGGTGAAAAAGGATTATATCTGCATTATATTAGAGAATTATGTGGAAGAGCAGCAGAAGTAGAGGGGATTTTATTCACAAATATGACAGTAAAAAAAATGACTTTAATGTTGCAAAATCCTGCACTCAGAATTGAGCAGTGCCAGACTCATGTTGTCACTGCTGTGAAATTCAAAAGGACCCCACAGGTAGAAAACAGTACTTCTTAAATGGATATGCACAGTGGCGACACACAAGGTGTGCATGGAGGTACAAGTGCTGCCCAGGCGATGGGTGCGCCAGATGAAGCGCTGTGGCCACTTCCCAGTTGGCGAGATTGGCCGTGGGGGACCCCCCTTCCCGGTCGCTGACTGGTCACTGGGGGGGCATGTGCCCCTCCCGACTAAGGTGGCACCAGTCACCCATGGATATGCACCTTCTCCCCTGCCCTTACTCCTTTTCCCTCAACATTTGTCTTATTTTTCCCAGTCCGTTTCCTGACAGTCCATCTCCAGAAGCACAAAGGGTGCAGGGGCCTGTTCATGGTCCCCTGGAAACTTCTCCCTCCCCTGTCTCTCCTGGCTTCCCTAAGCTGGCCTTTGGAGGAGTTCCCAGGCAAAACCAAGCAGTGACTACTTATTAGCACAAATGTGACCCCTCTTTCAGACACATTCCCCACCATGGAACAGGTCCCTAGGGATTGCCAGATCTGAGGCTCCCAGAGCCACATGCGCAGAGTCCCTGTCCTGCCTGTCTCAAGCACTTTCCCAAGGCCTCTCTCGATCACCTGGAGTCTACAGCAAAAGAGTTGGTGTGGGGCTGGATTTCTGGACCCTGGAGAAAGTCCCTCCTGGGCTGGATACAGAGGGGCTTTAATGAAGATCTGTCTACAGTCAGGTGGGCACAGAGACCCTCCCGTGACGATCCCAGCTCTCTACGGAGCTCCCTCTCTATAGGGGTTCCTGGAGTCTCATTTCTAGTCCTACTCTCTTTGCAAGGGGAGTGTCCAGTGTTAATGCAGACTCTATTCTTGCTAGATTACCTATTCCCTCTACCTTGGAGGGAGGCTACATGGTCATTTGCCTGTCGTGGATGTTGAGGAATTTCATGCCCATCGAGGCAGGGGACTTTTGGGCAGAGACAGGACTGAGATCTGTCCTGGGGCAGGACTTGGAGTCCTGGCTGGGATGATGTAGTTGGGGCTGGTCCTGCTTTGAGCAGGGGGTTGGACTAGATGTGAGCTCCTGAGGTCCCTTCAACCCTAACTTCCTATGAGTCTATTCCCACCATGCTTCTGGGACCCAGGACCCTAGAGCTGGGGAGATTATTGACTCCATCTCAGTGGTGATGATGATAAATATTGCACTTAGCACTGCTCAAGACTTGGCAGTTCTGCAGCGATGCCATGGGAACTGTTTCATTTCCCATCACGGGAAGGAAAAAAAATCACTTCTTTAAATGTCTTGCTTTGCTAGACGGCTGTCCTACCTTGAAGGATTCCTCTCTCCCTGTGCCAGTGATATAGATACAGCCAGCAAGGGTGCCTGGATTGGACTATCTTCAAGAGAAATGGGAACAAGTGGGTGGCAGATTGTTCCGAGAGCTCTATATTTTGTTCAAAATGCCTGGAATTTGGTGACTTTGCCAATACATGCTGTGCTGTTGGAGAGGATGGAGGTGTGTTTTCCAGAGGAAGGAGTCTAGTATGTTCTGTCCGTGTGATGACTAAATGTTGCTGGGACTTTATGGGTTTTTTATTGTACCCAAAGCCTTGAAATTTTGTATTTGAAACGTCACAGTTAAAAGCACTGGCAAGAGAGGGATAAGCTGAAAGCCTGACACCCATCTTCTATTTTACCAGCAACTGTTATTAGAAGCATCAAAGTTAGACAGAGGTACATTTATGGGGCACAGGAGGAATTTGATGGGCATATTTCTTTTTTTTAAAAAAAGCAAATAATCCTGGCCCCCAACTCCCTCTCTCTCTGGTGTATAAAACACTGAGCATCAAACTAATCAGGTCTGTAGTGGTTACAGAAAGAATAAGGCAGAGAATGAGCATTATCTCAGACATTTGGAGTAATCTTGTCTCAGGCCATTAGTTGCTGAATAAGCAGAGGGATGGGCCAGCTATATTGTAAGCAGACTATCTGATTCCCCAGGGAGAAGGGCCTGGGGATAAGGAGCTGATAAGGGGCTGAACTGGGACACTGTCATTTCAATTGTGAAAGAGCTGTCAGATAAAGGCTGAATAGCTTCATTGTAAACTGGGGGGAGGAGGATAGGTATGATATTAAAGCTCTTTTCTCATCCCCAGGTCCTTTCCCTTGCATTGGTAGCTCCCCCCTAACCACCTGATTAGATCCCCCCTAACCTACAGAACCTGATGGAAGTGAAGGAGCTCAGGAAAGCTTATGCTCTCTATAAATCTTAGTCTATCAAGGTGCATATCTACCCTGCCTTACCTGGCAGGGGAGACCCCCTTCTTCTCAGCCTTGAATGACTTGGTGTTGTTAGAGGGTGGAGGCCTGTCCCTTCCACTGTGGGCAGGTTGACCCTGGCTGCAAGAGTGTACAAATGCCTCCAAATGTAAGGATCTGGGCTGCACAAATTATGGTGAGGGGGGATTGCTCTTTTTGCTCCTTCAGCATTTTATCTAGGGGCAAGCAAGACCAGGGTGCATCTGAAGTCCAAGGCCTCCAGGCTAGGGGCTTGCATGCAGGATGCCTGCCATGGATTTGGAGGCATCTGAAGCTCCAGGCGGAAGAGTCTGGGAGGAAGGATCCTTGCTGGTGGTAGCACCACACAGACTTGGACAACTGCGCAGTTGTTAGAATTCATAATTGATTTGGTTGATTTGGCCTGAAACACATTTAAAAAAAAAACGAAAGAAAGAAATCTGCCCTTCCTTCCCCTAACAATCATCAGACAGAGTCAAAAAAGAGCCAATTTGGAATGACCAGACCTTCTTCCCCCAGGGCCATGCTCTGCCTTGAAAGCTTGTGCTGGCTGGGTAAAGGGAAATCAGGCCACCTGATAGCATTTCTCTGTCTTGGTAATGTGCTATGTGCCTGCAGATGTCCTTCAGGGGAGAAAGAGCAAAAGACATGAGCAGGCTGGAAGGAAAGGTGGGGACTGAAGGGTTCGAGGCATGCAAAGTGTAGCATGCTTTGCCACAAGGAGCCTGGGAGGGGATTTGGGGAGCATACATGATCCCTGGCATGTGGTAGAGGGAAATAAATTCAGGTAGAAGTCCTGCTATCATCAAGAAAGGCATGTACTTAGTGGACAGACTGAGTCTATGGGGACAGAGGAAATGGCTATTTCATGGCCTTCTAATCTAGAAAGCAGAGTCCAGTAACACTAGAGGCTCTATTGATCAGGAGAGGACTTTTTAATCTGTTTCAGCTGTACATTTCTGGAGTCCAGGGGATACAGAGTTAGGGGATACACTTACACAACTGTAACCGTCCCCCGGGGGTCATGACCAAAGATGCCCATAACACACCCACACAAATCAGAGTGCAGGACCATAGCAGGACATCATCTAAAGCAGGGGTTGGGAACATTTTGGGGCAGAGTGCCAAAAACACCCCCAATTTCAACCTGTAAGAGGCTGGTGTGCCAGGGGCGGATGGTGGTTGACGCAGGGAAAAAAGCAGAGATCTTCAATGAGTTCTTCGCTTCAGTATTTCTAAGTACCGACCAAGCCGATTCCCCCACCTCGATCATTGACAGATGTCCACATGGCACCAGTCCTCCTACGGTTAGTTCTGAAATAGTTAAGGAGCTCCTGGAGGAGCTGGATGGGTACAAGTCAGCAGGCCCAGATGACCTCCATCCACGGCTGCTGAAAGAATTGGCCAGTGTCATAGCTGAGCCGCTGGCACAGCTGTTCGAGCACTCGTGGTGCTCTGGCCAGGTCCCTGAGGACTGGAGAAGGGCCAATGTGGTGCCCATATTCAAGAAAGGGAGAAGGGATGAGCTGGGTAACTTTAGACCAGTCAGTCTTACCTCTATTCCTGGGAAAATGCTAGAGAAAATAATCAAAGAACACATTTGTACAGGCCCAGCAGGGGAAATGATGCTGATGGGAAACCAGCACGGGTTTGTCACAGGTAGCTCCTGCCCGGTAAACCTTGTAGCCTTCTATGACCAGGTCACACACTGCCTGGACACGGGAGCTGAGGCCGATGTCATCTTCCTGGACTTTAGGAAGGCCTTTGACACAGTGTTGCACCCTATCCTCGTTGGGAAGCTAGCAGACTGTGGAGTAGATGCCTACACGGTCAGGTGGGTGGCCAACAGGCTTAGGGACCGCACCCAGAGAGTGGTGGTGCATGGTTCGTTCTTGGCCTGGAGGGAGGTGGGCAGTGGGGTATCGTGGGGTTTGGTCCTCAGACCGATATTATTCAATATCTTCATCAGCGATTTGGACGAGGGCATGGAGAGCACCCTCTCCAAGTTCACTGATGAAACCAAGTTATGGGGTAAAGTTAGTACACCAGAGGGCAGGGAGCAGATTCAGGCCAACCTGGACGGGTTGGATCAATGGGCAGAGAGAAATAGGATGCAATTTAATAAAGATAAATGTAAGGTACTCCACCTGGGAAGGAGGAACCCCCAGCACACCTATAGGTTGGGGAGTGTCCTTCTCAGCAGCTCAGAGGCAGAGAGGGATCTTGGAGTCATAATTGACTCCAAGATGAACATGAGCCGGCAGTGTAATGAGGCCATCAACAAGGCCAATCGCACCTTGTCGTGCATTAGCAGGTGCATGACTAATAGCTCAAAGGAGGTGATGCTCCCCCTCTATGCGGCACTGGTCAGGTCGCAGTTGGAGTACTGTGTCCAGTTTTGGGCGCCGCACTTCAAGAGGGACGCGGGGAATCTCGAGAGGGTCCAGAGGAGGGCCACTCGCATGATTAGTGGCCTTCATTATAGACCCTACGGGGGGAGGTTGAGAGAGCTTAATCTCTCCAGCCTTCACAAGAGATGGCTGAGGGGAGATCTTGTGGCTGCCTATAAATTTATTAGGGGAGGTCAACGGGGAATAGGGGACACGGTGTTTACTAAGGCGCCCCAGGGAGTGACTTGGAATAACAGGTGTAAACTAGTTGAGAGTGGATTTAGGTTAGATGTTAGGAAGAAACTTTTCACAGTAAGGGTGGCCAGGATCTGGAATGGGCTTCCAAGAGAGGTGGTGCTATCACCTAGCTTGGAGGTCTTCAAGAGGAGGCTAGATAGTCACCTGGCTGGGGTCATCTGACCTCCGTCCTCTTTCCTGCCAGGGGCAGGGGGTCGGACACGATGATCCATTGTGGTCCCTTCCGACTCTGCAATCTATAAATCTATGGGGGAGCCACAAGGGGCCTGATCCTTGTTGTGTACCCCTGCCCCCTTCCCTGCCATTTACCCAGAGGCACACATGCCAAGGAAAATGCCTTTGAGTGCCACACTTCGGCACTTTTGCTGGGGGTTGATCTAAAGCCCATTCTTTCCTGAGGGAAAATGTGTGCTTGGGTGTTCAGTACACAGCAGCAGCTGTTTGTTTTATGCTCAAACCGTGAGCCTGCTCCCCAGAAATAGCCCTGGCAGTCCCTGAACTTCACAATACCCTTTTCCATCTCCCCCTAATGCCAGGGTATATTTTCACTTATCTATTGCCAAACCCACAGACCACTGTCACTCTTGGCTCACTGCTGACAGTCCCCATGGTGAGAAACCCTTGTGCCCCGCTGGTGACACACTACAGAACAGCTCTGAAATGAGACCTATCAGCTCCCTTCCATGCATCTTTTTTACTTGTTCCCATTCATTGAGGCAGGGTTTGGGGCCTAGCCAGTGAGACAGGGCAACCCAAGATCCTTGTCTTATATCACAACCACAGTCCTACCGGGCTGCTCCATCCAGTTCCCTCACCATTCAGTACAGCTCTGCTTAACACAGCAAGCCCCAGAAAGAGTGCGTGTTAGCAGCAGGCAGAGCAGTTATTACCACTTCTCTGAGGCTGGGTTTGCAGATCCTTTAATTCTGCCTTTCCTGGTTTGTAGAGTTGGAGTCTTTTTGTAGGCATGACTGCAGGAAGCATGTCAGAAGCAAGGGTTGATTTGGTGATATCACTTATGGGAGCAACTGTAAAGCTGGGAGAGATGTTAGACAAGTTCTTGGACCTTTTCTCACCTAGAAATAAAAGCAAGGGTTTTTATGCTTGAAAGCTTATCCAGCGTTTCTCACAAGTATATAGTTGGTCCAAGTCACTTCAGCGGTTGGACATCTAACAAGAAGGCCCCGCAAGTTTACCAACACCATCCTGCAGGGTGCTGTGGACAGATGAAGGAGAGGAGGAAGATCTAAGATGAGTGGGACCACCAACATCAAAGCCTGGATGGGATTCAGATACTGATTTTACAAGGATTGCAAAAGACTGGAGAGAATGGAGGAAAGTTAGTGCTACCTCAAAGGTGCCCCAAAGGTAGTGCAGAATCAGAACTGACTGATATAGTTGGTGCTGCATAAAGCCTGGACAGTGTCTCTTGCATAAAAATGAAGGACAGTGGCTGGGGCAAGACTGGGTTGTGGTAACAACACTGCCACAAGAAAACCAAACTCTGCTAATGGCTTGCAACCTATTAGGCATTGAGACAGTGGAGTGTTTGCGGTATCCAATACCAGACCCATGCCATCAAATAATAAAAGTGGTTAAAATTGTTGGCAGAGGCCTTATCATGTGTGTGTACCTAAGAAAGCCCTTTAAAGAACAGCTGAGCCAGCAAAGGCAAGGAAACTATATATGCATTTCAAGTGACCTAGCTGCTAAAAAAACCAAAAGGCTATATATGCATCTCAAAAGAAACCTGTAAAAGGTGGGCTTAATGTAGGGAGGATATTCTGCATGTGACATCCTCACATTTCTCAAACCAGGCATCCAATGTCACTCTAAGGTGTTATAAATATCTGAACCATTCTACCTGATCAACGCATTAAAGAGCTACTCAACACAGTTCACAAAGACACTCATGGGCCCAGAGGGACAGACTTCCATCTTCAGCTCTCTCTGTGCAAAAATGAAGTTTATTTTCTACCTATGGGGACTTTTTACCATCTTGTACCATCTACACTTTTCCCAGAGCCTGACAAAGGGACTTTGATCCCGAAAGCTTGCAGAAAAGGACAATTTTCTTGTCATTTTCCAGTTGGTCAAATAAAAGGTATGATTTTGGAACCAAGAGTTCTAGTTTTTTTGTACGTCTTTTTGTCTCAGCCCAACACGGCTACCAAGTACACCCCTGAACCATTCACTGTATGTCTGGACTTCTGTAAATAGACCATCACCAGTATAAGCTCCCCATTGATAAACAAACACCCCAAAACAGGTTTGGTGGTGACATCTCTAAGTATCCTGTCTGACACTCAAGGCCCAACATCTGTGATTGACCTATAATTGCAGAAGCTGCAGAAGCACACAGTCCTTACACCTAGACAATCAAGAACAGGAGCCAGGCAATTAACAGTCGTGATATTATGATCAACCTTTTCCTCCCTGTTTTGTTTGGACTTTAATTGCCCAACCATCAAGGAACATGCTTTGAAGAAACAGTATAAGAACTAAACAGATTTGTCAAAAAGGTGTGTGCAGTCCAGACCAGAAGCCATCCTGTCACCCAGCCAAGAAGTGAAGGACCCACATGTTGAGGCTGTACAAAACTGTTTCCTGCATTGGGTAAAGATCTCAGTGCAGCTAAGATAATACTAAGGACTAATAGCTTATTTTATATTGGGAAAGAGCCTTTTCTGTCATTTAGTTTTGTAACTTGTTGGTAGTTACTAAAGCAAGTCATTGTGCTATTCATCAACCAAGTGTTGTGTCAATTCATAAAGTACTAGCTTAGACATTCAGTTTCTAAGTGCAACCATTGGTCCAATAAAAGATAGCACCAAAAACCCCCCAGAAACTCTTGCTTCTCACTGGTTTATTACTGAATTTATGCCTCTAGGGCAGTGTTTTCCAAATTTTTTTATATTTGTGGACCCCTAAACAATCTCAAATGGAGATGCAGACCCCTTTGAATTGTGAGTGTGGGTATTTACATACTTTTGATTGATCACAGTCAACTTTCATGGACCCCTTAGACAGTCTGTGGTCCCCCAGGGGACTGCAAACCACAGGGTGAAAACCACTGTTCTAGCGCAGCATTTCTCAATCTGTGGGTTGCAACCCAAGTTGGGGTCACAAGCAGGGCCATCCCGGGGGGGGTGGGGATCAGGGCAACTGTCCTGGGCCCTGTGCTTTGGGAGGCCCTGTGGAGCCAAGCTGGCTTCGCGTCTAACCACTTGCCACCCCCCTGCTGCCACCACTTCTGGGCCACACACAGACTGATTTGCCCCGCACCCTGCACCCTGTTACAGTTGTCTCTGATCAGAATATATGAAAGGATCGTGAACAATCACAGAAAAACATGGAAAAATGTAAATGTCACTTAGGAGTAATGTAGGGCCACATGTTGATAATGCTGTTAATTTTTTTCTGTTGATATGGATTTCTGTCTTTAAAATTAAGACTATTGAACTGCTTTAACTTGTAGTGTGTAATAAGTCTGTCAACCATTGATCCTTCCAGATCATGGTGTACGCATGAGAGGTCACCCAGATCTGCAGTGCATATGCCTGGGCAGGGGTTTTTGCAGGGGTGGAGGCTGCCCAGACCCTCCATCCCCGCTTTAGGCCACTGAGACAGAATCCAAAGGCCAGACTGAGTCTAGGTTTGGTGCCTTCATGCCTGTATTTGTATAAGTATCCAGGAATTGCACCTGGGTCTCCTGTGTATCTGTGTTATATGTATTTTGGGGCCAAAATACTTGTGTGTTTTCAACTTAAACTATTTACTGGGTGGGACTGGTCATGGAGGTTTACAAATGGGTCGAGAGTACAAAAACAGTTGAGAACCACTGCTTTAGTGCATCCCTGCTCCTGGCTTTCCCCTAAACAGTCAAACCAGGGCATCCACAGGCTGCAATGGGCCCCTGCAACTTTCCTGCCCAGCTTTGCTCCCGCTTTGCTCATCTCCTTGCTTTTCCCTACCTGCCTCTGTACTGTCACTGCTGTCTCTGAGCTGGTCCTTAAGACATGGGCGGGTGGGGGAACCCACCAGGAAGGAGGAGGGAAGATCTCAGCAGAGAGCTGGGGGGAAGACCCCGCGGCTGCAGTTTCTTGGGGGTGCGCTCAGGGGGGGCAAGAGGGTCCTGGCGGAGAGTGGTGGGGCAGCGGATTGGATCTGCATAGCCCCCGGAGCAGGGATGGATCCCAGCTTGGAGTCTGCTCTGGCAGCAGCCGAAGGGCAAAGGCAGGGGAGAGCCCGGCCCCGCTGTGGCTCCCGGCCTCAGATAGGACCGAAGATGCTGCCTGAGAGCCTCCGAGCAGAGCAGCGCTGTTATCTGGCCTGGTCCACCTCGTTGTCAGCGCCAGCCTCCATGTCCCTGGAGGGTCTGAGTGACTCCATGGGAAAGATCCCCTTCTTGGGTAAAGAAATTTGGGAAGGCCACTGATGAGACACAGCCCAGGGTGTCCCCGGAGCCATTGCAGTCTGGCCTGTTCCTCTCCTGGCTTGCAGGGGTTTCAGTTAGGACAACCTCAAGGCTCCCCATGAGCAGGCAAGTAGAGTTGCAGTGGGGGAAAAATCAGCCTCACAAACTCATGCCACTGCTTTTTGCCCTGGTGCACGCCTCTTGAATGTGGGGTTTGTGCAGGGAAAGATGCCCTGGGTGGGGCAGGGGAAACTGGGGCAGCACCTAGCCTGGCCCCAGCAGCCTTACCTGGGGATCTCTGGCTCCACCAGTGGCAATCCAGGTGAGCAGAGCATGGTTGGTAGCTGGAGCATGGCTCTTACAGGCCAGGCTCTGGTTTTGGGTGGTGTACACTACCCCATTTTTTTTTCCGCATTCATTTTTGTTGATTTTGGGAGTTCCTTATATCTACATTTGGCTCCATGCTGCAAATATGCAGCGTGGTGAACCAAATCACATGCACAGGGTGCATTTTGCAGCTCCTTTGAGCTGCCTCAAAACACATGTGTGTGCTCATGTGTATGCAGCCCATCTGTTCAAGAAGCAACCTCTGTACCAGAGCAAAGGTACAGCCAAAAATAACTCCCCCAACCCCTCTTTGGCCTGCTTGTGCTGGAGCCAGAATCTGGGTGCTGTGAAGCAGGAAGCGAGCACCCACCACTGAGACCCAAGAGAGGTGCCCCCTGCTCTCCCATCCGGATATATGAATGGGGAAGATGTTGGTGCCCCTAGACTCTGTTCAGGATCTTCACCTCTTTTATCACCCTCTGGCCATTTGCTGAGTGAGAAATAGGAAGGCCCTCTTCCCTTCCTCATCTTCTAGGGGGAAGAAGGAGCACTCTGTCCTCCCCCAAGGCCTCCCAGCTGCTGGGAGTGGGGGAGAGGGAAAGCGGATTAGGGATTTTGCTCCTCTACTCCCCTCCCAGCTTCCCTTTTCTTGACCCTCCTTCCCCTTATGCAGTGGAGCTGGGGCTGGGGCTGCAGGTGCTGAGTTGGGGACTCTTGTGTTTTTAGGGACTGGGGGCATGGGCAACTGGTGCCGCCTTAGTTGGGGGGACATGTGTCCCCCCCACAGCCAATCTTGCTGATGCATGGGTCCGCCTTGGCCGATACCACCAACTGGAGGGAGGGGGTCGCTCTGCAGCCAATCGTGAGATGGCCGATCACTGCTGATTGCTGCAGTCACTTTTAGGAGCACCATGGTGCTCCACTCCCCAGCCGGCACTTGCAATAGGGTGGACTGGCACTCCCACCTGCCCCCTTTCCCTGTTGCTTAAGCAGTGAGCACGGCCAGTCAGGGGGTGCACCGGTCCTTTCACGGGGTGCATGTGCATCCCTGTGCACCCCCTACGTGTTGCCACTGGCTGGGGATCTTCTAGGAGGTGGCTGTGTGGGGAGCAGTCGCTGCTGAAGTCTGATCACAGAGTCCACTACAGTGCCATCATGCTGGCAAATTATGAAATGGTGACCTTGTTGGGTAAAGGATCTTGTCTTCTGAGGTACTGGAAGCCGTGGGGTCTCTAATGTGCATAGTTTAGCTTCTGCTTAGGCTCTTCCGTGTCTGCTGTGTTTTCAGGAAAATAGGCCTCACCCTCCCCAGATGAAATTTGGGAAGACGTTCATCTCCCTTCACCGTGGGATGGGGGATTCAGAAGGTGCTTCATAGCTACACAGTCTCCAAGACTATTCCACGGTGCTTTGCTTGTTAACTGGGTCCTTATCTATGCCTTCTACTAACCCTGACCACATGCCATTTTGCTGCTTCAGTGTTTGCATGCTGACAGCTGATGTCTTGTGCAAGTTTAGCTCATGTAGAGTGCAATCTGTAAGAATGGAAAACTCCTGAAAGGGGCCATACCCATGCAGGATTCACTATTCACATTCCTGTGAACAATTTGACTTCAGGAAGAAGTAGATTGGCTTGCTGTTACTATGAGCTGCTTGCCCATACCCATGTGAGATATGCCAGCACCATGCTAGGCATAGAGTGATCCATCAAACCAAGACCTCTTCAGCTTAGTTAGCTCCGTAAACCCCCAAACAGACATTCACACAGCTCCTGAACACCTCCGATCACAGCTGGAGAGTAAACCTGGCCCACACACAGGAACCAAAACTGCAGGTGGGACCAGATCCAGTAAAGAGCAAATGCCATGGCATGGTACAGCTTAGCCGGGGGTTGAGAATATTCCTAGGTGCTATGGGTGCTGCTATGCTGGTCTAATGTTCCTGTATCTCAGGCAGCCTTTTGCCCCTGGCACAAAGAATAACTCGTTTCTGGATTTTCTGTGTCTGTTCCCGCAGGTGATGGGATGGAGAATGAAAAGGAGAGCCCACAACAGGAAGGGCTTGAGGAAGTTGCACTAAATGAGATTTTATCGCAGAGACCCAAAGGGGATTTTACACAGAGCTGTCAGCAAGGAAAAGCAAGCGACAGTCAAGTGAGATCAGCAAGGCCAAGAAAAATGGGGGATAAATCCCTTAATAATGGGAAACTTTGCAGGGACCTTGCAGGAAGAAAAGCCCAGCAAAGAATCCAGCCAGGAGAGAAAAGAACCACCCGTTCCAAACACGGGGAAAATGGGAGTCGTAGATCTAACGTTATTGCACAACAGAAACTCCACGCAGGAAAGAGACTCTATGAATGCGCTGACTGTGGGAAAAGCTTCAGCCAAAGCTCAAATCTCATTCTGCATCAGCGAATCCACACAGGAGAGAAACCCTATAATTGCCCTGACTGCGGGAAGAGTTTCAACCGGAGTTCAAACCTTGTGGTGCACCGGAGAATCCACACAGGAGAGACACCCCATACGTGCCCCGACTGTGGGAAAAGCTTCATCCAGAGCTCAAACCTAACCACACATCAGAGAACCCATACGGGGGAGAAACAGTACACGTGCCCGGACTGTGGGAAGAGGTGTAGCGATCACTCAACTCTTGTTAAACATCAACGGACCCACACGGGAGAGAAACCATATCGATGCCCAGACTGCGGAAGAGGATTTAGTGACAGCTCAACCCGGATCCGCCATCAGAGAACCCATGTGGGAGAAAGACCATATAAATGCCTTGACTGTGGGAAAAGCTTCAGTTTTAATTCAAACCTTATTACCCATCAGAGAATCCATACGGGGGAGAAACCCCATAAATGTGCAGAGTGTGGGAAATGCTTCAATCAGATTGCACATCTCAGTAAACATCAGAGACTCCACAGAGGACAGTAATTTGGATTTGGGGAGAAGCTTCATTCGGGGGCAAGCAGATTTGAAGGCTTTTTATTGATAGTGCTGAAACATATACCCGAATACCATATTTTCAGATATACCATATGCCTCCCAAATAAGACACACGCCTTGTGGTTGGGAAGACAAAATTAACAAAAGATTTTTTCCGGAGTTATTGCTGCATAAAACAAGGAAAGAGCCAAATCTTCAGCTCATTCACTTTCCTTTTTCTGCTTAAGCAGCAGCTGAAACCCTAGCTGCTGCTTAATGCTGGTCTCCATGGCTGGATCTGCTATTTTGAAACAAGCTAAAAACTCGCAAGGCTGTGAAATAGAAGAAGAGGACCTGGGTGTAGCTAAAAGACAGAAACATGGCCAGAAGAAAAGTTAATTTGACTGGTGGAACATCAAAGATATTAAGAAGAAAACCTGATTGTTAGCACCTGTGGAGTGAAGAACAATGAGAAATAAGATCTTTACTATTCATGCCATCCAGGAAGAGCACACACCAACTATAGAGCTTCCTCAGCCTGACGAAGGGTTTTTAAATCTGAAAGCTTGCTATTTTTTTTTTCCAACTATTTAAGTTAGTCTAATAAAAGATATCAGATTCACCCAAAGAACCTGGTCTGCCTGAGAAGTAAGAAGGCACTGAATGAAATATATTTAGACAGTTCAGAGCAAAACCAGGATACATTTGTTCTCCTGATTTGAAGTCTGATGTGAGATGTTTTACAAGCTTTTGCCTTTTTTTTTTTGTTCTCTCCATTTTCATGCACAACTCTTGGTCACAGACTTGATTTCACAGAGCACAGGTCAAATTCATAGGGGACATCACACGATAAATCAGCATCCCCCAGCACGGTCCTTTATACGTTATTTTTACCCTTTCTTCACTCTTTCAAATGAGAATGTAATGTTGTGTGGACAGTGGAAAATTATACATGACCTTCAACACAAACACTAGTGGGTACTTGTATGGAGGTTGAAGTCCGAAATAGGTTGGAGGAGAAATAGAAGTGGAAATAGAGTTGGAGTGGAAATGGAGGTTGAAGCGGAGGTTAGGGAAACTTCTCCCTAACCCTAACCCTTGGTTGAAGTGGAAATAGGTTGGAAGTTGAAGTGGGTGGAAATGGAGTTGAAAGTTCTTTCCTGATGCTCGCAGTGACAGGAGATACAGCCATGACCCTGGGTATGTGGGAGATGGTGGGATAGAAAGGTGAGGAATCGCAGGGCTTGCTTTTGAAAGCCAGGCAGCTGAGGCTAATAACTAATAGCTTGTTGCACTGGGGACAAGTGGAGACAGGAATTATCCTGTAAGCTTCAGGTGAAGCTCTTCCTGCATTCTAGGAGGCCATGGATGATGTCCCAAAGGTATTGTCAAGGAAATACGGTTTCCTTCAAGGAAGATGAGCAGAGGTAAGAAGGAAGCAGAAGCAGTTAACGGACCTCACCAGCCTTGAAGAAGGCCAGGCCCCATTTTCAAAGCTAGAGGGAGATGAAAAGCTTAACAGCCCAGGTAGTGACTCCCAGCTGTCTACTGCACTCTTCTGTGGAGTGCGTGATAATGGTAATTGCTCTACTAATCCTCCTGAAGGCTGCTTTAGGGTGATCCAGCTGGGGGCTAGCATGAAAAATAACCATCACCCACAGTGAGCAAGTCCCACCTTTGGGCTCCTTTGCAACTGGAAATGCAGATATGATGTGGAACCAAAACTACAAAGCAACCTGGCCTGTTTGCTCGATTGGGGTTAAAACCTGGCCTGTTGCAGGAATTCAGAGGGGGATTTTCAGAAGCAGAGGGGAGAGTCCAAGGTCTGAGCCATGCTTGACCTTGCCTTGCAAAAGGGGGTCTGCTCCGTTAGTGGGGTTGTGAGGCTGTGCTTCTTTCAACCTCTCTGCACCTCCACATATAGCCCAAAGGATTCAGGCCCTACCTACAAAACAGGGAGCTTCTTCCTGGCTGTGGACAAACACCTCTGTATCAGCTCCCAGGATGATGGTGTGGAGGGGAAACAGCGACTGCAGTCTTTAATGGGTGAATTTCATCTGGTCTTTATGCAGGTAAGTGCCATTTAGCTGCCAGTTTTGGCACTAGGCTGTATTTAGGTTCTGTTTCCACCTGTGGAAGAAGAGCTGGCCAGGTGTGTGCTTAACTACTTGAGAAAGGGGTGGCGACTTCTCCCCCGTTTTGATCCAAGGGTCTAGTGGTTAAGGCATTTGCCTAGGAACTAGGGGGCTCTCTGAGCCTGGAGTTGGAAGAACCCAGCTAGAGTAGGTTGGGACACGGCTGTGTACCCTCCACCCAGACAAGGGTTTACCATCCAAATCCCTCTATGTCCTCTAGGGGCAGCCTCCTTGTCAAATCATAACATTAAGGCATGGCAGGACAGATAACAGGGTGAGACCGTGAGATGCCAGAAGGGGCAACAAGGTGGGATTTCCCTGTGCACTGTACCTCTGGAAGGACATGGCTGGATAAGTAGGGAAATCAAGGCCCAAGGCTTCAGGGGGTTGATCCTGCCCAGGGAATCCCTGGGTGTGCTGGACCAGGACCCTCAAATCCAAGGAGTCCCTGCTGGGAGGATGCTGGGCAACTCAGACAGCTTCAAGATGTCTGGACTCTTCCACCACAAGTAAACAGACATGAGCGGCAATACAGAGGCCACAATTTATTTCTACCTTCTGCCGCGGCCATAAACGTGAGCAATTGCGGTGAACTGAAGGTATGGGCATCTGTTTCCTTTCACTTTATGCCACCATAAAAGTGTTTCTGGCAGCCCAAAGCTGATGTCCCTTTCACCCTGCATCAAAGCTGTTTTTTCAGCCCAGCTTTTCGTACTGTACCAGGCAGCCTGGCTCTGGACTGGGAGTACTGGGGAGTTAAGGGGAAGGCAACAGAGATGCCCAGAGCAAGACAGCAGAGCAGATAACCTGCATGTGGGAGGGGAAATGATGGCCCTGATTTGGCACCCCGTGTCTGTCCACACCTGGTCCCTTAGGAGCATTTGGAGCGTGCGAGTGCAGATTTGCAGGCTCTGACCCTGGGAGAGCCCCTGGGCTGGGAGACAGACGTTCAGTGCACCGAGTTCCCCCAGTCCAGTCCACGTAGGAACCATTTCCCCTCTTGCCCCTCAAGTATCCCTCCCAGTATGGGGCTGTGTCTGCTGCCCTTCCCTCCCTCCCCCCAGTGAGGAGAAGGCAAAGTGCTACCTGCCACCCTGGGCTGGGGAGGGATCATCATCACCTTCAGAGAATTATCCCCATGCTGAGGGTTTTAAAGCCCTTCTGTTGTAAAGGAACCAGCGATGCAAAGAGAAAGGGTTTTGTTTAAAACAGCCTTAAAGGAAAGGAGAAAAAAACCCATCCCAAAATAAATGTTTTCCTTGTAGGGCAAACCCCCACCCCCCAGCACCTGATGACATGAGTGGCCAAGGGTGAACTTCAAAGGGCTGCAACTGGGTTCATTTATGTTGCATTTTTCCCGGTCTCTGGAAGCAAGGCCCTTCTCTGCATCTTCAGAAGAGACGGGTTTTTTAGTTTTTTCCAGGCCTGCTCACCCCTCAGCTGGTAATCTTGTCAAAGGGCCCTTCCCCTTTGAGGCAGAGCCACAGAGACCACCTATCCTACTCAGCCATTCATTTCTGCCTCAAACCCCTGCCAAAGATGGGCTTTGTTGTAGACCAGGGAGGTTCACACCTTTGTGCAGAGGAGTCATAATGGATGTGCGTGACTTGACAGTGAGTCACTGCTCCAGACTCATTATCATTAGGGTACCAGCATGTCTCGCTGTACAGCCAGCGACCCTGGGCCGGTTGCACTAAGTGCTACACACACACAAGCAAAGGTATCCCTTGCCCCTAAAGTGATCAGCACTAGAATAGCTCTGACCTTCTTCTTTTTCTCTGCTTACCCCAAATGCTCCCACCCGCACAGCTGAGTCCAGAGACAGGTTGGGGAAAAGATGCCTACGGTGGATGCTCAATATAGCCACGGAGGGGCACAAGTATTCAGGCTAGCAGCTCTTTTGGTTTCAGGAGACATGCGTCATGGAGCAAAACTAACAGTGTACAATTCAGATCACCAGGCAAAGAGTTTGGAAATAAGGGTAACTCAAACCAACAGTTGGGATGAAGAGTTTGCAAGTGTCCCTGATCACTTGTTATTGTTGGGGTCTCGGCAGCCCAGGCCTTGAGATTATGTTAATCCCCTCAGCCAACGTTAGAAGATGAGGGTCATGGGGACGCATTTATCCTGTCACCATTGGGACAGACCCCAGTTACCCAACTGGGAGTGTGGAGTAGTGAAGTGGAAACAGTTTGGATAGGGATGATCCTGGCTCAGTTAGGAGGTTGATCTACATGTGCCCTAGGTGAGGGGAAGGATGTGGATGGCCCACAGGGCAGAAACGGGATTGACTAGAAAGGGTAAGGTTGAAAAATTTCTTATCAGCAATTCCTGCAACTCAGCTGGTCCAGTCCTCACTGTCTCCACGTCACCCCCTCCTCATGGTTGCCGCTCTCCCTCCTTGGCAAGGGGGAAGCTTTTCCCTTTGAGATGAGGACCGAAGATGCTCAGATTTTTTTTCATTTGCACATTTTGCTTTTGAGGGCGAAAGACAGTTTTATGGGACATATTCTCTTGTGTTACATGTATTTTTTTCTGCTCTCCCCTTCCTCCCTAAAAAAAACCCTTTACTGATTTTCATAAGATTTTTTTATTCGCGTGGTTTTCAGCAAAACATTTTGTGAAGTTATTTTTGCCTGGAAACGCTTATTTTTTTTCTTTGCTGAAGACACTTAAAAATAATAATAATAAAGAAACAATACATATGTATATGTAAGCAGTGTCCCGCATTCTGGCTTTACATCAGTATTTTTTTAGAGGAAAGTCAGAAAATAAAATTAAAAAATTAAAAGCAATTAAAAAAAAGCTATTAAAGCATATTTTAAAATATAACAAATGTACAAGAAACAGTAGGCATGCTTTGCACCCCTGCAGTCTAAAGTTTTGGGCAAAGCAGTTCCTTGATATCATGCCCTTGGCTGTTCCCCTTCCTGGGGTATCCTGTGTCCTGAATGTAACGACTGAAGCCTTTCTGGATCCCTCTCTTGATGCCCACAAATTTGTGTGTGAATGAAACGGAGATGATTTTTCCACAAAACACTCCTGACTTTAGCCAAAGCACGAACCAAAAGACACAGAGAAAACATTTCCCAGAGACTGGAGAAGGCAGGAAAAGTCCGATGGAGGGCTCAGAACAGAAAAGCAGCGTAGAAAGTCTCCAAAAAGAAGCAAATCCTTACGATGCTGTGAAAGAGGGCAACTTTCCCCTAATCCCTGTAGGCCTTTCACAAGCTGCCTTTCCCCCATCACTACATCACTGCAGACCCATGCCAATGCCCCCCCCTGCAACAGTTTTGGGTGCTTAGGTAATGAGAATGATGGCTGCAATGGTCTGATGGTTGTGGGGGGGACAGAGAACAATGGGAGGGGAGGGTAAGGGCCAGTGCTAGGTGATTATGGAGCAAAAGTAGGCATCAAATCCTGTAGGGATACAGATATTACAGGAGTCCGAACAGCGCTGGGGGAGTAAAAAGGAAAATGGGGTTTGGGGAGGTGGTGTACAGAGAGGGGACGAGGGCTCTAGGGCAGAGACAATAGGCGTTGAGCCTGCAGGTGCCTGGGGTCCCCCTGCCTTTACCCAGTATGTCAGCCAGGGACACCTCTGCCACCAGTGTGCTCAGCATTGAGGAAATCCCATGCACAGCCATGGGGCAGGAAGTCTAGATCACTCCCTTATCCAACAGGGGCTCTCACCATGAACAGTAAAAGGCATTGGATGGGGGGGAAAGAGCTATTTTCTCTGCCAGAGAATGCTTAAGGGCTGACTGGGGGTTATAGTGGACAATAACTTGAATATGATTCAACAGCGTGCTATAGAAAGAACTTTTTCACAGTAAGGGTTGCCAGAATCTGGAATGGGCTTCCAAGGGAGGTGGTGCTCTCCCCTACTTTGGGGGTCTTCAAGAGGAAACTGGACAAGCACCTAGCTAGGGTCGTCTGACCCCAGCGCTCTTTCTTGCCAAGGGCAAGGGGTCAGACTTGATGACCTACTGAGGTCCCTTCTGACCCTAACATGTATGAATGAATCTAGTTGCCAAGAAGGCTAACAGCATACTGGGCTGTAGTGGTAGGTGTGTTGCCAGTAGGTCAAGGAAAGTAATTATTCCCCTCTATTCAGAAGTGAGGCAACATCTAGGGACAGTGGTACAGCTTATCCCTTGTGTGCATGTGCTGGTGACTCATGAGCATTGACCTCTTAGTGAATCCCTTCCCACATTGGCTGCAGAAGAAGCGTTTCTCCCCTATATGGGTGCGAAGGTGATAGGTGAGTTTGGAGCTCTGCGTGAAGCTCTTCCCACACTGGCTGCATTGGAACGGCTTCTCACCTGTGTGCACACGCATGTGACGTGGGATTGTTGATTTCCTGGTGAAGCTCTTCCCACACTGGGGGCAAAAAAATGGCTTCTCCCCTGTGTGCACACTCAGGTGAGTTGTGAGTGAAGAGCTGTTGCTGAAGCTCTTCTTACATTGGGTGCAAGAGAATGGCTTCTCCCCTGTGTGTATGCGCAGGTGAATGGTGAGGTTGGAGTTATACGTGAAGCTCTTCCCACAATAGATGCAAGAAAATGGTTTTTCTCCTGTGTGCACACGCAGGTGACTCATGAGCGCAGAGCTGCTACTGAAGGTCTTTTTGCACTGGCTGCAAGAGAATGGCCTCTCCCCTGAGTGCACACGCAGGTGACTTGTGAGCCCAGAGCTGTTCCTGAAGCTCTTCTCACATTGACTGCAGGCAAAGGGCTTCTCTCCCGTGTGCACGCGCAGGTGACCTGTGAGTGTTGATCTCCTGTTGAAGCTCTTCCCACACTGGGTGCAATAAAATGGCTTCTCCCCTGTGTGCATGCGCAGGTGTTGCATGAGTGCAGAGATGTCGCCAAAGCTCTTCTCACACTGGATACAAGAGAATGGTTTCTCCCCCGTGTGCACGCGCTGGTGCCGTGTGAGCTGGGAGTTCTGTGTGAAGCTTTTCCCACACTGGGTGCAAGAAAATGGCTTCTCCCCTGTGTGCACGCGCAGGTGTTGCATGAATACAGAGCTGTCAGCAAAGCTCTTCTCACACTGGGTACAAGAGAATGGTTTCTCCCCCGTGTGCACACGCTGGTGCCGCGTGAGCTTGGACTTCTGTGTGAAGCTTTTCCCACACTGCATGCAGGAGAACAGCTTCTCTTCCGCATGCACACACATGTGGCTTTGAAGGTGATCCCACCTAGTGAAGCTCTTTTTGCACTCAGCGCAGCAGTATATCTGCTCCCCTGCGTGCATCTCCTGGTGCACTTGGAGGTCACTTAAGGAAACAAAGCTCTTCCCACACTCTGAGCAGCAGTGAGGGTGTTCCTTTGAGTGCTCATTGAGAGGGCATGGATGGTGGAAGCTGTCCCCATGCTCAGCACAGGCCTGGACATTCTCCCTCTGATGGGTCCCAAGTTCTGCATCATCCCCAAACTTCCCACTGGGCTCTCCACATATACTCAGGTCTCTCTGCCCTTCAAATCCTTCCCTGCTCCTTTTGGTCTCCACTGGTCTCTCTTCTTGTTGGGAAGGAAGCTGGTTTCTAGTCTGAAACAGATTCAGGTTGGCAGGCTCTTCCTCGTGATGCTGCTGCTGCTGCTCATCTCTGCCCAGTGACTCAGCATCTGCTGGGTAGAGACAAGAACCCAGAAATTAGTCCCTGTCCAGCTGGTGAAGGGAAAGATCTGGTATTTCCCCATGCTGGGATGTGCCCCAGACACTGGATGGGCCTAGGTACCCCTGTGAAAACAAGGGGTCCAAGTGCCTGTGCACTCTGGGTCTCTGGTCTCACACCTTGTATACCCTGTGCCCCAGTTATGGAGCAGAACGTGGGTGATTCTTGTGGAAACAAGGCACTTGTATCCCCCAACTGTGAAAGCTTGTGAATCCCAACTACACCAAGCAGATACTTCATACTGCTGGAAGCACTGATTGAACACTGCCTTTATCCCCCTGGCTGTCACACAGGGGAGGGACAGAAATTCCACTCAAACTAAACAACAGGACTGGTCGCAGCAGGAAGCAAAGCACCAGCCTCTCTATAGCCCCATCCTTAATAATCCCTGCAGGGTTTCTGCCAACTCTGATAGCTGCCATGGGGAAATTCAAACAAGATCATGCCCTGCCAGAGGGTACAACAGAGGTATGGCCACTTTGGATTGGGCTATCGGATCTTGCACTGCTGAGGGAAGATGGAAATTTAAGCTCATGGTACCCCAGGGATACCAAATTTGTGACCCAAAACAAGACAGCAAGCTAGGCTTTGTCCCTAGCATGTTAGTACTTCTCTATGGACAGCCCCTTTCTTCCATGACAGAAACATTTGCCAATATACCTCCTTAAGAGGAGGATCTGAAGGGCTGAAGGCAGATTTCTTGCCTAAACAAACCTAATAGGGGAAGAAAAAAGAATCAGTTGCCCATCCTGCATCACTGGAATACAAGGAATGGATATACACACCTGCCTAGACAACACAGATCTGGCCAAGTTGCATGATGTCAGGACTTTGTGGGAGCAATTTAAGGCAAGTGTTCAGGTCTCCAGCTCCCCCTACGTGTTGAGAGGTTCTGAGCTGAGGTGTGGGTGGAAGGTCAGGGAGTTTCAAGACTCACCTGGAGTCAAGTCCTCAGAAAACAAGTTTTCTCCAGCTTCCTCATCACAGATCCAGAGCTCCATCTCACCTTGCTGGATGCGGCAGATTAGGTCTGGTGTGGGGCCTTGATATCCTGTGTTGGAGAGTGTATAGAGGTTGGTTATTCCACCATCCAGTTCCCAGTTAGGACTTGGAGAAAGGATCCAATGGATTCAAATATTCTAATGGGGACTCAAGGGAGGACACTTAGGAAGAAGGGCATTTCATCTGGTGTGGGAGCTGTGTATGCTGTTCTGGGGAGTGTAGAGAGGGGGGTTATTCCATCATCCAGTGCCTGATTGGGATTTGGAGAATGGATCCGATGAACTCAAATATTTAATGGGGACCCAGAGGAAAAGGAAAGGAGGATGTTTAGAATAAAAGAGAAACCACGACAAGCAGAAATCTTTAACAGAGTATCACCTTGGCCACCTAAGTAAGTGGAATGATGGTCATATGAAGTATAAAGCATCAACCCCTCAGAAGTATATAAAGGGTAAAAAGTTTACAGTGGCCCCTTGGAAAGTAGGCAGAGATGCAATGCTCTGTGTTGTGTAAGGAGGAAGAAAGAGAATGTTGTTATAGATTTTCAAGATGTTCATTTGAAAAGAGAAATGATGAATATACTCATAGCCATCTATCCAACATGTCTTATTAGGGTAATTCCAGGTGAAAAAAATAGAAATATTTGCAGTAGTTTTTGCACTGATGAGTCTTGCAAGTAAAAAGTCAATGACAGACTGAGGACAATGAAAGCTTGTTTACGGGAGAGAGAGGAATTCATTTTGGCACTGCATAGAAAAGGATAATGTTATAACAACTGTAGAGGCAACTATAGCAACCTTTCCATCCAACGGGTGGATCCTTACGTGAAATGATGCATAGACGCATATGTACTGAAGATACAGGCTGTTTGCATTACGGATATGGATTAAAGGAGGAAGACCATACATTTTTACAAAATGAGAATGCCCACAGTAGGGTACACTGTTCAACCCAGGTTCCCAGGAACAGAATGATGATAAAATCACCTCCAGAAAAGATTGTCATTCAATAAAAATAGTCTTCAGGATGACTACAAGGAGAGAGATAACCAAACCACACCTTGTGAGAGCAACATGGTCCCACAGAGTATCAAGCCTGCTCACTTTGGGTTATTCTCAAAGGTAAAATAAAGAAAGAGACTATCAGGGAAAGGATATTGGACATTACTGCTGGAATACAGCTTATAAACGGAAAGCCAGGTCTTTGCAACAAAGTTGACCAACAGTCTTATAATACAGAGAGCTTAATGCAGATTCACTTTGGGATTCAGGGAAGGTATATTTATTTGCACTTGCTGAAGATGTATTAGATGAAACCCAAGCACATCAGAAACACAAGGTGGGAAATGGAGGTATCAAGAGATATTGAAGAAAATAGAGACGTCTTTGGGAAGACACAAAAGTCGATTTGGACCAAGTCATTTATGCAGAAACAACACCTACAAAGTAGCAGTATCAAGAGAAGCAGCACTGAAAGGTTTGTATAGAAAACTGAACATTAGAGAAGATGAAAAAATAATTGATAGGCTAGCTTAAATCCACAATGACTAAAAAAAAAAAAAAGGGGGGGGGAGGACTTGGATAATGTTGTGTCCAATGCTATTAGTGATGAGAAAAGCGGATTAACATATGATCAAATACAAAGCGTGTATTCTGAGATTTTGTTGAAAGGAGAATGTCCCAGAGAACATTTGCATCCATTGATGCTGTAAATGAAATTGAATTTGCAGCTGACAGTGCAGAGGAAATCAGGAAAGCAGTAAATAAATGAACAAATGAACTAACAAAAGGGAAATGAAAGTGAAGAAAGAAGTTAAACAGTAGTTTCATATACTCAACCATTGGAAGTTGCTGAAGCATTAGGAGATGAAGGTAAATGGTGGTTCTGCACTTAATGAAGGAAACCATACAAGATAGAAGACTTGAAATGAATGGTGACTAAGTATAATATTGCTTTTGCCTTCCAACAGAAAGGGAGTAACTATCGAAGTTCTGATGACAGGAGAACAAAAATGATTTAGCCACCAATTCCAAACTGATGATCAATTATTGCAGCCAGACTCAACATGAACACATAGATCAAGTATAATCATTTTGGCTTGAGAAAAGTAAAGTGTATCACTAATCAATAAGGAAAGTCCTGAAAACAATAAATTGGCCTTCAGATATCTGACAAAAAAAGCATTTGTGCAGGTCCCCAAGGAAGAATTTTAGTGGAGGTTGAGAAAGCAACCACTAGAAAAGGACACTTGACTACAGCTCTGGGTAGGGGAAAAAAGAACCTGAAATTTACCCAGGGAAACAAGGGCTCGGTAATTCCTCAGCATCTGGTCCTGGTAAAGCCCCTTGTCTCCAGTTTCCAGCAGCTCCCACTCCTCCCGTGTGAAGTACACAGCCACGTCCTCAAAGGCCTCCACGAGCTGCAGTCACAAGCATTACACCATCAGTGTCTCCTCCTCCACCCTCCTCCAGCCTAAACAAATCTAGATCTTACTCCTCAGCTGATACAGCTGCTCCAGCAAAGGGTATGGCATGGAAACAGCTCTAGGGACAGAACAGCACGTTTGTCTGCTTTAGCTCACGTCATCCAGGGAGTCAGCGCAGTTATTCCCTCTGCCAGTATACGCTGTGCCTATAAGGGAGTACTGGTGTACCGATGGCAGTACGAGACTGCAGTCCAGGTGCCATGAGTGTACCCTGGGGAAGCTGTTTTCATGGCAGTGACTCACAGAAAATGCCCTGCTTCGGAGGGGGACCCTGGGAATTCACACCGCTCCACCAGACACTGCCCAGGAAACGGTGGCTGTTGGTGCAGTCTTCTCTTTCCTCCATGAGGCTCTGGGCTGGAGAGCTCCCAGGAGATTTACTGACCCACAAAACACAGGGAACCTCCCTGCTGCTGTCCTACATGATATGGGACTGCTGCAGCCATCCCTGTTGTGTCTGGCCATGGAGTGGAAACAAAGGGCAGGGGAAGAAATAAAGCCAGGAAGGGGGAATGAGGATTCCCCATGGCCTGCGGTGGGATGAAAAAGGCAGGACTCAGTGGAAACTCAGCCTGGAAGCAGGAGAAAGGGGGGGGACATTCCAACTTCATGTACAGAGACAAGGATATTACAGCTCCCCAGATCACAAAGTATCCATTTTCCTTGGGCACAAGTGAGACCTGCAGGCTTGGAGGGGGGCTTTCTCCAGATATAAGCAACTCTGGGAATTTTTCCTTGATCCCAGTTAAGGTACTGGCACAAGGGGACTGAGATTCATTTCCCTTTCGGGCAAGTTGATCCTCCAGGACTCAGGAACACTGCTCACTCCTAGCAAACTGTCAGCTCATCATCCAGTCCTGGCACTGGCTGGGCTGGAGAGACGCTGCTGGACTTCGGTGCAGAGCCCCTCCATGCTTCTCAGGGAGAACCTGATGGACTCAGTTGAGGAGACCCTCACCCCATGATGCCTGGTGCTGGCTGGGTGCCACAGAGGGTCCAGAGGAGCTCCCTCCTGGGACCTCAGTCTCAAAATGCTCTCCTGAAGTACCCCTCAGAAGAAACTGAGATAGCACTTCCAGAGGCAGGGAGTGCTGGATCCACTGGTGCTGAGGGCAGTACTTCTAGTCCAAGCCCCACAGGCTATCTGTACTTGGCAGCCAGTTCCTGCTTCCCCTCAGGCCCTCCCTGGTGGCTTGGTGTGGATGCAGCCTCTCTTGCTAACAAAGCTTTCTCTTGTGGCTCTTTAGGTCTTTCCATGCCTCTGGCTCTTTCCCACACCCAGAACTCTTGCTGAGCTTTGGCCTGGCACCACATTCTCACTCCACTGCTGCCTGTACCTTGCTCACGGTCATGTTCCCTCTGTGCTGTGGGCACCTGCTCTGCTTCTTACACACTTGGCTTGGCTCAGGTGTCAGGAGTTCCCTCTCCCTAGATCTTCCTGGGGATGGCCTCAGCAGTTCCAGGTGTACAGGCCTTTCCTCAGGAGGCTCCTCCTCAGCTGTGCTCAGGTTTCCTGCACCTGCTGGGAGGGGAGGAGCATCAAAAGGCTGTTCTAGTGAGGCCTACATTGATCAATACACAGAGATACTGCTCTCACAAAGGCTTTGCTAAACCACTGGCCAGAGCAGGTGTGATCAGCAAACCTGCCTGATGCATAAGCTCCTTGCATAAGCAAAAACTTGACATTTAGGCCAGAGGATCAGCAGAAGAGATGGCTATACAAGTTAGAGAATAGTTCATGGCACAAGTTGGCTCAAGGTAGTCAAGTTATTGGTGGAATTTAACATGTTTTGACCATTGTATAAAAGGTGAATTAGAAATAAAAGGAACTTTGTGGCCTAGGGGTGCCTGTGCGGTGTTGTGCCAATACTTCGTCATGGGTGTACACACGTTAATACCTTGTCTGTCAGAACAGAAGTGTGTTAGGACCACGCCTTACAGATAAACTTGGCTGAGCCATGGTCACCAAACCAAGCCTGTGGTTGTTATTTAAGACAAGATTGGTGTTGGGATATCATGGCAGTGACTTTTGCCAGCACCGCATTCCCCGACACTGCTGACCCTACCATGCATTCAAATTCAAGCTAGACAGAAACCAGGTATAAAGCTGTTACAAGTTTTCAAGCACAGACTTCCTAAGTAGTTGGCTCTTTTTATAGCTAGCTGAATGTATTGCATGATTAACCAGTAAATTGTATAATGTATAAAACATGAGGCAGGGCCCTTCAACACTGACAAAAAAATCAATTACATCCAACAAAGACGGCAATGACAACACAAATTAGCCCTAGTGCCACGGGCAAAGGCAAAGCCCTGTTAGTGTGCGCCTCAGTCAGTCCCTAAGCCTCAGTATATGAGGAAGATGGAAAAAATCAAATCCCACAAGTCTTTTAAGGCCCCTGCTACACGTTGCATATATTATGGAATGGACTGGTCAATCGCACAATAAATTTACATCAGCTACATGTGCAAGGTAAGACCAGTTACATGAGCAAAGTAATTATCAATTGGTGAATTGTGCCATAAATTTAGACCAGCCACACATGCAAAGTCATTATCATGTGATATAAATGACCACCCAGCTATCAAGAGAGCCAACCAGATACAATGTTAGTGCTTGTAAATGTGTAATAACTCTATAACTGGCTACTATCCAGCTTTCATTTAAACGTATAGCAGGACCCTTCTAATAGATCTCCACAGCCAGGAAGCTGGAGATGAGCCCCAGTGACAGTGCCTTTGCTCAGAATGGCAAACACAGTCATCACTCCATGTAGGAGATACAACGGGGACCTTGGTGCTGCACCAGGATCCACACTGCAGAGGAGAATGAGGGAACCAACAGGGCCACTTGCTCCAGGGGCTGAGGGGGCAGAAGAACAGAAGAGTTGCTGAATCGACCCCCAACAAAACACGTGAGCAGACAAGACTTTCCCACTGACAGGAGGTGCCTCCTGCTGCTGGAAAGGGCAGAACCACCACCTCTTATCTGCCCCTAGCAAACAGTCTCATCTGGGGAAGCAGTCCAAGGACCTTTCATCTGCTGACGAGCCCCAGGTCTCCTCTGTCAGGGGAATCTGCAACGGGACAGAGGCCCGGGGTTAACTGTAAATAAAAACTAGCCCAAAGTCGCTAGAAAAGCCCATTACCCGCACATCTGCACCAGCCCATTCTTAGGCACAGATGGTTCATAGCGGGCCCAAGAGAGGAGTGCCTGGGACCCCAGCACTGATAACGGTCACAGCAGTGCTCAGTACAACCACAAAAACTGCCTGCATCTGCTCCCAATGAGGCCTTGCATTTCCACTGAACTTGCTAAAGAGCCACTGGCTGGTTAAAGGTGAGCAAAGCAGCTGCAAATTTTGCCCAAATGAAAACATTGCCAAGGACAGCAAGAAAACAGCATACGGAAAGAGAGAAGCATGAGAAGGAAAGCCTGCTTGTTAGGGTGTATTCATACAAACAAGGGTATAGAAAAATATCCAATGGTGAAAACACAGTGATGCAAAAAACCTGTAAGAGGCCAGTAGAAGCAGCAACTGTCATGGGGTAAACGATGAATATGCAAGTAACTAAAGTCATAATAGACTTTGAAAACAAAGGGGTGTTGGACTACTAGACTGCTGGGCTACTCCACTGTTGGGCTACTAGACAAAGCCCCTGAATGTCTCAGCAAGACCCTGGACTGTCTGATCAACAGGACGTGGGAGCAAGACTCGCTGGCAAGGTGACTGGTGTATTTCTAGGTATGGGAGGGTGTACTAGCTGCTGAAAGAAACTACACAAGGGCAGAGGAAACTCCTGCCTTTGGAGCATTCTCTCTCAAGATCCCACTGGTTTCCCAATCCCAGGTCTCAGGGTAACATGAGGAAGATAGGGAACCTTATCATTGGATGTTGCTGTCACACTAGAGCTGGCTGGGGACAGAAATCGAGGCCCTGTCACCACACAGACTTGCAGGGAGAGACCCCAGCCCCTCATTACGGGGGCTGAACATTGGCATCTGGGCCCCACAGTACCCCTCTCTACCCAGGCCCCTGGCATGTTACCTGGCTCTTCATGGGGTGGGGGCTCCTCTCTGGGGACACGAGGCAGCTTGTCCTGGGGCTCTGGGGTTTCACCCCATCTTGCCTGCTCCAGTGGCATGTACCCGGGATGGGGCTGTGGCTGTTTTGACCGAGAGCAGACAGATTCTCTCAAGGTCCCAGGTCCCTCCATGTCCACGGCCATGTCCTCGACCTGCCTGTCCACCGTGACCTGGAGACAAGACAACCACGTCGCTGGGAGAGATGGGACTAGGAGGAAGCAGCTCTGGACACACGGAGACAGGGAGTCAACATTGATGGCTAGGGTGAAAGTCTCTCACTTGGAGCATCTCACCCTCCACCAGCCCCAGCCGAAACCCCAGACAGGGCCCCTGCCTCAGCACAGGCCTCCGTGTTATGCTCCTGCTCCCAGCTTGGTATCTCCTGGGGCAGGATGTCCAATAACTGCTCCAGCACCAGCAGCTCGGGCGTCTGCTCCTTGTTGCAGCACTGGGGCTGCAGCCAGAGCTCCTGCAGGTGGCTGCAAACTTCCCGCTGCCCCTTGGCTGCCTGGGAGCAGACACCCCAGGCCGGGGCACTGACAGGGCCACGCTGGACGTCATGACCCCAGCACAGAGACACTCACCTGCCAGTGCTGGATGGGCCCCTGCAGCGGCTCCCGCTTGACCTCTTGTGGTGCCACCCATCTTGGGGACACTCTGCCTGTCCCAGCCTGGACAGCATGAGGGGCTTTCCCTGCCCTCTCAGCTCCCGCCTGCGGCTTGGGGCCAGCTGGGTCCTGCTTCTCCATCGCCGCCAGAGGCTGCAGCAGCGCTGGGAAGGGGGAGCCTTTGGCTGGTGCTAGCTTCAACTCAGCAGCCATCTTCTCTGCCTCACCCCAGCCTGGGCCTGTGCGCTGGCTCTCCCACGCCCGCGCGCAGCACCGTTCAGCAGCGCCCGGGCTCCCGGCAGCCTGCGGGAAGGAGACAACGGGGTTTGTCGTGTGACGGGGAGCGAGGCTGTCGCGGATCCAGCGCCCGGCAGCCAGCCCCAGCACCCCCCACTGGCATGAGCCGCGCCGAGGGGCTGCACCATGCTGGCCTCTCCTGACACGGGGCAGGGTGAGGGGCGCAGACCCCGGCACACCGCCCTGAGCCCCTGGAGAGCCCAGCTGCGGGTGTCCCTCGCCCCCTGCCCTGCCCTGCCCTCCCCCGGGCCCAGCCAGCGCCCCTCACTCCTCCACCTGGACCTGCAGCCCCCTGCCCCGCCAGGGCGCCTCACCCCTGGTGCCAGCCCTGCCGGTGCCCCTCCCTCCCGGGCCCGCCTGCCTCTGACCGCGCCCCGGCCCCGGGCCCGGGCCCTGCAGCGCCGGCGGGGTAGGGGGGGGGGGAAGGAGCGACAAGCCCTGCTGCGCGCGCAGCCCCCACCCGGCCCCGGCCCCGGCCCCGGCCCCGCCCCTACCCGGAAGCAGTTTGCCGGCCCCGAGCAGAGCACAGCACGTGACCCCGGTCAGCCAATCGCGTGGGTCCGCTGCTGCCCGCCCCCGGCCACCCCCCCAGCCCGGAGCCGGAGCCGGAGCCGGAGCCGGGAGGAGGAGGAGCGACCTTCCCGCCTGGCTCGGCCTTAACCCGCGACGCGCTGCAGCGGGACAGGGCGTGGGGCACTGCGGAGGAGGTGAGCGCGGTGGGGCGGGCACGTGTGTGCGGGGGCGGCTGCGAGAAACGTGTCCGGCGTGTGCGTGCGTGCGTGTGTGTGTGTGTGTGTGTGTGTGACCCGCAGGCGGGGGGCGCGTCACTGAGCGGGGCCGAGATCAGCCCACAGACAATGCACGGCTCCGGCGCCGGGGTCCTGGCTTTCCGCCGCGAAAAAGACATCCCCGGTTTTCAGGTTAAAATAAATAACTCAAAATTCATGGCTTTTTCTGTGATTAAAATGAAACATCGTTATAGATATGGAAATAGGGGTGTGTGTGTGTGTGTATATAGAGAGAGAGAGGTAGATATCTATGTGTGTATGTATGTCTCTCTATCTGTGTATTAGTGGTGTCTCATTTTAATCACTGAAAAATGTGGGTCTGGGTTACTTAACCTGACAATTGGGGACTTTTCTTTTCCTCAGAGAACAGCAGAATCGGGGCTGATCAGCTGCACTGCCCCTCCCCCTGCAGAGAGCGTGGACCCTCGGGAGATCGCATCTAGTCCGACCCCCTGCCCAAAGCAGGACCAGCCCCAACTAGCTCACCCCAGCCATGGCTTTGTCCCGCCAGGTCTTATAACCTCCCAGCATGGAGCTTCCACCACCTTGCTGGGTATCTTGCTCCAGTGTTTTACTACCATCCTAGTCGGAAAGTTTTTCCTAATATCTCACCTAAACTTGCCTTGCTGCATCTTGAGCCCATTGCTCCTTGTTCGGTCATCTACCACCGCTAAGTCGTTAGACGCAGGGGTCGCAGTGGACGTAGTCTTTCTGGACTTCAGGAAGGCCTTCGACACTGTCTCTCACCCCGTTCTCATTCTCAACTAGGGGACTGTGGTCTTGACACCTACACGGTCAGATGGGTCACTAACTGGGTGGAGGGCCGCACCCAGAGGGTGGTGGTGGACGGGTCATTTTCGACCTGGAGGGATGTGGGCAGTGGGGTCCCCCAGGGCTCGGTCCTCGGGCCTGCACTGTTCAACATCTTCATCAGCGACTTGGATGAGGGGGTAAAAAGCATCCTGTTCAAGTTTGCAGATGACACTAAGATGTGGCAGGAAGCGGGCACACTAGAAGGGAGGAATAGGCTGCAATCGGACCTAGACAGGTTACAGGGGTGGGCGGATGAGAACAGGATGGGTTTCAACACTGACAAGTGCAAGGTGCTGCACCTGGGAAGGAAGAACCAGCAGCATACCTACAGGCTGGGGAACTCCCTTCTCGTCAGTGCAGAGGCAGAAAAGGATCTTGGAGTCATTATTGATGCCAAAATGAACATGGGCTGACAGTATGGGGACGCGGTCAGGAAGGCCAACCGCACCTTGTCATGCATCCACAGATGCATCTTAAGCAGGTCCAAGGAGGTGATCCTCCCCCTCCATGAGACACTGGTCAGGCCGCAGGTGGAGTCCTGTGTCCAGTTCTGGGAACCGCACTTAGGAGGGATGTGGCCAACATGGAGAGGGTCCAGAGGAGGGCCACACGCATGATCAGGAGGCAGCAGGGCAGGCCCTATGAGGAGAGGCTACGGGACCTGAACCTGTTCAGCCTCCACAAGAGAAGGCTGAGGGGATCTAGCGACCGCTTACAAACTAGTCAGAGGGGACCAGCAGGCATTGGGGGAGTCCCTATTCCCCCGAGCGCTCCCAGGAGTGACGAAATAACGCTCACAAGTTGGCAGAGGGTAGATTCAGACTAGACATCAGGAGTCGTTACTGCACTGTCAGGGCGGCTAGGATCTGGAACCAACTTCCAAGAGAAGTGGTGCTGGCTCCTACCCTGGGGGTCTTTAAGAGGAGGCTGGATGAACACCTTGCCGGGGTCGTTTGACCCCAGCGCTGTTTCCTGCCATGGCAGGGGGTCGGACTTGACGATGTGCTCAGGTCCCTTCCGACCCTACCAACTATGAAACTGAGAACAGCCCAGCTCCTCCCTCATTCGAACCCCCCACCTTCAGATACTTGAAGGTTGCTTCTTCCTTTATCTAAACTAAATCAGCCCAGTTCCCCCAGCCTCTCCTCACAAGTTCTGTCCTAGTATTTGTTTTGGATTCAGCTGATTCAGAGGACAGTGATTTGGGAATCACTGTCCCGATTCGATTCGGCTGAATCTGATTCGGAGATTCGGCTGCTGCCAAATCTCCCAATCAGCCTAGCCAGGCCCATCCCCCGCCCACTCTCCCAGCCCAGCAATGGCTGCCATGGCTGCCCCAGCTCCCAGCACTTGGGGGATGCAGGGGGGGATCAGGGGGTTTGTGCAGAGCCCCTCATGCAAGGTGGGGCAGCGGGGATTTTCCCCCCCACCCAGCAGCAGCTTTCGAGCACCGGGGCTTTTTTTTTTTTTTTAAAGTAGTGAGCTCGGGTGGGCGGGACAGCCATGGGGGAGCTGTGGGGGAGCTGGGGGAATGGGTGGGTGTTGGGGGGGGGGCTTGCAGGGGTGCCCCCATGGTCCCCTCCCCCAGCCCTCCCCTCCCCTGACCCTAGTACTTGCCAGCTCTGAGTCAGCTGTAGCTCCCTGCTGCAACCACCAGGGAGTGCCCAGATTATCAAAACTCTCCATATCTTTTCAGAAGATTCGGAGAGCTTTGAATCGATTTGGACCTTTAAATCAGTCCCCTGATTCGATTTGGATTCAGAGATTTGGCCACCAAATTGGGCCTAATTTCCTCTGAATGAGATCGCCACCCAAAGCTTCACACAGCCCTAACCCCCAGCTCCTTTTCTGCAGAGCTGCTGCTTAGCCAGTTAGCCTGTACTGGCGCATGGGATGGTTCTGTGTTAAGTGCAGGACTTTGGACCACTGGAGACCACAAATATTACCAGGGTCTGGGGCAGCTTAGAGGCTGCCACAAAGATAACCAGGGTATGAGGGTGCTCAAAGGCTTCTTGGCAGCGCCTGGGCCAGGAACAACAGTGCTGGTCCAGCCAAGTTCTGCCCTGGCTTGGCTGCTGTTCTGTTCTTCCTCCCCCAGGCCTGGTGGGAGGAGCATCTGGAGGGCTGTAGAGCAGACTGAGAGTGTGGGGCACCCGCAGGATTGTGGGGTGAGAATGAAGGGAACCAGCAGGTTTTGAGAAGGCTGTGGGTGGGGAGTGAGGGGTCCTGTGGGTCTGGAGTGAAGAGCACTGTCACCTGGGATTGTGTGAGGGCTGTGGGGCCTTGGAGGGGTGCTCCGGGATCTGTCCCAACCCTGTTCCCTGTGTCAGGGCAGGGCAGGACACTCATGTGGCCCCATGGTGTGGGTGAGGGGGTGCTGTGGCTGTCTGGGGGGCTGTGGATCTGCAGTGGTGTGTTGTGATCCTGGCTCCCCCATCATATGACAAATCCTGTTGTTTCTGTCCCTCGGGCATCCAGGAGCCTGGACACTGCTGAAAGACCCTGTGTGGGAGGAGTGGAAGAGCAAGATCGCAGGTCCAAGTTGGGGTGAGGCAGAGAAGATGGCTGCTGAGCTGGCGCCAGCCATGGGCTTCCCCTTCCCAGCTCTGCCCCAGGTTCTGGTCAAGGAGGAGGAGCAGGACCCAGCTGGCCCTGAGCCAGAGGTGGAAACTGAGAGTGCAGGGAAAGCCTCTTGTGCTGTTCAGGCTGGGACAGGCAGAGCATCCCTGAGATGTGTGACACCACAACAGGTCAAGGAGGAGCCACTGGAGGAGCCCATCCAGCGCTGGCAGGTGAATGTCTCTGTGCTGAGGCTGTGTTGTACAATGTAGCCCTGGGGTCAGTCCCTCTGGCCAGGGGTATCTGTTTCTAGGTGGCTGAGGGGCTACAGGAGGTTTGCAGCCACTTGCAGGAGCTCTACCAGTGGTGGCTGGAGCCCAGTGCCACATCAGGGAGCAGATGCTGGAGCAGTTGTGGACATCCCGCCCCCAGCGATACCAAATTGGGAGTAGGAGCATAGGGTGTCCCAGGCTGAGGGGTTTTGGCTGTAAGAGCGTTTCACCCTGGTTATCAATGCTGCTTCCGTCTGTATGCGTGTCTGGGGATGCTTCCTCCCAGCTCCCAGTGACATGGTTGTCTTGTCCCCAGGTCACGGTGCACAGGCAGGTCGAGTACATGGCTGTGGACATGGAGGGACCTGGGACCTTGAGGGAACCTCTCTGCTCTCGGCTGGGGCAGTCACAACCTCATCATGGGCACATGCCACTGGAGGAGGCAGGATGGGGACCCCAGGAGGAACTGCCTTGTGTCCCCAAAGAGGAGCCCCCACCCTATGAGGAGCCAGGTAACATGCCAGGAGCCTGGGCAGAAGTACTCCGGCGCCCAGATGCTGGCGCTGCCTGCTGTTCAGCCTCTAGAGTGAGGGGCTGGGGTCTCTCTGTGTAAGTCTGTGGGGTGACGGGGTCTCGATCTCTGGCCCCAGGCAGTTCCAGTGTGACAGCAGCACCCAGTGGGAAGATCCGTTATCTTCCTTGTGTTATTCCGAAATCTGGGATTGGGAACCAGTGGGTTGTTGAGAGAGTGAATGGTCCAGAGGCAGGAGTTTTCTCTTCCCTTGTGTAGGTTTATTCAGCAGTTGGCATGCTCCCCTACATAGAAATACACCAGTCAACTTGCCAGCAAGTCTTGCTCCCATGTCCTGTTGATCAGACAGTCCAGGGTTTCACTGGGGCATTCAGGGGCATGGTCTAGTAACCCAGCATGCTAGTAGTCAAACGCCTCTTTGTTTCCATACTGTTTTATACCTTTTGTTACTGCATGGTCCTCATTTTCCCGGTAATGACTGCTGCTGCACCAACCATTTACAGGTTATTTGCATAACTGAGTTTTCACCATTGGGTATTTTTTAAAACCCCTGCCTGCACAAATGCACCCAGACCAGCAGGCTTTCCTTCTTATGCTCCTGTCTTTCTGTACATTGTTTTCTCATTGTCCGTGGTAGTGTTTCCACTTGGACAAAACTTGCAGTGGCTTTGCTCAGTTTTAACCAGTTTATGGCTCTTTAATAAGCTCAGTGACAATGCACGTCCTTGTGGGAGTGGACACTGACAGATTTTGTGGTTACATTGAGTGCTGCTATGGTCATTATCAGTGCTGGAGCTCCAGTCACTGCTCTGTTTGCCTACTGTGTGCCCTCTGTGCCCTTTGTGTACCATGTGCTGGTGCAGGTTTGTAGTCAGTGGCTTTTCCTAGAGACTTCGGGGTACTTTTTATTTACAGTTAACCTTAGGCCTCTTTCCTGCTTCAGATTACCCTGACACAGAGGAGACTTGGGACTCGTCAGCAGATGAAAGTTCCTTGGGCTGCTTCCCCAGACGAGGCCCTTTGCTCGGGGCAGGTAAGAAATAGTGGTTCTGCACTTTCCAGAGTAGGAAGCACCTCCCATCAGTGGAAAAGTCTTGTTTTCTCAAGCATTTTGTTGGGGATCAGTTCAGCACCTTGCTTATCCTGCCCCCACCCCCACACCTACCCCCAGAAGCCACCCTCATCCCCTGGAGCAGTGTATGTTCACTCATTCTCACACACGCTCGCTCTTACACGTGCTCCCTGCAGCTAGGCCGAAGCTGGCACCAAAGCTGAAGCAGGAGCATTAGCCTGCCCGGGACTGTAGCATCTTATCTCCCCTCCTTACCCCCACCCCATCCCATGCTGCTTGGCTTGGCTTGGTTGACCCCACCAGGAATAGGGCTGAGAGCCGTGTGGCCATCAGGCTATCGTTTTTATAGAAGTGAGGAGCCAGGCTGCAGAGGGGGTGGGGGGAATGCCCCCACCTCTTTGCATTCCCCTCCACACCCTCCAGCCACTATGCAGACCCTGACTGAGGGGAGGCAGGACCAGGGGTTCAGTTACCACTCTAGCCTGCATTTCCTGTCGTGCTGTGCTAGGTAGGTGGCTGAAGCTTCAGCATCTGCTGGCACCTAAGGGATCCCTGGATGGAAGCAGCTCTGCCCACCAGCCCATTCTGTACCATGGGGTCAGACTCTGTCTTCCAAGCTGCCATGTTGGGTCAGGCAGGGGGGTGGGTCTGCTTCCATCCACTGTCCCCTGCTGCATCAGCAGAGGCCGGACCTGTAGCCACCATCCACAGGTCTGCCAATTGATTCTGTCTGGTGGTGAGCAGGCAGCAGCTCCGGCTCCAGCCTCTGCTGGCACCGCAGGCTGGATAGAATGAGTTGGCAGACTGGATATGGCCTGTGGGCTGTATTTTGCCCACTGTTGATTTATATACTCCCCAGAAGGGAATATGTGGCTCCCACACCAGCTAAAATATCCTTCCTAAGTGTCCTCCTTTCTGCCCATTAGAATATTTGAGTCCACTGGATCCTTTTTTTCCCAGTCCCATTCGAGCAGTGGATGGTGGAATAACCACCCTCTGTACACTTCCCAACACAGGAGGTCCCACACCAGACCTAATCTGCCACATCCAGCGAGGGGAGATCAAGCGCTGGGTCCGTGATGATGAGGAGGCTGAAGAAAGCTTGTTGTCTGAGGACTTGTCCCAAGGTGAGTCTTGAAAATCTCTAATGCCCTTCCACCTACATCTCAGCTCAGAACTTCTCAATACCCATGGGGAACTGGAAACCTGAACACTTGCCTTGAGCTGCTCCCACCAGGTCCCAACTTCACGCAGCTTAGTCAGACATATTTTGTCCAGGCAGGCATGTGTATCCACTTCTTGCATTTTAGTGATGCAGGTACAGGCAACTGATCCCTTATTCTTCCCCTCTTTAGGATTGTTTAGATAGGAAATCCACCTTCAGCCCTTCAGATTGTCTTCTGAGGCAGAATTTTGGCAAGGGTTTCTGTCATGGAAGGGAGGAGCCATCTGTAGGGAAGCAGTAAAATGCTAGGAACAACACCTAATCTGCTGTCTTGATCTGACACAAAATCTGGTAGCCCTGAGGTACCATGAGCTTTTGTTTCTATCTTCCCTCAGCAATGTATGAGTTAATAGTGCAGCCCAAGCTGGCTATACCTGTGCTATGCACTCTGGCAGGGCATGATCTTGTTTGACTTGCCCCGTGGTAGCTATCAGAGTTGGCAGAAACCCTGTGGGTGCTGCTAAGGATTAGGCTACAGAGAGGCTGATGCTCTGCTACCCACTGCTACTAGTCCCTACTGCTACTAGTCCTGTTGTTTAATTTGAACTGAAACTCTGCTCCTCCCCTCTGTAACAGTCAGAGGAATAAAAGCAGTGTTCATTCAATACTTTCAGTTTTATGAAACACCTACTAGATGCAGTTGGGATTCACAGGAGTTCATGTTTAGGGGAATACAAACACTTCCTTGTTTCCACCAAATTGCCCATGTTCTGCTCCATAACTGGGGCACAAAGGATACAAGCTGTGAGACCAGAGACCAAGAGTCCATGTGGAGTTGGACTCCTTGTTCTTACTGAGGAACCAAAGCCTATCCAGCATCTGGGGCACATCCCAGCATAGATTCATAGATGTTAGGGTCGGAAGGGACCTCAGTAGATCATCGAGTCCGACACCCTGCATAGGCAGGAAAGAGTGCTGGGTCTAGATGATTCCAGCTAGATGCATATCCAATAGCATGGGGGAATAGCAGATCTTTCCCTTTTACCAGCTGGACTGACACTAATTTTTGGGGTCCCATCTCCACCCAGCAGATGCTGAGTCACTGGGCAGAGCTGAGCAGCAGCAGCCTCGTGAGGAAGGGCCTGCCAACCTGAAGCTGTTTCAGTCCAGAAACCAGCTCCTCACCCGACAGGGACAGAGAACAGCAGAGACTGAAAGGAACTTGGAAGGATTTGAAGGGCAGAGAGACCTGAAGACCCCCAATGGCATGGTTCCCTGCAGGCAGGGGCTGCATATATGTGGAGAACCCGGTGAGAGCTTTTGGGAAAAAGAGGAACTTGGGGCCCAGAGGGGAACTACCTGGAGGGAAAATATCCAGCCATGTACTGAGCATGGGGACAGCTTTCACCATTCGTTAGGGCTGTGTGAAGCTTCAGTAGCCGATTCAATTCGGAGGAGATTCGGCCCGATTCGGCGGCCAAATCTCCGAATCGAATCGACTGACCCTTTAAAAGGTCCAAATCGAATCGGAAGCCTCCGAATTGATTCAGGGAGATTCGGAAGGCTTGCACAGCTCCACACCCCTCAAAGCTCCTCTAGAGGCAGGTCTCCTCCTCTGGAAGGCACCTGGGAAGAGGTTATGGGGGCAGGTGGCTCAGCTCCTCCTGTTGTTGTGCCTCTGCCTGGTGAGGAGGGGGAAAAGGCAGGATCTGCACATGCACCCGCACCCCAGAAGCGAGGGGGTAGTGTAGTGTGGGATCATTTTGAGGTGGCAGAAGATCCCACATATGCTATCTGCCTGCACTGTCAATGTAAGACCAGCCGGGGTAAGGACGAGAAACACCTCACCACCACGGGGATGCTGCTGCATCTCCGCAGGCACCACCCCCTTCTTCTTCCTCCTGGTGCTAGTGGGAGCGTACCCAAAAAGAAGTCCCCCTCTTGCTCCAAAGCCCCCGTCCCCAAGAAGCAGGGGCAGGCCACCCTGGACCAGTGGGGGAAAGGTGGAGACAAGGGGGGTCTCGTTCCGAAGGCAAGCAAGCTCACCCAGAGCATTGGGGAGATGCTTGCTCTGGATGGCCAGCCCTTCTCCTTTGTTGAGCGTCCAGGGTTCAGACGGCTCATGGCGCTCTTGGCCCCGTCCTACCAAGTGCCCACATGTACCACCTTTAGCAGGACGGTGGTGCTCTCCCTGTATGAGGCATGCAGGGAGTACTTGAGGGAGGAGCTGCGGAAGGCAGACCCGCAGGTAGCCTTGCACTTCACCTCGGACATCTGGAGCAGCCGGGGTGATCATGCCTACCTCTCCATCACAGGGCACTGGTGTGATCAGTCAGGGCGTCGGTGGGCTCTCCTTCAAGCGGAGATGATGGATGAGTCCCACACGGCAATGGAGATCATGGTGGCTATGAACCGCATGGTGCAGGGGTGGCTCGTTGGGCCTGGCGGGCTCAGCCGGGGGTTCATGGTCACCGACAATGGGGCCAATATGGTCAAGGCGGTGCATGATGCCAACTTTGTTGGCATTCCCTGTGTGGCACACAAGTTGCACCTCATTGTCAGGGATGCCTTGGAGGGGGATGGGGCTGCTGGTGATGGTGCCAGCACCACCAAGCATCTCATTTCAAAATGCAGGAAGGTGGCGGGCTACTTCCACCGCAGCATTAAGGGGGGCAAGATGTTGCGGGACAAACAGGCAGAGCTCAACATCCCGCAACAGAAAATCATTCAGGATGTGGAGACTCGATGGAACTCCACGTACCTGATGCTGGAAAGGCTGGTCGAGCAACAGAAGGCCATTCAAGAGGTAGCCTTGGACAGGGAGATTGGGATCAGTGGCCCTCTTAACAAAACAGAATGGGATACCATTTCCCAGATCTTGGTGATCCTTAAACCGTTCCTCGAGGCCACAGAGAGCCTCAGCGCTGTCGATGCCCTCCTTAGCCAGGTGATCCCCGTAGCGAAGGAGCTTGAGAATGAATTGGAGAAGTTGCATGGTATTGATGTTCCTGGGTGGGGCAAGCCACTTTCACCAGAGGTGCAGGTACTGGTGAAACAGCTGAAGGAGGGCATCAAAAAACAGCTGGATCCATTGCAGTCCAGTACGGTCCACATGCTGGCAGGTATGTGCGACCCGAGGGTGAAGGGGAACGTCTGCAGCAGCAAGACCCTCGATCACTGGACAGAGGTGCTGGTGAACAGAGTCAGGGAGGCAGAAGGGCAGAGGCAGGGGGAAATGAAAGAGGGGGATCCACTTTCCCGTGCCAGCACTCCAACCACGAGCCAATCTCCTTCACCACAGCCGCTGCCAATGTGGGCTAAGGGCATGGCTTCAATGTTGGGGTCCAGAGGCACCAGACTCCACCATCAGGCATGTAATGCAGAGGCCTCGGTGGCTGCCTATCTCGCCGAGGAGGTGGAGCCGCTGCATTGTGACCCCTTGGCCTATTGGGTAGCCCGCTGCCAGGTGTGGCAGGATCTGGCCACGGTTGCCAGGGAATACCTGTCCTGCCCACCAACCAGTGTTGCAAGTGAGAGGTTGTTCAGTGTTGCTGATGATGTGACATCCCCCTCCGCCTCCTTGGATCCTGGTTTTGTGGAGCAGCTGGTGTTCCTAAAGGTGAACCTCCCACTTCTGGGATTCCCCAAGCTCCACGTGCAGACAGAGTGAGTGCCACCCTCCTCGCTCTGCACCTATGTGCTTTCAGAATCTTGAGGTGCACTTTCACAGAAACCTCTGCGAAACTTGGCAGGCTTCATGTTTCAGAAGGGGCTGCCATCCCTGCTGTTTTCATTTGAATCTGCAAAAAAATGACCAAGTTATAGGTATTTTAGTGATTCCCCATTATAGCCTATGGCCGAATCTCCAAATCCAAATCGGCCAAATCGAATCACTGTCCCATCGAATCAGAAGCGAATACTGCTGATTTGCACAGGCCTACCATCCATGCCCTCTCGGACACCAGAGGACATACTTGGGGGAGCACCCGCACTTCTGCCCAGTGTGGGAAGAGCTTTTGTCTCCCTGCATGACCTCCAAGTGCAGCAGGGCATGCACATGGGGGAGCAGCTGTGCCACTGTGTTGTGTGCAAGAAGAGCTGCACCAGGTGGGATCACCTCCGAAGCCACACATGCGTGCATGTTGGGGACAAACCATTCTGCCCACTGTGGGAAGAGTTTCACCCAGAGCTCCAGCCTCACATAGCACCAGTGTGGGCACATGGGGGAGAAGTCATTCTTCTGCAGGCAGTGTGGGAAGACTTCAGCAAGAGCTCCAAATTCACCAATCATCTGCATGTACACACAGGGAAGAAACCCTTCTCTTGCAGTCAATGTGGGAAGAGCTTCACTTACAGACTGACACAAACCACCTGCATGTGCATACGGGGGGGGGAGAAGCCATTTTCTTGCACCCAGTGTGGGAAGAGCTTTACACAGAGCTCCTGTCTCAACAATCACCTGCATGTGCACTTCAGGGAGAAACCCTCTTCCTGCAGCCAGTGTGGGAAGATTCTCACCCACGGCTCCAATCTGACTGATCACCTGCATGTACACATGGGGGAAAAACCCTCCTGATGCCAGCATTGGAATACCTTTGCTCAGAGCTCCAAAATCACCAGCGACCTGCATGTGCTTACAGGGGAGAAGCCATTCTCTTGCACCCAGTGTGAGAAGCGCATCAGCTAGAGTTCAAAACCCATGAGTCACATGCACATGGGAGAGAAGCCATTTTCTTGCACAGTGTGGGAAGAGCTTCATGCAGAGGTACACACTCACAGCACACTTCCATGTGTACACAGGGGAAAAGCCATTCTCCTGTGCTCAGTGTGAGAAGAGCTTCACTGACAGGTCATCGCTCATCAAGCACTGGCATGTGCACACAGAAATGAAACCATACCGCTGTGCCCAGTGCCAGAAGTGTTTCTGGCAGAGCTCTGAGCAGCGAACCCATAAGAGCAGGATCATTTTACTGAATGGGGATCTGTTTCCCACATCCTCCCTGGGCAGTGGGAGTGAGAGTCCTGCCCCTGGATTGTAACGTCCAAAGCTCCCTTCTGTTTCTATGTGAAATGTCCCAAGTGGGATGTTGTGGTAGCTTCTGGTGGCAGCTGGGCAGAGAAGACAACAGTTAGAGCTAAGTGATGGAGCCAGATAGCAGAGAGGATAAAAGCTGGGGGGACACAAAACCAAAGTTGCCTTTGAAAAAGATCCTTTCTGAAACCATCCAGTCCTAGGCCATTACGTTTGGGTATCAAGGTGATCCCTTCCAATTTCTACCTGTGGCGTTTGGGACATTACCTTTGTTATCTGTTTTTTTACTGTTCTTGAATATCTTGTTTCTTTATCAACCAGGCAGGTCCCCCGCTCCCATGGGAGAACCAGTTTAGATGAAATACTTAATAAAAGGAATATGTGTTAATCAATTCTCAATCGATTTGTCTTAGGGAACTCCCAGGCTGCCTCTGTGGTTCATTACTTTGCTTGTTACATGCCAGGACAGGCCTGACTATCGAGAAAGTCTTGGGAGGGGGGGGGAAGGGGAAGCAGGACATTCAGCAATTAACTTTCTCAGCATCCAAAGGAGACCCAGCCTCTGGCTTCAATGATGGGAACACCCGCACAGTGACCCCCCCACCTTCATAGTCCCAATCCAACCTGGATGTGACTGCAGAGGGGCTCTTGTTCTATGCACCCAGGCTTTCCCCTGTCTCCTCAATGCCTCTGCAACCCAGCCCCAGCTGTATGTGCTAGCCAGGATGAACCCCATGACTCCTGGGGCTGTGAGGTCATGTTCTGGGTAACAGCATCACTTGCAGTTTCCTTTGCCCCACCAGTGTTGTCAGTTAGTGCGAACGAGCCCTGGATCTTGATGATTCCAGTGGAAGAGGAAGGAGCTGGGAAATCAGTGTCCTTGGACCTTAAAAGGGGCTCTGGTCCCCAAGCCATTCCCACATCACAAAGAAAGAGAACCACCATAGGGATGCTACGTTCATTTTGAGGCATGATGAGCAGAAGCATTATAAACAGTAGGGCAGGAGAAAGCAGGGTGAGGAAAGCAGCAAGCACCTCATGGTGAAGCTTTGTGGAAAGAGATTGAAGAGCAAAACCTGCATTATTGGGCATGGGGAGGTGACAACGTGGGCATAAGCACATCCGGGAAAGAGGCTGTATGGGAATGAGGAGAGGTGAGAATCAGAATAGAGAGCAGCGAATGCTTCCCCAGCTGTAAATATCCTTAATTCTGCAATCCAGAAGTCTCACATACTGGGAACATGGGACCCTTGTGAGGTGTTTTGTAAGTTCCCTTTCCTCTACAAAACACCTTTCGTAGATGAGCCTACGAACTTCACTTCATATGTCTACTGGGTACAGCAAATCATGGACTCAGTATAGAGATGGGATTCGTGACACATTACAACCTGCCCGACATCTGATTTACCAGATACCTGCCAGACCTGACCTCTTACGCTTTTCTTTCCCCCCTCCTCCTTCCTCCCCACCTCTCCCCTCCTTTTCTGCCTTTTGACTTCCTAATTTCCAGCTATTTATTTTTTCAAAGTCAGCCTCTTTTCTACTTTGAATTACTACTGTAGAGTCTCCCTTACACACCTTCCCCCCCCCGCCCTTCCCTGCTCTACCTTTTGTTTTCCTAATTTCCAACTATTTACATTTTCACTGACATCCTGTCACATTTTTAGCTGCTCTCATTCCTTGGAGTCTCAGAACACCAGAGGCTCCCTAGGCCTGAAGAAGGGTGACTGCACCCGAAAGCTTGCAAAGAACTTTTTTTTCCAACTACTCAGTTGGTCTAATAAAAGTTATCACATCTACTCAAAGAGCCTTTCCTGCCTATGTCTTAAACCAACATGGCTACAACCAAAAACCCAGCAATAGGAAAATTCGGCATTCTTTGAAAAACTTGGGAAATGTTATTGGAGAAACCAGTCCATCAGTTACAATCAGTTTGGTTTCAGAAAATGAAGGGGTGCAAGCAGAGGCGACCCAAGCAGGGTGCGGGGCCCTGCCCTTGGACACAAGGAAGCTGGCGGCGGATTCAGCGTTGGGAGCGGGGGGTGCCAAGCGGCCGGACATGCTGGATTCGGCGGTGGATTTGGCACTGGGGGGAGGGGGGTTGTTGCCGAGCAGCCAGACATGAAGACGACAGCAGCTCAGAGTTGCCACAGCCTCTCAGCCTGGCTCCACGGGGCCCCCCAAAGCACAGGGTCTGGGACGGTTGCCCTGATTTGCCCCTTCCCCTGGGATGTCCTAGGTACAAGAGATCTTCAGACTCCAAGAAAAGCACTGTGGAAGAATAACTGCTGCTTGTGGTTTTCAGAGAGACAGAGCATTTGACCAGATCCCAAGGGAAGGTTTTCAGTGGAAATGGAGTGAAAAGGATACCGTGCTAATAAAATATAAGTATCCTCAAACCCTCCCAAGAAATTGGAACAAACATCTAAAATACAGATCTTCAGCAGGTAAAGTTCATGTTCACCAGGGCAGTGCTCCCAAATGCCTTTTAGCTTCCACCACCGTGATAAAAAATATCAGCAAAGAAAGCACCAGAAAAGTACATCATACTAATAACATAAGTATTGACAACCCTCCACACAAATTGGACCAAGACTCTAGAACAGTGATTCTCTGCCAGGGCTGCCTTGAGAGCTATCACGTGTTCTCTGGAGTACCACACACTCTTCAGTGTCACAACAGGATTCATAAGTTAAAGGCAGAGGGCATGTCTAGACAAGCGTGGACGTTTGGTTCCCCTGGGACAAGTGGCGGCAGTGGACCTTGCGCTGCCACCGCTTGTCCCCAGGGAACATCTGTGCCACGTGTACTTTGGGGCATGGCAAGTTACCCCAGGTGGGGTAGGGGAGGCTGGCCCTGGGCACTGGGCTGGTCCCAGCAGCCTTGTGTGGGGTTCTGGGGGCCTCCCAGGGCTGCAACAGCAGCGATTCTACCGCGCAGGGCCTGGCCGGCAGCTGCAGTACAGCTCCAGGCGGCCTGGCTCTGCTTCTTAGCAGTGCATGCTGCCCGTGTGTGTGCTGCTCTGATTTTTTTTTCCTGCTGGTTATTATGACCCCTGACTATCCAGAACAATTGTTTCAATAGCCTTGTCCCACAGGGAGAACACCCAGCCTAGCAGGGTGACTGGCACTTCATCCACCTCCACCCAGGCACCTCCAGAGACCTGCGGGGCAGTTTAGGGCAGCACCAGAAGTCACCGTCTCCTTGTCAGGCAGGGAACTTAGACACAGGGATCTTCCTGCTGATGTCTTAGCTGAGCTGCTGCTTCCTCAGCCATCCCTGCTATCTAGGGAGGAGGATGGGACATTAACACTAGCTGCAGTGGGGAAGAGGGATGTCCAGGAGATGGAGAGGGAATGGATGGGGATTCCTGATGGCCTGGTCTCCTGGGAAAATCAACCTGGGAGGAGGAGATGGAGGGTGTTGCGGCACCACCCTCCAACTCAAGGCCACAAAAGTGAATGGTTATGATGCGCTGAAGGTATGGATATTTCTTGGCTTTCACTTTTTGCCTCCATGAAAGTGTTTATGATGGCACAAAGCTGACATCTCTTTCCACTCTGCATCAAAGCTATTTTTCAGCCCAGCTCTTTGTACCATACCAGGTAACCTCGCTCCAAATTAGGAGTGCTGGGGATTTTAGGGGAAGGAGATGCCTAGAGCAAGGGGGCAGAGCAGATCACCTGCATGTGGGATGGGAAATTATGTCCCTGATTTGGCACCCATGTCCATCCACACCTAGTCCCTTAGGAGCATCTGGAGAGTGCAAGTGCAGATTTGCAGGCTCTGACTGGCAGAGCCTGCGGGCTGGGAGACAGATGTTCAGTGCACCGAGTTCCCCCGGTCCAGTCCATATAGGAACCATTTTCCCTCGTGCCCCTCCCAAGTATCCATCCCAGTATGGGACTGTGTCTCCTGCTCTTCCCTCCCTCCCCACAACTGAGAGGAAGGCAAAGTGCTACCTGCCACCATGGACTGGGGAGGGAACATCATCACCTTCAGAGAATTATCCCCATACTCAGGATTTTTAAGTCTTGCTGCTGAAAAGAAACCAGCGATGCAAGGGGAAATGGTTTTATTGAAAATAATCTTGAAGGGGAAAAAATAAACCATCCCAAAAATAAACGTTTGCCTCGTAAGGGTAACTCCATCACCACCAGCTGGTGAAATGGGCAGTCATGAAAGGTAGACTGTAGAAGCCCGAAACGAGAGTCATTTACATTTCATAGATCCATAGACATTAGGGGCTGGAAGGGACCTTGCAAGATCATTGAGTCCAGCCCCCTGCCATAGGTGGGAAGTCTGCTGGGGTCAAATGATCCCGGCAAGATAAGCATTCAAAACGTTTACCAAAATGGGAAAACTCTTAGTGTCCCACCTCACAGGGGCTTTGTCTAGATTAATTCATTAATGTTTATGAAGCAGTCAATTGCTAGGGATGAGTGCCACAGAGAAGCCCAACATTAATAACTGTATTTAACACAGACTTTGTTTGCAGTCAATTAAGCATGTGGTCATGTACTGAACAAAAAGGAGAAAAGAAAATATTGAATAATTACTCATTAAAGTGAGCACTTTTGATAAAGAACATATATGTAATCATAATGAACATGTCCAAGAGAGCTGAATCAAGGTTTTACAGATAACCATCATTCTGAAATGTCCTAAGCTTGAATTGTTTGACTTTGCAAGCTTAATAATATTCTTCATGTAGTTTTTGACATACAGTGCAGAAGCCCACAACAAGGACTGTATACAAGACAGCTCAGGTTACTTAGCATACAGATAATCTATATTTTTTTAACTTCTCCAAGTAAGAAATTACTCTGTGAAGATGCTTCACCTTTTCCTGAACCTGTACTGGTATCAGGACTTTTTTTCTCTGGATGATGTTGCTCCGTTGGGTCATCTGGATTCTGGCCTAACAGCCTGTCTCTGGAAATGAGGTCCTTTTCTCTGCATCTTCAGCAGATACATTTTTTTCCCCAGTTCTGCCCAACCCTCAGTTGGGAATTCTCTTGAAGGGCTCTTTCCCTGGCAGCAGAGCTGTAGAGACTATCTGCCCTCAAGCCATTCATTTATGCCTTAAATTCCCTCCAAAGATGGGCTTTATTGTAGACCGGGGGGTTCACACCTCCGTGCAGAGATGTAATGGATTACTGTGGGTTGACACAGCTGGAGTCACTTCTCCAGACTCATCATCATTAGGATACCAGCATGTCTTGTTGTACAGCCAGGGACCCCAGTCCCATTGCACTAAGTGCTACACACACAAAAGTAAGGTGTCCCACTGACCCCAAAGTCATTAGCACTAGAGTAACTCTGACGTTCCTTTTTTATCTGCTTACCCCAATGGTCCTACTGGCACAGTTGAGTCCAGAGACAGGTTGGGAGAAAGGCGCCTGGGGTGGATGCTCAATAAAACCATGCAGGCATAGGTGTTTGGGCTAGCAGCTCTTCTGAAGTCCTGTTTCGGTTTCAGGAGGTGCTTAGTTAAGGCGCAAAACTAGCAGTGTGCAATTCAAATCACCAGGCTAAGAGTTTGGGAAAAGGTGCCTTGAACCAATAGTCAAAGAGTCTGTAAGTATCCCTGGTGAATTATTATGGGTATTGTTATTAATAACAACAAACAACTGGGCAAAAGTGACGCAATCTATATTCTCCTTACATGAGAATGGCCTCTACATGGCAGGCGGTCACCAATTGCTGAGGAGCTTTCATGTGAGGAGAGATGAAAGAGGCCAGGCCTGCTCAGTTTTAAAAAAGAGACACTGGAGGGGGCACACGAGAAGGGTTTACAAAATACTGATGGCAACGAAAAGGTCAATAGGGATTCACTATCAACTCTCTCTCCCAGTACAAGAACTAGGGGTAACAATATGAAATGAGTAAGTAATAAATGTAAATAGAACACAAAGATTTTTTTTTTCCACATGCTGGGCATGTCTACACGTGCATTTATGCCAGTTTAAATTTACTGCGCAGTAAATTACTGAGCAGTAAGTGGGAATAGGCTGGAATCTATATGTGCAGGCATTAAAGTGCATTAGTTAGTCCCAAGTCAGTCTGCAGACACAGTGTTACTGCACAATAAGGTGTCTACTGACCCCGGGGGGTGGTGGGCCGCTGATTGTGCTCACCGGTGGGTGGGGTCGATCTCACCTCACCAAAAAGCCGCTGTGCTGCTTCCGGAAGTCCTGCAGCTGGCGATCCCACTCCCTGACCAGCACTCATGGGGGGGGGGATGTGCTGCTGCTCCTGCCTACCCCCCTGCCTGCCAGCTAAACAGGGAACACAGCCTGACAAGGGGTGCACCGGTGCTCTCAGGGGGTGTATGTGTACCCCCATGTACCCCCTACTCATCGCCACTGAACTAATCAGTCGTGTGCATGATGCAGGTATCAAATTTATGCTCAAGTTGGCGTAAGTTGCAATACTTACTGCATGGTATGGGTGTGCATGTGTAGACATGTGCCCGTATTGTGTAGTAATTTTGGTTACTGTGCAGTATATGTGCACATGTAGATGCGCCCAGTGTGTCCTTAAAGGGTAGGACTCGTTGCCACCAGATGTGGTGGTAATTGAGATTGTAGCCAGATTCAAACAGGGATTGGACGCATTTTTGGAGGACAAGGGCATCAGTAGCTACTGAGCATGGGAGGGAACGGCACGGACTCCAAATCAGAACTTTTTAGACCCCAAATGCTGGAGGCTGCATGTGGGAGAGGAACAGTGGAGAAAACCCTGGTCAGACCAAGTCCACTCTCCCTTCCAGCACCCGCTCTCTGCCACCCACCAAGTGACACAGGCCCTGTTTGTTGCCTCAGAGAACCAGTGGCCAGCAAATAAATTATTAGCCTCCCTTAAAAAGGGAGGCTATTGGAAAGGTAACAACTAATTTCTAGGGACAACTAAAAACATAACAGAGATGGGAGTGAAGGTCAAAGGTTTATAACTAGCGGGGACACTGAGCAGAATGAGTCCAAGGAGCCAGTGGACACTGCTCAGTGAAACTGGTCAGAGATGGGATCTGGCTGTGCCACACAGGAGACTGGGTTAGACAGACCTAGGGTCTGACCCAGTACATACTTATGTCCTAACAACAGTAATAAGAAGCAATATTAATACTAATATACAGCTGTTTAGTGCCGTGTTGAGGGAACAGTAAACAGCCATCTGCTGCCTGGGGGAGGGAAGGAGGGTGACATTGGGAAATTACCTTCATCCTCGGGAGTTTTAGTCAGTCAAGGCTAAAAAAGGAGCTAGCAATGGGAGAAGCAGCAAGGCTGGGGTTACTGCAAATGTATTTTGACAAGAGGGAAGTAGAAATCAAACAGGGTTCCCCCACAGTGTAACTGTCCCCCACCCCTACAAGGGACACGTATGGTTACAGGAGTAGCACGGATAAGGCATGATTGGGACTTATTGGACATTTATTTATTTAGTTTTTTGATAAAAGAAGTCTTTTTCATTATTTTTTTCCCCAGCAAAGAGGAAAAGTTGATTCCCCCGTCTATCATATTTGGGGTTCATGTTAGAAGCCCCCTACTCCATAAAATGTCTCCTTTATAGAGTTCATAGACATTAGGGCTGGAAGGGACCTCAGAAGATCATCGTGTCCAGCCCCCTGCCCCGGGAGGGGGGCGGGGGGGAGTTGGCCCCAGCCCTCCAGAGACCCCTGGGGTTGGGGTCTCAGCACCCCAGGCTTTGAGAGGAAGTTAATCCCTTTGGCCAGCTTTAGAGGATGGGGGTCATGGGGGCCCGTTTAGCCTATCACCATTGGGACAGACCCCAGTTGCCCAATGGGGAGTGTGGGGGAGTGCAGTAGACAAGGTTTGGATAGGGATGATCCCATCTGAGGCAGTGGGTTGGACTACATGACCTCCAGAGGTCACTTCCAGCCCTACTTGACTATGACCATGACCATGACCATAACTATGACCATGACTGGCTGCTTCTCGTCAGGTCCCAGACACCTGCTCTCAGAGCCTGCTACATCCCTCTACTTCTCACAGCCCCCTGACCCCAAAGAGGTGTTAGATCTGTTTGTTCCTTCAGTGATGTTAGCTTAGCTCACCAGGCAAATCAGCACCTTGGGGAGAAGGAAAGGGCTCTCCTTGGGCTGCAGAAGCCACCCAGTAATGCTCTGATTGTGTCTCAGGTTAGAAAGGGATGTGGATGAGTCACAGGGCTTAAAACAGCAGAAACAATGATGATTAGGATGATTAAGGGTGAAAAATATCCTGTCAGCAATTTCTGCATTTCCCCCAGTCCAGTCCTCTCTCATAGAGACTCCCTCTGTCCCCTTGTCACCCCCTCTTTGTGGATGCCTCTCCCCATCCTGGGCAAGGAGGGAAGCCTTTCCCTTTTAGCTGAAGAACAGATATTTCTTTGTTCAAACATTTTGGGGTGAGGAACAAAAGAAACAGTTTGTGGGACATATCCCCTTGAGTTGCATACCGTACAGTTTGCAGTCCCCAAGAAAACAAAACCTCTGTACTGGTTTTCATGAAATTGTTATTCCTCAATTGAGTTTTCAGCACAAAATATGTTTGTGGAGTTAATTTTTTTCCGGAAACAGGTGTTTTTGATTTTTTCCTTCACCAAAGATTTAAAAACAAAGAAACAATACATATTTACATGCAAGAGTCCTATTCAGGCTTTACATCAGATTTTCTTTTAAAGAGGAAACTCAGAAAATCACATTTAAAATGTAAAATAAATGTAAATAACAGATATTAAAGCAACTTTAAAAAATTGTACAAGAAAGAGTAGGCAAGCTCCACACACTTGTGGTCTACAGTCTTGGGCAGAGCAGTTCCTTGACAACGTGCTCTTGGCTGTTCCCCTTCCTGGGGTATCCTGTGTCCTGAACCTAGAGACTGAAGCCTTCCTGGATTCCCCTCTTGATGTAGACAAGTTTGAACGTGCGAATGAAAGAGAAGATTTTTTCCACAACACACTCCTGACTTCAGTCAAGGCAACAGCAAAAAGACACGTAGGAAACATTTCCCAGAAACTGGAGAAAGCAGGAAAAGTCTGAGGGAAGACCTCAGAACATAAAAGCAGCCTTGAAGATCTCAAAAAGATGCAAATCATGATGATGCTGTGAAAGATGAAATTCTTTCCCTAATCCTCATAGGTCACCCACAAGCCCCCTGGTCCCTCCCATCACATCAGTTTGTGTCCTTATGACACAAGAGTTGCTAAAAGCAGCTAAGAGAGCATTTCTTTGTAAAATTAGAAGATTTCAGAGAGGAAAGTCAGTGTTTGTTACTCCTGACCTACATTAACAGCCATGTAATTCAGGCTTTCTAGCTGGGTCTGCTGATTTGCTTTCAGACTCTCTCATAGTCTTGCTGGAAGAATCAGCATCACCTTAAAGACCCAGATGATCTAGCCATCTCCGATTTCCCTGGAGACCCCTCAGTTACAGGTCCCTTCTCCCCAACTGGTTTCTGCTCCTTTTAATTGAGGGGCAGGTGGGATGAGGTCAGAAAAGTGCTATAATTGTTTTATCCCTGCCTGGAACTGGGAGGCTGTGGACAGGTACCAGGTGAGAGAAGACAGGGCCATGCCCTGGCTTGGAGGGAAAGCTGTCCTGGAGTCAGTCCAGCTGGCAGGACAAGCTCAATGTGGTTGGAAGAAAGCAAGGAAAGGTTAAAACATGTTGTTAGAAGACACTCAAAGGCCTAGGCATAAACTCCAACCTTGGTAGCAGACTCTGACCTCCTCTTTGACCAAAACCAGGTGGCAGACTGCCTCCTCTCTGACATGTTCACCCCTGAGCCAAAAGCAGCACCTGCCCTGAGCCCTGCTCTCCTGTGCCACAGGGGTGAAGGTCAAGGAGACTTTTTGTGTGTGCTGGCTGGTCTTAGTCTAACCTGGAAAGAACTTATTTAGCCTGGGCAGGTGAAGGATGGAAAGTGCATTAGCTGCAGACAAAAGGCTGCCAAGAATGCTCCTGGGGCTGTTCTCCTCCAGAAGGAACCCTTGCACACACAGGAGCCTCAAAGATTGGGGACTGTCTGCATGGGTGCACCAAGGGCGTGGATCCCGGGAAATCAATGTGAGGAACTGGATCAGGAAAGGGAAAGACACAGCTGGGCCGTAGAGGACAGGGGCAAGCTGGACCCCAAAAGGACATGGCCTTTCAATCTGCTGGCCTGTTGCCCTGGACTCTGCAAAGCCTGACTGCCGACCCCAGGGCTGTGTACACTGTTCCAGCTGACCAGCACATGCTGGCTGGCACTAGGGATGTGGTCTGTCTCGCTGCACTTCCCTGGGTGGCATTCCTTGCCTTATGGGACAGAGCCAGTGGGAGCTCACTGGTGGTGCCATGGGGACAGCAAGTGATGCTGAAAACCAGGACATGGTCTCTCAGACCCAGGAGTCATAGGGCTCATCCTGGCTGATGCATACAACTGGGGCTGGGTTGCAGGGGTATTGAGATGGGGAATCCTTTGTGCATAGAACAGGAGCCCCTCTGCAGTCACATCCAGGTTAGGTCAGGACTACGAAGGGGGATGGTCACTGTGGTGGTGTTTCCATCATGGGAGCCAGAGGCTAGGTCTCCTTAGAACAGTGAGACAGTTAACTCCTGATGTGCTGCTCCCCACCAAAAAAAGACTTTCTTGATAGCCTGTCCTGTCCTGACATGTAATAAGCAAAGTAATGAACAACAGAGGCATCCTGAGTTCCCTCAGACAAAGCAATTGAGAACTGATTCTTCAATATTTACTTTATTGTCTTATCCAAACTGGTTATCTTACAGGAGCAGGGGCCCTGCTTGGTTGATGTAGAACTACACAAGATAGTCAAGGATATTAAAAAACTGATGACAACGGTGATGTCCCAGATGCCACAGGAAGGAAGAGGAAGGGATCACCCTTGCTACCACAGGTAGTAGCTTAGGATTGGTTGGTTCAAGAAAGGATGTCTTTTTTCAGGGCAATGTCAGTTTTGTGTTGCCCCCGTTTTTATCCTTTCTGTTACCTGGCTCCATCACTTAGCTCTAACCTGTTGTTTTTTTCTGTCCCAGCTGCCACCAGAAGCTACTCATGTAGGACACTCCACATGAAAGCAGGCAGGAGTTTGGGGTGTTATAGTCAGGGGAAAAGTCCCTCATCCTCCCTGGGCAGTGGGGGTGAGGGTAACTGCCCCCTTTTCAGTGCGATGATCCTACTCCCATGGGTCTTCTGGTGCCTGCTCAGGGAAGATCTCTGCCGGAAACACTTCTGGCATTGGGTACAGCGGTATGGCATCTCCCCTGTGTGCACGCGTCGGTGCTTGGTGAGCGAAGAACTGTGGGTGAAGCTCTTCTCACACTGGGTGCAAGAGAATGGCTTCTCCCCCGTGTGCACACGCCGGTGATTGTTGAGATTAGACCTGTCGGTGAAGCCCTTCCCACAGTGGGCACAGTAGAACGGCTTCTCACCCGTGTGCAGGCGCAGGTGGTTGGTGAGTGTGGAGCTGTGGCTGAACCTCTTCCCGCACTGTGTGCAGCAGAATGGCTTCTCCCCTGTGTGCACGCGCTGGTGCCTGGTAAGATTAGACTTCTCAATGAAGCCCTTCCCGCAGTGGGTGCAGGAGAATGGCTTCTCCCTCGTGTGGATTCGCTGGGAAAAGAAAACCAGAACATTTCCCAAAGAATAAATGGCTTGTTAATGACTCCGCATCTGGTAAAGCCTGTTGTCTCCAGCTTCTAGCAGCTCCCACTCCTCCCGCATGAAATACACAGCCACATCCTCAAAGGCCACCTGAAGCTGCAGTCACAAGCATTACACCACCAGCATCTCCTGCTTCATCTTCCTCAAATCTGACCCTTACTCCTCAGGTGACGCAGCTGCTCCAGCACAGGGCCTGGGATGAATACACCTCTACAGACAAGCTATCTGCTTTAGCTCGGGTCATCCAGGGAGTCAGCACAGCTATTCTCTTTATTCTCGAATTATTCTCTTTATTAGCTGTGCCATCCGAACAACCCCAGCAGAGACTGCAGTCCAGGTGCCCCGAGTCTCCAATGGGGAACCTGTTTTCACAGCAGTAACTCACAGGGAGAACACCCTACCTAGGAATGGGACCCTGGGAAATCACCCTTCTCCACCAGACACTGCCCAGGAAACAGAGTGTTGGTGGTGGGGAAAAGAGAAGACTCCTGACATGAGGCTTTCAGGTGGGAAGTTTTGCAGGCCCCAAATCCCAGATTTACTGCCCCCTGCAACATGCAGTGAACCTCCCTTTTAGCATCCTACATGATCTGCAGCTGCTGCAGCCAACCCTGTTGTGCCCAGCCATGGAGTGAAAATGAAGGGCAGGGGAAAGAGTAGAGTCAGGAAGGGGGAGATGAGGATTCCCAATGGTCTGGGCTGGGATGAAAGAAGCAGGACTCAATGTAAACTCAGCCTCCAACTCCACGCACAGAGACAATGATATTACAGCTCCCCAGAACAGTGTCCATTTTCCTTGGGCACAAGTCACGCCTGTTTGCTTGGAGAGGGCTCTTCTAGATACAAGCAACTATGGGAATGTGTCCTTGATCCCAGCCAGATACTTGTGCAAGGAGACAGGGATTCATTTCCTGTTCTCGCAGGCTGATTATGACTTTTCCTCCAGGACTCAAGAATATTGCTCATTCTTAGCAAACTCCAGCTCTTCATCCTGCCCTGGCACCGGCTGGGCTGGAGGGACCCTGCTGGACTTGGGTGCAGAGCTCCTCCACACTTCTCAGGGGGAACCTGGTGGGCTTAGCAGAGGAGACCCACACCCCATGCTCCCTGATGATTGCTGGATACAACAGAGTAGCTAGAGGGACTCTCCCCTGGGACCCAGGTCTTAAAATCCTCTCTTGAAACACCCCTCAGAGGAAGCTGAAGTAGCACTTGTAGAGGCAGGAAGTGCTGGACCCACAGATGCTGACGGCAGCAGTCCTTGTCCCAGCCAATCTGTACTTGGCAATGAGCTCCTGCTTCCCCTCAGGCCCTCCCTGCTGGCACCATTTGGATGCAGCCTCTCTTGCTCTAGCTTCTTTTTGTGGCTATTCAGGTCTCTCCGCTCCTCTGGCTCTTCCCCACTCCCCCAACTCTTGGTAGCCGGTGCCCTGGCACCATGCTGACACCCCACTGCAACTTTTACCTTGTTCACAGCCATGTTCTCCCTCTGCTGTGGACACCTCCCCTGCTTCTCATACACTTGGCCTGGTCCAGGTCCTCTCTCTCCTGATCTTCCTGGGGATGGACTCAGCAGCTTTGGGTTTACAGGTCCTTCTTCAGGAGGCTGCTCCTCAGCTGTGCTCAGGCTCCCTGCACCTGCTGGGAAGGGAAGAGCATCCACAGGTCATAGGCCTCGCTGGAACATCCATCAATATATACATACTGCTCATACAAAAGCTTTGCTAAAGCATTGGCGGCAGTGGGCTTGATCAGCAAAGTTGGCTGATGCCTGAACTCTTCACATAAGCAAAACCTGGCATGTGGGCCAGAGCGGGAGAGGGCTGTACAAGGTGGAGAACAGTGTGGAGTACCACACGGTGGAATACCACAATGATAAGGCTGGAATGGGAACCCCCAGGTCACAACGTGGAGCAAGACCAAGGCACAGGATGGCTCAAGATAGTCAAGTTATTGGTGGAGTGTAACATATATGTCTTTTGATCACTGTATAAAAGGAGAAATAGAAATGAAGGAAACTTTGTATTGTCCTAGGGGAGCCCGCATGGTGCTGTGCCAATGCCTTGTCATGGGCATATGTGCATTAACATCTTGTCCATCAGACCATGTGCATTAGGGCCACACTTTGTAGACAATAAACCTGGCCAAGCTTCTGCCACCAAACTGAGCCTGTGGTCATTCTTTAAGTCAAGATTGATGTAGGGATCTCCTGTTAGTGATTTTTTGCCAGCTCGGCAGTCCCTGAGACTTCAAGCCCTGCCGCACATTCAAATTCAAGCTAGATAGAAAGCAGTCAAAAAGTTGTTACACAATTTCAAGTGCTAACTTCGCAGCCGGTTGGCACTTTTTATAGCTGGACGGGCATTTTTATGGTGTCATAGTTACTTCCATATGTGGCCAGTCTAAATTTATTATGCAATTAGCCAGTGAATTGTGTGATAATTACTTTGCTCTTGTTGCTGGTTTACATTACACAACTGACTAGCAAATTGTTTAATATATGTAATGTGTGGCAAGGACTTTCAATACATGCAACACATCAATAACACCTGACAAGGACAGTGATGATGACACAGATTAGCCCTGGTGCTCCTGGTAAAGGCAAAATCCCTTCTATTCCCATGTGCTGGCATATGCCAAGTCGTCCCCCATGCCTCAGTGTATGGGAGAGGAGAGATGTAAGAATCAAATCCCACAAGTCTTATAAAGACAACTGCTACACATTACATATATTACAGAATCAACTGGTGAATCTCCAACAAATATAGATTGGCTACATGTGCAAAGCAAGACCGGCCACAAGAGCAGAGAAACTCTCACACCATTAACTGGTGAACTGCGCTATAAATTTAGACCAGCCACACATGCAAAGTCATTAACGTGTTAAAAATGACTACCCAGCTATCAAGAGAGCCAACCAGCTGCAAAATTAGTGTTGGAAAATGTGTAACAACTCTATAGCTAATTTCTATCCAACTTTCATTTGAATGTGTAGCAAGGCCCTTCTAATAAATCTCCACAGCAATGAAGCTAGAGATGAGCCACTCTGACTCTGCCCTTGCTGGGACAGGCAATGATGGACATCACTCCTTGTGGGAGACATGACGGGGAACCTGGTGCTGCATCACAATCCACATTGCAGAGGATGCGGAGGGAACAAACAGGTCACTTCCTCCAGGGGCTGAGGGTGGCTTCTAGGTGGATGGCAAGAGAACAAGCAACATGTTGAATTGATCCCCAACAAAACACTTGAGCAGACAAGACTTTTCTATGACAGGAGGTGCTGCCTGCTGCTAGAAAGGGCAGAATGAGCACATCTTACCTGTCCCAAGTGAAGGCCCTCCTTTGGAGAAACAGCCCAAGGAACCTTCATCTTCCGATGAGTCCCAGGTCTCTTCTGTGTCGGGGGAATCTGCAACAGGACAGAGGTCTGAGGTTAACTGTAAATAAAAACCAGCCCAAAGTCACTAGGAAAACCCATTGACTGCACACCTGCACCAGCCTATTCCTGAGCACAGAGGGCTCATGGAGGGTATGACAAAAGTGACTGGGTCTCCAGCACTGAAAATGATCATAGCAGCATTCAATGTAACCACAAAAAACTGCCAGTGTCTGCTCCCATGAGGCCGTGCATAGTCACCAAGCTTGCCAAAAAAACTACTAGCTGGTTAAAACTGAGCAAAGTCACTGCACGTTTTGTCCAAGTGGAAACATCGCCAAGGACAGCAAGAAGATGTGCCCTTGTCACAAGGAAGGCTACCAGCATCCTGGGCTGCGTTAGTAGAGTGATGCTAGCAGACAGAAGGAAAGGATCCTTCCCCTCTACTCGCCACTGTGACCAGGTTTGGCTTTCCACTACAGAAAGGATGTGGACAAAGTGGAGAGTCCAGTGGAGGGCAACAAAAATGTTTAGGGGGCTGAGGCACATGACTTCTGATAAGAGGCTGTGAGAACTGGGATGATTTAGTCTAGAGAAGAGAATACTAAGGGAGGATTGACTAGCAGCCTTCAGCTCCCTTGAAGGGTGGTTCCACAAAGGATGGAGCTGGACTGTACTCTGTGGTGGCAGATGACAGAACAAGGAACAATGGTCTCAAGTTGCATCAAGGGGAGTTTAGGTTAGGTATTGAGAAAAACTCTCACTAGGAAGGTAATAAAATACTGGAACAAGCTACCCAGACAGGATGTAGAGTATCTATTCTTGGAGGTTTTTAAGACCACAGTAGACAAAACCTTGGCTGGGATGATCTAGTTAGGGATAGTCCTGGCTTAAGCAGAGGGGGGGACTACTTGACTTCCTGAGGTCCCTTCCAACCCTAATTTTCTATGATTCTATGTGCAAAAAGAGAGAAGCATGAAAAGGAAAACCTGACAGTCTGGGTACATTTATGCAGAAAGGGTTTTAGATAAATACCCAAAGGTGAAAACTAAGTTATGCAAATAACCTGTAAATGGCCAGAAACAGCATCAATTGTCATGGGGGAAATGACGGATATGCAAGTAACAGAAGGCATAGAATGGTTTGGAAACAAAGCAGTGTTGGACTACTAGTATGCTGGGCTACTAGACCACGTCCCTGAATGTCCCAGTGAAATCCTGGCCTGTCTGATCAACAGGACATGGGAGCAAGATTTGCTGGCAAGGTGACTAGGGTATGTCTAGGTACAAGAGTGCATGCTGGCTGCTGAATAAACCTACATGAATCCAGAAAAAACTCCTGCTTCTGGAGCATTTTCTCTCTCTCTCAACAACCCACTGGTTCCCTAATCCCAGGTTTCAGGATAAAAACACAACAAAGATAAAGGATCTTGCCACTGGGTATTGCTGTCCTGTCAGGCTGGAGCTGCCTGCAGACAGAGATCGAGGCCCTGTCACCACAAAGATTCACAGCGAGAGATCCCAGCCCCTTGCACCAGGGGTTGAACAGCCAGGCAGACACCAGTATCCGGGCCCCACCGTACCTCTACCCAGGCCCCTGGCACATTACCTGGCTCCTCATAGGGCAGGGGCTCCTCTTTGGGGACACAAGGCAGCTCCTGGGGCTTTGGGGCTTCACCCCATCCTGCCTCCTCCAGGGGCACATTCCCAGGATGGAGCTGAGGCCGCTCCAGCCAGGAATAGAAAGGTTCCCTTGATGCCCCGGGTCCCTGCATGTCCGCGGCCATGTCCTCGACCTGCCTCCGTACCGTAACCTGGGAACAAGACAACCACATTGCTGGGAGTTGAGGCTGTGAGAGTGTATCCCCAGACACCTGCAGATGAGGAGGTAGTATTGACGACCAGAGTGAAATGCTCTTACCTGGAGCATCCCTTTGCCAGCCCCAGCCAAAACCCCTCAGCCAGGGTCATCACCTTGGCACAGGTTTTTACACTGTGTCCACACTCCCAGCTTGGTATCTCCTGGCGCAGGATGTCCAGAAACTGCTCTAGTACAAGCAGGTCCAGCATCTGCTCCTTCCTGCAGCACTGGGGCTCCAGCCAGCACTGGCAGAGCTCCTGCAGGAAGCTGCAAACCTCCCAGGACCCCTTGGCTGCCTGGGAGCAGACACCTCAGGCCAACGTAGCTGACACCAGTGCCCTTTCTGATGACGCAGCCAAAGCAGAGACACTCACCTGCCAGTGCTTTATGGGCTCCTCCAGAAGCTCCTGCTTGACCTGTAGTGGTGTTGCCCATCTCAGGGATGCTCTGCTTGTCCTGGCCCGGACAGCACGAGGGGCTTTCCCTGCCCTCTCAGCTCCTGCCCCCTCAGCTCCTGCCCCAGCCCTAGAGCCAGCTGGGTCCTGCTCCTCCATCATCGCTGGATGCTGCAGCAGCACTGGGAAGAAGAGACCTAAGGCTGATTCTGGGTCCCGCTCAGCAACCAAGTTCTCTGCCTCACCCCAGCCTGGCCCTGTGTTCTCACTCTCCCGCCCCTCACATGCGAGGCCTGTTGGCAGGGTCCTGGCTCCTGGCTGCCTGCGGGAAGGAGACGACAGGGTTTTATCATGTGATGGGGGAGCCAGAACCATGACCCACCACTGCAGTTCCACAGCTCCTCAGCCAGCCCCAGCCCCCTCGGCCTCTTCCACACCGAGGGGCCATGTGGGGGTCCTGCCCTAACACAGGGCACAGGGAATGGGCTGGATTTCAGAGCACCTCTCCAGGGCCTCAAAGCCCCTACAATGTGGTCCAAGCTGCTGGTTCCCTTCACTTCCAACCTGCAAACCCTTGCCTCAATCTGGTGCAACCTGCCCCCTCCTTTGTTTCCCCAAACCACTTCAGTGCCCCTCACTCCTAACTTGCAGCCCTGCCCCTCACTCCCAGCCTGCAGCCCTGCTGACACCCCTGACTCCTTAATGTAGGGCTGACCAGGTTCCACGTGCAAGCTACTCTCTTCCCTTTCCTCCAGTCCCAAACTTCCTCTTCCTTTTCCCCATAGGCAACATGTAGGGATTGTAGGGTAGCACTTCTCCAGGCCTGGGTGCTGCGCTCCTGTTGCTCCTGGCCCCAGGGCACCGATGTGGCCCCATGCTCCCACTCGCTGCCACTTCCCCCATCTGCCACTGCTGCCCTTCTACCGTTTCCCCATCCCTCTGATCCTGACTCACTGGTCCATGTCCCAAGTGCTCCAGCAATCCCAGTGCTGCAGCTGGGAACTGTGTGGAGCTGGAGTGGCCGGCTGGCCAGCAGGCAGGGTTGAGGGCAGCAGGGAAATGTCTGCGTCAGGTTGGGGGGAAGGGGCAATAAGCAGGCATGCAGCGCATATCAACAGCCAGGCGGTTGTGCGGTGCCGCGCTGGTGTACCAGGGCTAGTGCCGGTGGAGCCCAAAGCGGGGCAGCAGGACCATGGGGCCTGGGTTGGCAGGCGTCTATGGAGCCAGACTAGCTCCCCCATCATCCTCCTGGCTCAGTGCAACCCGGCTCCATAGACCCCTGCCAGCCTAGGTCCCGCACTCCTGCCATCCCACTCTGGGCCCTGCTGGCGCTGGCCCCAGTGCACCTCCGCAGCCCCGCACTCCTGCCCAGCTGTTGTTATACTCCGTGTGCCACTTGCTGTCCCTTCCCCCTGCCTTCTGCAGCCATTTCCCTGCCCGCCAGCCAGCTGGCAGCTCTAGCACATTGTGGTTCCCGGCTGCAGTGCTGGGACCGCAAGAGCCAGCCTGACCAGCCCTGAGGCCTGGGGCAATCACCCATGGTCCTCCTCTGCCTCTCTCCCCCCCACTCCTTCTTATCTCTGCGTCCCTTGGTGGGGAGGCAGGAACAGCTCCAAGGCAGAGGCTTCTGGCTGGGGGTGCGTGGCAGGGTGGGGCCGAACTTGCCGTGTCTGCCTAGCTCTGCTGCTAGCTCCTCCAGGGTCCTACTGCCCCTAGCTCTTGCCATCTTTGACAGGCAGCCAGGGGCAAATAAATATTCATTTTCTAAATTTTTTGAGGAGCCCTGCAGGCCAGATAGAATGGCCTGGTGGGCTGGATCCAGCCGGTGGGCTGCATTTTGCCTGCCCCTTATCTAGGGGCAGGGCCCTCACTCCCACTGCCCAGGTGTAGCAGGAACTGAAATCTGTCCCCCCCATTCAGCATAACAGTCCTGTTCCCATGGGCTCATTGGTCCTTGCTCAGGGCAGAGCTCGCCCACAAACACTACTGACACTGGGCACAGCAGTATGGCCTCTCCCCTCTGTGCATGCGCTGGTGCTAGGTAAGCAACCACTTGTAGGTGAGGCTCTTGTCACCCAGAGTGCAGAAGAACAGCTTCTCCCCCATGTGCAGGCACAGGTGGTTGGTGAACATGAGGATGTGTACAAAACTTTTTCCCCATGTGCTGGCTGCAGCTGAATGGATTCTCCCTTGCGTGCTTTTGTTGGTGGTTGATGAATGTGCAAGTGTCACTGAAGCTTTTCCCACACCACAGGCAAGAAAAAAAGTGTCTCCCTTGCATGCAGGCGCAGGTTCTTCATCTAGTTTCAGCCTCTAGGAAAGCTCTTCTAATACTGCAGGCAGAACTGCCTTTTGCCTGTGTGCACATATAGGTGCACACAGGCCTGAGCACAGAGCTCTGTGTGAAGTTCTTCTAACCCTGGGTACAAGGAAACGGTTTCTCCCTCACATGCATACATAGATGATCTTAATGCTCATGAGTTTTGGTGCAGTTCTTCTCCCACTGGATGCAAGAGAATGGTTTCTTTCTTGCGTTCACACACAAGTGATGAATGAAGTTGGAGCTCTGCATGAAGTCCTTCCTGCACTGGCTTCAGGAGAATGGCTTCTCTGTGTGCAAGCACAGATGCTGTGTGAGCTTGGAGCTTTGTGTGAAGCTCTTTCCACACCAACCAGAAGAGAATGGCTTCTTCCCTATGTGCACACGCAGGTGCCGTGTGAGTGTCGAGCTATCAGAAAAGCTCTTTCCACACTGTGGCCAGGAGAATGTTTCTCCCGTGTGCATGCATAGGTGTTTGGCAAGTGTGGACCTCTCGATGAAACCCATCCTGCAGTGGGCACAAGGTTAGGAAACAACAGTTTCTCCCTTGTGTGTATGCGCAGGTGCTGCCTTAGTGTGGAGATCTGCGCGAAGCTCTTCCCACACTGGGTGCAGGAAAACGGTTTCTTCCTTGTGTGCACACGCAGGTGACTCACAAGTGTTGACCTCTCACTGAAGCTCTTCTCAGACTGGGTGCAAGAGAACAGCTTCTCCCCCATGTGCATGCATAGACGGTTTGTGAGTTTGGAGTTCCTTATGAAACTCTTCCCACACTGGTCACAGGAGAATGGCTTTTCACCCATGCGCACACGCAGGTGATATGTGAGCGTTGACCTGTTGCTGAAGCTTTTGCCACACTGGCTGCAGGAGAACAGCTTCTCCCCTGTGTGCATGCACAGGTGACTGGTGAGGTTAGAGCTCTACACAAAGCTCTTCCCGCAGTAGCTGCAGGAGAAGGGTTTTTCCCCTGTGTGCACACAAGTGACTGGTAGGTATGGAGCTCTACATGAAGCTCTTCCCGCATCAGCTGCAGAAGGGCTTCTCCCCCCCGTGTGCACATGGAGGTGTTGTATGCGGGAGTATCTCTTGGTGAAAGTCTTCCCACAGTGAGTGTAAGAAAAAGGTTTCTCCTCACTGTGGACATGCAGGTGGCTTGTGAGTTTGCAGCTCTTTGTGAAGCTCCTCCCACAGTGGGTGCAAGAAAATGGTTTCTCACCCATGTGCAACTGCAGGTGTTGAGTAAGTGCAGAGCTGTTGCTCAAACTCTTCTCACACGGTGCAGGAAAATGGTTTCTCCTCCAAGTGCACACACATGTGTGTGGTGAGTATGGAGCTGAGTGTGAACCTCTTCCTACACCAGCTGCAGGAGTACAGCTTTTTGCAAGTGACTTGTGAAATGGGAGCTCTGCATGAAGCTCTTCCCACAGTGGCTGCAGGGGAAGGGTTTCTCCCTTAAGTGCTTGTGCAGATGATAGGTAAGGTTGGAGCTCTGCCTGAAGGTCTTCCCGCACTGGCTGCAGCAAAATGGTTTCTTGTCTATATGAACACGCAGGTGATTGGTCAGATGGGAGATCTATGCAAAAATTTTCCCACAGTGGCTGCAGGAGAAAGGCTTCTCCTGTTTGCACGTGCAGATGCTACATGAGCTTGGAGCTCTTGGCGAAGCTCTTCCAAAATGCAGGAAGGAGAATGGCTTCTCCCATGCATACATGCATGTGTGGCTTTGGAGGTGATCGCACCAGGTGAAGCTCTTCTTGCACAATGGAACAGCTGCTCCTACATGTGCATCACCTCATGAACTCGGAGGTTGCTTACCGAGATAAAGCTCTTCCCACACTCTGGGTAGAGGTGGGGGTGCACCACTGAATGCATTCTCTGGTGCCTGAGGAGAAGGCATGGATGGTGGAAGCTGTCCCCACACTCAGCACACAGCTGGACATTTTCCCTCCCTGTGGTTCCCCTGTGGGCTCCCGAGTTCCTTTTTGTCCCAAAAGCTCTCACCGCGCTCTTCACATATATGCACCCCTGCCTGCAGGGAACCATGTCCTTGAAGCTCTTCAGGTATTTCTGCCCTTCAAATTCTGCCCTGCTCCTTTCAATCTCCACTGTTCTCTGTCCCTGTTTGGTGGGGAGCTGGTTTCCAGCCTGAAACAGCTTCAGGTTGGCAGGCCCTTCCTCATGAGACTGCTGCTGCTCAGCTCTGCCCAGTGACTCAGCATTTGCTGGGAGGAGATGAGACCCCAAAAATTAGTCTTGCTCCAGCTGGTAAAGGGAAAGATCTGCTATTCCTTCATGCTGGGATGTGCCCCAGACCCTGGTTGGGCCCAGGTACCTCTGTGAAAACAAGGGGTCCAATTCAATGTGGACTCTATGTCTCTGGTCTCACAGCTTGTATCCCTTGTGCCTAGTGATGGAGCAAAACGTGGACAATTCTGGTGGAAACAAGGAAGTGCTTGTATTCCCCAAAGAATGAAAGCTTGCAAATCCCAACTGCATCTAGCAGGCATTTTAGACAGCTGGAGGTATTGACCGAATACTGCTTTATTCCTCTGACTGTTCCAGAGAGGAGAAGCAGAGTTCCAGTTCAAACTAAGCAACAGGACTAGTAGCAGTGGGTACCAGAGCACCAGCCTCTCTGCAGCCCAATCCTTAATAGTACCCACAGGGTTTCTGCCAATTCTGATAGGTGTCATGGAGCAATACAAACGAGATCATGCCCTGTCAGAGAGTATAACAGAGGTATGGCTACCGTGGACTGGCCTATCAACTCTTGCATTGCTGAGGGAAGATGGAAACTTAAGCTCACGGTACCCCAAATAACAGATTTGTGCCTCAAATCAAGACAGGCTAGGCTTTGTCCCTAGCCTTCTAGTACTTTCCACTGGGCAGCGCCTCCCATCCATGACAGAAATCCTTGCCAAAATGCCTCCTGAGAGGAGGATGTGAGGATTGAAGGCGGATTTCCTACCTGAAAAGCCCTAAGTAGGGGAAGAATAAGGGATCAGTTGCCTGTCCCTGCATCACTGAACTGCAAGGAGTGCATGCACACACCTGCCTGGACAACACAGATCTGGCTAAGCTGTGCAATTTTAAAACATTGTGGCAGCAGCTCAAGGCAGGTGTTCAAGTTTCCAGCTCCCCCTGTGTATTAAGAGGTTCGCAGATGAGGAAGGTGGGAAGAGGACAGGGATTTTCAAGACTCACTTGGGGACAAGTCCTCAGACAGCGAGCTTTCTCCAGCTTCTTCATCATCACGGATCCAGAGCTCCATCTCTCCTTGCTGGATGCGGCAGATTAGGTCTGGTGTGGGACCTCGATATCCTGTGTTGGGGAGTGTATAGAGGCTGGTTATTCCACTATCCAGTAGGGCTGTGCAAAGGTTCGGTCGCTGATTCGATTTGGAGGAGATTTGGCCTGATTCAGCAGTCAAATCTCCGTATCCGAATCGAATCAGGAGACCCATTAAATCTCTCTGAATCGAATCAGAAGCCTTCGATTCGATTCAGAGAGATTCAACAATTCACCTATAGACACAGCTTTATATGCTTGGAAATACTTCCGGTCCACTTCCCGGCACGCCACCAAGCACACGGTGGGGCCTACCTTTGCTCCTGTGGGACGCTTCATCCACCCCACCATCTCAGCGTTCATAAGCTGCGCCTGGTACCTCAAGGTATGTAGAAAAAACATATAAAGCTGTGTCTATGGCCAAATCACTGATGCTCCAAATCAGAATCAAATCTTCAGATGAGGACAAATTGAATTGGGACAGTGATCTGAATCAGTGAATCGAGTCACTGTCCCCCAAATCAGGCCAAATCCAAATCAAACACTGCCCACTTCACACACCTCTACTATCCAGTGCCCAATTGGGACTTGGATTAAGGATTCAATAGACTCAAATATTCTAATGGAGACTCAAGGGAGGACACTTAGGAAGGAGAACATTTGAGCTAGTGTGGGAGCTCTGTATCCTGTTCTGGGGAGTGTATAGTGTGTGGTTACTCCACTATCCAGTGCCCATTTGGGATTTGGAGAAAGGATCTAATGGACTTTAACATTTAATGGGGTCTCAAAGGAAAACGAAAGAAGAACATTTAGAATAAAAGAGAAGCCACTACAGGTAGAAACCTTCAACAGATTATGGCCTTAGTCACCTGAGTAAGTGGAACAATGGTTACATGAAAGATAAACCATTAAACCCTCTGAAGTATATGTAGGGTAATAAACTCACAGTAGCACCAAGGAAGGTAGGCAGAGATGCAGTGATCTATGATGTGCAAAAAGGAAGACAGAAAATGCTTTTATAGCTTTTCAAGGTACTGATATGAATAGAGACAGTGAACATGTTCATAGCCATTGATCTAAATGATCTGATTAGGGTAATTCCAGGAAAAAAAAAGGAAACGGGTTTATTTTCAATAAAAGTTTGCAAGTGAAGACTCAATGACAGACTGAGGACAACGAAAGCTTGGATATCGGAAAAAAAGCAATTCATTTTGGCTCCATATAGAAAAAGATTAATTAATTAACAACTGTAGAGGGAACTATAGCAGCCTTTTCATCCAATGGGTGGAATCTTTATGAGAGGTGACGTATACATGCACATGTACTTAGGATACAGACTACTGGGTTTGTGGATATGGATAAAAGAAGGAAGACAACACATTTTTCTTAGTAAGAAAGTCAGTATTATGGTACTGGTCCACCCAGTTTCCCAGGAGACGGCTGATGATGATCACATTCAAAAGAGATTGTCATTCAATAAAAATAGGTTGCACAATGACTAAAACCAGAGATATAACCAAATCTCAAAGGCTGGTACCTTGTCAAAACAACATGTTCCCCCACAGTATCATACTTGCGAACTTAGGCCTATTCTCAAAGATAAAATACAGAAAGAAGATATCAGGGAAAGAAAAAAATAGTGGAAGATAGCTTAAACAGAAAGCCTGGGCTTTGTAACAAAATTGACCAACAGTCTAATAATATGGAGAGCTTAATACAGATTTACTTTGAGATTCAGAGATGGTAACTTTACTTACAGCTGCTCAAGATGTATTTGGTAAAACCCAATCACATAAGACACACCATGTGGGAAACAGAGGTTTCATTAGGTTTCAAAGTAAATAGGGAAGTCTTTGATAACAGACAAAAGTGGATTGAGACCAAGTCCTTTATGCAGAAATGACAAGAACTATTACGACAGTAGCAAGAGGATGAGAACACAAATGATATCCTGTCTTCAGACCCATAATGATTCAACAAAAGACTTGGATAATGTTGTATCCAATGCTATTACTGATGAGAAAGGAGGATTAACATGTGATCTGAAACAAATGTTGTGTTTTGAGATTTTATTGAGGAGGGAGAATATCCCAAGGAACATTTGCATCCATTGATGCTGTAATTAAGTTGAAATTCCAATATACAGTGCAAAGGAAATCAGGGAAGTCGTACATAAGTTGAAAGCAAGCAAGAAAAGAAGTTAAATAGGAGGTGCATATATTCAACCACTGGAAGTTCCTTCCTGAAGCATTAGGAGATGAAGGGGAATGGTGGTTGTGTACTTAATGAAGGAAACTTACAAGATAGAAGACTTGAAATGAATGGTGATTAATTATAATATCACTTTTCTCCTTCAAACAGAAAGGGAGTAACTACCAAAGTTCCAATGGCAGGAGAAGAAAAATGACTTAGCCACTTATTCCAAACTGATGATAAGTTATTGCAGCCAGAGTCAACGGGGAACGCACAGATCACGGATACTCAGTTTAGCTTGACAAAAGTAAAGAATGTCACTAATGAATAAGGAAAGCCCAGAACATTAAAAAAATGGCCTTTAGATATAAGGTAAAAAAGCATTTGCGCAGGTCCATAAGGAAGATCTTTAGCAGAAGTCAAAGAAGAAGCACTAGAAAGGAACGCTTGACTACTAAAAGCTATGTAAATCCTTCTCCACATAAATCAGAACAAACACCTGTAATAAAAATGCTTAGGAAGTGAAAAGTGTTTTTCACCAGGGCTCTGCACTCAGCCAGTGTCCCTGTACACAGGGATGGATGTCACCAAAGAAGATCTTAAATCATCTGCACCACGGGTCATGTGATTTTTACAAAGAGATTCCCAGTACGAAGAGCAATTCTAGCAAAAGACAACATCACGGAATGGCAAAGCACGTACTGGTCCACGGTGATGAAGATGCTAGAAAGTAATATGGAGGGAAACTTAGAAGGGCTCTTCATTAGAAATACCCATGTTCCATCACATGGACAAGTGTCGCTAGAGAAGCTGAGGAAATGGAAGAGCCATGGGTTGCAACAGCAACTGCTGCTAATGCCTCCATTGATTACCAGCCAATGCAAGTTAAAAAGGAGGAGAAAGGGGATTAAGGGTAGAAACAGATGTCATCAAACCACCTAGCATGGTGAAGGACCCAAGGAATCCACAATCCAAAGCACCCCAGGCTTTCCTTGCTTAAAGAGATGTGTCCCTGGACTCTCCCCAGCCTGCCTCTTCAAGTGGGGAACACTCAGCTTTCCCTACTTCTAGAGATCCCAGGGGTGTGTCTCCGTAAGTGGACAAATCCTGGTTTTCTGCATTTAATGAGATGCACCTCAAGATTCCCCAGGGCACATCTCTTAAACAGGGGAAAGCCAGGCAGGGATTACAGGGGCCTAATCCTGCCTGGATATTTAAGAGGTTTGCAGGACTGGGCCCTCAAGCCTCCAGAGCAGCTGGAGAAAGTTCCTGCCACAAAGCAGACATCCAGCCACAATTGAGTGGTACAATCCATTACTGGCATTATTGAGGCCATGACTCGTATGCATCTGTGGTGCAAGAGTCTTTTTGCTTCACCTTTGTGCCTCCAACAACTTTTTTTTGGAGGCACAAAGGTGAGCACAGGTGACGTGCATTTCCACCAGAGGATATGTAAACACAAAGTGGACAAGAGACCTGAGCGATGACAGGGCATTGGGGCAAAATTACATTTAAACCACCAGCAAAAAATGCACAACAATATGACTGTAAGGGAACAAGGAGAAGCATGGGACATTTCTGATCTCTCACAGCTCTAGGAGGAAACAAGAATCAGAACGTTACCCAGGGAAACAAGTGCTTGGTAATTCCTCAGCATCTGGTCCTGGTAAAGCCCCTTGTCCGAAGCTTCCAGCAGCTCCCACTCCTCTCGTGTGAAGTACACAGCCACATCCTCAAAGGCCTCCAGGAGCTGCAGTCACAAGCATTACACCATCAGTCTCCTGCTCCAGCCTTCTCCAGCCTAAACAAACCTAGATCTTACTCCTCAGCTGACACACGCTCCACAAAGGGTCAGCTTGGATACAGGTCTAAGGACAGGGCAGTGTGTTTGTGTGTTTTAGCTCACATCATCCAGGGAGCCAGTGCAGCTATTCCTTCTGCCAACATAATGCTGTACCTACAAGGGAGACACTGCCATCATAATGTCACCAGCAGAGACTGCAGTCCAGGAGCCCCAAGTTTCCCATGGCAAACCTGTTTTCACAGCAGTGTCTCACAGGGAGAACACCCTGCCTAGAAGGGGGACCCTGGGAATTCACCCTGCTCCACCAGACACCACCCAGGAAACACCGGCTGTCGGTGACGTAAGAAATCTTCTATTTTCCTCATGAGGGTCTGGGGTGAGGAGCTTTGCAGGCCCCAAATCCCAGGAGATTTACTTCCCAACAAAACAAAGGGAACCACCCTGCCAATATCCTACATGATCTGGGACTCCTACAACCATCCCTGTTATGCATAGCTGTGAAGTGGAAATGAAAGGTTGGGGAAGGAGCAAAGCCAGAAACAGGGAATGGAGATCCCCAATGACCTAGGCTGGGATGAAGCAGGTGGGACTCAGTGGAAACTCAGCCTGAAAGCAGGAGAAAGAGGGGGCTGTGGCATTCTAACTCCATGTACAGAGACAATGATATTACAGCTCCCCAGATCAGTGTCAATTTCCCTTGGACATGTCACACCTGAGGGCTCAGGGCCGAGGGAGAACAGTATGCCAGATATAAGCAACTCTGGGAATTTGTCCTTGATCCCAGTCAGACACTGGTGCAAGGAGACTGGGATTCATTTCCCTTTCTGGCAGGTTTGTGTGTTGCACCTAGGGAGGAAGAATCATCAACACACCTGTAGCCTGGGAGGTATACTGAGTAACACAACAGCGGAGAGGGATCTCGGAGTTGTAGTCAACTCCAAAATGAACATGAGATACCAATGTGATGAAGTAATAAGTAAAGCTAACTGCACTCTTTCTTGCATAAGTAGGTGTATCACAAACAGGTCTAAGGAGGTGATACTTCCCCTTTATGCAGCATTGGTTAGGCTGCAGCTGGAATACTGCATCCAGTTTTGGGCGCCGCACTTCAAAAGGGATGTAGATAACCTGGAAAGGGTTCAGAGGAGGGCCACCTGTCTGGTTAAAGGATTATAAGAAAAACCCTACAAGGGCAGATTGAGGGACCTGAATCTCTTCAGGCCCCCATAAGACAAGGCGGAGAAGTAATATTGTGGCCGTCTACAAGGTCATTGTGGGGGGACAGCAGGAAATAGGGGATACGACGTTTACCAGAGCACCCATTGGGCTAACTAGAAGCAATGGCCACAAACTGAAGGAGAGCATATTTAGGTTGGACATCAGGAAAAAAATCTTTACAGTGAGGGTTGCCAAAATATGGAATACACTTCCAAGGGAGGTGGTGCTGTCCCCTTCCTTGGAGGTATTTAAGAGATTGGACAAACACCTGTCTGGGGTCACCTGATCCCAGCACTCTTTCCTGCCCTGGGCAGGTGGTCAGACTAGACAATCTAATAGGTCCCTTCTGAAACTCAGAAACACTACTCACTCCAAGAAAACTGCCAGCTCAATATCCTGCCATGGCACTGGGTGGGTTGGAGGGACCCTGCTGGACTTAAGTGCAGAGCCCTTCCACCCTTCTCAGGAGGAACCTGGTGGGCTCAGCTGAGGTGACCCTCACCCTGTGCTTTCTGGTACTGGCTCTCTTTTGGGTACCCATGCTTCCAGAGGCAGGGAGCACAGATGCCAAGGGCAGTACTTTCAGTTCCAGCCTAGCAGGTAGCCCTCAAGCCCGCCCTGCTGGCTCCATTTGGATGTAGCCTCTCTTGCTGGTGAAGCTTCTTCTTGTAGCTCTCTCCACTCCTCTAGTTCTTCCCCACATCCCCAACTCTTGCCAGGCTTTACCCTGGCTCCATGCTCACACTCCACTGCAGCCTGTACCTTGCTCGTAGCCACATTCTTTCTCTCCTGTGGGCACCTGCCCTGCTTTTCATGCACTTGGCCTGGCACACGTGTCAGGAGTCCCCTCTCCCCAGATCTTCGTGGGGGTGGCCTCAGCAGTTCCAGGTTCACAGGCCCTTCCTCAAGATGCTGCTCTTCAGCTATGCTCAGGCTCCCTGCACCTGCTGGGTGGAGAATAACATCCACAGGTTGTAGGCCTCACTGGAACATCCATCAATATATACATACTGTTCACACAAAGGCTTTTTTGCTAAAGCACTGGCCAGAGACAGCCTGATCAGCAAACCTGGCTGATGCCTTAACTCGTCATATAGGCAAAACTTGGCATGTGAGCCAGAGAATGGGTGGGGAAGATGGCTGTACAAGGTAGAGAACAGTTCAGTACCAGGATAAGGCCAGAATGGGAACCCCCAAATCAGGATGTGGAGCAAGCCATGGTACAGGATGGATCAAGACAGTCAAGATAATGGTGGAATGTAACATGTAATGTGTCTTTTGACCACTGTAGAAAAAGAGAAATAGAAACGAAGGAATCCTTATATTGGCCTAGGGGAGCCTGCGTGGTGCTATGCCAATGTCTTGTCATGGGCATACGTGCATTAACACCTTGCCTGTCAGACCACTAGTGTGTTAGGGCCACACCTTGTAGACAATAAACCTGGCCAAATATCTGCCAGTGAACTGTGCCTGCGATTGTTCTTTAAGTCAAGATTGGTGTTGGGATCTGCTGATGGTGATTTTTTCCCAGCCCTACAGTCCCTGAGACTTCAGGCCCTGCCAAGTGTTCAAATTCAAGCTGGAAAGAAACCAGCTATAAAGTTGTTATAAATTTTCAAGCACTAGTTTCATTGCTGGTTGGCTCTTAAAGCTGAATGGACATTTTTATGGCATGACAATTACTTTGCACATGTGGCCAGTCTAAGTTAATTGCACAATTGACCAGTAAATTGTTTAATATACACAATGCTTGGCAGGGGCCTTTAACACTGACAACACATCAATAACACCTGACAAGGGTCAGCGATGATGACACATTAGCCTTAGTGCCACTGGCAAAGGCAAAGCCCAGCTACTCCCCCACGTTTGTGTGTGCATAAGCTCACCCACAGGCCTCTATGTATAGGGGAAGGGAGAGTTGGAAAAGTCAAGGTCCCACTGGTCTTCTAAGGCCCCTACTACATGTTACATCTATTACTCAATTAACTGGTGAATCGCACAACAAATTTAGATCAGCTACATGTGCAAAGTAAGACTGGCCAGAAGAGAAGAAAAACTCTCACACCACAAAATGGTTAATCACGCGATAAATCTGGACCAGCCACACACGCAAAGTCATTATTGCCTGATAAAAATGACTACCCAGTTATCAAGAGTGTCAAGCAGCTACAAAGTTAGTGCTTGAAAAATGTCTAACAACGGTATGGCTGGATTCTACCCAGCTTTCATTTGAATGTGTAGCAGGGCCCTTCTGAAAGACCTCCACAGCAATGAAGGAGGGGATGGTCCCCAATGATCTGCCCTTTCTTGTGGGCAACCACAGACATATCTCCCTCCGAGAGACAACAGGAACCCTGGTCCTGCACTAGAATCCACATTGTAGAGGAGGAGGTGGGAAATAAATAGGGCCACTTGCTCCATGGGCTGTTGGTGGCTTTTAGGGGGATGCCAGGAGAACAGGCAACATGCTGAATTGATCCCTAACAAGACTCTCGAGCCGACTAGACTTTTCCACAGACAAGAGGTGCCTCCTGCTGCTAGAAAGGGCAGAACCAGCACCTCTTACCTGCCCCTGGGGAAGGGCCTTGTTTGGGGAAGCAGCCCAAAGAGCTTTCATCTGCCAATGAGTCCAAGGTCTCCTCTGTTTTAGGGGAATCTACAATGGGACAGAAGCCTGGGGTTAACTAAATAAAAACGAACCCAAACTCACTAGGAAAACCCATTGCTCGCACACCCACAACAGCCCATTCTTGGGCACAGAGGGCTCATGGTAGGCATGACAGAGGAGTGACTGGGACTCCAGCATCTGTCATAATCACAGCAGCATTCAGTGTCACCACAAAAACTGCCAGCATCCACTTCCGCAAAGTCCTGCATAGACACTGAGCTTGCTAAAGAGCTGCTGGCTGGTTAAAGCTGAGCAAAACCACTGCAAGTTTTGTCCAAATGCAAACACTGACAAGGACAGCAAGAAGACAGTGTGCAGAGAGAGAGAGAGAGAGAGAAAGAGGGAGAGGGAGAAAGTGTGATAAGGAAAGCCTACCAGTCTGGGAGCATTTGTACAGACAGGGATTTAGAAAAATACTCAAGTGTGAAAACTCAGTTAAACAAATAACCTGTAAATGGCCAGTAGCACAGCAATCACCATGAGGAAAATGATGAATATGCAAGTAACAAAAGGCATAAAATTGTTTGGAAACAAAGTGGTGTTGGACTACTAGACTGTTGGTCTACTAGACAATGCCCCTGAATGTCCCAGTGAAACTCTGGGTGTTCTGATCAGTAGGACAGGGAGCGAGACGTGCTGGCAAGGTGACTGGTGTATTTCTAGGGACGGGAGTGAGTGCTGAATAAGCCTACACAAGTGCAGAGAAAACTCCTGCCTCTGCAGCATTCTCTCTCAGTAGCCCACTGGTTCCCCAATTCCAGGTTTCGGGATAACATGAGGAAGATAAAGGGTCTTGCCACTGGGTGCTGCTGTCATGCCAAAGCTCCTGGGGACAGAGCCAGGTCCTATCGCCCCACAGACTCACAGCAAAAGACCCCAGGCCCCTCAGTTGGGGGCTTAACAGTCAGGCAGGCACTGGCATCTGGGCCCCTCAGTAACCTCTACCCAGGCCCTGGGCACATTACCTGGCTTCTTGTGGGGTGGGAAATACTCTTTAGGGACACAAGGCAGCTCCTTCTTAGGCCCCCGGGTTTCATACTGTCCTGCCTCTTCCAGGGGCATGTGCCCACGATGGGGCTGAAGCCGCTCCGGCAAGGAGCAGAGAGGTTCCCTCAATGCCCAAGGTCCCTCCATGTCCACAGCCACCTCCTCGAGCTGCCTGTGCACTGTGACCTGGGGACGAGACAACCACATAACTGGGAGCCAAGAGAGATGGGGTGGGAAGGAACAGCCTTAGACGCACTGAGACAAGGAGGCAGTATCAATGACCAGAGTGAAACACTCATCTGGAGTATCTCGTCCTCTGTTAGCCCACCCAAAACCCCTTGGCCAGAGCCACCAGCATGGTGCAAGTCATCATGTCATGCCCCCATTCCCAGCTTGGCGCTGCCTGGAGCAGAATAGCCAGGAACTGCCCCAACACTAGCAGCTCCAGCATCTGCTCCTTCCTGCCAGGCAGCACTGGCAGAGCCCCCACAGGTGGCTGCAAACCTCCCCTGGCCTCTGGCCACCTTGGAGCAGATGGCCCAGGCAAAAGGGCTGACCCCAGGGCTACATTTGACAACACAGCCAAATCACAGAAGCACTCACCTGCCAGTGCTGGATGGGCTCCTCCAGCAGCTCCTGCTTGTTCCAATGTGGTGCCGCCCATCTCGGGGATGCTCTGCCTGTCCTAGCTGGGACAGTACGAGGGGCTTTCCTTGCCCTTTCAGTTCTTGCCCTGAGCTCGAGTTCTGCTGAGTCCTGCACCTCCGTCTTCACCAGAGGCTGCAGCAGCACTGGGAAGGGGAGAACTAAGTCTAACACCATCCCCAGCTCAGCAGCCATCTTCTCTGCCTCACCCGAGCCTGGGCCTGAGCTCACTCTCCTGCCCCTCACATGCGGGTCCTGTTGGCAGCGTCCGGGCTCCTGGCTGCCTGTAGGAAGGAGACAATGGGGTTTTATCGTGTGATGGAGGAGCCAGGATTCAAACACATCGCTGTGGCTCCACAGCCCCTCAGCCAGCCCAGGTCACCCAGAGACGTTGTAGAATCTCCAGCCTTGGAGGTTTTTAAGGCCCAGCTTGACAAAGGGTCTAGGGAGGGATGATCCCTTCCAGCCCTAATTTTCTATGATGCCTGGCCCTGGTCCCTTGCGGGGAAAAGAGATTTTAGAAGTATAAATTACCAGAATGTCTACTGTCTATAGCTTAATCTCTCCCCCTCTCAAAATCTCTCTCTCTTTCTATCACTCTTCCTCTCTCTAAACATTTCTCTCTCTGCATCCCTGACTCTCTCTGTCTCATACACATGCAATCTCTCTTTCTCTCAGTCTCCCCCTATCTCCATCTATAACCCATGTCTATAGGTTACCCAAGGGTAATCCCCCCCACAAAAAACATGCACGCACATCTGGGGTAAATTTCACACACAGACATGTACACACACACACGCTTCTCTCCCTCTTGACACACAAGTTGCCTATGGGTAACTTCCCCCCAAAACACATGTACACCCCCCATATACATCTGGGGTAAATTTCACACACACTCTCACTCTCTGTCTCTCTCATATACACAGCAATTACTTAAGGGTAACCCCCCCAAAACACACACACATACATATGTGCACACATATATGCAAGGAAAATGGCACACATGCACGCACACGTTCCAGACACGCATGCGCACACGCGCCCCTCTCTCTGACACAGACACAAGTTATCCAAGGAAGCGGGTCTCAGCCTTCTTTCCTTTGCAGACCCCTAAAAAACGTTGAACGGAGACACGGCGGACCCTTCTGAACCGAAAGCCTGGGCGTCCGCGTACTTCTGACTGCTCAGTCACCTTCTGCGGACCCCTTAGACATAACGTGGCGATCCCCAGGGGTCCACAGACCACAGGTTGAAAACCACTGAATGACAGGTCACCCCCCCCCCCCCCAAACACACACATACACACGTCTGGGATAAAAGTCACACGCGCACACACTCCAAACACATGTACACATAGATATGGGCACTACGCAGAGCACGCACACACACCAGGCACACTACCTAAGGGTAATCCTCCGCCCTCCTTACACACACAGACACACACACACGCTTACTTGTACGAGGGGTACATTTTGTGCATGTGCACACAGACTCCTCTCTTGCACCCCCACCCCCCGGCACACACGTTACCAAAGGGCACCCCCCAACACACGCCCCCCCGCCCCGTGTCCCGCAGCCGCAGGCGCCGCCGGGCCGGACCGGCCTCCACCTGCCTCGTGCAGCCGCAGCCCGCGGCCGCCTCCTCCCATAGCGCTGCGGCCCGGCGGGACCAGGCCGGGCCGAGCCGAGCCGAGCCGAGCCGGGCCGGGCAGCCCCGCACCCCCACAAGGCGCCGGCGCGGCCCCTCCTCCCGCGGGCAGGGCAGGGCCCGGCCCGCCCCGCCGCCCGCCACGGAATGACTGTCAATGACTTAAAAACAGACCGCACCGGTTCAACCCAACGTGGCGCTCGGCGGAGCGCGGACGCCGGCCGCACGGCCACGGCCACGGCCGCCACAGCCCCCGCCGCCGCCATCCGGCCCGGCCCGGCCCTGCCCGGCCGCTCCCTCCCTCGGGGGCAGCGCGGTGCATTGTGGGGCGGGCCCGCGCTGCCGCGCGCGCCCGGAGGTGAGTGCCGGCCGGCCGGCCGGGGGGGGGGTCTCGCGCAGCGCCACCACCTCGGCGCGTGCGTGTGTAACTGTGTGTGCGTGTGCACGGGGGTGCGTCTTGGTGGTCCTCTGCCTGCCTGTGTCTGTGTGCACGTGTGAATCCACGCATGTACGTGCAAATACCTCACAGGCCTTTGTGGGTGAAGCTCGTCCCTCAGGTCTTGCGAAAGGATCTGAAGTGGCGTCAGCCCCCCCCGCCCCCCGTATACAGATGCCTACACCCGTGTATACACGGACCAGCGCCCTCTCCTGGGCTGGCTACAAACAAGAGCTGTCACAGAGCAGGCGAGCCGCCGCCGCCTACCGGGACAGGAGATGGCACCAGCGGGGCAATGTGCCCAAAACATCACCGACGATGCAGCAGCAGCAGCAGCTAAGGTGCCTCTGTGCTTCGGGTGGTCTCGGGAATCACTTGATGTGTGTGTGTGTGTGCATGCGCAAACATCCATGCATGTACATGCAAATATCTTGCAGTGTGATTTCACTATTTTATAAAGTGTAAGTGTATATGTGTTGTGCACACGTGTATATGTATACATATAAATGTATATACGCACACTGCTAGCTGGTGCTTTGTGGGCCCAAGGCCCATGACCCCGCTATGTGTTGACCAGGCCTGTGTCCCAAGGCGCGTCCACTGGCGCCTTGAGGGCAGGTGGGCATTGCCCGAAGTGCTGTGCTCGGTGCCGCCCCTCAGCGCACTCATTTTCAACCTATGACCCTCACTCCCGTCCCTGTTTGGATTTTTTGTGGTCCCAAGCGATCAGTGATGTGCCCTTAGTGACCTCCATCACTAAGAGGGGCTTATAGCTTTGCTAGGTGAGCTTTGCCCACGTCACAGACTGGCACATCAACAGGCCCGTGTCACCGTGGCAGAGAGCAGGGCCTGGGAGGGAGTGACCTGGGTCTGACCAGGGTTTCCTCCACTGCTCCTGTCCCACTTGCAGCCTCCAGCATTTCGGGTCTGGGAAGCTCTGATTCAGAGGCCGTGCCCCTCAGTCCTGTGCTCGGTCTCTTTCTATGCAGATAGAGATATATAAGTATCCAGGCCTCAAAGGTGCACATCTGCCCTGCCTTCTACCTGATTTTAGATTAGCACACCTAACTATGTCTCTCTGCTCAAGGACATGAATGCCAGGGAAGTGTTGCAGGTATCCAGGTTGTAGCCTTATTGGTCTAGAGGAAAAAGTAATCGGGGCTCATGGACAGAGGTGATATCTTTTATTAGACCAACAAGATTTTTGCAAAAAAATATGTTTAATTTCAAGCTTTCGGGCACAAACACTCTTCATCAAGCATCAGAGAAAAGATTGTAACAGTTCTCCTGGGTAGAAATGCAAGTTCATATTTCATAGTGTTGGCTACAAATGTCCAACTCGGGATCCTTAAAATTCTGGTTTATTAGGTGAATTGAAACACTGTAATGAGTTAAATCATAAACCTTGGGGCTGGTCCACACACACACACACACACACACACACACACACAGTAGCAAGCTGTAGTCAGGTATACCTATCCTACAAGCGCTGGAGTCTGTTGTTGAGGCTTCTTTCAGCGTGGTATTATCTTCCAGAAGGGGGTCGCCGGCTGGTCCTTCTGGCTGGACAGGTTTGGTCGAGTTGGAGATCAAGAGGGTGCCACTGAGGGTCACTTTTCACTGCCTTTTATCTGTCCTTGGCAGACTGGTGACTCCCCAGTTTTCTGGTTTGCCCAATCTAGGGGTCATTGACCCTCGTGGGATGCCCCCCGCCAGTGGCTACTGGATGGCATCTGTCAGCCCCAGGGGTCGTCCGCATGTACGTGCAGGTTTGGGAGTCCGTTGATGAGTTTTGAATAGGGCTCTGGGAGCGGTTGATCTGGAGATACTCAGCCCAAAAGTTGGTCCCCAGTGTTGATTAACTCAGGCCAGGGCTTCTAGCCCTTGATCAGTGAGGGTTAGAGATTTCCCGGTTGCTACATTGTCTTCTATTGAGTTCTTCCCTTGGCTGATCTTCAGCTTCCAGGTGTTAAGTGCTGCCTGCTGCTACAGTGTTACACATTCAATAACCTTATACATTCAATCACCGATTCACTCTCTCTTTCAGGGGCCAGCCTGATACAGAGAAGGGCAGATTGATTCTTGCCCTTATTAACATTGTTACAATGTATAACCTACTTATGAAACTAAATACATGCAGTTGGAAGGTGAGGAATATAAAATATAAGCTACAAATGCCATGGCACACAAATAGATGAAAATACCAAACTACAAGGGGAGATACAAAATGCGCACACACAAATTTTAAAACACAATTCCTTATCTTAAAGTGAAAGAAAGAGGAAGGAAGAAAAGGTAGAAAAAGAGAAACATATCCAAAGAGGGGCGAGCAAATGCAGGCAAGAGGAAAAGGGGACTTTCTGCTACAATAGGATTTCACGTGTGCTTTCAAGATGCTGAGGAAGGCTAGATTTTATTTTGTGAATTGGAATGAGAGAGAGATGCTTGATTCGTCTTGTAATCATTAGAATCTTACAACATTTTTGGATTATAATTTCCTCGGTTTGTTGTGTTTATATGTGTGCATGCGCATTTGTGTGCACATGTATGTGTGTACGTATGTATATATAATTTGCTATGTTATAATGTGTGTGTATAAATTTTAATTTGCTATGTTACAAAGTGTGTTTGTGTATGTATATAAATTGTTTGCTGTTATAAAGTGCATGTGTGTATATATATGTATGCAATGCATATAATTAATTTGCTATTTGCATATAATTAATTTGCTCACTTCACATTATAAAGTGTGTATGTATACAATGATTTGCTAGCTATAAAGTGTGTGTACACGTGTAATGTGTATGCGTATAATATATATATGTGCTATGTCAGGGGTTGTCAAGTGGGGGTATGCATACCCCCGGGGGTACTTGGACCAGTTCTGGAGGGTATGCTCAAGCAGGTAGGTGGGGACAGAGCGCCGCCACCTTCCAGGAGCAGGGTTGGGGCAGGGTGAGGGCAGCTGTGCCCCTCTGCAGGGCAGGGAAACTTGCATGCAGCAACCGCTGCCACCACCCGCTAGCTCGATCAGCTTCCCCGCCTCACAGAGGGGCACCACTGCCCTCACCCAGGTTCCCCGCCCTGCCCTGGCCCTGCTCCTGGGAGGTGGCAGCGCTCCATCCCTGCCCACGTGCATGCTGTCCCTGCTTCCCCATTCTGCATGCCACCCCTGCTGCTGGGGGTCCTTTGATTTGATTTTAAAAGGTTGAAAACCCTTGTGCTATGTTATAAAGTGCCTGTTTATGTGTGCGTGTATCTATATATCTCTCTATATAAAATAAATTTGCTACTTTATAGCATGCCTGTGCATGCGTATGTGTATATAATAAATTAGCTATGTTATAAAGTACGTGTGTGTGTATGTATATGTGTATATAAAAATAAATAATGAAGTTGTTGTTATAAAGTGTGTGTAGGTGTCTGTGTATAATTAATTTGCTATGTTATAAAGTGTGTGTGCTTGTGTAATATATAAAACAAATTTGCTATGTATAATGGTGTGTGTGTGTGTGTATAATTAATTCACTATGTTATGAAGTGTGCATGTGCTTTTCTAGGTTATAAAGTATGTATATGCATGTACAATTAAGTTGCTGTGTTATAAATTGTGTCTGTATGAATACTTATTTATTTAGCATATGCAGTTTCAGCATATTGTTTCAGCCATCTCAAGGTGATGTCATCACCAGTGTGAAGAGCTGGAAGGCCACCAGGTAGCATAGTAAATGGACATGGGTCAACAAGGTGTTGACATGGGTCAACAATATTTGAACTTGTCCACAAGGGCATTTTGTGTCATTGTGAAGGCCCCATTGGTATAGGTTTGAGGCACAGTGGCCTTGTCCAATTCAAAAATGGTTGAGAAGTGCCCAACAACGGCATGACCAATTAAATCTTGGTTGACTGATTGTAGGGTCAGAGATGATATGGTTATTGATTGGTGCTTGTGCTGTCCATTCTTCATGCCATCGAGTAAGTAAGGAAAAGTCAAAGGGTTTTAAAAGTGTGGACCATATTGGACATCTTGAGGGGAGCTGAGCTGTTGGTGGGTGGAATATATCCCAATGCACTGGCAGTGTAGGATTATCGCGGGGTCTGGTTAGTAAGCTTACTCCAGCATTTTTTTTTGCAGTGGAGATGAGGGAGAGCAACATTACTGAGACCTGATAACCATAGGAGTGGAGTGGGTTGCAATGTGCCTGACGCAAGACTCATTGTAGCATTCAGTTGGGTGTCTACTAGTTTGCTGTGTGATGGATGAGTCTATACAGGGGCACGGTATTCTGCAACTGAATAACACAAGCGCAAGAGCGGATGAACATAGCGGGGAGGCATTGGCACCTGGAGTGGAGCCTGCAAGTTTGCAAATAGGTTATTCCTTGTTTTTATTTTTAAAGCAGTTTTCTGGAGATGTGATTTATAAGTTCAAGTCCACTCAAGGGTGACTCCAAGGTAAACCGGGTGGGTTTCGAATTTGAGAGTCTGACCATTGAAAGCAGTAGTAAGTTCACAATTAGCACTGGCATTCTGTAGATGGAAAACACTTGAGGCGGTCTTTGAGATGTCGGAGCACTGCCTCAAACAAAATAAACATCAGTCTCATGCCTTTATCATATGTGAGCTCTACATTTGAAAAGTCATGAGCTTGGGTAGCAAAGGCACTTCGATCAGTGTAAATGAATTTTCATGAGCTGGTCACAGGCAGGTCATTAATGTGCAGGTCAAAAAGAAGAGATCCCAGTACTGATCTCTGAGGGAGGCCATTGGTTTGATGTCTCCAAGACCTAGTTTGATTGTCAAGGTGGACTCTAAAGCATCAATCACGTAGTAATAGTTTGACTGGATGAGTGGTCCAATGTAGCAGAATTCCTGATACTTTCACAAGAAGACTTACACACAGTGTCATATGCTGCTGTTAAATCAAGGAAGTCAACACCAGTCTTCAGGATTTTATGAAGGCCGTTTTCAATTAAGGTGGCTAAGGCTAGAACTTGATTGAAAGTGCTCTGGCCACAGCAGAGTCCAGCTTGGTCTGGGCTTAGGGCAGAATCAGTTACTGGAGAAATATGTAGCAGAACTAGTTTCTCAAATGGCTTGTAGCACACACTCAGGAGGGAGCTTGCTGCCACTTGTGGGCAGGAGTGATGTGTCAGGGGGTGCACACCACTTGCCATCCCGCCGCCAGTCTATGATCACCCCTGGCTGACGCCGATGCTGCTGGCGGTGCCTGTGGGTGGTCACCAACCCATGGTTGGTGCTTGCCACCCCCCCGCCCCCCCACCCACAGTGCTGGCAGTGTCTGCGGGAGATCCCCACTCATCGCTGCTATACTCCTGCCACCAGTGGTGCAGCCGTGCCCCACCCCCCCAGCCGCCGGGGGCATGCGCCATTCATGCTTGTGGGTCTTTGCCAGGCTTGGGTAGGCCGGTGGTTTTTGCACAGCATCATGTTGATAGAACATGTTGTTGTCCTTCATGCATAATATGGTTGAAGAAATCAAGCAAAGTCTATCCTGTCTCGGAGGAAAGGCAACAAAAGGGTACAGCAGCCCCCTTGGCTCTCCAGTGAACTAGCGGACCTCCTGCATCTTCAAAGGAAGACCTACAAAGGATGGAGGACCGGATCCACCTCCAAGGAGGAATACTCTGCTCTGGTCCAGACCTGCAGGGAGCGAACCAGGAAAGCCAAGGATGCGAATGAACTACAAGTATCAAAGACAATAAAAAGTCCTTTTTTAGATATGTGAGGAGCCGAAGGAAAAGCACGGGCAACATTGGACTCTTGCTAAACCAGATGGGACAACTGACAATTGACGCCCAGGAAAAATCAAACTTGCTAAATGGGTACTTTGCATCAGTTGTTCACCAATCCCATGGGACACCCCTGCCCATTATGGGACAGGGAAGCCCGGGTGAGGGAGATTCCTTACCCTCCGTCAATGCTGACCTCATGAAGGAACACCTTGAGAAGCTGCACACCTGACAGTTTACACCCCAGGGTACTCAAGGAGCTGGCGAGCATCATAGCCCAGCCCCTGGCACGGATCTTCAAGAACTCCTGGTGCTCTGGTGAAGTGCCCAACGATTAGAGGGCCAATGTGGTGCCTGTCTTCAAGAAAGGGAGGAAAGTGGATCTGGCAAACTACAGGCAAATCAGCCTGGCCACTATCCTGGGGAAGGTCTTGGAAAAGATTATCAAAAAGGCCATCCTTAACCGACTGGCCGGCGGCAACATCCTGAGGGATAGTCAGCATGGGTTTGTTGCGGGTAAGTCTTGCTTGACCTATCACCTGGACAAGGGAGAAGAGATTGATGTCATATATCTTGATTTTAAAAAAGCCTTTGATCTGGTATCCCATGATCGTCTCTTGGCAAAACTGGCTAACAGCGGCCTCTGCCTCACCACGATCTGCTGGCTGGGGAATTGGCTCCATGGTAGGACCCAGAGAGTGGTGGTTGAAGGAACTCAATTGTCCTGGTGCGCGGTCACCAGTGGGGTCCCCCAAGGCTCTGTCCTTGGGCCTATATTATTTAACATCATTAATGATGTAGATACTAGTGTCAGAAGTGGATTGGCCAAGTTCGCCGATGACACCAAACTCTGGGGTAAAGCGTCCACACCTGAGGACAGGAGAGTGATCCAGGCTGACCTTGACAGGTGCAAGAAATGGGTGGATGAAAACCTGATGGTGTTTAACACCGATAAATACAAGGTTCTCCACCTTGGGAAGAAAAACCTGCAGCATGCTTATAGGCTCGGCAGTGCTACGCTGGCTAGCACTATGGATTAAAGGGACTTGGGGGTCAGGATTGACCACAAGATGAACATGAGCCTTCAGTGTGATGCTGTGGCCAGTAAAGCTACCAAAACGCTGGCTTGCATCCATAAATGCTTCTCAAGCAAATCCCAGGACGTCATTCTCCCATTGTACTTGGCCTTGGTGAGGCCGCAGCTGGAGTACTGCATCCAGTTTTGGGCTCCACAATTAAAAAAGAATGTGGAGAAGCTTGAGAGAGTCCAGGGAAGAGCCACGCGCATGGTCAGAGGTCAGGGAAGCAGACCCTACGATGAGAGGTTGAGAGGTATGGCACTCTTCAGCCTGGAAAGCACAGGCTCAGGGGTGATCTGGTGGTCACCTGTAAGTTTCTCAGGTGTGCTCACCAGGATCTGGGGGAACATCTGTTCACCAGAGCACCCCAAGGGATGACAAGGTCGAATGGTCACAAACTTCTCCAAGACTGTTTCAGGCTGGACATAAGGAAGAACTTATTTACTGTCTGAGCCCCCAAGGCCTGGAATGGCCTGCCGCCGGAGGTGGTTCATGTACCTACTTTGAACGCCTTCAAGAGACATTTGGATGTCTATCTTGCTGGGGTCCTATGATCCCTGCTGACTTCCTGCCCCTGGGGCAGGGGGCTGGACTCAATGATCTTCCGAGGTCCCTTCCAGCCCTAGTGTTTATGAATCTATAAGAGTCGAAGCCAATTATGAGCTCAAGGACCGAGATGTTTCAGAAAGTCTGGGTGCATGTTGTCATAGCTAGTTTCAGTGCCAGATTTTAAATTGCACAACACAGAGTTGAGTTGTGTTGGTGAAAAGGTTTGTGGAGGATCTAGGTTCTGAACATTTTGATGGAAATAACACAATTCTCCATGTATTTTTCACTCAAAATCCTTGTTGTTTTGGGGTTCTCATCACTTTCAGAATGTGGCTGGCAATGGAATTGGCTAACACAGATGGTCAAGTTTGGGTTTCAGGGATATTGAGATGCTCCCAGGTGGCGAATGAGGCCCCAACTCCTCCAACTGGAGTGACATAAATTCAGTCATGAAGTTGAGTCCTCCCAGCAGTTCTGATGAGCAGCATCGAGTGATTCAAGCAGGTGATCTGCAATATCTGGATTGCCATATTTTTCATACTTACCTAATAGAGCAGCACACTCTCCATCTAAGCAAGGAGCTCACAGGGGGTGAAATCCTCTGGTAGCAGAGGATTGTGCTTATAGAGGGGATCAGAGAAATATTTACAAACTTCATCAGCTGGGATGTTTTGCCATAAGATGGTAACAATGGATCGTTGAAGAGTCTCCATGAATAGGGACCAATTGACTTTCCTGAAGATCTGTCTGGGGTTTTTATCCATTTAATGGACGATGGTGGCTGTGTGGAAGGTCATCAAGAACAATGCAAGATGCTGGTTGTGGGTGGCTGTTGGCTGATGTAACTCAACATATGTCAGGGGAGTGAGTAATCTTGGTCCTATCTTGCTGAGCAGAAGGTGCCCCACTTTAGAGTCATGGATCAGGGCAAGGTCATTGCTGGATGCTCAATTTTGTAACAGGTCACTGTCTTCATTTGAGTGTGAGTAACCTGAGTCTATGTGGTGGCTATCAAAATCACCAACATATATGGCTGTGTGAGGGAGAGATGGAAGAGGGCAGTTCCCCCAGGTTTTGCTTGGTGATTTACTGACATTTGCAATCCTGAAGCTTCCAACTTTTGTGACATCACAAGGATTAGTGGATAAGGTAGGGTTGCCTTAGAAAAGTTGGTACAGACATAGGTGGCTCTCCCGTATTTTGCATGAAGGGTGTAGCATATTAAATAAATTTGCAATGTATATAATTAATTTCAGGAATGATGCATGCCTCTGGAGGGAGGGGTGGCACGGTGACCGCCCGCAGGCGGCAGTGCTGGGGGTACAGTGGCAGCAAGTGGGCAGCTCCCGCAGGTGGCCACAGCATTGTTGGCAGCAGGGGGTGGGAGGGTGGCAAGTGCCAATCAGCGGTCGGCAACCACCTGCAGACGCTGTTGACAGCATCAGCAGCGGCCAGTGGTGATCAGGGACCACCTGCTGATGCCGCTGGTGGTGTTGGCACTGAGGGAGTGGGGTGGCAACCGACAACCGCCCGCAGATGCTGCTGGCAGCGTTGGTGGTGCTTGTCGGGGTGCACTGCCAATTTCAGGGGGTGTACATGCACCTGGGTGCACCCCCTATGCATTGCCAATGATTAATTTGCTAGGTTAGAAACTGTGTATATGTATATAATTTGCTGTTATAAAGTTTATTTGTATATGTGTATTTATATATAAAATGTGCTATGTTGTAAAGTGTGTGTATATGTATAAATATGTACTATATATACAAATTTAGTTTACTATGTTGTAAAGTGTATGTGTGTGTATTTTTTTTGCTGTTATAAAGTGTGTGTGTGTGTGTGTGTGTGTGTGTGTGTGTACATTATGTGTGTGTGTGTGTGTGCGCGCGCGCACACACACACACACACACACACACGTGCGTGTGTATATAATCTATATATATGAAATTTGCTCACACACAAACTCAGAGCCAGTATCGTGGACTCTGCATGTAAGACCAGTGGCATCTGTCCCTGAGCCAGGCAGTGCAGTTTCTGTGGAGGGAGCAGCTGCCTTACTATTCAAGAGAAACCCATCCAGGATCAAGCACGATTCACCAGTCAATTCTGTAATATATGTAACATGTAACAGGGGCCTTAGAAGACCTGCGGGACTTGGACGTTTCCATCTCTTTCCTCTCGCGTACCCTGAGGCCTGGGGCTGACTTAGGCAAATGCCAACATGGAGGAGTAGCAGAGCTTTGCCATTGTTGGTGTCACTAGAGCTAACGTGTGTCCTTGCCTGGTGTTATTGATGTGTTGTTAGTATCTCAGGCTGCTGCTGCACGTTTCATATATTATGCAGTTTACTGGTTACTTGCCCAATAAATTTAGACTGGCCACACATGCAAAGTAATTATCACACAATTTATGAGAAGAGGTTGAGGGAACTGGTTTTATTTAGTCTAGAGAATAAAAGACTGAGAGGGGATTTGATATCAGCCTTTAACTCTCTGAAGGTTGGTTCCAAAGAGGAGAGAGCGAGACTGTGTTCTCCACGGTGACAGATGGCAGAATAAGGAGCAATGGTCTTAAGTTGCAGCAAGAGAGGCTTAAGTTAAATTTTAGGAAAAACCTTCTCACTAGGAGGGTGGTGTAGCACTGGAACAAGTGACCCAGAGAAGTGCGGGTATCTCCATCCTTGGAGGTTTATAAGACCCGGCTAGACAAAACCCTGGCTGGGATGATCTAGTTGAGGATAGTCCTACTTTGGAAGAGGACTAGATGTGACCTCCTGAGGTCCCTTCCAACCCTAATTTTCTATGATTCTAATTCACTGGTTAGTAGTGCAATAAATTTAGACCAGCCATACATGCAAAGTAATCATCATGTCATAAAAATAACCATTCAACTTCAAAAAGAGCCAACCAGCTACATCATTAGTCTTTGAAGATCTGGAACAACTTTATAACTGGTTTCTATCAAGCTTGAATTGGAGTGTGTGGCAGGGCCCAAAGTCTCGGACTGTGGTGCCAGCAAAAAGTCACAGCTGAGACCCAACACCAGTCTTGTCTTAAAGAATGAACACAGGCTTGGTTTGATGGCAAAGGTTTGACCAGGTTTGGCCTTAACACACTCCTGTTCTGACAAACAAGGTGGTAACACACATATGCCCGTGACAAGACATTGGCACAGTACCACACAAGTTCCCCTAAGCCAATACAAAGTTTTCTTCATTTCTAATTCTCCTTTTATACTGTAGTCAAAACACTTTATGTGTTACCAATATCTTGACTATCTTGAACCATGGGCTTGCTCCACATCCTGATCTGGGGGTTCCCATTCCAGCCTTATCATCCTGGTACTGGATCACCTTGTACTACTCTACCTTGTACAGCCATCACCCCCTCCCATCCTCTGGCCCACATGTCAAGAGTTGCTTATATGAGTTCAGGCATCAGCCAGGTTTGCTGAACAGACCTACTTTGGTCAATGCTTTAGCAAAAAATAGCCTTTATGGGAGCAGTATGTATATATTGATGGATGTTCCAGCGAGGCCTATGACCTGTGGATGCTCTTCCCTTCCCAGCAGGTGCAGGGAGCCTGATCATAGCTGAGGAGCAGCCTCTTGAGGAAGGACCTGTAAACCTGTTGATGCTGAGATCATCCCCAGGGAGATCTGGGGAGAGGGGACTCCTGACACCTGAGCCAGGCTAAATGCATGAGAAGCAGGGCAGGTGCCCACAGGAGGGAGAGAACATGGCTGTGAGCAAGGTACAGGCTGCAGTGGTGTATGAGTGTGGAGCCAGTGCAAAGCCTGGCAAGATTTGGGGGAGTGGGGAAGAGCCAGAGGAGCAAAGAGACCTGAAGAGCCACAAAAAGAAGCTTCACGAGAAAGAAAGGGTGCATCCAAATGGAGCCAGCAGGGAGGGCTTCAGGGGAAGCAGGAGCTCACTGCCAAGTACAGATAGCCTGGGAGACTGGGACTAGAAGTGCTGCCTTCAGCACTGGTGGGTCCAGCACTCCCTGCCTCTGGAAGCACTGCCTCAGTTTCCCCTAAGAGAGCATTTTAAGACTGGGGGTCCAGGAGAGAGTCCCTCTGGGCACTTTGTGACACCCAGCCAGTACCAGGGAGCAGGGGATGAGGGTCTCCTCAGCTGAGCCCACCAGGTTTCCCCTGAGAAGCATGGAGGGGCTCTACATCTAAGTCCAGCAGGGTCCCTCTAGCCCAGCTACTGCCAGGGCAGGACAATGAGCTGGCAGTTTGCTAGGAGTGAGCAGTGTTCCTTAGTCCTGGAGGGAAATCCAGGTTCAATCTATGAGAACAGGAAATGTACCCCAATCTCCTTGCACCAGTGTCTGACTGGGATCAAAGAAAAATTCCTAGAGTTGCTCATATCTGGAGGACCCCACTCCAACCCCACAGGTGTGACTTGTGCCCAAGGACAATCGGCACTTTTATGTTCTTCATCTCTGCATGGAGTTGGAAAGCCACAGCCCCTCACTCTCCTGCTTCAAGGCTGAGTTTGCACTGAGTCCCGTCTGCTCCAGCCCAGCCCACTAGGAATCCTCATTCCCCCTTCCTGGCTGTTGTTTCCTCTGCCCTGCATTTCCACTCCATGGCCAGACACATGAGGGATGGATGTAGCAGCCCCAGAACACGTAGGACAGTGACAGGGAGGTTCCCTGAGTTTTATGGGGCAGTAAATCTGGGATTTGGGACCTGCAGAACTCCCCACCCCAGAGCCTTGCAGGGAAAAGAGAAGACTCCTGACAGGCAGGGCATTCTCTGTGAGACACTGCCATGAAAACAGATTCCCCAGAGGAGACTCGGGGCCCGTGGACCACAGTGTCCACTGGCATTGTTCCAAGGGCAGTACCTACCTTATTGGCACAGCATATACTGGTAGAGGTAATAGCTGCGTTGACTCCTTGGAGGACTTGAGCTAAAGCAGACAAATGCACAGCTCTGTTCTTGGAGATGTGTCCAAGCTGACCCTTAGCTGGAGCAGCTGTCGGCTGAAGAGTAAGACTCAGGTTTATGAAGACTGAAGCAGGAGATGCTGATGGTGTAATGCTTGTGACTTGCAGCTCGCGGATGTCTTTGAGGATGTGGCCGTGTACTTCACACAGGAGGAGTGGGAGCTGCTGGAAGCTGGAGACAAGGTGCTTTACCAGGACCAGATGCTGAGGAATTACCAAGCCCTTGTTTCCTTGGGTAATGTTTTAAGTTTTATTTCCCCACCCAGAGCTGTGAGATCAGAAATGTCATATCCTCATGCATTTTGGCTGGTGGTTTGAATGCAGTTTTGCCCCACTGCTCTGTTGTCATTCAAGCCTCTTGCCCTCTTCGCATTCTCATATCCTCCACTGTTGGTTTCAGATACCTTTGCAGGGGTCTTCTCCTTGGTGTAACCCCTGCTGTTTCCATATCCAGCAATTTCTTTGCAAGATGATCTGCCTTTGCCATCCCATCGTATTTGTATCATCTTCAATTCATTCACCAACAAGCTTCCCCTTGGGGAATTGGTCCATCCTTCTCATTCTTTTTTTGTCCAAAAGCTTAACAATCCCAGCATGCAGTGCACATTTCAGGTGGAAACAAATGTCACCTGTCCTGACCCTTGTGCCTCCAAAAAAAATGTTTATGGAAGCACAAAGACAAAGCAAAATGACCTCCATACCCTTTGTTGTGCTGCAAATACCTAAAATTGTTAGCCACAACAATGCTGGTAATATATTGTGCTGCTCAACTGTGTTGGACATCTGTTTGCTTGGTGGTGGGAGAGCTCCTTGCACCCTTCAGCTGCCTTGGCCTGCTACTCTGGAGGCTTGAGGGGCCCGATCCTGCAAATCCCATGAATTTCTGGGCAGGATTAGGCCCCTGGAGCCTCTGCTCAGCTTTCCCTTCTTTAAGAGACATGCCCTAGGGAATCTTGGGGTGCATTTCAGTAAATGAAGAAAGCCAGGATTTATCCGTGTGCGGGCCAGGGAGCGGTCCGAGGCCCTCGGGGGGGGGGGGGGGGGTTTGCACGGCGGGCTGTGGCCAGCAGCCCGGACACACCGGGTCGGGGAAGACAGGCGGCACGCTAGAATTAGGCACGGACGCTTAGCGGTTGATTAAAGATTATTTTACTTACACCGAAGATGGTCGCGGTGCAGGCAGGAAAACTTGCTTGAGTTGCAGTTACAGACAGAAAAGAAGAGAGGAGGACTAGAGTTCCTTCCCGTGAACCTTCTAGCCCAGTCCGGTTGAAGGCTCTAAACCGTGAGCCCGTTGTGTCAACCGAAGAAAGTTACTCGAAGCAAAGAGCTCTGGATACACTCACATGAAGTTTGCTAGGCTCCGTGGAACTTGCGCGCAGGGAAGGGGTTCGTAGAGGGATCGTTCGGCAATGGGGAGAGGCCAGAGGTTGATCAGACCTCTATAGCCGCCTTGAGATATATGCTGGGTTCAGTAGGCTCCGCAGCACTTGGAGATCTTCACGAGACGTGAAGTTCTCCTCCTCCTGATGGTTGTGGAGTCCTCCAACTTGGGCGGAAACCGCTCAAGCCTCTTATACGGCTAGCAAGCCAATCACTAGCCACCACGTGGGAATAATTTAGAACTGGCCAATAGTGGGATATAAATTTTCATACAAATGGCGGGAACTCTTTGCACTGTGCATTTCTCTTTTGTAATCTAGAAATGCACCCTGCAAAGAAAGCTACTAGTGGCGGGAAATAATTTAGCAGTGCCGAAGCGCACACAAACAAAAACCACACCCTTGGGTTGTGACAGTCCATACGTAGATATACACCCATGGGATCTCTAGAAGTGGGGAGAGCTGTGGGTTTCCCACTTGAGGTGACAGGCTGGGAAGAGTCCAGGGATGTATCTCTTTAAGCAGGGAAAGCCTGGGGTGCCCTGGGTATGGAGGAGACCTATGGATTCTCTGGCCTTGGATTATGGATTTCCTGAATGCTCCACTGTACCAGGCAGTTTGGTGACATCTGTTTCTACCCTCAATCCCCTTTCTCCTCCTTTTTCACTTACACTGGGTAGTAACCAATGGAGGCATTAGCAGCAGTTGCTGTTGCAGCCCATGGCTTTACCATTCCCTCCCCTTCTCTAGTGACACTTGTCCATGTGATGGACCACAGGTACTTCTAATGAGAAGCCCTTCTAAGTTTCCCCCATATTACTTTCTAGCATCTTCATCCCTGTGGACCACAGCTTGCTTTGCCATTCTATGATGTTGTCTTCTGCTAAAATTGTTCTTTGCATTGGGAAGTCTCTTTGCAAAAATCGCATGACCTGTGGTGCAGATGATTTAAGATCTTCTTTGGTAACACTCATCCCTGTGAGTAAAAGGGAGTTGGTTAAGGGCAGAGCCCTGGTGAAAACCACTGTTCACTTAATGACAGGTTCTTGTTCTGATTTTATGTGGAGGGGGATGTACGTATCTTTTAGTAGTCTGGTTTCCTTTTCTGATGCTTTCTTCTTCCTCAACCTCTACTAAAGATCTTCCTTGGGGACCTGCGCAAATGCTTTTATTTTTTCCAGACGTCTGAAGGCCAATTTATTGTTTTCTGGGCTTTCCTTAATGATTAGTGACACTCTCTTTCCTTTTCTCAAGCCCCAAAGTGATTATCCCTGATCTGTTTGTTGCTGTTGACTCTGGCAACAATAATTGATCATCAGTTTGGCAAGTCTGGCTAGGTCATATTTGTTCTCCTGTCATTTGAACTTTGGTAATTACTCCCTTTCTGTTTGAAGGAGAAAATAGATATTATACTTAGTCTTCGTTCATTTCAAATCTTCTTTCTTATATTGTTTCTTTCATTAAGTACAAAACCACGATTTCCCTTCATCTTCTAATGCTTCAGGAGCTTCCACGGGTTGAGTACATGAACCTACTACTTAACTTCTTTGCTTGCTTGCTTGCTTGCTTGCTTTCAGTTTAATTTACCACTTTCCCAATTTTTCTCTGCACTGTCGGCTGGAATTTCAACTTTATTCACAGTGTCAGTGGCTCCAAATGTTCTCTGAGACGTTCTCCCTCTCAATAAAATTTCAAAACGCAAGATTTGTTTCAGATCACATGTTAATACTTTTTTTGCATCACAAATAGCATTGAATACAACATTATTCAAGTCTCTTGTTTAATCATTATGGATTTAAGACAGCATATCAATTGTTTTTCATACTCTGTAGTGTCCAGCTCTCCATACAAGCCTTTCAGTGCTGCTTCTTTTGCTACTGCTATTTGTATAGCTTTTGTCTTTTCTGAATATATGACTTGATCCAAATCTACTTCTGTTTCTTCACAAAGACTTCTCTATTTACTGTAGGTAAAGCAACCTTCCCTGAATCTCATAGTGAATCTGCATTAAGCTCTCTATTTTATAAGACTATTGGTCAACTTGGTTACAAAGCCCAGGCTTTCTGCTTACACTGACTTCCACCATTTCTTCCTTTCCCTGATGTTTTCTTTATTTTACCTTTTTGAGAATAGGCCAAAGACAGCAAGTACGATACTGTGTAGGACCTTGTTGCTCTCACAAGGTGTCACTTTTGAATTTGGTTATATCTCTACTTCTGTTCATTATGCCACCTATTTTTATTTGAATGACCATCTCTTCTAGAGGTAACTTTATCAAATTATTTTCCTGGGAAACTGCATTGACTGGTGCCATACTATAGACCTTTTCATTCTGTAAAAAGTGCGTCTTCTTCCTTCTTTTATCCATATCCCTAATGCAAACAGTCTATATCCAAAGCACATATTCAGCTATGGATCACCTCCTGTAACAATCCACCCATTGGATGAAAAAGCTGCTGTAGTTGCTTTTACAGTTGTTATAACATCATCCCTTTCTATGCAGTGTCAAAATGAATTACTTTCCTATATACAAGCCCCCATTGTCATTATTCTGTCATTGACCTTTCACTTTCAAGACTCATCACTGTAAACTTTTATTGAGAATAAACACATTTCTGGGGGTGGGGGGTTGCCTAGAATTACTGAAATAAGATCAGTTCAATAGATGGATATGAATATATGCAATGTCTCTGTTTTCAAATCAGTATCTCAAAAATATGTAAAAGCATTCCCTTTCTTCCTCCTTGCATATCACATATCACTGCATCTCTGCCTAAGTTCCTTGCTGCCACTATGAGCTTTTGGAGGAGATGATGATTTATATTTCATACAAACATCGTTGCACTTGCTTTGGTGGCCAAGGCCATGATCTGTTGAAGGTTTCTGCCTGTAGTCACTTCTCTTTTATCCTGAATGTCATCCTTTCCTTTTCCTTTGATTCCCCATTAAAATGTTTGAGTTCATTGGATACTTTTTCCAAATCCCAATTGGGCGTTGGATGGTAGAGTAAACACCTTCTCTGTACTCCCCAACACAGGATATCAAGGTCCCACACCAGACTTAATCTGCCACATCCAGCAAGGGGAGATGGAGCTCTGGGTTTGGAATGATGAGAAAGCCAAAAAAAACGCATTTTCTGAGGACTTGTCCCCAGGTGAGTCTTGAAAATCCCCAACCTCTTTCCAGCCACACCTCAGCTCTGAACCTCTCTATATCCAGGGGGAGCTGGAAACCTGAACACTTGCCTTAAGTTGCTGCCACAAGGTCCTGATATCACACAGCTTAGCCAGATCTGTGTTGTCTAGGCAGGTGTGTATACCCACTCCTTGCCATTCAGTAATACAGGGACAAGCACCTTATCCCTTATTCTTTCCCTGCTTAGGGCTGTTCAGGTAGGAAATTCACCTTCAACTCTTCATATCCTCCTCTCAGGAGGCGTTTTGTCATGGAAGGGAGGGGCTGCCCACAGGGAAGTACTAAAATACTAGGGACAAAGCCTAGCCTGCTATCTTGATTTGAGGCACAAATCTGGTATCCCTGGGGGTACCATAAGCTTAAATTTCCATTTTCTCTCAGCAATGCAGGAGTTGATAGGCCAGCCCAAGGTAGCCATACCTCTGTTGTGCCCTCTGGCAGGGCATGATCTTGTTTGAATAGTCCCATGGCAGCTATTAGAGTTGGCAGAAACTTTGGGGGTGGCTGTTAAGGATTGGTCTATAGAGAGGCTCCAGATCTGTTACCCACTGCTACTAGTCCTGTTGTTTAGTTTGAACTGGAACTCTGCTCCTTGTCTCTGAAACAGGGGAATAAAAGCAATATTCAATCAATACCTCCAGTGGTATGAAATGCCTACTAGGTACAGTTGGGAGTCACAAGCTTTCATGCCTGGGGTAGGGGGATAGAAGCATCTCCTTGTGCATAGGTGATGTGTAGGGGGTGGGGCACAGACCCCCCCCCCCCCCCCAAGAGCTCTGGTGACCCCCCACGAGAGCAAGCACTCTGGCTGATAGGGGGGCATGGAGAGCACTCGTGCCCCCCGTAAAATTGGCTCTGTCAGCGGGACATGGGTGGCACTTCCGCTGTGCTGCTGGCATACTCGGTGACTAGCTGTTGGGGACCACCCCCTGCCACCCCCCTCACCACACACACACACACACACACACACACACACACACACACACTGGTTGCCACGATTGGCTGCTGGGGACCCGCCCTCCCCACCCCTGGTTGCTGCGATCAGCTGCTGGGGAACCTCCCCCTCCCAGTTGTGCCCCACCAGTGCCCCCCCGGACTCAGGAGGCCCCCTGTCACCCATGTCTTTGTGTTTACCAGAATTGCCCATGTTCTGCTCCACAACTGGGGCACAAGGGATGTAACCTATGAGACCTGAGACCCAGAGTCCATGTGGAATTGGACCTCTTCTCATACACAGAGGAACCTAGGCCCATCCAGGGTCTGGGGCACATCCCAACAAGGGATAATCGCAGATCTTTCCTTTTGTCAGCTAGACAGGGACTAATTTCTGGGCTCTTGTCTACCCAACAGATACTGAAACACTGGGCAGAGCTGAGCAGCAGCAGCCTCATGAGGAAGGGCCTACCAACCTGAAGCTGTTTCAGGCCAGAAACCAGCTCCCCCACCAACAGGGACAGAGAACAGTGGAGATTGAAAGAAACAGGGAAGGATTTGAAGGGCAGAGAAACCTGAAGAGCCCCAAGGGCATGGGTTCTGGCAGGCAAGGGCTGCATATATGTGGGCTGCCCAGTGAGAGCTTTTGGGACAAAGAGGAACTTGGGGCCCACAGGAGAGCCCACTGGAGGGAGAATGTCAAGCCTTGTGTTGAGCGTGGGGACAGCTTCCACAATCCATGCCCTCTTCTTGGGCACCAAAAAATGTACTCAGGGGAGCACCCCCATCTCTGCCCAGAGTGTGGGAGGAGCTTTGTCTCCCTAAATGACCTGCGAGTGCATCAGGGCATACACATGCAGGAGCAGCTATACCGCTGTGCTGAGTGCAAAAAGAGCTTCACTAGGTGGGATCACCTGCGAAGCCACACATGTGTGCATGTTGGGGAGAAGCCATTCTCCTGCCTACAGTGTGGGAAGAGCTTCACCAAGAGCTCCAGTCTCACACAGCACCAGTGCATGCACACTGGGGAGAAAATGTTATTCTGCAACCAGTGCGGGAAGAGCTTCACCGAGAGCTCCAAACTCACCAGTCACCTGCGTGTGCACACAGTGGAGAAACCCTTCTCCTGCAGCCAGTGCAGGAAGAGCTTCACCTACAGCTCTAGTCTCACCAATCACCTGCGCATGCACACGGGGGAGAAACCTTTCTCCTGCAGCCATTGTGGGAAGAGTTTTACCCAGAACTCCAATCTCACTGATCACCTGCGTGTGCACACGGGAGAGAAGCCATTCTCTTGCATCCAGTGTGGGAAGAGCTTTACGCAGAGCTCCAATCTCACCAATCACCTTCGCATACACACAGGAGAAAAACCCTTCTCCTGCAGCCAGTGTGGGAAGAGCTTTTCCAAGAGGTCAATACTTAGTAACCACTTGCGTGTGCACACAGGGGAGAAGCCGTACTCCTGCAGCCAGTGTGGGAAGAACTTCACTGAGAGCTCCACACTTGCTGTGCACGTGCGTGTGCACACAGGGGAGAAACCCTTCTCCTGCAGCCAGTGTGGGAAGAGCTTTGCGGAGAACTCCAAACTTGCCAATCACGTGCGTGTACACACAGGGGAGAAACCATTTTCTTGCAGCCAGTGCGGGAAGACCTTCACGCAGAGCTCCAACCTCACCAATCACCTGCGTGTGCACACAGGGGAGAAACCCTTCTCCTGCACACATTGTGGGAAGAGTTTTACCCAAAACTCCAACCTCACTGATCACCTGCGCGTGCATACGGGGGAGAAGCCATTCTCTTGCACCCAGTGTGGGAAGAGCTTTACGCAAAGCTCCAATCTCACCAATCACCTCCGTGTGCACACAGGAGAGAAACCCTTTCCCTGCAGCCAGTGTGGGAAGAGCTTCTCCAAGAGGTCAACACTTACAAACCACCTGCGTGTGCACACAGGTGAGAAGCCATACTCCTGCAGCCACTGTGGGAAGAGCTTCACTGAGAGCTCCTCACTTGCTGTGCACATGCGTATACACACAGGGGAGAAACCCTTCTCCTGCAGCCATTGTGGGAAGAGCTTTGCTGAGAGCTCCAAACTCACCAATCATGTGCGTGTGCATACAGGGGAGAAACCATTTTCTTGCAGCCAGTGTGGGAAGAGCTTCACACAGAGCTCCAACCTCACCAATCACCTGCGTGTGCACACGGGGGAGAAGCCGTACCGCTGCCTCCAGTGCCAGAAGTGTTTCCAGCAGAGCTCTGCCCTGAAGAAACACCAGCGAACCCACGGGAACAGGATCATTGTGCTGAATGGGGGGCAGTTTCCCTCATCCTCCTTGGGCAATGAGTGTAAGGGTTCAAATTGTGGATTGTAATGCCCCCAGCTTCTTCCTGCTTCCATGTGGAGTGTCTCACATAGGAAGTTCTGGTAGCATCTGGTGACAGCTGGGACAGAGAAGACAACAGGTAAGATTTAAGTGATGGAGCCAGGTAGCAGAGAGGATAGAAGTGGGGAGACCCAATACCAAAGTTGCCCGGAAAACGGACAATCTTTCTTGAACTGTCAAGTCCTAGGCTACTACCACCTGTGGTAGCAAGGTGATCACTTCCTTTTCCTTCCTGTGGTGTTTAGGGCACTTTATTGTCATCAGTTTTTTACTGTCTTGATTATCTTGTCTGGTTCTATACCACCCAGGCAGTTCCGCTGGTCCTGCGATAGACCCAGTTTGGACAAGGAGCTCAATAAAGGGAATATCCACGAATTGGTTCTTGATTGCTTTATCCTAGGAAGCTCCCAGGCCTCTTTGGTTCACTGCTTTGCTTGTTCCATGCACCCAGGCTTCCCTCTGTCTCCAACACCTCTGCAAGCTCAGCTGTATGTGATGGCCAAGATGAAATCCATGACTCCTGGAACTGAGAGATCATGTTCTGGGTCACAGCATCACCTGCTGTCTCCATAGCCCCAACATCTCCAATTGGCTCTGTTGCTCCATAAGGCCAGGAGCGCCACTCAGGGAACTACAGCAAGATAAGCCGAATCCCCATTGATAGCTGACGTGTGCTGGTCAGCTGGAACAGCAGAGACAGCCCTGGAGTCAAGGCAGCCAGGCTTTGTAGAGTCCAAATCAACACAGAAAGCAGATTCAGAGGCCATGACCCTTTGGGGTCCAGATGTGTTTGTCCCTTTCCCAAGCCAGTTCCTCACACTGATTTTGCACTCATCCATACAGACACCCCCAATCTTTAGGGCTCCTGCTGTGTCTCCAAAGGATATTCCAGATGGGAACAGTCCTGGCTGCATTCCTTACAGTATTTTCTTCTCTGCCACATAGGTAGCCCCATCTGCTAATGCACTTTCCAGCCTCCCTCTGCCCAGGTTAAATATTTGTTTAGGGTAGACCAGCCAGCACACACCCAGGGTCTCTTTGACGTTCACCCCAATGGCACAGGAGAACGGCTCAGGGCAGGTGCTACTTTTACAAGGCTGAACGTGTCAGTGAGGGGGCAGAATCTGCCACCTGGTTTGGGTCAGAGAGGAACTTGGAGTCCTCTACCTAGGTTGGAGTTTGTGCCTATATCTTTGAGTGCCTTCCAACATTTTAAAATCTTTCTTTGCTTTCCTCCCAAACAAATCAAGCTGGTCCTGCTTACTGGACTGGCTCCAAGACAGCTTTTCATCCAGGCAAGAGCATGGCCCTATTTTCTCTCACCTGGTACCTGCCCACAGCCTCCTTGTCTCAGGCAGAGATGCAACAACAGTACTGTGCTAACCTGGACCCACTTGCCCCTTATTTACAAGGAGCAGAAGCCTGGGGGTAGGGGAGAAGGGACCTGTGACAGGGCTTTCAAGGGATATCAGAGATGAATAGATCATATGGGTCTTTAAAGAGATGCTGATTCTTCCAGTGAGGCTATGGGAAAGGTTGAGAGCAAATCATAGAAATTAAGGGCTGGAAGGGAGCTCAAAAGATCATTGGGTGCAATCCCCCTGTTCAGCAGGAATACTGCTGAGATCAAAAAATCCCAGCAAGGTGTCCATCCAGGCTCCTCTTGAACCAAGGTTGGGGACTGCACCACCTCCTTGGGAAGTCTATTCCAGATGCTGGTCACCCTTACCATAAAGAAGTTCTTCCTTACATCCAAATCAGCAGCAGCAGCTAGAAAGCTTGAAGCACATTGCTGTTGAAGTACCTCATAAGTAACTACAGCTGACTTTTGCCTCTCAAATCTTCTAATTTTACAGTGAACTCATCCCTTGACTGCTTTTTAACAACCCTTGTGTCATAAGGACACAGACTGCTGTTGTCCTTACCTGTGGCAGGATAACGTGGTTTTGATGTTTTTGCCTTGTAGTTGTGGGGTAGGGTTGAATGTGTAGTTTTAGGGATAGGTTAGGCAGGGACTTGCCTGGGATGGCTGGTCTAGATGAGGTATGGAAGTCCCTTCCAGCCCTACTTTCCTTTGCCATGATCTGCTAATGAGTACAACGTAGTTATATTTCCCCCCATAAGAATGCTAGGAAGCTCTGGCAATACTTGGCCATGCCAGGGTGTATTCCCACTACACTTGTGGAAGCTGTTGGGGTGGGAGCCACACGGTGGCAGTGTGGGTGAACTTTCCCTCTCAGTTAACTTGACCACAGCATGGACAGGAGATGGGGAAATGGGCTTGGAAACATTTTTGGGAGATGTGTTCTGCCAGAAAGTGAGCAGCTGTCCAGCAAACCCTCTTCCAGGAGCAAACAGGCCTTCACTGGTCCCCTCCACTCTTCCAGAACACAGAAAATTCAGCATAACCTAACGGGAGTTGAGGTGAGGATGGCCCACTTCAAGACAGTGGCTTCCATCAATCATATTGCCACAAAACTCAATAAACTCTATATCACAAGAGCTGGAAGGGACGTCCACATGGGAGAGGCTAACCATCAGCTAGCCATCTGACCGCCTCGTGGAAGGGGTAGTATACTTTCCCCATTGTCCCCTTCTCCCACCCCGATCCCTTGCTGGGCAGCTTCTGAGCCATGGCCATGACAGTAGCTGGGAACAGGCATTCACATAGCGACTGCATCCCTCTGAGAGGAAAAACTGCTCTTCCCCATGGCCATGGCAGCCAGCACCTAAGACAGTGACATATCTGAAGCCCTCTTTGCCCCTGCCAGAGATACTGGAACCAAGGGCCCCCCAAACCCCCACAAGCATCACCAGTCTCCAAGCCTTGAAATGCCGTCTGCATTTATAGCCCCAGGAGACAACGATGAGGATGTATGACCTGCAAGCATCCAGCCCTTAAGCATCCTCTGACAGAGGACTAGCTCTTCCCCATCCCAATCCCATGCCTTGTGCTGCTCATGCCGTGGACCTGCTCACCATGGGGGAAGGGAGTGACTTAGACTTCCTGTGCCATGGCTGTGGTTGGGGCCACCCTGGTGGCATGGGCTTCCCTGGCTGACACATGGCGGGTCCCTGGGTGAAGGCAGGGGGAACCCCACCAGGACTGCCTTCCTTATGTCCAGGCTGAAACGGTCTTGCAGGAGTTTATAACCGTTCGATCTCGTCATCCCTTGGGGTGTTCTGGTGAACAATCATCCCCCCAGATGCTGGTGAACACCCCTGATGAACTTATAGGTGGCCATCAGATTGCCCCTGAGCCTGTGCTTTTCCAGGCTAAAGAGCCCCAGGGCTCTCAGCCTGTCTTCGTAAGGTCTGTTTTCCTGACCTCTGATCATGCGTGTGGCTCTCCTTTGCACCCTCTCAGGCTTCTCCACATCCTTTTTGAATTGTGGGGCCCAAAACTGGACGCAGTACTCCAGCTGTGGCCTCACCAAGGCTGAGTAGAAGGGGAGAATGATGTCCCGGGATTTGCTTGAGAAGCATCTATGGATGCAAGCCAGTGTTTTGCTCGCTTTACTAGCAGCAGCATGGCATTGCAGGCTCATATTCATCTTGTGGTCAATGATGACCCCCAAGTCTCTTTCTTCCGTAGTACTAGCCAGCGTAGCACTGCCGAGCCTATAAGGATGCTGCAGGTTTTTCCTCCCAAGGTGGAGAACCTTGCATTTCTCCTGCCTTCTCCAGTCTCTGGGAAATGTTTCCTCTGTGTCTTTCTGCTCTTGCCATTGCTAAAGTCAGGAGTGTCTTGTGGGGGGAAAAAAAATTTTGGTTTCATTCACACACTCAAATTTGTCTGCATCAAGAGTGGGATCCAGGAAGGCTTCAATCCGAAAGTTCGGGGCACAGGATATCTCAGGAAGGGGAACAGCCAAGGGTATGTTACCAATGAACTGCTCTGCCAAAGACTTTAGACTACAGGGGTGCAAAGCATGCCTAATCTTTCTTGTACAATTTTTTTTGGAATTTAATAGTTTTTTAAATTGCTTTTAATCTTTTAATTTTTAAATGTGATTTTCTGAGTTTCCTCTAAACAATTTCTCATACAAAGCCTGAATGGGATAAAACTTACATGTAAATATTTATCATTTCTTAGTATTTAAAAAAGTGTCTTTGGTGAAGAAAGAAATAATAGTTTCCAGCAAAATGAACTCTGTAAAATATTTTGCTGACAAGTAAATAAAGGAATACAAAATGTCAATGAAAATTAGCAAAGAGGTTTTGTTTTTCTGGGGCTGAAAAACATGCATGTGACTCAAGGGAATATGACCCATACAACTGTTTATTTTGCCCCCCAAACCAAAATGTGCAAATAAAGAAAAATCTGAGTATCTTTGGTCTTCAGCTGAAAGGGAAAGGCGTCTCTCTTTGCCCAGGAGGGGAAGAAGCAGCCATGACGAGGGGATGACATGGGGACAGAGGGAGCCCTTCCATGAGTGAGGACTGAATTAGGTGAAAAGCAGAAATTTCCGACATGAGATATTTCACCTTTAACCTTCCGAGTCAACCCTGTTTCTGCCCTGTGTTCTACCCTGGGGCCCATCCAAATCCCTCCCACAACCTAGAGCACAACCAAGGCATTAATGGGTGCTTTGATCAGCCCAAGGGGAGCCCTTCCCTTCTCCCCAGGGGAGCTGAGTTGCCTGGGGAGCCAAGCTAACATCCCTGGAGGGGCAAATGGAGCCCTTTCTAACACCCCTTGAGGAGCAGGGGGCTGTGAGCAGTAGGGGGATGTAGCGGGCTCTGCAAGCAGGTGTCAGGCACCTGATGAGAAGGAGCCAGACTGAGTCATGGTCATGGTCATAGTCATAGAGAGGTAGGGCAGGAAGGGGGATCATGTAGATCAACCTTCTGCCTGAGGCAGGATCATCCCTATCCAAACTTTTTTCACTTCACTCCCCCACACTCCCAGTTGGACAACTGGGGTCTGTCCCAATGGTGACAGGATAAATGGGCCCCCATGACCTCCATCCTCTAACATTCGCTAAAGGAATTAATGTCCCTTCAAGGCCTGGGCTGCTGAGACCCCAACCCCAGGGACCTGTGGAGGGCTGGGGCCAATGTCCCCCTGGAAGGAGCCATTCTCAGGGGGTAGGAGCCATGACCCCCATCCCCTGACATCAGTTGAGGGGAATAAGGCCCACTAAAGGCCTGAGTAACAGCATGTGTAGAGGCCATTCTAGTGTAAGTATAATACATTTTGGGTCATTTTTGCCCAGGTATTAGTTGTTTGTCATTATTAATAACAACAAGTAATTAGGAAGACTTGCAAACTCTTTGTCCCGACTGTTGGTCTGAGTTACCTTTATTCCCAAACTCTTTGCCTGGTGATCTGAATCGCACGTTGTTAGTTTTGCTCTATGACGGATGCCTCCTGAAACCAAAACCAGACTTCACAACAGCTGTTAGCCTGAATACTTGTGCCCCTTCATGGTTATATGGAGCATCCACCACAGGCGCCTTTCCCCCAACCTGTCTTTGGACTCAGCTGTGCGGGTGGGAGCATTTGGGGTAAGCAGAGAAAAAGAAGAAGGTCAGAGCTATTCTAGTGCTGATCACTTTAGGGGCAAGGGACACCTTTGCTCGTGCGTGTGTAGCACTTAGTACAACCGGCCCAGGGTTGCTGGCTGTACAGCGAGACATGCCGGTATCCTAATGATAATGAGTCTGGAGCAGTGACTCCGGCTGTGTCAAGTCACGCACATCCATTATGACTCCTCTGCACAAAGGTATGAACCTCCCTGGTCTACAACAAAGCCCACCTTTGGCAGGGGTTTGAAGCAGAAATGAATGAAGGGACCATTTGACTTGAGGGCAGATGGTCGCTGGTGCTCTGCTGCCAGGGGAAGGGCCCTTTGGTGGGATTCCCAGCTGAGGGGTGGGCAGGACTGGGGGAAAAAAAACTCTCTGCTGAAGATGTTGTTTCTGGAGACAGGGCAAAATGCAATGTAAATTAACCCAGTTTCAGCCTTTTGCAGTTCATCCTTCCTGTCCACCCATGCCACTAGCTGGGCCTATTAGGGAAACATTTATTTTGGGATTTCCTGCCCCCCCTTCCTTTCGGGCTATTTTAAACAAAACCTTTTCCCTTTGCATCGCTGGATCTTTTCATCAGAAGGGCTTAAAAACCTTCAGTGTGGGGATATTTTCTGAGGGTGATGATGGTCCCTTCCCAGTCCAGGGTGGCAGGTAGCAATTTGCCTTCCCCTGGTTGGGTGAGCAGGGGTAAGAGCAGCAGACGCAGCCCATACTGGGAGGGATACTTGAGGAGGGGCACGAGGGGAAATGGCTCCTACATGGACTGGACGGCGGGGACTCGGTGCACTGAACATCTCCCAGGCTGGGGGCTCTCCCAGGGTCAGAGCCTGCAAATCTGCACTCTCACTCTCCAAATGCTCCTAAGGGACCAGGTGTGGATGGACACAGGGTGCCAAATCAGGACCATCATTTCCCCTCCCACATGCAGGTGATCTGCTTTGCCGCCTTGCTCTGGGCATCTGCAGTCCCTTCCCCTTAACTCCCCAGTACAGCGTCAGAGCGAGTCCAGAGACAGGCTGCCTGGCATGGCACGAAGAGCTGGGCTAAACATGGCGGGGAGTGTCCGTGGGGCGTGGAGGCACGTCCAGGCTCCAGCATCTGCTCCCGGGTGCGCGCCAGTGCACGCAGCTCGAGGCAGGCATGGCCAACCCGCCTGGGGGGCAGCCAGCAGGCCTTTGGGGCCAAATCGCTCGAGTCCTTGTGCAGCTGCCCAGTCACCGCCTGCGCACGGGGTGACTCTGCAATGCCGCACCTTGACCCCTGCCCCTCCCCTGCCCTGCTGCCCGCCCCCGCTCCTCCCCTGCGCCAAGGATTGCCCCTTTGATCCCCCCTGCCCTGGCAGTGTCCCCCGCCCAAGGGATTGCCCCTCCTCTGTCCCTCAACCCATAAACTACCCCCAACCCTCCCCCTGCCCTGGTTCCTGCCCCCAGCCCCTCACCCACCCCAGGGATGGCCCCTCCCCAAGCTGCCCCCCGCCCTGGGAACTGCCTGACCCTACTGACCACCTCCCTGAGCCCCTCAACCACAATGGACCCAGGCTCCGCCCCCACCTATAAGCCCCGCCCCAACGCCCCAGGTCCCGCCCCCACATTTCAGCTCCCCCCGCCCGTAGCCGCTCGTTCGCCACCGCGTGCGTCATCGTGTCTTCCCCTCTCCGCCGCCCTGCCGGAAGTGCCGCCCGCCGCCGAACTACAACTCCCGGCGCGCCCTGCGGCGGGGCCGGAGGGAAGTCGAGAGCGGGGGGTGGAACTCGGTTGTAGCGGGGGGCGGGGTCTGTGTGCGAGGGTGGGGCCGTGTGCAGGGCCGTGGAGGGGGTGGGGCGTGTGCAGGGGATGGCTTAGTGTTTAGGGCCTGGGTCCTGTCACGTGATAAATCTGCGCTGTCTCGGTTCCCACAGACGCGCACAGCCTGCCCCTCCTGGGCGCCCGTGGAGGGGAGAGCAAGGCCCCGGGCTCGGGGGAGGCCTCTCGTGGTGGAGAAACTGGCTGCTGAGCTGGAGCCCGTGGCAGCCGTGCACCGTCCTGTCGCAGCCCTGGTACAGCCGGAGGCGAAGGTGCAGGAGCAGGACCCTGGAGGAGTCAAGGTAGGAGCTGAGGGGGCAGGAAAAGCCCTTCTCGTCTCCAAGCTGGGACTGGCGAGGCGCCCCCGAGATGGCTGGTGCAACAGCAAGTGAAATAGCGGCCTGCAACACAGCAAGGCGCTGCGGGAGGCTTGCGGCCGCTTGCGGGAGCTCGGCAATGCAGCGAGGGGCAGATGCTGGCGGTGCTGGAGCAGTTTGTGGCCATCCTGCGCCAGGAGATGCAGAGCTGAGAGCGGGGGGCGCAGCGTGGAGACCTGCGCTGGCGCCGCGACTCTGCCCGAAAGGTTTCAGCTGGGGCAGGCGGAGGATGAGAAGCTCCAGGTTAAAGCATTCATTTCACCCTGACCATCAATGCTGTTGTGTCCACCTGTGTGTGTCTGGGGGGATATTTCCTCCCACCCCCATCTCTCCCAGCTCCCCAGTGACCTATTTATCTTGTCTGCAGGTCACAGTGAATGTGAAGGTCAAGGAGGTGTCCTCAGATGAGATGCAGCGCGCTAGGGTATTACAGGAACCTGTTGATTCCTGGCTGGAGCTGCTGAAGGCCCATCTTACAGACATGCCTCTGGAGGAGACGGGACCGAGGAAAGCTCCAGGGCCTCAGCACAAGTCACCTTGTGTCCCCAGAGAGGAGCCTCTGTCCAGCCAGGAGGCAGGCAAGGTATAGATGCAGGGTAGGGTGCCTGAGTAGCTATCCTGCATGCAGGGGGAGAGGCTCGGGTGTCTGCCCCTACTTCTGAGGGCTGCAGTATTCATACCCAGGTGTCTGACATAGCAAGTGCCAGGTCACAGGGGTGGCCATGACATCCCTGCTGGCCACACAGCTCCCGTTTCCCTGGCTCTCTGGGTACCATCCCCTCCTTCCTTCCTTCCACTCCTTGATGCAAGTATTTAACTTGAAAAGAGGAAGGTTGTTCAGGGTTCCCAGAGCAACAGACTGTGCTCTAGTGCACCAATTGCCTTAAGGGCCAAATTCATGGTCTCAGACCTCCCCTGTCACCATGCTTGTGCCTCACAGATGTTGCTGTTCAGTCTCTCTAACTTGCTGGGGCCTTGGCTTTCCTGGCCTCTGCCCCTTTCCTCTCACTGGGCCTTCTAGCCCAGGCCCACTGTGCTGGACCTGGCTTCTGGGCTCCAGCCCTTATCTTGGCCCCTCCTGGGCACTGCTGGGATCTCTTCCACCTATGATAGACCTAGCCCAGTCCACTGGTATAAATTTTAACCCAGGAATAAGCCCTCTGGTTATAACACAAACTCCATGCCTGGTCTGAACCCAAACACCAGCTTCTTGGTTGCATTGCAGAGCTTCCCTTTACTGTGAGTCATACCTCCACAAGTCAGCAGTATTCTACTTCCATTCCCCAGGGCAGCCAGGAGCTCCTCCTACCCTGGAGCTTGTTTCTCTGCCTCCAGGGCCAGAGTGCCCTCCCTGGCTCAAGCTCTCTAACCTGCCCTGCTTTGGTTTATATGCTACCTAAGCCTTTCCCCCTGGTTAGGTGCTGCCTTGACTGGCTGCAGATGTGGCCCTTTGCTTTAATGGCCAGCTCACTGCTTGGCAGCAGTGTTTTTGTGCTGCCTTCCTTCTTGCAGCTAGCCCTGTTCAGCTGGGATTGTAGCTGTAGCTTCTCCATTAAAGTAACAGGAGCCCTAGACTCCAGTCTAGGAGAATAGCAGGGTGCTGGCAGCACCAGGGCTAACCTGTCAATTATCTTCCCCACCCAGGAGGAGCAGGGACCCTGAGTAAGTCTGATCAGCAGCCTCCTAAGGAAGGGCCTGTAAACCTGGAGATGCAGAGGACTTCCTCAGAGAGACTGGGGAATAGGGGTCCCCTGACACCTGAACCAGACCAAGTGCAGAAGAAGCAGCGAAGGCCTTCAAAGCACAAGGAGAGCATGGAGGTGAGCAGGGCACTAGCTCCAGCTATGGGTGGGAGTACAGCTGTGGCAGAGCCAGGAAGAGGCAGGGGTGCTGAAATTATCTGGGGAGTGGAGAGACCTGAAGAGTGATGAGCCTCTGGTGGCAGAGGCTGCAAACACCCCAAGCTGGTAATAGTTGGAGCTCCCTTCCAAGTGCAGGTAGCCAGGGGTGCTGACATGGCAAGGCCTGGTCAGAGTCCATGGGGCCAGAGCTGTCTACCTCTGAAAGTGCTGCTTGGGCTGCCTCCAAGGACTGAGCAAATAGAACACGAGGAGCTGAGCTAAGGCAGACGCATGAACTCCTATGTCCACAGCTGCATCCACATCGCATCAGCTGAATAATAGACAATTTTGCATCCCTACCTGTCATGGCAAAGCTTGCACATAGTTATAGTATAGAGTAATTCCAGACAGAGTGGCAGGGGCTGGAGGCAGCTGGAACAGGAGATACTGATGGTGTGACACTTGTGACTGCAGCACCAGGAGGTCTTTGAGCACATGGCTTTGTATTTCATGCGGAAGGAATGGGAGCTGCTGGAAGATGCAGACAAGGTGCTTTACCGGAACCAGATGCTGAAGAATTACCAAGCCCTTGTTAACCTGGGTAAAGCTCTGTTTCTTGCTTCTCCCTGGAGCTGTGAACTCTGAAGTTTGCCTTCTAGTTTTCAACAGTCTCCTCGTGAACTTTTGGCTGGTGGTTTAAACCTACTTCCTCCCCACTGCTTTCTGTAATCCGATCTCTCTTATGTTTCATATTGATATATCCTCCTTCATTTGATCCAGCCATCTTCACTTGAGTCTCTCCCATTCGTGTAACTCTTGGTGCTTCCATATTCAGTAGTTCCTTACCAAAATGATCTCCCTTTTCCTTCTCAGCCTGTTCATTATAATTTCCAGTTTGTTGTGTGTAAAAATTCACTAACAGCTATTCCTTGGGGAAGTATTCTGATTTCTTCCCTCTTTTGCCTCATGTCCTGACTGAGCATGTTTAACAATCCAAGCATGCTCAGTTCAGAGCTAGCTAAATCCCCTTTCTCCTCTGGTTACAACCCAGCAGAAGTTAATGGAAGTCCTATCAGCTTCTGGTGCTATAACACATGGAAGTTGCATTTTCTCAACTTCTTCTCTAGTGACATAGGTATTCATGATGGAACCTGGGTGCTTTTAATAAGGAGTCTCTGGAAGCCTCTGTCCACATTCCTTCCTCACATCTTCATTTCCACAGACCATAGACTCCGTCTTTGTTGTATTTATTCTGAGACCTGTGCTCTCATACTCACTCTGCCGTTCTCAGAAGTTTTCTTGTTGTCTTCCTAAAATCCATCTGCCTGTCAAATGCCATCACTGTGTTTAAAAAGAAGTGGGTGAGGTGCAGGGCCTAGTGAAAACCAGCCTTCATTTTCAGAGAATCTCTAATACAGGGGCTTGTTCTGGCTTGTGTGGAGGTTTAAGGTACTTGATTTTTATTAGGTCAGTTTGGTTTTCTGGTGCTTTCTTTTCCTTCCATTTCCCCCCATGGACTTCCTTGAGGAAGTGCTCAAATGCTTTTTCTAGTTCAGCAAAGACCAAATAGATCCATTCTATATTATGGGCTTTCACAGGCTGTAAAATGTCTCCTTCCTTCTTTTCTCTATGTCCGTGACTCCCATGAACTTTGTTTTAAACCCTGTGGTGTTTACCAACCTGTGTACTCGTCTTCCATTCTAGTATGATTTGGATGGGATCGTTGCTTTAGTTGTGCTCTGTTGATGAATTCCTCTCTCTCTGTCTCTCTTCCCCCCCCACCCCAGAATAAAGCTTTAATTGTCAGCCCTCTCATGGATTTGGTTCACTGTCATGAGTCCTCACTTGAAATCTTCACTGAGAGTAAACTCATTTCCACTCCTTTTGCCGTGATAAGATGAATGTTATCCATCCATAAGCATGTCAAATGTCTCTTAATTTTCCTACCTTGAAAACAGAAAAAAGCTTTGTTTCTGCTTGTAGTTATCTGTGATGGACTAGATCTCCATCCCTGTCTCTGGTGAATGTTAGTTTCATACCCTTTTTATACCTCAGAGTAGTTGGTGCTTTGTGTCCTGTGACTATCCCTTCACTACGTGGGTGGCAAGGACCGTAATCTATTAAAGGCTTCTCCCTGCAGTGCCTTTTCTTTCATCCTAAATGTCCACTTTCCCCTTTTCCTTCAAGGCCCTAATAGAATCCTTGAGTTCCTTGGATCCATTCCCCACATCCTGGTTGGTCATTCTGCAACCAGTATCGTCACAAACACTCTACTGCCCTTCACAGGATATCGAGGTCCCACACCTGACTTAATATATCGCATCCAGCAAGGATGGGTAGAGCTCTGAGTCGGTGATGAGGAAGACTGTGGGGAAATCTCAAGGTTGGAGAACCTGCTGTCAGGTGAGTTGTGCCTGTCCCCTCCACCCAACTGGCCTCTCAGAAATGCTCCATGCTCAGGGACAGGGGGCCTGGAAACTGCAGGCCTACCCTGTGCTGCCATTCCCAGGTGTTGACCTCAAATAGCTTATGCTGCAATGTATCCAGGCAGGTGGTGTTCCCATTGCCCAAAATTCAAAGTTATGGAGAGAAGCAACTGTTCCTTTCTTCTACCCCTAATTAAAGCTGTTAGGGGACAATTCAGTTTGGTGTCTTGATTTTTAGGCACAGACTTGGTTTCCTTGGGGTACCATGATTTTTAAATTTCGGTTTTCACTCAGCCACGTATGAGTTGATTCCCCAGTCCAAGGTAGCCTTATCCCTGTAAAACCCTCTCCCAGGGCATGTGTTTGGTAGTTCCCAATGGAAGTCGGCATGGTTGGCAGAAGTTCTATGTGGCCATTATTGTTGGACAAGAGAGAGGCTGGGGCTCTCCCTGGTTTCTCCTGGTGAGGTTGATCTGGAACCCAGAAAGCGTTTAATTATGGTCTTGGGCTTCATTCAATGGCTCTGTGGGGCATCATTTCCCCCTAGACCCAGCCATGCTGTATGATACATCAGTCCTTAAAGAGCTTTTTAATTCCTTTAAGCAAATGCCTCTGGTCTCATCTGCAGCCCATCAGAGCATGAAGCCGTTCAGGTACTATCCTAACGGACACATTCTGCATGGCGTTTTCTCTCAGCAGGGTCTGAGGTGATGGGGCTGACAGCTGGGACAGAAACCCTGAGAATATGGTTCTGAAATCCACTGACTAGGGAGCATTAGCATGGCATATGGACCTTCCTCTTCCTCCTATCCAGCACTTGGGGTTTGGGAAGGAAGACCTTGTTTTCTTAAGGAAATGCAAGTGCCAGGGTCCAGTCCTTCTCTGAAGCCCGTCCCAGCAGAAGGAATCGCAGTGTTTGACCTTTGCCAGCAGGGCAGGCACTAATCCAGAGTTTCTCTTCTCCACACAGGAGGTGCTTGGCTGCTGAGCAGAGCTGAGGAGCAGCCTCCTGAGGAAGGGCCCTCAAACCTGGAGCCACCATGCATTTCCCTAGGGAGTTTGGGTGAGATGGACTCCCTGAGATCTGAGAAGGAGCCATGGCATAAGAGTCATGGGAGGCCCCAAAAGCAGAAGAACATAGCAGTGAACGAGGTACCATCTCCAGTTGGATGTGAGAGTGTAGAAGGGACAGAACCCATAAAGAGCCCTGGGTGCAAGGAAAAATTTGTGGAGCTGAGAGACCTGCAGAGCCATAAGCCAAAGTTCCACTGGAGAGAGAGACTGCATCCAAACCAAGCTAGTGGGGAGGACTTCAGAGGGAAGCACAGGGGGAGAGCCCACCCTTGCCCTGAGTACAGGAAAAGTTTTAACTGCCCTGCACTCCTGGCTTTGCACAAGATAAAGCACGCTGGGGAAAAAGCCCCACATATGTGCCAAGTGTTGCGGGGGACAAGCTTCATTTGCCTCTTGACCCTGGCTGCTCGCAACAATCACCAGCGTGCTCCAAGGGATACAAGGTCCAGCGGTCACAAACTCCTCCAAGACTGTTTTAAGCTGGACATAAGAAAAAACATCTTTACTATCTGAGCCCCCAAGGCGTGGAATAGACTCCCTCCAGAGGTGGTGCAAGCACCTACTCTGGACTCTTTAAGAAATGTTTGGACACTATCTTGCTGGGATCCTTTGACCCTAGCTGACTTCCTGCCCCTGGGGCAGGGGGCTGGACTCGATCTTCTGAGGTCCCTTCTAACCCTAATGCCTATGAAATCTATGAAACGATATCCATTCTAGAGAGTGCCCCCACCACTTCACCAAATGGGGGAAGAGCTTTGTGTGCCGGTCAGACCTGGTCAAGTGCCCACATGTGCACAAAGAGAAGCATCAGTATCTCTGTGTCGTGTAGTAAGTCCTTCACCCTGTTTTTCTTTCTGGCTCAGCACCAGCTCATTCACTTTGAGAGGAAGGCATACTGCTGCAGCAAGTGCAGGAAGAACTTAATCTGCTGGCAAGATCTTTTCCCAGCATCAGTGTGTGCAGAAGGGGGAGCAGCTACACCAGTGTGCCAAGTGTGGGAAGAGCTTCAGGCAGCCCTCCAGCCTGTCCAGGCACAGGTGTGTGCACATCAGGGAGAAGCCACATCCATGTTCTGAGTGTGGTAAGAGCTTCACTCGGTCCTCAGTGTTGGCCAAACACAAGCTCATCCACACAGGGAAGAAGCCACATCAGTGCTCTGATTGTGGGAAGAGCTTTTCTGGCTCTTCCCACTTGACCTGGCACCAGCATATCCACACAGGAGAGAAGCCACATAAATGCCCTGTGTGTGGGAAGAGCTTCACTCAGTCCTGCCACCTGACATGGCACCAGCTTATCCACGTGGGTGCTCTGTGTGTGGGAAGAGGTTCAGGCAGCCCTCCAGCTTGGCTAAGCACAGTTGCATCCACACAGGGGAGAAGCCACATCAGTGTCCTGAGTGTGGCAAGAGCTTCAGCTGCTCCTCCACCCTGGCCCGGCATCATTATCTCCATACAAGGAAGAATGCACATCGGTGCCTTAAATGTGGAAAAAGCTTCACTTGCCCTTCCCACCTGGCCCAGCACCAGCTTATACACACAGGGGAAAAACCACATTGGTGCCCTGAGTGTGGGAAGTGCTTCAGTCAGTCCTACAACCTATCCAATCACCAGCGCATACACACAAGGAAAAAGCCACATCCGTGCTCAGAGTGTGGGAAGAGCTTCTTCCTGTTTTCACACCTGGCCCTGCATCAGCGCAACCACACAGGGGAAAAGCCACATTGGTGCCCTGACCGTAGGAAGTTCTTCAGCCTGCCCTCCCACCTGGCCCAGCACCAGCACATCCACACAGGAGAAAGGCCATATCAGTGTTGTGTGTAGAAACAGCTTCACCCATTCCTTGCACCAGCTCATACATATGGGGGACAAGCCATATCGGTGCTCCAAATATGGCAAGAGCTTTAACCACTCCTGCAGCCTGTCCCAGCACCAGCTTATGCACACAGGGGAGAAGCCACATCAGTGCTCTGTATGTGGGAAGAGCCTCACCCCGGTTGCCCACCTGGCCCGGCACCGGCATGTCCACACGTGGGAGCATACATTCTGCCAGCAGTGCAGGACGGGCTTGTCGATATCTACCTGCTCAGCACCCGCTAGTGGCTGCATTCAGGCAAGCAGCCTTATGCTGATGGGCTGCAGGAAGAATTCACCCAGCCTTTGGCCCTTGTAGGGCACTGCAGAACCCACAGGAGCCAGAAACTGGCCCCCAAAGTTTAATTTGAGGAGGAGGGGCCAAGAGGAAACAGCTCAGACCGAGGCCAGCCCAGATGGTGGGGTAACTTGAGGAGACTCTTTGTATCAGCCTTGGAGCCTGTGCCTTCCCTGTCGTTCTCCTAAAAACAGTCAGTGCTCCCAAGGATAGAAGTGCTTTCACAATAGCATGCCCTTTCCAGAACAACTAGCTTTAAATGACACCCAGGGACTGTTTTTTTGCTGCCTCCCAGCTTCGTCTGGCACATGCTGTTGGGGCACTCCGCCTGGGTGCTGGCCTCTCTGGTGACGGGCAGGCTGGCCTGGGTCCCCATGTCCATCCTCTGGGAGGGGAATCTGCTCTTGATTGCACAAGAAGTAACTGGTTAGAGATGGATCATGGACAGAATAGGATGTAGTTTAATAAAGTCAAGTGCTAAGTGCTGCACCTAGGGAGAAAGAGTCACTGTCACATTTACAACCTGGGAGATGACTTTCTAAGCAGCACAGCAGAAGAACAGGATCTTGGAGTCATAGTCGGCACCAAGATGAACTTGAGTAGTCACTGTGACAAAGTGATAAGTAAAGCTAACCACAGTCTATCATGAATTAGCAGGTGCATCACAAACAGGTCGAGGAAGGTGATACTTCCCCTCTATGCGGCATTTGTAAGGGTGCAGCTGGAAAATGATGTCCAGTTTTGGATGCCGCACTTCAAGAGGGATGTGGATAACCTTGAGAGGGTCCAGAGGAGGGCCACTCATATAGTTCACGGCCTGCGGGTAAGATCCTACAGAGACTAAGGGACTTGGATGTCTTCAGCCTCTGCCAGAGAAGGCTGAGAGGTGACCTGTGGCCATCTACAAATTCATCAGGAGGTGGCGGGGGGCAGAATGAAATAGGAGATACTGTATTTACCAGGGTGCCTGTTGTGATAAGAGAAGTAATGGCCACAAACTGACAGAGCAGATTTACATTAGACATAGGAAGAACTTCTTTACAGTAAAGGTAAGAAGCTCTCCCACCCGCCTCCTGGGGCTTCATACAGCCTGGGACCAATCCCCTCCTAAGATGTGGCATCATGCTGCCTGAGCACAGGCTTCAGGGGCAGACATGATGTGGGACTAACAGATGGGAAAGCTGCATTTTTTCGGGCACTGGCACCCTGAGGGATGGGCATCATAGGTCATCCTGATCTGCCTGGAGGCAGAAGAGGACCTGATCATCACCCAGGTTCCACCGAGCTCTGATCCCAGGCTCACAAACTAACACTACAAAAGGCACCATACCTCTCCCCGTGTCCTGGTCGTTGTTGGCGTTGGCCAACCTTTGGGTGTTTGCATTCGTCACGGGCAGGGGTTCGGTCTGGCACCCCATCTTAGATAGGCAGAGGGCCCTGGTCTGGGTGCTGGTGTGTTCATGCCCAGGGCCCTCTGCCTGGGTGCTGGCCTCTGCATGCAGGGGCAGGTTGGTCTGGGTCCGCTTGTCCTCGTGGGACACTGTCTCCATTTCCTGGTAGGGGTTAATGGTCCTGGTTGCACAAAAAGGAACTGGTCAGAAATGGGTCCTGGACTGAATTCATCCCCAGCAGCACCGGAGAAGGAAGGACTCCCCTACCTGCAAACAGCACCACTTGCAACACCGCATAGCCTGGCCCAGAGCCCACAAGCTACCCAGGACAGCCTCGCACCTCACCCTCCCCTCCCTGTCCCCAACTTACCCCCTCCAGGGTGGCCAGCACTCCTCCGCTATCCCCTCCATATCCATGGGAGTCTGTTGTGAATGTAAAAGGAAAATGGCAGTGAAGAGAAGATCCAGGCTGTGGGCCCAGAGCTGGCACATGGTGAAGTATGGGGGGAGACCGGGGAACAGCAATCCAGAGAACAGGAGAAATCAGAGCAGCACAGACCTGTCACCCCACTGGTCCCACTGTGACATCCACACAGCTCACGTGGAGTCCAGCACTGCACACACAAGCCCTCCACCCACACAGCCAGGGTCCAGCCTTTCACTGGGCACACACAGGCACACACACACACACCCTTCCCCTGAGGCAGGGGCATGCACAGCGGCTCACCTCCGTGGGGCTGTCATCCTGATCCTGGTCCTGTTCTCTCTGGGCCTTGAGGGCCAGCACCAGTAACAGGTTCTGGCTCCTCAGCGCCTCCACTTGGGCCTGCACGAGAATCGCCCCAGCCCGTCAGAGCCTGCCCATGCCTGCGCCCAGCGTATCAGGCCCTGCACCCGCCAGCGTTACCTCCCTGCGCACCCATCAGGTCCCTCCTCTCCCCATACGCCATGTCAGGACTTTGCTCCCAGCTTCAGCATCCTCTGGGATGAACCCCAGCCTGGCCAAGCTTGGCCTCAGCCTCTTCCCTCCCCTGCCTCACAGCCCTGCCAGCCTCTGCCCCATGCAAACTCACCCGGAGACGCTCCTCCCTTTGTCGTGCGCTGTGGAGACAAAAAACGCTTCTGGGCTCAGACCCTTCCACATGGAGAGACATGCACAGAAGCAGGGATGGTCCCTGGGCTTGTGTCCCGATCCCTGTACCACGCAACAGGAGCAGCCAGCTCCCTCCCCGGCCCCACACCTACCAGGACAGGATGACTTCGATGTCCTGCTCTGCCTGTGCCAGCCAGGCCCAAAGCGCCTTCAGCTCCAGCTGCAGCAATCGAGACAGCGCGAGTTAGGGAGACGTCACGCCACGGCCTGTCTGTCTGTGCATGTAGCCACCTCTTGCCCCATCTGTCCCTCTGGCCCTGCGTTTGCCTGCCAACCCCCAGGCCATCCCCAGCCTTGTCCCTCTGGTCCACCCCTCCATGCACCCATCATCCAGCCCACTTCCTCTCCCTCAGCCCCCAGCCCGCCTGGGTCCCGCTCACCTGCTGGCAACGCTGCCTGCCATGGTGTTTCTCCCGCTGGGGAAGGAAAGAGCTGCTGGGGCAATGGACTCCCCTGGAGAGCGAGTTCCCCATCTCCCCAGGGTTCAGGGATGGTGGCAACCGTAACACTGGGGCCAGGCAGGGCTCACAGACCTGGGCTCCGGGGTGCCAGTGCTTGGTTGTTACCACCTGTCTCATGTGAGCCCCCACCTCCCAGCTCAAGGTCCCAGGTCCCCTCCGACACTCTGGTTTGGGAAGGACTGTCCCTGTGATCGGGGGATCAGCCCATGACCCCTTCCCTTATTCTTGCAGGGCCCGTGGAGTCGGCAGAGAGTGACACTCTTCCCCAGGGTCTTGTGTACTGCATGGGGGTGGGAGGGGCAAAGGCCACCTGGTGAGAGACCCCTGACCCACAGATCAGCCCCCCAACCTCTGGGCAGGGGACAGACTCACTGCAGCGGGAGGGTCCGGCCACATCTTGCCCCTGGCAGAGCTGCCCAGCACAGCTGGGAGGGTGTCCCCCACCCCTCCACTTCCCCCCGGCACTGCTCCTGGTCCTGCGGGGAGACAAGGGGCCACGCGGCAGCTGGACCCACTCTGCTGCCAGGGCACAGGGCCACCAGCCCCTCTGGAACACAGCGCGTGTGGCACCTGCCAGGAGTGCTACATGGCACAAGGGCAGGGCCTTTCTCCACGGGGGTCGGGTGGGAGTCCCTCCAGGCAGCAGGTCTGGGAGAGACCCCAGGGACGTGGCTGGTCACCTGAGATGCAAATGCCCCTGTCAGGGTGTGGGTCCCAGGGACAAGGGGATGAGGGTCAGTAAGGCTGGGGAGGGGTGTCCTGGCCCAAACAGGCATCTGGAGGGTGGAAGAAAGTGCCGCAGGGTTGAATCAACTCGGCCCCTGGGAATGGAGGCTGAGGAGGGAGAGGAGAGGCCCCCGTGCAGAGACCTTGACCCCCCCCCATGCAACCACACAGGACCCCCCCAGCTCACATTGGACCAAAGCTCACTGAGTGCAGGGTCCCTCGTCTCCTGCCCTGCCCCCAGGGGAGGTAGAAATGCAGTGCATTTAATGTGGGGGGAGTTTCTCTGCTGCCTGCCTGCGCCCAGGGTGGCATGTGGTGCTGAGGGGAGATGAGGGCTGAGCATCAGGCTGGGGGGGACTGAGCACCGCTGTGAGGACAGGGATCCCACAGCCCATGCGGCCCACCCTGCAAGGGAGCAGAGGTCAGCAGGGCCATTGCCAGGGGGAAGGCACGGGCAGGGGCATGGGCATGGGCCAGGGGCAGAGTGAGGACCCCGTGGGGGCCAGTCCTGCTCCCCCTCCCCAGGACCTTGCTGGTGCAGAGCAGGGGGTGACAGCTGGGGGCACGGAGCCGGGTCTGTCCAGGTTGGACCTGGGACAGCTGGGGCTTGGCCTGCCAGGCTAACTCTGCTGGGAGGGGAGGTCTTGTTGGCCTGAAGCCTGCCGTGCCGCCCACCCCTCATTGCTGCCGTGGGGGCTGTGCCCAGACCTCACCCGGGGTGCTGGAGAGCAGGCGCAGCGGTGGCAACTCCTCACGCCGCAGCATCTGCAACAAACACAGCCCTGAGCTGCAGGAGGGCGAGAGGAGCTGGACTGGCGAGAGCAGGGACGAGGCACGGGGCTGTGTCCTGGGCCTGGCACAGCCTAAGCCCCTGCCGCCCACTCGCCACATCGCCCAAATCCCTGTGACGGGCCGCGGGTGTCCCCGGTGCTGCCCACAGCTGAGCGAAAACGGGCACTCACGGCTCCAACAGGTGCGCGCTCCCGCCGCTCGGGTGGGAAACTCGGGAAAACTAACTACTGGCCTATCTAACTACTTAACGAATGTGCTACTGAACTAGGGAACTAAGGATCTAACTAACAAAAATACTAATGAGCTAACAAACTACCTTACTTACGAATAAACGAGTGTACTAATGAACTACTAAAGCAATGAACTACAAAACTAGCAAACTAATGAACTAAGGAGCTATCCAACGAATGAAATAACTACCTAACTAACGAATGAATAAACTAATGAACTAGGAGACTAATGAAACTAACAACCTAGGAAACCAACTAACACCTAATCACCTAACTCTTGAGACACTAATGACTGAACACGGGGACCGGGACGTGCGACTGGCTGCGGCGACGCCACGAGCGCACTGGGCGGAGCCGGGCTGACAGTTACGCTGGGGATTGTGATGTCACACTGGAAGCAACAGCACCATTGCCACGGCAACCAGGGTGTTTATTCCCCTGGGGCAAGGTGCTGAGCGCGGGGCTGTGGGTGCTGGGGCTCTGGCCTGGTCTGCGGGTGCCCCTGGCCAGGGCGACCTTAGACCTTCTTGAGTCTTGGGGCTGGCAGCGAAGCACAGGGACAGCCCTGGTGCAGGGTCCTGGGTAACCCCGAACCCCTGGGGCCAGATCCTCCGGCTTCTCTGCTCTCTGCCCTGGGGGTCAGGATGCACACGGGCAGTGCCCGGGGCTGGGAGCACAGAGCGGTTCCTGGGGCCACAGCTCAGCTCGGCCTGAGCCCCGCTGTGTGCAGGGAGGAGTGACAGGATCCCGGGGACAATGGGCCGGAGCAAGCATCACCACGGACTTGCCTCCAATGCAGGCTCCCCTGCCTGGTGGTGCTGGGCCTGGGCCTGGGGCACCATGTGGGCAATGCTGTCTGCTTCCCCTCTGTTGCACAAACGGCTAGTTTTGTGCACCTGGAGGCTTTTTTAATATAACTCAAGGAGAGAGTTATATATATTTAGGCCGGGTTTAACTTGAGTTTATTTGTTTGCAAACAGATCGACAAGGGAGCGGAGTTGTTTAAATCAGAGCTGACCCCTAGCCACGCCCGAAGTTATAGTTTTATATTTTTCATGAACAAGATTTTATGGTGGCAATCTGTGATTGGCTATAGTTTTTTGTAAAGTTTTTAGTATATGTGTAGTTTTAAAACGAGCAAGTAACAAGGGTTGTAAAGTTTATGTGCAAAGCAGGCAGTAACTAATTTCTGTGTTTTCACAGGAATCAGCCTTATCCGGAACTAAGCATTGTTCGGACTGTTTTCTCTCCCTAACAGGACCCCCACTCCTGGCCCTGCAGTGGTGGGGGAGAGAGGAGAAGAAACAATTTGCAGTTTTTAGCTGTGAAGCCTTTGTGTAGTGAGATGAGACATTTTTTTGTTATACCTCTCCAGGTACCACACATAGCACACACCCTGCACACACACACACACACACACACACTCTGCAGTGGCACTCACATGCATGCACAGAGTCACACACAAATGCACATGTGCCCCTATCCATTTCCAAATCCAGAGTAGTTAACAGGCGCTTCCTAAACCTCCCACCCTGCTACAGATGGAGGGAAAAGGTTCCCATTTCCTGAGACTCCTCCCGGCCCCCACGTGATCTCCAGGGGTGGGTGGCTGGGGAGGGATTTGTACCTCTGCAAAGCCTCCAATTCACGTTCAGCAGCAGCTCAATAAACCAGTCCCACCATGTGCCTGGGAAGGGACTGAAGCGAGGGACAGGAATATGTGACTTGTCACAGCCTCACAACCTGCCACAACGAGGTGGTGCAGGGGCCGTTCAGCATCTAGAGACGACTCCTGCAGCACCGTGCACCTGGGCACGACCAGCCTGAGCCCAGAGGACATGGCCTGGTGGGACTGTAGGAGAGACACGGGGTGTGAGATGTCTGCGGTTAATGCAAACCCCGGTGCAAACCTCCAGCCCCCTCCATGTGCACAGGGAGCAGCCGTCACAGCTGGGAAGGAGCAGCTGAGCTACTGGGGATGCAGGCTCCAAAGTTTCATGTGCTCCAGCCACAGCCGCCCCTGCAACCTCCACCCCTCTTAGCACTCGCTGCCCCTGCCCTGCCGTGGCTCAGCCCAGGGCTGTATGTCCAGGCCAGGGAATGGGGAGCTTCTCGCACAGCTGCACTGCAGGCACCAGCCCGGGGATCAGGGGTATAGAGCTCTAGGAAATCCCAGTGGAGCCAGGACAACCCTGCTAGGACAGGGCCCAGCCCTGCTGCCTGCACACACAGATAGGGCAGGCCAGGGTGCCCCAGCCTCAGGCCAGGCTCTGGGAGATGCCCCATTACCAGCCCTCAAGGGCAGCGTTGACACGGCCCATTCCCTGCAGGCAGAGGGGAAGGGACTTGAGGCAGCTGAGCCAGGGCAGGAGGTTTCCAGAAACCAGGGGCTGGGGCTCCATGCAGCTGTGCAGGACTGGCGCTCAATGGGTGAACAACTCCAGACAACTGAGGGTCTGCATAGGAGTCAGAGTAGTTTAGGCTCCCAGGGGTTGGGTCCTCCCCAGTTTGGGGTCTGTGTGGCGGCAGGACACCAGCTGTGCTATGGCTGCAGACTGCGCGCTCGTCCCCTGCAGCCCTCACCCCTGCAGGAAGGACAGCCACAGGCTGCATTGGATTGACCATGGTTCAGCTGGGTGCATCCCTGCCCCTGCCCCAGCCCTTCTCTTGTCCCAGACACCTGACAAGTGCAGGGATCCATGTGCTGTGATGCAGACAGACACACAGTATCCCTGCATGCCACACTGCCCAGCACACACGGGCACCACACAACAGGCACTCGGCAGACCTGCACGGACAGAGATAAGCGCAGAACAGGGGGCTCAGCCTCCAGCCTGGGAGTAAAATGTGGCCTGTGGAGCCCTTGCGTCTGGCCTGCTAGGCTGCTGATGACTGAAACTCATGCTAAGCTTGGGCCTACTCACAAAAGTTAAAATACAGAATACTGATGCTAACTGCATATTGCAAGAGGATGCGAGTTCATGGCTGGGCCATCTAAGAAGGAATAATGAAGGATCTCTTCCAGCGTATCTTGCTATATTCAGAATGATTTCAAGCAGACTTCGAGGTGTCTGGTGTGTAACCATATGAAAATGTCTATCCTTGATTAATTAGTATGGTAAATATTTCTTTTGGGACCAACTTCTGTTTGTGTGCTGGAAGAGTCAGATGACCTGCCTGCAGGGCGGTCCTTTAACCCCTGCAAAAACTGCCCTGCCCCCCCAGCCCTGCTGCCCACTCAGGTCCCTGCTGCCACTGAAGACCCCCCACCCCTTCCCCCACTGGAGGGGCAGGCACCTCCCCGGCCTCCCCACTCTGCTGCAGCCCCGGTGCTGGACAGCTTAGGCACCTGCCCCCCCACACACACCCATCCCCTCACAGAGACACACACAAACACACGCGGATACACACACCCCCACAGGCCCCAGCCCTGGCCCTCCAACCCCCGTCCCCCACAGACTTTGCTGCCTGCGCCTGCTGCACCGCGCAGAGATGCACGTGTTGCCCCTGCCTACAGTCCCGCTCCCCCTGCTCCAAGCCGCTCCTTGGTTGGGCAAGTGGGAGAGTGCCTGGGAAAAAACTGATGCTGATCCGAGGCAGAGCAAAATCCTGGACATTTCTTGATATTTAATAAAAACTTCCCAGACAAAGATGAGAGGACCCAAAAAGAGGACATGTCTGGGAAAACCCAGACGTATGGTGACCCTACACAACGCCCCACTGCAATCTACCACGTGGGGTCACATCATCTGGCCTATGGGGCTCTCTCTAAGTCCAGAAATTTAGCAGCAAAGGAGCAGCAATTAACACTGCCACCTCTTCCCCACCTCCACACTTTTGGACCCACAAGAAATCCCATGGGCCAAATGAAATGGGTTTGCAGGTCAGATGTGGCCCACAAACCGGAGGTTGAGCACCACTGTCGTAAGACATAGATGTCTTAGCAGGGCTTCTGATTTGAGCAAGAAGACGTCGGCACGAGCAACTGCACCAACCCTGTAGAGTGTAGACAGCCGTCCTGTGGGTAGGGCCTGGCCTTTCTCCGCCTTCAGTCTGCTTCTCTAATAGGGACTTTGGCTGAAGCTTAATGACAAAGACCCAACATGTAGACAAAGCCCCTTCTCTCGTCCTCCACGCAGACAGGAATCCAGCTACACAGCACTGCTGCCAGGGCAGGCTCCCCATCACAGCACAGCCCTGACCCACCCACCATATGTCAGCCCACCCAAACATTGCAATGCTGCCAGGAACAGGGGACCCAAACCCTGGAGAAGAGCAGAATCCAAAATGCTGCTGCGGGGGACCCCCAGCGCTGCAGCCCAAGGACAGCCCATGCCTGCAGCAGCAGTCTGCTCTTCCTCACACTAAACCAGCCCAGGTCCCTCAGCCTCTCCCCAGAAGTCGTGTGTCCCAGCTACTGCTCCTTCTACGCTGTGCGGCGTGCATGGCCCTGCAGGTGTGCTCATGCCGTGCTGCCAGGTGCGCCTGCATGGCTGTGTACAGCGTGCAGCTTAGAGGGAACCAATGCTCCCTCTAAGGAGTAGTGGTCCGTGTGCGGGGAGCGAGGAGGCACGTGGCATCAGGGCTGGGGAGTGGAGCATTGCCCCGGAGCCGGCAGAGACTCACTCGAGGCAGGCAGCAGATCCTCCCTGAGGTGAGGCAAGGCAGGGATGGAGGCTGGGGCTGGAGGCTGGTGCAGGCTCCGCTGGCTCCAGGGAAGTGCTCCGTGGGCTCCTCTGGCTCCAGGGAAGTGCTCCTCTCCCCAGTCCTGATGCCATGTGCCTCCTCGCTCCCCAAGGTGAAGCAGGGGAACAGAGTAGTTTCCTGGAGCTGGCGGAGCCCGCGCCAGGCTCCCATTCCCGTCCCCGTCTCGACCTCGCCTCTCGGAGGAACTTACCCTCACGTAAGTGTCCCACGCTGCAGCCCAGCTCCTATCCCGGCGGGCCTGTTCCCCGGAGCCTGTCCTCACTTCCCATAGCAATTCCCAGAGCTCTCTAGTGCCCAGCGCTCATCCAGCACCAGAATAACTTCCATTTAAGAGCACACAAGGTTGCTGCCAGGGGTCTGCGTGTGGTGAGCAAAGAAATTTCTACCCTGAAACAAGCTAGTTTGTATATTTAGAAAATGTACCAGACACGAGGCCATTGTTCAGACACCGGGGATCATGCATTCAGGAAATGTCTGTTATTCCAAGACAGTGGTCACGACTCAGGAAACGTCTGGTGCTATGCTGCTTTGCTACCGCAACACATTAACGGTTGCTTAGCTTCCGCAAAAAAGTTTTAAAATCAGGTAGACCAAAAGGTCAGCTAAAGAGTTTTGGGAACCATAATTAGACAACCTGAAAATAGCTTGTTGCTGGGGAATTTTGTTAACGCAGCATTATAATTCTGTTGCTTATGGAAAGGTACCAGACTAAGTAAAAGCACGCATGCATCAAGTTTTTACCGCCTTTTCACCCTTATATGGGTGCTATGTATTACTGTTGCCTTATCTTTTGAAAAAGTATAAAAAGATCCTGGAGTCTTTGTTCGGGGCCATTTGCCTCTTTGTTGGCTATGGTCATTTGCTGAGAAAATAAACTGCAGTAAAAAGCCTTTACCCGTGTTGTCTGGATTCTATGCGGCTAGACAATGGACCTCAGGGAGTTTTCTCCCACGACATGCATCTTCATTTAAAGTGCTGGCAACCAGGCAATGAGGAGTGAAGGAGCTCATCTAGGCACCCTTGGGTCTGCCACGGGAGCTGGCAGTAGCCCTGGGCCCTGTTTAGGAGTGTAACGCTGGCAGCAGCGCTACCTGCAGCTACGTCCAAATTTGGGGGATCCTGGGGTGCCAATAAGTCTCAGTCTACTCCCACTCCGTTTGCAGGCAGGGAGCCACCGCTCAGTGGAGTGCTGTCCCGTGGTCCTCCCCGCACCAGACCACGCACTAAATAACTATTTACAGTGATTTATGATTCACAATAATAACTGACAGACTGACAAATTCAACATCTCATAAATAACAAGCAAAATATTTTCAATGAGCTCAATAATAATCTATATCAGCAGATAAAGCAAATACTTATATAACAAAAGCTATTGTGTTATCAACTTCAACACTCAGATAAATTATAACATGCATGTACACTTACTTAGTCAGCCAGGTCTCCACAAAATCTCTGGGCCTGCCGCAAATAGCCCACTGTGCAGCGACTGCAGCAGAGGCCCTGGGAGCGGTGCTCGCCCTGCCTCAGAAGAGGGGCAGCGATGCCGTCATCTGAGCAGAAGATGGGGGTGCCTGTCTGGACCCCAGGTGAGGCTGCTCTGGAGACCAGGGTTTCTTCCCTTGTCCAACCTTTTCTGGGCACCTGCAATCGCTCATGCCATTCCCCAGACACTTCCCAAGGCAGCTCCCCTGTGCTTGGCACCGGGAGCGCCCCTTCTCGGCAGCACTTGATTGAGCTCTGCTGGAGCTCCCACACAGCCGCGATTCCCTGCTGCTTTCTCCAGGTCTCCCAGAAACCCTGCTCTAGCAACCCCGTCCCTGACTCCCTCCGGTGACTCCCTGCGCCCGGGGATCTTGGAGTGGGGAGGGGAACCCGCTTGCACAGCCCTGCTCCTTTAGGAAAGGATACCAGGCGATCCTGGGGCTCGGTACCTGCTGGCTCCTCTGCCCTCGGTAGCAGCTCATGCCGCCACAGCTCTTCTGCCAGTCATCCGTGCCAAAGCAGTTGTCCCGGTAGCAGTGCCCTCAGAAGTGGAGTTCACAAGCCTCTTGCCCTGCGAATGGCCTAACCCAAGGACCATGCACAGCCTTCCTTGTGCTCAGAACCAGCCTCTCTTCATCTCTCCAGCCCCAGCCAGAAACAGGTCCCTCGGTCTACCCAGCCGTTCAGACTGCTCCTATGGACAGCTGGGATCGGTAGGCCAGCCCTGTGATTGCCCCCCTGCTTCTCCAATTGCAGGAAAAGAACAAAGGGCCTGGGTGGGACTGAGCGCTAGCCTCTAGGGTCCTTTGGGGACATGCATTCGCAGGGGTGTGATGATGCCTGCAGCCCAATTACTGGTGTAACCCGGGGCACTCCAAGAGGTACCCCCTCTCCAATTGAAGGGATCAAAGCAGGTGCACAAGTGCTGTGGGAGGTGTAGGGACTCTCCTCCCCCCATAGAGCAGAGCCAGACCACCACTGGCGACTTAACCATATAACTTCTAATGAGGGAATAATACTGGGAACATAAGAGGCATAAATCAGGGGGTATAGTGGACAGTACAATGCCTCAAGGGGGCAGGATTCGACAAAGTTTAGACACTTACAATCATTGACAAAAGACAGGGTTAACAAAACATAAACCACAAAAGCAGAGCAAACAATACTGGTTGGGGAAATATAAACAGGCACAAAATACAAAGATGTCAAATTACAAGAAATGTAGGGGCTAGGTACCTGGAAAAGGAGAAAGGGGGAAAACACAATGTCCCCTTTCAAGTGCAAGAAGATCTGCTTTTTGTCAGCTCACTCACCCCAAGTCACCCCAGCTAGAAATTGAACTCAGATATCACACAGGGCAGGCAGAAACACTGCCACGCAGCCACCAGCGCTCGCTGCTCCATGCTGCTAGGGGTCTTGACTTTCCTGGCGCCCCGGCCTCACGTCGAGCTGCCTGGCCTCTGATTGGAGGAGCTGGAAGCCGAGCTGGGACCCCTCAGGTCGCTGCTCACATCCTTGCTGAAGCGAAGGAGCCGCTCCTGCCGGCCACAGCCTCTCGCAGGGGATCCTGGAGCCCAGCAGGACGCCTCTCCTGCCAACCGCACGCCGCATTGCTGAGGGTCCCACTGCTGCCTGCAGGTCCTGCTCCTTCAGGCTCTTCTAGGGCAACTGCTCCTGCCGCTGGCTCAGCTCTTGCCAGCTCCTTGAAGCTCCTTCCTCGTGGTCCCTCGCTGGTCTCTTTTCTGAGCCAGCTGCGCTGCCCCTTTTATCCCCCTCCAGGTGACCCCAGGGGCCAGTCAGCTGACATGGAGGGTGAGTCTCTGGGGCCTGATTGGTGACAAAAGGGAATCCCAAGTCCTCCAATCATCTTTTACCCCGTCAAAACCCCTGGGCTAGGTCACTGCCAGCCAGCCCGTCACACTGGAGAGGCCTGGGCGTTGTATTTCAACTGGCCCTTTAATGCCAGCCAGTTAAAATGCATCAGGTCACTGGGGCACTTGGCACTGCACTCTGCCCTTGTCTAGGACAGCAGTGGGCCACCAGCACAGAAATGCCAACACCAGTACGTCTCCAGGACCCACTCGCTGGGCTTGTTCCTCTGAACACAGCCAGGACGGGATAACCCAACCCACTGTGCCAACAGGGGTTTCCAATGCCTGCCCAGCAGTCCTCTAGGTCCCACTGTCAGACAGCCCTGGGATGCTGTCCCCTCTCCCAGCTTGTTGGAGGAAGGAAGAGAGAGACTCACCCCGGGGAAGATTGCCCCACGCGCCCCCCTCCCGAACCCACTGCTGGTGGGGGCATTTAGGGCTGTTAGAGCTATGCCCACCTGTCTGTACAGGGAGCTCCCCCACCCTTGTGACTGGGGTCAGGGAGAGTCCCACATCCTGGCAGCATGGTGCAGGGTGTCGCATGGCTGGAGGCCCCACCGACTGCACAGCGGGCACAGGTTGGGGCACGTGCAGGGATGGCCCAGGGACAAGTGCTGCTTCCCATCCAAACAGGAGCAAATATCATCCATACGCTGGGGTCTCTCCCCCAGCACCCCCTGAAGGCTTCTGTCTGGAGGCAACTGGCGGAGGCTGCTGGTGAGGAGCATCTTCACCCTCCTGGCACCCAGCCCAGGCCTCAGCAGCTGCAGAGACCCTTGCCCTTCACAGAGGTGCCTTGATAACTCTCATGGCAGATGAACCCACCAGCACTGCTTTGCTGGATGCTCCTTGGCAGGAATACACCTCTGTCCAGAAACCCTGCTCCATCATGCCCAGCGTAGGGAGCCATGCACACACCACTCCTTGCAGTGAAGGCTGAAACCCAGACAGGGGCTCCAGTGGCAAAATTACACTTGTGTTCAATGGTGCAGAATCAAGTCAAGAGCAGCAAGAGGCATTTTCTTAAGGAAGGCGCAACCTGTAGTGACCCACCAGAGCCTGGTCCTTGGTAAGTGCACTGAAACCTGAGTCAGCTACAGCTTCATGTCAGGACACCCCCGTTCCCAGCATGAATCTGCAAACCAAAGAGCACCGTTAAAGGAAACATCTCTGACATTGACTGTAAGATCAGTGCCAGGAGGATGGCAGCACAAAACCTTCCCAATGACCTCAGACACACTGGGACCCAGGCTGAAAGCACTCCTGCCTGCCCTCGCTCCCAGGCATGGGGCAGGTCTGCTGCCTCCACACCCCGAGCTCGCTGTGACGGGGGTGGGCAAAGGTGCCGGCAGTTCAGGAGGCCGCTGAAAACAGCAGCCGGGATAAGAAAAGAGGAGACAACCCCGTGGGGAGCTCCAGGCGGATGATGCTGGGACTCGTCTTGTTTTCCCTCTCAGCAAAACTGTGCAGAGTCCTAGTGGAGCTCTAGGCACTGGAGGGAGGCTGACTGGCCGGTCCCAGAGCGGGATAATAGGGATGAAGAGAGGTGTACTAGTAGATTTATGGGGAATCAAATGTGCTTTTATTCTTATAAACCAGCTGGGTGGGTGTGGGGGAAGGGGTTTTGAGCAGTGGTAAGAGCAGCATGCTGCAGTGACAGCCTTAGTTGCATCGAATGCCTGCAACACAGCATACGAAGTGATGTCCAGAAGTCTTACACAAGCAGTAGAGGACAATGTCAGCATGTGAAAATATAGCCAGGAGGCATCAGATAAGTATCATCGCTCTGAGGTAGCCAAGGGAGCAATACTTGTTCAGCCAAAATTCACAGTGCAATCAATATATGGTCTGTGCATGTAAGCACTTCAGGTCTTGGCCTGCAAATATTTGAGTTGCTCATTTACTTAAAAAAGTAATAAGGATGACTCAATAAGACCAGTTCACAAAAATTAGCATAGAGTATATTCATTTTCCAGCGAAGAGGGACAAAAGATCATTATATTATCCCCAAAGTCAAACTGCAGGTTTTGCCTTAATTCCTAGAAGCAGTCTACTCTAGAAGAGGGCTCTGGGATCCAGGCAGAGCAACTACGTTACAGCTGTGCTAGAAAGGGACCACAGAAGATGTAATCTAGTTACTCTGCAATCACCATCATAACCGAGATCACCTGACTCTTTTCTGAGGACTTTCCTTTCAGATAAAAGCTCCGTTTCCCTTCCTTCTCAGTTGGAGCCTGTGTCATTTTGTCAAGTGCAGAAGGCATAGCTCTGGTCGCTTCATATAAATCCCCTTCCACTCAACCCCTCCTTTCCATACACGCCGTCAGCTCTTAACACTCTGCACGGCTGCATTAGGTTTTAACTGTGGGCGAGAGCAGTCTGATTGAGCAGCGAGACCGCTCCAGTCACAACTCAAAGCTTTCTCAGGATACACAATGCGTAAAAAGCCTTGGATTCAGGGAAAAGACGGATTTGCTGGCCAGGCTTGAGTTGGTTCATTGAGCTTCAGACAAGTCTGAGATCCTTTTTGTGTATGCCCAATATTTATCATTTTTATATTTTAATAAATGGCCTCTCTCTGATTGGCCAAGCAACCTGTGGAGCCATAGCATCCAGCCCACTGGGACCCCACAGGGCAGACAGTTTGGCATGAAGTGATGGAAGCTCTCCACAGCCAGATCCAGCCCCACCTGGGTCACTACTGGACAGCGACATCAGGGTCAGGCCCACCTCTAGCATGTCTGCATTGGACCGGACTGCTCCCTGTGCCACCCCACACATTTAGATCAGAGCCCAGATGCCCCCACTGCTGCCTGCCCCCTGTCCAGGTGCATTCAGATTGGGGCCTGGGTGCTTCCCATCCCAGCAGATGGATCAGGGTTGGGCTGCGCATCCCCCCACAGCCAGATAACACCCCACTACAGTGAGCCCGCATACTGGATTAAGCCCACCTGGAGTATCTGGCCGCAAACCGACCCGGCATTGCTCACCTGGCCCATGGGGCAACATGGTTGTGCACCACTAGTATAGAGCAGCGATGCCCAAACTTTTGCCTCCACCAGCCAGATGAACAGTGTGGGGTTGGTCTAGGGGCCAGATACCACACACCCTAATGCAGACGTGTGGTGCCACATGCAGGCATTTGCTGCTTAATGCAGACCCATGTCAGATCTGACCTCATGCTGCCCAATTAGGAACCACCCACCCCAGCTCAGACCTGTGCACCCCAGTGCAGTCCTGCACCACACCGGTCAGGCATGCGTGGCAGGCTGTGGTGCTCCGCACTAGAAATCTGACAGCGGGGAGCAACAATTCATGCTGCAACTGCACCTCCACTACCAAATCTCTGGACCCTTGAGGGTTCCTGGGGGAAAAGCACCAGATCAGGGAGCTCTGACCCTGCAGCAGGTAGCCCACATCCACCCCGGCCCTGCAAACAAATCTGGGGGCACATACCCCCCCACGCCCTCCTCCCAGAGGGGGTGCACGCAAAAGCAGGAAGCTACCCTCCCTCCTACCCCTTGGATGAGATGCCCATGACTGTCCTGCTCCCCACCCCAGTCCTGGGGCCCCATGTACCACCCTGGCTGGGCAGCACCCCCACCCCCAGTCCCTGCCCCGCTCCCTCCCTCACGGGGGTCTCGATCTGCGCCCACCCTGCCCCCACCCCACTATAGACTTACCTTCAGGGAGCTGCTCCCCCAGCTGCCCAGCTCTTTCCCAGCTGCAAATCTGGAAGAAATGCTGAGCTGGAGTATGCAGCCCGGGACTGGGACTTGCTGATCCCATTCTGGGACTGTCCCACACAATTAGGAACAAGCCGTCTCCCTAGCTGGAAATCAGCCGTGTCTCCTCTCCCGCCCTCATGCTACCTGTCCCAGGGAGGAGGCTGCCCAGGCACTGGAGGCCGGATGGACCTGGTGGTCTGTGAGAGCTGAGAGGGTCTGAGCTCAAAGGGGGCAGGACTTGGGATGCTCTGGGGTGTGACGAGGCTGTGGGAGAGCCAGGAGGGCACTGGGGCCAGGTCCCTCTGGGATACGAGGGGCGAGGGCTCTTACCCATGATCCTCTGGCACCAGCGGTTACAGGGTGAGAAATGGGAGCTGGGGACGTGTCTGTTAGTGCGGGAAGGGTTGGAGAGGCTGGGCTGGGTGTGGGAGGGGGTGACACAGGCAGGGCAGGTGCCATTGCGGGGACAGACAGACCCACCCACACAGGGGAGGTGGAAATCCCAGGGATGGCAACTCAGGGAAGGAGGGCAAAGTCCCAGGTGAAGGAGCCCAGGGAGCAGCCAGGAGGAACGGGGCAAAGTCCAGGGGGATGTACAGGGACCGCCAGGGTTGTAGGGACGTGGAAGCCAAAGATTATCGTTTGGAGACGGTCTCTCAAAAGGGGGCTGTTGTGAGGCTGAGAGCTGGGCTGCAGGCGAAGCCGCTCTCCCCGACCGTCAATACGAGGCTGTTCCTTCCCGACTCTGCGGCTGTCCCGATCCCACAAGAAGGTCATGGGGTGGGAAGTGCGCAGTGAAGGAGCAGCGGTCGTCGTGTTGCTGTTCAGTCTTGCGCTGTGAGCAATGTGGGGAGGGAAAGAAAGGCCCGTCCATGCACAGCAGCGCAGGGCAATGCAGATCTGTGGTCACAGCTCCAGCCATAGCAGAGTCCCTGGGCGGCCTAAGGGGGACCAGGAAACTAAACTGGGTGTGAGCAGCCTCTGCCTGGTCTGCTTCTGGCAGGGAAAATGGGGAGAATGGGAAACGCTTGAACAGAGATTTGAACGGTATTGAGGGGCTAGCAGGGCAGAGATCAAACCCCGCAGTGGGAAGTCATCTGTATTTCTACAAGCTGTTGTGTTGTGCAGGAGGCTCTGGGCACTGACAACATGTTTCAGCTTGAGGAAGGGCAAAACCTGCAGGTCAGTGAAATCCTGACCAAGTGTGTGGAATTAAGGACGCCACAAGGGAAGGAGAAATGCATGTTTTAGCAGGTGCCTGCAACCGCCTGACGAAATCCTGGGGTTGAGGACATGCAGCCAGACCTGGGCCTGTGGGGAGCTGGCAGAGTCCCTGGGCAGAGACTGAATAACCTGTGGCAGTGAAGACTGGCATTGCCCTGGTCCCCGTGCAGGCGCCCTGGGGTGACGCTGGCCCTGCCCCGGCTGGAGAGGAGAACCGCACGGTTCCTCTCAGGGGGACGCACCAGGCTCCTCGCAGGCGCAGGGTCAGGTCTGGAGCTGCCCTTGCCATTGAAGAGCTTTGAAATGAAACATGAGAAATTAGATTCAATGGAGGGGAGAGCTGGATTATTTTTCTTTCTTTTATATCTCCCCTCCCTTGCCCATCCCCCCCGGGAAAACTGAACACTTCCAGGAGAGCCTGAGTTTTTAGGCTGATATCTTGCCTGCTCTGAGCTTTTAGGCAGTTCTCAGCCCCAAATAACAGTCCTGACAGCTCTGAAAAGCTCTTGGCTGACAGCAGATACAGTGAGAAATGCTGGGTGTGTTGAATTGTTGTGTAGTGGCTTCAAACCCTTTTTCTGCTGTTTTCACTGCAGTTGTGCCGAGCTGCTGCTCCACAAAGGGTTACCAGATCCCCCGCGATCCCAGGGCTGAATCTTGACCCCGGCTCCTCCCAGCTCAGCATCAGTGCTGTTATTTCACAGGAAGGAAACGGCCGAGGGTGAGCCCAGCCCTGAGCTCAGGGAAGTGAAAGTAGCCCCGTGCCCTCCCGTCTCACAGCCATGGCCGCGGCGAGCGCTGTACAAAGCCTCCGGGACGAGGCGACCTGCTCCGTCTGCCTGGAGTTGTTCAGGGACCCGGTGATGATCGTGGGCTGCGGGCACAACTTCTGCCGAGCCTGCATCGCCCAGTGCTGGGAGGGGGCCGAGACGGACGTCACCTGCCCCCAGTGCAGACAGACCTTTGCCCAGAGGCTCCTGGGCCCAAACAGGCAGCTGGCGAATGTAGTAGAAGTGGTCAAGGGCCTGAGCGTGGGGTCAGCGGAGGGAGCCGGGGGCAAGATGGTGTGCGAGCAGCACGGGGAGGCTCTGAAGCTCTTCTGTGAGACAGACCAGGTCCTGATGTGCGTGATCTGCCGGGAGTCCTGGGCGCACCGAGCTCACCCCGCGGCTCCCATCCAGGAGGCTGCACAGCAGTGCAAGGTACGGGCGTGCGGGCCTGGTCCGGTTGTGCTGCTGGGGGGGACGTACACGTCCCTGCGGCGCTGGGTCTTTCTGCCCCGCGGCCACGGCACAACGGCGTGGCTGCACACGGAGGTTGGTTTGTGGTAGCCTCTGTGCAAGCCATCCTGCTGGGGGGAGGCGAGAAGGACCCAAATGCCCTTTGTTACGTTCCTGACTCAGCAAAGACAACGGAGATGTGCTCTTCTCCACCCCAAAACCCCGGGTGTTTGATTCGGGGACAAACACCACGTCCCTGGAAAATGACAGTAACTCTGGGACAACAGAGCGGGGAGCGCTGGTCTCCAGCTCCATCCCATAATAAGGACTAGCACTTTAACCTTATAATGGCTCAATTACTACATCCTTGTCATCAAATCTTGCCTTTGAAACCAGACGAAGCAGGAACACGGCTCCCCTGGCCCTGGGCACGCAGAGCAGTGAACCTCGTCCAGTGTCACCGACCCACGGTTGTGTGCGGGGCTGTGTCTTGAAACAGGGGGTGTCCAGCACTGGTTTCCCTTCAGTTGTTACAACCCTCCCTGGGAGTTGCCTGGGGAGTCCTTGGGGACGGGGGGATTGTAGTGCATGGACAGACTCTGTTCCCCTCGGACAGAGCCCACGTGGCATGCTCTGGAGGGCAGGCCTTGCTCACAGGATCTGCCACGAGCAGCCGCTTCCCCCAGCCGATGCTCCTGGCGCGTTGCACAAGTCTCAGTAATGTGTATTGCATTGGTGCCGGGGGCTTCAGGGCTAATGCTGGCTCCAGAGGGGACGTGGTGGCACCGCCCAAGTCCAGGGAGCACGGCCAGGACCTCCTTTTGTATCTGACCACCTCCTTCCCTGTCTCTGTCCAGGCCTGGCTACCAAATGCCATGCTGCGCTTTTCCTGGATTAATGCTGCTGTTTCTGAGCCATCTCGCTGTAGCTGTAGCTGTAGCTGTAGCTGTAGCCATAGCTGTAGCCGTAGCTGTAGCTGTAGCTGTACTGCTGGGCTGTGATACTTCAGACTGGTGTCTCACTTCTGAGTTTCTTAATCTCAGTGCCCAGAGACCAGACCTGTGTCTTGTCCGGCCCTGCTGCCTGAGTCTGGCTGGCACTCTGCACTGCCGACCGCGGTGGATTCAAGGCCGTGTTATTTTCTGTTCAGTGCATGTCCCTGACAGTCTGCACTTCCCACTGCTTGCAGTGTTGCCTTGTGGCACCTCCCTAGGACCGGCTCCATTTTTCTATGTGCTCTTCCTGCTGGGCAGGAGCTGGCTCCACAATCCAGCTGGAAACTGGCTGCTTGCTGCTCCAGCTGTGTTCAGCGCACACTATTCGGTGCTGCGTCCAGGCACGGGTGCGCTGTACTGGGAGCTGCTGGTCCAGCCTGAGCACATGGGCTTTCCTGGTGTCGCGCTCACAGCACACCCTCAAGCAGCCCTCTTGGTTCTGGTGCGGGGAAGAGACTCCAGCTTCTCCCCTCCAAGAAGAACTGACCCAAGGAGTTTTCCTTCACGCAGGAACAAATTTAGACTCACCTGCAGCTGCTAAGCGGGGAGAGGGAGAGGCTTGAAGCACTGCGAGGGAGTGAAAGCCAGAAACACCAGGAATACCAGGTGAGTGCTGCCGAGGTCCGGCTGATGTGGGGGAGGAAGGAAGGGACGTGTCCTGCTCAGCATGTTTGGTGGGACAGTGACCGTGGCATTTTGTGACCGTGTGTTGCAGGGTGTTGTGGCAGGTGCATGGAGCCAGGCCTTGCAAACACAAAAATTGTGTCAGCTGATAGCTATATATATAGCGGTGTTTCACTTTAATTGTTGAAAAACGTGGGTTTGGGGTTTACAGCAGAGAAGTTTGGATTTTTAAACAGACAACCAGGATTACTGATTATGAGAGGAAAGCTACCTTGCTGACAGCCATGGACTTCTCCCCTCCTTACGGTCCTGGCTCTCAGGGAAACAGAAAAAACCTTTGCAAAATGAAGAGTGAAGAGATCCCAGGCAGGGCCCCAGACCTGAGCTACCCCCAGCTCTGTTCCAGACAGTGGGAGGTTGGGGGTCCCAGCCATGGAGACAGTCAGGACCACGGGGCCTTACAAACCATGCCCTAACTCTCCCCAAAGCGGCTGCTCTCCCTGACGTGGTTTCTCTCTGTTCATGGCAGCAAAAGGCAGCAGCCGAGAGGCAGAAGGTTGTGGCTGCGTTTGAGCGACTGCGCCGGTTTCTGGAGGAACAAGAGCGACTCGTGCTGGCCGAGCTGGGAGAGGTGGAGAGCAGCATTGAGAAGAGTCAGGGGGAGACTGTCACCCAACTCTCCGAGGAGATTTCCCATCTCACCAACCTGATCAGGGAGCTGGAGGGGAAGTGCCAGTGGGCCGCCAGTGACCTCCTGCAGGTGAGGCACATGAAATGTGTCCAGTCCCAGTGCAGGGGAGGGAAAGGGCTAAACCTTGGGTCTGCCAGGACCAGGTGCATAACTGAAGAGGGGCGACAAGGGCAATGGCCCCTGACAGGCACATGGTGGCAGTGATGGGAGATGCAGAATATCAGCCCCAGCTGCTGCTGCCCTGTGCATACCCACTACCCAAGGTACATGGCTGCCCTATTACACCTCTTGGGGATGACTAAATCAGGGCTTGTAGGGGGGCTGAACTTTCTGCAGATCCTCTGTGTGCGGCACTCGGAGTCTGAGGACAAAGTGCGTCCCCTCGGGCAGGGGGTCCCCGGTGTGGGGCATTGCACTGAGCTCACTCTTGCATCTTTGTCTCTCCCTTTAGGACATGAGGAGCACACTGAGCAGGTACGTGGCTCCACCTGACTCCCCGTAGAGGGAAGGGTCCTGGAGACAATGCAATGGGCACATCTCTGCAGGGCACCACAGCACAGCAAGCACTGGGACTTTCCCTGAGGTGGGAAGCATGAACGTCCCCCTCTTCTCCTTGAGGAAGTGACGGCTTTGGGCACTGGTGGCCTGAAGACTGTAAGGTGTAATCTGGGCTTTCCCCGTCTTGTCCCCGGGGAATAGTCCTGGCCACCAGAGCTTGAGCCAACTACCTGTGAAGTCTCTGCTCCTTTCTGATCCCAGAAAATGTCCTGGACATTTTGGAGCTGAAGAAAATATCCCTGCTGGGGATCGGTCCCTTCTGGGGGAGCTGCCACTGCCACTGTGGGCAATTGGTGCCTCCCGAGTGGAGTGGGTGGCGTCGGCTGTGGGGCCAGAGCTGGCAAGCTCTCTCAGCACCTCCAGCCCTGTCATGGGGGGCATGTTCCTCCCCGTGCTCCTACTGTGCATCGCCTGTGACTGCCACTGTCTGTGCTGCCCCTCCCCCTGCGGCTGAGGCACATGGCCAGAGTCAGTCTCTAGGTCCCTCCATCCACCCAATGTTTCTACCATGTAGCTGAGCTGCAAAAAGAAAATCAAATAACACAGACTCGTTTTTCCCAGGTGCAGGAAGGAGCAGTTCCAGCTGCCAGAGGGGATTTGCCCAGAGCTGGAAACGAGACTCAGCATCTTGTCTGGACAAACGCTAGCTCTACAGGAGACTTTGAGGAAGTTTCAAGGTACTGAGAAGGGGGCTGCGAAAGGGAAGAGGGAAGTGTCCTTGTTGAGGAAGAAGAGACAAGCAGTTGGTTTGAATTTGGAGCCAGCATCTTTTTTAATTTGGAGAGAAACTAAAGGGCTTCTCTCTGCCTTTGCACGAATCGCTGATGAACCAGGGCTCCTCTGGGCACCCCTTTGACCCAGGTGCAGAGCCGCAGGGCCCCTGCTGCTCCAGCACTGCTCAGCATGGGCACCTGCAGCTGGGGTGGTGGGAGCTGTGGGGCCCTGCCCCACTCAGAGCGAGCCCCAGTGCCGCATGTCAGTCCACCAAATTAAGCATGAGGCAGGCTGTCCAGTTTGGATCCTGCTGGCTTAACCCCAGGGGTGCAGCAGCAAGGGGAGGTGTGCTCCCAAGGGCCAGGAGAGGAGCAGGGAGGGAGCAGAGCAGGCAGGTTGGGGGCGGCCCGGGTGAAGCTGCACCTCTGGTATCCTGCACCCCCACAGGGGCTGCTGGAGCAGAGGGCCACTCTGCCTGGATCCCTGGACTTCCCCAGCCAGCGCCAGCCCTTGCCTGTCCCCTCCGCCAGTGAACAAGAGAGCTGTGAAGCTCATCCCCTTCCCACAGGCTCGCCCTCCACCCCCGCTGCTTGTCCCTTTCTGTCACTGAGTCCCTCACCCCAGTGTCTAAGGGGGCAGGATGGGCTGGGCACTGAGTTCCCCCGGGTCGGTGGTGTTACATTTCTCCCCCTACTCCTCTGCCTGCACCTGCAGCTCCCTCCCGCCCTGTCCTGGGAGAGGAGGCCGTGCTGCAGGGGAGCAGGGAGATGTGGAGGCAGCTTCTGCAGCCACAGTCCCAGCAGCAGGGCAGGAGCTGCCCTGGTATCACTGCTTCGTCTCAGGGGCTCAGGACCAAGGCAGGTCTAAGTCAGGAGCTTGAACCAGACACCACAAGTCTGATATCTGTGCCCCTTTCCCCTGCAGAGACTCTGCCGTCCACCTTGGAGAAGGGCAAAAGGGTACCAGAGGGATCATACACAAAGGGTAAGCACTGGGGAGCTGGTCCCGGCATTAACACAATGATCCAGCAGAGCCCACGGCCGTCCCTGGACAAGAGGCAAACCCTCTCCCAGCCCAGCACCAAACCCCCCGCGCTGGGACGTGGGAAACTGGGCTGGGATTTTCCTATTCTTGCCTATGGATTTGCAGCTACCTGCTTCCTTTCCCCCGGGGCAGGGCTCTCCCCCGTGCCAGGCTGAGGGGCTGTGGGGCCGTCGGTGCTCAGCCCCCGGGCCCAGGGCAGAGGCAGCTCCGGGGGCCCAGGACGGTCGGAGAAGGACGGGGCTGGTGGGGAGGGGGAGGAGCGGCCCGTCTGCCCCGGGCTGAGCTCTGCCCTGACGCTGCCATTCTCTCTGCCAGCGACGGTGACTCTGGATCCAGACACGGCAAATCCCTGGCTCGTCCTGTCTGTGGATCAGAGAAGTGTGAGATGTGCAGACACACGGCAGCCTGTGCCTGACAATCCTGAGAGATTTGATGTGAACCAGTGTGTGCTGGGCCGGGAGGGATTCACCTCCGGGAGACACTGCTGGGAGACGGAGGTGGGGCAGGAGGTCTGGCTCATGGGGGTCGCCAGAGAGTCTGTGAGGAGGAAGGGAGGGATCAGATTTAGCCCCGAGGACGGGATCTGGGCAGTGCAGTGCTGGGGGGATCAGGTTGAGGCTCTCACGGCCCCTGCTCCCACCCCCCTGTCCCTGCGCCGGGCGCCCAGGAGGGTGCGGGTCTGTCTGGACTGTGCGGGGGGGCAGGTGTTGTTTCTCGATGCTGACACCGAGGCCCCGATCTTCACCTTCCCGCCGGCCTCCTTCGCTGGGGACAGAATCCGGCCCTGGTTCTCGCTCTGGGCGAGGGGGCCTGGGTCCGAGCTGAGACTGTGCCATTGAGTGATGGGGAACAGCCGGGGAACGGACCCCCCACGCGGGGAAACGGGCCGCTCTGGCTTCCTATTCTCTGTGACCCCGGAGGAGTCCCCTCTACCCGCCCTGTCCCCTCCTCTCTGCCCCGGGAGCTGCCCAAGTGAAAGATGCCGTCTGCACCGACAAGCCCGTCCCGTTGCACCGACCGATCTGTCCCGGCACTCGGTGGCCCTGGGGGAGTCGAGCGTGGCCACCAGCACGGACCCTTGAGGACACCGCCCCAGCGATGACTCTGAAACCCGTGCTAAGCTTGGGCCTGCTCACAAAAGTGAAAATACAGAATACGGATGCTAACTGCATGTTGCAAGAGGACGCGAGGTCATGGCGAGGCCATCCGAGAAGGGATAATGAAGTATTGCCTCGGCTCATCTTGCTCTATTTAGGATGATTTCAGGCAGACTCCTAGCTGTCTGGTGTAACCATATGAAATGTCTATCTTTGATTAATTAGTATGGTAAATATTTCTTTTGCGACTAACTCGTGCTTATGTGCAGGAGGAAACATTCGCTGTATGTGATAGATGTCTCCTCCTGATTCAGGGTGTTTTTCCTGGCTGTTAATCAGTTTCTTGATATGTTTCAAACCGGATCACCTCTTGTTACCAAAGAAGGTAACTCATTCGAATTAGAAACTTCTGATAACCAGTAATGAACAGGTTTTTCCCGTCAATTATTGCTTGGGACTCTCTTGATTTGCACAACTAAAAGAATGTTTTGAAGATGCTAAACTAAGGGGAGAAAAAGGCAGTAAAACAGCAAACAGCGCGCGCTTCAAGAGTGAGAAATCTCTCTGACACCAGTTGCTGATGCGCCCGACTTACTTGAGAAGTTGAAGAGAAACAGACCGCTGATTCGTTGCCTGTTTGGTGAAAAATCATCACCTTATGGCTAATTACTGGACTTTACTTTGGTTTGGGCTCAGTTGACTTGATTTTAAATACTTGTAGTAAATAAAGCCTTTCTGTCACTCATCGAATGAGGTGTCGTGTCAATCCCTGGGCTAGTCCGCAATCCTAGGTTTTTATTGCTAACACCAGTGCTGGGGCTCAGGGCCAAGTGCTGCTGGGGGCCCTTTGCCCAGAGCCCTGCTGGGGCTGGGGCTGGGGGTGGGGGGCCACCTGCGCTGGAGCCTGAGCCCAGCCTGGCTCGGCCTGTGGGAAGCTGCTGGGCTGGTCTGTGCTTGAGCTGGTTTTTCCCGTGCAGCAAAGGGCCCTGGGCTGGGCCTTCTCCGAGCTGGAAGAGTTTCACTCAGGGCAGGCGCCTCTCTTCATCCGTCCTCCGACACGGACGGTTCCCTTGTACGGCCCAGCCCTGTGCCCCTCGTGGCTTCACGTCCACAGAGATCTCAATAGACATCTCACCTGGGGTTTGCAATGGCTTTGTCTCTTGGGCCTTCACTGCCCCTCTTTTCTCCCATCTCCCCTGCACTGGCTCCTTGCTCGGGCTCACACGGAGGACGTCCCATGCAAGTTGGACACGGCTTTTCCTGGGCCTGGTCTTCAGCCTTGGACTTCTTCATCGCGAGGCTGCTCAAGCTGGGCCACGCTCTTATTCACCCACAAACCTCCTCCCTCCTTTGGGGCAGCTGCGTGGCACCGATGGTGGCGCAGGAACTCCACTTACCTTTGTGTTGGTGTTTTCCACCTCCAGATGTTGACCACACAAACTGGGGCTGGAGGTAAATCGGGACTAAAAGTGAAAGCATTTGCAACATTTATTGTCTCCAAACCAGTTCTTAGGCAGTTCGAAGCCCAACAGGAGAGTTTTATGCTGGAAATCTTTTGGGCTAAAGCAGGGTCGCCTAGAAGTGCTCTGTTTCCAATTATTAGGTAGTCGATTGACAAGCTTCCCATGTTGTTTCCAATGTATTTGTCCTTGCTACCTCCCCACAAAGGATGAACAACCACTTTCCACGGGAATCGAAGGGTTTCACCCAGGGACTCTCGACAGAGCAACAGACCGTCAGAGCCATTTACAGAAAGGAAACATCCAGCTCTTGCTATAGTCCAGGGGTCACCAACCTCTGGCACGTGTGCCGAGCATGGCATGTGAGCTCATTTTGCTCAGCACACCACCGCCAGCCTGGGCTGTAGGCACCTGGTGCCAACCACAAAGCCCAGGCCACTCCCAGCAGGCGGCTGGCCCCCGAAGAATTTTTTTGTCTATGAACTTCATCTGTCCGGCCACCAGCCGGACGGCGGAACCGCCATCGGCCGCCCGATCGGGGTGGCCCCAAGATCCCTATGGCAAACTGAGGCTTTTCAATAGTCCCAGCAGGTGGCTGGGCATCTGCAAGCCCTGCAGCAAGCAGACTGGGCTCCGTGGCTGGCAGCAGCTACCTAGAGCCTGGGCCAGCTGCAGCCAGGAGGCTGCAAACATCTGATCTGGGCTCTGGCATCTGCTCCATACAAGCAGGTGCATGCGTGGCTTGGAGTAGACAGCGGGGGAGGGCCCTGAGGCAGCGTAACCCTGGCCTGTTCACCGCTGCACTGTTGTTTGTAGCCAGCCTGGGCTCTGGGCAGCTCCACGGCCCCAGCATCAGCTCCATGCTGCCACCGACTGCACGTGCACCTCAGAGCGGACAGCCCCTGGCCCTATCCCCACCATCCGATCCAAGGCATGCAGCTGATGCAAACCACTGAATAACCTGATAGGAAATGGTAAAGAATGAGAGCACCCTAAGGAACAGAGAAGCTGATCTAAGAAATGGGGTGTGGGAGTAAAGAAAAGATAAACGAGGACAGGAGCTGAGATAATAGAAGAGCTGAAGAAGCAGGTTTCATAGATTTATAGATGCTAGGGTCGGAAGGGACCTCAGTAGATCATCGAGTCCGACCCCCTGCATAGGCAGGAAAGAGTGCTGGGTTTAGATGACCCCAGCTAGATGCTAACCTCCTCTTGAAGACCCCCAGGGTAGGGGAGAGCACCACCTCCCCTGGGAGCCCGTTCCAGACCTTGGCCACTCGAACTGTGAAGAAGTTCTTCCTAATGTCCAATCTAAATCTGCTCTCTGCTAGCTTGTGGCCATTATTTCTTGTAACCCCCGGGGGCGCCTTGGTGAGTAAAGCCTCACCAATTCCCTTATGCGCCCCCGTGATGAACTTATAGGCAGCCACAAGGTCACCTCTCAACCTTCTCTTGCGGAGGCTGAAGAGGTCCAGGTGCTCCAGGCTCTCCTCATAGGGCCTGGCCTGCAAGCCCTTAACCATACGAGTGGCCCTTCTCTGGACCCTCTCTAGGTTATTCACATAACTGTTAAAGTGTGGCGCCACATCCCTCTTAAAGATGCTACAGGCGTGTGAGCTTGGCAAAGGGACATGGGAAAATGAGCATTTTGGCAACAGGACACAGACACATAGGCACACAACTTGAGTATTTGGAGTATAAATATAGATGCCACAAGGATTGTTTCTTTGTAGTAACCTGGGGAAGGGTAATTCCTGCTCAGAGCTGTTACCATTGTCCAAAACAAACTCACTGCATTGGGCTGCTTGTGCTTACTAAGCAGAGCAGCCAGCATACTGTCCGAGTGACATAACCCACTCAGAGCTTTTTGCCATTTCATTTTTTTTTCATTCATTCTGTCTTTGAAATGTTTTGGTTTTCTTCTGATTTGCAGTGAAAAAAATCAGTTCCTTGGACCTAGAGGAACAACAGCCCTTCAGTGCTTCGGAGGTGGCACCTGGCAGAAATGGAGGTGTCCAGGGGAGTTGGGCACGGAGGGTACGAGGTGGGAGTTGACCGATGGCATTGAAAATGCCTGAATTTTGTACTGACCTGCTTGAAAAGCCCACTAGGATCCAGGTCCATAACGTGAGGTGTCTAACACCCACATTCAGATGAAAGTGAATTAGGTGCCCTCGTGACTCTGATTGTATGGGCCTTATCATGTAGAAGTCTCCTCAGCACGTTAGAGATGTATAATAGCACATAGGTGTGCCAAAGAGCTCTTGTTTCACTGCCACTAGCAAAGTAGTGTCCACTTTGTTCAGCTGGAGAAAGGGAAGAAGACAGATGGAGAAGCAGGAGAAACAGCTGCAAAGCAGACCCAGACACAGGCGTGGGCGAACTGGGCAGACAGAAGAGGGGACCTGAAAATGGAAAAAAGAAACGAATAAAATTGCAAAAAAGTTTACATAATTGAGCACATACCATACTGGCAATGTTACCAATTCAGAACAAACTATTTAAAGACATTGCTACCACAGATGCGAGAAAGACATTCACAACAAGAAATCTTTATAACTGGCAATGTGGGGCCCGATACTGCAAGTTTGCCCAGGGCTGCCGGGAGTCTAGGTACCGTCCTGCTGAGAAAAGAAACAGAAGAACAAGGAAGGTTGCCAGGAAATTGAGGAAAGTGATTATTTCCCTTCTATTCTGCGCTGCTGAGGCCACATCTTGACTACTGTGTCCTGTTTTGGGCCCCCCACTACAGAAAGGACGTGGACAAGCTGGAGAGAGTCCAGTGGAGGGCAATGGAAATGGCTACAGGGTTAGGACACATGACTTCTGAGGAGGGGCTGAGGGAACGGGGCTTATTTAATCTGCAGAAGAGAAGACTGAGAGGGAATTTGATAGCAGCCTTCAACTCCCTGAAGTAGGGTTTGCACAAGGATGGAGCTGGACTGTTCTCCGTGGTGGCAGAGATAACAGGACAAGGAGCAATGGCCTCAAGTTGCAGAAGGGGAGGTTTAGGTTGGATATTAGGGAAACTTTCTCAACAGGAGGGTGGCGAAGCACTGGAACAGGTTACCCTGAGAGGTGGTGGCATCTCCATCTTCGGAGGTTTTTAAGGCCAGGCACGACTAAGCCCTGGCTGGGATGATCTAGATGTGGATGGTCCTGTTCTTTGTAGGAGGTTGGACTAGATGTGATCTCCTGAGGTCCCTTCCAACCCTCCTTGTCTTCACAACTTCCCAGGGAGGTAGACAAGGATCATTCCCACTTATGGTCACAGCGCTAAGGCACAGAGGGGCAAAATGACATGCCCAGGGTCACCAAGGCAGTCTGTGGCAGAGTATGGAACAAAGTATTGACATGTGTTGTTTCAGTACAAGACACAAGAGGCATGCAGAGGAAATGTATGAACTAAACACAAGTTGCACCATGGGCTAATTTAAGTTATAAAGTTAAAATTAAATGAAAAAACCAGAAAAAGTTGTCTATCAATGTCTATACAGAGATCAATGGGATCATCAAGCTGCATGAAAAGCCTACTGCAATCAACAGTATTTGAATATACTTTTGCTGTCATTTCATCATCTCTTGTATTTTTAATTAGACACCATACTTCCACTAACCTGCAGCTGGGTTCTGGAAAAAAAAATAACTATATGGTAAACCATGACAAGGTGGCTGATAGGTTAAGGTGATGGGCTGCTAGTTTGTTGTTATTTCTTTGTATGGGTTCAAATCCCATCCTTACTGTTTGTTACTTCTGTGAATCTATAAGTCTGGGCTGAAGCACTAATGACCTGCTTGTCCCTCTGCCAACAGGAGTCTTGCCATTGACTTCACCAGGAGCTAAGTTGTCAAATGGTGGAAGCCAGGCAACTGTGTGCGCTGGGAGACCCTGGGCGTATGCATGCTTTGGGGGCTCTGGGCTGTGGTCAGGTGGAGAAACGTTTGCAGCAGGTCAGTCCTGGGCCCAGTGCAGCCACACCTGCCATGCACACACCAGGCCAACCCACATAATAGTCAGCCTACCTCAAGAAGAAGTCACTTCACAATAGGTTGTGGTGGAGCAACTCATGGGAACACAAAGTGAGCACCGTGCTCCCCGCACACCTTGGCATCCCATTCTCAGTCTGGCCTTTCCCCTGGCGCGGCTTAGACAGCCCCAGGACTTAGAGGGATCTTGGGGCTGGGGGGGCACTTGGCAGCAAGCTGGGCAGCTGCCTGGACAGTCACCAGGAAGGAACAAACCTCCATAATAATGGGATTTCTCTTCCCTGCGCGCGGCAGGTCTCACCTCTCAGTGTTTTATCATGCATCCTTGTTCATCTCACTGGCCCTTTTGCTCCAGCCTGACCCTCTAAACCCTGCGCAGCTTGGGAATTTCTTCCATTTTCTGCTGCCCAGATGGGATTGCCTTCCCAAGGCCGCTCCCATGAAGCGCATGATACCTCGTGGATGAGCCCCTGTTGGTAATGGACAGGAGGAGTTTCGGAGCAGGGTGGAACCAAAGGAGTCACCTCTGTGCAAGTCTTCCTGTCCTTCCCTCCAAGGGGAGGAGAGGACAAGTGCACTCAGGGCCCTAATTAACCCGCAGTGGCGTTAAAAGCCTGTAAATGATTGTAGCCATTTTCCATCATGGAAATTTCCTCCAAAAATTCACACAGAGACATTTGGGGTGCAAGAGAGAAGACCATTCATTCGAGTATGCATAAGGAAGTGTTTTACAGGGCAGGCTCACAGGTCATTTCCAGATATTTCGTACTTTCTTAAATCAAATGGCACTTTTTTTTAACCCAAGCATCCCTGGGGAGAAGTACAACCAGGACAAGTTAAAATCACCACTTAGGAAAACACTGGCATCTATGCCGAACTCGTGCAGAGCTGGAAGGGTCTCGCTCAGACTTCCCAAACAAACTCAGAAAAATTGTGAGACGAGGCTTGTTGGGCTGAAATTGTTTAAATCTTTGACTTCAGAAAGTGCTCCCCAAAGCTTTGCCTCCGTATGAAGGAAGCTTACACCAGGAAACTATGGCTATGGACAGATTAACGGGCGCACTGTTGGACGCAGGGTGAGAAGAGGTGTTCCCATCACGATTCAGGTGATCTCTTGTCCTGGCGTCACCTGTCTGCTCCTGTCACAGAGCAAGTGAAGCTAAACACTGGTAACTTGAACCAGGGCAGCTTACCCCTGAGTGACACGGGCTAACCTTGTACTTCCAGCAAGAGAGGAGGGGACAGTCGAACCAGGTCAATTCAGCTGAAGAGTGGTAAATTCCTGGCTTTGAACTTGCAGATCTGTCCACCCCCTGACATTGTGGTTGCTTTTCCCCTCCTTTTTCTCTTTTTACAGGAGAGGGGAAAGGAGAACAGATGATCAGCTTGGCAGCCTTGGGGTTTGACGTCTCTCAGTCACAGATGTCCAGCCCAGTAGCAGGAGCTTCCCCACAGCCTTTGCCAGCAAACCTCATACTCGACAGTTAGTCATTAAGTCTGAGGGTCATTCACCCAATCACAGGCGTCTCTGGCGGTGAGGGCATCAGCCATGCCAGGCAAGCTTTTCCTTTCAGGACGGACACCTGTCCACAGGGAAGTGCACCAAGACGCTTCCCAGAGCACCACAACAAGGCCCACAGCCATGCCTTTGGGGTCTCATTGACCTGCATGGGACCCCAGCCCTGAGCCAGAGGTGAACATTTTCATAGTCACATACTGAAATCCCCTGAGCCAACACCTCACATGGCATGAAACAACCTCCCATCCCACAGTATCCTTTTAAGAAAGACGAAGGAGTGGCTGGCTATCAACAAACACTGCATCTTCAGGAGGAGAGACCTGCCCCTGAGCAGTGAACCATGCGTTTGGGTGCTCCTGTTGCACCAGATGAATACATGATGAAAAGGCGATGACTAAAAGGCAGCTGTTTGAACTGGAGCCAGGGAGCCTGGCCTCCTTTCCCGCCAGCAAGGAAATCTTCTAGGAATACACTGCGAAAATAAGGGGGAAATTTAAAAAAAAAATCAACTGATCCTCAAGCACAGCCATGTACAATGGTGGTGCTCAACCTGCCAGCCCCATGGACCGAGTTGGTTCATGGGCCTGATCCAGCAGGGGCTTAACACACAGGGTCGGTCCACAGGTGTGGCCCAGCATGCCAAATCACGATGCGACCTGCAAACGGGGCCACATCATCCAGCCCGGGAGAAGCAAAGTATGAAAATTGCTTTTTGTTTAATTTAAGATTTATAAACAAAAGCCCTTTTCTGCTTGGCGGGCCTGTGTAATGTCATGCCCAGGTAATGGAAACAGCTCAGTCTTTTCTCTTCTCCCATCTATCGGCTTGTCCATGGACCAGTGCCAAACTGTGCCAGCTTAATGTAACCAGGTGCTTGATCATCATCACTCCAATGGGCCATGCTTTGCTGTCAGGTGAGCCCACACAACCCCAGACAGCCTCAGGCTTCCTGGGTTTAAGCAAGAGTGGATTTTGGCCAAGTGAACATCTCTAGTCACCTGCCCGGCCAGTAGAAACACGTGTAACATGTTCCTCCCACAGCGAGTTCCCTTCTCCTTCGTTCCCTGGATGAGATGCCCATGACTGTCCTGCTCCCCACCCCAGTCCTGGGGCCCCATGTACCACCCTGGCTGGGCAGTGCCCCCACCCCCAGTCCCTGCCCCGCTCCCTCGCTCACTGGGGGGGCCTCGATCTGCGCCCACCCTGCCCCCACCCCACTATAGACCTACCTTCAGGGACCTGCTCCCACAGCTAACCAGCTCTTTCCCAGATGCAAATGTGGAAGAAATGCTGAGTTGGAGTCGTGCAACCCGGGACTGGGACTCGCTGACCCCATTCTGGGACTGTCCCACACAATTAGGAACAGGCGGTCTCCCTAGCTGGAAATCAGCTGTGTCTCCTCTCCTGCCCTCACGCTGCCTGTCCCAGGGAGGAGGCTGCCCAGGCACTGGAGGCTGGATGGACCTGGTGGCCTGTGACAGCTGAGAGGGTTTGAGCTCAAAGGGGCCAGGACTTGGGGTGCTCTGGGGTGTGACGAGGCTGTGGGAGAGCCAGGAGGGCACTGGGGGCAGGTCCCTGTGGGGCACAAGGGGTAAGGGCTGTTACCCATGATCATCTGGCACCAGCAGTTACAGGGTGAGAAATGGGAGCTGGGGACGTGTCTGTTGGTGCAGGAAGGGTTGGAGAGGCTGGGCTGGGTGTGGGAGGGGGTGACACAGGCAGGGCAGGTGCCATTGCGGGCACAGACAGACCCATCCACACAGGGGAGGTGGAAATCCCAGGGATGGCAACTCAGGGAAGGAGGGCAAAGTCCCAGGTGCAGGAGCCCAGGGAGCAGCCAGGAGGAACGGGGCAAAGTCCAGGGGGATGTACAGGGAACACCAGGGTTGTAGGGATGTGGAAGCCAAAGATTATCGTTTGGAGACGGTCTCTCAACAGGGGGCTGTTGTGAGGCTGAGAGCTGGGCTGCAGGCGAAGCCGCTCTCCCCGACCGTCAATACGACGAGGCTGTTCCTTCCCGACTCTGCGGCTGTCCCGATCCCACAAGAAGGTCGTGGGGTGGGAAGTGCGGAGTGAAGGAGCAGCGGTCGTCGTGTTGCTGTTCAGTCTTGCGCTGTGAGCAATGCGGGGAGGGAAAGAAAGGCCCGTCCATGCACAGCAGCGCAGGGCAATGCAGATCTGTGGTCACAGCTCCAGCCATAGCAGAGTCCCTGGGCGGCCTAAGGGGGACCAGGAAACTAAACTGGGTGTGAGCAACCTCCGCCTGGTCTGCTTCTGGCAGGGAAAACAGGGAGAATGGGAAATGCTTGAACAGAGATTTGAACGGTATTGAGGGGCTAGCAGGGCAGAGATCAAACCCCGCAGTGGGAAGTCATCTGTATTTCTACAAGCTGTTGTGTTGGGCAGGAGGCTTTGGACACTGACAACATGTTTCAGCTTGAGGAACGGCAAAACCTGCAGGTCAGTGAAATCCTGACCAAGTGTGTGGAATTAGGGATGCCACAAGGGAAGGAGAAATGCATGTTTTAGCAGGTGCCTGCAACCGCCAGACGAAATCCTGGGGTTGAGGACATGCAGCCAGACCTGGGCCTGTGGGGAGCTGGCAGAGTCCCTGGGCAGAGACTGAATAACCTGTGGCAGTGAAGACTGGCATTGCCCTGGTCCCCGTGCAGGCGCCCTGGGGTGACGCTGGCCCTGCCCCGGCTGGAGAGGAGAACCGCACGGTTCCTCTCAGGGGGACGCACCAGGATCCCCGCAGGCGCAGGGTCAGGTCTGGAGCTGCCCTTGCCATTGAAGAGCTTTGAAATGAAACATGAGAAATTAGATTCAATGGAGGGGAGAGCTGGATTATTTTTCTTTCTTTTATATCTCCCCTCCCTTGCCCCTTCCCCCAGCCTGGAAAACTGAACACTTTCAGGAGAGCCTGAGTTTTTAGGGTTGTTGATTGTAGCCGTATTGGTTTAAGGACATAGGCAGGCACGGTTTCTTTGGGTAGATGAGATATCTTTTATTGTACCAACTAAATAGGTGGGGAAAAGTTCTTTGCAGGCTTTTGGGCACAAACACCCTTGTTCAGGCGTCTGTGCAAACAATCCTACTGGAACGAGGTGAGAAGGACTGAGATGTCTTTGTCGTCAGATCCTTCTGCTTCAAACCAGTTGGAGCAGGGAAGCGACTCCTCTGCTTTAGACACACAGAGCAGCCGAACCTTCTCCCATGTCAATGAGGCAGAAATGGCCCAAAGTTGTGTGTGAAGGGCTGTGGCTTGAAACCAGGAGACAAGAGGCATGAGTTTCCCTTCAGTTGTTACAACCCTCCCTGGGAGCTGCCTGGGGACTCCTTGGGGGGAGGGAGGGATTGTAGTGCTCTGATAGACGCTGGGTGCATCTACACGTGCACATTTACTGCACAGTAACTGAAATAACTGCACAGTATGGGTGTGTGTCTACATGTGCACACCCATACTGTGCATTAAATATGCCTGCTTGCGCCAACTTGAGAGTAACAGCAGCAGAATCTCCTAATGCCTGAAGAAGGGAGTTTGTGCCAAAAACTTGCAAAGAACTTTTCCCAACTATTTACTTGGTCGAATCAAAGATATCAGATCTACCCAAAGACACTTGCCTGCTCTGAGGTTTTAGGCAGGTCTCAGCCCCAAATAACAGTCCTGACAGCTCTGAAAAGCTCTTGGCTGACAGCAGATGCAGTGAGAAATGCTGGGTGTGTTGAATTATTGAGTAGTGGCTTCAAACTCTTTTTCTGCTGTTTTCATTGGAGTTGTGTCGAGCTGCTGCTCCACAAAGGGTTACCAGATCCCCTGCGATCCCAGGGCTGTATCTTGACCCCAGCTCCTCCCAGCTCAGCATCAGTGCCGTTATTTCACAGGAAGGAAACGGCCCAGGGTGAGCCCAGCCCTGAGCTCAGGGAAGTGAAAGTAGGCCCGTGCCCTCCCGTCTCACAGCCATGGCCGCGGCGAGCGCTGTACAAAGCCTCTGGGACGAGGCGACCTGCTCCATCTGCCTGGAGTTGTTCAGGGACCCGGTGATGATCGTGGGCTGCGGGCACAACTTCTGCCGAGCCTGCATCGCCCAGTGCTGGGAGGGGGCCGAGACGGATGTCACCTGCCCCCAGTGCAGACAGACCTTTGCCCAGAGGCTCCTGGGCCCAAACAGGCAGCTGGGCAATTTAGTCGAAGTGGTCAAGGGCCTGAGCGTGGGGTCAGCGGAGGGAGCCGGGGGCAAGATGGTGTGCGAGCAGCACGGGGAGGCTCTGAAGCTCTTCTGCGAGACAGACCAGGTCCTGATGTGCTTGATCTGCCGGGAGTCCCGGGCGCACCGAGCTCACCCTGCGGCTCCCATCCAGGAGGCTGCGCAGCAGTGCAAGGTACAGGCGTGCGGGCCCGGTCCGGCTGTGCAGCTGTGGGGGACGTACACCTCCCTGCGGCGCTGGGGCTTTCTGTCCTGCGGCCACTACACAACGGCGTGGCTGCACACGGAGGCTGGTTTGTGGTAGCCTCTGTGCAAGCCATCCTGCTGGGGGGAGGCGAGAAGGACCCAAATGCCCTTTGTTACGTTCCTGACTCAGCAAAGACAACGGAGATGTGCTCTTCTCCACCCCGAAACCCCGGGTGTTTGATTCGGGGACAAACACCACGTCCCTGGAAAATGACAGTAACTCTGGGACAACAGAGAGGGAGGGCTGGTCTCCAGCTCCATCCCAGCATAATGACTAGCACTTTAACCTTATAATGGTCCAATTACTACACCCTTGTCATCAAATCTTGCCTTTGAAACCAGACGAAGCAGGAACGCGGCTCCCCTGGCCCTGGACACGCAGAGCAGTGAACCTCGTCCAGTGTCACCGACCCACGGTTGTGTGCGGGGTTGTTTCTTGAAACGGCGGGTGTCCGGCACCGGTTTCCCTTCAGTTGTTACAACCCTCCCTGGGAGCTGCCTGGGGAGTCCTTGGAGACAGAGAGATTGTAGCGCATGGACAGACTCTGTTCCCCTCGCACAGAGCCCACGTGGCATGCTCTGGAGGGCAGGCCCTGCTCACGGGATCTGCCACGAGCAGCCGCTTCCCCCAGCCGATGCTCCCGGCGCATTGCACAAGTCTCAGTAATGCGCATTACATTGGTGCCGGGGGCTTCAGGGCTAATGTTGGGTCCGGAGGGGATGTGGTGGGACTGCCCCAGCCCAGGGAGCATGGCCAGGACCTCCTTTTTATCTGACCACCACCTTCCCTGTCTGTGTGCAGCCCTGGCTACCAAATGCCGTGCTGCGCTGGTCCTGGATTAATGCTTCTCTTTCTGAGGCATCTCACTGTAGCTGTAGCCATAGCTGTAGCCGTAGCTGTAGGTGTAGCTGTACTGCTGGGCTGTGATACTTCAGACTGGTGTCTCACTTTTGAGTTTCTTAATCTCAGTGCCCAGAGACCAGACCTGTGTCTTGTCCGGCCCAGCTGCCTGAGTCTGGCTGGCACTCTGCACTGTCGACCGCGGTGGATTCAAGGCCGTGTTATTTTCTGTTCAGTGCATGTCCCTGACAGTCTGCACTTCCCACTGGTTGCAGTGTTGCCTTGTGGCACCTCCCTAGGACCGGCTCCAGTTTTCTATGTGCTCTTCCTGCTTGGCAGGAGCTGGCTCCACAATCCAGCTGGAAACTGGCTGCTTGCTGCTCCAGCTGTGTTCAGCGCACACTATTCGGTGCTGCGTCCAGGCAAGGGTGCACTGTACTGGGAGCTGCTGGTCCAGCGTGAGCACATGGGCTTTTCTGGTGTTGTGCTCACAGTGCACCCTCAAGCAGCCCTCTTGGTTATGGTGCAGGGAAGAGACTCTAGCTTCTCCCCTCCAAGGAGAACTGACCCAAGGAGTTTTCCTTCCCACAGGAACAAATTCAGACTCAGCTACAGCTGCTAAGGGGGGAGAGGGAGAGGCTTGAAGCACTGCGAGGGAGTGAAAGCCAGAAACACCAGGAATACCAGGTGGGTGCTGCTGGGGTCTGGCTGACGTCGGGGAGGAAGGAAGGGATGTGTCCTGCTCTGCATGTTTGGTGGTGTGGCGGGCCAGTAGGGGGCGCTCCTGCGTTGAGCCGCCCACCTCCCTGCGCCAGACCACCGTCCAGGCTCCGAGTGCCTCCCTTAGGGTGCCTCCTGTCCGGCCGACCCCTTCCCTGGAGCACACCCGCTAGCCTGGGGTTCCCGCTGCCACCATCCAAGGCTCTGGACTCACTTCTGGCTCTGCGCGCCTTGGAGAACGCAGGCCTGATCGTCCAATGGGTACTAGACCCAATACAGGCACTTGGGGCACTTCCCCAAGTCAGGGGCTTATTAGGAAAGTCTCCCTTAGTCCACAGACCTAAGGGGCCTCCTCGGCATAATTTAGTCCCACCCCTAAATAAGTCTCCCACACCGGTCACAAAGGAGAACTTTATTGATTACAGGGGGTAGGGCGGAAACAGGGTAAAAGGTAGAGCAGTATCATAGAAATCTTACAGGAATATCAAAGGAATCCCATAGAGCAAACCAGGGTGGCTGAGGTAGCCGTTTAAACGCATCTGAGTTACTGAAGCTAAATATCTAATCGGATCTCTAGTAGCTTACTCACTCTCATCGTCCAGAGGTGGTTGTTGTATCCTCTGGAGGCAGGGCACTCTTGGAGCATGCGGTGATGAGGAGAGAGCCAGGCTCAGATTCACCTGGATGACCGCATGGCTAATGGCTGACTCCCCTTCTTCTTGGACCAAGCCCTTAAATAACCTCTCTGACCTCAGCAGCCCGGTCCAATCGAAGCTGCCAGTGCTGGCTACAAGCCGACCAATCTCCCCAGCATCCCTGGCTACCTGGGCCCGCGCAGGGCTGGGTCTTTCCTCCCTGCCCAGGTGACCAAAGCATCGCCTCCCAGGCACCAGGCTTTTGTCATGTAGACCAGGTGGGAGATCCCCACCCTGAGGAATGAAACACCAGCCTCCCAGGCTGGCTGAGACAGGTCTCTGGAGAGGGGCACCGACGGTGGCATTTCTGCCACAGGTGGGACAGTGACCATGGTATTTTGTGACCGTGTGTTGCAGGGTGTTGTGGCAGGTGCATGGAGCCAGGCCTTGCAAACAAAAACATTGTGTCAGCTGATAGCTATATATATAGCGGTGTTTCACTTAAATTGTTGAAAAACGTGGGTTTGGGGTTGATATCAGAGAAGATTGGATTTTTAAAAAGACAAAACCAGGATTACTGATTATGAGAGGAAAACTTTTCTTGCTGACAGCCATGGACTTCTCCTCTCCTTACGGTCCTGGCTCTCAGGGAAACAGTAAAAACCTTTGCAAAATGAGGAGTGAAGAGATCCCAGGCAGGGCCCCAGGCCTGAGCTCACCCCAGCTCTGCTCCAGGTGGTGGGAGGTCGGGGGTCCCAGCGGACAGTCAGGACCACGGGGCCTTACAAACCATGCCCTGACTCTCCCCAAAGCGGCTGCTCTCCCTGACGTGGTTTCTCTCTGTTCGTGGCAGCAAAAGGCAGCAGCCGAGAGGCAGAAGATTGTGGCTGTGTTTGAGCGACTGCGCCGGTTTCTGGAGGAACAAGAGCGACTCGTGCTGGCCGAGCTGGGAGAGGTGGAGAGCGGGATTGAGAAGAGTCAGGGGGACACTGTCACCCAACTCTCCGAGGAGATTTCCCATCTCACCAACCTGATCAGGGAGCTGGAGGGGAAGTGCCAGTGGGCCGCCAGTGACCTCCTGCAGGTGAGGCACATGAAATGTCTGCAGTCCCAGTGCAGGGGAGGGAAAGGCCTAAACCTTGGGTCTGCCAGGACCAGGTGCATAACTGAGGAGGGGCGACAAGGGCAACGGCCCCTGACAGGCACATGGTGGCAGTGATGGGAGATGCAGAATATCAGCCCCAGCTGCTGCTGCCCTGTGCATGCCCACTGCCCAAGGTGCATGGCTGCCCTATTACACCTCTTGGGGATCACTAAATCAGGGCTTGTAAAGGGGCTGAACTTTCCCCAGATCCTTTGTGTGCGGCACTCGGAGTCTGAGGACAAAGCATGTCCCCTCGGGCAGGGGGTCTCCGGTGTGGGGCATTGCACTGAGCTCACTCTTGCATCTTTGTCTCTCCCTTTAGGACATGAGGAGCACGCTGAGCAGGTACGTGGCTCCACCTGACTCCCCAAGAGGGAAGGGTCCTGGAGACAATGCAATAGGCACATCCCTGCAGGGCACCACAGCACAGCAAGCACTGGGACTGTCCCTGAGGTGGGAAGCATGAACGTCCCCCTCTTCTCCTCGGGGAAGTGACGGCTTTGGGCGCTGGTGGCCTGCAGACTGTAAGGTGTAATCTGGGCTTTCCCCATCTTGTCCCCGGGGAATAGTCCTGGCCACCAGAGCTTGAGCCAACTACCCGTGAAGTCTCTGCTCCTTTCTGATCCCAGGAGATGTTCTGCACATTTTGGAGCTGAAGAGAACATGCCTGCTGGGGATCGGTCCCTTCTGGGGGAGCTGCCACTGCCACCGTGGGCAACTGGTGCCTCCCGAGTCGAGTGGGTGGCGTCGGCTGTGGGGCAGAGCTGGCGAGCTCTCTCAGCACCTCCAGCCCTGTCATGGGGGGCACGTTCCTCCGCACCGTGTTCCTCCTATGCATCGCCTGTGACTGCCACTGTCTGTGCTGCCCCTGCCCCTGTGGCTGAGGCACATGGCCAGAGTCCATCTTTAGGTCCCTCCATCCACCCAATGCTTCTACCATGTAGCTGAGCTGCAAAAAGAAAATCAAATGACACAGACTCGTTTTTCCCAGGTGCAGGAAGGAGCCGTTCCAGCTGCCAGAGGGGATTTGCCCAGAGCTGGAAACAAGACTCAGCATCTTGTCTGGACAAACGCTAGCTCTACAGGAGATTTTGAGGAAGTTTCAAGGTACTGAGAAGGGGGCTGCAAAAGGGAAGTGTCCTTGTTGAGGAAGAAGAGACAAGCAGTTGGTTTGAATTTGGAGCCAGATTTTTTTTTAATTGGGAGATAAACTAAATGTGCTGGACTGATATCAAAGGTAACAGGAGTGAAGACACGAGGCAAGGGCTTCTCTCTGCCTTTGTGTGAATCGCTGATGAACCAGGGCTCCTCTGGGCACCCCTTTGCCCTGGGTGCAGAGCCGCAGGGCCCCTGCTGCTCCAGCGCTGCTCAGCATGGGCACCTGCAGCTGGGGTGGTGGGAGCTATGGGGCCCTGCCCCACTCAGAGCGAGCCCCAGTGCCTCATGTCAGGCCACCAAAGTTAATAGCCAAAATTAAACATGAGGCAGGCTGTCCGGTTTGGATCCTGCTGGCTTAACCCCAGGGGTGCAGCTGCAGTCGGAGGGGTGCTCCCAAGGGGCAGGAGAGGAGCAGGGAGGGAGCAGAGCAGGCAGGTCAGGGTTGGTCCCGGGTGAAGCTGCACCTCTGGTATCCTGCACCCCCACAGGTGCAGGATACCAGGTACTCTGTCTGGACCCCTGGACTTCCCCAGCCAGTGCCAGCCCTTGCCTGTCCCCTCCGCCAGTGAACAAGAGAGCTGTGAAGCTCATCCCCTTCCCACAGGCTCCCCCTCCACCCCCGCTGCTTGTCCCTTTCTGTCACTGAGTCCCTCACCCCAGTGTCTAAGGGGGCAGGATGGGCTCTGCACTGAGCTCCCCTGGATCCGCGGTGTTACATTTCTGCCCCTACTCCTCTGCCTGCACTTGCAGCTCCCTCCCGCCCTGTCCTGGGAGAGGAGGCCGTGCTGCAGGGGAGCAGGGAGATGTGGAGGCAGCTTCTGCAGCCACAGTCCCAGCAGCAGGGCAGGAGCTGCCCCGGGGTCTCTGCTCTGTCTCAGGGGCTCAGGACCGAGGCAAGTCTAAGCCAGGAGCATGAACCATACACCACAAGTCTGATATTTGTGCCCCTTTCCCCTGCAGAGACTCTGCCGTCCACCTTGGAGAAGGGCAAAAGGGTACCAGAGGGATCATACACAAAGGGTAAGCGCTGGGGAGCTGGTCCTGCCATTAACACAATGATCCAGCAGAGCCCACGGCCACCCCTGGACAAGAGTCAAACCCTCTCCCAGCCCAGCACCAAACCCCCCGCGCTGGGACCTGGGGCGCTGGGCTGGGATTTTCCTATTCTTGCCTATGGATTTGCAGCTACCTGCTCCCTTTCCCCCGGGCCAGGGGCTCTCCCCCGTGCCAGGCTGAGGGGCTGCGGGGCCGTTGGTGCTCAGCCCCCGGGCCCAGGGCAGAGGCAGCTGCAGGGGCCCAGGACGGTCGGAGAAGGACGGGGCTGGTGGGGAGGGGGAGGAACGGCCCGTCTGCCCCGGGCTGAGCTCTGCCCTGACGCTGCCATTCTCTCTGCCAGCGACGGTGACTCTGGATCCAGACACGGCAAATCCCTACCTCGTCCTGTCTGTGGATCAGAGAAGTGTGAGACGAGCAGACACACGGCAGCCTGTGCCTGACAAGCCTGAGAGATTTGATGTGACACAGTGTGTGCTGGGCCGGGAGGGATTCACCTCCGGGAGACACTGCTGGGAGGTGGAGGTGGGGCAGGGGACCTGGGTTGTGGGGGTTGCCAGAGAGTCTGTGAGGAGGAAGGAATGGATCAGATTTAGACCCGAGGAGGGGATCTGGGCGGTGGAGCGCTGTGGGGATCAGGTCTGGGCTCTCACGGCCCCTGCTCGCACCCCCCTGTCCCTGCACCGGGCGCCCAGGAGGATGCGGGTCTGTCTGGACTGTGCGGGGGGGCAGGTGTCGTTTCTCGATGCTGACACCGAGGCCCCGATCTTCACCTTCCCGCCGGCCTCCTTCGCTGGGGACAGAATCCGGCCCTGGTTCTCGCTCTGGGCGCCGGGGCCTGGGTCCGAGCTGAGACTGTGCCATTGAGTGATGGGGAACAGCCGGGGAACGGACCCCCCCCTTGGGGAAACGGGCCGCTCTGGCTTCCCATTCTCTGTGACCCTGGAGGAGTCCCCTCTACCCGCCCCGTCCCCTCCTCTCTGCCCCGGGAGCTGCCCAAGTGAAAGATGCCGTCTGCGCCGAGAAGCCTGTCCCGTTGCACCGACCAATCAGTCCCGGCACTTGGTGGCCCTGGGGGAGCCGAGCGCGGCCACCAGTACGGACCCTTGAGGACGCCGCCCCAGCAATGTCTCTGAAACTCATGCTGAGCTTGGGCCTGCTCACAAAAGTGAAAATACAGAATACGGATGCTAACTGCATGTTGGAAGAGTATGTGAGTTCATGGCTAGGCCATCCGAGAAGGGATAATGAAGTATCTCCTCAGCTCATCTTGCTCTATTTAGGATGATTTCAGGCAGACTCCTAGCTGTCTGGTGTGTAAGCATATGAGATGTCTATCCTTGATTAATTAGTATGTTAAATATTTCTTTTGCAATTAGCTCGTGTTTATGTGCAGGAAGAGACATTCGCCGTATGTGATAGATGTCTCCTCCTGATTTAGTGTCTTTTTCCTGGCTGTTAATCAGTTTCTTGATATGTTTCAAACCGGATCACCTCTTGTTACCGAAGAAGGTAACTCATTTGAATTAGAAACTTCTGATAACCAGTGATGAGCAGGTTTTTCCCATCAATTATTGCTTGGGACTCTCTTGATTTGCAGAACTAACAGATTGCTTTGAAGATGCTAAACTAAGGGGAGAAAAAGGCAGTAAAACAGCAAACAGCGCGCACTTCAAGAGTGAGAAATCTCTCTGACACCAGTTGCTGATGCGCCCGACTTACTCGAGAATTTGAAGAGAAACAGACCGACGCTTCATCGTTTGTTTGGTGAGAAATCATCACCTTATGGCTAATTACTGGACTTTGCTTTGGCTTGGGCTCAGTTGACTTGATTTTAAATACATGTAGTAAATAAAGCCTTTCTGTCACTCATCGAATGAGGTGTCCTGTCAGTCCCTGGGCAAGTCCGCAATTCTAGGTTTCTATTTGCTAATACCAGTGCTGGGGCTCAGGGCCAAGTGCTGCTGGGGGCCTTTTCCCCAGAGCCCTGCTGAGGTTGGGGCTGGGGGGCCGCCTGGGCTGGAGCCTAAGCCCATCCAGGCACTGCCTGCGGGAAGCTGCTGGGCTGGTCTGTGCTTGAACTGGTTTTTCCCGTGCAGCAAAGGGCCCTGGGCTAGGCCTTCTCCGAGCTGGAAGAGTTTCACTCAGGGCAGGCGCCTCCCTGCATCTGGCTTCTCCAACACGGATGGTTCCCTTGTACAACCTGGCCCTGCGCCCCTCGTGTCTTCATGTCCACAGAGATCTCAATAGACATCTCACCTGGGGTTTGCAATGGCTTTGTCTCTTGGGCCTTCACTGCCCCTCTTTTCTCCCTCCATCTCCCCTGCACTGGCTCCTTGCTCGGGCTCACACGGAGGACGTCCCATGCAAGTTGGACACGGCTTTTCCTGGGCCTGGTCTTGGGCCTTGGCCGTCTTCATCATGAGGCTGCTCAAGCTGGGCCACGCTCTTATTCATCCACAAGCCTCCTCCCTCCCTTGGCTCAGCTGCGTGGCACCGATGGTGGCGCAGGAACTCCACCTACCTTCGTGTCGGTGTTTTCCACCTCCAGATGTTGACCACACAAACTGGGACTGGAGGTAAATCAGGACTAAAGGTGAAAGCATTTGCAACTTTTATTGTCTCTGTGACAAGAGTGACGTCAGTGTCGCCGTGCTCTACCCTGCTGCCTCTTTTGCCGTGCCAAGTTGTTTTCTTGCACCCTTCTATTCTCGCCTGCCACGTCTTGGATGTTATGAATTTTTATAGGGAGGCTACCGTCAGTCATCTTGGTAACGGCTCCTATCTGTGGGTGTCCCAGGCACCCAAGCCTTAAGGGCTACGCGTGGCTCCTACCACGCCAATACCATGCCCCAAGCCTCACAGATGTAAAAGGGATGTTGCGCTCTCTCTTCTCTCTCAGGCCTTCTCCGTACTCCACCCGGTCTCTCGGCCCTTTGCTGCCATGCTGCCCTCTCACCGGGCTCTTCTCTGGAGCTGGGGTCCTCACTCTGCCGTGAGTCCCCTGTGAGGCCTCCTCCATCTCCTTATAACCTCACCCAAACCGCCGGTGTAAACAAACACAGCAAACACAAGCCCCTGGGCCATAACTGAACTGAATGCCGCCCAGCTGTAATCACGTGACTAAAATGTCCCCGAGCTGCCCTCCTTAACTTGGCTTTGAGCAGTACCTGCAGTTCTCGTATCCTTGCGCAGGAAGCTCTTTCTGCCTTGGCTGCTGGTAGGGAACTGCCTCTGCCTCCTGCGGGGGCTTTATATATACGGGCCCGGCCCCGCCCCTTCCTTCAGCCGGCCGGTGTCGGCCATTAGCTCCCTTTGGTTGCCTTGGCAACCGGCACCTGAAGAGTCTTCCAGGCTCTCTCACTAGCAGCACCATAGTGTCCTGCTACAGTCTCCAAACCAGGCTTTAGGCAGTTCGTCGCCCAACAGGAGACTTTTATGCTGGAAATCTTTTGGGCTACAGCAGGCTCACCTAGAAGTGCTCTGTGTTTCCAATTATTAGGTAGCTGATTGACAAGCTTCCCATGATGTTTCCATTGTATTTGTCCTTGCTACCTCCCCACAAAGGATGAACAACCACTTTCAACAGGAATCGAAGGGTTTCACCCAGGGACTCTCGACAGAGCAACAGACCATCAGAGCCATTTACAGAAAGGAAACATCCAGCTCTTGCTGTAGTCCAGGGGTCAGCAACCCCTGGCACGTGTGCCGAGCACAGCACGCGAGGCCATTCTGCTCGGCACACCACCCCCAGCAATTATATCCCTCCTCCTCATACCCCTCCTCATGTTTGACATGATAGGCTAGGTTAAGAGTCTACAAACAACTGCTTATAATCAATTCACTACCCATTTTTGAGGTTATTAATAACCCCCATAGACCAAGGCTTATATCGAGAAGGCCATTTTGATATCCAGGAAAATGGATTCGGCAATGGAAGACAATTGACATCATTAATACATTTCTTATCATGGACCTCACATCTAAACCTCCTGGTTCCCTTTTCCTAAGGCAGAGCTGGACTACATTGAACAAGGCTCATAGTTGAAAACTACCTATTTTTAAATAGAATTGTTTTTAAGCCCCCAAGTATCAGTGTGACATCTTGTACCATCTATACTTTCCCCAGAGCCAGGGACTCTGCTCCTCAAAGCTTGCAAAAAAGGACAATTTTCTTGCAATTTCCCAGTCAGTCTAATAAAAGGTATCATTTTGGAACCAAGAGTTCTAGTTTTTTATATGTCTTCTTGTCTCAGACCACCACGGCTACCAAGTACACGCCTCAAAGGTCTAGTTGAATTGCTTTTTCTTAACCCCTCCACTGTTCTTGGCTGGCTTCTTGCCACCAGAGTTTTCTCCCTATGCCTGCAAATTTCCACCCTTCTCCCACCCACAGACTAAGCTGGCTTATATAGCTTGTGTCATAATGCACTTTGTGGGAAATCTAGACAAATATATAAAATCAGGGAATTATATGAGCATAAAGTGTGTCCTTATTGCCCAGAAGCCTAATGGCATCCTAGGCTGCATTGGTAGGAGCATTGCCAGCAGATCAAGGGCAGCGATTTTTGCCTTCTATTTGGCACTGCTGAGGCCACATCTGGAGTCTTGTATCCAGTTTTGGGCCCCCCGCTACAGAAAGGATGTGGACAAGTTGAAGAGAGTCCAGCAGAGAGCAACCAAATGTTTCAGGGACTGGGGAACATGACTTGTGAGAGAACTGGGCTTATTTAGTCTGGACAAGAGAAGGGATTTGATAGCAGCCTTCAACTCCCTGAAGAGTGGCTCCAAAGAGGATGGACCTGGGCTGTTCTCCGTGGGGCAGATGACAGGACAAGGAGCAATGGGCTCCAGTTGCAGCAAGGGACACTGAGGTTGGATACCAGGAAAAACTCTCTCACTAGGAGGGTGATAAGGCACTGGAACAAGTTACCCAGAGAGGTTGTGGGATCTCTGTCCTTGGAGGTTTTTAGACCCGAGTAGATAAAGTCTTGTCTGAGATGAGATGTTTGTGGTTCATCCTGCTTTGAGCAGGGGGTTGGACTAGTTGTGACCTCCTGAGGTCCCTCCAACCCTCCTTGTCTGTGATACCATGATAAATGCAGTCACATAAAGAAAGGGCCATTCACAGACACCATGGCTTTTTGCATGCCAGAAGTGGCCGGGCACTTTATAACTTCAGGCCTGTCCCATGGAACAAGGAGCTCTTTGTTACGAATTGGAAGGCAGATACAGCTCATTGCAGGACAGGGGTAGCAGTTGTGGTTGCCTGTGCAAGGGGCTTGGAGCTGCCGGCTCCTGCGACTGACTTTAGTGCTGTTCGATTGTAGAGTTGTAGGAGTCCAGGAGGAAGGGACCTGATACACGCACAGACAGGACCCAGGGGTTTGGGCCGCACACACACACAGTCAGCCGAAGGCTGGACGTTGCTGGTGGGGAAGATGTGGTCCTGTCTAGACCCAGTTTCCAGTCTCTGCTCCTTCGTCCCATCTGGGAAAAAACATTGGAGACTCTGTGTCCACCTGTCTGCATGTGACGATTGGTGAATGGGTGTCCACCGGTTATAACCAGCATCAGGGGCTCCCCAGGGCTGTGTGTCTGTCCATCTGCACTGCCCTGATTCCCAAGCCCTGGCAGAGACGCACACGTCTCTACAGCAGATACCCACCCACAACCACGGCCAGCATGAAAACTATGGGGACTATGCCCCACCAGAGGGAACCCCCTGGTCTGCAAACCAGTGACCCCAACCAGAAGTGGGAACCCAGTGGTTACTTGGAAGCTTCACCTTCTGCCCCAGAGGAGCGCTCAATTGCCCCGGGGAGTAGCAAGTCTCACTCCACTACTTACCTTGGTCTCTGGTGGCAATGCCGGAGGCAGATCCGTGTCCACACAGGGTTGGTGGGAGAGAGGAGGGGTCTGGAAGGAGACACAGGAGAAGGAGGTCTTGGGATGCTCTGGGGTGATGGAGGCTGTAGAATAACATCATAGCATCAGAGAGGCATGAGGCCGGAAGGGACCTCCAGTGCTCAAAGCATCATACTCAGAGAGAAGTTGGTTGGGAGGAGAGCACCAGAGCTCACGGCATAATAGTCACGGAATTCTAGAAAAGTGGGCAAACTAGACAGAAACAGTCAAAAGTGTGTGTTTTATCACCAGTCCCATCATCATTCTGGGCAGAAGTGGGCACGCTAGAGGAGAGGGACAGGCTGCAACTAGATCTGGACAGGTTACAGGGGTGGGCAGATGAGAACAGGATGGGTTTCAACACTGACAAGTGCAAGGTGCTGCACCTGGGGAGGAACAACCAGCAGCACACCTACAGGCTGGGGAACTCCCTTCTCGTCTGTGCAGAGGCAGAAAAGGATCTTGGAGTCATTATTGATGCCAAGATGAACATGGCCTGACAATGTGGGGATGCGGTCAGGAAGGCCAACTGCACCTTGTCATGCATCCACAGATGCATCAGGAGCAGGTCCCAGGAGGTGATCCTCCCCCTCTATGCAACACTGGTCAGGCTGCAGTTGGAGTACTGCGTCCAGTCCTGGGCGCTGCACTTCAGGAGGGATGTGGACAGCATTGAGAGGGTCCAGAGGAGGGCCACCCGCATGGTCAGGGGGCAGCAGGGCAGGCCCTACAAGGAGAGGCTACAGGATCTGAGCCTGTTCAGCCTCCACAAGAGGAGGCTGAGAGGGGATCTGGTGGCTGCCTATAAACTTGCCAAGGGGGAGCAGCTGGGAATGGGAGAGTCCCTGTTTCCCCAAGCACGGCTCGGGCTAACAAGGAATAATGGTCATAAGTTGACGGAGAGTAGATTCAGACTAGACATCAGGAGGCGCTACTTCACTGTCAGGGCGGCTAGGATCTGGAACCAACTTCCAAAGGACGTGGTGCTGGCTCCTACCCTGGGGTCTTCAAAAGGAGGCTAGATAGACACTTAGCCAGGGTTGTTTGACCCCAGCACTCTTTCCTGTCCAGGGCAGGGGGTCGGACTTGATGACCTGCTCGGGTCCCTTCCAACGATGAAACTATTCTTGTTAAATCTTTTATTGAGATTCATAAAACAAAGTCTAGCCTCCTTGAGTGTGTGGACAGCCCAATACTTCACGGTCAGCCACGTCTAACTCTGAATGAACATGACCACACCTCAGTCAAGGTCTTTAGTTAGAGCTAAACAGAGTCTGCAGGGCTTTGAAATAGAGAAGAAAAATTAAGAGCATGGGTAGATGTAGGATATAGAAAAGGGAGGGGAGAAGAGGCTGCAGAGGGGTTGGTGCCTCATCACATGGAAAACAATACATATTCTTCTTCAGTTAAAGGGAAACCAGACACTTGGTAACACACCAGGGGCCTGGAGTGATAGTATTCAGTTGCAGATCAAAGAAAAAACAGATATAACTACTTGATTGTGAATTAGATTATATATAACCATAGCAATCATTTGCTAGATTATATATTTAGGTTTAAAAACAAGAAAAACCATAAGAAACTAGGCAAAAAAAGAGCCAAAGTACTCCAAAACTATTGTGTCATTAGTCCTGTTGTTCTATTGTCTTTATCATTAAACATCAATTGAGAATTCAGATTTGTAAAACAAAACATTGTTTTGAGGAGCTTGGCAGCACCTCCAGTACTTCACAGTCAGTCATGTCTATCCTGAGTATGTGACCGCCCCCAAGAGCAGGTTTTTAAGTACAGCCACAACCAGTCTGCGGGCTGTGGAAATCGGAAGAGATGTGACCAGGCAGGGCCAAGAGACAGCAGAAGTGCTGAAGAAAGGATGGCTTGATTAGTGGGAGAGCAAAAGCACTGGAAGGACATGGGGGCTGGGTGCTTCACACCAGCACAGTGAACAAATTAGCAGGAATCAGAGAAGATGATAGTGAAGGCTGTGGGTCCCCTCATGGCTGCCTGGATAGAAATGTTTCTGTCTCTCCCTCTCTCTTGCCTTAACATTTTGTCTGGGGTGGGGGAGGGTGAGCAGGGATGAAAGGAGGGATACGATCACCCCAGGTCCCTGCCCTCCCATACCCATCCCTGCTGGAGACCCCTTGCCAGGCAGCGCCAGTGTGACATTGGCCAGGAGAGCGCCGTTCAGAGAGCACCTGATCAATCAACTAGTGTCCGTGGAGCTGCAGGGCCATGCTCTCTGGACTGTGAAGGCACCATCTCCCAGGGTGAAGTGGCCCAAGCCATGGGTCCCCATGGGTGCCAGGGCATGATTTTGTATGGCTGTGATATCCCCATGGGCCACGTATGGACTATCAGTGTGCAGCTGGGGGGGTCCAGGGACAACACAGGGCCAGGCAGGGACCCCTGCAAGGAGACAGTGCTGTGGTGAGACCCTCCCGGTGAGGGGAGGGGCAGGATAGTGCAAGAGCAGAGGGACCCTGCATGCTGGAAACTTGGGGCAGCAGGAGGGGAGATTGATTCCCTCTGCAGATTCAGGCCATGAGGGTGCCCCCAGTGGGGGCGAGGGAGAGGCCTGATCTCTGCCCTGGCCTCACAGAGCTGTCACTGGCTCTGCTGGTGAAGATCCACCTGGGGATCAAACAGCCCCCGGGCAGCACATGGGCCTGGCCCTGCATGTGCTGCGTGTGGAAAGCAACAGGGGCCCCGGGCCCAGGCCTGCCCAATGGAGAGCACTGGGAGTCAGGCGTGGGGCCAGGAGCCTCCCTAGGGTGGGACCCATTCCTACAGCACTGTCCTGGTACAGGGCCTCTCTGGAGATGGGGAGGGAGTGGTTTGATTTTTAGGATGTTTTGAATGACGTTGGCATCAGTAGATCCAGTAAAAAGGTGTTTACCTCCCAGTGTCCTGTATCTTGCTGCAAAGTAAGAAAAAGAAAATGAATGTAGAGCCCATAAGGTTCCCCTGGGTCCATCCCGGACAAGGGCGGCAGCCCCTGTCGAACAGTACAAAAGCTGTCAGCAGATTGCCATCCTGGGGTTAAAGGCAGAAGTATGCAAGCAGCAAGGGTTTTTTGCGGGGGCAGAGTGATATATTTTATTGGATGGACTGCCCATCTGGGATAAAGGAGACCTGAAGAAGAAAGCCTTGTGTTCAGTAGGTTGTCTAACTCCATCCCAGCTATGCAGCCGGTCCAAGCATTGCAGCTCCAACATCACTCTAACACCAGCAATGACAGAAGGGGGCTCAGGTGCTCTGTGCAAGGCCGGTCTGTGTGCTGCCCTGCTCTCCCTGTCCCGTGGCCCCGAAGGACTACAGGGCTCCCCAGGAGGCTGCCACCTTGGTGGCTGCCGGGAAATGCTGTGCTTAAGTCTAAAGGGCAGAGTCTGAAAGTCTATCTTGGTCTCGCGCTGAGGCAACAGTGAGTCAGGTCCCAGCACGGTGAAGAGGATGCTAGACACAAACCCTGCACCCCATGCGGGAGCCCAGGGTCCCCGAGCTGGAGGAAACGACTGGGGCCAACAGGACAGTCGGGGGAGCAGGATGGTTTTAGGGGAAGTAAGGAGGGCAGTTTCCTTTGCTTCCAGATTATGGGGCCCCTGGTTTAGATCAGTAATGGTGACCCAACATTTGGTGGCAGGAGACGTGCCCCTCTGCCCAGGCCCCACATCTCTGTTGCTGGCTCTGCTGGGAGAGTCCAGCGGGGCTTTACCTGCCCCATGACAGCACATGGGTCCGACCCTGCTTGCGTTGTGCGGGGAAGGCAACAGGGGTCACAGGGGCCAGGACGACCCCCAGCAGGCACTGCAAGCATGGCCAGGGCCTTGGACTGCACTCAGGATTGGGCCCATTCATACAGAAGTGCCCTGGTTAGTATGCCTCTCTAGAGACAGAGAGGGACATGTGGTCGGTTTTCTGGGTGTTTGCAATGAGGGCAGGGGTCAGTGAAACCAGTAAGAGGCACTTACCTTCATTGCCTTGCACTTCCCTGTGAAGAGAGAAAGAACAAGAAGTAATTCGGAGCCCAAAAAACTTCCTGGTCCCATGCCAGACAACTGCAGCATGTCCCTGTCTGCCAATACAGGAGCTAAATGCGAATTGCCATCTACTTAACAAGTATGTGAGCGGCAAAGACTTTTTGAGGATGGGGTGATTTCTCTTATTGGATGAACTGCACAGTTGGGATAAAGGACAACTGAAGAACAAAGTCTGGTGTTCAAGATCTTGTTTAACTTGATCCAAGCTATGCAGTTGGTCCAATAAAAGCTATCACCCCCCCCCCCAACGCAGCTGTGTCCCTGGGGCGAGTGAGGGGCTCCCTGTCCTGTGAGGGGTGTGACATGGAGTCAGGGCCTCCCTTCAGCTCAGGTCAGAGCTCTTGTCTCCTTCAGCTGCAACCTCTTTCCAATCATCTTTTCTTTTTCTTTCTTTTTTTTTTTTGCTAGAAACTGGCACAGAAACTCTTTGACACATCCCATGTGTGTGCAGCACTCAGCTTGCTCAGACTCCAGTTCAGACTGCAGGGCCGCTGGGGAGAGAAGGGCAAGAGAGGCGAGATGTCACCCTGTCATGTCCCTGGGAATCCTCCTCATGGTAACACACAAAACTGGCCTCAGACACATAGATTCATAGATTCATAGATGTTAGGGTCGGAAGGGACCTCAATAGATCATCGAGTCCGACCCCCTGCATAGGCAGGAAAGAGTGCTGGGTCTAGATGACCCCAACTAGATACTCATCTAACCTCCTCTTGAAGACCCCCAGGGTAGGGGAGAGCACCACCTCCCTTGGGAGCCCGTTCCAGACCTTGGCCACTCCAACTGTGACGAAGTTCTTCCTAATGTCCAATCTAAATCTGCTCTCTGCTAGTTTGTGGCCATTATTTCTTGTAACCCCCAGGGGTGCCTTGGTGAATAAATACTCACCAATTCCCTTCTGTGCCCCCATGATGAACTTATAGGCAGCCACAAGGTCACCTCTCAACCTTCTCTTGCGGAGGCTGAAAAGGTCCAGTTTCTCTAGTCTCTCCTCGTAGGGCTTGGTCTGCAGGCCCTTGACCATACGAGTGGCCCTTCTCTGGACCCTCTCCAGGTTATCTGCATCCTTTTTGAAGTGCGGCGCCCAGAATTGCACACAGTACTCCAACTGCGGTCTGACCAGCGCCCGATAGAGGGGAAGTATCACCTCCTTGGACCTATTCATCATGCATCTGCTGATGCACGATAAAGTGCCATTGGCTTTTTTGATGGCTTCGTCACACTGCCGACTCATGTTCATCTTGGAGTCCACTAGGACTCCAAGATCCCTTTCCACCTCTGTGCCACCCAGCAGGTCATTCCCTAGGCTGTAGGTGTGCTGGACATTTTTCCTCCCTAGGTGCAGCACCTTGCATTTCTCCTTGTTGAACTGCATCCTGTTGTTTTCTGCCCACTTGTCCAACCTGTCCAGGTCTGCCTGCAGCTGTTCCCTGCCCTCTGGCGTGTCCACATCTCCCCATAGCTTTGTGTCATCTGCAAACTTGGACAGAGTATATTTCACTCCCTCGTCCAAGTCACTGATGAAGACATTAAAGAGTATCAGTCCAAGGACCGAGCCCTGCGGGACCCCACTGCCCACATCCTTCCAGGTCGAGACCGACCCATCCACCACGACTCTCTGGGTGCGACCCTCTAGCCAATTCACCACCCACCGGACTGTGCAGTCATCCACATCACAGCCTCTTAACTTGTTCACCAGTATGGGGTGGGATACCGTATTGAAGGCCTTCCTGAAGTCTAAGTATACGACATCCACCCCTCCTCCTGTGTCCAGGCGTTTCGTAACCTGGTCATAGAAAGAGACTAGATTGGTCAGGCACGATCTGCCCGCCACAAACTCGTGCTGGTTTCCCCTTAGCATAATTTGCCCTGCCAGGCTCTCACAAATGTGAGCTTTGATAATTTTTCCAAAGACTTTACCAAGGATGGAGGTGAGACTAACTGGCCTATAGTTGCCCGGGTCCTCCTTCCTCCCCTTTTTGAAAATGGGGACCACGTTAGCCCTTTTCCAGTCCTCCAGGACTTGTCCCATGCGCCACGAGCGTTCAAATATTCCTGCCAGTGGCTCTGCAAGGATGTCGGCCAGTGCCTTCAGCACCCTCGGATGGAGCTCATCCGGGCCTGCCGACTTAAAGGCATCCAGTTCTTCCAAATGACTCTGCACCACCTCAGGATCTACGCATGGCAGTCTGGCGCCTTGCTGCTGCCTCTCTACAACCCCAGTGAGAGACTTGTCGTGCCCCTCACTTAGGAACACTGAGGCAAAGAACTCGTTGAGGAGTTCAGCCTTGTCCCCCCATCCGTCACCAATTGTTTCTGCCCATTTAGCAGGGGTCCTATTCCTCCCTGGGCCTTCCTTTTACTCCCTATATATCTAAAAAACAATTTCTTGTTGTCCTTTACTTGGGATGCCATCCTCAGCTCCATGGTAGCTTTGGCCCGTCTAACTGCCTCCCTACAAGCACGAATAGAGGAGGTATATTCGTCTTTAGTGATCTCACCTTGTTTCCACTTTTTATATGCTCCCCTTTTGGCCCGTAGGCTGCCCTGGATTTCTCTGGTCAGCCAGGGAAGCCTCCTGGCCCCTTTCCCTCTTTTGCCTCGCTCGGGGATCGTCTTGCTTTGTGCCCGAAGGATCATTTCCTTAAGGCACAGACACCCTTCTTGGGCTCCCATCCCTTCAAAACTCCTAGTCTGCAGTGCATCCTTGACTAATCGCCTGAGTTCATTGAGATCAGCTTTCCTAAAGTCTAGCACTTTCACCCTACTAGTTACCTTACCCACTCACCGTCTTATGTTGAATTCTATTATTAGGTGTTCACTGTCCCCCAAATGGCTACCGATCTGGAGGTCCCCTATCATGTCATCTCCTGTTGCCAATACCAGGTCCAGTAAGCCATTCCCCCTAGTGGGACTATGTACCTCCTGTGTCTGGTGGAGGTCCTGTACACAGGTTAGAAACCTGCGTGAGCGGTGGGACTTTGCTGTCTGTGACTCCCAGCAGATGTCCGGGTAGTTTAGATCCCCCATGACTACTGCCTCTTTAGCTTTTATGGTCTCCGAGAGTTGCCTCAGGAGCCCCGTATCTATTTCTTCCCCTTGATGTGGGGGTCTGTAGCAGACCCCTACCACCAAATCCCTTTCTCCTTGCCCCTCATGTAGCCTAACCCACAATCCTTCTACTTCCTCAACCTTGGATTCTGTCTTGATGAGGGTCGATGTATATTGCTCACTGACATAAAGCACAACCCCTCCCCCTTTCTTCCCCGACCTGTCCTTTCTGTATAATCTATAGCCCTCAATATGTACCGCCCAGTCGTGGGATGAATCCCACCAGGTTTCCGTTAGCCCCACTAAGTCATAGGTGTTTAGTGCAAGCAGGAGCGCTAGTTCATCCTGCTTGTTTCCCATGCTCCTAGCATTAGTATATAGGCACTTGAGCCCTGCGACTGGTGCCTTTGCTGCCCCCCTCCGCTCCCAGTCCCATGGGGCCCATTGTTTCTTACCTTCTTGTTTCTTACCTGTGCTGTAGTGCTGGCCTCCCCATGGCTTTCAGGTTTCCAATGCTCTCTTTCTTCAGGCTGGGCTGTCTTTGTGGGTACCACATGGTTTGGTGGTCCACAGCTTCTCCCGCCCTCATACTCCCCTCCCCCCGACGAGCCTAGTTTAAAGCCCGCCGGAGGAGATCCGCCAACCTAGAAGAAAACACACGCTTACCTTTGGGGGACAGGTGAAGCCCATCCCAGCTGAGCATGTCCCTCGTCGTGATGTGCGGGTCGTTGTCCAGGAAGCCGAAGCCTGCCTCGAGACACCACTGCCGAAGCCGCCAGTTGGTTTCTCGGATGCAGTTCTCCTGCCGTCTTCCTCGTCCGCTCACTGGTAGGATGGAAGAGAAAACCACCTGTGCACCGAACTCCCTCAGCACACCGCCCAGAGCACTGTAGTCCGCCATCAGGTGATCGGGGCTTCTCCTGGCCGCATCATTAGTACCCACATGGACTAGGACCATGGGGTAGTAATCGGTGGGCTTGATCCTGGCCTGGATTACCTCCGTCACATCCCGAATCTTTGCTCCAGGGAGGCAGTATACCTCTTGTGCCGAGGGGTCCTGGCGACAGATGGGTCCTTCCGTACCTCTCAGGATGGAGTCTCCTATGACGAGCACTCGTCGCCTCCTCCTCTGGGTCCTCGTGGATCTCTTGATCTGTTTGGAGTGTGAAGAATGTGGTGTTTCTTCTTGCCCAAGGGTGTCCTCCTCCCCTTCCATCTCCTGCAGGGTCGCCAGGGCCTCGTACCTGTTCACCAGTCGGACTGGAGAAGCTGGTACCGGTTCGCTGCGAGCTGCTCCGGTCCTGGCTGTGACCGTCTGCCACTCTGCTGTGGAGGGTATTCCCCGGGCTGCTTCTTCCTTTGGTGCCTGGGCCTGCAGGGAAAGGAAATAACTGTCAATTTCCTCCTCCGCCTCCCTGATCCCCCTCAGCCTGCCAACCTCCTCCCGGAGCTCCCTCACCTGCACCTCCAGAGCCCTAAGACGGGCTCCTGCCCGTCACTCACCTTTCTCTTTTCCCAGCTTTGATTGCAGAGTCCCTAGGGAGAGAGAAGGGGGAGAGGTGAGATTTCTTCCTGTCTGGTTTGTAGTGAGGTTCCTGCCATGAGTAGGGTTGGCCTGTAGTGATGCACATAAGGAGATGGGCTGACACAGACAGGTCTGTATTAGCTTCCCTGCACACCACATCCCTTTTGCCTGGGACTGACCTACTCCAGTGCATGGTTCAAATTACCCCACTATTTCCTGTCCTCTTTAAAGATTTGTTCCAAAGATCCCACTGTCCAGTCCCCTTTAACTCCTGCCTGTGTGGCAAGGGGTGACTGAAGCTCATGATGTAGCAGCGGGAGATTGGTCCAGGTGGGCTGATGCCCCCACTGGTACTGAAGGACCTCCCAGGTCAGGTTGGCCAGGACCGTGGGGTGGTTGGTCCCACTTACTGGCATCTTCAGGCATCTTTTACCCAACAAATCCTAGCCCCTACAGGTGTCCAAGGCATTGGTGGAGCCCTTGTCTCTCCTGCTTTGGGGCAGGTTTTACAGCTTGGTGAGTTTTTCTTCTCGAGGGAAACTGTCCCCAGGGTCACAGGTCTTTGTGGCAGTGCAGGGGAGGAGGGGGCAGGGGTGGATGTTATTGTGGCTGTTTGCCTAAATGCTCGTTCTGTGGCTGCCTGGGCTCACAAGGGACTGGAGTCAGGGGCCCAGGTGGGCCTTCCTCTTCTGTGTTGCTGAGTCTCACTGTGGCAACACCCTTTAAGATGAATTATATATGGGATTCTTGCATGAGTGACCATAATATTAATGTGCAACCGGGGAGCTGCAGCCCTGATCTCCTGGTGCACCAACCCCCTGTGTACTCACTGTGCAACTCTAGAAGGAAAAGCCAGAGCACACACGTGCAGCTGGGGCTGGTTGAGGTGGCTGTGGACAGCCCAGGCTGTGTGCAGTCCCATACTGTGTGCAGTCCCATACTGCACCTGCGCTGACCAGTGACCCTGGACACTCAGCCTGAAAGGGCGTGGGAGTGGTGACATGCTGAGCACCTGCCTTTGAATAACAGCCTCCATCAGGTGTCTCAGGTGGGCACCCAAAGCTGAGGCACCCCCAGGCCTCAGTGGTTTCTGCAAACCTTGGGCACCAGTTACTGCTTGACCCCAGCCTGTGCTCCCCCAGGCCCAGCTCTTGACTCAGCCACAAGCAGCTTGGCCTGAATCTTGTTGTTGGTGATATAGCCAAAGCCATGGGGCAGACCAGCTCCTAGCTCTGTGGGCTGAGCGTGCGAATCTATCAGTCCAGTGGCGTGACCAGTGGGAGGCAAGTGTGAGCGAGCTCCAGGTTCAGGTCCAGAGGAGGCTCCAGAATGACAGGTGCTGGGGAGCCCACACTGCCACAGCAGCAGCCATGGCAAAAGGACACTGAGTGATGGCAGCAGAAGGAGCAAGGGCCTTTCAATCTCCAGAGAAGGCAAGAAATGCACACAGGTGCATGCATGTATGTGCTCTCACACACATGCACACACACATGCAGACACTCTCTGGCATCTCTGCCCAGGGTAGTCAAGTTTTCAGTTTTGCCTCAGTGATACTCCAGTGCTGCGAGGGGTTGGGGAAAGGTCAGGATGGGATGGCAGTCCCTCCACCCATCCCCATCTCTTCTCCTCCTCATTCACAATGATGCTTCCTCCTGGTGACCACATGCAGAACGATGATCCCAGGGACCAGGACTGCCAGCACCCCCAGCAGGACAAGCCCCTTGGTGAGGCAGTAGGACAGCGATGGGGCTGGTGGTGGGGCAGGCTGGCAGGGGAGGAGGCAAATGCTTCACAAAAATGACCAGAACCCGGGGTTCACGTGTCTGTCTCCCAGCCCCAGGGAGCCAACACGACTCCATGAGTCCAACCTGGCAGCTGCACACCCACTCCCAGCAGGTCCCAGCCGTCTCCTTTGTATCAGCACTTCCCTCCGCACAGACCGCTGCCCAAGGTGCACGTTCCTGAATCCATTCTCCAAGGCCCGGGCAGAGTCTGCAGGAGTCCATGTGAGCGCCTGGTGTCATCCTCATGTCTGGCACAAATGCCAGGGCAGCACTTTCCTATGACTTGATGGAAGACCAAGCGCTGGCTCCAACTTCACAGTAGCTCCAACATCACAGGAGTGTGTCACCATTGCAAAAAGCACCAGGACCATCAGCACGTGATTTGATAAAATGACACGCCTGGTTCAGCAGCTGCGTGGGTTAATCCTCACTCAAACAAGCCACTGCAGGCAGTGCCGAAGCACCGAAGTTTGGTGCCCGGGGCAAAGCCTGCAGCAGCAGCCCACCTGTGCCCTGTGCACGGATCCGGGGGGGGGCACAACCCTCCTCTCATGCTTGCCGGGTATGCACGCAGCAGTGGGAGCGACCCTTCCCCTGTCCCTATGCCCCCGCAAATAAGCCACTCACAGCTCCATCCCATGTCCCATCCCAGCTGGGCAGCGCCTGTTGGTACCCCCTTTACTACGACGTCCCGGGCGGTCGCCCCACTCACCCCCACCCTTGCTACAGCACTGACTGCAGGCTGCTTTTTCCAGTCAACACCTTGCAGGGACCATGAGATACTTCATAGCTCTTCTTCACCAGACTTTCTTCAGAAGATGGTTTCCATGGTCAGTGTGGTCATAGCTTCTGATGAAGTTGGTTGCTGCCTAGGAAAGCATGTACATTCCTTACAGCACTGAGTCCTTCTAGCTTTAGTGGCCCACTGGGGATGGTATTAGAGTCTTAAACCAGGGTGCGTGGGTTCAAGTCCCACCCAGAAAATTGTATTTAGCTCTGTGTCATTGAATGGGTCGGTCTCACAAAGGCTTTGTGTTGGTATTATTTTGCTCCAAGTCTATGCTCAGATTTTAATCAACAAAGGGTGGCTATTGTATTCCTCTTAACACTCTTGAATAATTTTTTCCCTAGATAGGACTCAAACCCAAAAACCCCTAGCACCAAAAATGAGTACTTTGTCCACTAGGCCACTGGAACTGCTCAAACAAAGCCAGCACACACACACACAAATTTATTGTCATATAAACCCGTGTCCATACCTCTCAAATGCCCCAAAATCCCTGCTAAGAGATGTGAGTGACTGGGGGAGGCAAAGAAAGTTTGATGCTTACTTGCAAGGGTTGTGCTGGGAGCTGTGGAAGGATATGATGCCAGCTCTCCTCACAAGAGCGAGGCTAGTGTCCTCTTCAGGGGTGCAATAGGTCAATATGTGGTACGGACAGATAGCGCACCTGCGGCCCAGTTTTTGGAAAGGCTGGAGGGGGTAACACATATTGTGGGTTAGATGTTTGCAGCTGCATTCGGTTTATGCATTGCTCTGTGAAACAAGCCCTTTGGCCCTGGTGTACTTCTGTGGCCTAAGCTGCACTGAAACACAGGACACAGCGTTTGTCTCCTGACTGCAGGACCTGAACAAATTGCCCCCAAACACATGGGGAGCAAGTGCCACTGGCCTCATGCCAAACACAGAAGCATCTCAGCACCTCAAACTGCCTGAAGCTGAATGGGGAGGCTGCTTCTCGGTGCTGCAGTAGATGTTGCAGAGTGAGGGAGGGCTGAAGAGGCTTTTTTCCCCCTCTTCCAGGGTGTGGATCAAGGGGAGGGCTTGGTCAGAGCGAGTAGCAACGTTCCCCTAGTAGGTAGCTGCGCTGAACTGCACAGGAAATGCCTAAGAATGCATCACACTTCTTCAGCAAGGGGAGCTGTCCTGGGTGGGAGATATCCTAAGTGCAATAGCCCTTAGAAAGAGTTAAAGGGTTTAGCTAAGTCTTCATACTTGTGTGCACGTGTGGACGTGTGTGTGTGTGTCTTCATACATGTGTGTGCTGTGCTCTGTGTGTGGGAAGAGCTTCACTCATTCCTGCAGTCTGGTTCGATACCAGCAGATGCATACGGGGGAGAAGACGTATAATTGCTCTGACTGTGGGATGAGGCTCACCCACTCCTTCAACCTGGCTGGACACAAGTGTATGCACACAGATGAGGAGCCAAATCAGTACTCTGAAAGCAGGAAGAGCTTTACCCAGTCCTCGCACCTGGCCGCACACCAGCAGATGCATACAGCAAAGACGCCACATCATTTCCCTGAATGTGGGAAGAGCTGCACCCAATCCTCCAGCCTGGCCACCCAGCACATCCACACAGGGGAGAAGGCACAGCAGTGCTCAGAGTGTGGGAAAGAGATTCAGCCAGTCCTCCAGCCTGGCCAGGCACCCATGCGTGCATGCAGGGGAGAAACGACATGAGTCCTCTGTGTGTGAGGATAGCTTCCACGACTCCCCCCCGGCCAAACACCAGTGCATCGGCACCCCGAAAGCATCCCTAATTCTGCCAGAAGTGGAGGGAAGGCTTTTGGATGCGGACCTGCTCGGCTCCCACCTGGGGCTGCATTCAGGGAAGCAGCCTCCTGCTGCTGGTGTGTAGAAAATCGTATGTAGTCTCTGGGCGTCGTAAGGCATCGCAGAGCCCAAAGGACCCAGTGGCTGGTCCCCAGCATTTGATATGGGGCAGGGGCTAATAGGAAACACCTCAGGCAGAGACGAGCCCAGACAGCGGGGAACCTGCGAGGGGATGACCTCCGTATCAGATTTGGATACGAGGCACTTGGGGGTGCCTTCCCTATCAGTCTCTGAAAGTAGCCGCCCCCCACGCAAGGAGAAGAAGCACCTTCCCGAGACGGTGACCTCCCCAAGACACCCAGCTCCAAATGCTCCCAGGGCCTGTCTCTGGCCATCTCCTGTGCCCGTCGGGTCTGCAAGGAGCTGCTGCTGCCACCCTGAGCCCAGTCTGGCAGGTTTTGCTTCTCAGCCTCTCTCCAGTACCCTGTACCCCTGGGTGCCTGCTGCTCCCCTGCCCTCCTGCCCTTGGCAGCACTCTGTAATGCAGTCTCTGCTCAGAAAGCCCCTGCGCTGAACACGGTATCCCTGTGGCTGGGCTCTCTGCCCTCTCCAGAGCTGTGAGTCCAAAACCAACCAGCCAGTGCCCATAGCCCTTTGTAGGGCAGATCTCCCTGCCGCTTCCCAGCCCCTTCCCTTGCCAAGGATTCACCATTGTGGAATCAAAAAAATATATGCCTTAAACTTTCATCATTTGAGTTATAAGATGACATAACCGCTTTGTGGAGAATTGCTGAATCTGTACAGTAGAACAGATAAGGGAAAGTGTTTGTTCTTTGTAACTCCTCTGCAACTGCTTCACTCACCGCAGCCTTGAAGGTAGCAAAAAGCATGAACAACTCTGATTTCCAGGTGCAAGAAGGAGGTTTGTGAACTAACCTCGCCTCCCCCATAAGTCCCCATCCTGATTACAGCAAAGAAATAATGAAGTAATGTTATAGCTGCTTTTCATGGTAATTTTACCATATGATCACGTGAGTTGTAAGAGACTGTTAAAAAGTATATAAGCCTCCTGAGAGCTGTGAGTCCGAAACCAACCAGCCAGTGTCCATAGCCCTTTGTAGGGCAGATCTCCCTGCCACTTTCCAGCCCCTTCCCTTGCCAAGGATTCACCATGGTCCAGGGACTGTTGCAAACCCTTGGGCGCAGGAGTCGGTCACACTCGACGCCTCCCTCCCACACACTGCCGTGCAGCAAGGACTCTGCCCTTTGGAAGGAGCCTGTGGCCAGGGGACAGTCGAGGGAAAAGTGGGAAGGAGGAAGGAGGTGCAACCTGTGGCAGGTCCTGCCTCTCCTGGGGAAGTGTGGGAAGAGTATGAGGCGTGCCCACGTGGCCGCACAGACCACACAGCTTAGAGGGAACGCTGGCCAGACACATCCTGGGTGTAATACCCTGGGATCCTGCTCCAGCCCTGTCAGCGCCACCCCCTCAAACATCTTTGTGTGGGAGCAGAGAGACAGGTGCCTCTAGGGCACTGGGCCCAAGGGCAAGGTAGAAGTACGTGGGTGCGAGTACATGCTAGATCCACATGTCCCCCTTCTTCTTCTGGTCCAGGGAAGTTTGCCCACCAGGCTCTGTATGGAACTCAGCATCACCCTGAAGCTGTATTTGCAGGGCTGGATCCCCTGTGGGGAGCAACACCTGTAAAGGTTTCTTGAAGGAGACACCTGAGTGTTGGGGCATGGGGCCAGGGTTGCCAAGTCTTGGGAGAAAAAAAAGTGCCACTGCCTTTAAAAGCAAGCTCAGCCCATTTTAAAGATAAGAGAGTGGGGGTGTGTATTAATCGGTGACTCTCAAAAAATAAAAGCAACTTTAAAAAAACAACAACAAGAAGAAAACCTAGCCAAATTCCGCTTATTTTGTTTGCATGGCCAGCGTACATTAATTGCATGGTTCATTTGTTCATTGCCTGACATTTACTTTGCATGTTTGACCGGGCTAAATTTATTGCATGGATCACCTGTTTAATGTGTGAAAATGATTTTGCACGTGTGGTGAGGCTATATTTATTGTGCGATTGATTAGTTCATAGTGTGATCACTATCTGGCACATGTGGCCAAGTGACATTTATTGCCCGATTCATCAGTTCATTGCATGACGATTCCTGTGATCTAACCTAAACTTCCCTTCACGCAACCTCAGACCATTGCCCCTTCTTATACCTAGGCCAATGTCTGACCCCAAAGGCCAGCCACTGCTCCCATCCCCACTATACACAGCCTGACACCCTCAGAGCCAGCCACAGCTCCTGTCCCTGGTTTTTGCAGCTGGTCACCCTGCCAGACCCAACCGCAGCTCCTACTCGTTATACCCAGCCTGATGCCCCCCAGATCCAACTCAGAGCAGCAGGAAAACTGAGGCAGAAATGGCGTGACCCACAGCCAAGCAGCTGGTTTCCAGCAAGTGGGGTGAGCACCCAGGTGTCTGTGTCTCCAGGCTGGGATGCCCTCAAGCATTGCTAGGCCTGAAATATGAAATTATTGTATAGGAAGCTCAAATCCTTGGATTTTCTGAAAAACTATCCTCCAGGAAAAAGCATGCAAATCAGCCTTGTTCTTCTTTTCATAACATCACATTGCCATATACTGTTCTCATCACATCCTCAGTCTTGATCAACAGCTTCTTGGAGGTGGTGGAGGTGGCGGTGACAGGCCCTGCCCCAGGCCCACACAGCACCCCCAGCACCGCGGTCTTGGTGAGGCCATTGACCTGTGCCATCAAGCCTGGCTACTCACATGGCTGGCCTGATATCTCAGCCCGGGCCCAGACTGGCCCTCTTGCAAGATGGTTGCCGAGCCCTGCCCCCAGCAATGCTGGACTGAGAGCGGGGGTGGGGGGACTGGTCTTGTCCCCATCTGGATGTGGACGTGTGTAATGTGCCCAGATGTGCTCCCCAGGTGGGAGGGTGGCAGCTGGCCTTGAGGACCTGCTGCAGCTGGAGCCTTTGGCTGCACCAGGCCAGGGCACTGAGGGGGTTGAACCCTGGCCCCTTGTTCCCTGCTGGGAGGTGGTCAATCCCCCTGCCCCAGAAGGCCCTGGCCCTGGCCCAGCCCTGTCTCCTGTGGCTGCAAGGGCGGGCAGCCGGCACTGCCCCGTGCACAGAACAGAACCAGGGGCCAGTTTAATGCCACGAAACAACGCTTGTGGACTTTGAACATATAGTATCATCTGTCGAGCATCATGCAAGAGTGGAAGTCATCTACAAATGCGATCATTGTCGTGCCCCATGCAACACCATTGCCTGCCCAGAGCTGGAAGGACCCCAAGCACACAGAGCACCCCCCACCAAGGTATTTGGGCTCTCACTCACCTGACATTCAACGGACAGACAACCCAGGTCTCTCCCTCTTAACCGTCCATTTCCTCATTAGTGGGCTGGGGATGCACCCCTTGCCCTGCTAACAAACCTCGGTGGCCATGGGAGGGGTTGGGGGACTCAACCAGGGGATGTGAAGAAGGGAGGGTGGTTTCCCTTGGAGGACCTCCTCCTACCCCCAGGGTCCTCTTGGTGGGAGCCCGTTGTTGGCACTATAGTAGTGCACATCCCCTTTGGGAGGCCCTTGCAATCAACAGAGGGGGTTATGGGGGGATTTCCAGGAAAAGTAGAGGATCTCCAGGCCCAGATCCCTGACAGAGCAATGGGGCTCCTGGATGCTGGGGATCGGGGTCTCCCCACCCCCGGTACTAGATGCTGCGCGAACCTCCCACATCAGACGGCTTCACCCAGTGCTGGGTGCTGGAGGAAGCCTGGCATGTCTAATGAATGCCAATTAGTTCATTAATTAATTACCTATCACCAAAGCCATCACAATTCTGTGGAAAGGATCGTTCATAAAAACTGAAAAGGAAAGTTGTTGGTCGCCAGTAGGCGGCAGGGAGAAAGCAAGTCTCCTGGTGCTCTGAATAAACGTGTCAGTGGTCAATCAATCAGTCATCAATCCATCAAGAGCCTGGAGTTTGTTCCAAAAATCACAATGTGTTTGTTATTTGTAGGGACCAGATGCTACCCATTAAACTATTATAATTATCATTGCTTTTGTTGCTGCTGTTTCATTGTTATCATCATTATTAACATTGCTATGAACATTAACAACAACAATGACAAAACAAGAACAATAATAATAGCTACAACAAAACACCACCACAATCACAACAATAATAATAACAACCAGAACGACAGCAAGAACAGTAATAAATGCAAGATAAATACAATTCATAATCATCAGTTCGTTGTAATCATACAATACCATTATTATGAGCAGTAATGAACTCGGCTGCCACATGGCCACAGCCTAGGTACTGTGGCACCAAGGTGGCATTCAAAGATAGCCAATGCACACCCACCTACAACCCAAGCCCCATGAGCGCCACGTGCCCCCGGCAGCTGGGGAGGCACGGCGAGCTCCCACAGGTGTTGGCGGCGCCCTCAGCGGTAGGACGTAGCAGCAGCAATCAAAGAGCCCCCACAGGTGGACAAGGAGCTGTCGGTGGCAGGGGGAGCAGAAGGGGATGGTGAGCGCTGACTGGTAGTTGGCAACCACTTGTAGACACTGCTGGCAGCAGCGAGCAGCGATTGCAGACCGCCCGCAGACACTGCCAGCGGTGTCGGCAGTGGGGGTGAGGGTTGGGAAGTTTGGTCGGCGCCCTTTGACAGGGCGTGCACTGCCATACTCAGGGGGTGCACTTGTACCCGCTACACGTCACCAACGGGCATAAATATACCAGGACCTTCTCCTGCAGGATCCACCATTATAATGTTTGGCTTCATGGAGATTTGGGGTTGCACATATGTATCGGAGCAAGTACCTGTTGCTGCTGGAAGCAGCAAACCTCTGGACTGAGCCTGGCCTTTGGATTGTCTCAGGGGCCTAAAGCAGGGAGGGAGGGTTTGGGCAGCCGCCACTCTTACACAGACTCCTGCCCAGGCAGATGCACTGCAGGTCTGTGGGTGACCTGATACAAAAACCAGCCTGGAAGGATTAGCAGGATATGTTGTTGCAATCCTGTTACTGTACTTGCATGGCGGCATACGTGCCATTTAGGTGGATGAAGTGAAAGAGGATCCAGATCCCCATTTCTCTCGGCATGTCAGCTTCCTGCTGGTGTGCTTTAGCAAGCGTTCCTGAAATGCAGTTGTGTGGGGAGGATCTCTCCATACCTGTTCTACCTACTGGGTCAAGTGTCTTCAGGGCCTTTCTCAGATTTGAGTCTACCAGTTAGAGAAATGTCCCTGTCCTGCAGCTTCCATCTGATCCAGGCACCTTAGTGGGACATCTCCCTCAAACACTTGGACATGAGAACAGCAGCTTTTTTGGCCATCACTACAGGCAGGAGCATCAGTGACAGAGGAGTCCCCAGGGGTCCCTAGCCCACATCCCCTCTCCCCACCCAACGGGCAAGGTTCCCTTTGGGCCCCATTTGCAGCCTAAAGGTGATCTCCGGTTCTGTCTTTGCTTCATTCCTGCAGGCGCTGGTGTGACCAGCCCAGAGCCCCACACTAAGCCATGAAGGCATTAGATTGCACTTTTGTCTGACCTCAGCACAAACATCTCTCTAGTATTAGCAAAGACATTTCTGGGTCCATATGGTGTGAGGGAGACAATGTCTGCAGAGCTTCCCAACTACCTCCGGGCTCCTCCAGGCCTTGTCTGAACGGAGGCATCAGGGCGAGGGCAATTCTCACAGCTTCCTTGTCTCAGGGCCCAGGTCCTAAGAGGAGCAACAGTTATCTTGTCATGTTCACACCTGACTTATTCCTCTGCAAGCTTTCAGATCAGGGGTCCAGGTCAAGACAGCATCTGGGAAGCCCATGCTTCCTGCCGAGAGACCCGCTTAAGTTACCAAGAGCACCAACAGCTGGTGTTTCATCGGACCTTCACCCCCTCCCCAGGGCCAGGAAAACCAGCAAATCTGGGGTCCGCTTGCTGCATGCTCCTTGCAGAACAGGTGGTCAGAGATGGGGGGATCATGGGTCCTCTTGGGAGAGACACAGTCATACTACGGTGAGAGCAGAGCTGGCCCCTGACCCTGCTAATAGAGGAGACCAGCTTGACCCAGAATCAACCTGGACAGCCCCCGGTTTACATCAGGGAGGACACAGGTCTCAGCTCTGTGGCCCATGGGCAGGTGGCCCTGCCCAAGACTGAGCTACAAGTCTGTGTCTCCCATTTCTCCCTCCTGCCTGTTGCAAAAAAACCCATCAGTGTCCTAGGCTGTATTCGCAGGAGCGTTGTGTGTCCATTAAGGGAAATGTCTCTTCCCCTCCGCTCAGCACTGGGGAGGCCTCACCAGGGACTGTTTGACCATGAGAAAGGTCAAACGTTGGAGCAGGCTGCCTAGAGGAGCGGTGGCATCTCTGTGACGGGAAACTTTGAGAAGCAGGCTGGACGGACACTTGGCTGGGATGGGTTACTCAGGGATGACAGCACCTGGATCAGGGGGCTGGACTAGATGACCTTGTGAGGCCCCTTCTAGTCTTCCTGTTCAATGATCCCATGTCCCTGCAGACACATCTGCTCACATGGGCCCCATCAGGTTTCCCCATTGAGGGATTTCCTATTTTGCATGGATGGAAAGCTCTTCCCACATGGTTTGTGCTTATTTTAATTACTGTGCTTGAAGTTAGAGTTTTATGAGCATTAAATTGAATACCAAAGCCAAGCCCAGCCCCTTCCATGTACCCAGCCCTGCAGCCCGCTATTAAGAAAGCTTCTGACAGACTCTAAGGGCCACCTGCCTCTTTTGTTTAATCAGCATCTCCCCTCATGCTCCTCTCCTCGTATCACCTCCACCCATCACAAGGCAGCTCCTGCCTTCGCTAAAGATGTTCCTGACCTGTGCTGCAGACTGTCCAACCTGCTTGCTGGTCACCAGTAAGGAGGAAGTCAGGCCCTCCCCTAGCCCTCTGCTATGTGCAGACAACATATCCCGTTAGCAATGGCAGGTGTAGCATGGCTTCAACTTCCCTTGTGGTCTCTGGCCTGCTGTCTTCCTGGATCTGGTCCTGGGGAAGACTTCAAGCAAGGTATCCTAGAAAGGACCCTGCCAGAGTGGTCAGGTGGCATGAACTGGGACCCTGATTTCTTGCCATGAATCCCAGTGACTCCAGCGCAAGAAGGAAAAGACGGCTGAAACCTGTCCCTGATCCAGCCAAAGGAAGGGATCAGACTCCTCTGGGAAGTGGATGGGGAGAAAACCCTCAGGGCAAATGGAAAGCAATGACTAGGGAACGTGCAGAATGATGTGCTAAACCAAACTGAGGCACCTTCTCTTCAGTGAAGCCCAGGGAAGGCTTAATCAGGATTTGCAGTACTGGCATAACAAATCATTCCATCTTTCTATTACATGCTCCACATTAAACATTTATTCAGTGGAGTCTTTTCTAACACACGCAAAAAGGGAAAACCATACTTCATCTATGTTTGCGAAACTGTCCATTTGGAAGGGGCCATTGAATGAATTATCTGTACTGAAGATCACTGATACAGGCACTTCGATTTAAAGTTGATGTCGTTGTGTCTTCTGTCTATTTGAAAGACATGAACTTGAACCAGTCCTGACATTTGTTTGTGGAGAAGCCTTGGATGGTTGACATGGCTAATGGATGCCTTTCTTGAAGCTCTTGCTCTTTCCTGAGTGATCAGTGGTGTCAAGAGCATCAGGGCACTTGGCACGTTTCTCCCTCAGGCACTGCTGGAGGTGATGTCTTTTAGCAGGTTTTAAAGCACTTGATATTGAACCTCTTCTTTGGTTGCTTCTTTTGCTGACATCATTTTGTGTCCAAGCGGATGGGCATGGGGGGACATATCAAACAAGGATCTATCCAGCAGCCTTTGGGGCTGGTTGTCTTCTCCTCCTCTTCTCGTGTCCTGCCTGAGACAGTCGATGACAGGGATTCAGCAGAACCTGCAGATTGCCAGGATCTGACCGTGCCACAAAGTGAGCGTTTCTGCTACGGCCGTTATAGTAGCCAGGTTCCTGCACTGCTCGGGTCATAGCCATGCTGAGGTGGGCTTTGCAATGCATGATAATAGAGTCAGTTAGGAGCCAGCATTGTAAACAGAGGTTTTGCACAACAGTTTCCATTTTTTGCTTTGATTCCTATGCAATACAGCATCCGAATAACAGAACAAGCTCTAAGCATCCTATCAGCAATGTCACTGAAGGATAAGGCGAGAGTGAGTTTCAGGTATGATGCTCATGGAGAGGCAACATCAGCAGCCTGGTGTAGGTTTACAATGCAATCATGACAAAGACAGATAGGACAGTCCTCTGTGATATGTGATACAGGTTGGATTTTGTCACACTTGTACTTGGGGGCTTTAATACAATTCCATTTACAAAGTAGGTAGTTTTCCACTATGAACCTTGTTCAGTGTAGTCCAGCTCTGCCTTAGGAAAAGGGAACCAGGAGGTTTAGATGTGGGGTCCATGAAAATAAATGTATTAATTATGTCAATTTTCTCCCATTGCTGGATCCATTTTCCTTAATATCAAAATGGCCTTCTCGATATAAGCCTTGGTCTCTGGGGGTCATTAATAACCTCAAAAATTGGTAGTGAATTGATTATAAGCAGTTGTTTGTAGACTCTTAATCTAGCCTATTTATGTCAAAGATGAGGAAGGGTATGAGGAGGAGGGGTATAATTGCAGCTGCCTAATTACACACCTGTGTCAATTCAAATTACAAATCATCATCATCCAGTCATTGGCTCTGTATGTGCAGGTCCATGACTAGGGGAAGGTCCGTGACCAGGGGCTTCTGGTAATCATACATGTCTGCGCCCATCGCCATTCACCCATCACTGTGGGACTTGCTTTTGAAGCAAGAGGACTATGAATGTCTTCTTGTAACATGGGAATGACCTTGTGCATCAGGAACGACACACTACTTCACAGGAAGGAAACCTTGTGAGGATGGCTTGAGAGGACAGGCTTCTGCCTGTGAAAGAGAAAAAGAAAGCAGAACTAAACGCCTGTATGAGTGAAATCAATCCTGTTATTTCCACACCAGGACAATGAAGACCCTTCAGAAAGGCACTTGGACAGGCTAGTTCTGTCGTACCCACTGGTAGTAGCCAGTGTACTGCAGATGTGCGCAGACACTTTGCCTATCGCTCTAATCTTTGGGAAAGGATTGTGTGGGGGTGGTGCTTGGGGGAAGAGAGGGAAGAACTGGAGCAGGATACTCAGCAAAAGAGGAAAACAAGCTCGTCTCCCACTCCAGACACAGCGTTTCAAATACAAGCTCAAATGGTGTCCCTGTGTCCCTCCCCAGGCCAATCAAGGGATGAATGCCTGCCTGTTTGCAGAGAGGGAATGGGAGCTGCAGGGCTAGTTGCCAAGGCGAAAGCTTTGGGACTTGAGTTGCAGCGCTCCACTAAGATTGGGACTTCCACAACTTCATGGTGCAGCAAAGTGTGTACTTGGAGAGAGCAAAACTGAGAGAGGATCAGCTTAGCCCTGATGTGCTCATTCACGCTCCCCAGGATCTTACTGGGCAACATTCCCTCGCTCCCAGCAGATCCTCTCCTTCAGGATCAGGGGTTTGTTAATGTGTCAGCCTAGAAAGTATTGTTTTTCTCAAAATACACCAGACCCCTTCTTTGAAAAATAACGCGGTGCTGGAAATCCCATTACCCATTACACAAAGACATCGAGTAAGAGCAGTTTCTGCCAGGTCCTGGGAACAATAAAGTCCAACCTTCATGTGATCTATAGGGTGCAGAGCAATGAGTCGGCTCAGGTGCCTTGCTGCTGCTCCCCAGTTCGGACCTACACGTAAAGAGCTTTTTCTCTCCATTCTGTCTTCCTCAAACAAGGTGTGTATTATGTTGTGGGACATGCTGTATGTAAGTTGATTGGCTCATACTGCACAGCCAGACAAAGCCAGGGAACGTGGAGTTTCCAGCTGGATACTTTGGGGGATGTCCAACATACAGCAATGTAACACTGGTGGACTGTGACGTAGTTCAAAAGAGCACCTTTTTTTCCAGAGACACTTGTGACTCCTTCCAACAGCAGCAATGTGCAGAGGGCACTCGTGGGTGCATGTGCACCCCCTGAGAGCACTGGTGCATCCCCTGACAGCAGCATTTCCTGCTTAGGTATGGGCGGGGGTTGGGGGGAGGGCAGGCAAGAGCGCCGGTCTCCCCCTGACAGCACGAGCCAGGGTGTGGGGACGCCAAGAGAAGCAATCCCCGGTCATAGACTGGCTGCTGGGGGGAAGTACCCCTCCCGACTCAGAAGGCACCACTCGACCATACATCACTCAGAAGGATCAAAGCAGGACATACCAAGGTTAAGCCCTTTTGAAAATCTTGCCATCAGTCTGATGGCATTGGGCTGGACCGTCCAGTCCAGATCTGATGGTCCAGATCTAGGGCAAGGACACTCCTTTTAAAGGCAGAAAGCTGAACAGGTGTATAATCAGAGCAATGCAGCAGTGGCTCATCCCATGCCACTTGCTTTGCTTTTCACACTTGTGCATCCTCCTTGCCTTATAGCTCAGGTGTACTTGCATCCTGCCTGGCTTATGTGCATGCTCAAAGGACATGGCCTCTTATAGCCCAAAGAAGCCCTAAGATCCAACTGAGGGGCCATCATGAGTGTGCAGGCACAAGGCAACGAGACAAAAGAAGAGGCTGCGGAAACCTAGAAGGAACAGGAAACCACTTACATGCTCAGAGAGGCAGAATCACCAACGCTGGCATCCTGTGGACCCATCCCAGATCAGGCAGGGGAGGATGGAGGGAGGGGAGGACAGGGGTGCGCGGGGAGGGAAGGAGTTCAGCTGTTCATCTCCTGGGGGCAAAACAGTATGGTACGATCAAGGCCAGCATGTGGGAGAAGGGGCAGAGTCAGGGCACGCTCAGGGTGGGGTGCAGGCCAGGAGAGAAGAAACCAGCGTGAGTGAGATGGGGTGGATCTTGATCCCTCCATTGACACCCAGGAACAGCCACGGGGTAAAGGAGAGTCTCCCCGGTCGGGAGCAGTACGTGGTTCTCACACATGGCTCAGTGGGGCTTTCTGTCCCAACAGGCCTGACCGGGGCCAGAAGCTCTGACCTCCAAACCCCAGAGCGAAGCCCTGGCAACTCACCTTGTCAGTGCTCCCCACCTTCGCCTCCTCCCCTCTGCCGCCGTGTCAGCACTGGGGGTGGGAGGCAGAGACACTGGTCACCTCGCAGACACCCAAACCCCCCAGGCCCTGCCACTTCCACCAGCCCATGCCTCGGCCTCCCCTCTCTCCACTGCTGCCTCTGTCCCAGCAACTGGCCCCGCGAGCCCTGCCGGACCCATCTCCCTTCCTCCCCCTGTGCTGCTGGGCCTAGGGCTGGTTCCTGGCTGCGGTCTGGATATACACAACGGGGAGGGCTCCCAGCACAGAGAGCCCAGGGCTGTCGACCCCCTGCCCCAGCCCTGCCCCACCTAGACACACAGGGCGCTGGAGGCACTTGTGGTCAAAGGGACTTACTGAAGACACGCGAGTCATTTCCCCTTTACTATCCTATTGCCTCCAGAGGCCTCCAGAGCTGGGAAGGAACCAGGGGTCCCGGCCCTCAACCTGTCCTTCTCCCAAACTGCAAGACCCTTCCCAGGACCAGAAACAGTCCTGGTTCCAGCCCTTCCTCTGCTCCTCACACAGATTCCCACACTCACAAGCTAGCACTAGGAAAAGCATCATACCTTTCCCCCTGTCTTCTCCATTTTGGACCATGATGCCCCTGGGTCTGGGTGCTCGCCTCAGATTTGGGCCCTTAGCCAGCCTGGCACCCCACCTCAGCCAGGCCGACAGCCCAGGTCTGCATGGAAGTGTCTGCGTGCCAGGGTCCCTCTGCCTGGGTGCTAGCCTCTCTGGTGAGCGGGAGGCTGGCCTGGGTCCCTGTGACCATCCTCTGGGAGGGGAATCTGCTCCTGATTGCACAAGAAGTAACTGGTTAGAGATGGATCGTGGACAGAATAGGATGCAGTTTCATACAGTCAAGTGCCAAGTGCTGCAGTTAGGGAAAGAGAGTCACCGTCACACTTACAACCTGGGAGATGACTTTCTAAGCAGCACAGCAGCAGAACGGGATCTTGGAGTCATAGTTGACTCCAAGATGAACTTGAGTTGTCAGTGTGACAAAGGTATAAGTAAAGCTAACCACAGTCCATCGTGCATTAGAAGGTGCACAAATGTTTAACACTCTGAGAACCAGGTCCCCAGATGTCGAGTGAGTCCACTGCCTTCATCTCTTGGGCCCTAGAAGTCTCTTTCCCTCAGTTCAGGCTGCATTCAGTAGATTTTTATATCCCTGAGCATCCCTCCGAGGGAAGGGAAGGGCCAGAGCTGTGGAGGGATTTGCTTTGACATCTGGCTCATGGGCAGAGTCTGGGAATCCTCTAGGACTTCATCTACTTCTCCAGGCTCCTAAAGCCCTGGGGTCCCAAACTCATGTTAGTCAACAGCCAGATCTACATTGTGTTCAGTGAGATCTGAAAAGGGCCCTGATAAAACAAGGCCACGCAAATGCTGAGGCATTTCCTGCTTATATCCTGGTTGGTTGCTCTTTCTTTAGCACCATCCCTGCTCGTGGTGCCTCCGTTTCTCCCCAAACCTGCCCCTTCCACCTGCTGACGACCCTGAGCATCAGCCAGAACAACCCTGATGCCAACACTGGCTTTGCTGGCCCTGCTGGCAGCCCCCCTGGGTGAGCGCCAGCTGCCATGGGGAGCAGGGGGATGCAGAGGCAGGGAGGGAGGGTGCATTAGCTAACACTGTGCATTTCTCTATTAGGTGTCCGGTCCCACAGCACGCTGAAGGAGTCTGTCCCTGGGGTGGTGAAGCCTGGACAGACCCTCAGGCCGAGCTGCATATCATGTGCAGTGGGTTCACCCGGCAGCAGGGACAGGGTGGGAATGGGTCGGACGTATCTGGACAGGTGGAGACGCTAGCGTCATGGAAAAAACACACGTAGACTTTAGGTTCAGAGCGACAGCTGTAGGAGAGAACTCAGAGCGACATGGATTCACCAGCGCTCCAGGGAGGTCTCTGCCTTCAAACAGAATCAGGCAGTGTAGATAAGTGTAGCCCGGGCGGTACTCCAGAAGGTACCCCCTCTCCAATTGAAGGGATGAACGCAGGTGCACAAGTGCTGTGGGAGGTGTAGGGACTCTCCTCCCCCTATAGAGCAGAGTCAGACCACCACTGGGGACTTAACCATATAACTTCTAATGAGGGAACAATACTGGGAACATAACCAGTATAAACCCAGAGGTATAGGGAACACTACAGTGCCCCGAAGGGACGGGATTCAACAAAGGTTAGACACTTACAATCATTGACAAAAGACAGGGTTAACAAAATACAAACAGCAGAGCAAACAATACTGGTTGGGGAAATATAAAAGGCACAGAATACAAAATGTCAAAGAAATATAGGGCCCAGGTACCTGGAAAGGGGAAAAACACAATGGTCCTTTTCCACTACAAGAGACATATTTCCTTGTTAGCTCACTCACTCCAAGTCACCAAAGCTGGGACTTGACCTTGGATGTCCCATGGGGTAGGCAGAAACACTGCCACGCAGCCACCAGTGCTGGTACTGCTCCAAGCTACCAAGGGTCTTCACCTTCCTGGCGCCCCAGCCTTGCGTCGAGCTGCCTGGCCTCTGATTGGAGAAGCTGGAAGCCAAGCTAGGATCCCTCAGGTCACTGCTCAGATCCTCCTGCTGGCCACAGCCTCTTGCAGGGGATCCTGGAGCCCAGCAAGATACCTCTCCTACCAGCCACACACCATGCTGCTAAGGGCTCAGCTGCTACCTGCAGGTCCTGCTCCTTCAGGCTCTTCTGGGGCAACTGCTTCTGCCCCCCTGGCTCAGCTCTTACCAGCTCTTTGAAGCTCCTTCCTCATAGTCGCTCACTGGTCTTTTCCTGAGTCAGCCCTGCTGCCCCTTTTATCCCCCTCCAGGTGACCGAAGGAGCCAATCACGGGACATGAGGGGTGAATCTCTGAGCCTGATTGGTGAGGAAAGGGAATCCCAAGTCCTCCAATCATCTATTGCCCTTTCAAAATCCCTGGGCTAGGTCACTGCCAGCCAGCCCGTCACACAAAGAACAAACATTTTCCCTGTCTGTTCTAATATGCAGAGCCAGCAATTCCCCACTCAGCTGCCAGGGTCTTCTTACGACTCATAGTTTTAGCTTGACCAAAGTTTAAGGCATTCATTTTGTTTAATTCCACATTTGAAACCAGGAGACAAGAGGCATGAGTTTCCCTTCAGTGGTTACAACCCTCCCTGGGAGCTGCCTGGAGACTCCTTGGAGGCAGGGAGGGATTGTAGTGCTCCGATAGACGCTGGGTGCAACTACACGTACGCATTTACTGTGCAGTAACTGAAATAACTGCACAGTATGGGTGCGTGTCTACATGTGCACACCCGTACTGTGCAGTAAATATGCCTGCTTGCGCCAACTTCAGAGTAACAGCAGAGGAGTCTCCTAATGTTTGAAGAGGGTGTCTGTGCCCAAAAACTTGCAAAGAACTTTTTCCCAACTATTTACTTGGTTGAATCAAAGATATCAGATCTACCCAGACCTGCCTGCTCTGAGCTTTTAGGCAGGTCTCAGCCCCAAATAACAGTCCTGACAGCTCTGAAAAGCTCTTGGCTGACAGCAGATACAGTGAGAAATGCTGGGTGTGTTGAATTGTTGTGTAGTGGCTTCAAACCCTTTTTCTGCTGTTTTCACTGGAGTTGTGCCGAGCTGCTGCTCCACAAAGGGTTACCAGATCCCCTGCAATCCCAGGGCTGGATCTTGACCCTGGCTCCTCCCAGCTCAGCATCAGTGCCGTTCTTTCGCAGGAAGGAAATGGCTTGGGGTGAGCCCAGCCCTGAGCTCAGGAAAGTGAAAGTAGCCCCGTGCCCTCCCGTCTCACAGCCATGGCCGCAGCGAGCGCTGTACAAAGCCTCTGGGACGAGGCGACCTGCTCTGTCTGCCTGGAGTTGTTCAGGGACCCGGTGATGATCGTGGGCTGCGGGCACAACTTCTGCCGAGCCTGCATCGCCCAGTGCTGGGAGGGGGCCGAGACGGACGTCACCTGCCCCCAGTGCAGACAGACCTTTGCCCAGAGGCTCCTGGGCCCAAACAGGCAGTTAGGCAATTTAGTCGAAGTGGTCAAGGGCCTGAGCGTGGGGTCAGCGGAGGGAGCCGGGGGCAAGATGGTGTGCGAGCAGCACGGGGAGGCTCTGAAGCTCTTCTGCGAGACAGACCAGGTCCTGATGTGCCTGATCTGCCGGGAGTCCCGGGCGCACCGAGCTCACCCCGCGGCTCCCATCTAGGAAGCTGCACAGCAGTGCAATGTACGGGCGCGCGGGCCCGGTCCGGCTGTGCAGTTGGGGGGGACGTACACCTCCCTGCGGCGCTGGGGCTTTCTGCCCCACGGCCACGGCACAACGGTGTGGCTGCACACGGAGGCTGGTTTGTGGTAGCCTCTGTGCAAGCCATCCTGCTGGGGGGAGGCGAAAAGGACCCAAATGCCCTTTGTTACGTTCCTGACTCAGCAAAGACACCGGAGACGTGCTCTTCTCCACCCCGAAACCCCGGCTGTTTGATTCGGGAACAAACACCACCTGCCTGGTTAAATGACAGTAACTCTGGGACAACAGAGCAGGGAGGGCTGGTCTCCAGCTCTATCCCATAATAAGGACTAGCACTTTAAACTTATAATTGCCCAATTACTACACCATGTCATCAAATCCTTTCTTTGAAAGCAGATGAAGCAGGAAGGTGGGTCCCCTGGCCCTGGACACGAAGAGCAGTGAACCTCCTCCAGTGTCACCGACCCACGGTTGTGTGCGGGGCTGTGTCTTGAAACAGGGGGTGTCCGGCACCGGTTTCCCTTCAGTTGTTACAACCCTCCCTGGGAGCTGCCTGGGGAGTCCTTGGAGACAGAGAGATTGTAGCGCATGGACAGACTCTGTTCCCCTCGCACAGAGCCCACGTGGCATGCTCTGGAGGGCAGGCCCTGCTCACGGGATCTGCCACGAGCAGCCGCTTCCCCCAGCCGATGCTCCCGGCGCATTGCACAAGTCTCAGTAATGCGCATTGCATTGGTGCCGGGGGCTTCAGGGCTAATGTTGGGTCCGGAGGGGACGTGGTGGGACTGCCCCAGCCCAGGGAGCATGGCCAGGACCTCCTTTTTTATCTGAGCACCTCCTTCCCTGTCTCTGTCCAGGCCTGGCTACCAAATCCTGTGCCGCGCTGGTCCTGGATTAATGCTGCTCTTTCTGAGCTATCTCGCTATAGCTGTAGCTGTACTGCTGGGCTGTGGTACTTCAGGACTGGTGTCTCACTTCTGAGTTTCATTTCAGTGCCCAGAGACCTGATCTCTGTCTTACCCGGCCAAGGATTACTGATTATGAGAGGAAAGCTTTCCTTGCTGACAGCCATGGACTTCTCCCCTCCTTAAGGTCCTGGCTCTCAAGGAAACAGAAAAACCCTTTGCAAAATGATGAGTGAATAGATCCCAGGCAGGGCCCCAGACCTGAGCTACCCCCAGCTCTGCTCCAGGTGGTGGGAGGTCGGGGGTCCCAGCCGTGGAGACACTCAGGACCACGGGGCCTTACAAACCATGCCCTGACTCTCCCCAAAGCGGCTGCCCTCCCTGACCTGGTTTGTCTCTGCTCATGGCAGCAAAAGGCAGCAGCCGAGAGGCAGAAGATTGTGGCTGCGTTTGAGCGACTGCGCCGGTTTCTGGAGGAACAAGAGCGACTCGTGCTGGCCGAGCTGGGAGAGGTGGAGAGCAGCATTGAGAAGAGTCAGGGGGAGACTGTCACCCAACTCTCTGAGGAGATTTCCCATCTCACCAACCTGATCAGGGAGCTCGAGGGGAAGTGCCAGCAGGCCGCCAGCGACCTCCTGCAGGTGAGGCACATGAAATGTCTCCAGTCCCAGTGCAGGGGAGGGAAAGGGCTAAACCTTGGGTCTGCCAGGACCAGGTGCATAACTGAGGAGGGGCGACAAGGGCAATGGCCCCTGACAGGCACGTGGTGGCAGTGATGGGAGACGCAGAATATTAGCTCCAGCTGCAGCATTTGGAGTCTGAAGACAAAGTGTGTCCTTTTGGGTAGGGGGTCCCCGGCGTGGGGCATTGCACTGAGCTCACTCTTGCAGCTTTGTCTCTCCCTTTAGGACATGAGGAGCACGCTGAGCAGGTACGTGGCTCCACCTGACTGCCCATAGAGGGAAGGGTCTGGGAGACAATGCAATGGGCACATCTCTGCAGGGCATCACAGCACAGCAAGCACTGGGACTGTCCCTGAGGTGGGAAGCATGAACGTCCACCTCTTCTCCTCGGGGAAGTGATGGCTTTGGGCACTGGTGGCCTGAAGACTGTAAGGTGTAATCTGGGCTTTCCCCCTCTTGTCCCCGGGGAATAGTCCTGGCCACCAGAGCTTGAGCCAACTACCTGTGAAGTCTCTGCTCCTTTCTGATCCAGGAAATGTCCTGGACGTTTTGGAGCTGAATAAAACATCCCTGCTGGGGATCGGTCCCTTCTGGGGGAGCTGCCACTGCCACCGTGTGCAATTGGTGCCTCCCGAGTCGAGTAGGGGGTGTTGGCTGTGGGGCCCTCAGTCCCGGGTGCAGAGCCACTCTGTCTGGACCCCTGGACTTCCCCAGCCAGCGCCAGCCCTTGCCTGTCCCCTCCACCAGTGAACAAGAGAGCTGTGAAGCTCATCCCCTTCCCACAGGCTCCCCCTCCACCCCCGCTGCTTGTCCCTTTCTGTCACTGAGTCCCTCACCCCAGTGTCTAAGGGGGCAGGATGGGCTGGGCACTGAGTTCCCCCGGGTCGGTGGTGTTACATTTCTGCCCCTACTCCTCTGTCTGCACCTGCCACTCCCTCCCGCCCTGTCCTGGGAGAGGAGGCCGCGCAGCAGGGGAGCAGGGAGATGTGGAGGCAGCTTCTGCAGCCACAGTCCCAGCAGCAGGGCAGGAGCTGCCCCGGGGTCTCTGCTCCGTCTCAGGGGCTCAGGACCGAGGCAGGTCTAAGTCAGGAGCATGAACCAGACACCACAAGTCTGATATCTGTGCCCCTTTCCCCTGCAGAGAGTCTGCCGTTCACCTTGGAGAAGGGCAAAAGGGTACCAGAGGGATCATACACAAAGGGTAAGCGCTGGGGAGCTGGTCCTGCCATTAACACAATGATCCAGCAGAGCCCACGGCCACCCCTGGACAAGAGTCAAACCCTCTCCCAGCCCAGCACCAAACCCCCCGCGCTGGGACCTGGGGCGCTGGGCTGGGATTTTCCTATTTTTGCCTATGGATTTGCAGCTACCTGCTCCCTTTCCCCCAGGCCAGGGGCTCTCCCCCGTGCCAGGCTGAGGGGCTGCGGGGCCGTCGGTGCTCAGCCCCCGGGCCCAGGGCAGAGGCAGCTGCGGGGGCCCAGGACGGTCGGAGGCAGGACGGGGCTGGTGGGGAGGGGGAGGAGCGGCCCGTCTGCCCCGGGCTGAGCTCTGCCCTGACGCTGCCATTCTCTCTGCCAGCGACGGTGACTCTGGATCCAGACACGGCAAATCCCTACCTCGTCCTGTCTGCGGATCGGAGCAGAGTGAGATAGGCAGACACACGGCAGCCTGTGCCTGACAATCCTGAGAGATTTGTTGTTGTGAACAAGTGTGTGCTGGGCTGAGAGGGATTCACCTCCGGGAGACACTGCTGGGAGGCGGAGGTGGGGCAGGGGGCCTGGGCCGTGGGGGTCGCCAGAGAGTCTGTGAGGAGGAAGAGATTGGTCAGATTTAGCCCCGAGGAGGGGATCTGGGCAGTGGAGTGCTGTGGGGATCAGGTCTGGGCTCTCACGGCCCCTGCTCCCACCCTCCTGTCACTGCGCCGGGCGCCCAGGAGGGTGCGGGTCTGTCTGGACTGTGCCGGGGGGCAGGTGTCGTTTCTCGATGCTGACACCGAGGCCCCGATCTTCACCTTCCCGCCGGCCTCCTTCGCTGGGGACAGAATCCGGCCCTGGTTCTCGCTCTGGGCGACGGGGCCTGGGTCCGAGCTGAGACTGTGCCATTGAGTGATGGGGAACAGCCGGGGAACGGACCACCCCTTGGGGAAACGGGCCGCTCTGGCTTCCCATTCTCTGTGACCCTGGAGGAGTCCCGTCTACCCGCCCCATCCCCTCCTCTCTGCCCCGGGAGCTGCCTAAGTGAAAGATGCCGTCTACAACGACAAGCCTGTCCCGTTGCACCGACCGATCAGTCCTGGCACTCGGTGGCCCTGGGGGAGTCGAGCGTGGCCACCAGAAGGGACCCTTGAGGATGCATTTGATGCCCCAGCGATGACTCTGAAACTCATGCTAAGCTTGGGATCTCTTGATTTGATCATGACGGCCCCTCAGTTGGAGGGTGCAGGCCCAAAACGAGACAAAAGAAGAGACTGCGGAAACCTAGAAGTAACAGGAATTCACTTACATGCTTAGAGAGGCAGAATCACCAAAGCTGGCATCCTGTGGGCCCATCCTGGATCAGGCAGTGGAGGACGGAGGGAGGGGAGGACACGGGCGCTTGGGGAGGGGAGGAGTTCAGCTGTTTATCTCCTGGGGGCAATACAGCACGGTACGATCAAGGCCAGGCTGTGGGAGAAGGGGCAGAGACAGGGCACGCTCAGGTTGGGGTGCAGGCCAGGTGAGAAGAAACCAGTGTGAGGGAGACGGGGTGGATCTTTACCCCTCCATTGACACCCAGGAACAACCGCGGGGTAAAGGAGAGTCTCCCCAGCCGATAGCAGTACATGGTTCTCACACATGGCTCAGTGGGGCTTTCTGTCCCAGCAGGCCTGACCGGGGCCAGAAGCTCTGACCTCCAAACCCCGGGGTGACAACCCTGAAAACAGGGTCCTTGGGCCCAGAGGTGGGCAATGAGGGGTCAAAATGGAAGATAGCCGGTCCTTATGCTGCCCAAGAGCTCTGGCAGAGAGGGAGGACAGGTCATCCTGAGTGGCCTGGAGACAGGAGGCACCCGATCATCATGTGGGCTGGTGGATGGCACCCCTCACACTGGTGCTGCTGGGGTGCAAGGGGACACTCACCTTCTCAGTGCTCCCCACCTTCATCTCCTCCCCTCTGCCGCCGTGTCAGCACTGGGGGTGGGAGGCAGAGACACTGGTCACCTCGCAGACACCCAAACCCCCAGGCCCTGCCACTTCCGCCAGCCCATGCCCCAGCCTCCCCTCTCTCCACCGCTGCCTCTGTCCCAGCGACTGGCCCCGCGAGCCCTGCCGGACCCATCTCCCTTCCTCCCCCTGTGCTGCTGGGCCTAGGGCTGGTACCTGGCTGCGGTCTGGATATACACAATGGGGAGGGCTCCCAGCACAGAGAGCCCAGGGCTGTCGACCCCTGCCCCAGCCCTGCCCCACCTAGACACAGGGCACTGGAGGGCCTTGTGGTCAAAGGACTTGCTGAAGACACACGAGTCATTTCCCCTTTACTACCTATTGCCTCCAGAGGCCCCCAGAGCTGGGAAGGAACCAGGGGTCCTGGCCCTCGACCTGTCCTTCTCCCATCCTGCAAGACCCTTCCCAGGACCAGGAGCAGAGTCCTGGCTCCAGCTGTCCCTCTGCTCCTCACACAGACCCCATGCTGACAAGCTAGCACTAGGAAAAGCATCATACCTTTCCCCCTGTCTTCTCCATTTTGGACCATGTTGCCCCTGGGTCTGGGTGCTCAGCTCTAAGGTGGGCCCTGGGCCACCCTGGCACCCCACCTCAGCCAGGCCGAGGGCCCCGGTCTGTGTGGAAGTGTCTGCATGCCAGGGTCCCTCTGCCTGGGTGCTGGCCTCTCTGGTGACAGGCAGGCTGGCCATCCTCTGGGAGGGGAATCAGCTTCTGATTGCACAAGAAGCAACTGGTTAGAGATGGATCATGCACAATATAGGATGCAGTTTCATAAAGTCAAGTGCTAAGTGCTGCACCTAAGGAGAAAGAGTCACCGTCACACTTACAACGCAGGAGATGATTTCTAAGCAGCACAGCAGCAGAACAGGATCTTGGAGTCATAGTCGACTCCAAGATGAATTTGAGTCAACAGTGTGACAAAGTGCTAAGTAAAGCTAACTGCAGTCTGCATTAGCAGATGCATCACAAACATATCTCTGGACGTGATACTTCCCCTCTATGCGGCATTGGTAAGGGCGCAGCTGAAAAACTGCATCCAGTTTTGGGTGCCGCACTTCAGGAGGTACATAGGTAACCTTGAGAGGGTCCAGAGGAGGGCCACTCATATGGTTTATGGCTTGAAGGTAAGGTCCTAGGAAGAGAGATTGAGGGACCTGGATGTCTTCAGCCTCCACAGGAGAAGACTGAGAGGTGACCTGTGGCCATCTACAAATTCATTAGGAGGTGGCGGGGGGTGGAAAGAAATAGGATATATCCTGTTTACTAGGGTTCCCTTTATGATAAGTAGAAGTAACGGCCACAAACTGACAGAGAGCCCATTTACATTAGACATAAGGAAGAGCTTCTGTATGGTAATGGTAAGAAGCTCTCCCACCCGTCTCTTGGGGCTTCATACAGCCCGGGGCCAGTCCCCTCCCAAGATGTGGCCCCACGCTGCCTAGCACAGCATCCAGGGGCAGACATGATGTGGGATTGACACACAGGACGGCTGCTTGGTTCAGGGCACTGGCACCCTGAGGGACGGGTATCACGGGTCATCCTGACCTGCCTGGAGGCAGAAGAGGCCCTGATCATCACCCAGGTCCCATCCAGCTCTGATCCCAGGCTCACAAACTAACACTATAAAAAACACCATACCTCTCCCCGTGTCCTGGTCATTTTTGTCGTTGGCCAATTTTTGTCTGGGTGTTTGCGTCTGTCACAGGGAGGGGTTCGGTCTGGCACCCAATCTCAGCCCGGCAGAGGGCCCTGATCTGGGTGCCGGCGTGTTCATGCCCAGTGCCCTCTGCCTGGGTGCTGGCCTCTGCATACAGGGGCAGTTTGGTCTGGGTCCCCTTGTCCTCAGGGGACCCTGCCTCCATTTTCTGGTGGGCGCTAATGCTCCTGGTTGCACAAGGAATTGGTCAGAAATGGGTCCTGGATTGAATTCATACCCACAGACATCAGAGATAGACAAATTCCCCTACCTGCAAACAGCACCACTTGCAACACCCCATAACCTGGCCCAGAGCCCACCAGTTACCCAGGACAGCCCTGCACCTCACCCTCCCCTCTCTGTCCCAAACTTACCCCCTCCAGGGTGGCCAGCACTCCTCTGCCATCCCCTCCATATCCATGGGAGTCTGTCGCAAATGAAAAAAGAACACAGAAGTGAAAAGAAAATCCAGCCCATGGGCACAGAGCTGGCACATGGCAGACTATCGGGGGAGGCAGGTGGGTAGCAAAGGAGGGAGCAGGAGAGGTCAGTGCAGCACAGACCTGTCACCCCACCGGTCCCACTGTGACATCCACGCAGCTCACATGGTGCCCAGCACTGCATACACAAGCCCTCCACCCACACAGCCAGGGCAACCCCCTGTCCCCTGCACTGTGAAGCTGGCACAGCAGGGTCCAGCCTTGCCCTGTGCACACACATGGGCACATGCACACTTCCCCTCCCCCCGGGGCAGGGGCATGCACAGCTGCTCACCTCCGTGGGGCTGTCATCCTGATCCTGGTCCTGCTCTCTCGGCCTTGAGGGCCAGCACCAGGAACAGGTTCTGGCTCCTCAGCGCCTCCACTTGGGCCTGCACGAGAATGCCCCCAGCCCGTCAGAGCCTGTCCATGCCTGCGCCCAGCGTATCGGGGCCTGCACCCACCAGCGTTACCTCCCTGCGCACCCATCAGGTCCCTCCTCTCCCCACACACCATGTGTCAGGACCCTGCTCCCAGCTTCAGCAGCCTCTGGGATGTCCCCCAGCCTGGCCAAGCTTGGCCTCAGTCTCTTCCCTCCCCTGCCCCACAGCCCTGAGGATCCCTGCCCCACGCAAACTCACTCTGAGATGCTCCTCCCTTTCCCATGTGCTGTGGAGACAAAAAACATTTCTGAGCTCAGAGAGGCTGATGGCGCCGTCCCAGAAAACACCCCTTCCCCCCGGAGAGACATGCACAGAAGCAGGGATGTCCCCTGGGCTTGTATCCTAAGCCCTGTACCACACAACGGGAGCAGCCAGCTCCCTCCCCAGCCCCAAACCTACCAGGACAGGATGACTTCAATGTCCTGCTCCACCTGGGCCAGCCGGGCCCGAAGCGCCTTCAGCTACAGCTGCAGCAAACGAGACAGTGCGGGTTAGAGAGACGTCCTGTCACGGCCTGTCAGCCTGGCCCCTGGCAGAGCTGCCCAGCACAGCTGGGAGGGTGTCCCCCACCCCTCCACTTCCCCTGGCACTGCTCCTGGTCCTGCATGGAGACAAAGGGCCGCGCATCAGCTGGACCCACTCTGCTGCCAGGGCGCAGGGCGACCAGCCCCTCTGGGACACAGCGTGTGGGGCACTTGCCAGGAGTCCTATGTGCTGCAAAGGCAGGGCCTTCCTCCACGGGGGTTGGGTGGGAGTCCCTCCAGGGAGCAGGTCTGGGAGAAACCCCAGGGACGTGGCTGGTCACCTGAGATGCAAATGCCCCTGGCAGGGGGTGGGTCCCAGGGACAAGGGGATGAGGGTCAGTAAGGTTGGGGAGGGGTGTCCTGGCCCAAACAGGCATCTGGATGGTGGAAGAAAGTGCCGTGGGGCTGGATCAGCTCAGCCCCTGGGAATGGAGGCTGAGGAGGGAGAGGAGAGGCCCTCATGCAGAGACCTTGCCACCTCCGCATGCAACCGCACAAGACCCCACAGCTCAGGCTCACTGGGTGCCGGGTCCCTCGTCTCCTGCCCTGCCCCAAGGGGAGGTAGAAATGCAGCACCTTTAATGCAGGGCAGTTTTTCTGCTGCCTGCCTGCCTGCACCCAGGGTGGCATCTGGTGCTGAGGAGAGATGAGGGCTGAGCATCAGGCTGCGGGGACTGAGCACCACTGTGAGGACGGGGGTCCCAGAGCCCATGTCACCCACCCTGCAAGGGAGCAGAGGGCAGCAGGGCCATTGCCAGGGGGAAGACAGGGGCAGGGCATGGGCATGGGCCAGGACCGGGGGCAGAGTGAGGACCCTGGGGGGGGCCAGTCCTGCTCCCCTTCCCCAGGACCTTGCTGGTGCAGAGCGGGGGGTGACAGCTGGGGGGCACGGAGAAGGGTCTGTCCAGATTGGACCTGGGACAGCTGGGGCTTGGCCTGCCAGGCATATCCTGCCGGGAGGGGAGGTCTTGTTGGCCTGAAGCCTCCTCTGCTGCTCACCTATCATTGCTGCCATGGGGGCCTCACCCGGGGTGCTGGCGCGCAGGCGCAGCGGTGGCAGCTTCTTGCGCCGCAGCATCTGCAACAAACACAGCCCTGAGCTGCAGGAGGGCGAGAGGAGCCGGACTGGCGAGAGCAGGGACGAGGCACGGGGTGCGTCCTGGGCCTGGCACAGCCTGAGCCCCTGCCCCACCTCTCCCCATCGCCCACATCCCTGTGACGGGCCCGCGGGTGTCCCTGGCTGAGCGGGGACGGGCACTCACGGCTCCAACAGGAGCGTGCTCCTGCCACTCAGGTGGAAAACCACGGGAAATAAACTACAGTCCTAACTAACTATCTAATACACTACTAAACTACCGAACTAAGGCACTATCTAACTAATGACTAAACTAATGAGCTAACAAACGTTCTAATGAATGAACTAACTACCTAACTTACGAATGAGCGGATGAACTAATGAACTACTAAAGTAATGAACTACTAAACTACCAAACTACTGAACTAAGGAACTATCTAATGAATAAACTAAGTAGCTAACTAACGAATGAATAAACTAATGAACTACGAGTCTAATGAAGCTAACAAGCTAGGAAACCAACTAACACCTAATCACCTAACTCTCGAGACACTAACGACTGAACACGGGGACCGGGATGTGCGACTGGCTGCGGCAATGCCACGAGCGCACTGGGCGGAGCCGGGCTGACAGTTAGGCTGGGGATTGTGATGTCACACTGGAAGCAACAGCACCATTGCCACGGCAACCAGGGTGTTTATTCCCCTGGGGCAAGGTGCTGAGCGTGGAGCTGTGGGTGCCGGGGGTCTGGCCTGGCCTGCGGGTGTCCCCGGCTGGGGCTACCTTATACCTTGAGTCTTGGGGCTGGCAGTGAAGCACAGGGACAGCCCTGGGGCAGGGTCCTGGGTAACCCTGAACCCCTGGGCCCAGATCCTCAGGCATCTCCGATCTCTGCCCTGGGGATCAGGACACATGCGGGCAGTGCCCGGGGCTGGGAGCGCAGAGCGGTTCCTGGGGCCACGGCTCAGTTCAGCCTGAGCCCTGCTGTGCGCAGGGAGGAGTGACAGGATCCCGGGGACAACGGGCCGGAGCAAGTGTCACCATGCACCTGCCTCCAATGCGGGCTCCCCTGCCTGGCGGTGCTGGGCCTGGGCCTGGCGCAGCGTGTGGGCAGTGCCCTCTGCTTTCCTTCTCCTGGCACTGCACATAGCACACACACCTGCACACCCCCCCCCGTGACACACACACACACACACACACACACACAGAGCAGTGACAGGCAGGTGCACACACAGAGGCACTCGCAAAAGCACATCTGCCTCTTCCCATCTGCAAATCCAGAGTTACAGACACCTCCTAAACCTCCCTCCCTGCTACAGGCGGAGGGAGATAGGTCCCCTATCCTTAGACTCCTCCTGGGCCCCACGTGATCCCCGGGGGGGTTTCCTCTTTCCCTCCTCAGACACAGCTCAGCCCCCAGCACAGTGCAGTCGCTGGGAGTGGGCTTTCCTGATGAGACCCTTGCCCTGTGCCCACCCCCGGCCCAGGAAGGGGATGGGTTGAATATGTTCAGGTCAGGACGACACTCCCTGTGCCCTGTTAATCCAGAAGGCGGAGGAGGGACGGGCATGCTGATAGTTTTGTCACAATCAAAAGGCCAACAGGGCACTTTTGGGTTCGTCCCATAAGCCCAAGTCCCAGGGATGGGCCCCACAATGCTCACGTCCAAAGGAGTGTGATGTTGACCCCTACCGAGCTGGCCCAGGCTTCCCCAGCAGAGACGGGGGGTCTGCCCCAGGACAGACAGGCAGACATCCCCTCCCTCCTGGCCCAGACTGCCCAGGCCAGGCCCTGGTGCACCCCCCTCAATGCAAAGCCCAGTAAGATCCTGCTCGAGGACCTGACCTGGGTGCTCAGGACCACGGCCCCCAGGACCTGAGCTTCCCTCCTGTGCTCTGGGATCCCGCCTGCAGCACCATGACCCCCTGCTCTGGGCCCTGCTCCTCCTGCCCCTGCTCTCCGACCAGTGCTTGGGGCAGGGCTGGGGGTGGCAGCAGGGGGAGAGCCAGGTGCCCCCGAGGCAGGTTGGGGATGGCTCCTGGAGGCTGTGGGGAGAGATCTGCACCCCACGACTACCCCCTGTTCCCAACATGGAGCCCAGCCCCCACCCCTGACCCTCCTGCCTCAGCTCAGGCCACCCCAGCCCCTCAGGGCCACCTGTAGCCCCAGCTCCTCCTGCCCTGGCTTAGCCCTGCAGCTTCCCTGCCACCAGCACCCTCTGAGGCTCTTCCCAAGGCTTTTCTCCAGGACAGGGAGGTGCTGCACTCACACGGGCCTTGTGACGGGCAAGAGAGGCAACGTTAGACCCACAAACACCTGATAACTTGTGTTAACCTTTGGGCCTATGAGGTTGGGGTGATCAGGAGGTGGCCAGGGTCTTGTTCTCAGGCTTGGGAAAGCTCTTTGGCTCCAGACAGGCAGGTCCTGCTGGCACAGGACCCCTCATGCTCCCTGTAGCAGTCAAGTGCAGGTGTCTCATGCTGTCACCGGTGAAAGCTGCTTTGCAGAGTTTGCTCAGCGCTCAGTGAATGAAAGGATCTGAGCATGGCCATGGTCTCTGCTCACTGGGCAGGTGGCTGGGGTTGTCCCCAGGGTGAGTGAGCTGGGCCAGACTCAAGAGTGACAGTCCTGGGACCTGTTGGCCCAGTGCCCCTGAGAGCTGCTGGGAAGCATCTTGCCCACGCCTGGCAGCTGGGCCTAGGAGATCTTGCTGAGGCCTCTCTGGCCGTCACTGCAGCAAGCGAGCACCTCGCCAAATTAAAAGGGCTTTTCCTTCTCATGTCCCAAATGAAGTGAGGATGCAGAGGTATGCATGTGTGTTACACAACAATGACACTGTGCATAAGTGTGTGTGTGTGTGTTGCAAAATAATGATCCAGAACAGAAGTGTGTGTTTGTGTGTTTTACAGAATAATGTTGCGTAACAGATATGTGTGTGTGTTGTAGAGTAACAGTACACTCTGAAATGTGTGTGTATCACAGAATAACGATGGAGAGCAGAAGTTTGTGCCTGTGTCTGAGTGTGTGTGTTACATAATAATGATACACAGCAGAAGTGTGTGTGTATGTTACAGAATAATGATATGCAAGAGGGGTGTGTGTGTGTGTGTGTTTGTGTTACAGAAAAAATACAGAGCAGCAGGGTGTGTGGGCACGTGTGCGTTAGAGAAAAAATGCAGAGCAGCAGGGTGTGTGGGCATGTGTGTGTTATGGAATGGTACAGAGCAGAAGTGTGTCTCTGTGTTGCAGAATTAAGATAGAGCACAACCGTGTGCATGAGTGCACACGTGTTACACAATAAGACAGAGCAGAAGTGTCTATCTGTGTTGCAGAATAAAGATACAGAACAGATGTGTGTGTTACACAATAACGATATACAGCAGAGGGATGTGTGTGTGTATTACACAATAATGCTATGGAGCAGAAGTGTGTGTGTTACAGAAGAATGATACAGAACAGAAGTTTATGTGTGTGCGTGCATGTGTGTGTGTTTGTGATGCAGAATAATACAGAGCAGACGTGCGTGTGCATTTATGTTTTGCAGAATATTGATACAGAGCAGATGTGTGTATTACATAATACTAAACAGAGAAGTTTGTGTGTGTGTGTGTGTGTGTGTGTTGCATACTAATGATAGAGAGAAGTGTTTGTGTGTTACACAATAATGATACAGAACAGAAGTGTGTGTTTGTGTGTGTTACAGACTGATGATACAGAACAGATGTGTTTGTGTGTGTTACAGAATAACGAACAGAGCAGAAGTATGTGTGTGTGTGTTTGTGCATGTTTGCATTACAGAATAATAATATGGAGAAGTGTGTGTGTGTTTGTGTTACACTATAATGGTACACAACAGAACTGTGTGTGTCTGTGCGCCGCAGAAAAATGATACAAAGCAGCAAGCTGTGTGCGCGCGCGTGTGTTACAGAAATGGAGAGAGCAGACGTGTGTCTCTGAATGGCAGAATTAAGATACAGAGCAGAAGTGTGTGTGTGCATGCACATGCATGTATTACAGAGTAATAATACAGAGCAGAAGTGTGCGTCTGTGTTTTGCAGAATAATGATACAGAGCAGATGTGTGTCACAATAATGACATGGAGCAGACTCCGTGGGCCCTGCTAGAATAAGGGAGGGGGTCGTGGGCTCATCCACCGATCTCAGGGACAGTCCTTCCCAAACCAGAGTGTCGGAGGGGACCTGGGACCCTGAGTGGAAGGTGTGGGTTCACCTGATACAGGTGGTAACAACCAAGCACTGGCACCCTGGGGCCCAGGTCTGTGAGCCCTGCCTGTCCCCAGGGTTATGGTTGCAACCATCCCTGCATCCTGGGGAGATGGGGAACTTGCTCCCCAGGGGAGTCCATTGCCCCAGCAGCTCTTTTCTTCCCCAGGAGGAGAAACCCATTTGGCAGGCAGCGTCGTCAGCAGGTGAGCAGGACCCAGCCGGGCTGGGGGCTGTGAGGGAAAGGAAGTGGGCTGAACGATGGGCGCATGGAGGGGTGGACCAGAGGGGGACAAGGCTGGGGCTGGACTGGGGGTTGGCGGGCAAACGCAGGGCCAGAGGGACGGATGGAGGCAAGAGGTGGCTACACGTGCAGACAGACAGGCCGTGGCATGATGTCTCCCTAACCCGCGCTGTCTCATTTGCTGCAGCTGGAGCTGAAGGTGCTTTGGGCCCGGCTGGCACAGGCAGAGCAGGACATCGAATTCCTCCTGTCCTGGTAGGTGTGGGGCTGGGGAGGGAGCTGGCTGCTTCCGTTGTGCGGTACAGGGATCGGGACACAAGCCAGGGACCATCCCTGCTTCTGTGCATGTCTCTCCATGGGGAAGGGGTGTTTTCTGGGACATCACCATCAGCCTCTCTGAGCCTAGAAATGTTTTTTATCTCCACAGCACACGGCAAAGGGAGGAGCAGCTCCAGGTGAGTTTGCATGGGGCAGAGGCTGGCAGGGCTGTGGGGCAGGGGAGGGAAGAGGCTGTGGCCAAGCTTGGCCAGGCTAGGGGACATCCCAGAGGCTGCTGAAGCTGGGAGCAGGGTCCCAACACATGGCGTGTGGGGAGAGGAGGGACCTGATGGGTGCACAGGGAGGTAACGCTGGTGGGTGTGGACCCCGATACGCTGGGCGCAGGCATGGACAGGCTCTGACGGGCTGGGGGCATTCTCGTGCAGGCCCAAGTGGAGGCGCTGAGGAGCCAGAACCTGTTCCTGGTACTGGCCCTCAAGGCCCAGAGAGAGCAGGACCAGGATCTGGATGACAGCCCCACGGAGGTGAGCAGCTCTGCATGCTCCTGCCCCAGGGGGAGGGGAAGTGTGTGTGTGTGCCTGTGTGTGTCAAGTGCAAGGCCTGACCCTGGCTGTGTGGGTGGAGGGCTTGTGTGTGCAGTGCTGGGCTCCACGTGAGCTGTGTGGATGTCACAGTGGGACCGGTGGGGTGACAGGTCTGTGCTGCCCTGACTTTTCCTGCTCCTTGGATTGCTGTTCCCCGGTCTCTCCCCATACTTCACCATGTGCCAGCTCTGGGCCCACAGCCTGGATCTTCTCTTCACTGCCATTTTCCTTTTACATTCACAAAAGACTCCCATGGATATGGAGGGGATGGCGGAGGAGTGCTGGCCACCCTGGAGGGGGTAAGTGGGGGATGTGCGAGCCGGGCCCCGATCCCGCCCTCGTCGCCATGTGCGGCGGTGATTCCGATCCCATTCTGGACGCCATGGGCTGGCCGGGGGCGAACCGGGGTCATACCGGACCCGTCTTCGATGCATGCGGGCTGTGGCCGGCAGCCCGGGCACGCGGGGAGGGAGAGAACCACGGGGCGGTTTAGCACACGCAAGTTAGAATTAGTTACGGAGGCGTAATGGTTGATTGAAAAGGTTGTTTACTTACACCCAAAGATGGTATTGGTGTAGGCTGGATAAGTTTCCAGGCACAACTCCCGCTTGAACCCTCGTTGGAGGACTCTGACAAATCGATTGCTCCCACGGAGTTTGCTAGGCTCCGTGGGTCCGGTTAAGTTGTATTCGAAAAGTTTCCCCGGAGCTATTTAGGCTCCACGGGTCCGATAAGTTTTCCCCAGAGTTTGCTAGGCTCCGCGGGGTCCGAAGTTATAGGAAAGGGATACGTCTAGGATTGCGCTCGGCGACAGGGAGAGGCGAGAAGCGAAAGCTCCGTAGGCTCGGTTCTATTGCCTCTATTGCCTGCTGAGGGGAGGCGCGCCGGGTCCGCGAGGGTCCACAGCGCTTGGAGATCTTCACACAGAATCTCTCTCTCATCCTCCCTCCTCTGGCCTGGCGGAAACTACCCAAGCCTTTTGTACGGCTAGCAAGCCAATCGCTAGCCGCCACGTGTGCCTAAATTAGGAATCGGCCAATAACATGGCGCGGATCCTAATACAAATGGCGGGAACTTCTTTGCAACGTGTATCACTACGGTGCAAGAAAGAGATGCACACTGCAAAGAAGCTGCAATTCGGCAGGAAATCCCCCATTGCACCAGAGCTCTCTCTAGCAGCAGAGAGCTCTACCGTGCAAAGAAAGCGACAAATTTGGCGGGAAATAATTTAGCGGTGCCAAAGCACACACACAAACAAAAAATCACAACTTTGGGTTGTGACAGGGGACAAGAAGGGGAGGGTGAGGTGCGGGGCTGTCCTGGGTAGCTTGTGGGCTCTGGGCCAGGCTATGGGGTGTTGCAAGTGGTGCTGTTTGCATGTAAGGGAGTCCTTCCTTCTCCGGTGCTGCTGGGGATAAATTCAATCCAGGACCCATTTCTGACCAATTCCTTGTTGTGCAAACAGGAGCATTAGACCCCGCGAGGAAACAGAGGCAGGGTAACATGAGGAGAAGGAGACCCAGACCAACCTGCCTCTGTACGCAGAGGCCAGCACCCAGGCAGAGGTCCCAGGGCATGAACATGCCGGCACCCAGACCAGGGCCTTCTGCCTGTCTGAGATGGGGTGCCAGACCGAACCCCTGCCCGTGACGGACGGAAACACCCAGACAAAGGTTGACCAATGCCAACAACAACCAGGGCAGGGGGAGAGGTATGGTGCCTTTTGTAGTGTTAGTTTGTGAGCCTGGGATCAGAGCTGGATGGGACCTGGGTGATGATCAGGGCCTCTTCTGCCTCCAGGCAGGTCAGGATGACCTATGATGCCCATCCCTCAGGGTGCCAGTGCCCTGAACCAAGCAGCTGTCCTGTGTGTCAATCCCACATCATGTCTGCCCCTGGATGCTGTGCTCAGGCAGCGTGGGGCCACATCTTGGGAGGGGATTGGCCCCGGGCTGTATGAAGCCCCAAGAGATAGGTGGGAGAGCTTCTTACCTTTACTGTAAAGAAGTTCTTCCTTATGTCTAATGTAAATCTGCTCTCTGTCAGTTTGTGGCCATTACTTCTACTTATCACAAGAGGCACCCCGGTAAATAGGTTACGTCCTATTTCTTTCTGCCCCCCGCCACCTCCTGATGAATTTGTAGATGGCCACAGGTCACCTCTCAGTCTTCTCTTGTGGAGGCTGAAGACATCCAGGTCCCTCAATCTCTCTTCCTAGGACCTTACCTTCAGGCCGTAAACCATATGAGTGGCCCTCCTCTGGACCCTCTCAAGGTTACCCACGTTTCTCTTTAATTTCAGTGCTCAAAACTGGATGTATTTTTCCAGCTGCGCCCTAACCAATGCCGCATAGAGGGGAAGTGTCACCTCCCGAGACCTGTTTGTGTTGCACCTGCTAACTCATGAAAGACTGTGGTTAGCTTTACTTATCACTTTGTCACACTGACGACTCAAGTTCATCTTGGAGTTGACTATGACTCCAAGATCCCGTCTTGCTGCTGTGCTGCTTAAAAAGTCATCTCCCAGGTTCTAAGTGTGACGGTGACTCTTTCTCCCTAGCTGCAGCACTTAGCACTTGACTTTATGAAACTGCATCCTATTCTGTCCATGATCCATCTCTAACCAGTTACTTCTTGTGCAATCAGGAGCAGATTCCCCTCCCAGAGGATGGTCACAGGGACCCAGGCCAGCCTCCCACTCACCAGAGAGGCCAGCACCCAGGCAGAGGGACCCTGGGACGCAGACACTTCCATGCAGACCGGGGCCCTCTGCCTGGCTGAGGTGGGGTGCCAGGCTGGCCCAGGGCCCACATCTGAGGCAAGCACCCAGACCCAGGGGCAACATGGTCCAAAATGGAGAAGACAGGGGGAAAGGTATGAAGCTTTTCCTAGGGCTAGCTTGTGAGCATGGGGTCTGTGTGAGGAACGGAGAGAGGGCTGGAGTCAGGACTCTGCTCCTGGTCCTGGGAAGGGTCTTGCAGTTTGGGAGAAGAACAGGTTGAGGGCCAGGACCCCTGGTTCCTTCCCAGCTCTGGAGGCCTCTGGAGGCAATAGGTTAGTAAAGGGGAAATGACTCGTGTGTCTTCAGCAAGTCCTTTGACCACAAGTCCCTCCAGCGCCCTGTATGTCTAGGTGGGGCAGGGCTGGGGCAGGGGTCGACAGCCCTGGGCTCTCTGTGCTGGGAGCCCTCCCCGTTGTGTATATCCAGACCGCAGCCAGGAACCAGCCCTAGGCCCAGCAGCACAGGGGGAGGAAGGGAGATGGGTCCGGCAGGGCTCGCGGGGCCAGTCGCTGGGACAGAGGCAGCGGTGGAGAGAGGGGAGGCCGGGGCATGGGCTGGCGGAAGTGGCAGGGCCTGAGGGTTTGGGTGTCTGCGAGGTGACCGGTGTCTCTGCCTCCCACCCCCAGTGCTGACGAGGAGGCGAAGGTGGGAAGCACTGAGAAGGTGACTGTCCCCTTTGCCCCAAGTAGTGCCTGGCATGAGGGGTGCCATCCACCAGCCCACATGATGATCTGGTGGCTCCTGCCTCCAGGCCACTCAGGATGACCTGTCCTCCCTCTCTGTCAGGGCTCTAGTGCCCCATAAGGACCGGCTATCTTCCATTTTGACCCCTCATTGCCCACCTCTGGGCCCAAGGACCCTGCAGCCAGGGTTGTCACCCCGGGGTTTGGAGGTCAGAGCTTCTGGCCCCGGTCAGGCCTGTTGGGACAGAAAGCCCCGCTGAGCCATGTGTGAGAACCACGTACTGCTCCCTGCTGGGGAGACTCTCCTTTGTCCCGTGGTTGTTCCTGGGTGTCAATGGAGGGGTCAAGATCCACCCCATCCCACTCACACTGGTTTCTTCTTGCCTGGCCTGCACGCCACCGAGCATGCCCTGTCTCTGCCCCTTCTCCCACAGACTCACCTGGATTGTCCCGTGCTGTATTGCCCCCAGGAGATGAACACCTGAACTCCTCCCCTCCCCCAGCACCCCTGTCCTCCCCTCCCTCCATCCTCCCCTGCCTGATCTGGGATGGGCCCACAGGATGCCAGCGTTGGTGATTCTGCCTCTCTGAGCATGTAAGTGGTTTCCTGTTCCTTCTCAGTTTCCGCAGCATTTTTTTTTGTCTTGTTGTCTTGGGCCTGCACACTCCAACCGAGGGGCCATCATGACCTTAGGGCTTCTTCAGGCTACAAGGAGCCATGTCCTTTGAACATGTTCATAAGCCAGGCAGGATGCAAGTACACCTGAGCTATAAGGCAAGGAGGATGCACAAGTGTGAACAGCAAAGCAAGCGGCATGGTATGAGCCACTGCTACATTGCTTTGATTTTACACCTGTTCAGCTTTCCAGCTTTAAATGGAGTGCCCTTGGCCTAGATTTGGACCATCAGATCTGGACTGGACAGTCCGGCCCAATGCTATCAGAATGGCTTGAAGATTTTCGGAGGGGCTTAACCTTGGTATGTCCTGCTTTGATCTTTCTGAGTGAAGTATGGTCGACTGGTGCCTTCTGAGTCAGGAGGGGTACTTCCCCGTAGCAGCCAGCCTATGACCGGGGATCTCTTCTCTTGGCGTCCCCACACCCTGGCTGGTGCTGTCAGGGGGAGACTGGCGCTTTTGCCTGCCCCCCCCGCCCATACCTATGCAGGAAATGCTGCTGTCAGGGGATGCACCAGCGCTCTCAGGGGATGCACACGCACTTGTGAGCGCCCCCTACTCGTCACTGCTGTTGGAAGGAGTCACAAATGTGTATGGAAAAGAAGGCACTCTTTTGAACTACTTCACAGTGCACCAGCGTTACATTGCTGTATGATCAATGACTTCCAAAAGATCCAGCTGGAAACTCCACATTCCCTGGAAATAATGTCTCTCTTCCTTGTCCTCAGAGCTCAGATATGCATATGGGCCTAAACATTTTTTGTGGACGGCTGCAGCTTTTATGAGGAAAGAAAATGCTTATGACCGGAAGTCATCAGTCAGACAGCCCTCGGGAAGATAAAGTAACCAGGCTATATGCAGGCTGATCCAGCCCTTACCACTCCTGCAACCCCCAGCCCATCATGTCCCCATTTCTTGTAGCATTCAAAGCCCTTGGAAATCTTAACGTGGAGATTGGCCCTCTCACTCTCATGTATCCTTGTAAATGTCTCCACCCGCCACACCTTGGCACTGAGGCTCAGGTGACCTGGCTGCAATCAAGGCAGGCAGTGCTGTGCCAAACTGAGGACCTCACCGTGATTGCCCCAAGGACCGGTTGGAACAGCCTAAGAAAGAGCAGGCCCAGAGGACTTGGAGGAAATGGATGCATTTAAGTCGGCATGCCCGGATGATCTCCATCTGAGGATACTGAAGGCACTGTCCGACATCATTGCACAACTACTGGTGGGAATATTTGAACACTCGCGGTGCACGGGCCAGATCCTGAAGGACTGGAAAAGGGCCAATGTTGTCCCCATTTTTAGAAAGGGGAGGAAGGAAGACCCAGGCAACTATAGGTCAGTCAGTCTCACCTCCATCCTTGGCAAAGTCTTTGAAAAAATTATCAAGGCTCACATTTGCGAGAGCCCGGCAGGAAATATTATGCTGAGGGGAAACCAGTACGGGTTCGTAGCAGGTACATCGTGCCCGACTAACCTAGTCTTTTTTTATGACCAGGTTACAAAACGCCTGGACACAGGAGTAGGGGTTGATGTCGTATACATAGACTTCAGGAAGGCCTTCGATACGGTATCCCACCCCATACTGGTGAACAAGTTAAGAGGCTGTGACTTGGATGACTACACAGTCCGGTGGGTGGTGAATTGGCTAGAGGGTCGCACCCAGAGAGTCGTGGTAGACGGGTCGGTTTCGACCTGGAAGGGTGTGGGCAGTGGGGTCCCGCAGGGCTCCGTCCTTGGACCGATACTCTTTAATGTCTTCATCAGCGACTTGGACGAGGGAGTGAAATGTACTCTGTCCAAGTTTGCGGATGACACAAAGCTATGGGGAGAAGTGGACACACTGGAGGGCAGGAGACAACTGCAAACAGACCTGGACAGGTTGGACAAATGGGCGGAAAACAACAGGATGCAGTTCAACAAGGAGAAATGCAAAGTGCTGCACCTAGGGAGGAAAAATATCTAGGATACCTACTGCCTAGGAAATGACCTGCTGTGTGGCACGGAAGTGGAAAGGGATCTTGGAGTCCTAGTGGACTCCAAGATGAACATGAGTCGCCAGTGTGATGAAGCCATCTGAAAAGCTAATGGCACTTTATTGTGCATATTCAGATGCATGGCGAATAGATCCAAGGAGGTGATACTTCCCCTCTATCGGGCACTGGTCAGACCGCAGTTGGAGTACTGCGTGCAATTCTGGGCACCGCACTTCAAGAGAGATGGGAATAACTTGGAGAGGGTCCAGAGAAGGGCCACTCGTTTAAGGGCTTGCAGGCCAAGCCCTACGAGGAGAGACTAGAGAACCTGGACCTTTTTAGCCTTGCAAGAGAAGGTTGAGAGGTGACCTTGTGGCTGCCTATAAGTTCATCACGGGGGCACAGAAGGGAATTGGTGAGGTTTTATTCACCAAGGCGCCCCTGGGGGTTACAAGAAATAATGGCCACAAGCTAGCAGAGAGCAGATTTAGACTGGATATTAGGAAGTTCCTGTGGAGTTAGGGTGGCCAAGGTCTGGAACGGGCTCCCAAGGAAGGTGGTGCTCTCCCCTACCCTGGGGGTCTTCAAGAGGAGGATGGATATGCATCTAGCTGGGGTCATCTAAACCCAGCACTCTTTCCTGCCTGTGCAGGGGGTCGGACACGATGATCTGTTGAGGTCCCTTCCTACCCTAACATCTATGAATCTATGAATCTATGCATCTTGTTTGTATGTAAAGACCCTAATAGCTTCATCATGAGCCCTTGCAAAAATGCTTAAATCTTCCACATGACTGTCACTTGAATAAAGTGATTTAGTGAAGTAGTTTATAAATTGACTGGTCCAGAAAAGTAACTTGCAACAGAGATTTAAAAAAAAGATACTTTATCATAGAGTCATATAAAGGAGGACTGGAAAAGGACCTTCAGAGGCCGTCTAGTCCCAACCCTCACCAGAGGCAGGATCATCCCGAGCCAATCCCTTCTCTATCCTGTTAGTAAAAATACACAGCAACCCTGACACAACCACGAGGCATTACACTGCAGCCTGCCACAGGTAAGGCAAGGGGACAAGGGTGGCCAATGTCCTGCTGCTAGTTACCTTTCCTGCAAGAGGCAGGAGCGAGCAGTAGTACTGTTCAGTGTACTCTCATTTACTATTCCTCTTCTGTGTAACAAGAATGCTTTGGAGGATGTGCAGGTAGTTATGTCTGCAAGCCCCAAAGCGTTAAAGTATGAAACGGTTTGAAACATCAAGGTGACCTAGTCAAAAATGTTAATCCACTGTTCACGATGACTAGGTTCACAACAGCTTTGGATCTCGTATACTGTGACATCTGAAACACTCACTACAGCTTATCTACTTCAGGAAAGTGGCCGGCAGAGCCGCAGAGAGAGAATTATAGACGAGCCCGAACGAGCTCTGCAAGGGAACGCACAGCCCTAAGGGCTGAGGATGGAAAGGCAACGACGTTCTTGAAGGAAGCCACCGCTGCCTTTTGTTTCAGGTCAGGCATAGGCATTACTGAGGTCTTGTGAGGGAGGATGAGAAGTGATATGCAAGGGGATGGGGAACACTGCCCAAACTGGTGTACTGATGGGGACAGGTATTGCCTGCTTTGGTGTGCTGCATTTTGAAAAGGGGCAAGATTCAGTATGTTTGTAATCATGAAATACACTCTGGTGTGTGTGTGTGTGTGCCATATTTGATTAAGAAAGCATATTTTGCCACCATGTCTTTTGCTTTCTATTTATATACATTTCTTTCTTCACTCTTATTTTCAGCGCACACTAATTCAGCACCTGAAGGAGCATGTTGTTCATGGCACCATGACCAGCACCGATGTCATTATGTACTATACAACAGCAAGTGTGGCTTATTAAGGCATTTATAAACTTGATCGCTGTGTTCTTTTTTTTTAATGAATCTTAAGAGCGGTAATATTTCCATGAGACTTCAAATACAGCCCCACATATTTTTAACTCATGTTATCTAAGGGAGGGTTGTGTGCGTAAGTGTCTTTTTGTTTTCAATGGTATTAGAAATCAGGTGAAATAGTAAAATGTAATTGGGTGTTTTCTGATGACATTTTAAACCTGTATTTCAGCTGTAATTGAAGAAAAACTAGCTCTTGCCAGGGAATTTCTGCCGCTGACTTTTCCAGCGGCGGGTGCGAGCTCGTGTCCTGGTGCGAGGACAGGGCAGACAAGGTTCTTGGCGTGAATGAGATCTCTTTTATTGCACAAAAGAATGAGGTCGGAAAAATTGTTCTTTGCAAACTTTCGGGCACAAACTCCCTTGGCCAGGCTGAGGACGTGTGTGCGGATGGTCTGTGCTGCTCCTGGATGGAGCGGTGAACCAACACAGGCACAGACAAACGCGCACACGCGTTCTCTCTCTCTCTCTGGGGATCGCTGGTGCTGCTTTGGCAGTCCGCACTTCAAGGATGCTGTCACAACCCAGTGATTTTGGTGCCTCGGCACGATGGAATTTTCCCGCCACATGAGAGCCTCTTGCAAAGCAAAGGTTTTCTGTTGCAACAGAAAAAGCCCGGTGCAAGAGAGTTCCCGCCATTCAAATGTGAATTTGTGTCCCGCTATTGGCCAGTCCTAAATTATTCCTACGTGGCGGTTAGTAATTGGCTTGCTAGCCGTTTAAAATTTCATGCGACTTCCGCCCAAGTCGGAGAACTTTGAGCATGCCGCAGAGTGCTTCTAAAAGAGATCTGACTTGCGGCTGAGCTGATCGATAGACTGATCACCTATCGATTCTTCTCCCCGTCGCCGAGCGCAATCCCCGACGTACCCTTTCCCCGCCGGCCTAATTTGTGGACGGATGAGCTAGCCTGAGCCCTGCCAGCTGGAGCAACTAACATAGTTGTTCAAACAACCGGACCATCTGCGTCGCAGCTACAAGCGGTGTAAGCAAAGTTTTGCAACCATTAAGCTTTTTTCTGCCTCTCTATTCACCAGCCTGCCCAACAAACGAGTAATTACTAAATCACCTCGAGTCGGCTCTGGCCATCCGAGACAGATGCAAAACCTGTAATTCCTCCTCCTGTCTATGGAAGAGTTACGGGTGTCACAGTCCCGAAGTGCAGACCCCAGAGCAGCGCCAGAGATCCCGCGAGTGGGCAGCACTGGCGCACACACGGGCAGGGGGGAGGCAGGGCTCGTCTCCATCTAACTCCCAGCATGTGTCTACCGGAGGGAGCAAAGCGCTGTCCCAGTCCTGGCGCTGCCCAGGGCTCCTCCCATCACACCAAACCACAGCCCGCACAAGCCCCGGGGCTGCTCCACTCCCCACCGCACACGCAGGCTACACGCGCTGCCCCCCCAACACCCGCCTCATCCCCATGCCCAGGCTGGGAGGGGCAGCTTCAGTCTCCTCCCTTGGGCAGATGTCAGAAAACTCCCAGCAAGTTGCGTACCTGCACAGTCTGTGAACGGCTCCTTTCATCCATGCCCCTGTGGCCAGGATACTTATTTATTAGCATTATTAGGACATAGATGCCCATCATGTTAATAATAACCCCCTTAGTTCCTAAAAGTGCTAACTACCTACTAACTCGACTAATTAGAAAGAATACTAAGACTAATTCCTAGTACTGCTAATACTACTGGCTACAGACACTGATCACTAACAATACAGATAATGGAACAAAAGGTACAAAAGATAACCAAGGCTACAATGAAATGTGACAACCCACTAACTTGACTCTTCTCATCTGTGTCAGCCACAGAGTGAGCAGGAAAAATCCCCTGCTCTGCTTTTATCTCTGCCCCAGCACCATTGTCAGAGCAATGTGATGGCAAAGAGGACACACGTCACAAAGCAGCCTGAGCCCGGCCTTGTTGAAGCGTAGTTGGGCAGGGACACGGGGCCAGGTCCTGCACCCAATGCACCACCAGACATTGCCATTGTAGCCATTTCCATTGCCCTTCACTGGACTCTCTCCAACTTGTCCACGTCCTTTCTGTAGTGGGTGCCCAAAACTGGACACAGTAGTCCAGATGTGGCCTCAGCAGTGCAGAATACAGGGGAAATAATCACTTTCCTCAATTTGCTGGTGACCTTCCTTGCTCTTCTCTGTTTCTTTTCTCAGAAGGACGGTACCTAGACTCCCGGCAGCCCTGGGCAAATTTGCAGTATCAGGCCCCGCATTGCCAGTTACAATGATTTCTTGTTGCGAATGTCTTGATCACATCTGTGGTATCAATGCCTTTAAATAGTTTGTTCTGAATTGGTAACATTGCCAGTATGGTATGTGCTCAATTATGTAACCTTTTTTGCAATTTTATTCCTTTCTTTTTTTCCATTTTCAGGTCGCCTCTTCTGTCTGGGCCTCAGGCGGCTGCCCATTTCACTCACGCCTGTGTCTGGGTCTGCTTTGCAGCTGTTTCTCCTGCTTCTCCATCTGTCTTCTTCCCTTTCTCCAGCTGAACAAAGTGGACACTACTTTGCTAGTGGCAGTGAAACAAGAGCTCTTTGGCACACCTATGCGTTATTATACATCTGTATCATACTTAGGGCACTTCTACATGGTAAGGCCACTACAATCAGAGTCATGAGGGCACCTAATTCACTTTCATCTGAATGTGGGTGTTAGACACCTCACATTATGGGCCTGGATCCTAGTGGGCTTTTCAAGTAGGTCAGTATAACATTCAGGCATTTTCAAAGCCATCGGTCAACTCCCACCTCGTACCATCTGTGCCTAACTCCCCTGGACACCTCCATTTCTGCCAGGTGCCACCTCCTAAGCACTGAAGGGCTGTTGTTCCTCTAGGTCCAAGGAACTGATTCTTTTCACTGCAAATCAGAAGAAAACCAAAACATTTCAAAGACAGAATGAATGAAAAAAAAATGAAATGGCAAAAAGCTCTGAGTGGGTTATGTCACTCGGACAGTATGCTGGCTGCTCTGCTTAGTAAGCACAAGCAGCCCAATGCAGTGAGTTTGTTTTGGACAATGGTAACAGCTCTGAGCAGGAATTACCCTTCCCCAGGTTACTACAAAGAAACAATCCTTGTGGCATCTATATTTATACGCCAAATACTCAAGTCTTGTGCCTATGTGTCTGTGTCCTGTTGCCAAGATGCTCATTTTCCCATGTCCCTTTGCCAAGCTCACACACCTGCTTCTCCAGCTCTTCTCTTATCTCAGCTCCTGTCCTCATTTATCGTTTCTTTACTCCCACACCCCATTTCTTAGATAGGCTTCTCTCTTCCTTAGGGTGCTCTCATTCGTTACCATTTCCTATCAGGTCATTCAGTGGTTTGCATCAGCTGCATGCCTTGGATCGGATGGTGGGGATAGGGGCTAGGGCTGTCCGCTCTGAGGTGCACGTGCAGTCGCTGGCAGCATGGAGCTGATGCTGGGGCCGTGGAGCTGCCCAGAGCCCAGGCTGGCTACAAACAGCTGCGCCGGGCTCTGCAGCCCAGTCATCAGCTCTGTGCCAGCAGCGGGGAAGAGGCCGGGGTTACGCTGACTCAGGGCCCTCCTCCATCGTCCACTCCAAGCCGCGCGTGCACCTGCTGGTATGGAGCTGATGCCAGAGCCCGGAGCAGATGTTTGCAGCCGGCCCAGGCTCTGGGTAGCTGCTGCCAGCCACGGAGCCCAGTCTGCTTGCTGCAGGGCTTGCAGTTGCCCAGCCGCCTGCTGGGAGCGGCCTGCACTTTGTGGCTGGCACCAGTTGCCTACAGCCAGGCTGGCGGTGGTGTGCCGAGCAAAATGGCCTCATGTGCCATGCTCGGCAAATGTGCCAGGGGTTGCTGCCCCTGGACTAGAGCAAGAGCTGGATGTTTCCTTTCTGTAAATGGCTCTGACGGTCTTTTGCTCTGTCAAGAGTACCTGGGTGAAACCATTCAATTCCCGTTGAAAGTGGTTGTTCATCCTTTGTGGGGAGGTAGCAAGGACAAATACAATGGAAACAACATGGAAAAATTGTCAATCTACTACCTTATAATTGGAAACACAGAGCACTTCTAGGTGAGTCTGCTGTAGCCCAAAATTTTTCCAGCATAAAACTCTCCTCTTGGGCTATGAACTGCCTAAGAACTGGTTTGGAGACAATAAAAGTTGCAAATGCTTTCACCTTTAGTCCTGATTTACCTCCAGTCCCAGTTTGTGTGGTCAACATCTGGAGGTGGAAAACACCGACTCGAAGGTAGGTGGAGTTCCTGCGCCACCATCGGTGCCACGCGGCTGCCCCAAGGGAGGGAGGAGGTTTGTGGGTGAATAAGACCATGGCCCAGCTTGAGCAGCCTCATGGTGAAGACGGCCAAGGCCCAGGACCAGGCCCAGGAAAAGCAGTGTCCAACTTGCATGGGACGTCCTCTGTGTGAGCCCGAGCAAGGAGCCAGTGCAGGGGAGATGGAGGGAGAGAAGAGGGGGAGCGAAGGCCCAAGAGACAAAGCCATTGCAAACCCCAGCTGAGATGTCTATTGAGATCTCTGTGGACGTGAAGCCACGAGGGGCGCAAGGCCAGGTCGTACAAGGGAACCGTCCGTGTCGGAGGAGCCGGATGCAGGGAGGCGCCTGCCCTGAGTGAAACTCTTCCAGCTCGGAGAAGCTCCAGCCCAGGGGCCTTTGCTGCACGGGAGAAGCCAGCTTAAGCACAGACCAGCCCAGCAGCTTCCCACAGGCAGCGCCTGGATGGGCTCAGGCTCCAGACCAGGCGGCCCCCCACCCCCAGCGCCAGCCCCTGCAGGGCTCTGGGCAAAGGGCCCCCAGCAGCACTTGGCCCTGAGCCCCAGCACTGGTGTTAGCAAATAAAAACCTAGGATTGCGGAGTAGCCCAGGGATTGACACGACACCTCATTCGATGAGTGACAGAAAGGCTTTAATTACTATAAGTATTTAAAATCATCTCAAGTGAGCCCAAGTCAATGCAAAGTCCAGCAATTAGCCATAAGGTGATGATTTCTCTCCAAACAGGCGATGAAGAAGTGGTCTGTTTCTATTCAACTTCTGGAGTAAGTCAGGTGCGTCAGCAATTGGTGTCACAGAGATTTCTCACTCTTGAAGCACGCGCTGTTTGCTGTTTTACTGCCTTTTTCTCCCTTTAGTTTAGCATCTTCGAAGCATTCTTTTAGTTCTGCAAATCAAAGGATCCCAAGCAATAACTGACAGGGAAAACCTGCTCATCACTGGTTATCAGAAGTTCCTAATTCGAATGAGTTACCTTCTTCGGTAACAAGAGGTGATCCGGTTTGAAACATATCAAGAAACAGATTCACAGCCAGGAAAAAGACACTGAATCAGGAGGAGACATCTATCACATACGGCGAATGTCTCTTCCTGCACATAAACACAAGCTAATTGCAAAAGAAATATTTACCATACTAATTAATCAAGGATAGACATCTCATGTGGTTACACACCAGACACTAGGAAATCATCCTAAATAGAGCAAGATGAGCTGAGGAGATAATTCATTATCCCTTCTCGGATGGCCTCGCCATGACCTCGCGTCCTCTTGCAACATGCAGTTAGCATCCGTATTCTGTATTTTCACTTTTGTGAGCAGGCACAAGCTTAGCACGGGTTTCAGAGTCATCGCTGGGGCGGTGTCCTCAAGGGTCCGTGCTGGTGGCCGCGCTCGACTCCCCCAGGACCACCGAGCGCCGGGACTGATTGGTCGGTGCAACGGGACGGGCTTGTCAGCGCAGACGGCATCTTTCACTTGGGCAGCTCCCGGGGCAGAGGGGAGGGGACGGGGTGGGTAGATGGTACTCCTCCGGGGTCACAGAGAGTAGGAAGCCAGAGCGGCCCGTTTCCCCGCGTGGGGGGTCCGTTCCCCGGCTGTTCCCCATCACTCAATGGCACAGTCTCAGCTCAGGCCCAGGCCCCTTCGCCCAAACCCAGAGCGAGAACCAGGGCCGGATTCTGTCCCCAGCGAAGGAGGCCGGCGGGAAGGTGAAGATCGGGGCCTCGGTGTCAGCATCGAGAAACGACACCTGCCCCCCCGCACAGTCCAGACAGACCCGCACCCTCCTGGGCGCCCGGCGCAGGGACAGGCGGGTGGGAGCAGGGGCCGTGAGAGCCCAGACCTGATCCCAACAGCAATGCACCACCCAGATCCCGTCCTCGGGGCTAAATCTGATCCCTCCCTTCCTCCTCACAGACTCTCTGGCAACCCCCACGGCCCAGTCCTTCTGCCCCACCTCCACCTGCACCTCCCAGCAGTGTCTCCCGGAGGTGAATCCCTCCCGGCCCAGCACACACTGGTTCACATCAAATCTCTCAGGATTGTCAGGCACAGGCTGCCGTTTGTCTGCACATCTCACACTTCTCCGATCCGCAGACAGGATGAGGTGGGGATTTGCCGTGTCTGGATCCAGAGTCACCGTCGCTGGCAGAGAGAATGGCAGCGTCAGGGCAGAGCTCAGCCCGGGGCAGACGGGCCGTTCTTCCCCCTCCCCACCAGCCCCGTCCTGCCTCCGACCGTCCTGGGCCCCCGCAGCTGCCTCTGCCCTGGGCCCGGGGGCTGAGCACCGACGGCCCCGCAGCCCCTCAGCCTGGCACGGGGGAGAGCCCCTGGCCTGGGGGAAAGGGAGCAGGTAGCTGCAAATCCATAGGCAAGAATAGGAAAATCCCAGCCCAGTTTCCCAGGTCCCAGCGCGGGGGGTTTGGTGCTGGGCTGGGAGAGGGTTTGACTCTTGTCTGGGGTGGCCATGGGCTCTGCTGGATCATTGTGTTAATGCCAGGACCAGCTCCCCAGCGCTTACCCTTTGTGTATGATCCCTCTGGTACCCTTTTGCCCTTCTCCAAGGTGGACGGCAGAGTCTCTGCAGGGGAAAGGGGCACAGATATCAGACTTGTGGTGTCTGGTTCATGCTCCTGACTTAGACCTGCCTTGGTCCTGAGCTCCTGAGATGGAGCAGAGACCCCGGGGCAGCTCCTGCCCTGCTGCTGAGACTGTGGCTGCAGAAGCTGCTCCACATCTCCCTGCTCCCTGTTTATGTTTAATTTTGACTTTTAACTTTGGTGGCCTGACATGCGGCACTGGGGCTCGCTCTGAGTGGGGCAGGGCCCCGCAGCTCCCACCACCCCAGCTGCAGGTGCCCATGCTGAGCAGCGCTGGAGCAGCAGGGGCCCTGCGGCTCTGCACCCAGGGCAAAGGGGCGCCCAGAGGAGCCCTGGTTCATCAGCGATTTGCACAAAGGCAGAGAGAGGCCCTTGTCTTGTGTCTTCATTCCTGTTACCAGCTATATCAGTCCAGCAGGTTTAGTTTATCTCCCAATTAAAAAAGATGCTGGCTCCAAATTCAAATCAACTGCTTGTCTCTTCTTCCTCAATAAGGACACTTCCCTATTCCCTTTTGCAGCACCCTTCTCAATACCTTGAAACTTCTTCAGAGTCTCCTGTAGAATAAGTGTTTCTCCAGACAAGATGCTGAGTCTTGTTTCCAGCTCTGGGCAAATCCCCTCTGGCAGCTGGAACGGCTCCTTCTTGCACCTGGGAAAAACGAGTCTGTGTCATTTGATTTTCTTTTTGCAGCTCAGCTACATGGTGGATGAAGGCACCTAGAGACTGACTCTGGCCATGTGCCTTAGCCGCAGGGGCAGGTGAAACACAGACAGTGGTAGTCACAGGCGATGCGTAGGAGGAGCTTGGTTGGGAACATGCCCCCATGACAGGGCTGGTGGTGCTGAGAGAGCTCGCCAGCTCTGGTCCCACAGACGATGCCACCCACTCGACTTGGGAGGCACCAGTTGCCCACGGTGGCAGTGGCAGCTCCCCCAGAAGGGACCGATCCCCAGCAGGGATGTTTTCTTCAGCTCCAAAATGTCCAGGACATATCCTGGGATCACTGCATTTTCTCCAGGACCCTTCCCTCTATGGGGAGTCAGGTGGAGCCACGTACCTGCTCAGCGTGCTCCTTGTGTCCTAAAGGGAGAGACAAAGATGCAAGAGTGAGCTCAGTGCAATGCCCCACACTGGAGACCCCCTGTCCGAGGGGACGCACTTTGTCCTCAGACTCCGAGTGCTGCACACAGAGGATCTGGGGTAAGTTCAGCCCCTTTACAAGCCCTGATTTAGTGATCCCCAAGAGGTGTAATAGGGCAGCCATGCACCTTGGGCAGTGGGCATGCACAGGGCAGCAGCAGCTGGGGCTGTTATTCTGCATGTCCCATCACTGCCACCATGTGCCTGTCAGGGGCCATTGCCCTTGTCCCCCCTCCTCAGTTATGCACCTGGTCCTGGCAGACCCAAGGTTTACCCCTTTCCCTCCCCTGCTCTGGGACTGGAGACATTTCATGTGCCTCACCTGCAGGAGGTCACTGGCGGCCTGCTGGCACTTCCCCTCCAGCTCCCTGATCAGGTTGGTGAGATGGGAAATCTCCTCGGAGAGTTGGGTGACAGTCTCCCCCTGACTCTTCTCAATGCTGCTCTCCAGCTCTCCCAGCTCGGCCAGCACGAGTCGCTCTTGCTCCTCCAGAAACCGGCGCAGTCGCTCAAACGCAGCCACAACCTTCTGCCTCTCGGCTGCTGCCTTTTGCTGCCAGGAACAGAGAGAAACCACATCAGGGAGAGCAGCCGCTTTTGGGAGAGTCAGGGCATGGTTTGTAAGGCCCCGTGGTCCTGACTGTCCACATGGCTGGGACCTCCGACCTCCCACCGTCTGGAGCAGAGCTGGGGGTAGCTCAGGTCTGGGGCCCTGCCTGGGATCTCTTCACTTGTCATTTTGCAGAGGTTTTTTCTATTTCCCTGAGAGCCAGGACCTTAAGGAGGGGAGAAGTCCATGGCTGTCAGCAAGGATAGCTTTCCTCTCATAATCAGTAACCCTGGTTTTGTCTGTTTAACAATTCAAACTTCTGTGATATAAACCTCAAATCCATATTTTTCAACAATTAAAGTGAAACACCGCTATATATATAGCTGTCAGCTGAACACAATTTTTTTGTTTGCAAGGCCTGGCTCCATGCACCTGCCACAACACCCTGCAACACACGGTCACAAAATGCCACGGTCACTGTCCCACCAAACATGCAGAGCACGACACGTCCCTTCCTTCCTCCCCCATGTCAGCCGGACCCCAGCAGCACCCACCTGGTATTCCTGGTGTTTCTGGCTTTCACTCCCTTGCAGTGCTTCAAGCCTCTCCCTCTCCCCCCTTAGCATCTGCATCTGAGTCTGAATTTGTTCCTGTAGGAATGAAAACTCCTTGGGTCAGTTCTCCTTGGAGGGGAGAAGCTGGAGTCTCTTCCCCGCACCATAACTGAGAGGGCTGCTTCAGGGTCTGCTGTGAGCACAACACCAGGAAAGCCCATGTGCTCACGCTGGACCAGCAGCTCCCTGTACAGCGCACCCTTGCAGGAAGCTGCACTGAATAGTGTGCGCTTAACACAGCTGGAGCAGCAAGCAGCCAGTTTCCAGCTGGATTGTGGAGCCAGCTCCTGCCCAGCAGGAAGAGCACATAGAAAAATGGAGCCGGTCCTAGGGAGGTGCCACAAGGCAACACTGCAACCAGTGGGAAGTGCAGACTGTCAGGGACATGCACTGAACAGAAAATAACACAGCCTTGAATCCACCGCGGTTGACAGTGCAGAGTGCCAGCCAGTCTTAGGCAGCTGGGCCGGACAAGACACAGGTCTGGTCTCTGGGCACTGAAATGAAGATACTCAGAAACAAGGCACCAGGCATGAAGTATCACAGCCCAGCAGTACAGCTACAGCTACAGTGACAGCGAGATGCCTCAGAAAGAGCAGCATTAATCCAGGACCAGTGCAGCACGGCATTTGGTAGCCAGGCCTGGACAGAGACAGGGAAGGAGGTGCTCAGATACAAAAGGAGGTCCTGGCCGTGCTTCATGGACTTGGGCGGTGCAACCACGTCCCCTCTGGACCCAGCATTAGCCCTGAAGCCCCTGGCACCAATGCAATGTGCATTACTGAGACTTATGCAATGCGCCAGGAGCATCGGCTGGGGGAAGCGGCTGCTCGTGGCAAATCCCGTGAGCAGGGCCTGCCCTCCAGAGCATGCCACGTGGGCTCTGTCCAAGGCGAACAGAGTCTGTCCACGCGCTACAATCCCCCCGTCCCCAAGGACTCCCCAGGCAGCTCCCAGGGACGGTTGTAACAACTGAAGGGAAACCGGTGCCAGACACCCCCTGTTTCAAGACACCGTCCCGCACACAACCGTGGGTCGGTGACACTGGAGGAGGTTCACTGCTCTGCGTGTCCAGGGCCAGGGGACCAACGTTCCTGCTTCATCTGCTTTCAAAGGAAAGAATTGATGACAAGTGTGTAGTAATTGGGCGATTTTAAGGTTAAAATGCTAGTCATTATTATGGGATGGAGCTGGAGACCAGCCGTCCCCGCTCTGTTGTGCGAGGATTACTGTCATTTCCCAGGCAGGTGGTTTTTGTCCCCGAATCAAACAGCCGGGGTTTCGGGGTGGAGAAGAGCACGTCTCCGTCGTCTTTGCTGTGTCAGGAACGTAACACAGGGCATTTGGGTCCTTTTCGCCTCCCCCCAGCAGGATGGCTTGCACAGAGGCTACCACAAACCAGCCTCCGTGTGCAGCCACGCCGTTGTGCCGTGGCTGCGGGGTAGAAAGACCCAATGCCGCAGGGATGTGTACGTCCCACCCAGCTGCACAGCGGGACCGGGCCCGTGCGCCCGTACCTTGAACTGCTGCGCAGCCTCCTGGATGGGAGCCGCGGGGTGAGCTCGGTGCGCCCGGGACTCCCGGCAGATCACGCACATCAGGACCTGCTCTGTCTCGCAGAAGAGCTTCAGAGCCTCCCCGTGCTGCTCGCACACCATCTTGCCCCCGGCTCCCTCTGCTGACCCCACGCTCAGGCCCTTTACCACTTCGACTAAATTGCCCAGCTGCCTGTTTGGGCCCAGGAGCCTCTGGGCAAAGGTCTGTCTGCACTGGGGGCAGGTGACGTCCGTCTCGGCCCCCTCCCAGCACTGGGCGATGCAGGCTCGGCAGAAGTTGTGCCCGCAGCCCACGATCATCACCGGGTCCCTGAACAACTCCAGGCAGACGGAGCAGGTCACCTCGTCCCGGAGGCTTTGTACAGCGCTCGCCGTGGCCATGGCTGTGAGATGGGAGGGCACAGGGCTACTTTCACTTTCCTGAGCTCAGGGCTGGGCTCACCCTGTGCCGTTTCCTTCCTGCGAAATAATGATGCTGAGCTGGGAGGAGCCGGGGTCAAGATCCAGTCTTGGGATCGCGGGGGATCTGGTAACCCTTTGTGGAGCAGCAGCTTGGCACAACTCCAGTGAAAACAGCAGAAAAAGGGTTTGAAGCCACTACACAACAATTCAACACACCCAGCATTTCTCACTGCACCTGCTGTCAGCCAAGAGCTTTTCAGAGCTGTCAGGACTGTTATTTGGGGCTGAGACCTACCTAAAACCTCAGAGCAGGCAAGATATCAGCCTAAAAACTCAGACTGTCCTGGAAGTGCTCAGTTTTCCTGGGGTGGGGTGGAATGGGCAAGGGAGGTTATAAAATTATAAAAGAAAGACAAATAATCCAGCTCTCCCCTCCATTGAATGTAATTTCTCATGTTTCATTGCAAAGCTCTTCAATGGCAAGGGCTGCTCCAGACCTCACCCTGTGCCTGCGAGGAGCCTGGTGCGTCCCCCTGAGAGGAACTGTGCGGTTCTCCTCTCCAGCCGGGGCAGGGCCAGCGTCACCCCAGGGCGCCTACACGGGGACCAGGGTGCTGCCAGCCTTCACTGCCACAGGTTATTCAGTCTCTGCCCAGGGACTCTGCCGGCTCCCCACAGTCCCAGGTCTGGCTGCATGTCCTCAACCCCAGGATTTCGTCAGGCGGTTGCAGGCACCTGCTAAAACATGCATTTCTCCTTCCCTTGTGGCATCCTTAATTCCACACACTTGGTCAGGATTTCACTGACCTGCAGGTTTTGCCGTTCCTCAAGCTGAAACATGTTGTCAGTGCCCAGAGCCTCCTGCCCAACACAACAGCTTGTAGAAATACAGATGACTTCCCACTGCGGGGTTTGATCTCTGCCCTGCTAGCCCCTCAATACCGTTCAAATCTCTGTTCAAGCATTTCCCATTCTCCCCGTTTTCCCTGGCAGAAGCAGACCAGGCGGAGGCTGCTCACACCCAGTTTAGTTTCCTGGTCCCTCTTAGGCTGCCCAGGGACTCTGCTATGGCTGGAGCTGTGACCCCAGATCTGCATTGCCCTGTGCTGCTGTGCATGGATGGGCCTTTCTTTCCCTCCCCACATTGCTCACAGCGCAAGACTGAACAGCAACACGGCGACCGCTGCTCCTTCACTGCGCACTTCCCACCCCACGACCTTCTTGTGGGATCGGGACAGCCGCAGAGTCGGGAAGGAACAGCCTCGTATTGACGGTCGGGGAGAGCGGCTTCGCCTGCAGCCCAGCTCTCAGCCTCACAACAGCCCCCTGTTGAGAGACCATCTCCAAATGATAATCTTTGGCTTCCACGTCCCTACAACCCTGGCGGTCCCTGTACATCCCCCTGGACTTTGCCCCGTTCCTCCTGGCTGCTCCCTGGGCTCCTGCACCTGGGACTTTGCCCTCCTTCCCTGAGTTGCCATCCCTGGGATTTCCACCTCCCCTGTGTGGGTGGGTCTGTCTGTGCCCGCAATGGCACCTGCCCTGCCTGTGTCACCCCCTCCCACACCCAGCCCAGCCTCTCCAACCCTTCCCACACCAACAGACGCGTCCCCAGCTCCCATTTCTCACCCTGCAACCGCTGGTGCCAGGGGATGATAGGTAACAGCCCTCGCCCATCGTGGCCCGCAGGAACCTGGCCCCAGTGCCCTCCTGGCTCTCCCACAGCCTCGTCACACCCCAGAGCATCCCAAGTCCTGGCCCCGTTGAGCTCAGACCCTCTCAGCTCTCACAGACCACCAGGTCCACCCAGCCTCCAGTGCCTGGGCAGCCTCCTCCCTGGGACAGGCAGCGTGAGGGCAGGAGAGGAGACACAGCTGATTTCCAGCTTGGGAGACCGCCTGTTCCTTATTGTGTGGGAGAGTCCCAGAATGGGATCTTCAAGTCCCGGTCCCAGGCTGGACGACTCCAAATCAGCATTTCTTCCAGATTTGCAGTGGGGCAGGGACTGGGTCTAGGGGCGCTGCCCAGCCAGGGTGGTACATGGGGCCCCGGGACTGGGGTGGGGAGCAGGACAGCCCTGGGCAGCTCATCCAGGGGGTAGGAGGGAGGATGACTTCCTGCTTTTGTGTGCACCCCCTCTGGGAGGAGGGCATGGGGGGGGCATGTGCCCCCCAGATTTGTTTGCAGGGCCGGGGTGGATGTGGGCTGCCTGCTGCAGGCTCAGGGCTCCCTGCTCTGGTGCTCTTCCCCCAGGAGCCCCGAAGGGTCCAGAGATTTGGTAGTGGCCAGCAAACGCCATTGACATGTCTAACAAGGCATATTTAAACCATGCATTATATTATGACTTCATCTTAAAATACTAGTATGGTGTATGACCAAATGTATTGACTGTTATTTTGCTATAATAAATGTATTTTTATTAAAACAAACAGTCTTGTCAAAGAAAACCTTTAGCTAAAGAAGGAAAAGTAACGTGTCACTGTGTTAAACAACATTGCACTGTGGGAAAATAAAAGAAGAAACCCTCTCTTTTACTTCCCCAAGCTCTTTTGACCTGACAAGAGATCTAGATTCAGTGCAGTCGGTGGGGCCTCCAGCCATGCGACACCCTGCACCATGCTGCCAGGATGTGGGACTCTCCCTGACCCCAATCACAAGGGTGGGGGAGCTCCCTGTACAGACAGGTGGGCATAGCTCTAACAGCCCTAAATGCCCCCACCAGCAGTGGGTTCGGGAGAGGGGCGTGTGGGCCAATCTTCCCCGGGGTGAGTCTCTCTCTTCCTTCCTCCAACAAGCTGGGAGAGGGGACAGCATCCCAGGGCTGTCTGACAGTGGGACCTAGAGGACTACGGGGCAGGCACTGGAAACCCCTGTTGGCAGAGCGGGTTGGATTATCCTGTCCTGGCTGTCTTCAGAGGAACGAGCCCAGCGAGTGGGTCCTGGAGACGTAGTGGTGTTGGCGTTTCTGTGCTGGTGGCCCAATGCTGCCCTAGACAAGGACAGAGTGCAGTGCCTAGTGCCCCAGTGACCTGATGCATTTTAACTGGCTGGCATTAAAGGGCCAGTTGGAATACAAAGAAGTTCTTCTTGATGTCTTATTTATTTAAGGGGACCTGGGTGATGATCAGGGCATCTTCTGCCTCCAGGCAGGTCAGGATGACCCGTGATGCCCATCCCTCAGGGTGCCAGTGCCCTGAATCAAGCAGCTGTTGCCTGTGTCAGTCGCACATCATCCCTGGGCCTCCGGATCCTGTCCTCAGGCAGCGCAGGGACCACATCTCAGGAGAGGATTGTCCCCAGGCTGTATGAAGCCCTAAGAGGTGGGTGGGAGAGCTTCTTACCCTTACCGTGAATAAGTTCTTCCTGATGTCTAATTTAAATGTGCTCTGTCAGTTAGTGGCAATTATTTCTAGTTATCCCAAAGGGCACCCTGGTAAATAGAGTATCTCCTATTTCTTTCTGCCCGCTGCAACTCCCTGATGAATTTGTAGATGGCCGCAGGTCACATCTCAGCCTTCTCTTGCGGAGGCTGAAGACATCCAGGTCCCTTAATTTCTCTTTGTAGGACCTTATGTGCAGGCCCTGAACCATATGAATGGCCTCTGGACCTGCTCAAGGTTATCCACATTCCTCTTCAAGTGCAGCGCCCAAACCTGAGTGCAGTTTTCCAGCTGCGCCCTTACCAATGCCGCAGAGAGGGGAAGTGTCACCTCCCCAAACCTGTTTGTGATGCACCTGCTAATGCATGTTAGACTGTGGTTAGCTTTACTTATCACTTTGTCACACTGACTACTCAAATTCATCTTGGAGTCGACTATGACTCCAAGATCCCGTTCTGCTGCTGTGCTGCTTAGAAATTTATCTCCCAGGTTGTAAGTGTGATGGTGACTCTTTCTCCCTAGGTGCAGCTCTTAGCACTTGACTTCATTTAAGTGCATCCTATTCTGTCCATGATCCATCTCTAACCCGTTACTTCTTGTGTAATCAGGAGCAGATGCCCCTCCCAGGGCATGGAGGCAGGCACCCAGGCCAGCCTGCCCGTCACCAGAGAGGCCAGCACCCAGGCAGAGGGCCCCCGGCATGAAGACACCTGCACCCAGACCGGGGCCCTCTGCCTGGCTGAGGTGGGGTGCCAGGCTGGCCCGGGGCCGACGTTGGAGGCAAGCACCCAGACCAAAGGGCGATGACAGGGGCAAAGGTATGATGCTTTTCCTAGTGTTAGCTTGTGAGCGTGGGGTCTGTGTGAGGAGTGGAGGGAGGGCTGGAGCCAGGACTCTGTTCCTGGTCCTGGGAAGGGACGCACAGTTTGGGAGGACAGGTCGAGGGTCCGGACCCCTGGTTCCTTCCCAGCTCTGGAGGCCTCTGGAGGCAATAGGTTAGTAAAAGGGAAATGAGTCGTGTGTCTTCAGTAAGTCCTTTTGACCGCAAGTGCCTCCAGCGCCCTGTGTGTCTAGGTGGGGCGGGGCTGGGGCAGGGGTCGACAGCCCTGGGCTCTCTGTGCTGGGAGTCCTCCCCATTGTGTATATCCAGACCGCAGCCAGGAACCAGCCCTAGGCCCAGCAGCACAGGGGGAGGAAGGGAGATGGGTCCGGCAGGGCTCGCGGGGCCAGTCGCTGGGACAGAGGCAGCAGTGGAGAGAGGGGAGGCCGGGGCATGGGCTGGCGGAAGTGGCAGGGCCTGGGGGTTTGGGTGTCTGCGAGGTGACCAGTGTCTCTGCCTCCCACCCCCAGTGCTGACACGGTGGCAGAGGGGAGGAGATGAAGGTGGGGAGCACTGAGAAGGTGAGTGTCCCCTTGCACCCCAGCAGCACCAGTGTGAGGGGTGCCGTCCACCAGCCCACATGATGATCGAGTGCCTCCTGCCTCCAGGCCACTCAGGATGAGCCATCCTCCCTCTCCGACAGGGCTCTAGTGCCCCTTAAGGACCGGCTATCTTCCATTTTGACCCCTCATTGCCCACGGACCCTGCTGCCAGGGTTTTCACCCAGGGTTTTGGAGGTCAGGGCTTCTGGCCCTGGTCAGGCCTGCTGGGACAGAAAGCCCCACTGAACCATGTGTGAGAACCACGTACTGCTCCCAGCTGGGGAGACTCTCCTTTGCCCTGTGGTTGTTCCCTGGGGCTTAGTGTGGGGCCAAGATCCACCCCATCCCACTCATACTAGTTTCTTCTCGCCTGGCCTGCACCCCACCCAGAGCTTGCCCTGACTCTGCCCCTCTCCCACAGACTCGCCTGGATTGTCCCATGCTGTAATGCCCCCAGGAGATGAACAGCTGAACTCCTCCCGTCCCCACACACCCCTATCCTCCACTCCCTCCATCCTCCCCTGCCTGATCCGGGATGGGCCCACAGGATGCCAGCGTTGGTGATTCTGCCTCTCTGAGCATGTAAATGGATTCCTGTTCCTTCTAAGTTTCCGCAGTCTCTTCTTTTGTCTCGTTGTCTTGGGCCTGCACACTCCACCTGAGGGGCCGTCATGACTTTAGGACTTCTTTGGGCTGCAAGGAAGCATGTCCTTTGAAAATGTCCATAAGCCAGGCAGGCTGCAAGTGCGCCTGAGGTATAAGGCAAGGAGGATGCACAAGTGCAAACAGCAAAGCAAGTGGCATGGTATGAGCCACTGCTGCATTCCTCTGGTTTTACACCTGTTCAGCTTTCTGGTTTTAAACGGAGTGCCTTTGGCCTAGATCTGGACCATCAGATCTGGACTGGACAGTCCAGCCCAATGCCATCAGACTGATGGCAAGGTTTTCAAAAGGGCTTAAGCTTCGTATGCCAAGCTTTGATCCTTCTGAGTGCTGTAGGGTCGACTGCTGCCTTCCGAGTCAAGGGTGGTATTTGCAGGCCAGCAGCCAGTCTATGACGGGATTGCTTCTCTTGGTGCCCCCACTCCCTGGGTGGTGCTCTCAGGGGGAGACCAGCGCTCTTGCTAGTGTTAGGTTGCTGTATGATGAACGACCTCCAAAGTATCCAACTGGAAACTCCACGTTTCCCTGAAATAATGTCTCTTGTCCTTGTTCTCAGAGTATAGATGTCGATATGGGCCTAAACATTTTTGTGGACGGTTGCAGCTTTTACGAGGAAGGAAAATGTTTGTGACCACAGCTCATCAGTCAGACAGCCCTGGGGAAGATAAAGTAACCAGGCTATATGCAGGCTGATCCATCCCTTACCACTTCTCCTAACCCCAGCCCATCATGTTCCCATTTGCTTGAAGCATTCAAAGCCCTAGGAAATCTTAATGTGGAGATTGGCCCCCTCACTCTCATGTATCCTTGTAACAGGCGTCCACCCACTGCACCTTGGCACTGTGGCTCAGGTGACCCGGCTGCAATCAAGGCAGGCAGTGCCATGCCGAACACAGGACACCCCCGCAACTGCCCCGAAGACCGGTGGAACAGCCTAAGAGCGTACCCAGAGAGAGAGGCACCCGGGGCTTGCACTGGGACACTTGACACAGGATTGGATGCTTTCCAAGCTGCCAAAAAAATCTGGTAGTTTTCCCCAAGCCCACCACACTTGGGGAAGCATTGGACACTTTTCCGGCTTCTATAGCATTTAGGAAAAACCTGGAGGCTCAACTCACCACTGCAAGGAGTCCAGCAGGTTCCCACCACAGACCAAAATACCCAGGGAAGCACCACACCGTTCTCTGGACTGCCGGAGCATCGAGTACACAAGTGGATGCTATCCCTTCCAGCACAGATGCAGCAGGACCCCAAAGTGCACTCAGTACACCTGTGCAGAAGCCTCCAGCTCAGGTGTGGATGGAAGAGGGCTGTCCAGGGTGATCTGACGTGGGAAACAGGTGAAGAACTGCAGCAAGGAGGCTTCCCAACACCACGCACCCAACCAGTACACCTGCAGGCTTGGAGCACCCCAGCAGGAAAGCTGGTGTCACTCAGGCACAGTGGTGCCATCCATGAGATGGTGCCATACCTGGCCTCGTGCCTGGGTTAGAAGAACTCATGCAAAAATGGCAACAGGCCAGGAAATATAGTGTCCCGATGGTGGGTGAGTGAGGGGGGCACCAGCACAGGACAAACCAATGCCGAAGAAAGGGATTGCGCCGCACAGAGGCATCGTGGCCTTGCCTGGCTGCGCAGTATGAGCTAATCAACTTTCATGACCTTTTTAGTTGTGATTTTGCACACAGAAGGCAGAAGCAGAATCCTTGCGGTCACAATTCTCGCCAGACACTTTGCATAGAAGAAAAGACAATGTCATCATGCCGAGATGTCACCACGGCTAATTACAAGACCCGAGTAGAAAGGGGTGAGCTGCAGGGAAGGAGGAGCTCCAGAGAAGTCATGAACATGCTGTCACACCTGGACCCCCAGGGAACCACTGATCCCCACCTCCAGGCAAGTGAAAGTTCACCCAGTGGAAACACCAGAGTTGCAGTGTGGTGTGACCCAGGTGGGTGGGATGTGCCTGCAGCCCAATGCCAACTGCACTGAGCATGAGCCTGTCACAAACCCACTCCCCCTTGCAGTAAATGTCTCTTCCATCAATTCGTCTCTTCCCCTTTCTGACACTAAGTCAAGCCCAGCACAATTGCAGTGAGGCCTGATGTTGGTATCCTAGCTGAGAACCAGAGAGGGGTGAGGATGCTGCAGCACTACAGATTCCCTGTGCAGTTGGCCTAGGCACAGCAGGTTGCTTGATCCAGTCCAGCAGGACTTCCCATTGCATCCATATCTGCCTTGTGTCCGAGGGCCACATATCAAGCTGTCACGCTACGTCTTATCTTAAACCTTTCCATGTTCTGGGAATTGTTGGAGAATGCCTTGAGGGCTTCCTGACATGGGTTGGGATTGTGTTTTTCTCCTGCTGCCTATCATAGTGCCCTGCATACAGCATGTCCCACAACATAATACACACCTTGTTCGAGGATGACAGAATGGAGAGAAAAAGCTCTTTATGTGTAGGACTGAACTGGGGAGCAGCAGCAAGGCATCTGAACCGACTCATTGCTCTGCACCCTGTAGATCACATGAAGGTTTGACTTTATTGTTCCCAGGACCGGGCAGAAACTGCTCTTACTCGATGTCTTCGTGTAATGGGTAATGGGATTTCCAGCACCGGGTTATTTTTCAAAGAAGGGGTCTGTTCTATTTTGAAAAAGACAATACTTTCTAGGCTGACATATTAACAAGCCCCTGATCCTGAAGGAGAGGATCTGCTGGGAGTGAGGGAATGTTGCCCAGTAGGATCCTGGAGAGCTTGCATGAGCACAGCAGGGCTAAGCTGATCCTCTCTCAGTTTTGTTCTCTCCAAATACACACTTTGCTGCCCCAGGAGGTTGCAGAAGTCCCAATCTCAGTGGAGCGCTGCAACTCAAGCCCCAAAGCTTTGGCCCTGGCAACTAGCCCTGCAGCTCCCATTCCCTCTCTGCAAATAGGCAGGCATTCATCCCTTCAGTGGGCTGGGGAGGGACACAGGGACACCATTTGAGCTTGTATTTGAAAGGCTCTGGCTGGAGTAGGAGAAAAGCTTGTGTTTTTCTCTTTTGCTGAGTATCCTGCTCCAGTTCTTCCCTCTCCTCCCCAAGCACCAACCCCACACGATCCTTTCCCAAAGATTAGAGCAATAGGCAAAGTGTCTGCGCACGTCTGCAGTACACTGGCTACTACCAGTGGGTACGACAGAACTAGCCTGTCCAAGTGCCTTCCTGAAGGGTCTTCATTGTCCTGGTGTGGAAATAACAGGGGATTGATTTCACTCATACAGGCTTTTAGTTCTGCTTTCTTTTTCTCTTTCACAGGCAGAAGCCTGTCCTCTCAAGCCATCCTCACAAGGTTTCCTTCCTGTGAAGTAGTGTGTGGTTCCTGATGCACAAGGTCATTCCCATGTTACAAGAAGACATTCATAGTCCTCTTGCTTCAAAAGCAAGTCCCACAGTGATGGGTGAATGGCGATGGGCGCAGACATGTATGATTACCACAAGCCCCTGGTCACGGACGTTCCCCTAGTCATGGACCTGCACATACAGAGCCAATGACTGGATGATGATGATTTGTAATTTGAATTGACACAGGTGTGTAATTAGGCAGCTGCAATTATACCCCTCCTCCTCATATCCCTCCTCATCTTTGACATAAATAGGCTAGATTAAGAGTCTACAAACAACTGCTTATAATCAATTCACTACCAATTTTTGAGGTTATTAATGACCCCCAGAGACCAAGGCTTATATCGAGAAGGCCATTTTGATATTAAGGAAAATGGATCCAACAATGGAGGACAATTGACATCATTAATAAATGTCTTATCATGGACCTCACATCTAAACCTCCTGGTTTCCTTTTTTTCTAAGGCAGAGCTGGACTACATTGAACAAGGTTCATAGTGGAAAACTACCTACTTTGTAAATGGAATTGTATTAAAGTCCCCAAGTACAAGTGTGACAAAATCCAACCTGTATCACATATCAGAGAGGACTGTCCTATCTGTCTTTGTCATGATTGCATTGAAGACCTGCACCAGGCTGCTGATGTTGCCTCTCCATGAGTATCATGCCTGATACTGCCACTCTCACCTTATCCCTCAGTGCCATTGCTGTTAGGATGCTTAGAGCTTGTTCTGTTATTCGGATGCTGTACTCCATAGGAATCAAAGCAAAAAATGGATGCTGTTGTGCAAGACCTCTGCTCACAACCCTGGCTCCTAACTGACAGTATCATAGTGCATGGCAAAGCTCACCTCAGCATGCCTATGACCCAAGAAGTGTAGGGAACCAGCTGCTATAACGGCCGTAGCAGAAGTGCTCACTTCGCGGTACGGGCAGATCCTGACAATCTGCAGGTTCTGCTGAATCTCTGTCATCGACTGTCTCGGGCAGGACACGAGAAGTGGAGGAGAAGACAACCAGCCCCAACGGCTGCTGGATAGATCCTTGTTTGATATGTCCCCCCATGCCCATCCGCTTGGCCACAAAATGATGTCAGCAAAAGAAGCAACCAAAGAAGAGGTTCAATGTCAAGTGCTTTAAAACCTGCTAAAAGACATCACCTCCAGCAGTGCCTGAGGGAGAAATGTGCCAAGTGCCCTGATGCTCTTGACACCACTGAACACTCAGGAAAGAGTGAGAGCTTCAAGAAAGGCATCCATTAGGCATGTCAACCATCCAAGGCTTCTCCACCAAGAAACATCAGGACTGGTTCAATGAGAATGACAGCCGTCAAATTCATGCCTTTCAAATAGACACAGGACACAACAACATCACCTTTAAATATAAGTGCCTACATCAGTGATCTTCTGTACAGATAACTCATTCAGTGGCCCTTTCCAAATGGACCACTTTGCACACATAGGTGAAGAATAGTTTCCCCCTTTTGTGTGTGTTAGAAAAAGACTCCACTGAATAAGTGTTTAATGTGTTACATGTAATAGAAAGATGGGATAATTTATTATGCCAGTGCTGCAAATCCTTATTAAACCTTCCCTGGGCTCACATAAGAGCTTCTCTGAAGAGAAGGTGCCTGGGTTTGGTTTAGAACATCATTCTGCACGTTCCCTTGTCATTGCTTTCCATTTGCCCTGAGGGTTTTATCCCCCTCTACTTGCCCGAGGAGTCTGATCCCTTCCTCTGGCTGGATCAGGGCCAGGTTTTAGGAGGCAGATTACATCAGGATTTCTATGCAGGTACCGTCCATGTGGGAGCTTTCACCTCAGAGGTTCAGCTCTCTGGCCTGACACATGCAAAGATCCCAGTAAATGTGAGGACATGGGGTCCCTCTGTGCTGTGGCAACTTGTGGCATCCAAGCCTGCCCTCTTCCCACCTCTTGTCACTGTGGGATATAAAGGTGACCTGGGAAAGGTCTGGGTTATCCTCTCCTTGCTCTCTGGGTGCTCAGGACCAGTCCTGCTGTGAGCATCTCACCAGAGCACGTCCACATGAGCTGCCGCGGCTTCAATTCCCCTGGAGAGGGCATGGCTGGTCATGAGCCCTGTTCTGCAGGGCACTGCTGTATCCAGCCGTCTTTTCCTTCTTGCACTGGAGTCACTGGGATTCATGGCAAGAAATCAGGGTCCCAGTTCATCCCACCTGACCACTCCGGCAGGGTCCCCTGTAGGATACCTTGCTTGAAGTCTTCCCCAGGACCAGATCCAGGAAAAAAGAGCAGGCGAGAGAGCACAGAGAAGTTGAAACCAAGCTACACCTGCCATTGCTAACGGGGTGTGTTGTCTGCACATAGCAGAGGGCTAGGGGAGGGCCTGACTGCCCCTTACTGGTGGCCAGCAAGCAGGTGGGACAGTCTGCAGCACAGGACAGGAGCATCTCTAGAGAAAGCAGGAGCTGCCTTGTGATGGGTGGAGGTGACACGAGGAGAGGAGCATGAGGGGAGATGCTGATTAAACAAGAGAGGCAGGAGGCCTGGAGAGTCCATCAGGAGCTTTCTTAGCAGTGGGCCACAGGGCTGCATGGAAGGGGCTGAGCCTGGCTTTGGTGTTTGATTTAATGCTCATGAAACTCTAACTTTCAGCAATAATTAAAATCTGCAGAAACCATGTGGGAAGAGCTTTTCATCCATGTTAAATAGGACATCCCTCACTGGGGAAATTTGATGGGGCCCATGTGAGCAGATGTGTCTCCAGGGACATGGGATCATTGAACAGGAGGACTGGAAGGGGCCTCACAAGGTCATCTAGTCCAGCCCCTGATCAAGGTGTGTCCTCCCTGAGTAACCCATCCCAGCCAAGTGTCCGTCCAACCTGCTTCTCAAAGTTTCCCGTCACGGGGATGCCACCGCTCCTCTAGGCAGCCTGCTCCAATGTCTGGCCTTTCTCCTGGTCAGAAAGTCCCTGGTGAGGCCTCCACAATGCTGAACAGAGGGGAAGAGTCATTTCCCTTGATGGACACGTGACGCTCCTTTGAATACAGCGCAGGATGCTGTTGTCTTTTTTTGCAACAGGCAGGAGGGAGAAATGGGAGACACAGACTTGTAGCTCAGTCTTGGGCAGCGCCGCCTCCCCATGGGCCACAGAGCTGAGACCTGTGTCCTCCCTGATGTAAACTGGGGGCTGTCCAGGTTGAATCAGGAAAGTCTCCTGGTTCTCTAAATAAATGTGTCAGTGGTCAATCAATCAGTCTTCAATCAATGAAGAACCTGGAGGTTGTTCCAAAAATCACAATGTGTTTGTTATTTGTATGGACCAGATGCTACCCATTAAAATATTATAAATACCATTGCTTTTGTTGCTGCTGTTTCATTATTATCATCATTATTAACAATGTTATGAACATTAATAACAATAATTACAAGACAAGAACAATACTAATAGATACAACAAAACACCACCGCAATCACAACAATAATAATAACAACCATTGGGGTGGGCGGATTGACCACCTCCCAGCCGGGAACATGGGGTCAGGTTTGAAACCCACCACTGCAGGGCTGGTGGGAACTGCTGATGGGCAGAGTCAGGAGGGGCCCGATCCTCAGCCAGTTGCTGCCCCAGGGATTGAAGGGGAGAAAGAAACAGCTCCATGTCCTCCTCCCTGTGACGCACTGCGACCAGAGGGACCCAGACTTGCACCTGTCTCAGCTGGTCCCTATTCAGTGTCACCCACTTGTCATTACACGGGGATCAAGGGATGTGTCTGCTCTTGCTCCTTTGCTCAGCTGAGAATCACTTGTTGGTGGCTCAAAATTTCTTGTCCTCACTTGTTGTTCAGAACAACTTCTCACCTCGTTGCTGCCTGTCCATGGCGCGGTGCTGCTTTGTTGGCACCGCGCACACAGGCCACGTGGTGTTTTCCCCGGGTTTTCCCTGTGTGCGGGGGCCTGTTACAAACAAGACGTGGGCCCGGGTACGTGAGCGCGCAGAGCTGAAGTTCCCTTGCAGGGACCGTTTTCCCAGGACTGGGCCAAGTGCCCTGGTGGCAGGAATGGCCCAGCCTCTGGCCCCTGGGACGCGGTATCTCTGGGGTGGGCACACACTAGGGGGGGACACGGCTGTTTTTGACATGTTTTAAATCCAGCTGGTGCCTGTTTGCAGAGGTGGCTTTGTGGTGGGACCCTGCTGGCAGGTGCTGGGGCAGTGGAAAGGGCTGGGTGGGATTACTGAGGAGTTTCATTCAAAAGAAGAAATGACACCAGCTTGATCCTGGACCCAGACCCCTGGTCCCGGGGGTGGTTGTGCCCAGCCCAATGCAGTGCCCTGTGGAGAGCCAAGTGAGAGCCAAATGCCCTTACTCCTGGCTTTGAACTGCCTGGCCATGTTAGCGTGGAGCCTGCCTAGGGTCACTGTGCCCATTGAGGAGCTGCATTGACGGTCCCAGGTGAGCACTGGGCTAACGTGGCTTTGTCATTCCCAGAGATGAACCAGCTCATGTGGATCTTGCTTAGGGATCTCCGCCTGGCATGACAGCGCACCATGGGGACATGCCCCTGGGGACCTCCTTGGGTGCTCCTCATGGACAAGACTTCCTGTGTTCGCAGCAAGACGTCCAGGGGTTAAAGACAGAAAACACCTGGGAAAGCCGCCATCAGCGAGGTGGCAAAATGTAGTGCCTGAATGGAGTCAGTCACTGCCTGCACCCACCATGCCCCCACCCAGGGCTGTCCTCCAGCGCTAGTGAATACAAACCCCAGGCAGAGCCAGGCCATCTCTGCCCCTCGGGACATGGTGCTCTGGGCATCGACCTCCTCTCCCAGCCAGAGCCCCAGCCTTACGGGAGTCCCTGAATGAGGCTGCTGCTCCTGGTGCTTCGGTCCGTGCCGTACCGGCTCTGCTCGCTGCTTCGGAGCAGCTTCGGAGCAGCCTCAGCTCAGCTCAGCTCAGCTCCTCCCCTGCACTGACTTGGTGTCTAGAGAGGGATCAGGGCCTGGCAGAGCCCTTGGCACAAGGGAGACCAGCCTGGCAGCAGCCCCGCCCCTTGTGCCTGCCCCTTCCTCTGCCTCACTCCCTTACAAACTGCTCTGGGCACCAGCTGGGGTCACGGTCACTTTTGCTCAGGGTTCCTTGTGCTTTGTCACCCAGCAGGATGCCTGTGTTGTATCATCCCAGGGCACTGTCACGGAGACACAGACTGAAGTGCTTCCCTTTGCGGGTATCCCCAGTGCTCAGTGTCCCTCCAAGCCTCGGCCTTGCTTCAGCCCCTGAGCCCAGCACCTTGCCCCTGCCTACCCTGTCGTGCATCAGAGCTCCCTGGTTACTGCCCTTTGACCTGACCTGGACCACGAGCACAGACAGCATCTGGGATTAGACACATAACTCTGACTGCCTGGTTTGGGCCACTTTGGCGCAGCCCCAGCGGCAGATCTGCGCCCCCATGGACTCGGGTACTCGGTGACCCCACACGCCACAAGACTGCTTGTGCCCCTCTCCTCGTACAGCATCCCAGAGCACGCAGCCACCCGGCTGCTGGGGACGTGCTGAGATCTAGGACCCCGAGCAGGGCTGGGGCGGGTAGGGGGCTCAGTGCTGCTGGAAATCAGCTACGTCTTCTCTCCCACGTTCACGCTGCCCCTCCAAGCCAGGAGGCTGCCCAGGCCCTTGAGGCATGATGGAGCCGGGGGTCTGTGAGAGCTGAACGGGTCTGAGCTCAAACGGGCTGGAACTTGGGATGCTCTGGGGTGTGACGAGGCTGTGGGAGAGCCAGGAGGGCACGGGGAGCAGGTCCCTTTGGGGCACGAGGGGTGAGGGCTGTTACCCGTAATCCTCTGGCACCAGCGGTTACAGGGTGAGAAATGGGAGCTGGGGACGTGTTTGTTGCTGCGGGAAGGGTTGGAGAGGCTGGGCTGGGTGTGGGAGGGGGTGAGGAGGAAAGGGGCAAAGTCCAGGGGGGATGTACAGGGAACACCAGGAAATGAAACATGAGAAATTAGATTCAATGGAGGGGAGAGCTGGATTATTTTTCTTTCTTTTATAATTTTATATCCTCCCCCACCACCCCCAGGGAAAACTGAACACTGTCAGGTGAATCTGAGTTTTTAGGGTTGTTGTCTGTAGCCGTATTGGTCTAAGGACATAGGCAGGCAAGGTTTCTTTGGGTAGATGTGATAACATTTATTGGATCAACTAAATAGTTGGGGAAAAATTTGCAGCCTCTTGGGCACAAACACGCTTGTTCAGCCATCTGTGCAAACAATCCTACTGGAACGAGGCAAAAGGACCGAGATGTCTTTGTCGTCAGATCCTTCTTCTTCAAACCAGCTGGAGCAGGGAAGCGGCTCCTCTCCTTTGGACACACAGAGCAAATGAACCTTCTCCCATGTCATCACGGCAGAAATGGCCCAAAGTTGTGTGTGAAGGGCTGTGGCTTGAAGCCAGGAGACAACAGGCACGAGTTTCCCTTCAGTTGTTAAAACCCTCCCTGGGAGCTGCCTGGGGACTCTTTGGGGCAGGGAGGGATTGTAGTGCTCTGATAGACGCTGGGTGCATCTACACGTGCACATTTACTGCACAGTAACTGAAATAACTGCACAGTATGCGTGCGTGTCTACATGTGTGTCTGTTTGGCCGAATCAAAGATATCAGATCTACCCAAAGACACTTGTCTGATCTGAGGTTTTAGGCAGTTCTCAGCCCCAAATAACAGTCCTGACAGCTCTGAAAAGCTCTTGGCTGACAGCAGGTGCAGTGAGAAATGCTGGGTGTGTTGAATTGTTGTGTAGTGGCTTCAAACCCTTTTTCTGCTGTTTTCACTGGAGTTGTGCCGAGCTGCTGCTCCACGAAGGGTTACCAGATCCCCCGTGATCCCAGGGCTGGATCTTGACCCCGGCTCCTCCCAGCTCAGCATCACTGTAGTTATTTCACAGGAAGGAAACGGCCCAGGGTGAGCCCAGCCCTGAGCTCAGGAATGTGAAAGTAGCCCCGTGCCCTCCCGTCTCACAGCCATGCCCGCAGCGAGCGCTGTACAAAGCCTCCGGGACGAGGCGACCTGCTCCGTCTGCCTGGAGCTGTTCACGGACCCGGTGATGATTGTGGGCTGCGGGCACAACTTCTGCCGAGCCTGCATCGCCCAGTGCTGGGAGGGGGCCCCTCCAGTGCAGACAGACCTTTGCCCAGAGGCTCCTGGGCCCAAACAGGCAGCTGGCGAATGTAGTAGAAGTGGTCAAGGGCCTGAGTGCGGGGTCAGCGGAGGGAGCCGGGGGCAAGATGTTGTGCAAGCAGCACAGGGAGGCTCTGAAGCTCTTCTGCGAGACAGACCAGGTCCTGATGTGCATGATCTGCTGGGAGTCCCGGGTGCACCGAGCTCACCCCGCGGCTCCCATCCAGGAGGCTGCACAGCAGTGCAAGGTACGGGCGCACGGGCCCGGTCCCGCTGTGCAGCTGGGTGGGACGTACACCTCCCTGCGGCGCTGGGTCTTTCTGCCCCGCGGCCACGGCACAACGGCATGGCTGCACACGGAGGCTGGTTTGTGGTAGCCTCTGTGCAAGCCATCCTGCTGGGGGGAGGCGAGAAGGACCCAAATGCCCTTTGTTACGTTCCTGACTCAGCAAAGACAACGGAGACGTGCTCTTCTCCACCCCGAAACCCGTCTGTTTGATTCGGGGACAAACACCACCAGCCTGGAAAATGACAGTAACTCTGGCACAACAGAGAGAGAGGGCTGGTCTCCAGCTCTATCCCATAATAATGACTAACACTTTAACCCTATAATTGCCCTATTACTACACCCTTGTCATCAAATCCTGATGAAGCAGGAATAAGGCTCCCCTGGGCGTCCCCTCGGGGGAGGGGACGGGGGGATCGTAGCGCGTGGACAGACTCTGTTCCCCTCGGACAGAGCCCACGTGGCATGCTCTGGAGGGCAGGCCCTGCTCACGGGATCTGCCACGAGCAGCTGCTTCCCCCAGCCGATGCTCCCGCCGCGTTGCACAAATCTCAGTAATGCGCATTGCATTGGTGCCGGGGGCTTCAGGGCTAATGCTGGGTCCAGAGGGGACGTGGTGGCACCGCCCCAGTCCAGGGAATATGGCCAGGACCTCCTTTTGTATCTGAGCACCTCCATCCCTGTCTCTGTCCAGGCTTGGCTACCAAATGCCGTGCTGCGCTGGTCCTGGATTAATGTTGCTCTTTCTGAGGCATCTCCCTGTAGCTGTACCTGTAGCTGTAGCCGTAGCTGCAGCTTTACTGCTGTGCTGTGATACTTCAGGACTGGTGTCTCACTTCTGAGTTTCTTCATTTCAATGCCCAGAGACCAGACCTGTGTCTTGTCCGGCCCAGCTGCCTAAGACTGGCTGGCACTCTGCACTGTCGACCGCGGTGGATTCAAGGCCGTGTTATTTTCTGTTCAGTGCATGTCCCTGACAGTCTGCACTTCCCACTGGTTGCAGTGTTGCCTTGTGGCACCTCCCTAGGACTGGCTCCATTTTTCTATGTGCTCTTCTTGCCAGGCAGGAGCTGGCTGCACAATCCAGCTAGAAACTGGCTGCTTGCTGCTCCAACTGTGTTCAGCGCGCACTGTTCGGTGCTGCATCCAGGCAAGGGTGCGCTGTACTGGGAGCTGCTGGTCCAGCCTGAGCACATGGGCTTTCCTGGTGTCGCACTCACAGCCCACCCTCAAGCAGCCCTCTTGGTTCTGGTGCGGGGAAGAGACTCCAGCTTCTCCCCTCCAAGGAGAACTGACCCAAGGAGTTTTCCTTCCCACAGGAACAAATTCAGACTCAGCTGCAGCTGCTAAGCGGGGAGAGGGAGAGGCTTGAAGCACTGCGAGGGAGTGAAAGCCAGAAACACCAGGATACCAGGTGGGTGCTGCTGGGGTGCGGCTGACGTGGGGGAGGAAGGAAGGGACGTGTCCTGCTCTGCATGTTTGGTGGGACAGTGACCATGGCATTTTGTGACCGTGTGTTGCAGGGTGTTGTGGCAGGTGTGCACAGCCAGGCCTTGCAAGCCCACTCATCAACAGCAATCCAGGTTTCGTCTGTTATATAAATCACAAATTCTCTGATAAAACCCCCTCATTTTCTGACTTAAAAATCCCAAATCTGTGTTTTCCAACAATTAAAATTCAATGCCACTATATGTATAGGTATCAGCTGAACACAATGTTTCATTGATATTTTTACAATTTTTAAGTGATTTGGAAGCCTAGCAATGCCTTAGTCTTCATAATAAAATAAATTCTCAATATCTACATCATTTGGCATGTGATTTTGGTTTCTTTATCATGGAAAATCAGAGCTCTCCCTGAGCTTCGGGGGGAGCAGGGAGCTGGCTGGCCAGGCTGCTGGTGCTCTCAGGGCTAGGGGTGGCTGCATGCAGCCAGAAGATGCTGTCTTGCGGGGGCCATAGCCGGTTTGGGAGCATGGAAGCCCAGCCCAGGGCACGGGGTGCCACTGGCATCCCCTCCTCCTCTCTTCATCCTTCACCCAGGCTGGACTCACTTTGCCACTGTCTGCACGAGCAGGAGCTGCCCAGACACTGCAGGAGGGCCTGAGACCCTCTGGAGCCCCTCACCTTCCTCCAGCTGCCCACAGCATGGCCCGACCAGAGCCGCGCTTCCCTGCTGTGCCCTAGCCCTAGCGATGAAGCGCAGGGCAACGTGTGGTGCCCCAGCCGCTGCCTGTAGCACGCAGCTCCCCACCACCCCCGGCGGGCTCCCTGTCCCCTTCCCCAACTGGAGGACTAGGTACCTCTGGGGTAGTCCCCTCCAGGCTGGGCTCGCCAGCAGCACCGAGCGCTGCGTAAGGGCCCCTGCCCCGTTGCAGCCCCAGTGCCCAGGCTCCTTTCCCCAGCACCTGCAGGCGCACAGACTCCCCCACACACATCCCCTCCACACACCCCTGCCACACACACACACCCCCCACACCCCCTCGGGCAGTCTCTATGTCCTGGCCCTCCTACCCCCTTTCCCATCGACTTACCTGCATCCAGCTGCCAGGGCTGCTTCCCACCACCCTCCTGGGCTGCATGCTGGCCACATGTGTCTGCACATGCCCATGTGGTGCCACCTGCCTCCTATTAGCCTCCCCCTGCTTCCCTGAGCTCCAAAGAGCTCCTCATAGGCTGAAAGACTGCCAGCCTGCAAAGAGAAACCCGTGGTTTCTCACTTCAAAGAAGACAGTCCACATTTTTATCCTTCAAAAGGGAAAATCCACAATTTTCTCCTTCAAAGGGGAAAATCCACATTTCCCCATGGTTTTCCACAGGGAACAGAAAACCCAGATCCCTGAGATGAGCAGGGATCCAGGTTGTCTGTTTCGTGTGGGAAAATGCAGATTTTGTGCTTTAAGGGAGAAAAGTGTGGGAAATGGAGGGTTTCCCATTGCAGTCTGGCAGAGTTTCAGCCTGCAACGGGCTACTTGGGCTGGGGGAGTGGGAGGAGGGCGATCATAGATGAGGGGCACCATGTGCTTGTGCACAGGCACACATGCACTGTCAGCCAGGCAGCGTGGGGTAGAGCAGCTCTATCAGCTGCCTGCAGGTAAGTCTGTGCAGGGACATAGGCCAGGTGGGGAGGGAGATGGAGGCAACAGCACCGGTTCGCACCGAGCCCCCACACTGAGGGAGGGAGTGGGGCAGCGTGGATGCTGGGCCTAGGGGTGCTGCCCAGCTGGGGCAGCGCACGGCACCTGGAGCCAGGGCAGGAATGCGAGACCACGGGGCCCAGCCATGGAGGGGGATGGGGCCACAGGTGGCTAAGCTGGATGGGGAGGAGGGCAGGAGGGGCACGGGCAGGAGCCGCTACCACAGCCCAGAATGTGGGCCCTGGAGAGACTGCCTCTGCACCAGCTACACTACCAGCAGTGCCGGGGATAACAGACCCAGGGGGAGGCCATGCTGTCCTTACCTCCTCCCACCCCAGCCGCTTGCACACTGGGCCATGGCTCTACCCCACCTCCATGGACCAAAAACTGCTGCTGCTCCCCTCGGGACACCTGTACTGCCCCCCACTCCACTCCCCTCCAGGGCAGAGCTGCGGCCCGGCGTGCAAACAGCTCATAGCAGGAGGATGTGACGGCAGAGTGGCCTGTCCCCGCTCTCTTACTCCGTGCACTGCTGGCGGCATGGGGACTCCGAGTCTCACTCCCTGCTCTGCCCTGCCATGCTCTGTCCTGCCTGCTGGGCCATGGAGGTAGCTCCTGCCTGGTTAGGTCCAGTCAGGCTGCAGCCCTGTGCGCTGCTGTGGGTGCACAAATTTAGGGGGTTGTGTGCCCTCCCCATTTCCCCTCTGTCGCTTATGGCATCGCCTATGGTCAGGCAGCCCCTGGCCCACACACACCCCCTGCCCCACACAACCCCCCTGCCCCCCGCCCCACACACTAGCGGGCTAAGGCCTGGGGCAGAGGGTTGGGAGTGGGGAGCACTGTCAGGGATGGGAGGCTGTGGGTCAAGAATGAGGAGCACTGCCAGGGACAGGAGGCTGCAGGCTGGGAGTGAGGGATACCGGCAGGGCCGGGGGTCCGTGCCTTGGGAGTGCGGAGCACCAGGTTATGGGGGCTGCTCAGCACCACAAAGCAGCAGGGAACACAGCTGCAGCTGCACCCATGTCCTGGTGAGCGAAAGAGGCAGGGGGAGCTCTGATTTGCTGTGATAAAGAAAACAAAAATCAAATGCCAAAGTAGATAGGTATTTAGAATTTATTTTATTATAATGATGAAGGCACAAGTAGGTTTCCAAATTGCTTTACAATTGTGAACATATCAGGAAAACATTGTGTACAACTGATATCTATATTTATACTAGTGTTTCACTTTAATTTTGGAAAAACATGAATTTTGGGTTTTACATCAGAGAATTTGGGATTTTTAAATGGGGAAACCTTGATCCCAAGTGATGAGTCAGATGCTTTCCTCGCTGAGAGCCATCGACTTCTCCCCTATGTCAGGTCTGAGCCCTCAAGGCTGCAGAAAAATCTTTTGCAACGTGAATAGAGTGAAAAGATCCCAGGCAGGGCCCCAGACCTGAGCTACCCCCAGCTCTGCTCCAGGCGGTGGGAGGTCGGGGGTCCCAGCGGACAGTCAGGACCACGGGGCCTTACAAACCATGCCCTGACTCTCCCCAAAGCGGCTGCTCTCCCTGACGTGGTTTCTCTCTGTTCGTGGCAGCAAAAGGCAGCAGCCGAGAGGCAGAAGGTTGTGGCTGCGTTTGAGCGACTGCGCCGGTTTCTGGAGGAACAAGAGCGACTCGTGCTGGCCAAGCTGGGAGAGGTGGAGAGCAGGATTGAGAAGAGTCAGGGGGAGACTGTCACCCAACTCTCCGAGGAGATTTCCCATCTCACCAACCGGATCAGGGAGCTGGAGGGGAAGTGCCAGCAGGCCGCCAGTGACCTCCTGCAGGTGAGGCACATGAAATGTCTGCAGTCCCAGTGAAGGGGAGGGAAAGGGCTAAACCTTGGGTCTGCCAGGACCAGGTGCATAACTGAGGAGGGGCGACAAGGGCAACAGCCCCTGACAGGCACGTGGTGGCAGTGATGGGAGATGCAGAATATCAGCCCCAGGTGCTGCTGCCCTGTGCATGCCCACTGCCCAAGGTGCATGGCTGCCCTATTACACCTCTTGGGGATCGCTAAATCAGGGCTTGTAAAGGGGCTGAACTTTCCCCAGATCCTCTGTGTGCGGCACTCGGAGTCTGAGGACAAAGTGCGTCCCCTCGGGCAGGGGGTCCCCGGTGTGGGGCATTGCACTGAGCTCACTCTTGCATCTTTGTCTCTCCCTTTAGGACATGAGGAGCACGCTGAGCAGGTACGTGGCTCCACCTGACTCCCCATAGAGGGAAGGGTCCTGGAGACAATGCAATGGGCACATCCCTGCAGGGCACCACAGCACAGCAAGCGCTGGGACTGTCCCTGAGGTGGGAAGCATGAACGTCCCCCTCTTCTCCTTGGGGAAGTGACGGCTTTGGGCGCTGGTGGCCTGAAAACTGTAAAGTGTAATCTGGGTTTTCCCCCTCTTGTCCCCGGGGAATAGTCCTGGCCACCAGAGCTTGAGCCAACTACCCGTGAAGTCTCTGCTCCTTTCTGATCCCAGGAAATGTCCTGGACATTTTGGAGCTGAAGAAAACATCCCTGCTGGGGATCGGTCCCTTCTGGGGGAGCTGCCACTGCCCCCGTGGGCAACTGTTGCCTCCCGAGTCTGGTGGGTGGCATTGGCTGTGGGGCAGAGCTGGCAAGCTCCTGCAGGCACCGCTGGCCCTCCTACACGTCACCTATGACTGCCACTGTCTGTGCTGCCCCTGTCCCTGCAGCTGAGGAACTTGAACAGAGTCAGTCTCCAGGTCCCTCCCTCTCCATCCACCCAATGCTTCTACCATGTAGCTGAGCTGCAAAAAGAAAATCAAATAACACAGACTCGTTTTTCCCAGGTGCAGGAAGGAGCAGTTCCAGCTGCCAGAGGGGATTTGCTCAGAGCTGGAAACAAGACTCAGCATGTTGTCTGGACAAACGCTAGCTCTACAGGAGACTTTGAAGAAGTTTCAAGGTACTGAGAAGGGGGCTGTGAAAGGGAAGAGGGAAGTGTCCTTGTTGAGGAAGAAGAGACAAGCAGTTGGTTTGAATTTGGAGCCAGATTTTTTTTTAATTGGGAGATAAACTAAATGTGCTGGACTGATATCAAAGGTAACAGGAGTGAAGACACGAGGCAAGGGCTTCTCTCTGCCTTTGTGTGAATCGCTGATGAACCAGGACTCCTCTGGGCACCCCTTTGCCCTGGGTGCAGAGCCGCAGGGCCCCTGCTGCTCCAGCGCTGCTCAGCATGGGCACCTGCAGCCGGGGTGGTGGGAGCTGCGGGGCCCTGCCCCACTCAGAGCGAGCCCCAGTGCCTCATGTCAGGCCACCAAAATTGAGACCTGAAATTAAACATGAGGCAGGCTGTCAGGTTTGGATCCTGCTGGCTTGACCCCAGGGAGTGCAGGGGGAAGGCTCCCAAGGGGCAGGAGAGGAGCAGGGAGGGAGCAGAGCAGGCAGGTGGGGGTGTCCTGGGTGAAGCTGCACCTCTGGTATCCTGCACCCCCACAGGGGCCGCTGGAGCAGAGAGCGACTCTGTCTGGACCCCTGGACTTCCCCAGCTGGTGCAAGCCCTTACCTATCCCCTCCGCCAGTGAACAAGAGAGCTGTGAAGCTTATCCTCTTCCCACCGGCTCCCCCTCCACCCCCGCTGCTTGTCCCTTTCTGTCACTGAGTCCCTCACCCCAGTATCTAAGGGGGCAGGATGGGCTGGGCACTGAGCTCCCCTGGATCCGCGGTGTTACATTTCTGCCCCTACTCCTCTGCCTGCACTTGCAGCTCCCTCCCGCCCTGTCCTGGGAGACGAGGCCGCGCTGCAGGGGAGCAGGGAGATGTGGAGGCAGCTTCTGCAGCCACCGTCCCAGCAGCAGGGCAGGAGCTGCCCCGGGGTCTCTGCTCCGTCTCAGGGGCTCAGGACCGAGGCAGGTCCCAGCTGGAAGTGTGAAGCAGACACTGGAGGCCTAATGTCTGTGCCCCTTTCCCCTGCAGAGACTCTGCCGTCCACCTTGGAGAAGGGCAAAAGGGTACCAGAGGGATCATACACTAAGGGTAAGCACTGGGGAGCTGGTCCCGGCATTAACACAATGATCCAGCAGAGCCCACGGCCGTCCCTGGACAAGAGTCAAACCCTCTCTCAGCCCAGCACCAACCCCCCCGCGCTGGGACGTGGGAAACTGGGCTGGGATTTTCCTATTCTTGCCTATGGATTTGCAGCTACCTGCTCCCTTTCCCCCGGGGCAGGGCTCTCCCCCGTGCCAGGCTGAGGGGCTGCGGGGCCGTCGGTGCTCAGCCCCCGGGCCCAGGGCAGAGGCAGCTGCGGGGGCCCAGGACGGTCGGAGAAGGACGGGGCTGGTGGGGAGGGGGAGGAACGGCCCGTCTGCCCCGGGCTGAGCTCTGCCCTGACGCTGCCATTCTCTCTGCCAGCGACGGTGACTCTGGATCCGGACACGGCAAATCCCCACCTCGTCCTGTCTGCAGATCGGAGAAGTGTGAGATGGACGAACAAACGGCAGCAACTGCCTGACAATCCTGAGAGATTTGATGTGAACCAGTGTGTGCTGGGCCGGGAGGGATTCACCTCCGGGAGACACTGCTGGGAGGTGGAGGTGTGGCAGAGGGACTGGGCCGTGGGGGTCACCAGAGAGTCTGTGAGGAGGAAGGGAGGGATCAGATTTAGCCCCGAGGAGGGGATCTGGGCAGTGCAGCGCTGTGGGGATCAGGTCTGGGCTCTCACGGCCCCTGCTCCCACCCCCCTGTCCCTGCGCCGGGCGCCCAGGAGGGTGCGGGTCTGTCTGGACTGTGCGGGGGGGCAGGTGTCGTTTCTCGATGCTGACACCAAGGCCCCGATCTTCACCTTCCCGCCGGCCTCCTTCGCTGGGGGCAGAATCCGGCCCTGGTTCTCGCTCTGGCCTTGGTCCGAGCTGACACTGTGCCATTGAGTGATGGGGAACAGCCGGGGAACGGACCCCCCACGCGGGGAAATGGGCCGCTCTGGCTTCTTATTCTCTGTGACCCTCAAGGAGTCCCGTCTACCCGCCCCGTCCCCTCCTCTCTGCCCCGGGAGCTGCCCAAGTGAAAGATGCCGTCTGCACCGACAAGCCCATCCCGTTGCACCGACCGATCTGTCCCGGCACTCGGTGGCCCTGGGGGAGTCGAGCGCGGCCACCAGCACGGACCCTTGAGGACGCCGCCCCAGCGATGACTCTGAAACCCGTGCTAAGCTTGGGCCTGCTCACAAAAGTGAAAATACAGAATACGGATGCTAACTGCATGTGGCAAGAGGATGTGAGTTCATGGCTAGGCCATCCGAGAAGGGATAATGAAGTATCTCCTTGGCTCATCTTGCTCTGTTTAGGATGATTTCAGGCAGACTCCTAGCTGTCTGGTGTAACCATATGAAATGTCTATCCTTGATTAATTACTATGGTAAATATTTCTTTTGCGACTAAGTCGTGTTTATGTGCAGGAAGAGACATTCGCCGTATGTGATAGATGTCTCCTCCTGATTCAGTGTGTTTTTCCTGGCTGTTAATCGGTTTCTTGATATGTTTCAAACCGGATCACCTCTTCTTACCGAAGAAGGTAACTCATTCGAATTAGAAACTTCTGATAACCAGTGATGAGCAGGTTTTTCCCGTCAATTATTGCTTGGGACTCTCTTGATTTGCACAACCAAAATAATGCTTTGAAGATGCTAAACTAAAGGGAGAAAAAGGCAGTAAAACAGCAAACAGCGCGCGCTTCAAGAGTGAGAAATCTCTCTGACACCAGTTGCTGATGCGCCCGAATTATTCAAGAAGTTGAAGAGAAACAGACCGCTGCTTCATTGCCTGTTTGGTGAGAAATCATCACTTTATGGCTAATTACTGGACTTTGCTTTGGTTTGGGCTCAGTCGACTTGATTTTAAATACTTGTAGTAAATAAAGCCTTTCTGTCACTCATCGAATGAGGTGTCCTGTCAATCCCTGGGCTACTCCGCAATCCTAGGTTTTTATTTGCTAACACTAGTGCTGGGGCTCAGGGCCAAGTGCTGCTGGGGTCCCTTTGCCCAGAGCCCTGCGGGGGCTGGGGGTGGGGGTGGGAGTGGGGGGCCGCCTGTGTTGGAGCCTGAGCCCATCCAGGTGCTGCTTGTGGGATTTATAAACAAAAGCCCTTTTCTGCTTGGTGGGCCTGTGTAATGTCATGCCCGGGTAATGGAAACAGCTCAGTCTTTTCTCTTCTCCCATCTATCGGCTTGTCCATGGACCAGTGCCAAACTGTGTCAGCTTAAATAACCAGGTGCTTGATCATCATCTCTCCAATGGGCCATGCTTTGCTGTCAGGTGAGCCCACACAACCCCAGACAGCCTCAGGCTTCCTGGGTTTAAGCAAGAGTGGATTTTGGCCAAGTGAACATCTCTAGTTACCTGCCTGGCCACTAGAAACATGTGTAACACGTTCCTCCCACAGTGAGTTCCCTTCTCCTTCGCTGCTTGGAGAGGACATGAGTCCAGGAAGATGCGGAGGGACCCAGAGGCCAGCTCTACGCTGGGCTCCAAGCCTGCGCCCCAAGTCCTGCAGGATCCCTCTGCGCGGGTACTTAGGTCCCAAGTGGACTGTGATCTTCAGGGTTCAGTAATGTTGCCGAATCCGGACTCCATTTCCTCTTGTTTTACCCTTCAGGTTTCTAACAAGCTCTGCGAGAGTTCAAGTGCGATGTAGTTAAATGCCTTTGAGCACGCTCTGTAGTTTCCCCATGCGGTTATGCGCTTTGCCATTGTAAACCACAGCTTCAACTGAGAAGATCAGCTTGGGCTGCATTTGAGAGCACCTGTCCAGCCCGCCCTGAGGAAGAAAGAAAAGAGACAAACAATTGCACCATGAATCGCTGCAGGGGGGATCCATTGGCTGCTAAGTCCAAAGCCTGGTCTCAAAGAAGCAATAAGGGGATAAGAGGGGCCACACACATGAATAACATGAAAGCACTGACTGAACCTGCTCTTCCCACCCAAAGCACAATATTTTGAGGGACCAGGATGGACTGAGTTGGTTTGTGTGTTTTGCACGTGATGCGGATATTATAACGAGTTCGGATGGCCAGCATGCCTTTGTATGGGTGCACGGTTGTGTTTTTTTGTAATGGGAAAGGTTTTTTCTTTTATGGTGTATTATGTAAGAGGCATGACAAGGTGACTGAGTGGTTAAGGTGATGGACTGTTAATCCCTTGTGTTCTGCACGCATGGGTTTGAATCCCATACTTGTTGTTAGTGACTTTTGTGGGGTGAGGTGGGCACGCTGGAGGAGAGGGACAGAATCCAGCTGGATCTGGACAGGTTATGGCAGTGGGCCGATGAGAGTAGGGTGGAAGTCAATGCAGACAAGTGCAACGGGCTGTATCTAGGAAGAAGGATCCAGCAGCATGCCTATAGGCTGGGGAACATCCCTCTTGTCAACACGGTGGTGGAAAGGGATCTTGGGGTCAGCAAAAAGATGCCTAAGTATATTTCCTTAGCAATTAGAAATGTTTCTGGGAGTGTTTAAAGCAAGGGTGCTCAAGCCCCAGCCTGTGGGCCAGATTCAGCCTGCAGGACTCTCCACATCAGGAAATTTGGCTGTGGAGGAGCAGTGGCAATTAAAACTGGCGCTCTGGCTCTGGCTTGGGCTACATCTCCAGCACGCAGCCTGGTCCAGGTGGGCTGCTCCCCTCCTCCTCCTTGCATTTGGATTGGGTCCCGCTGTGCACCGAATCAGGCCCACGGGCCAGATCGACCCACAGCACTGCTCATGTGGCCCACAGGACAAAAAGGCTGAGCACCGCTGGTTTCAAGCCTTTGAAGTCAGCGCAACTCCTAACAAGTAGCATGGTACAGTTACGTTGATGGAAGTTAGACTATGCTTTGTTCGTAATAGCCAGTATTAATATTGCACCCATTATTTTTACATTATGATATAATACTTTTATTTCTCACAGTATTCTTTTATCTGTGGAAAATCCCAAAATACATGTGGTTACAGGACTATTATTTTGAGCCCTTTCAAAAGAAGGAAGCTCATAAGAAAGGCGTGACTTTTTAAATGAGAGTTTATCTTTTATCTCATGCACAGTGTTACAGAAAAGCCTCAAACACTACTTAAGAGAGTCTAAACTGATATTTTGTGCTGTTGTTTCAAAATATATATTTATTTATGAAAGCTAAGTATTCGCTGAATCAGGGCCTACAATTATTTTGTAGTTGTTTTGTCTTCTTTCACTTTTCAGTTTGTATTTTGAGCCTAAAGTTAGCGCTTGTGATGCGTTGCATGATGTGTTTTTCTTTTTCTGAGTCTACAGTTTCTAACACCTGGGGGGATAATGCCAGCTTTCCGCTTGAAAAAGGAAATGTTTTAAAGGTGATCCAGCTGCTTGATCTGTTTTATCACAGCGATTCTTCAGTTAACCACCTTATTAGCTTTACCCCTGAGATTTGGATGCAATTGGAAGATTACCAGTAGTATCTTATGCTGGTTTAATTAACACTGCTGTTATTTACGTTTTGTTTAAAACAGGAATGAATGCATGCCGGATTTAGAGGAGAAGCAGACCTCCCCCAGCATGAGCGCTAGACCCACTTCCTCTGCTAGGAGAACCGCAGTGAATCTGGTATGTGCACTGCACCGGGCAGCCTGGCCACAGCCCCCTTCCCTCCTTCCACCCAGGCGGTGTCTCCTGGCCACTCAGCCCCTGCGAGCACTGGCACTGGCCCTGTGCTGCCCAGCTGGCCATGCAGTTCCCCACTGCCCTCAGAGCCAACCCCTGCCCCCCCTGCCCTGTAGCAACCCCACCCTCTGACCCCACACCTCTCCCCTGCCCAAATGTCGGGGATCTTGCTTTACTCAGCCGGTGGGAGCAGGGGGAGGGTGACCGAGCTAGACTGGTGTTTGGCTCCCCTGCTGCAATTTGCAGGGAATTACACACAGGAAATAATTCATTCAAAAGCCCCTGCCGTGTAAGCACAAACGCAAAACACCAAAATAACCCAGGTAAAAATTTTTAAAGCTTGTTAAATTGATGAGGATTAAACACAATGGCATGTACAAACACCCAAGAAGAGAGGCAGCAGCTCGTGGGACACAACTGGGCGGGGACTTTCCTATTTCCTCCCTTGTTCTTCATCATCGCTGATTGAGTCTAAAAAATCCTGTTTGCCTGGAGCGCCAAGCTGGCAACCTCCCCCACTACCCTAACTGCCTGCTCATGGAACAAGAAGATATTAGAAATGAATTAAACAGATTATAAATGGTTTAGAAAGCATCTCAAAGATAGAAAGCGAAGAGGGAGTATAAATGCTTCCTTTTCCAGATGGGAAGAATTAAACACTGGGGTACCCCAGAGATCTGCGGTGGGCCCAGTGCTGTTTAACATATTCATAAGTGGTCTGGAAAAGGGGGTGAGTAAAGAGGTGGCCAAATTTGCAGATGACAAACTTATTCAAAGCAGTAAGAAATAAGGTGGAGTGTGAGGAACTGCAGAAGGGTCCGATGCCATCGAGTGCCTGGGCAATTAAATGGCAGGCAAAATCCAATGTAGATAAGTGAAAAGTGATGCACTTGGGCACAAGTACCACAAGTTATACCTACACTATGACAGACAGGTTCTTTATTAGATGTTACCACACAAGGACAAGGTCTGGGAGCACATTATTTCACCTCTGACTGGTTCATGTACCAATGCAGACCAGTGTTGTTTCACCTCTCCTCTCCTGTCTCTGTCCATTCTACCTTTCCTGTCCTTTCTCCTCTCTGTTCCTATTCTGCTTCCCTTCTCCCCACTCCTTTTTCTCTACTCATTAATGCTCTTTCATTTACTTTCCCTTTCCATCTCAGCCCCTCATCTTTATTCCCAGAAGCTGGTGGATTTACTTGAAAACACATGATGCAGTCAGGAATCAGTCCAAGCCCAAATATGGGGGTGTGGGAAAGTCAGCAGAAGACAGGAGCTCAGCTCCAGGATGACACACAGAGGAGGAGGCCACCTGTCCATCTGCCCTGAGCTCTTGATGGAGCCAGTGACCACAGAGTGAGGACAACTTCTGCCGAGCGGGCATCACTCGACACTGCGGGTGCCATGAGGAACGTGCCCATGTCTCAGGTGACACCTTCCCCTGTGCCAGCTGCAGAGCAGGGGTCCCGAGAGGGAGCTTCTGGCCCAACACCCACCTGAGAAACATGGTGGAGAAGATTAAGCAGCAGAAGTTAAAATCAGGAAAGAAGCAAATGCAATGACGAGTCCCTGAGTTCACCTAGCACTGGGCAGGTGCTTTTGCACCAGCTTGGCCCCTGCCACTGCTCTGTATACCTGGGTGTGTTGTATCACACTTTCAATAGACCACTTGTTCCTCATTGGATTTTCCTAGATCAGTGGTGTTTCCTACCTTGTAATAGCCAGCAGCCTCCATGATGGGAAGCCCTGTGTGACTGCAGTGAGCCTGGGACTCTGTGCAGATCACACAGAGGACTTCTCCGTCCTCCGTGTAAGAAGAGCTTGACTTTATCCTGGTGCTTCTGACACTCAGCTGTTCTGTTACGAGGCCTCTCTATCGATGAGAAAGGAGCAGTTTGATTTTCAGGGTGCTCTCAATTAAGTCTGTGTCAGTAAAGCCAAAAAGGACATTTACCTCCCAATGTCTTGTACCTTGCTGCAAAGTGAGAGCAGGCTGGCATCCAGAGGTTAAAGGCAGAAGTAAGCAAGCAGCAAGGATTTTTCCGGGGTAGGGTGATATCTTTTATTGGATGAACTGTACAGCTGGGATAAAGGAAACCTGAAGAATAATGTCTTGTGTTCAAAAGCTTGTCTAATTTATCCCAGCTATGTAGTTGTTCCAATGAAAGATATGACCCCCCAAACTTCCCACCTCATCATTCATGGGCAAAGTGAGACCAGCTGCGAGGACAAAGTGATTGTTACATAATGAACTGGCGAATTGCGCCATAAGTCTAGACGGGCAACCGGGTCAAAGTAACGATCACCTGATAAATGTGACTGTCTAGTGGTGAAAAGAATCGACCAGCCATGAAGTCAGCGCTTGAAAATATGAAACAACTCTACGGCTGGTTTTGATCTGGCTTTAACTTGAACATGTAGCAGGGCCTGTATCGATCCCTCTGCTCTACAATGCATTGACGAGGCCTCTCCTGGAGCCCTGTGTCCTGTTTTGGGCCCTGCACTTGAAGAAGGATGTGGAGAGATGGAAAAAGTCCAGCTCAGGGTCACGAATGATCAGGAGCCTGGGGGATGAGACTGATGAGCAGGGATCCTGGTTTCCTCTGTTTAAAAATTCAAGTTCTGTGATTAAAATACTCCAAATCCGTCACTCACCACCCACAGCCCCCTCGACCATGCTGGTGTCCTCACTCCTCACCCACAGCGCCCCTTACCCCACAGGCCTGCTGGAGGGGGCCCACAGCTGGCAGGTGCACAGCCCTTGCCCCCCGCAGCAGTGCCCTAGCCCCGGGGGCCGCCTGCGGGAGGCAGTGGCTGCTGCGCCAGGGCAGAGCAGAGCTTGGAGCCTGCCTCCTCCTCCCCTGCAGGCAGCATGGCCAGAGCAAAGCCCATGGGTGGGGGGGAAGGGGGTGCTGGCTACAAATGACCGACCCCCAGGATCCTTAAAATTCTGGCTTATGAGATGGAATGTGCAAAACTGAGAGAGTTAAAATGCATGAATGCAAACCTTCAAATTATGAGGGGCACTGTCTCTCTAATACCTGCCTCCCCACCCCCAGGCAGGGATGATGCAGCCTTGAGCAGGGGACTGGACTAGACGTGTCCTTGTGAGGTCCCTTCCAGCCCTGCTTTGCTGTGATCTAGTGCCAAGCCAGGGGTCTGTCCAGGCCTCTCTCACTGAGGACATTACCACCAGCTGCAGATACTAGTTCTGCACACCCAGGCCAGCCTGTTCCTTTGGTCCCAGCCCTTCCTGATTGTGTTGACCCCTATCCTATTCTCTCCTTAGCTTTCTCCTTTCCAAACCAGAGGTTGGTGCTCCCTGGGAAAGGAAATCAGTCCCATATCCAGCAGTGACCCTAAAAAGCCAATATAATATATTGGGCAACATTAAGAAGAGAATAGAAACCAAAGCAGAGAACATTTTTATGCTATTATACATGCCAGGGGGACTCCCACATCTGAACCCTTGTGCCATTCTGGTTCCTACATCTCCAAAAAGGATGCTGTACAATTAGAAGAAGTTCAGAGAAGGGCAGCCCAAAGGATCAGGGGCCTGGAGCTGTTGCCATACCCGGAGAGACTAAAAAGGCTCAGACCCTTCTCCTTGGAAAGCAGCAGGCTGAGGGGGGGTAGGATAGAGGTATGGACCAAATGAACAGGGAACTGTTGTTCACTGAGTCCTACAAAACTAGACCTTGGGGCACCGGCTGAGATTCGTAGGTGGTAGGTTTAAACCTAACAAGCTAAAGGATTTTTTTGACTCAACGCATTAACGGGTGGCATTTATTGTTATGGGAAGTGGTGGAGATAGCACAACTGGGTTCAGCAGGGGACTGGATAAATTCAGAGAAGCTACAGCTATTCTTGGCTGTAGAGTAGGAAGGTCAAAGATGTTTCCCCTGGCGTCTCAAACCCAATGAGGTGGATGCTAGGAAGGGTATTGAAGAAGAGGAAGCTCATGAAAACCAGACAGAAGTCGGGCTGGAAGGGAGCTCTATAGGTCATCGAGTCCAGCCCCTGCCTTGCTCTAGCAATACTCAGTTCAAAGTTCTCCCTCTGGCATTGCCAGACCAGCCTATTTGTTGGGCTGTGGGTTTCGGCCCACCAGGAGAACATCAGGCCTCCGTGTCGAAGACAGGATACCAAGCTAGATGGATCATTGGTCTGACCCAGTTTTATGTTCTTATTCCAGGCATTGCGTGGCATCCTGCTTACGCTGCACAGCGGTACAGCCTCAGTATCTCCACCTCATTACACTGGCGTGCTCCAAGGATGTGGGCTCCAGCAGTGCTGTAGCAAGGCGGGGGGCAAGTGGGGCAACCGCCCTGGGTGCCGAAGCAAAGGGGACGCCAAGAGGTGCTGCCCAGCTGGGGCGGGCACAGGACAGAGCAGTGAGGGACTTATTTGGGGAGATGGGGATGGGGGAAGGGTGGCTTCTGCCGCTGCGTACACTCCTGGCAAGCATGGGGGTGCTCCCCTGATCTGTGCAGGGGGCTAGGGCGGGCTGCCACTGTGGGGTTTGCCCCAGGCACCACACTTTGATGCTTTGGCACTGGCCTCTAGGGTGGATCTACCTAAGCCACGCTCTGGCTTCCAGATCTCCGAGAGTCTCCCCAGCCTGGGCAGCCCCTCCTCCCAGCCTAACTCCCCCCCAGCTCAATTTTCCTTCCTTCCTCCTCTTTCTCCCTGTCATGAGTTTAATTAGCTCATAGAGCATACTGTTATGTATGCATGTGTCATGGGATTGTAATTCCTGGGTTCATCCTGTGCCTCAGGTACCTCCTGGTTTTCTCTGGGGGCTGTAGGGGCCAATAAGGAATATTTATTCCCCTTAAAAGCAGAACCTGGCATCTGTTGCAGTGGTTAGTTCTTGGTTTGGGGCCTTCCTTTGAAGCGTCAGAGAGCAGCTGGCTATTTCCAAGCTGAAACATTAAGGAAAAGGCGGGTAGTACCAAGATGACACCAAGTGATTCCAGGTGGGAAAGACCCAGGTGGACTGCGAGGAACTACAGAAGGATCCTGCATGATTGAGTGAATGAGCAATGAAATGGCAGATAAAAATCCCGCACTGATAAGTGTAAAGTGATGCAAATGGGCAGAAATAACAAATGCTTTACTTTTTATGGGCTCTACATGAGCTGGTACCACACAGGAAAGAGATCTGGGAGTAATTGCAGACAGCTGGAGAAAAAATACCAGCTTGATGGCTAAAAAAGAGAATTGTAAATGAAACAAAGACTCAGGATTCCCCTTTATAAATCCATGGTGCCCCCACACACTGAAGACTGTGCCCAGGTCTGGTCCCCACATCTCAAGAAGGAAATCGAAGGACTAGAGAAGGGCACCAAGAATCATGAGCGTCAGAGAGGGGCTTCCTTCCACATGAGAGCTGGTAAAAGAGGCCAGGTCTATTCAGTTTAGAAAAGACCTGCTTGAGGGGGACCATGTGAAGGGTTTACAAGATACTAAATGGGAAGAGTAAGTCAATAGGGGTTTATTATTGACTGTCTCTTGCAGTACAAGAAGTGGGGTCCCAGGATGAAACTAGTAGGGAGTATGTTGAAAGCAAACACAAGGAAGTTATTTTTCACCCAGTGGGTCATTAGAGTGTGGGACCCGTTGTAACAGATGTGGTGGAAACTGTGAGTTCAGCCAGGTTCAAACAGGGATTGGACATATTCTTGGAGGAAAGGGGCATTGGTAGGTATTGAGCACAGGAGTGAGGGGCACGGCCTCTGAATCAGGGCTTCCCAGACCTTAAATGCTGGAGGCTGCAAGTGAGAAACAATGGGTAGCCCTGGTCAGACAGTTTACTCTCTCTTACCAGATTTGCCCATTACTTTGGGGCGTGCTCATTTATTAGGGCTATTTCTAGGGTCTTGGTAATTCTGTCAATGTGCTGCTTGTGTTACTTGTGTTTCTATACGGAGATGTATCTCTCCCTTCTGCAAGTCCTCATCCCCAATGAAGCTATCTTGCAGGACTCAGTTCAATGAGGCTGGGTTCCTCCAGTCCCCAAATCAGTCATACACACAAACACACACAGATTAACGTGACACGCCTGACCCGGCTGGGTTGATCAGCATGGACAGGTTGACACCCTCATGTGCCAGGAGTCAGTTCATCAGAGCAACAATAAATGTAAGTCAGACACAAGCACACGGTAAACAGAATCCCTCTGAATCTGGCTGGGTGTCCAGCTGACAGCCTCACGGGCCAGCGTTCAGTTCATTAGGGCACGTCTGAGTCAAACTGGGACAACCAGCCTGTACAAGCCGATCCCCTTATGTGTTTCAAACTCAGCACGTCCCAATCTTTGGCTCTTGATGAACAGACCCCACAGTGTTTTTGGGTTTCACAGGGATCTTTAGCTTATTTAAAAGAAGCTTTGCTGCAGAGCACGTGAGGAAGGAGAAGCAGAGAAGGAAAAATATACCCAGTTACTACCAGTTTGACTATAAAAGTTATTTATTGCTAAGTATATGAAATATATAATGGTACTAGTAGTAATAGACATGCAAAAGAAAAACAAACACAAACAATTACAGTCCTACCCTGGTTTCACTAAGTATTTGAGGAAACTTAGCTCAAGCTTAACTAATGCCGTTCAGGTTCAGAAATGTATGCCTAGAGAGAAAAGAGAAAGAGAGAGCGAGCGCGGAGATCTCACCAGTCGCAGACACTCGGGTCTCAAAGCTGACAGGTAAAGTTCCTAGCACAGTCCTTGAGGGAAACGATCTGTTCTTCCAGCATCCCAAGAACAACAGCGGGTGGTCTCAGCACATGATTTTTGTTCTTGAAGCACACACACTGTTGCTTTTTTACAGATTATTATACCCTCAGTTCAGCTGCTTTGAAGCATTCTCAATTGTGTAAATCGTTGTCTTTTCTCTTGACAAGGGGTTATCTGGTTTGGAACATCTCAAGAAACTGATTGATAATCAGGAAACACATAAGGTTAGGGAGTAACCAAACACTCGGGAGCCAGATTGAAATTCCTATGGATAGCAGATATACTGATGGGATAATTCATGGTTTCTTCAGAAACAATAGATAGCTTGCAGCATCAGGATTTTGGATTTTTACTTGTTGTGAACAAGCTTCAGCTTAGTATGATTTTTCCAGATCTTACTATAGTCTTTTAACAGACTTAAGGCAATTATTGGAGTGTTTATAACCTTTGGGCAGGAGGACTTCCACTAGTATGACAACAGCTGTGATCAGGGCTCCAATGGGCTGGACACTGTGATGAACCCTTTACCATTGTTCGAGTGTTGCCCATACCCGCTTTGACTTGGTCTCTTGCCTCAGCATTGCCTAACCCGGCAGCTGAGTTTTAGTCAATCAAGTTTAAATAGGCCTCCCATAGTGGGACCAGGGAATGTACAGCCTGAGATGCCTATTACACTTAGAGATGTGTTTGTGCCCGGGGGGGGGGGGGGGGGGAGTCCTTTGTAAATCCAGATTAGAACTGATCTGATAAATGCTGAGCTGGGTGTGTATGGACATGGGTTGATTAGCATTTGGAGCACAGATTTCCCATCATGCAGTGCTCCTCCACTTCTCTGGTCCCAGAATTCACTGCAGTCTCTGCTTCAGGCTTTCTGTTCTCCATCTCTCATGTAAATGAATGGTCATCTGGTTGCATCTCGGCTGCAAATGAGACCTAGGACAGTTGTTTCACTCTTGTCACCTTGATCTGGAGGGTCTTAGGTGTGTCTCCCACCGCATCTTTCTCAGTTTCATTTAGGTAGAGGAGGGGAGGGGGGGATTCTTTGTGAGTCAGACAGACTGCGTCCTGTGCCAGGGTTCCCACGAACACAGAGCTGAGACGTAACATCTCCCTTCCAGCATGTGCTGTCTGCCATGGTGTGACACAAGAGACAGGGCAAGACAGATCTGTGGTGTGACCCAGTATATAGCACTTCTGTTCTTAATTCAGTGTGCAGGAGATGGCTTGGTGCCGTGAAGGAAGGAGCTGGTAGTCAGGATCCAGGACTCCCAGGTTTCAACAATAGATCACTAGTTCTGGGATCCAGGACTCCTAGAAGGTTCATCCTAGAAACCTGGATAAAATGGTAGGGGGGCCCAGCATCAAGGCAAAAAACTGAATAAATAATAATTTGGTCAATCACATATTAAATGTATAAAAACACAAACTGGGCAAAATGAGTCAAAAGGTTTTGTGTCAGTCATCCTGAAGTATTCATAGTGAAATGTATGTCACTTGTTTCAGGCTTGTAACACAAAATCTGGCCTTCTGAAGTGTCTGGGCAGTGCATCCCACCCCTTTACTGTTACTCGTTTCAAAAAGGGCATGGAGAAGAAAGAGAGGGTGCAGAGGCAGGCAAAAAAGGTGATCATGGGCATGGAAGGCAAGTCATAGGAGGAGCGGCCGAAGCGGTTGGCATGTTCAGCTGGTGGAAAAGGCGTTTCAGGGGGGATGTGAGAGCAGTCTCCAAATACTTGAAGGGCTAGAAAAAAGAAGAGGGCGAGCACCTTTGCTCTCTGGCTACAGACAGGGGGACATGGAGCAATGGCTTGTAATTGCAGCCAAGTGGGTTTAGATTGGATCCCAGGAAGCACGTCTCCACTGTAAGAACAGGGAGGCCATGGACTAGACACCAAGGGAAGTGGTGGCTTCTCCGTCACCAGAGATGATCCAGAAGATGTTGGGCGGCCTGTGCTGGGGGATGATCTAGGTGTAGCGATGTTTGTGGTCTAGCACGAGGGTCTGCCTGGGCCTGAGGAGTGCTCATAAGGCTGGGAAGTGACTCCTTTTCAGTTATGGTGCGAGGGCCCCCATCTGTGACAAAAGCCTACGTACCCTCTCTGCAGCTACATCCCCATGGGTTTGCTCCCCCCAGGGTACTTTGTGCCATGTATGCAGCCAGACAGGGTCTGTTGCCCCCTTATGATCTCACAAGGACCCTCCCATTCTGACCTCATGATGATGTCACTCCCTGACTACCTCCTAGGGCCCAGGGACCTTCAGGTGGTCAGTTGCCAATAAAGAGGTGGAGGAGGGAGGTTGCTGTATCTTCTGATCCACCGTGGCAACTTACCAGTATGGATTTTCTTGTTGAATTCATCCTGGTTATACTGGGAACTCAAGTAGCCTTTTGGCTTTTGGATTCACCGGTAGGTGTGGCGGGGACGGAGGGTAGGAGGCTTCTGGGCTTTGCTGGTTGCCTCCTCCTCTCCTTTCTGCTCCATGTGTCAGGATGTTCTTAACCTCTTTTAGAGGCAGGGGAAACACCCTGGATCTGGGTCAATTAAGGTAGTTTCCTTGAGCGTTCCTGGGGATAACTGCTCCCCTGGCATGGTTTAGTACCTGCCTCGGTGTTGGGGCTTAAAGCCCACTTTCTGGAAATGAGAGGCTCCTCCCTAGCTTGCGTCTGCAGCCGTATGGCTGAGGGCAGGCAAAACTTGGGGGCATCTTAACACCAAGTCTGTGGGCTTGGGCCTGCATGTAGGATGCCCTCCAAAAGACTTTAGAAATATCTGAAGCCCCTGGTGGGTGTGGAGGATGTTTGCCAGTTGTAGACCACTTATGGTTTGGACTGACTCATGAATTTAGACTCAATTCGGTTGGTTTGGCTTGGAACATGAAACAGTTCTTTAAAAAAAACCCAAACAAAACAAAACAAAAATTGTTTTTAGAGGCGTTGGGTGTTGGCTGCAACTGAGGCCGGGGATGGTGACAGGACTGTGCTAATGCTCCTGCTGGGACGACAGCCGCAGGCTCCTGGGTCTTGTCCCTCTGCTCAGGGTCCCCAAGCAGTGACGTCCCCTTGGGGATGGTGGGACCTGCTGGGTGGACATCAGTTCTCCTGCCCTGTGGGGTCCAGGGAGCTGCCCTCTAACCCGCTGCTCTTTGTGTGTGCAGACCGTTCGTCGGAGGCTGAGGCAGATACTGGGAAGAGCCAAGCTGGGAGGTGAGTAGCCTCGGGTCCTGGCCTGATGCAGGGGCAGGAGAGAGCACGGCCCCCTGCCTCCTCCCAGCCCATGGGAGCCACGGAGGAGCAGCCGGGGCCCCGCTCACAGGCTGGGGGTGCTGACTGGGGAGGGGCAGAGTCTCTTCAAGCCCACAACAGCTCCTTCCTCTCTCCCTTACAGCAGCTTGGGGACACGCGGACGAGACACCACCACTCCAGTGCACACAGTAAGCACTGCCCCATGCCCCTGCAGCCTCCCGGGGCCTGAGAGACCCCTCTCTGCCAGGGATGGGGCTGGCTCAGGAAAGGGAGGAGGGGAGGGGGCAATGCAGCCATATGAGATGTCCTCCTCTTTGTCCTGCAGCTGCCCCATGCCTGGGCACAGGCTCAGCCTCGTGCACACACTGCAGCTGGTGGAAAGGAGGCTCCAGCACATGACCTGGCACCTGATGAGAGATCTGAACCCGTAAGAGCTGAGTGGGGAAGGTGTCTCTGAGGGGGCCTGTTCCCAGACAGGACCTGGAAGCCATGTTTTCTGTGGTCTTTGGGAGGACATGGCCCCGCCCCACGTCCCACAGGGTCTGGACCATGTGGGGTGGGGTGGAGGGGACGTGCCCTGCCCCCCATCTCATCTCTGCCCCCGTCTCCTCTCTGCCACAGGCCCAGACCTGCATGTCCTGCACCATCCTGGATCTCCGAGGAGCCTGAGGAAATGGAGGACCCTGATGCTGCCTTCATGCAACCTCCCAGCCATGCTGCCATGGGGGATGCCTTCACGGGGCCGTTGCTGTTGCCCTCCCTAAGGGAGACGTTTGTGCTTTTGGAGGAAGATGGCGTGGCTCTCCCCAGCCCAGCCTGGCACCCCCCTAAGTCCCCATCAGGACAGGCAGATGGGTGTCAGAGTCAGCCCATGCCTGTGCCAGTGCTGGAGCCGGCGGTTTCCCAGGGTCTGGACTTCCACATCTGGTGCCTGGAGCTGCAGCGCCAGCTGGGCCTCCCCAACCCGGATGCCAAGTCACCGGACCACCTGATCCCCCCAGTGCCGCTCCAGTGCCCCCGTCCCACGTACGCCGAGAGACACCAGCTCTGGAAGAGCATCTCCCGCACCCCTCAGGATTCCCGCTTAGCCCTGCGGGTCTTTCACCTGCTGCCTGCTCTGCCTGAGGAGCCGCCACAGTGGGAGGAGGCTGAGGCTGTGAAGACAGAGGAGCCTGGATCTGACCCACAGGATAAGGCCGCGCATCCTCCGGGATTGGACACCCAGGAGCCCTGTGTCTGCCTCCCCCAGCCCTTGCCCTGCCGGGCCCCGAGGCTCATGATCCTCCCTGAGTCTGCCCTGAGCCAGCCCACGCCCCATGCTGACGCCAGTCTGCAGCCTTCTTTCCAGCAGGGGAGCCCGGAGACACAGTCTCCACTGGCCCGCGGGTCCCAGGGGATGGATCTGTGTGGGAAAGAGACTCCCTCAGCCGCCCAGGCCCATCCTTGGGGGAAGCCTTGCAGCGCGGCTGAGCCAGAGAAGGGCCCAGAGCACCGCCACCACCCCCCGAACCTCTGCAGGCCACTGTGGTGCACCAGCCTGCAGGGGAAGCTGCACCTCCTGGCCCCAGAGCCTGCGGGCAAGCAGGATCCTGCAGACACCACCGTGTTGCCAGGGGAAGTCAGCACCAAGGTCCCAGACCCATCTGAGGATGTTTGTGCTTCCCAGGAGGCGTCGGAGCAGCACCTCCTGGGAAAGCAGCCGCAGGAGGTGACTGAAGAGACGGGCCCGGCCTCTTGCCAAATGCCCCCAGGGGCAGAGACTGACACAGGAAAGAAGGACTTGTCCCACCTGTGGGGCACCACCAATGAAGGTGCAACAAGCAGCATCTGATGCCTCCTTCCCACCCCGGTGAGAGGCCGCCATGGAGGAAGGGAGCGGTGGAGCCTGGAGCAGCCCAGGAAAAGCACCCAGCTGCCCCCTGCCCGGCACCCCAGAGGGCAGAGGGGGGCACCCAGTGCGCAGCCAGTGGCAGCTGGGAGCCGAGAGCTGCATCAGGCTGGTGGGCAGGCGCCTGACCTCCCCTACGTCTGTGGCCTGGAGGGAAAGCCAGCCCGTGCGGTCTGGCCAGGAGACTCTGGGCAGCTTGGTGCCAGCTGCAGCCTGGAGGAGCTTCAGGGGCCGCTTCAGAAGATCACAAGGGTCATGGCAAGAAGCCCCAAGCCCTCAACAAGCTCCATGGATGGTGCAGGAAGGGGACTCCAGCACAGCAGCCTTGAGACCAGCTGGGAACGGGATCAACTGGTCTCCCAGCTGCCCCCAGGCTCAGAGATATCCCTGGGAACTGATGTCCCATTATCTCAGACCTCCATGCCTGCGTGGAGGCACCGACCAGCCTCTGTGCTGCCCCACAAGCCAATCCACAAGCCTGGTGGGGGAAGCGGGATGGGACACAGTCGGGGGAGACCCCCTGGCTCCAGCCAGCCCCGGCAGGGAAAAGAAACCCACGCTAGCAGCTCAAGGGCTGTGGCAAGAGAAAGCCTAGCCGGCACCCCTGGAGACACCAACAGGCTCCCCAGGGAGAGGGAACAGGGTGCAGGGCCAGGCCCTTGGCCGTGGAAGGAGGGAGGGACCAAGAAGTGCCCTGTGGGGGCAGCCAGGCCTGAACCCAGGCCAGACCATGTAGAGCCCCCTGACCTGGCGCAGCTCCTGGGCTCCATCCTGACCTCTCCCAGCGCTCATGACGTGCAGCTCCAGTTTGCTGCTGACCCGCTGAAGAAGCAGTGCCCCCAGGGTGTCAGTGCCATTCGCCCCCACCAGGCCCCTGTGCCAGCTGTCTTCTCCACCCAGGTGGATGTCCAGGCTCAAGGCCAGGTCAGCGCCCACAAGATGAGCCTGAGCTACAGGCTAGATGCCCCCAGCGGGCCAGCTCAGGAGGGGCCGCACACAGGGGGCTCCTGGGGTTCATGGAAGGGGGTGAAGGGTCAGGCGAAGGCAGGGACATCTGAGCAGGGGGTGGACAATGCCATGAACGTCTGGCTCCGCACATCCCAAGCCCCGGATGGGGTCTTTCAAATGTGTGGCAAGAAGCAGCAGAGGAAGCCAGGTGTCTCTTTGGGCCCTGGCGACTTCCAGGGACCCCTTGAAGAGCCTCAGCACTCATCTCCAGGGGACCCCTTGGGTCCTGGCCATCTGGACCAGAAGCCCCTGGAGAGAGGGAGCAAGATGCAGGACAGGAGGCTGAGGAGAGCTCCCCACAAACGACCCCAAACTGTCTCTGTCAGCACCAGCACCACAGATTTCTCCCAGCAGATGGATGGAGCCACTTCTCTCCTGGCCACCAAAGAAAAGAAACCCCAGACCAGGACCCCATCGGTGCCCAGAAAAAAGGTCCCTTTGTGCTGCCGCTTCCTGAGGAGCCTCCAGCGCACCTTCTCCAAGCTGTGCGTCACCATGAGGGCCCGGCTGTCCCGGGATCCACGGAACAAGGTCCCCAATGTCAGGCTCACAAAGCCTCCCTTGCGCCATCAGGCCTCCAAGGTGGTGCCCCATTGATACCTCCCAGTCCCCATATATTTCAAATGTGATTTTTTTCTCTCTCTCTCTTAGTAAAGGTTGTTCTTGATGAATGTGCTTCAGGTGTTTTTCTTGCCCCTGTTTCCCCATGGATGAGGTCAGACAGGGTTTTCCCTGCTTTCATGGGTGCTGATTTCTGTGAAACCATGAAGAGTACAGAGAAAGGGAAGCGGTGCCGAGCCATGAGAGCCTGAAGTCAGTCAGACGGCAGGTTCTAGATGAAATAAGATCGAAAGAGGCTTGTGCTCTGTCTGTCTGTCTCTATATATTTGGAAAGCTTATGCTCTCTCTCTATGCATATTTGTCTTATTTAATTAGTTTATAAAGGTGCTCTACCTTGCTTTATTACTGAAGGAATCAATGGCCCATTGTTCTTCATTTCCCAGGTGTAAGGTGCTAATATTTTTCTCTCCTTCTTAATGCTCTTGACTGATGAAGCTAACCTTTCTTAGGGGAAAATTTGTTCTCTGCAGCTTCAATTTCTTCTCCTATTTCACAACTCTTTAGCCATTTCGAAGATCAGAGGACCTCTTTGTTCAAGAGGGAGTGACCCGGGAAATGTCGCACTCTGTGTATCAGAACCGGACTAATGTATCTCATCTAGATTTATGGAAAGCTTTTTCACCACCTCCTGCCATCGCGGATCTGGGGTGAAAATAACAGTGTTGTGGGGACAGGCGGGGTGCAAGGGGGACAGGGGAGAGTTGTGTGTGTGTGAAGGTCTACTCTACCAAGAAGGGGCTGAGAAGGGTCTGTCCTTCACTTGGTAGCATCAATATCCCTGAATTTGAAGTAGGACGGGGGGATTTTCAATGCTCCAATATCTGCTGGTGAAAATCATTTAGCTGAAGGGACACAAGGGGGTGCTGGACCACCACATGAAATACTTGGTCAATGGAATAGGCAGATCACTGTCAAGATGCAGGGATTTCCATGGGGGATATCTTCTGTTGGACTGCCTCCATGGTTGGGATTGATTTAGACCAGCTTTAGGTTCAGGGCATTCATTCTTCAGGAAAGTAATGGTCAAGTATTTGAAGGGTTAATTTGTTTGAAGAGGGAGGAGAGAGACATGAATTGAGAGCACATTTGATACTTATGCTAATTACCGCCAACAAGTAGCTAACTTACTGTGAAACGGTGGGAAATTGTAAATATTGTAATTAACTGAATCTCAGTTGGTGCCAGGTAAGTGTAAATGGGGATGATATTTAGGAGAGCAGGGTAGGGAGTGTGAAGAGGATAACAAGGTGATCGCAGGTAGCTGGCATGGATTCACCAAGGGCAAATCATGCTTGACCAACGTGATTCCTTCCATGATAAGGTGACAGGCTCTGGATGTGGGGAGAGTCATAGATGTGATAGACCTTGACTTTAGCAAGGCTTTTGGACCCTGTGGTCCCCTCTATACATTACAGGTATCACACAGTTAACTGTTTAATTATCCAATTACCTTAAAATCAGCTACATGTGCCAAGTAGCTATCACACAATAAAAAGTTAAGTTAGAAAGTTAAGCCTTAAAATTGTGTACTAATTGGTTGCTAGTGAGCTAAATTTACATGTGTAGCAGGGTCTCCCCTGCGGGTGAGAGCCCTATCAGTTGGCAGGTCTCCTGGCCACAGGGGTGCTTCATGCCCAGCATGAAACTCCTGAGCCCTGGGGATCATGGCTGTGGTCCCAAAGGCTCAGGGGTGTGTGAAAGTCCAGGACCCATGTGGTGTCTCAGTCTTGGCTGTGCCCCGTGCAACTTCTCACTAATTAGGTAACAAATGGAAACTAGAGACAGAAGAGTGTAACATGGTTACATAACTGGAGGGATCATCACGTAGTCATCAATGACTCAATGTCTAGTTGGGAGGAGGCATCACCCAGGTTTCCCGGGGGTCTGTTCTGGGTCTGCTGTTGTTCAATATCTTCATTAATGCTTTGAATGATGGGATTGCGAGCATGCTTAGCAATTTCTAAATGACCCCGAGTTGGATGGAGGCGCACATACTGTGGGCAGGGCTATGATCCGGAAGGACTTGGCTGGATTGGAGAAATGGTCCTCACTCCGGTGAAATTCGATAAGGACAAGTGCAAAGTCCTGCCCTTGGGGTGGAATAATTGCGCATGCAAATACAGACGGGGGAATAGCTGGCTGGGTTGCAGTGCTGCAGAGAGGGACTTGGGAGTTACAGTGGGTCATAGGATGACTAGGAGCCATAAGGGGGTAGCTCTGGTTGCCAAGAGATCTGGGAATTGGGAACAGTTTGCTAAGAACATCAATTCAGCACCCAGTAGTTGTCTAAAAGGCAGACAAAATGTTAGGGATTATTAAGAAGGGAACTGTGAGCAAACCAGAAAGTATCAGGATGCCCCGTTATAAAGCCATGGTGCCGCCACACCTGGAAGATTGTGCCCAGTTCTGGTTCCCGCATCTCAAGCAGGAAATAGAAGTACTAGTGAACGTCCAGAGAAGGGCACCAAGGATGAGTGTCACATGAGAAGAGACTAAAGCAGCCAAATCGATTTAGTTTAGAGAAGAGATGCTTGAGGGGAGACATGAGGAGGGTTTATAAGATACTGAAATGGGAAGAGCAAGTCAATAAAGATTTATTATTCACTGTGTTTTCCAATAAAAGTACTAGGGGTCCCAGGATGAAACTAGTAGGGAGTACATTGAAAACGGACATAAGAAAGTTCTTTTCCCCCCAGCAGGACATTGAAGCGTGGCGCTCGTTGCCACCAGATGTGGTGGACAATGAGCATTTAACCAGAGTCACAAAGGGGTTGGACACATTCTTGAAGAAATGGGGCATCTATAGCTATTGAGCATGGGAGTGAAGGACACAGCCCCAGAATTGCAGCTTCCTTGACCTTAAAGCCTGCAAGTGGGAGAGGAACAACAGGAAAAACCCTGGTCAGCCCCAGCTCACTCTCCCTTCCAGCATCCGCTCTCTGCTGCGGTGACACGAGGTGGACAAGCACCTAGTTGGGGTCGTCTGACCCCAGCGCTCTTTCCTACCCAGGGCAGGGGGCCAGACCAGATGGCCTACTGAGGTCCCTTCTGCCCCTAACCTCTGTGAATCTATGAATCTAAGAGACTGGGCAGGACGGACCCATGGTCTGACCCAGTACATGGCAGTTCTTATGTTCTTATGACTCAATTGACTTCATGTCTTTTTATCATTTCCCCAATTCCTGCTAATCTCCCTCCACTGAATAGGTGTGAGTGACACTCTCATTTTTTATGGCCTTGATGTTGCAGAAGGAAGAATGATTTGAAATGTTGCCTGTCCTTGTAATGTCTATCTCCTATTTCACAGCCCTGCAGCATATTTTTATCTCTAGCTAAAAACCTGCACTCCTGGGTGTTCAGATGAACTCAGGTGTAGAAATAATTGACAGTGAAGTATTGGAGGCACTGCCAACACACGCAAGAAGGCTAGATTTTGTTTTGTGAACCTGAATGAGACGCACATTTAATTACAGTGATTACAAGACTAGTGACACTATATTTTTGACTCTTGCCTAGCTTGTTGTGTTTTTTAACCTTTATATATAATATAGCAAATAAATACACATCCCACTAGTTGTATGCGTTTTTGCTTTGATCTTAGAGTGAATACTGTAGCGCTGGCCCCTAGCATATTAGTAAAGCTTCTAGTTTCTCTTTAACTGGGGAAAATATGCACTGTGGTCATGGCGGGGGAACTAGGATTAAGGAAAAGCGGGGAGCAGAGGGTGTATAGCATAGTCACACAGAGCACAACACATTTTTTTCCAGTTAAAGGGAAACTAGATGCTGCACTAATATGCTAAGGAACCTGCGCTATAATATTTCATTTGAGATCAAAGTAAAAGGATATAATTACTAGATTACATGTGATTTTAGCAATAATAATTTGCTAGATTATATATAAAGTTTAAAAAGCAACACAAGAAACTAGATGAAAAATAGTCAAAATAGCCCAAAGATCTTGCATCATTAGTTCTGTAGTCATTATCGTTAATTGTACTCAGCTAATTTCAGATTCACAACATAAAATCTACTCACCTTAAGCATCTTGATGTGCCTCCAATACTTCACTGTCAGTCAGTTCTACACCTGGGTTCATACGAGCACACGTGAAGGAAGGCTTTAAGCTAGAGCTAGAAAAACATTGTGTAGTGCTGCTACACGTTACCAGCTGGGGCATGTCTCTATTGGGGTTTTGCAGCTCACGGGTGCTGTGGTTTTGTCCCTGTGAGCCAGTCCAACCTCCACCCATGTTACAATCGCCTTTTTTGACAAGCCCTGAATTCCTTTACTATATATAGCTTTCTTGTCATCTTGAACACTTGCCTGGGTGAGAGGTACCCACACATAGCAGAGAGAATCTGCGACGACATGAGTGGCAGGGGACAGGGGTCAGGGATGCTATTATTCGCACAATGACCTTCATGTACAGAGAAACCAGCTTGGAACTTACCATATCTTCTTGCAAACACCATGCCCTGGGATATAAGATGCACCTTTATTTTGAAAGGCAGAAGGAAGGGAAAATAACAGATCTTTCTTTGTAATAATTGGACACATCTACATGTCAAAGCAATACATTCCAGCACATGTTGCACCAGCATTTATTGCATCTGGACACACCATTTGGACATGCACTGGGGACTGCAGCACACTGAGCCAGAATGGAGCTACCCCTGCTGGCATGGCTTCTCCAAGGGCTGCTCCAATCTAGTCCAGTGTGTTGTGGAGGGGCTGGCTGGGGCACAGGGGTGCTACAGTGTGGGGCTAACCAGCCATACTGAAGCACCAAACTCATGCCCCAGCTAACCCCATCAGCATCTACATGTGGGTTGCTGTGGAGTAAAAAACTCCACCGCAAGATAGTATTTGTATTTACAAATGCTATCCTGCTGTAGAGTTAGTTAATTTACTCCTTCCTAATAGCACTGCACATGTAGACATCAGCAAATTTACTGCAGAGCTAATTAGGCAACTGCAATAATGTGTACATTGGCACAGCCTCGTCACCATCCCCACCAGTGGCTGCAGCCAATACCCAATGCCTTTGAGGGAGGTTTAAGAGCACCCTGAAACATGGAGCAGGACAAAGGAGATGGAGGAAACCAGCAAATCATGGGAAATCTCCATGGTAGAAAGAATCCTAATTCTCTAGACCTTTTGCAAATGTAGGCATTCCTATGTGTGTATTTAATAATAGTGGATCCGGCCTTTTAAACCCCTAAGTACAACAGGGGACGTGGAGGCAGAAGATGGAGAGAGTCTAGAACCTACAACAATGAGACATGCAGCAGTACACCACAGGTAAGTACCAAGGGGCCCTTTGGGCATCAGAAGGGGGTGGGGGGCACCAAAGGCACCATTCAGAGGGCTCAAGTGCCTTTGTACTAAGGTTCGGAGCATGGGGAACAAGCAGGAAGCACTCGCACTACCGCTTGCAGATAATAACTTCAATTTAGTGGGGCTAATGGAAACCTGGTGGGACCCTACCCATGGCTGGGCGGTACACATTGAGGGCTACAGGTTGTACAGAAGGGACAGAGTAGGGAGGAAAGGAGGAGGGGTTGCTCTCTATGTAAAGGAGAATTATACATCTACCCTAATCAAAATGGGATCAGAGGAGGAGAAAGTTGAGTCATTGTGGGTTAGGATACATGGAGATTGTGGGGAAAGGGACTTGGTGGGAGGTGGAGGCCTGCTACAGACCACCACATCAAGAGGAAAAGTTAGACTTGCAATTCCTGAGGCATCTTTCAGAAACCGTACAGTCTAGGGACATGGTGTCATGGGGGACCTAAACTACCCTGACATGTGCTGGGAGGAGCAGTCAGCCAAATCTGACCATTCACGTAGGTTGTTAACCTGCATGCAGGACCTTCACCTAATGCAGGAGGTATACGGTCCCACTAGCGGGAATGCCTTACTGGACTTGGTTTTGGCTACAGGAGATGACCTGGTAGGGGAACTGCAGATTCGTGGTCACCTTGGGGACAGTGACCACCAGTCAATCGAATTCACCATCTGGCACAGGGTGGGTAAGATAACTAGTAAGGTGGAAGTGCTTGATTTTAGGAAGGCTAACTTCAGTGTGCTCAGGAGCGTAGTCAGTGATGCACTGCAGGATAGGAGCATTGGAAGATGGGAGTCCAGGAAGGGTGGTTGTTCCTAAAGGAGACAATCCTTCGGACGCAGAGGGAGACTATCCCAGTACGAGGGAAAAGGGGGAAAGGAGTCAAAAAACTTCTTTGGCAAAACAGGGAAATCCAGGGGAGCCTAAGTGCAAAAAAGAAGGCATATAGGTGGTAGAAACAGGGGGAAGCTACCAAGGAGGAGTATACCTACTTGGCCCGCACTTGCAGGGAAGCAGTTAGAAAAGCTAAAGCAACTACAGAGCTGAGGCTGGCAACACAAAATAAAGACAACAAAAAGTCTTTTTTTTTAGGTATGCAGGAAGTAAAAGGAAGATGCAGGGCAGCATAGGACCCCTTCTGAACAAAAAGGAGCAATTAGTGACAGAGAGCGGGGACAAGGCTGAGCTATTCAATGAGTTTTTTGCTTCACTGTTCCTGAACAGGGGTCAAGATAAGTCTCCTAATAGGCTCTTAGACAGGCATCAGAGGGACACCAACCCATCAACTATTGACGCTGACTTGGTGCAGAGTCACTTGGATGGACTGGATGTGTTCAAGTCAGCAGGCCTGGATGAGCTGCATCCAAGAGTGCTGAAGGAATTGCCCAGTGCCATAGCACAACCACTGGCACGGCTGTTTGAGCAATCGTGGCGCTCGGGTCAGGTCCCAGAGGACTGGAAGAGGGCCAATGTGGTCCCTGTTTTCAAGAAGGGGAGGAAGGAGGATCTGAGTAATTATAGGCCAGTCAGTCTCACCTCCATCCTTGGAAAAGTCTTTGAAAAGATTAAGAAGGATCATATTTGTGGGAGTCCAGTGGGGAAACTAATGCAGCAGGGAAACCAGCATGGATTTGTAACAGGTAGATCATGCCTGACCAATCTGGTTTCATTTTATGACAGGGTCACATAATGCTTAGATGAAGGAGAAGAGGTGGATTAGCAAGGCCTTCGATATGGTATCTCATCCCATTCTCATAAATAAATTAAGAGGCTGTGACATAGATGTTTACACAGTCCGGTGGGTAGCAAATTGGCTTAGCGGTCTCACCCAGAGAGACCAGTAAAAGCAGTCCAGTAAAAGCTCTGCTATCCAGCATCCCCGGGGAAGTGGAGAGGAAAATTTGAATCTCTTCAGCCTAAGGAGGGAACTGCAGCCCCGTGTCCCAGTCCCTGCTCCCAGCACGCAGCTCTCACCACCAGGTCCTACCCCCACGTCCCCCATGTTTTCCAAAAGAGGGTGCACCAGCTGCTCATGTGCAAAGAATGAGTTGGGCAGCAGAGTGCTTGGTCTCTGAGGCTCAGTCTCACAGAGATGCCTACATCTGGGCAGAGCTGGGATTTCCTCCATTTCCCTCTCCCCTCGACTGCATCCAGGTCTGGGAGGATGTGGGCATGCTAGAAGGGAGGAATAGGCTGCAATCAGACCTAGACAGGTTACAGGGGTGGGCAGATGAGAACAGGGTGGGGTTCAACACTGACAAGTGCAAGGTACTGCACCTGGGGAGGAAGAACCAGCAGCATAACTACAGGCTGGGGAACTCCCTTCTCGTCAGTGCAGAGGCAAAAAAGGATCTTGGAGTCATTATTGATTCCAAAATGAACATGGGCCAGCAGTGTGGGGACGCGGTCAGGAAGGCCAACCACACCTTGTCATGCATCCACAGATACATCTCAAGCAGGTCCAAGGAGGTGATACTTCCCCTATATTGGGCGCTGGTCAGACCGCAGTTGGAGTACTGCGTGCAATTCTGGCCACCGTACTTCAAGAGGGATGTGGATAACCTAGAGAGGGTCCAGAGAACCATATGAGTGGCCCTTAAGGGCTTGCAAGCCAAGCCCTATGACGAGAGACTAGGGCACCTGGACCTCTTCAGCCTCCACAAGAGATGGTTGAGAGGCGACCTTGTGGCTGCCTATAAATTCATCATGGGGGTGCAGAAGGGAATTGGTGAAGCTCTACTCACCAAGGCACCCATGGGAGTCACAAGAAATAATGGCCATAGCTAGCAGAGAGCAGATTTAGACTGGACATTAGGAAGAACTTCTTCACAGTTCGAGTGGCCAAAATCTGGAACGGGCTCTCAAGGGAGGTGGTGCTCTCCCCTACCCTGGGGGTCTTCAAGAGGAGGTTAGATAGGCATCTAGCTGGGGTCATCTAAACCCAGCACTCTTTCCTGACTAAATGGGGTCGGACCCGATGATCTATTGAGGTCCCTTCCGACCCTAGCATCTATGAATCTATGAAAGACCAATGCACAGGCTCAGCAACCAAGGTCTTTATTGAGTGGCACACATAGGTCAAGTGAGGAAAAGCAATGCTCTATCTAAAATCATTCATACTCACACACATCCACACAGGCCAATTCACTGGTGTCGCAGTTTAGTAACAATGGCTAGTCCTGGAGCCTCCAGACATGATGAGCTTATGGGAGGGATGCCAGTAGCTTTCTCCTGAGCTGATGTAGATGGCATACAGCATAGTCGGGGCCTGGTCTTCACTGTCCTTTTATACTTAGTTTAGGCAGACTTTGCTGCAGTGCCCCTGACAGCCCCCTTAGCCAATCACCTTGTTGCTGTTGATCTGGCTCTAGTCACATACCTCATGGCTTGGACACGCAGCTAGTAAGATAGATGGTCAGGAGTTACTTTGATTTACAACGTCCCAAGACAGGGGAGACAGGATGTCTGCTTGCTCCTTATCTTCTTGTAGATGGTTTGCTTGTTCTTCTCAAGGCTGCTCTCTGAGCAGCCTGGGTATGCTTGAAAAACATATTCACTCTCTCACTCATGCATTCATCCAAAATTAATTCTCATCATATGGATATTTAGAATTTTTTTATGATTATGTCAGTGGCATTCACAGGCTTCCAAATTGCTTTAACATTGTAAATATAGCAATAAAACATGGCCCAACTGATCTTTCTCTATATATAATGTGTTTTTTTTTTTGTTTTAATTTAACTTTGGGGTATTTTAAAGAGTGAATTTGGGATGCTGCTTCATCAGTCCAGCTGCCGTAAGCGGTAGTGTCCCCAGATAGCAATTAGCTGGGGCTCAGAAGTTCCTGTGCATTTGTATCTTCCAGAGACTGTGGGCCTTAAGGCCCACCTAATTAACTAATAGCCCCCACTGTGTGGGGCAACAGGTTGAAAGATACAAGAAATATTTTAGTCTCCAGTCGCGTTCCCAGCCAGAGCTCTGGAGCAAACACTGTGGAGCCCTGCCCAGGGGCTCAGGGGGCACAGGCAGGGTGTGTAAGCGGTGCCAGGCCTGGTTCTGCTACCTGCCCAGCCAGTCTTGCGCATCTAGGGTGACGTTAAAATCTCCGCCAAGGACCAGGCACTCATGAGGGTTGAAGGTGCCGATGTAAGTGGCCACCTGGCAGAAAAATACACCAACCCTGGGTCCTTTGCAAAGGCATACATACACGTTCAGGTCCAGGACCAGCCTCTGTGCTTGGACCCGGAGGTGCATCAGGAAGCCCGGCACTACCTCCACATCCTGGAGAACCTCCGGCTGCAGGCCTGGGGAGAACAGGTAGCCACTTTGCAAAAGGTGGCCAAGAGGTGACTGAAAAAGACCCTGCCTCCCCACTCCAGCCACCAATTAGGCTCATTGGAGGACTCAAGTGGGGCACACTCGCCCTCCACCATGAGCCCTCTCTCCACCACCTTTTGTGCAGCAGCCTCTGAAACAAGGAAAAAGACCCTCTTGCCATGAAAGCAGGAGGCTGCCACAATCTTGGGGACCCCCACCACCTGAGCCAGGGCCTGCACCCAGGTCTCAAAGTGCAGGTTCTCCTACTTGGGCAGTTGGTACTTTACCCCATGCCTGAGGGTGGGTGCCGGAAAGGGGGTCCCCCTGCCTCAGCTGGAAGGGATGGCGGTGGAGGGTCTAGGCCTCCCGGCTTTGGGTGGTCCCACAGCTGCTTGTGCATAACAGCAGTTCCCCTGCTGGGGGGTCACCTTAGTGGAGACAGAGCCAGGGCCAGGGCCAGGCTGAGTGAGTGCGCTGGCTGGTGCAGTGCAACTGGTCCCCTCAGGCACTGGTGGTGTAGGCTTGGGACAGGGCCTTTGTCCTTCCCACCCCCAGCTGTGAAGGAGGCTGAAGAGGAACCTTCCCACTGCCCTTGACCTGGGAGCATGTGGCCTCTTGGGGGGTTGGCTGGGACCTGTCCCCGTAGTGGGGGCTGCAGGAAGTTCTGTGGGGGCATCTGAGGAAAAACAAAAGAACAGGGGGGCTAGAGAAACAAACAGGGGCAGACTGGGGCTGTGGGAGAAGGGGGTGGAGGGGAAAGGGGGATGAGGCTCACTGAGCTACAGCCCCACAGGAAATCAGGTGGGTTATGCTTGGGGATGGTGGGGGATCTTCTGGAAGGGCTGGATGTGTTTAAATCTGCGGGCCCTGATGCCCTCCACCCACGGGTGTTGAGGGAGCTGGTGGGGGTCATTGCTGTGCCTCTGGCCTGGCTGTACGAGCAATCATGGTCCACAGGTCAGGTGCCCGGAGATTGAAAACTAGCTAATGTGGTCCCCGTTTATAAGAAAGGAAGGAAGGAGGACCTGGGAAACTATAGGCCCATAAGCCTCACATCAGTCTTGGGGAAAATCCTTGAAAAAATTATCAAGGATCACATCTGTGTGGGGCCAGCAGGGGAGATCATGCCCAGGGGAAATCAACATGGGTTCATCAGAGGCAGGTCCTGCCTGACCAACCTGATAGCCTTTGATGACCAGGTAACCAAATCCTTGGATGATGGTGTCGCCATGGAGGTAGTCTTTCTGGACTTTAAGAAGGCCTTTGACACTGTCTCTCACCCCATTCTCATTAACAAACTGACCGACTGTGACATTGATGCCTACACAGTTGGATGGGTCAAAAATTGGCTGATGGGTCTCACCCAGAGAATAGTGGTAGACGGGTCGTACTTGACCTGGCGGGATGTGAACAGTGGGGACCCCCAGGGCTCAGTCCTGGGGCCTACACTGTTCAACATCTTCATCAGTGACTTGGACGAGGGGATGGAAAACACGTTGTCCAAGTTTGCCTTGGATGACACCAAGATGTGGGGAGAGGTAGGCATGCTCAAAGGCAGAGAGGCCGCAAGTAGACTTAGACAGATACAGAAGTGGGTGGATGGTAATAGGATGGGGTTCAACGTAGATAAATGCAAGGTGCTGCGCCTGGGGAGAAGGAATCCACAGCACACATACAGGCTGGGGAGCTCCCCCCTTGTGAGCACAGAGGTGGAAAGGGATCTTGGAGTCATTATTGACTCCAGGATGAACATAGACACCAATGCCAGACCGCAGCCAGCAAAGCCAACTGCACCTTGTCGTGCATCCAAAGGTGCATCTGAAGATGGTCCAGAGAGATGATCCTCCCCCTCTAGGTGACATTGGTCCGGCCTCAATTGGAGTACTGCGTCGAGTTCTGGGCACTGCACTTTAAGAAAGATGTGGCCTGCCTTGAGAGGGTTCAGAGGAGGGCTGCCCGCTTGGTTGGAGGGCAACAGGGCAGGCCCTATGAGGAAAGGCTGAGGGACCTGAACCTGTACAGCCTCAGCAAGCGGAGGCTGAGTGAGGATTTGGTGACTGCCTACAAACTCATTAGGGGAAATCAGCAGCAAACAAGAAGGGCCCTATTCCCCCCTGCAGCACCTGGGGTGACGAGGAACAATGGCCAGAAGCTGCTGGAGAATAGGTTCAGGTTAGAGATTAGGAGGCACTATTTCACTGTCAGGGTGTGTCAGCGTGTCTGCCCTTGGGACTGGCTTTTCCCACAATTCCCGCCTGCCACGACTTTGATCTTTAATAATTTCTGGAGAGGAAGAGATTATTAGTGCCTATACCCGCAGGAAGAAACACGCTGGCTCAATCTAGGGGTTAGGTATTTCCTCTTTCCCCACTGTGCTGCTCCTCCTCAGCTGTTACTTTTTCTAAGTAACAGAGTTGCAGCCAGGACTGTTACAGGGCGGCTAGGATCTGGAACCAACTTCCTAGAGAAGTGGTCCTCACTTCTGCCTTGGGCAAATTCAAAAGAGGTTGGATGAACACCTGTCTGGGGTCATGTGATCCCAGCGTGTGCTCCGGCCCGTGGTGGGGGGTCAGACTAGATGCTCTATTCAGGTCCCTTCTGACTCCTAACTACTATGAAACTATGAAACCTCCCAGAGTAGAGGAACGAGATCCATGCTCAACCTAGCACACCAGACCCTCCTATAGCTGCTCCGGGGTGACTCTGCTCTTCTGTACACAGGTCCATACAAGCACACTGTGTATGGGGTAAAGTGCTGTACTGCATGGCAGTGTGGTTGTGACCAGTCCACTATCACAGCTGCCACTACCTTTACGCTCCCCACTCCACAGTCAGCACCCAGGCCTGGTGCCCCAATAATACCTCCTTGTGAGCGGGTGGGATGGAGCAGTGTGGTAGCCCCTCTGGTGACCTCCAGAGTCCTGCCTCCTCCGGTTCCTTGGACCCTTCAGTGCGCCTCCCCTGCCATGCCTTTCATGTTGCTTGAAAAGGAAAAGATCTGGAGGCTGCTCAAGATCTCAGGGAGGGCTAGAGGGGTAATCCCTTGTTCACTCTCCAGTCTATCTCAATTTCTCAGTGTTTCCTGACACCAGGTGCTTTAAGAGGTGGTTTTATGGTCTCCAACCTCTCCTACAGCCATGCCAATGCCTCTCCGGTGTTACTAGTTATTATTTCAGGCCTCCACAGCCTTCTTGGGGCTTTAACCTTCCCAGTCTTGGCCCCTTTCCTCTGGCTGGGACCCTTTCAGCCTAGGTTCACCACATCAGACACCAGCCATTCTCTCTCTCTCTCTCTCTCCCTCTGGGTTTGGCACTTTAGCACATTAGCCCCTCTGTGTCCCATGTCCCTGCCCCCTGGCAGGGCTTCCTGATGTTCCTGTCTGGCACTCTATGACTTCCTTCCTCCCCTGATAATCACAATGCAGTCTACAGGTAGCAAATCGTAACATAAAAACAGGCTAGTGCCTTAACTAAACTCCCCCCACACTAGGTAAACCTTTTTACAAAAATATATATATATGTATCCCAGGCCAAACTAGCCCAACCAAATTCCAAATCCAAGAGTCCAGAGCCATAAGTGGCCCTACTACTGGCAAACATCCTCCACCCACATCTGGGGCTTCAGGTGTTCCCAAAACCTTTGGCAGGCATCCTACTTGCAGACACAAGCCCAGAGGCTTGGGGTTCAGATGCCCCCGAGTTTTGCTTGCCCTCAGCTGTAAGGCACCAGGGGAAAGTCAGGGAGGAGTTTCCCATTTCCATTAAGTGGGCTTAAAGCCAAGACCTTCCCACTCCAGTACCTAAGTGGGAGATTTACTATATATCACCTTAGGAGGTACTATCTCTGTGCCAGGAGAATGGTCTTCACGGGGAGCAACTGGGAAGACCACCTCCGTAGTCACGGGGTTTCCTTTGCCAGGTAAGCATATTCTACGCTTGATGTGAGCCCTCAAGCAAATCATCAAGACAAGGAAAAAACAAATAAGCTGTTGCTTTAACACAGGCACCCTCCTCAGGCAGCTCAGCAAACGGAAGATAAATTGTCATGTTCAGCAAGCAAAATCCTCTCTGTCCAGTGTTAGTAAGCCCCGTCAAAGCGGTTCCCAACCCAGGGACCCTCACTCCGCTGCTCCAGAGGCCTCTTGCTCCTGTCTGGGGCCCCAGGCAGTCACGCTCTCTCTGGAGGTCTCAGCCCCCTGCAGAGATTTCCCCAGTGGATGCTCCTCTCGTGCAGCTCCCATCTCCGATCCCTGCTTCCACCTCCGAGGTCTGACCTTATCTAACCGTGGTTGCTGCCATATCCAAGTCAGGTGAGTCACCTGCTCTCACAAGTGTTTGCTCTTTGGGCTAATGAGAAATTCCATCCTCCTAATGCCACTTGAGTTTCTGTCCTTCAGCCCTTATGCTGCCCATTTCAGTCCCATTACAGCAACATAGCATTTCATGTAGATATTCTCAGTGAGTAGTCCCCCACGGCTCAAAGTTTAGTTGCAGAGAAATTTGGGGTTCTCCAAGGGATTGTCCTTGGTCAAAATGCCTTGGATGATGGGATCAAGAGCACGCTTACAAGTTTGAGATGACACCAACTTGGTGGAACTGTGGACACTCTGGAGGGCAGGGTTAGGATTCAGAACAACCAAGAGAGACTGAAGAAATGGTCAGCATTCAACAAGACGAGATTCAACAAGGACAAATGGAAAGCCCTATGCTTGGGACAGAACGACCGCATGCACAAATGCAGACTGGGGAGTGCCTGGCTGGGGTCCAGCAGTGCAACTAGGTCCTGCAGGTTATGGTGGACCATAAACTAAATATGAGCCGACGGTGTGCTCCTGTTGCAAAAAAGAAGCCAACAGCATCCTGGGTTGTATTAACAGGACTGTTACTTGCAAATTAAGGAAAATGATTCTTCTACTCTGTTCAGCACTGGTGAGGCCTCACCTGGAGTACTGTGTATAGTTTCAGGCTCCAGATTTCAAGAAGCACGTGGAGGAGATAGTTTGGAAAGTGGCCAGTGCAAGGAAAGGCTGACAGAAATAGGTTTGTATAGCCTAGAGAAGAGAAAACGGGGCGGGGGGTGGGGGGCAGGGGAGAGGGATATTTAATAACATTCTTTAAATATATTGAAGGGTGATTATAAAGAAGATGATTAGAGAGAGGACATCTGTGGCTGTAGGGGACAGGACTAGGAGCAATGGCCTCAAGCTGCAGCAGAAGAAATTAAGGTTAGAGATGAAGAAGAGCTTCCTCTCCATGAGGGTAGTCAAGCACTGGAACAGGCTGCTTAGGGATGCTCTCCCTACCTGGAAATGTCCAAAAGCAGGTTGGACAGCTTTTTAGCTGGGATGGTGTAATCAGGAATGATCATGCCTTGAGCAGGGGGCTGGACTCAATGACCTTGTGAGGTCCTTCCCAGCTCTGCTTTCCTATGGTCTTATGAAATTGTGTGGCACCCTTAAGAGGATTTAATAAACCCCAGCGTGCTCTAGCACCTGGCTGAAAATCCCTCTACTAGCAACTGGATTAAATGGGTAGAGAACAGTGGGCACATCTACACATGCATTTACTGTACAGTAACTTACTGCAGAGCAAGCAGTTTTTAGGCTGGCATCTACACACGCAATCGTTAAAATGCAGTAACACTGTCTGTGGACTGTCTTGGGCCTAAAGTTAGTCCCAAATCAGTCCACACACACAGTGTTATTGTGCAGCGAGGCAACTGCAAGTGCGTCTTTAAGCAGTAACTGATTGGGTGTAAATTTGATACCTGCATGATGCAGGTATCAAATTTTTACTATGCAGGATGGGCATGCATGTGTAGACACATGCCGTCTCTCTGAGAGTACAAACCCTTCAGCTGTTCCTTATTCTCCTGTCCCCATGTATCTCCCTCTCATTTGACAGAAAGGAGGAGGAGCCAGTGGGAGTTGTTGGCTCAGCAGAAGAAAAGAGCCAGCAAGGCTGATTAAAAGGCAGGATTTAAAAGGACAATCTCTTGGGCGTGCAAGGGAAATGAACACAAGAAATATACTTATGCACAGATTCTTGTGGAGTATCTATAGAAACAGGCCAACCAGTGTCCCCACAAGTTCAGGGAAGATTTTTAGGAGAGACAGACATGCATGACCACTCTTGGCTCTTCTACGATGCCTTTTCTGCCCTTGCTTTGTACTGTCATCCCCTGTTGCTCTGAACCTATACAGACATACCTTGCACAGCTATCAGCCTCACCATCTTCATTAGGGCTGTATGAAGCTTTGGGCTGTGATTTGATTTAGAGGCGAATCGGCCACATTTGGTGGCCAAATCTCCAAATCTGAATTGAATCAAGGGATCACTAAAACAGTCTGAATCAATTCAAAGCTCTCTGAATCTTTGGAAACGATTTGGGGAGCTTCAACAATATGGGCATTCCCAACTTGCTGCAGCAAGAAGGTGGGACTGGAGCCAGACTTGGAGCTGGTAAGGAGGAGGTAGGGGAGGAGGGGACTGGAGAAGTGGGGAGGGGACCATGGGAGACTCCTGCCAGGCTCCATCCCCCACCTGTCCCCCCAGCCCCTGCCCATCCCTCAGCCCCGCCATGGCTGCCCTGCCTGCCCCAGCTCCTGGTGGTTTAAAAAAAAGCCCCCACGCACTGGGTGCTGCTGGGTGGGGGCGGGGGCAATCCCTGCTGCTGCCCGCTGCCCCATGCTGCATGGGGGGCGCTGCATGATCTCCCTGACTCCTGCCCCCCCGCTGTCCCAGCCCCCCCATGGCTGCCCACCCACCCCAGCTCCAGCCCTTTAAGAAAAAAACAAGGAAAAACCCCCAGAACTCACCAGCTCCTGCAGCGGCCTCGGGGCTTCGGGGGGTCGTGGAAGAGCTCCCCACAGGGCGCAGGGGGGAAGCAAGGATCACCCCCTGCTGGGCAGGAACCAGTGAGCTGGGGTTTGGGGTTTTTTTTTCCTTAAAGGGATGGAGCTGGGGCAGATGGGGCAGCCATGGGGGACAGGGGGCTGGGACAGCTGGGGAGGGTGTCGGGGGGCTTCTGCAGATCCCCCCACACAGCACGGGGCAGTAGGGGGGAGCAGGGATCTCTCCCTCACCCGGCAACACCCAGTGAGTTGGGGCTTTTTCCCCCCCAAGTGCTGGGAGCTGGGGCAGGTGGGGCAGCCATTGCTGGGCTGGGACAGCGGGTGGGGGATGGGCCTGGGTGATTCGGAGATTCAGCTGAATCAATTCAGGACAGTGATCTGAAATCACCAAATTGAATCACTGTTCCACGAATCAGCTGAATCTGAAGCGAATGCTAGCCACTTCTCATAGGCCTAATCTTCATCTACCCCATCCCTGGTAAGCATGAGAAAGAGGGGCAGGGGTGGGGTAGTGGGGAGAGCCTTCACCTGATAGACTTGAAAGGAGGCAAGAGAGTGGGAATGCAATCTGCCCCCCAGATCTGTGGCTCCTGTTTGGACAGTGGGAACTGTGTGTCCATCTGTGGTACAAAAGGTCCTGAGAGATAGGAAGTGGACTGCTGACTGCAGCCTGGTGTTCAGTCCAGCAAGAGAAACCCACAGACAGCAACGCAGACTGCAGTGCTATTTCTGAGACAGCAGCCCTGCTCCATCCACCTCAGCTATTGCTCTCCTCTCTGCGGTGTCAGCAGGTGAGGACCTGTGCTCTACACTGAACGTATCTGTTGTAAGTGCCTGGCAAGACCAGCTCATGCAACAGGCAGACGCAACACTGTAAAGAGACAAGAGCAGAGCTGTGGAAATGGGAGGAGTGGGGGTGTGGAAATGCCCAGCCATAGCTGACTGTGGCAGGGCACTGCCATGTTAAGGGGAGAAGCTGCCTGAGCAGCTGTCAAGTCCAGAGCGGGCAGGCTGTACGGCCACGGAGGTCCAGCAGGCAGAGGGGCCCGGGGCCTGGTGCCCAACAGCAGACAGTACACCCGCGAGGCTTGCAGCGTGGTATAGGGGAGGCTGCGGAGCCACTCCAGGAGCCCTTCAGGTGATCAGTGCCTAGCAGGGGCACAGGCAGGCTGAAGTGGCCTCCTGGTCTGCGGGTGCAGGACTATTACTGAGGGGACTCAGGGAGAGCCCAGTGGGAGTCGACTCAGGCTTGCGTAGAGCCCACAGGCAGCCTCCCCTTTATAATCTTTATTAAGATCAAGGCGTGGCAAGAGCTGCAGTCAAGCCTAAGCCAGGCAGGGCCACTCGGGGGTAGGGTGGCCATCATAGAGGACAGTCCGGTTGTTCTCTATCCTCTATTGATATGAAACTGGATGGCTTTATGTCGGACATAAAGCGTCGGGTTTCGTATCCATGGAGGACAGAGGACAGAGTTGCAGAAGACCGGTATGTCCTCCATGATGGCCACCCTGCTAGGGGGTGTCACGGCCACCTCGTGGCCACGGTCCCTGCTACAGCTCCCTGCAGGGGCACTTCCAGGCTAAGGGTATCTACTTAGCATAAGGGCAGGATTGAGATTAGTGGGGTCTGGGAGGGACCCGTTGAGCAACTGATTGGACTCGGGCTGTCTCTGAGGCCCATGGATAGCCTCCCTTACTTAAGCTCAGTAACAACAAGGTGCGGCAGAAAGCAATTAAGGGAGAGCAACATTAGAGACTAAGCCAGGCAGGAGCCACGCGGGCACCAGGAGGCATCACGGCTGCCCCTGTGGCATTGTAGTGCGCAGGTTTGTTATTACCCTGAAATAGAATAGTTTTCTGATAGCATACTGTTAGGTTAACAATAATTTGGATTATTAAGAAGTATTAGCTTTACAGCTGAATATAAGGCATGACCTGTGGCCTAGCAATGCAGCTGACCACAAGGCAGAATGATAGCTAAGCCTTTGCTTGTGTCAAGTAATCATTTTAACTGTATTAAGCATTTTCTGAGTTAAAAAGTGGATCTGTGTCTGTGTGCTGAAAAATCAGCTACAGCAAGAAATAAGATAAGACAGGGAAGCCATTGTTCTGGGTGCAGTGGATGTGTCCTTGAGAAGTACCTACTACTGTGTAAGGTTTTGCTAACATATTATAATGTTACTGTTACTTAACTTTTAGCTTTTAAAAAGTGCTAGTTCAGCTTAATAGAAATATGCTGTTACAAAGATTTGTAAAGCACCGCCCAAGTATTGCTTTTGTTAACCCTGTAAGTCTTGCCTTATTGTAATAAATATAAAAGATCGCCTCACCCTTGAGGGGGGGCCATTTTGCCTTTTGCTGGCTTTATGGTCTTTGCTCTAGCAAATAAACAGCTGTCTTTCTTTACCCGCGTTGTCTGTCAGTCAAATTACAGCTAGACAACGGACCTTAGGGAGGTTTCTCCCACCACAGCATGAACCTGCTACACTGACAGACAATCAGCAGAAGAAAAGAAAATGGGAGATTACTGGGAGATCAAGACACCACAAAAGGTGGGAGGCATGCGGGGGATGGGGGGATGGGGGTCATGAATACCTGTTGCATGTTGGAAAAATCTGGGAATCAGGTAAATTATTGTGCTCTTAGTTTGACCCTAAGACCCAAGAACTGAACGCTCTGTACTGATTTTGATACACTATCATCTACCTGATTGACACTCTGTGCTTGCTTGCTTTCCTCCTCAGACCTGATGAAGGATGCCTTGCATTTGAAAGCTTATTTAACTTTACTCCAACCAGGCAGTTGGTCCAATAAAAGATACTGCCACCCAAAAAATCCTTGCCTCCCGTGTAACTCTTTGTCCACATGATGTGTCTGACCCTGAATCTGGGAAAGGAATCTGGGACCATGGTTTCAGACCAGACGGGGGAGCTCACACTTCACTAGTTTGGTCAGCTGAGCTCCCCACGCACACGAGTCCAGCCCCCTGCCCAAAACGGGTCACAGGATCCCAGCAAGATACGCATTCAGTTTGCTCTTGAAGGTGTTCAATGAAGGCGCTTGAACCACCTCCGGTGGCAGGCTGTTCCAGACCTTGGGGGCTCGGACAGTAAAGAAATTCTTCCTTATGTCCAGCCTGAAACGGTCTTGTAGTAGTTTATGACCGTTCGACCTAGTCGTCATCCCTTGGGGCACTCTGGTGAACAAACATTCCCCCAGATACTGGTGGTCACCCCTGATAAACTTATAGGTGGCCATCAGATCTCCCCTGAGCCTGCGCTTTTCCAGGCTAAAGAGCCCCAGGGCTCTCAGCCTGTCATCGTAGGGTCTGCTTCCCTGACCTCTGATCATGCGCATGGCTCTTCTCTCGACTCTCTCAAGCTTCTCCACATCCTTTTTGAATCGTGGAGCCCAAAACTGGACGCAGTACTCCAGCTGTGGCCTCACCAAGGCCGAGTACAAGGGGAGAATGACGTTCCGGGATTTGCTCGAGAAGCATCTATGAATGCAAGCCAGCGTTTTGGTTGCTTTACTAGCCACAGCATCGCACTGCAGGCTCATGTTCATCTTGTGGTCAATGATGACTCCCAAGTCTCTTTCTTCCTTAGTGCTAGCCAACATAGCACTGCCGAGCCTATAAGGATGCTGCGGGTTTTTCTTCCCAAGGTGGAAAACTTTGCATTTATCGGCGTTGAACACCATCAGATTCTCGTCCGCCCACTTGCTGAGCCTGTCCAGGTCAGCCTGGATCACCTGCCTGTCTTCAGGTGTGGATGCTCTGCCCCAAAGTTTGGTGTCATCGGCAAACTTGGCCAGTCCGCTTCTGAATCCAGTGTCCACATCATTAATGAAGATGTTGAACAATATGGGTCCAAGGACAGAGCCCTGGGGGACCCCACTGGTCACAGGACACCATGATGAGTGACTTCCATCAATTACTACCCTCTGGGTCTGACCACAGAGCCAATTTTCCAGCCAGTTCTTCCCACCCAGGCATGACGCCAGGTATGGCACCATCTCACAGTGGGCACCACTGTGCCTGAGTGAAGCTTGCTTTCCTGCTGTCCTCCTGCTGTGGTGCTCCAAGCCCGCAGGTGTACTGGTTGGGTACGTGGTGTTGGGAAGGCTCCTTGCTGCAGTTCTTCACCTGTTTCCCACGTCAGATCACCCTGGACAGCCCTTTCCCATCCACACCTGAGCTGGAGGCTTCTGCACAGGGTCCTGTGTGTATTTTGGGGTCCTGCTGCATCTGTGTTGGGAGGGAGAGCATCCACTTGGGTACCCAATGCTCCGGCTGTCTGGAGAGCGGTGTGGTGTTTCCCTGGTTATTTTGGTCTGTGGTGGGAGCCTGCTGGACTCCTTGCAGTGGTGAGTTGAGCCTCCAGGTTTTTCCTAAATGCTATAGAAGCCGGAAAAGTGTTCAATGCTTCCCCAAGTGTGGTGGGCTTGGGGAAAACTGCCAGATTTTTTGGCAGCTGGGAAAGCATCCAATCCTGTGTCAAGTGTCCCAGTTCAAGCTGCAGGTGCCTTTCTCTCCAGGCCTGCTCTTACGCTGTTCCAACCGGTCTTCGGGGCAATCGCGGTGGGGTCTTCAGTTTGGCATGGCACTGCCTGCCTTGATTGCAGCCAGGGCACCTGAGCTGCAGTGCCGAGGTGTGGTGGGTGGAGGCCTGTTACAAGGATACATGACTTCAATTACCCGGACATCTCGTGGGAGGATCGCTCAGCAAAACCTGAGTGGTCGCAGAGCTTCCTCTCGTGCGTGGATGACCTCTACCTGACTCAAGAAGTCTATGGGCCAACGAGAGGCAAAGCGCTGCTCGACCTGGTGCTGGCTACTGGGGAGGACCTAGTTGGCGACCTAGTGATTGATGGGAAGCTGGGTGACAGCGACCACGAGCTGATCACCTTCACCATCCGCCGAAAGGCTGGCAAGTCAGTCAGCAACACGCAAGTCCTTGACAAGCTCAGGAGGCTTGTCAGTGAGGCCCTAAGGGACTGTGACCACAGGGAGAGGGGAATTCAAGAAGAGTGGTTGCTCCTCAAGGGAGCGATCCTCAATGCACAAACTAAGTCTATTCCATCTCGGAGGAAAGGCAGCAAGAGGGCACAGCAGCCCCTCTGGCTCTCCAGGGACCTAGCAGACCTCCTGAGGCTAAAAAGAAAGGCCTACAAAGGATGGAGGATGGGAGTCACCTCCAAGGAGGATTATTCTGCACTGGTCCGGTCCTGTAGGGAGCAGACCAGGAAAGCCAAGGCTGCAACTGAACTCCAGCTAGCTTTGAGCATCAAGGACAATAAAAAGTCCTTTTTCAGATATGTGGGGAGCCGGAGGAAAACCAGGGGCAACGTTGGACCCCTGCTGAACCAGATGGGGCAACTGACAACTGATGCCCAGGAAAAAGCCAATCTGTTAAATAGGTACTTTGCGTCGGTCTTTCATCAGCCCCATGGGACGCCCGTGCCCGCTACAGGGCCGGGAAGTCCGGGTGAGGGTGATCCCCTGCCCTCCATTAATGCTGACTTTGTGAAGGAACATCTGGAGAAGCTGGATACCTTCAAGTCAGCCGGCCCTGACAATCTTCACCCCAGGGTACTCAAGGAGCTGGCGAGCATCATAGCCCAGCCTCTAGCACGGATCTTTGAAAACTCTTGGCGCTCTGGTGTAGTGCCCGAAGACTGGAAGAAGGCCAACGTGGTGCCTATCTTCAAGAAAGGGAGGAAAGTGGATCCGGCTAACTATAGGCCCATCAGCCTGACTTCTATCCCGGGGAAGATCTTAGAAAAGTTCATTAAGGAGGCCATCCTTAATGGACTGGCCAACACCAACATATTAAGGGATACCCAGCATGGGTTTGTTGCCGGTAGGTCTTGCTTGACCAATCTCATTTCCTTCTACGACCAGGTGACCTATCACCTGGACAAGGGAGATGAGATTGATGTCATATATCTTGACTTCAAAAAAGCCTTCGATCTGGTGTCCCATGATCGTCTCTTGGAGAAACTGGCCAATTGTCGCCTTGGGTCCCCCACGATCCACTGGCTGGAAAATTGGCTCCGGGGTCGGACCCAGAGGGTAGTAATTGATGGAAGTCACTCATCGTGCTGTCCTGTGACCAGTGGTGTCCCCCAGGGCTCTGTCCTTGGACCCATACTGTTCAACATCTTCATTAATGATGTGGACACTGGAGTCAGAAGCGGACTGGCCAAGTTCGCCGATGACACCAAACTTTGGGGCAAAGCATCCACACCAGAAGACAGGCGGGTGATCCAGGCTGACCTGGACAGGCTCAGCAAGTGGGCGGACGAGAATCTGATGATGTTCAACACCGATAAATGCAAGGTTCTCCACCTTGGGAAAAAAAACCCGCAGCATCCTTATAGGCTCGGCAGTGCTTTGTTGGCTAGCACTATGGAAGAAAGAGACTTGGGGGTCATCATTGACCACAAGATGAACATGAGCCTGCAATGCGATGCTGCCGCTAGTAAAGCGACCAAAACGCTGGCTTGCATCCATAGATGCTTCTCAAGCAAATCCCGGGACGTCATTCTCCCCCTGTACTCGGCCTTAGTGAGGCCGCAGCTGGAGTACTGCGTCCAGTTTTGGGCTCCACAATTCAAAAAGGATGTGGAGAAGCTTGAGAGAGTCCAGAGAAGAGCCACGCGCATGATCAGAGGTCAGGGAAGCAGACCCTACGATGACAGGCTGAGAGCCCTGGGGCTCTTTAGCCTGGAAAAGCGCAGGCTCAGGGGTGATCTGATGGCCACCTACAAGTTTATCAGGGGTGACCACCAGTATCTAGCGGAACGTTTGTTCACCAGAGCACCCCAAGGGATGACGAGGACGAATGGTCACAAACTACTACAAGATCGTTTCAGGCTGGACATAAGGAAGAATTTCTTTACTGTCCGAGCCCCCAAGGTCTGGAATAGCCTGCCACCGGAATTTGTTCAAGCGCCTTCATTGAACACCTTCAAGATGAAACTGGATGCTTATCTTGCTGGGATCCTATGACCCCAGCTGACGTCCTGCCCTTTGGGTGGGGGGATGGACTCGATGATCTTCCGAGGTCCCTTCCAGCCCTAATGCCTATGAAACTATGAAATGAGAGTGAGGGGGCCAATCTCACCATGAAGATTTCCTACGGCTTTGAATGTTACAAGCAATTGGGGACATGATGGGCAGGGGGTCGGAGGAGTGGTAAGGGATGGTTCAGCCTGCATATAGCCTGGTTACTTTATCTTCCCCAGAGTTATCTGACTGATGACCTGCAGTCATGAGCATTTTCCTTCCTCATAAAAGCTGCAGCCATCCACAAACATGTTTAGGCCCGTATGCACATCTGTGATCTGAGGACAAGGCAGAGAGACACTATTTCCAGGGAACGTGGAGTTTCCAGCTGGATATTTTGGAAGTCGTCCGTCATACATCAATGTAACAGTGGTGCACTGTGAAGTAGTTCAAAAGAGTGCCTTCTTTTCCAGACACATTTGTGACTCCTTCCAACAGCAGCGATGTGCAGGAGGCACTCAGGGGTGTGTGTGCATCCCCTGAGAGCGCTGGTGCATCCCCTGACAGCAGCATTTCCTGCATAGGTATGGGCGGGGGGGGCAGGCAAGAGCGCTGGTCTCCCCCTGACAGCACCAGCCAGGGTGTGGGGATGCCAAGAGAAGCGATGCCTGGTCATAGGCTGGCTGCTGGGGGGAAGTACCCCTCCTGACTCAGAAGGCGCCAGTCGACCATACTTCACTCAGAAGGATCAAAGCAGGACATACCAAGGTTAAGCCCTTTCGAAAATCTTGCCACCAGTCTGATGGCATTGGGCTGGACTGTCCAGTCCAGATCTGATGGTCCAGATCTAGGACAAGGGCACTCCATTTAAAGCCAGAAAGCTGAACAGGTGGAACATCAGAGCAATGCAGCAGTGGCTCATACCATGCTGCATGCTTTGTTGTTCACACTTGTGCATCCTCCTTGCCTTATAGCTCAGGTGTACTTGCAGCCTGCCTGGCTTATGGGCATGTTCAAAGGACATGGCTCCTTGTAGCCCAAAGAAGCCCTAAGGCCATAATGGCCCCTCAGTTGGAGTGTGCAGGCCCAATAAAATGAGACAAAAGAAGAGGCTGTGGAAACCTAGAAGGAACAGGAATCCACTTACATGCTCAGAGAGGCAGAATCACCAACGCTGGCATCCTGTGGGCCCATCCCGGATGAGGCAGGGGAGGATGGAGGGAGGGGAGGACAGGGGTGCTGGGGGAGGGGAGGAGTTCAGGTGTTCATCTCCTGGGGGCAATACAGCACGGGACAATCCAGGCGAGTCTGTGGGAGAAGGGGCAGAGTCAGGGAAAGCTCTCATTGGGGTACAGGCCAGGTGGTGCCGACCCAGTCTGCAACAGCTCCTCATAACTCCCTACGTGGTCTGTGGGCTCACCCCCCACTCTAAAGCATACGCTGCTTGCCACTGTGGGAGGCAGGAGCCTGGGGGAGACTGACCACGTCCCCAGGCACCAGCATCACCTGGCTGAGCTGGATTGTCCTGGCCCTGTGCTGCTTACAGCCCTCCATGCACTGGTGCCAGAGCACCCACCCATGTCCCAGGCCCTGCTCAGCGCAGCGCAGCGCCCAGGTCCCAGATCCAGGACAGGAGGAAAGTGGCTGAGAAATTGATGATCATGGACTCACTCGCAGCATCTGAGACTGTCACGTACCCCTTGTAGCCCTGGCAAACCTCACCAAACTTCATGCTGTCTGGGTTGGCATGCGGCAGGTGGGTCAGTGGAAGGAGAGAGCCCAGTGCTGGCTGCATCAGCGCTGCACGACCCATATCCTTCCTCTGCATGAGGCTGATCTCCATGCACATCCTTACTGACTCAATCCTGGCTTCCCTAACCTCCATCTCCTAGCAGTGCTGGCCTGTGATGAGCCCAGCATGCAGTGAGCCCTGCCAAATACCCAGGGGCTGTTGACATCTCCTTCCACCTCCCTCCCCAGCACACACGTCACTGGTCAGCAGACACCACCAGCAATGGGTTGACCACATCCAGCTGCAGCTCCACCTCCCCTGGAGGGCAGAGAGGGGCAAGGGCAGGGCTGGGCCAACACCATGGCCCCATCACCAGCTTGCCTGCACAGGGATGCCGGAGCTGGGCAGGGCCCGGAGTGCTTGCCTGGCACTGAGTCCCCGGTGCCCCTGCCGGGGCTGCTGAGCACGCTGTCGGGACACCCCGGCCCGTGTGCCCCAGCCTCTGGCTGCTCCTGACCCTGCAACTCCTCCCAGCACATGGCCCCGACAGCACAAACTGGAACTCCACAACACAACTAACCACCTACTTGAACCCCGGCATCCCCCGGGCCCTCCCCACACAGCGAGGGGCTGCCAGCGCCACCAACCCCTGCCAGCAGCACAGCCCAGCCACGGTGTGACTGCCCGCAACACAGCCCCTGCCCTTCTGCACCCTCCCATCCCTTCTGGGTCCCTGCAGAGGAAATGCACCTGGAAGGGCCTTGTGGCTCCTCAGGCTGAACATGCTGGACAGTGCCAGCCCTGGAGTGGGGCCCGTGGGAGCTGATGCCCCGACAGCTGAAGGAGCTGAGCTCCCAGGGCCTGCTGTGGAGCAGGGCAGGGCCCCGCAGAGCTGGAGGTGCACAGACAACCTGGAGCCCAGGGGTGACACCTGGCAGTGGCAGAGGAGCAGGGGCAGCCCTGGCAGCAGGGGAGCAGTGGCTGTGACCCCGGCACGCCGATGAAGCAGCAACACCCAGCGGTGATCCCCGCAGCAAAGCGCAGCAGCTCCACGCAGGCCTCCCCACCCCGCACTTGCTGCTGTGGCTGGTGCAGGTGGTAGAGCCCCCAGACGGCAGCCCGGGGTGAGTCTCCCTCCCCTTTGACGTGATGGTTGCTCCCCCGGGGCTGGTTTGCAAGTGGGGCTGCTTGCAAGTGGGGCAGTTGGGTCACTGTAGAGCACCCTCTGATAATTTTTGTTCCTGGGTTTGTGGGCAGGGGCTGGAGCCAGGCTTGGAAAGCTGGGGTTAAAGGCTAGGTTTGAACCTGGCCCTTGCTACTGCTTCCCTGTGCCTGGCAGAAGGTCCCACGGAGGAGAAACATCTTCAGGCTCCGAGTGAGATTCACAGGAGGAAACTCAAACTCCTTTGCGATCGCAGCCCAGGGGCAGACGAGGTCCCCTACAACAAGCCCCTGAGGAAGGCGCTCAGGGTGTGGAGGGCCCCGGCTGGCACACAGCATGGCAGGGTTACTCTGGGCATCCGTCCAGCTCCACAGCAGCTGCCGTCCTGGTGCTGGCTCTAAGCCCAGCAGGGCTGGGTCGATGCCCGCCTTGCAGGATAAAAGCTACTCAAACAAGTCAGGGGTTTTCGGGCCAGCTCCTCTGCCTGCAGGCCATGCACAGCACACCAGGCGTATGTGGTGGGAGAAAGCCTCTAGGCCAGATGCACAGCAGAGGATCCCCCTCCTCTGGGGTCTCCCCACTGAGGAGGAAGAGAGTTAGCATTAGGTCTCTGGTGAGAGCATCTGGCAGCCCCAGCCATGGCCAGACCTCGCGGCCATTACAAATAGGAGCTACAAGCTGCCTGTGCCTGGCCCAGGAGAGGCAGGCTCGTTCCCCTGCTGCTGGCTCAGTTTGATCTTTGGAGAGTTTTATGTGCTGTGTGTAGACGTGGGTTTATTCCTCCAAACAGTCAAGGCAAGAAGGTGTGAGAGACTGGGAAGTCCCGGTCCTCTTCTCTCGCCCTTTGGAGCAGCAATTCTCAACCCGCAGGTCGCAGCCCAAAAGTGGGTCACAAGAATATCTGAAAGAGTCACGAACAAATTTTAAAAATGAATCAAGGGTGTACTTGGTACATGGATGATGCCGAATTTTAGCTGATTTTAGATTTTAAACTGTACTGCAGAGCAACAAGGAAGTTTTTTTCACCTCCCTGCCTGCCATCTGACACCTCCAGGGAAGGATTTCTATCCGATCAACACGTGAAAGAGCCACTCAGCACAGCTCACAAAGACGCTGTCATGGACCCAGAGGGACAGCCTTCCATCCTCAGCTCCCTCTGTGCAAAAAGGAAGTTTATTTCCTACCTATGGGGACTTTTTACCATCTTGTACCATCTACACTTTTCCCAGAGCCTAACAAAGGCACTTTGATCCCAAAAACTTGCAGAAAAAGACAATTTTCTTGCCATTTTCCAGTTGGTCTAATAAAAGGTATCATTTTCGAACCAAGAGTTCTAGTTTTTTGTATGTCAAAAGTGAATGAACGAACTTTAAAAATGGTTTCTCTTTAAAGGAAAAAAATGTGTATAACCATGGCTTTTTCCCTACAGGACCAGCCTGCAAGGGGCTACTTGGGACCTCCAGGCCCCGCACCCCACTGTTCCACACACAGCGGGGCTGGGGTGTGGGGCAGGAAGCAGTGGGTCGGAAGTGAGGGGCAATGCATTGGGACGGGCCATCCATGTTTACAAGTGGGTCCTGGTGCAAAAAACTTTGAGAGCCATTGCTTTAGAGGACGGACAGCCAGCCAATCGGTGTTCTCCTGTCCAACCCGGGACCTGGTCAGGTCCCAGCACTGGGTGCTGCCTCTGTGAGCCAGAACGGACCCCAGGCAGGTCTCCTGCTCGCTGATCCCAAGCACAGCCCTGCCCTCTGGACCCCTCACATGCAGGACCTGACACTCCCGAGACCCTGCACCTCTCCAGACACCCCACACCCCAACCCCTGTGCTCTGAACCCTGCTTTCCCCTGGAGCCCCAGTGCCCCACAACCTTCCTGGCCCCAGATCCCCTGTGCCCTGGACCCACCGGCTGTGCCCCAGGCCTTGTCACACCCGGCACTGCACAGACACTGAGGACGAGACCAGAGCGCTCCTGCTATGAACAGACAAGGTGTGGGAGGGGGACTGAGGCCCAGGGAAGGGGAGGAACTTGCCCAAGGTTACTCAGCAGCTCAGTGGCAGAGCCAGGAGTTGAGCCCCGGGGTCCTGAGGCCTGGGGCTCCTGGCACTAGACCAAGGTGTGTGCAGAAGAGCTGGTGGTGCAAGGCCTTGTTTTGCTGGCTCGAAGGCTTGGGTGCTCACACCCCTCTGTGAAGAGAGACCCACGCCCCATCCTTTCTCTCTGATCCACGCTCCCCCTAATCCCGGGCAGCCTTAGGAGCCTGCCCAGCTCTGTCTCACCCCCACCCCCATGGGCTCAGGAAGTGGGAGCCCAGCTGTGCTCCTGCCATGGCCCCGATGGGGCTGTCCCACGGGGCTGGGGAAGCCGGGGGCTAATGCGAAGAGGTGTTATTTTTCAAAGGACAGTTGCAAGAGCAGCTCCTGGAGATTGGACCCTGTGCATCCCAGAGGCTTGGGCTTCTGCACGCAAGTCTCTGCTCAGGTGTCTCTCCCGCTGGGAGGGCACAGGAACCTCCTTTCCTCTCACTGTGCCCAGGTGACCCTGTTGCTCCAGACATCCCTGGGGCTTTTGTGTGGGATCATCGTCTGAGTTAAGGCTCTTGGCAGCGCACATGGTATTTTGGCTTTGGTGTTGGCTGTAAGGCATTTCTGCGCTCTGTGGCACAAAACGCCCCTTGTGATGTGTGTGTGCAGAGTGGCTGGGCACGTGTGACACAGTGCATGGCCTTGCTGGCAGGACTGTGATGCGACAGAGCCCGCACCGTGGCGGTTGTGTCTCAACAACGGTGCTGTGCTACCACTGAGACATCTTTCAGGGCCGTGGGAAGCTCACGTCTTGTGAGGAATGGGGCCTGCCTGTGCCTTCGTGGTGGTGGGAGCCTGTGAGAGCAGCAAGTTTTGGTGGGAGAGATTGTGCTGGTTAGGAGTAGAAATGAAGACGTCTTTCCTAGCCCCATGCCCACGTTGGCTTCTTGCTTCCCAAAGGCCTTGGTGTGCAGTCAGAAAGTGTATTGGAGCTCCTGAGATGTCACCTTGGATTTTGGGACTGGTGTCGGGTCCTGTGCATGTCTCTGTTTGTGTGACAGGAAGTGTGAACCCAGGGATTCGTGGCTCCACAACTCCCCTGTGGCTGCGTGTGGGCAGCGGGCTGAGCAGCACTGTGCCCGTGCGTGTCCTTGCTGGGGGACTGTGATGTGGCAGCCTGCGCTGTGGCTGTTGTGCCTCAGCCATCTCGCTAGGACAGTGCTGCACGCTGATGCTCCTGCCAGCACCCCTGTAGTAAGATGCTTTCTGGAGAATGGCTCCTGTGTCTTCACATGGCCAAAGCTCATGGACGCTGCAGCCCACGGCTCTGCAGTTCCCTCAGCCGGCTCCTCGAGTGCTCCCGGGGAGTCTCCTCTGCCCTGGCTGGCTGAGGGAGGGCAGAGTAAAGTCTAGGTGAGGGCACGGGGTGCGGGACCGGCACCATAAAGTCCGCTTGTCCTGCACAGGGGCTGCTGTGCTGTTGGAGACTACCGGCGCTGTGCCCCTCTCATCTGGAAAAGAAGAAAACCCCTCTCCTCGGAAAGAAGGAGCTCCCGGGGTGGGGATGCCAGCCCCCGAGCAGGGCAGGGGCTGAGCTGAGGCAGGGTCTCTAAGGCAGAGGTTATCCACTTTGAGGACACGCCATGGAAGGGATCCTCTTCTCAAAGCAGCGGGCCTCCATCCCCTCCACCGTGTTTGTGGCGCTTCCTCGGACTTGACGTTCCTCTGCCCTGAGCTCTGGGGACTGGTGTCCTGCATCGGGGGACAACCACACACCCACTCCCTGCCGTGAGGTCCCCACTCCCTGTTCTGAGCCCGGCTGAATTTTGAACGACATGTTCATGATTTACTTTGTAGAGAAACTTGTCCTCGTTGGGGATGCCAAGGGGCATGGAAAATTATCCACAAGCACACAACAGTGCCCCACTTCCTGTTTCATTCCTAATGCAATTGTGCCTTTGCCCTACACTCGAGCCCCTCCCAGCCAGTCAGCCTGGGTCTGGCCTGTTACAACCTGCCAGGGGAAACTCCAGAAGTGCTTTTTGGAGGGTTTTAATGTCTCAGCAGTCACAGTGCACATTGCGTTTGGAAGTGTGCCCATGCTCGAAGATGCCTTCAGGCCTGTGTCACCTGAGGGCCATCCCTTGGGCACGGTGGTGACGTGGGGCAGGCAACAAAGCAAAAATGGTTTTGCCTTCCTCTCTAGTAGGGTCATGGCCTCTGTCTGGGATCTATCGACTGTTTTGGGTTGTTTTTTTTAAGGAAAATTGTTCGTGTCCGAAGTCAAATCAGCCAAATCAATTCCCAACCCGTGAGTCATTCAAGACCCACACGTGGCCCTGATACCAGCAAGGATCCTCCACCCCTGCCTGGGGCTTCACATACTTCCAGATCCTTTGGCGGGCATCCTACGTGCAGGCTCAAGCCTAGAGGCTTGGGGTTCGGATGGCCCCATATGGCTGCAGGAGCAAGCTCGGGAGGAGTCTCCCATTTCCATCAAGTCAGTGTGTAGCCGAGATCCTCCCGCTGGAAGTCACAGTGGGAGGCTAACTACGAGGCTGTCCTAGGAAGTCCTGTCTGCAAGGAGACAAAAGTGCAACCCTCCACTACACAGCGCCATTTTAATTGTACTACCTTGGTCAGGGTCCTGCCCCTGCCACGCTCAAGGTTTTCCCTTGCCAGTAGGAAAGCTCCTCGGTGGTCATGGTATTTCCCTGCCAGGTAAGTTTTATTGAATGTTTTGTGTTTCCAGCCAAAGGAGCCAAATCGATTGCAAATCCGTGAGTCATTCAAGAACCACGTGTGGCCCTGCTACCAGCAAGGATCCTCCACCCCACTGGGGCTTCAGACGCTTTGAAATCCTTTGTCAGACATCCTACTTGCAGGCCCAAGCCTTGCATGAGGGCAAGGCTACTGAAGATGAAGAACAAAACTTGTCCTGGCCCTAACCTGCCAGGGTACAACACCCTTTCTCTGCTGGGACCGTTGTGCTGAACCCATGGCAAGCTTTACATACTAGCTGCTGCGTCCGTGATGTACGTATAGTGGTGTCAGAGACCCTTATCCTTGGAGATGGAGCAGGTGCATCCGTTCCTGGGCCACCAACTGGGGATTGTGGGGGAGAAGAAGCTCAGACAATACCGAGTTTTCATCTCTACATTTCTTATATATTTGCTTCTATTTTATTTAGCCAATGATTTATAAAAGGCTTATGTAATTTGTGGCACCGCATACAAAAACTCAAATCGCCCTGCAGTTCTCCTCTAGGATGAGGCTGGCCTAGCTTAGTATACCTGTGTTGGAGACAGGCTAAGAGGGTATTTCTGTGCTCTTCTGCAGCCCTAGACTACCACAGATCAGAGTCTTTTAAGTCTTCGCTGAGACTCCACGAACAGGCTTACAAGTGTCTCCAGTCACCACCGATCTGCCCTAAACAGTGCCCTGCCTTAAACGCTTGACTTCCCCCATCGATCTAATCAGAAGTTGATTCCTAGAATAATAAAAGCATAAATCGCCATACAGCCCACCTCCTAGCATTTACAAGTGATTTTTTTGGCTCTATCTTGTCTCTTTACACATGCACACACATTTAGGACATTTTTACACGTGCTCTGGGTTGGGGGAGGAGTGCTTTAATGAAAGTGGCTCCGAGAGCCGCTCTAATTCAAGCACCCGGAGCCTCTCGTGTACCAGCGTCCCGGTGCTATTTTGAAGAGGGGCTCCACATGCTCCTTGAGTGATCTTTAATGAGTGTTTCCCCGCCACCATTTTAAAGCGTCAATTAATCAAGTCTGCTCCGACACCCTGTAATTACAGTGGAGCAGTGTCCTGGCTCACGTACAGTCACCCTTAGCGACTTAAGTCCTACCATTTAAAACTCCTCCTCATGGCCAGCTGATGCAATCCCCATGATGTACTCCTTATTGGTTTTTTTTTTTTTTTTAATTAAAAAAACGAGCTTTTGCACAGGATAATGGGTGGTTTTTGGTTCTGTTTGTGCAAAGTATAGACACGTCATGCAAGCTACTCCCAATTAGCTCTGTCAGTGCACCTGTTGCTAATTTGCAATACCTCTGACATTTCAGTTGAGTGAAGGTCATTGAGTGGCCTGTAGTTACCCGGGTCCTCCCTCCTGCCCTTCTTGTGGATGGGCGCAACTCTGGCCCTCGTCCAGTCCTCAGGGACTTCTCCAGAGCGCCACGAGTTGTGGAAGAGTTTCGCCAAGGGTTCCTCAGTGACTTTGGCCAGCTCCTTCAGCACTCTTGGATGAAGATCATCTGGTCCCACTGACTTGTACATGTCTAATTTTTTTAATTGATTGTATATCAATTCTACGGCAATAGCAGGAAGGCAGTTATTCTACCGTGCTCATCCTGTACTCTACCTGGCGTTGTTTTCCCCTTGGTCCAGCGAAAGACCGAGGTGAAGTAGTTTCATAGTTTCATAGTCAGTAGGGTTGGAAGGGACCCCTGCCATGGAGAAAGTTCAGCTTTCTCCTGGGTGCCAGTAACCAGCTCTCCTGAGGTGCTGAGCAATGGCAACACACTCCCATTCGTTTTCTTCCTGTTCGCTATGTACCTAAAGAAGGACTTCTTGTTGTCCGTGATTTCTGTTGCTAATCTAAGTTTGGTCGCCACTTTAGCCTTTCTTATCTGTTCCCTGCAAATGCAGGCCGTCGTTGTATCGTCCTCCTTGGGGCCTGGCCCGAGCTTCCATTCTTTGTACGCCTCTTTCTGCTTTCTTAAGAGGGCCGTGACTTCCCTGTTTAGCCAAGAGGCCTTCCCAGCTCTTCTGTTACCTTTTCTCCACATGGGAATGGACTCCCTTTGTGCTTCCCTACTTGTTGATTGAAAAATGTATGCCCCAGAGAACTTATGCTCTAAATCGGACATACAGGCTGTTTGCAGATGTGCGGGAAGCGGGGTGGAACAGCGCTTTACTTTGAACTCTGCGCGCTCCTGTGTTAAGCCCGGCACAGGCCTAGAAGAAGCATTGCATTAGTTGCAGTTGGCTTTCCCAATGTCTGTATAGAGCAGATGCATTAGGGAGACTTTTTGGCACTTTTATCTTATTGCTGATTGAATCAGCTGTTAGAGAAAAGTGCTAAAAACCCCTGGTGAAGTGCCTGAGCTGTACAGATGCTGTAGAGCTGGGTTGAAGTAATGAGTGGCTGCTCCCAGTAAAATGTGTTTTTGTTTTGTGTTTTCCCCCACATCTGTCAGCACCCATACAGCTCAGGCAGCAGGACTTGCAACTAATTTCAATTGGCCTCTGCTCAGTGAAAGGAAAAGAGCTCCTATATAATAAGGCAGTACCAAATCCATTCTCTGGTGAAATAGCCATCAATTCTGCAATGAAATGTATCCTTCATATGCACAGGGGAAAGTCTAGAGTTAGTAATCTAAAATGTGGCAGCTGTTGCTCAGTGCTGTATAAAAGCAAGGGATTAATTGTAATGGAGATCTTTTGAAAGAGGTGTTACAGCATCCCCCCAAGCAGTGTTGTCTGGAGCTTTACCTGCAGCTCGCACAACTACTAACCCACCTCTTAAGGCTCTCCCATGGCTGGGTGTGGGGAGTGCTGCAGGCTGCGTGCTAAAAGGGGGTCATATCTCATGCATTTGCTACCAAGTAAGGTGGTTTGCTCCTCTCTTGATGCTTCCCTTGGCACTTACTGGTTGGAGAGTCAGCGGTTCCAGAAGAGAAACTAGTGGAGGCCCCCGACCTCATCATTATCGGCTGTGAAACTTTTCAGTAGGGATATGGAGGGGTTACTACACAGCTCCAGCCCCCAAGCTTAAGAATTGCCCAGGGGTGGTCTTTGCCTCAGCTCCGTTTTTTTCTTGCGAGTGGGTAACTTCTCTATCCACACTACCGCCACTTAATGTCTTGGAAGAAACCCACTCCTTGGAGTTTGTTAATTGAGCAGCGAATTCTGCCAAATTGATTGCATTTGAACCATGGGAAGAAATAATTAATTGCTCATTAGTCTACAAACACATAGATCAAATTTGCTAAAACCAGACCTTTTCTGGTCTGAAGTGAACGTGTTCACCTGGAGAAAAGCATTCTGCCTGCCTGAGGTTTTGCCCGACTGGGCTATATGAGAGGGACTCTAGACTCAGGGTGGTGGGGACGGGCAAAGGGGCAGAAAACTCTGTGCTTGTCTTGGTACTTGTGTGTGCAGGGTTTTTGGTTGTGCTATTTTTGCTGGGGGGACGGGACACAGGCCCCAGAGCGACACTTGCAAGATTCTTCCCGCACTGAGACTTCACCGAGGTGCGTGTTGTAGCTGAAAGGTCATTTGGGCCCAACTTGCCACTTGTCTTCATTTGTGGGATGAGAGAGTTTTGCTCAGGTGAACTGCAGCCTGGCTGACCTGTGCACCTTACCTGCTCTTGCTTTGCCAGCTCGAAGTCAGAGACCACCTCTTTCTTGGTATTAACTTGGAAAAACTTCATTGGTAGTGCATTTAAAGAAACATTAACGGCTTCTGAGTGGGGAGGGGTGCTGAGGTAGGATTATTAACCCCTAAAACCATGTATGACATAACTTTTCTCCTTCTTTTTCTCTTTAGGGCCTGGTTCAGCTTCCTTTAAACTTCACAAGAAAACTCATTACTTTCTGGCAGGTGCACAGTTCGGTTTTTATTAAAAGCTTTAGTAATACCAGCTCCTAAGAGGCAGGATCCTGAGGGTCTGCTAGGGAAACGTTGGGTCCCCGTATCAACAGTGGGGTCAGTATTTAGTACCAATAACTTATCAAATGAATTAAGCTGTGCTCAGAGGAACAAGTTGGTGGATATATTTATTGCTTTTGCCAGGGGTTTTCAATGGGGGTTACATGTACCCCTGGGGGTACTTGGGATGGCCTCAGGGTTGTTTTTCTTCCCCTCCTCTTCTCTTCTTCCTCTCAGGCTCCAGCGGTGTCACTTTAGGTTACTGTATTACCGCAGTTCAAACCTGGGTGAGGGCAGGGGACAAGTATGGTTAAGTACTTCTGAAAATCAGGCCTTCAGAGTTGCTCGTCCGGGCTCCAGTTCCTCTCTCAGTCTCAGTTGCGGTGGTTTCCTGCTCTCGGTTGAAACGGGCAGGTCCAAGCTAAAAGTGACGATGTCAATGATGGCTCCTCCTTGCTCATCTGATCAGCTCGTTGTTCCTCTGAGCCTGGCAGATCCCACCGAGCGGAGAGAGACCCGGCTGAGCAGGTTTCAGTCGCTGTGCAAGTGTGCTGGAAGCTCTGGGGACTCTCTCGGTGTCCCCAAGGGCATGATCTGAATGTGGAGAGACCAGAGCAGGTGACAACAAGAGTGTGATTTGCCATGTAGAGTCCTTGGCAGATGGTGATGTGAGAAGGAAGAAACTCATTTTTTCTCCTTGGAGTCCGGCTTGAGTTTGCAAGGTCGGCAGTGAGAGGAAAGCTTGTTTGAATGAAGTATGTGTGATTCAGAAGGCATTGAGACAGTTATTGGGTGTTCCCATGGTTGGGAAAGGTGCATTTTAAATTCTTATCATGAAATGTTCTGGGATTAAAACAAATGCAAGAAGATCTTCCACGTGCAGGTTTCTTGCCTCGTGTGCTGTGTCTGAGATTTGGAAACGCATGCATGCATCTCCTTCCCCTTCCTCACCCCCTCCCTCCTGCGTGCACACAGTAGGTTGCAATATTTCCTTTATACGCTTACCTGGCAGGGGAAATATAATGACACCAAGGTGGTTTTCCTAGTGGCTGGGGACAACCACGAACATGGCAGGGGGCTAGTACCCCAACCCAGGTAATGCATCGTTAGCCCCCAACTTTCTCTTCCAGTGGGAAGGTCTCGGCTATATGCCAACTTGTGGAACTGGGAGACTCCTCCCTAGCTTGCTTCTGTAGCCACACAGCCAAAAGCAAGGAAAATGTTGGGGCATCCAAACCCTAACCCTTGGGCTTGGGCCTGTACGTAGGATGCCCGCCAAAGGATCTGGAAGCATCTGAAGCCCCAGGCGGGGGTGGAGGATGCCTGCCGGTAGCAGGACCACATGTGGGTCTTGAATGACTATGGATTTGGAATTGATTTGGCTCATTTGACTAGGGGGACAGAACATTTTCCTTTAAAAATAAAACCAAAAAGCCTACCACCAATGTGTCCTGGGAGCCTCTAAAGCAGTGGTTCTCAGCGGTTGTTGTACCAGGGCCCATTTGTAAACATTGATGGCCAGTGCCCACCCAGTGCCCCTCACGCCCGCCCCGCCGCCCCCCGCCCCAGTGTGTGGGACAGGGGGTGAGCAGCCCCTCGCAGGCTGCAATGCTGCCGCCTCCCACACATTTCTCCTTTTAAAGGAGAATCCATTTTTAAGGTTTGTGAAGCTTTTATATATTCTTGTGACCCAGGGGTTGCAAAATGCTGGACTAGACCTCCTGAGGTCCCTTCCAGCCCCAATTTTCTGATTCTATGACGACAGCATCCAAACACTTCTGGCATCTGAAGACCCGTGACCTCTCCACTCGGGCACAGGAACCGGCACAGAAATGGATTCTCGGCTGACAGCCACCCGCCCTCTGCAAGGCTCCCGGCACCCAGCAGAAAGTGCCTGCTGCACAGCAAGCTACTACCAAGACCACCAGGCGGTTTCAGAAACCAAGGTAAGTTCTGTCTTTGATAGCACCACGGGAGGGGTGCACCGCTCCTGGTAGCACAGCAGTACCAGGCGATGCATGGAGGGGCTGGAGCAAGCTCCGGTTCCACCTCCCAGGACCAAAAATCTGCTCAGCACACAGCCTCCTATGGAGGACGTCTCAGTTATTACAGCTGATAAGAACAGGCACTTTTTCGGGTGAAAATATATGTCCATATATATTTAAAGTTATATATATCTACACAGTTTCATAGTTTCTAGGGTCGGAAGTGACCTGAAACAGATCATTGAGTCCGACCCCCTTCCCTGGGCAGGACCGAGTGCTGGGATCATAATACCCGAGCCAGCTATCTATCCAACATCCTATGAAGACCCCCAAGGTAGGGAAGAACACCACTGCCCTTGGGAGCCCTTTCCAGAGCCTGGCAGCCCTGACCGTAAAGTAATGCCTCCTCATATCAAGCCTGAACCTGCTCTCAATCTGTGGCCGTTACTCCTTGTTTTCCCAGGTGGTGCCTGGGGGAACAGAGCCTCACCCATTTTCCACTGGTCCCCCCGGTGAGTTTATAGATGGCCACCAGATCCCCTCTCAGTCTTCTCTTGTGGAGGCTGAATAGATTCAGGCCCTTTAGTCTATCTTTGTAGGGCCTGCCATGCTGCCTTCTGACCATGCGACTGGCCCCTCTCAATGTTGGTCACATCCCTCTTGAAGTGTGGTGCCCAGAACTGGACGCAGTACTCCAACGCTGCATAGAGGGGGAGGATCACCTCCTTGGACCTGCTTGCGATGCATCTGTAGTTTCACGACAAGGTGCGATTATCCTTATTCACTGCTTCCTCACACTGGCAGCTCAGGTCCAGCCTGGAGTCAACGCTGACTCCAAGATCCCTCCCTGCCACCGTGTTGACAAGAGGGGTATTCCCCAGCCCATAGGCATGCTGCTGGTTCCTTCTCCCTAGAAACAGCCCCTTGCACTTGTCAGCATTGACTTCCACCCTACTCTCATCCGCCCACTGCCGTAACCTGTCCAGGTCCAGCTGGATTCTGTCCCTCCCCTCCAGCATGCCCACCTCACCCCACAGAAGTCACTAACAACAAGGATGGGATTTGAACCCATGAGTGCAGAACACAATGGAGTAGCAGTCTATCACCTTAACCACTCAGCCACCTTATCACACTGCTTACCAATAACACCATAAAAGAAAAATCCTTTCCCGTTACAAAAAACCATACCTGCGCACCTGTACAAAGCCTGCTGGCCACCCGAACCCGTTATAATATCCGCATCACGTGCAAAACACACAAACCAACTCAGTCCATCCTGGCCCCTCAGACCAGGCCACATTTCCTTTCCACCCCTGCCCCGCTTGTGGGGTTACATACTCAGTTCAAGTGCCCTCTCCGTCGCTGTCGCTCCAGCTCCCGCTCATCCCAATAAAGCTGGTGAAACTGTGTCCTTGACTTAGCAGAATGAATCTCTCTGAATTCCTGGGAAGTTTCTGCCTTTGTAAATGACATGTCTTCTAATGATTTCCAAATGTCTTTCGGTTTTACTAGACAAACAAATGCAGTATTCTGCTGAAATGGGCTGAGCCTCTGGGGCTGCGTTTACAGAGATATGGCAGTACAAAGTAGCACCAGCTAAGTTTTCGATGGTGCCTGAATAGGTTAAGTGCATCATTCTGCTTGGCATCAAGGAAGTTAGGTGCTTCACCTGTGCAGATGCACTTGCATGTGGTCCATGCTTGTCGGACCTTTTGCAAAACTAGCCCTGCAGGTAGCAGTGTTGGTGAAAGGTCTTGGGCCATTCCTGTAGTATTGAAGTGGCTGAGTCAGGTGCAGGGATCATGAAAAGGGTTGGCCCTCACCAAACCTCTGTTCATCAAAACATTGGGGGTTGGGTAGGAAGAGCAGGTTCAGTCAGGGATTTAATGTTATTCATGTGTGTGGCCCCTCTTATTCCCTTATTGCTTCTTTGAGACCAGGCTTTGGACTTAGCAGCCAATGGATCCCCCCTGCAGCGATTCATGGTGCAATTGTTTGTCTCTTTTCTCTTTCTTCCTCAGGCGGGCTGGAGAGGTGCTCTCAAATGCAGCCCAAGCTGATCTTCTCAGTTGAAGCAGTCATTTACAATGGCAAAGCGCATAACCGCTTGGGGAAACTACAGAGCGTGCTCAAAGGTATTTCACTACATCGCACATGAACTCTCGCAGAGCTTGTTAGAAACCTGAAGGGTAAAACAAGAGGAAATGGAGTCCGGATTTGGCAACATTACTGAACCCTGAAGATCACAGTCCACTTGAGACCTAAGTACCCGCGCAGCGGGATCCTGCAGGGTTTGGGGCGCAGGCTTGGAGCCCAGCATAGAGCTGACCTCTGGGTCCCTCCTCATCTTCTGGACTCATATCCTCTCCACGCAGCGAAGGAGAAGGGAACTCGCTGTGGGAGGAACGTGTTATATGTGTTTCTACTGGCCAGGCAGGTGACTAGAGATGTTCACTTGGCCAAAATCCACTCTTGCTTAAACCCAGGAAGCCTGAGGCTGTCTGGGGTTGTGTGGGCTCACCTGACAGCAAAGCATGGCCCATTGGAGAGATGATGATCAAGCACCTGGTTACATTAAGCTGGCACAGTTTGGCACTGGTCCATGGACAAGCTGATAGATGAGAGAAGAGAAAAGACAGCTATTTCCATTACCCGGGCATGACATTACACAGGCCCACCAAGCAGAAAAGGGCTTTTGTTTGTCAATCACAAATGAAACGAAAAGCAAGTTTCATACTTTGCTTCTCCCTCCTCTTCCCTCCCAGGACTTCCCGGTTTAACAAAAGTGGTGGTGATTGCGTTCGCCTCCTCAAGGGGAACGATTAATATTTCTAAAACTCCCACCCGGTAACTGCATGAAGTCAGCGTCTTTGAGCAGCTGTTCCCCCGTTTCAAATGGGGACGGGCTGGAGCCAGAAGCCTGGCAAGACTTTTCCAATGTCTGTCGCCTTGACTTCTGCCCCACGTCATCTCGGCTCTGGACACTTGTGCTGCAGGTTTATTCCAGTGTTAGGGTCCCTGTCGGGGTCCTGACACCTGCTTGGACAGTGCCTAGCACTAAGCAGGGTTGTCCCCTCTCCCATGAGTGCTGGCATGAAGGATGTGTGTCCATACTTCACAATATACCATGAGATGTTGTCCCCTTAACTGTGTGGGATAATCTTGTTAGGTTGCTCTCAACATACAAAGCATGTTTTATGGCTCAATTGTTTTTTTCTGGTAGCTTTTCAGTTGACTAAACCTGAACGAAGTGCAGAACTTGAATCTTTCATTTAGTTTTCTGTATGTAGGTCATAGCATAGGTTTTGCTCATCCATTTCTTATGCCAATCATTTGTAAGGGTTCAGCTCCTGTTCCCGTCAACACACCTGGAAGTCGGATGAAATTGGGAGACTTGCTCTGAAGGTGTGAGTGGACGCAGAACTGGTGCCCTGGCCTCTACCGGAGCTGTTAATGCGGGTGGTTGGCAGGATCAGGTTCAATTTTGATTGAAAGGAAGCCCCTGCTCTGTTTAGTCAGGTGTACCTTTTTGTTCCCTCCTGTGCCAACACAGTGTTTGGGCCATTTAATTTTCAACATGGTTTGGGGAGCTATATTGCTTTAGTTTAAAGAAATGAAAACCCGATTGTCTGTTCAACAGAGCTGAACCCATAGTAGAGCACCCAGGGAGTGAGCGTGTGTCGAGTCCTTTGTGGGGACACAAATAAGCTCTTGTATCGTGCTTACATCGTCCCCTTGTACTTCAGTAAGCTCTTATATTGTGCTTACTTTAGGGGAAGCCCACTCTTGACATGCATGAAGTTAAATGAGCAAGCCACTGAACTGCTTTCTTTCATGGCAATGCTTCTTATCTCCCTGGTTGTAGCGGCACAGCGAGTAGTTCTCCAAAGAGATGGAAGGAGTTTGCTTTTAAACTAATTTTCCTGTCATTTCAACTTGTCAGCGCTGGATTTAACTACTGCTACTTTGTGTGAGTCTGTCGTCCCCTCTCTCCTTTCCCCTGAAATAGGTGGCAGTATCTTTCTCTAATATATCTCCTTCACTCTGAGCAACAGGGCTGGGTGGTGTTGAACATCTCAGGGAAAAGGCTGCAATAATTTACTGGCTTTTAACACCTGTGGAGGATAATAAAGGCCCTAAGTGCTTGTTCTCTGCTCCCCTGGGTGGGAAGGACAGGAAGACTTGCACCGAGGTGACTCCTTTGGTCCCACCCTGCTCCGAAACCCCTCCTGTCCATCACCAACAGGGGCTCATCCACGGGTATCATGCTCTTCATGGGAATGGCCTTGGGAAGGGAATCCCACCTGGGCAGCAGAAAATGAAAGTAATTCCCAAGCTGCGCAGGGTTTAGAGGGTCAGGCTGGAGCAAAAAGGCCAGCGAGGTGAAGAAGGGTGCATGATAAAACACTGAGAGGTGAGACCTGCGGCGTGCAGGGAAGAGAAATCCCATTATTGTGGAGCTTTGTTCCTTCCTGGTGACTGTCCAGGCAGCTGCTCAGCTTGCTGCCAAGTGCCCCCCCAGCCCCAAGATCCCTCTAAGTCCTGGGGCCGTCTAAGCCGCGCCAGGGGAAAGGCCAGACTGAGAATGGGATGACAAGGTGTGTGGGGAGCACGGTGCTCACTTTGTGTTCCCATGAGCTGCTCCACCACAACCTATTGTGAAGTGAGTACTTCTTGAGGGAGGATGACTATTATGTGGGTTAGTCTAGTGTGTGAGTGGCAGGTGCAGCTGCACTGGCCTGCTGCAAGCATTTCCCCACTTGACTGGAGCCCAGAGCCCCCGAAGCATGCACATGGCCAGGGTCTCACGGTGCGCACAGTTGCCCAGCTTCCACCATGTGACAACTTGGCTCCTGGTGAGGTCAATGGCAAGACACAAGTTGAGGTCAGCAGAGGGAGAATCAGGTCATTAGTGCTTCAGCCATAATTTATAGGGGTCACTAGCAACAAGGACGGGATTTGAACCCACGCATACAGAACACAAGGGATTAGCAGCCCATCGCCTTAACCACTCGCCGACTTGTCATGGTTTATCGGGAAGTTATTTTTTTTCCAGAACCCAGCCAAAGGTTAGTTGAAGTTTGGTGACTAATTAAAAATACAAGAGATAATGAAATGACAGCAAAAGTGTATTGAATTACTGTTGATTGTAGTAGACCTTTAATGCAGCTTGATGCTCCTATTGATCTCTGTATAGTCATTGATAGAAAATGGTTTGCTTTTTTAATTTTAACTTTATAACTTAAATTAACCTATGGTGCAACTTGTGTTTAGTTCATACATTTCCTCTGCATGCCTCTTGTGTCTTGTACTGAAACAACACACATGAATACTTTGTTCCATACTCTGCCACAGACTGCCTTGGTGACCTTGGGCACATCATTTTGTCCCTCTGTGCCTTAGCGCTCTGACCGTATGTGGGAATGATCCTTCTCTAACTTACAGGCAAGTTGTGAAGATATCTCCACCGTAGTCTGTAAGGCACGTGGATGCAATGATAATGGGAGTCAGATGAGTTCCTAATATACAAAAGATAAAATAGTAAGCCTTCTGTCCCCAGACTTCTACTTAAACTGAGTTTTTTCCAAGTTCATAGTCAATGGCTGGACTCCTCATTTAACATTTCATTCCAGTGTCCAAGCTCTGTATTAGTCAAGTATAAACTAGAATAAAAGAGCAAAAAAAGCTGAGTTTGAACCAGTGGGATGTCATCCTGATGCAGGTGTCTAAATAAGATGCTCATTTGAGATTCAATTCTTGCAAAGCCCGTACTACACTTACATACTCCAAGTAGTCTCAGTAAGCTTGCGAACACTATTTTTGCATGATATGGACTTGAATTCTGCTTTTAAGCTCCAGGTTGATGAACACCGCGTGTAGCGAGATGGCAGCATTGTGATACCTCAGGGCACGGCAGCAGTGGCAAGTAAAATCTAGCCACGGCTCTTGAGGGAAGCTAAGGGAAAAGCAGGTTTGTTCATATATGTCAGTAATTTTTCTTCCCACAAAGCATGTGCCATTTCTGTCCCTCTTCCATATTATTGTCAGTTTTTACCTGTCATGTATTTCCTTTCCACAAGGAAAGCCCAGGGAGGAATAGGACCCCTACTAAATGGGCAGAAACAATTGGTGACGGAGGGGGGGACAAGGCTGAACTCCTCAATGAGTTCTTTGCCTCAGTGCTCCTAAGTGAGGGGCATGACAAGTCTCTCACTGGGACTGTAGAGAGGCAGCAGCAAGGTGCCAGACTGCCATGTGTAGACCCTGAGATGGTGCAGAGTTGCTTGGAAGAACTGGATGCCTTTAAGTCGTCAGGCCCGGATGAGCTCCATCCGAGGGTGCTGAAGGCACTGGCCGACGTCATTGCAGAGCCACTGGCGGGAATATTTGAACACTCAAGGTGCACGGGCCAGGTCCTGGAGGACTGGAAAAGGGCCAATGTGGTCCCCATTTTTAAGAAGGGGAGGAAGGAGGACCCGGGCAACTATAGGCCAGTCAGTCTCACCTCCATCCTTGGCAAAGTTTTTGAAAAAATTATCAAGGCTCACATTTGCGAGAGCCCAGCAGGAAAAATTATGCTGAGGGGAAACCATCATAGATTCGTAGGAGGTAGATCATGCCTGGCTAATCTAGTCTCTTTTTATGACCAGGTTACAAAACGCCTGGACACAGGAGGAGGGGTGGATGTCGTATACTTAGACTTCAGGAAGGCCTTCAATACGGTATCCCACCCCATACTGGTGAACAAGTTAAGAGGCTGTGACTTGGATGACTACACAGTCCAGTGGGTGGCGAATTGGCTAGAGGGTCACACTGAGAGAGTTATAGTGGATGGGTCGGTATCGACCTGGAAGGGTGTGGGCAGTGGGGTCCCGCAGGGCTCGGTCCTTGGACCGATACTCTTCAATGTCTTCATCAGCGACTTGGACAAGGGAGTGAAGTGTACTCTGTCCAAATTTGCGGATGACACAAAATTGTGGGGAGAAGTGGACACACCAGAGGGCAGGGAACAGCTACAAGCAGATCTAGACAGGTTGGACAAGTGGGCAGAAAACAACAGAATGCAATTCAACAAGGAGAAATGCAAGGTGCTGCACCTAGGGAGGAAAAATGTCCAGCACACCTACAGCCTAGGGAATGACCTGCTGGGTGGCACGGAAGCGGAAAAGGATCTTGGAGTCCTAGCGGACTCCAAGATGAACATGAGTCGGCATTGTGACGAAGCCATCAGAAAAGCCAATGGCACTTTATCGTGCATCAGCAGATGCATGACAAACAGATCCAAGGAGGTGATACTGCCCCTCTATCAGGCGCTGGTCAGACCGCAGTTGGAGTACTGCGTGCAATTCTGGGTGCTGCAATTCAAGAGGGATGCGGATAACCTGGAGAGGGTCCAGAGAAGGGCCACTCATATGGTTAAGGGCTTGCAGTCCAAGCCCTATGAGGAGAGACTGGGGCACCTGGACCTCTTCAGCCTCCGCAAGAGAAGGTTGAGAGGCGACCTTGTGGCTGCCTATAAGTTCATCACGGGGGCACAGAAGGGAATTGGTGAGGTTTTATTCACCAAGGTGCCCCCGGGGGTTACAAGAAATAATGGCCACAAGCTATTATATATAGACTGGACATTAGAAAGAACTTCACAGTTAGAGTGGCCGAGGTCTGGAACGGGCTCCCAAGGGAGGTGGTGCTCTCCCCTACCCTGGGGGTCTTCAAGAGGAGGTTAGATAAGCATCTAGCTGGGGTCACCTAGACCCAGCACTCTTTCCTGCCTATGCAGTGGGTCGGACTCGATGATCTGTTGAGGTCCCTTCCAACCCTAACATCTATGAATCTATGCATCTCGTTTGTATGTAAAGACCCTAATAGCTTCATCAAGAGCTAAAAAAAAAGATACTTTATCATAGAGTCATATAAAGGAGGACTGGAAAAGGACCTTCAGAGGCCGTCTAGTCCCAACCCTCACCAGAGGCATGATTATCCCGAGCCAATCCCTCCTCTAACCTATTAGTAAAACTACACAGTGACCCTGACACAACCACGAGGCATTACCCCGCAGCTTGCCACAGGGGACAAGGTTGGCCAATGTCCTGCTGCTAGTTACCTTTCCTGCAAGAGGCAAGAGCGAGCAGTAGTAGTGTTCGGTGTACTCTCATTTACTGTTCATGTTGTGTGTAACTTGAATGCTTTGGAGGATGTGCAGGTAGTTATGTCTGCAATCCCCAAAGCATTAAAGTATGAAACGGTTTGAATCATCAAGGTTACCTAGTCAAAAATGTTAATCCGCTGTTTGTGATGACTAGGTTCAGAACAGCCTTGGGTCTCATATACTGTGACATTTGAAATGCTCACTACGGCTTATATACTTGGGGAAAGTTGCTGGCAGAGCCGCGGAGACAAGCCAGAATGAGCTCTGCAAGGGAACGCACAGCCCTAAGGGCTGAGGATGGAAAGGCGACGACGTTCTTGAAGGAAGCCACCGGTGCCTTTGTTTCAGGTCAGGCACAGGCATTACTGAGGTCTCGTGAGGGAGGATGAGAAGGGATATGCAAGGGGATGGGGAACACTGCCCAAACTGGTGTACTGATGGGGACAGGTATTGCCTGCTTTGGTGTGCTGCATTTTGCAAAGGGGCAGGATTCAGTATGTTTGCAATCATGAAATACACTCTGGTGTGTGTGTGTGTGCCGCATTTGATTAAGAAAGCATATTTTGCCATCATGTCTTTTGCTTTGCATTTATATACATTTCTTCCTTCACTCTTATTTTCAGCGCACACTAATTCAGCACCTGAAGGAGTATGTTCCTCATGGCACCATGACCAGCACCGATGTCATTATGTACTATACAACAGCAAGTGTGGATTATTAAGGCATTTATAAACTTGATCGCTGTGTTCTTTTTTTTAATGAACCTGAAGAGCGGTAATATTTCCCACGAGACTTCAAATACAGCCCCACATATTTTTAATTCATGTTATCTAAGGGAGGGTTGTGTGCGTAAGTGGCTTTTTGTTTTCAATGGTATTAGAAATCAGGTGAAGTAGTAAAATGTAATTGGGTGTTTTCTGATGAAATTTTAAACCTGTATTTCGGCTGTAATTGAAGAAAAACTGGATCTTGCCAGGGAATTTCTGCCGCTGACTTTTCCAGCGGCGGGTGTGAGCTCGTGTCCTGGTGCGAGGACAGGGCAGACACGGTTTTTGGCATGAATGTGATCTCTTTTACTGCACAAAAGAAATAGGTGGGAAAATTGTTCTTTGCAAACTTTCAGGCAAAAACTCCTTTGGTCAGGCTGAGGACGTGTGTGCGGATGGTCTGTGCTGCTCCTGGATGGAGCGGTGAACCAACATGGGCACAAACGTGCACACGCACTCTCTCTCTTTCTCTGGGGATCTCTGGTGCTGCTCTGTCAGTCCATACTTCAAGGATGTGAAACCTGTAATTCCTCCTCGTGTTTATGGAAGAGTTACGGGTTTCACAGTCCTGAAGCGCAGACCCTAGAGCAGCGCCAGAGATCCCGCGAGTGGGCAGCACTGGCGCACACACGGGCAGGGGGGAGGCAGGGCTCATCTCCATCTACCTCTCAGCATGTGTCTACCGGAGGGAGCGAAGCGCTGTCCCAGTCCCGACGCTGCCCAAGGCTCCTCCCATCACACCAAACCACAGCCCGCACAAGCCCCGGGGCTGCTCCACTCCCCGCCGCACACGCAGGCTACACACGCTGCCCCCACAAGACCCACCTCAATCCCATGCCCAGGCTGTGGGTACGGGGTGGGGCAGCTTCAGTCTCCTCCCTTGGGCCTGGGCACAAATCCCCAGAGGTCACGGGGCCGCTGTGTCTATCTATGGACATGCGCACCTCACATATGCTGTTCACTTTGTCCCAGCTGCTCTGTCCATTTTCTCCATTTCCCCTTCCTGGCAAACCCACCTGCTTAGCCAGCGTTGTCGGCACCCCCATGCATTTATAGCTATTTATTGGCCATCAGGGATCTTGGTTTTCTGATTTTAAAAAATCCCCAATTTTTTAATTAAAAAAGTAATCCGAAATCCACATTATTATATGATTTTTTTTAATGAAGCACCATATTATATCTGTATCTATATCTGTATCTTAGTGGTGTTTCATTTTAATCATGGAAAGATGTGGATGTAGGGTATGAAGAAATCCTCTGCTCTCTTTCTCCGTGTCCTGGCCTAAGATTGCCTCAGCCCGGCCCCCTCCACTTATTTACTCCAGTTGCGTGATTTAAGTCCCCTGGGCCACGGGGCCTGACTTGCAGAAACACCTGCGGGAGGGCGGACTGGCTCCTCCTTTGTCCTGGGAGAGGCACGCTGGGGAGAGGGCAGGCAGTCATCCTGGATCTCACTGGCACCGAAGGATGCTCCTGCCGAGCTCTTCTACCATCTGGATGTAGAAGGGAATTTCACTTACCTGACATTCAGCTAGTGTATTAGGGATATGTATTTTAGTTAGGTATTCGAAGGGTCCTCAAACCTGGCACTGAAGCATCTCCTTCTCCGCGGGGTCCCAGAACATGCGAGCTCTCATCCTGCTCTTGGAGGTGTTGGGTGGTGTCTGGGGATTCTCACTCCCTTGCTTTCCTTCAACTGGGGGCAACTGAAAAAAAGCAGCAGATACTTAGCAGAAACCAACTTGGGGCCTGGCCTCTCCCCGAGGCTAGAAACAACTAGGGGCTCATCGAGCTCAGCGCTGCCCCAGGGCCTGGCACTGAAGTACCCATGTCCTGCTTCCCCGAGGGAAAGCTCTGCTCATTCAGTGCCCAGGTGCCAGGACGGCCCAGGGAGGAGGTTGTGGGGAACTGGAGGCCTTGTCCTGCGTTAGGAAAACACTCCAGCAACGGAGAGAGAGAGATCCAGGTTGCAAGACTTGGCAACTAGGAGGAGCAGAGGTGAGAAAACTCCCAGCAAGTCGCATAGCTGCACAGTCTGTGAACGGCTCCTTTCCTCCGTGCCCCTGTGGCCAGGATACTTAGGAACTAAGGGGGTTATTACTAACATGATGGACAACTATGTCCTAATAATGCTAATAACTAAGAGTGCTAACTACCTAATAACTAGACTACTTTGAAAAAATACTAAAATGAATTCCTAGTACTGCTAATACTACCGTCTACAGACACTAATGACTAACAATACAGATAATGGAACAAAAGGAACAAAAGACAACTATGACTACAATGAAATGCGACAACCCACTGACTTGACTCTTCTCATCTCTGTCGACCACAGAGAGAGCATGAAAACTCTGCTCTGCTTTTATCTCTGCCCCAGCACTATCGTCACGGCAATGAGATGGCAACGAGGACATGCGTCACCTTGTTGAAGCGTAGTTGAGCAGGGACGCTGGGCCAGGTCCTGCACCCAATGCACCACCAGGCATTGCCATGGTGTTGAGGTGTCTCAGGGGAATCCTATTCCTTCCTGAACCCCTAGCAATGCACAGGGGCATTTCCTCCTCCTCTCTAATACTTTATTATCTCTTAGTTGGACGACAAGGATAAGCAACATTGATGTGTTAATGGCTGCATGTTGGAGCAGGATTAAAATTAGATGCCCAATTACCAGGAACCATGGGCTCAATCCTGTGTTGGGTGAGCCAGAGACTAGACCCATTTGAGATGGCAGGAATGGGTTAACTCATGAACTCCACCAATCTCAGCCTTGTTTGTGAACCAGGTCCTGCTTTGAACATCCCAGCTCAGCAGTGACCCACCCAGGGGACAGAGTCTGGCCTGCAAGGGGGAACGGTGGAGTTGTCCTTCCTTTTGTGTCTCACTGGCCGACTGCCTCTGCCACACTGCTCCTGAAAGGCCCCTCTGGATGGGAGAGCCGGAAATGGCGTAAAGCAGCTGGAGATGCCCCTGTGAGGCCTTTGCTGCACAGGAAAAACCAGCTCAAGCACAAACCAGCCCAGCAGTGCCAGGCCGGGCTCAGGCTCCAGCCCAGGCGGCCCCCCACCTCCACCCCCAGTCCCAGCCCCAGCCCCAACAGGGCTCTGGGCAAAGGGCACCCAGAGGCACTTGGCCCTTAGCCCCAGTCCTGGGCTGCTGGCACTGCAAGGGGTGGTGGCCCCAAAGCTGGTGGCGTCCCCAAGGGTCTGTTCTGGTGGCCGTGCTCGACTCCTCCAGGGCCACAGAGTGCCGGGACAGACCGGCCTGGTGCCGCCTGCTGCAACGGGACGGGCTTGTCGGTGCAGACGGCACCTTGCACCTGGGCAGCTCCCCGGGGCAGAGAGGAGGGGACGGGGGCGGGTTGAGGGGACTCCTCCGGGGTCCTAGAGGCAAAGGGCCCCCAGCAGCACTTGGCCCTGAGCCCCAGCACTAGTGTTAGCAAATAAAAACCTAGGATTGCGGACTAGCCCAGGGATTGACACGACACCTCATTCGATGAGTGACAGAAAGGCTTTATTTACTACAAGTATTTAAAATCAAGTCAACTGAGTCCAAACCAAAGCAAAGTCCAGTAATTAGCCATAAGGTGATGATTTCTCACCAAACAGGCGATGAAGCGGCAGTCTGTTTGTCTTCAACTTGTCGAGTAAGTCGGGCGCATCAGCAACTGGTGTCAGAGAGATTTCTCACTCTTGAAGCGCGCGCTGTTTGCTGTTTTACTGCCTTTTTCTCCCCTAAGTTTAGCATCTTCAAAGCAATCTTTTAGTTCTGCAAATCAAGAGAGTCCCAAGCAATAACTGACAGGAAAAATCTGCTCATCACTGGTTATCAGAAGTTTCTAATTCGAATGAGTTACCGTCTTCGGTAACAAGAGGTGATCCGGTTTGAAACATATCAAGAAACTGATTAACAGCCAGGAAAAAGACACTGAATCAGGAGGAGACATCTATCACAAACGACGAATGTCTCTTCCTGCACATAAACACGAGCTAATTGCAAAAGAAATATATACCATACTAATTCATCAAGGATAGACATTTCATATGGTTACACCAGACAGCTAGGAGTCTGCCTGAAATCATCCTAAACAGAGCAAGATGAGCCGAGGAGATACTTCATTATCCCTTCTCGGATGGCCTCGCCATGACCTCGCATCCTCTTGCAACATGCAGTTAGCATCCGTATTCTGTATTTTCACTTTTGTGAGCAGGCACAAGCTTAGCACGGGTTTCAGAGTCATCGCTGGGGCGGCGTCCTCAAGGGTCCGTGCTGGTGGCCGCGCTCGGCTCCCCCAGGACCACCGAGCGCCGGGACTGATCGGTCGGTGCAACGGGATGGGCTTGTCGGCGCAGACGGCATCTTTCAAATAGGCAGTTCCCGGGGCAGAGAGGAGGGGACGGGGCAGGTAGACGGGACTCCTCCGGGGTCACAGAGAATAGGAAGCCAGAGCGGCCCGTTTCCCCAAGGGGGGGTCCGTTCCCCGGCTGTTCCCCATCACTCAATGGCACAGTCTCAGCTCGGACCCAGGCCCCGTCGCCCAGAGCGAGAACCAGGGCCGGATTCTGCCCCCAGCGAAGGAGGCCGGCGGGAAGGTGAAGATCGGGGCCTCGGTGTCAGCATCGAGAAACGACACCTGCCCCCCCGCACAGTCCAGACAGACCCGCACCCTCCTGGGCGCCCGGCGCAGGGACAGGGGGGTGGGAGCAGGGGCCATGAGAGCCCAGACCTGATCCCCACAGCAATGCACCGCCCAGATCCCCTCCTCGGGGCTAAATCTGATCCCTCCCTTCCTCCTCACAGACTCTCTGGCGACCCCCACGGCCCAGGCCCCCTGCCCCACCTCCACCTCCGCCTCCCAGCAGTGTCTCCCGGAGGTGAATCCCTCCCGGCCCAGCACAGACGGGATCACATCAAATCTCTCAGGGTTGTCAGGCACAGGCTGCCGTTTGTTTGCACATCTCATACTTCTCCGATCCGCAGACAGGACGAGGTGGGGATTTGCTGTGTCTGGATCCAGAGTCACCGTCGCTGGCAGAGAGAATGGCAGCGTCAGGGCAGAGCTCAGCCCGGGGCAGACGGGCCGCTCCTCCCCCTCCCCACCAGCCCCGTCCTTCTCCGACCGTCCTGGGCCCCCGCAGCTGCCTCTGCCCTGGGCCCGGGGGCTGAGCACCGACGGCCCCGCAGCCCCTCAGCCTGGCACGGGGGAGAGCCCCTGGCCTGGGGGAAAGGGAGGAGACAACCCATAGGCAAGGACAGGAAAATCCCAGCCCAGCGCCCCAGCTCCCAGCGCGGGGGGTTTGGTGCTGGGCTGGTAGAGGGTTTGCCTCTTGTCCAGGGGTGGCCGTGGGCTCTGCTGGATCATTGTGTTAATGGCGGGACCAGCTCCCCAGCGCTTACCCTTTGTGTATGATCCCTTTGGTAACCTTTTGGCCTTCTCCAAGGTGGACGGCAGGGTCTCTGCAGGGGAAAGGGGCACAGATATAAGACTTGTGGTGTCTGGTTCATGCTCCTGACTTAGATCTGCCTTGGTCCTGAGCCCGAGACGGAGCAGAGACCCCGGGGCAGCTCCTACCCTGCTGCTGGGACTGTGGCTGCAGAAGCTGCCTCCACATCTCCCTGCTCCCCTGCAGCGCGGCCTCCTCTCCCAGGACAGGGCGGGAGGGAGCTGCAGGTGCAGGCAGAGGAGTAGGGGCAGAAATGTAACACCACGGATCCAGGGGAGCTCAGTGCCCAGCCCGTCCTGCCCCCTCCCCCCCACTCCACCCCTAGAGTTAAGCCAGCAGGATCCAAACCTGACAGCCTGTCTCATGCTTAATTTGGTGGCCTGACATGCGGCACTGGGGCTCGCTCTGAGCGGGGCAGGGCCCTGCAGCTCCCACCGCCCCGGCTGCAGGTGCCCATGCTGAGCAGCGCTGGAGCGGCAGGGGCCCTGCGGCTCTGCACCCGGGGCAAAGGGGCGCCCAGAGGAGCCCTGGTTCATCAGTGATTCACACAAAGGCAGAGAGAAGCCATTGCCTCGTGTCTTCACTCCTGTTACCTTTGATATCAGTCCAGCATGTTCAGTTTATCTCCCAATTAAAAAAGATGCTGGCTCCAAATTCAAACCAACTGCTTGTCTCTTCTTCCTCAACAAGGACACCTCCCTCTTCCCTTTCTTAGCCCCCTTCTCAGTACCTTGAAACTTCGTCAAAGTCTCCTGTAGAGCTAGCGTTTGTCCAGACAAGATGCTGAGTCTTTTTTCCAGCTCTGGGCAAATCCCCTCTGGCAGCTGGAACGGCTCCTTCCTGCACCTGGGAAAAACGAGTCTGTTTTATTTGATTTTCTTTTTGCAGCTCAGCTACATGGTAGAAACATTGGGCGGATGGAGGGACCTAGAGACTGACTCTGGCCATGTGCCTCAGCCACAGGGGCAGCACAGACAGTGGTAGTCACAGGCAATGCACAGGAGGAGCATGGCGGGGGGGGAATATGCCCCCCATGACAGGGCTGGAGGTGCTGAGAGAGCTCGCCAGCTCTGGCCCCACAGCCGTCACCACCCACTCGATTTGGGAGGCACCAGTTGCCCACGGTGGCAGTGGCAGCTCCCCCAGAAGGGACCGACCCCCAGCAGGGATGTTTTCTTCAGCTCCAAAATGTTCAGGACATTTCCTGGGATCAGAAAGGAGCAGAGACTTCACGGGTAGTTGGCTCAAGCTCTGGTGGCCAGGACTATTCCCTGGGGACAAGAGGGGGAAAGCCCAGATTACACCTTACAGTCTGCAGGCTGCCAGTGCCCAAAGCCATCACTTCCCCGAGCAGAAGAGGGGGACGTTCATGCTTCCCACCTCAGGAACAGTCCCAGCACTTGCTGTGCTGTGGTGCCCTGCAGAGATGTGCCCATTGCATTGTCTCCAGGACCCTTCCCTCTATGGGGAGTCAGGTGGAGCCACGTACCTGCTCAGCGTGCTCCTCATGTCCTAAAGGGAGAGACAAAGATGCAAGAGTGAGCTCAGTGCAATGCCCCACACCGGGGACTCCCTGCCCGAGGGGATGCATTTTGTCCTCAGACTCCGAATGCCACACACAGAGGATCTGGGGAAAGTTCAGCCCCTTTACAAGCCCTGATTTAGTGATCCCCGAAGAGGTGTAATAGGGCAGCCATGCACCTTGGGCAGTGGGCATGCACAGGGAAGCAGCAGCTGGGGCTGATATTCTGCATCTCCCATCACTGCCACCACGTGCCTGTCAGGGGCCGTTGCCATTGTCGCCCCTCCTCAGTTATGCACCTGGTCCTGGCAGACCCAAGGTTTAGCCCTTTCCCTCCCCTGCACTGGGACTGGAGACATTTCATGTGCCTCACCTGCAGGAGGTCACTGGCGGCCTGCTGGCACTTCCCCTCTAGCTCCCTGATCAGGTTGGTGACATGGGAAATTTCCTCGGAGAGTTGGGTGACAGTCTCCCCCTGACTCTTCTCAATCCCGCTCTCCAGCTCTCCCAGCTCGGCCAGCACGAGTCGCTCTTGTTCCTCCAGAAACCGGCGCAGTCGCTCAAACGCAGCCACAATCGTCTGCCTCTCGGCTGCTGCCTTTTGCTGCCATGAACAGAGAGAAACCACGTCAGGGAGAGCAGCCGCTCTGGGGAGAGTCAGGGCATGGTTTGCAAAGCCCCGTGGTCCTGACTGTCCACATGGCTGGGACCCCCAACCTCCCACCGCCTGGAGCAGAGCTGGGGGTAGCTCAGGCCTGGGGCCCTGCCTGGGATCTCTTCACTCTGTTCATTTTGTAAAGGTTTTTTCTATTTCCCTGAGAGCCAGGACCTTAAGGAGGGGAGAAGTCCATGGGTGTCAGCAAGGAAAGCTTTCCTCTTATAATCAGTAAGCCTGGTTTTGTCTTTTTAAAAATGCAAACTTCTCTGATATAAACCCCAAATCCACGTTTTTCAGCAATTAAGGTGAAACACCTCTATATATATAGCTATCAGTTGACACAATTTTTTTGTTTGCAAGGCCTGGCTCCATGCATCTGCCACAACACCCTGCAACACACGGTCACAAAATGCCACGGTCACTGTCCCACCAAACATGCAGAGCAGGACACGTCCCTTCCTTCCTCCCCAATGTCAGCCGAATCCCGGCAGTACTCACCTGGTATTCCTGGTGTTTCTGGCTTTCACTCCCTCGCAGTGCTTCAAGCCTCTCCCTCTCCCCCCTTAGCAGCTGCAGGTGAGTTTGAATTTGTTCCTTAGGGAAGGAAAACTCCTTGGGTCAGTTCTCCTTGGAGGGGAGAAGCTGGAGTCTCTTCCCCGCACCATAACCGAGAGGGCTGCTTGAGGGTGCACTGTGAGCACGACACCAGGAAAGCCAGTGTGCTTAGGCTGGACCAGCAGCTCCCAGTACAGTGCACCCTTGCCTGGACGCAGCACCGAATAGTGTGCGCTTAACATGACTGGAGCAGCAAGCAGCCGGTTTCCAGCTGGATTGTGGAGCCAGCTCCTGCCCAGCAGGAAGAGCACATAGAAAAATGGAGCCGGTCCTAGGGAGGTGCCACAAGGCAACACTGCAAGCAGTGGGAAGTGCAGACTGTCAGGGACATGCACTGAACAGAAAATAACACGGCCTTGAATCCACTGCGGTCGACCGTGCAGAGTGCCAGCCAGGCTTAGGCAGCTGGGCCGGACAAGACACAGGTCTGGTCTCTGGGCACTGAAATGAAGAAACTCAGAAGTGAGACACCAGTCCTGAAGTACCACAGCCCAGCAGTACAGCTACAGCTACAGCTACAGCGAGATGCCTCAGAAAAAGCAGCGTTAATCCAGGACCAGCGCGGGTTGGCATTTGGTAGCCAGGCCTGGACAGAGACAGGGAAGGAGGTGCTCAGATACAAAAGGAGGTCCTGGCCATGCTCCCTGGACTCAGGCAGTGCCACCATGTCCCCTCTGGACCCAGCGTTAGCCCTGAAGCCCCCGGCACCAATGCAATGCGCATTACTGAGACTTGTGCAACGCGCCGAGAGCATCGGCTGGGGGAAGCGGCTGCTCATGGCAAATCCTGTGAGCAGGGCCTGCCCTCCAGAGCATGCCACGTGGGCTCTGTCCAAGGGGAACAGAGTCTGTCCACGCGCTACAATCCCTTCCCCTCATCCCCAAGGAGTCTCCATTCAGCTCCCAGGGAGGGTTGTAACAACTGAAGGGAAACCGGTGCCGGACACCCCCTGTTTCAAGACAGAGCCCCGCACACAACCGTGGGTTGGTGACACTGGAGGAGCTTCACTGCTCTGCGTGTCCAGGGCCAGGGGAGCCGCGTTCCTGCTTCGTCTGGTTTCAAAGGCAAGATTTGATGACAAGGGTGTAGTAATTGGGGCATTATAAGGTTAAAGTGCTAGTCATTATTATGGGAAGGAGCTGGAGACCAGCCCTCCCCTCTCTGTTGTCCCAGAGTTACTGTCATTTCCCAGGCAGGTGGTGTTTGTCCCCGAATCAAACAGCCGGGGTTTCGGGGTGGAGAAGAGCACGTCTCCGTTGTCTTTGCTGAGTCAGGAACGTAACAAAGGGCATTTGGGTCCTTCTCGCCTCCCCCCAGCAGGATGGCTTGCACAGAGGCTACCACAAACCAGCCTCCGTGTGCAGCCACGCCGTTGTGCCGTGGCCGTGGGGCAGAAAGACCCAGCGCCGCATGGAGGTGTACATCCTCCCCAGCTGCGCAGCCGGACTGGGCCCGTGCGCCCGTACCTTGCACTGCTGTGCAGCCTCCTGGATGGGAGCCGCGGGGTGAGCTCGGTGCGCCCGGGACTCCCGGCAGATCAGGCACATCAGGACCTGGTCTGTCTCGCAGAAGAGCTTCAGAGCCTCCCCGTGCTGCTCGCACACCATCTTGCCCCCGGCTCCCTCCGCTGACCCCACACTCAGGCCCTTGACCACTTTTACTAAATTGCCCAGCTGCCTGTTTGGGCCCAGGAGCCTCTGGGCAAAGGTCTGTCTGTACTGGGGGCAGGTGACGTCCGTCTCGGCCCCCTCCCAGCACTGGGCGATGCAGGCTCGGCAGAAGTTGTGCCCGCAGCCCACGATCATCACCGGGTCCCTGAACAACTCCAGGCAGACGGAGCAGGTCGCCTCGTCCCGGAGGCTTTGTACAGCGCTCGCCATGGCCATGGCTGTGAGACGGGAGGGCACGGGGCTAGTTTCACTTCCCTGAGCTCAGGGCTGGGCTCACCCCAAGCCGTTTCCTTCCTTCGAAATAACTACAGTGATGCTGAGCTGGGAGGAGCCGGGGTCAAGATCCAGCCCTGGGATCGCAGGGGATCTAGTAACCCTTTGTGGAGCAGCAGCTCGGCACAACTCCAGTGAAAACAGCAGAAAAAGGGTTTGAAGCCACTACACAACAATTCAACACACCCAGCATTTCTCACTGCACCTGCTGTCAGCCAAGAGCTTTTCAGAGCTGTCAGGACTGTTATTTGGGGCTGTGACCTGCCTAAAAGCTCAGAGCAGGCAAGATATCAGCCTAAAAACTCAGGCTCTCCTGGAAGTGTTCAGTTTTCCCGGGGGGGATGGGCAAGGGAGGGGAGATATAAAGGAAAGAAAAATAATCCAGCTCTTCCCTCCATTGAATCTAATTTCTCATGTTTCATTTCAAAGCTCTTCAATGGCAAGGGCTGCTCCAGACCTGACCCTGCGCCTGCGGGGATCCTGGTGCGTCCCCCTGAGAGGAACCGTGCGGTTCTCCTCTCCAGCCGGGGCAGGGCCAGCGTCACCCCAGGGCGCCTGCATGGGGACCAGGGTGCTGCCAGCCTTCACTGCCACAGGTTATTCAGTCTCTGCCCAGGGACTCTGCCAGCTCCCCACAGGTCCAGGTCTGGCTGCATGTCCTCAACCCCAGGATTTCGTCAGGCGGTTGCAGGCACCTGCTAAAACATGCATTTCTCCTTCCCTTGTGGCATCCCTAATTCCACACACTTGGTCAGGATTTCACTGACCTGCAGGTTTTGCCCTTCCTCAAGCTGAAACATGTTGTCAGTGCCCAGAGCCTCCTGCCCAACACAACAGCTTGTAGAAATACAGATGACTTCCCACTGCGGGGTTTGATCTCTGCCCTGCTAGCCCCTCAATACCGTTCAAATCTCTGTTCAAGCATTTCCCATTCTCCCCATTTTCCCTGCCAGAAGCAGACCAGGCGGAAGCTGCTCACACCCAGTTTAGTTTCCTGGTCCCCCTTAGGCCGCCCAGGGACTCTCCTATGGCTGGAGCTGTGACCCCAGATCTGCATTGCCCTGCGCTGCTGTGCATGGACGGGCCTTTCTTTCCCTCCCCACATTGCTCACAGCACAAGACTGAACAGCAACACGACGAGCGCTGCTCCTTCACTCCGCACTTCCCACCCCACGGACCCTTCTTGTGGGATCGGGACAGCTGCAAAGTCAGGAAGGAACAGCCTCGTATTGGCGGTCGGGGAGAGTGGCTTCGCCTGCAGCCCTCTGCTCTCACAGATCACTGGGTCCGTCAGGCCTCCAGCGCCTGGGCAGCCTCCTCCCTGGGACAGGCAGCATGAAGGCGGGAGAGGAGACACAGCTAATTTCCAGCTAGGGAGACCGCCTGTTCCTAATTGTGTAGGACAGTCACAGAATGGGATTTGCAAGTCCCAGTCCCGGACTGCACGACTGTAACTCAGCATTTCTTCCAGATTTGCAGCTGGGAAAGAGCTGGGCAGCCGGGAGAACAGCTCCCTCACAGTAGGTCTATAGTGGGGTGGGGGCAGGGTGGGCGCAGATCGAGGCCCCCCCCAGTGAGGGAGGGAGCGGGGCAGGGACTGGGGCTGGGGGCGCTGCCCAGCCAGGGTGGTACATGGGACCCCGGGTCTGGGGTGGGGAGCAGGACAGCCATGGGCAGCTCACCCAGGGGGTAGGAGGGAGGGTGGCTCCCTGCCTTTGCGCGCACACCCTCTGGGAGGAGGGCATGGGGGGGCATGTGCCCCCCAGATTTGTTTTCCGGGCCGGGGTGGATGTGGGCTGCCTGCTGCAGGCTCAGGGCTCCCTGCTTTGGTGCTCTTGCCCCAGGAGCGCTGAGGAGGGTCCTGGATATCTCCCCCACTGCCCCCCCCCAGGGCCCTGTGGGTGACACACCCAGGCTGAGGGTTAATGAGGACCTTGCCAGGGAACTTCTGGAGGGACTGGATGTATTTAAATCTGCAGGTCCTGATGATCTCCAACCCAGAGTGCTGAAGGAACTAGCAGGGGTCATTGCAGGACCTCTGGCACAGCTCTACGAGCACTCGTGGCGCTCGGGCAATGTGCCAGAGGACTGGAAAAGGGCCAATGTGGTCCCCATCTTCAAAAAAGGGAAGAAGGAGTATGCAGGAAACTACAGGTCCGTGAGTCTTCCCTCATCCTGGGGAAGCTTTTCGAAAGAATTATCCTGGCACATGGCCGGGAAGGACCGGCAGGGGAGGTTATGCTCAGGGACAACCAGCATGGGTTCATTAGGGGCAGGTGTTGTCAAACCAACCTGGTGGCCTTCTACGACCAGGTCACCAAGTCCTTGGATGCAGGTGTCGCAGTGGATATAGTCTTTCTGGACTTCAGGAAGGCCTTCGATATGGTCTCTCAGCCCTGGACTTCAGGAGGGCAGACTTCAATGAGGTAAGAGGACTAGTGGGGGAGGCACTGAGGTCCTAGAGCTGGAGGGAGTTGAGTGTCCAGGAGGAGTGGTCGCTCCTTAAGGAGACGATCCTGCAAGCTCAAAGAGAAGTAATCCCTATACAAATCAAAGGGGGCAAGAGGGCGCAAAGGCGCCCATGGCTCACCAAAAGCATCCGGGAACGTCTCCAAACAAAAAAAGAGGCGTACACCCGTTGGAAGGGAGGAGCCAGCACAATAGAGGGCTATACCTTGGTAGTTCAGGAATTTAGAGGGGTGGTCAGGAAGGCCAAGGCGGAAATGGAGCTGGAACTAGTGACCCAGATCAAGGACAACAAGAAGTCCTTTTTCAAATACATAGCAGGGGCAAAAGAAGGTGCCAGGTCATGTGGGGCCTCTGCAGGACATGCTAGGAAATCTGGTCATCTCGCCTGATGGTAAAGCTGACATATTCAACAATTTCTTTGCCTCTGTATTTCTGAGGAGGAACCCGGATATCTCCCCCACTGGCCCCCCCCGAGGGCACTGTGGGTGGCACACACAGGCCGAGGGTTAATGGGGACCTTGCCAGGGAACTTCTGGAGGGACTGGATGTATTTAAATCCTCAGGTCCTGATGATCTCCCCCCAGAGCGCTGAAGGAACTAGCAGGGGTCATTGGGGGACCTTTGGCACAGCTCTACCAGCACTCATGGTGCTCGGGCGATGTGCCAGAGGACTGGAAAAAGGCCAATCTCGTCCCCATCCTCAAAAAAGGGAGGAAGGAGGACCCAGGAAACTATAGGCCCATGAGTCTTACCTCGGTCCTGGGGAAGCTTTTCAAAAGAATTATCCTGGCACACAGCCGGGAAGGGCCGGCAGGGGAGGTTATGCTCAAGGGCAACCAGCATGGGTTCATTAGGGGCAGGTCTTGTCAAACCAACCTGGTGGCCTTCTACGACCAGGTCACCAAGTCCTTGGATGTAGGTGTTGCAGTGGATATAGTCTTTCTGGACTTCAGGAAGGCCTTCGATATGGTCTCTCACCCCATTCTCAGTAAGAAACTAGGAGACAGTGGTGTTGATGCCTACACGGTCAGATGGGTCACTAACTGGCTGGAGGGCCGCACCCAGAGAGCGGTGGTGGACGGGTCTTATTCGACCTGGAGGGATGTGGGCAGCGGGGTTCCCCAGGGCTCGGTCCTCAGGCCCGCACTGTCCAACATCTCCATCAGTTACTTGGGCAAGGGGGTAGAAAGCACCCTGTTCAAGTTTGCAGATGACACTAAGATGTGGGGTGAAGTGGGTACGCTAGTAGGAAGGAACAGGCTGCAACCAGATCTAGTTAGGTTACAGGGGTGAGCCGATGAGAACAGGATGGGGTTCAACACTGACAAGTGCAGGGTGCTACACCTGGGGAGGAAGAACCAGCAGCACACCCACGGGCTGGGGAACTCCCTTCTCGCCAGTGTTGAGACAGAAAAGGATCTTGTAGTCATCATTGATACCACAATGAACATGGGCTGGCAGTGTGGGGACGCCGTCAGGAAGGCCAACCATACTTTGTCATGCATCCACAGATGCATCTCGAGCAGCTCCAAGGAGGTGATCCTCCCCCTCTATGCGACACTGGTCAGGACGCAGCTGGAGTACTGCGTCCAGTTCTGGGCACCGCACTTCAGGAGGGATGTGGCCAATATGGAGAGGGTCCAGAGGAGGGTCACCCACGTGATCAGGGGTCAGCAGGGCAGGCCCTACGAGGAGAGGCTGAGGGACCTGAGCCTGTTCAGCCTCCACAAGAGAAGGCTGAGAGGGGATCTAGTGGCAGTCTACAAACTAGTCAAGGGGGACCAGCAGGCACTGGGGGAATCCCTGTTCCCCCAAGCACTCCTGGGAGTTACAAGGAACAACGGACACAAGCTAGCGGAGGGTAGTTTCAGGCTAGACATTAGGAAGCACTATTTCTCTGTCAGGGCGGCTAGGACCTGGAACCAACTTCCAAAAGAAGTGGTGCTGGCTCCTACCCTGGGGGGTCTTTAAGAGGAGGCTGGATGAACATCTGTTCGGGGTCGTTTGACCCCAGTGCTCTTTCCTGCCACGGCAGGGGGTCGGACTAGATGATCTCCTCAGGTCCCTTCTGACCCTACCAACTATGAAACTATGAAACCCGGGCACCAGCACTGGATGAGGAAGCCATGGGCAGGGAGGACACTGGCCACAGGTGCTGCCGGCCTGAGGGCTCTTGTCTAGGTCTTCTCTGCAGGTCTGGGCTGCTGCAGGGGCTTTGGCAGACCTCCAGTGCTTGAATATATATGCTGCCCATGGCCTGGGTCCCTGCAAGCGAGGATGCTGGGCAGCTCCTGCATTCAGGGCATGGGCCTACGGGCTACTCTGGACCACCTGTTGTGCTCAGTGACCACCATTCAAGGCAGCCGCGCAGCCTTCACTTTGACTCTGGACTGCTTCCCAGAGTGGTCATGCCTACGCTGTCCCACGGAGGCTGCCACCTCCTCAAAGATAAGAGCAGCAGCAAACCTGCCCTGGCAGAACTGCTGCTGCACCTCGGCATTGCCCCAAATCACCAGAAGGTCTGTGGTCTCTTCTGCTGCCCAGCTGGGGCCAAGGACTGAGCGTCTCAGGGCAGGGAAGCTGCCACGTCCACGGGGCTCCTCTGCCAGGGACTTCAGGCAGATGCCCCACGAGGTCCCCAGAGCAAGGCCAGGGGCTGGCCCGAATGCTGGAGCCAAACATACCCGCACCACAGAGATGCAATGCTCAGGGACCAAGGAGCAAGCAGGCAGGGGTGGCAGAGAAGTAATCCTTGCCCCATGTTTGGAGGGAGTCTCAGCCAGGGTGCTCCAACGAGCATTAAATCTAGTACCTACCTCAGACTCTCATTCAGTTTCTCTCTCTCTCTCGGTCCATTTCGAGATGACTTTTCTCCTCGGTGGTTTCCCACCCATCCTTGATCTGTGACCCATTAAATGCATTTGGAAAAGTCCAAATCAAAAAACCCTATTTCGGAAAGGATGCCCCTGGAATCTGGATTGTGGCGCTTGGCACGGCTCATGGGATCTAGTTTCCTTTCACTTGGGCCTGGCCCAGAAAACCGCAGAGAACCTGTAAAACATGAGACGGTGTCTTGACAAGAAGAACAGCATTCAGAAACATGCATTTCCTATGAAGAATCGGGGTTTACATTGCACAGGGCTGCAGTTGCACATAGAAACAGGGAAGAGACCCCACTCTTTCTGATCTTTCCCCACTGTAAACACTGCACTTATCCTGCAGCTGAACCCATTTCTTGTTCATTAGAGACAGGTTTAGATGCTATAGCAAAATGAGGGGGTCTACCAAAGTCTCAAAGGGGGGGGAAAAGGAGCCAGCCAGCTACATATTGACACAAGGCGCAATCCTGCTCCAGCGGTAGGAAAACTTTGCCTTGCAGGGAGATGTAAAGACACAAACACTGCTGGGATTTGAACCCAAGATCCCCTATTTACAAGACAGGTGTTTTAACCAACTAAGCCACAATGCCCGGGGGAATGTGGGTCATCCCCCCTCTCACTCCTGTGAAGAGCACGTGTTTGCTTTGGGAATCAAGGCAGAAGTGTTTAGCACAGGCTAAACAAGTTGGTGGTGGGGCAGGCTGGCAGGGGAGGAGGCAAATTCTTCACAAAAATGACCAGAACCCGGGGCCTGGGGTTCACGTTTCTGTCTCCCAGCCCCAGGGAGCCAACACAACTTCATGAGTCCAACCTGGCAGCTGCACGCCCACTCCCAACAGGTCCCAGCCATCTCCTTTGTATCAGCGGTTCCCTCCTCACAGGCCGCTGCCCAAGATGCACGTTCCTGAATCCATTCTCCAAGGTGTGGATCAAGGGGAGGGTTTGGTCAGATCAGGTAGCAATGTTCCCCTAGTAGGTAGCTGTGCTGAACTGCACAGGAAATGCCTAAAAATGCATCACACTTCTTCAGCAAGGGGAGGTGTCCTGGGTGTGAAATATCCTAAGTGCAATAACCCTTAGAAAGAGTTAAAGGGCTTAGCTAGGTCTGGACAAGGTGGCTGAGTGGTGAAGTGACAGGCTGCTAATCCGCTGTGCTGTACATGCAGTTTATGAACTGTAACCTATGAAAAGTTATCATTCTGCATGCCACGAGCTCCCCCTGCCTCAACCAGAAATACTGCAGGGATACAAGAAGGGGGATTCAGCGTGATGGAGGGCAAGTAGTGACACTCAGTGTGTCGTCCAAACAAAAACTAGCAGCTTCACAGATGGCAAAATTAAGATCGGTGGAAGGAAACCCCAATGGATTTCTCGTCCATCCCACGAGTCACAACTACCAGAACAAATGCACAGCGCAAGGTTATTTCATGCTGTACATAAAAGGATCACATTCAGCTTCACTCTTCAGTTCTTGTTCAAGGTGTGAATGGTTTGCCCAGGTTTCACAGAAAAGAAATAAAGAATCTTCCTTAGCATGAGAACTAGAGCAGGGGTGGGCAAAATACAGCCTATGGGCTGGATCTGGCCCACAGCATGATCCTTTCTAGCCCATAAGGAGTTGCCTGGCCCTTCATGGCCCACAGACTGGGGGCGGTCCAAGCCGTGGCACATGCAACCAGTTCTACCACCTCTGGGCATACAAGAGGGCTGGGGCACCCACAGACCCGCGTCTCCTCTGCTCCAGTGGCAGCAACACTGCAGCAGCCAGAAGTCACCACTGTCACTGCTGCCGGAAAAGGCCCCTCTCCTTGGGCACCCCAGCCCAACCACCTCGCACCCGCTGCTGGGGGCTCTGCACGGAGTGGACAGGCAGGCAGATGGGCAGGATCTCCGCGGATCTGGCCTGGGTCCCCCACGGGCAGGGTGTGTGGTGGGCCAGTAGGGGGTGCTCCTGTGCTGAGCCACCCACCTCGCTGTGCCCAGCCACCTTCCAGGCTCCAGGTGCCTCTTTGGGGGCGCCTCATGTCTGACCGGCCCCGTTCCTGGAGCACACCCGCAAGCCTGGGGGTAACACTGCCACCATGCAGAGTCTGGACTGTTTCTAGGCCCTGTGCCCCCTGGGGTACACAGACCTTGTACCTTTGAGGGTACTCAACCCACTGGAAGAACTTGGGGTGCTTCCCTTAGTCTGAAGCACAAATCAGTCACCCTTAGTCAACCGAACCAAGGGGACCCCAAGGCAGAATCTAGACCCTCTCCCAATAAGTCTCCCACACTAGGTACCTAGGATAACTTCATCGAGTACAAGGAGTAGGTTTGGAGTAGGGTACAGGATAGAGCACTATCAGAGACATACCTTAGCGCAGACAGGGTGGCTGGGTAGCCTTTTATCACACATCTGTGTTACTGCAAGCTATCTATCTAGAGAAAACTAAAATAGCTTACTCACAAGTATCATCCAGAGGCTGACAGGGCTTTCCTCTGGAGGCAGGCAGTTCATTTCATACCTGTGTCTTCCTCATGGCTGCTGCCCCTCCTCCTGGGCACCTTTGGCTTATATAGACCTTCTGACCTCATTTACCAGATGCAATGAAGGCCACCAGATTTTGGCTGTCTGCTAACAAATTTGAAAAGCATCACTGGTTACCAGGTGTGGCTCCTGCCTCCACCCCCACTCACGAGGTCCTTGTTAAAACAATAGGGCATTTCAGCCCCCACCCAAGTGTGTGAGGCCAAAAATTTATGCAAAGGGACCTCTAACTTATTTCAGTGGGTAGACAGGTGAGGGGACCATGTTTAAGGGAAAGAAAGGGAATACAACTGGCAAAAGGGGGACAGGAAGGAGGCTGCAGTAGAAATCCTCCACATGGTGCGCTCAGCCCAGCAGAAGGGATGACGCCATGGGTGAGCAGAGACTGGTGTACAGGAGCGGGATGGGTGGCTGGAGATGGGGCAAGGCAGGGGCCAGGGCCAGTATCACAGGGCAATGAGAGTAGGGGCCCTGGGCCCAGGGCGGAGTTGAAAACAACTCTTTTCATGTCCCTGCCAGCAGAACCAGTGCCCATGGCAGGGTCCAAGGCTGGGAACCAAGGGCAGGTTCTAGCCCACAGGGAACGGCTCCCGCTCAGGAGCAGGTGGGCGAGCAGCCTGGACACTTTCCTAGAGAGCTGGTTGGGATCGTGGCTGAGAAGAGAAGAAAACACAGGGCTCATGATCACAAGGGGCTGGATGTGCTGGCTCAGGAAGGCCCTTCTCTTCCCCATGCTCTTTGAAGTGGCATCACACAACCCCATTTTCTGTCACCCTGGAGATCACATCCCCACGCTCGGCATTCAAAGACCACCCAGGACGCAGGTACCTACGTCAGTCCTGGAAACTTTATTGTGGGACATCGGCAGTGGCTGAAGATGCACAGACTCTCTGCTTTGTGCAACCATACTGGTGGTGGATTCAGCCTGCTCCACCAAGGACCTGGCACAATTTTTTCCACCCTCAGTGTGAGGAGTCCTGGAAACATGGAATTGGGGAACTGGCTGGCAGAGAAGACTGGCGTGTTCTCCCTCTTACCCGGGATGATCCCGAGCTGCAAAGCACTCAGCCCCAGCTGGCCAGGAGTTGCCATCACTGGTCAAACCTCCAGAAACCATTCACAGAGCCCCGTTCCTCCCACCACAGCCAAGAACAGGCTGGAAGGAACCACTGACACAACAGAGCTGCCCTTGGGAGAAGCACAAAACTGCTCTTCCCCCGCCCTGTCCAATGCCCCCTTTGCAGGGGACAGAAACCAGGCCAGGAAAGCGCAGGGGCACAGAAGCTGGGGCTGTTTGGAGACCCCAGAGGGCCACAGCTGGGATGAGCCCCCCTCCGCCTTGTGCACAGCACCCCTGTGTTCCCCGTCTCAGCTGGGAGTGCATGCATGCAATCCCACCGGGAGAGGGATTTAGAGGAGGCCAAGCCAGGGGGGTTGGCTTTGGGGTCTCTGGCTGGAGCTGGAGCTGGAGCCAGGGCTTGCCCAGGTGCTCACCTCAGGCTTGGAGAGGGGCCTTGTCCAGGGCTCCCACTGGTGTCTCTCAGGGGACAGGGTCCACAGACTGGTGAGAATGGTCCCCCTGGAGCTGGAACCAAGCAGATGTCACACTGGAGCAGCCCAAAACCATGGCCTCTCCTGCACCCAGCACTGACCCGCTGCCCCTCCCAGCACCCTTGGGGCTGCAGCCCTGTGTCACACAGAGAGTCCCAGCTCCCCAGGGGAGACACCAGCTCCATGTCACCCCAGTCCCGTTGGGATCACTGCACAGACTGCTTGCTGCTCACTTGTCCGTGCTGCTCAGCCTTGTTTGAGGTGCCCTTGCCACCAGAGATGCTTGAGCCTTGTGCAGAGGAGAAGAGCCAGTGATTTCCTGAAGCTCTGGGCAGGGGCTGAACCCCACAGCTGAGCCCTGCAGGGGTCTCGGGGACCCCAGGGAAATCCCTAGACCCTGTCACTGGGGACAGCTCAGCTGGGATCCTGGCCCATGTCCCTGCTAAGCCAGGCCAGGCTTGGACGGGAGCCCTCAACTGAGCTGGAATGGGGGCCGGGGGCAGGAGGCAGAGTGTGTGCTGCGGGAGAAGCGGGACCTTGGAGGCTGAGCAGGAGGGGCAGGAAAGGGTCAGGGAGGGGACAGGCTTGCCTTTTACAAAGTGAGGCACCTACCTATACAGGAGGGAGGAGGAGAAAGGGGTTTCTGGCAATGCCAGAGTGCCCAGGGCACATCCAGTTGCTGCTTCTCATGTCAGATGGGGCAGAGCTGCCATGGGATCCCCTGATGTTGGGGTACCACCTGCAGGGAGAGACGAGAGGTCCGTGTGGGCCGGCAGCAAGTCCTGCTCCGCCAGCTACACTCACCCAGCCTTTGTTCACAGGAGGGGGTGCTCCTCCCAGCCAGGGCCCCGCTTTGCCCCTGGGAGGGCCACAGACCATGAGCACTTCCCCCACTGCAGCCCGTTGATGCAGGGAGAGGCAACGCAATAGAAAGCCTCACAAGAAGGAGCAAGGAGACTTCCCAGCGCAGCTCCATGGGCCCTAGAGGGGCTCCTCTCCCTTGTCCTCACCCCCAAAACAGCAGCTGCAAGCTCTCCGCCAGGGCAGCATCCACCACCACAAGTGCTGAAAGGGCTGGGGCCACCTGGGGTGATGCAGGTGAGACAGCAGCAGCCCCCAGCTGGAAATCCTGGGGCTGCTGAAGTGACATAGAGCCCATAGGAGGAAGAGACAGCTTGTAAGGGGCAGCAGGGCTGGGGCAAGGGGTGGGAAGGAGACCCCCTGCTTGATGGGCCTTTCCCTGACCTGAGCCCTGATGATCCAGCCCCCGGATGGCCAGTTCTGCAGCCTGCAGCAGGAAGGGAAGCCCCGCAGCACCATGGGGCTGTGCCAGGCTAGAGGGGGCTCTGGGGAGGCTGCTGGGACATGCACACTCCCACCCCAATCGGTGGGCACACGTGTCCCCCAGCCCTTCCCCTCGGTCCTGGCAGCCTGGGCAGACGGTGTCCCAGCTGCTCACCAAGAAGACAGGCAGCAGCGGGGCCTCCTTGACCAGGTGGGCTCTGCCCTCTGTGGCCCAGGCCTCTCCTCTTGCTCTCGAGCATTTAGCCACACAGATATTCTGCAAGGCTGGAGTGGAAACCCACGGTGGGATAGGCACTGCCCAGCGCTGCCCACCCAGCCCCTGCCCTGCCCCCACTGATCCCAGCGCTCCAGACATGGGGTCTGGACTCTAGGGCTGCCCCTGCTGACCCCGAGCTAGGCACAGCGCTTGGCTCGACGCAGCTCCTCAAGGCTTGAAGCCCCTGGGACCAGGGGACTGGGGCTCTTGTAGCCGTCTCGGGGTGCTCCAAAGCGCCGGCCAGCTCTCTGATCCTCCTCCCATTCCCTCAATGCTGCCTCTAGCCTTTCCCCAGCTATCCCCGCCCGGGCCCTCCTCAGTGGGGATGCAGCCTCAGGCACCAGCGATGCTTCTGCTTGTGCCGCAAGTCTCTGAGGTCCCCAAACTCCTCCCCCACTCCTGGCTCCCCCCCCGGCTGCACTCCCGCTCCCGCTCCCGCCTGCGCTGCCCGTTGCTCGCTCCCGCCTGGGCGGGGGCTGCCGGGGCTGGGCAGAGCCTGGGGGGGGGGGGCAGGGCGGTCCCAGGTCTCCGGCCCCTGGTCCGAGCTGCGCTGCTTCCTTCCCTGCACACCGGGCGGCGCGGGGCGGGGCTGAGGCCCTCCCGGCGGAGACACGCGGCGCCGGAGCCCCGGGCACCCGCGGGCCTTCCCTGCGCGGCCCTGGGGCAGCCCCGGGGGCGGGGGCGGAGCAGCGTCGGGAGGTCTCCGGGCAGGAGAGGCCTCAGCCCGGCCGGGCTCCGCTCCCCGTGCACGGCGCCTCTCGCGGGGCCTGGCTCTGCGGTTTGCGGGAAAGGAGGCAGCACGGCTCGGACCCGGCGCGGAGACTCGGGGCAGCCCCGACCCCGCCGCCCCCGCTCGCCGCGCAGGCGGGAACGGGGCTGGTCCACGAGCTCCCGCCCCGGCCCCAGCACCAGGCACACGAGGGAGGCTGCCCGGCCCTTGCACGTGGCGCAGCCCCGGCCCCGCACAGGCTGCAGCTCCGCCGGCCTCGGCCTCGTGTCGGCAACAAAACCCGGCCACGTCTTCGAAGGAGCCCGATTAGGCATCCGGCACCTGCGCCTCTCCCGGCCCGGCCCGGCCCGGCCCGGCCCGGCCCGGCCCGGCCCGGCACACACGTGGCCGGCCCCGCGCAGGGAGCGCTTCGTCTGCCAGAAAGGAGAGCGTGTGTCCCCGCACAGACCCGGTCCAGGGGGGCACCGCCGGGCTGGAGGAAGGGGCTGTGGGTCGGAGTGAGGGGCATTGGGCTCCCCGGGCCGTAGGAGGACATAGGGGCTGGGGGGAGAGGGGGCAGCCGGGGGGTCGAGCTGGGCAAACCCTGGGGCAGGATCGGGGCTGGGTCTCCTGCCACCTGGTCCGAGCCGCGCCGCCTCCTGCCATACAGACCCCGGAGACCGGGCGCTGCTGGAGGTGCCGTGCGCGGGGAGCAGGGCCCCCACCTGGGCCAAGGCCTCTCCTGCAGGGGAAATGGCGGCCTGGGGCAGCCCCCGGGGGGACCATGGAGGAGCAGGACCCAGGAGTGGACGGGGCAGGACAGGTCCCTTGCGTGGCCCAGGCCGGGCTCGGGGGTGCGTCAGCCCTGCGGGAAGTGGCGCGGGGGGGAGCCGGGGGCAGGAGGTGAGGCAGCCTGTGCAGCCCCCATCGTGCCCCCGCCGCCCCACAGACCCCAGCGCTGGCACCGGCACGAGCTCCCCATGCAGGGACCTGGAGCCGGCACACCCCGGGCTGCGCTACCAGGAGGCCGAGGGCCTGCGGGAGGTCTGCATCCGCCTGCGGGAGCTGTGCCAGGGCCGCATCCAGGAGCAGACGGCGGTGCTGGAGCTGCCCCGGCCGTCCTGCCCCAGGAGATGCGGAGCTGGGCGTCGCGGCGCAGGGTGGAAACCTGGGACGAGGCAGTGACCCTGGCAGAGGGGTTTGGCTGGGGCAGGTGGAGGATGAGGAGCTCCACGTGTGAGCGTTTCGCCCTGATCGTGGGTGCTGCCAACCCCGTCTCCGTGTGCCTGGGGGATGTTTCCTGCCCCCCCGACTCTCCCAGTCCCAGCTCCCTGGTGATATGTTCCTCTTGTCCCCAGGTCACGGTGAGCGTGCAGGGCGAGGAGGTGGCCTCAGACCGGTTGCAGCCCTCTGGGGCGCTGCAGCAGCCTGGCAGTCCCTGGCCGGAGCAGGCGCGGGCCCAAACTGCGGATGCGCCTCTAGAGGCGGCAGCGCAGCGGGACTGCCCAGGGCCTCTGACTCAAGGATTTTGACTTGATTTGGCTTAGAACATGAAACATTTCTTTAAAAACAAAACAAAACTGGGTGAGGGCATGCACGTCTACCCCTCTGCCCGTGGCTGCACCCACCTCCCCTGCCAATGCAGAAGGGGGCATTTTGCACCCCTGGATGTCATGGCCTAGCTTGCAGAGAGGTGTCATGCAGAGGGATTGTGGAGAGGGTGGCAGGGGCTGGAGGATGCTGGACTGAGTGACACTGATGGGGTAACGCTTGTGCCTGCAGCTCCAGGAGGCCTTTGAGGACGTGGCTGTGTATTTCACACAGGAGCAGTGGGAGCTGCTGGAAGATGCACAGAAGGGGCTTTACCGGGACCAGATGCTGAGGAACTGGCAAGCCCTCATTTTTGGGTAAAGCTGTTTCCCGCTTCTCCGTCCAGCTGTGTCAGCGCTGACCCTTACTGTCTTCTCCCTGCTTCTCAGCTCTCTCATCCTCATGAACTTTCCCGTGGGGTTTGAAATCCATGGCCTCCGCACAGCTCCTTGCATGATCACGTGTCTGTCATGTTTAACACCAACATCTCCGGCCTCGTTTGATTTGGGCTCCTTCACTGGAGTCTTCCCTGTTCTTGTAACCCCCAGTGCTTCCATATCCAGCCACATCTTGGCGAGTGGATCTCCCTTTACCTTTTCAGCATGGTCATGTCAGCTCCAGTTCATTGTGCAGAAAAATTCCCTGCCAGCTGTTCCTCAGGGAATGGGTCTGATTTCTTCCCTGTCCCACCTGGTGTGTCCTGTCCCACACGTCAAACAGTGACTGGTCAGTCAGTGCTTTCTCCTCCTTTGGTTATGATGCAGCATAAGGTCATGGATGTCTTCTTAGCCTGTGGTACTGCCACCCTTAGGATTAGCATTTACATTACTCCATCTCTAGCAACCTGTGCACACACAATGGGATCCAGGAACTTCCCTCTCCGGATCCCTGGGAGCTTCTGCCCACGTTTCTTCCTGTGGTCTTCATCGCCACAGGCTCTGGCTGTGTTTACGTGGAGACCTGCTCCCAAGCTCGCTCTGCCGTTCACCAAAGTTGTCATTTCCTCCTCCCGACACCCCTCTGCATGTCAGACACCCGTCATAGTGATAAAAAAGAGGTGGGCTGAGTGCAGGCCTGGTGAAAACCGGTTGTCATTTTCATAGGGTCTCTGATACGGGTTTTCTAGCTTGTGGGCAGGGCTGAGGGACTTACCTTGTACCAGGTCAATTTGCTTTTCTAGTGTTTTCTCTTCCCTCCAGTTCCCCTGAAGGACTTTCTTTGGGAACGGCTCCAAGCCTTTTAGTTGCTCAGAAAAGGCCATGTCAGCCATTCCTACATTATGGGCTTTCACATGCTCCAAGAGGTGTCTGCTTCTGTTGTCTGTATCCAAGACTCCCAGAACCTTTGTTTCAAACCCTACAAGATTTCCTGGCTTGTGTGTTCATCTCCCCTCCTGGGATGATCTTCCCACTGGATGGGATGATTGCATTTGTTGCCACGGCAGTTCTTATAAAATCCAACCTTTGCAGCAAAGAAACTTCTATTCCTTGGCCTGGAATGACACTGCTAAGATAGATGTTATCCAGCCACCAGTGTGTCCAGCGTCTCTTCATTTTGGTGCCTTTTAAATAGTGAAAGCTTCATCTCTATGCTCTTTAGCACATCACATGTCACCATCTCTACCCCCATCAACCCCAGTGCCCAGTCATGAATGCTTTTTAACCACTGCCCCAACCAGGATATCGTGGTCCCACCCCTGACTCAGATTCATAGATGTTAGGGTCGGAAGGGACCTCAATAGATCATCGAGTCCGACCCCCTGCATAGGCAGGAAAGAGTGCTGGGTCTAGATGACCCCAGCTAGATGCCTATCTAACCTCTTGAAGACCCCCAGGGTAGGGGACAGCACCACCTCCCTTGGGAGCCCGTTCCAGACCTTGGCCACTCTAACTGTGAAGAAGTTCTTCCTAACGTCCAGTCTAAATCTGCTCTCTGCTAGCTTGTGGCCATTATTTCTTGTAACCCCTGGGGGCGCCTTGGTGAATAACACCTCATCAATTCCCTTCTGTGCCCCCGTGATGAACTTAAATGTGCCACATTGCACAAGGACAGGAGGACCTCTGGGTCTGTGATGATGAGGACCGTGGGGACATCTCCAAGTCAGAGGACCTTCTCCCAGGTGAGTTGTGGCTGCCCCCTGCCCTGACTCCCATCTCACAAATGCTCCATGCCCACAGTGACAAGGGCCCTAGGACCTGCAGACCTGCCCAGCACTGCCCTTCCAGGTTTTTGACCTTGAATAGCTTATGCAGTCATGTGTCCAGGGAGGTGTTGTTCCCATGCATTGAACCTCCAAGTTGTGGAGACAAGCAGCCTTTCCTTTCTTCTAGAGGTGCGCTGGCACATCAGTCCAATATCGGATTGGTACCAATATAAAGAAAATTTGCTGTATGGTATATTAGCCCAATAGGGCTGATATTTTGGCTGATAAATACCCGAACCCATTGTAGTGGAACGCGGGGGGCAGGGTGCAGATCAATGCCCCCCGCGGTGGTGGAGGGGGCAGGGGCAGGTGCTGCTGAACTAGGGCAGGGTGGGCGCCAGACAGAGGCGCGGCTTGTGGGTGGGAAGGAGGCGGCTCCAGCCACTGCTTGCACCCCGGGAGGGCACAGGGTGGTTGTATGCCCAGGATCTGTGTGGAGCTGCAGCTGTGGCTGGATCCAGCACTGAGTTGGGCTTGTCTCGGCAGGGGCGGGATTCGGAGCGGGTGCCAGCGGTGCTGGGAGGATGCTGCAGTCACCCCAGATTTCACTGCAGCTCCGTTCCCAGCTGTGCCGGGTGGCTGTGAGTGCAGCACTGGCAACAGAGCCTCGTGCAGATCCTGGGACACATGCCTCACCCCACCCCCCCACGCTCCTGGGGTGCAAGCATCTGCGGGAGCCACAACTCTGTCCTGCGCCGCCCTTCCCGAGCTGGGCAGTGCCCTCTCCCTCACCATTGGGTGCGTCGATCTGCTCTCCCCACAACGCCCCTTCCCTCCCCTTTCACCAAAATGGACTGACCAGCTGGAGGCAGCTGAATTGGATATCGGGTTGGTGACAGCTGATATGTCTCCCTATATACCAGCTGTCGGTATCAGCCATAAAAATCTCTGTTGGTGCACCCCTACTTTCTTCTCCCCATAACTACAACTACTAAGGGACAACCAAGTATATTGCTTTGGTGTATACGCACAGGCCTGGTTTCCCTGGGATACCATGGTCTTAAATTTCCATCTATATCTAGCAGTGCAAGAGTTGATTCCTCAGCCCAAGGTAGCCATACCTGTATAGCACCCTCTCCCAAGGGATGATGGGATCTGTAGTAGCCAATGAAAATCCGCATGGTGGGGCAAAGCTCTGTGTAGCCAGTATTGTAGCACAAGCGAGAGGCCCGGGGCTCTGCCTGGTGTCTCCTGATTGGGTCGACCTGGAGCCGAGAAGTGCTGAATTCTGGTCTCGGGCTGCATTGAACAGCTCCACGGGGTGGTGGGATTCGCAAGCTTTCACGTTGCAGGGGGAAGTGGACCCTCCATAGTTCATGCCTTTGTGTTTTGTCTCTAGGCCATGAATATCACAGAGCTCAGGACTCAGCAGGGTGGCCTCATGCAAAAACCACGATCCGGAAGGATTAGCAGCTGCTGAACATATGTTGTTGCAAGCCTGTTACTGTACTTGCATGGCGGCATACGTGCCATTTAGGTGGATGAAGTGAAAGAGGATCCAGATCCCCATGTCTCTCTGCATGTCAGCTTCCTGCTGTTGTGCTTTAGCAAGCGTTCCTGCAATGCAGTTGTGTGGGGAGGATCTCTCCATACCTGTTCTACCTACTGGGTCAAGTGTCTTCAGGGCCTTTCTCAGATTTGAGTCTACCAGTTAGAGAAATGTCCCTGTCCTGCAGCTTCCATTTGATCCAGGCACCTTAGTGGGACATCTTCTCCCTCAAACACTTGGACGTGAGAACGGCAGCTTTTTTGGCCATCACTACAGGCGGGAGCATCAGTGACAGAGGAGTCCCCAGGGGTCCCTAGCCCACATCCCCTCTCCCCACCCAACGGGCAAGGTTCCCTTTGGGCCCCGTTAGCAGCCTAAAGGTGATTTCTGGTTCTGTCTTTGCTCCATCCCTGCAGGCGCTGGTGTGACCAGCCCAGAGCCCCACACTAAGCCATGAAGGCATTAGATTGCACTTTTGTCTGCACTCAGCACAAACATATCTCTAGTATTTGCAAAGACATATCTGGGTCCATATGGTGTGAGGGAGACAATGACTGCAGAGCTTCCCAACCACCTCCGGGCTCCTCCAGGCCTTGTCTGAACTCAGGCATCAGGGTGAGGGCAATTCTCACAGCTTCCTTGTCTCAGGGCCCAGCTCCTAAGAGGAGCAACAGTTATCTTGTCATGTTCACACCTGACTTATTCCTCTGCAAGCTTTCAGATCATGGGGTCCAGGTCAAGACAGCATCTGGGAAGCCCATGCTTCCTGCCGAGAGAGCCACTTAAGTCACCAAGAGCACCAACAGCTGGTGTTTCATCGGACCTTCACCCCCTCCCCAGGGCCAGGAAAATCAACAAATCTGGGACCCGCTTGCTGCATGCTCCTTGCAGAACAGGTGGTCAGAGATGGGGGGATCATGGGCCCTCTTTTGAGAGGGACAATCACACTAGGGTCGGAAAGCAGAGCTGGCCCCTGACCCTGCTAATAGAGGAGGAGACCAGCTTGACCCAGAATCAACCTGGACAGCCCCGAGTTTACATCAGGGAGGACACAGGTCTCAGCTCTGTGGCCCATGGGCAGGTGGCCCTTGTGGCAGAAATGCCACCGTCCATGCCCCTCTCCAGAGACCTGTCTCTGCCAGCCTGAGAGGCTGGTGTTGAATCCTTCAGGGCGGGGATCTCCCACCTTGTCTGCATGACAAAAGCCTGGGGCCTGAATGCTCTGGTCACCTGGGCAGGGGGGAAAGGCCCCGCCCTGTGTGCGGGCCCAGGTAGCCAGGGATGCTTGGTAGATTGGTCAGCTTGTGGCCTGTATTGGCACCTTCGATTGGACCGGGCTGTTGAGGTCAGAGAGGTTATTTAAGGGCCCGGTCCAGGAAGAAGGAGCCATTAGCCATGCGGTCATCCAGGTGAATCTGAAACTGGCTCTCTCCTCATCACCGCATGCTCCAAGAGTGCCCTGCCTCCAGCAGAAACTCCAACCACCTCTGGATGATGCGAGTGAGTAAGCTACTCGAGATCCGATTAGATATTTAGCTTCAGTAACTCAGATGCATGTTTAAACGGCTACCTCAGCCACCCTGGTTTGCTCTGTGGGATTCCTGTAATATTCCTCTGATATTGTTCTACCTTTTACCCTGTTTCTGCCCTACCTCCTGAATCAATAAAGTTCTCCTTGTGACCGGTGTGGAGATTTATTGAGGGGTGGGTCTAAATTATGCCGAGGAGGGCCCTTAGGTCTGTGGACTAAGGGAGGCTTCCCTAATCAGCCCCTGACTTGGGAAGGGCCCCAAGTGCCTGTATTGGGTCTAGTACCTATTGGACTATCAGGCCTGTGTTCTCCAAGGTGCGCAGAGCCAGAAGTGAGTCCAGAGCCTTGGATGGTGGCAGCAGGAACCCCAGGCTAGCGGGTGTGCTCCAGGGAAGGGGTTGGCTGGACGGGAGGCACCCCAGGGAGGCACTCGGATCCTGGAAGGTGGTCGGGCGCAGGGAGGTGGGTGGCTCAACGCAGGAGTGCCCCCTACTGGCCTGCCACACGTGGTGGTAGAGGTGGGATCCAAATACCCTGCTGTATTTAAGGCATAATTTGGGAAAAGGAATAGAGTCCTGCCACAGCCCTGCCCAAGACTGAGCTACAAGTCTGTGTCTCCCATTTCTCCCTCCTGCTGCTTACAAAAAAAGAACAGCGTCCTGGGCTGAAATAACAGGAGCGTCACATGTACATCCAGGGAAATGACACTTCCCCTCTGTTCAGCATTGTGTAGGCCTTACTGGGGACTTTTTGAGCATGAGAAAGGCCAGACATTGGAGCAGGCTGCCTAGAGTAGTGGTGGCATCCCCATGACGGAAAACTTTGATAAGCAGGTTGGACGGACACTTGGCTGGGATGGGTAACTCGGGGATGAGAGCACCTGGATCAGGGGGCTGGACTAGATGAGCTTGTGAGGGTCCTTCCAGTCCTCCTGTTCAATGATTCCATGTCCCTGGATACACATCTGCTTACATGGGCCCCATCAGGTCTCCCCAATGAGGGATGTCCTATTTAACATGAATGTAAATCTCTTCCTACACGGCTTCTGCTTATTTTCATTATTGTTTGAAGTTAGTGTTTCATGAGCATCAAATCAAATACCAAACCCAAGCTCAGCCCCTTCCATGTAACCAGCCCTGTGGCCCACTGTTAAGAAAGCTCCTGAAGGACTCTCCGGGCCACCTGCCTCTCCTGTTTAATCAGCGTCTCCTCTCATGCTCCTCTCCTCGTACCACCTCCACCCATCACAAGGCAGCTCCTGTCTTCTCTAGAGATGCTCCTGTCCTGGGCTGCAGACTGTCCCACCTGCTTGCTAGTCACCAGTAAGGAGGCAGTCAGGCCCTTCCCTAGCCCTCTGCTATGTGCAGACAACACACCCTGTTAGCAATGGCAGGTGTAGCATGCCTTCAACTTTCCTTGAGCTCTCTGGCCTGCTCTGTCTTCCTGGATCTGGTCCTGGTGAAGACTTCAAGCAAGGTATCCTAGAGGGGACCCTGCCGGAGTGGTCAGGTGGGATGAACTGGGACCCTGATTTCTTGTCATGAATCCCAGTGACTCCAGTGCAAGAAGGAAAAGATGGCTGGATACAGCAGTGCCCTGCAGAACAGGGCTCGTGACCAGCCATGCCCTCTCCAGGGGAATTCAAGCCGTGGCACCTCATGTGGACGTGCTCTGGTGAGATGCTCACAGCAGGACTGGTCCTGAGCACCCAGAGAGCAAGGAGAGGATAACCCGGACATTTCCCAGGTCACCTTTGTATCCCATGGTGGCAAGAGGTGGGAAGAGGGCAGGCTTGGATCCCATAAGTTGTCACGGCACTTAGGGATCCCATCCTCACATTTACTGGGATCTCTGCATGTGTCAGGCCAAGGAGCTGAACCTCAGAGGTGAAAGCTCCCACATGGACGGTACCTGCGTAGAAATCCTGATGTAATCTGCCACCTGAAACCTGGCCCTGTTCCAGCCTGAGGAAGGGATCAGACTCCTCCGGCAGGTGGACGGGGACAAAACCCTCAGGGCAAATGGAAAGCAATGACAAGGGAACGTGCAGAATGATGTGCTAAACCAAACCAAGGCACCTTCTCTTCAGAGAAGCCCTTATGTGAGCCCAGGGAAGGTTTAATAAGGATTTGCAGCACTGGCATAATAAATTATCCCATCTTTCTATTACATATTACACATTAAACACTTATTCAGTGGAGTCTTTTTTCTAACACAAAAGGGGAAAACCATTCTTCACCGATGTGTGCAAAACTGTCCATTTGGAAGGGGACATTGAATTAATTATCTGTATTGAAGATCACTAATGCAGGCACTTCTATTTAAAGTTGATGTTGTTGTGTCTTGTGTGTATTTGAAAGACATGAATTTGTTGGCTGTCATTCTCATTGAACCAGTCCTGATGTTTCTTTGTGGAGAAGCCTTGGATGATTGGCATGCCTCATGGATGCCTTTCTTGAAGCTCTCGCTCTTTCTGAGTGATCAGTGGTGTCAAGAGCATCAGGGCACTTGGCACGTTTCTCCCTCAGGCACTGCTGGAGGTGATGTCTTTTAGCAGGTTTCGAAGCACTTGACATTGAACCTCTTCTTTGGTTGCTTCTTTTGCTGACATCATTCTGTGGCCAAGCGGATGGGCATGGTGGGACATATCAAACAAGGATCTATCCAGCAGCCTTTGGGGCTGGTTGTCTTCTCCTCCTCTTCTCGTGTCCTGCCTGAGACAGTCGATGACAGGGATTCAGCAGAACCTGCATATTGCCAGGATCTGACAGTGCCACAAAGTGAGCGTTTCTGCTACGGCCTTTATAGTAGCTGGTTCCCTGCACTGCTCGGGTCATAGCCGTGCTGAGGTGGGCTTTGCCATGCACTATGATAGAGTCAATTAGGAGCCAGTGTTGTGAGCACAGTTCTTGCACAAAGACTTCCATTTTTTGCTTTGATTCCTATGGAGTACAGCATCTGAATAGCAGAACAAGCTCTAAGCATCCTATCAGCAATGGCACTGAAGGATAAGGCAAGAGTGACAGTATCAGGTATGATACTCATGGAGAGGCAACATCAGCAGCCTGGTGCAGGTCTTCAATGCAATCACTACAAAGACAGATAGGACAGTCCTCTCTGATATGTGATACAGTTTGGATTTTGTCACACTTGTACTTGGGGGCTTTAATATAATACCATTTACAAAGTAGGTAGTTGTCCACTGTGAACCTTGTTCAATGTAGTGCAGCTCTGCCTTAGGAAAAGGGAACAAGGTGGTTTAGATGTGGGGTCCATGATAAGAAATTTATTAATGATGTCAATTATCTTCCATTGCTGGATCCATTTTCCTTGATATCAAAATGGCCTTCTTGATATAAGCCTTGGTCTCTAGGGGTCATTAATAACCTCAAAAATTGGTAGTGAATTGATTATAAGCAGTTATTTATAGACTCTTAACCTAGCCTATTTATGTCAAAGCTGAGGAGGGGTATGAGGAGGAGGGGTATAATTGCAGCTGCCTAATTACACACCTGTGTCAATTCAAATTACAAATCATCATCATCCAGTCATTGGCTCTGTATGTGCAGGTCCATGACTAGGGGAAGGTCCGTGACCAGGGGCTTCTGGTAATCATACATGTCTGCGCCCATCGCCATTCACCCATCACTGTGGGACTTGCTTTTGAAGCAAGAGGACTATGAATGTCTTCTTGTAACATGGGAATGACCTTGTGCATCAGGAACCACACACTGCTTCACAGGAAGGAAACCTTGTGAGGATGGCTTGAGAGGACAGGCTTCTGCCTGTGAGAGAGAAAAAGAAAGCAGAACTAAAAGCCTGTATGAGTGAAATCAATCCCCTGTTATTTCCACACCAAGAAAATGAAGACCCTTTGGCAAGGCACTTGGACAGGTTAGTTCTGTCGTACCCACTGGTAGTAGCCAGTGTATTGCAGACGTGTGCACAGACACTTTGCCTATCGCTCTAATCTTTGGGAACGGATCATGTGGGGTTGGTGCTTGGGGGAAGAGAGGGAAGAACTGAAGCAGGATACTCAGCAAAAGAGAAAAACACAAGCTCGTCTCCCACTCCAGCCAGAGCCTTTCAAATACAAGCTCAAATGGTGTCCCAGTGTCCCTCCCCAGCCCACTCAAGGGATGAATGCCTGCCTGTTTGCAGAGAGGGAATGGGAGCTGCAGGGCTAGTTGTCAGAGCCAAAGCTTTGGGGCTTGAGTTGCAGTGCCCCACTAAGATTGGGACTTCCGCAACATCGTGGTGAGCAAAGTGTGTATTCGGAGAGAGCAAAACTGAGAGAAGATCAGCTTAGCCCTGATGTGCTCATTCAAGCTCTCCAGGATCCTCCTGGGCAACATTCTCTCGCTCCCAGCAGATCCTCTCCTGCAGGATCAGGGGCTTGTTAATATGTCAGCCTAGAAAGTTTTGTCTTTTTCAAAATACAACAAACCCTTTCTTTGAAAAATAACCCGCTGCTGGAAATCCCATTACCCATTACACGAAGACATCGAGTAAGAGCAGTTTCTGCCAGGTCCTGGGAACAATAAAGTCAAACCTTCATGTGATCTACAGGGTGCAGAGCAATGAGTTGGCTCAGGTGCCTTGCTGCTGCTCCCCAGTTCGGTCCTACACGTAAAGAGCTTTTTCTCTCCATTCTGTCTTCCTCAAACAAGGTGTGTATTATGTTGTGGGACATGCTGTATGCGGGGCACTATGACAGGCACCAGAAGGAAAAGGCAACCCCGACCTATGTCAGGCAGCCGTAAAAGCATTCTCCTACAATTCCCAGAACACAGAAAGGTTTAAGAGAAGACATAGCATGACAGCTCGATATTTGGCCCTGGGACACACAGCAGCTCTGGATGCAATGGGAAGTCCTCCTGGACTGGATCAGGCATCCTGCTGTGCCTAGGCCAACTGCAGAGGGAATCTGTAGTGCTGCAGCATCCTCACCCCTCTCTGGTTCTCAGCTAGGATACCAACATCAGGCCTCACTGCAATTGTGCTGGGCTTGACTTAGTGTCAGAAAGGGGAAGAGACGAATTGATGGAAGAGACATTTACTGCAAGGGGGAGTGGGTTTGTGACAGGCTCATGCTCAGTGCAGTTGGCATTGGGCTGCAGGCACATCCCACCCACCTGGGTCACACCACACTGCAACTCTGGTGTTTCCACTGGGTGAACTTTCACTTGCCTGGAGGTGGGGATCAGTGGTTCCCTGGGGGTCCAGGTGTGACAGCATGTTCATGACTTCTCTGAAGCTTCTCCTTCCCTGCAGCTCACCCCTTTCTACTCGGGTCTTGTAATTAGCCGTGGTGACATCTCGGCATGATGACGTCTTTTCTTCTATGCGAGGTGTCTGGCGAGAATGGTGACCACAAGGATTCTGCTTCTGCCTTCTGTGTGCAAAATCACAACTAAAAAGGTCATGGAAGTTGATTAGCTCATACTGTGCAGCCAGGCAAGACCACGATGCCTCCCTGCTGTGCAATCCCTTTCCTGGGCATGGGGTGGTCCCGTGCTGGTGCACCCCTCTCACCCACAACCGGGCCCCTATGTTTCCTGGTCTGTTGCCATTTTTGCATGAGTTCTTCGCACCCAGGCACTAAGCCAGGTATGGCACCATCTCATGGTGGGCACCACTGTGCCTGTGTGAGGCCTGTTTTCTTACTGTCCTCCTGCTGTGGTGCTCCAAGCCCGCAGGTGTACTGGTTGGGTACGTGGTGTTGGGAAGCCTCCTCGCTGGAGCTGTTCACCTGTTTCCCACATCAGATCACCCTGGACAGCCCTCTCCCATCCACACCTGAGCTGGAGGCTTCTGCACAGGGTCCTGTGTGCATTTTGGGGTCCTGCTGCATCTGTGTTGGAAGGGAGAGCATCCATTTGGGTACCCGATGCTCCGGCAGTCCGGAGAGCCGTGTGGTGCTTTCCTGGGTATTTTGGTCTGTGGTGGGAGCCTGCTGGACTCCTTGCAGGGGTGAGTTGAGCCTCCAGGTTTTTCCTCAATGCTACAGAAGCCAGAGAAGTGTCCATTGCTTCCCCAAGTGTGGTGGGCTTGGGGAAAACTGCCAGATCTTTTAGGCAGCTGGGAAATCATCCAATCCTGTTTGAAGTGTTGAGGTGTGGTGGGTGGAGGCCTGTTAGAAGGATACATGAGAGTGAGGGGGCCAATCTCAACTTTAAGATTTCCTAGGGCTTTGAATGTTACAAGCAAATGGAGACATGATGGGCTGGGGTTTGGAGAAGTGGTAAGGGATGGTTCAGCCTGCATATAGCCTGGTTACTTCATCTTTCCCAGGGCTGTCTGGCTGATGACCTCCGGTCATGAGCATTTTCCTTCCTCATAAAAGCAACAGCCATCCAGAAAAATGTTTAGGCCCGTATGCACATCTGTACTCTGAGGACAAGGCAGAGAGACACTATTTCCAGGGAAAGTGGAGTTTCCAGCTGGATATTTTGGAGGTCATCCATCATACATCTTCGTTGCACAAGGTGTGTATTATGTTGTGGGATATGCTGTATGTAAGTTGATTGGCTCATACTGCACAGCCAGACAAAGCCAGGGAACGTGGAGTTTCCAGCTAGATACTTTGGGGGATGTCCAACATACAGCAATGTAACACTGGTGGACCGTGAAGTAGTTCAAAAGAGTGCCTTCTTTTCCAGAGACACTTGTGACTCCTTCGAACAGCAGCGATGTGTAGAGGGCACTTGCGGGTGGATGTGCACCCCCTGAGAGCGCTGGTGCATCGCCTGACAGCAGCATTTCCTGCTTAGGTATGGGCGGGGGGGCTGGCAAGAGCGCCGGTCTAACGCTGACAGCACCAGCCAGGGTGTGGGGACGCCAAGAGAAGAGATCCCTGGTCGTAGACTGGCTGCTGGGGGGAAGTACCCCTCCTGACTCAGAAGGCACCAGTCGACCATACTTCACTTAGAAGGATCAAACCAGGACATACCAAGGTTAAGCCCTTTCGAAAATCTTGACATCAGTCTGATGGCATTGGGCTGGACTGTCCAGTCCAGATCTGATTGTCCAGATCTAGGACAAGGGCACTCCATTTAAAGCCAGAAAGCTGAACAGGTGTAAAATCAAAGCAATGCAGCAGTGGCTCATACCATGCCACTTGCTTTGCTGTTCACACTTGTGCATCCTCCTTGCCTTATAGCTCAGGTGTACTTGCAGCCTGCCCGGTTAGTGGGTACGTTCATAGGACATGACTCCTTGCAGCCCAACAAAGCCCTAAGGTTATGATGGCCCCTCAGTTGGAGTGTGCAGGCCCAAAACAACGAGACAAAAGAAGAGACTGCGGAAACCTAGAAGGAACAGGAAACCACTTACATGCTCAGAGAGGCAGAATCACCAAAGCTGGCATCCTGTGGGCCCATCCCAGATCAGGCAGGGGAGGATGGAGGGAGGGGAGGACAGGGGTGCTGGGGGAGGGGAGGAGTTCAGGTGTTCATCTCCTGGGGGCAATACAGCACAGGACAATCCAGGTGAGTCTGTGGAAGAAGGGGCAGATTCAGGGAAAGCTCAGGGTGGGGTGCAGGACACGTGAGAAGAAACCAGTGTGAGGGAGACGGGGTGGATCTTGACCCCTCCATTGACACCCAGGAACAACCGCGGGGTAAAGGAGAGTCTCCCCAGCAGGAAGCAGTACTTGGTTCTTGCACATGGCTCAGTGGGGCTTTCTGTCCCAGCAGGCCTGACCGGGGCCAGAAGCCCTGACCTCCAAACCCCGGGGTGACAACCCTGGCAGCAGGGTCCTTGGGCCCAGAGGTGGGCAATGAGGGGCTAAAATAGAAGATAGCTGGTCCTTATGGGGCACTAGAGCCCTGGCAGAGGGAAGACAGGTCATCCTGAGCGGCCTGCAGGCAGGAGGCACTCGATCATCATGTGGGCTGGTGGACGGCACCTCTCACGCCTGGTGCTGCTGGGGTGCAAGGGGACACTCACCTTCTCAGTGCTCCCCACCTTCGCCTCCTCCCCTCTGCCGCCGTGTCAGCACTGGGGGTGGGAGGCAGAGACACTGGTCACCTCGCAGACACCCAAACCCCCAGGCCCTGCCACTTCTACCAGTCCATGCCCCGGCCTCCCCTCTCTCCACCGCTGCCTCTGTCCCAGCGACTGGCCCCGCGAGCCCTGCCGGACCCATCTCCCTTCCTCCCCCTGTGCTGCTGGGCCTAGGGCTGGTTCCTGGCTGCGGTCTGGATATACACAACGGGGAGGGCTCCCAGCACAGAGAGCCCAGGGCTGTCGACCCCTGCCCCAGCCCTGCCCCACCTAGACACACAGGGCGCTGGAGGGACTTGCGGTCAAAGGGACTTACTGAAGACACACGAGTCATTTCCCCTTTACTAACCTATTCCCTTCAGAGGCCTCCAGAGCTGGGAAGGAACCAGGGGTCCTGGCCCTCGACCTGTCCTTCTCCTAACCTGCGAGACCCTTCCCAGGACCAGGAACAGAGTCCTGGCTCCAGCCCTCTCTCCGCTCCTCACAGAGATCCCACACTCACAAGCTAACACCACAAAAAGCATCATACCTTTCCCCGAGTCGTGTCCATTTTAGACCATGTTGCCCCTGGGTCTGGGTGCTCGCTTCAAATGTGGACCCTGGGCCAGCCTGGCACCCCACCTCAGCCAGGCAGAGGGCCGCGGTCTGCGTGGAAGTGTCTGAAAGCCAGGGTCCCTCTGCCTGGGTTCCGGCCTCTCTGGTGACGGGCAGGCTGGCCTGGGTCCCCGTGTCCATCCTCTGGGAGGGGAATCTGCTCCTGATTGCACAACAAGTCACTGGTTAGAGATGGATCATGGACAGAATAGGATGTAGTTTAATAAAGTCAAGTGCCAAGTGCTGCACCTAGGGAGAACGAGTCACCATCACATTTACAACCTGGGAGATGATTTTTAAGCAGCACAGCAGAAGAATGGGATCTTGGAGTCATAGTCAACACCAAGATGAACTTGAATTGTCAGTGTGACAAAGTGATAAGTAAAGCTAACCACAGTCTATCATGAATTAGCAGGTGCATCACAAACAGGTCGAGGAAGGTGATACTTCCCCTCTATGCAGCGTTTCTAAGGGTGCAGTTGGAAAACAACGTCCAGTTTTGGATGCCGCACTTCAAGAGGGATGTGGATAACCTTGAGAGGGTCCAGAGGAGGGCCACTCATATGGTTCACGGTCTGCAGGTAAGGTCCTACAGAGACTAAGGAACTTGGATGTCTTCAGCCTCTGCAAGAGAAGGCTAGCCATCTACAAATTCATCAGGAGGTGGCGGGGGGGTGGAATGAAATAGGAGATACTCTATTTACCAGGGTACCTGTTGTGATAAGAGAAGTAATGGCCACAAACTGAGAGAGAGCAGATTTACATTAGACACAAGGAAGAACTTTTTTACGGTAAAGGTAAGAAGCTCTCCCACCTGTCTCTTGGGGCTTCATACAGCCCGGGGCCAATCCCCTCCTAAGACGTGACCTCATGCTGCCTGAGCACAGGATCCAGGGGCAGACATGATGTGGGACTGACAGATGGGAAAGCTGCTTTTTTTCGGGCACTGGCACCCTGAGGGATGGGCATCATAGGTCATCCTGACCTGCCTGGAGGCAGAAGAGGCCCTGATCATCACCCAGGTCCCATCCAGCTCTGATCCCAGGCTCACAAACTAACACTACAAAAGGCACCATACCTCTCCCCGTGTCCTGGTCGTTGTTGGCGTTCGCCAACCATTGTCTGGGTGTTTGCACCCGTCACGGGCAGGGGTTCGGTCTGGCACCCCATCCCAGCCTGTCAGAGGGCCCTGGTCTGGGTGCTGGCGTGTTCATGCCCAGGGCCCTCTGCCTGGGTGCTGGCCTCTGCATACAGGGGCAGGTTGGTCTGGGTCTCCTTCTCCTCATGATACCCTGCCTCCATTTCCTGGTGGGGGTTAATGGTCCTGGTTGCACAACAAGGAACTGGTCAGAAATGGGTCCTGGACTGAATTCATCCCCACCAGCACCGGAGAAGGAAGGACTCCCCTATCTGCAAACAGCACCACTTGCAACACCCCATAGCCTGACCCAGAGCCCACAAACTACCCAGGACAGCCTCACACCTCACCCTACCCTCCCTGTCCCCAACTTACCCCCTCCAGGGTGGCCAGCACTCCTCTGCCATCCCCTCCATATCCATGGGAGTCTGTTGTGAATGTAAAAGGAAAATGGCAGTGAAGAGAAGATCCAGGCTGTGGGCCCAGAACTGGCACATGATGAAGTATGGGGGGAGACTAGGGAACAGCAATCCAGGGAGCAGGAGAAATCAGAGCAGCACAGACCTGTCACCCCACTGGTCCCACTGTGACATCCACACAGCTCACGTGGAGCCCAGCCCTGCACACACAAGCCCTCCACCCACACAGCCAGGGTCCAGCCTTGCCCTGTGCACACACATGAGCACACACACTTGCCCCCTCCTCCCGGGGCAGGGGCATGCACAGCGACTCACCTCCATGGGGCTGTCATCCAGATCCTGGTCCTGCTTTCTCTGGGCCTTGAGGGCCAGCACCAGGAACAGGTTCTGGCTCCTCAGCGCCTCCACTTGGGCCTGCACGAGAATGCCCCCAGTCATCAGAGACTGTTTGTTTTAATAAATCATTTAAGTGTTTTATCAAAAATACATGTATTATAGCAAAATAACAGTCAATACATTTGGTCACACAACAGTACTAGTATTTTAAGATGAAGTCATAATATAATGCATGGTTTAATTATGCCTTGTTAGACATGTCAATGGCGTTTGCTGGCCAAGCTTGTTGTTACATACGCAAAGATTTACACTACAGTCAGCAAGGCACAGGCTTTGAGGTGTTTTTCTTCTTTGACACACTTTGCAGCTTGTTACTGCTGCATAGGTTAGCTTTGGCATGGAGGCACGGCTTACAATGCCAGGCATGATCAACTGCCAGCCTGCAGACCAGCCAACCTGTGGAGCCATAGCATCCAGCCCACTGGGACCCCACAGGGCACAGAGTTTGGCATGAAGTGATGGAAGCTCTCCGCAGCCAGATCCAGCCCCACCTGGGCCACTGCTGGACAGAGACATCAGGGTCAGGCCCACCTCTAGCATGTCTGCATTGGGCCGGACTGCTCCCTGTACCACCCCGCACATTTAGATCAGAGCCCAGATGCCCCCACTGCTGCCTGGCCCCTGTCCCGGTGCATTCAGATCGGGGCCTGGGTGCTTCCCATCCCAGCAGATGGATCAGGGTTGGGCTGTGCATCCCCCCACAGCCGGATAATACCCCACCACAGTGAGCCCACATGCTGGATTAAGCCCACCTGGAGCATCTGGCCGCAAACCGACCTGGCATTGCTCACCTGGCCCATGGGGCAACATGGTTGTGCACCACTAGTATAGAGCAGCGATGCCCAACCTTTGCCCTCCACCAGGCAGATGAATAGTGTTGGGTTGGTCTAGGGGCCAGATACAACACACCCTAATGCAGACGTGTGGTGCCAGATCCAGCCATGTGCTGCTTAATGCAGACCCACGTCAGATATGACCTCATGCTGCCCAATTAGGAACCACCCACCCCAGCTAAGACCTGTGCACCCCAGTGCAGTCCTGCACCACACCGACCAGGCATGTGTGGCAGGCTGTGGTGCTCCGCACTGGAAACCTGACAGCTGGGAGCAACAATTCATGCTACAACTGCACCTCCACTACCAAATCTCTGGACACTTGGGGGCTCCTGGGGGAAGAGCACCAGAGCAGGGAGTCCTGAGCCTGCAGCAGGTAGCCCACATCAACCCTGGCCCTGAAAACAAATCTGGGGGGCACATGCCCCCCCATGCCCTCCTCCCAGAGGGTGTGCATGCAAAGGCAGGGAGCCACCTTCCCCCCTACCCCTTGGATGAACTGCCCATGGCTGTCCTGCTCCCGGGGCCCCAAGTACCATGCTGGCTGGGCAAAGCCCCACCCCAGTCCCTGCCCTGCTCCCTCCCTCACAGGGGGGGCTTCGATCTGTGCCCACTCTGCCCCCAACCCACTATAGACCTACCGTCAAGGAGCTGCTCCCCTGGCTGCCAAGCTCTTTCCCAGCTGCAAATCTGAAAGAAATGCTGAGTTGGAGTCGTGCAGCCCGGGACTAGGACTTGTGAATCCCATTCTGGGACTGTCCCACACACTTAGGAACAGGCGGTCTCCCTAGCTGGAAATCAGCTGTCTCCTCTCCTGCCCTCACGCTGCCTCTCCCAGGGAGGAGGCTGCCCAGGCACTGGAGGCTGGGTGGACCTGGTGGTCTGTGACAGCTGAGCGGGTTTGAGCTCAAAGGGGCCAGGACTTGGGATGCTCTGGGGTGTGACGAGGCTGTGGGAGAGCCAGGAGGGCACTGGGGCCAGGTTCCTGCGGGGCACAAGGGGCGAGGGCTGTTACCCGTGATCCTCTGGCACCAGCGGTTACAGGGTGAGAAATGGGAGCTGGGGACGTGTCTGTTGGTGCGGGAAGGGTTGGAGAGGCTGGGCTGGGTGTGGGAGGGGGTGACACAGGCAGGGCAGGTGCCATTGTGGGGAGACAGACCCACCCACACAGGGGAGGTGGAAATCCCAGCGATGGCAACTCAGGGAAGGAGGGCAAAGTCCCAGGTGCAGGAGCCCAGGGAGCAGCCAGGAGGAACGGGGCAAAGTCCAGGGGGATGTACAGGGACCGCCAGGGTTGTAGGGACATGGAAGCCAAAGATTATCATTTGGAGATGGTCTCTCAACAGGGGGCTGTTGTGAGGCTGAGAGCTGGGCTGAAGGCAAAGCCGCTCTCCCCGACCGTCAATACGAGGCTGTTCCTTCCCGACTCTGTGGCTGTCCCGATCCCACAAGAAGGTCGTGGGGTGGGAAGTGCGCAGTGAAGGAGCAGCGGTCGTCGTGTTGCTGTTCAGTCTTGTCCTGTGAGCAATGCGGGGAGGGAAAGAAAGGCCCATCCATGCACAGCAGCGCAGGGCAATGCAGATCTGGGGTCACAGCTCCAGCCATAGCAGGGTCCCTGGGCGGCCTAAGGGGGACCAGGAAAATAAACTGGGTGTGAGCAGCCTCCGCCTGGTCTGCTTCTTGCAGGGAAAATGGGGAGAATGGGAAATGCTTGAACAGAGATTTGAACGGTATTGAGGGGCTAGCAGGGCAGAGATCAAACCCCGCAGTGGGAAGTCATCTGTATTTCTACAAGCTGTTGTTTTGGGCAGGAGGCTCTGGGCACTGACAACATGTTTCAGCTTGAGGAAGGGCAAAACCTGCAGGTCAGTGAAATCCTGACCAAGTGTGTGGAATTAGGGATGCCACAAGGGAAGGAGAAATGCACGTTTTAGCAGGTGCCTGCAACCGCCTGACGAAATCCTGGGGTTGAGGACATGCAGCCAGACCTGGGCCTGTGGGGAGCTGGCAGAGTCCCTGGGCAGAGACTGAATAACCTGTGGCAGTGAAGGCTGGCAGCGCCCTGGTCCCCGTGCAGGCGCCCTGGGGTGACACTGGCCCTGCCCCGGCTGGAGAGGAGAACCGCACGGTTCCTCTCAGGGGGACGCACCAGGCTCCTCGCAGGCGCAGGGTCAGGTCTGGAGCAGCCCTTGCCATTGAAGAGCTTTGAAATGAAACATGAGAAATTAGATTCAATGGAGGGGAGAGCTGGATTATTTTTCTTTCTTTTATATCTCCCCTCCCTTGCCCATCCCCTCCCCCCGGGAAAACTGAACACTTCCAGGACAGCCTGAGATTTTAGGCTGATATCTTGCCTGCTCTGAGTTTTTAGGCAGGTCTCAGCCCCAAATAACAGTCCTGACAGCTCTGAAAAGCTCTTGGCTGACAGCAGATACAGTGAGAAATGCTGGGTGTGTTGAATTGTTGTGTAGTGGCTTCAAACCCTTTTTCTGCTGTTTTCACTGGAGTTGTGCCGAGCTGCTGCTCCACAAAGGGTTACCCGATCCTCCGCGATCCCAGGGCTGGATCTTGATCCTGGCTCCTCCCAGCTCAGCATCAGGACAGTTATTTCGCAAGAAGGAAACGGCTTGGGGTGAGCCCAGCCCTGAGCTCAGGAAAGTGAAACTAGCCCTGTGCCCTCCCATCTCACAGCCATGGCCGCGGCGAGCGCTGTACAAAGCCTCCGGGACGAGGTGACCTGCTCCGTCTGCCTGGAGTTGTTCACGGACCCGGTGATGATCCTGGGCTGCGGGCACAACTTCTGCCGAGCCTGCATCGCCCAGTGCTGGGAGGGGGCCGAGACGGACGTCACCTGCCCCCAGTGCAGACAGACCTTTGCCCAGAGGCTCCTGGGCCCAAACAGGCAGCTGGGCAATTTAGTCGAAGTGGTCAAGGGCCTAAGCGTGGGGTCAGCGGAGGGAGCCTGGGGCAGGATGGTGTGCGAGCAGCACGGGGAGGCTCTGAAGCTCTTCTGCGAGACAGACCAGGTCCTGATGTGCGTGATCTGCCGGGAGTCCCGGGCGCACCGAGCTCACCCCGCGGCTCCCATCCAGGAGGCTGCGCAGCAGTGCAAGGTACGGGCGCACGGGCCCGGTCCGGCTCTGCAGCTGGGGGTGACGTACACCTCTATGCGGCATTGGGTCTTTCTACCCCGCGGCCACGGCACAACGGCGTGGCTGCACACGGAGGCTGGTTTGTGGTAGCCTCTGTGCAAGCCATCCTGCTGGGGGGAGGCGAGAAGGACCCAAATGCCCTTTGTTACGTTCCTGACTCAGCAAAGACAACGGAGACGTGCTCTTCTCCACCCCAAAACCCCGGCTGTTTGATTCGGGGACAAACACCACCTGCCTGGAAAATGACTGTAACTCTGGGACAACAGAGCGGGGAGGGCTGGTCTCCAGCTCCATCCCATAATAATGACTAGCACTTTAATCTTATAATGGCCCAGTTACTACACCCTTGTCATCAAATCTTGCCTTTGAAACCAGACAAAGCAGGAATGCGGCTCCCCAGGCCCTGGGCATGCAGAGCAGTGAACCTCCTCCAGTGTCACCGACCCACGGTTGTGTGCAGGGCTGTATCTTGAAACAGGGGATGTCCGGCACCGGTTTCCCTTCAGTTGTTACAACCCTCCCTGGGAGCTGCCTGGGGACTCCTTGGGGATGGGGGGAATGTAGCGCGTGGACAGACTCTGTTCCCCTCGGACAGACCCCACGTGGCATGCAAGGCCGTATTACTTTCTGTTTAGTGCATGTCCCTGACAGTCTGCACTTCCCACTGCTTGCAGTGTTGCCTTGTGGCACCTCCCTAGGACCGGCTCCATTTTTCTATGTGCTCTTCCTGCTGGGCAGGAGCTGGCTCCACAATCCAGCTGGAAACTGGCTGCTTGCTGCTCCAGCTGTGTTAAGCGCACACTATTCAGTGCAGCTTCCTGCAAGGGTGCGCTGTACCGGGAGCTGTTGGTCCAGTCTGAGCACATGGGATTTCCTGGTGTCGTGCTCACAGCAGACCCTCAAGCTGCCCTCTCGGTTCTGGTGCTGGGAAGAGACTCCAGCTTCTCCCCTCCAAGGAGAACTGACCCAAGGAGTTTTCCTTCCCGCAGGAACAAATTCAGACTCAGCTGCAGTTGCTAAATGGGGAGAGGGAGAGGCTTGAAGCACTGCGAGGGAGTGAAAGCCAGAAACACGAGGAATACCAGGTGGGTGCTGCTGGGGTCCGGCTGACGTGGGGGAGGAAGGAAGGGACGTGTCGTGCTCTGCATGTTTGGTGGGACAGTGACCGTGGCATTTTGTGACCGTGTGTTGCAGGGTGTTGTGGCAGGTGCATGGAGCCAGGCCTTGCAAACAAAAAAATTGTGTCAGCTGATATATATATATCGGTGTTTCACCTTAATTGCTGAAAAACGTGGATTTGGGGTTTATATCATAGAAGTTTGCATTTTTAAACAGAGAAAACCAGGATTAATGATTATAAGAGGAAATCTTTCCTTGCTGACACCCATGGACTTCTCCCCTCCTTAAGGTCCTGGCTCTCAGGGAAATAGAAAAAACCTTTACAAAATGAACAGAGTGAAGAGATCCCAGGCAGGGCCCCAGACCTGAGCTACCCCCAGCTCTGTTCCAGACAGTGGGAGGTCGGGGGTCCCAGCCATGTGGACAGTCAGGACCACGGGGCCTTACAAACCATGCCCTGACTCTCCCCAAAGCGGCTGCTCTCCCTGACGTGGTTTCTCTCTGTTCATGGCAGCAAAAGGCAGCAGCCGAGAGGCAGAAGATTGTGGCTGCGTTTGAGCGACTGCGCCGGTTTCTGAAGGAACAAGAGCGACTCGTGCTGGCCGAGCTGGGAGAGGTGGAGAGCGGGATTGAGAAGAGTCAGGGGGAGACTGTCACCCAACTCTCTGAGGAGATTTCCCATGTCACCAACCTGATCAGGGAGCTAGAGGGGAAGTGCCAGCAGGCCGCCAGTGACCTCCTGCAGGTGAGGCACATGAAATGTCTCCAGTCCCAGTGCAGGGGAGGGAAAGGGCTAAACCTTGGGTCTGCCAGGACCAGGTGCATAACTGAGGAGGGGCGACAAGGGCAACAGCCCCTGACAGGCACGTGGTGGCAGTGATGGGAGATGCAGAATATCAGCCCCAGCTGCTGCTGCCCTGTGCATGCCCACTGCCCAAGGTGCATGGCTGCCCTATTACACCTCTTGGGGATCACTAAATCAGGGCTTGTAAAGGGGCTGAACTTTCCCCAGATCCTCTGTGTGTGGCACTCGGAGTCTGAGAACAAAGTGCGTCCCCTCGGGCAGGGCGTCCCCGGCATGGGGCATTGCACTGAGCTCACTCTTGCATCTTTGTCTCTCCCTTTAGGACATGAGGAGCACGCTGAGCAGGTACGTGGCTCCACCTGACTCCCCAGAGAGGGAAGGGTCCTGGAGACAATGCAATGGGCACATCTCTGCAGGGCACCACAGCACAGCAAGCGCTGGGACTGTCCCTGAGGTGGGAAGCATGAACGTCCCGCTCTTCTCCTCGGGGAAGTGATGGCTTTGGGCACTGGCAGCCTGCAGACTGTAAGGTGTAATCTGGGCTTTCCCCCTCTTGTCCCCGGGGAATAGTCCTGGCCACCAGAGCTTGAGCCAACTACCCGTGAAGTCTCTGCTCCTTTCTGATCCCAGGAAATGTCCTGGACGTTTTGGAGCTGGAGAAAACATCCCTGATGGGGATTGCTCCCGTCTGGGGGAGCTGCCACTGCCACCGTGGGCAAGTGGTGCCTCCCGAATCAAGTGGGTGGCGTCGTCTGTGGGGCCAGAGCTGGCAAGCTCTCTCAGCACTGCTGGCCCTGTCATGGGGGGCATGTTCCCCCCCGTGCTCCTCCTGTGCATCGCCTGTGACTGCCACTGTCTATGCTGCCCCTGTGGATGAGGCACATGGCCAGAGTCAGTCTCTAGGTCCCTCCATCCACCCAATGTTTCTACCATGTAGCTGAGCTGCAAAAAGAAAATCAAATAACACAGACTCGTTTTTCCCAGGTGCAGGAAGGAGCCGTTCCAGCTGCCAGAGGGGATTTGCCCAGAGCTGGAAACGAGACTCAGCATCTTGTCTGGACAAACGCTAGCTCTACAGGAGACTCTGAAGAAGTTTCAAGGTACTGAGAAGGGGGCTAAGAAAGGGAAGAGGGAGGTGTCCTTGTCGAGGAAGAAGAGACAAGCAGTTGGTTTGAATTTGGAGGCAGCACCTTTTTTAATTAGGAGATAAACTAAATGTGCTGGATTGATATCGCAGGGAACAGGAGTGAAGACACGAGGCAAGGGTCTCTCTCTGCCTTTTCACGAATCACTGATGAACCAGGGCTCCTCTGGGTGCCCCTTTGTCCTGGGTGCAGAGCCGCAGGGCCCCTGCTGCTCCAGCGCTGCTCAGCATGGGCACCTGCAGCTGGGGCGGTGGGAGCTGCGGGGCCCTGCCCCACTCAGAGCGAGCCCCCAGGGCCTCATGTCAGGCCACCAAAGTTAAGAGCCAAAATTAAACATGAGACAAGCTGTCAGGTTTGGATCCTGCTGGCTTAACCCCAGGGGTGCAGCAGCAGGGGGGGGGGGTGTTCCCAAGGGGCAGCAGAGGAGCAGGGAGGGAGCAGAGCGGACAGGTGGGGGGAGGCCCGGATGAAACTGCACCTCTGGTATCCTGCACCCCCACAGGGGCTGCTGGAGCAGAGGGCCACTCTGTCTGGACCCCTGGACTTCCCCAGCCAGCGCCAGCCCTTGCCTGTCCCCTCCGCCAGTGAACAAGAGAGCTGTGAAGCTCATCCCCTTCCCACAGGCTCCCCCTCCACCCCCGCTGCTTGTCCCTTTCTGTCACTGAGTCCCTCACCCCAGTATCTAAGGGGGCAGGACGGGCTGGGCACTGAGCTCCCCTGTATCCGCGGTGTTACATTTCTGCCCCTACTGCTCTGCCTGCACCTGCAGCTCCCTCCCGCCCTGTCCTGGGAGAGGAGGCCGCGCTGCAGGGGAGCAGGGAGATGTGGAGGCAGCTTCTGCAGCCACCGTCCCAGCAGCAGGGGAGGAGCTGCCCCGGGGTCTCTGCTCCGTCTCAGGGGCTCTGGACCGAGGCAGGTCTAAGCCAGGAGCATGAACCAGACACCACAAGTCTGATATCTGTGCCCCTTTCCCCTGCAGAGACCCTGCCGTCCACCTTGGAGAAGGGCAAAAGGTTACCAGAGGGATCATACACAAAGGGTAAGCGCTGGGGAGCTGGTCCCGCCATTAACACAATGATCCAGCAGAGCCCACGGCCACCCCGGACAAGAGTCAAACCCTCTCCCAGCCCAGCACCAAACCCCCCGCGCTGGGACCTGGGGCGCTGGGCTGGGATTTTCCTATTCTTGCCTATGGATTTGCAGCTACCTGCTCCCTTTCCCCCCGGGGCAGGGCTCTCCCCCGTGCCAGGCTGAGGGGCTGCGGGGCCGTCGGTGCTCAGCCCCCGGGCCCAGGGCAGAGGCAGCTGCGGGGGCCCAGGACGGTCGGAGAAGGACGGGGCTGGTGGGGAGGGGGAGGAGCGGCCCGTCTGCCCCGGGCTGAGCTCTGCCCTGACGCTGCCATTCTCTCTGCCAGCGACGGTGACTCTGGATGCAGACACGGCAAATCCCTACCTCGTCCTGTCTGCGGATCGGAGAAGTGTGAGATGGACGAACAAACGGCAGCAACTGCCTGACAATCCTGAGAGATTTTATGTGAACGTGTGTGTGCTGGGCCGGGAGGGATTCACCTCCGGGAGACACTGCTGGGAGGCGGAGGTGGAGGTGAGGCAGGGGGCCTGGGCCGTGGGGGTCGCCAGAGAGTCTGTGAGGAGGAAGGGAGGGATCAGATTTAGCCCCGAGGACTGGATCTGGGCGGTGGAGGGCTGTGGAGATCGGGTCTGGGCTCTCACGGCCCCTGCTCGCACCCGCCTGTCCCTGCACCGGGCGCCCAGGAGGGTGCGGGTCTGTCTGGACTGTGCGGGGGGGCAGGTGTCGTTTCTCGATGCTGACACCGAGGCCCCGATCTTCACCTTCCCGCCGGCCTCCTTCGCTGGGGACAGAATCCGGCCCTGGTTCTCGCTCTGGGTGTCGGGGCCTGGGTCCGAGCTGAGACTGTGCCATTGAGTGATGGGGAACAGCCGGGGAACGGACCCCCCACGCGGGGAAACGGGCCGCTCTGGCTTCCTATTCTCTGTGACCCCGGAGGAGTCCCGTCTACCCGCCCCGTCCCCTCCTCTCTGCCCCGGGAGCTGCCCAAGTGAAAGATGCCATTTCGCGGACAGCCTGTCCCGGCACTCGGTGGCCCTGGGGGAGTCGAGCGCGGCCACCAGCACGGACCCTTGAGGACGCCGCCCCAGCGATGACTCTGAAACCCGTGCTAAGCTTGGGCCTGCTCACAAAAGTGAAAATACAGAATACGGATGCTAACTGCATGTTGCAAGAGGACGCGAGGTCATGGCTAGGCCATCCGAGAAGAGATAATGAAGTATCTCCTCTGCTCATCTTGCTATATTTAGGATGATTTTAGGCAGACTCCTAGCTGTCTGGTGTGTAACCACATGAAATGTCTATCCTTGATTAATTCATATGGTGAATATTTCTTTTGCAATTAGCTCGTGTTTATGTGCAGGAAGAGACATTCGCCCTATGTGATAGATGTCTCCTCCTGATTCAGTGTGTTTTTCCTGGCTGTTAATCAGTTTCTTGATATGTTTCAAACCGGATCACCTCTTGTTACTGAAGAATTCATTCAAATTAGAAACTTCTGATAACAAGTGATGTGCAGGTTTTTACCATCAATTATTGCTTGGGACTCTCTTGATTTGCACAACTAAAAGTTTGCTTTGAAGATGCTGAACTAAGAGGAGAAAAAGGCAGTAAAATAGCAAACAGCAAACAGCGCGCGGCCCTCCTGGGGCTGGGGCTGGGGCTGGGGTCCGTCTGGGCTGGAGCCTGAGCCCATCCAGGCGCTGCCTGTGGGAAGCTGCTGGGCTGGTCTGTGCTTGAGCTGGTTTTTCCCGCGCAGCAAAGGGCCCTGGGCTGGGGCTTCTCCGAGCTGGAAGAGTTTCACTCAGGGCAGGCGCCTCCCTGCATCCGGCTCCTCCGACATAGATTCATAGATGTTAGGGTCGGAAGGGACCTCAATAGATCATCAAGTCCGACCCCCTGCATAAGCAGGAAAGAGTGCTGGGTCTAGATGACCCCAGCTAGATGCCTATCTAACCTCCTCTTGAAGACCCCCAGGGTAGGGGAGAGCACCACCTCCCTTGGGAGCCCGTTCCAGACCTTGGCCACTCGAACTGTGAAGAAGTTCTTCCTTACGTCCAGTCTAAATCTGCTCTCTGCTAGCTTGTGGCCATTATTTCTTGTAACCCCTGGGGGCGCCTTGGTGAATAAAACCTCACCAATTCCCTTCTGTGCCCCCGTGATGAACTTATAGGTAGCCACAAGGTCGCCTCTCAGCCTTCTCTTGTGGACGTTGAAAAGGTCCAGGTTCTCTAGTCTCTCCTCATAGGGCTTGTTCTGCAAGCCCTTAACCATATGAGTGGCCCTTCTCTGGACCCTCTCCAGGTTATCCACATCCCTCTTGAAGTGCGGTGCCTAGAATTGCACTCAGTACTCCAACTGCGGTCTGACCAGCGCCCGATAGAGGGGCAGTATCACCTCCTTGGACCTATTCGTCATGCATCTGCTGATGCACGATAAAGTGCCATTGGCTTTTCTGATGGCTTCGTTACACTGCCAGCTCATGTTCATCTTGGCGTCCACTAGGACTCCAAGATCCCTTTCCACTTCTGTGTCTCCAAGCAGGTCATTCCCTAGGCAGTAGGTGTGCTGGACATTTTTCCTCCCTTGGTGCAGCACTTTGCATTAAACTTTGTTGAATTGCATTCTGTTGTTTTCTGCCCACTTGTCCAACCTGTCCAGGTCTGCTTGTAGTTGTTCCCTGCTCTCCGGCGTGTCCACTTCTCCCCATAGCTTTGTGCCATCTGCAAACTTGGACAGAGTACACTTCACTCCCTCGTCCAAGTCGCTGATGAAGACATGGAAGAGTATCGGTCCAAGGACCGAGCCCTGCGGGACCCCACTGCCCACACCCTTCCAGGTCGAAACCGACCCATCCACCACAACTCTCTGGGTGCGACCCTCCAGCCAATTTGCCACCCACCGGACTGTGTAGTCATCCAGGTCACAGCCTCTTAACTTGTTTACCAGTATGGGGTAGGAACCCGTATCGAAGGCCTTCCTGAAGTCTAGGTATACGACATCCACCCCTCCTCCTGTGGCCAGGCGTTTTGTAACCTGGTCATAAAAACAGACTAGATTAATCAAGCATGATCTGCCTGCTACGAACCCGTGCTGGTTTCCCCTCAGCATAATTTGTCCTGTCGGGCTCTCGCAAATGTGAGCCTTGATAATTTTTTCAAAGATTTTGCCAAGGATGGAGGTGAGACTGACTGGCCTATAGTTGCCCGGGTCCTCCTTCCTCCCCTTCTTGAAAATGGGGACCACATTGGCCCTTTTCCAGTCCTCCGGGACTTGGCCCGTGTGCCACGAGCGTTCAAATATTCCCGCCAGTGGCTGTGCAATGATGTCGGCCAGTGCTTTCAGTACCCTCGGATGGAGCTCATCCAGGCCTGCCAACTTAAAGGCATCCAGTTCTTCCAAGTGACTCTGCACCATCTCAGGGTCTACACATGGCAGTCTGGCGCCTTGCTGCTGCCTCTCTACAACCCCAGTGAGAGACTTGTCGTGCCCCTCTCTTAGGAGCACTGAGGCAAAGAACTCATTGAGGAGTTCAGCCTTGTCCCCCCTGTCCGTCACCAATTGCTTCTGCCCGTTTAGCAGTGGTCCTATTCCTCCCTGGGCCTTCCTTTTACTCCCTATATATCTAAAAAACAATTTATTGTTGTCGTTTACTTGGGATGCCATCCTCAGCTCCATGGTAGCTTTGGCCCATCTAACTGCCTCCCTACAAGCGCGAGCAGAGGAGGTATATTCGTCTTTGGTGATCTCTCCCTGTTTCCACTTTTTATGTGCTCCCCTTTTGGCCCTTAGGCTGCCCTGGATTTCTCTGGTCAGCCAAGGAAGCTGTTGGCTACAAATGTCGAACTCGGGATCCTTAAAATTCTAGTTTATTAGGCAGATTGAAACACTGTAATCATAAACCTTGGGGCTGGTCCCCACACACACACACACACACACATGCACACACATACACACAATCACAGTAGCAGGCTACAGAGTCAGGTATACCTATCCTACAAGCGCTGGAGTCTGCCATTGATGGCCAGTCGAGGCTTGTTTCAGCGTGGTGTTATCCTCCAGAAGGGGGTCGCCGGCTGGTCCTTCTGGCTGGACAGGTCTGGTCGAGTTGGAGATTGAGATCAAGAGGGCGCCACTGAGACTCACTTTTCACTGCCTTTTATCTGTCCCTGGCAGACTTTGGTGACTCCCCAGTTTTCTGGTTTGCCCAATCCAGGGGTCATTGACCCTCGTGGGACTTCCCCCCCCCCCCTCGGTGGCTACTGGACAGTATCTGTCAGCCCCAGGGGTCGTCCGCATGTATGTGCATGTTTGGGAGTCCGTTGATGAATTTAGAATAGGGCTCTGGGAGCGGTCGATCTGGAGACATTCGGCCCAAAAGTTGGTCTCTGGCGTTGATTAACTCATGCCAGAGCTTCTAGCCCTTGATCAGTGACGTTTAGAGATTTCCCGGTTGTTACATTGTCTTCTATTGAATTCTTTCCTTGGTTGATCTGCAGCTTCCAGGTGATAATTGCTGCCTGCTTCCATGTTACACATTCAATCATGATTCACTCACTCTTTCACAGGCCAGCCTGATACAGGGAAGGGCAGTTTGATTCCTGCCCTTGTTAACATTGTTACAATGTATAATTTACTTATGAAACTAAACATATTCAGTTGAAAGTTGAAAGGTGAGGAGTATAAAATATAAGCTACAAATGCCACGGCACACAAATAGATAAAAATACCAAACTACAAGGGGAGATAGAAAATGTACACACACAAATTTTAAAATCTTAAAGTGAAAGAGAGAAGAAGGAAGAAAAGGTAGAAAGAGAAACATATCCAAAGAGGGGAGAGCAAATGCAGGCAGGAGGAAAAGGGGGCTGTCACAACCCAAAGTTGTGATTTTTTTTGTTTGTGTGTGCTTCGGCACCGCTAAATTATGTTCCCGCTAAATTGCAGCTTCTTTGCACGGTAGAGTTTTCTGCTGCAGAAGAGAACCCACGTGCAAAAGAGTATTCCCGCCAATTTGTAGCTTTCTTTGCATGGTGCATTTCTTTTGCATCCAAGAAATGCACGGTGCAAGGAGTTCCTGCCATTTGTATTTAGATTCGTGCCACATTATTGGCTGATCCTAATAAATTCACATGTGGCAGCTAGAAATTGGCTTGCTAGCCATATAAAGGGCTTGGGTGGTTTCCGCCCAAGGTGGAGAGAGAAAGCAATTGGAGTTCGGGAGAAAGAGCGTGAAGATCTCTAAGCGCTGCGGATCCTTACGGACCCAATGTTTTCCTTAAAAGGCAATAGAGGTCTGATAACTGAACCCGCGGAGCTTTAACAACTCTGGGGAAAAGAACGAACAGCCTCTAGCCTCTCCCCGTCGCCGATAAATTCCTAGATGTATCCCTTCCTGTATAAGAAACTACCGAACCCACGGAGCTTCAATAACTCCGGGGCCAAGGACAAATTGTCGTAGTCCTCTAACGAGGATTTAAGCGGAGCTGAACCTGGAAACTGTCCAGCCTACACCACAACCATCTTTGGTGTAAGTAAACAATCTTTCAATCAACCATTACGCATACGTGACTAATTCTAGCTCGCCACTGGTCTTCTCCGATCCCGCATGCCCAGGCTGCTGGCCACAGCCCGCGTGCACAAAGACGGGTCCGCATACCGCTCCCGGCCTGCTCATGGCGACATGGATGGGATCGGGAGGCGGCCCGCACAGGGGCTTTCTGCTACAAAGCCTCCTGGCCCCTTTCCCTCTTTCCTCGCATCGGGATCGTCTCACTTTCTGCCTGAAGGATTGTTTCCTTAAGGCACAGCCACCCTTCCTGGGCTCCCATCACTTCAAAACTCCTACTCTGTAGTGCGTCCTGGACTAATCACCTGAGTTCACTGAAATCAGCTTTCCTAAAGTCTAGCACTTTCACCCTACTAGTTACCTTACCCACTCAACGTCTTATGAAGAATTCTATTATTAGGTGATCACTGTCCCCAAGATGGCCACCAATCTGTAGGTCCCCTACCATGTCATCCCCTGTTGCCAATACCAGATCCAGTAAGGCATTCCCCCTAGTGCGACCGTGTACCTCCTGTGTCTGGTGGAGGTCTTGTACACAGGATAGGAACTTACGTGAATGGTGGGACTTTGCTGTCTGCGTCTCCCAGCAGATGTCTGGGGAGTTTAGGTCCCCCATGGACCTAAACCGACATGGACGGTTCCCTTGTACAGCCCGGCCCTGCGCCCCTTGTGGCTTCACGTCCACAGAGATCTCAATAAATATCTCACCTGGGGTTTGCAAAGGCTTTGGCTCTTGGGCCTTCGCTCCCCCTCTTCTCTCCCTCCATCTCCTCTGCACTGGCTCCTTGCTCGGGCTCACACAGAGAACGTCCCATGCAAGTTGGACACTGCTTTTCCTGGGCCTGGTCTTGGGCCTTTGAATTCTTCACCACGAGGCTGCTCAAGCTGGGCCATGCTCTTATTCACCCACAAGCCTCCTCCCTCCCTTGGGGCAGCCGCGTGGCACCGATGGTGGCGCAGGAACTCCACCTACCTTCGAGTCGGTGTTTTCCACCTCCAGATGTTGACCACACAAACTGGGACTGGAGGTAAATCAGGACTAAAGGTGAAAGCATTTGCAACATTTATTGTCTCCAAACCAGTTTTTAGGCAGTTCGTAGCCCAACAGGAGAGTTTTATGCTGGAAATATTTTGGGCTACAGCAGGCTCAGCTAGAAGTGCTCTGTGTTTTCAATTATTAGGTAGTAGATTGACAAGCTTCCCATGTTGTTTCCATTGTATTTGTCCTTGCTACCTCCCCACAAAGGATGAACAACCACTTTCAACAGGAATCAAAGGGTTTCACCCAGGGACTCTAGACAGAGCAACAGACTGTCAGAGCCATTTACAGAAAGGAAACATCCAGCTCTTGCTCTAGTCCAGGGGTCACCAACCCCTGGCACGTGTGCTGAGCATGGCATGCGAGGCCAGTTTGCTGGGCACACCACCGCCAGCCTGGGCTGTAGGCAACTGGTGCCAGCCACAAAGCCCAGGCCACTCCCAGCAGGCGGCTGGGCAGCTACAAGCCCTGCAGCAAGCAGACTGGGCTCCGTGGCTGGCAGCAGCTACCCAGAGCCTGGGCCGGCTGCAGCCAGGAGGCTGCAAACATGTGCTCTGGGCTCTGGCATCAGCTCCATACCAGCAGGTGCACGCGCACCTTGGAGTGGACGGCGGGGGAGGGCCCTGAGGCAGCGTAACCTTGGCCTCTTCCCCGCTGCTGGCACAGAGCTGATGACTGGGCTCCAGAGCCTGGCGCAGCTGTTTGTAGCCAGCCTGGGTTCTGGGCAGCTCCACGGCCCCAGCATCACCTCCATGCTGGCACCGACTGCACGTGCACCTCAGAGCGGACAGCCCCAGGCCCTATCCCCACCATCCGATCCAAGGCATGCAGCTGATGCAAACCACTGAATGACCTGACAGGAAATGGTAACGAATGAGAGCACCCTAAGGAACAGAGAAGCTGATATAAGAAATGTGGTGTGGGAGTGAAGAAAAGATAAATGAGGACAGGAGCTCAGAAAAGAGAAGAGCTGGAGAAGCAGGTGTGTGAGCTTGCTTGACTCTGTAATGGCCTTACCATGTAGAAGAGCCCTAAGTACATTACAGATGTATAATAACGCATAGGTGTGCCAAAGAGCTCTTGTTTCACTGCCACTAGCAAAGTAGTGTCCACTTTCTTCAGCTGGAGAAAGGGAAGACGACAGATGGAGAAGCAGGAGAAACAGCTGCAAAGCAGCCCCAGACACAGGCATGGGTGAACTGGGCAGCTGCCTGGGGCCCAGACAGAAGCGGGGACCTGAAAATTGAAAAAAAAAAAAAAAAAAAGAATAAAATTGCAAAAACGTTTACATAATTGAGCACATACCATACTGGCAACATTACCTATTCAGAACAAACTATTTAAAGACATTGATACCACAGATGCGATAACAACATTCACAACAAGAAATCATTATAACTGGCAATATGGGGCCTGATACTGCAAGTTTGCCCAGGGCTGCCAGGAGTCTAGGTACCGTCCTGCTGAGAAAAGAAACAGAGAAGAATGAGGAAGGTCGCCAGCAAATTGAAGGAAGTGATTATTTCCCTTCTCTTCTGCACTGCTGAAGCCACATCTGGACTACTGTGTCCAGTTTTGGGCCCCCCACTACAGAAAGGACGTGGACAAGCTGGAGAGAGTCCAGTGGAGGGCAATGGAAATGGCTACAGGGTTAGGAAACATGACTTCTGAGGAGGGGCTCAGGGAACGGGGCTTATTTAGTCTGCAGAAGAGAAGACTGAGGAGGGATTTGATAGCAGCCTTCAACTCCCTGAAGTGGGGTTTGCATGAGGATGAAGCTGGACTGTTCTCCGTGGTGGCAGAGATCACAGGACAAGGAGCAATGGCCTCAAGTTGCAGAAGGGGAGGTTTAGGTTGGCTATTAGGAAAACTCTCACTAGCAGGGTGGTGAAGCACTGAGAGGTGGTGGCATCTCAATCCTTGGAGGTTTTTAAGGGCAGGCACAACAAAGCCCTGGCTGGGATGATCAAGTTGCAGATGCTCCTGTTCCTTGTAGGGGGTTGGACAAGATGTGTCCTCCTGAGGTCCCTTCCAACCCCCATTTTCTATGTTTGATAAGGAGAAGAACAGGCAGAAGAGATTGCACACACTGGACTGCAAGAAGAGGCAAGCGCCATGATGTGTGGGAGGTGCAGGAGCATGCACAGCCCTGGACAATGATCCTCGTTTGAAAAACACACTGACACAGGGGAGAGAGAGAAGCAGTTTGCAAAACTTGGCAACCCGAAGCATCAGCAGTGAAAGAGAGCGCCCAGCAAGCCATGTACTCGCACTGAATGCCACCTTCCCTCCACATTCCCTGGTTTACCATACTTATGAACGAAGGATATTCCTAACACTAGGGGCTACTAATTACTAAAAATGCTGATAACTAATGACACTCACTCCCTGCAATCCTGTCCTCACAGGGGGCATCTCCAGCTGCTTTACACCATTCTCTGCTCTCCCATACAGAGGGGCCTTTCAGGAGCAGTGTGGCCGATGAGGTCGGCCAGTCAGACACACAAAGGGAAGGACAACCACACCGTTCTCCCTTGCAGGCCAAACTCTGTCCCCTGGGTGGGTCCTTGCTGAGCTGGGATGTTCAAAGCAGGACCTGGTTCAAAAACAAAGCTCAGTTTGGGGATGATCATGAGTTAACCCATTCATGCCATCTCAAATGGGCCTAGCCTCACCAAACACAGGATTGAACCCATTGTTCCTGGTAATTGGGCATCTAATTTTAATCCTGCTCCAACATGCAGTCATTGACACATCAATGTTGCCTATCCTTGTCGTCCAACTAAGGGATAATAAAGTATTAGAGAGAAGGAGGAAATGCCCCTTTGCATTGCTAGGGGTTAAGGAAGGAATAGGATCCCCCTGAGACACCTCAACACCATGGCAATGCCTGGTGGTGCATTGGGTGCAGGACCTGGCCCAGCGTCCCTGCTCAACTACGCTTCAACAAGGTGATGCATGTCCTCGTTGCCATCACATTGCCGTGACGATGGTGCCGGGGCAGAGATAAAAGCAGAGCAGAGTTTTCCTGCTCTCTCTGTGGTCGACAGAGATGAGAAGAGTCAAGTTAGTGGGTTGTCGCATTTCATTGTAGCCGTAGTTGTCTTTTGTTCCTTTTGTTCCATTATCTGTATTGTTAGTGATCAGTGTCTCTAGTCGGTAGTATTAGCAGTACTAGGAATTAGTCTTAGTATTCTTTCTAAGTAGTCTAGTTAGTAGGTAGTTAGTACTCTTAGTTATTAGCATTAATAGGACATAGTTGTCCATCATGTTAGTAATAACCCCCTTAGTTCCTAAGTATCCTGGCCACAGGGGCACGGAGGAAAGGCACCGTTCACAGACTGTGCAGCTACGCGACTTGCTGGGAGTTTTCTCACCTCTGCTCCTCCTGGTTGCCAAGTCTTGCAACCTGGATCTCTCTCTCTCCATTGCTGGAGTGTTTTCCTAACGCAGGACAAGGCCTCCAGTTCCCCACAACCTCCTCCCTGGGCCGTCATGGAGTCTGGGCACTGAATGAGCAGAGCTCGCCCTCGGGAAAGCAGGACATGGGTACTCCAGTGCTGGGCCCTGGGGCAGCGCTGAGCTCGATGAGCCCCTAGTTGTTTCTAGCCTGGAGGAGAGGCCGGGCCCCAAGTCGGTTTCTGCTAAGTATCTGCTGCCTTTTTTTAGCTGCCCCCGGTGGAAGTAAAACAAGGGAGTGAGAATCCCCAGCCACCGTCCGACACCTCCAAGGGCAGGATGAGAGCCTGCCTGGTTTGGGACCCTGCGGAGGAGGAGATGCTCCAGTGCCAGGTTTGAGGACCCTTTGAATACCAGCTGAAATATATATCCCTAATACACTAACTGAATGTCAGGTAAGTGAAATTCCCTTCTACATCCAGACAGTAGAAAAGTTCGGCAGGAGCATGCTTCAGTTCCAGTGAGATCCAGGATGACTGCCTGCCCTCTCCCCAGCGTGCCTCTCCCAGGACAAAGGAAGAGCCAGTCTGCCCTCCCGCAGGTGTTTCTGCAAGTCAGGCCCCGTGGCCCAGGGGGACTTAAATCACGCAACTGGAGTAAATAAGTGGAGGGGGCCGGGCTGAGGCAATCTTAGGCCAGGAGACAGAGAAAGAGAGCAGAGGATTTCTTCACATCCTACATCCAGATCTTTCAATGATTAAAATGAAACACCACTAAGATACAAATATAGATACAGATATCATGTGGTGCTTCATTAAAAAAAAAAAAAATCACATAATAATGTGGATTTCGGATTACTTTTTTAATTAAAAAATTGGGGATATTTTAAAATCAGAAAACCAAGATCCTTGATGACCAATAAATAGCTATAAATGCATGGGGGTGCCGACAACGCTGGCTAAGCAGGTGGGTTTGCCAGGAAGGGGAAATGGAGAAAATGGACAGAGCAGCTGGGACAAAGTGAACAGCACATGTGAGGTGCGCATGTCCATAGATAGACACAGCGGCCCCGTGACCTCTGGGGATTGCTGCTAAGGCCCAAGGGAGGAGACTAAAGCTGCCCCACCCCATACCCACAGCCTGGGCATGGGATTGAGGTGGGTGTTGGGGGGCAGCGTGTGTAGCCTGCGTGTGTGGTGGGCAGTGGAGCAGCCCCGGGGCTTGTGCGGGCTGTGGTTTGGGGTGATGGGAGGAGCCCTGGGCAGCGCCGGGACTGGGACAGCGCTTTGCTCCCTCCGGTAGACACATGCTGAGAGGTAGATGGAGATGAGCCCTGCCTCCCCCCTGCCCGTGTGTGCTCCAGTGCTGTCCACTCGTGGGATCTCTGGCGCTGCTCTGGGGTCTGCGCTTCGGGACTGTGAAACCCGTAACTCTTCCATAGACACGAGGAGGAATTACAGGTTTCACATCCTTGAAGTGAGGACTGCCAGAGCAGCACCAGAGATCCCCAGAGAAAGAGAGAGAGCGCGTGTGCACGTTTGTGCCCATGTTGGTTCACCGCTCCATCCAGGAGCAGCACAGACCATCCGCACACACGTCCTCAGCCCGACCAAGGGAGTTTGTGCCTGAAAGTTTGCAAAGAACAATTTTCCCACCTCTTTCTTTTGTGCACTAAAAGAGATCACATTCACGCCAAGAACCTTGTCTGCCCTGTCCTCGCACCAGGACACAAGCTCACACCCGCCGCCAGAAAAGTCAGTGGCAGAAATTCCCTGGCAAGAGCCAGTTTTTCTTCAAATACAGTCGAAATACGGGTTTAAAATTTCATCAGAAAACACCCAATTACATTTTACTACTTCACCTGATTTCTAATACCATTGAAAACAAAAAGCCACTTACGCACACAACCCTCCCTTAGATAACATGAATTAAAAATATGTGGGGCTGTATTTGAAGTCTCGTGGGAAATATTACCGCTCTTAAGATTCATTAAAAAAAAAGAACACAGCAATCAAGTTTATAAATGCCTTAATAATCCACACTTGCTGTTGTATAGTACATAATGACATCGGTGCTGGTCATGGTGCCATGAGGAATATGCTCCTTCAGGTGCTGAATTAGTGTGCACTGAAAATAAGAGGGAAGGAAGAAATGTATATAAATGCAAAGCAAAAGACATGATGGCAAAATATGCTTTCTTAATCAAATGCGGCACACACACGCACACCAGAATGTATTTCATGATTACAAACATACTGAATCCTGCCCCTTTGCAAAATGCAACACACCAAAGCAGGCAATACCTGTCCCCATCAGTACACCAGTTTGGGCAGTGTTCCCCATCCCCTTGCATATCCCTTCTCATCCTCCCTCACGAGACCTCAGTAATGCCTGTACCTAACCTGAAACAAAAGGCACTGGTGGCTTTCTTCAAGAACGTCATCGCCTTTCCATCCTCAGCCCTTAGGGCTGTGCGTTCCCTTGCAGAGCTCGTTAGGGCTCGTCTATAATTCTCTCTCTGCGGCTCTGAGTGTTTCATATGTCACAGTATCTGAGATCCAAAGCTGTTGTGAACCTAGTCATCACAAACAGCGGATTAACATTTTTGACTAGGTCACCTTGATGATTGAAACCGTTTCATACTTTAACGCTTTGGGGATTGCAGACATAACTAGCTGCACATCCTCCAAAGCATTCAAGTTACACACAACATGACCAGTAAATGAGAGTACACTGAACACTACTACTGCTCGCTCTTGCCTCTTGCAGGAAAGGTAACTAGCAGCAGGACATTGGCCACCCTTGTCCCCTTGCCTTATCTGTGGCAAGCTGCGGTGTAATGCCTTGTGGTTGTGTCAGGGTTGCTGTGTGGTTTTACTAATAGGTTAGAGGAGGGATTGGCTCGGGATGATCCTGCCTCTGGTGAGGGTTGGGACTAGATGGCCTCTGAAGGTCCTTTTCCAGTCCTCCTTTATATGACTCTATGATAAAGTATATATTTTTTTAGCTCATGATGAAGCTATTAGGGTCTTTACATACAAGCAAGATGCATAGATTCATAGATTCATACATGCTAGGGGTCGGAAGAGACCTCAACAGATCATCGACTTTGACCCCCTGCATAGGCAGGAAAGAGTGCTGGGTCTAGATGACCCCAGCTAGATGCATATCTAACCTCCTCTTGAAGACCCCCAGGGTAGGGGGGAGCACCACCTCCCTTGGGAGCCCGTTCCAGACCTCGGCCACTCTAACTGTGAAGAAGTTCTTCCTAATGTCTAGTCTAAATCTGCTCTCTGCTAGCTTGTGGCCATTATTTCTTGTAACCCCCGGGGGTGCCTTGGTGAATAAAACCTCACCAATTCCCTTCTGTGCCCCCATGATGAATTTATAGGCAGCCACAAGGTCGCCTCTCAATCTTTTCTTGCAGAGGCTGAAGAGGTCCAGGTGTCCTAGTCTCTCCTCATAGGGCTTGGCCTGCCATCCCTTAACCATACGAGTGGCCCTTCTCTGGACCCTCTCCAGGTTATCTACATCCCTCTTGAAGTGCGGTGCCCTAATTGCACGCAGTACTCCAACTGCGGTCTGACCAGCGCCCAATAGAGTGGAAGTATCACCTCTCTGGACCTGTTCGTCATGCATCTGCTGATGCACGATAAAGTGCCATTAGCTTTTCTGATGGCTTCGTCACACTGCCGACTCATGTTCATCTTGGCATCCACTAGGACTCCAAGATCCCTTTCCGCTTCCGTGCCACCAAGCAGGTCATTTCCTAGGCTGTAGGTGTGCTGGACATTTTTCGTCCCTAGGTGCAGCACTTTGCATTTCTCCTTGTTGAATTGCATTCTGTTGTTTTCTGCCCATATGTCCAACCTGTCCAGGCCTACTTGTAGCTGTTCCCTGCCCTCCGGTGTGTCCACTTCTCCTCACAGTTTTGTGTCATCTGTAAACTTGGACAGAGTACACTTCACTCCCTCGTCCAAGTCACTGATGAAGACATTGAAGAGTATCGGTCCAAGGACCGAGCTGTGCGATGCCTTCAGGATCGGTTGTTTGACCAGGGCAGCCTTGAGGGCATCGAATGCTTCCTGGCACCCCTGCTTCCAGACCACCGGGTCCGGGCTGCCCTTCTTGGTCAGCTCGTGCAGCGGGGCTGCGGTTGCTCCAAACCCTGGGACAAATCTTCGGTAGTAACCCGCCAGGCCAAGGAAGGCTCTGACTTGCTTCTTGGTCTGTGGAGGTGGCCAGTCTTTGATGGCCTCGATCTTGTCCCACAAGGGAGCAATATGACCTCCACCCACACGATGACCCAAGTACACTACCTCCGATAGTGCCCACTGGCACTTTTTGGCTTTCACCGTAAGACCAGCTTGCTTGATCTTACCTTGCACGGTGGTCAGGTGAGTCAGGTGCGACGAGATATCCTGACTGAAGATGGCGATGTCATCGATGTAAGCCATGGCAAACTGCTCACATCCTTGCAGCAGATTATTGATCAGTCTCTGGAAAGAGGCGGGCGAGTTGCGCAAACCGAAAGATAAAACTGTGAACTCGTATAGCCCCGTAGGTGTGGTAAAGGCAGACTTGGCTATGGCATCTGGGTCCAGGGCCATCTGCCAAAATCCTTTAGACAGATCGAGAGTTGAGATGATTTTGGCTGGACCCAGGCGATCCAGCAACTTGTCCATCCTGGGCATAGGGTATGCGTCAGGGGTGTTAATGGCATTCAGCTTCCGGTAGTCCACACAGAACCGGATGGTCCCATCCTGCTTCCGGACGAGTACCATCGGACTGGCCCAGGGACTCGTTGAAGGCCGGATTACCCCCAACTGCTCCATCTCTGCGATCTCCCACTTTATTTCTTGCCTCACCTTCTCATTGACTGGGTAATGTCAGGAGTATATAGGGCGATGGCTGCCCGTCTCTATCGAGTGTACCGCCAGGTCCGTTCTACCTGGTTTATTAGAGAACACAGTCTCAAAGTCCTTGAGCGCTGCGAGCAGCTGGTCCTTGTCCTGGGAGGGCAGATGGTCCGGCAGGCGGAGTTGCTCGATCCCTGCCTCGCCATCCCAGTCTCCATACATGACTGTCTCCTCGGGGTCCTCCGGAGTTCCCTCAACGGAGGGGACCCAGAATACCATCTCCTTTCTGTCACAGTAGGGTTTAAGCATGTTCACGTGAATTGTCTTAGGTTTCCTACCCTTAATAGCCACTACATAGGTCACATCATCCAGTCTGTCCAGGATAGCATGGGGACCTTCCCAAGCAGCTTGCAGCTTGTCTGTTTTTAGTGGCAGGAAAACCATCACATTCTCACCCCGCTCAAAGGTACGTAAGCGGGCCTTCTCATCATCCCAGGACCTTTGCTTCTCCTGGGCCTGTCCCAGGGAGTCCTGTGCCACCTTGATCATGTCAGTCAGTTTCTGACGAAAGTCAAGCACATACTCCACCATGGAGGTCTTTGTGGAAGCGATCTTCCCTTCCCACTCCTCTCTCACCAAATAGAGAGGACCTCGCACTCGCCTCCCGAACATCAGCTCGAAGGGCGAGAACCCAGTGGACTCCTGGGGCACCTCCCGGTAGGCAAAGAGCAGATGCAGCAGTTTCTCATCCCAGTCATTGGGGTTGGAGTCCACATAGGCCTTGAGCATCCCTTTCAATGTCCCGTTGAACCTTTCCACCAGCCCATTTGTCTGAGGGTAGTAGGCTGTGGTCTTAAGGTGTTGCACCCCACAGCAGTCCCACAAGCACTTCATCACCTCTGCCATGAAGTTCCCACCCCGGTCTGTCAGGATCTCGGAGGGAAAACCCAGCTGGCAGAAGACCTTGATGAGGGCATCAGCCACTACGGGTGCCTCGATGGAGGTCAAGGCAACTGCTTCCGGGTACCGCGTTGCGTAATCCACCAGAGTCAGTATGTATTTCTTTCCCCTACGAGTCCTATGCTTCAGCGGTCCCACAATGTCCACGGCCACCCTGTGGAAGGGTTGGTTGATGATCGGGAGGGGCTGCAGGGGAGCCCTTCTCTTGTCCCCGCTTTTGCCCGTCCGCTGGCATGTCTCGCAAGATTTGTAATAGTCTGTCACATTCTGGGCAATTCTGGGCCAAAAAAAGTTCACCTGCAACCGCTGGCGTGTCCGTTCCCTGCCCATGTGACCAGCACACGGTAGATCATGAGCCAGGGCAAGCAATTGCTGTCTGTATTTCCAGGGTACTTTGAGCTGGCCCTTGGGCTCCCAGGTCTCGGCATGGTTCTTTGGCACCCACAACCGATAGAGAAGCCCCTTATCCCAGACCACCTGTTCCCTCTTGTCCGGAGTGAACTCAGTCTCTTGCTCCTGAGCCATCTGCCGGAGTGCCTCCAAGCTGGGGTCCTCCCAAACCTCCCGCTTGAACTCCTCTTGCCCAACTAGGCAATCAGCAGGGAGTGCACACTCACCCACAGGGACTTCCTGGGTCTCCTCCCTGCTAGTGTCACCTCCCTCTGCCACCGACGGAATACACACCTCCCCCGGACTGTCACTTAACCCACCCTCAGGGTCACTAGTTCCCTCTGGGACCAGGGTGCAATCGCCGTCTGCAGGGGTCCCTTCCCCTGTGGCCAATGGTGTGGCTTTCTCCTGGGGATTTTCTAACCCCCCTTCTTTAGCCTTCCTGCTCTGCAGGCGAGTCACCGCATGAACGGTGCGGGGCTTTGGCTCTTGGGTCTGTTCCCACCTCCGGAGCTGGGCTTCCTGCTCTATAAGATCCCGTCCCACCAGGATGGGGACCGCAGCCCCTTCCAGTACCCCCATTTCCAGGTACGTTGCACAGTTGTTCCACACGACGGGGGCGCAGACTACCAGTACCTTCAGGGGTGTGGACCCCACTCCTTGAATAGCGAGGGTCTTCCCCGGGATTATGTCTGCAGGCGAGACCAGGTTGGAATTAATTAGTGTCACACTGGCCCCCGTGTCCAGTTCCCCCACAAGGGTCCTCTCCTTCACCGTGATCATGTTCCGGTGGGGGGCCATCACCTCCTCTGAGTTTGTGATCCTGTAGCAACAGACACTCTCCTCAGAGGGGCTCCGGCCCTCCCCCTCACTGCTCACAGCTGTTGCATGCCTAATGGGCCTGGGTCTAGTGCTTAGCTTTGGGCAGTTGGGCTTGATGTGGCCCTGCTCCCCACAGTTATAGCACCCCCTCTTTTCCGAATTGGGTGGTTTGTCCGAATTAGGGGCCGCCTTGCGCTCGGCAGGAGGTGGCCCTCTCTCCCCTTTTTGACCTGGGCCTCCCTTCCCCCCTCTTTGGACCCCTTTTTGCTCCTTCCCAGAGTAGGGAGGCCTCTCACGGTTTAGCAACAGTCGGTCTGCAATTTCAGCGGCCTCGTAAGCATCTTTGGGGTCCCTGTCCCTGACCAGGGTCTTAACCTCTCTCGGACAGCAATAATAGAATTGTTCCAGCACCAGGAGCTGGCGTGACTTTTCTACAGTGTCAACCTTGGCTTCGGCTAACCATTTACTGCATGTGTCCTCCAACAGGGCCCCATAATCAGTCAATGACTTCCCGGGTTGTGGGCGCGTATTCCTGATTTTCTTCCGAAAATACTCTGGTCCTAACTGGAACCTTTTAGACACTGCAGCTTTGAAGGCATTATAGTCATCAGCTGCGTCTGAGGGCAGGCTGTTCAGGACCACCGCCATGTCGCCTTCCACCAGCGCAGACAGGTACATCATGATCTTTTCCTCCGGCACCTTGCACCGCTGGGCTTGTCTTTCGAAGTTCCTTAGGAACACCGCAGGATCGTCTCCTTCTCGGTAGTGAGCAAGGCGGAGATGTACAGTTTGAGCTGTTCCCCGGATGCTTGCGGAGGGTTCGCGTTTCCCCCGTTGGTCTGCAGATGGAGCTGAGCCTCCAGCTTTTTCTGCTCATGCTCTATCTTTTGTGCCTCCAACCGGGCTTCCCTCTCCATCCTCCTCTCTTCCAGCTGTTCCCGTTCCTTCTCGCGCTGGGCCTCCAGCTGTCATTGTTCCCTCTCACGCTGGGCCTCAAGCTCCAGCCTTTTCACTTCCAGCTGTTTCTCCTCCAGCCGTCGTTGTTCCTTCTTTTCTTCCCGCTCCATCCTCCTTTGTTCCTGCTACATCCTCCTCTGTTCTTTCATCTCTATCTCGTGGAGTCTCTGCCGCTCCCTCTCGGAGGGTGATATCCCGGCAGCCTCTGGGCTTGGCGAGCGGGAGGGTGTTCGTGGGTCAGGCTCAGGACTTGCCGAGCATGAAGCTGATGCTTGTTCTGACTTGCTGGTGCACAAGAGTTTAACCAGCTCTTCCTTCTTTAGCCCTTTCTTCACATGAAGGCCTCTCTTTTTTGCCAGTTCTTTCAGTTCAGGCACGGTCATCCGGACATACTCGTCCGCCATCCTGACTCTCTACACTATCCAGTCGACCCGATGCCAAATTAGAAAGTGTTTGCTCAAGGGATTTCAGTGACTCTATTCCTTTTCCCAAATTATGCCTCCAATACAGCAGGCTATTTGGATCCCACCACTGCCACCACGTGTGGCGGGCCAGTAGGGGGCGCTCCTGCGTTGAGCCGCCCACCTCCCCGCACCCGACCACCTTCCCGGCTCCGAGTGCCTCCCTGGGGTGCCTCCTGTCCGGCCGACCCCTTCCCTGGAGCACACCCGCTAGCCTGGGGTTCCCGCTGCCACCATCCAAGGCTCTGGACTTCCTTCTGGCTCTGCACACCTTGGAAAACACAGGCCTGATCATCCAATGGGTCCTAGACCCAATACAGGCACTTGGGGCACTTCCCCAAGTCAGGGGCTGATTGGGGAGCCTCTCTTAGTCCACGGACCTAAGGGGCCTCCTCAGCATAATTTAGACCCACCCCTCAAAAAGTCTCCCACACCGGTCACAAAGGAGAACTTTATTGATGACAGGGGGTAGGGCGGAAACAGGGTAAAGGTAGAGCAGTATCATAGAAATATTACAGGAATATCAAAGGAATCCCATAGAGCAAACCAGGGTGGCTGAGGTAGCCGTTTAAACATGCATCTGAGTTACTGAAGCTAAATATCTAATCGGATCTCTAGTAGCTTACTCACACACATCATCCAGAGGTGGTTGGAGTTTTCTCTGGAGGCAGGGCACTCTTGGAGCATGCAGTGATGAGGAGAAAGCCAGGTTCAGATTTACCTGGATGACCCCATGGCTAATGGCTGCCTTCTTCCTGGACCGGGCCCTTAAATAACCTCTCTGACCTCAGCAGCCCGGTCCAATCGAAGCTGCCAATACTGGCCACAAGCTGACCAATCTACAAAGCATCCCTGGCTACCTGGGCGCGCGCAGGGCTGGGCCTTTCCCCCCCACCCTGGAGTTTTTGGTCGGGCCCGCACAACGGCGAGCCCCAATGCACTCCCCCCCTCACCACCTCTGCAGGCTGGGGGACACACCGCCGGCCCACTTTTTGACAGCCCACCGGCGCCAGCTCTACACGCTTGTCCGCAGGACAATCCATCACGCCGCCCTCGCGTCCCGCCAAGACACCAAATGGCAGGACTACTTTGGCGAGGGCGTAGCCGACAGTCCTCGGTGGCTCAGCATCTACTCGGAGCTCGTCCCAATAGCCACCAGGGACCTAGACTGGCAGCTCCTTCACGGGGCCGTCGCGACGGGCGTGTATCTGGCGTGCATCGAGACGGTCTCCGACGAGTGTCCCTTTTGTCACCAGAGGGAGACCCTGGCACACCTAGTCGTCGAGTGCTCCAGGCTGCAGCCCCTGCACCTCCTCCTCCAGAACCTCTTGTTAAAGTTCTGGCTGCACTATTCCCCACACTTTCTGGTTTATGCACTCCCCATCCGTCGACCCAACAAGGCCCGGGACCAACTGGTCAACCTCCTCCTGGCTCTGGCCAAGCTTGTTATCTGGCTATCCAGGAAGGAGTCTCTGGCCAGGAAGGCTCCCGGTCACCTTGGGACGTTTTTCCTTGGTGTCCTTCGCGCCCGTCTCCGGGCAGAGTACCATTTGGCAGTAGCCGCCGGCAAGCTGAAGCAGTTTGTCAGCCGGTGGGCGCTGTCCGGGGTGCTCTGCTCACTGACCCCTGGGGGAGCACTCGTTTTGAACCTTTGACCTCACATGCACACCCTGGTTTTCTTTTAGTTGTCCCACGCAATTTTTTTGGTAACTTTCGGGAGCCCAGCCGCCCAATCGTGAGTGGCAGCCCCTGAATTGTTTTGTTTGACAACGTCATCTGTCCAGCAACAAGCCGGATGCCGGAACGACCATCGGCCACCCAACCGGGGTGGCCCTAAGCTCGGTAATGAAACATAGACTTTCAATAGTCCCCCCCCCCCCCCCCCCGCCCAGGTGACCAGAGCCGAGCCTCCCAGGCACCAGGCTTTTGTCATGCAGACAAGGTGGGAGATCCCTGCCCTGAGGGAATCAACAGCAGCCTCTCAGGCTGGATGAGACAGATCTCTGGAGAGGGGCAGAAATGCCACCGATGGTGGCATTTCTGCCACAATTACCGCACGCCAGCCAGCCTCTGCGGCTCATGTATCAGCATCCCCATGCTTCAAAATGGTGATGGGGAAACATTCATTAAAGATCTCTCAAGGAGCATGTGGAGCCCCTCTTCAAAATAGCACCGGGACGCTGATACGCGAGAGGCTCCGGGTGCTTGAATTAGAGCGGCTCTTGGAGCCATTTTCATTAAAGCATGAAAGTGCTCCTCCCCCAACCCAGAGCACATGTAAAAATGTCCTAAATGTGTGTGCATGTGTAAAGAGACAAGATAGAGCCAAAAAAATCACTTGTAAATGCTAGGAGGTGGGCTGTATGGTGATTTATGCTTTTATTATTCTAGGAATCAACTTCTGATTAGATCGATGGGGGAAGTCAAGCGTTTAAGGCAGGGAACTGTTTAGGGCAGATCGGTGGTGACTGGAGACACTTGTAAGCCTGTTCGTGGAGTCTCAGTGAAGACTTAAAACGCTCTGATCTGTGGTAGTCTAGGGCTGCAGAAGAGCACAGAAATATCCTCTTAGCCTGTCTCCAACACAAGTATACTAAGCTAGGCCAGCCTCATCCTGGAGGAGAACTGCAGGGCGATTTGAGTTTTTGTATGCGGTGCCACAAATTACATAAGCCTTTTATAAATCATTGGCTAAATAAAATAGAAGCAAATATGTAAGAAATGTAGAGATGAAAACTCGGTATTGTCTGAGCTCCTTCTCCCCCACAATCCCCAGTTGGTGTCCCAGGAATGGATGCACCTGCTCCATCTCCAAGGATAAGGGTCTCTGACACCACTATACGTACCCCACGGAGGCAGCAGCTAGTATGCAAAGCTTGCCATGGGTTCAGCACTACGGTCCCAGCAGAGAAAGGGTGTTGTACCCTGGCAGGTTAGGGCCAGGACAAGTTTTGTTCTTCATCTTCAGTAGTCTTGCCCTCATACAAGGCTTGGGCCTGCACGTAGGATGTCTGCCGAAGGATTTTGAAGCATTTGAAGCCCCACTGGGGTGGAGGATCCTTGCTGGTAGCAGGGCCACACGTGGTTCTTGAATGACTCACGATTTGCAATCGATTTGGCTCCTGTGGCTGGAAACACAAAACATTCAACAAAACTTACCCGGCAGGGAAATACCATGACCACCAAGGTGCTTTCCTACTGGCAAGGGAAAACCATGAGCAAGGCAGAAGCAGGACCCTGACCAAGGTAATGCAATTAAAATGGCGCTGTGTAGTGGAGGGTTGCACTCTTGTCTCCTTGCAGACAGGACTTCCTAGGACAGCCTCGTAGTTAGCCTCCCACTGTGACTTCCAGCGGGAGGATCTCGGCTACACACCGACTTGATGGAAATGGGAGACTCCTCCCGAGCTTGCTCCTGCAGCCATATGGGGCCATCCGAACCCCAAGCCTCTAGGCTTGAGCCTGCACGTAGGATGCCCGCCAAAGGATCTGGAAGTATGTGAAGCCCCAGGCAGGGGTGGAGGATCCTTGCTGGTATCAGGGCCACGTGTGGGTCTTGAATGACTCATGGGTTGGGAATTGATTTGGCTGATTTGACTTCAGACACGAACAATTTTCTTTAAAAAAACCCCCCCCAAACAGTCAAGAGATCCCAGACAGAGGCCATGACCCTACTAGAGAGGAAGGCAAAACCATTTTTGCTTTGTTGCCTGCCCCATGTCACCACCGTGCCCAAGGGATGGCCCTCAGGTGACACAGGCCTGGAGGCATCTTCGAGCATGGGCACACTTCCAAAGGCAATGTGCACTGTGACTGCTGAGACATTAAAACCCTCCAAAAAGCACTTCTGGAGTTTCCCCTGGCAGGTTGTGACGGGCCAGGCCCAGGCTGACTGGCTGGGAGGGGCTCGAGTGTAGGGCAAAGGCACAATTGTGTTAGGAATGAAACAGGAAGTGGGGCACTGTTGTGTGCTTGTGGACAATTTTCCATGCAAGGAGGATGAGTTTCTCTACAAAGTAAATCATGAACACGTCGTTCAAAATTCAGCCAGGCTCAGAACAGGGAGTGGGGACCACGTGGCAGGGAGTGGGTGTGTGGTTGTCCCCCGATGCAGGACACCGGTCCTCAGAGCTCAGGGCAGAGGAACGTCAAGTCCGAGGAAGCGCCACAAACACGGTGGAGGGGATGGAGACCCACTGCTTTGAGAAGAGGATCCCATCTGTGGTGTGGCCTCAAAGCGGGCAGCCTCTGCCTTGGAGACCCTGCCTCTGCTCAGCCCCTGCCCTGCTCGGGGGCTGGCATCCCCACCCCGGGAGCTCCTTCTTTCAGAGGAGAGGGGCTTCCTTCTTTTCCAGATGAGAGGGGCACAGCGCCGGTAGTCTCCAACAGCACAGCAGCCCCTGTGCAGGACAAGCGGTCTTTATGTTGCCAGTCCCATGCCCCGTGCCCTCACCCAGAATTTACTCTGCCCTCCCTCAGCCAGCCAGGGCAGAGGAGACTCCCCGGGAGCACTCGAGGAGCCGGCTGAGGAAACTGCAGAGCCGTGGGCTGCAGCGTCCATGAGCTTTGGCCATGTGAAGACACAGGAGCCATTCTCCAGAAAGCATCTTACTACAGGGGTGCTGGCAGGAGCATCAGCGTGCAGCACTGTCCTAGCGAGATGGCTGAGGCACAACAGCCACAGCGCAGGCTGCCACATCACAGTCCCCCAGCAAGGACACGCACGGGCACAGCGCTGCTCAGCCCGCTGCCCACACGCAGCCACAGGGGAGTTGTGGAGCCATGAATCCCTGGGTTCACACTTCCTGTCACACAAACAGAGACATGCACAGGACCTGACACCAGTCCCAAAATCCAAGGTGACATCTCAGGAGCTCCAATACACTTTCTGACTGCACACCAAGGCCTTTGGGAAGCAAGAAGCCAACGTGGGCATGGGGCTAGGAAAGACGTCTTCATTTCTACTCCTAACCAGCACAGTCTCTCCCACCAAAACTTGCTGCTCTCACAGGCTCCCACCACCGCGAAGGCACAGGCCGGCCCCATTCCTCACAAGACGTGAGTCCCACAGCCCTGAAAGACGTCTCAGTGGTAGCACAGCACCGTTGTTGAGACACAACCGCCACGGTGCGGGCTCTGTCGCATCACAGTCCTGCCAGCAAGGCCATGCGCTGTGTCACACGTGCCCAGCCACTCTGCACACACACATCACAAGGGGCGTTTTGTGCCACAGAGCGTGCACAAATGCCTTACAGCCAACACCAAAGCCAAAATGCCATGTGCACTGCCAAGAGCCTTAACTCACATGATGATCCCACACAAAAGCCCCGGGGATGTCTGGAGCAACAGGGTCACCTGGGCACAGTGAGAGGAAAGGAGGTTCCTGTGCCCTCCCAGCGGGCAGAGACACCTGAGCAGAGACTTGTGTGCAGAAGCCCAAGCCTCTGGGAGGCACAGGGTCCAATCTCCAGGAGCTGCTCTTGCAACTGCCCTTTGAAAAATAACACCTCTTCGCATTAGCCCCCGGCTTCCCCAGCCCCGTGGGACAGCCCCATCGGGGCCATGGCAGGAGCACAACTGGGCTCCCACTTCCTGAGCCCATGGGGGTGGGGGTGAGACAGAGCTGGGCAGGCTCCTAAGGCTGCCCGGGATTAGGGGGAGCGTGGATCAGAGAGAAAGGATGGGGCGTGGGTCTCTCTTCACAGAGGGGTGTGAGCACCCAAGCCTTCGAGCCAGCAAAGCAAGGCCTTGCACCACCAGCTCTTCTGCACACACCTTGGTCTAGTGCCAGGAGCCCCAGGCCTCAGGACCCTGGGGCTCAACTCCTGGCTCTGCCACTGAGCTGCTGAGTAACCTTGGGCAAGTTCCTCCCCTTCCCTGGGCCTCAGTCCCCCTCCCACACCTTGTCTGTTCATAGCAGGAGCGCTCTGGTCTCGTCCTCAGTGTCTGTGCAGTGCCGGGTGTGACAAGGCCTGGGGCACAGCCGGTGGGTCCAGGGCACAGGGGATCTGGGGCCAGGAAGGTTGTGGGGCACTGGGGCTCCAGGGGAAAGCAGGGTTCAGAGCACAGGAGTTGGGGTGTGGGGTGTCTGGAGAGGTGCAGGGTCTCGGGAGTGTCAGGTCCTGCATGTGAGGGGTCCAGAGGGCAGGGCTGTGCTTGGGATCAGCGAGCAGGAGACCTGCCTGGGGTCCGTTCTGGCTCACAGAGGCAGCACCCAGTGCTGGGACCTGACCAGGTCCCGGGTTGGACAAGAGAACACCAGCTGGCTGGCTGTCCGTCCTCTAAAGCAATGGCTCTCAAAGTTTTTTGCACCAGGACCCACTTGTAAACATGGATGGCCCGTCCCAATGCATTGCCCCTCACTTCCGACCCACTGCTTCCTGCCCCACACCCCAGCCCCGCAGTGTGTGGGACAGTGGGGTGCGGGGCCTGGAGGTCCCAAGTAGCCCCTTGCAGGCTGGTCCTGTAGGGAAAAAGCCATGGTTATACACATTTTTTTCCTTTAAAGAGAAACCATTTTTAAAGTTCATTCATTCACTTTTGACATACAAAAAACTAGAACTCTTGGTTCGAAAATGATACCTTTTATTAGACCAACTGGAAAATGGCAAGAAAATTGTCTTTTTCTGCAAGTTTTTGGGATCAAAGTGCCTTTGTTAGGCTCTGGGAAAAGTGTAGATGGTACAAGATGGTAAAAAGTCCCCATAGGTAGGAAATAAACTTCCTTTTTGCACAGAGGGAGCTGAGGATGGAAGGCTGTCCCTCTGGGTCCATGACAGCGTCTTTGTGAGCTGTGCTGAGTGGCTCTTTCACGTGTTGATCGGATAGAAATCCTTCCCTGGAGGTGTCAGATGGCAGGCAGGGAGGTGAAAAAAACTTCCTTGTTGCTCTGCAGTACAGTTTAAAATCTAAAATCAGCTAAAATTCGGCATCATCCATGTACCAAATACACCCTTGATTCATTTTTAAAATTTGTTCGTGACTCTTTCAGATATTCTTGTGACCCACTTTTGGGCTGCGACCTGCGGGTTGAGAATTGCTGCTCCAAAGGGCGAGAGAAGAGGACCGGGACTTCCCAGTCTCTCACACCTTCTTGCCTTGACTGTTTGGAGGAATAAACCCACGTCTACACACAGCACATAAAACCCTCCAAAGATCAAACTGAGCCAGCAGCAGGGGAACGAGCCTGCCTCTCCTGGGCCAGGCACAGGCAGCTTGTAGCTCCTATTTGTAATGGCCGCGAGGTCTGGCCATGGCTGGGGCTGCCAGATGCTCTCACCAGAGACCTAATGCTAACTCTCCTCCTCTTCAACGGGGAGACCCCAGACGAGGGGGATCCTCTGCTATGCATCTGGCCTAGAGGCTTTCTCCCACCACATACGCCTGGTGTGCTGTGCATGGCCTGCAGGCAGAGGAGCTGGCCCGAAAACCCCTGACTTGTTTGAGTAGCTTTTATCCTGCAAGGCGGGCATCGACCCAGCCCTGCTGGGCTTAGAGCCAGCACCAGGACGGCAGCTGCTGTGGAGCTGGACGGATGCCCAGAGTAACCCTGCCATGCTGTGTGCCAGCCGGGGCCCTCCACACCCTGAGCGCCTTCCTCAGGGGCTTGTTGTAGGGGACCTCGTCTGCCCCTGGGCTGCGATCGCAAAGGAGTTTGAGTTTCCTCCTGTGAATCTCACTCGGAGCCTGAAGATGTTTCTCCCCCGTGGGACCTTCTGCCAGGCACAGGGAAGCAGTAGCAAGGGCCAGGTTCAAACCTAGCCTTTAACCCCAGCTTTCCAAGCCTGGCTCCAGCTCCTGCCCACAAACCCAGGAACAAAAATTATCAGAGGGTGCTCTACAGTGACCCAACTGCCCCACTTGCAAGCAGCCCCACTTGCAAACCAGCCCCGGGGGAGCAACCACCACGTCAAAGGGGAGGGAGACTCACCCCGGGCTGCCGTCTGGGGGCTCTACCACCTGCACCAGCCACAACAGCAAGTGCGGGGTGGGGAGGCCTGCGTGGAGCTGCTGCGCTTTGCTGTGGGGATCACCGCTGGGTGTTGCTGCTTCATTGGCGTGCCGGGGTCACAGCCACTGCTCCCCTGCTGCCAGGGCTGCCCCTGCTCCTCTGCCACTGCCAGGTGTCACCCCTGGGCTCCAGGCTGTCTGTGCACCTCCAGCTCTGCGGGGCCCTGCCCTGCTCCACAGCAGGCCCTGGGAGCTCAGCTCCTTCAGCTGTCGGGGCATCAGCTCCCACGGGCCCCACTCCAGGGCTGGCACTGTCCAGCATGTTCAGCCTGAGGAGCCACAAGGCCCTTCCAGGAGTAATTCCTCTGCAGAGACCCAGAAGGGATGGGAGGGCGCAGAAGGGCAGGGGCTGTGTTGCGGGCAGTCACACCGTGGCTGGGCTGTGCTGCTGCCAGGGGTTGGTGGCACTGGCAGCCCCTCGCTGTGTGGGGAGGGCCTGGGGGATGCCGGGGTTCAAGTAGGTGTGCTGTGTTGTGGAGTTGCAGTTTGTGCTGTCGGGGCCATGTGCTGGGAGGAGTTGCAGGGTCAGGAGCAGCCAGAGGCTGGGGCACACGGGCCGGGGTGCCCTGACAGCGTGCTCAGCAGCCCCGGCAGGGGCACCAGGGACTCAGTGCCAGGCAAGCACTGCGGGCCCTGCCCAGCTCCGGCATCCCTGTGCAGGCAAGCTGGTGATGAGGCCGTGGTGTTGGCCCAGCCCTGCCCTTGCCCCTCTCTGCCCTCCAGGGGAGGTGGAGCTGCAGCTGGATGTGGACAACCCGTTGCTGGTGGTGTCTGCTGACCAGTGACGTGTGTGCTGGGGAGGGAGGTGGAAGGAGATGCCAACAGCCCCTGGGTATTTGGCAGGGCTCACTGCATGCTGGGCTCATCACAGGCCAGCACTGCTAGGAGATGGAGGTTAGGGAAGCCAGGACTGAGTCAGTGAGGATGTGCGTGGAGATCAGCCTCATGCAGAGGAAGGATATGGGTCGTGCAGCGCTGATGCAGCCAGCACTGGGCTCTCTCCTTCCACTGACCCACCTCTCACATGCCAACCCAGAAGGCATGAAGTTTGGTGAGGTTTGCCAGGGCCACAAGGGGTACGTGACAGTCTCAGATGCTGCGAGTGAGTCCATGATCATCAATTTCTCAGCCACTTTCCTCCTGTCCTGGGTCTGGGACCTGGGCACTGCGCTGCGCTGAGCAGGGCCTGGGACATGGGTGGGTGCTCTGGCACCAGTGCATGGAGGGCTGTAAGCAGCACAGGGCCAGGACAATCCAGCTCAGCCAGGTGATGCTGGTGCCTGGGGACGTGGTCAGTCTCCCCCAGGCTCCTGCCTCCCACAGTAGCAAGCAGCGTATGCTTTAGAGTGGGGGTGAGCCCACAGACCACGTAGGGAGTTATGAGAAGCTGTTGCAGACTGGGTCGGCTCCACGTGTCCTGCACCCCACCCTGAGCGTGCCCTGACTCTGCCCCTTCTCCCACAGACTCGCCTGGATTGTCCCGTGCTGTATTGCCCCCAGGAGATGAACACCTGAACTCCTCCCCTCCCCCAGCACCCCTGTCCTCCCCTCCCTCCATCCTCCCCTGCCTGATCCGGGATGGGCCCACAGGATGCCAGCGCTGGTGATTCTGCCTCTCTGAGCATGTAAGTGGATTCCTGTTCCTTCTAGGTTTCCACAGTCTCTTCTTTTGTCTCATTTTATTGGGCCTGCGCACTCCAACTGAGGGACCATCATGGCCTTAGGGCTTCCTTTGGCTTCAAGGAACCATGTCCTTTGAACATGCCTATAAGCCAAGCAGGCTGCAAGTACACCTGAGCTATAAGGCAAGGAGGATGCACAAGTGTGAACAGCAAAGCATGCAGCATGGTATGAGCCACTGCTGCATTGCTCTGATGTTCCACCTGTTCAGCTTTCTGGCTTTAAATGGAGTGCCCTTGTCCTAGATCTGGACCATCAGATGTGGACTGGACAGTCCAGCCCCATGCCATCAGACTGGTGGCAAGATTTTTGAAAGGGCTTAACCTTGGTATGTCCTGCTTTGATCCTTCCAAGTGAAGTATGGTCGACTGGTGCCTTCTGAGTCAGGAGGGGTACTTCCCGCCAGCAACCAGTCTAGGCATCACTTCTCTTGGCGTCCCCACACCCTGGCTGGTGCTGTCAGGGGGAGACCAACGCTTTTGCCTGCCCCCCCACCCATGCCTAAGCAGGAAATGCTGCTGCCAGGGGATGCACCAGTGCTCTCAGGGGATGCACACGCACCCCTGAGTGCCTCCTGCACATCGCTGCTGTTGGAAGGAGTCACAAGTGTCTCTGGAAAAGAAGGCACTCTTTTGAACTACTTCACAGTGCACCAGTGTTACGTTGATGTATGACGGACGACCTCCAAAATATCCAGCTGGAAACTCCACGTTCCCTGGAAATAGTGTCTCTCTGCCTTGTCCTCAGATCACAGATGTGCATACGGGCCTAAACATTTTTGTGGATGGCTGCAGCTTTTATGAGGAAGGAAAATGACTGGAGGTCATCAGTCAGACAATTCTGGGAAAGATAAAGTAACCAGGCTATTTGAAGGCTGAACCATCCCTTACCACTCCTCCGACCCCCTGCCCATCGTGTTCCCATTTGCTTGTAACATTCAAAGCCGTAGGAAATCTTCATGGTGAGATTGGCCCCTCACTCTCATGTATCCTTGTTACAGGCCTCCACCCACCACACCTTGGCGCTGCAGCTCTGGTGCCCTGGCTGCAATCAAGGCAGGCAGTGCCGTGCCAAACTGAGGACCCCACCACGATTGCCACGAAGACTGGTTGGAACAGCGTAAGAGCGGGCCTGGAGAGAGAGGCACCTGGGGCTTGCACTGGGACACTTGACACAGGATTGGATGCTTTCCCAGCTGCCAAAAAATCTGGCAGTTTTCCCCAAGCCCACCACACTTGGGGAAGCATTGAACACTTTTCTGGCTTCTATAGCATTTAGGAAAAACCTGGAGGCTCAACTCACCACTGCAAGGACTCCAGCAGGCTCCCACCACAGACCGAAATACCCAGGGAAGCACCACACCCCTCTCCGGACTGCCGCAGCATCGGGTACCCAAGTGGATGCTCTCCCTCCCAACACAGATGCAGCAGGACCCCAAAATACACACAGGACCCTGGGCAGAAGCCTCCAGCTCAGGTGTGGATGGGAGAGGGCCATCTCAGCCACGCCAGGGGAAAGGCCAGACTGAGAATGGGATGCCAAGGTGTGCGGGGAGCACGGTGCTCACTTTGTGTTCCCATGAGCTGCTCCACCACAACCTATTGTGAAGTGACTTCTTCTTGAGGTAGGCTGACTATTATGTGGGTTGCCCTGGTGTGTGCATGGCAGGTGTGGCTGCACTGGGCCCAGGACTGGCCTGCTGCAAACGTTTCTCCACCTGACCACAGCCCAGAGCCCCCAAAGCATGCATACGCCCAGGGTCTCACAGCGCACACATTTGCCCGGCTTCCACCATTTAACAACTTGGCTTCTGGTGATGTCAATGGCAAGACTCCTGTGGAGTTTAGCACAGGGACAAGCAGGTCATTAGTGCTTCAGCCCAGACTTATAGATTCACAGAAGTAACGAACAATAAGGATGGGATTTGAACCCATACAGGCAAAACACAACAGATTAGCAGCCCGTCAATTTAACCTCTCAGCCCCCTTGTCATGGTTTGACACACCATTATTTTTTTTCCAGAACCCAGCTGCAGGTTAGTGGAAGTTTGGTGTCTAATTAAAAATACAAGAGATGATAAAATGACAGCAAAAGTATATTCAATTACTGTTGCTTGCAGTAGGCTTTTCATGCAGCTTGATGATCCCGTTGATCTCTGTATAGACATTGATAGACAACTTTTTCTGTTTTTTTTATTTAATTTTAACTTTATAACTTAAATTAGCCCATGGTGCAACTTGTGTTTAGTTCATACATTTCCTCTGCATGCCTCTTGTGTCTTGTACTGAAACAACACATGTCAATACTTTGTTCCATACTCTGCCACAGACTGCCTTGGTGACCCTGGGCACATCATTTTGCCCCTCTGTGCCTTAGCGCTGTGACCGTAAGTGGGAATGATCCTTCTCTACCTCCCCGGCAAGTTGTGAAGACAAGGAGGGTTGAAGGGACCTCAGGAGGTCACATCTAGTCCAACCTCCTACAAAGAACAGGACCATCCACATCTAGATCATCCCAGCCAGGGCTTAATCGTACCTGGCCTTAAAAACCTCCAAAGATGGAGATGCCACCACCTCTCAGGGTAACCTGTTCCAGTGCTTCACACCCTCCTGGTGAGAAAGTTTCCCTAAAGTCCAACCTAAACCTCCCCTTCTGCAACTTGAGGCCATTGCTCCTTGTCCTGTCATCTCTGCCACCACGGAGAACAGTCCAGCTCCATCCTCGTGCAAACCCCACTTCGGGGAGTTGAAGGCTGCTATCAAATTCCCTCTCAGTCTTCTCTTCTGCAGATTAAATAAGCCCCCTTCCCTCAGCCCCTCCTCAGAAGTCATGTGTCCTAACCCTGTAGCCATTTCCATTGCCCTCCACTGGACTCTCTCCAGCTTGTCCACGTCCTTTCTGTAGTGGGGGGCCAAAACTGGACACAGTAGTCGAGATATGGCCTCAGCAGTGCAGAATAGAATGGAAATCATCACTTTCCTCAATTTCCTGGTGACCTTCCTTGCTCTTCTCTGTTTCTTTTCTCAGCAGGACGGTACCTAGACTCCCGGCAGCCCTGGGCAAACTTGCAGTATCGGGCCCCACATTGCCAGTTATAATGATTTCTTGTTGTGAATGTCTTTGTCGCATCTGTGGTAGCAATGTCTTTAAATAGTTTGTTCTGAATTGGTAACATTGCCAGTATGGTATATACTCAATTATGTAAACTTTTTTGCAATTTTATTCCTTTCTTTTTTCCATTTTCAGGTCCTCTCTTCTGCCTGGGCCCCAGGCGGCTGCCCAGTTCGCCCACGCCTGTGTCTGGGGCTGCTTTGCAGCTGTTTCTCCTGCTTCTCCATCTGTCTTCTTCCCTTTCTCCAGCTGAAGAAAGTGGACACTACTTTGCTAGTGGCAGTGAAACAAGAGCTCTTTGGCACACCTATGTGCTATTATACATCTCTAATGTGCTGAGGACACTTCTACATGATAAGGCCCATACAATCAGAGTCACGAGGGCACCTAATTCACTTTCATCTGAATGTGGGTGTTAGACACCTCACGTTATGGACCTGGATCCTAGTGGGCTTTTCAAGCAGGTCAGTTCAGGTTCAATTCAGGAATTTTCAAAGCCATCGGTCAACTCCCACCTCGTACCCTCCATGCCCAACTCCCCTGGACACCTCCATTTCTGCCAGGTGCCACCTTCTAAGCACTGAAGGGCTGTTGTTCCTCTAGGTCCAAGGAACTGATTCTTTTCACTGCAAATCAGAAGAAAACCAAAACATTTCAAAGACAGACTGAATGAATAAAAAATATGAAACGGCAAAGTGCTCTGAGTGGGTTATGTCACTCGGACAGTATGCTGGCTGCTCTGCTTAGTAAGCACAAGCAGCCCAACGCAGTGAGTTTGTTTTGGACAATGGTAACAGCTCTGAGCAGGAATTACCCTTCCCCAGGTTACTACAAAGAAACAATCCTTGCAGCATCTATATTTATACTCCAAATACTCAAGGCTTGTGCCTATGTGTCTGTGTCCTGTTGCCAAGATGCTCATTTTCCCATGTCCCTTTGCCAAGCTCACACACCTGTAGCATCTTTAAGAGGGATGTGGCGCCACACTTTAAGAGGTATGTGAATAACCTGGAGAGGGCCCAGAGAAGGGCCACTCATATGGTTAAGGGCTTGCAGACCAAGCCCTACGAGGAGAGACTAGAGAAACTGGACCTCTTCAGCCTCCGCAAGAGAAGGTTGAGAGGTGACCTTGTGGCTGCCTATAAGTTCATCACGGGGCCACAGAAGGGAATTGGTGAGGCTTTACTCACCAAGGCACCCCTGGGGGTTACAAGAAATAATTGCCACAAGCTAGCAGAGAGCAGATTTAGACTGGACGTTAGGAGAAACTTCTTCACAGTTCGAGTGGCCAAGGTCTGGAACGGGCTCCCAAGGGAGGTGGTGCTCTCCCCTACCCTGGGGATCTTCAAGAGGAGGTTAGATAGGCATCTAGCTGGGGTCATCTAGACCCAGCACTCTTTCCTGCTATGCAGGGAGTCGGACTCGATAATCTACTGAGGTCCCTTCCGACCCTAACATCTATGAATCTATGAATCTATGAAACCTGCTTCTTCAGCTCTTCTCGTATCTCAGCTCCTGTCCTCGTTTATCTTTTCTTTACTCCCACACCCCATTTCTTAGATCAGCTTCTCTGTTCCTTAGGGTGCTCTCATTCTTTACCATTTCTTATCAGGTCATTCAGTGGTTTGCATTAGCTGCACGCCTTGGATCGGATGGTGGGGATAGGGCCTGGGGCTGTCCGCTCTGAGGTGCACGTGCAGTTGCTGCCAGCATGGAGCTGATGCTGGGGCCGTGGAGCTGCCCAGAGCCCAGGCCGGCTACAAACAGCTGCGCCAGGCTCTGGAGCCCAGTCATCAGCTCTGTGCCAGCAGCGGGGAAGAGGCCGGGGTTACTCTGCCTCAGGGCCCTCCCCTGCCGTCCACTCCAAGCCGCGCATGCACCTGCTGGTATGGAGCTGATGCCAGAGCCCGGAGCAGATGTTTGCAGCCTCCTGGCTGCAGCCGGCCCAGGCTCTGGGTAGCTGCTGCCAGCCACGGAGCCCAGTCTGCTTGCTGCAGGGTTTGTAGCTGCCCAGCCACCTGCTGGGAGTGGCCTGGGCTTCATGGCTGGCACCAGTTGCCTACAGCCCAGGCTGGCGGTGGTGTGCCGAGCAAAATGGCCTCACGTGCTGTGCTCAGAACACGTGCCAGGGGTTGCTGCCCCTGGACTAGAGCAAAAGGAATTGCCTAAGAACTGGTTTGGAGACAATAAAAGTTGCAAATGCTTTCACCTTTAGTCCTGATTTACCTCCAGTCCCAGTTTGTATGGTCAACATCTGGAGGTGGAAAACACCAACACGAAGGTAGGTGGAGTTCCTGCGCCGCCATCGGTGCCACGCGGCTGCCCCAAGGGAGGGAGGAGGCTTGTGGGTGAATAAGAGCGTGGCCCAGCTTGAGCGGCCTCGTGGTGAAGAAGTCCAAGGCCCAAGACCAGGCCCAGGAAAAGCCGTGTCCAACTTGCATGGGACGTCCTCCATGTGAGCCCGAGCAAGGAGGCAGAGCAGGGGAGATGGAGGGAGAGAAGAGGGGGAGTGAAGGCCCAAGAGACAAAGCCATTGCAAACCCCAGGTGAGATGTCTATTGGGATCTCTGTGGACGTGAAGCCACGAGGGGCGCAGGGCCGGGCCGTACAAGGGAACCGTCCGTGTTGGAGGAGCCGGATGCAGGGAGGCGCCTGCCCTGAGTGAAACTCTTCCAGCTCGGAGAAGGCCCAGCCCAGGGGCCTTTGCTTCACAGGAAAAACCAGCTCAAGCACAAAGCAGCCCAGCAGCTTCCCACAGGCAGTGCCAGGCTGGGCTCAGGCTCCAGACCAGGTGGCCTCCCACCCCCAGCCCCAGCAGGGCTCTGGGCAAAGGGCCCCCAGCAGCACTTGGCCCTAAGCCCCAGCCCTGGGCTGCTGGCACTGCAGGGGGTGGTGGCTACAAAGCTGGTGGCGTCCCCAAGGGTCTGTTCTGGTGGCCGTGCTCGACTCCTCCAGGGCCACCGAGTGCCGGGACAGACCGGCCTGGTGCCGCCTGCTGCAATGGGACGGGCTTGTCGGTGCAGACGGCACCTTGCACCTGGGCAGCTCCCCGGGGCAGAGAGGAGGGGACGGAGGCGGGTTGAGGGGACTCCTCCGGGGTCCTAGAGGCAAAGGGCCCCCAGCAGCACTTGGCCCTGAGCCTCAGCACTGGTGTTAGCGAATAAAAACCTAGGATTGCGGACTAGCCCAGGGATTGACAGGACACCTCATTCGATGAGTGACAGAAAGGCTTTATTTACTACAAGTATTTAAAATCAAGTCAACTGAGCCCAAGCCAAAGCAAAGTCCAGCAATTAGCCATAAAGTGATGGTTTCTCACCAAACAGGCAACGAAGCAGCGGTCTGTTTCTCTTCAACTTCTGGAGTAAGTCGGGCGCATCAGCAACTGGTGTCAGAGAGATTTCTCACTCTTGAAGCGCGCGCTGTTTGCTGTTTTACTGCCTTTTTCTCCCCTTAGTTTAGCATCTTCAAAGCAATCTTTTAGTTGTGCAAATCAAGAGAGTCCCAAGCAAGAATTGACGGGAAAAACCTGCTCATCACTGGTTATCAGAAGTTTCTAATTCGAATGAGTTACCTTCTTCGGTAACAAGAGGTGATCCGGTTTGAAACATATCAAGAAACTGATTAACAGTCAGGAAAAACACCCTGAATCAGGAGGAGACATCTATCACATACGGCGAATGTCTCTTCCTACACATAAACACGAGTTAGTCGCAAAAGAAATATTTACCATACTAACTAATCAAGGATAGACATTTCATATGGTTACACCAGATAGCTAGGAGTCTTCCTGAAATCATCCTAAATAGAGCAAGATGAGCCGAGGAGATACTTCATTATCCCTTCTCAGATGGCCTCGCCATGACCTCGCGTCCTCTTGCAACATGCAGTTAGCATCCGTATTCTGTATTTTCACTTTTCTGAGCAGGCCCAAGCTTAGCACGGGTTTCAGAGTCATCGCTGGGGCGGCGTCCTCAAGGGTCCGTGCTGGTGCCCGCGCTCGACTCCCCCAGGGCCACCGAGTGCCGGGACTGATCGGTCGGTGCAACGGGACGGGCTTGTCGGCGCAGACGGCATCTTTCACTTGGGCAGCTCCCGGGGCAGAGAGGAGGGGACGGGGCGGGTAGAGGGGACTCCTCCGGGGTCACAGAGAATAGGAAGCCAGAGCGGCCCGTTTCCCCGCGTGGGGGGTCCGTTCCCCGGCTGTTCCCCATCACTCAATGGCACAGTCTCAGCTCGGGCTCACGCCCCGTCGCCCAGAGCGAGAACCAGGGCCGGATTCTGTCCCCAGCGAAGGAGGCCGGCGGGAAGGTGAAGATCGGGGCCTCGGTGTCAGCATCGAGAAACAACACCTGCCCCCCCGCACAGTCCAGACAGACCCGCACCCTCCTGGGCGCCCGGCGCAGGGACAGGGGGGTGCGAGCAGGGGCCGTGAGAGCCTCAACCTGATCCCCACAGCGCTGCACCGCCCAGATCCTGTCTTCGGGGCTAAATCTGATCCCTCCCTTCCTCCTCACAGACTCTCTGGCGACCCCCACGGCCCAGTCCCTCTGCCACACCTCCACCTCCCAGCAGTGTCTCCCGGAGGTGAATCCCTCCCGGCCCAGCACACACAGGATCACATCAAATCTCTCAGGATTGTCGGGCACAGGCTGCCATGTGTTTGCACATATCACTCTTCTCCGATCCGCAGACAGGACGAGCCAGGGATTTGCCGTGTCTGGATCCAGAGTCACCGTCGCTGGCAGAGAGAATGGCAGCGTCAGGGCAGAGCTCAGCCCGGGGCAGACGGGCCGCTCCTCCCCCTCTTCACCAGCCCCGTCCTTCTCCGACCGTCCTGGGCCCCTGCAGCTGCCCTGGGCCCGGGGGCTGAGCACCGACGGCCCCGCAGCCCCTCAGCCTGGCACGGGGGAGAGCCCTGCTCCGGGGGAAAGGGAGCAGGTAGCTGCAAATCCATAGGCAAGAATAGGAAAATCCCAGCCCAATTTCCCAGGTCCCAGCGCGGGGGGTTTGGTGCTGGGCTGGGAGAGGGTTTGACTCTTGTCCAGGGGTGGCCGTGGGCTCTGCTGGATCATTGTGTTAATGCCGGGACCAGCTCCCCAGCGCTTACCCTTTGTGTATGATCCCTCTGGTACCCTTTTGCCCTTCTCCAAGGTGGACGGCAGAATCTCTGCAGGGGAAAGGGGCACAGATATCAGACTTGTGGTGTCTGGTTCATGCTCCTGACTTAGACCTGCCTTGGTCCTGAGCCCCTGAGACGGAGCAGAGACCCCGGGGCAGCTCCTGGCCTGCTGCTGGGACTGTGGCTTCAGAAGCTGCCTCCACATCTCCCTGCTCCCCTGCAGCGCGGCTTCCTCTCCCAGGACAGGGCGGGAGGGAGCGGCAGGTGCAGGCAGAGGAGTAGGGGCAGAAATGTAACACCGCGGAACCAGGGGTCCAGACAGAGTCGCTCTCTGCTCCAGCGGCCCCTTTGGGGGTGCAGGATACCAGAGGAGCAGCTTCACCCGGGACCAACCCCGACCTGCCTGCTCTGCTCCCTCCCTGCTCCTCTTCTGGCCCTTGGGAGCACCCCTCCCCCTGCTGCTGCACCCCTGGGGTTAAGCCAGCCGGATCCAAACCTGGCAGCTTGTCTCATGTTCAATTTCGGCTCTTAACTTTGGTGGCCTGACATGCGGCACTGGGGCTCGCTCTGAGTGGGGCAGGGCCCCGCAGCTCCCACCGCCCCAGCTGCAGGTGCCCATGCTGAGCAGCGCTGGAGCAGCAGGGGCCCTGCGGCTCTGCACCCGGGACAAAGGGGCGCCCAGAGGAGCCCTGGTTCATCAGCGATTCACACAAAGGCAGACAGAGGCCCTTGCCTCGTGTCTTCATTCCTGTTACCTGTGATATCAGTCCAGCACATTTAGTTTATCTCCCAATTAAAAAACATGCTGGCTCCAAATTCAAACCAACTGCTTGTCTCTTCTTCCTCAACAAGGACACCTCCCTCTTCCCTTTCGCAGTCCCCTTCTCAGTACCTTGAAACTTCCGCAAAGTCTCCTGTAGAGCTAGCGTTTGTCCAGACAAGATGCTGAGTCTCGTTTCCAGCTCTGGGCAAATCCCCTCTGGCAGCTGGAACTGCTCCTTCCTGCACCTGGGAAAAACGAGTCTATGTAATTTGATTTTCTTTTTGCAGCTCAGCTACATGGTAGAAACATTGGGTGGATGGAGGCACCTAGAGACTGACTCTGGCCATGTGCCTCATCCACAGGGGCAGGGGCAGGACAGACAGTGCCAGTCACAGGCGATACACAGGAGGAGCACAGCGGGGGGGAACGTGCCCCCCAAGACAGGGCTGGCGGTGCTGAGAGAGCTCGCCAGCTCTGGCCCCACAGACGATGCCACCCACTCGACTCGGGAGGCACCAGTTGCCCACGGTGGCAGTGGCAGCTCCCCCAGAAGGGACCGTTCCCCAGCAGCGATGTTTTCTCCAGCTCCAAAATGTCCAGGACATTTTCTGGGATCAGAAAGGAGCAGAGACTTCACGGGTAGTTGGCTCAAGCTCTGGTGGCCAGGACTATTCCCCAGTTACAAGACTGGGAAAGCCCAGATTACACTTTACAGACTTCAGGCCGCCAGTGCCCAGAGCCGTCACGTCCCTGAGGAGAAGATGGGGACATTCATGCTTCCCACCTCAGGGACAGTCCCAGCGCTTGCTGTGCTGTGGTGCCCTGCAGGGATGTGCCCATTGCATTGTCTCCAGGACCCTTCCCTCTATGGGGAGTCAGGTGGAGCCACGTACCTGCTCAGAGTGCTCCTCATGTCCTAAAGGGAGAGACAAAGATGCAAGAGTGAGCTCACTGCAATGCCCCACACCGGGTGCCCCTGCCCGAGGGGACGCGCTTTGTCCTTAGACTCCAGGTGCCGCACACAGAGGATCTGGGGAAAGTTCAGCCCCTTTACAAGCCCTGATTTAGTGATCCCCAAGAGGTGTAATAGGGCAGCCATGCACCTTGGGCAGTGGGCATGCACAGGGCAGCAGCAGCTGGGGCTGATATTCTGCGTCTCCCATCACTGCCACCACGTGCCTGTCAGGGGCCATTGCCCTTGTCGCCCCTCCTCAGTTATGCACCTGGTCCTGGCAGACCCAAGGTTTAGCCCTTTCCCTCCCCTGCTCTGGGACTGGAGACATTTCATGTGCCTCACCTGCAGGAGGTCACTGGCAGCCTGCTGGCACTTCCCCTCCAGCTCCCTGATCAGGTTGGTGAGATGGGAAATCTCCTCGGAGAGTTGGGTGACAGTCTCCCCCTGACTCTTCTCAATGCTGCTCTCCACCTCTCCCAGCTCGGCCAGCACGAGTCGCTCTTGTTCCTCCAGAAACCGGCGCAGTCGCTCAAACGCAGCCACAACCTTCTGCCTCTCGGCTGCTGCCTTTTGCTGCCACGAACAGAGAGAAACCACATCAGGGAGAGCAGCCGCTTTGGGGAGAGTCAGGGCATGGTTTGTAAGGCCCGTGGTCCTGACTGTCCACAGGGCTGGGACCTCCGACCTCCCACCGTCTGGAGCAGAGCTGGGGGTAGCTCAGGTCTGGGGCCCTGCCTCGGATCTCTTCATTCTTCATTTTGCAGAGGTTTTTTCTATTTCCCTGAGAGCCAGGACCGTAAGGAGGGGAGAAGTCCATGGCTGTCAGCAAGGAAAGCTTTCCTCTTATAATCAGTAATCCTGGTTTTCTCTGTTTAAAAATACAAACTTCTCTGATATAAACCCCAAATCCACATTTTTCAACAATTAAAGTGAAACACCGCTATATATATAGCTATCAGCTGAACACAATTTTTGTGTTTGCAAGGCCTGGCTCCATGCACCTGCCACAACACCCTGCAACGCACGGTCACAAAATGCCACGGTCACTGTCCCACCAAACATGCAGAGCACGACACGTCCCTTCCTTCCTCTCCCACGTCAGCCAGACCCCAGCAGCACCCACCTGGTATTCCTGGTGTTTCTGGCTTTCACTCCCTCGCAGTGCTTCAAGCCTCTCCCTCTCCCCCCTTAGCAGCTGCAGCTGAGTCTGAATTTGTTCCTGCGGGAAGGAAAACTCCTTGGGTCAGTTCTCCTTGGAGGGGAGAAGCTGGAGTCTCTTCCCCGCACCAGAACCGAGAGGGCTGCTTGAGGGTGTGCTGTGACGTGACACCAGGAAAGCCCATGTGCTCACGCTGGACCAGCAGCTCCCGGTACAGCGCACCCTTGCCTGGACGCAGCACCGAATAGTGTGCGCTGAACATAGCTGGAGCAGCAAACAGCCCGTTTCCAGCTGGATTGTGGAGCCAGCTCCTGCCCAGCAGGAAGAGCACATAGAAAAATGGAGCCGGTCCAAGGGAGGTGCCACAAGGTAACACTGCAAGCAGTGGGAAGTGCAGACTGTCAGGGACATGCACTGAACAGAAAATAACACGGCCTTGAATCCACCGCGGTCGACAGTGCAGAGTGCCAGCCAGGCTTAGGCAGCTGGGCCGGACAAGACACAGATCTGGTCTCTGGGCACTGAAATGTAGAAACTCAGAAGTGAGACATGAGTCCTGAAGTATGACAGCCCAGCAGTACAGCTACAGCTACAGCTACAGCGAGATGTCTCAAAAGAGCAGCATTAATCCAGAACCAGTGCAGCACAGCATTTGGTAGCCAGGCCTGGACAGAGACAGGGAAGGTGGTGCTCAAATACAAAAGGAGGTCCTGGCCGTGCTCCCTGGACTCGGGCGCTGCCACCACGTCCCCTCTGGACCCAGCATTAGCCCTGAAGCCCCCGGCACCAATGCAATGCGCATTACTGAGACTTGTGCAATGCGCCGGGAGCATCGGCTGGGGGAAGCGGCTGCTCGTGGCAGATCCTGTGAGCAGGGCCTGCCCTCCAGAGCATGCCACGTGGGCTCTGTCCTAGGGGAACAGAGTCTGTCCACGCACTACAATCCCCCCGTCCCCAAGGAGTCCCCAGGCAGCTTCCAGGGAGGTTTGTAACAACTGAAGGGAAACCGGTGCCGGACACCCCCTGTTTCAAGACACAGCCCCGCACACAACCGTGGGTCGGTGACACTGGAGGAGGTTCACTGCTCTGCGTGTCCAGGGCCAGGGGAACCGAGTTCCTGCTTCGTCTGGTTTCAAAGGCAAGATTTGATGACAAGGGTGTAATAATTGGGCCATTATAAGGTTAAAGTGCTAATCATTATGCTGGGATGGAGCTGGAGACCAGCCCTCCCTGCACTGTTGTGCCAGAGTTACTGTCATTTTCCAGGCAGGTGGTGTTTGTCCCCGAATCAAACACCCGGGGTTTCGGGGTGGAGAAGAGCACGTCTCCGTTGTCTTTGCTGAGTCAGGAATGTAACACAGGGCATTTGGGTCCTTCTCGCCTCCCCCCAGCAGGATGGCTTGCACAGAGGCTACCACAAACCAACCTCCGTGTGCAGCCACGCCGTTGTGGCATGGCCACGGGGCAGAAAGCCCCAGCGCCGCAGGGAGGTGTACGTCCCGCCCAGCTGCACAGCCGGACCGGACCCGTGCACCCGTACCTTGCACTGCTGCGCAGCCTCCTGGATGAGAGCCGCGGGGTGAGCTCGGTGCGCCCGGGACTCCCGGCAGATCACGCACATCAGGACCTGGTCTGTCTCGCAGAAGAGCTTCAGAGCCTCCCCGTGCTGCTCGCACACCATCTTGCCCCCGGCTCCCTCCGCTGACCCCACGCTCAGGCCCTTGACCACTTCTACTACATTCGCCAGCTGCCTGTTTGGGCCCAGGAGCCTCTGGGCAAAGGTCTGTCTGCACTGGGGGCAGGTGACGTCCGTCTCGGCCCCCTCCCAGCACTGGGCGATGCAGGCTCGGCAGAAGTTGTGCCCGCAGCCCACGATCATCACCGGGTCCGTGAACAACTCCAGGCAGACGGAGCAGGTCGCCTCGTCCCGGAGGCTTTGTACAGCGCTCGCCGCGGTCATGGCTGTGAGACGGGAGGGCACGGGGCTACTTTCACTTCCTTGAGCTCAGGGCTGGGCTCACCCTGAGCCGTTGCCTTCCTGTGAAATAACTACAGTGATGCTGAGCTGGGAGGAGCCAGGGTCAAGATCCAGCCCTGGGATCGCGGGGGATCTGGTAACGCTTCGTGGAGCAGCAGCTCGGCACAACTCCAGTGAAAACAGCAGAAAAAGGGTTTGAAGCCACTACACAACAATTCAACACACCCAGCATTTCTCACTGCACCTGCTGTCAGCCAAGAGCTTTTCAGAGCTGTCAGGACTGTTATTTGGGGCTGAGAACTGCCTAAAACCTCAGAGCAGGAGACATATCAGCCTAAAAACTCAGGCTGTCCTGGAAGTGTTCAGTTTTCCCGGGGTGGAGGGGATGGGCAAGGAGGGGAGATATAAAAGGAAAAAAAACAATCCAGCTCTCCCCTCCATTGAATCTAATTTCTCATGTTTCATTTCAAAGCTCTTCAATGGCAAGGGCTGCTCCAGACCTGACCCTGCGCCTGCGGAGAGCCTGGTGCGCCCCCTGAGAGGAACCGTGCGGTTCTCCTCTCCAGCCGGGGCAGGGCCAGCGTCACCCCAGGGCGCCTGCACGGGGACCAGGGCGATGCCAGTCTTCACTGCCACAGGTTATTCAGTCTCTGCCAGCTCCCCACAGTCCCAGGTCTGGCTGCATGTCCTCAACCCCAGGATTTCGTCAGGCGGTTGCAGGCACCTGCTAAAACATGCATTTCTCCTTCCCTTGTGGCATCCCTAATTCCACACACTTGGTCAGGATTTCACTGACCTGCAGGTTTTGCCCTTCCTCAAGCTGAAACATGTTGTCAGTGCCCAGAGCCTCCTGCCCAACACAACAGCTTGTAGAAATACAGATGACTTCCCACTGCGGGGTTTGATCTCTGCCCTGCTAGCCCCTCAATACCGTTCAAATCTCTGTTCAAGCATTTCCCATTCTCCCCGTTTTTTCTGCCAGAAGCAGACCAGGCGGAGGCTGCTCACACCCAGTTTAGTTTCCTGGTCCCCCTTAGGCCGCCCAGGGACCCTGCTATGGCTGGAGCTGTGACCCCAGATCTGCATTGCCCTGCGCTGCTGTGCATGGACGGGCCTTTCTTTCCCTCCCCGCATTGCTCACAGCGCAAGACTGAACAGCAACACGACGACCGCTGCTCCTTCACTGCGCACTTCCCACCCCACGACCTTCTTGTGGGATCGGGACAGCCGCAGAGTCGGGAAGGAACAGCCTCGTATTGACGGTCGGGGAGAGCGGCTTCGCCTGCAGCCCAGCTCTCAGCCTCACAACAGCCCCCTTTTGAGAGACCGTCTCCAAACGATAATCTTTGGCTTCCACGTCCCTACAACCCTGGTGTTCCCTGTACATCCCCCTGGACTTTGCCCCGTTCCTCCTGGCTGGTCCCTGGGCTCCTGCACCTGGGACTTTGCCCTCCTTCCCTGAGTTGCCATCGCTGGGATTTCCACCTCCCCTGTGTGGGTGGGTCTGTCTGTGCCCGCAATGGCGCCTGCCCTGCCTGTGTTACTCCCTTCCACACCCAGCCCAGCCTCTCCAACCCTTCCCGCACCAACAGACACGTCCCCAGCTCCCATTTCTCACCCTATAAACGCTGGTGCCAGAGGATCACGGGTAATAGCCTTCAGTCCTTGTGGCCCGCAGGGACCTTCCCCCTGTCCTCTCCTGGCTCTCCCACAGTCTCGTCACACCCCAGAGCATCCCAAGTCCTGGCCCCTTTGAGCTCAGACCCGCTTGGCTCCCACAGACCACCAGGACCATCCAGCCTCCAGTGCCTGGGCAGCCTCCTCCCTGGGAGAGGCAGCGTGAGGGCGGGAGAGGAGACACAGCTGATTTCCAGCTAGGGAGACCGCCTGTTCCTAATTGTGTGGGACAGTCCCAGAATGGGATTCACAAGTCCTAGTCCCGGGCTGCACGACTCCAACTCAGCATTTCTTCTAGATTTGCAGCTGGGAAAGAGCTGGGCAGCCAGGGGAGCAGCTCCTTGACGGTAGCTCTATAGTGGGTTGGCGGCAGGGTGGGCGCAGATCGAGCCCCCCCCAGTGAGGGAGGGAGCGGAGCAGGGACTGGGGCTGGGGGTGCTGCCCAGCCAGGGTGGTACATGGGGCCCCGGGACTGGGGTGGGGAGCAGGACAGTCATGGGCAGCTCATCCAGGGGGTAGGAGGGAGGGTGGCTCCCTGCCTTTGTGTGCACCCCCTCTGGGAGGAGGGCATGGGGGGGGGCATGTGCCCCCCAGATTTGTTTTCAGGGCCGGGGTTGATGTGGGCTGCCTGCTGCAGGCTCAGGACTCCCTGCTCTGGTGCTCTTCCCCCAGGAGCCCCCAAGGGTCCAGAGATTTGGTAGTGGACGTGCAGTTGCAGCATGAATTGTTGCTCCCCCGCTGTAAGATTTCCAGTGTGGAGCACCACAGCCTGCCACACATGCCTGGTCGGTGTGGTGCAGGACTGCACTGGGGTGCACAGGTCTGAGCTGGGGTGGGTGGTTCCTAATTGGGCAGCCTGAGGTCAGATCTGACATGGGTCTGCATTAAGCAACAAATGCCTGGATGCGGCACCACACATCTGCATTAGGGTGTGTTGTATCTGGCCCCTAGACCAACCCCACACTATTTATCTGGCTGGTGGAGGCAAAAGGTTGGGCATCACTGCTCTATACTAGTGGTGCACAACCATGTTGCCCCATGGGCCAGGTGAGCAATGCCAGGTCGGTTTGCGGCCAGATACACCAGGTGGGCTTAATCCAGCATGTGGGCTCACTGTGCTTGGGTATTATCTGGCTGTGGGGGTATGCACAGCCCAACCCTGATCCATCTGCTGGGATGGGAAGCACCCAGGCCCCAATCTGAATGCACCGGGACAGGGGGCAGGCAGCAGTGGGGGCATCTGGGCTCTGATCTAAATGTGTGGGGTGGCACAAGGAGCAGTCCAGCCCAATGCAGACATGCTAGAGGTGGGCCTGACCCTGATGTCACTGTCCAGCAGTGACCCAGGTGGGGCTGGATCTGGCTGTGGAGAGCTTACATCACTTCATGCCAAACTGTCTGCCCTGTGGGGTCCCAGTGGGCTGGATGCTATGGCTCCACGGGTTGGCTGGTCTGCAGGCTGGCGGTTGATCATCCCTGGCATTGTAAGCCGTGCCTCCATGCCAAAGCTAACCTATGCAGCAGTAACAAGCTGCAAAGTGTGGCAAAGAAGAAAAACACCTCAAAGCCTGTGCCTTGCTGACTGTAGTGTAAATCTTTGCGTATGTAACAACAAGCTTGGCCAGCAAACACCATTGACATGTCTAACAAGCATAATTAAACCATGCATTATATTATGACTTCATCTTAAAATACTAGTAGTGGTGTGTGACTAAATGTATTGACTGTTATTTTGCTATAATACATGTATTTTTGTTAAAACACTTAAATGATTTATTCAAACAAACAGTCTTGTCAAAGAAAACCTTAAGCTAAAGCAGGAAAAGTAACATGTCACTGTGTTAAACAACATTGTACTGTGGGGAAAACAGAAAGAAGAAGCCCTTTCTTTTACTTTCCCAAGCTCTTTTGAGATGACAAGAGATCTAGTTCAATCAAGTTCGAAAAGTTTTAGTAAAATGATAGATAAATAAATTAATAAATACATACATACATACATAAAACCAATCAGAGAGAGTCCATTTATTAAAATATAAAAATGATAAATATTGGGCATACGCAAAAAGGATCTCAGACTTGTCTGAAGCTCAATGAACCAACTCAAGCCTGGCCAGCAGATCCGTCTCTTCCCTGAATCCAAGGCTATTTACACATTGCGTATCCTGAGAAAGCTGTGAGTTGTGACCGGACTGGTCTCACTGCTCAAGCAGACTGCTCTCGCCCACAGTTAAAACCTAATGCAGCCGTACAGAGTGTTAAAAGCTGAAGGCGTGTATGGAAAGGAGGGGTTGAATGGAAGGGGATTTATATGAAGCGACCAACGCTATGCCTTCTGCACTTGACAAAACGACACAGGCTCCAACTGAGAAGGAAGGAAACAGAGCTTTTATCTGAAAGGAAAGTCCTCAGAAAAGAGTCAGGTGATCTCAGTTATGATGGTGATTGCAGAGTAACTAGATTACATCTTCTGTGGTCCCTTTCTAGCATGGCTGTAACGTAGTTGCTCTGCCTGGATCCCAGAGCCCTCTTCTAGAGTAGACTGCTTCTAGGAATAAAGGCAAAACCTGCAGTTTGACTTTGGGGAAACTATAATGATCTTTTGTCCCTCTTCACTGGAAAATGAATATACTCTATGCTAATTTTCGTGAACTAGTCTTATCGAGTCATCCTCATTACTTTTTTAAGTAAATGAACAACTTAAATATTTGCAGGCCAAGACCTGAAGTGCTTACATGCACAGACCATATATTGATTGCACTGTGAATTTTGGCTGAACAAGTATTGCTCCCTTGGCTACCTCAGAGCAATGATACTTATCTGATGCCTCCTGGCTGTATTTTCACATGCTGACATTGTCCTCTACTGCTTGTGTGAAACTTCTGGACAGCACTTCATGTGCTGTGTTGCAGGCATTCGATGTAACTAAGGCTGTCATTGCAGCATGCTGCTCTTAACACCACTCAAAACCCCTTCCCCCACACCAACCCAGCTGGTTTATAAGAATAAAAGCACATTCGATTCTCCATAAATCTACTAGCACACCTCTCTTCATCCCTATTATCCCGCTCTGGGACCGGCCAGTCAGCCTCCCTCCAGTGCCTAGAGCTCCACTAGGACTCTGCACAGTTTTGCTGAGAGGGAAAACAAGCCGAGTCCCAGCATCATCTGCCTGGAGCTTCCCACAGGGTTGTCTCCTCTTTTCTTATCCTGGCTCCTGTTTTCAGCGGCCTCCTGAACTGCCAGCACCTTTGCCCACCCCCGTCACAGCGAGCCCGGGGTGTGGAGGCAGCAGACCTGCCCTATGCCTGGGAGCGAGGGCAGGCAGGAGTGCTTTCAGCCTGGGTCCCAGTGTGTCTGAGGTCACTGGGAAGGTTTTGTGCTGCCATCCTCCTGGCGCTGACCTTACAGTCAATGCCAGACATGCCAGACTCAATGCCAGAGATGTCTCCTTTAACGGTGCTCTTTGGTTTGGAGATTCATGCTGGGAACGGGGGTGTCCTGACATGAAGCTGTAGCTGACCCAGGTTTCAGTGCACTTACCAGGGACCAGGCCCTGGTGGGTCACTACAGGATGCGCCTTCCTTAAGAAAATGCCTCTTGCTGCTCTTGACTTGATTCTGCACCTTTGAACACAAGTGTAATTTTGCCACTGGAGCCCCTGTCTGGGTTTCAGCCTTCACTACAAGGACTGGTGTGTGCACGGCTCCCTACGCTGGGCACGATGGAGCAGGGTTTCTGGACAGAGGTGTATTCCTGCCAAGGAGCATCCAGCAAAGCAGTGCTGGTGGGTTCATCCGCCATGAGAGTTATCAAGGCACCTCTGTGAGGGGCAAGGGTCTCTGCAGCTGCTGAGGCCTGGGCTGGGTGCCAGGAGGGTGAAGATGCTCCTCACCAGCGGCCTCCGCCAGTTCCCTCCAGACAGGAGCCTTCAGGGGATGTGGGGGAGAGACCCCAGCGTATGGATGATATTTGCTCCTGTTTGGATGGGAAGCAGCACTTGTCCCTGGGCCATCCCTGCCCGTGCCCCAGCCTGTGCCCGCTGTGCAGTCGGTGGGGCCTCCAGCCATGCGACACCCTGCACCGTGCTGCCAGGATGTGGGACTCTCCCTGACCCCAATCACAAGGGTGGGGGAGCTCCCTGTACAGACAGGTGGGCATAGCTCTAACAGCCCTAAATGCGCCCACCAGCAGTGGGTTCAGGAGGGGGGCGCGTGGGGCAATCTTCCCCGGGGTGAGTCTCTCTCTTCCTTCCTCCAACAAGCTGGGAGAGGGGACAGCATCCCAGGGCTGTCTGACAGTGGGACCTAGAGGACTGCGGGGCAGGCATTGCAAACCCCTTTTGGCACAGTGGGTTGGGTTATCCCGTCCTGGCTGTCTTCAGAGGAACAAGCTCAGCGAGTGGGTCCTGGAGACGTAGTGGTGTTGGCGTTTCTGTGCTGGCGGCCCAATGCTGCCCTAGACAAGGGCAGAGCGCAGTGCCAAGGACTAAACATAGACATTGGATTTCTGACACATCATAATCTGCCCGGCAACCGACTCCCCAGCCCAGCCCAGCCCAGCCCAGCCCAGCCCAGCCCCTGGCTTGTTTACTTTTCATCCCCTCCAGGAAGAGCACACACCGACTGCTGAAACCTCCTTAGCCTGACGAAGGGTTTTTGAACCCGAAAGCTTGCTTAATAACCATTCTTCAACCATTTGGGTTGATCTAATAAAAGATATCAAATTCACCCAAGGAACCTTGTCTGCCTATCACCTTAGACCAACACAATTACAACCCAAACCCCTGCATATCTGTTATAAGTTGTCTGAGTGTTAAAGTTGATAACATAATAGCTTTTGTTATCTGATAAGTATTTGCTTTATCTGCTGATATAGATTATTATTGAGCTCATTGAAAATATTTTGCTTGCTATTTATGAAATGTTGAATTTGTCAGTCTCTCACTTATTATTGTGAATCATAAATCACTGTAAATAGTTATTTAGTGCGTGGTCTGGTGCGGGGAGGACCACGGGACAGCACTCCACTGAGCGGTGGCTCCCAGCCTGCAGGCAGAGTGAGAGCAGACCGAGACCTATTGGCACCCCAGGATCCCCCAAATTTGGACGTGTCTGCGGGTAGCGCTGCCACCAGGGTTACGCTCCTAAACAGGGCCCAGGGCTACTGCCAGCTCCCACGGCAGACCCAAGGGTGCCTGGATGAGCTCCTTCACTCCTCGTTGCCTGGTTGCCAGCGCCTTAAATGAAGAACCAGACCCCTGGCAGCAACCTCACGTGCTCTTAAATGGAAGTTATTCTGGTGCTGGATGAGCGCTGGGCACTAGAGAGCTCTGGGAATTGCTAAGGGAAGTGAGGACAGGCTCCAGGGAACAGGCCCGCCGGGATAGGAGCTGGGCTGCGGCGTGGGACGCTTACGTGATGGTAAGTTCCTCCGAGAGGCGAGGTTGAGGCCAGGGCAGGAGTGGGAGTCTGGTGTGGGGGTCTGCCGGCTCCAGGAAACTGCTCTGTTCCCCCGCTTCGCCTCAGAGAGCAAGGAGGCACATGGCATCAGGACTGGGGAGAGGAGCACTTCCCTGGAGCCAGAGGAGCCCACGGAGCAGTTCCCCGGAGCCAGCGGAGCCTGCACCAGCCTCCAGCCCCAGCCTCCATCCCTGCCTTACCTCACCTCAGGGTGGAGCTGCTGCCTGCCTCGAGTGAGTCTCTGCCGGCTCCGGGGCAATGCTCCACTCCCCAGCCCTGATGCCACGTGCCTCCTCGCTCCCCGCACACGGACCACTACTCCTTAGAGGGAGCATTGGTTCCCTCTAAGCTGCACGCTGTACGCAGCCATGCAGGCGCACCTGGCAGCACGGCATGAGCACACCTGCAGGGCCATGCACGCCGCACAGCGTAGAAGGAGCAGTAGCTGGGACACACGACTTCTGGGGAGAGGCTGAGGGACCTGGGCTGGTTTAGTGTGAGGAAGAGCAGACTGCTGCTGCAGGCATGGGCTGTCCTTGGGCTGCAGCGCTGGGGGTCCCCCGCAGCAGCATTTTGGATTCTGCTCTTCTCCAGGGTTTGGGTCCCCTGTTCCTGGCAGCATTGTAATGTTTGGGTGGGCTGACATATGGTGGGTGGGTCAGGGCTGTGCTGTGATGGGGAGCCTGCCCTGGCAGCAGGGCTGTGTAGCTGGATTCCTGTCTGCGTGGAGGACGAGAGAAGGGGCTTTGTCTACATGTTGGGTCTTTATCATTAAGCTTCAGCCAAAGTCCCTATTAGAGAAGCAGACTGAAGGCGGAGAAAGGCCAGGCCCTACCCACAGGACGGCTGTCTACACTCTACAGGGTTGATGCAGTTGCTCGTCCCGACGTCTTCTAGTTCAAATCAGAAGCCCTGCTAAGACATCTATGTGTTACGACAGTGGTGCTCAGCCTCCGGTTTGTGGGCCACAAACCCATTTCATCTGACCCGTGGGATATCCCGTGGGTCCAGAAGTGTGGAGGTGGGGAAGAGGTGGCAGTGTTAATTGCTGCTCCCTTGCTGCTAAATTTCTGGACTTAAAGAGAGCCCCATAGGCCAGATGATGTGACCCCACGTGGTAGATTGCAGTGGGGCATTGTGTAGGGTCACCATACGTCTGGGTTTTCCCAGGCATGTCCTCTTTTTGGGTCCTCTCATCTTTGTCTGGGTGGTTTTTATTAAATATCAAGAAATGTCCAGGATTTTGCTCTGCCTCGGATCAGCATCAGTTTCTTCCCTGGCACTCCCCTGCTTGCCCAACCAAGGAGCGGCTTGGAGCAGGGGGAGCGGGACTGTAGGCAGGGGCAACACGTGCATCTCTGCGCGGTGCAGCAGGCGCAGGCAGCAAAGTCTGCGGGGGAGGGGGGTTGGAGGGCCAGGGCTGGGGCCTGTGGGGGTGTGTGTATCCGTGTGTGTTTGTGTGTGTCTCTGTGAGGGGATGGGTGTGTGGGGGGGGCAGGTGCCTAAGTTGTCCAGCACCAGGGCTGCAGCAGAGTGGGGAGGCCGGGGAGGTGCCTGCCCCTCCAGTGGGGGAAGGGGTGGGGGGTCTTCAGTGGCAGCAGGGACCTGTGTGGGCAGCGGGACTCGGGGGGCAGGGGGCTGCAGGTCAGGAAGGAATGATGGGCACTGGCAGGGCTGGGGGTGGGTCATGGCTGGGGAGTGAGGGTCACCAGAGGTGCAGGGGACTGTGGGGCACAGGCAGTGCCAGGGGACTGTGAGTCAGGAGTTAGGGGTAACAGCAGGGATGGGGGGGCTGCCATTTGGGAGTGAAGGGCACCAGCATGGTGTGGGGTGTGGGATACTGTGGGTCAGGGGTGAGCGGCAGCAGCAAGTTTGGGGGGACTGTGGCTAGGGAGTGAGGGGCAGGGGCAGGGCACAGGCATATCACTGCCGCCCCCATTCCCCACAATAATATTCGTCCCCTGCCTCCCGACACCTGTTCTCTTTTCTGAAACTGGAAATATGGTAACCCTAGGCCTGTGTAAGAGGGAACCCTGGTCCTGTTACTAGCAGGCACTGCAGCTCCTTTACGGGCAGTTTTTGCAGGGGTTAAAGGACAGCCCTGCAGGCAGGTCGGCTGACTGGGGCCAGAAGCAGCAGGTGGGGCGAGGCCATCATGCTGGATCCCCTAGTGTGGGGACAGCACACAGGGTCAGTGCGAGGGTGTGATCCAGGGTGCTGGCCCACCCTCACGTGCTGGCTGTGGCTGTGGAGTGACCCCCATGCACCAGCCCCACTGCAGTCTAGCATGCAGGGTCACATCATCTGGTCCATGGGGCTCTCTAGAGAGCTGGAAATTTGGCATCAGTGGAGCAGCAATTAACACTGCCTCTTCTTCCCTGCCTCCACATTTTTGGAAATCCATGAGTTAATAGAAATGGGCTTGTGGGCCAGATGTGGGCAACAAAGTGGGGGTTGAGCACCACTGTCATAAGACAGAGATCCTACCAGGGCTTTTGATTTGAGCAAGAAGATGTCTGCATGAGCAACTGCATGAACCCAGCAGACACCTGTCCTGTGGGGTAGGGTCTGGCCGATCTCTGTCTGCACTCTGCTTCTCTAATGGGGACTTTGACTGAAGCTTAATGACAAACCAAAGTGCAGACAAGGCTCCTCCTCTCATCCTCTGCACAAGCAGGAATCCCGCTGCACAGTGCTCATGCCAGAGGTAGGGACAGGCTTTTCCTCTCCCTGCTTCTCACCTGGGTTACAGCACATGGAAGCTGCTCCAGACATAGGCGACTGGTAGGGGGTGCACGGGGATGCACATGACCCCTTTGACGGGGCTGGTGCTCCCCCTGACAGCCGACACTGATGCTGTCAGTAGGGCTGGTGCCCCCCTGACAGGGTCAGTGGCTTCTGCAGATGCCCCCAATTCAGGAGGCACCAGTCACTCATGGCTCCGGATTTACTTAGTCTGCTCTGGAGCAAACTTGATCTGAGTCAAAGCCAGAGCTGTTTGGAAGTGCCCACTGCTTCAGCAGGAGAAGCCCGTGTATCTTGGTACAGCTTGAGACCACTATTCTTGCTCCTGTCCCTGCCCCTTTAATGCTCCTAGTGCCAGGCTGCTCCACATCCCATTGGGGTTGGGGGTTAGGAGGAGAGGGGTCAATCCTGCCCCGCTGTACTCCCCGCCCTGGGTCTGCACCTCCATCCACCGCTGACTCTGGAGCTGTGTTCCCTTTTTGGGCTCCTTCAGGATCCCCCAGCAGCAAGGACCCGGGTCTTGTCCAGACAGCCCTTCGCCATGCAGCTGAGTGGCCCCTGCTCTGCCCAGTGGTCTGGGTCAGCGGTCTGGGTCAGCGTGGTGCTACAGCTGTAACAGGGTCCCTGTCCTTCCCTGGACACAGCCCACGTGGCAAAGGAGAGTCTTGCCTGCCCAGGGAAAACAGCTGCTGTGGCTCAGGAAGCATCTCAGCAGCTGATCTTTGCAGAAGCCTTGCCAGTGGTTCTCCTGGTATTTATATGGCTCTTGGCACTGGGGATGGGACTCTGCCCTCTATTAGGATAATGTTAGCAATAAAAACTTAGGATGGCAGACTAGCCCAGGGATTGAGACGAGACCTTGTTCGACGAGTGACAGAAAGGCTTTATTTACTACAAGTATTTAATGTCAAATCAATGACCAGTAATTTGCTATAAGGTGATGATTTCTTAGCAAACAGGCGATGAAGCGGCGATCTCTTTCTCTTCAACGTCTCGAATATTTTGGGCGCGTCAGCAACTGGTGTCAGAGAGATTTCTCACTCTTGAAGCGCACGCTGTTTGCTGTTTTACTGCCTTTTTCTACCCTTAGTTTAGCATCTTCAAAGCATTCTTTTAGTTGTGCAAATCAAGAAAGAGTCCGAAGCAATAACTGACAGGAAAAACTGCACATTACTGGTTATTAGAAATGAGTCACCTTCTTCGGTAACAAGAGGTGATCCAGTTTGGAACATATTAAGAAACCGATTAAGAGCCAGGAAAAACACACTGAGTCGGGAGGAGACATCTATCACATACAGCGAATGTCTCTTCTAGCACATAAACACGAGTTAGTCACAAAAGAAATATTTACCATACTAATTAATCAAGGATAGACATTTCATATGGTTACACACCAGACACCTAGGAGTCTGCTTGAAATCATTCTGAATATAGCAAGATACGCTGGAAGAGATCCTTCATTATTCCTTCTTAGATGGCCTAACCAAAAAACTTGCATCTTCTTGTAATATGGAGTTAGCATTATTATTCTGTATTTTAACTTTTGTGAGTAGTCCCAAGCTTAGCATGAGTTTCAGAGTCATCAGCAGCCTAGCGGGGCAGACGCAAGGGCTCCACAGGTCACATTTTACTCCCAGGCTGGAGGCTGAGCCCCCTGCTCTGCACTTATCTATGCCCGTGCAGGTCTGCCGAGTGCCTGTTGTGTGGTGCCCGTGTGTGCTGGGCAGTGCGGCATGCAGGGATACTGTGTGCCCATCTGGTATCACAGCACATGAAGTGATGCACTTGTCGGGTGTCTGGGACAGGAGAAGGGCTGGGGCAGGGGCAGGGATGCACCCGGCCGAGCTGTGGTCAATCCAATGCAGCCTGTGGCTGTTCTTCCCACAGGGATTAGGGCTGCAGGGGAGGAGCGCGCAGTCTGCAGCCACAGCACGGCTGGCACCCTGCCACCACACAGACCCCAAACTGGGGAGGACCCAAACCCTGGGAGCCTAAACTACTCTGACTCCTATGCAGACCCTCAGTTGTCTGGAGTAGTTCACTCATTGAGGGCCAGTCCTGCACAGCTGCATGGAGCCCCAGCCCCTGGTGTCTGGAAACCTCCTGCCCTGGCTCAGCTGCCTCAAGTCCCTTCCCCTCTGCCTGCAGGGAATGGGCCATGCCAACGCTGCCCTTGAGGGCTGGTAATGGGGCATCTCCCGGAGCCTGGCCCCAGGCTGGGGCGCCCTGGCCTGCCCTATCTGTGTGTGCAGGCAGCAGGGCTGGGCCCTGCCCTAGCAGGGTTGTCCTGGCTCCACTGGGATTTCCTAGAGCTTTGTCCCCCTGATCCCCGGGCTGGTGTCTGCAGTGCAGCCCTGCAAGAAGCTCCCCATTCCCTGGCCTGGCCTGGACATACGGTCCCTGGGCTCAGCCATGGCAGGGCAGGGGCAGTGAGTGCTAGGAGGGTGGAGGTTGCAGGGGTGGCTGCGGCTGGCACACATGAAACTTTGGAGCCTGCATGCCCGGCAGCTCAGCTGCTCCTTCCCAGCTGTGACGGCTGCTCCCTGTGCACATGGAGGCGGCTGGAGGTTTGCACTGGGGTTTGCATTAACCATAGACATCTCACACCCCATGTCTCTCCCACAGTCCCACCAGGCCATGTCCTCTGGGCTCAGGCTGCTCATGCCCAGGTGCACGGTGCTGCAGGAGTCGTCTCTAGATGCTGAATGGACCCTGCACCTCCTCGCCATGGCAGGTTGTGAGTCTGTGACAAGTCACATATTCCTGTCCCTCACTTCAGACCCTTCCCAGGCACATGATGGGGCTGGTTTATTGAGCTGCTACTGAACGTGAATTGGAGGCTTTGCAGAGGCACAAATCCCTCCCCAGACACCCACTCCTAGAGATCATGTGGGGGCCGGGAGGAGTCTCAGGAAATGGGAGCTTTTTCCCTCTGTCTGTAGCAGGGTGGGAGGTTTAGGAAGCATCTGTTAACTCTGGATTTGGAAATGGACAGGGGCACATGTGCATTTGTGTGTGCCTGTGTGTGTACATGTGAGCGTCACTGCAGGGTGTGTGTGTGTGCAGGGTGTGTGCTATGTGCGGTGCCAGGAGAGGAGAAGCAGAGGGCACTGCCCACACAGTGCGCCAGGCCCAGGCCCAGCACCGCCAGGCAGGGGAGGCCGCATTGGAGGCAGGTCCATGGTGACACTTGCTCCGGCCCGTTGTCCCCGGGATCCTGTCACTCCTCCCTGAACACAGTGGGGCTCAGGCCGAGCTAAGCTGTGGCCCCAGGAATCACTCTGTGCTCCCAGCCACGGGCACTGCCCAGATGTGCCCTCACCCTCCAGCTTGTTGCCTTCCTCTGGGCCTACATAACTCCCGTGTCCTGACTACCCAAGGGATCCACTTCTAGTGAGGCTTGAAGCTGGAAAGCGGCCACATGATCCCGCCCTTGTGATCTGGTGGCTCGAGTTAGTTGTTGGCAAGAAAGAAGTGTAGGATGAAAGTCTGGGCTGGATCCCTTTCTCACTGGCCATGTGCTTTAACCACCGGGGGCTTGAAGTATGCCAGGATGTTCTCCTGCAGGATCCATCATTACATTGTTTGGCATCATGGAGATTTGGACATATGTGGCAGCCACCTTCTAGACTCAGTCTGGCCTTTGGATTGTCTCAGGGGCGGAAATCGGAGATGGAGGGTCTGGGCAGCCTCCACCCCTGCAAAAACTCCTGGCAAGGCATATGCACCGCAGGTCTGGGTGACCTCGTGCAAACACCACGACCCGGAAGGATCAGCGGTTCCCAAACATATGTTGCTGCAAGCCTGTCACTGTGGTTGCATGGCTGCACACGTGCCTTTTAGGTGGATGAAGTGAAAGAGGATCCAGATCCCCATCTCTCTCTGCATGTCAGCCTCCTGCCGGTGTGCTTTAGCAAGCGTTCCTGCATCCTGGGACTCCTCTGACCAGCCCAAAGCGCAGCTTAGCTGTGCCAGCCTTGCCAAGTGACAGACCCCATCCCCACTGTGGTAAGTGCATAGCTTTGAATATGGATTTGGGGCTAGGCTTATAAATAGAAATCCTTCTTGGGCCACCCCACGCCATGACTCTTTGCCACTGGGGGACTCTCCTCGACATTTGAGACCAGAGACCTGCCTGGCCCCAAGCACGGTTTGGCTGTGCCAGGCTGACAACTGACACCCCCCAGTCACTGTGCTAAGTATATGTCCCTGTGCTTCACTGCCAGCCCCAAGACTCAAGGCGTAAGGTTGTCCTGGGCCGGGGACCCCCGCAGGCCAGGCCAGACCCCCGGCGCCCAAAGCCCCGCGCTCAGCACCTTGCCCCAGGGGAATAAACACTATGGTTGCCATGGCAATGGTGCTGTTGCTTCCAGTGTGACATCACAATCCCCAGCCTGTCAGCCCGGCTCCGCCCAGTGCGCTCGTGGCGTCGCCGAGCCGGTCGCACGTCCCGGTCCCCGTGTTCAGTCGTTAGTGTCTCGAGAGTTAGGTGATTAGGTGTTAGTTGGTTTCCTAGGTTGTTAGTTTCATTAGTCTCCTAGGTCATTAGTTTATTCATTCGTTAGTTAAGTAGTTAGTTTATTCATTAGATAGTTCCTTAGTTCAGTAGTTTGATAGTTTAGTATTCATTATTTAGTAGTTCATTAGTACATCCGCTCATTCGTAAGTTAGGTAGTTAGTTCATTCATTAGAACGTTTGTTAGCTCATTAGTATATTCATTAGTTAGATCCTTAGTTCCCTAGTTCAGTAGCGCATTCATTAGGTAGTTAGGTAGGTAGGTAGTTAGGTAGGTAGTTAGTTTTCCCGAGTTTCCCACCCGAGCGGCGGGAGCGCGCCTGTTGGAGCTGTGAGTGCCCGTTCTCACTCAGCTGTGGGCAGCACCGGGGACACCCGCGGGCCGTCACGGGGATTTGGGCTATGTAGCGAGTGGGCGGCAGGGGCTCAGGCTGTGCCAGGCCCAGGACACGGCCCCGTGCCTTGTCCCTGCTCTCGCCAGTCCAGCTCCTCTCGCCCTCCTGCAGCTCAGGGCTGTGTTTGTTGCAGACGCTGCGGCGTGAGAAGCTGCCACCGCCGCGCCTGCTCTCCAGCACCCCGGGTGAGGTCTGGGCTTGGCCCCCACGGCAGCAATGAGGGGTGGGCGGCACGGCAGGCTTCAGGCCCGTGTGACCTCCCCTCCCGGCAGGGTTAGCCTGGCAGGCCAAGCTCCAGCTGTCCCAGGTCCAACCTGGACAGACCCGGCTCCGTGCCCCCCAGCTGTCACCCCCTGCTCTGCACCAGCAAGTTCAAGGGGTGGGGGAGCAGGACTGGCCCCCACGGGCTCCTCACTCAGCCCCTGGTCCTGGCCCATGCCCATGTCCTACCCCTGGCAATGGCCCTGTTGCCCTCTGCTCCCTTGCAGCGTGGGCCACACGGGCTCTGGGATCCCCATCCTCACAGCGGTGCTCAGTCCCCCCAGCCTGATGCTCAGCCCTCATCTCCCCTCAGCACCAGATGCCACCCTGGGCGCAGGCAGGCAGCAGAGAAACTCCCCCCACATTAAATGCGCTGCATTTCTACCTCCCCTGGGGGCAGGGCAGGAGACGAGGGACCCTGCACTCAGTGAGTTTTGGTCCAACGTGAGCTGGGGGGGTCCTGTGTGGTTGCATGGGGAGGGGGCAAGGTCTCTGCATGGGGGCCCCTCGTCTCCCAACTCAGCCTCCATTCCCAGAAGCCGAGCTGATCCAGCCCCACAGCACAACCCCTCCCCAGCCTTACTGACCCTCATGCCCTTGTCCCTGGGACCCACCCCCTGACAGGGGCATTTGTATCTCAGGCGACCAGCCACGTCCCTGGGGTCTCTCCCAGACCTGCTGCCTGGAGGGACTCCCACCCGACCCCCGTGGAGTAAGGCCCTGCCCTTGCAGCACACAGCACTCCTGGCAGGTGCCCCAAGCACTGTGTCCCAGAGGGGCTGGTCGCCCTGCGCCTTGGCAGCAGAGTGGGTCCAGCTGATGCACGGCCCCTTGTCTCCCCACAGGACAAGAAGCAGTGCCGGAGGGAAGTGGAGGGGTGGGGGACACCCTCCCAGCTGTGCTGGGCAGCTCTGCCAGGGGCCAGATGTGGCCGGACCCTCCCGCTGCATTGAGTCTCTCCCCTGCCCAGAGGTTGGGGGGATCTGGGCACAGGGGTCTCTCACTAGGGGGCCTGTGCCCCTCCCACCACCACGCAGTGCACGTGACCCCAGGGGAGAGTCTCGCTCTCTGCCGACTCCACGGGCCCTGCTACAATAAGGGAGGGGGTCGTGGGCTCATCCCCCGATCACAGGGACAGTCCTTCCCAAACCAGAGTGTCGGAAGGGACCTGGGACCTTGAGCTGGGAGGTGGGGGCTCACATGAGACAGATGGTAACAACCAAGCACTGGCACCCCGGGGCCCAGGTCTGTGAGCCCTGCCTGGCCCCAGTGTTATGGTTGCCACCATCCCTGAACCCTGGGGAGATGGGGAACTCGCTCTCCAGGGGAGTCCATTGCCCCAGCAGCTCTTTCCTTCCCCAGCGGGAGAAACACCATGGCAGGCAGCGTTGTCAGCAGGTGAGCAGGACCCAGGCGGGCTGGGGGCTGAGGGAGAGGAAGTGGGCTGGACGATGGGCGCATGGAGGGGTGGACCAGAGGGACAAGGCTGGGGATGGCCTGGGGGTTGGCGGGAAAATGCAGGGCCAGAGGGACAGATGGGGCAAGAGGTGGCTACATGCACAGACAGACAGGCCGTGGCATGACATCTCTTTAACCCGCACTGTCTCGTTTGCTGCAGCTGGAGCTGAAGGCGCTTCGGGCCCGGCTGGCACAGGCAGAGCAGGACATCGAAGTCATCCTGTCCTGGTAGGTTTGGGGCTGTGGAGGGAGTTGGTTGTTCCCGTTGTGAGGCACAGAGCTCGGGACACAAGCCCAGGGGCCATCCCTGCTTCTGTGCATGTCTCTCCATGGGGAAAGGGTGTTTTCTGGGACATCACCATCAGCCTCTCTGAGCCCAGAAACATTTCTTGTCTCCACAGCGCACGGCAAAGGGAGGAGCAGCTCCAGGTGAGTTTGCATGGGGCAGAGGCTGCCAAGGCTGTGGGGCAGGGGAGGGAAGAGGCTGTGGCCAAGCTTGGCCAGGCTGGGGGACATCCCAGAGGCTGCTGAAGCTAGGAGCAGAGTCCCGACACATGGCATGAGGAGGGAGAGGAGGGACCTGATGGGTGCGCAGGGAGGTAACGCTGGTGGGAGCGGGGCCCGATATGCTAGGCGCAGGCATGGGCAGGCTCTGACGGGCTGGGGGCATTCTCGTGCAGGCCCAAGTGGAGGCGCTGAGGAGCCAGAACCTGTTCCTGGTGCTGGCCCTCAAGGCCCAGAGAGAGCAGGACCAGGATCTGGACAACAGCCCCACGGAGGTGAGCCGCTGTGCATGCCCCTGCCCCGGGGGGAGGGGGAGTGTGCGTGTGTCCATGTGTGTGCCAGGGCAAGGCTGGACCCTGCTGTGCCAGCCCTGCAGAGGAGGGGACAGGGGGTTGCCCTGGCTGTGTGGGTGGAGGGCTTGTGTGTGCAGTGCTGGGCACCATGTTAGCTGTGTGGATGTCACAGTGGGACCGGTGGGGTGACAGGTCTGTGCTGCACTGACCTCCCCTGCTCCCTGGATTGCTGCCCACCAGCCCCCCCTAATAGTCTGCCATGTGCCAGCTCTGGGCCCACGGGCTGGATTTGCTCTTCACTTTTGTGTTCCTTTTTCATTTGCAACAGACTCCCATGGATATGGAGGGGATGGCGGAGGAGTGCTGGCCACCCTGGAGGGGGTAAGTGGGGGACAAGGAAGGGAGGGTGAGGTGCGGGGCTGTCCTGGGTAGCTTGTGGGGTCTGGGCCAGGCTATGGGGTGTTGCAAGTGGTGCTGTTTGCAGATAGGTGAGTCCTTCCTTCTCCGGTGCTGCATGGGCCAGTTCCTCTTTGTGCAACCAGGAGCATTAGCCCCCGCCAGGAAATGGAGATGGGTTCCATTGAGGACAAGGGGACCCAGACCAACCTGCCCCTGTATGTAGAGGCCAGCACCCAGGCAGAGGGCCCAGGGCATGAACACGCCGGCACCCAGACCAGGGCCCTCTGCCAGACTGAGATGGGGTGCCAGACCGAACCCCTGCCCATGATGGATGCAAGCACCCAGACAATGGTTTACCAACATCAAAAATGACCAGGACAGGCAGAGAGGCATGTTGCCTTTTGTAGTGCTGGTTGTGAGCCTAGCGGACTCCAAGATCCCTCTCCACTTCCGTGCCACCCAGTGGGTCATTTCCTAGGCAGTAGGTGCGCTGGACATTATTCCTCCCTAGGTGCAGCACTTTGCATTTCTTCTTGTTGAACTGCATCCTGTTGTTTTCTGCCCGCTTGTCCTCCCATCCCTCCATCCTACCCTGCCTGATCCGGGATGGGCCCACAGAATGCCAGTGTTGGTGATTCTGCCTCTCTGAGCATGTAAGTGGTTTCCTGTTCCTTCTAGGTTTCCACAGCCTCTTCTTTTGTCTCGTTGTCTTAAGCCTGCACACTCCAACTGAGGGGCCGCCATGGCCTTAGGGCTTCTTCAGGCTATAAGAAGCCTTTGAACATGCCCATAAGCCAGGCAGGCTGCAAGTACACCTGAGCTATAAGGCAAGGAAGATGCACAATTGTAAACAGCAAAGCAAGTGGCATGGTATGAGCCACTGCTGCATTGCTCTGATGTTCCACCTGTTCAGCTTTTTGGCTTTAAATGGAGTGCCCTCATCATAGAATCATATCATTGACAGATCATAGAATCACAGACTCATAGAAGTCGGGTCGGAAGGGACCTTGTAGGTCTTCAATTCTGAACCCCTGCCTGCGCAGGAAGAAAACTGGGCTCAATTGACCCCAGCCAGGGAGGCATCAAGCAGCTTCTTGAAGACCCCCAGGGTAGGAGCCAGCACCACTTCTGTTGGAAGTCGGTTCCAGATCCTAGCCGCCCTGACTGTGAAGTAGTTCCTTTGGATGTCTAATCTAAACCTACTCTCCAACAACTTGTGACCATTATTCCTTGTTATCCCAGGGGGCACTAGGGGAAACAAGGTCTCCCCCAAACTCTTCTGGTCCCCCCTAGTGAGTTTATAGACAGTCACCAGGTCCCCCCTCACCTTTGTCTTGTGAAGGCTGAACAGGTTCAGGTCCTGTAGCCTCTCATTGTAGGGTCTGCCCTGCTGTCCCCAGATCATGCGGGTGGTCCTCCTCTGGACCCTCTCAATGTTGTCCACATCCCTCTTGAAGTGGGGTGCCCAGAACTGGACGCAGTACTCCAGCTGTGGCCTGACCAGTGTCGCGTAGATGGGGAGGATCACCTCCTTGGACCTGCTTGAGATGCACCTGTGGATGCACGATAAGGTCTGGTTAATGGGTAATGGGATTTCCAGCAGCAGGTTATTTTTCAAAAAAGGGGTCTGTTGTATTTTGAAAAATACAATACTTTCTAGGCTGACATATTAACAAGCCCCTGATCCTGCAGGAGAGGATCTGCTGGGAGCGAGAGAATGTTGCCCAGGAGGATCCTGGAGAGCTTGAAGGAGCAAAGCAGGACTAAACTGATCTTCTCTCAGTTTTGCTCTCTCCGAATACACACTTTGCTGCACCATGAAGTTGTGGAAGTCCCAATCTTAGTGGGGCGCTGCAACTCAAGCCCCAAAGCTTTTGCCCTGGCAACTAGCCCTGCAGCTCCCATTCCCTGTCTGCAAACAGGCAGGCATTCGTCCCTTGAGTGGGCTGGGGAGGGACACAGGGACACCATTTGAGCTTATATTTGAAAGGCTCTGGCTGGAGTGGGAGACGAGCTTGTGTTTTTCTCTTTTGCTGAGTATCCTGCTCCAGTTCTTCCCTCTCCTCCCCCCAGCACCAACCCCACGTGATCCTTTCCCAAAGATTAGAGTTATAGGCAAAGTGTCTGTGCGCATGTCTGCAATACGCTGGCTACTACCAGTGGGTACAACAGAACTAGCCTGTCCAAGTGCCTTGCCAAAGGGTCTTAATTTTCTTGGTGTGGAAATAACAGGGGATTGATTTAACTCATACAGGTTTTTTGTTCTGCTTTCTTTTTCTCTCTCACAGGCAGAAGCCTGTCCTCTCAAGCCATCCTCGCAAGGTTTCCTTCCTGTGAAGCAGTGTGTGGTTCCTGATGCACAAGGTAATTCCCATGTTACAAGAAGACATGCATAGGCCTCTTGCTTCAAAAGCAAGTCCCACAGTGATGGGTGAATGGCGATGGGCGCAGACATGTATGATTACCACAAGCCCCTGGTCACGGACCTTCCTTTAGTCACGGACCTGCACATACAGAGCCAATGACTAGATGATGATGATTTGTACTTTGAATTGAGACAGGTGTGTAATTAGGCAGTTGCAATTATACCCCTCCTCCGCATATCCCTCCTCAGCTTTGACATAAATAGGCTAGGTTAAGAGTCTACAAACAACTGCTTATAATGAATTCACTACTGATTTTTAGCTTATTAATGACCCCCAGAGACCAAGGCTTATATGAAGAAGGCCATTTTGATATCAAGGAAAATGGATCCAGCAATGGAAGATAATTGATATCATTAATAATTTTCTTATCATGGACCCCACATCTAAACCACCTTGTTCCCTTTTCCTAAGGCAGAGCTGGACTACATTGAACAAGGTTCATATTGGAAAACTACCTGTTTTTTAAGTGGAATTGTATTAAAACCCCCAAGTATGAGTGGGACAAAATCCAAACTGTATCACATATCAGAGAGGACTGTCCTATCTGTCTTTGTCATGATTGCATTGAAGACCTGCACCAGGCTGCTGATGTTGCCTCTTCATGAGTATCATACTTGATACTGTCACTCTCGCCTTATCACTCAGTGCCATTGCTGATAGGATGCTTACAGCTTGTTCTGTTATTCGTATGCTGTACTCCATAGGATTCAAAGCAAAAAATGAAATGAAAGAAAGCCGTTGTGTAAGACCTCTGCTCACAACCCTGGCTCCTATTTGACTCTATCATAGTGCATGGCAAAGTCCACCTCAGCACGGCTACAATCTGAGCAGTGCAGGAACCCAGCTGCTATAACAGACGTAGCAGAAGTGCTCACGTCACGGCACGGTCAGATCCTGACAATCTGCAGGTTCTGCTGAATCCCTGTCATCGACTGTCTCAGGCAGGACACGAGAAGTGGAGGAGAAGACAACCAGCCCCAACAGCTGCTGGATAGATCCTTGTTTGATATGTCCCCCCATGCCCATCCGCTTGGCCACAGAATGATGTCAGCAAAAGAAGCAACCAAAGAAGAGGTTCAATGTCAAGTGCTTCGAAACCTGCTAAAAGACATCACCTCCAGCAGTGCCTGAGGGAGAAACGTGCCAAGTGCCCTGATGCTCTTGATACCACTGATCACTCAGGAAAGAGCGAGAGCTTCAAGAAAGGCATCCATGAGGCATGCCATTGATCCAAGGCTCCCCGACAAACAAACATCAGGACTGGTTCAATGAGAATGACAGCCTTCAAATGTATGTCTTTCAAATAGACACAAGACACAACAACATCAACTTTAAATAGAAGTGCCTGCATCAGTGATCTTCAGTACAGATCATTCATTCAATGGCCCCTTCCAAATGGACAGTTTTGCACACACAAGTGAAGAATGGTTTTTCCCTTTTGTGTGTGTTAGAAAAAGGCTCCACTGAATAAGTGTTTAATGTGTAACATGTAATAGAAAGATGGGATAATTTATTATGCCAGTGCTGCAAATCCTTATTAAGGCTTCCCTGGGCTCACATAAGGGCTGCTCTGAAGAGAAGGTGCCTCGGTTTGGTTTAGCACATCATTCTGCACGTTCCCTTGTCATTGCTTTCCATTTGCCCTTAGGGTTTTTTCCCCTCTACTTGCCAGAGGAGTCTGATCCCTTCCTCTGGCTGGAACAGGGCCAGGTTTCAGGTGGCAGATTACATCAGGATTTCTATGCAGGTACTGTCCATTTGGGACCTTTCACCTCTGAGGTCCAACTCCCTGGCCTGACACATGCAGAGATCCCAGTAAAAGTGAGGACATGGGGTCCCTCAGTGCTGTGGCAACTTGTGGCATCCAAGCCTGTCCTCTTCCCACCTCTTGTCTCCATGAGATATAAATGTCACCTGGGAAATGTCCGGGTTATCCTCTCCTTGCTCTTTTGGTGCTCAGGATCAGTCCTGCTGTGAGCATCTCACCAGAGCATGTCCACATGAGATACCACGGCTTCAATTTCCCCTGGAGAGGCCATGGCTGGTCACGAGCCCTGTTCTGCAGGGCACTGCTGTATCCAGCCATCTTTTCCTTCTAGCACTGGAGTCACTGGGATTCATGGCAAGAAATCAGGGTCCCAGTTCATCCCAACTCACCACTCCGGCAGGGTCCCCTCTAGGATACCTTGCTTGAAGTCTTCCCCAGGACCAGATCCAGGAAGACAGAGCAGGCCAGAGACCACAAGAGAAGTTGACACCATGCTACACCTGCCATTGCTGAAGAGGTGCGTTGTCTGCCAATAGCAGAGGGCTAGGGGAGGGCCTGACTGCCCCTTACTGGTGACCAGCAAGCAGGTGGGACAGTCTGCAGCACAGGACAGGAGCATCTCTAGAGTAGGCAGGAGCTGCCTTGTGATGGGTGGAGGTGATACGAGGAGAGGAGCATGAGGGGAGATGCTGATTAAATGTTAGAGGCAGGTGGCCCTGACAGTCTATCAGGAGCTATTTTAACAGCAGACTGCAGGGCTGGGTACATGGAAGGGGCTGGGCCTCGCTTTGGTATTCAATTTAATGCTCATGAAACTCTAACTTCAAGCGATAATTAAAATAAGGACAAACCATGTGGGAAAAGCTTTCCATCCATGTTAAATAGTTTCCCATCACGGAGATGCCACCACTCCTCTAGGCAGCCTGATCCAATGTCTGGCCTTTCTCATGGTCAGAAAGTCCCTGGTGAGGCCTCCCCAGTGCTGAATAGAGGGGAAGAGTCATTTCCCTTGACAAACACGTGACGGTCCTGTGCATACAGCCCAGGATGAGACCTATGTCCTCCCTGATATAAACTTGAGGCCATCCAGGTTGATTTTGGGTCAAGTTGTCTTATTCTATTAGCAGGGTCAGGGTCCAGCTCTGCTCTCACCCTAGCGTGATTGTGCCTCTCAAAGGAGGACCCATGATCCCCCCATCTCTGACCACCTGTTCTGCAAGGAGCATGTGGCAAGCGGGCCCCAGAGGGCAGGAAGCATGGGCTTCCCAGATGCTGTCTTGACCTGGACCCCTGATCTGAAAGCTTGCAGAGGAATAAGTCAGCGTGAACATGACAAGATAACTGTTGCTCCTCTTAGGACCTGAGCCCTGAGACAAGGAAGCTGTGAGAATTGCCCTCGCCCTGATGCCTGAGTTCAGACAAGGCCTGGAGGAGCCTGGAGGTAGTTGGGAAGCTCTGCAGACATTGTCTCTCTTACAACATATGGACCCAGATATGTCTTTGCAAATAGTTTCATAGTTTCATAGTTTAATAGTTGGTAGAGTCAGAAAGGACTGAGCAGATCATCAAGTCCGACCCCCTGCCGTGGGCAGGAAAGGATGCTGGGGTCAAACGACCCCGGCTAGGTGATTATCTAGCCATTCACTGGACTCTCTCCAATCTTTCCACATCTTTTCTGCCGTGGCGGGGCCCAAAACTGAACACGGCGCTCCAGATGCGGCCCCACCAGCGCCGAACAGAGAGGAATAACCACCTCCCCTGACCTGCTGGCAACACTCCTACCAGTGCAGCCCAGTATGCCATTAGCCTTCTTGGCAACAAGGGCACCATGTTGGCTCATATTAGATCACTTCCCACTGTAACCCCCAAGTCCTTTTCTGCAGAGCTGCTACCCAGCACCGGTGCACGCGATTCTTCCATCCCAAGTGCAGGACCCTGCACCCGTCCCTATTGAACCTCATGAGATTTCTTTTAATCCAATCCTCCAATTCCTCCAGGCCTCTGAACCCGAACCCTACCCTCCAGCATATTTACCACTCCCCCCAGCTTGGTGTCAGCTGCAGACTTGTTGGGCACGCACTCTATGCCGTCTTTCAGGTCGTTGATGAAGACATTGAACAAAACTGGCCGCAGGACCAACCCCAATCCACTTAATACCAGCTGCCAACTAGACATCGAGCCATTGACTACTACCCTCTGAGCCCAATGCTCCAGCCAGTTTTCCATCCACCTTACAGTCCACTCATCCAACTTGTATTTCCTTAGCTTGCCTGCAAGAATGCTGTGGGAGACTGTATCAAAAGTCTTGTTAAAGTCAAGGGATACCACATCCACCAATCTCCCCACATCCACAGAGCCAGTCACCTCACCGTAGAAGGCAACCAGGCTGGTCAGGCATCATCTTCCCTTGGTGAATCCATGCTGACTGTTCCTAATCACCTTCTCCTCCTCTAAGTGCTTAGAAATGGATTCCTTGAGGATCCGCTTAGTGATTTTTCCAGGGACTGAGGTGAGGTCGACTGGTCCACAGTTCCCCGGATCCTCCCTCCTCCCCTGCTTAAAGATGGGCATTATGTATGTCCTTTTCCACCTACCCATACTAGAGAGATGTTTGTGCTGAGGTCAGACAAAAGTGCAATCTAATGCCTTCATGGCTTAGTGTGGGGCTCTGGGCTGGTCACACCAGCGCCTGCAGGGATGGAGCAAAGACAGAACCGGAGATAGCCTTTAGGCTGCAAATGGGCCCAAAGGGAACCTTGCCCGTTGGGTGGGGAGAGGGGATGTGGGCTAGGGACCCCTGGGGACTCCTCTGTCACTGATGCTCTTGCCTGTAGTGATGGCCAAAAAAGCTGCTGTTTTCATGTTCAAGTGTTCAAGGGAGAAGATGTCCCACTAAGGTGACTGGATCAGATGGAGGCTGTAGGACAGGGACATTTCCCTAACTGGTACACTCAAATCTGAGAAAGGCCCTGAAGACATTTGACCCAGTAGGAAGAACAGGTATGGAGAGATCCTCCCCAAACAACTACATTGCAGGAACGCTTGCTAAAGCACACCAGCAGGAAGCTGACATGCAGAGACATGGGGATCTGGATCTCCTTTCACTTCATCCACCTAAATGGCACGTATGCAGCCATGCAGCTATAGCGACAGGCTTGCAACAACATATGTTCAGCAACCACTGCTCCTTCCAGATTGTGGTGTTTGCATGCTGTCACCCAGACCTGCAGTGCTAAGCCTGGGCAGGAGTTTTTGCAGGAGTGGCGGCTGCCCAGACCCTCCATCCCTGATTTAGGCCCCTGAGATAATCCAAAGGCCAGGCTCAGTCCAGAGGTTTGCTCCTTCCAGCAGCAACAGATACTTGCTTCGATACATATGTGCAAGCCCAAATCTCCATGAAGCCAAACAATATAATGATGGATCCTGCAGGAGAATGTCTTGCCATATTTCAAGCCACTGGTGGTTAAAGCCCAAGGTCAGTGAGGAAGGGATGAAGCCCGTATCATGCAGGTAACAAGGCAACAAGCTGGAGGGTAAGGTGGCTGCTCCTGTGGGTTGCGGGGGAATCCGGGTTTTTATCCCATGTCCTTTCTCCATGGTGCAAGGGGCCAAGCCCATATCATGCAGGGGGACTTTGCACTTGCACTTCTTGCTTTCCAACAACCAACTTGACCCATCAGATCACAGGGCAGGGCTCATGTGGCCGCTTTCCAGCCTCAAGCCCCACTAGAAGTGGACCCTCCTGCAATCAGGACAGGGGTGGTACATAGGCCCAGAGCAATGCAACAAGCTGGAGGGTAAGGTGGCTGCTCCTGTAGGTTGTGGGGGAAATCTGGGTTTTTATCCCATGCCCTTGCTCCCTGGGGCAGAAGTTTCTCTGTGCAATGGGCATTAGACGCATGGTGCAATGGGTGAGCTCCCAGAGGAGGTCTGGGGAACGGCTGCAGTCATTCCTCACCTGTGACCTACAGGGTTTAGCACCTTGCTAAAAATGTGGTTGCACATTCAGACACCCCTTATGTGTGGTGAAGGGTCCAGAAGTGGGGGAAATGCCTGAGTCCTCTGACTATTAGGGAAAAAGCTCTTGTAGCGAACAGTTTTGGGGCACAGCAAGGAAACCTTTGAGAACAATGTTCCTGCTGCTGCGGTCTGAAGGCTGCTGAGCCAAATCAGCACAGAGCACAAGTTGTGCAGGGAAAGCAAGGTCCGGTGACCGAGCACCTGGGGAGAAGCAAACCAAGTTGCCAAGAGCAGAAAGTGAGGCCCAGGTTGTTCTCTGCTCTGACGGCTGCGACGTGCCAGGCAGGCGGGCGAGCAGCAGCCCCAGGGAGGGCGGCAGAGTCATGCACACAAGCAGGAGCCCAGACGCGTGCTACCTGTGCCAGCAGGACCAGCCTGCCTGGACCTGAAGGGCTTCCCCAAGCCTGAGAGCAAGGCCAGGGTGTCCTGGGAAAGACACAAAGTCTCTTGCAGCAGGGAGCAGGGCACAGAGGTTGCCCCTGCTCCCGGGGCCTCTCCCCCACCAGACCTTTCCCAGGAGGTTCGGGGTGATGGGGCCTGAGTGTGGGCTTTCCCTGGGGTGGAGCGGGGCAGACCTGGGGGGGCCGGCAGGGCCCTAGGGGTCGGGCCTTGGCTGGGCTCAGCTCCTGCCCTTGGGTCGTGCTGAGCAGGGACAACGTGCAGGGCAGGAACCCCGGATGCGCCTTGCAAATCTGCTCCCGCTTTGCTGCCCAAGGCAGTGATACCTGGTGGTGCTGTGTGATGTGACACAATAATGACACAGAGCAAAGTGTGTGTGTGTGTGCGCACGTGTTGCAAAAGAATGATACAGAGAACTCTGTGTGTGTGTTACACAATTATGATGAGGAGCAGAATTGTGTGTGTGTTCATGGCTGTGTGTGTTACCGAGTAATGACATAGAGCAGAAGGGTGTGTCTTACACAATAATGATACAGAGCAAAAGCACGTGTGTGTGTGCACATTGCATAATAATAGTTTAGAAGTATGTGTTACAGAGTTATATGGAACAGATGTGTGTAGTGTGTGTTGCAGAAAAGTGATAGAGACCAGAAGTGTGTTTGTGTGTTACACAGAAATGATAAAGAGCAGAAGTGTGTTTGTGTATGTGCTACAGAATGATAGAGCAGACGTGTGTGTCTTTGTGTTGCAGCATAATGATACAGAGCAGAAGTTTGTAGTTGTGTGTGTGTGATGGAATAATAAAATGTTATAATGTTATAGAGTGTGTGTGTGTTGCAGAATAATGATGCAGAGCAGCAGTGTGTGTGTGTTACACAATAATGATAAGGAGCCGAAGTGTGTGTCTCTGTGTGTGTTTCACAATAATGATGAGCACAAGTGTGTGTGTGTTACACAATGATGCAGAGCAGAAATGTATGCATATTACACAATAAGGATACAGAACAGAAGTGCGTGTGTTTGCATGTGTTTGTGTTACAGAATAATAATAAGCAGAACTGTGTGCGTGTGTTGCAGAATAACGATACACAGCATGAGGGTGTGTGCATGTGTGTGTTACAGAATGGTACAAAGCAGATGTGTGTCTCTGTGAGCTGCAGAATAATAATACAGAACACAAGTGTATTTGTGTGGTGGGAGAAAACTCCCTGGGGTTTATTGTTTAGCTGCATAGGGATTAGACAACACGGGTAAAGTTTACTGCAGTACATTTGCTCGAGCAATGACCATTAAGCTAGCAAAGAGGTAAAATGGCCCCCCTAAAGGGTGTGATGAAGCACCCCTGGACTTTCACTTAATTTTAACCAGGGAACAGCTTTGTATGTTTTGAAAAAGTATTTTATCTAACCAAGGGCATAGAGTAGGTTGTTTAGGCTGGGGGAGATTGCTTGTTGCGTAGTTGCTGATTGCTGGCCTCACTAGAAGGAAAGCTGTATCAGCAAAGTTCCGGAGCTGGAAGGGGGTTACTTGGGGGGGAGCTGGAAGGGGGGTTACTTGCTGGGCTTGCTATACCTTTCATCACATCAGCAAGTTTAACCTGTTACGTAGCTATATAAGGCAGACGCCCACTGGGGTGTGGGTGCTTGCTTTGCGAACGATTGCCAAGCACCACTTTCTGCGCAGAAATAAAGATTAAGTTGGATCCTTCACCCCTGTGTGTTTATTGGCACAAGTGCACCGGGCACGAACTCACTGTCCTTTGGGGACAACAGGTGGGGTGATCTTTTATACTTTTTACAACAAGGCAAGACTACAGGGTTAACAAAAGTAATACTTGGGCGGTGCTTCATAGATCTTTATAACAGCATATTTCTATTAAGCTGAATTAGTACTTTTTAAAAGCTAAAAGTTAAGTAACAGTAACATTATGATAGGTTAGCAAGAACTTGCAGTGGTAGATACTTCTTAAGGACACGATCACTGTACTTAGAACAATGGCTTCTTTGTCTTATCTTGTTCCTTGCTGTAGCTGATTTTACAGCACACAGACGCAGATTCACTTGCTGCATTTTACTCAGAAAATGCTTAACACAGTTAAAATGATTACTTGACACAAGCAAAGGCTTAGCTATCATTCTGCCTTGTGGTCAGCGGCATTGCTAGGCCACAGGTCATGCCTTGTATTCAGCTGCAAAGCTAATACTTCTTAATAATCTAAATTATTGTTAACCTAACAGTATGCTATCAGAAAACTATTCTATTTCAGGGTAATAACAAACATGCTCACCACATTTGTGTGTTATAGAAAAATGATATAGAGCAGCAGGCTGTGTGTGTGTTTTACACATTAATGATACAGAGCAGAAGTGTGTGTGTGTGTGTGCGCGCGCGCGTGTGTGAGTATGAAATTTAATCCCAGGCTGGTTTCAGTGATCTAAAAGGCCTGATGTGTCAGCCCCAGCAGGCAGAGCATGGTGCTGGCACCTGCTGCCTCTCCTGCTCGCACATGCAGGCGGGTGCTGTGGGGCTGGTTTTTGTGCCGCTCTCATGGTTTTCATTCCCCGTGTGTCTGGCACAACAATACTGGACCATGTCTGCAGGCCGGAGCCCGGTCAGGTGTGGGTGACTTGGCTGCTGGAGGTGTCTGTGCTGATGTGGAGGAAGCGTTTGAGAGTGCTGTTATGAGCAGTGCATCCATCACTCCAGATACCTCCAAGCCACTCCAGCTCTTCCCCTGCCGCCTGGCGCACCCAGTGCATATCCTGGGTAGTGAGAGAGAAAGCAGACACAGCAAAGATCACGCTGAGAGTCTCTGTGGGCTTCACCACCCCTGGGCCGGACTCCTTCAGCATGCCCTGGGACAGGACAGCTAATGGAGAAATGCACACCATGTTAGCTAATGCACCCTCCCTCCCTGCTTCTGCATCCCCCTGCTCCCCATGGCAGAAGGCGCTCACCCAAGGGGGCTGCCAGCAGGGCCAGCAAAGCCAGTGTTGGCATCAGGGTTGTTCTGGTTAATGCCCAGGGTCCCCAGCAGGTGGAAGGGGCAGGTTTGGGGAGACACGGAGGCACCCCGAGCAGGGCTGGTGCTAATTGAGGCCAAGCCTTCCCCTCCCCCTCCACCAACAGCTTGTTCGTGTCAGGGGGCCCCAAAACCATCTTTTGCAGGGGGCCCCAAAAAATTGTGGGCTGGCCCTGTGTCATCTAGTGCACAGTAAAGCATCACTATTTAACCCTGCACTAGGCTATTGTGCAATAAAAGAGGCTAATGATAGTAGATTAACTGCACATTAGCTACTGCACAGTAGTGTACATGTAGATGCTGGCTGAAACCAGTTTGGGTCCTGATCCCCACGTGGCTGGGAGGAGCACTCCCGTCTGGTGGGGGCAGCCATATGGGAATGAGGAGAGTCACAATCCTCATGTGGCTGCCAGACAGAGTTGTTGCTGGGCAGGGACACCTCTCCTGGCCACTTGGGGATTGGGACCCTCCCAATCCCCATATGGCTGCCAGGCAGCATCCCCACGGGGACACCTTTCCCAGCCACATGGGGATTGGGTCTAATCCCCATGTGTCTGGGATGCAGCAGTGTCAGCTGCTGGGACAGCTCTCCCCACACCATGTGGGGATTGGGACCAGCACGCTGCCCCTTGCCAGATGTGGGATGGCACCCAGGGGAGCCTGGAGCTCCCCCTGGCTACTGCAACGGGGCAAAACAGGTCAGTAGGGCAGGAACGTCCCTGGTCTCACCTGCCTCCATTGAGAGCAAATTTTCTGCCAAGTCAGCACATGTGTAGACCCTTTCTGGGACAGCAATTTACGGCTCCTTTTTTAACATGCAGTAACCTTACTGTGCATTGATAGCACACGTAGAAGTGTCCTCTCCCATCAGTACACTTGATCCAATAAAAAATAACACTACAAAAACCAACCAACCAACAAAAAAAACCCAGGAAAGCCTTGCTTCTTGCTTATTTCCTGGATCATTGCAGCTACACCAAGGTCCAAACCTACTCAGTCTTATGCTACAAAGGTAGGCATATTCATGGATTTTTAGGACTTGAGCAGTGTGGACTAGAAACTCAGGTGCATTAAGGTACTTGGACATCCTAGGCATACTTCGAATCTGGCACAGGGTGCCATGCTTAAAATCATTCAGAGCTCCCCACCTATTGTGATGGACAGTTGGCAGGAGCAGCCTCCCTCACTTTATTTCCTCGGGAGTGTGTGACATGAAGAGGAAGACTCCTATTTCTGAGTGTCCTCAACCGTCCAGTTGTTTTTCCCACTTTGCTGTTCCCCCTCCTTTCCTTTCTGCCAGGCACAGGGGACAACTTATATCTGTATTCTCTCTCTCCATCCCAGCAGGTGATGAGCCAGTGAATGAGAATGAGGACAGTCCACAGATGGCTAATTCTGAGTGAATGGAACTGCATGGGATTTTCCCAAAGCCTTGAGCAAGAAAATACCTGAGAGAGTCAGTAAGGGTATCTACACATACGCTTTACACTACACTTACAGTTGACTAATTAGCTCTGCAGTAAAGCATCATCATCATCATATATGCAGCACTGTTAGGCTGGAGTAAACTAATTCACTCTGCCATAGGATAGTACTGCCTGACACAAGTACTATCCTAGGGTGGAGTTATTTACTCTGCTGCAATGCACATGTAGACAGTGACCGGGGCTGCCTGGGTCCTGAGGGTGCTACAGTGTGGGGGCTGCCTGCGGGCTAGCCCTGCACTTTAGCACGCTAGTACCCCACGCAGCCCCTCCCCTCCGCAGCATGTCGAGCTGGGGCAGATCAGCCCCAGGATGGCAGGCTGACCCCTCAGGCCTCCTGCCAGCCAGGGCTGCTCCAACCCAACTCAATGTGCTGTTGCCCTGGGAACATGTGTCAACCTTGTGCCTAGGAGCAATAAACTCCAGCATAAAGTGTGCTGGAGTTTATTCAGCCAGGCTGATTATGTGTGTAAATGCAATCAGTGCAGCTCAGAGAGGCAAGTGGGAAACTACTCTGGGATGGAATACCTTAGTGGTGGGAAAGGATGCAGGCATCTTGAGAAAACATCAACGCAGAAGAGGTCCCTCACTGGAGAGGGAAAAAGGCACGTGCACAGAGCTGTGGCAGGTGCCACGTGCCCACCGCCAGATCTCTGGCCTCATAAACCAGACAACATGGCTCTGCTCCAGATTTAGGCCTGTAGGCCTGGAAATCTGGTGGCAGAGTAAGCAACAACAGCGTTCATAGGCATGGCTCCATGGGAATTAGCACTGCTGTGGCTCACTCTGGAGTAGAGACAAGTCATCTGACCTGGACGGTTGGAAGTCGCTCAGTGGCACAAGTTGCAGTGGCTGCATTCAAGGCAATTAACACTGCAACTGCTTGCCTTGTTGCCAAATTTCCAGCTGCGTGGGGAGCTCTGCAGGCTGGAAGATGTGGCTCCGCTTGCAGGAACTTTGACAGTCCTGGTTTAAAGGAAGAGGCAGCTCTCACTGGTGTTTGTGAGGAGCCTGGCTCTGCATGTGTGCAGTGCATCAGCTAAGGTCTGAGAACAGGCAAGCAAAACTCAGGGGCATACAAATGCCAAGCCGCCGGGCTTGGGCCTGCACGTAGGATTCCTGATGTGATCTGGAAACATCTGAAGCCCCAGGTGGGGGTGGAGGATGTTTGCTGGTATTAGGGTCACTTATGGTTCTTGACTGACTCATGGATTTGGAATTGATTGGCTGATTTGGCTTGGACCATGAACATTTTTCCTTAAAAAAGTCTGAGACCCCTTCCCTCATGGGGCCCCCGGGGGATGTGAGCAGGGGAATGCCCTGTGCACAGATCCCCATCAGGATCAGGCTCTGGTTGCTCAACCCAGTTGAGCCTGGGCCAGTCCTGGGCATGTGGACGGGAGCAGTTTGAGTCCCCCAAGAGATCCTGGATTGAAAAGCAAAGCATGCACAGAGCTCAAGCTGCTGCTTGCTCAGGATTGCAGGTTTTTACTGAGGCACCTGCACTGAGTCTTAGGTGACTGAACCCTCTGGTGCCTCTAGCTCTGGCTGGCTGGTGTTAGTTAATCCTAAATAAACCACCTGCAGAAATAAAATACACTCTGCACCCTCCCCCCCATCAGAAAACATGGCTTGGGCTAATGAAAAGCTGACAATGAATAATCACAGGCAAGTAAGCTCTGCCAGGCTAGAAATCAGATCAGCAACACTAACACGGTAGCCTCCTAGGCTCTGAATTCGGGTGTGCGGAGCCAGGAGGTGGAAGCCGCAGCAGAGCAGCAGGGGGTGTAGGCAGGGGACCCTCCTCTATGTCAGCAGGATGCTCCTCCACCCCCCTGGCCCCATGACTGACACAGCAACTCTGGCACATAAGCAGTGCTGAACAGACATCCGCAGGGTTCCCATACCCACAGGATCGCACGCCTGCCCAAGACACACACAAGGTCCTGACCCACACCTCAAGACACAGAAAAATCCTTGGCAGCAGTGGCTTTCAAGCTTTTTTTTCATTTGTGGACCCCTAAAAATGTTGAATGGAGGTGCAGACCCCTTTGAATTGTAAGTATGGATATTCATATACTTTTGATTGATCACAGTAATCTTTTGCAGACCCCTTAGATGTAGTCTGCAGACCCCCAGGGGTCCATGGACCACAAGTTGAAAACCACTGTCTCATACACAGGGGTCCCTGCCCAAACAACCCATTCCCCTCCCCCAACCCCCAGACGCCCACAGGTTCCTGCCCGCAGAGCAGTGCAGCACTCACCTTGCACACTGCCCCCTTTTCCCTCTGTCCTGCTTGGGCTTGGACGTGTTGAATATTCATGACTGTGGAGGCATTGCCTCTACTTATAGATTCATAGATGCTAGGGTCGGAAGGGACTGCAACAGATCATCGAGTCCGACCCCCTGCCTGGGCAGGAAAGAGTGCAGGGGTCAGATGCCCCCAGCCAGATGCCTATCCAGCCTTCTCTTAAAGACCCCCAAGGTAGGGGGGCTCTGGTTGCTCAACCCAGGAACATAAATTAGTTCTTTTCCTGAGTGTCTGCTCCCCCCCTCCTCCTCCTCTTGGCTGCCTGGACTCTCCCTTTTTTGTCCTCCCAGCACTAAAGGAGTGTTGGCATTTCCTTCCACTGGGTGACTAAGCCTGGTCCCAGCCCCAGCCCCAGGTCCATTGCAACAGTACAGCTCCCTTCCCCCACCCCTCCTCTGGCAGAAAGAGCCCATCCCAGAGCCATGGACCAGTTAGATGAGGTCACTTCTGATTTACAATTTCATAGACTTCATAGATTTCATAGACATTAGGGCTGGAAGGGACCTTGGAAGATCATCAAGTCCAGCCCCCTGCCCAAAGGGCAGGAAGTCAGCTGGGGTCACAGGATCCCAGCAAGATAAGCATCCAGTTTGCTCTTGAAGGTGTTCAATGAAGGCGCTTGAACCACCTCTGGTGTCAGGCTGTTCCAGACCTTGGGGGCTCGGACAGTAAAGAAATTCTTCCTTATGTCCAGCCTGAAATGGTCTTGCAGTAGTTTATGACCGTTCGACCTAGTCGTCATCCCTGGGGGCGCTCTGGTGAACAAACGTTCCCCCAGATACTGGTGGTCACCCCTGATAAACTTATAGGTGGCCATCAGATCACCCCTGAGCCTGCGCTTTTCCAGGCTAAAGAGCCCCAGGGCTCTCAGCCTGTCATCGTAGGGTCTGCTTCCCTGACCTCTGATCATGCACGTGGCTCTTCTCTCGACTCTCTCAAGCTTCTCCACATCCTTTTTGAATTGTGGAGCCCAAAACTGGACGCAGTACTCCAGCTGCAGCCTCACCAAGGCCGAGTACAAGGGGAGAATGACGTCCTGGGATTTGCTTGAGAAGCATCTATGGATGCAAGCCAGCGTTTTGGTTGCTTTACTAGCCGCAGCATCGCACTGCAGGCTCGTGTTCATCTTGTGGTCAATGATGACCCCCAAGTCTCTTTCTTCCATAGTGCTAGCCAACATAGCACTGCCGAGCCTATAAGGATGCTGCGGGTTTTTCTTCCCAAGGTGGAGAACCTTGCATTTTTCGGCGTTGAACACCATCAGATTCTCGTCCGCCCACTTGCGGAGCCTGTCCAGGTCAGCCTGGATCACCCGCCTGTCTTCTGGTGTGGATGCTTTGCCCCAAAGTTTGGTGTGAACAAAGCAGGATTCGGTCCCCTGGCCCTTATAGTGCCACTCCTGACTGACACCCGGGTAAGGCAGGGCCTGAATAGACAAGCCCCGGATCAAAAGAAATGTCAGAAACTGGTGAGTAGCCTAAGGACCTGAGAGGGCAGGAGGCTAAAGAGAGACTGAGAGGAAATCAGTGATCCTAAGGGATTACTGCAGTGGAGGAACTGGCTTATTGAACCTTGTCCTTGTAGTCCCTTACACCACTGAGATGTATCTATAGGAATCGAATCTGCTTCAGTCCTGCTCCAACAGTGCTGAGTTCAGGACCCAGCAAGAGCGGGTCTGTGGTCCATTGCCTTGTGACTCCTTTCTGGGGACCCCATAGGAAAAAAACAGTTCAGGGTACTTGGCCTGCTATGAAAAGGAGAACTATGTTCTCTCTACTGGCCATCAGAGGGAAAAAGAGAGGTGACACTTTTTTTCCAAAAGGTATTTAGGGGATTAAAAATGCATATAGGGGTCTAGTGATGCCTCAGCTAGTAGTGGGATAAACACCTAAGTACCATGGAAATCTAAACCTTTAAGTGCCCTAAATAAGTTACCCTTGAAAAACCTGGCCTTCAGCACAGATCAGGGAAGGAGTCGTTCGTGCTGCTGCCACCCAGTTCCTCTGCCCTGTCTCCCAAGAGGCACCAGCGGCAGCAATGCTCATAGAGCCAATGCAGATTAAAAGGGAGAAAAAAAATAGTCCAGCAAACATGCAGGAAACACCCAGTAGTTTACAAAAAGCTTTAGTGTATTTCTGGGAATAGGAAATGAAACTTGTTACTCAACTGCTCAGCTGAGCTGCTACTCAGAAGGCTCCATGGCTGCTGCCGATCCAGCACAGGCTTTTGAGGATGAAGCTTCTTGCTCTGTCTGCCTGAACTATTTTGAGGATCCAGTTACTCTGGACTGTGGGGACAATTTCTGCAGAGCCTGCATCACCCAGTGCTGGGAGGGGTTTGATGCAGACGTTTCCTGCCCTCAATGCAGAGAGAGCTTTCCCCAGAAGAATTTCAGACCGAACAGACAGCTGGGAAATCTCCTGGAGTTGCTCCAAAACTTCAGGGGAGAGATAGAGCCGGAGCAGAGAGCAGACAAGGTTTGCCAAAAGCACCAGGAGCCTCTGAAGCTCTTCTGTGAAGATGACCAAACCCTCATGTGTCTGGTTTGTGTTGGATCTGCACATGAGGATCACTCTGTGGTGCCTATGGAGGAGGCTGCCCAGGAATACAAGGTAGGAGAGGATTTGACCAGAGCAAGGGATTGCAGGGGCGGGCAATTATTTTGGGTGGAGGGCCGCTTACTGAGTTTTGGCAAGCCATCGAAAGCCACATGACAGGCAGCCAGGGACAAATATATATTAATTTTCTAAAATTTTTAAGGGCCCTGAGAGCCGGATAAAATGGTCTGGTGGGCTGCATTTGGCTCGCAGGCCGCATTTTGCCAAACCCTGGATTAAAGTGGTGGGTTTCAGGGTTGCTTGCTACAAGCAGAAGAAAAGATCCTTTTGATTCCCCATTTTGTGGTGTTTAGGACCAACAACTGCCCAGAAGCTGCTTGTTTCCTACTGGCGAGGAGAGCATTTTCCAGGGAAACTGGCACTTGAGACCCGAGTGATGTGTGTGATGTTTTCCTGCTGTGTTTAAACAATGCACTTCAGACCCAAGCTGGAGGGCACATCTGGGTTGGGGGGGGCAAAGGGGAGGAGAAGCAAAGCCCCATGGACATTTATCTTCCAATTCTTTCAGGAGCAAATCTGGAGGCACCTGGATGTTTTGGAGGAGGAAAAAGAAGAGATTCTAGCTCTTATAGCCCAAGAGGATGAGCAAAGCCAGGAACTGCTGGTAAGTGCCATGGGTCTGGTTCTAGGCCTGATTCACTGAGGGCAGGTATGCTGCAGTAAGAGGAAGGATGATTCACTAGTTCGGATATTAAATTTGGATTGTCAAGATCTAGATTCAGTTCTCAGCTCTGCCACAGACTTCCTGTGTGGTGTCGGGCAGGTGACACGGTGCTTCAGTTTCCCCATTGGCAGCAAGAGGTAATAGAAATTTGCAGCTGGCAGGAGTGGGGTCAAAGTGGTGACACGGGGGAGAGGAGAACTGGGAGGCAGCACTCCTTCCCCAGCTCAGGGAGGAGAGATTTGCCTACTGGTTAGAGTAGGTTTTGGAATCAGGACTCCTGGGCTGTATCCTGGCCTCTGGGAGGACTGTGGGGCCTAGTATTAGAGCAAGGAGGCTGGGAGTCCATATTCCTGGGCTCTGTCCCTAGTTTCCTGGTGTGAGTGCGTGGGAGAGGGGAGGGGAAGGGAATTCAGATTCCTGGATTTTTATTCTCAGTTCAGAGATGGGACTGTAATTTAGTGGTTAAACTAGCTATACAAGGAAGTTAGGCTTCTGGGTTGTATTCCCTGCTGTGGGAGGGGATGGCTTTTATTCAAACTAGACAACTGAATAGGTAGGATAGCATCAGTGGTGCAATGTGCCCATACTGGCCATAAGGTTTCAAGTAACATTGCATGCAGTACCTACACTAATGATCTAATACCACTGCGGTACACCTGGATCCCTATCCCTCACAGCACTGTTACAAAAAACCCAGCACTGTTTGGTCTTTTGAGAGACAAGACTACAGCCTGTCTATTCTCTGCAGGCTTAGACATTGAATTCAAAGACAGTTACAATTCCCTTCCCGATTACCCTTTCTATATAGCAAGTCAAGATACAATCACATTTTCCAGTGCTCCTCCATTCCCCCTTAGCAGGTAAGCTACTTCTGCACCCCAAGCCACATAAAGAGGCAAGACAGATCTATAACCCAATCTTTTCTTGACAACACCCTGAAAACATTAGAATAAACACTTGTCTCTATGCCTATCTAGCTACCTGCAATAGCATAATACAGATTTTCACTTATACTGGCTGAGGAGAGACACAGGAGAGAGGAGGAAGGTGGGATGCACGCTGGCAGCAGGTTGCTTTGACTTTGCTGAGGTCTTCCCCTAATTCCCTGTTTATACCCAGTACTTATATATGGGTTATTTAAATACATAGAATCATAGACGTCGGGTCGGAAGGGACCTTGTAGATCTTCAAGTCCGACCCCCTGCCTGGGCAGGAGGAAAACTGGGCTCAAATGACCCCAGCCAGGTAGGCATCGAGCCGCTTCTTAAAGACCCCCAGGGTAGGAGCCAGCACCACTTCCCTTGGAAGTCGGTTCCAGATCCTGGCCGCCCTGACTGTGAAGTAGTTCCTACGGATGTCTAATCTAAACCTACTCTCCAACAACTTGTGGCCATTATTCCTTGTTATCCCAGGGGGCGCTAGGGGAAACAAGGTCTCCCCCAAACCCTTTTGGTCCTCCCTAGTGAGTTTATAGATGGTCACCACGTCCCCCCTCAGCCTTCTCTTGTGAAGGCTGAACAGGTTCAGGTCCCGTAGCCTCTCATTGTAGGGTCTGCCCTGCTGTCCCCGGATCATGTGGGTGGCCTTCCTCTGGACCCTCTCCATGTTGTCCACATCCCTCTTGAAATGCGGTGCCCAGAACTGGATGCAGCACTCCAGCTGTGGCCTGACCAGTGTCACGTAGTGGGGGAGGATCACCTCCTTGGACCTACTTGAGATGCACCTGTGGATGCACGATAACGTCCGGTTAGCCTTGCCGACCGTGACCTCGCATTGTCAGCCCATGTTCATCTTGGGATCAATGATGACTCCAAGATCCCTTTCTGCCTCCGTGCTCTCAAGAAGGGAGTTTCCCATCTTATACGTGTGCTGCTGGTTACTACTGCCCACGTGCAGCACCCTGCACTTGTCAGTATTGAAACGCATCCTGTTTTTGTTAGCCCACCCCTGCAACCTATCCGGGTCTTGCTGCAGTCTTTCCCTCCCTACTAGCGTGCCCACCTCACCCCAAATTTTGGTATCATCAGCAAATTTGAACAGGTTGCTTTTTACCCCGTCGTCCAAATCGCTAATAAAGAAATTGAACAGCGCGGGCCCAAGGACCGAGCCCTGGGGGACTCCACTGCCCACTTCTCCCAGGTCGAATATGACCCATCCACCACCACCCTCTGAGTCATATTCTCATTGACATTATTCAGATTGATTTATTTTACTGAGACTTTGGAAATTGGATTGAACCAGTTTTCCTGTGGACTTGAAAGATACCAGTTAAATGGGGCTTGTGTCCTTGTGAAAAGTACAGTTCTGGGAAGTACAGCTTCTTATCTCTTTCCTTCTGGGAATGCTCCTTACCATGTTCTCTTTACTTTGCTGAGCAGGCCAGTTATAATGCACAACTGGTTAACAGAGACACATTATTATTGCAATAGGGTTCTAGCTGACTACTTACAAATCAATGGCTATCAAACGGCAGAACAAAACTCCAACAAGCAGGCATTCATTCCTGGTCTAGTCTGATATTAATGCCTTGATAAACAGATTCTTATTCTACTTTCCCAGGCTACTATTTAGGATTTTTTTTTAAATTATCCATGTTCCAAGCCAAAATAGCCAAATCCAATTCCAAATCCATGAGGCAGTCCAGAACCATAAGTGGCCCTATGACTGGAAAACGTCCTCCAGCCACTCCTGGGGCTTCAGATGTTTCCAAATCCTTTGGCAGGGATCCTACTTGCCGGCCCAAGCCCTGGGGTGTGGGGTTCAGGTGCCCCCGAGTTTTCTTGCCTTTAGCCATAAGGCCCTCAGAGCAAGCTAGGACAGAGACTCTCATTTCCATAAAGTGGGCTGCCGCTGCACCTCAGTGGGTACTGAACCACACCAGAAGAGCAGTTCTCTCCGGGTGCACTTTAGGAAAACTGCCTTCATGGACAGATACGTGGTATTTCACCTGCCAGGTTAAGAACAGGCACTGTGCTTGACCTGAGCCTTCCAGAGGCATATCATTCATAACTCAGATTTTTGCTAGGTCCATAGTCCGCACTAGTCAGTCTCTGTCAGTCACTGACCATGAACGAAGCATGCCCCTGAGGCTGGGGGGGCACGGTGACCACCCGCAGGCGGCGGTGGTGGTGTGGTGGTGGCAAGGGGGGAGCTCCCGCAGGTGGCCACAGCAGTGTCGGCGACAGCGGGATGGTGGCACGTGCCGACTAGCGGTTGGCAACTACCTGCAGATGCCTCCAGCAGTGTCAGCGGTGGCCAGTGACGCTCTACAACTGCCCACAGACGCCTCTGGCAGCAAGGCGGGGAGGGTGGCAAGCAACGGTGGTGATGGCCAATCGCAGGGGGTACACTGCCAATTTTAGGGGGTGCACGTGCACCCATGTGCACCCCCTACGTGTCACCAATGTCACTGACCATGTCTACAGCCTACAGTACCAGAAACAGTTCCCTGCAGCTATGGCTTATGGGAGGATTTGGGGGAGCCAGGGATATGGAAGGAGAAATTTTAACAACTTTTTGTCTGTTATCTGCCAGGTTAAATGAGGTGTCAGTGCAGCTAAAGTTTTGAACATTTTGAATTAAACCCCTCCTTCTCTTCTAGACTCAGTGTTAGACAGTGATGAGGTTATCTAGTTGTGCACAGTCTTCCAGGAGAGGTAAGAAAAACATTTCTAATGTCAAGAAATAGAAAAAAAAATGTACTAATTATAAAGTTTTAGGTCTTCTTTATAAAACATATAGTAGCTTACAGATTTTTCTTCTTTGAAAACTACCTTTAAAGTGACACGTTCCATGATTTCATCCATGTTTCTGGCCCTTCCGTGTCCCTTCTAGAAGCAAACAGAGATTGAGAAAGAGAAGATGCAATTTCAATTTGAGCGACTGCACCGGTTCTTGGAAAAACAAGAGTGTCTCTTTCTGGCTTGGTTGGAAGAGCTGGAGAGAGACATAGAGACCAGGAAGGATGAAAGTATCACACAGCTCTCAGAGAAGCTTTCCTGTCTTGATGCTCTGCTCAGAGAACTGGAGGAGAAATGTGAGGAGCCAACAATGGGATTTCTGGAGGTGAGACTGTGTGAGCAGCCCCCAGAGCCCTGCACAGTCACTGGCCACAGCTGACCTCCATGCCTACATTGCCATTTGCTCTTTGTAGGGAAGAAAAATCTCTTGATCTGACTTGAATAGGAGAAAACTCCCTCCTTCCCCACCCAGCTGCAAAGGCTTTATTCCTGGTTTCATCCAGTCATTGACAGGAGCTGAAAGATTTAGGTCTTGAAGCCTCCTGTAGGACGTGAAGTGACCGAGGGAACTGGGACTGTTTTGGGGCATGACCTAATGGAGTCCATCCAAAGCAGGAAGGTCCCAGGCGTAGGCCACACATGACTTAACTCCTTCTTTCTTTCTCCAATCTAGGATGCCAGAAGCACCTTGAACAGGTATGTGGCTTCTCATGCCCTGACTCCTGAAGCTGAGAAGGGGTTTGGGCACCAGGCGAAGGACACACCTTCCTGGAGCCTGGGGAGGACGGGCATGAGAGTGTCTTTCCCTGAAGCTCCCAGTCCCACCCCATGCCCACAATCCTGAGACTTCTGACATTTCCCCTTGCCCGCCCAGAGGGGAAAGGGAGTCACCTGCGGGTGGGAACTGACTGTCAGCCCAGCTTTTTGGCTGATGCCTTAGGTTGAATAGTCAAGAGATGGATAAGTCTGTGTCTCTTTCCAGATGTGAGACAGAGAGAGCCTGGCCCCCAGCACTTTCTTGTCCTGAAACAAACTGGAGGATTTGGTTATTTTCTCAAAATATTACTTTTCTACAGGAGGCTCTGGAGAAACTGCAAGGTAATATGGAAACAGAGAGCTTAAAGAGGAGTGTGAGTGTCTGTGCAGGTGCTGTTCTCATGATGATTGCACTGAAGCTGGATGCTAATTCACAATAGGGTGAATGAGTGAGAAATTGTCCCTAGGGAAGCTGCTCCTGATTTTTATACCAGCACCAGTGAAATAGAAAATCAGCTCTGGTGACTCCATTGGAATTAGTCTTGATTTACACTGGGCTGAGAGAGAAAGCGCGTGTTGGGAGTGGGGAGGGGGAAACAAGATGGGCGCAGAACTCCAGCAGAGGGTTTAAGGTGTCTCACTTCAGCTCCAGTAGTATGAGTTTGAATCGTCCATTGGAGCCATGCCAATGCCAGCTGTATATGTTTACTCGGGCATTTTGGTCTGGGGAGTTAAAGGTTAAATGCCCAGAAGGCTCCACACATCACTTCCTTGTGTTTGCTGACTATGGAAACCATGAAAAGCCCAGTGAGCCACGAGGCTTAGGCATGCCTTTAATCTATTTATTCCTGTGAGAGAGAGAGTGGCATCAGCTTCAGAGACTCCAGGGAGATTACTCTCCATTTACATTGGGATGGGCATGATGGGAATCCATCCTGGTGTCTTCTGTGGAGTTAAAACTAGTTCACACTTAGGGGGCACATGTACATGTGTGATTAATACGTATGCATAAACTCCAGACCTAATTGCTCCGGAGTTTATTCATGCACAGCATGTTGAGGTGGGCCAGAGCAGCCCAAGCTGGCGGGGGGCCCAGGGGTCAGGCTGCCAGCTGGGGCTGGTCTGACCAGGCTCCATGTGCTGCAGAGGGGCTGGTCAGTAGGCAGCCCCTACGCTGAAGCACCCTCATCCCCCAGCCAGCCCCATCACTGCCTACATATGTGCTGTAGCACACAAAACAATGCTGCCACAGGGTACTGCTTGTGTTTAGGTGGACTACCCTGTGGTGGCATTTATTATCTACTGCAACCTAATAAGGTCACGTGCGTAAATGGTGACATTTTCATTGCGGACCTAATTAGCTCTACAGCAAACATCTCGTGTAGACACGCCTAGGGGATAGAACGAGAATGGATCCCAGGGTCTGTCTTTCTAGTACAAAGGTGATAGAAGAAAGCAGTCCTAAATGTTTTCTAATTCATACACTGCAGAGCACTATGTTGCTAAGATTATCTCTGGGTTTTTAGTGTCATTGCTTCACCTGTCCAGACCCTCATTTCTTTCTTGATATTCAAGTCTGAGAGTAACCACCATGATCTGATCTCTGCTGTGTGTTTTTTCTTCTTTTAGTGTGCTTATTGCCTGACCCAAAGGTGGACAGAGGTAAATATTCGGGGGTTTGTGGGGAGGGTGGACAATACAATGCAGTTTCCTGAAGCAGGAGAAAATAGTTGTTTGGGGCCACTCAAAGCAACAGGAATCAAACTGGGGGAATCACTGCTAAAAAAGTAGCCCACCTATGCTGGAGATGCTTGATAGAAAGACAAGGAAGTTATTACTCACTATTGCAGTGGTCCCAATTCCTGGTATTTTATTGCAAGGCTTGTGACTACTTGCAGTCCCTCTGGTAGGAGAGCACACATAACACCAGCAGACTCTCCTTGTGCCTGAAGAAGGGTGTTTGTGCTCAAAAGCTTACTAATAACAATTTTCTCCAAGGATTTAGTGGGTCTTATAAAAGATACCATATCTACCCAAAGAACCTTGTCTGCCTTTTGGTTGGCAAAACACTTAGTTGAAAGAATCTTGTTTTCAGTTGACAGTAAATTCCTTGTTCTTGTGATTATAGTGGAAAAGCAGAAAGCCTGTCCCCATGGATTTCTCCTTTCTGAGCCACAAGAAATGCAAATAGGAAGAAACTAAGATGTATTTAAAAAAATGCTTTATGATTGTTTAAGCCAGTCTGATATTTGGGAGGGGGCTGGCACTGTGATACCATGATGATCAGTTGGGACTATTTTATGAGTTACCAGGTGAGCCTGGTCAGCAAACGTCTGTACTCAAGTGATGAAGGGTGAGGAGTTTTTCTTTCCCTGTGATTTGATGGGCGGACCAGAAATGGGTGAGATGAAAACTTAAAAATACCCGTTGAGCCAATGCACAAGGCAATAAGGGGCAGATGGCCCCAAGATGGCAACAGGATATTTTGAATGAAGAAAGGACATGATGTGCCAGATCATCCCAATCCCTGTCCCTCCCTCAGGCCAAGCTCTGCCTCTGGTTCTTATATTCTGTTTTTCCCTGTCTCCAGTGAGCGTGACTCTGGATCCCGACACAGCGTTTTCTTGGCTCCGTCTGTCTCCAGATCGAACAAGTGTAAACTGGGGAGTCACACAGCAGGAGGTGCCTGACAGCCCTGAGAGATTTGATGCTGCGCCTTGCGTGCTGGGCTGCGAAGGCTTCACTTCGGGGAGACACTATTGGGAGGTGGAAGTTGGGGAAGAGGCAGTCTGGGTTCTGGGAGTAGCAAAGGAATCTGTGAAGAAAAAAGGGGGGAGCAGGACTGCAGCCAAGCAGGGCATCTGGGCTGTGCGGAAATACTGGGAGAAATACCAGGCTCTCACTTCTCCTGAAACCACCCTGCACGTGCGTGGGATTCCCACAAGGATTCGGATTTATTTGGACTATGAAAGGGGATTGGTGGCGTTTTACGATGCTGGTAACAAAGCCCCGATCTTCACTTTTCCACCAGGATCTTTCACCGGGGAGACAATCCGACCTTTCTTTGAACTCTTGAGTACAAACTCCCGAGTAATATTGTCACCCTAAGGGACAGGATAAGCCATCTTCCCGATCGGCGGTCAGCCTTAGCCCTTTAGACTCTCACTCTTCAGAGGGAGGAGGAGGAGGTGGAAGAAAGAGCTTCACAGCTCCAGATTTTCTCCAGCCTGTTTGTCTCTTTGGACTCTTCCCTTTGTTCCAGTTGCTCAACTATATTAAAAGAAGCTAAAACTGCATGCATGGCATTTTTATTAATAATAGATGGGCACCCTCTATTATTAATACACGGCACCCTCTGACTTCTGCTGGTGCTTCAGCTAGGCAGCACTTCTGCAGAACGAGGTACTAGCTAATTCTGCAGAACATGTGCTTTCATGTGTAGCTTTTTGGTACAAAGGGCTGGGCTGAAATATTTCTGCTTCTTAGCTCTTCTATGTCTGCTTCTCTCTCAGAGGCCTGGAGAAAGGTACCGTGATACCCAAATGCCTGTCTTTGTCTATCCCAACCCTGCATTAGGCCCAGTTCTTACCCACAAGAATTCTTTTCTTTCTGGAAACTTAAAACAGCTCCCGTTCAAAACTAGCCTTTTCCTTCGCGTATCGAGACCCGAGAAACTAAAAACAGGTACTTAAAGTCACTTGAAATAATAACAGAACATCTTGGGAGACTGAGATTCAATGTTCTTTTTTGGTGCAATTTCTCTAATGATTTGGTTAAAACAGCAACTCGTCTGCACGCACTCGGACGGCCTTTCTGGGGGTGCAAGGACGGCTGCACGGATAGCGCAAAATCTGCCATTTTCAGGTCAAATGAAGTTACGACGAGCCATTTCCTTGGCGCACAAACAAACTCCATGTAATAACTCTAAGCATGGGTTACTCTTCAGATCTTGATCACAAGCAGCGATCACTGACCAGGCACCAGAAAAGTGCTTTAAAAGCTGCTTCTCCACATAACTTGTGTGAGATTTCCTACAGCCCTATAGCGACGGTTGGCCACATTTTGCAGCTTGCACCCCAGGTTGCCGTCCTGGGCGGCAGTCCCGATCCCGGCGGAGAGCTCAAGCCGCGGCTCTGCCCTCGCTGCAGAGGCCGGCGCGAAGCCCGGACACGAGAGCAGGGGGAAGAGGGCGCTCTCGGGGCAGCTCCAAGCTCTTGCGGGCAGGACCCTGCTAGAGGCTGCTGACCTCGAGAAGGGGGCATGAGACCTAGCTGATACCAGCGGCAGGGGCCGGGGGCCAGGCTGCGGGAGGGACAGCTGGAGCCCGGGAGGGGCCGGGAGCAGAGCAACTGCCCGCGGCTCTGCCAGGGTGCCAGGCGGCTGTCGGGGAGCCCCCCCGCAGTGTATGCGCTCCTCCCCCCACCACGTGGTGGCTCTTAAAAGAGCCTTTGTGTTTGCAAGTGAGCGCGGCACGGGGTTCACTGCCGCTTCCTGCCCGCGGCTTTCCGCCGGGTCCGGCCGCCGGCTGCTTGGGGGTTTAATTGCCCCGCTTATTGCCCCTGCCGGAGCCCTTGGTGAGGGGGGCGGTGACTGCCGCCGCCGCCGCGCCTTGTACACAGCACAGCCCGCCGCCGCAGAACCCCGCCCCCGGGATCGGGCCTTGCGGGGCCCTGCTCCAGCCCGGCCGCGCGTTCATCCCCGCTGTTTGCCGGGTTAAATGAATCAAGTGCCCTCGGTGAAAAGCGCCGGCCCCCGTGCCCGGATAACACGTGGGTTTGGTGCTAGACGGAAAGCCCCGCGGGCAGGCGGCAGGAGGAGACTGCGCGGACAGGACCGCGGGGCGGAGACTCCCTGCGCGAAGAAATCGCCCCGCGTCTTCCCCCGGCCGGCCGGCCGGCCCGCCGCGCCGCAAACACCGGCCCTTCTCAGGGGGAGCCTGCCAGGATTGCTCCGGCTTCAAAAGTGCGGCCAAGTCAAAGCAAGACCCAGATCTCCGCTCAAGTGAAAGGCAACGGAAGGAGGTGGACGCCTGGGTTGTAGCTCGGCAAGGCTCTCGGGGTGCATCTGATATCTGTTATTAGACCAGCTAACTGGCTGGAAAGTGTCTTCCTCAGCAAGCTTTCGGGGCTAAAACCCCTTCCTCGGGCTGAGGAAGCACCTGCCTGGGTGGCTGTAGCTTTGCACACTCATCCTCCTTTCTCGCCTCGGAAAGAAATGAATGGCAAATCTCCCACTGAGGGAGTCACACAAGAGTGAGGCTGGAAGAGACCTCAGGGGTCCTTTTCACTTGCCACAGGTGAGGCAGCGCGACACGGGCAATGCCAATGCCCTGCCATGCAAGGGAAGGGAGTCGTTGGTTAAATCAGAAAGAGAGAAGGGCTAAAAAAATGCTCATGAGAACGAGATGCATCATTATTTCAATAAAACATAAATATTAATTTTGAATGACTTGCCCTATTTAGAACGATTTAGCTATAGGCAGATTTTCCTGATGAAAAAAGCACAATGATGGCATAGGAAAAGTGCTAAGGCAGACGCATCGTAGTACTTTAGTTTATTCACCCGTTTACATCTGGGAGAAATGTAGAGTTTGATTGATGACTGATGAGTCTGGCTTCAGTGCAACCGGACAGATCCCTCCGATCTCGAGTTTTCTTCTTGAACAAGAAAATATTCAGTTATTGGAAGGCACCTAAAAGAGGTGCTCCGTTTGCATACTACACCAAGGAGGTGACATCCAGCATAACTGAAAGGGGGAGAGATCTCTCTCAGACAGACACGCTCCCTCCCTCTCTGCAGTTAAGTAAATTATTTCATTGCTCGCTTTTTCCAGATTCAATTCCTATTCTGCAGATCACTAAAATCTTTCAGTAGCCTTTCTAAATCCTTGACGATTACCTGGAAGAAAGACCCAAACTGGTAAATAGGATCTATAATTAAGGAAGAGCCTTAATAGGCATCACCACCATACAGAAGAGAAGGCAATGGAAGGGTGACTTCTGCAAAGAAAACGTGTCGCATCTCTCTAAGTTTGTTTGAAACATCTGTAAAGCAAGACAGTGTTTCCTGTCAGATTCCCCATAGCCATAACTTTACAAAGCTAGCTGGTGTCACAGCTTTTGCAAGTGGCATCACATTTGCACAACCCCTGTATGCCAATGCTCCCTAGAAATCGTTTAAAATGATTAACTCATTTAATACATAAACGACCAGAATGAAGCTAATGAGCCAGGGACCATGATTTATTACTGAACACACTCACCTCCACTGAATACAACTTAAAACCACAGCAATTTAGTTCTAATTGAGGGAGTGATTTGCCTAGGTTTAGGACAGGATAGTTACTGGTATAGGTGACAGCTGTGAAACATTTTTTCCCCTGCTAGCCAGCTCCAAACGTGTGACTGTATCTTTATTCGATTTTTAAAACCTGGAATTATTTGCCGTAAATTCAATTGCCATATGAAGGGTCCTCTACGATGGCTCTTTTATACAACAAATAAGCAACACTTAAAAGGACCTTTTTTAACAGAAGAACCCTTCTCCTTCCACCCAGGTGCAGAAAATGTGCTTTGAGCTAGCACATTTGGTAGCAACTTTCTTACCTTTAAGCCCAGGGTCCTTCACTAGCCTGCTGGGCAGCAGGAAACTACCAGCAGTCTTAAGATATTTCTGGAGCTAGGTGCGGATGTATGCCTAAATGGGGGGAGGATACTTTTTCAGCTACCTTTAAGCAGGTCATTCCTAACCCCCCCCCCTGCATTACCTTTATAAATTTCAAAGAAACACTTGGGTTTAACCTCTTCCACACCTCCGAAGAGTAAGACTCCTTTCTGCGTTGGCGAGCTGCTTTTCTTTTTCCTCCGAACCGCCCCCAAACCCCATGCGTGTATTGGTCCCTTTCTCAGCTGTGAATTAGTTAAAAGCAGGACCGTCCTGAGCGCTGCAGCTCCTGCTGCTATGGCACTCAGTGGAGCTTGAGCCATGTAGTTGCTCGAGCAGATCCTTTCCTTGACCAGTCACGAACTGTGCAGCTCTCCCGAGTTGCAGAGCCGGGGTTTTCATCCTGCGCCTTGTCATGGGCTCGTTTGGAGACCGATGATACCAGCGAATATTTCCCTGCCTCCATTATTAATATCAGTCAGAGGCTTGAAGTCTCATAGCGAAATCCTTGGCTTGTCTCTGTTGTAACCTGAGGGCAAATACGGAAAATAATGAATGCTTTGAAGGGCTTTTTTTTTTCAAGGTGCAGAGAAGCGATCTCCGTATCTTTTCCTAGCCGGGAGGTTGTTATTTTATCTAGTGCTTGACAGATCCATACACCAGGGACACCGGCACTCCTAGCCGTTGTTAATGGTGCAGCCATTTCTTCCGGAGATGCCCGTTGATTCGTACTGGTGATTCGGTTGCCTTGGACAACTGGAGCGCGAGGGGCAAGAAGCGACCCTGATTTGCGGCAAAGAGAGAATAAATGATTTAAGAGGCAACAGGGAAAGCAGCGTTTCTCGTTGCCCGAGCTGAGCACGGGCGGCGGCAGGCCCCCGCCGGCCCAGGGCGGGAGCGGGGCACGCGGGCACGGGCGAGACGAGAAAGCCCCCGCACTGCTCTGCTGCTCCAGTGCGGCGCGGATAGGAATGCTTCATTCCTATTGGACAAGCCGTCCAACGCGACTACAAATGCCGCTTCCTATTGGGTGGCATTCCCATGCCCGCCGGGACAAGGCGGGAGCCGGGAGCGGGGAACTCCCAGCCTGGAGCTGCTGCTCCTTGCACTTACGTTTGCCCCGGACAGTTAGTTATACTGCTCCCTGCTTGAATCGGTTCCTTTTTAGAGGTGAATCCGGCTTATTATTCATAAATGAATATGTTAATGACTGTATCTATCATTGCTTTATGCCTCTGAAGCCTCCCTTCCAGAGTAGCGTGAAACAAATATTTAATACCACGTGGTGACTGGATCTATTTGTGGTACTTGAAGGTGGTTTTAATTGCAGGAGGCTCTAATGGGCTGTGATGGTGTCCTGTTTGTTCACAGCTTTCCAAAACCGGGGATTTTTCGGAGTATTTTTATATTTCCTTTTTTTTTTTTTAATATTTCCTTTTTTTTAATCCCTGTATATTTCCTTACTAAGGGTGATACCATCATGGGATGCTTTAAATATATATACAGATTTTCAGCTGATTCTCACATCCAAATACCTCTCCTTTGTTTTCTTCCAGCTGTTTTGGGAGGAGGTGGGAACAGTCAATAGCACTGAGGACTCTGCTGATTTGGGGGCCTGTTTTCAACCAGGTCCGCTGGTGCTGGCACAGAGGGGGGGGCTCTCTGGGCTACACCTCTGGGGCCCTTTCCCCAGTCAGACTAACCAGTCTCTCTGCTCTGAGCCAGTCCTTCCTCTCTGAGGTCTTCATAAATAGCCTTGGGAGTATCTCTCGCTTACTTTTCTGTATCCAGCAGAAGGAAGCAGCTTTTGATGGCTCGTGTAAAGCAGCTCAGTCGTAAGCTTGCCACTGAAGGACTCCCTCGGGAGGGCCTGCTCAAGAGAACAGCTCGAAAAAGGGTAGCAGAGACCATCTATGCATCTCCTACCGAGCAGGTACTTGGGAAAAAGCCTGCTGGAAAAACCCGTGCTTCTGCAGCAGAAGAGGTGGAGAAGCCTCTGCGTCCCCAGTCTCGCCCCGACGCTAAAATGTTCCAAAAAATTCACTGGTATCAGCAACGCAGCGGCCTGGTGATTTCCCCGGTTGGCTTCCGACGACTAATGAAAGACGCTTGTGATCTGAAGAGTAACTTGCGTTTCCAGTCGCCAGCTCTCCTGCCTCTGCAGGAAGCCACTGAAGCTCATCTCCTGCGGCTGTTTGAAGACTGGAACCAATGTGCTCTTCATGCTAAAAGAGCCTCCGTGCGGCCCAGCGACGTTCATCTTGTGAGATGCCTCCGGGGAGACAGAGCGTGAACTTCATAGAGGCACACAGGACAACCCTTCTCAGGAAAGATTTCTCTACAGCTTTCCTTGGGAGTCACCATGCTGCTGTAGAGGGAAGCACTTGGTTCATCTTTGTAGCTTTGTTTGTTTTTACATTTTTAGTTTTTTAAAAATTTTGTTAAATAGCCTTTCAGATGTCTCGAATACATGGCTATTACCCTTTTTTTTTTTAAGGCGATGGGAGAAGCTGATGGTTTCTCCAAACAGGAATGCAAAGTTCCCTTTAATGTTCTCCTTTCCGTAACATTAAGATACACTGCTGTTGTTAAGCGAGTTTCTTTGTGCTGGGAATAAATGTTTCGCAACAGACTATCAAAATATAAAAAGAATAATGTAAAAAATAAAGATCTATGGTAGTCAAGGTTCCTATGTCTATGTTATAAGTTGCCTATATATTTTGGACAGTGTTTTGGCTAAAAAGTGTCTTTACTTAACCAGAAAATATTGTTGAATTTGCCCAGAATCAGCAGGGATGTGTTTATTGTTGGGACATCAAATCTTCCTAGTGTGTGATGTGAAATTACAGCAACTCATGAAAATATTCATAATACTGCAACTTTATTTTGTGTTATGTCAGTGTTGTGATACTGAAAGTCTGCACTTTTTAATTTAATTACTCTGATGTAGTAACTGTGTCATTTAGAGTTAGCTCTTTGTCCCCCCTGCACCCTCAACAAAATGACTGTTGCATGAGTCAATGCTTGAGAACTTGAACGATGTCCAACAATAGCAGAGTGGGGAATATAATAATACAGAAGCTGTTATGGGCTGTGAGAAAAAGGACAATTACTATGTGCACAAGCAGAAGTCAGCACAGCTGAGACCAACGCAGGATGTTCCACTCCTGTTTCATTAGTCTGGTTATGAATGTCAATGCAATTCCTTGGACAGTATAATAATAATATTGTCACCTGGAACAAGCATGTCTCAAGATCCTTTCACAGCAGTTGTTACCGTGTTTAAAAGCAGCACATTATATCAAATTGCCAACCACTTATGTAGCACTTCCTTTTTTTTTTTTTTAAAGATTTCCCCCCATATCTGCTTAATTTCACAGATTATTTGTTTCACCACAGAATTGTGTTGTCTATGAAAAAATGATGTAGAGAGCTGAGTAAAATATTTCAGCAGAAATAGAAACTCATTGGTTTCCTTTTTATCTCTCAAGAAAACCTACAAAAATGAAAAGGAAATCAGGACTCGTAGTAGAGATGATATTTTTTATTAGACCAACAAGATTGTTGCAAAAAAAAAAATCTTTAATTGCAAGCTTTCAGGCACAAACACCCTTAAGGCATCAGGCATTGGAGAAAAGATTATAAAAGTTCTCTTGGGTAGAAATGAAAGTTCATATTTCACAGGATTTCACAGAGGAGTCAATAGATGGAAAACTCCTCTGGGCAGTGAGTTCATAGCTGGTACAAAAATGGAAAGAATACATAACCTATCTGTTAAACATTAGTAGTGGTTTTAAAAAAATCAGGCTCCCTTTGAAATACTCTAGAAAATCAGGTATAACCTTCCTTCTTTCTCCTTGAGCACTTGTTCAAGTCAGGCCGCCTTGCTCCACCCCGTTAGTCTGAAAAGCCAGGCACTGAATTAAAAAAGGGGTGGAGCGCTCCCATTGGATCAATTAGCCACTATCTACTAGATGCTAACCACTAGCATTGCCAGCCACTAGTATTGCCACTAGCAATTAGCCACTAGGTGCTAGCCACTAGCACTAGCATTGGGCAAGAGTAGCTATCCAATCAGGAGGAGACAAGTGCTCTATTCAGCCAAACCTGAGTCATTTGGGTGGGGCAGGGGGGTGTTTGGGGGGAGGGAAGAAAAGGGAGGTGCCAGTAGTTTGGGTAGCGGGTGCGAGGAGGTTGGGAAGTTGCAGGTGAATCCTCAGCTCTGTGGATGGGACTGCAATGTTTGCAATGCTCTTTCGGCGGGTTCCAGGTCCTTTCATGTCCTTAATTTTGTATGTGCTTCTGTTTCTGAAGCAGTTCAGTTCTGAGGGCAAGTAGGAAACCCGTCCTAAATGGGTCTCTGTATCACGTCTCCAACCAGTGACAGAGTAAACTGCTAGAAAATATCGTGGGGATCTTGACCAAGCTGGGTTGCCAGCCAGGAAACAATTGGTTAAAACACCCTGTCCTCTTACCAGGCCTTTCCCTCCTCATGCTGTGTTGTTTGTAGCACAGTATTTCAGGGAGACGGGATCTTCCTACCTTAGGGACACCCAGCAACTCTTACAAGCCCCCCGCATTTCCTACGACCATGAATGCTGTGTGCCCCTGGAGGCTGGGGGGGCATGGCAAGCTCCCACAGGCGGCAGCAGTACTGTCAGCAGTGGCAGCATGGTGGTGGTGAGCAGTGAGCTCCCGCAGGTGGCCACGGCACTGCCGGCGGTAGGGGGTGGCTAGCGGTTGGCAACCACCCGCAGACAGCACTGGCAGTGTCGGCGGTAGCCAGCAGTGATCATGGACCGCCCACAGATACTGCTGGCGGTGTCGGCAGCGAGGTGGGGGCTGGCAAGTGGCAATTGCCCACAGGTGCCACTGGCAATGTCGACAGCACCTTTTAGCAGGGGGTGCATGGCCATGCTCAGGGGCTATGTCCCCTATGCATGGCCAGTGCCTACGACAGAGTAATCCCACTCTTCGTGACAGCAAGGAAGACACAGGACAAACATGCTTTCATCCTGCATAGTTAACGATTGGGTTGCTTCGAGTTGAAATCTTGCAAGCCGAGGTCACGACTTGCACTGAATTAGTTTTAGGTGAATCCCGAAAAAGACCCCCAGCCACGTCTAGTAGTGGTACAGGCATATGGTTGATCAAATACACTCCTGTGCATATATAACTTGTCATTGCTTTGTAAGCTCTCATCGCCAACCCTCTGGGGCCTGAAAGCGGAACAGGCACCCTGCATTTGACGTGTAATCCTATTGCTATGGCAATGCCTGTGGTGGGCATCGTGTCAGGGAAAGACTGAGGAAATGGGAGTTGAAGTGGGGCCGTCAGAGGCACGGGGGTGGATCCTGCTGCCAGCTCCAGAGGAAGGAGGTGCCCGGGGCTCGGGGGCTCTGGCTGAATTAGGCTAAAACCCGGGCAGTGTCTTCCTGCCCCCCTGGGAGCTCCAGTCTGTCCTTTCATCCTAGTTCTTCGGCGCGCGGGTCTTAGCCTGTGCACTGGGCAGGAGGGAGTCCATGCAATCCGATTGGTTTATCAAACAGCCAATGAGAGCTGCTTAAGTGCCTGCCCCATTCCCAAGCATCGGGCTGGTTCAGTTCCCCATCAGGTCCGCTTCCATCCACGTGTGGCACAGCGGTTACAGAGCAGCACCTCAGTGTAAAGACCCATTCAAGGGCAGCTGGGTCAGAGAGATGAATTCTTAGGTTCAGGGTTTCTTGTTTGTTTCTTTGCCTCTTCTGTAAAAAAAAATCCAAAAAAAAAATCAGAAAGCAGAAAGAGCTACTTTAATGTAACGTTATACTGCCTGGGGATCAGCGTGAAGAAAAAAAAAGAATGACTTTCAGCCTCGCCGTGTACAGATGAGCATGGCGGTGCAGCATGTCGTGGAAAAACACGTGTAGACTTTCGGGTCAGGTCAGTAGAAGCTTTATTCAGATCCATGGTACCGTGGGAAAGAGCTCAGAGTACATGGATTCACCTGCACTACAGAGAGGTCTCCACCTCCAAAACTGAATCATGCAGTTTATATATGCTTTTAAAAAACAGACTGTTACACAGGACATAATTGCCAAAAAAAAATTCTCAGAGAAAACAGTCAAAGATAATTAGCAAGCACTCTGCTTTCTCAGGGAGATCAAGCACATACTTTTTTCTGCTATCTTCAAGGCTGCGGTGAGCGAAGCAGTTGCAGGGGAGTTACAAAGAACACTTTCCCTTATCCGCTCTAATATGCAGAGCCAGCAACTCCCCACAAAGCGGTTATGTCATCTTATAACTCGTACGATCAAAGTTTAAGGCATTTATTTTTTCTGATTCCACAAGCATGTGGCACTCACTGCAGACATCTGCAGCACCAAATGCTACACATCATTCAGACGTTTCCCAGGCTTAAGAAGGAACGATCCTACACGTGGGTGCAGGCTGGGGGCTGACTGGCTAAGCAGCAGCTCTGTCGAAAAGGATGTGGGGGTTAGAGCAGACAATACGCTGAATATGAGCCAACGGTATGCCCTTGTTGCAAAGAAGGCTAATGGCATCCTGTCCTGGGCTGAGTTAGGAGGAATGCTGCTGGCAGATCAAGGGAAGTGTTTCTTCATCTCTACTTGGCACTGCTGAGGCCACATCTGGAGTCCTGTGTCCAATTTTGAGCCTTCCATTACAGAAAGGATGTGGGCAAGTTGGAGAGTCTAGGGGAGAGCAACAAAAATGGTGAGGGAGCTGGGGGACATGACTTGAGAGGAGAAGCTGAGGGACCTGCACTTGATTAGTCTGGAGAAGAGAAGAATTGTGGGGGAGGCGTAATAACAGCCTTTAGTGACCTGAAGGGTGGTTACAGAGGGGATGGAGCTGGACTGTTCTCAGTGGTGACAGATGACAGAATGGAGCAAGGGTCTCAAGTTGCAGCAAGAGAAGCTTATTTTAGATATTAAGTAAGATTTTCTCACTAGAAGGGCAGTAAAACACTGGAGCAGGTTATCCAGAGAGGTGGTGCAATCTCCATCCATGAAGGTTTTTCAGACCTGGGTAGATAAAGCTTTGGCCGGGATGATGTAGTTGGGGCTGGTCGTACTTTGAGCCAGAGGTTGGACTAGATGCGAGATCCTGAGGTCCCTTCCAACCCTCATTTTCTATGATGCTATGACCTGCCCTGTCTCATACTTCAGGAAGTCCCAATCCATTTGGGTTTATGCAGCAGCTCACAAGGTAAATGATGAGTTGGTAAGGTCTTATATTCAGTCTCATTTTCCAGTTTCATGGTAAAGTAGCCAGCACTGAGGGAAAACTCTGTTGTTTCCTCTGGCCTAGTACTCCAAGATACATTGCTTTGAGACTGCCTAAACTGTTTGTGGCATGGATTACCCTTTTATAATAAGGGCTCCACAGCAGCTAGCAGAACAGGGTGCTAATCAAGAACAAAAAATAGAGGTGTTCAAATATGACCAATTACAAGTACTTCTCTTTGAATCATACACTAAAAGTCCTTGTCTTTCTGAAGCAAGCCACTTACGTTCATTTGGGTTAACATTTTGGGGTTTTTCATTCGAAAAAATAAAGAAAAAAGGCCCTACAATATAAAATTTTTCCAGTTTACTGTTCCTTCCCTCATTTCCCATGGTGAGGAAAGGGAAGAGAAGGGGAAAAAATTACTACTATTATCCTATAATGTAAATTGCAAAAAATCTTTGGGCAGAGACTATCATTTGTCGGAGTTCTTCTTGGGTGTCAGCCACGGCAGCAACGGCCTTCGAGAGTTCCTTGTGACCTTCACTGAATTCATGAGCCATGATTTTTATCACAGCTTGCAGGCGTAGTGTAAATCTTCCAAGACACACAGTGCCTATTCCTGGGAGTATATTTGTAAGGGAACACCCGAGTAATACTCCTTTGGTAAGTGGAGTTTTTTGATATTTGTCTATTATATCAAGGCTTTCTTGCAAATCCCTCTTGTTTCGCCACCTGCCCTGTGGAAGGCGCGTGGCGAAGGACGTAGAGGGTTTTAGCATTGCCGAATAGCAGATACCTTTTCCTTTGGCAGGGATCTTATGGTAGGCGTGGGAGCCACAGACCCAGTATTGTCTTTTTAAAGCAGTGAGGTTTGAATACTTAGGAGGTATTTGGACTCCGTTTCTTAATCCTAGCACCCCGCGTTCACCCTTTGATTTAAAGGAAGGATTTGCAGTTTCACTGAAGAAGCATTGTCCCCGAGAAGTATCAGTGTACAAACAATACCACAAGGTATTATTTAAAGAGGAGATGGGGGTACAGATAGGATTAGTGCTCTTGGTTAAATTTTTGTTGCTGTAGAAATCATTGTAAGAGCTGCAATAGGTAGGAGTTGCTGTGTTATTATTATGCCAGTCTCCTCCACCTGAACTAGTAAAATAGTGGTGACATATGTTTGTGCCTAAACTAATGTAGACTGATACTGAGCAGTTTATATAAAAACACCAATCTCTAACAACAGGCTTTACTAGAAGGAACTCCTGCTGACTTTGGTCCCAAGCTTGGTTATTAGAGGGGTTTAAAAGTGACTCGATGAGGCCCAAGGGGATGGGAGTCATGGGAATTCCTCCTTGGGCGTGGAGAGGAAAATGACTGCACACCCAACAATCACTTTGGTTTTCTGCTTTAGCGGCTCTGTCAACGTATTGGAGATACATATTATTATCAGAGATATGGGCAACAGTAGGTTTAAGAGTAGCCTTAGCCTGAGGAGACTCTGTAAATTGTCTGAAAACTGAGTGGCTAGGCTTTACACAATATTCTGTTCCATAAGTAAATACCCGAACTTCTGCTGAACTACAGCAATGTGAGGGAGGATACCAACGGGCAATGTTGACCTTTCCGTCTATATCAGAGAGTTCGATTGAATTGCTTATCCAGACAGGAAAACCTCGGGCGCCAGGATTAGCACATCTACAGCAACTGGCAGCTATAGCCGACCCCTGTGAGAGACTTATTTCTCCAGCAAAGAGAAAGATTAGAAATAACATAGTTATAAAAACTATATTATAACAAAATCAGCACAAACAGTATGCAGAACCCTGCAGCTCCAATAACTGATCTCTGGGACATGTTACAGTCTCAAAGTGCTCGGTTTCAGCTGATACAAAAGTGTCTAGAGGATGCAGTACTTGGAGTTCGGTGTTCTCTGGGCTGGGCAGGACCCCAAAAGGGTGACAGTTTATTAGTGGACTTTGGTTAGTTTGAGTTTTATATTATCTAATGGGCTGCAGGTCCAGGAGGTGTTTGGTTTTATTTTTTTTGTCTGCTTCTGGCTCACCCTTGTCGCAGTCAGGTGGGCGTGCGGTGCTCCCGCGAAGTCCGCAGTCGTCTTCTTCTGGCTTCCCCTTTTCCAGGTCAGGGAAGCTCGTGTTGGAGCCGATCCTGAGCTCTGGTGAAACTTCTGTCTTCTTTGTACGAGTATAATGAATCCAGTTGTCCTTTTCTGCTACTTTTACGGCGGTGTGGGAGGTGAGGAGGACTCGATATGGTCCTTGCCACTTAGGTTCAAGAGGAGACCGTTTCCATGTTTTTACATACACCCAGTCTCCAGGCTGGATGCGATGTGCTGGGACACCGGCAGGGAGGGGTTGGCTTAAAGCAGCATACCTATGGAGAGATTTTAACTGAGACTGTAGAGATAAAATATAAGAGGTGAGTCCTTCATCGCCTAAAAGAGAAGAAGTGTGAGCCGGTAGTAAGGGGAAATGTTGGGGAACAGGGTGTCCAAACAGCAGCTCGTAAGGGCTGAGCTTTAGTTTTCTCCTAGGGGTCGTTCTGATGGACATAAGGGCCAGTGGGAGAATCTTAGTCCATTTTAACCCGCTCTCAGCACATAGCTTTCCAGTTTTTTGTTTCAGGGTCTGATTCATTCTCTCTACTTGTCCTGAGCTTTCTGGGTGCCAAGGGGTATGGAATTTTTATTTTATTCCTAGGCAGCTGGCCAGTGTTTTGTTTAAGTCAGCAGTAAAATGTAATCCTTGATTGCTTTCAATGATACGTGGAGGACCAAACCTGGGTATAATTTCATTAAAGAGTATTTTTACTACTTGTTGTGCTGTAGCTCTTCTGGTGGGGAAGGCTTCTACCCACCCCGTGAGTTGGTCAACAATTACTAGGAGGTTTTTGTACCCATTGTCTTTAGGCATATCAGCAAAATCTATTTGTAGTCTTTCAAAGGGAGTATAAGCCCAGGGGCGGGCTCCAGGGGGTCCTGATTTTTCTCCTTTGATATTAAACTTTTGCATATACTGCAGCGTTCTAAAAGCCTTTTTGCTTCCTGGTAGACTCCGGGTGCGTAGAACAGCCTGTTAGTGATAGTGGCAAGTTTTTCACAACCTAAATGCTCGTTTTGATGGAGTTGTTGCAGATAAGGTCTAAGGGCTGCTTTAGGTAGCGCTATCCTTTCATCTGACAATTGCCATATTCCATCTTTTTCACAGGTGGCTCCTGCCACTTTCCATCTCTGTTGTTCTAAAGGTGGTGCAGACTTGTACATTTTTGGCTCTAGCAATATTCCCAAATATGCCTTTGACTGAGGAATTTGAGTTTGGAAGGCTAGGGCGGATAGTGGCTGTAGGGCTGTTGTTTGAGCTGCAGCATCAGCCAGGGCATTGCCTTTTGAGACTTGATCTCCCATTTTGGTATGGGCTGGGCAATGCATTACAGCTATGGCTTTTGGCAACATTATAGCTTGTAGGAGATCATTGACTTGTTTAGCATTTGATATTTTAGTTCCAGAAGCTGTCATAAATCCTCTCTGTTTCCACAATTGTCCAGTGGCATGACAGATTCCAAAGGCATACTTAGAATCAGTCCAAATATTTACAGAGTGGCCCGATGCTAATTGACAAGCTCGTGTAAGGGCAGTAAGTTCAGCCACCTGCGAGCTCAACTGCCCAGGCAGTGGTTCAGCTTCAAGTACTTTAAATGGAGTTACTACTGCATAACCCGTTCTTCTAACTCCATTGACTAATTTTGAAGAGCCATCTACAAAAAAAATCAAGTCAGGGTTGTCTAAGGGTAAGTCACTAAGATCTGCCCCGGGTTTGTCTGAAAATGCTGTAACTTGAAGGCAATCGTGGGAGTCTGGTTCCCCGTCGCTGGGTAGAGATAATAGAGTAGCTGGATTCAGGGTATTGCATCTCTCTATGACCAGGTTTGTAGCCATTAAAAGTGTGGTTTTCTATTTGTTTATTCTCTGATGAGAAAAATGTTGAGTATTTTTTGGAAGAGGAGGGCTACTGTGTGTGGAGCCTTTAGGATAAGGGGGTATCCGAGGACTAATTCCTGGGCTTTCTCAACTATTGTTGCAGCTGCTGCCACAGCACGAAGGCATCCCACTCCCCCCTTTGCCACTGGATCTAATTGTGCAGAGAAGTAAGCTACCGGGCGTTGGGTGGTGCCCAAGGGTTGGGTAAGTACCCCAGAGGCTATTCCTAGTCGCTCATGAACAAAGAGCGTGAAATGCTTTTGATAATCTGGTAGCCCTAGGGCTGGGGCAGAAATTAAAGCCGTCTTTATATCACTGAAACTGCGGGCGGCTTCATGATCCCAAAAGACTGGTTCTTCTGCATCTTTCGTGGTGAGCTGCACAAGTGGCTTGGTCAATTCTCCGAAGGCTGGAATCCAAGAGCAACAGAACCCCACCATTCCCAGCAGACCTCTAACCTGGCGCTTTGTTATAGGTCGGGGAATATTAAGAATGGCTTGGATTCTGTCATCACTAAGGCGTCGTTGGCCTGATTCTAAAATATGTCCCAAGAATTTGACAGTGGATTTACAGAACTGAAGTTTGCTTGGTGACACCTTGTGGCCTTTGGCGGCTAGTGCAGTGAGTAAAATGATGGTGTCCTGGGTGGAAGCCTTGTGTGAGGTAGAGCACAAGAGTAAATCATCCATGTATATTAGAAGGGATGAGGAGTTAGGAAAGGTAACATCTTGCAAATATTTGTGAAGAATTTGAGAAAAAATGCTGGGAGATTCTACATATCCTTGGGGTAACCGTGTCCAGGTTAATTGAGAGGAACCTCAGGTGAAGGCAAAAAGATACTGGGATTCAGGGTGGATGGGGATGCTGAAAAAAGCTGAACAGAGCTCTACTACTGTGTGAACAGCAGTGTCAGGAGGTATTGCAGTCAAAATAGTATTGGAGTTAGGAACAACGGTGTGTCGAGGAATGACATATTTATTAATTTGCCTGAGGTCTTGAACAAAACGATAAACAGGCTTTCCGTCTGGACCAGGCTTGGGTTTCTTTGCTGGAAGTATAGGAGTGTTACGGGGTGACTGACAGGGAATCAAAATTCCTTGTTTAGAAAAGTCTTCAATTAAAGGCTTAAGTCCCTCAATTACCTCTGCTTTTAAAGGGTATTGGGGTACTCTAGGTGGTTCGACATTGGTACGAGTTAGGATTTTAACAGGATCCATAGATTTTAGGAGTTCCACTGAGCTGGAGGCGAGACCCCAAAGTTCTGAGGGTACTTTTTCCTTTAAAATAGAAGGAAGAGACTCTAAACGTGGGTTTTGGGTGGGTACAAGGACCGCAGCCAATGTAGGGATTTGAGAGGATGGGAATGTTAAGATAATTCCGTCGGGTGTACACTGTATGGTGGCACGTAGTTTGCAGAGAAGGTCCCTTTCTAGAAGGTTGACAGGACTATTGGCTAAGAGAAAGGAGTGTTCTGCTGAAAGAGGACCAATCTTGATATTAACAGCTTGAGAAAAAGGGCAACGGAAAGGTCTGCCCTCGATACCCATAACTGTGACTTGTTTTCCGCTTGGGGAAAGGTGTCCTTTGGAAATACTGGAAAAAGTTGCCCCTGTGTCTAGCAGGCACTCATAGACGTGTCCTCCTATTTCTAAGGGTATCAGGGGATCCTGAGTACTGCAGTTTAGGTTAATTTCTTTAGGTTGAACAGAGGATAGTTGCAAAAGGTGACATGTAGAATCTCCCTCATCGCGTCAGTTGTTAAACTGGTCCTGAGCAAAGTCTTGGGCAACAGTAGCGAGCTGGGGGTTCTTGAATTTTTGGTTTTCGGGATTGTCACTTGGGGGTCCTTTCGGTCTTAACTTACACTCTCTTTTCTAGTGTCCTTCCTGTTTGCAGTAATGGCACACATTGGGCCCATGAGGTTGGTAGGTGCGGCCCAGTGGCCTAGGCACAAAGGGCCTCGGGCCACGGGGCAGATTGGTCCTGTAAGGGTTTGGTGGCTGAATTACCGCTGCCAACATGCGAATGTTGGACTGATCTTCCTTTTGTTTTTCTTTTCTCTTTTTTTCTTCCCTTCCATTAAAAGTTTTAGTAGCAATAGGTAAGATTTCTGCCATGGATTAACCTTCAACACCCTCAGTGTTATGTTGGAGCTTTTGTTTAATACCTTCACTAGCCTGACTCATGCAGACAAGTCTTAACACAGACAAAGCGTCAGGTGATTCAGGATCTATGTTCCCATACCGGCGCATGGCTTTACAGAGTCTTTCAAAGTAGTCTGAAGGGTGTTCTTCTGGACTCTGAACAGTAGCTGTCACTTTGGACCAGTTCATAGTCTTATCTCCTGCTTTCTTTAACCCTTCTGAGATGCTTTCCTTTAGCATTCGTATCACATTTTTTCCCCTTTCCTTGTTATTATTCCAATTTGGATCTTGCCTAGGCACGCCATGTGGCATGGGGTGGTATTGATGCGGCTGATTAGTTAAAAATTGGTCAGCGTGGCATAATACTTGGGTCTTCTCGTCTGAGGTTAAAAGGCTATCGAGAAGTTGCATGACATCTGACCAGGAGGGGTTATGAGTCATGAAAATGGTTCTGAAGCACCTTAGAACTACCTCGGGGCCATCTCTGAGCCTGGGGGTGTTTTCTTGCCAATTTAAAAGATCAGTGGTGGTGAACGGTGTGTGTGTCCAGTGACTGACAACTCCTCCACCCTCACCAGGCACAGGGTATTCTCTCAGAGGCAACTGAAGTTTAGTCGCAGCTGTGTGGGAACGGGTGTGACTGGCTATGGAAGTGGTGCTGGAATCTGGAGAGCGATTTCTTGATCTATCTCCAGATCCGGGACCCTGTAATTCTGAGAGAGGCGATCGGGATGACGTCTCTCCAGAATTTTCCGGTCCCTCGGCCGGCCCGGGGGTGCTGCTTCGGGGTTCAGGTATTATTGGAGGTGGAACTAACAGCAGGTTAGGGGGCCTAGGCATGGGTTTATAATCATCTTCTGAATATGAGGGTGGGGCGGAAGGTTTTGGACATTGAAGGGGAGCTAACAAGTTCGGGGAAGATATAGGGGTCGGGGTGACTGACAAGAGCTTTGACTGTTTGCTGGCAACATTGTCCCACAGATACCAATAGTCCATTTCACCGGGGCGAACGATCTCCAAGATTTTTCGCAAGGCAGTTAAGAGATTTGGGTCAAATGATCCATTCTCTGGCCATTGTCTTTTCAAATCTAACTGAGACGTATAAGACGTCCAGTCCGCCGAACAGAGTTCTGCCATATGAGACCTGGACAGTCCCGTCCGTCCCTCCAAATGTTTCCAATTTTTGATCATATAATCAAGGGGTGAATCCGGAATAACTTTTCCTTTTCCTTGGCCAGAACCCATGATTATATCCAAGTATAAGCAGTCTTATTTCCCTAAGTCCTACCTGCCTAGAAGCTGTTTCGTCCACGTACAACAACCGGTGTTCTTGGACCCCACTGGCTTTCTCCGTGAGGAGGGGCATCTTGAGTCCGAGACCCTAGTCGTTGGCCGTTATAACAGCACTTCTACCTCTTATCCGTGTCTTTCGACTTTCGGCCAGGCTGCCGCTCTAACAGCTTTTAAAGTGGCAGACGGATGCCCTTAAAGACTGCTCTCAGAGTCCTCTAGAGGAATAAAGGTGGGACTCGAACCCACAATCAAACAGAAGACCAGAGTCCTCTAAAAGACTAACCAGAAACCAAAACCCAGGAGCAACCGGGAACCAGAAATTAAACCAAAAACCAAAAACATACAGACCTGAGGTACTCACCAGCATCGTCCCTTTACCCGATTTAAGGATCCCGCCTTATTGGTTCCAAGGGGACTGTCCACCTCAGAGACTGACCCAAATAGGTGAACTCACCTGGTGCGCACTGGGGTGTCAGGGGGTGGAGATCTCCAAAGGCTCCAAGCTAGACGGGTCCCATCTGGGTCACCAAATTGTCATTGAAGAAAACTCCCTGGAGTCTGTTGTCTAGCCGCATAGAATCCAGACAACACGGGTAAAGGGTTAACTGCAGTTTATTTGCTAGAGCAAATGACCATAAGCCAGCAAAGAGGCAAAATGGCCCCCACTGAAAGGTGGGGCCGTCTTTTATACCTCTTCTAACAAAGAAAACTACAAGGCTATTGAACATGCAATACTTATGGTAATCATCTCCATACATGGTGCATTACAAATTTCAGTACTTTTCCAAAAGAAAAAAGTTAGTGTTATCTTACACATTCCAATCTGTTTTCCTGTACTCGGCTGTACCATCTTCCTCCTTCTGGGACCCCCTTATCTTATCTTGCTCCTAGCTGCAACTGGTACTCAGTACACAGACTTAATTTTTGCTTTTTCTAACAAAATGGTTAAGGCACTTGGCATAAGAAAATGGCTGGCTTAGCTATCATTCTGTCTTGTGGTCAGCAGCATTGCAAGGCCACAGGTCATGCCTTGTGTTTAGCTACAAAGCTAATACTTTTCAATAATCTAAATTATTGTTAACCTAACAGTATGCTACAGAAAACTATTTTATTTCAGGGTAAAAACAAACTTGCCCATCACAATACTCAGGCAGGAGCACCACAGCCAAAAGGGGTTTTGTTACTTTTATAAAGAAAAGTTCAGGACTCTGCAGAGTTGCTCATCACCGCTCATCACTTCCTCTTCCTGCTTCCAGATGCCTCTGGGATTTGTAGTTCAGCAACACAGCCTGCAACACCCTGCAGGGTTGCTCCCCTTCTGCTATATACTAACATTACATGTCCTAGGCACACAATACATTACATTATACAGTGCATACACTACAGTATGAGCTTGCATTACCTGGATAGATCACAGCTCTTCTCCACTGAAAGAAAGTGAAATCAGGGTGAGAACGTATCTGAGCAAATGCAGCTGTAAAGGATTCCTGGATGAGGAGCATCTGCCTCGAGCAAAAGCCAGGGATTACCAGAGTGATGCTGGACACAAATGGGGCAACATGTGGAAGGACTCGCTGGGACACTGTCCTTTCATGTCATTAAATCCATACAGACCTCATCCATTAAAGTCATGTCAAGTCTTTAAGCATAGGCGGAGGGAGAAAAATGTATTTGCAGGGGGCTGAGTGTGCATGCGTACCCTCACCCTACCCACCCCCAGAAAGTTTGCAGGTGAGGGGCCGGGGGACAGGAAGGGCTGCTGGGGTGGAGTGCATTCCTCCACTTGCTCCCCCGCGCCGCGCCCCTGGAGGAGCAGCTGGGATCTGACTGCCCCATGCTCCGGCCTGGCTGGGGCCCCGTTCACGGTGTCAAATATTGTTTCACAGCTAACTGCCATTATAAACTAGATGCAGGGTTTATCCTCAGCCATTCCTTCCAGGATTAAACAGTCCTTTTTTTTCCTTCCAAACTGATATATGAGATTTCCTCTTGCAGTGTTCCCTGGCTGGAAAGTGAAGGGATCGCATACAGGATGTTGGAGCAATTTCAAATCCAATCTAGTGGGAATAGAGTCCGCTCTTAAAGAAACAGCCACACTTCCAATAAAATGCAAGTAGAGGCACCTAGGAACATAGGCCTAGAAGGGCCTCAAAGGCCATCCAGTTTAGTCCACTCTTGTATTGAAAAGTTGCTCTTAACTCTTTTCACACTGACCTGAAACAGACCTCCTTCTTCTTGCTGCCTTCCTAGAGGTAGAAAGTGAGGATACCTGTAGCAAAATATGAGAGACAGTCCCTGAGAACATCTCCTTTAGATATTGCAATTGTACTTCATTGTGCTGGAGTACAGCTGGGAGGGACCGCCTGAGGTCATCTAGTCCGATCTCCTGCCTGAGTCAGGTTTGCCTCTATCCAGACAGCCCAGCCCAGCCTAGCCCAGCCCAGTTCTGTGCTCTCCTCTCAGGCAAGTGTCAGACTGACACAAATGCTTCAACAGGTCAAGGACACCCAGGGCTCTGCTCAACATAAGACTCATAAGAGCTTTTGTGCTGTAGGTCGCCACTGGCTGGAAAAGTTCTTGCTTGTCAAATCCCACCACAGATACAATGTCCATTACTGCCAATAAAGCCTCCTCTCCACTCACAGTGCTGGGCTGTCTATTCCTTAGTGTTTGTTGTGCCTTCACATTTTCTTGCTCTTTCTGTTTTCCTCACTATTCACTCTTCCCACACTGAGGTTGATAGCTAGCCCATGCATCCATTCTGCCTGCAGAGTGGGGATTTGGCGACAGATAGTAAGGGGCTCAGAGGCAGCACGCCCTCTGCGCTGCAGGGCCCTTACTATGCAGGGGCCAGGGGCATATTGCACCAATTTCACCCCACTCTGGGCAGCCTTGCCTAGGAACATAGGTCTGGAAGGGCCTCTAAGGCCATCCAGTTTAGTCCTCTGCATTTCAAGGCACCCCTTTCCCAAATATTTCCCAACAATAACCCACTGCAAATTTTCATATAGAACAAGTACAACAACCTGACTAAAGAGCAACCCCCCAGAAAATGTCACAGGTAAAAGAAGGGGACATGCAGGCACTGAGACTGCAAGGAGAGAGAAATTATTGAATATATGCTCAGAGGATCCAAGGAAGAGGAATATACCTCGTGCTGTCGCTGCCAGTCTGATATAAGTGAAAAATCTTGATCCCTAATTTGACAATTGGCTTGACATTGAGCAGAAGAGCGTAGTAGTCTTATGATGAACCTTTGAGGTGTCTGCATATGAGCATGAGGATCAGCCCATCCCACGCACTGCCCCCAGTTGTAGGTGTGGCCACTGTCCAAGCCAAATTAGGGCCAAAGCCAAGGAGCTGGATGACAGTTTTCCTTCCACTCTTCTACAGAAAAGTAGTTCTTAACTTTTTTCACGCTGACCTGAAACATACCTCCTTCTCCTACTTGCTGCCTTCATAGAAGTAGCAAGCGAGGATACCTGTAGCAAAGTTTGAATGGCAGTCCCTGAGGGCATCTCCTTTAGGATTTGGAGATAAGAGTCCTTTAAAGAAGCCATCACAGACTGGCTGTACTGGCAGCACTGGTGATTGTAGACTGTTTTGCACATCCTCCATTTGAGATGGAGGCAAGAGCAATCCTGAGAAGTCTGTTCTCCTTGCTGTTGGACAGGAGACTGGTTAAATACAAAGGACATTTCATTTCATTGTCAAACTGGAATAACTTCACCAAACAGCTGAGTCACTAGTAACCATTTGATTGATGAAGTTCATTTATGTATTATTGCAGGGTCCAAAGGTTGAAGCCCAGCTCAGCCCAGCCCAGGTCTTCTGTGCTCTCCTCTCTGACAAGTGTCAGACTGACATATAGAAATGTTTACATGTTTAAACAAATGCTTCAGCAGGTCAAGGACACCCAGGGCTGTGCTGAACATAAGACGCATAAGAGCTTTTGTGCTGTAGTTCACCACCGGCTGGAAAAGTTCTTACTTGCAAAATCCCACCACAGATACAGTGTCCATTACTGCCAATAAAGCCTCCTCTCTGCTCACAGTGCTGGCCTGTCCATACCTTAGCGTTCCTTGTCCCTTCACATTTTCTTGCTCTTTCTGCTTTTCCTTGCTGTTCACCCTTCCCATTTGGAGGGTGGTAGCTAGGTCATGCATTTATTCTGGCTGCAGAGATGGGATTTGGTGACACATAGGAAAGGGCTCAGAGAGTCTGAGCAATGACCAGTTGGGATGAAAGAAAGATGAGCAAGATTGTTAACACAATGGAAGCTGCTATAAAAGAGGCCATTTTTATGCTCTCAGCTTTAATTGGAAAGGAGGTGTCTCCCATTTACCCAATGTGTGATTAAATACATTATTGGAGAGGTACCCCATAAATGTGTAATTCTGCTGCAAGTGAGCATCACCTAGCACTTCTGTTGGTTGACTGCTTGGTTCAAGTAGGGAAGGTGATTTTCTCTAGGAATAGTACATCAACACTAAACTGTGTAATGTAGCTTTTAAAATTATGACTTGCTCTTCAAACATCCAGGAAAATTCAAAGAAAGTTCTATCAAAATTCCATAATCCTCAGTAATTTCTACTTCTAATTTTGAGTCTTTTTCTAGGGCTGCCCATAGCAAGCTTCTCAATGGAAAAAATTGGCCTTGTTGATGCAGAGCAGGTTTCCCTCCCAGCCCCATTGAGTTGGAGTCTCTTCATCTCTGGCTGTTGTCACTGAAGTGTTTCACTTACAGTTGGTTGACAACATGGAAGTTTTTTTCTTTCCCCACAAAAATTGTCTTTCTTAGAAGAAACTTTGAAAGTCCAAGTGCTTTGACCATCTTTCATCTAAAAGTATATGAGGGAGAATTATTTCTGCAGAGTTCAGGGACAGCCAGAAAAGCACGTGCCCTTTTCCCCTCCTCGAATAGGCTCTAGTCCCTTTCCTTGACCAGAAGAGGCCTCAAGCTGCCCAAAGTCACTCTCCACTGGACAAACTTCAGGTGAAGAATCACTGCCCTATTGCCAGGAAGCAGCTTCCTCGTGGGCTTTCCTTCAAACACACATGACAGTGGCATTAGGAGCCGCTGTAAGGACTGCAGGCAGGATACTAGCTGCACATTTTCCTGTTTTTTCTACATATGAATACTAGGATTTTAATTATCAGCAAGTGCAAGATCCCATGATTATGCCCTGCTGACTTTCTTTTTGACAGCCCTTCTACCTGACCTAAGGAAAAAGTCCTTCCTGATCCTGAATGTGCTGATCTTGAGAACAAGACCCTCCAGTCAGGAACAGGGATATGGTCAGTGAGGAGCCGTACTCTTTGAGCTTACCTGCTTCTGCTAACAAATTCTCATCAAGGGACCAAATATCAAAACAGAGTTGGGGAAAACACAAACCAAGAAGAAACAAATTTTGCATTGAGCAAAAATAGCTTTATATTCTGTAATTGTGAGGACATCCAATCACTGGGGAAAGATTAAACAATAACAAGGAAAAAAGGGGAAAGAACAAAAGTTTATCTAAATCAATAGTGTAAGTCCTTGCAATGTCTCCACTTGAAATTAGCTAAGGCTTTAAGTAAAGCAACAGGGCAATGGAGGTCATTTCCAGTTTCCGTGGCATTTACAAATCCCAAAGTTTCCTAGTTTGGGGTCATTTCTCTCCAGTACCTAAGATCCCACCTTCCATTGGTTCCCATCTAGCAGTTTCTGATTCTACAGTCCATAAAGGATCTGACAGATAGGCGAAGAGATCTGACAGATAGGCTTACTGCTTCAAACACTTCCTGCTCTCTGTAGTGCGACAGTCCAACAACCCAACCCTGCCCCTCCAGGGACATAGAGATTACACTGAATTATCTGAGGATGAAGTGGGTATTTAAAGGTCCTCTCTGCCAAACTTTTCTTGTATCTCAATGGCAGAGTCGGAGTTGGGGTTCCTCAGTAATATGCTCCAGCCAGAACCAAGGGTAGAGTCTCTCCCCAGCAAATGAGGCTTGTGAAAAGGTATACATCAGGGTATCTGTATCACCATTGACAAACGCTACCCATGCCTCATCACAGTCTAGGACGACCCAGATCCTCTTGGGGACCTGGCCCAAGGGGACCCACTTCGAGGTGGTCATAGCCCGGCACTTACGCAAGTACTGCTCCACAGCCCAGATCCCATCGTCAGCATCACGGCTACTCCCTCCCTTCCTCTTCACCGATTCTCTAGAGACCCCGAGAGCCCACAGATCTCCCACGTCCCCCACCTCCACCTCCCAGCAATGCCTCCCTGAAGTGAATCCCTCAGAGCCCAGCACACAGGGAAGTGTAATAAATCTCTTAGGGTTGTCAGGCCAATTCTGTGAACCGGATCCTCTTCCTATGAGTTTCCCATCCTCAGACAAGATGATGTAGCGATGAGCCGTGTCTGGATCCAGAATCACTTTCTCTGCACAGGAGAAGAGAGAATCAGGGCATTGGGGCAGAGCTCAGTCCTGGGGGAGAGTTTGATCATGACAGTGACAGAACCAGCCCCAATGTGAGGGTGAATTAGAGAGTTTCCTGCCCTCCAGACTTACACAGCCCTGAATGGAAGGAGTTTTGGGGCCTTAGCATAGGGCAAGGCAAGTTGCAGACATGGGTTAGTGATAGACAGAAACGCTTGGCTGGGTCCAGGCTGGGACTCAGTATTGTTTCCCTCCTGCCCCTGTCTGTCACAGGAGGTGGGGATTAGAGGCCCTGGTGGCACAGGGAGTCCCAGCAGTATATTATGAGGCAATCATGCACACAGCTCACTGTCCCTTACAGTTTCTAGTCCTCATTTTAAAATCTCACCCTGCTCCACTTGCCCCAGCCCAGGACTCGGTCTCCCTCAGAGACATCCCCAGTTGTGCAGGCCATGGCAGAGACAACCTAGAGCACCAGGACGCAAGATATGTTTGCTTTTAGATTTTATACTACTCATGAATGGGTCCTTTTTCTCAAGTGCTGAGTGGCTAACAGAAAGGAAGAGTCTCCCCTTATGGTGAAGAGGAATGAGAAAAATATATACCCAAATGGCAGGGGAGGAGTGTGTGTGTGCATGTGGTGAAGAGGAATAGTGTATGGGTGTGGTGTGGTGTGTGTGTGGGGATTAGGGATAAAGGTTAAGGATTGACCAAATGAAGAAGTCAATTGTAGTAAAAACAGAGAGGAGATATTGATGCCTCAAGTCAATGACATAGGAGAAAGATCATGGTTATGGTGGTTGAATGGAGGAGCAGAGACTTTCCCAAATCTGCTCCCAGCAGGTAGTGTTGATGACTGTGGGTAGAAGATTTCAGAGCCCTGAATGATGACAGGAGGGCAGGGAGTTGGCTCCAAAAAGAGGAAGATTAGACAAAATTGGCCCTGTATATATGAGTATGAACATGGGAACACACTTAACTGTGGTCTCCACTGACCCACCCTCACTACTCCAGCGCCTTCCAGTTCCTCCATCTGCCCACTCTATTTTCTCCAGGCCAGGCCTTTCAGCTGGTGATCTGTATTTTGTTCAGTTGTTGTTCTTTCAAACTTTTAAAGCTTTGATTTCTCTGCAGCCATGGTTCCTGTGCAGCCATGGTAAAACCAGAAATTTTAACTTACCATTGAAAGTTGTCAAAAATATTCTCTAAGAGTTTTTTTCTATAGGTTTAAAAAAATATAAGCTTCGTCTGAGTCAGTTCCTTTTGTACCCACTAAGATAAAAGTAGGGCACTCATGTTAATGACAATTGGAGGGGAAAAGGAAGAAACTGGCAACCACAGGTGCCAATTCAAGCATTTGAAAACTATAACTGAGCAACCTAGTCCTTCACTAGGCTCTTTCCCACCCCTCTGGTACTTCCCCTTCCCAGGTTCTCCACTTTTACCACCACTTTGAGAATCGTATGGACCCCAGTGGGATGGGGACAGTGAGAGACCCCAAAATTCTCAGTCTGGCACAAACGGTTTTGACTCCTTATAGCTTGGTAAAAATATTCTCATGTCCCAAACTGTTAGTTAGTCCTAGAGTATCACTGTAAAAAGAAGACATTGATCCATGATGATCTTTCAGTACCTGGATGGCTCATGATTCTTCTCCACTCTGAAACCAAATGGAAATAGGAATGAAAACTCCTCCTAGCAAAGGTTGCAGCAAAAGGACTTTTGCATGAAGACTGAAGTAATGCTGGACAGCAATGTGAAAACTCTTAAAGACCAAACCAAGCCATTGTCCCTTTCTATCACTGCTTCTATCCAGACACCATATATCAAAGTGGTGCTAAGCCACAAGGTCCTGTTTGACCTCCCACCAAGTTTCAGTGACCAAGCAGCATTTTACCTCATCCTCCTGGATGAGAAACTGCCTGAGGAATTCCCTCTTCGGTCACCTCCCAGTTGCATTGATCTAATCCACTATATCTGAGCTGACAATGAACTCTCTTGAGTGGTACACAATGCCATTGCCACTCTCTCTTCATTGCTCAGGCTATTATGAGCACGTAGGTCCCTATTCCAAATCACAGTTGGCTTCCAAGGCAGTTTAGGATTTAGGCCTTAATCAAACACCAACTAAATTAAGGGCCATATTTCTGTTGTGAGGGACCTCAACAGCTGGTGAGCACCAATCCCAGGAACAAATTCATGATAGCTGTGGGCAGAGGCAATGTGGCTGAGGTGATCTTGCTCTACAACAAAGTTTAGAAATGAACTTAGAGCCTTGGTCATCCCTAGAAAGGTCTATAAAACCTTGCTGCCCAGAAAGTCTTTTCAGTAGAGCAGGACCTGAACTCAGAGTGCTGACGCCTCCTCCTCAAAAGAAACAAGGAACAACACTGTGTCTTATTCCAGGGGAGGTTTTACCCAAAGAAGAGACAGAACTAGGTACTCTGTGAAGTCCATAAGTGTCATCACTATTTAGCATTTACGTATAAGGAGCAGACAGTCAGCCAAGGGGCAGCAGAATAACAGCGGGAGATGGAAAGATTTGAGAACATGGAAATATTGCATTGGGGAAAGAGAAAAACTCACCAAGTTTCTGTTGAAGGTCACCTAAATATGACACAGTCAGAAAGAAAAACACAGATTGAGTCTCTCAGTGGGTGGAATTAACAGCAGTCCTCTCAAGAGAAAAGCTATCCAAAGACTACAAAGTCGGGTCTACAAAGACCAGGTATCCCAGCTAGAAACAGTGAGCTATGAGGTCCTGGGGCAGGATTCCTTTTCAAGAATATGGGCTGGCTTCAGAGCAGCATAAAGTTCCTCATGACCCCAGGTCCATGTGTGCTGGGCCGGAGGTCACTTGGTCATCACACTGACCCTAATATGAACATTGACACCCTGCACATCCCCTATATGAAAACCTGCACAGTCTAGATCCTGATGACTGCACTCCTATGCTTCTGATACACTGATACTTCTCATAGGACCACAGGAAAGCATAACCATCATTTTATTTCACTGGTCAAAGGTTTTCCCTTTCACGTGGGTAGAGATGCTGCAGCATGTGCTAGCGACAAGGGTAGCAACAAGGCTCTGAAAGGTTTGTATTATGCACATGGTAAAGCTGGTTTCACCATTTCTTAATGGGTATTATTTCCCATATAAGATAGATTAAAGTATTAAAAGAAAGCTCCCTTACTTAATAGAGCATAACCACCCTTAGAAAACTTACGCTTTATCTTGAGGAGATGTACAGTCAAGAGAATGAAGCCGAATAAAACCACTAGCATCACACACAGTGCCACCATCCAGGGATTCACCTTTGGGAAAAAGGGATCTAAAAACCAAAATGCTTAGGACTTCCATTAGTGTGCAACTGGTGACAAAAATCAAGTGTATTAATTTCACAGAAACAAATAGCTGTCCTCCAACTATTTTCCAAATGGTTTTACCTGAGGGCAGAATGAGAGCAGAATCTCTTCAGCTCTCCTCAAAAACCAGAAACTGATCCCAAACATATCTCTGATCACGTCTGCACATTCATGAATGCGCTGAAATTACTGCGCATTACATTTAGTATCTGTGGGTGCCTAATCACAAATGTGGAGGCTTCTTCAATGTGCTGGGATCCCGTGTGTTGAAGCAGACTCGATTAATTGAGTCTGCTGGAGCCTGGTGATTGCCACACTCCAGCAGCCTCCTGCGTCGTGTGTATCAGCGTCCCTGCACTTAAAAATGTTGGTGGGGGCACTTGAATTAAATCAACTAAGCGTTAGTTCAAGCACCCCTACCACTGTTTTTAAGTATGAGGGTGCTGACACAAGAGACTTGGTGGCACTTTGTAGCACCGCCCCCCAATTACCCCTGGAGCACATGTAAAAGTGCCCTGAAATACCAGGTACTAACTCCATGTGTAGTAACCAGTGCTAGTGCACAGTAGTGCCAACACACAGTCTTTTAGTGATGCTAATGTGCAGTAGACTAATTTGTCTGCACATAAGTGTGGGTTTTACCAGGATGTGTTATGTGCAGTAGAATTAATCTACTGCGCATTCATCATCTCATGTAGACATGCCTCCTTACAGTGTTAATAAGAATTTATCAGTGAAACAACAGGATTTGTCTGATGAAGTGCTTTTTGAAGAACAAAATAATTAAAATTATCAGACTATGTGACTGAAATGATTTCAGAGTTACACTAGCAATCAATTTGTTCATTATTATTCAAAAAAGCCAGACTATAATCAAGGTAATCAAATTAGTCCAAATATGGATTAGCCACCCATCTTCCCCCTATAACTGCTGTTAATACTTCACTTGCTTCTGAAGGGGGTGATTTGGGGCTGTGGATGGCAACCAACCTGATATAAAAACTGCCGATTCCTTCACTTGATTGAGTAAGTTATTTCTGATCCAACAGGACAAGTTCCGGTGCGAATGTTCGTATATAATGATAGAGATTTCTATTTCAAACAGGCCGTCCTCCCTCTTGGATCTGGTTCCAGAAAGTGCTGTCAAATTCTGTCCACTTTGGTCTCTCCACAGCACTCTGGGCTCAGGGAACCACCCTGCTGATCGACAAACCATTCGTATCCCTCCATCCTGGTAATTCTCAAAAGTAATTTGAGGAGCAGAGCCTACGCCTAGAGGAAAATTAGGGGCTTTTCTGTAAAAGTTATGATTTAATTTTGTAAATTGTAAGGCATGGGGTTGAGAGTCTTTGCACTCAAGAGGATCGACTACTGTCAATCGTGAAGCTATGCAACGAAGAACATTGGTATTTCAGTATCTAACTGCTATTCCCCTTGTCGCCTCATGGGGCTCTTATAGATGTGCAGGGAGCTGGCTCTGATGAGCTGGAAATCCAGTGTGACTCAATTAATCAACACTGCAGGTGCACGGACATTAACGCACTTCATCGGACTCTAGTGTCACATGAATCGGCATCCCGCACCCTGAGAAATGGCGGTGAGGTGTTTTGAAAGAAAGCCCATTTGATGAAATTTAGTTCAAAGCACCCTGCTGCCATTTTTCAGCTTGGGGGGCACTGATACATGTGACACATGGGCGCTTTTAATTAGCGCAGCTTGCTAATTGAAGTGCCCTCCCCCACACACACACCTCATGGAGCACATGTAAAAATGCCCATGGAGCCTAGAGCCCAAGCTAGGTGCTTCAGCTCCCTACCCACAGGATAGGCAGAGTCAGGCACCTAGGAACATTATCCATAAATGCTACTTGCTAAATGGTCAACTTGGTTTTGGGCCTGATCTGGAAAGTTGCCTAGATTGGGCTCTGAATGTAAAACGAGCAGAAGAATGTCTCATTTTGAGAGTCTGCATCACTTAGACAGTTCTTATTATGTCTAGCAGCAAAATCCTAGAGTCAAATCCCATGTCACTATACATGGCCAAAAGACTTTCTAGACTTGTAAGAGCCATTTCTGGTACTTGTGCTTCATTTGAAGAGTTAGCAGTGGTGTGGTGTGGATGCAGAAACATCCACATAGCAACTCCACATGCTCAGTAGTCTGCATTCTGGCCAAGCCGCTACATGGCAATGAGTGTGCATACTATGTGTATTAATAACTCACAAAATTATAGCCCCCCAAAATTCTCTGGCTGGCAGATTTTGACAGAAAAGAAGGAGGCTTATCCTGTGTTTAGGACCCAGTAGTTGAGATGTCAGGTCACTTGCCTGGAAAGAAAGAGACATGGGTCCCAGGACTGCCTCTCCTCTGCCTCTCCTATGCTAGAGGTGACCAAAGCCAGCTGTCTCCTTCCGCAACAGGTGCCCATGGCCACGTGCATCCTTCTTTTATTGGCCCCAGGTGCAGGAAGGCTGCTGAATGACCAGTACCTCATGGGCAACATTGTCTTTCTACTGGTCATCTAAGTGGCCACTTTTTAGTTGTCATATTATGAAAGAAATATCTGTAGGTCATACAAAAATGGCACAGATACAGGCACTGACCTGCTACCCTCAGTTCCAGTATGGCTTCTGCATAAGAAATCCCGTCTGTAACAGAGCAGTGATATGGCCCCTCATCCGACGGTCTAGTATTGAAACATGTCTGTCCGTGAGGCCATCTTTCAGCAGCTCTGTCCTTCCGTGATATTCTGGCATCTGCTGTCCGTACTGATCTTTTCCATTGGGGTAGAGGTGCACAAAAGTCTGAGGCTCATATTGAAACCACCTCACTTCCATGTTCTCCGCACTCGTGTTGAGGGACAAGTGACAAGGCAACACGGTTTCCTGCCCCACAATGGCAGTAACTGGCTGATCAGGTCCAATGACCTTAAATTGGGCTGTGAAATGTATGAAGCAATAACTCAAAGAGAGAAGGAAAAGGAGATTTTTCCACATGAATCACCAGGAGGCAGATACCCACCTTGGAGGAAATCAGCCAGAACTGGTAAAAGTATAAGCACCTGAAACAGTTTTACCACGGAAAGCATCATGGTGCAGACACAAGTGTCTGCACAAGATTTCAAGTGTAATGGGCTTTTCTGCTGCAGTGCATCTGTGCAGCACCTGTGGCACCTCTCTTCACAGCCAAGAGCAGCTGCAGGAGGCTGCACAGACTCGTGGTAGTAAGCAAGCATCTGCTGGGGAGGGTGCTGGCTCTCAGTGAGTGCATAGCTCCCCATGGGTACGCAGCAACAGCGCAAAACCCAGGGAGACCCTAGCAGCTGAACAAGTGTCAGGCTCTCTCCCCCATTCACAGAGTACTGAGAGAGTTCAAAGGCATTACGTCTGCTCCCCTCCCCCGCCAGCACAGGTAAACTTAACGACAGCTGTAGCTGACACCTGCACCCTTAGCTAACGTTACCTGGAGCTATTCAGTGCCTGCACCTGGCAGTTTGTGTGCAATACTGAATGCATTTTTTCATTTAAAAGTGTCAGTGTTTTTCTTTGGAAATTTTCTGAAACATTTGCTCCATAAAAATTATGATTATTTTGAATTGTCTGATTACTTTGCAATGAGAACACATTGATATATTGGGAAATGTTTTTCTCAAGAGCTTGCTTTTGTTGACCACTGTGCTTCCAGGTGTGCAGTGGGGTGATGGCGACGTGTGTTCAATAGAATGGTGTTAAGGACCATATCCGTACCAACATAGAAAAAGAAATATAGTTGGGTGGAAGAACAAGTAGTATACCTCTGAGGAGCTTGGTGGAAAAAAAACATTTTCTATATGCCTAGAGAGGTTTGCATGCGTGTGTGCCAGTTTCTGTTCCGTTTTCACAAATTCCTTAATATGATACTAACTCTATATCAAATAACTAAATGATTCCTAGAGGAAGCAAAGGGACATGAATTGATGAGGGGATTCATCCTACCAGATGTTGGCTTGCAGATATGAAAAGTCATGAAGAAAATGATCGCATGAGGAAGAGACATGCTCACACTGAAGCATTGAAATGAGGAGGCCTTCTTCTTCATAGTGAGTCAAATACAGAAGTAAAAGGAGCATGAGATAGAGTATAAACCTGGTGGGTAAAGCAGAGAAAAAGATAATGATCAGTCCCAGTACAGTGAATATAGCTTATTCTGGTTACGTGTACTCAAGATGAAGAAGATGATTTCTTGTAGGTGACACTTTGCATCCCATGTGTCCAGGTTGGGGCTCCATGTTCATCCTGGATCTATATTATCCTAGGAAGTGATATAAACAATTGCAAATGGTGCTAGGTTTCAGCTAAAGGGTGTTTGAATTGAATCTCCAGCTTTTCCACTTTCCTGAGTCCTTCTAAGTTTTTTTTTTTTCATTTAACAATCCTGCTCTTACAAGTATTTTTTATACACAAGGAGTAATAACTGCCATGAGAGAGAGAGCTGTCACAGAGCTTGAGTGGTCACTTGTAACAGCTCCTAAAGCAGGATGGCTGACAAGAAGTGCAGACACACAAATGGAAAAGCTTTGGGAAGAGAGAACTCGATGTCGGGCAGCAGAATTATTTCTTGGCCTCTCCTCCAGCTTCCACTGCCTGTCTCTGCCCCGGCATGGCCCACAGGGCCAGGGGATCCCACAGCCATTGCATTGAGTGGGTCCTGGGATGCTGGCATGCCACAGTGGGTGAGGACCAAGCAGCACAGCGTTGGGGCATTGGCATGGTGTGGCAAGGGGTAGCCCATGTGTTGTGGTGCAGCATGTGGCCCAGGGACTGTGTATCCTGCACCCCCAGCCATTCAGAAGTTGGACAGCCCTAATGTAGACATCTAAAAACTGACAAAGTATAACTTAGGTGTCTAAACCTTGTGGAGACTTGCTGACCAACCATGGACTACAAACTCCAGAGACACCTGGAAGCAGGAAGTGAAGTGAGAAGAAACCCTGCAGAGCCCTGCTGCTGGACTTCACATGTCATAAAACCTTGGGGGCTGCAGGAAGAGGTCGGGGATCTCTCTGAGCCCGGGCTGGCGACGTGCCAGAACTGCTGGAGCTGATGGTGCTGCCCTGAGCTGAACCGAAAGGGAGAGAAGCCCCTGCACAGCACAGATGAACCCCAGACCGAGTGCACAGGATCCCCGACCTGCAGCCTTGCGCAGAGCAACTCTGGACTAAATGCTGGTTCTTGGGGACATCCCCAGAGGTGGGCATGGGACTCTATGTGCTGAATGTATGTACCCCAGCGGTACTGACCACTACCTGTTTACTTGCCCCTTAAGTGTATGTTGTTATACTGTGGATGCCTATAGACCTGTATTTGTCTGTTGCCGTTGGCCTGTTGGCTGGTGACCCTAACCCCTAGGACACTTGATATAAAGTACATCCCTCACTGGATGTAGTGACGGTGCCTGACATGGCGGGGGGTTGTGACACTTCTCCCTTCTCCCACCAGACTGGGGGGTTCCTCCTCTTAAAAACATTCCTGCTCTAGGAGGCCACAGCTAGAAGGATTGGAAACTCAGGTAGAGGAACAGCAGGTACAATTTCTCAAGTCCCAGGTGCCCAACAGAAAGGAGGAGCCTTGCTCTATTCTGAAAGGGGAGAGAAAAAACGGTATACACAAATGGCAAGTAGCTATAAGGCAGTAGATTGTGTGCATGGTTTAGAAGATGCAAAAAGTGACCGACTTCCTCCTTCTGCTCCTAAGGAGAAAAGACAACTGTGGGTTAATAAGGATAATAAACTGGTGGTGCCATTTCCTTAAGTGGCTGTTTTTAGTTACTTAAGTGCCAAAAATGCCACTTACGTGGAGATAACAGTTGTGTTGGGGATTCGGTCTCAGAGTCTTAGATGTCTATGCAGGTTTTGTTACTGAATGTGTAGATGACCGTGTAGCACATAAGTCCCCAAAACAAAATCGTGGATGTAACTGATTCTCCCATTTTTAGCTCTTGTACCTAAGTGGTTAGACCACTGGCATGGGAAGCTGGAGGTCTGGTTTCTAAAATATTAGTGTCCCCCCCAAAATAGGTTGACTTCACCGTTAAGTGCTTTAAATTGGAGCCAGGCTTGTTGTATCTTGGAGGGGGGGGTTTCTCTTTTACAAGGGAATGTTCACCCGACCTAATTCTTTTGTAAATCTAGGATTCAAGAAAAGTTTACTTGTTAGTATATGTCTTTGCCGCTTCTCTCCATCTGATCCTCGGCTCCTCAGTGTCAAACCGACTCTATTAGACCTTCCTTTTTTCCTTTTGTTATTCTGCCCCTTCCAGATAGGCAGTGTCTCTCGTCCCTTTCTACGAGATGACAGCCGCCTCCTCCCTGCAACTGATGGCAGACTCCTCTCTGCTCCCCGTTTTCCTATCCGTTCCTTTCTTCTCCCTCTCTGCCATGCCTTCACTCCTCTTGTCATCCAGGTATCTCTTTCCCACTCCCCACTTCTGATGATGTACCAGCTCCATGCAGCAGCTGCTCCAGAAACGCGGCTTCCTCTTTTCCCCTCCCAGCTCCTACCAGCTCTCTAGCATCATGACATCTGGTTTTCAGGATCTCGTACAGAGAAGCTTTGAACGTATCTTTTTGTCTCATTTTGCAGCACCATGGTCTAACCAGCATAGGTCAGGAATTCCCCAGACTTGTTTCTGGCACTCCTTGTGAATCTTATCCACTGCCCCTGGCATTTACTAGTGACTGGAAAAACGGATAGAGGCCAATTCAGAGACTCAGAACTTTCCTTGCCACGTGGATTTCATTAATTAAGAATGAACTTCATTTGCCATCATGAACCCCATTCATCTAGCCAGTTTTTTGTTGTTTTTTTTTTCTCTCCAAAGCTCTCTATAGCTGTGTTCAAAGAATCCATTGAGATTAGGTAGACATAACGCTCCTTTATAAAAATGGGGCTACTTGACCACATTCAGATCATGATCTTCCAGATATTTTGTGCATCTCTCATGAATTATCTTTTATGCCAGTCTACCCCATGAAGGTGTAAAACCCACAGCTATATATGTTATTTCCTTGATCTCCCTTAGTTCCCACTTCAGATATAGATGCACTGTTTCCCATTCAACACAGCCAACCCTGACCACTTCCAACTGAAGCTTTTCCATAACACTTGGGTGATGCCACTTGGGCCTGTTGCCTTTTTATTTTATGAAGCCATCCAATGTCACTGGCATCTCTTCTCTGGGTAGCTCAGCCTCTGCTAGTGCTTGATACAGAAAATCAGTCAGCTTCTTATCACCATCTATATCTTCTCCGTCCCTTGCTCTCACCCTCAGCCCCTTGCACGAGTTTCTCCACTGGTGTCTGGGTGAAACGCGCCCCTCACAGAAGTGTCATGGCTCTTAGATTCTGAACTCTGAAATCTGCCCCCATCTTCTGTCATATCTGGTGCACTCCTGTCTTCTCCTTCTGCCCAGTCTTCTCCAAGGAATGTCACAGCACACGCTCACAGCTAAACCCTGTTTCATTTTCCGTGATTCATTAGCGCCGGTACAGCAGATCTACAGTTGTTGGCACTTAGGAACAATTTCAGATTCTTCTTCACCTTGCAGCAAAACAGAATCACTGCCTATCTGTCTGCTAGGGGCAGAGGTGAAGGAGGAGGAGAAGAGTAGCTTTTACCTGCATTATTCTGTTGCAGCCAAATTTAGGGCCTGGGGCTATGTATAAGGATGAAGACACTATGGTACCACAGCACAAATGGACAGTGGGTCACCAAGTGACCTGGGAGTGACCCTACGTCATGAAAGACGATGTAAGACCCCTAAAAGAGGTGTCGTGTGAAGATTTTGGGGCCGAGTGGAGAGCTGCCTAGGTAACGTGTGTACACAGCCTATAAAGGGGGTGTGCGGGCGGAGCTTGGTGTGTGCCGGGGCTGTGTGTGGTTTTGTATGGGACCGAGGGCGCGTGTCTGAGGGTGGATGTGTGGCTGTGAGGTTTTGGGTCTGTGTGTCTGAGGACACGTGTGTGTCGTGTGGCCAAGGAAGTGAGATTGATTGAGGCCCGTGTGGGAGATTGTCTGGGGTGTGAGAGCATAAGGAGAGATGGACTGAAGGAGAAGAGGGGCGCTCCGCAGAGGCTGCACTGTTTACACTTGAGAGACTTGAAGGTCTCCTCGCAGTTGCTCCCCTCCGGATCCGCTTCTACACCAAGGTAAATAGTGTCGGCTCCCCAGACTTTTCCTTCCTGGGTGTGTGTATCTTTGACACTGAGCGGCCCTTTTACTTTATTAATAAGTCTCGCCTCCGTCCCTCCCCTCCTTCTTCTGTCCTTTTATCCGTTAAGTACCCTTGTTAGAAAGGCACCGAGGGGGAGGTAAGCCACCACCGACCTGTACTGGAGGATGGACGTCTGGTGACGGATCAGACGGCGGCAGAGATAAATAAAATTACTCTTGGCCCTCTGTAATATATTCCACTCCTTCCTCCCTGTTTTAGTTAATTGATTAATGTTTGTTGATTAGTTGTGGTTAGTATAAATTGTTAAATGCTATTAGTTGCTCTTGTTATTAATAAACCATGTTATTCATTTTAGTGCTAATTGAGTGTGTGTGGTAGTTAACCCCACTTCATCTAATTGCCTGGTATATTGGGTAGTGATAGATATACCCTGGTTTACCAACTAATTGTCTCAGGGCCAAGGACCACCCGCTTTGTGTGAGCAGACAGTATAAGGTACAGCCCATTGAGCAACCTAATTTAATTAGGCGCTTGATTAAGTCCCTGCGTAACAGTCAATAGATTGGTGTTTAGCTCATTTACTCAAGAAGTGGGAGACCTGAGTTGTAGGCTCCATGTCTCCTAAAGGTAGGGTTGAACCGCAGACCCTTAATCCCAGAAAAATACTCTAACCGTCAGGTCACAACTTAGCAATGAACTAGATCCCACAGTGCTGAAGCTCCCCTCACTAGGCAACAAGGAAGCGGGTATATGTGGGGCCAGAAGAAAGAGTGCGAGTCAGATGGTTTGTGGCTTAGACAGACACTCCCTAGCGGGGAAGGAGATCTCACCCTTGCTTCCCAGTGTGACAGAAACTTTTCCCATGTTATCTCATCAATATTAAACACACACACAGAGACGACCATAGGAGGGTAGGGGGCCCGCAGCAAATGTAGGGTGGCCATCATAGAGGACATTCTGGTTTTCTGTTACTCTGTCCTCTATTGATACAAAACCCAACACCTTTATGCCCCCTATTTTTCTCTTGTAGAGAAAAAAAAGAGGACGTAAAGGCATCCCATTTATTGTGTCAGTGTAAATGGGAAATCTCGTGTTGTCTACAAATGCCCTCCGGTGCCCATTCAGCAAATATGTCTTGTCCTATACATCAATACTTTAAAATGTTCCGGATCCTCATGGAGTTCATAACTAGTAAAATGTGGAGTTTGATTCATTCTGGAAATACAATTTATTCTACCACTTTCAGAGATACATGTCACATGATTTAGCTTGACAGTCAGAGCTTGAGAACTGCAGTTAGAAGAGATGAAAAGAGGAAAATAAGTATGTGACACTAGAGTGAGAAACGATTAGTTCCTTCCATTTTTCCAAATAAAGTAAGTTCTTCTGTTACAAATCTACTAACTTCAATGCAAGAAGGATAGTTTTTTGGTTGTTTGTTCTGACCAACCAGTCTGTAACAAAATGGAATTTGAATGCAATTCATTTTGAAAATGCACATAATGCAATCTTTGGGTAAAGACTGAAACAAACTATCATAGGATCATCTAATCTTTGTATTATTAAATTAACTGTCAAAAACGGTGTCTGTCAGAGGGTAAATAAAACACTACAATCAGGTAAACTTTTGTGAAGCAGCTGAAATTCACCTACCTGACTGATCCTGCTTACAAATTTGTCCTGTGTCCAATCCTCGACGAGCCAACTCCCATTACTAAAATGGACAAAAATATTAATACAAAATGTAAATATTAAGTTTCACAACTAATTGCAGTTATAAACTAGCTGCAGGGTTTACTGGAAACATTCTTTCCAGTATGAAACAATCCTTTTTTTCTTCCAAACGGATATATGCGATTTCCTCTTAGAGTGCTCCCTGGATGGAAAGTGAAGGGATCGGCATACAGGAAGTTATAGGAATTCCATATCCAATCACGTGAGAATAGAGTCTGCTCTTAAAGAAGCAGCCCCATTTCCAATAGACTGGAAGTAGGAGCCCTTAGGAACAGAGGTCTGGAAGGGCCTCTAAGACCATCCAGTTTAGTCCTCTGCATTTCCAAGCACCCCTTTCTCCAAAGTTTCCTAACAATCACCCATTGCAAACTTTCAGATAGAACAAGTACAAGAACCAGACCAAAGTTGAACACCACAGAAAATGGCACAGGTAAAAGAAGGGGACATGAGGGCACTGATACTGCAAGGAGAGAGAAGTTATTGAATATATGCACAGAGGATCCAAGGAAGAGAAACATACCTCCTGATGTCCTTGCCACTCTAATGTAAGGGAAAAATCCTGATCCGTAATTTGACATGTGGCTTGACATAGAGCAGAAGAGCAGAGCAGCATTATGATGACCCTTTGAGGTGTCTACCTACGAGCATCAGGATCAGCCCATCCCAGGCACAGCCCCGCAGGTGCAGTTGGAGGAGTGGCCACTGTCCACAGCAAATTAGAGCCAGAGCCCAGGAGCTGGATGACAGCTTTTCCTTCCACTCTTCTACTGAAAATTAGTTCTTCACCCTTTTCACACTGACCTGAAACAGACTTCCTTCTTCTTGCTGCCTTTGTAGAGGTAGAAAGTGAGGATCCCTGTAGCAAAGTATGAGTGACAGTCCCTGAGGGCTTTTCCATTAGATGTTGCAATTGCACTCTCCTGTGCTGGAGTACAGCTGGAAGAGACCTCCAGAGGTCATCTAGTCCAGCTTCTTGCCTGAGGCAGGTTTGCCCCTATCCAAAGTGTCCTAGAGAAACCATAATCTATGGGGTCACTTAGATCTAAGGGGTCAACCATAATCTATGGGGTCAGGGACAACCTAGTTACAGAATTTTTGGAGGGGCTGGACATATTTAAATCAGTAGGTCCAGATGCTCTTCACCTAAGGGTGCTGAGGGAATTGGCAGGGGTCATAGCAGGGCCCCTGGCATGGATCTATGAGCGCTTGTGGGGCACTGGCCAGGTACCAGAGGATTGGAAAAGGTCCAATGTGGTCCCCATTTACAAAAAGGGGAGGAAGGAGGACCCAGGAAATTATAGGCCAGTCAGTCTTACTTCAGTCCTTGGGAAGACCTTTGAGAAAATTATCAAGGAGCACATCTGCAAGGGCCCAGCAGGGGAGGTAATGCTAAGGGGCAACCAACATGGGTTCATTGAGAGAAGGTCCTGCCTGACTAATGTGGTTTCTTTTTATGATCAGGTCACAAAGTCCCTGGATGAGGGTGTCAGGATGAATGTTGTTTTCCTGGACTTTAAGTAGGCCTTTCACAGTTTCATAGTAGTTTCACAGTAGCTAGGGTCAGGAGGGACCTGAACAGATCATCTAGCCTGACCCCCTGCCACAGGCAGGAATGAATGTTGGGTTCACAAGACTCCAGACAGGTGATCATCCAACCTCCTCTTGAATTTGCCCAAGGTAGGGGTGAGGTCCAGATTTTGGCCACCCTAACTGTAAAATATTGCCTTCTGATCTATAACCTAAACCTATTCTCCATCAGCTTAATACCATTGTTCCTCGTCACCCCAGGTGGTGCTGGGGAGAAAAGAGCTCTGCCTATTTGCTGTTGACCTCCCCTGATGAGCTTGTAGGCAGCCACTAGGTCTCCCCTCAGCCTCCTCTTGCTGAGGCTGAACAGGTTCAGGTCCCTCAGTCTCTCCTCGTAGGGCCTGTCCTGCTGCCCTCTCACCAAGCGGGTGGCCCTTTGACATGGTTATCCACCACATTCTCTTAAAAAAACTAGGTGACTGCGGCACTGATGCCCACACAGTCAGATGGGTGATAAATTGGCTAGATGGCCACATCCAGAGAGTGGTGGTGGACAGGTCGTTTTCGACCTGGAGAGATGTGGGCAGTAGAGTCCCCCAGGGCTCGGTCCTGGGGCCTATACTGTTCAACATTTTTATCAGCAATCTAGATGTGGGCATGGAATGCACACTGTCCAAATTCGCTAATGACACCAAGTTGTGGGGCAAGGTGGGCACGCTGGAGGGGAGGGACAGAAGCCAGCTAGATCTTGACAGGCTGCAGAGGTGGGCGCATGAGAATAGGATAGAATTCAACACAGACAAGTGCAAGGTGCTGCATCTAGGGAGAAGGAATCAGCAACACACCTACAGGCTGGGAAGCACCCTTCTTGTCAACACAGTGGCAGAAAGGGATCTTGGAGTCATTGTTGACTCCAGGATGAACATGAGCTGCCAATGCAAGGAAGCGGTCAGTAAGGCTAACCACGCCTTCTCATGCATCTACAGATGCATCACAAGCAGGTCCAGGGAGGTGATCCTTTCCCTCTATGCAGCATTGGTCAGAGATGCCAGGCTCTGCAATGGGCTCCCAAATGAGGCGGTACCCCTATATGTGGCGTTATTCAAAGGTGGTACTCTCTCCTACCTTGGGAGTCTTCAAGAGGAGGCTGAACAGATATTTGGCTGGGGTGTTATGATTTGGCTGGGGCGATATGACCACGGCACCCGTTCCTGCCTGAGGCAGGGAGTCGGACCTGAGAATCTGTTTAGGTCCCTTCCAACCCTAAGCAGTATGAAACTATGAAATACTATGAAACTATGAATCCTAGCCCTACCCTCCAGTATATCTACAATCCTGTCCCAGCTTGGTTTCATCTGCAAACTTGCCGAGCGTGCACTCTATGCCATCTTCCACGTCATTGATGAAGACATTGAACAAAACTAGCCCCCGGACCGGCCACTGGGGAGCCCCACTTGATACTGGCTGTCAACTAGACATCAAGCCATTGATTACTACTCGCTGAGCCCAGTGCTCCAGCCAGTTTTCTATACACCTTATAGTCCATTCAGCCAGCCTGTACTTCCTTAGCTTGCCTGCAGGAATGTTGTCGGGGACCATTTTGAAAGCCTTGCTAAAATCAAGTTACACCACAGCCACTGGTCTCCCCACATCCACAGAGCCAGTCACCTCATTATAGAAGGAAATCAGGTTGGTCAGGCATAACTTGCCTCTGTTCCTAATCACCTTCTTCTCCTCCAAATGCTTAGAAATGGATTCCTTGAGGATCTGTTCTATGATTTTTTCCAAGCACTGAGGTGAGGCTGACTGGTCTGTAGTTCCCTAGATCCTCCTCCTTTCCATTCTTAAAAAGGGGCACTGTTTGCCCTTTCCCAATCATCTGGGACCTCTCCTGATCACTATGAGTTTTCAAAGGTAATGGCCAGTGGCCCTTCAATCTCATCAGCCAACTCCCTCAGCATCCTGTCTGGTCCCATAGACTTGTACATATCCAGCTTTTCTATGTAGTCCCTAACCTGTTTTTTCACCACTGAGGGATGCTCACCACCTCCCCAAACTGTGCTGCCCAGTGCAGTAGTCTGGGAGCTGACCTTGCCTGTAAAGACTGAGGTGAAAAGGGCATTGAGCACTTCATCCTTTTCTGCATCCTCTGTCACAAGGTTGCCTCCCTCATTCAGTGAGGGACCCACGCTTTCCCTGATCCACCTCTTCCTAACCACATACATGCCAGTGTAGGATCCAGTGCACAAGTGCCTCATTGGGGAAATGGCTTCCTTGTGTCTTTATTCCTCAAGGTCTCTGGAAAAGCACCAAGATCCAGATCTACAATGCAATGATCAACCCCACTCTCCTCTACCAGTGTGAAATGTGGATGACCTACCATTGTCATCTCAACAGCCTGTACAGGTATCACTACATATGTCCTATGAAGATCCTCCACACAAAATGGAAACATTGTCGCACAAACGCCAGCATCCTGGCTGAAGCCAATGTTACCAGCCTGGAGTCAGTGATCCTCAAGCACCAACTTCACTAGACCAGACTTTGTGTGGGGATGCCTGAATCGTAACTCCCAAAACAACTGCTCAGCTCCCAGTCTAGGCTTGGCCTGAGATCTCACAGTGGCCAGAGGAAATGCTGCCAGGGCATATTGAAGGCATATATCTAGAAAATGTATGCCAACTTGAAGACCTAGGAAGAACTAGCTACCAGCTGACTCCAGTGATTGACGCAGGCTCAACCAATGGCCGTCCATTGCAAGGTGAAGCATATTGCCCTCAAAGCAAAGTAGAGCGAACAGAGAAAGGACAAGCAGAGGAATCACTGCCTACAGACTACTTTCCCCTGAGGAAAGACCTGTAACTGCTGCCGATGGCTCAAGGATTTGATTCTTAACTCACCTCAAGACCCGTCAGTGAGTGATGGCAGAGATGATCCCTGAATCAAGGGATTGGTGACAATGACATCTCTTAATGCATGGGTCACTTTAACTCTTGTCGTGGAAAAAAACACACTGTAGACTTTGGAATCGGGTCAGGTAGAAACTTTATTTCGATAGCTATCAGAGAGAGACCGTCACAGAAGGGTTCCCTCTGGCTCTCTGCCTTACAACCAGGGCAATTAACCTTTTTATAGATTCAAGACAAAGGGTTGCCTAAACTAGTTTTTCCCACCTTGGGGCTATCTGTCTTATGTCCTTCAAGACAGCTTTAATGGTCATCTTCCTCTTATCTAAGGAATTTCTCTCTCCCCCCTGAGGCCTCAGCCATTCTTTGCTTCCACATTTCCCCTCTTTGAGACTTACAAGTCTCATCTTATTCTATTTCTATTCCCATGAGTCTCTTTATTTCATCTTGCATCCTTCTATATCTTCTTTCAATCTGCTCACATCTTTTTAGTACCATTATTTTAGTTTCTGTGGTGTGTTTTCTTCCATTTTCCTCCTGCTGATTTTGTTCAGATTTTTGCAGGAACATTAATCTATTCCCTGGTTGGGTTTGCTTAGATATGTAGCTTAGACAACAACGTACGAGCATAAAAATTACACATATCAGGACGATAATAATAAAGAATATCAATAATCCATAAATAATAGTGGATCCTAAGGAGCCAAAAAGGGACCTGAACCATGAACTTAAATTCCAATTGTCTGGCTCATGTAATTTGTTCAGCCAAATCTTGTATTTTTTCTGAATTATCGGGGATGTAAGTACAGCATTCTTTACCAATTAAAGCACAGACTCCTCCTTTGCTGGCTAACATGTAATCTAAAGCAAGTCTGTTTTGTAAAGTCATCTGCCTTATTTCCTTCATTTCATTATTTATTTCGTGAAGACTAATGGCAGTAGCATTAGCTATCTTCTCTAGGGATGCTGCAACCTTCTTTATTTCAGACATGGCCAAGCCTGAGCCATAGTTGGGAAACATGATTCCCCAAAATCTCTGAGTTTCTGTCATTTCCTGCATGTTGCGAATCTTTCTTTTTGGCCGGTAAGATCTAACAGCAATAGCGGGATATATTGCAGAGACATAGTACCCAACCGGAAGGAAGGTGTTTATAGGCCTTGTCTCCACATGTGAAATAATGGCCAGCCAGTGCAGTAAACCCTGAGCTCACTACCAGCTTGTGGAGTCTTTCTGTCCGGTTGGAATTCAGCTGCCTCGGGGTCCAATGGAGGTGAAACCTTTTTACAGTGCGAGGTGTGAGTCCACGTCTGTGTCCTTGGCAACGAACAACAGTGTTAGTGGTTAGGAGCACCTGAAAGGGGCCCTTCCTTCTGGGTTGGAGTGAGTTTTTCCGTTGATGAACCTTGATATATACCCAGTTTCCAGGCTCAAGCGAATGGCACGGGACGTCTGCAGCGGGTGGCAGCGCTTCCTGAACCTGTGAATGAATAGATCTGACACATTTCATTAGTGCCTTACAGCAATTTAAAACAGTTTCATCATCCAACTGAAGATTAGTCTGATGAGGAAATGGGGGTGATGTAGTGGCCATTCTCATGAGAATTTCATGCGGGGACAGTCCGTGTTTTCTGCTGGCAGTGTTTCTAATGTGCATGAGTGCCAGTGGCAATGCATCTGGCCATTTCAAGTTAGTTTCAGCACAAATTTTAGACAGGCATGTTTTTAAGTCAGAGTTTTTTAGCTGTACTGTGCCACTGGATTGGGGATGGTAGGCACAGTGCAGGTGCTGGTGTATGTTCAGGTCCTTACAGATGTTTCTAACAATCTGCCCTGTAAAGTGTGTCCCTCGGTCACTGTCTAGCGTGAGTGGCAGGCCAAATCTGGGGATGAATTCTTTCAAAAGCTTCTTTGCTACAGTGGTGGAGTCTGCATGTTTACAAGGATAAGCTTCTACCCAACCAGAGTACATATCAATAATGACAAGAATATATTCAAAAGAACAACATTTTGGCATTTGAACAAAGTCCATTTGCAAATTTACGAAAGGTCCCCATGGTGGGGGGCGGGGGTGCTGCTTGTCTAGTTTTAACCTTCTGACCGATGTTATGGGCAAGACAAATGGGACAAGTGCACAGTACTGCTGCACCATGGAGGGAAAATTTAGGGCAAACGAATCATGCTGTACTGTCGCAATCATCCCCCCTTTGCTCGTATGGGCCACCGAGTGGACCAGACAAGCAAGGTAAGGTAGCAAAGCCTTGGGCACTACCAGGTGGCCGTCCAGGGAGTGCCACAAGGTGTTAGGATACAACTGACATCCTTTGCACAGCCAGTCCTCCTAAAATTTTGGAGCCTGGTCTTGGAGTAGGGCCAAGTCAGAGAGATTGGCCAACGGAGACTGGTCTGCTAAAAGGCAAAGAAAAATATCATTAGGAGCCTGAGGGCCAGAAAGGGCCGCATTCCTACCCGCATGGTCAGTAGGGCATTTCCGCGTGTGACATCATCATTAGGGATTTCATGGGCTTTACATTTAACAATAGCAATAGCAGAAGGCAATAAGAGAGCATGTAAAAGAGCATCGACATAAGAACCATTACTAATCTGAGTCCCAGCCGAAGTAAAGAATCCTCTTTGTTTCCAAAGTTGACCAAAGTCATGTACAACACCAAAGGCATATCTGGAATCAGTGTAGATGGTGGCAGATTTGACCCTTAGCCAAGGTGCATGCTCGAGTGAGGGCTACCAGTTCAGCTACTTGAGCAGAGCGGGCATGAGGCAACTGGTAAGCTTCTAAAACTTGGTGTTGATCACAGACTGCATAGCCAGCAGTGAGCTGTCCCTTGGAGTTTCTAAGGCAGGAGCCATCTACATATAGCAGGAGATCAGGGTTCTGTAGTGGTGTATCTTTAAGATCTATACAAGGGGTCAAAAGCTGGGTAGTTACAGTTAAGCAATCATGAGGTTCTCCGTCTGATGGGGTAGGAAGTAGGGAAGCAGGATTCAGGGTAGAGCAGCGTGTTAAAGTTACATTGGCAGCTGAAAGAAGCAGCATTTCATATTTGGTAAGTCAGGAGTTAGAAATATGTTGTGTTTTGTCTTTCAGGAGCAGGGCCATAACAGCATGGGGAACAGCAAGAGTTAATGGGTGTCTGAGAACCAAGGAATCAGCCTTTTCAACAAGCAGGGCAGCAGCAGCTACAGATCGGAGACAGGGCAGAAGTCGTGCTGCAACAGGGTCTAAGGCAGAGCTATAATAGGCAATGGGACGTTGCTTGTCACTGTGAAGCTGAGTGAGCACCCCTAGGGCAATGCCATCTCATTCATCGCAATACAGGGTAAAGGGTTTCTTGTAATCAAGATGTCCTAAAGCGGGTGCTCTGGTGAGAGCTTGCTTGGTCTGAATAAAGGCTTGTTCAGCTTCTGGAAGCCAAGGTAGTGGTTCGGGAGTAGAATCAAGGGTAAGGGCCTGTAGGGGTTTGACGATGGAGGCATAACCCATAATCCATTGCCTGCAATACCCAGCCATCCCTAAAAGTCCTCTCATTTGTTTCTGGGTAGTTGGTTTAGGGACTTGGAGGATGGCATTAATTCGGGATTTGGACAGATGTCTTTGTCCTGCTGAAATATCATGCCCTAAATAATGAACTCTGGGTTGGCATAATTGCAGCTTGGCTTTGGAGGCCTTATGTCCCTGAGAGGCCAGGGCAGTGAGTAGGGTGAGGGAATCCTGTTTACATGCTTCCAGAGAAAGTGAGGCCAGCATAAGATCGTCCACATTCTGGATTAGCGTGGAGCCCCCCTTGAATTCTATAGCATCTAAATCCTTTTTGAGGATCTGGGAAAACAAGGTGGGACTTTCAGTATACCCTTGTGGAAGTCGAGTCCAGGTGTACTCAAGACCTTGGTAAGCGAAAGCAAACAAAAACTGACTATCAGGGTGAATAGGAATAGAAAAGAAGGCGGCACAGAGGTCTATTACAGTAAAGTGAGTAGCAGTAGCAGGAATACAGGATAGTATAGTGGCTGGGTTGGGAACAACAGGGAAAGTAGATAGGACTGCAGCACTGACAGCACGAAGGTCTTGTACACAGCGATAAGTATCTCGACCGGGTTTTTTAACAGGAAGGATAGGAGTGTTGTATGTGCTACGGGTCAGGATGATGATCCCTTGTTCAAGGAGGGAAGTAATAACAGGTTGAATGCCCTCCTCGGCTTCTTTAGAAATAGGGTATTGCGGAACACAAGGGAGAGGTTTGGCAGGATTGAGAGTGATGTGCACAGGCTCTGCGCTGAGCATGTGGCCCACCTCATTGGCATGAGTAGACCAAAGTTGTGGAGGGACTTGAGCCAACAGTTCCTGTTGCAACGAGGAAATGTCAGCTTCAAAATCATCCTCCAGTTGTTCCTGTAACAGAGCCAAAAACTCAGCCTCCCTTGGTTCGGACCTTTCTAGGTATATGCCATCTGGGGAACAGTAGATGACACAGCCCAATTTACACAACAAATCCTTTCCCAAAAGGTTTACAGGGGTAGAGGGGCTTAGCAAAAAGGCATGTGTCTCAGAAATGGGACCGATAGAGACAGAAAGGGGTTTGGAAACAGGGTGGGGTATAGGGTGTCCGCTAATGCTGACAGCATTAACAATTTTTTTCAGAAAGAGGTATGTTAGAGAAATCATAGGCTTTTAAAGTGGAATGGGAAGCTCCTGTGTCTACCAGGCAAGATATAATCCTGCCGTTTACAGAACAATTAAGAAAAGGACCAGATTGGTCGAGTGAAATAAGTGGGGCGATGATGTCATCCCTCAGGCTGTCCTATGCCTGGGTAGGGAAAGGAGGAATATTCTGAAGTTCAGCTGGTGCAGCAAAAGCTCCGTCAGAAAAATATCCTTGGGACCCTTGTGCTGCCCGGTATTTAGGTATACCTCCGGGTCGATTTGGGCACTCTGACTTCCAGTGACCCTCCTGTTTGCAATAATTACATTGAGTGCCATACTTGGAGTGGTTCATAGCCTGGCCTATGCCCTTACCCCGTCCTCTGTTTGGCATTCCCAGTCCTCTTCCCCTTCCCCTTCCTCGTTGTCTGCCCCTACCGGCTAGAAGTTGCTGAATCTGGAGGGCCATCAATCTAGTTTCATTGCTATCCTTAAGTCTTTCTGCCTTATGGAAAAACTGTTGCGCGGCTGCCTAAACCTCCTCTAAAGTTTTGGCTTCCCAGCCTATAAGCACAGTTCCAATTCCTTTTGAAATTTTTGGTTGGAGTCCTTTAACAAAAGCTGCCATTACAGCCTGTCGGGCATTTTCAGCAGCATTAGTCATGCCTGAATGGCGATCAAAACACTTTTTAAGTCTTTCCAGAAAGTCAGCTGGGTTTTCATCCTTTGTGTGTTTGCAAGCATTAATTTTGGTACAATTGGTCTTTTTGGGGCAAACTTCAAGGACAGCTTTTAAAAGGTCTTCCCTACTGAGCCCCAACTCTGGTCCAGTGCCAGGATCCTGTGCCGGCCATTTAGCCTTTTCTAACACACGTAAGGTTTCACGAGGTAATACAGCACGTAAAAGTTGGTTCATATCAGCCCATGTGGGGTTATAACAGTCAAGTACTACTTGAAGCTCTTCCTGGAATCTTACAGGGTCATCTTGAATCTTAGGGAATCTCTGTACTAAATTAAACAGATCAGTAGGGCTCCAGGGAGCATGTACAGTTACTATCATCCCCCCCCTCTTGACCTACACCCGGCCTTTGTCAGAGCGGGGCCTGGAAGGCTCTCTGGCCACTACGGATGCTACCTCTGAGATTGTAGGGTATCTGAGGCGTGGCAGGCGTCGGAGTTTCGTAGTCCTCTTTGCCCAATACCTTTTTCAGGTGAACTGAAGTTGGAGTGTGCTCAGTGACTTGCCAGGGCATTGAGGTGCTGGGATGTGGCGGTGGTTCTGAGATGGAGGAAGGTGGAGAATAACCTGGAGGGGGAGCTGACGGGCTTGGTTTGTTTTCTAATTCAGATGGGGCCGGATTTTCAGCTAAGGCTGGATTGATATAAAAGTCCAATATGTCTTCCGGAGGTTCAGCTAGTGGGGGTACCCCTTTCAATACTGGGTATAATGGACTGCAGTTTGAATTTAGGGGAGTGGCCAATTTCTCCCTTGTTTCCTTCAATTGTTGTTTAAATTTTTCCTGTGAGTCTTTCAGGCTCTTGGTCTGAGACTCAGTGCATCTTTTTGACAATTCTTCATACCAATAGAAAAATGCGTTCCACTGGCATTGAGAAGTTTTGGATCCACGGGACTCTAACGTCCCTCTTAAGTGCACTATTTTATCTAGATTGAATGTGCCTTCCTCAGGGAACTGCTTGGAAGGATCATCCCTGGTATACCAGTACCATTTATCCAGGTACTTGCAAGTCTTGGGAGAATAATGTGTGTACATATAGTATGCCGGAGTTCCCTTAGAGGGGACTGGCACTTGCTTTGACTGTCCTGTACCCATTTCACAATCACACAGGGAAAGACAAGACAAGGGAATGGCTTAGTGAGAAAGTCTGTGCCAATCTGAACTTCAGTCCGCAATGCTGCCGAGATGAGTTCTGGATTTGGCAACGGCTCATAAACAGACTGTTTATCTACACGGTAGAATAAGGGTAGGGGAACAACAAAAGGAGTCCGCTAAAGTCACAAAAACCTGCTCGTAGCCCCGTCTGATGACCGAGGCTACATACCTTCAGGCAGCGGATCTATAGCAGCTCATGAATGGAGGAGGGGACACAAGACACAGAGCAAAACAAGAGGGTGAGGGACCAGTGAAAAGTTCACTGGGGAGGAAGGAAGGGTTGATTTTGTCTCTCAACCTTGGCTCCCAGTGACTATTCTTTCACCACGCACCCTTGCATTCGAGTTGCGCCGGTCATCGCCCAAACCGGGCTCGCGTACGTCTCGGGGCAGCTGCACGTGGTTTCAGAATGTGCCCTGGACCAATTCCAAATCACCATTCACTCAGGGTCACAATCTTATTCCCATTACCCACTCAGATTTCCTAGAGCCCAGTGTTGTGCTGGATGCAAGTGCTTGTGCAGCAGACAGATTCTCCCTACCAGTTATGCGCGCTTTCCAGAGACAGACAGAATTTACCAGATTAGTATGACCGGTCTTGGTTCTACACTGGCCTGTAACAAAGGTTCGAATCCAGCTATGCAACACGAGCAGGGAGCCTACAAGCAGTCCTCCTCTGACACCCCAACAGAGATTTAAAAGGCCTCTTACCTTTATTGGTGGCGCTGCGGTTCGGCGGGGAACGGCTTGCGGTCCTCCGAACACGTCGTTGGCTGTGGATCCGAGTCACGGCACCATTTAATTGTCGTGGAAAAAACACGCTGTAGAATTTGGAATCGGGTCAGGTAGAAACTTTATTTTGATAGCTATCAGAGAGAGACCGTTAAAGGAAAGATTCCCTCTGGCTCTCTGCCTTACAGCCAGGGCAATTCACCTTTTTATAGATTCAAGACAAAGGGTTGCCTAAACTAGATTTTCCTGCCTTGGGGCTGTCTGTCTTGTGTCCTTCAAGACAGCTTTAATGGTCATCTTCCTCTTATCTAAGGAATTTCTCTCTCCCCCCCGAGGCCTCAGCCATTCTTTGCTTCCACACAGGTCATATCTAGGCTATGTCCCACCAACTTTGTGTGTGGACACTGTGCACCTGGCATGGAGAAGATAGTGTTCCGCAGTCACCGTTCCTCCGATTGTATTAGCGGACACTACCTACCCCCTAAAGCCCTGGCTTATGAAGCCTTATGGAGGCTGACGCTGACCTGGAGAAGCTGGTTTTTAACTACTGCCTGAGCAGTTGCAGGACGGCTGTGTAATGTGCATTTGGCTGATTGAAAGAACGATGGAGGGCGCTTACGTGCCGGCTGGAGTTGGAGCAAGAAAATATCATGACCTCTGTAGTGGCAGCCTACATGCTACACAATATCTGTGAGAGCTGCGGAGAGGTTTTCAAGAAGTCGTGGGAAGAAGTGCGACAGGCAGTGGCCAAACAACAGAGACATGTCTGGGCAGCAGCACAGGGACCAAGGAGATATGCTCAAGGAGAGACTGGTGGGGCCGCCCTTGTGCATGACTGTCTGGCAGGATATATTGCTGACAACAACACCTAGGAGTGCTTTGTTCTTTCTCTTGGTTATGTTAAAATAAATTCATATACACTTTAAATCTGTGTCTGCCTACAGGGGTGTGCAGTGTTGCAGACAGGGGGCGAAAGGGAGGATGATCAAGGGAAGGGGGAGGAAATCTGGACTGGGTAGGGGTTTGCTGCTTCCAGACTGTGAGTGGCTTGTGGGAGGGGGGCATTATGCACCGTCACCCACATCTGAATGAGCTCCACCCCTCATGTGCGTGAGAAGGTTAACTATTATACCTCTTGGCAGGCTAGGTGAGTCGGGGACCAAGATGAACAGCAACCCACATTTTCCAAAACATTTATAAAACAATTCACAACACACCTCCAAAAGCCGTATGTGGCAGTACACAAGCGGACTGACAGTGTACCTGGGCAGCGAACAGCAGGGTCCCAGTGGGAGTCCTCCTTAGAAACTGTATGAAGGTCAATGAGCTCAGGAATGCTGGGAAATGTAGTCCAAAAAAAGACAGAAGAGCTCACCACCAACATCGACAGCAATTGCCAATTAACCAGGTGGCAACAAGCACCCACCTACCCACTACTCTAAACCCTAAATATTTTATGATATCATAGCAGTTATCATAGCAGCTATAGTAAATAAAAGAAAAAACACATGTATTTATAACAATGTTGGGATGGGAAGGAAAAGGAACAGGAGGGGAGGATTCAAGTGGCTTGTCTTTGGGATTGCGATGGGGTCTTTGGGATCACGTACTGACAGAGAGAGAGCAGACTGACCAAGCGTAGGCAGGTGCAAGTGACAAAGAGTTTGGGGTGACCATGACTGTGCCCAGGGGAGATTCCCAGTGAATCAGGACTGCCCAGCTGGAGTCCGGGGGTGGGGATGAGGAGCCCAGGTGATTTACATGCGCCTTCTGCTCTAATTGGAATTTTGCACTCTGAAAGTCCCATTCTTCATGATCACAATCTGACCACTCCCTCTCTTCTTTACCTTTGGTAGGGATGGAGTCTATCCTTTTCATTTTGAGGTCTTGAAGAAGCTCTGTTTGGGAACGTCTATACGTCACTGTATGGCAATTGTTGGTACAGCGCTGTGCTTTAGTACATCCTTTTGGAAGTATTAAAACCTGGCACAGTACAGGCTGTGACTGCACCATGCGGATAGTACATGCTTGGATCTTGCAGCTACGTTGCTGTAGCACACCATACAGTGATGTACCGCATCGCTATGTCACCATAGCATGATGTGTAGACATGTCCTTTCAATCCATGAAATCTAATTCTCTTCTCCAAGATCTAACCCCTGGTCCTCACTTTCTGGGCTTGGATAAGTCTGCCTGGTCTAGTTGGGGCCCATCTTTCCTGTAGGGACTGAGGTGATGCACATGCACCCCATGCACCTTCTACGCATCACCACTAATATGTATAAATGCCCCTAGTGCCTAGGATAGGAGTGTTACAGTGACATCCCTGCCCAACCACAGCAGGGGGCAGTTCCCTGGGACTGAGCCCTACAGGGCTGCTGTGGGGAGCGAGGAATGCCCCCAGCTGTCACAACGGCTGAGGCCTTCCTCCTAACACTCTGCTGGTTTCTCTCCTTTTTCTATTGCAGTAAACATGACTTTGGATCCAGATAAAGCAAACCCCCACCTTATATTTTCTACAGATCACAAAAGTGTAATATATGAGCATGTGGTGCAAAATCAGCCTGGCGAACTCAAGGAATTTGATCCTGTTCCCTGTGTCCTGGGCTCCAAGGGGTCCATCTTGGGGAGATATCACTGGGAGGTGCACTGGGAGGGGTCACAGGTGCTGGTGGGCACTGGGGGACTGTCCTTGAGTCTGTGAGGAGGAAAGTGGGGTTCAACATTAACCCTGCTGGAGACGTCTGGGCTGTGCAGTGGTGCAAGGACCAGTACTGGGCTCTCACCTCCCCTGTGACCCCCCTGCTCCTGGACCAGGCCCCCAGGAGAGTCCAAAAATCTCCGGACTACAAAGAGGGGCAAGTGGTTTTCCATGCTGCTGATAACAATATCCTGATCTTCACTTGCAAGTCAGATTCATTCAATAAAGAGAAAATGTTCCCTGCATGCTGTCTCTTAAACTGTGTGCTTGATACAAAATGTGCAGTGGGTTTCACAAGGTCCAGACTTCCTAATCCCAATGCCAGGTTGCCTTCCATGTTGATGATCTTAACGGCTTGAAACGCCTTGGCTTTCAAAGATGCAGAACACCCCTTGACTACAACTGGACTTTTCTAGACACAGCAGTTCTCAAAGAGAAGTCATTAGTATCTAGGGCCCTAAATCCTAGAAGGCTAACAGATCTCTGGATTTTCATATGCCTGGATAGCATTACGTGCTCATGGTTGAACAGCAAATCTCATCACCTTTAATGTTCAGTCTGTTTGCGAGTAGTATCCGTGATCCTGAAGGACGTTGTGTAGGGCTGTAGTTTTTAGCAGGCAGAGAAAATGAGATGGGGAGACCCAAGGTGGGAAGAGTGTTGTAGTGGACAAATAAGAACTGAACAGTGCTGGAGGGGAATAGGAATAATTTATTGGGAAGGGAGAAACCTCGGTAATCAGCAACAATAAAGGGGAGTCAGAGCTAAAAGGGGCTGGAGGAGTAGGAGTGGTCTGGGGGGAAAGGTTGGACAACAATGTATAGAATAAATTAAAGGGGTAGGGGTAAAAAGAGAGACGTGGGAATTGAATATCCTGTTGAAAAGAGGCTGTACACTCATTGGGTGTCTACATAGGACAGTTGTTCCAGTCTTATTTAAATCAGATATTAGAACCAAATTAGCTAAACAAGTTCCAAACCTGCACTTTTGTCTGGAAACTCCTCTACGTCTAAAGACCATTTTGATTTAGCTTTAACCCTAAATTGATTAGGAAAAGTTTAAGAAAAGGTGATCTTACAAGGAGGGAAGAGAATCCTGAAGCTTTTAGCACCAGTTGAACTCTGCTAGTTTCCAGTCCTATTAAAAATTAAACTGAGGTGATTCTAAATCCACTGGTTAATGAAAATACCATGATTTTTTTTTTTCCTATTATGGCTATTCTTAAATGTCAGTTCCTGAAAGTATGTCATTTGTATTGGTGCATGAAATTGCTCTGCTCAAAGTATCCAGCCTGGATCTTTCTTTGAAAAGCCCCATGTCAAGTTCTGTTTCTTACTGAAAATGCTGGTTTTGCTAGTTATTAATTGATTTGTACAATTCATGAATAATGGTCCCTCCCCACTTGCACTATTCCAAAATACTCTCACCATTTGGTAGCCAGAATAGTTGATCCAAGCATTACTTCTTGCAACCTTTTAGATTTAGGACCTTTTTAATATGTATTTCCAGCAAATAAAGGCTTTTAAAATGTCTGTCCTTTCCTACTCTCTTTTCTATTCCATATATGATTTCAGAGTAGAAGGGGGTAGAGCTTGAAAACAAAACATGACTTCCAGCAGGATGGATGAGTGACAGCAGGATATGAGGACGGGGCAGTTACACGCACAGGGATCACGGATCACTTTTTTTATCCAGGGAGTTATGTGGGTTGAGCATGTGGAGCGGCACAAGTGCCTGTTATGGGTGCAAGGGTTTGAAGCAATCTGTTTGTAGAAGCACTGTGCGCTCTAGGTCAGGGGCAGTGCAAGCACCACTGAACTGTTCCAGTGTAGGACTTCAGCAATCGGGTACATACAGGAGGGATGCTTAGCAGCTCTTTACAGATGGCTTTGTCCATAGCTGAGGCAAGATCTACTTCAGGTAGGAGCTGATTCCAGTGTGATTTTTATTATTTTATTTTATAATTTTTATTTGTGCACAAGTCTGCCCCTCTATCTGATAGGAAGCATCCTTTTTTCAGAAAACATGAGCACTCCGGAATGATTTACACATTATTTTTACAACACCTGGAAGTTTATTTTATTGCCCCCTGCTGTGGTTGTTTAAAGAGCTACTGCCAGCATCTCTTTCCCACCCCCACACGACATCTTTCCTGCCTGGGGACAAGGGTTATAAGGTGACTCCACCTTGACTAGCCCGAGTCCTGGAAGCTACACTCATGGGGAAGGCAGAGGTCTCCAGTGTGCCGATGATGATTTGAGGTTGGAGCTGAAGGCCTTCTCTTTAGCCTTTTGGCTCGGGGGTCTAACCATCTCCTCCGTGCCTGCTCAGGCACTACTTCCTGTGGCACCTCCAAAAGATGCTGGGCTTGGAGCTGAACAAGAGGCACCGGCAACTCTTGCACGTGAAGGGGAATAAAAAGATGGACAAACTGGGGGCAATTTTCTTCAGACAAGCTGACCAGTGAGAGAGCTGGGGAAAGAAACAGGAAAACCAACAGGAATCTCTTGCAAGGTTCACTCCCCGGAGAGTGTGCTGGTGCCTGCGGGACTCATGCTAAGCTGTGGCTGACTCACAAAAGGCAAAATACAAAAAAATGATGCTAACAGCATCGTGCAAGAGGATATGAGCTCAGGGCTAGGCCATCTGAAAAGAAATAATGAGGTTATCACTTCCAGCTTATCCTATGATACTCACAATGGGTTTAAGCAGGCTCCTAGTTGTCCCGTGTGTAACTGTGTGAAATGTCTACCCTTGATTAATTAGCACGGTAAGTATTTCTTTTGCAATTAACTTGTGTTTATGTGCAGGAAGAGACACTCCCCATAGGTGACAGGTGCCGCCTCATTTATGTTTGCCGTTTCATCCCGAGGTCCCTCGTACAATGAGTGGCGTTACCGTGCAATAGCATCGCTGGATGCGTTTCAGTGATGTGGGCTGCACAGTAGCCCCGTGTCACGCTCCCTGCCACGCAACGCTACTGCGCAGCAGTGATTGATGAGCAACTGCGCAGACAGTGTTTCTTAGAGGTAGATGTGCCCCGTCCCTGCAGCCCCTCCGGCCCAGCACCCACCAGCTTGCCTCCCTCCGGCTCAAGCACGCGCCCAGGCCGCCGGGCTTCCTGCCGTGCGGCTCCGGCTGGGGAGCGCCGAGAGCGGGTGGAGCAAGGGGCACCGACACGACAGCGGTGAGTGCTAGACCCGCTGGAAGCTGCGTCTCCAGGTGCTGCTGTAGGAGCGGGAGGCGGGCAGCGAGACAGAAGCGCGCTGCGCTTCTTCCAACGGGACCGTGCCGAGGCGGAGGCGGCGCGGGCAGCGCTGGGCGGCCGGGACACGTGGTGGGAATCCCACTTTTCCGGTTCTTCCATGCGGTCTCCCTTTTGCTCGGCGCCATCTTGGGCTGGCGTTTCAGGCTGTTTTTTCTCAGCCGCTTCTTTGACTGCTCGGATCGCCATCTGCAGCTGGGTTTTCAAACTTCAGTTCTTTTGCATTAGATTCATTATAGTACGAAAAGTTGTACTACATTCTCCCCCCTTGTTGTACCATGGGGCCACCCTCTCATCTGCGGCTCGTTCCTCCGCTTCCAGGTCTTTGCGGAGCTCGGATGGTAGCTTGCGACCCCTTAATTTAGCTGCCATGAGGGGAGGGAACCGGCCGATCGACTCCGGTTCTTCACTCTCCCGAGCATATCGTAGGCATCAGGGACACTCCTGGGTGAAAGTCGGGTTCATTTCGCCCGCCGGGTTGGGTCCGGCGAGGGACACAGTATCGAGGGGCCTGAACAGGACCCGCTCGTCTCTCATTATACACCCGAACACCGCAGGGAGCAAATACACTTCCCTTTCTCTCGGGGCTCTGTCTTCGGAGACTCCCTCTTCTCCCTTCAGCGACAGGCGTCCGCTTACAAATCTTTCACCCGTTCCACCCGCCTGGTGGTAAGCGATATGCGCCTCCAGTTCCTCAAAGCTTTTCACTTGGCGTTGGTTATCGCGCCAAGGGCAGTTCTGAACCAATTCTAGCTCTAGCGTGTTTTCTCCTGATCCCATCCTCGTCGCCATGTGCGGGCCGACCGGGGGCGAGCCGGGCCTGTCTTTGCGCACGCGGGCTGTGGCCAGCAGCCCGGGCACGCGGGGCCGGAGAAGACCGCGGCGAACTAGAATTGATTACGGACGTGTAGTGGTTGATTAAAAGATCGTTTACTTACACCAAAAGATGGTAGTGGTGTAGGCTGGACAGCTTTCCAGGCATAGCTCCGCTTAAATCCTCGTTGGAGGACTACGACAAATTCGGTTCTTTGGCCCCGGAGTTGTCTAGGCTGCGCGGGTTCGGCAATTCTTTCCCACGGAGTTGTCGAAGCTCCGTGGGCTCTGTTCGGTTCCCAGGCCCCGGAGTTGTTAAAGCTCCGTGGGTTCGAAAATTGGGTATATAGGAAAAGGATACGTCTAGGATTGTGCTCGGCGACGGGGAGAGGCCAGAGGCTGTTTAGACCTCTGTTGCCTGCTTAAGAAAGGCGCGTTGGGTCCGTAAGGGTCCACATCGCTTAGAGATCTTCACACAGCGCGAAGTCTCCTCCTCCTGGCGAGTTCTCTCTCTCTCCAGTTTTCCTCTCTCTCTGACTTGGGCGGAAACCATCCAAGCCTTTTGTATGGCTAGCAAGCCAATAGCTAGCCACCACGTGTGCCTATACTCAGAATCGGCCAATAATGTGGCGCAAATCTGAATACAAATGGTGGGAACTCCTTTGCACCGTGCATCTCTGAGATGCAAAAGAAATGCACCATGCAAAGAAGCTGCAAATCTGGCGGGAAATTCCCTGTTGCACCAGAGTTCTCTCCCACAGCAGAGAACTCCACCGTGCAAAGAAGCTGTAATTTTAGCGGGAACATAATTTAGCATTGCCGAAGCACACACAAACAAAAAACTCACAACTTTGGGTTGTGACACTAACCAAATTCTGGCATGCATCCATCGATGCATCTCTAGCAAAACCAGAGACATCATCCTCCTGCTGTACTTGGCCTTGGTGAGGCTGCAACTGGAGTACTGCATCCAGTTTTGAGTCCCACAGTTCAGGAGGGACGTAGATAAGCTCAAGCGAGATCAAAGGAGAGCCAACCGTATGATCAAAGACAAAGAGAGCACACCTTATGAGGAGAGGCTGAGGGACATAGGACTTTAAGGCCGGAGAAGAGAAGACTCAGGGGAGATTTGGTGGCAGCCTGTAGATACATAAGGGGAGTGCATGAGGATCTGGGAGGACAGTTGTTCACCAGGGTGCCCCAAGGAATAACAAGGTCCAATGGCCACAAGCTCCTAGAAGACCAATTTAGATTGAATGTAAGAAGAAACACGTTCATGGTCCGAGTGCCCAGGGTCTGCAACAGACTGCCCCTGGAGGTGGTGCAAGCACCTACTCTGGACTCATTTCAAAGGCGTTTGGATGTTTATGTTTCTGGGATCACTTGATCTCTGCAGACTTGCTGTCTACAGCAGGAGGGCTGGACTTGGTGATCTCACATGGCCCCTTTCAGCCCCTCATGTCGACGAAATCTCTGAGTATGCCCATGCATTTAGAGTGCAATTGCCCAGGCCCTTCCTTCTTTTACAGTTATAATTCATGTCCATGCTGCATGTGAAGGGCCCAGGACTGAATCAGAAATGATCACAAAAGAGACCCTAAGCAGGTCCCTGATGGTCTAGTGGTTAGGATTTGGTGCTCTCACCACCATGACCCAGGTTCAATTCCCAGTTGGGGAGTCTTCCTTTTCCTCCCCTGCCACCCTTCTGCTTCTCTTCTGGCAGTGGAAAAGCATGGATTTTCTAAGCCCAGCTACACAAGAGAGCCCTTCAACCCACTCCCCACAGCTCCTACAGCATGTGGGAGACAAGACATGAATAAGGCAGTTCCCTTACTCAGTTCTGCACCAGCGTTACATCTGGCTAGGGTAGGTTGGGGCAGAAGGGCACAAAAATATGGGGTGGGCACGGGTGGATCATTGAGGGAGAGGGAGACAGGCTTCTCACATGATTTGAAGCCAGAGGAACCTTTCCCCTGTCAAGACAATGTGACAACTGCTGCGTGACAGAACATGGGGAACCCAAGGTAGGGTGATGCAAGTCATTCTGGGAAGATTCCTAAAGGCTCTACGAGGAGGCATGGTACATAATGCATCTTTTGACCTGAGAGAGGGATTTGGGCTGTGGGTGAGGAAGACTACATGCTGAGTTTATTGGTTTCCAGCCAGCCTTGCTCAGGACAGAGAATCTGACTGTTCCGTTCAATGGGAAAGGCAATGCAGTTATTTTGCTGTAGCAACAGCACTTTTCTGTAGCAAGAGCTCCTTAAGTGGAAAACAAGGGCCACAGTAGAATACCTTGACACACAATGGTTTTGTTTCGGCATACCCATTCCTACTGAGGCACAGTGACCATAAGATTAAAGGACCTGCTGGATAAAATCCCTAAGCCTCTCTTTAAGGCAGGGGTAAAGATGTCTGGTGCTTCCTGTCTTCTCAGGACAACACGCTCAGGTGCAATCCAACCTTTGAAACCAAGCAGTGAAGGTATTGCAAAGTCACAGCTGTGAAAAGCAGGCACGCAATGTTACACAGCGCACAGCTTCTGCAGTGGACTCCTGCCCCAGTCTCTTTAACCAGTTACCAATACAGGTAGGAGTCCTGCAATGAATCCCAATACTTAGGAACTCCTGTCCGAAGGGTGCAGACCTCGGGGCCAGGATGTGAATCCTACTTAAGCTGGAGGAAAGGTCCCAGGGGTTTGTAGGGGCTCAGATGCCCAGGTCCTTCGCTGCTGTGCAGTGCCTGGAAGGCTAGACACACAGATCTGGGTACCAGGGCAGGGCTTGCCCAGTGCAGTGCAGTCCTGGCCCAGAGTATGAAGTGTTCCCCAGTCCCACAGCTGCCCCTGACATCTAAGTAGCCTGGGGGCAGGTGGCAGGAGAAGGGCCCCATGAAGGTCAGCTGTCCCAGGGCTCAGCAAGTGTCTGAGAGGGAGGGCGCAGGGCAGGATCCCCTAGCGCAGGTCTCGGGGTGCCAAAGGAGGGGTAAGTAATAGAGGGGATAAACGCTTGATGAACGATCCCTGAAACACAAGAAACATTTAGCTTCACTGCTCAGGTGGGGCTTGTGTCCCACCTTGCACCTCCCCGCACTAACCCGTGGGGTCTGATGATCACTGCAGCTCCCTGGGTGACAAGCAGCCTGGGCCGAGAAGGCGAGGGGACAGCGAGTGGGGAGAGGGAATCCCAGTGCCACGATTCAAGCTGTATTAAAGAGGCCTGCAGGGCCTGAACAGAGGGGAAGGACGGGCTGGAAGCAGTGGGGTGGAGGGAATGGCTCAGCCTGTCTCCACTGTGCGAGAGCGGTGCAGCACAGTGCTGAAAGGTGAGCGGGTCCTCGCAGCGCTGGGCAGGGCAAGGGAGCAGAGAAGGGGAGAGGGACCCAGCAGCTGCAAAAGTGGTGGATCCCACCCCGAGAAAGTGCCTCCAGGCATTAGGTGCCTGGACCAGACAATAGAGATCTTTCCCACCCACTGTTCAAGCCCCTTTTCTTCCCTTTGTCTGGGACAGGGCTGCTAAAACTCCTGCTGCCTAGTGGCGGGGGCAGGCGGGAGGGAGGACTTCGGCCTTGCACCACAGTACCTGCGCTGGTCCTGAGTGTCCCCTGGGGCCCGTGGCTGCTGATCCTGTGGGGACAGAAGTGCCTGCGCTTCCCTGCTCCAGTGGTGCCAGCCCTGCACCAGACCTCGCAGCACTTGCCATGCTGGGTCCCAGCAGGACGGGTGGCGGGGGCAGGCGGAGGTGGAGGCTGCCGGGGGGAGTGGTGCACGGGGGAGTGGAGTGGGAGGCAGGAGTGGCCAGACTGAAGGCTGCAAGCAAAGCCCATGTGTGTGGGGTCCCGGGGTTTTATTTGCTGCCCCATGGACCCGGCAGGGAAGCGCTGGTGGAGGGAGCACGGGGAGGGGCTGTGGGGTTTGGTGAGAGGGAAAAGCAGCACCACATCATTGGGGCATCCAACCTGGGGTGCCTGTGGGACAACAGGGACGCTCGCCATGACCCTAACAAGGACAAGGCTGGTGCTGGAGCTGTCGCTCAGCCCTGGGCCATGGAGAAGGGAGTCAGGCTCCCAAGAGCCAGCTGTTGCCAGGAGCGGGACAAGGAAGCGTCTTGTGGCCGCTGTAGGGGCAGGTGCAGCTGGGAGAAGGCAGGCGGGGATTTGGCCTTGTCCAGAGGTGTTCTCAGGCTGGACAGCTGGTGCTCACCCTCTCACACTCCAGCCTCTCCGTAACGGTGTCAGGACATGTGGGGATGAGCATGGGGCTCAGCCTTCCCCAGGGCTTTGGCACAGGCTGCCAGGCATCGGTCACATGGAAGATCACTCCTCTGTGAATGTCCCGTGTCCCTCTCTTCCCCCTGACCCTCCTTCCATCTCCTCTGCCTTGTCTCTGCCTCCCTTCGGCTGAAAAAGCCCAAGTGTGAGGGACTCATCTCTGCTCCGGGCTGCACTGCCTGGTTGTGTGGTGAGCGGGGCTGAAAGGTTTCATCTGCTGGAGCCCACAGGGAACCGGAGCCAAGATCAGCACTCTCTGCTGCCCCGGCTCGGCCTGCTTGCGCAGGGAGGGATCTAGTGGGAGCCAGTCCCCACCTGTCACCTAATCCAGTGGTTCTCCACCTTTGGTACCTTATCTGCCCCCTGCTGATTGAAACGGCAAAAGCTAAACTGGAAGCCCTGTCGTGGCACTTCCATTTTCGCGGCCACAAGCCAAGTCCCACTTTTTCCACCGCGGCCTGGGCCAAAGCAGCCTGCGTGGGGCCTCCCTCCCTATCCCCTGGCACACTGATGCTGGGGTGTGAACGCCCTGGTGCACCGGACACAGTGGGAGGGGTGGCAGCAGGAACTTCTAGCCCAAGCAACCAAAGCCCAAAATGCAGCCCCCGCCAACCCCCTACCAGTGTCATGTGTACCCCAAGGTTACATGTACCACAGGTTGAGAAACACTGGCCTAATCCAACCCTTGGGGCACCTGAGCAAATACCTGAACCACAGGGAAAAACCCCCATCACTCTGGCCTGCAGAGATCCTCACTTTTTCTTGTCCATCATGTTTCTCTTCCCTCGCAGCCTGAATCTTCAGGGATGAGGAAGGAAGCAAAGGTGGGAGAAAGAATCTGTATTGGCCAGGACTCAAACCCATCTCCACTGCTTAGAAGGCAGCTATGCTCACCACTACACCACCAATGCCCCATCTTGCTAACCAGCTGAACAAGGAGGAAATCCTGGTACTGTGTTTCTGTTTCACCAGGACCCTAGGCCTGCTCCACTCCTGGCTTGTCAGATTTCTCCAACTGGGGATATGGGATCATGTCAGAACCTGTGGATTTGCACCTGCTCCTGCCCATCCCGGACTGGTGCAGCCCAGGTAGTGTCCAGCCTGCCCTGGGCAGCGGAGGAGGGTCTGGGACCACAGAGCTGGGAGAGAGGAGCAGAGCCCAGACCGGGAGCAGACCCCAAGCAGGGAGGTGGCACAAGCGGGTGCGTTGCATGGGAGTGAGGATCCCTGCAGGTCTTGGGAGAGGCGAGAGGCCCCAACCGGTCCGAGCTGCCAGGTGGGCTCCAGCCTCGGGCAAGGTGGGGCCAGTCGCTATTGCTCCTCCGGTTCCTGCCATGGTGCTCATTGTCACCAGGTCGCTCCGGTCCTTGGCATGGTTATTTGTTGCATTGTTCTTTCAGCATCTCATTTCCATTGGCCTTTCTCTTCCACAGGTCCAAGGAGGCTCCAGACCTTGAACAGGGAGGTAATGCACTGGGGAAGAGCTGAGATGTGTCCCGCAGCAGAGAGCAGCATGCACACGGAGCTCAGCCCCAGCCTTGTCCATTGCCCTGGGGGAAAGGTCTCTGCCCTAACCCTGCACACAAGGGGCAAGGCCCCAGGAGGAGGTGAGCGGCCTTTGGTGCCCGAACATCACAGGCTCCCACTGCTCCGCTCAGCTCGCACCAAGCACCTGACTCCCGCCCCAGCTGGGAGTGGCAGCAAGGCCTGGCTCCGTCGCAGCCCTGCTGGGCAGGTCGGAGCCGGCCAGGCATGAGGCAGACACTTCCCACCCCAGAATCTCTCCAGCTGAGGCAGAGGCTACAGTAAAAAATACTCATGTTGTCAGAGCGGGTCATGAAGTTGCTTTTTGAAACACAACAAAAATACATAAACAGCAGCAGAGTGTTGCAGTGGAAGCATGCTGGGCCCATAACCCAGAGGTTGATGGAGCGATGCCTTCTGCTGAATGGCTCTCCTTTTTTTTTGCTCTTTCTCCTCCTGACGTGCTGTGCTTTTCCCTCCATCCTGAAGCTTTGCTCCCCATTTGATTCAAAGAGGAAGAAATGCTCCTACTCCATCCCGGGCTCCCCACCCCTCTTCTCAATGTTTGCGACGAGGGGAGCAAAACGTTGCAACCATGGACCATGGGCATCTGCCTCTTCCTTGGCATCTGGCCAGTTGGGGCTCCCGCCCCCGCTCTGGGAATCCCAGGGCAATGCAGGACACTGCTCCCTGCAAGGTGCCAGCCAGAGAGTTGCCTGTCAGCTTCCCCGGTGTTGTCTGGCTTGGGCGAGACCTGAACGGGAATGTCTTGCACTGCACTGCTTGTCTACTTTGAGCAATTTGGGACTTGGCCTGGGCTGAAAGGCAGGGCTGAAAGGCTACATCTGCTGGAGCCTGCAGGGAAGAGAAGCTAATATTGCCCCTGTCCTCTGCCAGTGCTTGGCCTGTTTGGGCATGGACGGATGCTCGGAAGGCGTGGGGTGAAAAGGCTTCTGCAGGAGCCACTCCTCACCTGTCACCTAAGCAAACACGTTGGGGTGCAGGGATGAGTACCCAGAGTGCAGGTAAAAATCTCCACTTCTCTCGCCCACAGTTATCATAACTGTTTTTCTGGTGAATCACATTTCTCTTCTGTGCCAACCCCCGCAGTTGGGATCTCAAAGGCTGAGTGAGGAAGCAAAACTGGGAGAAAAAGATAAGCAGTGATGGCCAGGAATTGAACCCCGATCAATGGCTGGGAACAGCTGTGCTCGCCACTTTAGCATCCACGCAGGGTTACCAGACCAGGGTCATCCAGCTGGACAAGAAGGCTCCTCCGCACTGTGTGCATCTTCCCTCAAACTGGCAGCAGCTCTAGGGATTTGTGGAGGACAAGACCTGACCCTTGTGATCCCCTTGGAGCAGTCTCCCTCACTGTATGGAGCAGGGACACCCAGCAGTGCTCCAGAGACCCAATTCCCTTTCAACTCGAGAAAAGCTTCAGCGCACAGTCAGAGCTGCCCCATCCCTGCGCTTACAGGAGCAGCTGGAAGAGTGACACTGCAGGGTGTCAGGGAGCCTGCACACCACAGCCAGTCCTGGGGTGCTGCATTGCTGATGGGGATATTTGGGACCAGGCAGGTGCCAGGATCAGTGCCCTCCACTCGGGCAGTTTGACCAGGAAACTCCTGCGCTTGTGGGCCCCGCAGCTGGGAATGGATGCTGTGCAGAGCAGAGAACAGCAGTGCTCCTGGTTACGGTGGCAGCGCGAGGCGGTGCTTTCCTCTGGCAGCAGGTGGTTTAGCACTTCCTTTGCTGGACAGAGGGAAGGGCAGAGGTGGGGCAGGGAGAGGAGGGTCTCTGCTGCCAGGCCCAGGCCAGGGGGCAGGAGGGGGCTCCTAATGCCAGGAGTGATGTCCCTCAAAAATCCCTCGTGTCATTCTGTTGCAGACCCCAGCAAAGGGTGGCCAGTCCTCAGCTGGTCCTTGCCGGCCCGGGGAGATCCAGCTGCTTCAACTGTCCCCGTGGGGGATGCAGAGCCTTGGTGGGGACGGCGGCAGCTGGTGCCGTCGGCAGAGATGGTGCAAGAGCAGGGCCTGGGGCACTGCCGTCGCAGAGCAGTGGCAAGAGCTGTCTGTCCCTAACCCGAGGCAGGAGCGTGTGCCAGGGCTGCATTTCCAATGCAGAGTCCCTCCAGCTTGGCACAGGCCACAGTACTAAATACTTGTGCTGTCAGAGGGGATCGTGAAGATGCTATTTGAAGCATGATGACAAGTTTGGGACTACCACAGCAGAGTGGCGCAGCGGGAGTGTGCTGAGCCTATAACCCGGAGGTTGCCGGATTGAAACCATCTTCTGCTAAACGCTTCCTTCTCTTGCTCTTTCTCCTCCTGAGGATGTGCTGTGCCTTTCCCTCAGTCCTGAAGCTTTGATCCCGGCTTGGCCACACGGTGGCACCAAAACCCAAGGGCGAGAAACTGGAACAAAATTCAGACACGGTCACGAGTACCTGGTGCAGCCACCCGCAGGGACCAGGGCACGGGCTCCACCGACCCCTTGGACCCAAGGAGCTGCTGCGTGTCCGGGCTTGTGAAAGAGGGTTTCTAATGCAGGGACTGTGGCACCCTCGGGCACCTTGAGATCCTCAGAGAAAGTCTGAGTCTCTCCAAGGCAACGTTAGATCTGGAGGAAGTGTGCGGAGCCTGCCAGAAAGAGCTACCGAGATAGGAGGGATCCCAGGCTTCCCACACAGACAAGCTGGCTGCTGGCTGGGAGTCTGATCCATCCTGCTTAGACTCTCAGGTTTTCCCACTCAGCAATGGTTAATGCTTAATTCACTGGTGCAGGAGATATGCCCCACAGGCCAGATTCAGCCTGTGGAGCATCTTCCCCCAAGCCTCCCTTTCTGCACCTTGGTATGCCAGACAGAAGAGTGGCAGTGGGTTCCAGGTGCTCTTGTTCGCTGTGGGTCCGCTGGGAAGACGTGCAAGGAGTGTGGCCCCACCTGCCACTGCCACTGTCCCTATGCAAGACGGGCACCCCAGCTGCTGCTTCCCTGCTCTCCCAGCTGGAGCAGGGCAGGAGCAGGCTTGACTCTCTGCCACCTCTTGGTCAGCCACAGAAACCAGACAGCAGGAAGCTCCATGCTGCTTCCACCCTGAGGAAAGTCATGTGAGAGAGGAGGGAAGTACTGGCACTGAAGAGCAGGGGATGCTAAGCTGCGCTCAGAGCAGTCTAATTGCTTCAGGGACTGAAAAATATCATAGGTTGATGCAATCGTGTCCTCCTGTACCTGGACCGTGTGGAAGGTGGCACTGGTGGCAGCTCTTGCACTTGCTTCTCCAATTCCTAGAGCTTCCCCTGGCCTCACCTCACAAATCTGTAAGGCAACTGAAACCCATGTATGCTCCAGGGGCAACTCAGCCTTACTTTTCTTGCACTGCTTTTCCCTTTGTAGGACGTGTGCAGGAGGCAGCTCAAATGCATCATAGGGCAGAGAGCAAAGTGTTGGGAGGACACGAGTGAAACATGCACACCAGGTTAGCACCAGAGTGACCCTGCACCACACTACACAGCGCAGCACATTGAAGAGCAGCTTCTGTCAAGAACTGCTTGGCTTCAGTCTAGTTCTTCTCTGCTCCTCCCGACGGTGCAGCTACTCACTTGCCCTGCAGCCAAACGGACCTTTACCCCTTCCAGTTGTGAAAACATAACAAACACCTGAGCCCATCAGCTGGGAACACCAAACCTGATGTTTGGTGCTGGGGTGGGCACCCCTGTAGCTCCTGCCCAACCGGGGCCCTGGCCCTGGCCCCAACCCCAGCTCTGGCCCTGGCTGTGGAGAGCAGGGGCTTGGTGCAGGGTGGACTCTTCAGGCCTTGATGAGGATCTGCGCAGGAGCCTTGAGGCTTTCCCCTCCCCAAAGCAGTCAGGGGCTGCAGAGACAGACACAGAATATGATCGGTGCCATATCCTGGGTCACCTCTGCCTGTGTTTCTGAGGGTGGATTTTGTCCCCACTCTATAGTTGATGGGCTTAGTTTTTCACCACATACCAGGGATTTCACAGGACCACATTGAGTGGTATCATGCACCTCTAATCTCACACAGAAACTTGCACACACACACCCAGTTTGGATCTGGGACCCTGGGGGCGAGACTCTTCCACAAACGCGGTATGACTGGGCCTGGCTTCTGTGGCAGAAAGGGAGGCACCTTTCCCCTCTTCTTCCAAATCAGTCTCTTTCCAAGAAAGAAATACAGAAACCTGAAGACTGTTGAAAGTGAGTTTTAGGACCCAGCATCCTGGGAGAGCACTCTATTCCCATCTCCCTAGGTTTCCTTTGGCCAAGGGGCTGGGGGTGAGGGGCAGTATGTGATGACATGGGCAGCAAAGCTAATCAAACTCTGGCGTGAATGCATCGATGCATCTTTAACAAAACCTGGGATGGCCTCCTCCCACTTCATTCAGCTGTGGTGAGTCCACAACTGGAGTACTGCACTCAGTTTTGGGCCTCCCAGTTCAGGAGGGATGTGGATAAGCTCAAGAGAGTCCAGAGGAGAGCCACCATATTATCGGTGACCAAGAGAGAAACCTTCTGAGGAGAGGCTGAGGGACATGGGACTTTTCAGCCTGGAGAAGAGAAGGCTAAGGGGAAACTTGGTGGCAGCCTGGAAGTACATAAGGGGAGTGCATCAGGACCTGGGAGAAGAGTTGTTCACCAGGGCCCCCTCAGGAATAACAAGGTCCAATGGTGACAAGCTCCTAAAAGGCTGATTTCGATTGAACATAAGGAAAAACTTTTTTATGGACTGAGTGTTCAGCGTCTGGAACAGACTTCCCCGATGTGGTGCAAGCACCAACTCTGCACTCATTTAAAAGGGGTTTAGATATTTGTTGCTGAGATCATTTGATCCCCACGGACTTGCTGTCTCTGGCAGGGAGGCTGACATTGATGATCTTGCTCAGTCCCTTCAGGCCCCTAATGTCTATGAAATCTATAAGTACACACATGCACATAGATTGCAATTGCCCAGGCCCTTCCTTCTTTTACAGATATAATTCATGTCCATTCTGCAGATTAGGGGCCCAAGACTGAATAAAAAAGGAGCACAACGAGGGCTTTAAGTGGGTTCCTGGTCGTCTCGTACTTAGGACTTAGTGGTTTCACTGCCACAGCCTGGGTTTGATTCCTGGTCAGAGACCACGTTTTTTCCTCCCCTGCCACACTTCTGCTTTTCTGCTGGCAGTGGAGTGGCATGGAGTTTATAAACACAGCTACACAAGGCAGTCCTTCTACCCACTGCCAACCACTCCTACAGCCCATGGGAGACAAGATCTGGGGAAACATTTCCCTTAATGCCCCACATTTCCCTTATTCAGTTCTGTACTGGTGTTAGCTCTGGTTAGGGTGGGCTGGGGCAGGAGGGTGCAAAAATATTGGGTGGGTACGGCTGGATCTGGGAGGGAGAGGGAGACAAGTTTCTTACATGATTTCCAACTCGGAGAGTCTTTCCCAGGTCTGGACAAGGTGACATTTTCTGCATGACAGAAGATGGGGATCCCAGACTTGTAAACTACAGCTCTGCTGCTTCCCACTGACAGCAACTTCCTCCAAATGTGGATTGGGGCAAGTGCCATCCTGGCAGCTCCAAGCCTCCCTCCCTCCCATGCCGTGACCATGCAAGGGGTCTGGTACTGCAATGGGATGTAGGGAGGAAAAGCCATGCCCTCATACTCTCTCCAAGGACACTGGCTGAAGCTAATGCTCAGCACCTAGGAGCTCTGCAAGTTGGTAAACTCTGGACTTGTCTGGCAATGGGCACAAGTTGGAGCCTGGGGCTGTGGCATATCCACAGTGAGCCTAGTCCTTCCCCATTGCCCTTGCACCTGCTGGGCTTTTGGACACGTCCATAATGCTTTCCATTCCGGGGTCAGGGTTGCTTCCTTTCCAGGCAGTGGGAGTCATGCCTGAGCAGGGATCTGTGCTGGGCAGCAGTGAGTGGGATGGACAGACGCAGAGCTGTGGTCTGACTGCCCAAAGGAGCGTCTCATTGGCTTGTTCCATGGGGAGCAGCATGTTGATCATACGGGTTGAGGTGGACCCAAAGGGCTCCACCTCAATCATGTGGTATGTCCTCAGCACTCTCCCCTCTGCTCTGTGAGGTATTTGATCTGCCCCTACGCGTGACTGGGAAAGTGCAGAGTAATCCATGTGGTGCCACTTTTCATTGCTTCTAGCTCTTTTCATGTTCCAGCAGAAATGACATTAGCAAAAAAGGGTAGTGCCCCAAAGGAAATAGGCACGGAGCATGTCCAATGGAAGACCAAGGGCTTTGCTTTCTGGGGAGACACCAGCCTCTGCCTTGCTGCTCTCACTGGCACATCAGCCCTAGCCACACAGGGGCAGCTCTCCCAAGAGTCTCCCAGCTCCAGCACCATTTCTCAGGTTGGCTTCTCTCCTGCAGATGGATCCTCCTGGCTACATCCCAAACAGCGTTGCTTGGCACATGACCAAGGTCCCGATTAGATGGGGACCAAAACGCTCTAATTTAAATCAAAGGGTTTTTTTAGTTTTGAGCCTCAAAGGAGGCAGCAGCTTCAGACTGGATAGCAGGGTCATTGCTCCTCCTGGCAGACTGCAAAAGCGCAAAGATTCATGGTCATGCTGGGATAACCCCCGCCCAGGGATCCCTCTCACTGCAAGCAGCGCTCCCAGCATCTGTGCACATCTGTGGAGCATACCAAGCCGTGGTAAAGTATGGCTGGATGCACTACTGCCACGGGGAACCAACAGTACAACAGAAACTGCCTCGGTTCCCAAATTAGGCACCCCAATGGCAGTTGCCTTTTGGGCAGTGTGTGGTCATGGGAGCTCATACTCAACTGCTCATTTATCACTTCTCTGAAATCTTTTTTGACAGTCATTGCTTCCCAGCAAGCCAGGCCGAGGTGATGAATTGTTAGTGGCTTGAAGTTTCCTTCAGAACAGGCATATTCAGGTCAGATTATTCACCTGAGCCTACATGCCCAAGACACTGACACTGCACCCATGTGTTGGCCTGTGCTCTTCACTCTTGCCTGCTTTGCTAGACTTTATGGCGTATGCAAATAGCATCCTTTATGAGCAGTGTTTCATTCCAAAGTCCTGAAAACCCAGGTCAGTCCCTTTGAGGCTGACCATACTGGAAATGCACCTGCTCGGTGAAGTTGCCTCTCCTGCAGTTGAATTTGAGGTCTGTCATTTAACTCATTCATTACCCAGTGAATAGGTGTCATGCCTGTGACTTTGGACAGGTATTTCCTAGGCAAATCTACTAAGATACCCTCATTTTAGTTGTTGCAGTTGAGGCCTGGATAGGGTGAGATATCAATAAAAACTACAACAATAATACCTTGTGAATGTATAACCATAACACATATATATGAGGTGACTGTGAAACCAGAGCTGTAGGTGGGATAAAGAGGACAAAGTCCACCATAGATTGCTGGTGCTGAAGGCTGCTACAGGTGATGCTTCAGTAGCCCAAGGTTGGTACTGAATCATTACTGGGCCAGACATTAAAACCACTTCAGATATGTGGCTCCTGGTCCTCCCTGTGCTTTGAATCCTGGTGTTTGTAGCCCAAAAGGGATTTGGAGAAGATGCAAGCCCTGCTCAAGGTGGAGTAGGCAAGGGAGAAGACTGAGTAGTTTTCACAACAGGTGGAGAAGAAGGTGGTGTGGGTCTGCTCAAGATCAGGCGTGCCGCACCCACTCCTGGAGAGCAGCATTCCCTTTACGCTGTGCAGCATGCATGGATGTGCAGGCGTGCTCATGCTCTGCTGCCAGGTGTGTCTGCAACACCGCTCACACCACACAGCTTAGAGGGAGCACGACTGGAAAGTAGTGCTTGTGTTGGATGTTGGTCACAGTTGAGTTGGGGCTTATCTTTGCTCTTGGCAGAATTAAGAATGAAGATTTGGGGAACAAGTGGAGAAATCCTGGGGATATCGTATTACAAGGAATAAAGAAACCTGCCAAAAAGTGTTATGATCAACAAGGATGGGATTTGAACCCATGCATGCAGAAAACAAGGGATCAGTAGTCTAGCGCCTTAACCACTTGGCCACCTTGTCACAGAAAGAAGTTACATAGCACTGATTTTCCAAGGGTACAGAGCGTCCCAGTTCCAGGTAACTGTCTTTCACATAACACATGAAACATGCCAACTATGAAGCTTCCAGTTAAGGGCACTTTTATGGAAGAACAAGTAGCCCTTCACCTCCCTCACCTCCAGTCTCCCTCCTTATCTCTGAGATACAGGTGGGGCTACATGGAGTTGGGGCAAGGTCAATGAGCTGGAATGAAGAGGCTGAACTCCCCAAGCAGCAGTTTCTGCTCTATTTTGTAATAATAATAAAACAGCCCTTCTTCTGACTATAGCGAGTCTTCTGCCCTGCGCAGTCCCCTGTTCAGGTGACTTTCAGCCCTGTGGTGGGTGCATTCATGTCTCCTGGGATACCTGTGGTGTGCTAGGGGATAAAAAAAGAAAGACAGAAAGGGATTTTCAGAAGCCAGGCTGCTGAGTGAAGAGGAAGAGCCTGTCACTAGGAGGAAAGGTAAGCCGGCTCCTTGAAAGAGTGAGGGAGTCAGGCTGATGACAAGGGAGGTGGAGATTTATGGACAGCTGACTGAGGAGCAGAGGTCCCAGTCAGTGCTTTTCAACCACTTTGTGTCCTTTGTCAGAAGCACCGTGAGGCAATACAGGAACCTCCTGTTATACAGGCACACCAAGCTCAATCAAACAGACTGTGTTAAAATGTTTCTGAGTGAACTTCAGTCTCACCACCGGAAATCAGTAAGTGAGGGTGAAGAAGATATAGCCAACTCCATCTGGAAAGTCAACACCTGGTGCAGGTTGTTCAAAGACCCTTGGGAGGGGAAGTGAAGAGAGAGAATGACAAGGAGACGTATGCAACTAGACCTGGAGACAGCGAGAAGAACTACAACAGGACCAGGACACTGGCTCCACCTCATGCTCAGCACGTGGGAGCTTTGCAACTCAGTAACCTCTGGACTTGTCTAGCAAGGGGCACGAGGGCAGGCAGGGGATGCGGCATATGCACAGTGACGGCAGCCCTGCCCTGTTGCCCTTGTGGTGGGCCAACAGTGGGTGCTCCTGCACTAAGGCACCAACCTCACTGCACCCAACTGACTTCCAGGCTCCGAGTGCCTCTATGAGGGTGCCTCACATCTGGCCGACCACCTTCCTGGAGCACACCCACTAGCCTGGGGGTAATGTTGCCAGCACCCAGGCTCTGGGCTGATCATAGCTCTGTGCCTCCTGGGAAACACAGGCCTAGTAGCCCTTGAGGGTACTCGACCCACTTCAAGAACTTGGGGATCTTCCCTCAGTCTTAAGCACAAATAGTGTTCCCCCTTAATCAGCTGAACCAAGGGGACCCAATGCATAATCTAGCCCCTCTCCCAAGAAGTCTCCCACACTAGGTACAAAGGAGAACTTTATTGGCTACAAGGAGTAGGTTTGGCATAGGGTAGAGGGTAGAGCAATATCAGAGAAATCCCATAGCGCAAACAGGGTGGCTGGGAAGCCTTTAATCACACATCTGAGTTCCTGCAAGCTATATATCTAGTTAGATCTCAGGTAGATTACTAACAAGTATCATCCAGAGGCAGGTGGAGATTGCCTCTGGAGGCAGGCAGTTCACTGATCATAAGTTTCAAGAGAAAGTGCAGGTTTCAGATGGTCCAGCTTCTTTCTCTGAATTTTTCCATCCTGGCTATTGCCACTCCTGGGCAGTCCTTAACTTACATAGACCGTATGACCTCATTTCCCTGGTCCAGTGGAGGCCAGTATCTGTTGGCTACCAGACAACCAATTTGAAAAGCATCACTGGTTGCTGGGGAGACTGGCAGGGTCTCTAGCCCCGTCCCAGTCAAGTTGGCTTTGCTTAGAGCAATAGGGAACATAAGCCCCTCACCTAGGTATGTGATGCCAGTCATGCAGGCAGAGGGAGCAGGTCACCCCCTCCCTCAGGAATGTATCCAGCTCAGGTTACAAGTCACGGTCACCTGACAAAGGGGGACGAGTTGTGTGCCCTTTCAGTGACCAAGGTAACCAAATTGTCACATAGCAGAGTTGTGGGGCAGAGACAGAGGTGGCATTCTGCCACAGCCCTCGCACCTGCCAGGCTGTCCAGCACCTCCCTAAAGCCTTCCTTCTGTTCCAGGGCTCAGGGTCGCTTTCTTCCCAGGCACTGGAAGCACTGCCCAAGCAGGGATCAGTGTCGGTGTGGGGAGCAGGACGGACAGACTAAGAGCCATGGTGTGACTGCCCAAAGGAGGATCTCATTGGCTTGTTCCCTGGGCAGGAGTGAGTCAGTGATGGGGGTTGAGGTGGCGCTCAAAGGGGACCAGCGTCTCCAGTGTTTTCCTAAGGAATGAGGGACTTGTCAGGACTTGGGAACTAAAATACCCACGAGGATTTCAGGCCACGTGTCTGCTGAGACCTCACTACCTCAGGGAATGGCGGCAGAACAGAAAGAGGAAATGGCAGAAGAACCCCTGGGGCACAAGAAATGCCACCTTTGGTCGGAGCAGGGGTTGCCCCATCCATGAGGTTTTTTGGACGTTGTAAACAGAAAGGTGGCAAGGTGCTGAAGAGGGAGAGGATACTTGCAGGTGAATATTGCTTCCTGTGTCCTCTGTCAAACCTCCCCTGGCATCACCTGCCCTTCCTGGCTGTATTTCACACCCCTCAAAGAATCTGTCCTTGAGGAATGTGGCAAATCTCTTTCCACTCTGGGTGTACTTTCAGCCCCTCCAACCTCCCAGGGAGACAAGGTCTTTGGAGTCAGTGCACGCTGAGTAAGGAAGGACTTGCTCATGTTTGTAGATGTGATGGTGGGAAATCTAGGTGCTGCACAGCGAGACTGTCCCCCATGAAGATCTTCTGTAGTTCCAAGACAGAGAGAACTTTTTTGGTGGAAGGGAACATCCATGTGCCACCTCCCTCTGGCTTGTGTCTGCACAGATCATCGACCTCAGCACCGTGACTCTGATCAGTGCTGGCAAGATGCCCCCATGCAGGGTCTCAATGGAGGAGTATAAATGCTTCACTCCCACTGCTCCAGAACAGCAACTTACTCCAGGTCGGCTGCTGGGGTGGCAGAGTTGGCGTCTGCCCAAGGCATTTGCTCTTGCATGATCTGATGTCAGTTCCAAACTTGTGCCTCACCCACATTTCATGCCAATATTGGGATAACCAGCACCCGAGGGATCCATCTCTCCCCAAAGCACCCACAGACTCCTCCCAGGTCCCTTCAACTCTCACAGATAAAAGGGAACAGGTCTAATGGCACCGCTGCCACACACAAAATAGACTTCCTTGGAGCGTACCAGTCTGGGTAACATATGGTAGGGGTGATCACTCCCATGGGTATCCTCAGTGACCACAGAAACTCACTCAGTTCCCCAACTAGGCACCCATCCATGGCAGTAGCTTGTTGGGAACAGGCAGATGACCCTGGGAGATAAGGTTCAACTGATCCGTCACCACTTGTCTAGCATCAGTTTTGGGAATCATTGCTTCCTAACAGAGAATGCCCAAGCCTGCCTGAGCTTCCGAATTCTTGGTGGCTTCATGTTTCCTTCCAGAGTAAGAAGGCCCTATAATATTAAAGACATATTCTACCCTTGAGTCTACTATCCCAAGTAATCCAGACAGACTGCACTGTTGGAGAGACCTGTGCTCTTCAATGTTGCCTTTTGTGCCAGGTTTTGTGTCCTTTGCAAATGGCATCAGTGATGATTAATGTTTCATTGCAAGCTCCTGAAAGCCCAAGTCAGGAACCAACAGCCTGTATTGGAAGGATCACACTTGAAAGGCACCAGCAAAGTGAAGTTGCCTCTTTTACAATTGTATTTTTAGACCTATTGCTTAGTTCATTATTGACGTGGTGAATAGGAGCCATGCTTGTAACTTGGGCCAGCTCTTTTGTACACAAATCTATGACAGGTACCCTCACTGTAGGTCCTGTAATGTAGGTCTGGGTAGGGCAAGATGTCAATGGAAGTGACAACAAACTGTGTCTGCACCTGTTCCCCAATGCTTCATGTCCCCAAGTCCCTCTCACCACAGCTCCTCTCAGGCCTTAGTGCCCAAGTCATGCTGGCCCCACCAAAGCATTCCCTGGAGAAGTGAAGCCCTGTGCACCATTCCCCACAACCCATCCCTGCAGCTCCCCACGGGAGAGGTAAGGAAGGTCTGGGGTCAAAAGGCATGCATAGGATCAAAGGTCCATACGCCCAACATGGGGTTTGAACGCACAACCCTGAGATTAAGTCTCATGCTCTACCTACTGAGCTAGTCAGGCGGCTGCAGTGGGAGGCCGCGCCTCGCCTTTCTGCCCGTGCACTGTCTTTAGGGAACGGCTGCGTCAGCTGTCAGCACCAGGGCCCGGCAGGCCCAGCATCTGCTAGCAGGGCTCGGGCGCAAGGGTCTGAGAGGTGCTGTGGCAGGAGGAGGAGGAACTTGGGGCCAGGACGTGCCACAGAACAGGAACAGGAGCAGGCGCAGGTTTTGTTTGCTTATGGTTTTGGGTAGCCAAGGTTCCTGTAGCCCTGAGCTCATCTTGCTCTCGTCTCTACTCCTGGAGCAGTCCAAACGCTCCTGCCAGGACAAGAGATCCAAAATTGAGTCAACAAACGTGGGAACTCACACGTCCAGGGCCTTGGACTGCTTTGGCTTCGGCGCTTTCACGTTTGTGGCAAACCATCAGTTTCCAGGCGCAAAAACCACCCGACCCGCCCCGCCCCACCCCACCCCACTCCCTGCTTTTTTTCCCCCTCTTGCCCACTGCCTGTCTCTTTTTTCCCCTCCATTTGGCAAGGAGAGAGAGCCATTTGCCTTCACATGCTGTTGGGCACCAGGAGCTGCACCTCAGTTCAGAGCTAGCTTGCACATGGGGCTGGCCAAGGACAGAGAGAAGAACAGGCCCAGGGTTGCGGGTCTGCTTCAGCCCAGCTCCAATCCTGGGCCCGTTCTCATGTGAAGGGAACATGGGGAATTGGAAGTGCCAATGCAACTGCCGGGAGAGGGCATGAGGATTGCCATCCCCCCTACCGCATATGGACCACAATTTTGGCCCAGCGAGAGTTGACCCTCACTCCTATGCATTCCAAGTGAGCAAAGCCACAGCGGGTGTGGCTCTTGTGGGGGCCTTGTGCAGAGCTTCAGTGCTGGGCCCCTCATCTTTCCAAAAGACTGGAAAGGAAAGAGAGCTGTCAACCAGAAAAAGGCCTTGTGGAAATCATGCTTGATTTGGCAGGCAAGGCCCAGGTAGACCTAGGCACCAGGTGGTGGCGAGATCTCCTTGGAGGCTGGCTTCCCAAACTCGCTTTCCAAATATTGGCTGAGGGGACATGGAGGGAAGGAGATGCTCACAGCCTGTGCGGGTAAGTGGCCTGCTGGCTGTTCTTGTTCACTTCTGCTCTTCTGTTCCGGACAACTGGTTCTCTTTCTCTTCGATGGAGGGTTTTTTCTAGTGAGAGATTGCCGTGTTCCCACCCCTCATGCACTTTCTGTCCCTTACAGCCTAGTGCAGTCCAGTTGATGGAGGCTCTTTTGCCTGCTTTTCTCCTTATTCTTGTCCATTTCTGGCCCCAGCTGCTTCTCCTACTTCTTGGCACATCTAGCGTAGCTGCATCCTGCAGCCAGGATCAGTGCAGCCTGGTGCAACCTGACTGTTTTTTCCGGGTCTAGGTCTCTCTCTTCCTGCAGCCTGTTCTCTAGCTTGGGGACTTGCACTGGAATCACGCTCTGATCTGCACTGTGGCAATCTGCCCAGCTAGAATAACAGCACGCCTGGCTTGGAGAGGAGTAACTGGCTGTTTTGCCGCCCTTGCTGCCTGGGCCCCAGGATGACTTCTGCTAAACATCTGCTGTCCATGTTCAGCTCCCCCAGGTGGAGGCAAGCCGCATGGCCGGACACGGCACACCAACGCCACCACCTGCCCGGCTCAACACAAGCAGGAAAGCCCCCAGAGTCTGGGTCCCTCCAGAGCAGGACATGTTTGGAGGGCTTGGGAGCAGACAGCAGGTGAGTGGCTGTGAGGTGCTGGCAGAGACGCATCTGTTGCCATCAGCTCTCCTATCTGGGCAGGTTTTGGTCCCTGTCCTGCACTCCCCTATGCCCTGAGCTGGCTGAATAGCCTGAAATGCTTGCAGCAAAAGGCAGAACAGTCCATGGACACCCAGGTGCCCCAAGAGGCCAAGCTGAGACTCCTCCGTTTGCAGCATCTGGGCACCTCCCAGCACTTGAGCCTGCTGGGGGGCGGGGGCGGGTATTGGCTGTAATTTAGAGATGGGGAAACTGAGGCAAGGCTGTGGGGAGGACGTGCCCAAGACCACCCAGGGAGTGAATGGCAGAACCAGGAATGAAGCCTGGCAGTTTTGCCCCCAGGCATGTGATGGGAGAAGGAGACGCATGTCACCTTGATCTAGTGCCTAGGATCTAATGGTGCCCCAGGTCTCCCCTTGTGCGAGGCTGCATTCAGGAGGGCCTGGCGAGAGCCCCTCTGGGCAGCACAGGACAGAGCCTGAGGTGCCTGCCAGGGCCCTGGGAGTCAGGGGGCTTGTGCAGATGACGTGGAGGACGGCAGGGGCAACCCAGCACCTCGGGATCCCCCAGGGGATGATGAGGCTCCCTCCATTCAGCTGCCATGTCGCTCTGCTCAGGGCACTACAATGTGTTCCCTTGCAGGGTATCACTGATTTTGCTCAATACGAGAAACGCTGCAACCAGTATAAAGAGCTCCTCCGAAGCAGTCGTGCCCTGACCAAAGAGCTGGAGGAGGAGGAGACTGAGTTGCTGCGGCAGAAGCCCAGCAGGGACGTTTTACGTCAGCTGCAAGATATCATGAGGATGGTAGGACCACGGCCCGCCGTCCCTCCCACCCCCCGCCCTCCTGTGGGGTGGGTGGGTCTGAAGGCCTGCTGAGGGGTGGGGCGTGGGGCTGCTGGCCTGGGCGGGTGTTACTGTGGGTGTGAGGCCGAGTGTCTGTCTGGTGGGTTTTGTACACATGTGAGTATGTGGATGGGAACGTGGTCTCAACGTGCACCCTGGGATGAGTGTGAGTGCAGGTGTGTCTGTCGGGCAGTGTGTGCACTGGTGACAAGCGCATGTACGTGCATGTGGTGTGGACAGGACTTGTGTGTGTGAACCTGTGGGGGTGGCTGGTGTGTGTACATGCACACGTGCTCTGGGGACTGGCCTGTGGGGGTTTCTGAATCAGGGGTGATGTGGTACAGCCGGTGCGGCCGTGGGGCCTTGTCCCAGGCAGCTGCTTGCTGCTCCCTGTCCTGACGCTTCCTTTGCTCTCTCCTGCATCCCACAGAAGTTGCATCTGGTCGGGGAGATACAAAATTATCAGCGAGGAATCGACCTCCTTCAGGAGACAATCATGAGGAGGGAGCCGTGGCAACAGATGCGGGCCTGGGACAAGGGGCTGCCCCCAATCAGGTCTGTGTGGTCCTGGGCAGGACTGGAACAACCCGTCACAAGGACCCAGGGAAGGGCTCGGCAGGGTTGGCTCTGACAGCAGGGAGCCTGAGTCTCTCCCTACCAGGGATCCTCCTTCCCTCGCCCTCTGGCCCCTCACACCTTCTCCTCATCCTGGGCACCTCTCTTCTGCAGGCTCACTCAGGTCCTCCCTTTCCACTGCATCCCTCTCTGAGTGCCTCCCTTTCAGGGACTTCCATCCCCCACAGGTCTGCACGGCCCCCACTGCAGCCCCTGAAGGACTTGGGGAGCTGGGCTGTTTGCAGAAATCCACTTGCCTCCTGACACCCCCGGGGGTTTCTCCTGCTCCAGGCTGACCGCTCCGTACCAACCTGGGAACAAGACGCCACGAAGACAACTATCGGAAAAGTTCCCAGAGCTGGAGGCACGGGGCAGCCCCCGCAGATGGCGCCGGGACTGAGAAGAGGGAATAGATGCTTAGATTAAGTTAATCAATTAAAATTATTTTTAAAAATTGAATGATTTTATGTGGATACAGATGATTGTGTCCCTGCTGGAAAAAGAAAAAAAAATGAAGCTGTCCAAGTGTGGAAATACCCCATTTCCACCTGTTTACGATGAAAAGTGATGTTATTTATGCCTGACTTTTCAAACCCATTTTGTATCTGGAAATAGAAAAGTCTTCTTCTGGGTCTGGTCTCTTGAGCCATCCCTGAATCTGTGCCCCCGCAGCCCAGTATGAACTGCAGGCTTGGCTGACACCCAAAGACATTGCTGGAAGAATTTCCACAGACCCGGGTGGGCTCTGGGTCACGTCATGTTCCAACCCCGGGATCCTTCACCATGCCCATAACCAGGGGAGTGATCAACCAGGTGACCTCCCTCTTCAGTATTTCTCCCCGGTGCCCCGTGCACCTGGCACAAAGTCCCTGATAAGACCCAGCTGCCTACTACGGCGGCGGCAGCAGCCGAGGAGACAGCAGAGGGGGCAGCAACAGATGATTCCATCTAAGGGAAGTGGGGCAGAGGGTCGAGCGTAGCTGAGGTGGATCCGAAGGGGCAGCCCTTCTGAGCCCTCTTAGCTCGCCCGACAGGGAGCCGCGCTCCCGAGCCGCGTGCGGGCAGTGCGCAAACAGGCGCTCTCTGTAAGGGTGTGCCGGCATTTTTGCCAGTGTTCGCGTAAGGCGGGCACAAGGTAGCAGCCCGGAGGGGCACCTCCAGCAAGCGAGAGCAGTAGACGCAGCTCTGCAGACATGGTGCAGACGCGGAGCGCCGCTGCCAGGGGTCTCGCCCTGGCGCTGCCGCCTGCCATGGGCTCTTCTGAGGCCTCCACCCAGACAGAGCTCATGGTGGGGTCAGCAGCCCCTTGTCCCCCTGTCTGTGAGGGGAGCTCGGTGGGGTCCTGGGGGCGGGGAGGGGAGGGCCTGGTGGTCCCCCTGCCTGTCCCTCCTGTGCCCAGCTTGGGGCCCTGGAGGAGCAAGCTAGCGTGCTCCAGGCTGAGATGAGCAGGCTGAGGGGGAACAGGGATGCAGAGGACGAAATGGATGCCTATCTCTTCTACAAGACGGTTGCCCGCTCTACAGCCCCCACAGGAGACGCATCCAACGCAGGAGTGGCAGAAGGTGTCCCGATCCAGAGCTGTGTGGCCTAGAGAGGTGGAAGCTCCCCAGGTACACCTGGCGAACAGGTTTGAGGCCCTGGCAGCTGTGACGGAGGAAGACAGAGCAAGTGTCTTCGGCCGGGACGATACCACTCTCCACGCGACAAGGAATGGGCAGGGATCAAACACCGGCAGGAAGAAACGCCGGTTCCTCGTCATTGGAGACTCCATCCTACGAGGGCTGGAAGGTCCCATCTGCCGGCCTGACCCCATGATGCAGGAGGTCTGCTTCCAAAATAAGGCACTCAATGGGGTGTGAAAGGCCCAGCTGTGAATTGCTGCTAGAACGCAGGTTTCTCCAGAGTCTTTTCCTTGGAATCAGCAGGGCCTTTTGGTGCCCAGCATATTTTTCTGGTAAAAGCACACTGTACACGAAGAGCCACCTGGATACCATGTGACGAACTGCTGCAGTACAGAAGAAAAACACCCACAAATCTCACACCGCTGGTTATGACGTATCACCCCTCCCTTGAACCTGTACGGAAAATCCTCAAAAAATTGCAACCCATACTAGACAGAGACCCTATTCTTAAAAGATCTTCCCAGAGCCACCCATCCTAGCCTTCCTACAAGCACCGAACCTCGCCAACCTCATCACCAGAAGTAAACTTCCTCAAGCCCAGAACACACCAAAAGGATCTAGACCGTGCCATGACAAGAAATGGAAAACCTGCCCCCACATCTCCACCACCCCCACTATTACTACACCCCACAACAGAGCCAGCAGCATCCCAGGATCTTACAGCTGCACCTCCAGGAATGTAATATACCTCATCCAATGCACCAAATGCCCTGATGGAAGATATTTAGGAGAGGCCAAACAACAACTGCGCACCAGAATGAACGCACACCGGAAATCTATTAAAGACAGAAAAACCCAATTACCGGTGGGGGCACATTTCTCACGGGAGGGCCACTCTCTCTCCAATCTCTCAGTCCTGATCCTCAAGGGAAACTTACACAACACTTCCCAGAAAGGAGCCTATGAGCTCCATTTCATCAACCTCCTGGATACTAGAGATCATGGACTAAACATAGACATTGGATTTATGACACATTATAACCTGCCTGGCAACTGACTCCCCAGCCCAGCCCAGCCCAGCCCAGCCCAGCCCAGCCCAGCCCCTGGCTTCTTTACTTTTCATCCCATCCAGGAAGAGCACACACCGACTGCTGAAACTTCCTTAGCCTGACGAAGGGTTTGTGAACCCGAAAGCTTGCTAAATAACTAATCTCCAACTATTTGGGTTGGTCTAATAAAAGATATCAAATCCACCCAAGGAACCTTGTCTGTATACAAATAGGCACTTAATAACAGGCTTATCTGAGTAGGAAGGGACAAACCCCCATACCCTCCATCCACGGGGCTCTTCCAGACTAATATTAGGATGGCACCTGCGTTACCATCTCTCTGTCTTGGGGTCCAGGGGCCGTGGGGTTTTGTGTTGTATTTGTTTGGTGTGGGATGGGAAGACCCAGCTCTGTATCCCTGCTGCAGCACAGGGATCTTCCCAGTCTTTTCCATTGGAATAAACAGGTTCCTTGTGAATAAACCCATTTAGTCCCCCCTGGCACTCAGGGCTAGATATGGCTTGCAGGGGTCCTCACAGTCTGGATCCAGACCCCCATCTCCAGTTGTGGGAGCAGTGGCACCCGTGGTCGGAGCAGATTGGTGTCAGCTCGCGGAGCCTCAGGGATTGACGCAGCCGTCAGTCACTCCCCAGCGCTGCAGCGCACGTCCATGGCGGCTCCGCACCCTGCAATTCAGTGGCGGTTCCTCATCTTGTCCCACCCCAAATCCCTGGCCCCTCCAGGAGCCCTGCAGACCACAGGACATGGCTCTGGGGACTGGATCCAGCTCACGGGCCGTACTGTCGACAGCCTATTGGGAGCTGTTCTCACCAAACCTCGAGTCGCTGCTTTGGTTCTTATTGGTGCCTCTCTCCCCTTCCCCCTTGTCCCACATGCAACCCCCCAGACCTGGTTATGGCTCCCAGTACTACTCACACCGACACTGTACAAAAGACAGCATCCCTGCCCAACATTGCTGCTTTTACATTGTCCAATATCCCCGGGATGTTTCCTTCCAGCGTTGCACTGGGAGCTCCTGGCTGGTTGTTTGCTCCCCTGACCTCAAGCACGTGTTTACAGTCACTGCTCTCATGTGACATGTGAGGAGCAGGGGTTCAATGGCCACCCAACCCCCTTCAAAACCCAAGACACCGAAAAGAAGGGAACGGAAGAGCTTGCGGTTGGTATCCAGGCCTGTGCAAAATCTCCGGTATGCTATGTTTTCCGTGGAGGGGCTCTGCTTGCCCCAGGGATGTGCTAGTGCCCAGCCAGACACCTCGGGGCCACAAGTGATGTCCAACCAGCCCAGCTCAGCTGGGACTGACGGCGGCTCTCAGCCCGGCAAACAGAGGCTGGGCTCCCTGGACGTGACATGCGCATCTTGGGGTCTCAGTCCCGGCTGTCTCAGCACAGGGGCACTCCCTGGCGCTGCACTGAATGGCCGTGTGTGCCAGTGTGACACCGGCATCTGAACCTCTCATAAAAGGCTGTGCTGAGGGGATGTGGAAGGGGAGACTGGAGCCTGAGACTCTTTACCTCAGAGGACCAAACAAGAAGGGCCCTGACAAAAGCTTGGCACGTGATGTTCATGGGTCTGCAGCTACATGGCCCAGCCCTGCCCTAGGGAGGGCCCTGGCTGGATGCCAACAGCCCACACCAAGCAGCTTGTCAGAGCGAGGGTTGTGGGCTGGGGGATGTCACAACCCAGTGGTTTTGGTGCCTCGGCACGGTGGAATTTTCCCGCCACATGAGAGCCTCTTGCAAAAGTAAAGGCTTTCTGTTGCTGCAGAAAACCCCCGGTGCAAGAGAGTTCCCGCCATTCGGATGTAAATTTGTGTCCCGCTATTGGCCAGTTTTAAATTATGCACACGTGGCGGCTAGTAATTGGCTTGCTGGCCGTTTAAAAATTAGCGCGACTTCCGCCCAAGCCGGAGAACTTTGAGCACGCTGCACAGTGCTTCTGAAGAGAGCAGACTCGTGGCTAAGCTGATCGATAGCCTGATCAACTATCGATTCGTCTCCCCGTCGCCAAGCGCAATGCCAGACGTATCCCTTTCCCTGCCGGCCCGATTTGTAGACGGACGTGCTGGCCTGAGCCCTGCCAGCTGGAACAACTAACGTGGTTGTTCAGACGACCGGACCGTTTTTTGTCGCAACAGCAAGCGACGTAAGGAAAGTTTTACAACCATAAAGTTTTCTCAACCTCTCTATTCACCAGCCCACCCCGATGAACGAGTAATTATTGAATCACCTCAAGTTGGCTTTAGCCGTCCGAGACATGGTGATGAGGATGGAATTAAAGAGCACGGTGATGGAGAAGAACCTCATCAGGTGCTGCCCCTGGCGCACCGGGAACCGCCACGTAGAAAATGCTAACGATCTATGGGCGCATATCGCTTACCACCAGGCAGTAGAAGGGGATGAAAGAAATATTGATGGTTACTTCTCCGTAAAGAGAGAAGAAGCCGTAGTGAAGGAATGGAGAACTAAGCTATCCCTTGGGGAGTTCGGATGCATAATGGGGAGCGACCGGGTCTATTCTCGACCCCCGGAGGAAACCTCAACCATATCCCTAGCCGGGGTAAAAGCGCGGAAGGCAGAGAAGCTGACCCCCGCTCAAGAGTTCGCTCAATGCATTCAGTACTTGAGGGAAGGAGGGGAATCCACCCCCACGGATTGGTTTAACTGTCCAGAGTTGGTGCTGGAATCGCGGGGTCATAAGCTCCTTGTTCAGCTCCGGGAGGACTTGGAAACTAAGGGCTGTCATGTGCCGAAATGGGGTCTGACCAAATGGAAGAAGGGAAAAATGATAAATGTGCTGTTCTGTACAGTAGCGAGTCTACTAAGGGAATACGCAAATTTAGAGGCACAGATGCATACGGCGGGTAAGGAGTCGCTGGAGCAGGCGGCAAAAGGCTCCGGAGCGGCACTTATTAATAGCACCGGCCGCATGATACCGCTAGCAGAAAATGGTGCCGAAAGAAGCGCGAGTCATCTGGGGAACCCGGAAAGGAGGGGCGGAGTTTCAAAAGACCCGGCGGGGATCCGCCTAGCGTCTCCGCCCCGACATGACGTCGTTCCCTGCAACCCCGCCTCCTTGCCAAGGGGAAGGGGCAATGGGAGGAGAGATATATCCAACGCTCCTAGACAAAGAATTTAACTCTTTCTCTACCACAACTCACCCAGTAGCTGTGACGAAGCATGTTGCAGATGAGGATGGTGCTACACGTACCACTATTATCTCACGCACACGCACCAGACCAGAGATTCAAGAGCTTTGTAAGGAATCTAAGATAAGATCAGGGGAGACCTTGGCAATGTGGTTAGGGCGGTTAATAGTGGAATTCGGATCTGACACCTTGGATAAAGAAGAATCAAGTGCCTTGATCCGACAGGCGGCATGGAGTGGTGGACGTGCTACCGATTTGAATGTGGTCACAGACAGTGCCCACTGGCCCATGCCGATCCCGGCGCTTGTAGTGGGACAGGTAACCCACAAATTTCACACCTGGCACGAAGGTCGTCCACAGAAGGCTACTGCGGAGCAACTCCTCCTAGCTATAGTTGGGGTGTCATATCTCTCATGGAGCCCGAGAACAAATCCCATGGGATTAACAGCCGTACAACGAAAAGAGAGATGGGCTCATCGCCACCTATCGGACCCCGGGGCAATCCCAACGCCCTTGGAAGCTACAGAGGCCTGCGTGGAGGTATACGGAGGAGCAAATGCCGTTACACTCCGACTCTTCTTGAACCCAATGGCAGGACAACCGGTGGGAAATCTCTTGGGCCATCTCCCATGTTTACAAGCTCTTATGCAACAAAGTGAAGAAGCTTCTGATACCATAAGGGACCGATCTTCAATATGCCCAGCCGGAACACTGAGATCCAGACGGCAAGAATTTATCCCTCGACGAGAGCAAGGGTGGTCACCCCCAGGAACCCCGAAGGAGAGAACCCTGAGGGAAAGAACCATGTTTGGTTTTCTTCTCTCCCGCACCGGACTTACCAAGGCACAGCTACGAATTTTGGGAGAAAAGGGCCAGTCCCGTCTGGCTGAAGCATTAGGATTCAAATTCGAGGACTCCTCAAAAAACGAGTGATGGCCGTCGACTCTGCCGGCGGCCTTCTCCAGTTCAGACTTGACCCCACGGATTCTCGACCATACGCCGGACTCACCGTTTGCAACCCTACCGATCCGGATGACCAACAACAAGCATTCTTCCTTCTCGATACTGGAGCTCAGACCAATGTGGTGACCTCAATAATACCTCATCAAAAGACCGCCAAAACGATCAAGGTACAAGGGCTTAACGCTATCGCTGTCACAACGAAGGTCAAATTTTGGGTCCAAGGCTACCGATATCCCCTAGAGGCTGTCCTAGGGGGCATTAACATTTTAGGGATTCCGGGGATAAAAGCGCTTGACCTTAAAGAACAAGTGCTACAGGCATTACCCGTCATTATCCCAGAACAGGATTGGCATCGACCTACGCTTCGTAACAACTCCACCTGGCGATATCGACCAATACCGACTAAGGGTTCACTAAAGCAGTCCCTTACTGACCTCCTGAGGCGGCTCGAACGATGAGGCTGTATTAAGACTGTAACAGCTAGCACCTACCTGTCATCAGGATGGTGGGTAGCGAAACCTGGAAAGCCTAATGAAGCCTGGTTGGTTGTAGACTATCGAGAAGTCAACAAAAGGTGTCAGGTACTTCAACAACCTAATCCGTCTACTCTGCCACAGTGTATGTTTGAGATGGCACAGTTCCAGCAAAGTAAGTGGGTTGGAGTTACATTGGATCTTAAGAATATGTTCTTTTCCATCCCGATAACTGACCCGGAAGGAATACTAAACATGTGTATTGATGGCATCATGTATAGGTGGACAGTTTGTCCACAAGGATATCGTAACGCTCCATCACTAGCCACAGGTGTCATGAATAACACCCTGAAGAATTTTCGAGCTTCATATTCTCTTCCTCAAGAAAAGGAACTAAAGATTTGGAGTTATGTGGATGATATCGCCATTATGGGTCGTGATAGTTCCGTAGTTACTAGTATAGTCAGTCAACTAGTCGCTCACCTTCAGAGTGAGGGATGGACAATCAACGAGGACAAGTCGTGTTTGCATCCTGTAGATGACATTACGTTCCTTGGTACTCGATACATCAGTTCCATCCGCCACGGAATTTCTCATGAGGGTCCTGACGTCGATCCATTGAAAACATTCTTCCCCACGACCAAGAGGCACTTTCAGCAGCTGTTAGGTCATTTGAATTGGTATCGACATTATGTTGAACCTGGTGATTTGGCACTTCTCACCAAATTGCAGCGACAGATCCGTAATAAATCCCGGAAGTCTACGCCCTGGACGAAAAGAGATCAGCAGAACCTGCTTCGCCTGCTAACTACGGTTAAAGATACACAACTCCATGCCATCGATCTGGGTGAGCCACTAACCTTAGCCCTCGGGTTCACCACCAACCATGTGTGGGCTCTCGCACGTAATTCTCATGATGAGTTAGTACATACAGCCCATAAAACGCTCCAAGCGGCACAACATAGATATGGAGCTGTGGGAAAAATCCTACTAGCCGAACAATTGGCGGAGCCTTTAGCAAGGGGGCATGGGACGTTATGCGCTCCCGGTGCCACATTGTTACCCTTGCTGGATGTGGACAGAGTTGACCCACATTTTCAGGGAGAATCTAAGACCTGGAATACGCTAGTACTTGCCCACCATTAGAATTGGCATTGTTGGAGGTTGGAAGACACGGTATCTGATCCGAGCCCAGAGGATGAGGCGAAGGTCCCTACATTGTATGGAACTTCTGCCCCAGCATGGATGGCCTCCGACGGAACCTCCCGACATGGCAGAGGCTATGGATATTATTGTAAAGCTTGCAACGATAAGGAAATTTTTCAAGCTGACCCAGATGATAATTCGGCTCAAAGATGTGAATTATTAGGATTCCTTAAGGTACTGGAACATTGTTTGACACATCATAACGATACACACCCAGTTCCGATCATTGCAATTGATTCGCAATACATTTATAAAATTCTTACGGGCACAGCTTTTCCTTCTGAGCATTTGAATGATTGGCAAGATATTTGGGAAACGTTAACTAAATTCGTGCGCCTCCCGTTAATTAGGCACACTAAGTCTCATCGTCCAGATACCAATCCAGTGCATGAGGTAATTGATAAGCTCTTGGAAGATCCACTCCGAACCGACATAGCGTTGCCTGTTACATCTACCACTGGCCCTGAAGTAAATCCGTTCCTTGCGTGGCTTCATGAGAATTGGGGTCACCCGGGACCACGAGCTTGCCATCAACGTTGGTGCCGAACCCTTACGGAGCCGGCTTCATACGGAGCTTGGCGTGATTGGGAAAAAGTAGCTCAGGCTTGTGAAATATGTGCTAAAGAAAAGTGTCATAGAACCAAGCACCAACTAGGAGCTTTCGATCCTTCACAGTTTCAAGCAGGAAAAGTTTGGCGGGTAGATTTACTGGGACCTCTCCCAGGGTCTAAGCCGCCAAATAAAGGACTGGTTGTCGTCGATTTGGGAACAAGACAGTTACAGGTTGTCCCCCTACGAAAAAGCAATGCTACTGCCGTCATTTCTGCTTTGACCGCTGTATTTGCTACTTGGCAACCTCCTCATGAGATTCAATCTGATGGAGGACCCCCGTTTAACTCAAATGCCCTGGGCAAATTCGCCCGTCTTTATAATATAGCCTGGCATCTTCATTTGCCATACCATCCACAGTCCAACGGTGTTGTGGAGAGACACATAGGTCTGTATAAGGAGCAGCTTCGCCTTAGAGGAGGAGGGACGTTTAAGAACTGGACTAAATTTAATCACGATGTCCTTATTTCACTAAACACCGCTGAACCATTATGGGGCGAAGCTAATGTCCAGAAACCTCTACCTTGGGAGCCCAAGTTCCAACCTGACGAGTTAGTGTGGATTTCGATACCGCACCCCCATCAGTCTCATCCACAAGTTCACAAAGGGACAGTTCAATGACCGGGACAATATCCCAATACCTATTCTGTCCAATTAGAAGAGGAGCCCCATCTTCCTCCTATTATCGTTCATCACAACTGGATGACACGCCATTCTAATGTTCACCCAGTATCCTTACAGTAAATCCAATTATGAGTCTTTTGTCTTGTGTTGTTGTTGTTTTTTTTCTTCACAGGACTGACCCTAGAAAAGTGGTAATCCACAGTCGCCCGAGTGTGAGATTCATCGAGCACCAGACTACAGTTCGTTCCAGTTAATGGAGTGACGGTTATGAAGAAGACATTGAGACGGGGAACGTTTATTAGCTCAGGACTTGCTATAATACTGTTTTCATTTTATTAAACATTTTATTGACATTGTCTGTTAGTAGGAGAGGACGGACTGATTACCAAACGAAGGAAGTTCCAAGTCGCTGTTCTCCGATCAGACGATGATCAACAGTTGTTGTTATATGCTCGAAGTTATTGTATTTTGTAACTTGTAGAAAAGACCGGTCTATCAAGTTATTTGTAGAATATATTACTGGTTGTTAGAGCTTTGCCAGGTCAGTAAGTCCCGAAACAAAGATGCCGGATGATGAGCTCATGTGTCTAAAATTCCAGTTGTGCCAGCGGCAAGGGGGCATGTCACAACCCAGTGGTTTTGGTGCCTCGGCACGGTGGAATTTTCCTGCCACATGAGAGCCTCTTGCAAAGGTAAAGGCTTTCTGTTGCTGCAGAAAACCCCCGGTGTAAGAGAGTTCCCGCCATTTGGATGTAAATTTGTGTCCCGCTATTGGCCAGTGTTAAATTATGCACACGTGGCGGCTAGTAATTGGCTTGCTGGCCGTTTAAAAATTAGCGCGACTTCCGCCCAAGCCGGAGAACTTTGAGCACGCTGCAGAGTGCTTTTGAAGAGATCTGACTTGTGGCTGAGCTGATCGATAGCCTGATCAACTATCGATTCGTCTCCCCGTCGCCGAGCACAATGCCAGACGTATCCCTTTCCCTGCCAGCCCGATTTGTAGACGGACGTGCTGGCCTGAGCCCTGCCAGCTGGAACAACTAACGTGGTTGTTCAGACGACCGGACCGTTTTTTGTCGCAACAGCAAGCGACGTAAGGAAAGTTTTACAACCATAAAGCTTTCTCGGCCTCTCTATTCACCATCCCGCCCCGACGAACGAGTAATTATTGAATCACCTCGAGTCGGCTTTAGCCGTCCAAGACAGGGGAGATCCCCCAGGGAAACTCCAACCAGCAGCTGCAGACGTGCTTGCCCTGCCGCTCCACGTGCCATGGGGCCAGCGGTGCTGCTGGGCTTGGCCTCGCCCTGCGTTGGGCAGCACTGGCAGCACTGGTGCTTGATTTCAGACCTTACTAATAGGATTTCTATGGAGGAGCTGAGCCCCAGGGCTTGGATGTTACACACATAGCCAACATTTAGCTGAAACTGGGCATCCAACATCATTTTGCAACACTCTACGAGAAGCTGTATGGGGGTGGGCAAACACTGGAACCGGCTACCGAGAGAAATTGTGGGATCAGGTTAGACAGACACTTGGCTGCGCTGGTTTAGTCAGGGGTGCTCCTGCCTTGAGCAGGGGGCTGCACTAGATGACCTTGTGAAGTCCTTTCCTGGCCTGCTCTGCTAAGATCCTAAGGCACTGGCCTGTGACCAGTGCTGAGCCCACTAGCCTCTCCACGTCTTAGAGGGAGCCCTTTTGAACAGAGAGAAAGACGGGAAGGGGCTCTCATGAACAGCTTCCCTAAGATGAGAGTAATTAGAGCCCTGCAGCCGGGCGCAGGTCTGACCTGTGTAACAAGCTGCTCCTTTGACGATGTGCTGGAAGAAGTGCCTGTACCTGCTGGAGACGCACGGCCCATGTCTCTGCAGAGCTGGGCCTGGGGGAACGGGGCTGTTGGCCAGGTGCTGCCCACCTGGTTTGCTTGATGGAAAGTTGTAGTGCGAGTGGGGAGGGGGTTTTCCTCTTGGATCCATGCATTCACTGTCAGAGAGCAGGTCCATTGGCTATTACCCATGGTCTGATGGGCTTGGGTTAACAACAAACCTCCTAAGGAAGCAATGCAGGAGTTTGCTGTCTTCTGCCTCATCTTCTGCCTGCCTCTCAGCATACCAAACTGCCCAGGACTACCCGCTACCCCCGAGATATTGGGAAATAGGTGAAGGGCAGACGGGATCTCCAGCTGCTTCACAGTGTTGCCTGACTCGTGCTGACTAGGAGTCCAGGGCCACGTGCTTCCCAGGGTCTGTTGTGGGAAATAGCGATGTTTTCTTGAACCAAGATGAGGCTGAAGCTGGTTGCTTATTCCCAGTCTCTATTCCTTATTCCCAGTTCTCTATTCCTTATCCCGTGCCCGGTTCCTTTTTCAAAGCTAATTTAGACCTAATAAAAGTTTTGTGTTGGTTAATTCAACACCCGAGAGAGAATGTCATTAGCTATGCACATTTACTAATTAATAGGTAAAATAATGTTCTGCATCAAATACCGAGCCCTCAACAAAGGTAGATTCAAATGGGATTAAGGAGCAAAATACTTCTTGGGACACCCCAAACTTCCCGTTGACACTACTGCAGGGACTGTCCTCAAGATCTGTGACCAGAGACTTATTCCCGGTGCCTTATTCCCACTGCCGTCTGGCCAGGCCAGGCTGCTGACTGCCACCCTGCTAAGTATCTGGGCCTGCAATTTGTCTTGGGCCCCCCGTGCCATGACTGTGTGGCAGCCGGGGACTGCCCTGGACTCCTCTGAACAACACAGGACAGCGGGAATGCGAGGCTGTAAATTGGTAGCCTGCCACGGCCGAGCCGCGTTTGGGCGGGCAAGTGTCATAGATTCATAGATTCATAGATGTTAGGGTCGGAAGGGACCTCAATAGATCATCAAGTCCGACCCCCTGCATAAGCAGGAAAGAGTGCTGGGTCTAGATGACCCCAGCTAGATACTCGTCTAACCTCCTCTTGAAGACCCCCAGGGTAGGGGAGAGCACCACCTCCCTTGGGAGCCCGTTCCAGACCTTGGCCACTCGAACTGTGAAGAAGTTCTTCCTAATGTCCAGTCTAAATCTGCTCTCTGCTAGCTTGTGGCCATTGTTTCTTGTAACCCCCGGGGGCGCCTTGGTGAATAAATCCTCACCAATTCCCTTCTGTGCCCCCGTGATGAACTTAAAGGCAGCCACAAGGTCGCCTCTCAACCTTCTCTTGCGGAGGCTGAAAAGGTCCAGTTTCTCTAGTCTCTCCTCGTAGGGCTTGGTCTGCAGGCCCTTGACCATATGAGTTGCCCTTCGCTGTACCCTCTCCAGGTTATCCGCATCCTTCTTGAAGTGTGGCGCCCAGAATTGCACGCAGTACTCCAACTGCGGTCTGACCAACGCCCTATAGAGGGGAAGTATCACCTCCCTGGACCTATTTGTCATGCATCTGCTGATGCACGATAAAGTGCCATTGGCTTTTCTGATGGCTTCGTCACACTGCCGGCTCGTGTTCATCTTGGAGTCCACTAGGACTCCAAGATCCCTTTCCACCTCTGTGCCACCCAGCAGGTCATTCCCTAGGCTGTAGGTGTGCTGGACATTTTTCCTCCCTAGGTGCAGCACTTTGCATTTCTCCTTGTTGAACTGCATCCTGTTGTTTTCTGCCCACTTGTCCAGCCTATCCAGGTCTGCCTGCAGCTGTTCCCTGCCCTCCGGCGTGTCCACTTCTCCCCATAGCTTTGTGTCATCTGCAAACTTGGACAGAGTACATTTCACTCCCACGTCCAAGTCGCTGATGAAGACATTAAAGAGTATCGGTCCAAGGACCGAACCCTGCGGGACCCCACTGCCCACACCCTTCCAGGTCGAGACCGACCCATCTACCACGACTCTTTGGGTGCGACCCTCTAGCCAATTCGCCACCCACCGGACTGTGCAGTCATCCACATCACAGCCTCTTAATTTGTTCACCAGTATGGGGTGGGATACCGTATCGAAGGCCTTCCTGAAGTCCAGGTATACGACATCCACCCCTCCTCCTGTGTCCAGGCGTTTCGTAACCTGGTCATAGAAAGAGACTAGGTTGGTCAGGCACGATCTGTCCGCCACAAACCCATGCTGGTTTCCCCTCACCATAATTTGTCCTGCCGGGCTCTCACAAATGTGAGCCTTGATAATTTTTTCAAATACTTTACCAAGGATGGAGGTGAGACTGACCGGCCTATAGTTGCCCGGGTCCTCCTTCCTCCCCTTTTTGAAAATGGGGACCACGTTAGCCCTTTTCCAGTCCTCCGGGACTTGGCCCGTGCGCCACGAGCATTCGAATATTCCCGCCAGTGGCTCTGCAATGACGTCGGCCAGTGCCTTCAGCACCCTCGGATGGAGCCCATCCGGGCCTGCCGATTTAAAGGCATCCAGTTCTGGTCAGAGCTGTCCAGAAGAGCGCCCAGGGGCACAGAGGCGTGCCGCGAGGGGCCCAAACAGGATTCCTGGCTCTAATCCCAGCCCAGAAGCCAAGTCTTGCTGCAAGCCTGTGCGCTTCGTGCAGAGGAAACGGGGGGCTGTCAGTTGCCAGCCTGGCACGGCGGAGCTGAGTTTTGGGCTGGGCACGACTCTGGTCAGAGGAGTCGGGGACAGTCCCCCAGCGCCACAGAGACATGGCGCGGGGCGGCCCAAGAAGGATTTCTAGCTCCAATCCCAGCCCCAAACCCATTCCTGACCCGGGGCCAGACACTGAGCGCAGGGCTGGGGGCTGCGCGGGGCAGGGCTGTGCTCAGCCCTTTGGCACAGTCCCCGGTGGCATCGCGAGGGGGGCGGGGGGGCCAAGCACGTCTCGCCCCGTAATCCCGCCCTAACCCGGCCTGCACTGAGGGCGCCGGGGACACGCTCTGTGTGCGGGATGTGCACTGCGTTACGAACAAGTGTTTATGGGGACTACATGCGCCTGGAGAAGGGCCCGGCCCCGGGACAGACGAGCCGGCAGCGAGCACCCGAGCCGAGCCGAGCCGAGCCGAGCCAACCCGCGGCACCAGCACCAACCCGGGCCCCCGCCCGCGTCCCTGCGCCTAGGACGGTGCTGCCCGGGGCGGGGCGGGGCGGGGCGGGGCAGGCGGGGGCGAGGCCCGGGGCGCACCTCGCGGGCGGTGGGGGCCGTAGCTCTTGCGCATGCCCGCCCCGCCCCGCAGGGGGCAGCGCCGCTAGCTCCGCCCCCGCGTGGCTCCTCCCCGGGCCGGGCCGGGCCGCTCCCCCCGCGCGGCTGCTCGGGCCCCTCAGTCTCCGCCTGCGGCTCCTCGGCGCGTCCCGGGCGGGAGGAGCGCGGAGCCGGCGGGGTTTGCTGTCGGCTCTTCCCTGGCCGCAGTGTCCGGGGCGAGCTCCCTTCTCCGGGACGCCGCGGTCCCGGCACGAGGTCTCTGCCCCGGCGGGGTTTCGCCTCCTGTCGCCGGGTCGCTGCTCGGGAGCGCGCCGGGGTGCCCAGCCCTGCCCTGCCCTGCCCTGTCCTCGGGCCTGGCGCTGCCTGGCCCCCGCTAGTGTCGGGGTGGTTGTGCGCTGTGCGGAGCAGTGGCGAGTACCTGTTGGGTGCACCTCTAACTTGCGAGCTTTAAGGCCAATACCCAGGTGTTTTGTGGGGGATGGGCGAGGTGGTTTGATATATTGATGCAGGACATGATTGCAAACGTGTCAGGGGTGACTGGCTCCAACCCAGCCAGGACCCCTTCCCTGCAGCCCCCTGGCAGAGTCACTTTCCTGTGACCGAGGTGAGGAGCAGAGAGACCAACCCTGTCCCTGCCCCTGCCTGGCCCCTGTACTGCTGAGGGAATGAGCTGCCCCAGGGGCCAATGTTGGAGGGATCTATGAAGGCAGCTTTTCATTAGGACATAAAATGCCTGGGTGACTTCCGTTCCACAGCGAGGGCTGGTCTGCGTTGTCATGTAGTGACTCAGTGCTGTCCTGCATGGCAGAGGCTGCTACGCTTTGGAAAGAGCTCTCTTGGGCAAAGTGCCTGTGACCCTGAGCCCCTGGAGCTGGCTGAAGATTGGGCTGCTGGAAATGAATACGCGGGTTCGTGCTCTAAGTGCTCTATGGGCTGCCCTGAGTGGGGGACACTGGGGGCTACTGCCTCTGTTGGAAGAGGTGATTAAGGCCCCGTTTGGGGACACAGGGAGAGGGAAGGGGCTGAGGAGGCAATGCAGGGACAGGGATTGTGTTACATGGCACATGCTTCCCAGCCCACACTGCCAGGGGCATGCAGCAAGAGCGCTAGGCCATGCCACTGGTGTTTACCCACTAAAATTGGCAGCAGAATTCAATAGCAGTGGCTGAGGCTGGCCGGCCTGCGGGGATTTGGGGAAAGAAGGTTTGGGGTCGAGGTGGAAAGAGGCTGAGGCTGGCTGCCCGGCCAGCTCGCTGTGATAAGTGGCAGCACAGTGGGGGTGTTGGATAGCAGCACTGATAGTATCTATTGATACAAAATCCGACGCCTTTATGTTCTCTATTTTTCTCTCTTCAAGAGAAAAATGGAGGACATAAAGGCTTCTGGTTCTGTATCAATAGAGGACAGAGGACAACTGGACTGTCCTCTGTGATGGGCATCCTAGTATGCTAGCTAGGAGCAGAGCTGTCACACCATCTTCAGGACCCAGCTGCTTGGGTGCACATGTCTGTAGCAGCATGTAAAGGTCCCCTGCTCCCCGCAGGAGTCTGAGCTCAACAGCCCAGGAAGTCTCTTTTAGTCCTAGGCTCCTAACAGCCCCCAGGAGTTCAGGCGCCCATCCCTGTGCTATAACCCTCAGCATGCTACAGCATGATCTACCTTTCAAATAAATCTTCGTTTCACTGCTGTCCCCCTCCCCCCCCAGGGCAGATGACCCAGCAGTTTGGCTCTACCCAGCCAGTGACTCTGCATTCCAACACAATGTGGGGAAATGCTGTTGGGTTAGATACTAACATTTCCATGAGAATTTGGCTATTTGGACACATTTGAAAAAAAAAAAAAGTCACTTGAAGAGGAAGCATTTGGATTGTCTTCCAGCTTGAGTTTTCATTTTAAGAAAACCTTCCTGTTGCAAGCTTCTTTCATTTATTGAATGGTGACCTATTCTATGAAAGGTGAACAGCAGGGCCCAAGGTTTTCACTGAGCTGAAATGGGACTTTCTGAGTGGCCCAAAGGAAAAATTTCAACACCAGATTTCAAAATGGTAGCATCTTCCCTGAAAAGGAAACACCAGTTCAGCTTCATTAGAGACAGCTTCATTAGAGAGGCGGGGATCATAGTACAGCGGATGAATTGAACTGATGAAAATAATAGACCCAGCTTATTTACAATGCTGTAAATGCTATCAATTGTTAATAGCTGACGGGAACGCTGGAGAGGTGGAAACAAACCTGGGCTATCATGTCTCTGATCTAGAACAGCGTGAATTGTTTCTGAGCTGTTTGGAGCCAGGCTAAACACCTGCTGCTTGGTCTGAGAGAAAAGAGGCGAGATGGGTCCCAGCCCACAAACAGGCCTCTGACATAAAATGCCAAATCCTTCAGGGAAAACCATAGTCATTTGCTATTTAACTCAGGTCCACTTTGCAGAGGAGTGCCTCAGAGAGTGCAGGGTGGGGGTGAAAGGTATTAGTTCCCACGTAATGACTACAAAACGGGGTGCCAGGAGCTGCTATTCCTTTCCCTCAGCCCCCCTCCTCTGCAGCCCCCTCCCTGCCCTTTAGACTTTATACACTCTGGCAGTGTGGTGCAGTGCGCTGGGAGGGGAGAGCCAGGGCTCCTGGGTCCGGCCCTAGTACTGGGAGGGGAAGGGGTCTCAACAGTAAAAGCACAAGGGAGGGAATTTGGGCCAGTGTCTTGGGGAACTTGTGTGCCTCTCATCAACGTGGTACTTGTTGTATGCACAGAGCTCTGCAATAACAGAAGGACTACATTTGGGCTGTTGGTCCTGAATCTTTCTTGAGTGCCACTTCTATCCACGTGGCCCATTGCGCTCAGGTCTGCTGCACCCACTGCCTGAGCACGTGGAGCTTCCTGGCAGGGTCCTGGTGTCTCCTCCAACAACTGCTAGTCCAAGCTGTCTAGATCGCTCAGCCCAAGGGATTACTCCACCTCACCATGCTCTGCTTGGCCCCACAACAAATGCACTGGCTGCATCAAATCACCCCTGAGGCAGGAATATGCACATGCCTGTTCCTCAAAGCACATGCATGTGCACACTCACAGCAGCCACCACCACGGGCTTGCACACACTTGCATGTACTTGTCATCAGTGCGCACGCACACCAAGAAGACTGCAAAGGCTAGAAAGTGCATGAGAAGGGGGAACAGGCAAAGACCCAGACAATGTCCCATGTGAGAAATACACTCCATGTTGCAATTGGTGGCAACCCAGAGCAGCAGAAGTGAGAGAGAGAGTGCCCAGCAAGCCTCACAGACAGGCAAGTCCAACTGCGGTGTAACTTTTCCTGCGGTCCCCTGCTGTGGGGCCTTTTAGGATTTGTGGGGTTATCTCAGTGACAGGCTATCATTTAGACCCAGAAAGAGAAGGACAACTCCACCCGTGCCCCTTGCAGGCAGCCCGTGTGCCCCGGGGTTGGTCACTGTTGAGGTTGTGTATTCTCAAGTCGACCCAGTCTATAAAAACCTGCAGGTCAGAGGGATATGGCTCCTTTCTTATCCTGTGTCAGCCCAGCCTCTGTCTCAGCCAACATGGGCTTTTACCCATTCTTTGCAGCACTCAGACATCTAAATTCAATCCTATTCCAGCCTGCTCAAAGCCCTATAAAGCCCTCACTACGTCAGTGTTACTCATCTTGGCCTGTCAACTAAATGATGACAAAGCAGCAAGGAAGAGAAGGAGGAGGAGGACCGACCCCTCTGCTGCTGGTGGTGTAGGACAGGGTGGCGTATGTGGAACAGACACCTAAACTCGCAGAGATGCCTAGCAGGGAGTGCAGGATCTGGCCCAGTGTCTCTCCCTCAGCTGTGTTTGTACAGGGCCTGACACAGGCTGCTTTGTGATGCATCTCCTCTATGCCATCACCGCACCATGGAGACCAGTGGGGAAAAGCAGAGCAAAGGTTTTTTTCTGGTCACTCTCTGGGTTGACCTGGAGGGAGCCGTAGTGACTCTCGAGAGAGTTAGCGGATTGTAACGTTTTATTCTAGTAGCCGTTAGATCTTTTCTCAAGTGTTCAATTATTTGTATTAGTCGTGATTAGTATTACTGTTCACAGTAATACTAGGGATATTGGCTGCGGGGACATGGAGGGAAGGAGACGCTCACAGCCTGTGCGGGTAAGTGGGCTGCTGGCTGTTCTTGTTCACGTCTGCTCTTCTTGGTTGCCAGTTCCTGACAACTGGTTCTCTTCCTCTTCGATGGAGGGTTTTTTCTAGTGAGAGATTGCCATGTTCCCACCTCTCACGCACTTTCTGTCCCTTACAGCCTAGTGCAGTCCAGTTGATGGAGGCTCTTTTGCCTGCTTTTCTCCTTATTCTTGTCCATTTCTGGCCCCAGCTGCTTCTCCTACTTCTTGGCCCATCTAGCGTAGCTGCATCCTGCGGCCAGGATCAGTGCAGCCTGGTGCAACCTGACCGTTTTTTCCGGGTCTAGGTCTCTCTCTTCCTGCAGCCTGTTCTCTAGCTGGGGGACTTGCACTGGAATCACGCTCTGATCTGCACTGTGGCAATCTGCCCAGCTAGAATAACAACACGCCTGGCTTGGAGAGGAGTAACTGGCCGTTTTGCCGCCCTTGCTGCCTGGGCCCCAGGATGACTTCTGCTAAACATCTGCTGTCCATGTTCAGCTCCCCCAGGTGGAGGCAAGCCGCACGGCCGGACACGGCACACCAACGCCAGCACCTGCCCGGCCCAACACAAGCTGGAAAGCCCCCAGGGTCTGGGTCCCTCCAGAGCAGGACATGTTTGGAGGGCTTGGGAGCAGACAGCAGGTGAGTGGCTGTGAGGCGCTGGCAGAGACACATCTGTTGCCATCAGCTCTCCTATCTGGGCAGGTTGTGGTCCCTGTCCTGCACTCCCCTATGCCCTGAGCTGGCTGAATAGCCTGAAATGCTTGCAGCAAAAGGCAGAACAGTCCATGGACACCCAGGTGCCCCAAGAGGCCAAGCTGAGACTCCTCCGTTTGCAGCATCTGGGCACCTCCCAGCACTTGAGCCTGCTGGGGGGCGGGGGCGGGTATTGGCTGTAATTTAGAGATGGGGAAACTGAGGCAAGGCCGTGGGGAGGACGTGCCCAAGACCACCCAGGGAGTGAATGGCAGAACCAGGAATGAAGCCTGGCAGTTTTGCCCCCAGGCATGTGATGGGAGAAGGAGACGCATGTCACCTTGATCTAGTGCCTAGGATCTAATGGTGCCCCAGGTCTCCCCTTGTGCGAGGCTGCATTCAGGAGGGCCTGGCGAGAGCCCCTCTGGGCAGCACAGGACAGAGCCTGAGGTGCCTGCCAGGTTCCCAGGAGTCAGGGGGCTTCTGCAGATGACGTGGAGGACGGCAGGGGCTCCCCAGCACCTCGGGATCCCCCAGGGGATGATGAGGCTCCCTCCATTCAGCTGCCATGTCGCTGTGCTCAGAGCACTACAATGTGTTCCCTTGCAGGGTATCACTGATTTTGCTCAATACGAGAAACGCTGCAACCAGTATAAAGAGCTCCTCCGAAGCAGTCGTGCCCTGACCAAAGAGCTGGAGGAGCAGGAGACTGAGTTGCTGCGGCAGAAGCCCAGCAGGGACGTTTTACGTCAGCTGCAAGACGTCATGAGGATGGTAGGACCACGGCCCGCCGTCCCTCCCACCCCCTACCCTCCTGTGGGGTGGGTGGGTCTGAAGTCCTGCTGAGGGGTGGGGCGTGGGGCTGCTGGCCTGGGCGGGTGTTACTGTGGGTGTGAGGCCGAGTGTCTGTCTGGTGGGTTTTGTACACATGTGAGTATGTGGATGGGAACATGGTCTCAACGTGCACCCTGGGATGAGTGTGAGTGCAGGTGTGTCTGTCGGGCAGTGTGTGCACTGGTGACAAGCGCATGTACGTGCATGTGGTGTGGACAGGACTTGTGTGTGTGTGAACCTGTGGGGGTGGCTGGTGTGTGTACATGCACACGTGCTCTGGGGACTGGCCTGTGGGGGTTTCTGAATCAGGGGTGATGTGGTGCAGCCGGTGCGGCCATGGGGCCTTTTCCCAGGCAGCTGCTTGCTGCTCCCTGTCCTGACGCTTCCTTTGCTCTCTCCTGCATCCCACAGAAGTTGCATCTGGTCGGGGAGATACAAAATTATCAGCGAGGAATCGACCTCCTTCAGGAGACAATCATGAGGAGGGAGCCGTGGCAACAGATGCGGGCCTGGGACAAGGGGCTGCCCCCAATCAGGCCTGTGTGGTCCTGGGCAGGACTGGAACAACCCGTCACAAGGGCCCAGGAAGGGGCTCGGCAGGGTTGGCTCTGACAGCAGGGAGCCTGAGTCTCTCCCTACCAGGGATCCTCCTTCCCTCGCCCTCTGGCCCCTCACACCTTCTCCTCATCCTGGGCACCTCTCTTCTGCAAACTCACTCAGGTCCTCCCTTTCCACTGCATCCCTCTCTGAGTGCCTCCCTTTCAGGGACTTCCATCCCCCACAGGTCTGCACGGCCCCCACTGCAGCCCCTGAAGGACTTGGGGAGCTGGGCTGTTAGCAGAAATCCACTTGCCTCCTGACACCCCCGGGGGTTTCTCCTGCTCCAGGCTGACCGCTCCGTACCAACCTGGGAACAAGACGCCACGAAGACAACGATCGGAAAAGTTCCCAGAGCTGGAGGCACGGGGCAGCCCCCGCAGATGGCGCCGGGACTGAGAAAAGGGAATAGATGCTTAGATTAAGTTAATTAATTAAAATGATTTTTAAAAATTGAATGATTTTATGTGGATACAGATGATTGTGTCCCTGCTGGAAAAAAAAAAAATCAAGAAGCTGTCCAAGTGTGGAAATACCCCATTTCCACCTGTTCACGATGAAAAGTGATGTTATTTATGCCTGACTTTTCAAACCCATTTTGCATCTGGAAATAGAAAAGTCTTCTTCTGGGTCTGGTCTCTCGGGACATCCCTGAATCTGTGCCCCCGCAGCCCAGTATGAACTGCAGGCTTGGCTGACACCCAAAGACATTGCTGGAAGAATTTCCACAGACCCAGGTGGGCTCTGGGTCACGTCATGTTCCAACCCCGGGATCCTTCACCATGCCCATAACCAGGGGGGTGACCAACCAGGTGACCTCCCTCTTCAGTATTTCTCCCCGGTGCCCCATGCACCTGGCACAAAGTCCCTGATAAGACCCAGCCGCCTACTACGGGGGCGGCAGTAGCTGAGGAGACAGCAGAGGGAGCAGCAACAGGTGATTCCCCCTAAGGGAAGTGGGGCAGAGGGTCGAGCGTAGCTGAGGTGGATCCGAAGGGGCAGCCCTTCTGAGCCCTCTTAGCTCGCCCGACAGGGAGCCGCGCTCCCGAGCCGTGTGCGGGCAGCGCGCAAACAGGCGCGCTCTGTAAGGGTTGCTGGCATTTTGCCAGTGTTCGCATAAGGCGGGCACAAGGTAGCAGCCCGGAGGGGCCCCACCAGCAAGTGAGAGCAGTAGACGCAGCTCTGCAGACATCGTGCAGACACGGAGCGCCGCTGCCAGGGGCCTCGCCCTGGCGCTGCCGCCTGCCATGGGCTCTTCTAAGGCTTCCACCCAGACGGAGCTCATGGTGGGGTCGGCAGCCCCTTGTCCCCCTGTCTGTGAGGGGAGCTCGGTGGGGTCCTGGGGGCGGGGAGGGGAGGGCCTGGTGGTCCCCCTGCCTGTCCCTCCTGTGCCCAGCTCGGGGCCCTGGAGGAGCAGGTGAGGGAGCTCCAGGCTGAGATGAGCAGGCTGAGGGGGATCAGGGATGCAGAGGACGAAATGGATGCCTATCTCTGTTCTCTACAAGCCGGTTGCCCGCTCTACAGCCCCCACAGGAGACGCGTCCAACGCAGGAGTGGCAGAAGGTGTCCCTATCCAGAGCTGCGTGGCCTAGAGAGGTGGAAGCTCCCCAGGTACACCTGGTGAACAGGTTTGAGGCCCTGGCAGCTGTGACAGAGGAAGACAGAGGAAATGCCTCCGGCGAGGATGATGCCACTCCCCACGCAACAAGGAATAGGCAGGGATTGAACACCGGCAGAAAAAAACTCTGGGTCCTCGTCATCAGAGACTCCATCGTATGAGGGCTGGAAGGTCCCATCTGCCAGCCTGACCCCATGATGCGAGAGGTCTGCTTCCAAAATAAGCCTCCTTTGCTGGAACTAGAGACCATTGCTTCTCATTCTCCTACCCAGAGAGATGGTGTGGACCTAAAAAGGAAATCTCTTCTACTTCTACATCTCTGGATGTAGTCTTTCTGGACTTCAGCAAGGCTTTTGACACTGTCGACCATGCCATCCTCATTAAAAAACTAGGCGACTGTGGCATCAATGGCTACACGGTCAGATGGATTGCGAATTGGCTGCATGGTCCTACTCATAGGGTGGTGGTGGACAGGTCATATTTGACCTGGGGGGAAGTGGGGAGCAGAGTCCCCCAGGGCTCGGTCCTTGGGCCTGCGCTGTTCAATTTCTTTATCAGCGATTTGGACGACGGGGTGCAAAGCAACCTGTTCAATTTTGCTGATGATACCAAAATATGGGGAGAGGTGGGCACATTAGCAGGGAGAGAAAGACTGCAGAAAGACCTGGATAGGTTGCAGGGGTGGGCTAACAAAAACAGGATGCATTTCAATACTGACAAGTGCAGGGTGTTGCACTTGGGCAGTAGTAACCAGCGGCACACTTATAAGATGGGAAACTCCTTGAGAGCACGGAGGCAGAAAGAGATCTTGAAACCATTATTGACTCGAAGATGAACATGGGCCGACAATGCGAGGTCACGGTCGGCAGGGCTCACCGGACCTTATCGTGCATTCACAGGTGCATCTCAAGTAGGGCCAAGGAGGTGATCTTCCTCCTCTATGCGACACTGGTCAGGTCGCAGCTGGAGTACTGTGTCCAGTTCTGGGCACCCCACTTCAAGCGGGATGTGGGCAACATAGATAGGGTACAGAGGACGGCCACCCGCATGATCCGGGGACTGCAGGGCAGACCCGACAATGAGAGGTTATGGGACCTGAACCTGTTCAGCCTTCATAAGAGAAGGCTGAGGGGGGACCTGGTGACCATCTATAAACTCACTAGGGGGGACCAGAAGGGTTTGGGGGAGACCTTGTTTCCCCTAGTGCCCCCCGGGGTAACAAGAAATAATGGCCACAAGTTGTTGGAGAGTAGGCTTAGATTAGACATCCATAAGAAGTACTTCACAGTTAGGGCGGCTAGGATCTGGAACCAACTTCCAAGGGAAGTGGTGCTGGCTCCTACCCTGGGGGTCTTTAAGAAGCGGCTTGATGCCTACCTGGCTGGGGTGATTTGAGCCCAGTTTCCCTACTGCCCAGGGCAGGGGGTCGGACCTCGAGATCTGCAAGATCCCTTCCGACCCAACTTCTGTGTTTCTATGATTCAAATCGGGAGGTCCAGATGCTCTCCACCCCAGGGTGCTGAGGGAATTGGCAGGGGTTATTGCGGGGCCCCTGGAACGGCTTTACAAGCACTTGTGGTGCTCTGGCCAGGTGCCGGATGACTGGAAGAAAGCCAATGTGGTCCCCATCTTCAAAAAAAGGAGGAGGGAGGACCTGGGCATCTATAGGTCCATTAGTCTTACTTTAATCCTCGGGAAACTTTTTGAGAAGATCATCAAGGAGCCCATCTGTGATGGACCAGCAGCAGGGTTGATACTCACGGGCAACCAGCACGGTTTCATTAGGGGCAGGTCCTGTCAGACCAACCTGACTGCCTTCTATGATCCGGTCACAAAAGCATTGGGTACAGGTGTCGCGGTGGATGTAGTCTTTCTGGACTTCAGCAAGGCCTTTGACACTGTTGACCACCCCATCCTCATTAAAAAACTAGGTGACTGTGGCATCGATGCCTACACAGTCAGATGGATTGCAAATTGGCTGAAGGGTCATACTCAGAGGGTGGTGGTGGACAGGTCTTTTTCGACCTGGGGGGAAGTGGGCAGTGGAGTCCCCCAGGGCTCGGTCCTCGGGCCCGCACTGTTCAATTTCTTTATCAGTGACTTGGACGATGAGGTAAAGAGCATCCTGTTTAAATTTGCTGATGATGCCAAGATATGGGGTGAGGTGGGCATGCTAGTAGGGAAGGACAGATTACAGCAGGACCTGGATAGGGTCAGGGTGGCTAGGATCTGGAACCAACTCCCAAGGGAAGTGGTGCTTGATGCCTACCTGGCTGGGGTCATTTGAGTCTGTTTTTCTCTCCTGCCCAGAGCAGGGGGTCAGACTTGATGATCTACAAGGCCCCTTCCGACCCTACTTCTTTGAATCTATGAATCTATAGACAAGATTATCAGACGCCTTGTTTCTTTCTTTGCTTTGCAAAGGTCAAGAGCTGTCAGGGGCAAGGTTTCTACCCCTGCTGGTGCATTGCATGAGATGGGAGCTGAGCAAAGGGCCAGGCTGCAGCCAATAAGAAAGACCAGGAAGAGGCGAGCAGTGGGTGCAGAGGACTGGCAGGCCTAGATGGTGTATCATGCAAACTGCTGTGCTGAACTGCTCAGGAGGGGGCAGCAATGGCCAGGCTTGCAGAGATGTGCCGTGTACTTCCTGGACCACAGAGGCCACCAGCGAGGCTGCTGGCTTGGCGAGGCAGGCTGTGGACATGCTGCTTGGGAAGGAAACGTAGCGGTCTCATAACAGTCCTTACCCAGTAGTGCTGACCATCCTAAAGTGGTGCTTTGCTTTAGCTCCCATGCCCATACCTTCTCCCCTCCCCAGGCCCAGGATGACTTTCCCAAGGGTCAAGCTCAGGTTTCCCATGCCAGGGCTCAGCTGTAGTCAGCTTGCTCAGGGGCTCCTGCCGGAGGCCGCTGGAGCAGCCTGGACTGGGGCAGGGGCTGGGGCTGAGATTTGGTTAGGGACTGAGAACAGGCAAGTGTGGAGCTGTCTGTCTGCTCGGGATGCGTAGGACTCCCTGTTAGTGCTGTATTGCAGTGAATCACCTCCTCCACGCTGCTAAGAAGCTGGATGGAGCCTGAGGACCCCACTTGGAGATGGATCTGGGAGGTGTTTTGGCAGCAAGGAAATTTGCAGCAGGACCAGCAACGGGTTTTTGGGACTTCTAGGCCAGTCACTGGAGCCAGGCTGTGCGGGGTCTCCTGCAGGAGCAGCTGAGCGCAGGTTAGGGTCAGTTTTGGGACCAGGGTTAGGAACAGGAAAGGGATAGAGGTGTCTTCCTGCTTGGAGTTGGTCGGACTCCTGGAGATGTATTTAGGGCACTGTGGGAGAGGGCAGCCCACATGCACAAGCTGGATCCTGGGGCAACCCAGCGGGGCATGGACTGGGAGAGCTGCCAGCATTGGGGTTGGCATTTTGAGTGGCAGGGGCGTTTTGCTGCACGGCTGTTTTGGCAACTGGAGATGCATCGACTGTGTCTCCCATGCCACCTGTGGCTTTCCCAGGACAGGTCCTGTCATGAGGTATCCCAGGCTCTGCTTCCTGGGGTTGCTGGAGCAGCCCGAGTGAGGTTTTGGGGGCAGAGGTGGTGCATGGCCCTGTGCCTGGTCCCCGGCGTTTGTTCAGAGAAGAGAGCAGAGCAAACCCAGGGAGCCCAGCAGGGGTTTAGCTGTGAGAAGGGCCCTGGTGCCATGCACACTGCTCCATGCAGTGCCCGCCATGCCTGTTTCTCGTGTTGGCACTGGTTGAAAACAAAGTAGTTATGGTAAAGTGGGAAACGGCATTTCCTCCCCCTGCCCTCAAGTTGGGGAGCATCTGGTCTGTCCTGAGCGACACCCATACCCAGGCACATGGACAGTGGCCCTGGGGGACATGGTGGTGCCGCGGGGGGCTGTGGCGTTGGGTGCGGGGCGGGGGGCGATGGAGCTGGTCCCCGGGCGTTGCCGCGGCAGCGTTCGTATCATCGCGGCGCCGCGGGATTCCAGGCAGTTGCCGGCGGAGGCTGGAGCGGTGCTGCCGGGCGCCCGGGGTCTGCACAGACGGGTAAGTCGGCTGCGGAGACCACTGCCCCTCTTGTGCCCCCGCCTGAGCCAACGTGGGTGTTGAGAGGACGCCTCTTGCCCCAGGGGTTGTCAGAGTCAGACATGAAAGAGCCGCGGGGCTGGCTCCCTCTTGCTCCTGGACGAGGTGTCCCAGTGGGACGCGGCCCGACGGGGTGGGATTTGCACCAGCCCCACCAGCGATGGGACCGGGAAGAGCAGTGGGACCTGATCCAGCAGGTTGTGTTCAGCCAAGAGCAGGCACCAGGTCTGTGCCTTTCCCTCGGGGGTGGTTTGTTCCTGTGTAAAGCCCAAAGAGAGAAAACGAACATGAGCCCGGCCGAGCTGCCCCACCGTAGGCACCTGGAGATGGGGTTTCTCCTCCTTTTTAATGAAGGGCAGAATTGAAGCACAAACCCGGATCAATTAATTTATTCCTTGAAATTGCAGTCCAGGGGGAAGATTAAGAATTTCCTCCGTGTTCATGTGATTTTAATGTCCCGTCTTGTTTCTGTTAGTAATCATCAGGCGCCGTTTGGTGAGCGACAGCAGAACCAGTTTCAGGGAGGATTTCGCTCTGCGATCTCTCACCCTGGAGTGAGCAGGTCAGGATCGGTCCTTGGGCAACGCTGCCGGAGGCGCCATCGGGGGTCGAGCTGGGAGGGGAGCGAGGGGCTCCTGTGCTTTCAGGCCTGTGGTCCGTGTCCAGAGAAAACATGAAGCATCAAGACGAAGCCGAAAGGACCCTGCCCTTGGCGTGAGGGGCTGAGTAACACTCCCTGCAGGCGTGTGTGTAAGACACAGAAGCTGGGCATGCTCTGGATGCCACCCCCTGCCGAAGCCATGATGAGAAATGTTTCTCCTTTAGCTCTGCGTGTTTTATCTCCAATTCAGAATATCTTTTATGGCACAGGTGTTGCACCTCTTCCCAAAGCTTCCTGGGACAGAGCTCCCCTCCCCACCAGGATGCCTGGAGCGCGGTGCAAAGCCAGTGTGGACTGGACCCCGGTTACAATCCACTTAGATCCACCTGTCTTGATGGCGCAGAGCAGGGGATTGGCCTCTCCTGGGTACCAAGAGGCATCCAGTAAAGCTCCAGGGACAAGCAGTAACAGCTGTGGGGAGGAAAGAGTCCTGTGGAGGGTGGCAGGAGTTTCCCTTGGATGGTAGAAAACGGCCAGGAAGGGAAGGTCTGGGATGAACAAGGGTCCTGGTTTAGGCAAGGAGAGAGGGGAAGGGTTGGGAGGGAGGAAAGGTATAGATTTGATTCAGGGGAAGAGGCCGTGCATGAGGATGGCTTCCAACAGGATGGCATAGTCCCTTCCAGGGGTAGGCGTCCCCCCATCGATGGCAATGACTGCAGTTGGAGGCGGCGAGGGACATCCATCAGAGGAGAGGCAGGAGACCTAAGTACCAGAACCAGAGGGAGGAGTGCAGCATCACCAGGGCCTGTGAGCACCCGCCCAGCAGCGCTCCATCCCCCAGGGCAGGTGAGGGGCCTGCAGCGCCGCAGGGGCTTCCTATCTCTGTGCAGGAAATGCAGAAATGGGCAGGAAATTCACTCCCTGCAATGTGGGCACGCAGCCCCTGGTGCTCCCTCACACCACTTCCAGCGGGGTTGGAGACATCTCCAGGTGCTGACGCTCCCCACCCCTCCCCGCTCAGCCAGTGCTGCCCAGGCTGAGCATGAAGGGAGCCCAAAGCTGTGATGCTGCTGGGCACCCACAGGACCCAGGGAAGGGGAGTCTGTGCTCCTCTTCTTGGTATTCCTGACAACCAGGGGCCTCAGCCCCTGGCTAGTCATGTGGGGTGAGAAGAGAGTGTAGCAGCAGGGAGCTGTGTGTCTAAACCAGCTGCAGGTCTTGCACCCTAAGCCCAGGGCTGTCCCCACCTGCCAACCCTAGTGCCAGGGAGGCTGTGGGCATGGCTCTAACCCAGGGTTCACGTGCCTGTGTCTTGGATGAGCAGAGGAGGGGTTGGATGAGTGTGAATGCTTTGAACCCCAGTTGATGACTGCCCCTGTTCAGTGCCAGGATGGACAGGCTGCGGTGGTTGCTCAGGAAGAGGTCGGCCAAGGTGCTCTCCATGGGAGAAGAGAGCAGCAGGGAGCCTGGGCACGAGGATCGGGGCCCCACCTGCCGTGACGAGGAGGGGCCCATCAGGGCACGGAAGTGGCTGTGCCCCATCTGCTGCCAAAAACACCGGGACCTCCCAGGGGCAGGGGAAAGGAGGGAAAGAAATCAGGCACCTTCAAGTCCAGATGGAGGTGGCCATGGGTGCGCCTGGGCAGGCGGGAGCCAGTGCCATTACAGCTCCCGGCACCCGAAGAGCCGTGCAGCTCCCCTCCTGGGTCATCGGGCAGCCTGGAGCCCGGCCCTGCAGCCCCACAGCAGGAGGCAGCCCCCTGCCGAGCCAGGGACGAGGGCCCAGCCGCCCTGGGGCAGGAGCTGAGCCAGGCCCACAGCAGCCCCTGCTTCAGCCGCAGCTCCTCCTGGGATGACTGGCACACATCCCAGGAGTCCGGGAACACCAGCCCCAGCACCAGCTCCTCAGAGGAGGAGGTGGACCCTGAAAACTCCCCAGAGGCCAAAAGCACCAGCACGAGCAGTGGCTCCTCCTTGGAGGACACCGGTAGCTCAGAGGAGTCCAACACCACCACATCGACCAGCAGCTCCTGCTCGGAGGACTCCAGTACCTCCCTGGAGTCTGGGACCAGCCCAGCCCCCGGTCCCACCCGCACAGGTGAGGGGAGCCGCTGGGGCCGGAGGTCTCAGCACCTTTCACTATGCAAGGCCAGTTGGACCCTGCATGGAGCCGGGCAGAGGGATCCTGGCCAAGGTGAGTGGGCTGAGCCACACACCTCCCTGGCACGTCCTGGGGCAGACAGGGGACCTTAGTGCTGGTGAGGGGAGCACAACACCATGTCTTCCCCCAACACCCACTTCCCTTCCCCTCAGGGGCACACGAGTGACCCTCTCCCCTTTCCTCCCTGTGCAGTGATTCCCAGCCCAGCCGGCGAGGAGCTGGAGGAAGAGGAGGAGGAAGAGGAGGAGGAGGAGGAAGATGGAAGGTCCCCAGAAGAAGCTGCCCTCCTCCTTGTGAAGAAACACCTGCAGGACCCAGGGGAGGTATGAAACTGCCCCAGCGGAGCCGGCACCCACTCAGTCCTCCATTCCCCCATGCGGCCCATGGCAGGGGGTCACCCCCTGGGACCCAGAGCCCGCAAGGGGACACACTCAGCCCAGGGGCGCTGCTCGAGGTGGGTGTTTGTGAAGCCCCAGCTGGGTCCCTCCCTCCACGGACACTGCCCTGCTCTTTACAACGCCTGCCCCGAGGAGATGCATCTCAGCACCGTGGGGGCAGAGGAGGCCTGAGTCCCACAGGGGGTTTGGGGAGGAGCAGGAGGCCCCTGGCTAAGAGCCTGCTTTAGCCCTGGTCTCGCTCCTGGTAGATGCTGGATGGGAAGGACAGGCAGCGCTTCCTGCTGGCGGTCATCAGCCTGACCATCGCTGTGGACCAGAGCAGAGCGGTGGCTGTGGAGCTGGAGGACCTGAAAGCAGCCGTGCTGGAGAGGGTCATGGTGAGCAGCACAGGACGGTGTGGGGAGAGGAAAGGAATGAAAATAGGGTCTCGTGAGGCCAGGAAGCAGGGGAGAGGTGGAGCAGGATGAGAGGGAGAAGGGCAGGCACGCCTGGGCCTGGGCGCTGGGCAATCCTGCATCTGGAGGGCAGATGAGGGTGGGATCAGGAGAGGTTTGAGTGCCATGCTTGCAAGGCCGTGGGAGGGAGAGGGCCAGCCCAGCTGGGTGGGTGGGAGGGGGCTGGTTGGGATTCTGCTGCCTGCACCTGCAGCACTGGGTGGTCTCCCGTGGAAGAGTGTGACTCAGGTCCCGGCTGGCTCCTGCTGAACGATGCCCTTCCTGCTGGGGCCGTGCTCTTCACGCTGCCAAAAGGGCAGCCAGAGCCCCACTGGGTGGACAATTGAGCACTAAATCTAGGATGGCAGCTCAGAGCCACATGTCTCCACTTGTCCTAGGACAAGACATGCAAGGGGCAGAGGAGCTGCAGTGCAAGCACCAGATGGAGCAGAGCCAGGTCCAGAAGTACAGGGACCTGGCGAGAGTGGGAGAGGTGAGGATGATGTGATGAAGGGGTGCAGAGGAAGTCCTGATGCTTATGTCCAGATTGCAGGGGTCTTCCTGCGGTGGGTTACAGCCTTGCAAGTGCCCAGGGTGCCGTGGTGCCAGGCCCCAGAGATGTAGGGTTTCGGTGGGATGTGCCAAGCCTTGCATCTTTTTGTTCCAGGGCCTGAGAAAGATCTTGCTGGAGGAGCAGAGAAAATCTTTCCTGCAGAGGGCCCTTCATGCAGTTCACAGTGGACAGATGCACATCAGCCAAGCTGGGCTTGTCTTCCTGTATGCAATCCTGGGGGAAGCCAGCTGCTTGAAGGGACACAAGGTCAGCAGCCACGTTGGGAAGTGCGGGGAGGGTGGAGAGTGAGCTCAGGGACCCTCGCCTCTGTCACATAAATTTGCTGTCTTCCCATCCCCACTTGTTGCCTGGGGACAACATGGACCAGAGAGAAGTCACTGCACGCTGCAGTCTGAGCTCTAGGTCATGGTGGGGTCCATTTGCACCTCACAGACTAACTCAATTAATGACCTTCCCTTCTCTGGAAGGTGCAAATCTCCCTTTCCTTCTGAGCAAACTGGCATTTAGCAGAACAGGAGGCCTGCCAAGTGCCTTGGAGAAAGGAATGAATTCATCTGCCTGGGCAGGATGGTACCAGCCTGTCTCTTACAAGTCATGCCCCTCAGGGTCAAGATCTCTGGCCAGGCCTAAAGATACAGTGTGTGTCCCCTCTGGACAAACTTCCCCTTCCCAGCCTCCGGTCAGGAGTCCTTAGGAGCTCCCCAGAGCCCCACATGGCTACATTTCTCCTGCTGCCCCCGAGTCTGCTGGCGCAGAACAGGGAAGGGGACACCCCAGGCCAAGGCCAAGCTGCTTACCACTGATCCTGTATGCAACAGGCTAGACCCAGTCACTTTGGGGCCCAGATCCAGCCCACAGGCTGTAGAATGAGCATTCTGGATCCATCCCAATATACAGTCATTGAGGATCTCATGCCAAACATCTATTAAACGATTTTGTTTGGGAAGGTCCCTTCCAGTCCCTAAACTATGAAACTCTAAGCATGCTTAGGTATTGTCTCCTGCTGCATAATCATCCAGGGTCGCTTAATGATCTACAAAGCTCCTTCTGCACAACTCTCCTAGAAATGTTAAAAGACTGGGGGCTGTCAAGGGTGGCGCTGGGGAGGTAGCTTATTTCAGACAGCTACATCTGACACAATGCTAACACAAATATCCACAAGAAGAAGTCAGCCCTCAGTTGAGGCTGAAGTGAAGCCTGAACATTTCTCACTTATGGGAGACAATCCCATCCTCTAATCAAAGCCACCCAGAGAAAGAGAGACATGGAAAAAGAAGATTAAATACAATTAAAAAAAATAAAATTAAAAAAAAAATGAAATCTAAAATAAAATTTAAAAAATAGAACAAATAATTATAACTTTTATTTCTTCCTTCCTTTCCAAAGGTGTGATAGGGAGAATACAAATACACCTACCAGCAAGGGAGAGCCTGAAATGATTATCTTGCATCCAGCTGCCAGCAAGGTATCATTATCTATTGTTTACTTATATGGGAAACAATGGGCCTCTCTCTCTGCCTGTTCTCTCTGCTCAAGTGCAGCAGACAGGGCTCTTGGATCTAGCGATGATGCTATAATGATGCTTTCTGGATGCGGCATGCACCGGATGATATTATATGCATAGGACCTGATTACACTCCACTCTCTCTCTCTGCCTTGGCTAGTAAACCTTTAATTGCTTCTGTGACTCCCAGCAGTCATTAAAAGGGGGTTGGGATGTAGCCAAAGCCAGAGCAAACTCACCACAGAGAAGATCCTCCCTTGTCCCTACCAACTCACGGGGTACCTTTTCTTTCTGTGGCTGTTAGTTGTTCCTTCTCTCCAGACAAATCATTTCCCCACAACCACTAGGACCAGGGTGACTCCCTGGCCCTCGACACAAGCCTATATACTCAGAAACTCCACCTACTTCTGGTCACCCCATCCCTGCTTCTCAGGGCCGGATCCCCATTAACCAATCTATAGGCTTGCCTTTTTGCAGGCTCACTTCTGTGTGGCCACCTGCTTCCACTCAAGCTCCCTCTGCCCTGCCTCACAGCCACACTAGGCCTTCTGCAAGCTGCCCCTCTGCTCTGACTTGCAGCCCCTCAGTTTTGCTTCATGGCCAGTCTCTCTAGCAGGGGTAAGTTGCCTGTATTACTATAGGAGCAGCTTGCTGGAGCTGCTATTTACCTTATTGCCTGGACCCCAGACCTCATAGGTAGGTGGCCTGAAGCTTTTCTGTAGCCATGGAGCTACTACTTTTCCTTCTGGGTTGCCCACTTCTCTCTTCTGGCCCCCTGTCACTGGCTGTCTCTCTCTCCGAGGGACAAGGCAATAGTCCTCTGTTACATCCCCCAAGGTCCTTTTCTGCAGTACTGGAGCTTAGTTCATAATTCCCTAGTCTCTCTTTGTACATGTAATTGCTCCATACCAAATGCAAGGTCTTTGCACTTGTCCTTATTGAACTGCATTTGATTCATTTTGGACTATGTCTCCAAGTTTATATCGATTATTTATCAAGGGTGGCTTCAATTCCACCCAACTAGGTGTCACCTGCAAATGGGCAGAGTGGGCACTCAATCCCATCTTCCACATCATTAATAAGGATATCAAACAATATCAGACCCCCGACAGACCTCTGGGGGAAACCAGCTTAGTACCTCATCCCAACTAGACGCCCCAACCCACTAACGACCGAGTATTCTTTGAATATGACTAAATAGCCAGTTCTATATCTGCTCTGCAGTATTACCATCGAGACAGCATTACCTTAGCTTACTCATGAGAATGTCATGGGAGACAGTTTCAAAAGTTTCCATGGAGACCCCAGCAGTACTGGGACCATGACAGCACAGGGCCAGAACTTGCATGGAGACCATCTCCTACAGCACTGGCAAGGTGTGTAGAAGGGCAGAGAGCTGGTCTGGGGCTGTGATCTTGCTGCAGTGAAAGCATGGTGTCGGGGCACAGCTGTGATACACTGCTCGCATGCCCCAGGCTGGGGTGTGCAGGCAACAGACTGTGGCTCTGTCCTAGCTCTGAACCATGCTGTCATCACTGTAAGATCCCAACCCTGGCCCTGGAGCAGTTCCCCATCCAGGAGCATGCCCTGCCAGCATTGCCGGGGCTGGTCTCTATAGAAATCCTGGCCCCGTGCTGTCACAGCCCCAGCCCCAGCCCCAGCCCCAGCCCCAGCGCTGCTCCAGGGAAATCGGATGCAATGATGTGGGCAGGAGCTGCTGGGAAATGGAGTCTGGCCACTGGCCAGATCCACTGATTTGCCCACCCCAGCTCTACATGGAGAGAAGCTAAACAGGAGACGCACACATCCCAACAGGGACATATTTCTGGGTCTTTCACATCAGACCTGGGAGCCCTGAGCACCAAAGCCATCTTTCTGCTGACATGCTGGCCCCGCTCTTTGTCATCTTTCCTGGGGCCTTGACATCAACCCCAACTTCAAGTGGAGAAAGAGTTTTGCTTTCAAAGCTTCTTGAACCATGTACCTGACCACAATGGCCCTTTCCAATAAAACAGTACTAGATATTTTGTAATCAGCTCTACCTTGACACCCTGAGCTAAAAACACCAGATTTCTTTGGAGGGCTGGGGAACCCATGTTTTCCATAAGGGTAGATCATGTTTGCATCTTTCTTTCTATGCAGGTCATGAATTTGTATTAGAAGCAGGAAGAGGAGATCAACAACAACACTTATTAGAAAAGAAAATTTGATATTAAATTTATTAGTCTAAAACTACTCTTAACTCCTACGCACTCATTCTACTCGGTGCCTGTGGTTCATTGTCTCTCCCTGCACGGCCTTCGAAGGATTATCCCTTCAGGGGGGAGTGCTAAGGCAGGCTGCTAACACAACAGATGCTGCAATGGACTGACTTTGCCCCGGTGCCTCAGAGGAAGGCGAAAAACCCCCAGAAGATACTTCCACAGGTGAGGGGGAAAAAATTCCTTCCTGGCCCCAAATGGCGACCGGCAAAAGCCCTGAGGCAGGGGGTAACAAAATGCCACCCGCACAACACGAGCGTCCTCCATTAGGCAACCTGGGGACCACGAGTGCATGGTGTCAGTGCTTTTGCGACCCTTGGCGTGGCAGGGCTGACGGATGAAGTTGTCGAACCCTTCACCCACGAGGGGCTTCTCAGGCTGCGTCTTTGGGGACAAGCTGAAGTCTAGGGAGGACCGCTGTGAGCGGGCGGATCTGCTCAGCCGGTGACTCTCGTGCGGTGGCTTCGGCACTGTTGCAGGATCTCTACACAGCCGCCAGGCTCCTGGTGAGGTGCTAGATGTCCTCATCGCTTATGGAGGGGCTCTTGTGCTCCTGATGGTTAGGAGCTCTCTCTACACAGTGCGAGAAAAGGGAGCAAATGTTAAATATGGACATGGTCACACTGACACAAGGCCCTGCTCCGAGAAAACGGGGACTGAAAGCTTTCCCAGGACACAGAGACCACAATATTTGAATGAGGGAAAACAAAATAGTCCCCCCTTAGCTTTCAACATGGAAGCAGCTGAACACCTTCAGGCATCACAGTCCAACCAGATCTGAGCTGAGCTAGAAGCGCAGCACGGAAAACCCCAGCCGTGGAAAGGTGGACAGGTGGACGCGCGGGGAAGCAGCCTCCAGCCTGTCCTGGGGTTGTTTAGTGACTTGTGGGAGCTCCTTTGAGAAAGAGGGAGACACCTGCACCAGGCAGGTCCATCCACAGCCCCGGGGAGGGACGAGATTTGTGCACAGGCAGCAGGGCACGAGGCAAAGGATCCTGGCAGAGGCGGGAGGCAAGAGGATGGCCCACGGAGGATGGGCGGTGGGACAGGACTCGCCAGGGGCAGAGCAGACAAGTCCCCGCACATGGCAGGGAGCAGGTTTGGGTTAGTGGTGCGAGCCTCCCCCTCTCCCCCCACAAGACCTGCTTCCCCAGAGGCCCAGGGCACAGCACAGTACCTGCAGGACGACCCGGGGGGCTGCTGGAGGGAGGAGAGGAGAGGAGAGGAGAGGAGAGGAGAGGAGAGGAAAGGAGAGGGGGCCGGAGGAGCAGGCCAGCAGGCTGTGTCCTTGCAGCTCCTTGGGCAGCTCATGGCAGCACTTCATGAGGACCAGCTTCCTCACGATCCTGCCGGGGACTTCTTCCTCCTACAGGGGCACAAGAGCCAGTCTGAACCTCTGCTGCCCACATGAAGGACGGGGATGGTGGGACGGGTCAAGCCCCGGGACCCAATCTCCAAGACAGACTCTTCTCGGACCCCCGAGAGACCCCAGCCCAGTTCCCAGCCCACGGCAGCCGGAGCTACTGCCCCACTCCCCACCCACCTCCCTGGCCCCTCCTCACCATGTGCCCACGTGGGGAAGCCAAGACCCCACTCCAGCCTCCCCCACAACCCCAGCCAGCACTCAGCACATGAGGGCAGGGACTGGGCTGCAAGCAAGGGGTGTTGGCAGCAGCCCAGTGAAATGGGGGCAGGTTCCTGCAGGGACGTTTGTCTGAGAGTCGTGGGGAAGGCAGGGGGTGGCAGCTGGGGAGAAGGGGGCAGATGGCCAGTGCTGACTAGCTGAATACTCTGCTCTTCCTAGGGCAAGCACAGACCCAGGGGCAGCAGGGGAAATGCCCCCCAGCCTGTGATCCCAGGGCCCAGCCTTTCCATCTCTGCAGACAAATCCATCTTCAGCCTGCCGCCTGAGATTGGCCTGGCTCTGAGGAGGTGGAGGGGCAGGCCCATGGGCACGTCTGGGCCTTGGAGCAAGCTTCAGCCTCTGCTGATGTGACCTGGCGGTCACCAGATCTTGGACTTTCTATACAGAGCTCACGGATTCAGTTCACCTACATGGTACAAATCAACCCTGCCCTGTGCTACAGCTCACGCTCCCATAGCTAATGACCTCTCTCCACCCCTTGCGATGGGGGAGAGCGATAAGACATGGCACAGAGGCGAGGGGCCCTTTCTCAGTCCCCTGCACCTGAGGCGGCTGCTAACCTTGTCCCCGATCAGGAGGCTGGTCTCCCCCAGGATGGCATAGAGGAAGAGTAGCGCAGGTGTTTTAACGTGCATCCGCCCATGATGAATTGCCAGAATGGTCCGCTGCAGGAACGATCTTTTTTGCTCCTCGGACAAGATCTCTCTCAGTACCTGAAAGCAAGAGGGCGCAAGGCTTGGTGCATCTCAGAGCCAGGCTCCATCTCTGGGACCTGGGACCATGGCGCTCTGCACGTTGCAAGGCTCTACCCCGCCGCAGGAAGATCTCTGCAAGCTGGAGAGAAGCAGCAGACCTTTCTCCACAGCCCAGCACACAGCCAGGCCAAAGAGACACAAGTCCAGCCCTGCAGCTTGGCAAGCACTGGGCGCAGCATCCTCACCTCTCCGACTCTTGCCAGGTCCCTGTAACACTGGACCTGGCTCGGCTCCAGAGGGCACTCGCCGAACATCTCGTCCGCCCCTCGCATGTCTTGGCCTGTGACAAGTGGAGACATGAGGCTCTTAGCTGCCATCCTAGCTTTGGATCAGGGTTTGCGGGGGCGGGCATCATTTCCATCGTGGTCCAGCGCTTTGGACGGGTCTCCTTACCCCTCTGGTGCAGGAGGATTCGAGTGAGCCAGTACAAACTCTCCACGGCGTCGCAGCCGATGGTCTCCTCTGGGTCACTGATGGACAGACCCAGGCGCGCTGCCATGTCCCCCACCTCAGGCACGTCAGGGGAGCCCTAAGCAGAGTCAGAGGAGGGGGGGGTCCATGCCTGTCCTACCTTCCCAAACCTGCAGGTTCCCCAAGGCCATCTCCCTCGCTCCATCTCCCCCCACCACCATCACAAAGCAGGAGGGGGCCAGAGATCATGGCGCCAGGGCATGAAATCCTTCTGTTCCCACAGGAACCTGGAGCCGGGGCACCGGGTCAGCACCCCAGCGTGATTCCCTGTGCCTGCTGCTCCGGGGCTACAAAGGTCCCAGGACCCCGGGGGGTGGGGGGTAGGCCAGTGCACCCAGAGCAGGCCATGGAAAAGAGACCCAAAGAGGAGAGCTGGGGTGCACCGATGAGACAGAAGCAGAGCCCTGGAGTGAAGCTCAGGTCCCAGCTCTGACTCCTCTCTCCCAGGAGGGTCCTGACAACGGCAGGGGACCAGGGCACTGGGCTCGGGGCTCACTGACCTCAAAGTGTGGGAGCAGGAGGGCAGCAAAGGACATGAGGGTGGTGCTTGCCCTCATGCCCAGGGCTCGGTGCTGGGCATCCACCGCCTCCATCCAGAATGTGAATTGCTGCGGGAGGAAGACATCAAGATCAGCGGGCACGTGCCCCTGCTGTACAGACCAGCCGTGTCTGCTGACTCCTCCTCGGGGCCGAGGCTTGGAGCTGGGCCTTCATTCCCTGCCTTACAGCTCCAAAGGCATTGAGAGAGGCTCGTGCAGGTCACGGGGCTGCAGGCCACCCCTTCCCGAGCCCAGCCCCTCTCTATCCTGCTCACCTCCCACAAGAAATTCAGCCTGTCCAGGCTGGGGGCGCTGGACAGCAGGCACCACAGCAGGCCCTCCAGGTTGCCCATGTGCATCCTCTGCATGACCAGACAGGGGAGGGAGAGCCCAGGGTCAGCGCCAGGCAGCTTGTGCCCGCACCTGCCAGGGGCTGGCTTGTGGGACAGGACAGGGGCAGGGGGAACTACCAGGTTGCTGATGTTGTTGCGCCCTATGGCCCCAAAAGTCTTGGATGCTGCAGCTCGCAGGAGGCGCGACTGCAGGAAGGGGTCCAGGCACATCTCCAGGTCACTGTCAGGAGAGAGGAGCCTGTGTGACGCTGAGCTGTGCGGGGCAGGGGTGCCACTGGGGTTGGCAGGAAGAGCCAGGAAACCTGGGCCTGAGCAGTGGGGATCCCGCTGGCCCATGGCAGAGCTAGGCCAGTCGGGCAGAGGTCCTGGTACCTGAGGCACCAGATGGCAGCTATGATGTCTGGGATGGTGTTTCCTAGATAGTCTTCCCTGGGGACATCCTCCATCAGCTCCTGCGAGACCCAAAGGGAAGGGCGAGGTTACGGCCCCACAGGCCACAGCCCCGTCCCACACGGGAGACCACCCGGTGCTGCAGGCACAGGCACCAGGATCCGCCCATTGGGGTGCCTCACACATCCCCCTGCCCCCCACCCACTGGGCTGGTCCTCCCCCTCGCATGGCCACTCAGACATGTCACTTGAACCATTCCCTTGCTCCCTGATCAAGCCCTCATCTGCCCTCCACACACACCATTCCCCCCGGCCTGTCCCAGGATTTCCCGTCTCTGCTGCCCACCAGCGCGCCTGCCCTTCTTCTCTCCCCGCTCCAGCTCCATCTCTCCCCTCCACCCTGGACTCAAGAAACTCTTTCCCCTCTCTTCCCCTTTCCCCAAACCATGCCGTGCTACCTCCTACTCACCACGATCTTGTGTGGCATGGACGCTTTCCACCCCTGCAGCTCCACTGCCTCGTGTCCCCTCTGCTGCACGGCTGCCTGCAGGGTGAGGAGCTCCTGCAGCAGGCACTGCCCATCCTTCCTGTGCTGCATCTACCAGGAGCGGGACCAGGGTAAAGGGAGGCTCTGAGCCAGGGACCTCCCTGTCCTCCCCAAATCCGCTGTGGGGCTCAGGTCTCTTGGGACCCCCACGGTGCTGACATGAGTCTCCCCCTGGGCAGGCGCAGGGAGGAGCATGGCAGTGTCTGTGGCGGGAGGGCACCCAGGTGGGGCTTCACAAAGGCACCCACCTCGAGCACTGCCCGCGGGTGCAGAGCGTCTCTGCTTGTCATCTCCGGTCAGCAGGATGGGCTCCCCAGGGAGGGAACAGAGGACTGAGCGGGTTTCCTACCTTCCTGCGTTCCTGGAGGCGCTGGGTGACACTTAGCACAGCTCCCTCCTGCGTCCCCTGATCTTCCTTCTCCTGCTCTTCCTCGTCCTGCACCTTCTCTATGGCCGGACTGGCAATCACTGCAGCAGGAAGGAAAGTGGGGAGGGTGAGTCCTTTGCCCCCCAGAGTAAGAAACGTGAGCTGTGGGGGGCAGAGATGGAGTCGCGCTCCCTTCGCCAGCTGAGAGCAGACTGGAGTGTCCCTGCTGCCCTGGGAGGTCCCTGTCCCCACCACAAGCGACTCTGCCTCCCCCTTCACCCACCCCCACCAAGGCCACCCCTGCGCAGGGACCTGGAGGTCATGCAGCTCAGCCCCCTCGCCTTGGCCAGGATCCCCCTGCCCAGCCCTGCGCAGGGTCTGACTTGCCCCCTGGAGCAAATGGCCCTGAGACTTGGTGGCCCCCAGCTCGTCTCCTCACCGGTGTGGCTGGCGCCAGGGGCCGGGGGTCTCGCGGACCCCAGGGAGCTCTGCAAGTCCGCCGAGGAGGAGCTGCAGCTCGGGCTGGGGCTGGTGCAGGACGGGCTCAGCTCCTGCCCCAGGGAGGCTGGGCCCTCCTCCGCGCCTCTGCACTGGGCTGCCTGCGCATGCGGGGCTGCAGGGCCGGGCTCCAGGCTGCTCGGTGCCCTGGGCGGGAGGCTGCACGGCTCTTCTGCCCGGCGCTCCTCTCCTCCGGGCTCCTGCCTGCCCGGGCGCACCCAGGGCCACCTCCACTTGCACCTGGAGGTGGTGGGCTGCTTCAAAGGATCTCTGGCGCTGGGAAGTACTGGTTTTTTATGCCAGCACATGGAGCACAGCCACGTCCTCGCCTGGATGGGCCCCTCCTCTTCACGCCTGGGGGGGCCCAGATGTTCCTGCCCAGGCCCCCTGCTGTGATCTTCTGGCACAAAGCCCACCTTGGCGGTCCTCCTTCTCAGCACCCGCCTCAGCCTGTCCATCCTGGCACCGAGCAGGAGCAGGCATCAGCTGGCCTTCAAGGCACCCCTGCACACACACGTCTCCCCCGACCCTCCTGCTCTCCAGGAGACAGGCCGGTGTGCCCTGTATTTCCCCCATGACACCAGTATCCTTATCACTTGGGGATCATGGACAGGAAAAGCCCTGGGCTCGGGGTGAATGACCGGCAGGCAGCTGGTTTGGACACAGCTCCCTGCTGCTGCCTCCACCTCTGGCTCCATGTGACTGGCTGTGGGCTGAAGCCCCTGGGAGTCCAGGCAGAGGAGGGCAGGGGCCCCTTCCCTGCGACCCGTGATGCCCATCAGCGCCACAGCTTTGGGCTCCCTGCCCACTCGGGCTGGGCGGCACTGGCTGAGCTGGGAGGGGTGGGAGCTTCTGTACCTGGGGATGTTTCCAACCCCATGGAGCTGGTGGGAGAGAGCATCGGGGTGCGGTCACCACCTTGGAGCGGGGTGGATTTTCCTCCCCTTTCTGCAGTCGCCTGCACAGACACGGGAAAACTGCTGGCCCCTCACCTGCCCGGGGGGATGGTGCGCTGCTGGGCAGGTGCTCAAAGGCCCTCGGGACGCCGCGCACTCCTCCCTCTGGTCCGGTACCGAGGCCTCCTGCCTCGCCTCTGGGGAATGTCCCTCGCCGCCTGGATCCGCAGTCACTGCCTTCCCAAGGCGATAACGCCTGCCCCTGAAAGGGACTATAGCATCCACTCTGAAGCTATCTTCTTGTATAATCTCTTCCCCTATAACAGATCTGCACCTCTCCTACCTCCCACCCCTTTCCCTCTCTTGTTCTGTCCCCTCCAGGAGTCCTGTCCCCCCAGACCTTCCCTTTCAGGCCCTTGTCGGCCATTAAAGGAAACTCTGGCTGCCGTCTGGCACTTCTTTTCCACACCAGGACTGCTATTGCCTTCTCCCTGGACCTTGTCTTCATGTCTTTCACGATGCAGGAGAGCCCGACTCCCCTGCTCTGCAGAAACAAAAACCATGGCCCTCAATATAATGGAAGAGGAACCAGTGTTTTAATCTACACTGGCTGTGCACTGCACTCCAGCCATCCTGGCAGGGACAGCAACCCGGGCCCGGGACTGGTTTTGAAGCCTTCTGACACCCGTGCAGGAGAAGATGGTCTAAGGAGGCGATAAAAGACACACAAGGTTAGAGCGCAAACATTTCTTATCTCGGCCTCGGCAGGGGGTGTCCTGCAGAGTCCTGCCCGGCTCCTGCCTCCTGCACACCGAGCTGGCAGGGAGCATTACTCAGCCCCTCGCTCCAAAGGCAGGGTCTTGTCGGCTCCGTCTCCTTCTGCACTTTTTTCCGAACCCAGGCACAAGCCTGGAAGCAGAAGAGACCCTCACTCCCCTCCCAGATCTCCCGCTGCCGCAGCCTCCAGCAGCACTGCCTGAGGACCTCGTCCTTACCCGCTCACTCCTGGGTGAGAGATCCAAGAGCGAGATCCTCCCCGACCTTGGCTCTCCCGTCGCTCTCCAGACGATGCGTGTAGATCACTGAAAGAAAGAAGATGGAAATTTAAATGTGCAGAAAATGCTTGTGCCCCTGGACTGTCATTTCAACAATAAAATGAATCCTCAGGCGTTGGAAGTGATGTGGGTTTGTGCTCCAATTCTGTGCTTCTTGAAAAGAGGGGAGACCCCACGTCTAGGTGCCTGCGGTGCGGTCACTCAGCTGGGCAAGGCTCTGCTTCCTCGCTCCGGGCTTTACAGAGGAGCAAACCAGCCCCGAGAAAGGCACTGACCAGGTGCCCACTGTTGACAACCTGCAGGACCGGGCACCACTGCCCTTCCCAGTGCCATTGCTGGTGGGGCTGGTGCAAATGTCACCCCGTTGGGCTGCGTCCCCCTGGCACACCTCGTCATGGGGCAGGAGGGTGCCGGCCTCGTGACTCTTTGACGTCTGGCTCCAACACCCCCCTGGGGCAAGAGGCCTCGTCTCAACACCCACGTTGCCCTCAGCCAGGGGCAGAATGGGGGCAGCGGTCTCCGCAGCCGACTTACCCGTCTGTGCAGACCCCGGGCGCCCGGCAGCACCGCTCCAGCCTCCGCCGGCAACTGCCCGGAATCCCGCGGTGCTGCGATGGTACGAACGCTGCCGCGGCAACGCCCGGGGACCAGCTCCATCGCCCCCCACCCCGCACCCAGCGCCGCAGCCCCCAAACAGCACCCCACGTCCAGCCTGGAGAGCTGGCGCTGCCTGAACCCCACTGGGCACCAGAAACCCTTCCACCCCCAACGTCTGACCCCATGGCTAAGAGCCCTCCCGCCCCAGCCCCCATGTGGGGTGCCCCAAGCTCCAGCCCATTTACTACTATCACCGACTGCCGTACTCGCCTGTGCCCCAAACACAGTGCCCAGAGTCCTACCACATAAACCAGAAAGGCAGCTCCATCCCTGCCCATTCCCTAACCCTAATCCTTACCCTCAACGGAGCTGGAACAGCCCAATGCCAGGCCGCAGGAAGGGACCACGAGCAGCCTGACCACAGGCACTACATTGAAGTGCCTGAAACCCACAGCCCTAAGTTGAGTCAGGAGATCCTTAGCTGCCTCAATCCACGGTGGAGTCAGAGGAACCATCAAACCCACACGCCTGACCCCATCTCTGGGAGTCCTCCCACCCACAGCCCTGCACGGGTGCTCCCCGGCTCCATCCCACTCGCTACGAACACGGACTGCCCGAAACATAGCTTCGACAGCCCTGCCGCCCCAACTGCACAGACGGCTCGAGTCCTTGCCTGCTCTCTCATGCGACCCGTAGCCCTAGCTCAGGCTGCTGAAGTCCTAGGTGCTACCCCTGTGTAGACATTAAAACTGCTTTAGCCTGGGGATGGGTAGCAATCCTGGGCCAGCAGTGTGGAGATCAAGATGGGCAGCAAAACTGTTGGAGAAGCAGGGCCTGTTAGCTACCCCCTAAGTGACATGCTGGGGTCACAGAGAAAGATTAACAAAGCAAGTCTCTTGGTATCTGAGAGCCCGATCTCTTGCCTTGGTGAGTCTTGAGCCAGACCCTCAAGTGTTCACCTTCTACACTCAGCTGAGGAGCCAAGGCATGAACAAGCCCCGCAGACTCAATCCTTTAAGAAAGGAAGCATTTTCCGGTTGTGTTCAGTGTCTATGAGGTGGGCAGGACGCAGACACTATGTTAACTGTGTTGTATGTATTTTGCTGAGTGAAAGCTTCAGTTCCCAGGGACTTTGTTGTCAACACTGAGATTTCTTTACTAAGAAATGATCAGGCAAATCACTGAAAGAGAAAGGTCATTTCAAAAGCGTCTACAGCACTTCCCTATCCTTGACCTCTTACCTCTGACACTTGTGTCATCCCCAGTCTACTACCCCTGTCCTTTTGTCCTGGTTCCTGCCCATTTCCCTACCCCAAAGCCTTGCTTCACTATGGTTCTGGCTGGGCCTGGGAGCAGATATACAGAATGACCATCACAGGGGATGTCTCCGTGGTTTTTCCATCCCGACCAAAACTGGCACTCCACAGGGGATGGTGTTTCCCACAGCACATCTAGCCCCTTAGAAGCACCCACACAAGAACAAAGGTCTGTGGATGCACCTCACCTCTCCCACTGAAGTGCATGGGGAAAAAAATGATCTTGGATGACTTCCTTTTCTCCAGCAGTTAACTTCCAGGCTCAGCTTAACAGCTGCCCAATCTGAGACATTTTTTTTCTTTAGGAGCCCAGTTGGAATTGGTTTCTATAACCATCCAGCCACCCTGGCCTCATTTCTCGTATTCGACTCACAAGCTCTTTTCCAGCAGCCTGCAGTAAACTCCCTGGCTTTACTCGGGCATTCACTTCTCCTCCCACCAAAGACCCAGCGTCACCTGCGGCAGACTCCAAGCACACCTCAGTGCACACAAACCTCCCACCTCTCATTAAAAAATAATCAACCGTTCAGAGCGACTCAGAGTTCCTTAAGCAAGGCTGGGAAGACCATGCTTCCCCAGGTGGGAGTCTAAAGCAATCCATCACAGTGGCCATAAGAGAAACTGTCCGTGGCATATACCAACCTGACCCTGTTGGGTGAGCTCTGAGGCTATCATTCTCCGCCAACCTCCTCCCGGTAGCAAATCAGATGACGGAGGAAATGAGAAATGGTTGATTTGCTTTTGCCACAGCTCCTTCTGAACCCACTGGGTTATTTGTTCTAGCCATTAAGCCTGCAAATGTAATGAGTATCAATTTCAGCTGCTTCATTAGTTTGGCCATGTTCCATCCCCTGCTCTGTTCTCACCTTGCTTGTGGTTTCATTTCCCATCTTTCTTCCCTCCTTCCAGCTTCCTCCTCCCACTACTACTAGCTCCTTGCTTAAGCAATGTTTCATTAACTAATTAGCACTATTACCAGAGGGTCACATATCCTGCTTGGGGTGAAGCATAGTCATTCAGGGGCACATTCATTAAGCTGCTGTTCAATACACACACCTGGGCGACAGTTCTAGCTACCCTCCCTCCCAACCTACTGGACATACCATGGATTGCAATGGAAGCTTCTCATGCCTGTGGGTAGTGCCTTGCAAGACTCAGGCTGCAGCCTAGAGGGAAAGTTGTGAGTTCCCTATTATCCGCTCTTTCCCCCTGACTGCCTTTAGGCCTTTGCGAGATTCAGAAGGGTGAGAATAAGAAGCAAGGAAGGGGAGAGAAGTCCACAAGTCCTTCCACCAAACCAGCAACCATGCTGCCAGCCAAGTATGTGGCAAAAAGTGTGCAAGGACAGGGAATTTAATGTGCACTTGCTCACAGGGATGTGCTCACTCGTCCCTCCAGAAGGGACCTGGCTCTTGTGGATCTCAGATACTTGCTATGAGCTTGTCCAAGAGGGACTCTATTGTCCCTGGTTTAGGGTTTAATCCTGCACCATTACATGAATCAATAAGAGTTTTGTCAGTGATTTCAGTGGGAGAAAAGATCAGGCTCTCCAGGGCTACATGGCAATGACTGTGGCTGTTCCACGGGAATTAAAACAGTTTACTACTACTCTCAATTTAAGGGCGTCTTCTCAGTTCAAACTGAAGACCCTGTGTGCGTGGCCTTAACACATTAGACCGGGGGTGGGCAAAATATATCCTGTGGGCTGGATCCAGCCCACCAAAGGATTTTATCTAGCCTGCGGCGGGTTCCTCTGCCCTGCCTGGCCCAGACACAGGGGGCTGCCTGGATGTGCTGTGTGCAGTCCTGCCATCTCTGGGCGCACAGCAGGGTTGGGACAGCACAGCGGCTGGACTCCAATTCTCAGCAGCCCCAGAGGTAGCAGCAGCCAGGAGCTCCTCCTGACTGCTGCTGCCAGTGTTACTGCTGCCACCAGCCCCAGCCCTGCTGCCTGGGCACCCCAGCCCATCCACCCTGCACCCACTGCTGGGGGAACCAGAGGGTAGGCACAATCTCCATTGAGACTGGCCTGGGACCCCCGTGGGCAAAGCACACTTCACTGGGCAGATGGGATGGGGCTGCAGGCGAGTGGGGAGCAGCATCTGGGAGTGGGATGGGCAGGCAAGGCCAGGATCATGGGGAGGTGACAGCTCGGAGCCAGGGCCTGGGACAGAGCTGGCTACCATGCTCCCCGTGCATCCCTGTATGCAGGGAGTGGATTGCACTGCAGCTCTGCCCCAAGCTGTCACCACCTCACAATCTCAGCCCTGGCTCCACCTGCCCATCCTGCTCCCCTATGCTGCTTCACGTCCACCTGTGGCCCCATCCCACCCGCCCATCTGAGCATGCCCTGCCCACAGGGGGCCTGGACTGGTCTCCAGAGAGACCCTGCTTGTTCCATCTGGTGCCCCAAGATTGATCTAGTAATCTGACACTTGGGGAGTTTTGGTGAGCTGCTGTGGGGCAGGGGAGGGGGGTGCTGACCCTGCTTGCAACAGCTCACCACTACTCCCAAAGTGGCCCTCCAGCCCAAAGAATTTTCCACCCCTAAGGTATTAGTCTCAAAGGCTGGAGTCACATGTTCAACTTAACACATGATCTTAGCCCACAAGAAGCCTATTAAACACAGATAAAACACAAGCAGATGCACGTTCAAGCAGTTTAGCATGTGTTAAGTGCCCTCACACCATTGGAAAGTTGTTCTCTTTCAGGCCAGGGTTATCTCCTTACACTACAAACTTTAATACTGAACTTTAATACCGCAGGCCACTGCATTCCAATGATTTGCAACTGCTGCAAGTGAATGTGTGACAGGGCCCAAAGTGCAACCCTGCCTTATGTGACTTTCCCGCTAACACGACCAACTAACTCTACACAAATGAGGATCCTGCTGGAACAATTTTCAATCACTAATGGAACTATTCAGATGATGGTTTATTTCTCCATTGAAAAAAAAATGCTTATCAAACAGACCAATACTTCTCTGAGTCAGGCTGAATTCTTCCAATTATCCCCATTGGGGGAAAATAAAAGAATTTATTTTAAAAGGCAAAGGTTCAGATTTTTTTTTACTGCAAAAGCAATATTTCTCTTTGCAATTTACTGCTATTTATTTAAAACACAATATCCCAAAAAGAAACAAAGCTTTTAGTTCCATCTAAAATGACAGATTTCCCTCCTAGTGATTTGGGCTAGCTGGACAACTGAACAACTGGTTCTTCGCACTACGAGAGTCAAGTATATTTGCACGTGATCTCTTTTATTGGAGCAACTGGATGGTTGCAAGAGACAAGCTTTTGAATGCCATGCATAGACCTAAAGAAGAATGCATAGCATCGGAAAACTTGTCTATCCCGATCATGCAGTTGTACTAATAAAAGACATCACCCACAAAAATCCTTCCCTCTTGCACATTTCCTGGACCATCATGGCTACAGCATCACTTCTTCTTCGCACTACTGTATTCTCAGCACAGGAAAAAGTCTGGGAAAAGCCATTTTCTAAGAGTCCCAGAGCATTAATGCAGCTCATTTCTGTCATTGTAAGATCCTTGGTAAAGCAACTGTCCATCCTTCTGTGTCTTGTACAGCACTGCACACATGGCTGGTGCTTAACAAAAATAATTAGTGGTAATTCTATTCTGTTTTCAGGGAGGTGGAGATAATCACTGAATTATTGGGTCCTATTATTAGCACCAAGTTCACACTGAGGTGCAAAGGAAGTGTTTCTGCTGTGCGTACATAAGCGCACGGAAAAGCATTTGCAAAAACTCAACGAATTTGAATAAATGAATACAATTAAATCAAATGACTCCCTAATGAGCATTTTTCCCTCTTCAAGGGAGTGAGGAGGAGCAGGTGAGGCCATGAGGGGAGCACAATGCTGTGTTTTCTTTGTGGCTTCCCCAGAGATTGGGCCCAAAATAGATATGAAAGCCGTGAAGGCTTTGCTGCTGTACTCATTGTCTAGGCTGCCCCTCCAGCCCTCTGCCCACAACCCACCTTTGTGCTCTCCCTTCTCTCTTTAGGGACTCCCTGCAACTCCCCCTATAGAGCCAGGGGCTTTATATACCTCCCTAACCTCTCTTTTTGAAGCCCAGCACATGCTTCCCTACAGTGCCAGGACTTACGTGCCCTTCAATTTTTTCTTGCCCCTTGTCCTCATGCCAAGAGTTTTTGTGCCCCTCCAAACCCTGTTCCCCACACCAGCTCTACATTACCTTCCCATATACCAAAGGCTCTATGTGCTCCATTTACCCTCTCCTCCTACTCCCGTTTCACCTCTCATGCCACAGCTGTGTATATGCCCCCATGCTCCTTTTCTTCTTCCCTCATATCAAAGGCTGTGTGTTGACTCTCATTCTGCCTCTCCTCTTCAGCCCATAACAGGAGTTCTGTGAACCATCTGCGTCACCTCTCTTCTAACCTTACCCTCCTACCCCCAGCCATTTTCCTCTTTTTTATCTTGCAGAAAAGAGGACCAGCATGCTAGACTCTTGAGAGGAAAGGCAGATCTGAGATGGTTTGGGTATTTTTTGGAAGCCATTAAAGGATACCAACTGAATCTTTGAATATGCAACTCTAGTATCAGGAGTCCTGCATGCCTTTCCCCCTTTTTTGCTTTCCTCTTTTCATCAAATTCAAGGGGGTTTTGGATCCCAATACCTAGGACACTCCTTGACATTTTGGAATTCAACTGGATGCAGCATCCAAGAGTTAACATGTTCTGGCCAAATAGAAATGCCATCAAGTTGACTGGAGGTTAGCCAACAAATGCTCACAAATATTGCGAGGTGTTCATTGCTTCTGATACAAGGATACCTGAGTATAAAAAATGCCTGGTATAACTTTGATTTGTCCAAAGTATTTTATGCTGGGATTTTCTAAGAAAACAAGGACGTTAGGCAGAAAAATCCTATGGAGTTTTCAGTTGGGGTTAGGCACTTAAAAGTTATGGGTCCCTTTCTACACGTTCCCCTCTGCCCTTAATCTTTTGATCTCTGCAGTAAAGTTGCAGAGCTAGAACTTTTGCTACAGGAATAGACAAAGAGAGCAATTATTCCCATTCAAATCAGACCTGGTAAAATACCTGAATTCTCCTCTACTGTCATGGAAGCCACCTCACCCATTCATTCCATAGAGAAACATGTACTTACTAAGTGTTCAAATGTGTCAACGAATCTGCCCATTCTGCTGGCAATTTTCAGTAAATTAAAATAATTGCTAGTATTGTGAATACATTTATTTCTGAAATGATTAAATTACTAAGCAATTTAATTGCCTACATTTTTTAAGGTAATTTAAAATAACTAGTCATGTGAGTAATCGGGTAGTATGTTATTGAACTCCTGGGTGATTTAGCATAGTCAAATTTATGAAGCAAACATTCTCTAAACCCATGAACTGATTTGCTAGTTCAGAGTGGAAGAATGAGCTTGAGCACGGATAGTTTGTAAAATGGAGTGAATGGAACATTACATTTATATACGCGTGTGTGCGCATTTGCATGTGAAAAATGCAGTGACGTTAAGTCCGAGCACAGAGACTGATCTTAGCTAGTTTTAAACACAGCAGCGCAAAATAAAGTCCTGCCATGATTTCAAACTCCTTCGCCTTGGTTATGGTTAACGAGTCTGAAGGATGGCACTTAACATTTATTTCCCCTCTTGTCTAAACAGGATCCACAGTGTTTACATGTGCACAGGAACAGGAAATTACTAAAGTAAAATTCTTTCTGGTTTGCCCATCTAGCCCTGTCACTATCACAGGCCAAAGAGTTCAAAACAACTTTTGTGCATGTTCAAATATCCCCGACAGCTGTCCTGATTCAGCCCTGACTTCTGGCTGCTTGCCTGAATGGCCCAGGCTGGTGGCGGTCGACATGTAGACATCGCCGCCACTGTGTGTGCTGCATGCATGAGACGCTGAAATTCAGGACACTTGAGATATTTCTAAAAAAAGGATGAGATTTTTCAGCACTCACCTTTTCAAACACTCAGCCCTCAGATTCTTGAAACACTCAGTCTTCTTCACAATATTGTTTGCCTTTGTTACAGGAGGGCCAGCTGCAACTGGGGCACTATTGCTCTGGGCACTGTACAGACACTTGGTGGGGGACCATTTTGGGCTCCACGTCTTAGAGACAGGACAGACAAAAAGGAGAATTATTAAGCCACTTCTGTTAGAAATGGTGAAAAGAAGCACAGGGAGACTGGGAGATCTGTCCAAGGGAACAGAAAAAGCTATTGCCTGAGTGCAGAACTGGCTCCATGTGTCTTGTGACCCAGTCTAGTGACTTAACCACACAGCCACCTTTTCGCTCAGAGAGCCTAGATTAAATCAGAGAACTAAATCAATGCCATGACTGTGCCCCAAGCAACTTCATTCTCAGTATTTTCTCTCCACCCTCTTAGCTCTTATCTCCCTCCTCCATTCTTTTGTCTGCACATTGCCCTTTTAGACCTCAAACAGCACTAGATCTTTACTTATTTCCATATTTGTCTGAAAAGTGCTCCTCATTTTGCATGCACTATAGAAATCTCATCACGGTCACAAATACATTGTCTTCATTGCCACAATCATCAGCAACTGCATTTAAGACAGCCATAAGATTTAGAAAAAAAAAGAGCCTCCTGGCTAGGCTGAGATTTGTCAAACTGACAGAGCCTGAAATCTTGAGTTAGAAAAAACTCACAGGCATCTCTCACCTGAACCAGAGGCAGTATCCTGTCTGTAAGGGTTGTACTAGTTTTATGCTCTTCTAACCACTAGATGGTCTCAGCCAGCAGGTTTGAGCTCATTCTGCAGGGGACGTATTTGGTAGCCATGTTGATCTGAGACAAAAAAGAAATGCAAAACTCTAGAACTCTTGGTTCAGAGATGATACCTTTTATTAGACCAACTAAGAAATCACAAAAAAAATATCTTTTTCTCCAAGCTTTCAGGCTCACACACCCTTCATCAGGCTCAGGGTAAATTAAGGATGGTAAAAAAATCCCCATAGGTAGGAAATAAACTTCATTTTGGCACAGAGGAAGCTGAAGATGGAAGTCTATCCTTCTGGATCCATGAGAGTGTCTTTGTGGAGGGGATAGTATTCTATTTTATTCTATTCAGGTTCTCACTCTCATCACAGTAGTGTCCAAGCATCTATCAGTTGGGCATTAGATGACATGAGCAACAGCTACCACATGGTTTGGTCTTTCTCTTACAATCATCTCAAAAGGAGAGCTGAGGATGCAGTGGACTGGTTTGTTTTGCTGGGGTTATAGATATATAATTTGCAGGTTTGCATTTATGGGTGGAGGAGCACAGCCTGTGGGTGCAGCAGAAGGTCATGAAGTTGGAGGTAGTCCATACCCTGACTGCAGGTCATGGAGCACCTTCATGATAAGGGCTGGGACCATGAGCATGACCCAACACGCTCCAAGGAACCAGAAGGGAAAGGAGATGCGAGGAAGTCACAGGAGCTTGTGTTAATAGTGAGTCACCACATTTGTCTGCTTCCAAACTTAGTCCTGTCCATCAAAAGCCAACAAGCGAATCCCTGAAGTGACTGATTAGAGATGTGTTTGAGTGTCACTTTGATCTGGCTGTTCTGGGAGCACTCCTTTTTGTAGGCCAGGGTGAGTATTGTTCAGCAAATGAAGAAGGGGCAAGGAAGGTTTCCCTGTTACTTCCATGACCCATGTTTCTCCTGTTGGAGCAAGCAGACAGTCAGACTATGAATCTGAGTTTAAAATTAAAAACATTTTTCAAGGATAAGAAAAAATAAATTCGGAAAGAAGCACCCCTATGCAGCGTGGGTTAAATACACCTGTTTATAGACCTAAGCACCACATAGGTCCCACCTCAAACTATATTCTAGTGATTCTTAAGTTCACCCTTAGAAAGTTATTTTACAGACTCCTCAAGTACTTTTAACAAATTAAGCTTCAACCAATGGAGAATCAGAACACACAAAAGTGCAGTGACTTTCCCAAGGTCACACAGCAAGTCAGTGACAGACACAGCATAGGAACTCAGGAGTCCTGACTCCCAGAGGCTTACATGCTAGCTACAATAACTCTAAGGATATATTTCCTATAATCTTGAGCGTTCTGTGGTAGCGTATCTGACCTGGAGCCAGGAGCAAAACAGCTTGTGTTAGAAACACATCCACACTGCATAATCACAGGACAGGGACCATGATTGCATCAGATGTATTCGTTATGCTAAATTACCGGCTGAATAATTTCTGCAAATAATCCTTGGGCCGTGGATTGTGACTATTTGTTATGCAAAGGTTCAGCTGCCTTGGTTAGTTTTGATTGGACGCATACGTCCCCGAGACCTGATCACACCACACCGTGGAGAACTCAATGTATTGACCTTAGAAGGATGAAGGGCTACACTAATGCGGTTTGGATGGAAGATGGTGTTGACAGCTTCCTACCTCCATATTAGACCATTAAGGCTCATTCAGCTTGCACCTCTCCTGTTGACTGTCTGCATGTCTTTACTGTAGAGCAGTGGTTCCCAATCTGCGGCATGTGCACTGGCGACACATAGGGGGTGCATGCAGGTGCACATGCACGCCCTGAGATTAGCTGTGCACCCCCTGGAAGTGCCAGCCACAAAACCGGAAGTACTAGCAGAAGTGCACTTCCAGTTTCACCGCTGGCTTGGCAATCAGTCCCTGGGGGACCCCTCTTCCCCCCCATCGGTGATCTGGTGCCCGCCCCCGCCCCCCAGACTCAGGAGGCACCAGTCATCCATGGGTACATGTACCACCAGTGGACTTCTTCCTTGTGGCACACCTTGACAACAAGGAATGATGGTTCTCCCCATTCTACAGATGGGGGAAGCTGAGGCACAGAGTGGTGTGGTCATTTGCCTAACATCACACAGGGAACCTGTGATGCAACTGGGTCATCACTCCAGTTCTCTGGAGCCCAAGACCTTGGCTACAAGACTCTTTTTCTTCTAGTTATGGCTTGTGTCAGAGTACCACATGGCAACCACAATGCTTTGGTTCAAGAACGATACCCAGCTCCCGTCATCAATTAGTCTCAAAGCAGTTTACAGACAAGGAAATTACTTGATCCAGTCCCTCAGAAGGTAAAGCTGGGAGTCGACCCCTGTGACCCAAGTCTCAGTGTGCTGCTCTGCCTCTCTCACTGTCCCTCCATGACCAGCTTGGCCTGTTGTTTCTGCAGGGCAGACATGACCACCAGCTGCACCTGTGCCATTGATTTGGGTTACCCATGCTTCTTCTAGCTTTACTTGCAAAAGTGAATCCCAGGATACAATTCCTCTTCATGGGTGACTTCCAAAGGTCCTGTTCTCCGCGGGAGCATTTTAGGAAAAACTCCTACCATATCTTGCTACAGACCTCACTGGACAGCAGCAGCTGCACCATCTTGACATATGACCACGCTATGAAAAATGCTCCTGTGTGGACATAACATAACCAAGTTTGCTGAACCCAGGGCTGAAGAGGGCATCTCAAGCTGGTTACATAACTCTCTTTGTGTCTACAGTGTAGTTGAAGCCTTAACCAGCCCCTCTACATTTCTGTATCAGTAGGGCATGTATCAGGCGAGATGCTCTCACACACCTGCTGTAATCAGGACTTCACCACTGTTATGTGGCCACATGGCAGGGATGATATGGCTGGCTGGGTTAACATGCATCCCCTTCAGCTGAACTTTGTGGCCCTGGCACTGGAAGTCTAGATTCAGTTCCCTGCTCTGCTGCAAGCTCTTTGTCTAACCTCAAGGAAGTCATTTAAGCACCTTATGCTTTGGTTTCACATCTGTGCAATGGGACTACATTCACTTCCACAGGAGCAATGGGAAGTTTAATACACTCATGTTCCTTAGATGCTGTAGTGGTATTAGTATCAAGACTAATTGAAGTCAGTGGGCATATTCAAATGTTTGTGTTCCCTGCTAAATTGACATGATGGAACGATGAAACTATTTAGGATGGCAGGGCCTTGTAAACAGGTGTACCTCCAAGATACCCTATTTTTTGTATACACAACATGACCTGGAATAAGATAGGCACGTTGTATTAGAAAGGCAGAGTAAAGGGGGGAAAAAAAACCCTTTCCTTGAACATACTAGTAAGCAGCAGTAAATGAGTAGCAGCAGCTAGGGAGCCCAGCTTGCTCATTTTACAGCTCCTTTTGGAGTTGTGTAGACTTATTTTCACTTTTCCCTGGCAAAGGCTGAAATGGCTATTACCATATTTCTTCGCTTTAATACCCTTCCCCCCCTATTTCCAGCAGCTGTTTTCTGGGAAAAGGTGCATGTTGTATGTGATGAAATATGGCATCTTATTTAGCCACTCCCATGGCCTTTCACACTACCATGAACCACAGTTCAGTGCCTCCCTTGTCAGACTCCCGGGTCTCCCTTCCCACCCCTCCTTCACTTTGTTTTTCCCAAACCCTTGTTCCATGCAGCAGTAGTGCCTGGGGCTCTCCTATGCCAGCTGCTTCCTTTTGCTTTTCACTGACTTGTCCACAGCCAGATGCCTTGTGACTCCCCGAGGGGCAGTGGTGAGAGGCTTATGAGATGCCAGCAAGCCATTCTTGTGTGCTCATCCTCCCCCGTCCCTCCTTCCCTGGCAAATCCAGGCAAGCCAGCTCATTAAATGTCATCCCTGTTAACTCTATTGGAGAGCAAATGCAATAGCTATTAGATAGGGGCATTTTGCCCACCCTAGCCTAGCTTTCATCCCTCCTCTGTTGGAGACCAGTCCTTCCCTGCTGCTCTAGCAGCTCCTTATAGAAAAAAAATCCTGTTGCTTTCAATAGGGGAGATCTAGCAGGGCTCTCAAGAAAAGCAGTGAGCTTCTTTAGAGACAGCTGAAAGGACCCACAGGTTACAAAACTTTTTCACAGGTGTGCTTGAAATCATCTTAGAGGAGAGCTATTCAGTTCTCTGGTCTAAGCCAAAAAGATGATGGACCTGTGCTTGTTTCCTATGAAGTGTGCTAGGTGTCATCCCTTGAACAGTCCCTCCATTTCAGTCATAACCTGGCCCCAATTTCCCAGTGTTCACCAATTTTAGCTGCTCATACCATCATTGTAACAAAGGAATCTATTAGCATAATGGCCATGCTGAGGATCTCCTCAATTTGGCCCTTATCTCTTTCAGGCAAGAATCTCAAATTTAATTTAATTTTTTCAAATGTTTCTTGTTCCAAGCCAAATCAATTCCGAATAAGTCAAGAACCACCCGTGGCCCTACTACTGGCAAATATCCTCCACCCCACCTGGGGCTACATATGTTCCAAAATCCTTTGGCAGGCATCCTACATGCAGGCGCAAGCCCGGAGGCTTGGGGTTCAGATGCCCCCGAGTTTTGCTGGTCGTCAGCCATATGGCCGCAGAAGCAAGCTAGGCAGGAGTCTCAGCCTCATCATCCTTCTGGCAGGCACAGAGGAACCGTTACCCACCACTTTAACATGGAAGATGGGGCATTGGGAGGTGAAAAGATTTAGCCAAAGCTTCACAGAGGCAGAAAGAGAAATCAATCTCATGAAACCCAATCCTATACCTGCTGGTATCAAGTGTCCTCCAGACTGCTAGCTGAAAAAAGGGGCAGGCCGTTTGGTTTAGCGGGGATAAAGAAAAGGTGATGAATAGGGTTCTTATAGCACAGCTAAGATACCATAATTTCTCCATATATCTGTGGAAAAAACATAAAGTAGACTCTTGAGCCCACCTGGAATGGACTCTGGAAACAGCCTGGTGGTGGGAAGGAACCGGGACTGGATTTTTAAACCCTCCTGAAATGGATTTTGAGCCCCACAAGGGAAGAAATACCTGCCATAGATGTATTTTACCCCTGACAAATTGTTCTTGGTAGACCCTGCTCCTAACCTGTTCACTCTGTTGCTATGATTCCTGCCTCTTCAGCGAAGAAGTGACCTCTTTTCTCACTGATCAAAAAAAGCTGTTCATTCCCTAGACAAAAAGGGGGGAAAAAAAGAAAGAAAAATCAAGATTAAAAGAAAATAATCAAAACGAATTTTCTCCACTTCCTTCTGATCCATTTAATTCTCAAGATATGCTCCTGTTGAACAATTTCATGGAGCATTACTCAGGGAAAGAATAGCTTTATTTTCAATGTCAGCAGTTCTGTTATTATGCTCTCCTCCCACCCCGCTGTAATAATGTATTTGTGTTTCCCTTTGAAGTCCCACATAAGCAGGCCGAAAACAAAAGGCAGGTCCTGAAGCGATGAATGGACTGCCAGCACTCTCAACATCGCCCTCTGTTCCCATGGGGATATGAAAGGCATCTCTGAGACATGAAACCCTTGGTTATATGGGGCTGAGGTATGCTATGTAGAAGGCCTTGGACTAGGTCACAGGTGCAGCGAGTCTGGTGGGTCTCTCTAATATGGCCTTAGTAAAAAAAAAAAGGAAAACACAAAAACACAGAGTCAAGTTGCAACTCAAAACTAATGAGAGTTTTTGCCATCGACTTTAGCTGAGCCATGATTTCACACTTGTAGTACAGTGAGAACCTAATCTATTTATGTGACATGTCTACAGTCCCCATTCCTGTAGTGCTGCGCCTAAACAGCTCACACTGGTTTTATCCTTTCATCACCCCTTCAGCTACGCCAGGCCTATTACTCCCATTGCACAGGTAGGGAAGCTGAGTCAGAAAGAGGTTAAATTCTCTGGTCAGGGTCACTTAGAGAGTCCACAGCAAATCAGGGAATTGAACTAAGGTTTCCCAAGTCCCAGGCTGGCACCTTAGCCACTGGGGCACCTTCTTCAATGCCAGGACCACTCAGGCAGAGGTCTGAGTCTCTTGCTGTTCCTGAAGCCAATAGAGCCCACACCGAGAGTTTATCATCACACTAGTGGTTACCTGCTGGAGTTTTCTTCCTCTCTCACATACATTCCCCCTGAAAGCCCAACAGCCTGTTTGTCTGCCAGCATGTGTCGTGCACCCATCCCCAAAGCAGCAAGGGGTTACAAATATGTGATGCTTTTATACGTCTCGACCCCACGGTGATGATCTCTTTGGCCATTTCTGCTGCAGCCACTCCCGGCATCTGAAGTCCCGTTAGCCATTCCTGTTCGAAAGCAGCCGTGGCAGTTAGAGTCCTCACTTAGGAAATCATTATTGCAAGGAGCAGGCTCCATATAACTCATTCGTACTCTTCAGCCGTAGCTGGTAAGTGCTTTCAGCAGGGTAATGCATTTTAAACTTCATTTGTACGCTAGCCTAAATGGAAGATACTTTATTACTTTTATCTCTGCATCTCAATTGAAATACTTGCCATCTGGGCATAAACAAGACCTTAACCTCTTCTGTGCCATATTCTTGAGCCATTCTCCCTGATTTATTTCTTGGAGATTCCTGCTCTAAACAATCTGTTCCTTGCTTTTAAGCGTTCTGTTGTTTTCGAGCCGGGAGAAGTTATTGTGATCCAATCTCCTACAAAACATATTGCTCTGTTGTTTGAACAATCCCTTGCTTAACCTAGTAATGAAGCAGGCTGTTCTTCTGAGCACGGCTGCCCCTGATGGGACGAACTGGAACTATTTAACGATATGTCTGTCTGCTGACGCCTGTGGGGGGGATCTCCCTAGCTCAAAGGCCAAAGAGCACTGATTATTCAGGGGGCAGAGGTTCTGAGTTTGGTCATTGCAGTAGTTATGAAGTTTCAAAGATAGCGGTCACAACACAACAATGGTTTGTGCAATCCTATAGCCCAGGATGTGTTCTTGATATTTGGGATTGAACCTTGGACAAATGGTGTCTTAAAACCCAAGACCTTACTGCCCAGGATAGAAGACCGTGCTCCCTTTCCCAAGATTGTGGCAGACTCGCTCTCATTCCATGGCCCAGTCACGTGAATACAGCCCCAAATGGGTTAGGTATGAAGTACACGTACAGCCACAGATTGTGGCAGGCCACTGCTATTTACTTCCCTAGCAGATCTGAGATGTGGCTGGGATTGCCATGTTCTCCTCAGGGTAGGTCATCTCCAAAAACATTTGAGCTACCTTCTTAAGGCAGCAGAGACCACTGAAGTGATGGAGATGAGACATGGGTCAAATGGCTCAAGAATTGGCTCGACTCTAGCTCGACTCATCCATGCTGGAGTTCCTTAAGCATAGCTTCTTGGTAAGTCACAAGCTCACCCTTTTGACAAGCAGAGCTGTGATCTCCAAGAAGCTCAATCATCTGATTTCCAGGGTATCTGGGCACTTAACTCCCTTATGTTCCTGGGAAGTGACAGCCTCAGTGTTGAATTCCTTTCTCTCCAGGTGAAGATATCTACTGCTTTGGACATGCTATGGAGAGGGCTTTGAGGGTGTTGGGTCATTCATGCCCATCTGCCATGGGGAACTGAAAACATCTAGATCCTTCTCTTCCATCATCCCTGTCCTTTCAGCTATTTGAAGATGATTTTGCAATTGAACAGATATGATTATAGTACGTGGAAATAATCCTTGTTCCCAAATTCAAGACAATCAAGATGATGGTGGCACTCAGATACTCTAAAATTGTCTTTGGATCTTTTCTGTGCAAGACCTATCTATCAGTTCTCGTGTTCAGTTTGAAGTTACTGTCACAGTAGCTATAGAAAGGGCACAACTGAAGGGCCTGAGACTTTGGAAGCAGTCATTTCAGATTCAAAGCCTGAGACTGAGCGGTGAAAATGAGCCAGCAGACCCAGTCTCAGTGTCCACACCAGTAAAATGAGAGAATGACAATAGATCGCCTCTATAAGGATTGACTGATGAAAAGTGCTGTAGCAGAGTTAGGTACACATGATTATAGCCATCTCTTTATGAAAGCCTTTTCATGTAGAGTTACCAATCTGAATTCTCCACAGTATCCAGGTCTGGCTGTGGCTGATACACCCCTTCTCTAAAGGTTTTCCCTGCTCTGCCTCCTCCAACATGGGAACAGACAACCTTGGTATCATATACTGAATGCAAACAAACTCAAGTTCTACCAAATCTTTCTGGGAAGAGAATTTCCAGGTCAATGTCCATTTGCTGAGCCATACCCTGTGGCTAGGCTCCTTGGCATTCACAGTTCAGGGTCTTGAGTGACTTCTGCAGTTGCTTTGGAACAGGAAAAGCAAGGTCCTTCCTCAGTCCTGAGCCAGGAGAGCCTTGTAAGTGAAACCCCACAGTGTGGACAGCAAATGCTAATAAGCTAGAAACCACTCGTGTTGAGCAGCTGCATCCCCCTCTGGCTGTTGTCCTTCAGCGGTATCCTGATGACCCCCCACTACAATGCATGGAAAAAACTGTGGGCAGGAAGCTGTGTGAAAGGAATATTCTCCTCTGTCCTATCTCCCAGATGTTCTACTGCAGAAGGTCAAGACAAAACCATCTGATGAAGGATCTCTCTCCTTTTAACAGCTAATGTCATATCCCCAAAGAAAGCCAACCAAGTTGTCATTTCCCTTCAAAGAAAAAGGCATCTTCCTGGCTAGCTGCCTGTCTGAATCAAAATGATCCCTACCCCTGGCACGAGCTGTAGCTACTTCACAAGCATTTTGGCAGGCCCCACAGAGAGGACAGGGCCTCAAAAGGCTATTGAATTACAATCTTCTTTTCCTCTGGAGCCAGGTGGTTATAAGGTTCCTCCCTTGTGTCCCATTGCTGTTTCAGAAAGAGTGATGCTCTCTGCAGTCTCATGGGTCTGAATCCCCAGGGATTCAATTTCCCAAGCATCAGGCTGACTGGAAATATTAACGGGGGAAAAGATATAATAAGAAGCTACTCTGATGAGCTTAAAAGCAGAATCACCATTTAAAGTAAGATCACCTTGCTTTATTTCCATGTAGAGAAGAAATCAAACACTCTTACCTCCTACACAGCTCTTTGTCTACTGGTAGCTTGCTTGGTAGAACAGCCACAGAAGCCAACTCATACAGAAGAATCTCAGAATAGTTTCTACTCAATGGGTACAGCTACATGAGCCATTAATGAGAAGCAAAATACTCCAGACCAGTTTGAGCTAAACTACCCCCAGGTGCACTGTTTACACGTGCACCCAGGACAGCGGCAGTTTGAGCTGGAGTGGAGCAGTTTACACCAGGGACATTCAGGGTGCTGAAAGTATGGAGACGTGTAGCTAAGCAGCAGGCTGAAGACTGGCCCCCAGCTGGCTGAGCTGACCGGGTCCAATATATCCCTGTGGTCAGCATCTACACATGTTTAATCACAGTAAATTACTTCATTGTAAGATAATGCTGTCCCTGGCAGCACTATCTTACTGCGGCATTAATTAGGTTACTGCAGCCTAATAGTGTCACACATGTAAACAGTGATGCTTTACTCTGCAGCAAATTAGTATACTCCACACTAAAGCGCATGTGTAGACGCAGGCAATGTGTATGTGACCAGCACGTCATGCACTGGGGTACTGATCATGGTTATAGTCTCTATACATAATATACCAAATATACAGACACTGTACACACACATATCTGCATACATACATATATAGGCGTGTATGGTATGGAGGGGTATATGTATGTATGTGGTATATAGCCTCTATATGCCATAATTCAAATAATAAATACATAATATTGGGAAAAATGTAGTGTGGCTATTGCATAAAAATACATTTTTACAATTCAAGAGAATTTAAAGAACAAAAAACCCTAAGAACTAAGCATCACTTTTGCTGGTTAGGATTTTTTCGGTAAAAAGATATGCCAGGTCATCAAAATGAAACCTGATCAAAAGAAAGGCTTGGTTATGACAATTTCTTTCAACTTGAAACAAATTTAAAATGTTTCAAAACGGTCAAACCATACATTCTTACTTCTGAAACAAACTAAGCCAGCTTTCTGCTTTGACATCACTCTTTGTTTTGCAATTTAAACTAATGATATAATAACTAAAACAAATGATTGCAGTCGAAAAGAAACATTTCAAAACGATCGACATGAATGGATTCCACTCTCTTGCCTTGGGGGGAGGGGGAGGGGCGTGGGGGTGGTCAGATGTTTGGTTCATGAAAAGTATTTTAAGATTTTGTTTTTTTGTCCTGAGCTGGGACAGGAAACATTTTCAAAATCTCGTAAACGTTTATGGGATGAAAAAGCCATTTCTACTTAACTCTAATAATCAACAATAAAAAGCATCCAACCAACATGCCTTAATTCACTTCCCTGGGTCTGGCTCCCCCCTGTTCAATCACTGGTGTATGCAAATCCTTGGGCTTTAAAAGAAACACCTTATTATTAAGCCACAAAAGAAGCTTCAAGAACAACTAATTTTCCATTAGCTCCTAATTGATGCGCTCACTAGGACAGTATATTTCAGTTTAATGTTTGCTATTAGCACTCCAGTTATTCAATATTCACTTTGCTTAATATTTCAGTATTGAGTTTCAATAAACCCTGAGCCCAATTCTCTGGTGATTTCAAGTGGGCGCAGGGCCAGGACATCTATGCCAATTTATACCCACTGAGGATCTGACTCTTGGCTATTTACCCTGGAAAAACATTTTCAAGGGCAGATGATAAAAGCAGCAAAAGCTCTGATGGATTTTTGCCTGTGAAATGAGCAGGCCCTTGGACAAAAGCACAGCTATCTGTACAGCACATGAGCTAAAGGCCACTGAAATCAATGAAAAGCATCCTGCTGATTTCGGTGGGGTTCAGTTCAGCACACTGACCAACAAAGGAGATTGCCTAGAGCTAGATCATGCCTTCTGGCATAGCTTGGGGCCCTGCACAAAATGCAGATCCCAGGAGCATCCCAGTGTCTCACAGACAACCCCAATAAGTTTTGATGTTCTGTTGGGTCACAGATGTACATAGGACTGGAATAATATGGGTTAGTGCAGGTCAGGGCTGAGATGCACTGATGGGAGATGTTAGTGATGGCCAATGACTGAAACAGCAAGTAGTGCCTGCAGATAATGAATCATGGCTGAGCTTTAGCAGATAAGGGGATGGAACTCAAGGCTGGTATAGCAGGGGATACTGAAGGTCAAGAGAGAGCTGTATTGGCAGAGGGACATGGAAGGGCGGTATCTACTTAGCAGAGGAGTCTGCAGGTCAGGTTGGAGAGGTGCTGGAAGAGTGTGAGGATGGGATAGGAAGAGTTTCCTTAGGACAGGACCAAAGTGCACTGGCACAGGTGAAGAGTGTGAAGCCCAGGTTAAGAACAGCGAGACAAAGGCAGGAGGGCTGAGGTGAAGTGTCAGTGCAGTGAGGGGCCTGAGGATTGGCAATATTTGGAAGAACCGGGGGGGGGGGGGTGAAATTATTTCCCATTGCTATCAGTTTCTCACTTCTATAAGCACTTCAAAACTCATCCAAAAGCATTTTCTTCATTAACTGAGATTCTCTCACGCTTCAACATCAGATGGACTTTTGCCACACTCTGTGGGCGAGAATAAGAGTCCATTCTACTTTTACCTTGATCTATGTTCTTTTAGACCCTGATACAAACAATCCCATATCAGTAGGGCATCAGCTCCCTCTCAGATCTTTCCTGTGGGCTTTTACATCTTTCTATTTCTTCAGCAATTTACAAGTCTACCCACCTACCTACCAAGGACTACTAGACATTGAGGGCCTGTGAATCAGCTTCCAGTTACTGCAGAACTGAATGATGTAGAATCTAGGTATATTCATAGTGTTACTGGTTTCAAGTACCCAGGTACAGTGGACCCAGAACAGAGGTGGTTGCAAACAGCCTTCAGGTGAACACCTTTTCTACAGATTCCAAAATAGATATCAATGCCCAACTCCCAGGAAGCAAGTCTACCTTAACTGCTAACTCTAGTTAGAGAGACAAAGGCAGTCAGCAAACTCTCTTGCTGCTTCCCACAGCCCTATCAAAAAAAATGACATCAGAAAACTTGCACCTAAACACCATTTCTTCCTAAACTAAAACTGTGTTCTCATGCTAAGAAAGAGAACTGGTAGGATAACTACCTTTAACAGTGTCCTCTGGAGACCCCTGCTATTATCTACCCACCTACAGCCCCAGCTACAGCATCCTCCATTTGAGTGCATAGCTTGTAGACTGAAAAGAGGACAATGAACAAAGGACTGTACAATTGTAGGACAGTAGAACTCAAGGGATCTCATGAGGTCATCTGTCCATCCTCCCGCTCAAAGCAGGATCATCCCTGACTAACCATCCCAGCCAATTTACCCAAGAGGGATGTAAATGAGGATAATTAGCTACAGGAATAGCTTTCCTTAAAGCTTTTTTGTACCTCATCAAGGTTGGTTACCTTGTTTCAAACCTCCTCATACCTTTAATGGAAACCTTGACATTCCAGGACCTAGTCAGTTTCAGGCTGTGTTAGAAGCCTTGAAATTGACAGCTGCTAATCAGTCACCAGCAATGCAATTAAAGGAAGCACAATTACCTTACAGAGGTGACAGTGGGGCCAAAAAGTTCCTATGCACTTGGGATTTATACAGAGCTACCCAGAATGTGTCACAATATAGATGATAGGCCAAAACACTTGGACTTTTCATAGAAGTCTTTAACTACCTGAAGGGGAGGTGCGAAAGAGGATGGAGCCAGACTGTTTTCAGTGGTGGCAGATGACAGAAGAAAGAGGAATGGTCTCAAGTTGCAGCAAGGGAAGTTTAGGTTAGATATTAGGAAGAATTTTCTCACCAGGAAGGTAGTAAAACACTGGTACAGGTTACCCCGAGAGGCGGTGGAAGCCCCATCCTTGGAGGTTTTCAAAACCTGCTAGACAAAGCTTTGGCTGGGATGATCTAGTTGGGGCTGGGTCTGCTTTGAGAAGGGGATTGGACTACATGTGACCTCCTGAGCCCTAATTGTCTCTATTTCTATGACTCAGCAGTGAGTTATGCAGTTAAGTGAATTATGCATGTATCTGAAAGGCATGTAAGAGGAATACATGGTATCTATCTAATAGCATTTACAAGGAAAGCCATCACATAACATAATCTCGGGCAGTTTCTATACTCACATCCATTCCCTGTGCGCACATGTTCACGGGCATACTCCAAGCCTGGAAATACACCAAAGAGGCCACTCCAGACTTGTTCCTGTCTCTCAGTCTCAAGCCCTTGGATTCTGGAGAGTCCCCACTGGGGCACACACAGGAGCATCTTCATCTGTCAGCTTCCAGGTTTGGAGTGTGTCAGTGGATGAGGACAGTGTGAGGCAACAAGGACCTCAATGTTGGGACTTGTCCCTACTAAGATGTGGGCAGGCCCTAAATAGGATTGCACCCCTCGTCCTCCCCCCAACTTGCTTGATATCCTTCTTGTCAGTTTGGGCAACACTGCAGAAGTTAAGAGAAGCCCCAGAAAGAGCAGCTCTAACTTCCATTCCTTGCCTGCACACTGTTTTCCAATGCATTGCTGTCTTCCACTGGGCTGGGAGAGGCCTCTCTGTCTTGCTTGCTGGCATTGGATTTCCTGGGAGTTTCTCAGAGACCCTCTGGCAAGGGAAATTGCACCATTTTATCAAGCTTGAGGGGAAAGGGGAGAGAGGAAAAAAAAAACCCTACACACTCAGTCAAAATATTTTCAAATTGCATATCCCATCCTGAGAGGCCAATGCATTTGGGTTTCTCACACCCCTGCCCTGGGCAACAGCTAGGCTGCGGGCCTAGGGGTGGTAGGAAAACCTTCGTATAAACTGAAGTTTTATCTCTCTGTTAATTCAAAAGCTATTCAGAATATTGGCTTTTAAAATAATCTTCCCTGCTGCCGCCCACACACCACAGTGAAAAATATAGCCAGGCTGCCAACTGCAGCGCTGTGTCCTCCCAGCTAACACAGCCCCAGAGCTCCAAGAGGCAATTAACACTATGAGAGCGTGCGGCAAGAGATATGTTTGCCTATTCCCCGCCTCTGCCTCCAGACAGACAGCACGGCCAATAGCAGTGGCTTTGAGGAAGTCGTGGCAGTAAGTCAACCCCAGTGAGATGTAGGAAGGGTGATCTCCTCAAGTCTCTCTCCTACCACACCATGTTTCCCTGTAGTGTCTGTTAGGTTGTGAATGCTGGGGGCAGGGGCTGTATCTCACCCTGGCTATGATGTGCCTTCAGTTCAAATAAAGGCCTGTTCTCACCTTGTGTCAACTAACACATGCTAATGAATGCATGATACAGCCCCAGTGAAAATAAAGCACTTGGCATTTATCACATGAGCTAGCAGGTCTATGTAAAGCATGAGGGAAACACAGGGTTTACCTTGCTCCGCTATCCTTTATTGAAATGGCAATAGCCTTCTCTTCACCAGGATTTTGTCATGTGTTAGGGGCCATGAAGGAAAAAAAAACAACCTTTCTTCAACTGTAGATAAAGTCCATGTGTTTGGACAGTGCCAGTCTGCTGCAGTCAATTATAATGCATTGGGAACAAAGATCTCTGCCAGTGACTCACTGTGTGATCTTGGGCACATCAATTGCTTGCTCTGTGCTTCCATCTCTCCAGTACAAAGGTGGGCCTAAAATGAGGTGTACAGCTGTTCCCCCTTTCACAGGGCATCACTAATGAATGTCCAAGCGCCTTAGATGAAAGAGGCTGTAAATGGGCAAGCATCATTTCATATCCCAGGACAAGAGGCTCAAGCAGCTTCACTGGGATGCTCTCCTGTCATGCATTTTATGGCTTTGCGTTATTTTTAAACTCCGGTAACACTCTCCATGGAGCCCGACATTAGCATTTCTTTCTGTGACGATTTTGTTCTATTCCATTTAGCAATTAACATTGATTTTCTTTCCCCCTGTGTTTCTAATGGAGCTTATAATTAACATAGCTTCTGATTTACTTCCTTGTTTGCGTGCCGGCCTCGTCAAAGATGTCAGCAAAGCTCTGATGATAATAACACCTTTGGGCTTTTTATAGCACCTTTCATCCGCAGGAATCCCAGAGACTGAGGAGGTGACTTCATAATGAACAGAGCAGGAGACTTGGAAGAAAAGATGGCCTGGACAGAAATTCAGAAGGCCTGAGTTGATTTCTTGCCTCTGCTATAGTCTCCATTTGTGGCTTCAAACAAGTTTCTTAAACTCTCTGTGCTTCATAATACTGTCTGTAAAATGGGGTCAATAACTCTGTCTTGCCTGTTTAGATTGCAAGATTTTTACAGCAGTTTTGGTCTGCAGAGTCTGAGTCTACCTGAACATAGTATGAAGCTTTCATCTTTACTGTTGTGTCAAGGTGCTACTGTTGTGTGATGCATGTTATAATAAAGAAATGCTGCATTAACCCTTATATTCAACCTCTGCCTAAATTTTCTCTGGCACTGAAATTCCCCATGCTTAGACCTCAGCTGCAAAGTAAACTTTGCGTCTCTCTAGGAATACCCCACCCCTCATTAAAATGCATCTTCCTAGGCATGGGCTGTGGCTTCATTCTTCACTGGCAACACTGCTCACATCACAGTCCTAGGCAGAGGGAAGTAACTAAAACTTCAGGATGGATTTTGTGGAGGCTTAATCAGCTGGCTTAATTGGGATCTGCCGCAACCCTGTGTTACTCAGTGTCCACGAGATGTGGTTCTACATCTCCTGCGGAAGGTAGCACATCCAGGTGCATGCCTACTGTCAGCACCGAAGGGGAGCCTCCAGAGAGTTCAGGTAAGTGATCTTTTCATCAAGCTCAGATAGGTTCCTAAGTGCCATAGGTTCAAGGAAAACTGAAGTGGATGAGGGCGAGGCATTGAAAAGAAAGCTGCACTGTCTGCTGGGGGCAGGGATGGAGTGCTCTGTGGCTGGGTTGTGGACTGATGAACATCACATTTCCTGGGGCCCCACTTCTCAGTCTTATGGCTCACTCTTGCCAGCCTGGACCCTCCAGTACTTGGTCCTTCTCTGCACTGAGACCTTCTTGGGCCAAACCCCATACAGCTGGGTTCCACCGTCCCTATCCATCACTCTGGCCCAGGTCCAGGAGAACCCTTATTGCTGGGCCACACCATGTTTGCTAGGGGGAGAGTTTACATGAGAAGCAACCGCTGGGAGAGCTTAACTTGGATTACCCCCATAGGGCAGCAATGGAAAGACACAAGATGCACTGTCACGTCTACATAACAACAGCAGATGCATGCCACTGGACAGCTCCTGTATTCAAGGCAGAACTCTGAACTCAGTCACTGGACCCACAAGCTGAGTGTCAGGCTACCTACTGCTGATTAAAAAAGATGATGTGGGGAAGATGAGTGAGTGGTCAGAGGTAGGCAAGGGTAGACAGTGCTTATGGCACTTATGGCCACACCCAAATCATTCTCAAATGGACCTAAACAAGACTTGGGTGGAACACAGGTACCTATACTTCAAGAAGGGATTCATTTTGACTCCATTTCAATTGCTGCAAAATGGCTTGTGCACACAAGGTGCTTCTAGTTTGGTGTGAGAGTATCCTGAGACACAGCATATAGGCAAATAGCCTTCACCGTTAAGTTAAAGGTATTTTTGATACACGCAGGCTGGCTCTGCTGGGGGAAAGCAAGTGGTCACTCGCTGCGTGTTTCTGATTTTCTGGTGGCCTGACTTGAGACCCTCGGAGTCCATTTCACAGAAGCATTGAACACTCCTAGAGGCAAATGCAGCCCGTGGGAGCTGGGGTTTGAACCTATCAAGTGCTATACCATGCTAGGTTCTCCAAAAAGCCATATCTCAAATTTGATGCCCAAAATTAGTGGATCCTTTTGGCCTTACTCTCTCTGTGCCTCAGTTTCCCCAACTCTAACATGGAGATAAGGATCACTACACCTCACAGAAGCATTTCAAAGACACAGTAACGTTTGTGAAATGTTCACAGAGACATAACTAACAATTCTGGCACCCTAGGCAGAGATACTGGAGGTGGGGACAGGGGGATGTAAAAATGCTCCAGCGATTGAGAGACTCGCTCCAGGCTGGATCCTACTGCTGTCACCCTGACATAGGCTCCCAGCACAAAGGCTGCTGCTATCACAGTGTGGGCTCCTTGGAGGCTATCATTTTGGCATCCCCTCTGCCACAGTACTGGGGTCTGGTGCCTCACTCACCTACCCCTGGTTACCCTATTGGGTTTCTTGGATGCTTAAGCAATGAGGAACATAGAAAAGCCTATAAGGAAATGAATCATCATGTCTTCAGCTCAGGGTTTAAAGGGGATGCAGTAAATAAGGCACAGGCGCACCAGGCAAATGAGAAGATAAGTACTGCAGAGCCACTCATTTGGTGAGCAACATCCTGCCTGTACGTGTAATAAGGTAAGGTCCTGGCAGGAAAAGATAACATATGATAATGTAATGAATCTCTGGATTTGCACAAGGGAGGTTGATTTGGAGATGAATAGGAGCTTTTCATCCTGGCATTTTCTACCATGTAGAGTGCTTTATTTCATAATCCTTGTACTGTCCTTTTAAGACAGTGTTTCTGGTCTACCATATAAATGAGTTTCTCTGCGACCAATGGGATTTTACTTGTCCTAATAGCTGAAAGCAGCATTCAGTACCGGATTGGTTGTAGCAGCTAAATCAAAGGGTACAGCTTTTAGTTGCCTTTATTCTATGAGCTAGAAAGCTCCCAAACAGATATCTCAAAGTAAAACATGTGCATGCATGCATGCACACGTGTGTGTGTGTTTGCTGGAGGTTTCCCCAGCTCTTGTGAATTTAATAAAGATGTCACCCAAATGTAAATCACCCTGTATGAGGAATGTTCCTTCTGTTATCTCTGCAAAACTCCTGCCTTGGGTTTCCAGCCTATTCAAATTGCTTTAGTATTTTGCAACCCAAACTGGCTATTAGCAAGGCCAGGGAAATCCATCATGTTTTTAGATGCAAGCAAATTCCATGAAGCTTTTCATCTAAAGGAGGCCTTCATACCACGTGTGTAATCATCTGACCAATGAAATCCAACTGTGGGCCAACCACAAGGCCTGATCAAACCCCAAGGAAACAAATGGAAAGGCTCCAGCTGACTGCCGCGGACTGCGGGATGAACAATGAGGAGATATTCTGTGCTTAGTTCCACTGCACCCTCACAGATGAACACACGCATACACACACATGCACACACATGCACACACACACAGAGCTTCTATGAAACTCTTTTAAATACTCTGGGTCTCAGAATTTTGTATTTTAACTTTTGTTGTAACACCTAGAAGGCCGAACCAAGGATTAGGACCACACAGCACTAGATGTGCCAAACAGAGCAGTAGCATAACCGGGGGTGGATGAGGGGGGCATGAGCCCTGGTCACTGTTTTTAAGGGGGGGGCACCAGACCCGAGACAGGAGGGAGTGCAAGAATGGAAATGCAGCAGCAGCTCAGGCTCCAGGATCATGGTAACTACAGTTGCAGGGGCAGAAGACAGGAGGATGCCCTTCCACTCCAGCCACAGCATTGGGCATTTTATTTCTTCACTTAGCATGGCATTCAGTGATGGGGGAGGGAACTGGCAGGATGGAGGTGGGGGGCAAGTGAGAAGCTTAACTTTTTGGCTGGAGGACACTTTTTCCTGTAGCTGCCAGGACCCTAGAGCTGCCCTAGCTCCATCCCCTGGGTCATGGACACCACCCAGAGCCTGGGACTGCCCATCTCTCTTATGCCTAAACCACAAAGGACACAAGTCACTTAGGGCATTTATACACATACTTTTTCATGCTGTGACACGCCAGAGATCCAGCACGTTGGAGCAGACTTGGTGAACCGAGTCTGCTGCTCTGCACGTGAGCTGACGTGCCCCACGCTGAATCACGTGCATTTGTACAAACAGTGAAATGTGCATCAGCGCTGGAAAAATGGCAGCGGTGAGCTTTTGAACTAAAACACCTTTTATGCGTTTTAGCTCAAAGTGCGCTGTCGCCATTTTCTCAGCGCTGACACGCATTTTGCCATTTATGCAAATCCATGCAATGCAGCACAGGGCACTTTTCAAAAGCACCTGGCACTGCATCACACACATCTAAGAATGCCCTTACAGTCCTAGCTGGGGAGCTCTTAGCTCTGGGGTTCATCAGCTCAGCCCCTGTGGTATCAAGCAAGCTAGCTTGCTATCAGCTGAGGCCTGTGCACCCTGACTAACCCATCCCAGCCAAACTGCCTGTCTGAGTATGCAACAGTAATGATTATTATGGTCTGGGATTTTGGGGGGTCCGTGGGCTGCCACAGATTTCCCAGGTGACCTTGAGCAAGCCGCTAGGTAATTCAATCCCTAGCTTCCCCATCTGAACAATGGGCCTAAGAGCACTAACCTACCACACAGGGACATTGCAAAGATTGTGGGATCCTTACCTACTGTTTTATCAGGAGCTGCATGCAATCCTTACATAAATTATTTCCCATAAGCAAGCCCCACTCAGCCTTGAACTGGACATGGAAGGTTCCGACTTCAAATTGCTTATAATCCAAGATAGGTGGAGTACAAGGGGGGCACCTGAGAAGAGGAAGAGCAAAAAGGTACCATTTATATTAGCCCCGCAAAGTTTTGTATACAACAATAAATAGAGGAAATAAAGTGCAGTTCTTGCTGCTGGTGCCTACAGCCAACCTGAAATGTCTGCTTTCTGGCAGGCATCACAGCAGAAAGGAAGCTGGAGTAACACCTGGAAGGTATGTGGGGGAATAAAATTGCAACCCACCTGGTTTTCCCCTGGACAGTCCAGGAATTGGGGGTCTTTGCCCATATCCAGGAACTGGACCTTCAGCAAGCAGTGACCAGATAGTGCCAGGGTAGAAGCAGGTTGTATTTATCACAACAATGGACAATGCTAGGGCTGGGTGCTAGTAATAGTGCTATGCACGTGTCAGTTTGTGTGCTAATTTATATAAGCATATTTTCAGTCATTTGAGGCTGGTGTGTCCAGAAATGGCTTCAGCAAAAGGTAGCAACTTGAGTGTGGATTATTGTGAAAGCTGGTTTGAGAAGGGAGGACTGAATTAAAGCAGATGCCCTGATTGGTTTCTGTTTTGCCAACTCAGCCCCTGAGGTTGTGGATGATGTCAGGGCCTCCCATTCCATGTTTCTAATTAAGTTTTGAGTCTTCATGATTAGGAAGGAAAGTCTGAGTTGATTGTGATGGCATGGCTGCGGCCAAAGTAGCTTTTTTCACTCCCTACCCTCAGCGGTGCCTGGGTCAGTTGCCCCTGTTGCCCTGCCCTTGTTACACCACTGGCCAACTCAGCATGCATCTTCAGGGGCTGCTAACTCAGAAGTGCTCTGCTGAGAGGGTGGCATGGAGAACCTGCAGTGGGGTGTACACAAGGGCATTGGACTGCCTTACTTGTGCCCTATGGGGAGGGTGTCTCATGTGCAGGGGACAGCTCAGAAGGGTGCATGGTGAGGTGGCTGGAAGGATCCTATTAACTCCTTAAATCCAGATGGAGTTTCCTCTAGAGCAATGGTTCTCAATCTTCTTGGGCTTCATTGGAGTCAAGGCCCTCCTTCATAATGTCTGTGAATTCAGTGGCACCATATTTCAAAAGCTAATTTATAGATTAAAGTGCTTACAGCACTTCCTTGCAGCGGGACCTGGTAATGGGGATGAGAGATAGTCCAGGCAGAGACACACCTGAGACTGTACTCATCTGCTTAGTTTATCTGCTCATCTCCTAACACCTCCCTTATCTCCTCACACCTCATGGCACCCTTCAAAAGGTTTGTGCGTGCCCTTCAAAAGGTCTGGCAGTACCCAGGTTGAGAATCACTGCTGTAGAGTCAATACTATGAAGACAATCTAGCCAGCATCCCACCCTGGTGTAGGACATCTGTATGAGAAACTGGGGGAGAGGGTAGACACTATCCTCCACATTGAAGCCTTTAAGAAGAGAGTCAGCTGTATCCAGGCTCAAGGTGCTGTACATCTTGGTCCTCCCTGGGATCTCTGCCTGGCTGCCATGCGTTTTGGTAATAGCCTGGCTGTCTCCTGGTGGGGCTCCTGAGCTGACTTCTGCGCTTACAGGTACAGTGATATGGAGGAATCTAATTGAAAACCCTGAACCTGCTGTGGGCTTTAAATACTAATAACCCACGCTCCACGTGTATATCCCTACACTCACCAGCTGCTACAGCAGCCACTGGGGCCTCTGAGGGCTCATGGCAGGTCCCTCCCCTTCAGTGTGGGGCAATGAGGGGCAGTGGGGGGCAGCGTGGATCGCCCCCTCCCCCCATCTGGTAGGAACCAGTGAGCACAGTCTGATGGGGTGGGACAGCAGGCAAGGGATGGGGCTGGTTTGATTCGGAGATTCGGCCTGTTTGGCGGCAGCCAAATCTGAGAATTAGATTCGGCCGAATTGATTTGGGACAGTGATTCAAATCACTAAATCGAATCGCTGTCCCCTGAATCAGCCAAATCTGAATTCGAAGCAAATACTAGCCGCTTTGCACAGGCCTAGTAGATACCTTATAATTTTGAATGGATGTCTGTATTGTCAGTATGGACTAGCCATACTGTGAAGATGCCTATTGGACCAGGTCCCTCTTGAGACTGAGATGGACTTTAGGTTGTTCTCCAGCTCTAATATCAATCGCAATGAATCTTAGTCAGGAGTTAGATTTCTAGGTGATCACATTTCAATTCTGACCAGGCTTGAAAGCCTTAGAGTGCCTGGATACCCTGTAGTCCAAAAATGGAGGTACCTAATTCATTTTTTTCTGCTACAGCATGGCAGGGTGACAGTGGTGCTGGGAAGGAGGCATAGCCCCCAGAATTCACCTTACCCCCCCAAGAGACACCCCCCACACACACTCAGCGTGCTGCCACACACACGCAGAGGTGCTTTGCGGGGCTCCTGGCCTGAGCTAGCTCAGCCTGGCCCTGTGCCCAGCCATGGGGATGCAGCCCAGCAGCAGCTTTCTGCTGGGCAGTGCAACTGCAATTGGGAGCTGTGGGTAGATGTGGGGGTCATGGGGAGGTCAGCATCATGGAGAAGTGGGGAGGTCCTGGGAGTGGAAGTGATGTGGCTGGGGCATATGTGTGTGTATCTCTGTGTGCATGTGTATGTGTGTCTGAACCTGAGTGCATGTGTGTGCATGCCTCTGTGTTTGCAGAGCATCTGTGTGTGTGCAGTGCATCTGTGTGTCTCTGTCTGCATCTGTGTGAATGCACCCGTGTCTGTGTGCACATCTGTGCATCTGTGTCTGTTTCTGGGTGTGCGCACTTCTGTGCATCTGTGTGAGTCTACATGCATCTGTGCAGGTGGGTGTGCACACATCTGTGTGTATGTGGGAGGGGTGTGTGTGTGTGTGTGTGTCTGGCAGGTAGAGTGTAGTTGTCTCTGTGTGTCCATGTGCAGAGAACGAGTAAAGTGTGTGCCTATCTGCGTGTGTGCATGCGTGTGTTTGTGTGGCAGTGTGTGTGCCTGTGTGCATGCATGCATGCGTGCATGTGTCTGTGTTCATGGCAGGGAAAGTGTGTTTGTGTCTGTGTGTCGATGTGCAGAGAGTGTGTAAATAGAGTGCGTGCCCATCTGCATGTGTGTCTGCATGTGTCTGTGTGTTCATGTGCAGATAGTGAGTGAAAGTAGATTTCATGCCTGTCTGTGTGCACACCTGCGTGTGTGTGTGTGTGTGTGTGTGTGTGTGTGTGTGTGTGTGTGTGTGTGTGTTTGGCCATAGCAGAGAAGAGTGGGGTAGGTAGCAGGGAGAACAGGCTTCATGTGCCCCCACAGCCCCACCCCAACAGGGTCCAGACAGCCTCTCCCACCAGCAAAAGGAGGGGAAGGGGCCCCTCCCCCACTCCACTGTAGCTCAGGGCACCAATGCACAATAATCTGCCCCTGGAGGGTGAGACGGGACGGATCTGGACCCAGAGCCCGTCATTCTTGAAGGGCAATTTGCTAGTATTTTTCAAATAAAAATAGACACTAATAAAATACAGAGTTAAGGTTAAATTTCAATCACATTCAAAACTCTGAATAATATAGTAGTTAAATGATTTGCGATGGATGAGCTGTGAATTGGAAAAGCAACTGTCTTTTTTTGGTGGAGTGTGGGAGAAGGGAGACATATTTTCTGTCTTTACTGTGTTTTCTTTTACTGTATGGCTGTGAGTTCACTGTGAGATTCAAATAAAAACTGACCTGATATAGAAATAGTTGATTCCTTCCCTTGGCTAAGGTACCTGTCTCTTATCCAACACGACAAATTTGAGTTTGTATATTCTTGTATAACAATAGCAGCTTCTGTTTCAAACAGGTCATTATCTTTTGAGTTTTTGTTTCATCAGAAAGTGATGGTAAATGCTGCCCACTGGGATATCTCCATACCACCTTGGGCTCTGGGAACCAGCCAGATAATCTGCAAATGATGCAGATACCCCGCTCCTGGTAATCCTCCACAAAGATGAGAGGAACAGAACCTAAGACTGAAGGAAAAATAGGTGAATTTGGCTTACTTGGAAATGTACACAATCTTTCAGTTGTGTAAAACTTAGGGCGTAGATTCAGAGTCTGTACAAAATTACAGAACTAGCGGCTAAAATTGATTTCCACATCATGCCCCTAAGTGGCACTTTTGTAGCACTTTAACTGCATTTTTTGGTCCTTTCCTCTCTCAACAGAATGGAATCACCTTGCTAGAAGTAAAACCAAGGAGCCTTTTAACCTAGTGAGTATATGTGATTATATGTGCTTGTTTGATATAAAAAAAATAGAAGAACATAATTATAAGTGTTAGGATAACAGTATGTGGATTTTTGGGGAGCATTGAATCTACAGCTGGATCAAGGCTTTAACCTGTGGCCTAGCAAAAGATGCTGACCACAAGACAGAATGATAGTTAAGCCAGCCATTTGCTTCTGCTAAGTAACTATCGTAAGTGTCAACCATTTTTATGAGGAAAAAGCAGCAAGTGAATCTATGTGACTGTGTGTGCTGTGAATGAGGTGGTGTTTTAGGAAGGTGAAAGATGGTACAACATGAGGCAGAAAAACAGGCTGGAACGTGAAAAACAACACCTAATTGGTATCAGAATCTGAGATGAACATATGCAAAAAGGTGAATGGTGATTGGTGAAGAAGCCTCCAGAAGCTTCCAGGTTTTGGTCTAAGTCTGCCCATTGACCAATGAGGACCCATGAGCAATTGAACTGTTGTCTCCCTAGTCATTGGGCACTGCATGGAGTCGGGGTCTAACAATAAGTAGGTTTTTCAGTTAGGTTTTTGGATTTCAATAAGGTAAAACTTGATTAACCAAAGGTACTTGTTGGTCACTTTCTTTGGACAGATGAATTTGGGTGCTTGAATGTAAATAAGGTTTAAAGGATTTCCAGGCTAAAGTGCTACGACTGTTAGGAATCTCTATGTAAAGTAACAGAGAGAATCGGTAGGAAGCGGCTGCAGATGTAAATGAATGAGAACCTTTCCAGAAGGACATGAGGAATAAACAGACTCTACAAGGATTTAAAAAAAAAAGATTGATCAGCAAACAAGGCTAGATCTTAAATGCCAAGAGTATCGCGATAATATGAGAAGTGTAAAACTCAAGGTGAATTACACATGGGGAAAGACATGAAAATTAATAGCAAAATATTCTTCATATATATAAATTAGAAGAGGACAGGGAAAAAGAGAGGACTGTGATGTAATGAACATAGCAAAGGGCCTATATTATGTTTTCATCATGACCTTGCCACAAGTGTTAGGAGTTTGCTGATGAAAGTTTCTAATGACAAATTGCTGTAACTGGAAACAATCAGGGCATTATACAGAAAAAGGGATAGAAGCTCAGGACTGAAGTAATAGCAATGGCATAACATTAATCTGCACAAAATGTAATGATCATGTCAATGGCGATGCGTAGGGGGTCCACAGGGGTGCACATGCACCCCCTAAGAGCGCTGGTGCACCCCCTGGCAGCCAGTGTTCCCTGCCTACGCAATGGGGGTGGGGGGCAGGCAAGAGTGCTGATGCCCCCGCTTAAGAGCACCGGCCAGGGAGTGGGGGCGTTAGGAGAAGCAATCCCCGTGGTCCCCCCACTGGCACTTCTGGGTTGGTGCGATTGGCCATGGGGGAACGCCCCGCTCCTGGTTAGCGCAATTGGCCGTGGGGGGATTCCCGCTCCTGGTCAGTGACTGGCTGGGGGGAGGGGAGGACAAGTACCACCCCCGCCTGCCCGACTCGGTAGGCACCAGTCGCCCATGGGTCATGTTCTTGCAGATTCATTTAAAAAATGTCTGGTATACACTGGCAGTGAAGAACATGGAAATGCTTGATAAGGAAGAGGACCTGAGTGTATTCCATAACGCAGGAGGAAAATGTCTACCCAGAGCGATGCACGTGTGAAAAAGGCAAACAGAATTCTAGGATGTATCTGTCAAGGTATTTGCAGGAAAGAAAGAAAAGCATTAATGCCATTACACAGGTCCTTGGGTGCGCTCATGCAGAATACTGTGTATAATGCAGGTCACTCATGTTGGAGAAGGATGGATTGAAACGGGCAGGGAAGGGCTGCTAGAATTTTCAGGGAAAGAAAAGCATATCTTATGAGAACAGATTAAGAGACTTGGACTTTAGTTCAGCAAATGAGGGCTGAAAATGTGATATAACTATGAGTACTAAATACAAGAAGAGGAAAAAATTAGAGGGGGGAAAGAACAACTTGACCTAAAAGCAACTTTGGCCCCAAAACAAATGGGTGTAGGCTGACCATGGGTTAATATAGACTGGAAATTAGGAGAGGCCTCATAACAGTTAGAGAACTTAACATGTGGAACAGCCTCCCACTTTGAGTAATTAGTGCAAAAACCTTATGTTCACATAAGCCAGAACTCAGAACCAGGTATCAGTTGAAATTTGGGTGTTCAGGTGAAGGGTTGAGGCAGTATGGTGGTCAGAGCGGAAGGTAGGTCAGAGACAGGAGGTCCAAAGAGAATAAAGACAGGGAGTGTAGTGAGCCTGGGATTAAGCAGGAGGAAAGAAGAAGGCGCAAGAGCAGAACTGCAGCAAGGCTGGAAGGAGGCAGAAGCAGGGCTGGAGTCAGGCAGGAGCAGGGCTGGAGCAAAGCAGAGCCACAAGGGGAACACACACACACACACACACACACACACACACACACACACACACACACACACGTCGTCATCTGGGACAAGTCCCAAAAGAAGTAGGAAGGTTTTTATTGCCCTCTTGTCAGGGGTCATGGTGCCTATATGTCCCTCCTGGTCACCTGACTCCCCATTAATGTTCCTATTGGAAGAACTAGGCTGGGCTTGGGCTAGTGTCTGACCAACTGTGCGCTGGCCTGGATGCCCTGGGGCCAAAATGTCCAAAGGCAGTATTGGCAGGTTTTACCCAGCGTTGAAGCTGTGTACCTTTAGGCAGTTAGGGGAGGGGAAGTCATACGTGGAGTCACAGCCTAGATGTAAGCAATGACTCTGTGTACAGGAGTCAGTGCAGAAAGGGCCAAATACCCAACCTCATCTGGCAAAAGTAAGAACCCACTCATTTTTCCTTGTAGCAATATCTTGCCACAGCTGGACCTATCCAAACAACCACTAGTGTGCAAATCGGCATTTAATCTTTGCAGTAGCACTTTAATCACAGAGCCCAGAAAAGAGTCTGGCACAACTGGAAAAAACATGTTTATGAAGAAATCCTTTCTTTTCTAGGTTAAGGAACCCTTCTTTGTCCATAAGGAACTTTTTTGAGGAAAGGCAGTATTCATTAAAATGTATATATTAAAATGTTTAACATTTAAATTATGATTTATGAACTGAGCATAATTGTTTGCTAAAATATAGCCACACCTCATTATAATCAAGCAATTCACAGGCACACTCTCAAAGTTATTATATTATGAAATTAAAAAAAATTAAAAGACGCAAAGATAGTATCCAAACAAGCAACCGACCTGCTATGTTCAGAAGCAATGCAGTTTCAGCATTAGCAGTCTCATTCTGAACAAAACAGTGGTATTGCCCTTCATCAGCACGTTTGATATTGAAAATCTTCAAAGAAATGTTTCCATTCATGATGCCACCATTCAGCAGCTCTGTCCTGCCCCTATATTCTGGTATCTGTTGTCCTTTCTGATCTCTCCCATCAGGGTACAGATGCACAAAAGTGTCAAAGTAATTTCGGAACCACCTCACTTCCATGTTCTCCGCGCTCACTCTGGGGGACAGGTGACAGGGTAACACGATGTCCTGTCCCACAATAGCAGTGATTGGTTGAGCAGATCCAATTACTCTGAACTGGGCTGTGACATGTGCCAAAACAGAACTATAAGAAGCTCAGAGAGACAATAGGAATTTCCAAAATAATCACCACGATACAGATACCCACATTAAAAATCTGCAGTTTAAACAGGATAAAAAAGAAAAAGCAGTTGAAAGCACGATCTTGAAATAGGAAGTGTCAAGCAGCCTTAGAAATACATGTACCTGACAACTCTACCCATAAGTTATATAACACGTTGTACCTATAAGTGGGTGGGATGTCCTAAGTATATGCAAAACACCATGTTAACACTTTTCATAGGACATTTTCTGAACCATTCAGCATACAACATGTGTCCTGACATTTCATTCCAGTTTGTGATAACAATGAATGTCAAAATATAGTAATTTCCAAAAAGAGAGTTGTTTCCTGATCAGGTCTATCCTTTAGTCTATCCTTTAGTCTATCCTTTAGTTGTCTTTCTGAAAGGTCAACTGCATACATATAGAATAAGGACTGAAAGTGGGAGTTCACATATTGTTGGCTATTAGGATGATAGAAAAGCCCCCTAGGGATTTCTTGACTAGGAGGCCCAGTCTCTTCCTGTGGAATATGAGAAGGTGGTGAATACCTTTGGGAGGACTGGGAGGTGTTAATGTCTTAAGTGTTAAGAATTGGTTGTAAAGACTACCTATTTTGCATCATCCTAGTCAAGGTGTAGTTTCCTGAACATGACTTGGAAGTTGACAAAAGACTTGAGGAGGTACAAAACAGATACCCCCATGACTGATCACTCCCTGCCTGCTCCCTGGCAGACCCGGAAGTGGACTGGAAATACTTCCAGTCCACTTCCAGTTCACCGCTGAGCACGCAGGGGGCCCCCACACTCCTGTGGGACTCTTCATCCAACCCAGAATTGCAGTGATCATGAACTGCACCTGGTACCTAATGGTATGTAGAACAAAGATTTAAAGCTGTGTCTATGTCCGAACCGCTGATTCTCCAAATCAGCATTGAATCTTCAGATTCGGATTCGGCCAAATCGAATCAGGGACAATGATCTGAATCAACGAATCTAATCACTGTTCCTGATTCAGGCTGAATCCTAATCAAATAGGGCCTCCTTCACACGCCCCTAACTCCTAACTGTTTTTATACCTGTATGATGTGATGAGATGGTTCAAAGAAGAATACATGTACAAATAAGCATGTTTTCAGGAGACCTTCAGATTTGTTTTTGTACTCTAGGATTTACCTCCTCTGCTGGTTGGACTGACTGGCCAACTGGCAGGAAATAAAAGGTATTAGGTGTCTTTTACTCACTGGGCTGGAATAAAAGTCCCTGGAAGTTGTGACAACAACAACCACATGATTACATGGAAGGGAAGGGAGATCAGACTAGCGCATGAGAGAAGGCTTATTTCATAAGAAAAAAAAAAAAAAGGAAAAAAACAAATAACTATTGATAATCATTTACTCTGAAACTTGTGACCATTTTTGTTGAGTTTTGTTTAAAAGACTTGAGTCATTACAATAATGCAACCACTGAATAAAATCATAAAACCTTGCAAGCAGCACAAATACACATTTCTACCTGATTCCAGCTTCTGGTTCCAAAACAAGTGAAGAAAATGATCAAACCAGGGACAGAGGTGCTGGCCCTGGAGCTCAGACACAAGGAGGAAGCCACCTTCTTCTGCATTGTATCTTGAATCTGAAGGTACAAGCAGCAGAGGGAAAAATACCAAGGTGGTGAGCACAACATACTTCTTTTCACAGTGGAGGGAGCCAGCACACTGATTATCACAACTGGAAACTGAAATTAGATGACTAGAAGCATCACATTGCACAGACTATTACGGGTGGTGGGCATGGAGAAAAAACAATGCTGCTTAAACTCATGAGATTATGGAATTAGAGCAAGTACTGAGACTGGGATCCCATTAATTAATGATTACTCCCTTCTCCCTTCCCCTGAATTAGAAATCAGATAAAGTAGTAGGCTGGGAAGGTAAACTGAGTGTGTGATAGAGTCTGCATCACATTCTGCTCTAAATTAGATCCATTCATAAATCCAGGGGTCCATTGCTGCATGCTGCTATGAACAATTCCTTTGAGGAAAACCAGTTTCATGACAAGACAGCAATGTAAAATTTCTCTTCCCAAACCATTGATTACAGATAAATTTTACTCATTGTAACTGAAGACCATTACTTTTTCTGCCCCTGCAGACACAGAGAATAAATAGTCTAATGTCATCCTCTGTCTAACCAATCTTCAGTTTTTGAAAGACTATGACCAGTCCTCTTCAGCCTTCTCATCTCTAGACTAAATCATCCCAGTTCTTCCACCTTCTTTTTTCTATGTGAAGATTTCAGACGATGTAGAATGCAACACATCTAATAGCAACTTGTTCCAGCTGTAGTTTACTGTAGGTGGAATACCTGCACTTCAGATCTGAGCGTCTGGTTTAATCTTCCACTCTTTAGATTGAATTTTGCCTTTTTTCTGTGACATCAAAGAGCCATCAACTACCAGAAAACTTTTCCTTTCTTGTCACCAGTTTTTACCTTTTTCTACAATAACTGAGTTGGCATAACTCCTGATTTCTTTTGTGGTAAGGTATTTTTTCCAGACTTTGGATCATCCTGTAGTTGCTATTTTAACCCTTTCCAAAACCATCAAAATTCAATAATCTTTTATCAACTTTTCTCATGATAATGTCTTTATCTTCCTTTTTCGTCTCCACTGCATTGATGCTTTTGCCACAGAAAATAGATACATGATGCTGAATATGCAGGGGCTGGAGCTTACCCAGGTTCAGATTTGGATCCCAGTCTATTTTCATTGACCTTAGTCTTATAAAGACATGATATAAAGGAAGTTCTTAGTTCAAATAGTTTCAAAATGCAAAGTTTGAAGTGACAGAGGTCTATCTGTTTTGTTTGTTTACCCCTCCATCCTTACTTGGAGGAGAAAAAGTGGTGAAAAATATGCCATAAATTAAATAAATAAATACATAAATATACTAGCAAATTGCCCGTCAAGAATAACAGGGGCGCTGGCAGGGGCAGAGCCCCATGTCTGGCCCCACAGCCCCCATCCACCCCCCACTCTCATCCGACCCCTCCCCCCATCCCGCATCAGGTGCGACCTCACTGCTCCCCCACCTCAGGTGTGAACCTGCCCCCTGCCCTCAGCCATATCAGGTGGACCCCGCTGCCCCTTGCCACCCCCCACTATGTCAGGTGTGATCCCACTTCCCCCAACCACATCAGTTGCAACCCGCTCCCCCTGCTTTCCCGCCATGTTGGGTGTGACCCTGCTCCTTGCCCACCATGTTGGGTGTGACCCTGCTGCCCTCCCTCCCCATCCACTGTGCCGGGTAAAACCTCACCCCCCACTCCCTCCATGCCATGTCAGGTATGGCCCAGCTGACCCGCCCTCCCCTCCACTGGGTCGGGTGTGACCCTGATGCTGCCCTACCCCCTCACCCCATGGGGTGAGACCCCACTGCCCCTCCTGCTCCCCTGCCATGCCGGTTACAACTCAGCTCCCCTCCCCAGTGCAGTGCATCAGAAGTGACCCCACTGCCTACCCCCGTGCTGCTGCATTGGGAGTGACCCCTCTTCCCTGCCTCCCTCCCACTGCATTGGGTGTGACCCCACTCACCCCTCGCCCCTCTGCCACGACAGGTGCAACCCAGCTGCCTCCCCACTACATCGGATACATCCCCACTTTCCCCCTGCCCCCCCAGGAGAGATCCCTCTTTCCCCTCGCCCCTCTGCCGTGTCATATGCATTCCCACTGTCCTCCTGCATTGGGTGCCACCCCGCTGCAACCCTTCCCTCCCCGCTGCATCAGGTGTGACCCTCCTGCCCCCTGATCCCCCACCATGTTGGGTGCAAAGTCACTCCCCCCCACTCACCACCTCGAATGCAACCCCCCTCTCCCCCACACCCCTGCCGCACTGAGTTTAACCCTGCTGCTGCCCGGACCCCCTGCTGTGTTGCATGCAACCTCTTTCCACCCCCGCCCCCCACCATGTCAGGTGTGACCCTGCTGCATCCACCACTGCATCGAGTGCAACACCGCTGCCCCTCCACCCGCTGCCACATTGGGTGTGACCCCGCTGCCCCACCTCTCCCACTGCAGTGTTGGGTGCGACCCTGCTCCCCTCCCCCACCGCTGCATCGGATATGACCCAACCCCCCGCCCTTCCACTGCATTGGGTGTGACTTCACTTCTCCCCTCACCCCACTGCCCCGTGGCATACGACCCCACTCCCCTCCTCCCCCCCAACCCCTGAGTGCGACCCCATTCCCCCCGCATCCCTCTGCCACATTGGGTATGACTCTGCTGCCCCCCCCTCCCATTTGGTGCAATCCCACTGCCCCTCCTCCCATCATATGAGCCTTCTTTTAATAGAAAGAGCCATGTTCTTTATTTCTAAATAATAGTGAACTTCCAAAATGATAGAAATTCTGTTTGGTGTTTTATAATGATCAAAATAAGAATTTCCAAGTGTTTAGTCAGAACTCTGGGGACTTCATCCTACAGGGCAAGCATGTAGCTGTTTTCAAGGCATTTATTTAAGTCAGGAGTGGCTGACTTGTAACTTGCACCACAAGTGGCACAGGCAGCTTTCACGTGTGGCATGTGGCAGATCAGAGGGGACAGGCAGTACAGGGGCAGAGGAGGCAGAGAGGAGGAGACAGAACAGCTGATCAGGCAGGGAGCACAGGGTAGGCAGTGGAAAACAGAGACAGACTGAACAGGAGGGTGCAGGGCAGGGAGCAGGAAGCAGAGCAGATTGGGCAGGGGAAGGGGAGTTGAGTGGCACTTGAGGAGAGTACAGAGCTAATTTGAAGACCTTGGCTGAGGTGCATGGCTGGGGGGACTTGGGTGAGGGAGGCGTTAGGGAGCCCCACTGCAGATTGAGAGATGTAGGGAAGGGGGTGGAGGGGATGCTGCTGTGGATGAGAAGGCAACTGTAGTACATTGCCTTATGGCTGCTCCATTGGGCTCCTGCTGTGTTCTGCCTGCTTCTGATGTCTGTCAAAGCTGGTACTGTGTTGGCAGCCTGGTGCCATCAAATCTTCCTGAAAGAAGAGGCGTATGTGTGTTAGCAGGTGGCCTCCCTTCTTTTTCCCTCCCCTGGCCCCGTGGTAGTCTCACCTTCAACCTTCCTGAATCGCACTGGAGGGGCAGCTGGGCTCCAGACGTGGGGGTGCTTCCTTGCAGGTAGTGCTGGGATAGTAGCTGCTATGTCAGCTCTACCTGTACCCTCTCCTCCAGCTCCCAGCCTCAAGTTGGAGCCAACCTGGCAAATGTAGAGTGGGGGCTAAGTTTTCCTGGCACATGGTTGATGGTGAGTCACGAGTTGCAAGACAGGCCCCACTAGAGCTCCAGTTTGGGCAGGAGGCAGGGGTGTGTGCCTCCCTGCAGACAGTTGGTGAGTGTAGCTATCGCACTTTTCCAGGAGTGCTCTGAAAGGCTGAGATATCTTTTCAATGGCAGGTCTTCTAGGAGCTTCAAGAGCCCCAGAGGCCAAGTCAGCAACTGGTACCTCCTGGGTTTGGGGGGGCACTTGGGGTCCCCCCACAGTTGATTGCCAAGCTGGGTGGTGCAAGGGGTGGGGGGCAGCATGCTTTCCGGTGGACCTGGAGGTGGACCACAACTACTTCCAGTCCACTTCTGGGTTCACTGCCCAGCATTTGGAGGTCCCTCCCTGCACTTCTGTTGCACCCTGCTTCTGCTATTGAGAAAAAAAGCCAGTGCCCTTCGTTCCCTCCTGCCCTTGATGCCTAAGTCCCCTGAAGCGCGTGAGAAGTTTTCCATCCCCTCCTTGCCCCTTCCTTCCCCTCTCCTGGTCTCTCCTCCTGTCCTCCATCTCCTGCAGCGTGTGTGTTCTAATTATGCCCGAGGACTGGAAGGGGGGACCTGTCCACTCCTGCTGTCCCCGGCTGAAACAGGGGCTCCAGTCATAGGGCATGGCCATGCCAGGTGCTAGTCTTGGCAGGGGACAGTGGCAGTGGTGGGTGGTCTTCCTGCACTTGCTTGCTACCTGGTTTCCTTGGGTGTTGCCCCTTGGCTGGCAGCAGACATGAGAAGAGGGAATCCAAATGCTGCCAACTGTCCCCAGCAGAGCTTAGCTCCACATCAAGCTGTTCCCCACATCTCCCAGTGGAAGCAGGGCAGGGGCTACCTGTGTTCGGGTGATGTTCAGGCCGTGACTCTTTAACCTGACAGCAGGGGAGCCATTTCCAACAACTGCTAGGAAGGACTTTTCAGTCTTCAGAGTGTGTCACTACAATGAAGGAGGCCGAAGACACCACAAATTTTCTCATGGTAATTTTGACCCTATTTGTGCAGTAGATTGAAAGTTGAAATAGTTTGGTCATCTTGAAACTGCAACTCACTAAAAGGGTAGGAAACCTTCAATATCCACAGGAGCCTGGAAACACTTCATGTATTTCATCTTTTACTTTCATTGGACCAGAAAGAAGTCACAAACTGATCAGAAATAACTCAATGAGAAAATTCAGTTAAGACCTGCTGTACTGCCCCTCCTGTTGAAAACACTGGCTCAGACTATTGACTTTTAACCCTAGAAGCCCATGGTGTAAAGCTGCTCACCTCAGAACTTGAAAGAGCCTGGGCCTGTCATTACCCATCACTATTGCTGCTGCAGGGGTAAATTTAAGCCCTTGCAAGAAGAGTGCCATCCTGTGTGAGTACACATCAATGACTCTGGAAGATATAAGCTTAGCTTCTTTTTTCTTTCTTTCTTTCCTTTTTGTTTTGTAGATTATCTGGAAGGGGAAGTCGGCAGCAGTCCAGTTGTACATGGCCACAGCAGCACATCACCCAGTACTGCCCACCGTCTCACCAGAGTGCGATGCTGAATTGTTTCAGAGAAGGAAATCAGTTTGGTCAGTGCCTCCAAACGACGTACACCCAGGAAATTAAATATCCAAATGAGAAGAATGGGAACTGGACAGGAGGTGTCCTCATATTTATCAAAGGTTGTTTATTACCATAAACGTGAGGGCAACCAGTCACAGGGGAGGCATTGTTCAGGAACCAGACAAAGGGAAAAAGGACGAGATTTGCACTTCTCATGACTTAGGGACTCTGAATGGATGAACTGCAATGAAAGAGCCTCCTGGATCAACAGCATCCTACAATCCCTCTGTTCCCTTGCTTTATCTCTGGGTCACACAGGCTCAGAAAAAGGCTTAGATTGGCTTTCCACCTGAGTTGTTTCCTGCTCCCTGTGCAGCACCTGACCCTGCTCCTCCAGGGGCACAGGCTGCAGGGCTGAAACGCTCCAGGAGAGGAGTCCTCCAGGGTCACAGAGATGAGCAAGACCGAGGGTACAGCAGCCAACTAAGAGCCCCTCTCTGGTGCAGTGCAAGGTGGCATCGGTGGTGCAGTGTGAAATGTGAACTGCACGGCTGTATCCTCCAGCGAGAGGAAGGGCCGGATGCTGTCCCCAGTAAACGAGGGCAGCGGGAAGGTGAAGATCGGGGCCTCGGTGTCAGCATCAAAAAACCAAACCTGCCTCCCTGCACAGTCCAGATACACCCGGACACTGCTGGGCATCACAGGCAGGGACAGGGGCCTGCGATCAGAGCCTGTGAGAGCCCAGAACACATGCCCCCAGCGCTGCACACCCCAGACCCCCTCCTCGGGGCCAAAGCAGATCCATCCCTTCCTCCTCACAGACTCTCTGGCTACCCCCACGGCCCAGTGTCCTCCCCCCCCCCAACACCTCCACCTCCCACCAGTGTCTCCCAGAGAAGAGTTGCTCACGGCCCAGCACACACCACTCAGAGTCAAATCTCTGAGCACTGTCAGGCAGCTGCTGCCATGTCTCTGTCCGTGTCACACTTCTCCCATCCTCAGACAGGACGAGCTGGGGATGAGCCTTGTCTGGATCCAGAGTCACCTTCACTGTGGGGAAAGGACAGAATCAGAGCATCAAGAGTGGAGCTTGGCCCGGTTAGAGAGTTTGATAATTTCTGTGACAGCATAAGCCCCAGCCGGGGGGTGAATCAGGCAGTCTCCTTCCTCCAGCATTTACCTAGATCTGACTGGGAAGGAGCTCTGAGGCCTCAGCAAAGGGCAGGGCAGATTCACCTCCCGCAGGCAGAGACGAGTCAAGGACAGAGACTAAACCTGCCGGGTTAGGGCTGGGCCTCAGGATCATTCCCCTCCTGCACCCACCTGTCCTCAGGGAGGGGACTAGAGACCCTCATGTCAGAGGGGAGCCCAGGCAGAGGGTATAACAGGAGAACATGGACACAGCTCACTGCTCTTTCTCTTGGGAACAGCCTAATTCGGTGGTAGATGTAAGTAAGCAAAGCATATTACCAGGTGGTGCTTGGAGAGAGGAGACAAAGAAACAAGAGGAAGTATGGAGACCACTGCAGGTCCCAGGGTTTTCTACATTTAGTCACAACACATGTGTGATGAGGACTCTGCCCTTCTGCACATTAGTGGAGCAGAGGTGACAGAGTGGAGCAGTGCTGGTACATCACAGGATCCTGCCCTGGGAATCAAGGAGAGGAAAGGAAAGACTTTCATTCATCCTTGGGGAGAGCAGAGAAATGCTCCTGAGCCCTCATTCTCTTTCAGTGGGAGAGACAGGAGACTTTTGGGAGAAAACAAGTGGGAGAACAAGGGGAGAGGTTACTACAGGCACAATGGAAGAGATCTCAGGGAGAAGAGAGAGTTGTATTGAACGGGACAATGAAAGACACCTGAATGAGGATCATGGTGGAAAAGAGGGAGAAAAAGGTAGTGGGCAGCAGAAAATGAAAGATGAGAGAAAATCACCCCTTTGTATGAGGGAAGACTGCAGTTCAGACGACCCAGCTGTCCACCCAGCCACTCTCGCTAAACCTCAGTTTCTTCCAATTGCTTCATCTCTTTATCTCTCTATATTAGGCCATTTTATCTGGGGCCTCCTGCTCTCGCTATATCTTGCTGATAACCTTCCCATACTTTCTCACTGTTGTCCAGCCTTTCTGGTCATTTCTCCCAATCCTGATGTCTCTCCCTCTTTGCGTTCTCATAACTTTTCCACTGCAGTCTTTCTGGAGTTCCTTATCACCCTAAGGACCTGATGGATTTAAGGCCAGGCACAGTCACAGGCACCTGTCTGGTCTCTCTTGTATGAACCATGGTTCTTGTGTCTGTTGCTCTTTCCAGAGGCAGTGAGGGAGATCTGAACACCAGCCACTAGGGGTTACTGCTGGACTAAGAAGCGGGGGGGCGGTATTTGCCTGTGGTAGTTGGGGGGATGCTGAGCTGCCAGTGCAGCCAGACTGGGGGAGAGGGCTCAGAAAACTCAGCAGGAGGCAGTGCTGAGGCAGGCTGAGGTGGGGCAGGCAGAGGGGCGGGAATCCCCCCTGGCCCCATGGCTGTGTTTGAGGGGAAATGTTGTATCTCACAATGGGCTGTAAAAAGCATGGAGTGGGTGAGCTCTGCCCTTAACACTGATGTCCTGCCACACTCAGCAAAGCAGAGAAAGATGTTCTCCCTCAAGATGATACTCTTACCTTCCTTCACAGGTGCCGCAGTTCTGCCCAGCCCTGAAATGAAACACAGAATTGAACATGAAAGCTCAGTCGAACAAATATATCGGGAGTGTTCAGTGCTGTGTAAAATACTATGATTTGGATGAAATAAGTTCTATGACTTCAATTTAGAATAAAACCTCAATGAATTCCTGGACGTGGTGTGACTGCTTATGTGTCAGAGGCCATACATTGCACAGAAGTATTGGTACTTACCAGAACTTCTATTGCCCATATAGTTCTTGATACTAAATTTCCCTTTCCCTCTTTGGAAATTATATGGTAAAATACTCAATGAAAATTGGTCCCTGCTGCTTTAGTACCAGTTGCCAATATTTCCATGCATTCTATGGTAGTAAGTTGAGGCCATGAAGGTGATTTTGAAAAAGTGTGGAAGAAATGTGCCTCTTTTTGGATCCATGGCATATGTTATTGGTATCCCAATGGGACAACAGGGAAATAGGAGGAAGTGTGAACGTATTCATAGGCAGATCTAGGATTTGCAAAAGTGGGTACAGGTGGTGTGGTGCACCATCACAAAGAATGTGACATATTTTGCTGTAGTTCAAGAGAAACTAGGTACTTTATTAATAGGCTAGGGGCCTAGAGCTATATTATTCAATTTAAGACCAAAGTAGAAATAAATATACTTTTATTGGAATGTGCACTATTTTGCTTGATTATATACTGAATTTAAAATAGGCAAAAGTAGTCCAAATAGTCAAACCAGGCAAAGATAGTTGAAATAGTCAAAAGATATTGTTTCATTAGTCCTGTAGTCATTATAGTTAAATGTACAACTCTTATTCAAATTTATAGAAGAAAATCATATTCTTGAGCATTTTGACCATGCCTCCAATTCAAATATAATAAAGGGCTTAATTTGTCTGTCTGTCTGTCCCTAACACTTTTGCCCAACTGATTGGGTACTGATTGGCTGTGTAGGCCTGGCCGGTGGAGGCAGGGCCAGCTGAGTTAAAATGGGAGCCACTCCCCTGGTGCCGCCTCCTCCTGCAGCCTTTGGTGTGGCAGCTCCCTCTGCCCCACCTCCACATGTGGCAAGAAATAAAATTGGCAGGAGCACTTTAAAAGCTATGGGGCCAACTGAGAAAAGTCAGGAGCTCCTCTGTCATAGTGGGGTTGGACCCAAAGGCAAGGGAGAAGCGGGCTCAGACCCGAAGCAGGGGGGAAGGGGGGAGCAGGGTCAGACTCAAAGTGGGGGGATGGGGGGAGGCTTGGGAATGGACCCTAAATTGGTGGGGAAGGGAGCGGAGTCAGACCCAAAGGGGGGGGTGGGGACAGACCTGAACAGGCAGTGGGATTGGACCAGAAGCAGCAGGGGGTTGCTGGGGAGAGGGGTCCGACCTTAACTGGGGCAGAGGGGGTGGGGTAGAGTCAGACTTGAAGCGGCGGGGGGGAGAGGGAGGGGGTGGGGCAAACCTGAAGTTGGGGGAGTGGGGATGGGGGTGGAGTCAGACCTGAAATGGGGGGTGGGAAGGAAGGGGGAGCATGGTTGGACCCAAAGCAGGGGGAGGGTGGAGCACGGTCAGACTGAAAATGGGGGATGGTGGAGTGAAGTCAGACCTAAAATGGTGGGGGAGAGAGGGGAGTGGGGTTGGACCTGAAGTGGGCTGTGGTTGGGGAGTGCTGTGTTGGACATCAACTGATGGGGGCAGGGTAGGACTTGAAGTGCAGGGGCAGGGGCAGACCTGAAGCAGCAAGGGTGGGAGCGGGGTCTGGCCTGAAGTGGGGGGGAGGGGGGCGGGGGGGGCAGGGTTGGACCTGAAGTGGGGGCGGGGGGGAGAGTGGAAGTGAGATCAGATCCTTAGTGGGGGAGGGTGGGAGGGGATGGAATGGTTGACAGATTGACAGCTAAATGACAGGAGAGAGGCTAGTTTGAATAGTGAAACAGCGAGACTATTAACACAGTGAGAGTGTTTTTTTTCCAGAATGAACAGATATTAGTAGGAACCAGGTAACTGATAATGAGCCTTGAAATCAGCTGACCCCCTCAGTGCTGCCTGGATAGAAATGCCACTGCTGCTCTCAGGCAGTTGACTCTGAAATCTGGGTAGAGCAGGAATAAAAGAGGGCTGCTACGGCAGCAATGCACTCTGCCCTCTGGATCTGCCCTCAGTATAGCTGCATCCATATAAACAAACACCAGTCTGGTGGGTTTCTTTACTTAAACAGTAATGGTGAAAGAAAATGAGCTTGTTGACACTGGTTAAAAGTTTCAAAATCACCCTTGTAAAGTAGGATGCCAAAACCAATGTGACTTACACACCTCAGAGTCCAAGTTCAATCAAAACCCAATCCTTCCACCCTACCAAACCTGCTGCTAAACCTGTGATGACCCCATCCTCCTCCTCCTGGGCCATCCAGTATCAGACAGAGAATAAAGGCAGTGTGGAAGTGCTTTGCAGAAGTGGAAGACAAAGGGAAACTTGACAATGGGCTGCATTTTCTGATACAGAAAAGAGCAGAAGACACAATGTTTCTGTAAGCAAACCTATTGCTCATTTTTCTTTTGTGCTTTGTTGATTCCCAAAGCTGGACGGTTCATCAGCTCATCTGATATCTGGAAAGAAAGTCTCATTTAGCAGACAAATAGTAGCACATGCATGCAGAAACAGCCAGCATAAGAAAAGGTTTAGGAAACCTCAGAAAGAGAGTGTTTTAGTCATTGATTCATTATGCACTTCCATTACCTGGACAGGTGACATCTCTTCTCCACCCTGCAATCAAGAAAAAAAATATTGGGATGAGAACTCTTCACTGAATATTCACCAATAAAAGGCCTCTTGATGAAGTGCAGGTGGCCAAGCATCCAGGCAAAGACAAAGGAACATGGGTCAGAAAGGGGGAATAATATTGGAGAGTATGTAAAGATACTGTTCCATCATACCACTTCTGCAGTATGTCCTCATTCATGAAACAGGAGGGAAAACTTAAAGTCCTACTAAGTGACCCCCTCACTAAGACTAGGACTAGATATCACCAAATGAAGAACACCAACTATGCCATTATACGTCATTGGGTAAGGCATCATTTACTTCTTTGGGCAAAATTCATGTCACCCTTTGTCCCACCACATTATGGTTCAGAACAGGATCCATGTGTTCTTTTGGGGATTGAGAGCACCTGCCTAACTTTCCCCATTTACTGAGATGCTTCCCCAGAGATGCCAAGAGCATGTCTGAGTAAGTGGGAAAAGTCTGAGTTTCCCCGCCTTCCCAGATCTGTCCCTGGGATCTCTAACAGCATGTCTGGGTAAATAGGAAAAATTGGGCTAAAGAACTGCTGCAAAACCTGCTTCCCACCCTGCCAAAAAAGACTTTGAAGCACAATTAAAAGAACACTCAGAACTTACATTCCCGTCTACTCAAAATGAGAAAAGAATGAAAGCCTACCACGACTAGAGTCCCTCCCTCCACAAGACTCTACGAAGTCTTGAGATTTCAGGTGGAATAGTATATTATCCTAAGTGGACATTTTTTGGTTGTCTAAGTGGCCTTTTTGGCACTTACACACTAAGAGGAATCCTTTTCCTGGGCACACAGACAAGTAAGTGTGCCTGTGCAGTAACAGAGAGAGGGGGAAGTGAAAAAAGCAAAAGTGATCTCTTCCATTTCCCCCTCCTCTGCTGCCTCGCCGTTGCTCAGGGACTAGGGCACTTACCTGGAACTTAGAGTATCTGACTTTTATCCCAGTCCTCAGCCAGAGGGGGCTTAAACATTGGTCCCTCTTAGACTTTGAAGTACAGTGCTCTAACAACACCACATCAGCCAAGTCAAGTCCCTTCTCTGGTGCTCCTTTTGAGCTGAGCCATTAATCTAGTCATTGGAAAAAATGGATGGAGGAAGCTTCTGTCCCACAAGGAGCAATGGCTCCAGGATATCTCACTTTAGTCCTTGGGAAGACCTTTGATAAAATTATGAAGGAGCACATCTGCAAGGTACCAGCAGGGGAGGTAATGCTCAGGGGAAACCAACATGGGTTCATTGAGGGCAGATCCTGCCTGACTAACCTGGTTTCCTTTTATGATCAAGTCACAAAGTCCCTAGATAAGGGCGTTGAGGTGGGTGTCATCTTCCTGGACTTTAAGAAGGCCTTTGACACTGTTTCCCACCACATTCTCTTAAAAAAAAACTAGGTGACTGCAGCATTGATAGCTACACAGTCAGATGGGTGGCAAATTGGCTAGATGGTCGCACCCAGAGAGTAGTGGTGGACGGGCTGTTTTCAACACAGAGGGATGTGGGCAGTGGAGTCACCCAGGGCTCGGTCCTGGGGCCTGTACTGTTCAGCATCTTTATCAGCAATCTGGATGTGGGCGTGTATAACAGGGAACCCTAACCCTGTTACTAAGAGGCAGGGTGGTCTCTTTAAGTCCAGAACTTTCCAGTCATGGCTGGCCGGTCAAGTAGGGCTAAAGGCTCAAGCCCTGCAGCCGGTTGGGTGACAGGAAGAGGGAGGCCAGGACCCTACAGATGGTGAGTGGAGAAGGCCAGAGGGGCAGCAGGAAGGCAGACTCCCAATGACTATGGTGCCACGGCTGCAGTTTCTGTCGAAAGACTATGCCATGCCCTGAGCCGTCCTCACGATCATCTGAAGTAAGCAGGCATGTTGCCTCCCTTGTTTGATGTTAACACTGGTGGTTTGGGTGAGGCTATTTGGGGAAGGAGGAGGCCTCATTGGGGGCCCACTGCAGTGTGGGGACCCCAATGACAGAGAGGGCGCAATTTTGGGGGGTGAGCTGACCCTAGTGCTAGAGAGGGCATGGTATTCAGGGGTGGGCTGACCTTAGCACCAGAGAGGGTGCAGCATTTGGGGGGTGAGTAGACCCCAGTGCCAGAGAGGGGCAGGAGCCTCAGTGAGGTTTTTTTTTTGAGAGCTACAGCCTGGGAGTCAAACCCTGATTAGTGAGGGGGTGGGGGGGTTTGACTGACAGGCCTAGCTAGAGAAAAAGTGGTAGGCCCACAGTGGCTGAGACCCCAACATAAAGAGGAATTTACAAATACCATCTGCAAGGCTTGGGCTGCAGTGTAGGGAAGGAACGGAGCTGCAGATAGCGCCCCTGGCATTGGGGCATAAAATGTCCCTGCTTAATTAATAACAATTAAGCAACAACAAGGCGTGGCAGGAGAGAAGGTGGGCAATTGGGCCATAACAGGTGGGCGTGGCCATCAGCAGACAGACCCCAAGGAGCCCCCCCCCCCCACCCCCCGTTACAGTGTGGAATACACTGTTCAAATTCGCTGATGACACCAAGATGTGGGGAAAGGTGAGCGCACTGGAGGGAAGGGACAGAATCCAGCTAGATCTAGACAGGTTACAGAGATGGGCAGATGAGAATAGGATGGACTTTAACACAGACGAGGGCAAGGTGCTGCATCTAGGGAGAAGGAACCAGCAACACACCTATAGGCTGGGGAACACCCTTCTTGTTAACATGGTGGCAGAAAGGGATCTTGGAGTCATTGTCGACTCCAGTATGAACGTGAGCCGCCAATGTGAGGAAGTGGTCAGTAAGCCTAGCCGCACCTTGTCGTTAAGCTACAGATGTATCACAAGCAGGTCAAGGGAGGTGATCCTTCCCCTTCAGGTGGCATTGGTCAAGCTGCAGTTGGAGTACTGTGTCCAGTTCTGGGTGCCGCACTTCAAGAGGGATGTGGCTAGCATTGAGAGGGTTCAGAGGAGGGCCACTCGCATGGTCAAGGGGCAGTGGGTCAGACCCTATGAAGAGAGGCTAAAGGGCCTGAATCTATTCAGCCTCCACAAAAGAAGGCTGAGAGGAGATCTGGTAGCTGTTTACAAACTCACCAGGGTGGACCAGCAGGAATTGGGTGAGGCTGTATTCCCACAAGCACCACCACGGGTTACTAGGAATAATGGTCACAAATTCTCAGAGAGAAGGTTCAGGCTGGACATCAGGAGGAATTACTTTATGGTTAGGACTGCCAGGCTCTGGAATGAGCTCCCAAGGGAGGCGGTGCTCTCTCCTACCTTGGGGGTCTTCAAGAGGAGGCTGGACAGATATTTGGCTGGGGTGTTATGACCCTGCACTCGTTCCTCCCTGGGGCAGGGGTCAGACACAATGATCTGTTTAGGTCCCTTCTGACCCTAAGCACTATGAAACTATGACCTCCCCCCCATGGCTGCCTAGAGGGCCTGCGTCAAAAGGAGCATTAGAGAAGGGCCACAATAATGACTGAACTGGGAGGTGGCGGTTTGAATGTTATGTTGGAAAGTGAGAGAGACCTATGTGCTAGCCTTCTCCACATGAAGGTGTTTTACAGTTCAGGGCTTCTAGTTTCCCAGGTCTCTCTAGCTCCTAAAATATTTGGGAGTGGGGTAGGGAGCAATGGGAACAGACACATGGAGAATCCTTTTCCAGTGCTGATTGCAAGTCCAGGACCTTTCAGTAGCTAAGCAGTTTTGCGTTTACAAGGAGCACTTGTATGGCCCTAGTTAGTACTGTAAATATCCAGTTTCTGCAGCTATGTAGTTGCCCATCTGTGGAGGGCTATGTAGCCATGAACAGAATTCCCCTGGCCATTTAAGTGCCAAGAATGACCTGTAGATGATCAAAAATGAACACTTACGAGACCAGGAAAAATAGAATGTTGCCCATTGTTATTAATGGAGTACAGGCCTCGCAGTGATAGTCAGAATGATTGGTAAGTAGGAGGATTTAATATATCATGGAAAAAAGGTACATTAAGAAGGAGAAAAACTCACCAAGTTGTCTCAGAAGGTTACCTACATAAGACAAAATCAGAGAAAAGATGCTATAAGTGTATCTGTCAGCAGACAGACGCAATCCCACTCCTCCCCCTAGATGAACTATGCATGACAAAGTACATTCCTCCAGGTCATGAGCAGAGGAACTGCTTTTGCAAACTTTAGGTTGGGCTCAGAGCACTGCACCTAAGTGGCTTTTATAGTGGCTGTGACCTAAAGGCTACAACCCCTGCACACCCCCTATGTGGAAGTTATGAATCCTAATCCTTGTGCTTTCCTTCCATATCTCTGCTAAACTGAAAAGCATCATGTAACAATTGTAAGAAATGTAGCATTAAACAAAGAGGGGAACTGAGGGGAGCTAATATACACAGAGTGGAGCCCACTCATGGCAGCCCTCTACTGGAAAGCAAAAGCTGTGTACATCTAAATAAAATTTGAGTTGTGCACCACTACGCTATAGACTTCAATCCTGTTTCTTTGCCCTGCTGATATGTCTCATGTGAGAACAATGAGTGGGGTCTGAGAATAATTAACTGTGATGGAGGTTTGATTGTTTCCTTCCCTCCAATATGTAGGCTACATACTGGAGGCAGCACTCAGGGAGAAATAAACACCCTGCCAAGGTTAAACATAAGGGATATTTTACACTGACTTACCATAGTCTAGGGAGCATCATGCTGTATCTTGCCTCATTGTTGAATCGTTATTATTGGGCACACACCAAAAAGCTCTCTTTCCAGTTCCTGTTGTTCTCTTTTCACTTACTGCCCACCTGTTCCGGTATTCCTGCCTCGATGCTAACGGCCAGTGAGTTTCCCTCAGTTGGCAAGTAAATGATTGTTACATAGCTGTGTCTTCAAAAGATAGTTTATGTGTTTAGGTTTATTTTGTAGGAAGCTTTATTCCCATTAACTTTAAAATATGTGGACTTTATATATATATATATATATATATATATTTGGGGCCTGATAGCCTGACTGAATGCAAGGTTGCCACATGTAAGAAAAAGTGAAATCTCATTCTTCTCATCTTTGTGGTCAGGACAAGGCACCTATCAAAGTCATCTTCTTTGCAGACCATTTGGCACATGCCGTGCCTGACACTAAGGCAGCTACATGACTTCCATTCTGGGAGGCAGTGTTCATGGTGCAGGAACAACATGCTTCAGAACAGTTCAGTTTTTCTGGGCTGAGGTGGTGTAGACATCTTTAGTAACAGATTCTTCTGTGGTCTGCTCAGGGGGCAGCATGTCTATATTCTCTTCTTTGCTTGGTCTTGGTTTAAGTCTGATTTATACACTTTTCAATTATCAGCAAGAAATTTTCTTGCTAACTGAACCATATTATCCCCCCAATACTTACTTCTTAGCTTGAAGAAATAAATGGTCAAGACAGAGAGACCCAAGAAAACCACCAGGGTCACAATCAGAGCCACCATCCAGGTATTCACCTGAGGGAAAAAGGGATCTGTAAAACAGGGTACCTAGGATTGTTTTGAGAAAAAAGGAACAGCAGAAGGCCCACAACACTGTTCACAAGGTATGGCATTTCTTTTAAAAATGACCCCAGCAGTGTAGTCATGGAATTTTTGGCAAAAGTACAGGAGAGGTTTGATTCAGTGCTCTTCTGGTACCATATATGCAGGGATAAGATGTCTTGCTCTGTAATAGCATTCAATTATGTATTTGAATAGACTTACACCTTCAAAGAATTTCTCTTCAAGTTTGTAGAAATAGAAGAACCGGAAGCTTCATATTAAGAAAATTTTTGGAAAATCCAATGTTACTCCCAGATTGTTAAATGAAGCATAATTCTAATTTTCCCAAATAGTGGAGTTAGAAAATATTCTTTATTGTTGTTCTCCTCCCTGAATTTTAATCAGTGAATCAGAACACAAAAGAACCTAAGGCCTAGTTGAAGAGAATGCACGGAAAAGGGGCAGAAATTTACAGCACTCTGTAAATTTCCAATTTGCCAAATCTCCGTATCTGAATTGAACCAGGAGACCAATATAAGGTCCACATTGATTCAACACCTCTGAATTGATTTGGAAAAGATTCAGAGAAAGATTTGGAGGTTCAGGCAATCCCTGCTTGCTGCCTCAGGGAGTTGGACCCAGTCTCTGTGCTGGTAAGTAGAAGTCAGGGGTCTGAAGGAGGAGGGAGGGGACCATGAGGGGACTCCCACCAGGCCCCATCCCCTGCCTGCCTGCTTGTCTGTCACTTCAGGCCAGACCCCGCTCCCACCCTTGCTGCTTCAGGTCTGCCCCTGCCCCTGCACTTCAAGTCCTACCCTGCCCCCATCAGTTGATGTCCAACACAGCACTCCCCAACCACAGCCCACTTCAGGTCCAACCCCACTCCCCTCTCTCCCCCACCATTTTAGGTCTGACTTCACTCCACCATCCCCCATTTTCAGTCTGACCGTGCTCCACCCTCCCCCTGCTTTGGGTCCAACCATGCTCCCCCTTCCTTCCCACCCCCCATTTCAGGTCTGACTCCACCCCCATCCCCACTCCCCCAACTTCAGGTTTGCCCCACCCCCTCCCTCTCCCCCCCGCCGCTTCAAGTCTGACTCTACCCCACCCCCTCTGCCCCAGTTAAGGTCGGACCCCTCTCCCCAGCAACCCCCTGCTGCTTCTGGTCCAATCCCACTGCCTGTTCAGGTCTGTCCCCACCCCCCCCTTTGGGTCTGACTCCGCTCCCTTCCCCACCAATTTAGGGTCCATTCCCAAGCCTCCCCCCATCCCCCCACTTTGAGTCTGACCCTGCTCCCCCCTTCCCCCCTGCTTCGGGTCTGAGCCCGCTTCTCCCTTGCCTTTGGGTCCAACCCCACTATGACAGAGGAGCTCCTGACTTTTCTCAGTTGGCCCCATAGCTTTTAAAGTGCTCCTGCCAATTTTATTTCTTGCCACATGTGGAGGTGGGGCAGAGGGAGCTGCCACACCAAAGGCTGCAGGAGGAGGCGGCACCAGGGGAGTGGCTCCCATTTTAACTCAGCTGGCCCTGCCTCCACCGGCCAGGCCTACACAGCCAATCAGTACCCAATCAGTTGGGCAAAAGTGTTAGGGACAGACAGACAGACAAATTAAGCCCTTTATTATATTTGAATTGGAGGCATGGTCAAAATGCTCAAGAATATGATTTTCTTCTATAAATTTGAATAAGAGTTGTACATTTAACTATAATGACTACAGGACTAATGAAACAATATCTTTTGACTATTTCAACTATCTTTGCCTGGTTTGACTATTTGGACTACTTTTGCCTATTTTAAATTCAGTATATAATCAAGCAAAATAGTGCACATTCCAATAAAAGTATATTTATTTCTACTTTGGTCTTAAATTGAATAATATAGCTCTAGGCCCCTAGCCTATTAATAAAGTACCTAGTTTCTCTTGAACTACAGCAAAATATGTCACATTCTTTGTGATGGTGCACCACACCACCTGTACCCACTTTTGCAAATCCTAGATCTGCCTATGAATACGTTCACACTTCCTCCTATTTCCCTGTTGTCCCATTGGGATACCAATAACATATGCCATGGATCCAAAAAGAGGCACATTTCTTCCACACTTTTTCAAAATCACCTTCATGGCCTCAACTTACTACCATAGAATGCATGGAAATATTGGCAACTGGTACTAAAGCAGCAGGGACCAATTTTCATTGAGTATTTTACCATATAATTTCCAAAGAGGGAAAGGGAAATTTAGTATCAAGAACTATATGGGCAATAGAAGTTCTGGTAAGTACCAATACTTCTGTGCAATGTATGGCCTCTGACACATAAGCAGTCACACCACGTCCAGGAATTCATTGAGGTTTTATTCTAAATTGAAGTCATAGAACTTATTTCATCCAAATCATAGTATTTTACACAGCACTGAACACTCCCGATATATTTGTTCGACTGAGCTTTCATGTTCAATTCTGTGTTTCATTTCAGGGCTGGGCAGAACTGCGGCACCTGTGAAGGAAGGTAAGAGTATCATCTTGAGGGAGAACATCTTTCTCTGCTTTGCTGAGTGTGGCAGGACATCAGTGTTAAGGGCAGAGCTCACCCACTCCATGCTTTTTACAGCCCATTGTGAGATACAACATTTCCCCTCAAACACAGCCATGGGGCCAGGGGGGATTCCCGCCCCTCTGCCTGCCCCACCTCAGCCTGCCTCAGCACTGCCTCCTGCTGAGTTTTCTGAGCCCTCTCCCCCAGTCTGGCTGCACTGGCAGCTCAGCATCCCCCCAACTACCACAGGCAAATACCGCCCCCCCGCTTCTTAGTCCAGCAGTAACCCCTAGTGGCTGGTGTTCAGATCTCCCTCACTGCCTCTGGAAAGAGCAACAGACACAAGAACCATGGTTCATACAAGAGAGACCAGACAGGTGCCTGTGACTGTGCCTGGCCTTAAATCCATCAGGTCCTTAGGGTGATAAGGAACTCCAGAAAGACTGCAGTGGAAAAGTTATGAGAACGCAAAGAGGGAGAGACATCAGGATTGGGAGAAATGACCAGAAAGGCTGGACAACAGTGAGAAAGTATGGGAAGGTTATCAGCAAGATATAGCGAGAGCAGGAGGCCCCAGATAAAATGGCCTAATATAGAGAGATAAAGAGATGAAGCAATTGGAAGAAACTGAGGTTTAGCGAGAGTGGCTGGGTGGACAGCTGGGTCGTCTGAACTGCAGTCTTCCCTCATACAAAGGGGTGATTTTCTCTCATCTTTCATTTTCTGCTGCCCACTACCTTTTTCTCCCTCTTTTCCACCATGATCCTCATTCAGGTGTCTTTCATTGTCCCGTTCAATACAACTCTCTCTTCTCCCTGAGATCTCTTCCATTGTGCCTGTAGTAACCTCTCCCCTTGTTCTCCCACTTGTTTTCTCCCAAAAGTCTCCTGTCTCTCCCACTGAAAGAGAATGAGGGCTCAGGAGCATTTCTCTGCTCTCCCCAAGGATGAATGAAAGTCTTTCCTTTCCTCTCCTTGATTCCCAGGGCAGGATCCTGTGATGTACCAGCACTGCTCCACTCTGTCACCTCTGCTCCACTAATGTGCAGAAGGGCAGAGTCCTCATCACACATGTGTTGTGACTAAATGTAGAAAACCCTGGGACCTGCAGTGGTCTCCATACTTCCTCTTGTTTCTTTGTCTCCTCTCTCCAAGCACCACCTGGTAATATGCTTTGCTTACTTACATCTACCACCGAATTAGGCTGTTCCCAAGAGAAAGAGCAGTGAGCTGTGTCCATGTTCTCCTGTTATACCCTCTGCCTGGGCTCCCCTCTGACATGAGGGTCTCTAGTCCCCTCCCTGAGGACAGGTGGGTGCAGGAGGGGAATGATCCTGAGGCCCAGCCCTAACCCGGCAGGTTTAGTCTCTGTCCTTGACTCGTCTCTGCCTGCGGGAGGTGAATCTGCCCTGCCCTTTGCTGAGGCCTCAGAGCTCCTTCCCAGTCAGATCTAGGTAAATGCTGGAGGAAGGAGACTGCCTGATTCACCCCCCGGCTGGGGCTTATGCTGTCACAGAAATTATCAAACTCTCTAACCGGGCCAAGCTCCACTCTTGATGCTCTGATTCTGTCCTTTCCCCACAGTGAAGGTGACTCTGGATCCAGACAAGGCTCATCCCCAGCTCGTCCTGTCTGAGGATGGGAGAAGTGTGACACGGACAGAGACATGGCAGCAGCTGCCTGACAGTGCTCAGAGATTTGACTCTGAGTGGTGTGTGCTGGGCCGTGAGCAACTCTTCTCTGGGAGACACTGGTGGGAGGTGGAGGTGTTGGGGGGGGGGAGGACACTGGGCCGTGGGGGTAGCCAGAGAGTCTGTGAGGAGGAAGGGATGGATCTGCTTTGGCCCCGAGGAGGGGGTCTGGGGTGTGCAGCGCTGGGGGCATGTGTTCTGGGCTCTCACAGGCTCTGATCGCAGGCCCCTGTCCCTGCCTGTGATGCCCAGCAGTGTCCGGGTGTATCTGGACTGTGCAGGGAGGCAGGTTTGGTTTTTTGATGCTGACACCGAGGCCCCGATCTTCACCTTCCCGCTGCCCTCGTTTACTGGGGACAGCATCCGGCCCTTCCTCTCGCTGGAGGATACAGCCGTGCAGTTCACATTTCACACTGCACCACCGATGCCACCTTGCACTGCACCAGAGAGGGGCTCTTAGTTGGCTGCTGTACCCTCGGTCTTGCTCATCTCTGTGACCCTGGAGGACTCCTCTCCTGGAGCGTTTCAGCCCTGCAGCCTGTGCCCCTGGAGGAGCAGGGTCAGGTGCTGCACAGGGAGCAGGAAACAACTCAGGTGGAAAGCCAATCTAAGCCTTTTTCTGAGCCTGTGTGACCCAGAGATAAAGCAAGGGAACAGAGGGATTGTAGGATGCTGTTGATCCAGGAGGCTCTTTCATTGCAGTTCATCCATTCAGAGTCCCTAAGTCATGAGAAGTGCAAATCTCGTCCTTTTTCCCTTTGTCTGGTTCCTGAACAATGCCTCCCCTGTGACTGGTTGCCCTCACGTTTATGGTAATAAACAACCTTTGATAAATATGAGGACACCTCCTGTCCAGTTCCCATTCTTCTCATTTGGATATTTAATTTCCTGGGTGTACGTCGTTTGGAGGCACTGACCAAACTGATTTCCTTCTCTGAAACAATTCAGCATCGCACTCTGGTGAGACGGTGGGCAGTACTGGGTGATGTGCTGCTGTGGCCATGTACAACTGGACTGCTGCCGACTTCCCCTTCCAGATAATCTACAAAACAAAAAGGAAAGAAAGAAAGAAAAAAGAAGCTAAGCTTATATCTTCCAGAGTCATTGATGTGTACTCACACAGGATGGCACTCTTCTTGCAAGGGCTTAAATTTACCCCTGCAGCAGCAATAGTGATGGGTAATGACAGGCCCAGGCTCTTTCAAGTTCTGAGGTGAGCAGCTTTACACCATGGGCTTCTAGGGTTAAAAGTCAATAGTCTGAGCCAGTGTTTTCAACAGGAGGGGCAGTACAGCAGGTCTTAACTGAATTTTCTCATTGAGTTATTTCTGATCAGTTTGTGACTTCTTTCTGGTCCAATGAAAGTAAAAGATGAAATACATGAAGTGTTTCCAGGCTCCTGTGGATATTGAAGGTTTCCTACCCTTTTAGTGAGTTGCAGTTTCAAGATGACCAAACTATTTCAACTTTCAATCTACTGCACAAATAGGGTCAAAATTACCATGAGAAAATTTGTGGTGTCTTCGGCCTCCTTCATTGTAGTGACACACTCTGAAGACTGAAAAGTCCTTCCTAGCAGTTGTTGGAAATGGCTCCCCTGCTGTCAGGTTAAAGAGTCACGGCCTGAACATCACCCGAACACAGGTAGCCCCTGCCCTGCTTCCACTGGGAGATGTGGGGAACAGCTTGATGTGGAGCTAAGCTCTGCTGGGGACAGTTGGCAGCATTTGGATTCCCTCTTCTCATGTCTGCTGCCAGCCAAGGGGCAACACCCAAGGAAACCAGGTAGCAAGCAAGTGCAGGAAGACCACCCACCACTGCCACTGTCCCCTGCCAAGACTAGCACCTGGCATGGCCATGCCCTATGACTGGAGCCCCTGTTTCAGCCGGGGACAGCAGGAGTGGACAGGTCCCCCCTTCCAGTCCTCGGGCATAATTAGAACACACACGCTGCAGGAGATGGAGGACAGGAGGAGAGACCAGGAGAGGGGAAGGAAGGGGCAAGGAGGGGATGGAAAACTTCTCACGCGCTTCAGGGGACTTAGGCATCAAGGGCAGGAGGGAACGAAGGGCACTGGCTTTTTTTCTCAATAGCAGAAGCAGGGTGCAACAGAAGTGCAGGGAGGGACCTCCAAATGCTGGGCAGTGAACCCAGAAGTGGACTGGAAGTAGTTGTGGTCCACCTCCAGGTCCACCGGAAAGCATGCTGCCCCCCACCCCTTGCACCACCCAGCTTGGCAATCAACTGTGGGGGGACCCCAAGTGCCCCCCCAAACCCAGGAGGTACCAGTTGCTGACTTGGCCTCTGGGGCTCTTGAAGCTCCTAGAAGACCTGCCATTGAAAAGATATCTCAGCCTTTCAGAGCACTCCTGGAAAAGTGCGATAGCTACACTCACCAACTGTCTGCAGGGAGGCACACACCCCTGCCTCCTGCCCAAACTGGAGCTCTAGTGGGGCCTGTCTTGCAACTCGTGACTCACCATCAACCATGTGCCAGGAAAACTTAGCCCCCACTCTACATTTGCCAGGTTGGCTCCAACTTGAGGCTGGGAGCTGGAGGAGAGGGTACAGGTAGAGCTGACATAGCAGCTACTATCCCAGCACTACCTGCAAGGAAGCACCCCCACGTCTGGAGCCCAGCTGCCCCTCCAGTGCGATTCAGGAAGGTTGAAGGTGAGACTACCACGGGGCCAGGGGAGGGAAAAAGAAGGGAGGCCACCTGCTAACACACATACGCCTCTTCTTTCAGGAAGATTTGATGGCACCAGGCTGCCAACACAGTACCAGCTTTGACAGACATCAGAAGCAGGCAGAACACAGCAGGAGCCCAATGGAGCAGCCATAAGGCAATGTACTACAGTTGCCTTCTCATCCACAGCAGCATCCCCTCCACCCCCTTCCCTACATCTCTCAATCTGCAGTGGGGCTCCCTAACGCCTCCCTCACCCAAGTCCCCCCAGCCATGCACCTCAGCCAAGGTCTTCAAATTAGCTCTGTACTCTCCTCAAGTGCCACTCAACTCCCCTTCCCCTGCCCAATCTGCTCTGCTTCCTGCTCCCTGCCCTGCACCCTCCTGTTCAGTCTGTCTCTGTTTTCCACTGCCTACCCTGTGCTCCCTGCCTGATCAGCTGTTCTGTCTCCTCCTCTCTGCCTCCTCTGCCCCTGTACTGCCTGTCCCCTCTGATCTGCCACATGCCACACGTGAAAGCTGCCTGTGCCACTTGTGGTGCAAGTTACAAGTCAGCCACTCCTGACTTAAATAAATGCCTTGAAAACAGCTACATGCTTGCCCTGTAGGATGAAGTCCCCAGAGTTCTGACTAAACACTTGGAAATTCTTATTTTGATCATTATAAAACACCAAACAGAATTTCTATCATTTTGGAAGTTCACTATTATTTAGAAATAAAGAACATGGCTCTTTCTATTAAAAGAAGGCTCATATGATGGGAGGAGGGGCAGTGGGATTGCACCAAATGGGAGGGGGGGGCAGCAGAGTCATACCCAATGTGGCAGAGGGATGCGGGGGGAATGGGGTCGCACTCAGGGGTTGGGGGGGAGGAGGGGAGTGGGGTCGTATGCCACGGGGCAGTGGGGTGAGGGGAGAAGTGAAGTCACACCCAATGCAGTGGAAGGGCGGGGGGTTGGGTCATATCCGATGCAGCGGTGGGGGAGGGGAGCAGGGTCGCACCCAACACTGCAGTGGGAGAGGTGGGGCAGCGGGGTCACACCCAATGTGGCAGCGGGTGGAGGGGCAGCGGTGTTGCACTCGATGCAGTGGTGGATGCAGCAGGGTCACACCTGACATGGTGGGGGGCGGGGGTGGAAAGAGGTTGCATGCAACACAGCAGGGGGTCCGGGCAGCAGCAGGGTTAAACTCAGTGCGGCAGGGGTGTGGGGGAGAGGGGGGTTGCATTCGAGGTGGTGAGTGGGGGGGAGTGACTTTGCACCCAACATGGTGGGGGATCAGGGGGCAGGAGGGTCACACCTGATGCAGCGGGGAGGGAAGGGTTGCAGCGGGGTGGCACCCAATGCAGGAGGACAGTGGGAATGCATATGACACGGCAGAGGGGCGAGGGGAAAGAGGGATCTCTCCTGGGGGGGCAGGGGGAAAGTGGGGATGTATCCGATGTAGTGGGGAGGCAGCTGGGTTGCACCTGTCGTGGCAGAGGGGCGAGGGGTGAGTGGGGTCACACCCAATGCAGTGGGAGGGAGGCAGGGAAGAGGGGTCACTCCCAATGCAGCAGCACGGGGGTAGGCAGTGGGGTCACTTCTGATGCACTGCACTGGGGAGGGGAGCTGAGTTGTAACCGGCATGGCAGGGGAGCAGGAGGGGCAGTGGGGTCTCACCCCATGGGGTGAGGGGGTAGGGCAGCATCAGGGTCACACCCGACCCAGTGGAGGGGAGGGCGGGTCAGCTGGGCCATACCTGACATGGCATGGAGGGAGTGGGGGGTGAGGTTTTACCCGGCACAGTGGATGGGGAGGGAGGGCAGCAGGGTCACACCCAACATGGTGGGCAAGGAGCAGGGTCACACCCAACATGGCGGGAAAGCAGGGGGAGCGGGTTGCAACTGATGTGGTTGGGGGAAGTGGGATCACACCTGACATAGTGGGGGGTGGCAAGGGGCAGCGGGGTCCACCTGATATGGCTGAGGGCAGGGGGCAGGTTCACACCTGAGGTGGGGGAGCAGTGAGGTCGCACCTGATGCGGGATGGGGGGAGGGGTCGGATGAGAGTGGGGGGTGGATGGGGGCTGTGGGGCCAGACATGGGGCTCTGCCCCTGCCAGCGCCCCTGTTATTCTTGACGGGCAATTTGCTAGTATATTTATGTATTTATTTATTTAATTTATGGCATATTTTTCACCACTTTTTCTCCTCCAAGTAAGGATGGAGGGGTAAACAAACAAAACAGATAGACCTCTGTCACTTCAAACTTTGCATTTTGAAACTATTTGAACTAAGAACTTCCTTTATATCATGTCTTTATAAGACTAAGGTCAATGAAAATAGACTGGGATCCAAATCTGAACCTGGGTAAGCTCCAGCCCCTGCATATTCAGCATCATGTATCTATTTTCTGTGGCAAAAGCATCAATGCAGTGGAGACGAAAAAGGAAGATAAAGACATTATCATGAGAAAAGTTGATAAAAGATTATTGAATTTTGATGGTTTTGGAAAGGGTTAAAATAGCAACTACAGGATGATCCAAAGTCTGGAAAAAATACCTTACCACAAAAGAAATCAGGAGTTATGCCAACTCAGTTATTGTAGAAAAAGGTAAAAACTGGTGACAAGAAAGGAAAAGTTTTCTGGTAGTTGATGGCTCTTTGATGTCACAGAAAAAAGGCAAAATTCAATCTAAAGAGTGGAAGATTAAACCAGACGCTCAGATCTGAAGTGCAGGTATTCCACCTACAGTAAACTACAGCTGGAACAAGTTGCTATTAGATGTGTTGCATTCTACATCGTCTGAAATCTTCACATAGAAAAAAGAAGGTGGAAGAACTGGGATGATTTAGTCTAGAGATGAGAAGGCTGAAGAGGACTGGTCATAGTCTTTCAAAAACTGAAGATTGGTTAGACAGAGGATGACATTAGACTATTTATTCTCTGTGTCTGCAGGGGCAGAAAAAGTAATGGTCTTCAGTTACAATGAGTAAAATTTATCTGTAATCAATGGTTTGGGAAGAGAAATTTTACATTGCTGTCTTGTCATGAAACTGGTTTTCCTCAAAGGAATTGTTCATAGCAGCATGCAGCAATGGACCCCTGGATTTATGAATGGATCTAATTTAGAGCAGAATGTGATGCAGACTCTATCACACACTCAGTTTACCTTCCCAGCCTACTACTTTATCTGATTTCTAATTCAGGGGAAGGGAGAAGGGAGTAATCATTAATTAATGGGATCCCAGTCTCAGTACTTGCTCTAATTCCATAATCTCATGAGTTTAAGCAGCATTGTTTTTTCTCCATGCCCACCACCCGTAATAGTCTGTGCAATGTGATGCTTCTAGTCATCTAATTTCAGTTTCCAGTTGTGATAATCAGTGTGCTGGCTCCCTCCACTGTGAAAAGAAGTATGTTGTGCTCACCACCTTGGTATTTTTCCCTCTGCTGCTTGTACCTTCAGATTCAAGATACAATGCAGAAGAAGGTGGCTTCCTCCTTGTGTCTGAGCTCCAGGGCCAGCACCTCTGTCCCTGGTTTGATCATTTTCTTCACTTGTTTTGGAACCAGAAGCTGGAATCAGGTAGAAATGTGTATTTGTGCTGCTTGCAAGGTTTTATGATTTTATTCAGTGGTTGCATTATTGTAATGACTCAAGTCTTTTAAACAAAACTCAACAAAAATGGTCACAAGTTTCAGAGTAAATGATTATCAATAGTTATTTGTTTTTTTCCTTTTTTTTTTTTTTCTTATGAAATAAGCCTTCTCTCATGCGCTAGTCTGATCTCCCTTCCCTTCCATGTAATCATGTGGTTGTTGTTGTCACAACTTCCAGGGACTTTTATTCCAGCCCAGTGAGTAAAAGACACCTAATACCTTTTATTTCCTGCCAGTTGGCCAGTCAGTCCAACCAGCAGAGGAGGTAAATCCTAGAGTACAAAAACAAATCTGAAGGTCTCCTGAAAACATGCTTATTTGTACATGTATTCTTCTTTGAACCATCTCATCACATCATACAGGTATAAAAACAGTTAGGAGTTAGGGGCGTGTGAAGGAGGCCCTATTTGATTAGGATTCAGCCTGAATCAGGAACAGTGATTAGATTCGTTGATTCAGATCATTGTCCCTGATTCGATTTGGCCGAATCCGAATCTGAAGATTCAATGCTGATTTGGAGAATCAGCGGTTCGGACATAGACACAGCTTTAAATCTTTGTTCTACATACCATTAGGTACCAGGTGCAGTTCATGATCACTGCAATTCTGGGTTGGATGAAGAGTCCCACAGGAGTGTGGGGGCCCCCTGCGTGCTCAGCGGTGAACTGGAAGTGGACTGGAAGTATTTCCAGTCCACTTCCGGGTCTGCCAGGGAGCAGGCAGGGAGTGATCAGTCATGGGGGTATCTGTTTTGTACCTCCTCAAGTCTTTTGTCAACTTCCAAGTCATGTTCAGGAAACTACACCTTGACTAGGATGATGCAAAATAGGTAGTCTTTACAACCAATTCTTAACACTTAAGACATTAACACCTCCCAGTCCTCCCAAAGGTATTCACCACCTTCTCATATTCCACAGGAAGAGACTGGGCCTCCTAGTCAAGAAATCCCTAGGGGGCTTTTCTATCATCCTAATAGCCAACAATATGTGAACTCCCACTTTCAGTCCTTATTCTATATGTATGCAGTTGACCTTTCAGAAAGACAACTAAAGGATAGACTAAAGGATAGACTAAAGGATAGACCTGATCAGGAAACAACTCTCTTTTTGGAAATTACTATATTTTGACATTCATTGTTATCACAAACTGGAATGAAATGTCAGGACACATGTTGTATGCTGAATGGTTCAGAAAATGTCCTATGAAAAGTGTTAACATGGTGTTTTGCATATACTTAGGACATCCCACCCACTTATAGGTACAACGTGTTATATAACTTATGGGTAGAGTTGTCAGGTACATGTATTTCTAAGGCTGCTTGACACTTCCTATTTCAAGATCGTGCTTTCAACTGCTTTTTCTTTTTTATCCTGTTTAAACTGCAGATTTTTAATGTGGGTATCTGTATCGTGGTGATTATTTTGGAAATTCCTATTGTCTCTCTGAGCTTCTTATAGTTCTGTTTTGGCACATGTCACAGCCCAGTTCAGAGTAATTGGATCTGCTCAACCAATCACTGCTATTGTGGGACAGGACATCGTGTTACCCTGTCACCTGTCCCCCAGAGTGAGCGCGGAGAACATGGAAGTGAGGTGGTTCCGAAATTACTTTGACACTTTTGTGCATCTGTACCCTGATGGGAGAGATCAGAAAGGACAACAGATACCAGAATATAGGGGCAGGACAGAGCTGCTGAATGGTGGCATCATGAATGGAAACATTTCTTTGAAGATTTTCAATATCAAACGTGCTGATGAAGGGCAATACCACTGTTTTGTTCAGAATGAGACTGCTAATGCTGAAACTGCATTGCTTCTGAACATAGCAGGTCGGTTGCTTGTTTGGATACTATCTTTGCGTCTTTTAATTTTTTTTAATTTCATAATATAATAACTTTGAGAGTGTGCCTGTGAATTGCTTGATTATAATGAGGTGTGGCTATATTTTAGCAAACAATTATGCTCAGTTCATAAATCATAATTTAAATGTTAAACATTTTAATATATACATTTTAATGAATACTGCCTTTCCTCAAAAAAGTTCCTTATGGACAAAGAAGGGTTCCTTAACCTAGAAAAGAAAGGATTTCTTCATAAACATGTTTTTTCCAGTTGTGCCAGACTCTTTTCTGGGCTCTGTGATTAAAGTGCTACTGCAAAGATTAAATGCCGATTTGCACACTAGTGGTTGTTTGGATAGGTCCAGCTGTGGCAAGATATTGCTACAAGGAAAAATGAGTGGGTTCTTACTTTTGCCAGATGAGGTTGGGTATTTGGCCCTTTCTGCACTGACTCCTGTACACAGAGTCATTGCTTACATCTAGGCTGTGACTCCACGTATGACTTCCCCTCCCCTAACTGCCTAAAGGTACACAGCTTCAACGCTGGGTAAAACCTGCCAATACTGCCTTTGGACATTTTGGCCCCAGGGCATCCAGGCCAGCGCACAGTTGGTCAGACACTAGCCCAAGCCCAGCCTAGTTCTTCCAATAGGAACATTAATGGGGAGTCAGGTGACCAGGAGGGACATATAGGCACCATGACCCCTGACAAGAGGGCAATAAAAACCTTCCTACTTCTTTTGGGACTTGTCCCAGATGACGACGTGTGTGTGTGTGTGTGTGTGTGTGTGTGTGTGTGTGTGTGTGTGTGTGTGTGTTCCCCTTGTGGCTCTGCTTTGCTCCAGCCCTGCTCCTGCCTGACTCCAGCCCTGCTTCTGCCTCCTTCCAGCCTTGCTGCAGTTCTGCTCTTGCGCCTTCTTCTTTCCTCCTGCTTAATCCCAGGCTCACTACACTCCCTGTCTTTATTCTCTTTGGACCTCCTGTCTCTGACCTACCTTCCGCTCTGACCACCATACTGCCTCAACCCTTCACCTGAACACCCAAATTTCAACTGATACCTGGTTCTGAGTTCTGGCTTATGTGAACATAAGGTTTTTGCACTAATTACTCAAAGTGGGAGGCTGTTCCACATGTTAAGTTCTCTAACTGTTATGAGGCCTCTCCTAATTTCCAGTCTATATTAACCCATGGTCAGCCTACACCCATTTGTTTTGGGGCCAAAGTTGCTTTTAGGTCAAGTTGTTCTTTCCCCCCTCTAATTTTTTCCTCTTCTTGTATTTAGTACTCATAGTTATATCACATTTTCAGCCCTCATTTGCTGAACTAAAGTCCAAGTCTCTTAATCTGTTCTCATAAGATATGCTTTTCTTTCCCTGAAAATTCTAGCAGCCCTTCCCTGCCCGTTTCAATCCATCCTTCTCCAACATGAGTGACCTGCATTATACACAGTATTCTGCATGAGCGCACCCAAGGACCTGTGTAATGGCATTAATGCTTTTCTTTCTTTCCTGCAAATACCTTGACAGATACATCCTAGAATTCTGTTTGCCTTTTTCACATGTGCATCGCTCTGGGTAGACATTTTCCTCCTGCGTTATGGAATACACTCAGGTCCTCTTCCTTATCAAGCATTTCCATGTTCTTCACTGCCAGTGTATACCAGACATTTTTTAAATGAATCTGCAAGAACATGACCCATGGGCGACTGGTGCCTACCGAGTCGGGCAGGCGGGGGTGGTACTTGTCCTCCCCTCCCCCCAGCCAGTCACTGACCAGGAGCGGGAATCCCCCCACGGCCAATTGCACTAACCAGGAGCGGGGCGTTCCCCCATGGCCAATCGCACCAACCCAGAAGTGCCAGTGGGGGGACCACGGGGATTGCTTCTCCTAACGCCCCCACTCCCTGGCCGGTGCTCTTAAGCGGGGGCATCAGCACTCTTGCCTGCCCCCCACCCCCATTGCGTAGGCAGGGAACACTGGCTGCCAGGGGGTGCACCAGCGCTCTTAGGGGGTGCATGTGCACCCCTGTGGACCCCCTACGCATCGCCATTGACATGATCATTACATTTTGTGCAGATTAATGTTATGCCATTGCTATTACTTCAGTCCTGAGCTTCTATCCCTTTTTCTGTATAATGCCCTGATTGTTTTCAGTTACAGCAATTTGTCATTAGAAACTTTCATCAGCAAACTCCTAACACTTGTGGCAAGGTCATGATGAAAACATAATATAGGCCCTTTGCTATGTTCATTACATCACAGTCCTCTCTTTTTCCCTGTCCTCTTCTAATTTATATATATGAAGAATATTTTGCTATTAATTTTCATGTCTTTCCCCATGTGTAATTCACCTTGAGTTTTACACTTCTCATATTATCGCGATACTCTTGGCATTTAAGATCTAGCCTTGTTTGCTGATCAATCTTTTTTTTTTAAATCCTTGTAGAGTCTGTTTATTCCTCATGTCCTTCTGGAAAGGTTCTCATTCATTTACATCTGCAGCCGCTTCCTACCGATTCTCTCTGTTACTTTACATAGAGATTCCTAACAGTCGTAGCACTTTAGCCTGGAAATCCTTTAAACCTTATTTACATTCAAGCACCCAAATTCATCTGTCCAAAGAAAGTGACCAACAAGTACCTTTGGTTAATCAAGTTTTACCTTATTGAAATCCAAAAACCTAACTGAAAAACCTACTTATTGTTAGACCCCGACTCCATGCAGTGCCCAATGACTAGGGAGACAACAGTTCAATTGCTCATGGGTCCTCATTGGTCAATGGGCAGACTTAGACCAAAACCTGGAAGCTTCTGGAGGCTTCTTCACCAATCACCATTCACCTTTTTGCATATGTTCATCTCAGATTCTGATACCAATTAGGTGTTGTTTTTCACGTTCCAGCCTGTTTTTCTGCCTCATGTTGTACCATCTTTCACCTTCCTAAAACACCACCTCATTCACAGCACACACAGTCACATAGATTCACTTGCTGCTTTTTCCTCATAAAAATGGTTGACACTTACGATAGTTACTTAGCAGAAGCAAATGGCTGGCTTAACTATCATTCTGTCTTGTGGTCAGCATCTTTTGCTAGGCCACAGGTTAAAGCCTTGATCCAGCTGTAGATTCAATGCTCCCCAAAAATCCACATACTGTTATCCTAACACTTATAATTATGTTCTTCTATTTTTTTTATATCAAACAAGCACATATAATCACATATACTCACTAGGTTAAAAGGCTCCTTGGTTTTACTTCTAGCAAGGTGATTCCATTCTGTTGAGAGAGGAAAGGACCAAAAAATGCAGTTAAAGTGCTACAAAAGTGCCACTTAGGGGCATGATGTGGAAATCAATTTTAGCCGCTAGTTCTGTAATTTTGTACAGACTCTGAATCTACGCCCTAAGTTTTACACAACTGAAAGATTGTGTACATTTCCAAGTAAGCCAAATTCACCTATTTTTCCTTCAGTCTTAGGTTCTGTTCCTCTCATCTTTGTGGAGGATTACCAGGAGCGGGGTATCTGCATCATTTGCAGATTATCTGGCTGGTTCCCAGAGCCCAAGGTGGTATGGAGATATCCCAGTGGGCAGCATTTACCATCACTTTCTGATGAAACAAAAACTCAAAAGATAATGACCTGTTTGAAACAGAAGCTGCTATTGTTATACAAGAATATACAAACTCAAATTTGTCGTGTTGGATAAGAGACAGGTACCTTAGCCAAGGGAAGGAATCAACTATTTCTATATCAGGTCAGTTTTTATTTGAATCTCACAGTGAACTCACAGCCATACAGTAAAAGAAAACACAGTAAAGACAGAAAATATGTCTCCCTTCTCCCACACTCCACCAAAAAAAGACAGTTGCTTTTCCAATTCACAGCTCATCCATCGCAAATCATTTAACTACTATATTATTCAGAGTTTTGAATGTGATTGAAATTTAACCTTAACTCTGTATTTTATTAGTGTCTATTTTTATTTGAAAAATACTAGCAAATTGCCCTTCAAGAATGACGGGCTCTGGGTCCAGATCCGTCCCGTCTCACCCTCCAGGGGCAGATTATTGTGCATTGGTGCCCTGAGCTACAGTGGAGTGGGGGAGGGGCCCCTTCCCCTCCTTTTGCTGGTGGGAGAGGCTGTCTGGACCCTGTTGGGGTGGGGCTGTGGGGGCACATGAAGCCTGTTCTCCCTGCTACCTACCCCACTCTTCTCTGCTATGGCCAAACACACACACACACACACACACACACACACACACACACACGCAGGTGTGCACACAGACAGGCATGAAATCTACTTTCACTCACTATCTGCACATGAACACACAGACACATGCAGACACACATGCAGATGGGCACGCACTCTATTTACACACTCTCTGCACATCGACACACAGACACAAACACACTTTCCCTGCCATGAACACAGACACATGCACGCATGCATGCATGCACACAGGCACACACACTGCCACACAAACACACGCATGCACACACGCAGATAGGCACACACTTTACTCGTTCTCTGCACATGGACACACAGAGACAACTACACTCTACCTGCCAGACACACACACACACACACACCCCTCCCACATACACACAGATGTGTGCACACCCACCTGCACAGATGCATGTAGACTCACACAGATGCACAGAAGTGCGCACACCCAGAAACAGACACAGATGCACAGATGTGCACACAGACACGGGTGCATTCACACAGATGCAGACAGAGACACACAGATGCACTGCACACACACAGATGCTCTGCAAACACAGAGGCATGCACACACATGCACTCAGGTTCAGACACACATACACACGCACACAGAGATACACACACATATGCCCCAGCCACATCACTTCCACTCCCAGGACCTCCCCACTTCTCCATGATACTGACCTCCCCATGACCCCCACATCTACCCACAGCTCCCAATTGCAGTTGCACTGCCCAGCAGAGAGCTGCTGCTGGGCTGCATCCCCATGGCTGGGCACAGGGCCAGGCTGAGCTAGCTCAGGCCAGGAGCCCCGCAAAGCACCTCTGCGTGTGTGTGGCAGCACGCTGAGTGTGTGTGGGGGGTGTCTCTTGGGGGGGTAAGGTGAATTCTGGGGGCTATGCCTCCTTCCCAGCACCACTGTCACCCTGCCATGCTGTAGCAGAAAAAAATGCATTAGGTACCTCCAGTTTTGGACTACAGGGTATCCAGGCACTCTAAGGCTTTCAAGCCTGGTCAGAATTGAAATGTGATCACCTAGAAATCTAACTCCTGACTAAGATTCATTGCGATTGATATTAGAGCTGGAGAACAACCTAAAGTCCATCTCAGTCTCAAGAGGGACCTGGTCCAATAGGCATCTTCACAGTATGGCTAGTCCATACTGACAATACAGACATCCATTCAAAATTATAAGGTATCTACTAGGCCTGTGCAAAGCGGCTAGTATTTGCTTCGAATTCAGATTTGGCTGATTCAGGGGACAGCGATTCGATTTAGTGATTTGAATCACTGTCCCAAATCAATTCGGCCGAATCTAATTCTCAGATTTGGCTGCCGCCAAACAGGCCGAATCTCCGAATCAAACCAGCCCCATCCCTTGCCTGCTGTCCCACCCCATCAAACTGTGCTCACTGGTTCCTACCAGATGGGGGGGAGGGGGCGATCCACGCTGCCCCCCACTGCCCCTCATTGCCCCACACTGAAGGGGAGGGACCTGCCATGAGCCCTCAGAGGCCCCAGTGGCTGCTGTAGCAGCTGGTGAGTGTAGGGATATACACGTGGAGCGTGGGTTATTAGTATTTAAAGCCCACAGCAGGTTCAGGGTTTTCAATTAGATTCCTCCATATCACTGTACCTGTAAGCGCAGAAGTTAGCTCAGGAGCCCCACCAGGAGACAGCCAGGCTATTACCAAAACGCATGGCAGCCAGGCAGAGATCCCAGGGAGGACCAAGATGTACAGCACCTTGAGCCTGGATACAGCTGACTCTCTTCTTAAAGGCTTCAATGTGGAGGATAGTGTCTACCCTCTCCCCCAGTTTCTCATACAGATGTCCTACACCAGGGTGGGATGCTGGCTAGATTGTCTTCATAGTATTGACTCTACAGCAGTGATTCTCAACCTGGGTACTGCCAGACCTTTTGAAGGGCACGCACAAACCTTTTGAAGGGTGCCATGAGGTGTGAGGAGATAAGGGAGGTGTTAGGAGATGAGCAGATAAACTAAGCAGATGAGTACAGTCTCAGGTGTGTCTCTGCCTGGACTATCTCTCATCCCCATTACCAGGTCCCGCTGCAAGGAAGTGCTGTAAGCACTTTAATCTATAAATTAGCTTTTGAAATATGGTGCCACTGAATTCACAGACATTATGAAGGAGGGCCTTGACTCCAATGAAGCCCAAGAAGATTGAGAACCATTGCTCTAGAGGAAACTCCATCTGGATTTAAGGAGTTAATAGGATCCTTCCAGCCACCTCACCATGCACCCTTCTGAGCTGTCCCCTGCACATGAGACACCCTCCCCATAGGGCACAAGTAAGGCAGTCCAATGCCCTTGTGTACACCCCACTGCAGGTTCTCCATGCCACCCTCTCAGCAGAGCACTTCTGAGTTAGCAGCCCCTGAAGATGCATGCTGAGTTGGCCAGTGGTGTAACAAGGGCAGGGCAACAGGGGCAACTGACCCAGGCACCGCTGAGGGTAGGGAGTGAAAAAAGCTACTTTGGCCGCAGCCACGCCATCACAATCAACTCAGACTTTCCTTCCTAATCATGAAGACTCAAAACTTAATTAGAAACATGGAATGGGAGGCCCTGACATCATCCACAACCTCAGGGGCTGAGTTGGCAAAACAGAAACCAATCAGGGCATCTGCTTTAATTCAGTCCTCCCTTCTCAAACCAGCTTTCACAATAATCCACACTCAAGTTGCTACCTTTTGCTGAAGCCATTTCTGGACACACCAGCCTCAAATGACTGAAAATATGCTTATATAAATTAGCACACAAACTGACACGTGCATAGCACTATTACTAGCACCCAGCCCTAGCATTGTCCATTGTTGTAATAAATACAACCTGCTTGCTACCCTGGCACTATCTGGTCACTGCTTGCTGAAGGTCCAGTTCCTGGATATGGGCAAAGACCCCCAATTCCTGGACTGTCCAGGGGAAAACCAGGTGGGTTGCAATTTTATTCCCCCACATACCTTCCAGGTGTTACTCCAGCTTCCTTTCTGCTGTGATGCCTGCCAGAAAGCAGACATTTCAGGTTGGCTGTAGGCACCAGCAGCAAGAACTGCACTTTATTTCCTCTATTTATTGTTGTATACAAAACTTTGCGGGGCTAATATAAATGGTACCTTTTTGCTCTTCCTCTTCTCAGGTGCCCCCCTTGTACTCCACCTATCTTGGATTATAAGCAATTTGAAGTCGGAACCTTCCATGTCCAGTTCAAGGCTGAGTGGGGCTTGCTTATGGGAAATAATTTATGTAAGGATTGCATGCAGCTCCTGATAAAACAGTAGGTAAGGATCCCACAATCTTTGCAATGTCCCTGTGTGGTAGGTTAGTGCTCTTAGGCCCATTGTTCAGATGGGGAAGCTAGGGATTGAATTACCTAGCGGCTTGCTCAAGGTCACCTGGGAAATCTGTGGCAGCCCACGGACCCCCCAAAATCCCAGACCATAATAATCATTACTGTTGCATACTCAGACAGGCAGTTTGGCTGGGATGGGTTAGTCAGGGTGCACAGGCCTCAGCTGATAGCAAGCTAGCTTGCTTGATACCACAGGGGCTGAGCTGATGAACCCCAGAGCTAAGAGCTCCCCAGCTAGGACTGTAAGGGCATTCTTAGATGTGTGTGATGCAGTGCCAGGTGCTTTTGAAAAGTGCCCTGTGCTGCATTGCATGGATTTGCATAAATGGCAAAATGCGTGTCAGCGCTGAGAAAATGGCGACAGCGCACTTTGAGCTAAAACGCATAAAAGGTGTTTTAGTTCAAAAGCTCACCGCTGCCATTTTTCCAGCGCTGATGCACATTTCACTGTTTGTACAAATGCACGTGATTCAGCGTGGGGCACGTCAGCTCACGTGCAGAGCAGCAGACTCGGTTCACCAAGTCTGCTCCAACGTGCTGGATCTCTGGCGTGTCACAGCATGAAAAAGTATGTGTATAAATGCCCTAAGTGACTTGTGTCCTTTGTGGTTTAGGCATAAGAGAGATGGGCAGTCCCAGGCTCTGGGTGGTGTCCATGACCCAGGGGATGGAGCTAGGGCAGCTCTAGGGTCCTGGCAGCTACAGGAAAAAGTGTCCTCCAGCCAAAAAGTTAAGCTTCTCACTTGCCCCCCACCTCCATCCTGCCAGTTCCCTCCCCCATCACTGAATGCCATGCTAAGTGAAGAAATAAAATGCCCAATGCTGTGGCTGGAGTGGAAGGGCATCCTCCTGTCTTCTGCCCCTGCAACTGTAGTTACCATGATCCTGGAGCCTGAGCTGCTGCTGCATTTCCATTCTTGCACTCCCTCCTGTCTCGGGTCTGGTGCCCCCCCCTTAAAAACAGTGACCAGGGCTCATGCCCCCCTCATCCACCCCCGGTTATGCTACTGCTCTGTTTGGCACATCTAGTGCTGTGTGGTCCTAATCCTTGGTTCGGCCTTCTAGGTGTTACAACAAAAGTTAAAATACAAAATTCTGAGACCCAGAGTATTTAAAAGAGTTTCATAGAAGCTCTGTGTGTGTGTGCATGTGTGTGCATGTGTGTGTATGCGTGTGTTCATCTGTGAGGGTGCAGTGGAACTAAGCACAGAATATCTCCTCATTGTTCATCCCGCAGTCCGCGGCAGTCAGCTGGAGCCTTTCCATTTGTTTCCTTGGGGTTTGATCAGGCCTTGTGGTTGGCCCACAGTTGGATTTCATTGGTCAGATGATTACACACGTGGTATGAAGGCCTCCTTTAGATGAAAAGCTTCATGGAATTTGCTTGCATCTAAAAACATGATGGATTTCCCTGGCCTTGCTAATAGCCAGTTTGGGTTGCAAAATACTAAAGCAATTTGAATAGGCTGGAAACCCAAGGCAGGAGTTTTGCAGAGATAACAGAAGGAACATTCCTCATACAGGGTGATTTACATTTGGGTGACATCTTTATTAAATTCACAAGAGCTGGGGAAACCTCCAGCAAACACACACACACGTGTGCATGCATGCATGCACATGTTTTACTTTGAGATATCTGTTTGGGAGCTTTCTAGCTCATAGAATAAAGGCAACTAAAAGCTGTACCCTTTGATTTAGCTGCTACAACCAATCCGGTACTGAATGCTGCTTTCAGCTATTAGGACAAGTAAAATCCCATTGGTCGCAGAGAAACTCATTTATATGGTAGACCAGAAACACTGTCTTAAAAGGACAGTACAAGGATTATGAAATAAAGCACTCTACATGGTAGAAAATGCCAGGATGAAAAGCTCCTATTCATCTCCAAATCAACCTCCCTTGTGCAAATCCAGAGATTCATTACATTATCATATGTTATCTTTTCCTGCCAGGACCTTACCTTATTACACGTACAGGCAGGATGTTGCTCACCAAATGAGTGGCTCTGCAGTACTTATCTTCTCATTTGCCTGGTGCGCCTGTGCCTTATTTACTGCATCCCCTTTAAACCCTGAGCTGAAGACATGATGATTCATTTCCTTATAGGCTTTTCTATGTTCCTCATTGCTTAAGCATCCAAGAAACCCAATAGGGTAACCAGGGGTAGGTGAGTGAGGCACCAGACCCCAGTACTGTGGCAGAGGGGATGCCAAAATGATAGCCTCCAAGGAGCCCACACTGTGATAGCAGCAGCCTTTGTGCTGGGAGCCTATGTCAGGGTGACAGCAGTAGGATCCAGCCTGGAGCGAGTCTCTCAATCGCTGGAGCATTTTTACATCCCCCTGTCCCCACCTCCAGTATCTCTGCCTAGGGTGCCAGAATTGTTAGTTATGTCTCTGTGAACATTTCACAAACGTTACTGTGTCTTTGAAATGCTTCTGTGAGGTGTAGTGATCCTTATCTCCATGTTAGAGTTGGGGAAACTGAGGCACAGAGAGAGTAAGGCCAAAAGGATCCACTAATTTTGGGCATCAAATTTGAGATATGGCTTTTTGGAGAACCTAGCATGGTATAGCACTTGATAGGTTCAAACCCCAGCTCCCACGGGCTGCATTTGCCTCTAGGAGTGTTCAATGCTTCTGTGAAATGGACTCCGAGGGTCTCAAGTCAGGCCACCAGAAAATCAGAAACACGCAGCGAGTGACCACTTGCTTTCCCCCAGCAGAGCCAGCCTGCGTGTATCAAAAATACCTTTAACTTAACGGTGAAGGCTATTTGCCTATATGCTGTGTCTCAGGATACTCTCACACCAAACTAGAAGCACCTTGTGTGCACAAGCCATTTTGCAGCAATTGAAATGGAGTCAAAATGAATCCCTTCTTGAAGTATAGGTACCTGTGTTCCACCCAAGTCTTGTTTAGGTCCATTTGAGAATGATTTGGGTGTGGCCATAAGTGCCATAAGCACTGTCTACCCTTGCCTACCTCTGACCACTCACTCATCTTCCCCACATCATCTTTTTTAATCAGCAGTAGGTAGCCTGACACTCAGCTTGTGGGTCCAGTGACTGAGTTCAGAGTTCTGCCTTGAATACAGGAGCTGTCCAGTGGCATGCATCTGCTGTTGTTATGTAGACGTGACAGTGCATCTTGTGTCTTTCCATTGCTGCCCTATGGGGGTAATCCAAGTTAAGCTCTCCCAGCGGTTGCTTCTCATGTAAACTCTCCCCCTAGCAAACATGGTGTGGCCCAGCAATAAGGGTTCTCCTGGACCTGGGCCAGAGTGATGGATAGGGACGGTGGAACCCAGCTGTATGGGGTTTGGCCCAAGAAGGTCTCAGTGCAGAGAAGGACCAAGTACTGGAGGGTCCAGGCTGGCAAGAGTGAGCCATAAGACTGAGAAGTGGGGCCCCAGGAAATGTGATGTTCATCAGTCCACAACCCAGCCACAGAGCACTCCATCCCTGCCCCCAGCAGACAGTGCAGCTTTCTTTTCAATGCCTCGCCCTCATCCACTTCAGTTTTCCTTGACCCTATGGCACTTAGGAACCTATCTGAGCTTGATGAAAAGATCACTTACCTGAACTCTCTGGAGGCTCCCCTTCGGTGCTGACAGTAGGCATGCACCTGGATGTGCTACCTTCCGCAGGAGATGTAGAACCACATCTCGTGGACACTGAGTAACACAGGGTTGCGGCAGATCCCAATTAAGCCAGCTGATTAAGCCTCCACAAAATCCATCCTGAAGTTTTAGTTACTTCCCTCTGCCTAGGACTGTGATGTGAGCAGTGTTGCCAGTGAAGAATGAAGCCACAGCCCATGCCTAGGAAGATGCATTTTAATGAGGGGTGGGGTATTCCTAGAGAGACGCAAAGTTTACTTTGCAGCTGAGGTCTAAGCATGGGGAATTTCAGTGCCAGAGAAAATTTAGGCAGAGGTTGAATATAAGGGTTAATGCAGCATTTCTTTATTATAACATGCATCACACAACAGTAGCACCTTGACACAACAGTAAAGATGAAAGCTTCATACTATGTTCAGGTAGACTCAGACTCTGCAGACCAAAACTGCTGTAAAAATCTTGCAATCTAAACAGGCAAGACAGAGTTATTGACCCCATTTTACAGACAGTATTATGAAGCACAGAGAGTTTAAGAAACTTGTTTGAAGCCACAAATGGAGACTATAGCAGAGGCAAGAAATCAACTCAGGCCTTCTGAATTTCTGTCCAGGCCATCTTTTCTTCCAAGTCTCCTGCTCTGTTCATTATGAAGTCACCTCCTCAGTCTCTGGGATTCCTGCGGATGAAAGGTGCTATAAAAAGCCCAAAGGTGTTATTATCATCAGAGCTTTGCTGACATCTTTGACGAGGCCGGCACGCAAACAAGGAAGTAAATCAGAAGCTATGTTAATTATAAGCTCCATTAGAAACACAGGGGGAAAGAAAATCAATGTTAATTGCTAAATGGAATAGAACAAAATCGTCACAGAAAGAAATGCTAATGTCGGGCTCCATGGAGAGTGTTACCGGAGTTTAAAAATAACGCAAAGCCATAAAATGCATGACAGGAGAGCATCCCAGTGAAGCTGCTTGAGCCTCTTGTCCTGGGATATGAAATGATGCTTGCCCATTTACAGCCTCTTTCATCTAAGGCGCTTGGACATTCATTAGTGATGCCCTGTGAAAGGGGGAACAGCTGTACACCTCATTTTAGGCCCACCTTTGTACTGGAGAGATGGAAGCACAGAGCAAGCAATTGATGTGCCCAAGATCACACAGTGAGTCACTGGCAGAGATCTTTGTTCCCAATGCATTATAATTGACTGCAGCAGACTGGCACTGTCCAAACACATGGACTTTATCTACAGTTGAAGAAAGGTTGTTTTTTTTTCCTTCATGGCCCCTAACACATGACAAAATCCTGGTGAAGAGAAGGCTATTGCCATTTCAATAAAGGATAGCGGAGCAAGGTAAACCCTGTGTTTCCCTCATGCTTTACATAGACCTGCTAGCTCATGTGATAAATGCCAAGTGCTTTATTTTCACTGGGGCTGTATCATGCATTCATTACCATGTGTTAGTTGACACAAGGTGAGAACAGGCCTTTATTTGAACTGAAGGCACATCATAGCCAGGGTGAGATACAGCCCCTGCCCCCAGCATTCACAACCTAACAGACACTACAGGGAAACATGGTGTGGTAGGAGAGAGACTTGAGGAGATCACCCTTCCTACATCTCACTGGGGTTGACTTACTGCCACGACTTCCTCAAAGCCACTGCTATTGGCCGTGCTGTCTGTCTGGAGGCAGAGGCGGGGAATAGGCAAACATATCTCTTGCCGCACGCTCTCATAGTGTTAATTGCCTCTTGGAGCTCTGGGGCTGTGTTAGCTGGGAGGACACAGCGCTGCAGTTGGCAGCCTGGCTATATTTTTCACTGTGGTGTGTGGGCGGCAGCAGGGAAGATTATTTTAAAAGCCAATATTCTGAATAGCTTTTGAATTAACAGAGAGATAAAACTTCAGTTTATACGAAGGTTTTCCTACCACCCCTAGGCCCGCAGCCTAGCTGTTGCCCAGGGCAGGGGTGTGAGAAACCCAAATGCATTGGCCTCTCAGGATGGGATATGCAATTTGAAAATATTTTGACTGAGTGTGTAGGGTTTTTTTTTTCCTCTCTCCCCTTTCCCCTCAAGCTTGATAAAATGGTGCAATTTCCCTTGCCAGAGGGTCTCTGAGAAACTCCCAGGAAATCCAATGCCAGCAAGCAAGACAGAGAGGCCTCTCCCAGCCCAGTGGAAGACAGCAATGCATTGGAAAACAGTGTGCAGGCAAGGAATGGAAGTTAGAGCTGCTCTTTCTGGGGCTTCTCTTAACTTCTGCAGTGTTGCCCAAACTGACAAGAAGGATATCAAGCAAGTTGGGGGGAGGACGAGGGGTGCAATCCTATTTAGGGCCTGCCCACATCTTAGTAGGGACAAGTCCCAACATTGAGGTCCTTGTTGCCTCACACTGTCCTCATCCACTGACACACTCCAAACCTGGAAGCTGACAGATGAAGATGCTCCTGTGTGTGCCCCAGTGGGGACTCTCCAGAATCCAAGGGCTTGAGACTGAGAGACAGGAACAAGTCTGGAGTGGCCTCTTTGGTGTATTTCCAGGCTTGGAGTATGCCCGTGAACATGTGCGCACAGGGAATGGATGTGAGTATAGAAACTGCCCGAGATTATGTTATGTGATGGCTTTCCTTGTAAATGCTATTAGATAGATACCATGTATTCCTTTTACATGCCTTTCAGATACATGCATAATTCACTTAACTGCATAACTCACTGCTGAGTCATAGAAATAGAGACAATTAGGGCTCAGGAGGTCACATGTAGTCCAATCCCCTTCTCAAAGCAGACCCAGCCCCAACTAGATCATCCCAGCCAAAGCTTTGTCTAGCAGGTTTTGAAAACCTCCAAGGATGGGGCTTCCACCGCCTCTCGGGGTAACCTGTACCAGTGTTTTACTACCTTCCTGGTGAGAAAATTCTTCCTAATATCTAACCTAAACTTCCCTTGCTGCAACTTGAGACCATTCCTCTTTCTTCTGTCATCTGCCACCACTGAAAACAGTCTGGCTCCATCCTCTTTCGCACCTCCCCTTCAGGTAGTTAAAGACTTCTATGAAAAGTCCAAGTGTTTTGGCCTATCATCTATATTGTGACACATTCTGGGTAGCTCTGTATAAATCCCAAGTGCATAGGAACTTTTTGGCCCCACTGTCACCTCTGTAAGGTAATTGTGCTTCCTTTAATTGCATTGCTGGTGACTGATTAGCAGCTGTCAATTTCAAGGCTTCTAACACAGCCTGAAACTGACTAGGTCCTGGAATGTCAAGGTTTCCATTAAAGGTATGAGGAGGTTTGAAACAAGGTAACCAACCTTGATGAGGTACAAAAAAGCTTTAAGGAAAGCTATTCCTGTAGCTAATTATCCTCATTTACATCCCTCTTGGGTAAATTGGCTGGGATGGTTAGTCAGGGATGATCCTGCTTTGAGCGGGAGGATGGACAGATGACCTCATGAGATCCCTTGAGTTCTACTGTCCTACAATTGTACAGTCCTTTGTTCATTGTCCTCTTTTCAGTCTACAAGCTATGCACTCAAATGGAGGATGCTGTAGCTGGGGCTGTAGGTGGGTAGATAATAGCAGGGGTCTCCAGAGGACACTGTTAAAGGTAGTTATCCTACCAGTTCTCTTTCTTAGCATGAGAACACAGTTTTAGTTTAGGAAGAAATGGTGTTTAGGTGCAAGTTTTCTGATGTCATTTTTTTTGATAGGGCTGTGGGAAGCAGCAAGAGAGTTTGCTGACTGCCTTTGTCTCTCTAACTAGAGTTAGCAGTTAAGGTAGACTTGCTTCCTGGGAGTTGGGCATTGATATCTATTTTGGAATCTGTAGAAAAGGTGTTCACCTGAAGGCTGTTTGCAACCACCTCTGTTCTGGGTCCACTGTACCTGGGTACTTGAAACCAGTAACACTATGAATATACCTAGATTCTACATCATTCAGTTCTGCAGTAACTGGAAGCTGATTCACAGGCCCTCAATGTCTAGTAGTCCTTGGTAGGTAGGTGGGTAGACTTGTAAATTGCTGAAGAAATAGAAAGATGTAAAAGCCCACAGGAAAGATCTGAGAGGGAGCTGATGCCCTACTGATATGGGATTGTTTGTATCAGGGTCTAAAAGAACATAGATCAAGGTAAAAGTAGAATGGACTCTTATTCTCGCCCACAGAGTGTGGCAAAAGTCCATCTGATGTTGAAGCGTGAGAGAATCTCAGTTAATGAAGAAAATGCTTTTGGATGAGTTTTGAAGTGCTTATAGAAGTGAGAAACTGATAGCAATGGGAAATAATTTCACCCCCCCCCCCCCCGGTTCTTCCAAATATTGCCAATCCTCAGGCCCCTCACTGCACTGACACTTCACCTCAGCCCTCCTGCCTTTGTCTCGCTGTTCTTAACCTGGGCTTCACACTCTTCACCTGTGCCAGTGCACTTTGGTCCTGTCCTAAGGAAACTCTTCCTATCCCATCCTCACACTCTTCCAGCACCTCTCCAACCTGACCTGCAGACTCCTCTGCTAAGTAGATACCGCCCTTCCATGTCCCTCTGCCAATACAGCTCTCTCTTGACCTTCAGTATCCCCTGCTATACCAGCCTTGAGTTCCATCCCCTTATCTGCTAAAGCTCAGCCATGATTCATTATCTGCAGGCACTACTTGCTGTTTCAGTCATTGGCCATCACTAACATCTCCCATCAGTGCATCTCAGCCCTGACCTGCACTAACCCATATTATTCCAGTCCTATGTACATCTGTGACCCAACAGAACATCAAAACTTATTGGGGTTGTCTGTGAGACACTGGGATGCTCCTGGGATCTGCATTTTGTGCAGGGCCCCAAGCTATGAAGGCATGATCTAGCTCTAGGCAATCTCCTTTGTTGGTCAGCGTGCTGAACTGAACCCCACCGAAATCAGCAGGATGCTTTTCATTGATTTCAGTGGCCTTTAGCTCATGTGCTGTACAGATAGCTGTGCTTTTGTCCAAGGGCCTGCTCATTTCACAGGCAAAAATCCATCAGAGCTTTTGCTGCTTTTATCATCTGCCCTTGAAAATGTTTTTCCAGGGTAAATAGCCAAGAGTCAGATCCTCAGTGGGTATAAATTGGCATAGATGTCCTGGCCCTGCGCCCACTTGAAATCACCAGAGAATTGGGCTCAGGGTTTATTGAAACTCAATACTGAAATATTAAGCAAAGTGAATATTGAATAACTGGAGTGCTAATAGCAAACATTAAACTGAAATATACTGTCCTAGTGAGCGCATCAATTAGGAGCTAATGGAAAATTAGTTGTTCTTGAAGCTTCTTTTGTGGCTTAATAATAAGGTGTTTCTTTTAAAGCCCAAGGATTTGCATACACCAGTGATTGAACAGGGGGGAGCCAGACCCAGGGAAGTGAATTAAGGCATGTTGGTTGGATGCTTTTTATTGTTGATTATTAGAGTTAAGTAGAAATGGCTTTTTCATCCCATAAACGTTTACGAGATTTTGAAAATGTTTCCTGTCCCAGCTCAGGACAAAAAAACAAAATCTTAAAATACTTTTCATGAACCAAACATCTGACCACCCCCACGCCCCTCCCCCTCCCCCCAAGGCAAGAGAGTGGAATCCATTCATGTCGATCGTTTTGAAATGTTTCTTTTCGACTGCAATCATTTGTTTTAGTTATTATATCATTAGTTTAAATTGCAAAACAAAGAGTGATGTCAAAGCAGAAAGCTGGCTTAGTTTGTTTCAGAAGTAAGAATGTATGGTTTGACCGTTTTGAAACATTTTAAATTTGTTTCAAGTTGAAAGAAATTGTCATAACCAAGCCTTTCTTTTGATCAGGTTTCATTTTGATGACCTGGCATATCTTTTTACCGAAAAAATCCTAACCAGCAAAAGTGATGCTTAGTTCTTAGGGTTTTTTGTTCTTTAAATTCTCTTGAATTGTAAAAATGTATTTTTATGCAATAGCCACACTACATTTTTCCCAATATTATGTATTTATTATTTGAATTATGGCATATAGAGGCTATATACCACATACATACATATACCCCTCCATACCATACACGCCTATATATGTATGTATGCAGATATGTGTGTGTACAGTGTCTGTATATTTGGTATATTATGTATAGAGACTATAACCATGATCAGTACCCCAGTGCATGACGTGCTGGTCACATACACATTGCCTGCGTCTACACATGCGCTTTAGTGTGGAGTATACTAATTTGCTGCAGAGTAAAGCATCACTGTTTACATGTGTGACACTATTAGGCTGCAGTAACCTAATTAATGCCGCAGTAAGATAGTGCTGCCAGGGACAGCATTATCTTACAATGAAGTAATTTACTGTGATTAAACATGTGTAGATGCTGACCACAGGGATATATTGGACCCGGTCAGCTCAGCCAGCTGGGGGCCAGTCTTCAGCCTGCTGCTTAGCTACACGTCTCCATACTTTCAGCACCCTGAATGTCCCTGGTGTAAACTGCTCCACTCCAGCTCAAACTGCCGCTGTCCTGGGTGCACGTGTAAACAGTGCACCTGGGGGTAGTTTAGCTCAAACTGGTCTGGAGTATTTTGCTTCTCATTAATGGCTCATGTAGCTGTACCCATTGAGTAGAAACTATTCTGAGATTCTTCTGTATGAGTTGGCTTCTGTGGCTGTTCTACCAAGCAAGCTACCAGTAGACAAAGAGCTGTGTAGGAGGTAAGAGTGTTTGATTTCTTCTCTACATGGAAATAAAGCAAGGTGATCTTACTTTAAATGGTGATTCTGCTTTTAAGCTCATCAGAGTAGCTTCTTATTATATCTTTTCCCCCGTTAATATTTCCAGTCAGCCTGATGCTTGGGAAATTGAATCCCTGGGGATTCAGACCCATGAGACTGCAGAGAGCATCACTCTTTCTGAAACAGCAATGGGACACAAGGGAGGAACCTTATAACCACCTGGCTCCAGAGGAAAAGAAGATTGTAATTCAATAGCCTTTTGAGGCCCTGTCCTCTCTGTGGGGCCTGCCAAAATGCTTGTGAAGTAGCTACAGCTCGTGCCAGGGGTAGGGATCATTTTGATTCAGACAGGCAGCTAGCCAGGAAGATGCCTTTTTCTTTGAAGGGAAATGACAACTTGGTTGGCTTTCTTTGGGGATATGACATTAGCTGTTAAAAGGAGAGAGATCCTTCATCAGATGGTTTTGTCTTGACCTTCTGCAGTAGAACATCTGGGAGATAGGACAGAGGAGAATATTCCTTTCACACAGCTTCCTGCCCACAGTTTTTTCCATGCATTGTAGTGGGGGGTCATCAGGATACCGCTGAAGGACAACAGCCAGAGGGGGATGCAGCTGCTCAACACGAGTGGTTTCTAGCTTATTAGCATTTGCTGTCCACACTGTGGGGTTTCACTTACAAAGCTCTCCTGGCTCAGGACTGAGGAAGGACCTTGCTTTTCCTGTTCCAAAGCAACTGCAGAAGTCACTCAAGACCCTGAACTGTGAATGCCAAGGAGCCTAGCCACAGGGTATGGCTCAGCAAATGGACATTGACCTGGAAATTCTCTTCCCAGAAAGATTTGGTAGAACTTGAGTTTGTTTGCATTCAGTATATGATACCAAGGTTGTCTGTTCCCATGTTGGAGGAGGCAGAGCAGGGAAAACCTTTAGAGAAGGGGTGTATCAGCCACAGCCAGACCTGGATACTGTGGAGAATTCAGATTGGTAACTCTACATGAAAAGGCTTTCATAAAGAGATGGCTATAATCATGTGTACCTAACTCTGCTACAGCACTTTTCATCAGTCAATCCTTATAGAGGCGATCTATTGTCATTCTCTCATTTTACTGGTGTGGACACTGAGACTGGGTCTGCTGGCTCATTTTCACCGCTCAGTCTCAGGCTTTGAATCTGAAATGACTGCTTCCAAAGTCTCAGGCCCTTCAGTTGTGCCCTTTCTATAGCTACTGTGACAGTAACTTCAAACTGAACACGAGAACTGATAGATAGGTCTTGCACAGAAAAGATCCAAAGACAATTTTAGAGTATCTGAGTGCCACCATCATCTTGATTGTCTTGAATTTGGGAACAAGGATTATTTCCACGTACTATAATCATATCTGTTCAATTGCAAAATCATCTTCAAATAGCTGAAAGGACAGGGATGATGGAAGAGAAGGATCTAGATGTTTTCAGTTCCCCATGGCAGATGGGCATGAATGACCCAACACCCTCAAAGCCCTCTCCATAGCATGTCCAAAGCAGTAGATATCTTCACCTGGAGAGAAAGGAATTCAACACTGAGGCTGTCACTTCCCAGGAACATAAGGGAGTTAAGTGCCCAGATACCCTGGAAATCAGATGATTGAGCTTCTTGGAGATCACAGCTCTGCTTGTCAAAAGGGTGAGCTTGTGACTTACCAAGAAGCTATGCTTAAGGAACTCCAGCATGGATGAGTCGAGCTAGAGTCGAGCCAATTCTTGAGCCATTTGACCCATGTCTCATCTCCATCACTTCAGTGGTCTCTGCTGCCTTAAGAAGGTAGCTCAAATGTTTTTGGAGATGACCTACCCTGAGGAGAACATGGCAATCCCAGCCACATCTCAGATCTGCTAGGGAAGTAAATAGCAGTGGCCTGCCACAATCTGTGGCTGTACGTGTACTTCATACCTAACCCATTTGGGGCTGTATTCACGTGACTGGGCCATGGAATGAGAGCGAGTCTGCCACAATCTTGGGAAAGGGAGCACGGTCTTCTATCCTGGGCAGTAAGGTCTTGGGTTTTAAGACACCATTTGTCCAAGGTTCAATCCCAAATATCAAGAACACATCCTGGGCTATAGGATTGCACAAACCATTGTTGTGTTGTGACCGCTATCTTTGAAACTTCATAACTACTGCAATGACCAAACTCAGAACCTCTGCCCCCTGAATAATCAGTGCTCTTTGGCCTTTGAGCTAGGGAGATCCCCCCCACAGGCGTCAGCAGACAGACATATCGTTAAATAGTTCCAGTTCGTCCCATCAGGGGCAGCCGTGCTCAGAAGAACAGCCTGCTTCATTACTAGGTTAAGCAAGGGATTGTTCAAACAACAGAGCAATATGTTTTGTAGGAGATTGGATCACAATAACTTCTCCCGGCTCGAAAACAACAGAACGCTTAAAAGCAAGGAACAGATTGTTTAGAGCAGGAATCTCCAAGAAATAAATCAGGGAGAATGGCTCAAGAATATGGCACAGAAGAGGTTAAGGTCTTGTTTATGCCCAGATGGCAAGTATTTCAATTGAGATGCAGAGATAAAAGTAATAAAGTATCTTCCATTTAGGCTAGCGTACAAATGAAGTTTAAAATGCATTACCCTGCTGAAAGCACTTACCAGCTACGGCTGAAGAGTACGAATGAGTTATATGGAGCCTGCTCCTTGCAATAATGATTTCCTAAGTGAGGACTCTAACTGCCACGGCTGCTTTCGAACAGGAATGGCTAACGGGACTTCAGATGCCGGGAGTGGCTGCAGCAGAAATGGCCAAAGAGATCATCACCGTGGGGTCGAGACGTATAAAAGCATCACATATTTGTAACCCCTTGCTGCTTTGGGGATGGGTGCACGACACATGCTGGCAGACAAACAGGCTGTTGGGCTTTCAGGGGGAATGTATGTGAGAGAGGAAGAAAACTCCAGCAGGTAACCACTAGTGTGATGATAAACTCTCGGTGTGGGCTCTATTGGCTTCAGGAACAGCAAGAGACTCAGACCTCTGCCTGAGTGGTCCTGGCATTGAAGAAGGTGCCCCAGTGGCTAAGGTGCCAGCCTGGGACTTGGGAAACCTTAGTTCAATTCCCTGATTTGCTGTGGACTCTCTAAGTGACCCTGACCAGAGAATTTAACCTCTTTCTGACTCAGCTTCCCTACCTGTGCAATGGGAGTAATAGGCCTGGCGTAGCTGAAGGGGTGATGAAAGGATAAAACCAGTGTGAGCTGTTTAGGCGCAGCACTACAGGAATGGGGACTGTAGACATGTCACATAAATAGATTAGGTTCTCACTGTACTACAAGTGTGAAATCATGGCTCAGCTAAAGTCGATGGCAAAAACTCTCATTAGTTTTGAGTTGCAACTTGACTCTGTGTTTTTGTGTTTTCCTTTTTTTTTTTACTAAGGCCATATTAGAGAGACCCACCAGACTCGCTGCACCTGTGACCTAGTCCAAGGCCTTCTACATAGCATACCTCAGCCCCATATAACCAAGGGTTTCATGTCTCAGAGATGCCTTTCATATCCCCATGGGAACAGAGGGCGATGTTGAGAGTGCTGGCAGTCCATTCATCGCTTCAGGACCTGCCTTTTGTTTTCGGCCTGCTTATGTGGGACTTCAAAGGGAAACACAAATACATTATTACAGCGGGGTGGGAGGAGAGCATAATAACAGAACTGCTGACATTGAAAATAAAGCTATTCTTTCCCTGAGTAATGCTCCATGAAATTGTTCAACAGGAGCATATCCTGAGAATTAAATGGATCAGAAGGAAGTGGAGAAAATTCGTTTTGATTATTTTCTTTTAATCTTGATTTTTCTTTCTTTTTTTCCCCCCTTTTTGTCTAGGGAATGAACAGCTTTTTTTGATCAGTGAGAAAAGAGGTCACTTCTTCGCTGAAGAGGCAGGAATCATAGCAACAGAGTGAACAGGTTAGGAGCAGGGTCTACCAAGAACAATTTGTCAGGGGTAAAATACATCTATGGCAGGTATTTCTTCCCTTGTGGGGCTCAAAATCCATTTCAGGAGGGTTTAAAAATCCAGTCCCGGTTCCTTCCCACCACCAGGCTGTTTCCAGAGTCCATTCCAGGTGGGCTCAAGAGTCTACTTTATGTTTTTTCCACAGATATATGGAGAAATTATGGTATCTTAGCTGTGCTATAAGAACCCTATTCATCACCTTTTCTTTATCCCCGCTAAACCAAACGGCCTGCCCCTTTTTTCAGCTAGCAGTCTGGAGGACACTTGATACCAGCAGGTATAGGATTGGGTTTCATGAGATTGATTTCTCTTTCTGCCTCTGTGAAGCTTTGGCTAAATCTTTTCACCTCCCAATGCCCCATCTTCCATGTTAAAGTGGTGGGTAACGGTTCCTCTGTGCCTGCCAGAAGGATGATGAGGCTGAGACTCCTGCCTAGCTTGCTTCTGCGGCCATATGGCTGACGACCAGCAAAACTCGGGGGCATCTGAACCCCAAGCCTCCGGGCTTGCGCCTGCATGTAGGATGCCTGCCAAAGGATTTTGGAACATATGTAGCCCCAGGTGGGGTGGAGGATATTTGCCAGTAGTAGGGCCACGGGTGGTTCTTGACTTATTCGGAATTGATTTGGCTTGGAACAAGAAACATTTGAAAAAATTAAATTAAATTTGAGATTCTTGCCTGAAAGAGATAAGGGCCAAATTGAGGAGATCCTCAGCATGGCCATTATGCTAATAGATTCCTTTGTTACAATGATGGTATGAGCAGCTAAAATTGGTGAACACTGGGAAATTGGGGCCAGGTTATGACTGAAATGGAGGGACTGTTCAAGGGATGACACCTAGCACACTTCATAGGAAACAAGCACAGGTCCATCATCTTTTTGGCTTAGACCAGAGAACTGAATAGCTCTCCTCTAAGATGATTTCAAGCACACCTGTGAAAAAGTTTTGTAACCTGTGGGTCCTTTCAGCTGTCTCTAAAGAAGCTCACTGCTTTTCTTGAGAGCCCTGCTAGATCTCCCCTATTGAAAGCAACAGGATTTTTTTTCTATAAGGAGCTGCTAGAGCAGCAGGGAAGGACTGGTCTCCAACAGAGGAGGGATGAAAGCTAGGCTAGGGTGGGCAAAATGCCCCTATCTAATAGCTATTGCATTTGCTCTCCAATAGAGTTAACAGGGATGACATTTAATGAGCTGGCTTGCCTGGATTTGCCAGGGAAGGAGGGACGGGGGAGGATGAGCACACAAGAATGGCTTGCTGGCATCTCATAAGCCTCTCACCACTGCCCCTCGGGGAGTCACAAGGCATCTGGCTGTGGACAAGTCAGTGAAAAGCAAAAGGAAGCAGCTGGCATAGGAGAGCCCCAGGCACTACTGCTGCATGGAACAAGGGTTTGGGAAAAACAAAGTGAAGGAGGGGTGGGAAGGGAGACCCGGGAGTCTGACAAGGGAGGCACTGAACTGTGGTTCATGGTAGTGTGAAAGGCCATGGGAGTGGCTAAATAAGATGCCATATTTCATCACATACAACATGCACCTTTTCCCAGAAAACAGCTGCTGGAAATAGGGGGGGAAGGGTATTAAAGCGAAGAAATATGGTAATAGCCATTTCAGCCTTTGCCAGGGAAAAGTGAAAATAAGTCTACACAACTCCAAAAGGAGCTGTAAAATGAGCAAGCTGGGCTCCCTAGCTGCTGCTACTCATTTACTGCTGCTTACTAGTATGTTCAAGGAAAGGGTTTTTTTTCCCCCCTTTACTCTGCCTTTCTAATACAACGTGCCTATCTTATTCCAGGTCATGTTGTGTATACAAAAAATAGGGTATCTTGGAGGTACACCTGTTTACAAGGCCCTGCCATCCTAAATAGTTTCATCGTTCCATCATGTCAATTTAGCAGGGAACACAAACATTTGAATATGCCCACTGACTTCAATTAGTCTTGATACTAATACCACTACAGCATCTAAGGAACATGAGTGTATTAAACTTCCCATTGCTCCTGTGGAAGTGAATGTAGTCCCATTGCACAGATGTGAAACCAAAGCATAAGGTGCTTAAATGACTTCCTTGAGGTTAGACAAAGAGCTTGCAGCAGAGCAGGGAACTGAATCTAGACTTCCAGTGCCAGGGCCACAAAGTTCAGCTGAAGGGGATGCATGTTAACCCAGCCAGCCATATCATCCCTGCCATGTGGCCACATAACAGTGGTGAAGTCCTGATTACAGCAGGTGTGTGAGAGCATCTCGCCTGATACATGCCCTACTGATACAGAAATGTAGAGGGGCTGGTTAAGGCTTCAACTACACTGTAGACACAAAGAGAGTTATGTAACCAGCTTGAGATGCCCTCTTCAGCCCTGGGTTCAGCAAACTTGGTTATGTTATGTCCACACAGGAGCATTTTTCATAGCGTGGTCATATGTCAAGATGGTGCAGCTGCTGCTGTCCAGTGAGGTCTGTAGCAAGATATGGTAGGAGTTTTTCCTAAAATGCTCCCGCAGAGAACAGGACCTTTGGAAGTCACCCATGAAGAGGAATTGTATCCTGGGATTCACTTTTGCAAGTAAAGCTAGAAGAAGCATGGGTAACCCAAATCAATGGCACAGGTGCAGCTGGTGGTCATGTCTGCCCTGCAGAAACAACAGGCCAAGCTGGTCATGGAGGGACAGTGAGAGAGGCAGAGCAGCACACTGAGACTTGGGTCACAGGGGTCGACTCCCAGCTTTACCTTCTGAGGGACTGGATCAAGTAATTTCCTTGTCTGTAAACTGCTTTGAGACTAATTGATGACGGGAGCTGGGTATCGTTCTTGAACCAAAGCATTGTGGTTGCCATGTGGTACTCTGACACAAGCCATAACTAGAAGAAAAAGAGTCTTGTAGCCAAGGTCTTGGGCTCCAGAGAACTGGAGTGATGACCCAGTTGCATCACAGGTTCCCTGTGTGATGTTAGGCAAATGACCACACCACTCTGTGCCTCAGCTTCCCCCATCTGTAGAATGGGGAGAACCATCATTCCTTGTTGTCAAGGTGTGCCACAAGGAAGAAGTCCACTGGTGGTACATGTACCCATGGATGACTGGTGCCTCCTGAGTCTGGGGGGCGGGGGCGGGCACCAGATCACCGATGGGGGGGAAGAGGGGTCCCCCAGGGACTGATTGCCAAGCCAGCGGTGAAACTGGAAGTGCACTTCTGCTAGTACTTCCGGTTTTGTGGCTGGCACTTCCAGGGGGTGCACAGCTAATCTCAGGGCGTGCATGTGCACCTGCATGCACCCCCTATGTGTCGCCAGTGCACATGCCGCAGATTGGGAACCACTGCTCTACAGTAAAGACATGCAGACAGTCAACAGGAGAGGTGCAAGCTGAATGAGCCTTAATGGTCTAATATGGAGGTAGGAAGCTGTCAACACCATCTTCCATCCAAACCGCATTAGTGTAGCCCTTCATCCTTCTAAGGTCAATACATTGAGTTCTCCACGGTGTGGTGTGATCAGGTCTCGGGGACGTATGCGTCCAATCAAAACTAACCAAGGCAGCTGAACCTTTGCATAACAAATAGTCACAATCCACGGCCCAAGGATTATTTGCAGAAATTATTCAGCCGGTAATTTAGCATAACGAATACATCTGATGCAATCATGGTCCCTGTCCTGTGATTATGCAGTGTGGATGTGTTTCTAACACAAGCTGTTTTGCTCCTGGCTCCAGGTCAGATACGCTACCACAGAACGCTCAAGATTATAGGAAATATATCCTTAGAGTTATTGTAGCTAGCATGTAAGCCTCTGGGAGTCAGGACTCCTGAGTTCCTATGCTGTGTCTGTCACTGACTTGCTGTGTGACCTTGGGAAAGTCACTGCACTTTTGTGTGTTCTGATTCTCCATTGGTTGAAGCTTAATTTGTTAAAAGTACTTGAGGAGTCTGTAAAATAACTTTCTAAGGGTGAACTTAAGAATCACTAGAATATAGTTTGAGGTGGGACCTATGTGGTGCTTAGGTCTATAAACAGGTGTATTTAACCCACGCTGCATAGGGGTGCTTCTTTCCGAATTTATTTTTTCTTATCCTTGAAAAATGTTTTTAATTTTAAACTCAGATTCATAGTCTGACTGTCTGCTTGCTCCAACAGGAGAAACATGGGTCATGGAAGTAACAGGGAAACCTTCCTTGCCCCTTCTTCATTTGCTGAACAATACTCACCCTGGCCTACAAAAAGGAGTGCTCCCAGAACAGCCAGATCAAAGTGACACTCAAACACATCTCTAATCAGTCACTTCAGGGATTCGCTTGTTGGCTTTTGATGGACAGGACTAAGTTTGGAAGCAGACAAATGTGGTGACTCACTATTAACACAAGCTCCTGTGACTTCCTCGCATCTCCTTTCCCTTCTGGTTCCTTGGAGCGTGTTGGGTCATGCTCATGGTCCCAGCCCTTATCATGAAGGTGCTCCATGACCTGCAGTCAGGGTATGGACTACCTCCAACTTCATGACCTTCTGCTGCACCCACAGGCTGTGCTCCTCCACCCATAAATGCAAACCTGCAAATTATATATCTATAACCCCAGCAAAACAAACCAGTCCACTGCATCCTCAGCTCTCCTTTTGAGATGATTGTAAGAGAAAGACCAAACCATGTGGTAGCTGTTGCTCATGTCATCTAATGCCCAACTGATAGATGCTTGGACACTACTGTGATGAGAGTGAGAACCTGAATAGAATAAAATAGAATACTATCCCCTCCACAAAGACACTCTCATGGATCCAGAAGGATAGACTTCCATCTTCAGCTTCCTCTGTGCCAAAATGAAGTTTATTTCCTACCTATGGGGATTTTTTTACCATCCTTAATTTACCCTGAGCCTGATGAAGGGTGTGTGAGCCTGAAAGCTTGGAGAAAAAGATATTTTTTTTGTGATTTCTTAGTTGGTCTAATAAAAGGTATCATCTCTGAACCAAGAGTTCTAGAGTTTTGCATTTCTTTTTTGTCTCAGATCAACATGGCTACCAAATACGTCCCCTGCAGAATGAGCTCAAACCTGCTGGCTGAGACCATCTAGTGGTTAGAAGAGCATAAAACTAGTACAACCCTTACAGACAGGATACTGCCTCTGGTTCAGGTGAGAGATGCCTGTGAGTTTTTTCTAACTCAAGATTTCAGGCTCTGTCAGTTTGACAAATCTCAGCCTAGCCAGGAGGCTCTTTTTTTTTCTAAATCTTATGGCTGTCTTAAATGCAGTTGCTGATGATTGTGGCAATGAAGACAATGTATTTGTGACCGTGATGAGATTTCTATAGTGCATGCAAAATGAGGAGCACTTTTCAGACAAATATGGAAATAAGTAAAGATCTAGTGCTGTTTGAGGTCTAAAAGGGCAATGTGCAGACAAAAGAATGGAGGAGGGAGATAAGAGCTAAGAGGGTGGAGAGAAAATACTGAGAATGAAGTTGCTTGGGGCACAGTCATGGCATTGATTTAGTTCTCTGATTTAATCTAGGCTCTCTGAGCGAAAAGGTGGCTGTGTGGTTAAGTCACTAGACTGGGTCACAAGACACATGGAGCCAGTTCTGCACTCAGGCAATAGCTTTTTCTGTTCCCTTGGACAGATCTCCCAGTCTCCCTGTGCTTCTTTTCACCATTTCTAACAGAAGTGGCTTAATAATTCTCCTTTTTGTCTGTCCTGTCTCTAAGACGTGGAGCCCAAAATGGTCCCCCACCAAGTGTCTGTACAGTGCCCAGAGCAATAGTGCCCCAGTTGCAGCTGGCCCTCCTGTAACAAAGGCAAACAATATTGTGAAGAAGACTGAGTGTTTCAAGAATCTGAGGGCTGAGTGTTTGAAAAGGTGAGTGCTGAAAAATCTCATCCTTTTTTTAGAAATATCTCAAGTGTCCTGAATTTCAGCGTCTCATGCATGCAGCACACACAGTGGCGGCGATGTCTACATGTCGACCGCCACCAGCCTGGGCCATTCAGGCAAGCAGCCAGAAGTCAGGGCTGAATCAGGACAGCTGTCGGGGATATTTGAACATGCACAAAAGTTGTTTTGAACTCTTTGGCCTGTGATAGTGACAGGGCTAGATGGGCAAACCAGAAAGAATTTTACTTTAGTAATTTCCTGTTCCTGTGCACATGTAAACACTGTGGATCCTGTTTAGACAAGAGGGGAAATAAATGTTAAGTGCCATCCTTCAGACTCGTTAACCATAACCAAGGCGAAGGAGTTTGAAATCATGGCAGGACTTTATTTTGCGCTGCTGTGTTTAAAACTAGCTAAGATCAGTCTCTGTGCTCGGACTTAACGTCACTGCATTTTTCACATGCAAATGCGCACACACGCGTATATAAATGTAATGTTCCATTCACTCCATTTTACAAACTATCCGTGCTCAAGCTCATTCTTCCACTCTGAACTAGCAAATCAGTTCATGGGTTTAGAGAATGTTTGCTTCATAAATTTGACTATGCTAAATCACCCAGGAGTTCAATAACATACTACCCGATTACTCACATGACTAGTTATTTTAAATTACCTTAAAAAATGTAGGCAATTAAATTGCTTAGTAATTTAATCATTTCAGAAATAAATGTATTCACAATACTAGCAATTATTTTAATTTACTGAAAATTGCCAGCAGAATGGGCAGATTCGTTGACACATTTGAACACTTAGTAAGTACATGTTTCTCTATGGAATGAATGGGTGAGGTGGCTTCCATGACAGTAGAGGAGAATTCAGGTATTTTACCAGGTCTGATTTGAATGGGAATAATTGCTCTCTTTGTCTATTCCTGTAGCAAAAGTTCTAGCTCTGCAACTTTACTGCAGAGATCAAAAGATTAAGGGCAGAGGGGAACGTGTAGAAAGGGACCCATAACTTTTAAGTGCCTAACCCCAACTGAAAACTCCATAGGATTTTTCTGCCTAACGTCCTTGTTTTCTTAGAAAATCCCAGCATAAAATACTTTGGACAAATCAAAGTTATACCAGGCATTTTTTATACTCAGGTATCCTTGTATCAGAAGCAATGAACACCTCGCAATATTTGTGAGCATTTGTTGGCTAACCTCCAGTCAACTTGATGGCATTTCTATTTGGCCAGAACATGTTAACTCTTGGATGCTGCATCCAGTTGAATTCCAAAATGTCAAGGAGTGTCCTAGGTATTGGGATCCAAAACCCCCTTGAATTTGATGAAAAGAGGAAAGCAAAAAAGGGGGAAAGGCATGCAGGACTCCTGATACTAGAGTTGCATATTCAAAGATTCAGTTGGTATCCTTTAATGGCTTCCAAAAAATACCCAAACCATCTCAGATCTGCCTTTCCTCTCAAGAGTCTAGCATGCTGGTCCTCTTTTCTGCAAGATAAAAAAGAGGAAAATGGCTGGGGGTAGGAGGGTAAGGTTAGAAGAGAGGTGACGCAGATGGTTCACAGAACTCCTGTTATGGGCTGAAGAGGAGAGGCAGAATGAGAGTCAACACACAGCCTTTGATATGAGGGAAGAAGAAAAGGAGCATGGGGGCATATACACAGCTGTGGCATGAGAGGTGAAACGGGAGTAGGAGGAGAGGGTAAATGGAGCACATAGAGCCTTTGGTATATGGGAAGGTAATGTAGAGCTGGTGTGGGGAACAGGGTTTGGAGGGGCACAAAAACTCTTGGCATGAGGACAAGGGGCAAGAAAAAATTGAAGGGCACGTAAGTCCTGGCACTGTAGGGAAGCATGTGCTGGGCTTCAAAAAGAGAGGTTAGGGAGGTATATAAAGCCCCTGGCTCTATAGGGGGAGTTGCAGGGAGTCCCTAAAGAGAGAAGGGAGAGCACAAAGGTGGGTTGTGGGCAGAGGGCTGGAGGGGCAGCCTAGACAATGAGTACAGCAGCAAAGCCTTCACGGCTTTCATATCTATTTTGGGCCCAATCTCTGGGGAAGCCACAAAGAAAACACAGCATTGTGCTCCCCTCATGGCCTCACCTGCTCCTCCTCACTCCCTTGAAGAGGGAAAAATGCTCATTAGGGAGTCATTTGATTTAATTGTATTCATTTATTCAAATTCGTTGAGTTTTTGCAAATGCTTTTCCGTGCGCTTATGTACGCACAGCAGAAACACTTCCTTTGCACCTCAGTGTGAACTTGGTGCTAATAATAGGACCCAATAATTCAGTGATTATCTCCACCTCCCTGAAAACAGAATAGAATTACCACTAATTATTTTTGTTAAGCACCAGCCATGTGTGCAGTGCTGTACAAGACACAGAAGGATGGACAGTTGCTTTACCAAGGATCTTACAATGACAGAAATGAGCTGCATTAATGCTCTGGGACTCTTAGAAAATGGCTTTTCCCAGACTTTTTCCTGTGCTGAGAATACAGTAGTGCGAAGAAGAAGTGATGCTGTAGCCATGATGGTCCAGGAAATGTGCAAGAGGGAAGGATTTTTGTGGGTGATGTCTTTTATTAGTACAACTGCATGATCGGGATAGACAAGTTTTCCGATGCTATGCATTCTTCTTTAGGTCTATGCATGGCATTCAAAAGCTTGTCTCTTGCAACCATCCAGTTGCTCCAATAAAAGAGATCACGTGCAAATATACTTGACTCTCGTAGTGCGAAGAACCAGTTGTTCAGTTGTCCAGCTAGCCCAAATCACTAGGAGGGAAATCTGTCATTTTAGATGGAACTAAAAGCTTTGTTTCTTTTTGGGATATTGTGTTTTAAATAAATAGCAGTAAATTGCAAAGAGAAATATTGCTTTTGCAGTAAAAAAAAATCTGAACCTTTGCCTTTTAAAATAAATTCTTTTATTTTCCCCCAATGGGGATAATTGGAAGAATTCAGCCTGACTCAGAGAAGTATTGGTCTGTTTGATAAGCATTTTTTTTTCAATGGAGAAATAAACCATCATCTGAATAGTTCCATTAGTGATTGAAAATTGTTCCAGCAGGATCCTCATTTGTGTAGAGTTAGTTGGTCGTGTTAGCGGGAAAGTCACATAAGGCAGGGTTGCACTTTGGGCCCTGTCACACATTCACTTGCAGCAGTTGCAAATCATTGGAATGCAGTGGCCTGCGGTATTAAAGTTCAGTATTAAAGTTTGTAGTGTAAGGAGATAACCCTGGCCTGAAAGAGAACAACTTTCCAATGGTGTGAGGGCACTTAACACATGCTAAACTGCTTGAACGTGCATCTGCTTGTGTTTTATCTGTGTTTAATAGGCTTCTTGTGGGCTAAGATCATGTGTTAAGTTGAACATGTGACTCCAGCCTTTGAGACTAATACCTTAGGGGTGGAAAATTCTTTGGGCTGGAGGGCCACTTTGGGAGTAGTGGTGAGCTGTTGCAAGCAGGGTCAGCACCCCCCTCCCCTGCCCCACAGCAGCTCACCAAAACTCCCCAAGTGGCAGATTACTAGATCAATCTTGGGGCACCAGATGGAACAAGCAGGGTCTCTCTGGAGACCAGTCCAGGCCCCCTGTGGGCAGGGCATGCTCAGATGGGCGGGTGGGATGGGGCCACAGGTGGACGTGAAGCAGCATAGGGGAGCAGGATGGGCAGGTGGAGCCAGGGCTGAGATTGTGAGGTGGTGACAGCTTGGGGCAGAGCTGCAGTGCAATCCACTCCCTGCATACAGGGATGCACGGGGAGCATGGTAGCCAGCTCTGTCCCAGGCCCTGGCTCCGAGCTGTCACCTCCCCATGATCCTGGCCTTGCCTGCCCATCCCACTCCCAGATGCTGCTCCCCACTCGCCTGCAGCCCCATCCCATCTGCCCAGTGAAGTGTGCTTTGCCCACGGGGGTCCCAGGCCAGTCTCAATGGAGATTGTGCCTACCCTCTGGTTCCCCCAGCAGTGGGTGCAGGGTGGATGGGCTGGGGTGCCCAGGCAGCAGGGCTGGGGCTGGTGGCAGCGGTAACACTGGCAGCAGCAGCCAGGAGGAGCTCCTGGCTGCTGCTACCTCTGGGGCTGCTGAGAATTGGAGTCCAGCCGCTGTGCTGTCCCAACCCTGCTGTGCGCCCAGAGATGGCAGGACTGCACACAGCACATCCAGGCAGCCCCCTGTGTCTGGGCCAGGCAGGGCAGAGGAACCCGCCGCAGGCTAGATAAAATCCTTTGGTGGGCTGGATCCAGCCCACAGGATATATTTTGCCCACCCCTGGTCTAATGTGTTAAGGCCACGCACACAGGGTCTTCAGTTTGAACTGAGAAGACGCCCTTAAATTGAGAGTAGTAGTAAACTGTTGTAATTCCCGTGGAACAGCCACAGTCATTGCCATGTAGCCCTGGAGAGCCTGATCTTTTCTCCCACTGAAATCACTGACAAAACTCTTATTGATTCATGTAATGGTGCAGGATTAAACCCTAAACCAGGGACAATAGAGTCCCTCTTGGACAAGCTCATAGCAAGTATCTGAGATCCACAAGAGCCAGGTCCCTTCTGGAGGGACGAGTGAGCACATCCCTGTGAGCAAGTGCACATTAAATTCCCTGTCCTTGCACACTTTTTGCCACATACTTGGCTGGCAGCATGGTTGCTGGTTTGGTGGAAGGACTTGTGGACTTCTCTCCCCTTCCTTGCTTCTTATTCTCACCCTTCTGAATCTCGCAAAGGCCTAAAGGCAGTCAGGGGGAAAGAGCGGATAATAGGGAACTCACAACTTTCCCTCTAGGCTGCAGCCTGAGTCTTGCAAGGCACTACCCACAGGCATGAGAAGCTTCCATTGCAATCCATGGTATGTCCAGTAGGTTGGGAGGGAGGGTAGCTAGAACTGTCGCCCAGGTGTGTGTATTGAACAGCAGCTTAATGAATGTGCCCCTGAATGACTATGCTTCACCCCAAGCAGGATATGTGACCCTCTGGTAATAGTGCTAATTAGTTAATGAAACATTGCTTAAGCAAGGAGCTAGTAGTAGTGGGAGGAGGAAGCTGGAAGGAGGGAAGAAAGATGGGAAATGAAACCACAAGCAAGGTGAGAACAGAGCAGGGGATGGAACATGGCCAAACTAATGAAGCAGCTGAAATTGATACTCATTACATTTGCAGGCTTAATGGCTAGAACAAATAACCCAGTGGGTTCAGAAGGAGCTGTGGCAAAAGCAAATCAACCATTTCTCATTTCCTCCGTCATCTGATTTGCTACCGGGAGGAGGTTGGCGGAGAATGATAGCCTCAGAGCTCACCCAACAGGGTCAGGTTGGTATATGCCACGGACAGTTTCTCTTATGGCCACTGTGATGGATTGCTTTAGACTCCCACCTGGGGAAGCATGGTCTTCCCAGCCTTGCTTAAGGAACTCTGAGTCGCTCTGAACGGTTGATTATTTTTTAATGAGAGGTGGGAGGTTTGTGTGCACTGAGGTGTGCTTGGAGTCTGCCGCAGGTGACGCTGGGTCTTTGGTGGGAGGAGAAGTGAATGCCCGAGTAAAGCCAGGGAGTTTACTGCAGGCTGCTGGAAAAGAGCTTGTGAGTCGAATACGAGAAATGAGGCCAGGGTGGCTGGATGGTTATAGAAACCAATTCCAACTGGGCTCCTAAAGAAAAAAAATGTCTCAGATTGGGCAGCTGTTAAGCTGAGCCTGGAAGTTAACTGCTGGAGAAAAGGAAGTCATCCAAGATCATTTTTTTCCCCATGCGCTTCAGTGGGAGAGGTGAGGTGCATCCACAGACCTTTGTTCTTGTGTGGGTGCTTCTAAGGGGCTAGATGTGCTGTGGGAAACACCATCCCCTGTGGAGTGCCAGTTTTGGTCGGGATGGAAAAACCACGGAGACATCCCCTGTGATGGTCATTCTGTATATCTGCTCCCAGGCCCAGCCAGAACCATAGTGAAGCAAGGCTTTGGGGTAGGGAAATGGGCAGGAACCAGGACAAAAGGACAGGGGTAGTAGACTGGGGATGACACAAGTGTCAGAGGTAAGAGGTCAAGGATAGGGAAGTGCTGTAGACGCTTTTGAAATGACCTTTCTCTTTCAGTGATTTGCCTGATCATTTCTTAGTAAAGAAATCTCAGTGTTGACAACAAAGTCCCTGGGAACTGAAGCTTTCACTCAGCAAAATACATACAACACAGTTAACATAGTGTCTGCGTCCTGCCCACCTCATAGACACTCAACACAACCGGAAAATGCTTCCTTTCTTAAAGGATTGAGTCTGCGGGGCTTGTTCATGCCTTGGCTCCTCAGCTGAGTGTAGAAGGTGAACACTTGAGGGTCTGGCTCAAGACTCACCAAGGCAAGAGATCGGGCTCTCAGATACCAAGAGACTTGCTTTGTTAATCTTTCTCTGTGACCCCAGCATGTCACTTAGGGGGTAGCTAACAGGCCCTGCTTCTCCAACAGTTTTGCTGCCCATCTTGATCTCCACACTGCTGGCCCAGGATTGCTACCCCTCCCCAGGCTAAAGCAGTTTTAATGTCTACACAGGGGTAGCACCTAGGACTTCAGCAGCCTGAGCTAGGGCTACGGGTCGCATGAGAGAGCAGGCAAGGACTCGAGCCGTCTGTGCAGTTGGGGCGGCAGGGCTGTCGAAGCTATGTATCGGGCAGTCCATGTTCGTAGTGAGTGGGATGGAGCCGGGGAGCACCCGTGCAGGGCTGTGGGTGGGAGGACTCCCAGAGATGGGGTCAGGCGTGTGGGTTTGATGGTTCCTCTGACTCCACCGTGGATTGAGGCAGCTAAGGATCTCCTGACTCAACTTAGGGCTGTGGGTTTCAGGCACTTCAATGTAGTGCCTGTGCTCAGGCTGCTCGTGGTCCCTTCCTGCGGCCTGGCATTGGGCTGTTCCAGCTCCGTTGAGGGTAAGGATTAGGGTTAGGGAATGGGCAGGGATGGAGCTGCCTTTCTGGTTTATGTGGTAGGACTGTGGGCACTGTGTTTGGGGCACAGGCGAGTACGGCAGTCGGTGATAGTAGTAAATGGGCTGGAGCTTGGGGCACCCCACATGGGGGCTGGGGCGGGAGGGCTCTTAGCCATGGGGTCAGACGTTGGGGGTGGAAGGGTTTCTGGTGCCCAGTGGGGTTCAGGCAGTGCCAGCTCTCCAGGCTGGACGTGGGGTGCTGTTTGGGGGCTGCGGTGCTGGGTGCGGGGTGGGGGGCGATGGAGCTGGTCCCCGGGCGTTGCCGCGGCAGCGTTCGTACCATCGCAGCACCGCGGGATTCCGGGCAGTTGCCGGCGGAGGCTGGAGCGGTGCTGCCGGGCGCCCGGGGTCTGCACAGACGGGTAAGTCGGCTGCGGAGACCGCTGCCCCCATTCTGCCCCTGGCTGAGGGCAACGTGGGTGTTGAGACGAGGCCTCTTGCCCCAGGGGGGTGTTGGAGCCAGACGTCAAAGAGTCACGAGGCCGGCACCCTCCTGCCCCATGACGAGGTGTGCCAGGGGGACGCAGCCCAACGGGGTGACATTTGCACCAGCCCCACCAGCAATGGCACCGGGAAGGGCAGTGGTGCCCAGTCCTGCAGGTTGTCAACAGTGGGCATCTGGTCAGTGCCTTTCTCGGGGCTGGTTTGCTCCTGTGTAAAGCCCGGAGCGAGGAAGCGGAGCCTTGCCCAGCTGAGTGACCGCACCGCAGGCACCTAGACGTGGGGTCTCCCCTCTTTTCAAGAAGCACAGAATTGGAGCACAAACCCACATCACTTCCAACGCCTGAGGATTCATTTTGTCGTTGAAATGACAGTCCAGGGGCACAAGTATTTTCTGCACATTTAAATTTCCATCTTCTTTCTTTCAGTGATCGACACGCATCGTCTGGAGAGCGACGGGAGAGCCAAGGTCGGGGAGGATCTCGCTCTTGGATCTCTCACCCAGGAGTGAGCAGGTAAGGACGAGGTCCTCAGGCAGTGCTGCTGGAGGCTGCGGCAGCGGGAGATCTGGGAGGGGAGTGAGGGTCTCTTCTGCTTCCAGGCTTGTGCCTGTGTTCGGAAAAAAGTGCAGAAGGAGACGGAGCCGACAAGACCCTGCCTTTGGAGCGAGGGGCTGAGTAATGCTCCCTGCCAGCTCGGTGTGCAGGAGGCAGGAGCCGGGCAGGCTCTGCAGGACACCCCCTGCCGAGGCCGAGATAAGAAATGTTTGCGCTCTAACCTTGTGTGTCTTTTATCGCCTCCTTAGACCATCTTCTCCTGCACGGGTGTCAGAAGGCTTCAAAACCAGTCCCGGGCCCGGGTTGCTGTCCCTGCCAGGATGGCTGGAGTGCAGTGCACAGCCAGTGTCGATTAAAACACTGGTTCCTCTTCCATTATATTGAGGGCCATGGTTTTTGTTTCTGCAGAGCAGGGGAGTCGGGCTCTCCTGCATCGTGAAAGACATGAAGACAAGGTCCAGGGAGAAGGCAATAGCAGTCCTGGTGTGGAAAAGAAGTGCCAGAGGGCAGCCAGAGTTTCCTTTAATGGCCGAGAAGGGCCTGAAAGGGAAGGTCTGGGGGGACAGGACTCCTGGAGGGGACAGAACAAGAGAGGGAAAGGGGTGGGGGGCAGGATAGGTGCAGATCTGTTATAGGGGAAGAGATTATACAAGAAGATAGCTTCAGAGTGGATGCTATAGTCCCTTTCAGGGGCAGGCGTTATCACCTTGGGAAGGCAGTGACTGCGGATCCAGGCGGCGAGGGACATTCCCCAGAGGCGAGGCAGGAGGCCTCGGTACCGGACCAGAGGGAGGAGTGCGCGGCGTCCCGAGGGCCTTTGAGCACCTGCCCAGCAGCGCACCATCCCCCCGGGCAGGTGAGGGGCCAGCAGTTTTCCCGTGTCTGTGCAGGCGACTGCAGAAAGGGGAGGAAAATCCACCCCGCTCCAAGGTGGTGACCGCACCCCGATGCTCTCTCCCACCAGCTCCATGGGGTTGGAAACATCCCCAGGTACAGAAGCTCCCACCCCTCCCAGCTCAGCCAGTGCCGCCCAGCCCGAGTGGGCAGGGAGCCCGAAGCTGTGGCGCTGATGGGCATCACGGGTCACAGGGAAGGGGCCCCTGCCCTCCTCTGCCTGGACTCCCAGGGGCTTCAGCCCACAGCCAGTCACATGGAGCCAGAGGTGGAGGCAGCAGCAGGGAGCTGTGTCCAAACCAGCTGCCTGCCGGTCATTCACCCCGAGCCCAGGGCTTTTCCTGTCCATGATCCCCAAGTGATAAGGATACTGGTGTCATGGGGGAAATACAGGGCACACCTGCCTGTCTCCTGGAGAGCAGGAGGGTCGGGGGAGACGTGTGTGCAGGGGTGCCTTGAAGGCCAGCTGATGCCTGCTCCTGCTCGGTGCCAGGATGGACAGGCTGAGGCGGGTGCTGAGAAGGAGGACCGCCAAGGTGGGCTTTGTGCCAGAAGATCACAGCAGGGGGCCTGGGCAGGAACATCTGGGCCCCCCCAGGCGTGAAGAGGAGGGGCCCATCCAGGCGAGGACGTGGCTGTGCTCCATGTGCTGGCATAAAAAACCAGCACTTCCCAGCGCCAGAGATCCTTTGAAGCAGCCCACCACCTCCAGGTGCCAGTGGAGGTGGCCCTGGGTGCGCCCGGGCAGGCGGGAGCCCGGAGGAGAGGAGCACCGGGCAGAAGAGCCATGCAGCCTCCCGCCCAGGGCACCGAGCAGCCTGGAGCCCGGCCCTGCAGCCCCGCATGCTCAGGCAGCCCCCTGCAGAGGCGCGGAGGAGGGCCCAGCCTCCATGGGGCAGGAGCTGAGCCCGTCCTGCACCAGCCCCAGCCTGAGCTGCAGCTCCTCCTCGGCAGACTCGCACAGTTCCCTGGGGTCCGCGAGCCCCCCGGCCCCTGGCGCCAGCCACACCGGTGAGGAGACGCGCTGGGGGCCACCAAGTCTCAGGGCCATTCGCTCCAGGGGGCAAGTCAGACCCTGCGCAGGGCTGGGCAGGGGGATCCTGGCCAAGGCGAGGGGGCTGAGCTGCATGACCTCCAGGTCCCTGCGCAGGGGTGGCCTTGGTGGGGGTGGGTGAAGGGGGAGGCAGAGTCGCTTGTGGTGGGGACAGGGACCTCCCAGGGCAGCAGGGACAGTCCAGTCTGCTCTCAGCTGGCGAAGGGAGCGCGACTCCATCTCTGCCCCCCACAGCTCACGTTTCTTACTCTGGGGGGCAAAGGACTCACCCTCCCCACTTTCCTTCCTGCTGCAGTGATTGCCAGTCCGGCCATAGAGAAGGTGCAGGACGAGGAAGAGCAGGAGAAGGAAGATCAGGGGACGCAGGAGGGAGCTGTGCTAAGTGTCACCCAGCGCCTCCAGGAACGCAGGAAGGTAGGAAACCCGCTCAGTCCTCTGTTCCCTCCCTGGGGAGCCCATCCTGCTGACCGGAGATGACAAGCAGAGACGCTCTGCACCCGCGGGCAGTGCTCGAGGTGGGTGCCTTTGTGAAGCCCCACCTGGGTGCCCTCCCGCCACAGACACTGCCATGCTCCTCCCTGCGCCTGCCCAGGGGGAGACTCATGTCAGCACCGTGGGGGTCCCAAGAGACCTGAGCCCCACAGCGGATTTGGGGAGGACAGGGAGGTCCCTGGCTCAGAGCCTCCCTTTACCCTGGTCCCGCTCCTGGTAGATGCAGCACAGGAAGGATGGGCAGTGCCTGCTGCAGGAGCTCCTCACCCTGCAGGCAGCCGTGCAGCAGAGGGGACACGAGGCAGTGGAGCTGCAGGGGTGGAAAGCGTCCGTGCCACACAAGATCGTGGTGAGTAGGAGGTAGCACGGCATGGTTTGGGGAAAGGGGAAGAGAGGGGAAAGAGTTTCTTGAGTCCAGGGTGGAGGGGAGAGATGGAGCTGGAGCGGGGAGAGAAGAAGGGCAGGCGCGCTGGTGGGCAGCAGAGACGGGAAATCCTGGGACAGGCCGGGGGGAATGGTGTGTGTGGAGGGCAGATGAGGGCTTGATCAGGGAGCAAGGGGATGGTTCGAGTGACATGTCTGAGTGGCCATGCGAGGGGGAGGACCAGCCCAGTGGGTGGGGGGCAGGGGGATGTGTGAGGCACCCCAATGGGCGGATCCTGGTGCCTGTGCCTGCAGCACCGGGTGGTCTCCCGTGTGGGACGGGGCTGTGGCCTGTGGGGCCGTAACCTCGCCCTTCCCTTTGGGTCTCGCAGGAGCTGATGGAGGATGTCCCCAGGGAAGACTATCTAGGAAACACCATCCCAGACATCATAGCTGCCATCTGGTGCCTCAGGTACCAGGACCTCTGCCTGACTGGCCTAGCTCTGCCATGGGCCAGCGGGATCCCCGCTGCTCAGGCCCAGGTTTCCTGGCTCTTCCTGCCAACCCCAGTGGCACCCCCGCCCCTCACAGCTCAGCGTCACACAGGCTCCTGTCTCCTGACAGCGACCTGGAGATGTGCCTGGACCCCTTCCTGCAGTCGCGCCTCCTGCGAGCTGCAGCATCCAAGACTTTTGGGGCCATAGGGCGCAACAACATCAGCAACCTGGTAGGTGCCCCTGCCCCTGCCCTGTCCCACAAGCCAGCCCCTGGCAGGTGCGGGCACAAGCTGCCTGGCACTGACCCTGGGCTCTCCCTCCCCTTTCTGGTCATGCAGAGGATGCACATGGGCAACCTGGAGGGCCTGCTGTGGTGCCTGCTGTCCAGCGCCCCCAGCCTGGACAGGCTGAATTTCTTGTGGGAGGTGAGCAGGATAGAGAGGGGCTGGGCTCGGGGAGGGGTGGCCTGCAGCTCCGTGACCTGCACGAGCCTCTCTCAATGCCTTTGGAGCTGTAAGGCAGGGGATGAAGGCCCAGCTCCAAGCCTTGGCCCCGAGGAGGAGTCAGCAGACATGGCTGGTCTGTACAGCAGGGGCATGTGCCCGCTGATCTTGATGTCTTCCTCCCGCAGCAATTCACATTCTGGATGGAGGCGGTGGATGCCCAGCACCGAGCCCTGGGCATGAGGTCAAGCACCACCCTCATGTCCTTTGCTGTCCTCCTGCTCCCACACTTTGAGGTCAGTGAGCCCCGAGCCCAGTGCCCTGGTCCCCTGCCGTTGTCAGGACCCTCCTGGGAGAGAGGAGTCAGAGCTGGGACCTGAGCTTCACTCCAGGGCTCTGCTTCTGTCTCATCGGTGCACCCCAGCTCTCTTCTTTGGGTCTCTTTTCCATGGCCTGCCCTGGGCGCACTGGCCTACCCCCCACCCCCCGGGGTCCTGGGACCTTTGTAGCCCCGGAGCAGCAGGCACAGGGAATCATGCTGGGGTGCTGACCCGGTGCCCCGGCTCCAGGTTCCTGTGGGAACAGAAGGATTTCATGCCCTGGCGCCATGATCTCTGGCCCCCTCCTGCTTTGTGATGGTGGTGGGGGGAGATGGAGCGAGGGAGATGGCCTTGGGGAACCTGCAGGTTTGGGAAGGTAGGACAGGCATGGACCCCCCCCTCCTCTGCCTCTGCTTAGGGCTCCCCTGACGTGCCTGAGGTGGGGGACATGGCAGCGCGCCTGGGTCTGTCCATCAGTGACCCAGAGGAGACCATCGGCTGCGACGCCGTGGAGAGTTTGTACTGGCTCACTCGAATCCTCCTGCACCAGAGGGGTAAGGAGACCCGTCCAAAGCGCTGGACCACGATGGAAATGGTGCCCGCCCCCGCAAACCCTGATCCAAAGCTAGGATGGCAGCTAAGAGCCTCATGTCTCCACTTGTCACAGGCCAAGACATGCGCGGGGCGGACGAGATGTTCGGCGAGTGCCCTCTGGAGCCGAGCCAGGTCCAGTGTTACAGGGACCTGGCAAGAGTCGGAGAGGTGAGGATGCTGCGCCCAGTGCTTGCCAAGCTGCAGGGCTGGACTTGTGTCTCTTTGGCCTGGCTGTGTGCTGGGCTGTGGAGAAAGGTCTGCTGCTTCTCTCCAGCTTGCAGAGATCTTCCTGCGGCAGGGTAGAGCCTTGCAACGTGCAGAGCGCCATGGTCCCAGGTCCCAGAGATGGAGCCTGGCTCTGAGATGCACCAAGCCTTGCGCCCTCTTGCTTTCAGGTGCTGAGAGAGATCTTGTCCGAGGAGCAAAAAAGATCGTTCCTGCAGCGGACCATTCTGGCAATTCATCATGGGCGGATGCACGTTAAAACACCTGCGCTACTCTTCCTCTATGCCATCCTGGGGGAGACCAGCCTCCTGATCGGGGACAAGGTTAGCAGCCGCCTCAGGTGCAGGGGACTGAGAAAGGGCCCCTCGCCTCTGTGCCATGTCTTATCGCTCTCCCCCATCGCAAGGGGTGGAGAGAGGTCATTAGCTATGGGAGCGTGAGCTGTAGCACAGGGCAGGGTTGATTTGTACCATGTAGGTGAACTGAATCCGTGAGCTCTGTATAGAAAGTCCAAGATCTGGTGACCGCCAGGTCACATCAGCAGAGGCTGAAGCTTGCTCCAAGGCCCAGACGTGGCCATGGGCCTGCCCCTCCACCTCCTCAGAGCCAGGCCAATCTCAGGCGGCAGGCTGAAGATGGATTTGTCTGCAGAGATGGAAAGGCTGGGCCCTGGGATCACAGGCTGGGGGGCATTTCCCCTGCTGCCCCTGGGTCTGTGCTTGCCCTAGGGAGAGCAGAGTATTCAGCTAGTCAGCACTGGCCATCTGCCCCCTTCTCCCCAGCTGCCACCCCCTGCCTTCCCCACGACTCTCAGACAAACGTCCCTGCAGGAACCTGCCCCCATTTCACTGGGCTGCTGCCAACACCCCTTGCTTGCAGCCCAGTCCCTGCCCTCATGTGCCGAGTGCTGGCTGGGGTTGTGGGGGAGGCTGGAGTGGGGTCTTGGTTTCCCCACGTGGGCACATGGTGAGGAGGTGCCAGGGAGGTGGGTGGGGAGTGGGGCAGTAGCTCCGGCTGCCGTGGGCTGGGAACTGGGCTGGGGTCTCTCGGGGGTCCGAGAAGAGTCTGTCTTGGAGATTGGGTCCCGGGGCTTGACCCGTCCCACCATCCCCGTCCTTCATGTGGGCAGCAGAGGCTCAGACTGGCTCTTGTGCCCCTGCAGGAGGAAGAAGTCCCCGGCAGGATCGTGAGGAAGCTGGTCCTCATGAAGTGCTGCCATGAGCTGCCCAAGGAGCTGCAAGGACACAGCCTGCTGGCCTGCTCCTCCGGCCCCCTCTCCTCTCCTCTCCTCTCCTCTCCTCTCCTCCCTCCAGCAGCCCCCCGGGTCCTCCTGCAGGTACTGTGCTGTGCCCTGGGCCTCTGGGGAAGCAGGTCTTGTGGGGGGAGAGGGGGAGGCTCGCACCACTAACCCAAACCTGCTCCCTGCCATGTGCGGGGACTTGTCTGCTCTGCCCCTGGCGAGTCCTGTCCCACCGCCCATCCTCCGTGGGCCATCCTCTTGCCTCCCGCCTCTGCCAGGATCCTTTGCCTCGTGCCCTGCTGCCTGTGCACAAATCTCGTCCCTCCCCGGGGCTGTGGATGGACCTGCCTGGTGCAGGTGTCGCCCTCTTTCTCAAAGGAGCTCCCCCAAGTCACTAAACAACCCCAGGACAGGCTGGAGGCTGCTTCCCCGCGCGTCCACCTGTCCACCTTTCCACGGCTGGGGTTTTCCATGCTGCGCTTCTAGCTCAGCTCAGATCTGGTTGGGCTGTGATGCCTGAAGGTGTTCAGCTGCTTCCATGTTGAAAGCTAAGGGGGGACTATTTTGTTTTCCCTCATTCACATATTGTGGTCTCTGTGTCCTGGGAAAGCTTTCAGTCCCTGTTTCCTCGGAGCAGGGCCTTGTGTCAGTGTGACCATGTCCATATTTAACATTTGCTCCCTTTTCTCGCACTGTGCAGAGAGAGCTCCTAACCATCAGGAGCACAAGAGCCCCTCCATGAGCGATGAGGGCATCTAGCACCTCACCAGGAGCCTGGCGGCTGTGTAGAGATCCTGCAACAGTGCCGAAGCCACCGCACGAGAGTCACCGACTGAGCAGATCCGCCCGCTCACAGCGGTCCTCCCTAGACTTCAGCTTGTCCCCAAAGACGCAGCCTGAGAAGCCCCTCGTGGGTGAAGGGTTCGACAGCTTCATCCATCAGCCCTGCCACGCCAAGGGTCGCAAAAGCACAGACACCATGTGCTCGTGGTCCCCAGGTTGCCTAATGGAGGACGCTCGTGTTGTGCGGGTGGCATTTTGTTACCCCCTGCCTCAGGGCTTTTGCCAGTCGCCATTTGGGGCCAGGAAGGAATTTTTTCCCCCTCACCTGTGCAAGTATCATCTGGGGGTTTTTCGCCTTCCTCTGAGGCACCGGGGCAAAGTCAGTCCATTTCAGCATCTGTTGTGTTAGCAGCCTGCCTTAGCGCTCCCCCCTGAAGGGATAATCCTTCGAAGGCCGTGCAGGGAGAGACAATGAACCACAGGCACCGAGTAGGATGAGTGCGTAGGAGTTAAGAGTAGTTTTAGACTAATAAATTTCATATCAAATTTTCTTTTCTAATAAGTGTTGTTGTTGATCTCCTCTTCCTGCTTCTAATACAAATTCATGACCTGCAAAGAAAGAAAGATGCAAACATGATCTACCCTTATGGAAAACATGGGTTCCCCAGCCCTCCAAAGAAATCTGGTGTTTTTAGCTCAGGGTGTCAAGGTAGAGCTGATTACAAAATATCTAGTACTGTTTTATTGGAAAGGGCCATTGTGGTCAGGTACATGGTTCAAGAAGCTTTGAAAGCAAAACTCTTTCTCCACTTGAAGTTGGGGTTGATGTCAAGGCCCCAGGAAAGATGACAAAGAGCAGGGCCAGCATGTCAGTAGAAAGATGGCTTTGGTGCTCAGGGCTCCCAGGTCTGATGTGAAAGACCCAGAAATATGTCCCTGTTGGGATGTGTGCGTCTCCTGTTTAGCTTCTCTCCATGTAGAGCTGGGGTGGGCAAATTGGTGGATCTGGCCAGTGGCCAGACTCCATTTCCCAGCAGCTCCTGCCCACATCATTGCATCCGATTTCCCTGGAGCAGCGCTGGGGCTGGGGCTGGGGCTGTGACAGCACGGGGCCAGGATTTCTATAGAGACCAGCCCCGGCAATGCTGGCAGGGCATGCTCCCGGATGGGGAACTGCTCCAGGGCCAGGGTTGGGATCTTACAGTGATGACAGCATGGTTCAGAGCTAGGACAGAGCCACAGTCTGTTGCCTGCACACCCCGGCCTGGGGCATGCGAGCAGTGTATCACAGCTGTGCCCCGACACCATGCTTTCACTGCAGCAAGATCACAGCCCCAGACCAGCTCTCTGCCCTGCTACACACCTTGCCAGTGCTGTAGGACATGGTCTCCATGCAAGTTCTGCCCCTGTGCTGTCATGGTCCCAGTACTGCTGGGGTCTCCATGGAAACTTTTGAAACTGTCTCCCATGACATTCTCATGAGTAAGCTAAGGTAATGCTGTCTCGATGGTAATACTGCAGAGCAGATATAGAACTGGCTATTTAGTCATATTCAAAGAATACTCGGTCGTTAGTGGGTTGGGGCGTCTAGTTGGGATGAGGTACTAAGCTGGTTTCCCCCAGAGGTCTGTCGGGGGTCTGATATTGTTTGATATCCTTATTAATGATGTGGAAGATGGGATTGAGTGCCCACTCTGCCCATTTGCAGGTGACACCTAGTTGGGTGGAATTGAAGCCACCCTTGATAAATAATCGATATAAACTTGGAGACATAGTCCAAAATGAATCAAATGCAGTTCAATAAGGACAAGTGCAAAGACCTTGCATTTGGTATGGAGCAATTACATGTACAAAGAGAGACTAGGGAATTATGAACTAAGCTCCAGTACTGCAGAAAAGGACCTTGGGGGATGTAACAGAGGACTATTGCCTTGTCCCTCTGAGAGAGAGACAGCCAGTGACAGGGGGCCAGAAGAGAGAAGTGGGCAACCCAGAAGGAAAAGTAGTAGCTCCACGGCTACAGAAAAGCTTCAGGCCACCTACCTATGAGGTCTGGGGTCCAGGCAATAAGGTAAATAGCAGCTCCAGCAAGCTGCTTCTATAGTAATACAGGCAACTTACCCCTGCTAGAGAGACTGGCCATGAAGCAAAACTGAGGGGCTGCAAGTCAGAGCAGAGGGGCAGCTTGCAGAAGGCCTAGTGTGGCTGTGAGGCAGGGCAGAGGGAGCTTGAGTGGAAGCAGGTGGCCACACAGAAGTGAGCCTGCAAAAAGGCAAGCCTATAGATTGGTTAATGGGGATCCGGCCCTGAGAAGCAGGGATGGGGTGACCAGAAGTAGGTGGAGTTTCTGAGTATATAGGCTTGTGTCGAGGGCCAGGGAGTCACCCTGGTCCTAGTGGTTGTGGGGAAATGATTTGTCTGGAGAGAAGGAACAACTAACAGCCACAGAAAGAAAAGGTACCCCGTGAGTTGGTAGGGACAAGGGAGGATCTTCTCTGTGGTGAGTTTGCTCTGGCTTTGGCTACATCCCAACCCCCTTTTAATGACTGCTGGGAGTCACAGAAGCAATTAAAGGTTTACTAGCCAAGGCAGAGAGAGAGAGTGGAGTGTAATCAGGTCCTATGCATATAATATCATCCGGTGCATGCCGCATCCAGAAAGCATCATTATAGCATCATCACTAGATCCAAGAGCCCTGTCTGCTGCACTTGAGCAGAGAGACCAGGCAGAGAGAGAGGCCCATTGTTTCCCATATAAGTAAACAATAGATAATGATACCTTGCTGGCAGCTGGATGCAAGATAATCATTTCAGGCTCTCCCTTGCTGGTAGGTGTATTTGTATTCTCCCTATCACACCTTTGGAAAGGAAGGAAGAAATAAAAGTTATAATTATTTGTTCTATTTTTTAAATTTTATTTTAGATTTCATTTTTTTTAATTTTATTTTTTTTAATTGCATTTAATCTTCTTTTTCCATGTCTCTCTTTCTCTGGGTGGCTTTGATTAGAGGATGGGATTGTCTCCCATAAGTGAGAAATGTTCAGGCTTCACTTCAGCCTCAACTGAGGGCTGACTTCTTCTTGTGGATATTTGTGTTAGCATTGTGTCAGATGTAGCTGTCTGAAATAAGCTACCTCCCCAGCGCCACCCTTGACAGTCCCCAGTCTTTTAACATTTCTAGGAGAGTTGTGCAGAAGGAGCTTTGTAGATCATTAAGCGACCCTGGATGATTATGCAGCAGGAGACAATACCTAAGCATGCTTAGAGTTTCATAGTTTAGGGACTGGAAGGGACCTTCCCAAACAAAATCGTTTAATAGATGTTTGGCATGAGATCCTCAATGACTGTATATTGGGATGGATCCAAAATGCTCATTCTACAGCCTGTGGGCTGGATCTGGGCCCCAAAGTGACTGGGTCTAGCCTGTTGCATACAGGATCAGTGGTCAGCAGCTTGGCCTTGGCCTGGGGTGTCCCCTTCCCTGTTCTGCGCCAGCAGACTCGGGGGCAGCAGGAGAAATGTAGCCATGTGGGGCTCTGGGGAGCTCCTAAGGACTCCTGACCGGAGGCTGGGAAGGGGAAGTTTGTCCAGAGGGGACACACACTGTATCTTTAGGCCTGGCCAGAGATCTTGACCCTGAGGGGCATGACTTGTAAGAGACAGGCTGGTACCATCCTGCCCAGGCAGATGAATTCATTCCTTTCTCCAAGGCACTTGGCAGGCCTCCTGTTCTGCTAAATGCCAGTTTGCTCAGAAGGAAAGGGAGATTTGCACCTTCCAGAGAAGGGAAGGTCATTAATTGAGTTAGTCTGTGAGGTGCAAATGGACCCCACCATGACCTAGAGCTTAGACTGCAGCGTGCAGTGACTTCTCTCTGGTCCATGTTGTCCCCAGGCAACAAGTGGGGATGGGATGACAGCAAATTTATGTGACAGAGGTGAGGGTCCCTGAGCTCACTCTCCACCCTCCCCGCACTTCCCAACGTGGCTGCTGACCTTGTGTCCCTTCAAGCAGCTGGCTTCCCCCAGGATTGCATACAGGAAGACAAGCCCAGCTTGGCTGATGTGCATCTGTCCACTGTGAACTGCATGAAGGGCCCTCTGCAGGAAAGATTTTCTCTGCTCCTCCAGCAAGATCTTTCTCAGGCCCTGGAACAAAAAGATGCAAGGCTTGGCACATCCCACCGAAACCCTACATCTCTGGGGCCTGGCACCACGGCACCCTGGGCACTTGCAAGGCTGTAACCCACCGCAGGAAGACCCCTGCAATCTGGACATAAGCATCAGGCCTTCCTCTGCACCCCTTCATCACATCATCCTCACCTCTCCCACTCTCGCCAGGTCCCTGTACTTCTGGACCTGGCTCTGCTCCATCTGGTGCTTGCACCGCAGCTCCTCTGCCCCTCGCATGTCTTGTCCTAGGAGAAGTGGAGACATGTGGCTCTGAGCTGCCATCCTAGATTTAGTGCTCAATTGTCCACCCAGTGGGGCTCTGGCTGCCCTTTTGGCAGCGTGAAGAGCAGGGCCCCAGCAGGGAGGGCATCGTTCAGCAGAAGCCAGCCGGGACCAGGCATCCTGGGACCAGTCTGGGCTGGGGGCCTTGGGATGGGCTCCCTGGTGCCCGCATGGGACACCCAGGACTGGTGCATTAGCACAGGCTGCAGGGCCACAGCTGGGCGCTGAGGTGGAAAGGACAAGTTCATTAACACAGACACCCAGAGTATTTCCCAGGTCGGGAATGGACAGAGGGGGACACAGCGTCTGGCCCCACACCTGGGACCAGGCCTTTGGAGGGAAACCATTGGCATCAGAGCCTTGTACTCCACCTGGGTCTCCTTACCCCTCTGATGAAGGAAGATTTGAGCGAGCAAATACATGCCCGCCCTGGTCTTGCAGCTGATGGTTTCCTTCGGGTCGTTGATCATCAGACCCAGGCAGGCTGCCATGTCTCCGACCTCCGGTATGTCAGGGGAGCCCTAAGCATGGGGAGAGGAGCGAGGAATCCATGCATGTCCCACCTTTCTTCCCCACTACATTCCCTTGGCCCGGCTGTCTCTCTCCACCTCCCCCCATTACCCAGCAGGAGGGTAGGGAGGCAGAGACCACAGTGCCAGAGCATGACACCCCTCTCTTCCCATGGGAACCTGGAGCCCAGGGACTTGCTCAGGGCCCCAGGATGATTCCCCGTGCCTCATACTCCAGTGCTAGTAGGCCCCGTGTCCAGGGCTGACCATGCCCAGAGCAGGCCATGGAAAAGAGACCCGTAAAGAGCCAGGAGGTACCACTGAGGCAGAAGCAGAGGCCTTGGAGTGAAGAGCCTTGTCCAGCTCTAACCCCACGCTCCCAATGGCAGGGCACCAGGACACTGAGGTCAGGGCTCACTGACCTCAAACTGTGGGAGGAGCTGTACAGCAAAGGCAATGACACCAGTAAACATCTTCATGCCCAGTGCACGGTGCTGGGCATCCGACGGCTCAATCCATGATGTAAAGTGCTGTGGAAGGAAGATGTTATGATCAATGAGCACGTGCCCTGCCTAACTCAGCAGCCTTGGCATCCTCCTCCTCAGGGCCTGGGTTTCAAGCTCAGACTTCTCCATTGTCCTTACACTTTGAGAGAGGCTTGGTGCAGTGCAGAAGGCAGGAGCTGTCCCGGCCCGAGCCCAGCCCCTCTGCATGGTACTCACCTCCCAGATGGAGTAGAGCTTGGCCAGGCTGGGGGCGCTGGACAAGATGCAGCACAGGAGGCTCTCCAGGTACTCCTCGTACAGCTGCTGCATGACCTGGAAGGGGAGGGAGACCCAAGGGTCAGTGCCACGGAGCCTGGGGCCTCTCCTGCCAGGGGGTGGCTTGTGGGACATGGCAGTGGCAGGGGGACCTACCTGGTTGCGATGGGTCTCACGCCCTATGGCCACGAAGCTCTTCTCTATGGCGGCCCGCAGGAGGCGCGACTCCAGCGCTGGCTCCAGGCTGAGCTTCGGGTCGCTGTGACGAGAGAGGAGCCTGCGTCAGATTGAGCTATGCGGGGCGGCGGTGGCACTGGGGTGGCAGGAAACAGCCTGGGAAGCTGGGCTGAGCCGTGGGGATCCCCCTGGCCCATGGCAGAGCGAGGATAGTTGGGCAGAGGTCCCCATACCTGAGGCAGAGGATGGCATCTATGCTGTACGCCAGGATGTGTTTTCGGTCAGCCTCCACTGAGATGTTCTCCATCAGGTCCTGTGAGCCCCAAAAGGGATGGGGAGGTAAGGATCAGCCACCTCCCCTATGGGAGACCACCCAGTGCTGCAGGCGCAGGCAGCAGGATCCCAACCACCCCCCTCCCACCCACCCAGCTGGGCTGGCCCTCTCCCCCCCACAGCCTTGCAAGCATGGCACTCAAACCTCTCCTGATCCCACCCTCACCTGCCCTCCAGATGCAGGATTGCCCAGCGCCCAGACCCAGGCATGCCTGCCCTTCTCCCTCTCATCCTGCTCCACCTCTCCCCTGCTTCCTGGCCTCACGAGACCCTATTTCCATTCCTTTCCTCTCTCCACACCGTCCTGTGCTGCTCACCATGACCCTCTCCAGCACGGCTGCTTTCAGGTCCTCCAGCTCCACAGCCACCGCTCTGCTCTGGTCCACAGCGATGGTCAGGCTGATGACCGCCAGCAGGAAGCGCTGCCTGTCCTTCCCGTCCGGCATCTACCAGGAGCGAGACCAGGGCTAAAGCAGGCTCTTAGCCAGGGGCCTCCTGCTCCTCCCCAAACCCCCTGTGGGACTCAGGCCTCCTCTGCCCCCACGGTGCTGAGATGCATCTCCTCGGGGCAGGCGTTGTAAAGAGCAGGGCAGTGTCCGTGGAGGGAGGGACCCAGCTGGGGCTTCACAAACACCCACCTCGAGCAGCGCCCCTGGGCTGAGTGTGTCCCCTTGCGGGCTCTGGGTCCCAGGGGGTGACCTCCTGCCATGGGCCGCATGGGGGAATGGAGGACTGAGTGGGTGCCGGCTCCGCTGGGGCAGTTTCATACCTCCCCTGGGTCCTGCAGGTGGTTCTTCACAAGGAGGAGGGCAGCTTCTTCTGGGGACCTTCCATCTTCCTCCTCCTCCTCCTCTTCATCCTCCTCTTCCTCCAGCTCCTCACTGGCCGGGCTGGGAATCACTGCACAGGGAGGAAAGGGGAGAGGGTCACTCGTGTGCCCCTGAGGGGAAGGGAAGTGGGTGTTGGGGGAAGACATGGTGTTGTGCTCCCCTCACCAGCACTAAGGTCCCCTGTCTGCCCCAGGACGTGCCAGGGAGGTGTGTGGCTCAGCCCACTCACCTTGGCCAGGATCCCTCTGCCCGGCTCCATGCAGGGTCCAACTGGCCTTGCATAGTGAAAGGTGCTGAGACCTCCGGCCCCAGCGGCTCCCCTCACCTGTGCGGGTGGGACCGGGGGCTGGGCTGGTCCCAGACTCCAGGGAGGTACTGGAGTCCTCCGAGCAGGAGCTGCTGGTCGATGTGGTGGTGTTGGACTCCTCTGAGCTACCGGTGTCCTCCAAGGAGGAGCCACTGCTCGTGCTGGTGCTTTTGGCCTCTGGGGAGTTTTCAGGGTCCACCTCCTCCTCTGAGGAGCTGGTGCTGGGGCTGGTGTTCCCGGACTCCTGGGATGTGTGCCAGTCATCCCAGGAGGAGCTGCGGCTGAAGCAGGGGCTGCTGTGGGCCTGGCTCAGCTCCTGCCCCAGGGCGGCTGGGCCCTCGTCCCTGGCTCGGCAGGGGGCTGCCTCCTGCTGTGGGGCTGCAGGGCCGGGCTCCAGGCTGCCCGATGACCCAGGAGGGGAGCTGCATGGCTCTTCAGGTGCCGGGAGCTGTAATGGCACTGGCTCCCGCCTGCCCAGGCGGTGGCACCCATGGCCACCTCCATCTGGACTTGGAGGTGCCTGATTTCTTTCCCTCCTTTCCCCTGCCACTGGGAGGTCCCGGTGTTTTTGGCAGCAGATGGGGCACAGCCACTTCCGTGCCCTGATGGGCCCCTCCTCGTCACGGCAGGTGGGGCCCCGATCCTCGTGCCCAGGCTCCCTGCTGCTCTCTTCTCCCATGGAGAGCACCTTGGCCGACCTCTTCCTGAGCAACCACCGCAGCCTGTCCATCCTGGCACCGAACAGGCGCAGTCATGAACTGGGTTTCAAAGCATTCACACTCATCCAACCCCTCCTCTGCTCATCCAAGACACAGGCACGGGAACCCTGGGTTAGAGCCATGCCCACAGCCTTCCTGGCACTAGGGTTGGCAGGTGGGGACAGCCCTGGGCTTAGGGTGCAAGACCTGCAGCTGGTTTAGACACACAGCTCCCTGCTGCTACACTCTCTTCTCACCCCACATGACTAGCCAGGGGCTGAGGCCCCTGGTTGTCAGGAATACCAAGAAGAGGAGCACAGACTCCCCTTCCCTGGGTCCTGTGGGTGCCCAGCAGCATCACAGCTTTGGGCTCCCTTCATGCTCAGCCTGGGCAGCACTGGCTGAGTGGGGAGGGGTGGGGAGTGTCAGCACCTGGAGATGTCTCCAACCCCGCTGGAAGTGGTGTGAGGGAGCACCAGGGGCTGCGTGCCCACATTGCAGGGAGTGGATCTCCTGCCCATTTCTGCATTTCCTGCACAGAGATAGGAAGCCCCCGCGGTGCTGCAGGCCCCTCACCTGCCCTGGGGGATGGAGCGCTGCTGGGCGGGTGCTCACAGGCCCTGGTGATGCTGCACTCCTCCCTTTGGTTCCAGTACGTAGGTCTCCTGCCTCTCCTCTGATGGATGTCCCTCGCCGATTCCAACTGCAGTCATTGCCGTCGATGGGGGGACACCTACCCCTGAAAGGGACTATGCCATCCTGTTGGAAGCCATCCTCATGCACGGCCTCTTCCCCTGAATCAAATCTATACCTTTCCTCCCTCCCAACCCTTCCCCTCTCTCCTTGCCTAAACCAGGACGCTTGTTCATCCCAGACCTTCCCTTCCTGGCCGTTTTCTACCATCCAAGGGAAACTCCTGCCACCCTCCACAGGACTCTTTCCTCCCCACAGCTGTTACTGCTTGTCCCTGGAGCTTTACTGGATGCCTCTTGGTACCCAGGAGAGTTCAATCCCCTGCTCTGCGCCATCAAGACAGGTGGATCTAAGTGGATTGTAACCGGGGTCCAGTCCACACTGGCTTTGCACCGCGCTCCAGGCATCCTGGTGGGGAGGGGAGCTCTGTCCCAGGAAGCTTTGGGAAGAGGTGCGACACCTGTGCCATAAAAGATATTCTGAATTGGAGATAAAACACGCAGAGCTAAAGGAGAAACATTTCTCATCATGGCTTCGGCAGGGGGTGGCATCCAGAGCATGCCCAGCTTCTGTGTCTTACACACACGCCTGCAGGGAGTGTTAATCAGCCCCTCACGCCAAGGGCAGGGTCCTGTCGGCTCCGTCTTGATGCTTCATGTTTTCTCTGGACACGGACCACAGGCCTGAAAGCACAAGAGCCCCTCGCTCCCCTCCCAGCTCGACCCCCGATGGCGCCTCCGGCAGCGTTGCCCAAGGACCGATCCTGACCTGCTCACTCCAGGGTGAAAGATCTCAGAGCGAAATCCTCCCTGAAACTGGTTCTGCTGTCGCTCACCAAACGGCGCCTGATGATTACTAACAGAAACAAGAAGGGACATTAACTTGAGGGCACGGGGAGGAAATGCTGTTTCCCACTTTATCATAACTACTTTGTTTTCAACCAGTGCCAACACGAGAAACAGGCATGGCGGGCACTGCATGGAGCAGTGTGCATGGCACCAGGGCCCTTCTCACAGCTAAACCCCTGCTGGGCTCCCTGGGTTTGCTCTGCTCTCTTCTCTGAACAAACGCCGGGGACCAGGCACAGGGCCATGCACCACCTCTGCCCCCAAAACCTCACTCGGGCTGCTCCAGCAACCCCAGGAAGCAGAGCCTGGGATACCTCATGACAGGACCTGTCCTGGGAAAGCCACAGGTGGCATGGGAGACACAGTCGATGCATCTCCAGTTGCCAAAACAGCCGTGCAGCAAAACGCCCCTGCCACTCAAAATGCCAACCCCAATGCTGGCAACTCTCCCAGTCCATGCCCCGCTGGGTTGCCCCAGGATCCAGCTTGTGCATGTGGGTTGCCCTCTCCCACCATACCCTAAATACATCTCCAGGAGTCTGACCAACTCCAAGCAGGAAGACACCTCTATCCCTTTCCTGTTCCTAACCCTGGTCCCAAAACTGACCCTAACCTGCGCTCAGCTGCTCCTGCAGGAGACCCCGCACAGCCTGGCTCCAGTGACTGGCCTAGAAGTCCCCAAACCCCGTTGCTGGTCCTGCTGCAAATTTCCTTGCTGCCAAAACACCTCCCAGATCCATCTCCAAGTGGGGTCCTCAGGCTCCATCCAGCTTCTTAGCAGCGTGGAGGAGGTGATTCACTGCAATACAGCACTAACAGGGAGTCCTACGCATCCCGAGCAGACAGACAGCTCCACACTTGCCTGTTCTCAGTCCCTAACCAAATCTCAGCCCCAGCCCCTGCCCCAGTCCAGGCTGCTCCAGCGGCCTCCGGCAGGAGCCCCTGAGCAAGCTGACTACAGCTGAGCCCTGGCATGGGAAACCTGAGCTTGACCCTTGGGAAAGTCATCCTGGGCCTGGGGAGGGGAGAAGGTATGGGCATGGGAGCTAAAGCAAAGCACCACTTTAGGATGGTCAGCACTACTGGGTAAGGACTGTTATGAGACCGCTACGTTTCCTTCCCAAGCAGCATGTCCACAGCCTGCCTCGCCAAGCCAGCAGCCTCGCTGGTGGCCTCTGTGGTCCAGGAAGTACACGGCACATCTCTGCAAGCCTGGCCATTGCTGCCCCCTCCTGAGCAGTTCAGCACAGCAGTTTGCATGATACACCATCTAGGCCTGCCAGTCCTCTGCACCCACCGCTTTCCTCTTCCTGGTCTTTCTTATTGGCTGCAGCCTGGCCCTTTGCTCAGCTCCCATCTCATGCAATGCACCAGCAGGGGTAGAAACCTTGCCCCTGACAGCTCTTGACCTTTGCAAAGCAAAGAAAGAAACAAGGCGTCTGATAATCTTGTCTATAGATTCATAGATTCAAAGAAGTAGGGTCGGAAGGGGCCTTGTAGATCATCAAGTCTGACCCCCTGCTCTGGGCAGGAGAGAAAAACAGACTCAAATGACCCCAGCCAGGTAGGCATCAAGCACCACTTCCCTTGGGAGTTGGTTCCAGATCCTAGCCACCCTGACCCTATCCAGGTCCTGCTGTAATCTGTCCTTCCCTACTAGCATGCCCACCTCACCCCATATCTTGGCATCATCAGCAAATTTAAACAGGATGCTCTTTACCTCATCGTCCAAGTCACTGATAAAGAAATTGAACAGTGCGGGCCCGAGGACCGAGCCCTGGGGGACTCCACTGCCCACTTCCCCCCAGGTCGAAAAAGACCTGTCCACCACCACCCTCTGAGTATGACCCTTCAGCCAATTTGCAATCCATCTGACTGTGTAGGCATCGATGCCACAGTCACCTAGTTTTTTAATGAGGATGGGGTGGTCAACAGTGTCAAAGGCCTTGCTGAAGTCCAGAAAGACTACATCCACCGCGACACCTGTACCCAATGCTTTTGTGACCGGATCATAGAAGGAAATCAGGTTGGTCTGACAGGACCTGCCCCTAATGAAACCGTGCTGGTTGCCCGTGAGTATCAACCCTGCTGCTGGCCCATCACAGATGGGCTCCTTGATGATCTTCTCAAAAAGTTTCCCGAGGATTAAAGTAAGACTAATGGACCTATAGATGCCCAGGTCCTCCCTCCTCCTTTTTTTGAAGATGGGGACCACATTGGCTTTCTTCCAGTCATCCGGCACCTGGCCAGAGCACCACAAGTGCTTGTAAAGCCCTTCCAGGGGCCCCGCAATAACCCCTGCCAATTCCCTCAGCACCCTGGGGTGGAGAGCATCTGGACCTCCCGATTTGAATCATAGAAACACAGAAGTTGGGTCGGAAGGGATCTTGCAGATCTCGAGGTCCGACCCCCTGCCCTGGGCAGTAGGGAAACTGGGCTCAAATCACCCCAGCCAGGTAGGCATCAAGCCGCTTCTTAAAGACCCCCAGGGTAGGAGCCAGCACCACTTCCCTTGCAAGTTGGTTCCAGATCCTAGCCGCCCTAACTGTGAAGTACTTCTTATGGATGTCTAATCTAAGCCTACTCTCCAACAACTTGTGGCCATTATTTCTTGTTACCCCGGGGGGCACTAGGGGAAACAAGGTCTCCCCCAAACCCTTCTGGTCCCCCCTAGTGAGTTTATAGATTGTCACCAGGTCCCCCCTCAGCCTTCTCTTATGAAGGCTGAACAGGTTCAGGTCCCATAACCTCTCATTGTCGGGTCTGCCCTGCAGTCCCCGGATCATGCGGGTGGCCGTCCTCTGTACCCTATCTATGTTGCCCACATCCCGCTTGAAGTGGGGTGCCCAGAACTGGACACAGTACTCCAGCTGCGACCTGACCAGTGTCGCATAGAGGAGGAAGATCACCTCCTTGGCCCTACTTGAGATGCACCTGTGAATGCACGATAAGGTCCGGTGAGCCCTGCCGACCGTGACCTCGCATTGTTGGCCCATGTTCATCTTCGAGTCAATAATGGTTTCAAGATCTCTTTCTGCCTCCGTACTCTCAAGGAGTTTCCCATCTTATAAGTGTGCCGCTGGTTACTACTGCCCAAGTGCAACACCCTGCACTTGTCAGTATTGAAATGCATCCTGTTTTTGTTAGCCCACCCCTGCAACCTATCCAGGTCTTTCTGCAGTCTTTCTCTCCCTGCTAATGTGCCCACCTCTCCCCATATTTTGGTATCATCAGCAAAATTGAACAGGTTGCTTTGCACCCCGTCGTCCAAATCGCTGATAAAGAAATTGAACAGCGCAGGCCCAAGGACCAAGCCCTGGGGGACTCTGCTCCCCACTTCCCCCCAGGTCAAATATGACCTGTCCACCACCACCCTATGAGTAGGACCATGCAGCCAATTCGCAATCCATCTGACCGTGTAGCCATTGATGCCACAGTCGCCTAGTTTTTTAATGAGGATGGCATGGTCGACAGTGTCAAAAGCCTTGCTGAAGTCCAGAAAGACTACATCCAGAGATGTAGAAGTAGAAGAGATTTCCTTTTTAGGTCCACACCATCTCTCTGGGTAGGATAATGAGGAGCAATGGTCTCTAGTTCCAGCAAAGGAGGCTTATTTTGGAAGCAGACCTCTCGCATCATGGGGTCAGGCTGGCAGATGGGACCTTCCAGCCCTCATACGATGGAGTCTCTGATGACGAGGACCCAGAGTTTTTTTCTGCCGGTGTTCGATCCCTGCCTATTCCTTGTTGCGTGGGGAGTGGCATCATCCTCGCCGGAGGCATTTCCTCTGTCTTCCTCTGTCACAGCTGCCAGGGCCTCAAACCTGTTCGCCAGGTGTACCTGGGGAGCTTCCACGTCTCTAGGCCACGCAGCTGTGGATCAGGACACCTTCTGCCACTCCTGCGTTGGACGCGTCTCCTGTGGGGGCTGTAGAGCGGGCAACCGTCTTGTAGAGAACAGAGATAGGCATCCATTTCGTCCTCTGCATCCCTGATCCCCCTCAGCCTGCTCATCTCAGCCTGGAGCACGCTAACTTGCTCCTCCAGGGCCCCAAGCTGGGCACAGGAGGGACAGGCAGGGGGACCACCAGGCCCTCCCCTCCCCGCCCCCAGGACCCCACCGAGCTCCCCTCACAGACAGGGGGACAAGGGGCTGCCGACCCCACCATGAGCTCCGTCTGGGTGGAGGCCTCAGAAGAGCCCATGGCAGGCGGCAGCGCCAGGGCGAGGCCCCTGGCAGCGGCGCTCCGTGTCTGCACGATGTCTGCAGAGCTGCGTCTACTGCTCTCGCTTGCTGGTGGGGCCCCTCCGGGCTGCTACCTTGTGCCCGCCTTATGCGAACACTGGCAAAAACGCCAGCAACCCTTACAGAGCGCGCCTGTTTGCGCACCGCCCGCACACGGCTCGGGAGCGCGGCTCCCTGTCGGGCGAGCTAAGAGGGCTCAGAAGGGCTGCCCCTTCGGATCCACCTCAGCTACGCTCGACCCTCTGCCCCACTTCCCTTAGGGGGAATCAGCTGTTGCTGCCCCCTCTGCTGTCTCCTCAGCTACTGCCGCCCCCGTAGTAGGCGGCTGGGTCTTATCAGGGACTTTGTGCCAGGTGCACGGGGCACCGGGGAGAAATACTGAAGAGGGAGGTCACCTGGTTGGTCACTCCCCTGGTTATGGGCATGGTGAAGGATCCCGGGGTTGGAACATGACGTGACCCAGAGCCCACCCGGGTCTGTGGAAATTCTTCCAGCAATGTCTTTGGGTGTCAGCCAAGCCTGCAGTTCATACTGGGCTGCGGGGGCACAGATTCAGGGATGTCCCGAGAGACCAGACCCAGAAGAAGACTTTTCTATTTCCAGATGCAAAATGGGTTTGAAAAGTCAGGCATAAATAACATCACTTTTCATCGTAAACAGGTGGAAATGGGGTATTTCCACACTTGGACAGCTTCTTGATTTTTTTTTTTTCCAGCAGGGACACAATCATCTGTATCCACATAAAATCATTCAATTTTTAAAAATCATTTTAATTCATTAACTTAATCTAAGCATCTATTCCCTCTTCTCAGTCCCGGCGCCATCTGCAGGGGCTGCCCCGTGCCTCCAGCTCTGGGAACTTTTCCGATAGTTGTCTTCGTGGCGTCTTGTTCCCAGGTTGGTACGGAGCGGTCAGCCTGGAGCAGGAGAAACCCCCGGGGGTGTCAGGAGGCAAGTGGATTTCTGCAAACAGCCCAGCTCCCCAAGTCCTTCAGGGGCTGCAGTGGGGGCCGTGCAGACCTGTGGGGGATGGAAGTCCCTGAAAGGGAGGCACTCAGAGAGGGATGCAGTGGAAAGGGAGGACCTGAGTGAGTTTTCAGAAGAGAGGTGCCCAGGATGAGGAGAAGGTGTGAGGGGCCAGAGGGCGAGGGAAGGAGGATCCCTGGTAGGGAGAGACTCAGGCTCCCTGCTGTCAGAGCCAACCCTGCCGAGCCCCTTCCTGGGCCCTTGTGACGGGTTGTTCCAGTCCTGCCCAGGACCACACAGACCTGATTGGGGGCAGCCCCTTGTCCCAGGCCCGCATCTGTTGCCACGGCTCCCTCCTCATGATTGTCTCCTGAAGGAGGTCGATTCCTCGCTGATAATTTTGTATCTCCCCGACCAGATGCAACTTCTGTGGGATGCAGGAGAGAGCAAAGGAAGCGTCAGGACAGGGAGCAGCAAGCAGCTGCCTGGGACAAGGCCCCATGGCCGCACCGGCTGTACCACATCACCCCTGATTCAGAAACCCCCACAGGCCAGTCCCCAGAGCACGTGTGCATGTACACACACCAGCCACCCCCACAGGTTCACACACACAAGTCCTGTCCACACCACATGCACGTACATGCACTTGTCACCAGTGCACACACTGCCCGACAGACACACCTGCACTCACACTCATCCCAGGGTGCACGTTGAGACCACGTTCCCATCCACATACTCACATGTGTACAAAACCCACCAGACAGACACACGGCCTCACACCCACAGTAACACCCGCCCAGGCCAGCAGCCCCACGCCCCACCCCTCAGCAGGCCTTCAGACCCACCCACCCCACAGGAGGGCGGGGGGTGGGAGGGACAGCGGGCCGTGGTCCTACCATCCTCATGATATCTTGCAGCTGATGTAAAACGTCCCTGCTGGGCTTCTGCCGCAGCAACTCAGTCTCCTGCTCCTCCAGCTCTTTGGTCAGGGCACGACTGCTTCGGAGGAGCTCTTTATACTGGTTGCAGCGTTTCTCGTATTGAGCAAAATCAGTGATACCCTGCAAGGGAACACATTGTAGTGCCCTGAGCAGAGCGACATGGCAGCTGAATGGAGGGAGCCTCATCATCCCCTGGGGGATCCCGAGGTGCTGGGGAGCCCCTGCCGTCCTCCACGTCATCTGCACAAGCCCCCTGACTCCCGGGAACCTGGCAGGCACCTCAGGCTCTGTCCTGTGCTGCCCAGAGGGGCTCTCACCAGGCCCTCCTGAATGCAGCCTCGCACAAGGGGAGACCTGGGGCACCATTAGATCCTAGGCACTAGATCAAGGTGACATGCGTCTCCTTCTCCCATCACATGCCTGGGGGCAAAACTGCCAGGCTTCATTCCTGGTTCTGCCATTCACTCCCTGGGTGGTCTTGGGCACGTCCTCCCCACAGCCTTGCTTCAGTTTCCCCATCTCTAAATTACAGCCAATACCCGCCCCCGCCCCCCAGCAGGCTCAAGTGCTGGGAGGTGCCCAGATGCTGCAAACGGAGGAGTCTCAGCTTGGCCTCTTGGGGCACCTGGGTGTCCATGGACTGTTCTGCCTTTTGCTGCAAGCATTTCAGGCTATTCAGCCAGCTCAGGGCATAGGGGAGTGCAGGACAGGGACCACAACCTGCCCAGATAGGAAAGCTGATGGCAACAGATGCGTCTCTGCCAGTGCCTCACAGCCACTCACCTGCTGTCTGCTCCCAAGCCCTCCAAACATGTCCTGCTCTGGAGGGACCCAGACCCTGGGGGCTTTCCAGCTTGTGTTGGGCCGGGCAGGTGCTGGCGTTGGTGTGCCATGTCCGGCCGTGCGGCTTGCCTCCACCTGGGGGAGCTGAACATGGACAGCAGATGTTTAGCAGAAGTCATCCTGGGGCCCAGGCAGCAAGGGCGGCAAAACGGCCAGTTACTCCTCTCCAAGCCAGGCGTGTTGTTATTCTAGCTGGGCAGATTGCCACAGTGCAGATCAGAGCGTGATTCCAGTGCAAGTCCCCCAGCTAGAGAACAGGCTGCAGGAAGAGAGAGACCTAGACCCGAAAAAAACGGTCAGGTTGCACCAGGCTGCACTGATCCTGGCTGCAGGATGCAGCTACGCTAGATGTGCCAAGAAGTAGGAGAAGCAGCTGGGGCCAGAAATGGACAAGAATAAGGAGAAAAGCAGGCAAAAGAGCCTCCATCAACTGGACTGCACTAGGCTGTAAGGGACAGAAAGTGCATGAGGGGTGGGAACACGGCAATCTCTCACTAGAAAAAACCCTCCATCGAAGAGGAAGAGAACCAGTTGTCAGGAACAGAAGAGCAGAAGTGAACAAGAACAGCCAGCAGGCCACTTACCCGCACAGGCTGTGAGCGTCTCCTTCCCTCCATGTCCCCGCAGCCAATATCGCTAGTATTACTGTGAACAGTAATACTAATCACGACTAATACAAATAATTGAACACTTGAGAAAAGATCTAACGGCTACTAGAATAAAACGTTACAATCCGCTAACTCTCTCGAGAGTCACTACGGCTCCCTCCAGGTCAACCCAGAGAGTGACCAGAAAAAAACATTTGCTCTGCTTTTCCCCACTGGTCTCCATGGTGCGGTGATGGCATAGAGGAGATGCATCACAAAGCAGCCTGTGTCAGGCCCTGTACAAACACAGCTGAGGGAGAGACACTGGGCCAGATCCTGCACTCCCTGCTAGGCATCTCTGCGAGTTTAGGTGTATGTTCCACATACGCCACCCTGTCCTACACCACCAGCAGCAGAGGGGTCGGTCCTCCTCCTCCTTCTCCTCCTTGCTGCTTTATCATCATTTAGTTGACAGGCCAAGATGAGTAACACTGACGTAGTGAGGGCTTTATAGGGCTTTGAGCAGGCTGGAATAGGATTGAATTTAGATGTCTGAGTGCTGCAAAGAATGGGTAAAAGCCCATGTTGGCTGAGACAGAGGCTGGGCTGACACAGGATGTTAAGAAAGGAGCCATATCCCTCAGACCTGCAGGTTTTTATAGACTGGGTCGACTTGAGAATACACAACCTCAGCAGTGACCAACTCTAGGGCACACAGGCTGCCTGCAAGGGGCACGGGTGGAGTTGTCCTTCCCTTTCTGGGTCTAAATAATAGCCTGTCACTGAGATGCCCCCACAAATCCTAAAAGACCCCACAGCAGGGGACTGCAGGAAAAGTTACACTTCAGTTGGACTTGCCTGTCTGTGAGGCATGCTGGGCACTCTCTCTCTCACTTCTGCTGCTCTGGGTTGCCACCAAATGCAACATGGAGTGTATTTCTCACATGGGACATTGTCTGGGTCTCTGCCTGTTCCCCCTCCTCACGCACTTTGTAGCCTTTGCAGTCTTCTTGGTGTGCGTGCGCACTGATGACAAGTACATGCAAGTGTGCGCAAGCCCGTGGTGGTGGCTGCTGTGAGTGTGCACATGCATGTGCATTGAGGAACAGGCATGTGCATATTCCTGCCTCAGGGGTGATTTGATGCAGCCAGTGCATTTGTTGTGGGGCCAAGCAGAGCATGGTGAGGTGGAGTAATCCCTTGGGCTGAGCGATCTAGACAGCTTGGACTAGCAGTTGTTGGAGGAGACACCAGGACCCTGCCAGGAAGCTCCACGTGCTCAGGCAGTGGGTGCAGCAGACCTGAGCGCAATGGGCCACGTGGATAGAAGTGGCACTCAAGAAAGATTCAGGACCAACAGCCCAAATGTAGTCCTTCTGTTATTGCAGAGCTCTGTGCATACAACAAGTACCACGTTGATGAGAGGCACACAAGTTCCCCAAGACACTGGCCCAAATTCCCTCCCTTGTGCTTTTACTGTTGAGACCCCCTCCCCTCCCAGTACTAGGGCCGGACCCAGGAGCCCTGGCTCTCCCCTCCCAGCGCACTGCACCACACTGCCAGAGTGTATAAAGTCTAAAGGGCAGGGAGGGGGCTGCAGAGGAGGGGGGCTGGGGGAAAGGCACCCTGTTTTGTAGTCATTACGTGGGAACTAAGACCTTTCACCCCCACCCTGCACTCTCTGAGGCACTCCTCTGCAAAGTGGACCTGAGTTAAATAGCAAATGACTATGGTTTTCCCTGAAGGATTTGGCATTTTATGTCAGAGGCCTGTTTGTGGGCTGGGACCCATCTCGCCTCTTTTCTCTCAGACCAAGCAGCAGGTGTTTAGCCTGGCTCCAAACAGCTCAGAAACAATTCACGCTGTTCTAGATCAGAGACATGGGAGCCCAGGTTTGTGTCCACCTCTCCAGCGTTCCCGTCAGCTATTAACAATTGATAGCATTTACAGCATTGTAAATAAGCTGGGTCTATTATTTTCATCAGTTCAATTCATCCGCTGTACTATGATCCCCGCCTCTCTAATGAAGCTGTCTCTAATGAAGCTGAACTGGTGTTTCCTTTTCAGGGAAGATGCACCATTTTGAAATCTGGTGTTGAAATTTTTCCTTTGGGCCACTCAGAAAGTCCCATTTCAGCTCAGTGAAAACCTTGGGCCCTGCTGTTCACCTTTCATAGAATAGGTCATCATTCAATAAATGAAAGAAGCTTGCAACAGGAAGGTTTTCTTAAAATGAAAACTCAAGCTGGAAGACAATCCAAATGCTTCCTCTTCAAGTGACTTTTTTTTTTTTTTCAAATGTGTCCAAATAGCCAAATTCTCATGGAAATGTTAGTATCTAACCCAACAGCATTTCCCCACATTGTGTTGGAATGCAGAGTCACTGGCTGGGTAGAGCCAAACTGCTGGGTCATCTGCCCTGGGGGGGGAGGGGGACAGCAGTGAAACGAAGATTTATTTGAAAGGTAGATCATGCCGTAGCATGCTGAGGGTTATAGCACAGGGATGGGCGCCTGAACTCCTGGGGGCTGTTAGGAGCCTAGGACTAAAAGAGACTTCCTGGGCTGTTGAGCTCAGACTCCTGCGGGGAGCAGGGGACCTTTACATGCTGCTACAGACATGTGCACCCAAGCAGCTGGGTCCTGAAGATGGTGTGACAGCTCTGCTCCTAGCTAGCATACTAGGATGCCCATCACAGAGGACAGTCCAGTTGTCCTCTGTCCTCTATTGATACAGAACCAGAAGCCTTTATGTCCTCCATTTTTCTCTTGAAGAGAGAAAAATAGAGAACATAAAGGCGTCGGATTTTGTATCAATAGATACTATCAGTGCTGCTATCCAACACCCCCACTGTGCTGCCACTTATCACAGCGAGCTGGCCGGGCAGCCAGCCTCAGCCTCTTTCCACCTCGACCCCAAACCTTCTTTCCCCAAATCCCCGCAGGCCGGCCAGCCTCAGCCACTGCTATTGAATTCTGCTGCCAATTTTAGTGGGTAAACACCAGTGGCATGGCCTAGCGCTCTTGCTGCATGCCCCTGGCAGTGTGGGCTGGGAAGCATGTGCCATGTAACACAATCCCTGTCCCTGCATTGCCTCCTCAGCCCCTTCCCTCTCCCTGTGTCCCCAAACGGGGCCTTAATCACCTCTTCCAACAGAGGCAGTAGCCCCCAGTGTCCCCCACTCAGGGCAGCCCATAGAGCACTTAGAGCACGAACCCGCGTATTCATTTCCAGCAGCCCAATCTTCAGCCAGCTCCAGGGGCTCAGGGTCACAGGCACTTTGCCCAAGAGAGCTCTTTCCAAAGCGTAGCAGCCTCTGCCATGCAGGACAGCACTGAGTCACTACATGACAACGCAGACCAGCCCTCGCTGTGGAACGGAAGTCACCCAGGCATTTTATGTCCTAATGAAAAGCTGCCTTCATAGATCCCTCCAACATTGGCCCCTGGGGCAGCTCATTCCCTCAGCAGTACAGGGGCCAGGCAGGGGCAGGGACAGGGTTGGTCTCTCTGCTCCTCACCTCGGTCACAGGAAAGTGACTCTGCCAGGGGGCTGCAGGGAAGGGGTCCTGGCTGGGTTGGAGCCAGTCACCCCTGACACGTTTGCAATCATGTCCTGCATCAATATATCAAACCACCTCGCCCATCCCCCACAAACACCTGGGTATTGGCCTTAAAGCTCGCAAGTTAGAGGTGCACCCAACAGGTACTCGCCACTGCTCCGCACAGCGCACAACCACCCCGACACTAGCGGGGGCCAGGCAGCGCCAGGCCCGAGGGCAGGGCAGGGCAGGGCTGGGCACCCCCGCGCGCTCCCGAGCAGCGACCCGGCGACAGGAGGCGAAACCCCGCCGGGGCAGAGACCTCGTGCCGGGACCGCGGCGTCCCGGAGAAGGGAGCTCGCCCCGGACACTGCGGCCAGGGAAGAGCCGAGAGCAAACCCCGCCGGCTCCGCGCTCCTCCCGCCCGGGACGCGCCGAGGAGCCGCAGGCGGAGACGGAGGGGCCCGAGCAGCCGCGCGGGGGGAGCGGCCCGGCCCGGCCCGGGGAGGAGCCACGCGGGGGCGGAGCTAGCGGCGCTGCCCCCTGCGGGGCGGGGCGGGCATGCGCAAGAGCTACGGCCCCCACCGCCCGCGAGGTGCGCCCCGGGCCTCGCCCCCGCCTGCCCCGCCCCGCCCCGCCCCGCCCCGGGCAGCACCGTCCTAGGCGCAGGGACGCGGGCGGGGGCCCGGGTTGGTGCTGGTGCCGCGGGTTGGCTCGGCTCGGCTCGGCTCGGCTCGGGTGCTCGCTGCCGGCTCGTCTGTCCCGGGGCCGGGCCCTTCTCCAGGCGCATGTAGTCCCCATAAACACTTGTTCGTAACGCAGTGCACATCCCGCACACAGAGCGTGTCCCCGGCGCCCTCAGTGCAGGCCGGGTTAGGGCGGGATTACGGGGCGAGACGTGCTTGGCCCCCCCGCCCCCCTCGCGATGCCACCGGGGACTGTGCCAAAGGGCTGAGCACAGCCCTGCCCCGCGCAGCCCCCAGCCCTGCGCTCAGTGTCTGGCCCCGGGCCAGGAATGGGTTTGGGGCTGGGATTGGAGCTAGAAATCCTTCTTGGGCCGCCCCGCGCCATGTCTCTGTGGCACTGGGGGACTGTCCCCGACTCCTCTGACCAGAGTCGTGCCCAGCCCAAAACTCAGCTCCGCCGTGCCAGGCTGGCAACTGACAGCCCCCTGTTTCCTCTGCACGAAGCGCACAGGCTTGCAGCAAGACTTGGCTTCTGGGCTGGGATTAGAGCCAGGAATCCTGTTTGGGCCCCTCGCGGCACGCCTCTGTGCCCCTGGGCGCTCTTCTGGACAGCTCTGACCAGAACTGGATGCCTTTAAATCGGCAGGCCCGGATGGGCTCCATCCGAGGGTGCTGAAGGCACTGGCCGACGTCATTGCAGAGCCACTGGCGGGAATATTCGAATGCTCGTGGCGCACGGGCCAAGTCCCGGAGGACTGGAAAAGGGCTAACGTGTTCCCCATTTTCAAAAAGGGGAGGAAGGAGGACCCGGGCAACTATAGGCCGGTCAGTCTCACCTCCATCCTTGGTAAAGTATTTGAAAAAATTATCAAGGCTCACATTTGTGAGAGCCCGGCAGGACAAATTATGGTGAGGGGAAACCAGCATGGGTTTGTGGCGGGCAGATCGTGCCTGACCAACCTAGTCTCTTTCTATGACCAGGTTACGAAACGCCTGGACACAGGAGGAGGGGTGGATGTCGTATACCTGGACTTCAGGAAGGCCTTTGATACGGTATCCCACCCCATACTGGTGAACAAGTTAAGAGGCTGTGATGTGGATGACTGCACAGTCCGGTGGGTGGCGAATTGGCTAGAGGGTCGCACCCAAAGAGTCGTGGTAGATGGGTCGGTCTCGACCTGGAAGGGTGTGGGCAGTGGGGTCCCGCAGGGTTCGGTCCTTGGACCGATACTCTTTAATGTCTTCATCAGCGACTTGGACGTGGGAGTGAAATGTACTCTGTCCAAGTTTGCAGATGACACAAAGCTATGGGGAGAAGTGGACACGCCGGAGGGCAGGGAACAGCTGCAGGCAGACCTGGATAGGCTGGACAAGTGGGCAGAAAACAACAGGATGCAGTTCAACAAGGAGAAATGCAAAGTGCTGCACCTAGGGAGGAAAAATGTCCAGCACACCTACAGCCTAGGGAATGACCTGCTGGGTGGCACAGAGGTGGAAAGGGATCTTGGAGTCCTAGTGGACTCCAAGATGAACACGAGCCGGCAGTGTGACGAAGCCATCAGAAAAGCCAATGGCACTTTATCGTGCATCAGCAGATGCATGACAAATAGGTCCAGGGAGGTGATACTTCCCCTCTATAGGGCGTTGGTCAGACCGCAGTTGGAGTACTGCGTGCAATTCTGGGCGCCACACTTCAAGAAGGATGCGGATAACCTGGAGAGGGTACAGCGAAGGGCAACTCATATGGTCAAGGGCCTGCAGACCAAGCCCTACGAGGAGAGACTAGAGAAACTGGACCTTTTCAGCCTCCGCAAGAGAAGGTTGAGAGGCGACCTTGTGGCTGCCTTTAAGTTCATCACGGGGGCACAGAAGGGAATTGGTGAGGATTTATTCACCAAGGCGCCCCCGGGGGTTACAAGAAACAATGGCCACAAGCTAGCAGAGAGCAGATTTAGACTGGACATTAGGAAGAACTTCTTCACAGTTCGAGTGGCCAAGGTCTGGAACGGGCTGCCAAGGGAGGTGGTGCTCTCCCCTACCCTGGGGGTCTTCAAGAGGAGGTTAGACGAGTATCTAGCTGGGGTCATCTAGACCCAGCACTCTTTCCTGCTTATGCAGGGGGTCGGACTTGATGATCTATTGAGGTCCCTTCCGACCCTAACATCTATGAATCTATGAATCTATGACACTTGCCCGCCCAAACGCGGCTCGGCCGTGGCAGGCTACCAATTTACAGCCTCGCATTCCCGCTGTCCTGTGTTGTTCAGAGGAGTCCAGGGCAGTCCCCGGCTGCCACACAGTCATGGCACGGGGGGCCCAAGACAAATTGCAGGCCCAGATACTTAGCAGGGTGGCAGTCAGCAGCCTGGCCTGGCCAGACGGCAGTGGGAATAAGGCACCGGGAATAAGTCTCTGGTCACAGATCTTGAGGACAGTCCCTGCAGTAGTGTCAACGGGAAGTTTGGGGTGTCCCAAGAAGTATTTTGCTCCTTAATCCCATTTGAATCTACCTTTGTTGAGGGCTCGGTATTTGATGCAGAACATTATTTTACCTATTAATTAGTAAATGTGCATAGCTAATGACATTCTCTCTCGGGTGTTGAATTAACCAACACAAAACTTTTATTAGGTCTAAATTAGCTTTGAAAAAGGAACCGGGCACGGGATAAGGAATAGAGAACTGGGAATAAGGAATAGAGACTGGGAATAAGCAACCAGCTTCAGCCTCATCTTGGTTCAAGAAAACATCGCTATTTCCCACAACAGACCCTGGGAAGCACGTGGCCCTGGACTCCTAGTCAGCACGAGTCAGGCAACACTGTGAAGCAGCTGGAGATCCCGTCTGCCCTTCACCTATTTCCCAATATCTCGGGGGTAGCGGGTAGTCCTGGGCAGTTTGGTATGCTGAGAGGCAGGCAGAAGATGAGGCAGAAGACAGCAAACTCCTGCATTGCTTCCTTAGGAGGTTTGTTGTTAACCCAAGCCCATCAGACCATGGGTAATAGCCAATGGACCTGCTCTCTGACAGTGAATGCATGGATCCAAGAGGAAAACCCCCTCCCCACTCGCACTACAACTTTCCATCAAGCAAACCAGGTGGGCAGCACCTGGCCAACAGCCCCGTTCCCCCAGGCCCAGCTCTGCAGAGACATGGGCCGTGCGTCTCCAGCAGGTACAGACACTTCTTCCAGCACATCGTCAAAGGAGCAGCTTGTTACACAGGTCAGACCTGCGCCCGGCTGCAGGGCTCTAATTACTCTCATCTTAGGGAAGCTGTTCATGAGAGCCCCTTCCCGTCTTTCTCTCTGTTCAAAAGGGCTCCCTCTAAGACGTGGAGAGGCTAGTGGGCTCAGCACTGGTCACAGGCCAGTGCCTTAGGATCTTAGCAGAGCAGGCCAGGAAAGGACTTCACAAGGTCATCTAGTGCAGCCCCCTGCTCAAGGCAGGAGCACCCCTGACTAAACCAGCGCAGCCAAGTGTCTGTCTAACCTGATCCCACAATTTCTCTCGGTAGCCGGTTCCAGTGTTTGCCCACCCCCATACAGCTTCTCGTAGAGTGTTGCAAAATGATGTTGGATGCCCAGTTTCAGCTAAATGTTGGCTATGTGTGTAACATCCAAGCCCTGGGGCTCAGCTCCTCCATAGAAATCCTATTAGTAAGGTCTGAAATCAAGCACCAGTGCTGCCAGTGCTGCCCAACGCAGGGCGAGGCCAAGCCCAGCAGCACCGCTGGCCCCATGGCACGTGGAGCGGCAGGGCAAGCACGTCTGCAGCTGCTGGTTGGAGTTTCCCTGGGGGATCTCCCCTGTCTTGGACGGCTAAAGCCGACTCGAGGTGATTCAATAATTACTCGTTCGTCGGGGCGGGATGGTGAATAGAGAGGCCGAGAAAGCTTTATGGTTGTAAAACTTTCCTTACGTCGCTTGCTGTTGCGACAAAAAACGGTCCGGTCGTCTGAACAACCACGTTAGTTGTTCCAGCTGGCAGGGCTCAGGCCAGCACGTCCGTCTACAAATCGGGCTGGCAGGGAAAGGGATACGTCTGGCATTGTGCTCGGCGACGGGGAGACGAATCGATAGTTGATCAGGCTATCGATCAGCTCAGCCACAAGTCAGATCTCTTCAAAAGCACTCTGCAGCGTGCTCAAAGTTCTCCGGCTTGGGCGGAAGTCGCGCTAATTTTTAAACGGCCAGCAAGCCAATTACTAGCCGCCACGTGTGCATAATTTAACACTGGCCAATAGCGGGACACAAATTTACATCCAAATGGCGGGAACTCTCTTACACCGGGGGTTTTCTGCAGCAACAGAAAGCCTTTACCTTTGCAAGAGGCTCTCATGTGGCGGGAAAATTCCACCGTGCCGAGGCACCAAAACCACTGGGTTGTGACATGCCCCCTTGCCGCTGGCACAACTGGAATTTTAGACACATGAGCTCATCATCCGGCATCTTTGTTTCGGGACTTACTGACCTGGCAAAGCTCTAACAACCAGTAATATATTCTACAAATAACTTGATAGACCGGTCTTTTCTACAAGTTACAAAATACAATAACTTCGAGCATATAACAACAACTGTTGATCATCGTCTGATTGGAGAACAGCGACTTGGAACTTCCTTCGTTTGGTAATCAGTCCGTCCTCTCCTACTAACAGACAATGTCAATAAAATGTTTAATAAAATGAAAACAGTATTATAGCAAGTCCTGAGCTAATAAACGTTCCCCGTCTCAATGTCTTCTTCATAACCGTCACTCCATTAACTGGAACGAACTGTAGTCTGGTGCTCGATGAATCTCACACTCGGGCGACTGTGGATTACCACTTTTCTAGGGTCAGTCCTGTGAAGAAAAAAAACAACAACAACACAAGACAAAAGACTCATAATTGGATTTACTGTAAGGATACTGGGTGAACATTAGAATGGCGTGTCATCCAGTTGTGATGAACGATAATAGGAGGAAGATGGGGCTCCTCTTCTAATTGGACAGAATAGGTATTGGGATATTGTCCCGGTCATTGAACTGTCCCTTTGTGAACTTGTGGATGAGACTGATGGGGGTGCGGTATCGAAATCCACACTAACTCGTCAGGTTGGAACTTGGGCTCCCAAGGTAGAGGTTTCTGGACATTAGCTTCGCCCCATAATGGTTCAGCGGTGTTTAGTGAAATAAGGACATCGTGATTAAATTTAGTCCAGTTCTTAAACGTCCCTCCTCCTCTAAGGCGAAGCTGCTCCTTATACAGACCTATGTGTCTCTCCACAACACCGTTGGACTGTGGATGGTATGGCAAATGAAGATGCCAGGCTATATTATAAAGACGGGCGAATTTGCCCAGGGCATTTGAGTTAAACGGGGGTCCTCCATCAGATTGAATCTCATGAGGAGGTTGCCAAGTAGCAAATACAGCGGTCAAAGCAGAAATGACGGCAGTAGCATTGCTTTTTCGTAGGGGGACAACCTGTAACTGTCTTGTTCCCAAATCGACGACAACCAGTCCTTTATTTGGCGGCTTAGACCCTGGGAGAGGTCCCAGTAAATCTACCCGCCAAACTTTTCCTGCTTGAAACTGTGAAGGATCGAAAGCTCCTAGTTGGTGCTTGGTTCTATGACACTTTTCTTTAGCACATATTTCACAAGCCTGAGCTACTTTTTCCCAATCACGCCAAGCTCCGTATGAAGCCGGCTCCGTAAGGGTTCGGCACCAACGTTGATGGCAAGCTCGTGGTCCCGGGTGACCCCAATTCTCATGAAGCCACGCAAGGAACGGATTTACTTCAGGGCCAGTGGTAGATGTAACAGGCAACGCTATGTCGGTTCGGAGTGGATCTTCCAAGAGCTTATCAATTACCTCATGCACTGGATTGGTATCTGGACGATGAGACTTAGTGTGCCTAATTAACGGGAGGCGCACGAATTTAGTTAACGTTTCCCAAATATCTTGCCAATCATTCAAATGCTCAGAAGGAAAAGCTGTGCCCGTAAGAATTTTATAAATGTATTGTGAATCAATTGCAATGATCGGAACTGGGTGTGTATCGTTATGATGTGTCAAACAATGTTCCAGTACCTTAAGGAATCCTAATAATTCACATCTTTGAGCCGAATTATCATCTGGGTCAGCTTGAAAAATTTCCTTATCGTTGCAAGCTTTACAATAATATCCATAGCCTCTGCCATGTCGGGAGGTTCCGTCGGAGGCCATCCATGCTGGGGCAGAAGTTCCATACAATGTAGGGACCTTCGCCTCATCCTCTGGGCTCGGATCAGATACCGTGTCTTCCAACCTCCAACAATGCCAATTCTAATGGTGGGCAAGTACTAGCGTATTCCAGGTCTTAGATTCTCCCTGAAAATGTGGGTCAACTCTGTCCACATCCAGCAAGGGTAACAATGTGGCACCGGGAGCGCATAACGTCCCATGCCCCCTTGCTAAAGGCTCCGCCAATTGTTCGGCTAGTAGGATTTTTCCCACAGCTCCATATCTATGTTGTGCCGCTTGGAGCGTTTTATGGGCTGTATGTACTAACTCATCATGAGAATTACGTGCGAGAGCCCACACATGGTTGGTGGTGAACCCGAGGGCTAAGGTTAGTGGCTCACCCAGATCGATGGCATGGAGTTGTGTATCTTTAACCGTAGTTAGCAGGCGAAGCAGGTTCTGCTGATCTCTTTTCGTCCAGGGCGTAGACTTCCGGGATTTATTACGGATCTGTCGCTGCAATTTGGTGAGAAGTGCCAAATCACCAGGTTCAACATAATGTCGATACCAATTCAAATGACCTAACAGCTGCTGAAAGTGCCTCTTGGTCGTGGGGAAGAATGTTTTCAATGGATCGACGTCAGGACCCTCATGAGAAATTCCGTGGCGGATGGAACTGATGTATCGAGTACCAAGGAACGTAATGTCATCTACAGGATGCAAACACGACTTGTCCTCGTTGATTGTCCATCCCTCACTCTGAAGGTGAGCGACTAGTTGACTGACTATACTAGTAACTACGGAACTATCACGACCCATAATGGCGATATCATCCACATAACTCCAAATCTTTAGTTCCTTTTCTTGAGGAAGAGAATATGAAGCTCGAAAATTCTTCAGGGTGTTATTCATGACACCTGTGGCTAGTGATGGAGCGTTACGATATCCTTGTGGACAAACTGTCCACCTATACATGATGCCATCAATACACATGTTTAGTATTCCTTCCGGGTCAGTTATCGGGATGGAAAAGAACATATTCTTAAGATCCAATGTAACTCCAACCCACTTACTTTGCTGGAACTGTGCCATCTCAAACATACACTGTGGCAGAGTAGACGGATTAGGTTGTTGAAGTACCTGACACCTTTTGTTGACTTCTCGATAGTCTACAACCAACCAGGCTTCATTAGGCTTTCCAGGTTTCGCTACCCACCATCCTGATGACAGGTAGGTGCTAGCTGTTACAGTCTTAATACAGCCTCATCGTTCGAGCCGCCTCAGGAGGTCAGTAAGGGACTGCTTTAGTGAACCCTTAGTCGGTATTGGTCGATATCGCCAGGTGGAGTTGTTAAGAAGCGTAGGTCGATGCCAATCCTGTTCTGGGATAATGACGGGTAATGCCTGTAGCACTTGTTCTTTAAGGTCAAGCGCTTTTATCCCCGGAATCCCTAAAATGTTAATGCCCCCTAGGACAGCCTCTAGGGGATATCGGTAGCCTTGGACCCAAAATTTGACCTTCGTTGTGACAGCGATAGCGTTAAGCCCTTGTACCTTGATCGTTTTGGCGGTCTTTTGATGAGGTATTATTGAGGTCACCACATTGGTCTGAGCTCCAGTATCGAGAAGGAAGAATGCTTGTTGTTGGTCATCCGGATCGGTAGGGTTGCAAACGGTGAGTCCGGCGTATGGTCGAGAATCCGTGGGGTCAAGTCTGAACTGGAGAAGGCCGCCGGCAGAGTCGACGGCCATCACTCGTTTTTTGAGGAGTCCTCGAATTTGAATCCTAATGCTTCAGCCAGACGGGACTGGCCCTTTTCTCCCAAAATTCGTAGCTGTGCCTTGGTAAGTCCGGTGCGGGAGAGAAGAAAACCAAACATGGTTCTTTCCCTCAGGGTTCTCTCCTTCGGGGTTCCTGGGGGTGACCACCCTTGCTCTCGTCGAGGGATAAATTCTTGCCGTCTGGATCTCAGTGTTCCGGCTGGGCATATTGAAGATCGGTCCCTTATGGTATCAGAAGCTTCTTCACTTTGTTGCATAAGAGCTTGTAAACATGGGAGATGGCCCAAGAGATTTCCCACCGGTTGTCCTGCCATTGGGTTCAAGAAGAGTCGGAGTGTAACGGCATTTGCTCCTCCGTATACCTCCACGCAGGCCTCTGTAGCTTCCAAGGGCGTTGGGATTGCCCCGGGGTCCGATAGGTGGCGATGAGCCCATCTCTCTTTTCGTTGTACGGCTGTTAATCCCATGGGATTTGTTCTCGGGCTCCATGAGAGATATGACACCCCAACTATAGCTAGGAGGAGTTGCTCCGCAGTAGCCTTCTGTGGACGACCTTCGTGCCAGGTGTGAAATTTGTGGGTTACCTGTCCCACTACAAGCGCCGGGATCGGCATGGGCCAGTGGGCACTGTCTGTGACCACATTCAAATCGGTAGCACGTCCACCACTCCATGCCGCCTGTCGGATCAAGGCACTTGATTCTTCTTTATCCAAGGTGTCAGATCCGAATTCCACTATTAACCGCCCTAACCACATTGCCAAGGTCTCCCCTGATCTTATCTTAGATTCCTTACAAAGCTCTTGAATCTCTGGTCTGGTGCGTGTGCGTGAGATAATAGTGGTACGTGTAGCACCATCCTCATCTGCAACATGCTTCGTCACAGCTACTGGGTGAGTTGTGGTAGAGAAAGAGTTAAATTCTTTGTCTAGGAGCGTTGGATATATCTCTCCTCCCATTGCCCCTTCCCCTTGGCAAGGAGGCGGGGTTGCAGGGAACGACGTCATGTCGGGGCGGAGACGCTAGGCGGATCCCCGCCGGGTCTTTTGAAACTCCGCCCCTCCTTTCCGGGTTCCCCAGATGACTCGCGCTTCTTTCGGCACCATTTTCTGCTAGCGGTATCATGCGGCCGGTGCTATTAATAAGTGCCGCTCCGGAGCCTTTTGCCGCCTGCTCCAGCGACTCCTTACCCGCCGTATGCATCTGTGCCTCTAAATTTGCGTATTCCCTTAGTAGACTCGCTACTGTACAGAACAGCACATTTATCATTTTTCCCTTCTTCCATTTGGTCAGACCCCATCTCGGCACATGACAGCCCTTAGTTTCCAAGTCCTCCCGGAGCTGAACAAGGAGCTTATGACCCCGCGATTCCAGCACCAACTCTGGACAGTTAAACCAATCCGTGGGGGTGGATTCCCCTCCTTCCCTCAAGTACTGAATGCATTGAGCGAACTCTTGAGCGGGGGTCAGCTTCTCTGCCTTCCGCGCTTTTACCCCGGCTAGGGATATGGTTGAGGTTTCCTCCGGGGGTCGAGAATAGACCCGGTCGCTCCCCATTATGCATCCGAACTCCCCAAGGGATAGCTTAGTTCTCCATTCCTTCACTACGGCTTCTTCTCTCTTTACGGAGAAGTAACCATCAATATTTCTTTCATCCCCTTCTACTGCCTGGTGGTAAGCGATATGCGCCCATAGATCGTTAGCATTTTCTACGTGGCGGTTCCCGGTGCGCCAGGGGCAGCACCTGATGAGGTTCTTCTCCATCACCGTGCTCTTTAATTCCATCCTCATCACCATGTCTCAGACGGCTAAAGCCAACTTGAGGTGATTCAATAATTACTCGTTCATCGGGGTGGGCTGGTGAATAGAGAGGTTGAGAAAACTTTATGGTTGTAAAACTTTCCTTACGTCGCTTGCTGTTGCGACAAAAAACGGTCCGGTCGTCTGAACAACCACGTTAGTTGTTCCAGCTGGCAGGGCTCAGGCCAGCACGTCCGTCTACAAATCGGGCCGGCAGGGAAAGGGATACGTCTGGCATTGCGCTTGGCGACGGGGAGACGAATCGATAGTTGATCAGGCTATCGATCAGCTTAGCCACGAGTCTGCTCTCTTCAGAAGCACTGTGCAGCGTGCTCAAAGTTCTCCGGCTTGGGCGGAAGTCGCGCTAATTTTTAAACGGCCAGCAAGCCAATTACTAGCCGCCACGTGTGCATAATTTAAAACTGGCCAATAGCGGGACACAAATTTACATCCGAATGGCGGGAACTCTCTTGCACCGGGGGTTTTCTGCAGCAACAGAAAGCCTTTACTTTTGCAAGAGGCTCTCATGTGGCGGGAAAATTCCACCGTGCCGAGGCACCAAAACCACTGGGTTGTGACATCCCCCAGCCCACAACCCTCGCTCTGACAAGCTGCTTGGTGTGGGCTGTTGGCATCCAGCCAGGGCCCTCCCTAGGGCAGGGCTGGGCCATGTAGCTGCAGACCCATGAACATCACGTGCCAAGCTTTTGTCAGGGCCCTTCTTGTTTGGTCCTCTGAGGTAAAGAGTCTCAGGCTCCAGTCTCCCCTTCCACATCCCCTCAGCACAGCCTTTTATGAGAGGTTCAGATGCCGGTGTCACACTGGCACACACGGCCATTCAGTGCAGCGCCAGGGAGTGCCCCTGTGCTGAGACAGCCGGGACTGAGACCCCAAGATGCGCATGTCACGTCCAGGGAGCCCAGCCTCTGTTTGCCGGGCTGAGAGCCGCCGTCAGTCCCAGCTGAGCTGGGCTGGTTGGACATCACTTGTGGCCCCGAGGTGTCTGGCTGGGCACTAGCACATCCCTGGGGCAAGCAGAGCCCCTCCACGGAAAACATAGCATACCGGAGATTTTGCACAGGCCTGGATACCAACCGCAAGCTCTTCCGTTCCCTTCTTTTCGGTGTCTTGGGTTTTGAAGGGGGTTGGGTGGCCATTGAACCCCTGCTCCTCACATGTCACATGAGAGCAGTGACTGTAAACACGTGCTTGAGGTCAGGGGAGCAAACAACCAGCCAGGAGCTCCCAGTGCAACGCTGGAAGGAAACATCCCGGGGATATTGGACAATGTAAAAGCAGCAATGTTGGGCAGGGATGCTGTCTTTTGTACAGTGTCGGTGTGAGTAGTACTGGGAGCCATAACCAGGTCTGGGGGGTTGCATGTGGGACAAGGGGGAAGGGGAGAGAGGCACCAATAAGAACCAAAGCAGCGACTCGAGGTTTGGTGAGAACAGCTCCCAATAGGCTGTCGACAGTACGGCCCGTGAGCTGGATCCAGTCCCCAGAGCCATGTCCTGTGGTCTGCAGGGCTCCTGGAGGGGCCAGGGATTTGGGGTGGGACAAGATGAGGAACCGCCACTGAATTGCAGGGTGTGCAGCCGCCATGGACGTGCGCTGCAGCGCTGGGGAGTGACTGACGGCTGCGTCAATCCCTGAGGCTCCGCGAGCTGACACCAATCTGCTCCGACCACGGGTGCCACTGCTCCCACAACTGGAGATGGGGGTCTGGATCCAGACTGTGAGGACCCCTGCAAGCCATATCTAGCCCTGAGTGCCAGGGGGGACTAAATGGGTTTATTCACAAGGAACCTGTTTATTCCAATGGAAAAGACTGGGAAGATCCCTGTGCTGCAGCAGGGATACAGAGCTGGGTCTTCCCATCCCACACCAAACAAATACAACACAAAACCCCACGGCCCCTGGACCCCAAGACAGAGAGATGGTAACGCAGGTGGCATCCTAATATTAGTCTGGAAGAGCCCCGTGGATGGAGGGTATGGGGGTTTGTCCCTTCCTACTCAGATAAGCCTGTTATTAAGTGCCTATTTGTATACAGACAAGGTTCCTTGGGTGGATTTGATATCTTTTATTAGACCAACCCAAATAGTTGGAGATTAGTTATTTAGCAAGCTTTCGGGTTCACAAACCCTTCGTCAGGCTAAGGAAGTTTCAGCAGTCGGTGTGTGCTCTTCCTGGATGGGATGAAAAGTAAAGAAGCCAGGGGCTGGGCTGGGGAGTCAGTTGCCAGGCAGGTTATAATGTGTCATAAATCCAATGTCTATGTTTAGTCCATGATCTCTAGTATCCAGGAGGTTGATGAAATGGAGCTCATAGGCTCCTTTCTGGGAAGTGTTGTGTAAGTTTCCCTTGAGGATCAGGACTGAGAGATTGGAGAGAGAGTGGCCCTCCCGTGAGAAATGTGCCCCCACCGGTAATTGGGTTTTTCTGTCTTTAATAGATTTCCGGTGTGCGTTCATTCTGGTGCGCAGTTGTTGTTTGGCCTCTCCTAAATATCTTCCATCAGGGCATTTGGTGCATTGGATGAGGTATATTACATTCCTGGAGGTGCAGCTGTAAGATCCTGGGATGCTGCTGGCTCTGTTGTGGGGTGTAGTAATAGTGGGGGTGGTGGAGATGTGGGGGCAGGTTTTCCATTTCTTGTCATGGCACGGTCTAGATCCTTTTGGTGTGTTCTGGGCTTGAGGAAGTTTACTTCTGGTGATGAGGTTGGCGAAGTTCGGTGCTTGTAGGAAGGCTAGGATGGGTGGCTCTGGGAAGATCTTTTAAGAATAGGGTCTCTGTCTAGTATGGGTTGCAATTTTTTGAGGATTTTCCGTACAGGTTCAAGGGAGGGGTGATACGTCATAACCAGCGGTGTGAGATTTGTGGGTGTTTTTCTTCTGTACTGCAGCAGTTCGTCACATGGTATCCAGGTGGCTCTTCGTGTACAGTGTGCTTTTACCAGAAAAATATGCTGGGCACCAAAAGGCCCTGCTGATTCCAAGGAAAAGACTCTGGAGAAACCTGCGTTCTAGCAGCAGTTCACAGCTGGGCCTTTCACACCCCATTGAGTGCCTTATTTTGGAAGCAGACCTCCCGCATCATGGGGTCAGGCCGGCAGATGGGACCTTCCAGCCCTCGTAGGATGGAGTCTCCAATGACGAGGAACCGGCGTTTCTTCCTGCCGGTGTTTGATCCCTGCCCATTCCTTGTCGCGTGGAGAGTGGTATCGTCCCGGCCGAAGACACTTGCTCTGTCTTCCTCCGTCACAGCTGCCAGGGCCTCAAACCTGTTCGCCAGGTGTACCTGGGGAGCTTCCACCTCTCTAGGCCACACAGCTCTGGATCGGGACACCTTCTGCCACTCCTGCGTTGGATGCGTCTCCTGTGGGGGCTGTAGAGCGGGCAACCGTCTTGTAGAAGAGATAGGCATCCATTTCGTCCTCTGCATCCCTGTTCCCCCTCAGCCTGCTCATCTCAGCCTGGAGCACGCTAGCTTGCTCCTCCAGGGCCCCAAGCTGGGCACAGGAGGGACAGGCAGGGGGACCACCAGGCCCTCCCCTCCCCGCCCCCAGGACCCCACCGAGCTCCCCTCACAGACAGGGGGACAAGGGGCTGCTGACCCCACCATGAGCTCTGTCTGGGTGGAGGCCTCAGAAGAGCCCATGGCAGGCGGCAGCGCCAGGGCGAGACCCCTGGCAGCGGCGCTCCGCGTCTGCACCATGTCTGCAGAGCTGCGTCTACTGCTCTCGCTTGCTGGAGGTGCCCCTCCGGGCTGCTACCTTGTGCCCGCCTTACGCGAACACTGGCAAAAATGCCGGCACACCCTTACAGAGAGCGCCTGTTTGCGCACTGCCCGCACGCGGCTCGGGAGCGCGGCTCCCTGTCGGGCGAGCTAAGAGGGCTCAGAAGGGCTGCCCCTTCGGATCCACCTCAGCTACGCTCGACCCTCTGCCCCACTTCCCTTAGATGGAATCATCTGTTGCTGCCCCCTCTGCTGTCTCCTCGGCTGCTGCCGCCGCCGTAGTAGGCAGCTGGGTCTTATCAGGGACTTTGTGCCAGGTGCACGGGGCACCGGGGAGAAATACTGAAGAGGGAGGTCACCTGGTTGATCACTCCCCTGGTTATGGGCATGGTGAAGGATCCCGGGGTTGGAACATGACGTGACCCAGAGCCCACCCGGGTCTGTGGAAATTCTTCCAGCAATGTCTTTGGGTGTCAGCCAAGCCTGCAGTTCATACTGGGCTGCGGGGGCACAGATTCAGGGATGGCTCAAGAGACCAGACCCAGAAGAAGACTTTTCTATTTCCAGATACAAAATGGGTTTGAAAAGTCAGGCATAAATAACATCACTTTTCATCGTAAACAGGTGGAAATGGGGTATTTCCACACTTGGACAGCTTCATTTTTTTTTCTTTTTCCAGCAGGGACACAATCATCTGTATCCACATAAAATCATTCAATTTTTAAAAATAATTTTAATTGATTAACTTAATCTAAGCATCTATTCCCTCTTCTCAGTCCCGGCGCCATCTGCGGGGGCTGCCCCGTGCCTCCAGCTCTGGGAACTTTTCCGATAGTTGTCTTCGTGGCGTCTTGTTCCCAGGTTGGTACGGAGCGGTCAGCCTGGAGCAGGAGAAACCCCCGGGGGTGTCAGGAGGCAAGTGGATTTCTGCAAACAGCCCAGCTCCCCAAGTCCTTCAGGGGCTGCAGTGGGGGCCGTGCAGACCTGTGGGGGATGGAAGTCCCTGAAAGGGAGGCACTCAGAGAGGGATGCAGTGGAAAGGGAGGACCTGAGTGAGCCTGCAGAAGAGAGGTGCCCAGGATGAGGAGAAGGTGTGAGGGGCCAGAGGGCGAGGGAAGGAGGATCCCTGGTAGGGAGAGACTCAGGCTCCCTGCTGTCAGAGCCAACCCTGCCGAGCCCTTCCCTGGGTCCTTGTGACGGGTTGTTCCAGTCCTGCCCAGGACCACACAGACCTGATTGGGGGCAGCCCCTTGTCCCAGGCCCGCATCTGTTGCCACGGCTCCCTCCTCATGATTGTCTCCTGAAGGAGGTCGATTCCTCGCTGATAATTTTGTATCTCCCCGACCAGATGCAACTTCTGTGGGATGCAGGAGAGAGCAAAGGAAGCGTCAGGACAGGGAGCAGCAAGCAGCTGCCTGGGACAAGGCCCCACGGCCGCACCGGCTGTACCACATCACCCCTGATTCAGAAACCCCCACAGGCCAGTCCCCAGAGCACGTGTGCATGTACACACACCAGCCACCCCCACAGGTTCACACACACAAGTCCTGTCCACACCACATGCACGTACATGCACTTGTCACCAGTGCACACACTGCCCGACAGACACACCTGCACTCACACTCATCCCAGGGTGCACGTTGAGACCACGTTCCCATCCACATACTCACATGTGTACAAAACCCACCAGACAGACACACGGCCTCACACCCACAGTAACACCCGCCCAGGCCAGCAGCCCCACGCCCCACCCCTCAGCAGGCCTTCAGACCCACCCACCCCACAGGTGGGCGGGGGGTGGGAGGGACGGCGGGCCGTGGTCCTACCATCCTCATGATATCTTGTAGCTGATGTAAAACGTCCCTGCTGGGCTTCTGCCGCAGCAACTCAGTCTCCTGCTCCTCCAGCTCTTTGGTCAGGGCACGACTGCTTCGGAGGAGCTCTTTATACTGGTTGCAGCGTTTCTCGTATTGAGCAAAATCAGTGATACCCTGCAGAGGAACACATTGTAGTGCCCTGAGCACAGTGACATGGCAGCTGAATGGAGGGAGCCTCATCATCCCCTGGGGGATCCCGAGGTGCTGGGTTGCCCCTGCCGTCCTCCACGTCATCTGCAGAAGCCCCCTGACTCCCGGGAACCTGGCAGGCACCTCAGGCTCTGTCCTGTGCTGCCCAGAGGGGCTCTCGCCAGGCCCTCCTGAATGCAGCCTCGCACAAGGGGAGACCTGGGGCACCATTAGATCCTAGGCACTAGATCAAGGTCACATGCGTCTCCTTCTCCCATCACATGCCTGGGGGCAAAACTGCCAGGCTTCATTCCTGGTTCTGCCATTCACTCCCTGGGTGGTCTTGGGCACGTCCTCCCCACAGCCTTGCCTCAGTTTCCCCATCTCTAAATTACAGCCAATACCCGCCCCCGCTCCCCAGCAGGCTCAAGTGCTGGGAGGTGCCCAGATGCTGCAAACGGAGGAGTCTCAGCTTGGCCTCTTGGGGCACCTGGGTGTCCATGGACTGTTCTGCCTTTTGCTGCAAGCATTTCAGGCTATTCAGCCAGCTCAAGGCATAGGGGAGTGCAGGACAGGGACCAAAACCTGCCCAGATAGGAGAGCTGATGGCAACAGATGCGTCTCTGCCAGCACCTCACAGCCACTCACCTGCTGTCTGCTCCCAAGCCCTCCAAACATGTCCTGCTCTGGAGGGACCCAGACCCTGGGGGCTTTCCTGCTTGTGTTGAGCCGGGCAGGTGCTGGCGTTGGTGTGCCGTGTCCGGCCATGCGGCTTGCCTCCACCTGGGGGAGCTGAACATGGACAGCAGATGTTTAGCAGAAGTCATCCTGAGGCCCAGGCAGCAAGGGCGGCAAAACGGCCAGTTACTCCTCTCCAAGCCAGGCGTGTTGTTATTCTAGCTGGGCAGATTGCCACAGTGCAGATCAGAGCGTGATTCCAGTGCAAGTCCCCAAGTTAGAGAACAGGCTGCAGGAAGAGAGAGACCTAGACCCGGAAAAAACAGTCAGGTTGCACCAGGCTGCACTGATCCTGGCTGCAGGATGCAGCTACGCTAGATGTGCCAAGAAGTAGGAGAAGCAGCTGGGGCCAGAAATGGACAAGAATAAGGAGAAAAGCAGGCAAAAGAGCCTCCATCAACTGGACTGCACTAGGCTGTAAGGGACAGAAAGTGCATGAGGGGTGGGAACACGGCAATCTCTCACTAGAAAAAACCCTCCATCGAAGAGAAAGAGAACCAGTTGTCCGGAACAGAAGAGCAGAAGTGAACAAGAACAGCCAGCAGGCCACTTACCCGCACAGGCTGTGAGCATCTCCTTCCCTCCATGTCCCCTCAGCCAATATTTGGAAAGCGAGTTTGGGAAGCCAGCCTCCAAGGAGATCTCGCCACCACCTGGTGCCTAGGTCTACCTGGGCCTTGCCTGCCAAATCAAGCATGATTTCCACAAGGCCTTTTTCTGGTTGACAGCTCTCTTTCCTTTCCAGTCTTTTGGAAAGATGAGGGGCCCAGCACTGAAGCTCTGCACAAGGCCCCCACAAGAGCCACACCCGCTGTGGCTTTGCTCACTTGGAATGCATAGGAGTGAGGGTCAACTCTCGCTGGGCCAAAATTGTGGTCCATATGCCGTAGCGGGGATGGCAATCCGCATGCCCTCTCCCGGCAGTTGCATTGGCACTTCCAATTCCCCATGTTCCCTTCACATGAGAACGGGCCCAGGATTGGAGCTGGGCTGAAGCAGACCCGCAACCCTGGGCCTGTTCTTCTCTCTGTCCTTGGCCAGCCCCATGTGCAAGCTAGCTCTGAACTGAGGTGCAGCTCCTGGTGCCCAACAGCATGTGAAGGCAAATGGCTCTCTCTCCTTGCCAAATGGAGGGGAAAAAAGAGACAGGCAGTGGGCAAGAGGGGGAAAAAAAGCAGGGAGTGGGGTGGGGTGGGGTGGGGTGGGGCGGGGCGGGGCGGGTGTTTTTTGCGCCTGGAAACTGATGGTTTGCCACAAACGTGAAAGCGCCGAAGCCAAAGCAGTCCAAGGCCCTGGACGTGTGAGTTCCCACGTTTGTTGACTCAATTTTGGATCTCTTGTCCTGGCAGGAGCGTTTGGACTGCTCCAGGAGTAGAGACGAGAGCAAGATGAGCTCAGGTCTACAGGAACCTTGGCTACCCAAAACCATAAGCAAACAAAACCTGCGCCTGCTCCTGTTCCTGTTCTGTGGCACGTCCTGGCCCCAAGTTCCTCCTCCTCCTGCCACAGCACCTCTCAGACCCTTGCGCCCGAGCCCTGCTAGCAGATGCTGGGCCTGCCGGGCCCTGGTGCTGACAGTTGACGCAGCCGTTCCCTAAAGACAGTGCACGGGCAGAAAGGCGAGGCGCGGCCTCCCACTGCAGCCGCCTGACTAGCTCAGTAGGTAGAGCATGAGACTTAATCTCAGGGTTGTGCGTTCAAACCCCATGTTGGGCGTATGGACCTTTGATCCTATGCATGCCTTTTGACCCCAGACCTTCCTTACCTCTCCCGTGGGGAGCTGCAGGGATGGGTTGTGGGGAATGGTGCACAGGGCTTCACTTCTCCAGGGAATGCTTTGGTGGGGCCAGCATGACTTGGGCACTAAGGCCTGAGAGGAGCTGTGGTGAGAGGGACTTGGGGACATGAAGCATTGGGGAACAGGTGCAGACACAGTTTGTTGTCACTTCCATTGACATCTTGCCCTATCCAGACCTACATTACAGGACCTACAGTGAGGGTACCTGTCATAGATTTGTGTACAAAAGAGCTGGCCCAAGTTACAAGCATGGCTCCTATTCACCACGTCAATAATGAACTAAGCAATAGGTCTAAAAATACAATTGTAAAAGAGGCAACTTCACTTTGCTGGTGCCTTTCAAGTGTGATCCTTCCAATACAGGCTGTTGGTTCCTGACTTGGGCTTTCAGGAGCTTGCAATGAAACATTAATCATCACTGATGCCATTTGCAAAGGACACAAAACCTGGCACAAAAGGCAACATTGAAGAGCACAGGTCTCTCCAACAGTGCAGTCTGGATTACTTGGGATAGTAGACTCAAGGGTAGAATATGTCTTTAATATTATAGGGCCTTCTTACTCTGGAAGGAAACATGAAGCCACCAAGAATTCGGAAGCTCAGGCAGGCTTGGGCATTCTCTGTTAGGAAGCAATGATTCCCAAAACTGATGCTAGACAAGTGGTGACGGATCAGTTGAACCTTATCTCCCAGGGTCATCTGCCTGTTCCCAACAAGCTACTGCCATGGATGGGTGCCTAGTTGGGGAACTGAGTGAGTTTCTGTGGTCACTGAGGATACCCATGGGAGTGATCACCCCTACCATATGTTACCCAGACTGGTACGCTCCAAGGAAGTCTATTTTGTGTGTGGCAGCGGTGCCATTAGACCTGTTCCCTTTTATCTGTGAGAGTTGAAGGGACCTGGGAGGAGTCTGTGGGTGCTTTGGGGAGAGATGGATCCCTCGGGTGCTGGTTATCCCAATATTGGCATGAAATGTGGGTGAGGCACAAGTTTGGAACTGACATCAGATCATGCAAGAGCAAATGCCTTGGGCAGATGCCAACTCTGCCACCCCAGCAGCCGACCTGGAGTAAGTTGCTGTTCTGGAGCAGTGGGAGTGAAGCATTTATACTCCTCCATTGAGACCCTGCATGGGGGCATCCTGCCAGCACTGATCAGAGTCACGGTGCTGAGGTCGATGATCTGTGCAGACACAAGCCAGAGGGAGGTGGCACATGGACGTGCCCTTCCACCAAAAAAGTTCTCTCTGTCTTGGAACTACAGAAGATCTTCATGGGGGACAGTCTCGCTGTGCAGCACCTAGATTTCCCACCATCACATCTACAAACATGAGCAAGTCCTTCCTTACTCAGCGTGCACTGACTCCAAAGACCTTGTCTCCCTGGGAGGTTGGAGGGGCTGAAAGTACACCCAGAGTGGAAAGAGATTTGCCACATTCCTCAAGGACAGATTCTTTGAGGGGTGTGAAATACAGCCGGGAAGGGCAGGTGATGCCAGGGGAGGTTTGACAGAGGACACAGGAAGCAATATTCACCTGCAAGTATCTTCTCCCTCTGCAGCAGCATCTTACCACCTTTCTGTTTACAACGTCCAAAAAACCTCATGGATGGGGCAACCCCTGCTCCGACCCAAGGTGGCATTTCTTGTGCCCCAGGGGTTCTTCTGCCATTTCCTCTTTCTGTTCTGCCGCCATTCCCTGAGGTAGTGAGGTCTCAGCAGACACGTGGCCTGAAATCCTCGTGGGTATTTTAGTTCCCAAGTCCTGACAAGTCCCTCATTCCTTAGGAAAACACTGGAGACGCTGGTCCCCTTTGAGCGCCACCTCAACCCCCATCACTGACTCACTCCTGCCCAGGGAACAAGCCAATGAGATCCTCCTTTGGGCAGTCACACCATGGCTCCTAGTCTGTCCGTCCTGCTCCCCACACCGACACTGATCCCTGCTTGGGCAGTGCTTCCAGTGCCTGGGAAGAAAGCGACCCTGAGCCCTGGAACAGAAGGAAGGCTTTAGGGAGGTGTTGGACAGACTGGCAGGTGCGAGGGCTGTGGCAGAATGCCACCTCTGTCTCTGCCCCAAAACTCTGCTATGTGACAATTTGGTTACCTTGGTCACTGAAAGGGCACACAACTCGTCCCCCTTTGTCAGGTGACTGTGACTTGTAACCTGAGCTGGATACATTCCTGAGGGAGGGGGTGACCTGCTCCCTCTGCCTGCATGACTGGCATCACATACCTAGGTGAGGGGCTTATGTTCCCTATTGCTCTAAGCAAAGCCAACTTGACTGGGACGGGGCTAGAGACCCTGCCAGTCTCCCCAGCAACCACTGATGCTTTTCAAATTGGTTGTCTGGTAGCCAACAGATACTGGCCTCCACTGGACCAGGGAAATGAGGTCATACGGTCTATGTAAGTTAAGGACTGCCCAGGAGTGGCAATAGCCAGGATGGAAAAATTCAGAGAAAGAAGCTGGACCATCTGAAACCTGCACTTTCTCTTGAAACTTATGATCAGTGAACTGCCTGCCTCCAGAGGCAATCTCCACCTGCCTCTGGATGATACTTGTTAGTAATCTACCTGAGATCTAACTAGATATATAGCTTGCAGGAACTCAGATGTGAGATTAAAAGCTTCCCAGCCACCCTGTTTGCGCTATGGGATTTCTCTGATATTGCTCTACCCTCTACCCTATGCCAAACCTACTCCTTGTAGCCAATAAAGTTCTCCTTTGTACCTAGTGTGGGAGACTTCTTGGGAGAGGGGCTAGATTATGCATTGGGTCCCCTTGGTTCAGCTGATTAAGGGGGAACACTATTTGTGCTTAAGACTGAGGGAAGATCCCCAAGTTCTTGAAGTGGGTCGAGTACCCTCAAGGGCTACTAGGCCTGTGTTTCCCAGAAGGCACAGAGCTATGATCAGCCCAGAGCCTGGGTGCTGGCAACATTACCCCCAGGCTAGTGGGTGTGCTCCAGGAAGGTGGTCGGCCAGATGTGAGGCACCCTCATAGAGGCACTCGGAGCCTGGAAGTCAGTTGGGTGCAGTGAGGTTGGTGCCTTAGTGCAGGAGCACCCACTGTTGGCCCACCACAAGGGCAACAGGGCAGGGCTGCCGTCACTGTGCATATGCCGTATCCCCTGCCGGCCCTCATGCCCCTTGCTAGACAAGTCCAGAGGTTACTGAGTTGCAAAGCTCCCACGTGCTGAGCATGAGGTGGAGCCAGTGTCCTGGTCCTGTTGTAGTCCTTCTCGCTGTCTCCAGGTCTAGTTGCATACGTCTCCTTGTCATTCTCTCTCTTCACTTCCCCTCCCAAGGGTCTTTGAACAACCTGCACCAGGTGTTGACTTTCCAGATGGAGTTGGCTATATCTTTTTCACCCTCACTTACTGATTTCCGGTGGTGAGACTGAAGTTCACTCAGAAACATTTTAACACAGTCTGTTTGATTGAGCTTGGTGTGCCTGTATAACAGGAGGTTCCTGTATTGCCTCACGGTGCTTCTGACAAAGGACACAAAGTGGTTGAAAAGCACTGACTGGGACCTCTGCTCCTCAGTCAGCTGTCCATAAATCTCCACCTCCCTTGTCATCAGCCTGACTCCCTCACTCTTTCAAGGAGCCGGCTTACCTTTCCTCCTAGTGACAGGCTCTTCCTCTTCACTCAGCAGCCTGGCTTCTGAAAATCCCTTTCTGTCTTTCTTTTTTTATCCCCTAGCACACCACAGGTATCCCAGGAGACATGAATGCACCCACCACAGGGCTGAAAGTCACATGGACAGGGGACTGCGCAGGGCAGAAGACTCGCTATAGTCAGAAGAAGGGCTGTTTTATTATTATTACAAAATAGAGCAGAAACTGCTGCTTGGGGAGTTCAGCCTCTTCATTCCAGCTCATTGACCTTGCCCCAACTCCATGTAGCCCCACCTGTATCCCAGAGATAAGGAGGGAGACTGGAGGTGAGGGAGGTGAAGGGCTACTTGTTCTTCCATAAAAGTGCCCTTAACTGGAAGCTTCATAGTTGGCATGTTTCATGTGTTATGTGAAAGACAGTTACCTGGAACTGGGACGCTCTGTACCCTTGGAAAATCAGTGCTATGTGACTTCTTTCTGTGACAAGGTGGCCGAGTGGTTAAGGCGCTAGACTGCTGATCCCTTGTTTTCTGCATGCATGGGTTCAAATCCCATCCTTGTTGATCATAACACTTTTTGGCAGGTTTCTTTATTCCTTGTAATACGATATCCCCAGGATTTCTCCACTTGTTCCCCAAATCTTCATTCTTAATTCTGCCAAGAGCAAAGATAAGCCCCAACTCAACTGTGACCAACATCCAACACAAGCACTACTTTCCAGTCGTGCTCCCTCTAAGCTGTGTGGTGTGAGCGGTGTTGCAGACACACCTGGCAGCAGAGCATGAGCACGCCTGCACATCCATGCATGCTGCACAGCGTAAAGGGAATGCTGCTCTCCAGGTGTAGGTGCGGCACGCCTGATCTTGAGCAGACCCACACCACCTTCTTCTCCACCTGTTGTGAAAACTACTCAGTCTTCTCCCTTGCCTACTCCACCTTGAGCAGGGCTTGCATCTTCTCCAAATCCCTTTTGGGCTACAAACACCAGGATTCAAAGCACAGGGAGGACCAGGAGCCACATATCTGAAGTGGTTTTAATGTCTGGCCCAGTAATGATTCAGTACCAACCTTGGGCTACTGAAGCATCACCTGTAGCAGCCTTCAGCACCAGCAATCTATGGTGGACTTTGTCCTCTTTATCCCGCCTACAGCTCTGGTTTCACAGTCACCTCATATATATGTGTTATGGTTATACATTCACAAGGTATTATTGTTGTAGTTTTTATTGATATCTCACCCTATCCAGGCCTCAACTGCAACAACTAAAATGAGGGTATCTTAGTAGATTTGCCTAGGAAATACCTGTCCAAAGTCACAGGCATGACACCTATTCACTGGGTAATGAATGAGTTAAATGACAGACCTCAAATTCAACTGCAGGAGAGGCAACTTCACCGAGCAGGTGCATTTCCAGTATGGTCAGCCTCAAAGGGACTGACCTGGGTTTTCAGGACTTTGGAATGAAACACTGCTCATAAAGGATGCTATTTGCATACGCCATAAAGTCTAGCAAAGCAGGCAAGAGTGAAGAGCACAGGCCAACACATGGGTGCAGTGTCAGTGTCTTGGGCATGTAGGCTCAGGTGAATAATCTGACCTGAATATGCCTGTTCTGAAGGAAACTTCAAGCCACTAACAATTCATCACCTCGGCCTGGCTTGCTGGGAAGCAATGACTGTCAAAAAAGATTTCAGAGAAGTGATAAATGAGCAGTTGAGTATGAGCTCCCATGACCACACACTGCCCAAAAGGCAACTGCCATTGGGGTGCCTAATTTGGGAACCGAGGCAGTTTCTGTTGTACTGTTGGTTCCCCGTGGCAGTAGTGCATCCAGCCATACTTTACCACGGCTTGGTATGCTCCACAGATGTGCACAGATGCTGGGAGCGCTGCTTGCAGTGAGAGGGATCCCTGGGCGGGGGTTATCCCAGCATGATCATGAATCTTTGCGCTTTTGCAGTCTGCCAGGAGGAGCAATGACCCTGCTATCCAGTCTGAAGCTGCTGCCTCCTTTGAGGCTCAAAACTAAAAAAACCCTTTGATTTAAATTAGAGCGTTTTGGTCCCCATCTAATCGGGACCTTGGTCATGTGCCAAGCAACGCTGTTTGGGATGTAGCCAGGAGGATCCATCTGCAGGAGAGAAGCCAACCTGAGAAATGGTGCTGGAGCTGGGAGACTCTTGGGAGAGCTGCCCCTGTGTGGCTAGGGCTGATGTGCCAGTGAGAGCAGCAAGGCAGAGGCTGGTGTCTCCCCAGAAAGCAAAGCCCTTGGTCTTCCATTGGACATGCTCCGTGCCTATTTCCTTTGGGGCACTACCCTTTTTTGCTAATGTCATTTCTGCTGGAACATGAAAAGAGCTAGAAGCAATGAAAAGTGGCACCACATGGATTACTCTGCACTTTCCCAGTCACGCGTAGGGGCAGATCAAATACCTCACAGAGCAGAGGGGAGAGTGCTGAGGACATACCACATGATTGAGGTGGAGCCCTTTGGGTCCACCTCAACCCGTATGATCAACATGCTGCTCCCCATGGAACAAGCCAATGAGACGCTCCTTTGGGCAGTCAGACCACAGCTCTGCGTCTGTCCATCCCACTCACTGCTGCCCAGCACAGATCCCTGCTCAGGCATGACTCCCACTGCCTGGAAAGGAAGCAACCCTGACCCCGGAATGGAAAGCATTATGGACGTGTCCAAAAGCCCAGCAGGTGCAAGGGCAATGGGGAAGGACTAGGCTCACTGTGGATATGCCACAGCCCCAGGCTGCAACTTGTGCCCATTGTCAGACAAGTCCAGAGTTTACCAACTTGCAGAGCTCCTAGGTGCTGAGCATTAGCTTCAGCCAGTGTCCTTGGAGAGAGTATGAGGGCATGGCTTTTCCTCCCTACATCCCATTGCAGTACCAGACCCCTTGCATGGTCACGGCATGGGAGGGAGGGAGGCTTGGAGCTGCCAGGATGGCACTTGCCCCAATCCACATTTGGAGGAAGTTACTGTCAGTGGGAAGCAGCAGAGCTGTAGTTTACAAGTCTGGGATCCCCATCTTCTGTCATGCAGAAAATGTCACCTTGTCCAGACCTGGGAAAGACTCTCCGAGTTGGAAATCATGTAAGAAACTTGTCTCCCTCTCCCTCCCAGATCCAGCCGTACCCACCCAATATTTTTGCACCCTCCTGCCCCAGCCCACCCTAACCAGAGCTAACACCAGTACAGAACTGAATAAGGGAAATGTGGGGCATTAAGGGAAATGTTTCCCCAGATCTTGTCTCCCATGGGCTGTAGGAGTGGTTGGCAGTGGGTAGAAGGACTGCCTTGTGTAGCTGTGTTTATAAACTCCATGCCACTCCACTGCCAGCAGAAAAGCAGAAGTGTGGCAGGGGAGGAAAAAACGTGGTCTCTGACCAGGAATCAAACCCAGGCTGTGGCAGTGAAACCACTAAGTCCTAAGTACGAGACGACCAGGAACCCACTTAAAGCCCTCGTTGTGCTCCTTTTTTATTCAGTCTTGGGCCCCTAATCTGCAGAATGGACATGAATTATATCTGTAAAAGAAGGAAGGGCCTGGGCAATTGCAATCTATGTGCATGTGTGTACTTATAGATTTCATAGACATTAGGGGCCTGAAGGGACTGAGCAAGATCATCAATGTCAGCCTCCCTGCCAGAGACAGCAAGTCCGTGGGGATCAAATGATCTCAGCAACAAATATCTAAACCCCTTTTAAATGAGTGCAGAGTTGGTGCTTGCACCACATCGGGGGAGTCTGTTCCAGACGCTGAACACTCAGTCCATAAAAAAGTTTTTCCTTATGTTCAATCGAAATCAGCCTTTTAGGAGCTTGTCACCATTGGACCTTGTTATTCCTGAGGGGGCCCTGGTGAACAACTCTTCTCCCAGGTCCTGATGCACTCCCCTTATGTACTTCCAGGCTGCCACCAAGTTTCCCCTTAGCCTTCTCTTCTCCAGGCTGAAAAGTCCCATGTCCCTCAGCCTCTCCTCAGAAGGTTTCTCTCTTGGTCACCGATAATATGGTGGCTCTCCTCTGGACTCTCTTGAGCTTATCCACATCCCTCCTGAACTGGGAGGCCCAAAACTGAGTGCAGTACTCCAGTTGTGGACTCACCACAGCTGAATGAAGTGGGAGGAGGCCATCCCAGGTTTTGTTAAAGATGCATCGATGCATTCACGCCAGAGTTTGATTAGCTTTGCTGCCCATGTCATCACATACTGCCCCTCACCCCCAGCCCCTTGGCCAAAGGAAACCTAGGGAGCTGAGGATAGAGTGCTCTCCCAGGACGCTAGGTCCCAAAACTCACTTGCAACAGTCTCCAGTTCCTGTATTTCTTCCTTGGAAAGAGGCTGATTTGGAAGAAGAGGGGAAAGGTGCCTCCCTTTCTGCCACAGAAGCCAGGCCCAGTCATACCGCGTTTGTGGAAGAGTCTCGCCCCCAGGGTCCCAGATCCAAACTGGGTGTGTGTGTGCAAGTTTCTGTGTAAGATTAGGGGTGCATGATACCGCTCAATGTGGTCCTGTGAAATCCCTGGTATGTGGTGAAAAACTAAGCCCATCAACTATAGAGTGGGGACAAAATCCACCCTCAGAAACACAGGCAGAGGTGACCCAGGATATGGCACCGATCATATTCTGTGTCTGTCTCTGCAGCCCCTGACTGCTTTGGGGAGGGGAAAGCCTCAAGGCTCCTGCGCAGATCCTCATCAAGGCCTGAAGAGTCCACCCTGCACCAAGCCCCTGCTCTCCACAGCCAGGGCCAGAGCTGGGGTTGGGGCCAGGGCCAGGGCCCCGGTTGGGCAGGAGCTACAGGGGTGCCCACCCCAGCACCAAACATGAGGTTTGGTGTTCCCAGCTGATGGGCTCAGGTGTTTGTTATGTTTTCACAACTGGAAGGGGTAAAGGTCCGTCTGGCTGCAGGGCAAGTGAGTAGCTGCACCATCGGGAGGAGCAGAGAAGAACTAGACTGAAGCCAAGCAGTTCTTGACAGAAGCTGCTCTTCGATGTGCTGCGCTGTGTAATGTGGTGCAGGGTCACTCTGCTGCTAACCTGGTGTGCATGTTTCACTCGTGTCCTCCCAACACTTTGACCTCTGCCCTATGATGCATTTGAGCTGCCTCCTGCACACGTCCTACAAAGGGAAAAGCAGTGCAAGAAAAGTAAGGCTGAGTTGCCCCTGGAGCATACATGGGTTTCAGTTGCCTTACAGATTTGTGAGGTGAGGCCAGGGGAAGCTCTAGGAATTGGAGAAGCAAGTGCAAGAGCTGCCACCAGTGCCACCTTCCACACGGTCCAGGTACAGGAGGACACGATTGCATCAACCTATGATATTTTTCAGTCCCTGAAGCAATTAGACTGCTCTGAGCGCAGCTTAGCATCCCCTGCTCTTCAGTGCCAGTACTTCCCTCCTCTCTCACATGACTTTCCTCAGGGTGGAAGCAGCATGGAGCTTCCTGCTGTCTGGTTTCTGTGGCTGACCAAGAGGTGGCAGAGAGTCAAGCCTGCTCCTGCCCTGCTCCAGCTGGGAGAGCAGGGAAGCAGCAGCTGGAGTGCCCGTCTTGCATAGGGACAGTGGCAGTGGCAGGTGGGGCCACACTCCTTGCACGTCTTCCCAGTGGACCCACAGCGAACAAGAGCACCTGGAACCCACTGCCACTCTTCTGTCTGGCATACCAAGGTGCAGAAAGGGAGGCTTGGGGGAAGATGCTCCACAGGCTGAATCTGGCCTGTGGGGCATATCTCCTGCACCAGTGAATTAAGCATTAACCATTGCTGAGTGGGAAAACCTGAGAGTCTAAGCAGGATGGATCAGACTCCCAGCCAGCAGCCAGCTTGTCTGTGTGGGAAGCCTGGGATCCCTCCTATCTCGGTAGCTCTTTCTGGCAGGCTCCGCACACTTCCTCCAGATCTAACGTTGCCTTGGAGAGACTCAGACTTTCTCTGAGGATCTCAAGGTGCCCGAGGGTGCCACAGTCCCTGCATTAGAAACCCTCTTTCACAAGCCCAGACACACAGCAGCTCCTTGGGTCCAAGGGGTCGGTGGAGCCCGTGCCCTGGTCCCTGCGGGTGGCTGCACCAGGTACTCGTGGCCTGTCTGAATTTTGTTCCAGTTTCTTGCCCTTGGGTTTTGGTGCCACCGTGTGGCCAAGCCGGGATCAAAGCTTCAGGACTGAGGGAAAGGCACAGCACATCCTCAGGAGGAAAAAGAGCAAGAGAAGGAAGCGTTTAGCAGAAGATGGTTTCAATCCGGCAACCTCCGGGTTATAGGCTCAGCACACTCCCGCTGCGCCACTCTGCTGTGGTAGTCCCAAACTTGTCACCATGCTTCAAATAGCATCTTCACGATCCCCTCTGACAGCACAAGTATTTAGTACTGTGGCCTGTGCCAAGCTGGAGGGACTCTGCATTGGAAATGCAGCCCTGGCACACGCTCCTGCCTCGGGTTAGGGACAGACAGCTCTTGCCACTGCTCTGCGACGGCAGTGCCCCAGGCCCTGCTCTTGCACCATCTCTGCCCATGGCACCAGCTGCCGCCGTCCCCACCAAGGCTCTGCATCCCCCACGGGGACAGTTGAAGCAGCTGGATCTCCCCGGGCCAGCAAGGACCAGCTGAGGACTGGCCACCCTTTGCTGGGGTCTGCAACAGAATGACACGAGGGATTTTTGAGGGACATCACTCCTGGCATTAGGAGCCCCCTCCTGCCCCCTGGCCTGGGCCTGGCAGCAGAGACCCTCCTCTCCCTGCCCCACCTCTGCCCTTCCCTCTGTCCAGCAAAGGAAGTGCTAAACCACCTGCTGCCAGAGGAAAGCACCGCCTCGCGCTGCCACCGTAACCAGGAGCACTGCTGTTCTCTGCTCTGCACAGCATCCATTCCCAGCTGCGGGGCCCACAAGCGCAGGAGTTTCCTGGTCAAACTGCCCGAGTGGAGGGCACTGATCCTGGCACCTGCCTGGTCCCAAATATCCCCATCAGCAATGCAGCACCCCAGGACTGGCTGTGGTGTGCAGGCTCCCTGACACCCTGCAGTGTCACTCTTCCAGCTGCTCCTGTAAGCGCAGGGATGGGGCAGCTCTGACTGTGCGCTGAAGCTTTTCTCGAGTTGAAAGGGAATTGGGTCTCTGGAGCACTGCTGGGTGTCCCTGCTCCATACAGTGAGGGAGACTGCTCCAAGGGGATCACAAGGGTCAGGTCTTGTCCTCCACAAATCCCTAGAGCTGCTGCCAGTTTGAGGGAAGATGCACACAGTGCGGAGGAGCCTTCTTCTCCAGCTGGATGACCCTGGTCTGGTAACCCTGCGTGGATGCTAAAGTGGTGATCACAGCTGTTCCCAGCCATTGATCGGGGTTCAGTTCCTGGCCATCACTGCTTATCTTTTTCTCCCAGTTTTGCTTCCTCACTCAGCCTTTGAGATCCCAACTGCGGGGGTTGGCACAGAAGAGAAATGTGATTCACCAGAAAAACAGTTATGATAACTGTGGGCGAGAGAAGTGGAGATTTTTACCTGCACTCTGGGTACTCATCCCTGCACCCCAACGTGTTTGCTTAGGTGACAGGTGAGGAGTGGCTCCTGCAGAAGCCTTTTCACCCCACGCCTTCCGAGCATCCGTCCATGCCCAAACAGGCCAAGCACTGGCAGAGGACAGGGGCAATATTAGCTTCTCTTCCCTGCAGGCTCCAGCAGATGTAGCCTTTCAGCCCTGCCTTTCAGCCCAGGCCAAGTCCCAAATTGCTCAAAGTAGACAAGCAGTGCAGTGCAAGACATTCCCGTTCAGGTCTCGCCCAAGCCAGACAACACCGGGGAAGCTGACAGGCAACTCTCTGGCTGGCACCTTGCAGGGAGCAGTGTCCTGCATTGCCCTGGGATTCCCAGAGCGGGGGCGGGAGCCCCAACTGGCCAGATGCCAAGGAAGAGGCAGATGCCCATGGTCCATGGTTGCAACGTTTTGCTCCCCTCGTCGCAAACATTGAGAAGAGGGGTGGGGAGCCCGGGATGGAGTAGGAGCATTTCTTCCTCTTTGAATCAAATGGGGAGCAAAGCTTCAGGATGGAGGGAAAAGCACAGCACGTCAGGAGGAGAAAGAGCAAAAAAAAAGGAGAGCCATTCAGCAGAAGGCATCGATCCATCAACCTCTGGGTTATGGGCCCAGCATGCTTCCACTGCAACACTCTGCTGCTGTTTATGTATTCTTGTTGTGTTTCAGAAAGCAACTTCACGACCCGCTCTGACAACATGAGTATTTTTTACTGTAGCCTCTGCCTCAGCTGGAGAGATTCTGGGGTGGGAAGTGTCTGCCTCATGCCTGGCCGGCTCCGACCTGCCCAGCAGGGCTGCGACGGAGCCAGGCCTTGCTGCCACTCCCAGCTGGGACAGGAGTCAGGTGCTTGGTGCGAGCTGAGCGGAGCAGTGGGAGCCTGTGATGTTCGGGCACCAAAGGCCGCTCACCTCCTCCTGGGGCCTTGCCCCTTGTGTGCAGGGTTAGGGCAGAGACCTTTCCCCCAGGGCAATGGACAAGGCTGGGGCTGAGCTCCGTGTGCATGCTGCTCTCTGCTGCGGGGCACATCTCAGCTCTTCCCCAGTGCATTACCTCCCTGTTCAAGGTCTGGAGCCTCCTTGGACCTGTGGAAGAGAAAGGCCAATGGAAATGAGATGCTGAAAGAACAATGCAACAAATAACCATGCCAAGGACCGGAGCGACCTGGTGACAATGAGCACCATGGCAGGAACCGGAGGGGCAATAGCGACTGGCCCCACCTTGCCCGAGGCTGGAGCCCACCTGGCAGCTCGGACCGGTTGGGGCCTCTCGCCTCTCCCAAGACCTGCAGGGATCCTCACTCCCATGCAACGCACCCGCTTGTGCCACCTCCCTGCTTGGGGTCTGCTCCCGGTCTGGGCTCTGCTCCTCTCTCCCAGCTCTGTGGTCCCTGTGGCAGAAATGCCACCGTCGGTGCCCCTCTGCAGAGACCTGTCTCAGCCAGCCTGGGAGGCTGGTGTTTCATTCCTCAGGGTGGGGATCTCCCACCTGGTCTACATGACAAAAGCCTGGCGCCTGGGAGGCAATGCTCTGGTCACCTGGGCAGGGGGGAAAGACCCGGCCCTGCGCGGGCCCAGGTAGCCAGGGATGCTGGGGAGATTGGTCGGCTTGTGGCCAGTATTGGCAGCTTCAATTGGACCGGGCTGCTGAGGTCAGAGAGGTTATTTAAGGGCTCGGTCCAAGAAGAAGGGAGTCAGCCATTAGCCATGCGGTCATCCAGGTGAATCTGAGCCTGGCTCTCTCCTCATCACCGCATGCTCCAAGAGTGCCCTGCCTCCAGAGGATACAACAACCACCTCTGGACGATGAGAGTGAGTAAGCTACTAAAGATCCGATTAGATATTTAGTTTCAGTAACTCAGATGCGTTTAAACGGCTACCTCAGCCACCCTGGTTTGCTCAATGGGATTCCTTTGATATTCCTGTAAGATTTCTATGATACTGCTCTACCTTTTACCCTGTTTTCACCCTACCCCCTGTAATCAATAAAGTTCTCCTTTGTGACCGGTGTGGGAGACTTATTTAGGGGTGGGTCTAAATTATGCCAAGGAGGCCCCTTAGGTCTGTGGACTAAGGGAGACTTTCCTAATAAGCCCCTGACTTGGGGAAGTGCCCCAAGTGCTTGTATTGGATCTAGTACCCATTGGACGATCAGGCCTGCGTTCTCCAAGGCGCGCAGAGCCAGAAGTGAGTCCAGAGCCTTGGATGGTGGCAGCGGGACCCCAGGCTAGCGGGTGTGCTCCAGGGAAGGGGTCGGCCGGACGGGAGGCACCCTAAGGGAGGCACTCGGAGCCTGGACGGTGGTCGGGCGCAGGGAGGTGGGCGGCTCAACGCAGGAGCGCCCCCTACTGGCCCGCCACACGTGGTGGTAGTGGTGGGATCCGAATACCCTGCTGTATTAGAGGCATAATTTGGGGAAAGGAATAGAGTCACTGAAATCCCTTGAGCAAACAATTTCTAATTTGACATCGGGTCGACTGGATAGGGTAGAGAGTCAGGATGGCGGACGAGTATATCCGGATGACTGTGCCCGAACTGAAGGAACTGGCAAAAGAGAGAGGCCTTCATGCAACAGGAAGGCTAAAGAAGGATGAGCTGGTTGAACTCTTGTGCACCAGCGAGTCAGAACCATCGTCAGCTTCATGCTTGTCAACTCCTGGGCCTGACCCAGGACCACACTCCCGCTCGCCAAGCCCAGAGGCTGCTGGGAGATCACTCTCTGAGAGCGAGCAACAGAGACTCCATGAGAGAGAGATGAAAAGGATGGAGCTGGAGGAGAAACAGCTGGAAGACAAGAAGGAACAACGACAGCTGGAGGCCCAGCGCCAGCGTGAGAAGGAGCAGATAGAATTGAAAAGGCTGGAGCTGGAGGCCCAGCGCCAGCGCGAGAAGGAGCAGATAGAATTGAAAAGGATGGAGATGGAAGAGAGGAGGTTGGAAAGGGAAGCCCGGTTGGAGGCACAAAAGCTGGAAGCACAGCTCCATTTGCAGACCATTGGCGAAACGCGAACCCTCCGCAAGCGTCCGGGGAACAGCCCAAACTGGACGTCTCCGCCTTCGCTCGCTACCGAGAGGGAGACGATCCTGCAGTGTTCCTAAGCAACTTCGAAAGACAAGCCCAGCGGTGCAAGGTGCCGGAGGAAAAGATCATGATGTACCTGTCTGCTCTGGTAGAAGGTGACATGGCGGTGATCCTGAACAGCCTGCCCCCAGATGCAGCTGATGACTATAATGCCTTCAAAGCTGCTGTGTCCAAACGGTTCAAGTTAGGACCGGGTTATTTTCGGAAAAAATTCCGGAATACGCGCCCACAACCCGAAAAGTCATTGAATGATTATGCGGTCATGTTGTACGACACATACTTTAAATGGTTGGCTGAAGCCAAGGTTGACAATTTAGATAAGGCAAGCCATCTCCTGGTGCTGGAACAATTCTATTTTTGGTGTCCGAGAGAGGTTAAGACCCTGGTCAGGGACAGGGACCCCAAAGATGCTTACGAGGCCGCAGACATTGCAGACCGTCTGTTGCTAAACCGTGAGAGGCCTCCCTACTCTGGGAAGGAGCAAAAAGGGTTCCAAAGAGGGGGGAAGGGAGGCCCAGGTCAAAAAGGGGAAAGAGGGCCATCTCCTGCCGAGCGCAAGGCGGCCCCAGATTCGGACAAACCACCCAATTCGGAAAAGAGGGGGTGCTATAACTGCGGGGAGCAGGGCCACATCAAGCCCAACTGCCCAAAGCTAAGCACTAGACCCAGGCCCGTCAGGCGTGCAACAGCCGTGAGCAGCGAGGGGGAGGGCCAGAGCCCCTCTGAGGAGAGTGTCTGTTGCTACAGGATCACAAACTCGGAGGAGGTGATGGCCCCCCACCGGAACATGATCACAGTGAAGGGGAGGACCCTTGTGGGGGAACTGGACACGGGGGCCAGTGTGACACTGATTAGTTCCAACCTGGTCTCACCTGCAGACATAATCCCGGGGAAGACCCTCACTATTCACGGAGTGGGGTCCGCACCCCAGAAGGTACCGGTATTCTGTGCCCCCGTCGTGTGGAACGACTGTGCAACGTACCTGGAAATGGGGGTACTGGAAGGGGCTCCGGCCCCCATCCTGGTGGGACGGGATCTTATAGAGCAGGAAGCCCAGCTCCGGAGGTGGGAACAGATCCAAGAGCCAAAGCCCTGCACCGTTCATGCGGTGACTCGCCTGCAGAGCAGGAAGGCTAAAGAAGGGGGGTTAGGAAATCCCCGGGAGAAAGTCACACCATTGGCCGCAGGGGAAGGGACCCCTGCAGACGGCGATTGCACCCTGGTCCCAGAGGGAACCGGTAACCCCGAGGGTGGGTTAAGTGACGTCCCGGGGAGGTGTGTATTCCGTCAGTGGCAGAGGGAGGTGACACTAGCAGGGAGGAGACCCAGGAAGTCCCTGTGGGTGAGTGTGCACTCCCTGCTGATTGCCTAGTTGGGCAAGAGGAGTTCAAGCAGGAGGTTTGGGAGGACCCCGGCTTGGAGGGACTCCGGCAGATGGCTCAGGAGCAAGAGACTGAGTTCACTCCGGACAAGAGGGAACAGGTGGTCTGGGATAAGGGGCTTCTCTATTGGTTGTGGGTGCCAAAGAACCATGCCGAGACCAGGGAGCCCCAGCGCCAGCTCATAGTACCCCGGAAATACAGACAGCAATTGCTTGCCCTGGCTCATGATCTACCTTGTGCTGGTCACATGGGCAGGGAACGGACACGCCAGCGGTTGCAGGTGAACTTTTTAAGGCCCAGAATTGCCCAGAATGTGACGGACTATTGCAAATCTTGCGAGACATGCCAGCGGACGGGCAAAAGCGGGGACAAGAGAAGGGCTCCCCTGCAGCCCCTCCCGATCATCAACCAACCCTTCCACAGGGTGGCCGTGGACATTGTGGGACCGCTGAAGCATAGGACTCGTAGGGGAAAGAAATACATACTGACTCTGGTGGATTACGCAACGCGGTACCCGGAGGCAGTTGCCTTGACCTCCATCGAGGCCCCCGTGGTGGCTGATGCCCTCATCAAGGTCTTCTGCCAGCTGGGTTTTCCCTCCGAGATCCTGACGGACCGGGGTGGGAACTTCATGGCGGAGGTAATGGAGTGCCTGTGGGACTGCTGTGGGGTGCAACACCTTAAGACCACAGCCTACCACCCTCAGACAAATGGGCTGGTGGAAAGGTTCAACGGGACATTGAAGGGGATGCTCAAGGCCTATGTGGACTCCAACCCCAATGACTGGGATGAGAAACTGCCGCATCTGCTCTTTGCCTACCGGGAGGTGCCCCAGGAGTCCACTGGGTTCTCGCCCTTCGAACTGATGTTCGGGAGGCGAGTGCGAGGTCCTCTCGATTTGGTGAGAGAGGAGTGGGAAGGGAAGATCGCTTCCACAAAGACCTCCGTGGTGGAGTATGTGCTTGACTTCCGTCAGAAACTGACTGACATGATGAAGGTGGCACGGGACTCCCTGGGACAGGCCCAGGAGAAGCGAAGGTCCTGGTATGATGAGAAGGCCCGCTTACGTACCTTTGAGCGGGGTGAGAATGTGATGGTTTTCCTGCCACTAAAAACAGACAAGCTGCAAGCTGCTTGGGAAGGTCCCCATGCTGTCCTGGACAGACTGGATGATGTGACCTATGTAGTGGGTATTAAGGGTAGGAAACCTAAGACAATTCACGTGAACATGCTTAAACCCTACTACGACAGAAAGGAGATGGTATTCTGGGTCCCCTCCGTTGAGGGAACTCCGGAGGACCCCGAGGAGCCGGTCATGTATGGAGACTGGGATGGCGAGGCAGGGATCGAGGATCTCCGCCTGCCGGACCATCTGCCCTCCCAGGACAAGGACCAGCTGCTCGCAGCACTCAAGGACTTTGAGACTGTGTTCTCTAACAAACCAGGTAGAATGGACCTGGCGGTACACTCGATAGAGACGGGCAGCCATCGCCCTATATACTCCCGACATTACCCAGTCAATGAGAAGGTGAGGCAAGAAATAGAACGGGAGATCGCGGAGATGGAGCAGTTGGGGGTAATCCGGCCTTCGACGAGTCCCTGGGCCAGTCCGGTGGTGCTCGTCCGGAAGCAGGACAGGACCATCCGGTTCTGTGTGGACTACCGGAAACTGAATGCCATCACCACCCCTGATGCATACCCTATGCCCAGGATGGACACGTTGCTGGATCGCCTGGGCCCAGCCAAGGTGATCTCAACTCTCGATCTGTCCAAAGGATTTTGGCAGATGGCCCTGGACCCAGATGCCATAGCCAAGTCTGCCTTTACCACACCTACGGGGCTATACGAGTTCACAGTTTTACCTTTCGGTTTGCGCAACTCGCCCGCCTCTTTCCAGAGACTGATCAATAATCTGCTGCAAGGATGTGAGCAGTTTGCCATGGCTTACATCGATGACATCACCATCTTCAGTCCGGATTTCGAGTCGCACCTGACTCACCTGACCACCGTGCTAGGTAAGATCAAGCAAGCTGGTCTTACGGTGAAAGCCAAGAAGTGCCAGTGGGCACTATCAGAGGTAGTGTACTTGGGTCATCGTGTGGGTGGAGGTCAGATTGCTCCCTTGTGGGACAAGATCGAGGCTATCAAAGACTAGCCACCTCCACAGACCAAGAAGCAAGTCAGAGCCTTCCTTGGCCTGGCGGGTTACTACCGAAGATTTGTCCCTGGGTTTGGAGCAACCGCAGCCCCGCTGCACGAGCTGACCAAGAAGGGCAGCCCGGACCCGGTGGTCTGGAAGCAGGGGTGCCAGGAAGCGTTCGACGCCCTCAAGGCGGCCCTGGTCAAACAACTGATCCTGAAGGCACCGCTCCAGGATAAACCCTTCTACGTGGCAACGGATGCCTCCGACGTGGGACTGGGAGCTGTGCTCTTACAGGAGCACCAGGAGACACGGCACCCCGTGGCGTACCTCAGCCGGAAGCTGATCCCTCGGGAGCGAAACCTGTCCTCCATCGAGAAGGAGTGCTTGGCCATCGTCTGGGCCCTGAACAAGCTGAAGCCCTACTTGTGGGGACAACAGTTCACCGTCCTGTCGGACCATGCCCCAATGCAGTGGCTGCAGACCATGCACAACACCAATGCCAAGCTGCAACGTTGGTCTTGGCAGCTGCAGGAATTTAATTTTACGGTCCAACACATAAAAGGAAGCCAGAACGTGATAGCGGACGCCTTGTCACGAAAGGACTCTGGGTAGCGAGTCCTTGGGACTTGGGACTAGTGAGGAGATCACTAGTGTAAGACTGCCATCAGGTTTTATGGTTTCTGTATGTTATTGTCTTAACTTGTTCCATGTTCCAGGTTTTTCCCTTTTCCTTCTTCTGGCATCCCGTGGGAACTCCCTGACCCGACACGCCCGGACCCACGGCCCTGTGAGGCCCTGTGTCCGAGCTTGCAAAGGAGGGGGGGGAAGTGTGGCAGAAATGCCACTGTGGGTGCCCCTCTGCAGAGACCTGTCTCAGCCAGCCTGGGAGGCTGGTGTTGAATCCCTCAGGGCGGGGATCTCCCACCTGGTCTACATGACAAAAGCCTGGCGCCTGGGAGGCGGATGCTCTAGTCACCTGGGCAGGGGGGAAAGACCCGGCCCTGCGCGGGCCCAGGTAGCCAGGGATGCTGGGGAGATTGGTCGGCTTGTGGCCAGTATTGGCAGCTTCGATTGGACCGGGCTGCTGAGGTCAGAGAGGTTATTTAAGGGCTCGGTCGAAGAAGAAGGCAGTCAGCCATCAGCCATGCGGTCATCCAGGTGAATCTAAGCCTGGCTCTCTCCTCATCACCGCATGCTCCAAGAGTGCCCTGCCTCCAGAGGAAACAACAACTACCTCTGGACGATGAGAGTGAGTAAGCTACTAAAGATCCAATTAGATATTTAGTTTCAGTAACTCAGATGCGTTTAAACGGCTACCTCAGCCACCCTGGTTTGCTCAATGGGATTCCTTTGATATTCCTGTAAGATTTCTATGATACTGCTCTACCTTTTACCCTGTTTTCACCCTACCCCCTGTAATCAATAAAGTTCTGCTTTGTGACCGGTGTGGGAGACTTATTGAGGGGTGGGTCTAAATTATGCCAAGGAGGCCCCTTAGGTCTGTGGACTAAGGGAGACTTTCCTAATAAGCCCCTGACTTGGGGAAGTGTCCCAAGTGCCTGTATTGGGTCTAGTACCCATTGGACGATCAGGCCTGCGTTCTCCAAGGCGCGCAGAGCCAGAAGTGAGTCCAGAGCCTTGGATGGTGGCAGCGGGACCCCAGGCTAGCGGGTGTGCTCCAGGGAAGGGGTCGGCCGGACGGGAGGCACCCCAGGGAGGCACTCGGAGCCTGGAAGGTGGTCGGGCGCAGGGAGGTGGGCGGCTCAACGCAGGAGCGCCCCCTACTGGCCCGCCACACAGACGTCCCGTGCCATTCGCTTGAGCCTGGAAACTGGGTCTATATCAAGGTTCATCAACGGAAAAACTCACTCCAACCCAGAAGGAAGGGCCCCTTTCAGGCGCTCCTAACCACTAACACTGTTGTTCGTTGCCAAGGACACAGACATGGACTCACGCCTCGCACTGTAAAAAGGTTTCACCTCCATTGGACCCCGAGGCAGCTGAATTCCAACCGGACAGAAAGACTCCACAAGCTGGTAGTGAGCTCAGGGTTTACTGCACTGGCTGGCCATTATTTCACATGTGGAGACAAGGCCTATAAACACCTTCCTTCCGGTTGGGTACTATGTCTCTGCAATATATCCCGCTATTGCTGTTAGATCTTACCGGCCAAAAGGAAAGATTCGCAACATGCAGGAAATGACAGAAACTCAGAGATTTTGGGGAATCATGTTTCCCAACTATGGCTCAGGCTTGGCCATGTCTGAAATAAAGAAGGTTGCAGCATCCCTAGAGAAGATAGCTAATGCTACTGCCATTAGTCTTCACGAAATAAATAATGAAATGAAGGAAATAAGGCAGATGACTTTACAAAACAGACTTGCTTTAGATTACATGTTAGCCAGCAAAGGAGGAGTCTGTGCTTTAATTGGTAAAGAATGCTGTACTTACATCCCCGATAATTCAGAAAAAATACAAGATTTGGCTGAACAAATTACATGAGCCAGACAATTGGAATTTAAGTTCATGGTTCAGGTCCCTTTTTGGCTCCTTAGGATCCACTATTATTTATGGATTATTGATATTCTTTATTATTATCGTCCTGATATGTGTAATTTTTATGCTCGTACGTTGTTGTCTAAGCTACATATCTAAGCAAACCCAACCAGGGAATAGATTAATGTTCCTGCAAAAATCTGAACAAAATCAGCAGGAGGAAAATGGAAGAAAACACACCACAGAAACTAAAATAATGGTACTAAAAAGATGTGAGCAGATTGAAAGAAGATATAGAAGGATGCAAGATGAAATAAAGAGACTCATGGGAATAGAAATAGAATAAGATGAGACTTGTAAGTCTCAAAGAGGGGAAATGTGGAAGCAAAGAATGGCTGAGGCCTCAGGGGGGAGAGAGAAATTCCTTAGATAAGAGGAAGATGACCATTAAAGCTGTCTTGAAGGACACAAGACAGATAGCCCCAAGGTGGGAAAAACTAGTTTAGGCAACCCTTTGTCTTGAATCTATAAAAAGGTTAATTGCCCTGGTTGTAAGGCAGAGAGCCAGAGGGAACCCTTCTGTGACGGTCTCTCTCTGATAGCTATCGAAATAAAGTTTCTACCTGACCCGATTCCAAAGTCTACAGTGTGTTTTTTTCCACGACAAGAGTTAAAGTGACCCATTCATTAAGAGATGTCATTGTCACCAATCCCTTGATTCAGGGATCATCTCTGCCATCACTCACTGACGGGTCTTGAGGTGAGTTAAGAATCAAATCCTTGAGCCATCGGCAGCAGTTACAGGTCTTTCCTCAGGGGAAAGTAGGCTGTAGGCAGTGATTCCTCTGCTTGTCCTTTCTCTGTTCGCTCTACTTTGCTTTGAGGGCAATATGCTTCACCTTGCAATGGACGGCCATTGGTTGAGCCTGCGTCAATCACTGGAGTCAGCTGGTAGCTAGCTCTTCCTAGGTCTTCAAGTTGGCATACATTTTCTAGATATATGCCTTCAATATGCCCTGGCAGCACTTCCTCTGGCCACTGTGAGATCTCAGGCCAAGCCTAGACTGGGAGCTGAGCAGTTGTTTTGGGAGTTACGATTCAGGCATCCCCACACAAAGTCTGGTCTAGTGAAGTTGGTGCTTGAGGATCACTGACTCCAGGCTGGTAACATTGGCTTCAGCCAGGATGCTGGCGTTTGTGCGACAATGTTTCCATTTTGTGTGGAGGATCTTCATAGGACATATGTAGTGATACCTGTACAGGCTGTTGAGATGACAATGGTAGGTCATCCACATTTCACACTGGTAGAGGAGAGTGGGGTTGATCATTGCATTGTAGATCTGGATCTTGGTGCTTTTCCAGAGACCTTGAGGAATAAAGACACAAGGAAGCCATTTCCCCAATGAGGCACTTGTGCACTGGATCCTACACTGGCATGTATGTGGTTAGGAAGAGGTGGATCAGGGAAAGCGTGGGTCCCTCACTGAATGAGGGAGGCAACCTTGTGACAGAGGATGCAGAAAAGGATGAAGTGCTCAATGCCCTTTTCACCTCAGTCTTTACAGGCAAGGTCAGCTCCCAGACTACTGCACTGGGCAGCACAGTTTGGGGAGGTGGTGAGCATCCCTCAGTGGTGAAAAAACAGGTTAGGGACTACATAGAAAAGCTGGATATGTACAAGTCTATGGGACCAGACGGGATGCAACCAAGGGTGCTGAGGGAGTTGGCTGATGAGATTGAAGGGCCACTGGCCATTACCTTTGAAAACTCATAGTGATCAGGAGAGGTCCCAGATGATTGGGAAAGGGCAAACCGTGCCCCTTTTTAAGAATGGAAAGGAGGAGGATCTAGGGAACTACAGACCAGTCAGCCTCACCTCAGTGCTTGGAAAAAATCATAGAACAGATCCTCAAGGAATCCATTTCTAAGCATTTGGAGGAGAAGAAGGTGATTAGGAACAGAGGCAAGTTATGCCTGACCAACCTGATTTCCTTCTATAATGAGGTGACTGGCTCTGTGGATGTGGGGAGACCAGTGGCTGTGGTGTAACTTGATTTTAGCAAGGCTTTCAAAATGGTCCCCGACAACATTCCTGCAGGCAAGCTAAGGAAGTACAGGCTGGCTGAATGGACTATAAGGTGTATAGAAAACTGGCTGGAGCACTGGGCTCAGCGAGTAGTAATCAATGGCTTGATGTCTAGTTGACAGCCAGTATCAAGTGGGGCTCCCCAGTGGCCGGTCCGGGGGCTAGTTTTGTTCAATGTCTTCATCAATGACGTGGAAGATGGCATAGAGTGCACGCTCGGCAAGTTTGCAGATGAAACCAAGCTGGGACAGGATTGTAGATATACTGGAGGGTAGGGCTAGGATTCATAGTTTCATAGTATTTCATAGTTTCATACTGCTTAGGGTTGGAAGGGACCTAAACAGATTCTCAGGTCCGACTCCCTGCCTCAGGCAGGAACGGGTGCCGTGGTCATATCGCCCCAGCCAAATCATAACACCCCAGCCAAATATCTGTTCAGCCTCCTCTTGAAGACTCCCAAGGTAGGAGAGAGTACCACCTTTGAATAACGCCACATATAGGGGTACCGCCTCATTTGGGAGCCCATTGCAGAGCCTGGCATCTCTGACCAATGCTGCATAGAGGGAAAGGATCACCTCCCTGGACCTGCTTGTGATGCATCTGTAGATGCATGAGAAGGCGTGGTTAGCCTTACTGACCGCTTCCTTGCATTGGCAGCTCATGTTCATCCTGGAGTCAACAATGACTCCAAGATCCCTTTCTGCCACTGTGTTGACAAGAAGGGTGCTTCCCAGCCTGTAGGTGTGTTGCTGGTTCCTTCTCCCTAGATGCAGCACCTTGCATTTGTCTGTGTTGAATTCTATCCTATTCTCATGCGCCCACCTCTGCAGCCTGTCAAGATCTAGCTGGCTTCTGTCCCTCCCCTCCAGCGTGCCCACCTTGCCCCACAACTTGGTGTCATTAGCGAATTTGGACAGTGTGCATTCCATGCCCACATCTAGATTGCTGATAAAAATGTTGAACAGTATAGGCCCCAGGACCGAGCCCTGGGGGACTCTACTGCCCACATCTCTCCAGGTCGAAAACGACCTGTCCACCACCACTCTCTGGATGTGGCCATCTAGCCAATTTATCACCCATCTGACTGTGTGGGCATCAGTGCCGCAGTCACCTAGTTTTTTTAAGAGAATGTGGTGGATAACCATGTCAAAGGGCCACCCGCTTGGTGAGAGGGCAGCAGGACAGGCCCTACGAGGAGAGATTGAGGGACCTGAACCTGTTCAGCCTCAGCAAGAGGAGGCTGAGGGGAGACCTAGTGGCTGCCTACAAGCTCATCAGGGGAGGTCAACAGCAAATAGGCAGAGCTCTTTTCTCCCCAGCACCACCTGGGGTGACGAGGAACAATGGTATTAAGCTGATGGAGAATAGGTTTAGGTTATAGATCAGAAGGCAATATTTTACAGTTAGGGTGGCCAAAATCTGGACCTCACCCCTACCTTGGGCAAATTCAAGAGGAGGTTGGATGATCACCTGTCTGGAGTCTTGTGAACCCAACATTCATTCCTGCCTGTGGCAGGGGGTCAGGCTAGATGATCTGTTCAGGTCCCTCCTGACCCTAGCTACTGTGAAACTACTATGAAACTGTGAAAGGCCTACTTAAAGTCCAGGAAAACAACATTCATCCTGACACCCTCATCCAGGGACTTTGTGACCTGATCATAAAAAGAAACCACATTAGTCAGGCAGGACCTTCTCTCAATGAACCCATGTTGGTTGCCCCTTAGCATTACCTCCCCTGCTGGGCCCTTGCAGATGTGCTCCTTGATAATTTTCTCAAAGGTCTTCCCAAGGACTGAAGTAAGACTGACTGGCCTATAATTTCCTGGGTCCTCCTTCCTCCCCTTTTTGTAAATGGGGACCACATTGGACCTTTTCCAATCCTCTGGTACCTGGCCAGTGCCCCACAAGCGCTCATAGATCCATGCCAGGGGCCCTGCTATGACCCCTGCCAATTCCCTCAGCACCCTTAGGTGAAGAGCATCTGGACCTACTGATTTAAATATGTCCAGCCCCTCCAAAAATTCTGTAACTAGGTTGTCCCTGACCCCATAGATTATGGTTGACCCCTTAGATCTAAGTGACCCCATAGATTATGGTTTCTCTAGGACACTTTGGATAGGGGCAAACCTGCCTCAGGCAAGAAGCTGGACTAGATGACCTCTGGAGGTCTCTTCCAGCTGTACTCCAGCACAGGAGAGTGCAATTGCAACATCTAATGGAAAAGCCCTCAGGGACTGTCACTCATACTTTGCTACAGGGATCCTCACTTTCTACCTCTACAAAGGCAGCAAGAAGAAGGAAGTCTGTTTCAGGTCAGTGTGAAAAGGGTGAAGAACTAATTTTCAGTAGAAGAGTGGAAGGAAAAGCTGTCATCCAGCTCCTGGGCTCTGGCTCTAATTTGCTGTGGACAGTGGCCACTCCTCCAACTGCACCTGCGGGGCTGTGCCTGGGATGGGCTGATCCTGATGCTCGTAGGTAGACACCTCAAAGGGTCATCATAATGCTGCTCTGCTCTTCTGCTCTATGTCAAGCCACATGTCAAATTACGGATCAGGATTTTTCCCTTACATTAGAGTGGCAAGGACATCAGGAGGTATGTTTCTCTTCCTTGGATCCTCTGTGCATATATTCAATAACTTCTCTCTCCTTGCAGTATCAGTGCCTTCATGTCCCCTTCTTTTACCTGTGCCATTTTCTGTGGTGTTCAACTTTGGTCTGGTTCTTGTACTTGTTCTATCTGAAAGTTTGCAATGGGTGATTGTTAGGAAACTTTGGAGAAAGGGGTGCTTGGAAATGCAGAGGACTAAACTGGATGGTCTTAGAGGCCCTTCCAGACCTCTGTTCCTAAGGGCTCCTACTTCCAGTCTATTGGAAATGGGGCTGCTTCTTTAAGAGCAGACTCTATTCTCACGTGATTGGATATGGAATTCCTATAACTTCCTGTATGCCGATCCCTTCACTTTCCATCCAGGGAGCACTCTAAGAGGAAATCGCATATATCCGTTTGGAAGAAAAAAAGGATTGTTTCATACTGGAAAGAATGTTTCCAGTAAACCCTGCAGCTAGTTTATAACTGCAATTAGTTGTGAAACTTAATATTTACATTTTGTATTAATATTTTTGTCCATTTTAGTAATGGGAGTTGGCTCGTCGAGGATTGGACACAGGACAAATTTGTAAGCAGGATCAGTCAGGTAGGTGAATTTCAGCTGCTTCACAAAAGTTTACCTGATTGTAGTGTTTTATTTACCCTCTGACAGACACCGTTTTTGACAGTTAATTTAATAATACAAAGATTAGATGATCCTATGATAGTTTGTTTCAGTCTTTACCCAAAGATTGCATTATGTGCATTTTCAAAATGAATTGCATTCAAATTCCATTTTGTTACAGACTGGTTGGTCAGAACAAACAACCAAAAAACTATCCTTCTTGCATTGAAGTTAGTAGATTTGTAACAGAAGAACTTACTTTATTTGGAAAAATGGAAGGAACTAATCGTTTCTCACTCTAGTGTCACATACTTATTTTCCTCTTTTCATCTCTTCTAACTGCAGTTCTCAAGCTCTGACTGTCAAGCTAAATCATGTGACATGTATCTCTGAAAGTGGTAGAATAAATTGTATTTCCAGAATGAATCAAACTCCACATTTTACTAGTTATGAACTCCATGAGGATCCGGAACATTTTAAAGTATTGATGTATAGGAAAAGACATATTTGCTGAATGGGCACCGGAGGGCATTTGTAGACAACACGAGATTTCCCATTTACACTGACACAATAAATGGGATGCCTTTACGTCCTCTTTTTTTTCTCTACAAGAGAAAAATAGGGGGCATAAAGGTGTTGGGTTTTGTATCAATAGAGGACAGAGTAACAGAAAACCAGAATGTCCTCTATGATGGCCACCCTACATTTGCTGCGGGCCCCCTACCCTCCTATGGTCGTCTCTGTGTGTGTGTTTAATATTGATGAGATAACATGGGAAAAGTTTCTGTCACACTGGGAAGCAAGGGTGAGATCTCCTTCCCCGCTAGGGAGTGTCTGTCTAAGCCACAAACCATCTGACTCGCACTCTTTCTTCTGGCCCCACATATACCCGCTTCCTTGTTGCCTAGTGAGGGGAGCTTCAGCACTGTGGGATCTAGTTCATTGCTAAGTTGTGACCTGACGGTTAGAGTATTTTTCTGGGATTAAGGGTCTGCGGTTCAACCCTACCTTTAGGAGACATGGAGCCTACAACTCAGGTCTCCCACTTCTTGAGTAAATGAGCTAAACACCAATCTATTGACTGTTACGCAGGGACTTAATCAAGCGCCTAATTAAATTAGGTTGCTCAATGGGCTGTACCTTATACTGTCTGCTCACACAAAGCGGGTGGTCCTTGGCCCCGAGACAATTAGTTGGTAAACCAGGGTATATCTATCACTACCCAATATACCAGGCAATTAGATGAAGTGGGGTTAACTACCACACACACTCAATTAGCACTAAAATGAATAACATGGTTTATTAATAACAAGAGCAACTAATAGCATTTAACAATTTATACTAACCACAACTAATCAACAAACATTAATCAATTAACTAAAACAGGGAGGAAGGAGTGGAATATATTACAGAGGGGCAAGAGTAATTTTATTTATCTCTGCCGCCGTCTGATCCATCACCAGACGTCCATCCTCCAGTACAGGTCGGTGGTGGCTTACCTCCCCCTCGGTGCCTTTCTAACAAGGGTACTTAACGGATAAAAGGACAGAAGAAGGAGGGGAGGGACGGAGGCGAGACTTATTAATAAAGTAAAAGGGCCGCTCAGTGTCAAAGATACACACACCCAGGAAGGAAAAGTCTGGGGAGCCGACACTATTTACCTTGGTGTAGAAGCGGATCCGGAGGGGAGCAACTGCGAGGAGACCTTCAAGTCTCTCAAGTGTAAACAGTGCAGCCTCTGCGGAGCGCCCCTCTTCTCCTTCAGTCCATCTCTCCTTATGCTCTCACACCCCAGACAATCTCCCACACGGGCCTCAATCAATCTCACTTCCTTGGCCACACGACACACACGTGTCCTGAGACACACAGACCCAAAACCTCACAGCCACACATCCACCCTCAGACACACGCCCTCGGTCCCATACAAAACCACACACAGCCCCGGCACACACCAAGCTCCGCCCGCACACCCCCTTTATAGGCTGTGTACACACGTTACCTAGGCAGCTCTCCACTCGGCCCCAAAATCTTCACACGACACCTCTTTTAGGGGTCTTACATCATCTTTCATGACGTAGGGTCACTCCCAGGTCACTTGGTGACCCGCTGTCCATTTGTGCTGTGGTACCATAGTGTCTTCATCCTTATACATAGCCCCAGGCCCTAAATTTGGCTGCAACAGAATAATGCAGGTAAAAGCTACTCTTCTCCTCCTCCTTCACCTCTGCCCCTAGCAGACAGATAGGCAGTGATTCTGTTTTGCTGCAAGGTGAAGAAGAATCTGAAATTGTTCCTAAGTGCCAACAACTGTAGATCTGCTGTACCGGCGCTAATGAATCACGGAAAATGAAACAGGGTTTAGCTGTGAGCGTGCGCTGTGACATTCCTTGGAGAAGACTGGGCAGAAGGAGAAGACAGGAGTGCACCAGATATGACAGAAGATGGGGGCAGATTTCAGAGTTCAGAATCTAAGAGCCATGACACTTCTGTGAGGGGCGCGTTTCACCCAGCCACCAGTGGAGAAACTCGTGCAAGGGGCTGAGGGTGAGAGCAAGGGACGGAGAAAATATAGATGGTGATAAGAAGCTGACTGATTTTCTGTATCAAGCACTAGCAGAGGCTGAGCTACCCAGAGAAGAGATGCCAGTGACATTGGATGGCTTCATAAAATAAAAAGGCAACAGGCCCAAGTGGCATCACCCAAGTGTTATGGAAAAGCTTCAGTTGGAAGTGGTCAGGGTTGGCTGTGTTGAATGGGAAACAGTGCATCTATATCTGAAGTGGGAACTAAGGGAGATCAAGGAAATAACATATATAGCCGTGGGTTTTACACCTTCATGGGGTAGACTGGCATAAAAGATAATTCATGAGAGATGCACAAAATATCTGGAAGATCATGATCTGAATGTGGTCAAGTAGCCCCATTTTTATAAAGGAGCGTTATGTCTACCTAATCTCAATGGATTCTTTGAACACAGCTACAGAGAGCTTCGGAGAGAAAAAAAAAACAACAAAAAACTGGCTAGATGAATGGGGTTCATGATGGCAAATGAAGTTCATTCTTAATTAATGAAATCCACGTGGCAAGGAAAGTTCTGAGTCTCTGAATTGGCCTCTATCCGTTTTTCCAGTCACTAGTAAATGCCAGGGACAGTGGATAAGATTCACAAGGAGTGCCAGAAACAAGTCTGGGGAATTCCTGACCTATGCTGGTTAGACCATGGTGCTGCAAAATGAGACAAAAAGATACGTTCAAAGCTTCTCTGTACGAGATCCTGAAAACCAGATGTCATGATGCTAGAGAGCTGGCAGGAGCCGGGAGGGGAAAAGAGGAAGCCGCGTTTCTGGAGCAGCTGCTGCATGGAGCTGGTACATCATCAGAAGTGGGGAGTGGGAAAGAGATACCTGGATGACAAGAGGAGTGAAGGCATGGCAGAGAGGGAGAAGAAAGGAACGGATAGGAAAACGGGGAGCAGAGAGGAGTCTGCCATCAGTTGCAGGGAGGAGGCGGCTGTCATCTCGTAGAAAGGGACGAGAGACACTGCCTATCTGGAAGGGGCAGAATAACAAAAGGAAAAAAGGAAGGTCTAATAGAGTCGGTTTGACACTGAGGAGCCAAGGATCAGATGGAGAGAAGCGGCAAAGACATATACTAACAAGTAAACTTTTCTTGAATCCTAGATTTACAAAAGAATTAGGTCGGGTGAAAATTCCCTTGTAAAAGAGAAACCCCCCCCTCCAAGATACAACAAGCCTGGCTCCAATTTAAAGCACTTAAAGGTGAAGTCAACCTATTTTGGGGGGGACACTAATATTTTAGAAACCAGACCTCCAGCTTCCCATGCCAGTGGTCTAACCACTTAGGTACAAGAGCTAAAAATGGGAGAATCAGTTACATCCACGATTTTGTTTTGGGGACTTATGTGCTACACGGTCATCTACACATTCAGTAACAAAACCTGCATAGACATCTAAGACTCTGAGACTGAATCCCCAACACAACTGTTATCTCCACGTAAGTGGCATTTTTGGCACTTAAGTAACTAAAAACAGCCACTTAAGGAAATGGCACCACCAGTTTATTATCCTTATTAACCCACAGTTGTCTTTTCTCCTTAGGAGCAGAAGGAGGAAGTTGGTCACTTTTTGCATCTTCTAAACCATGCACACAATCTACTGCCTTATAGCTACTTGCCATTTGTGTATACCGTTTTTTCTCTCCCCTTTCAGAATAGAGCAAGGCTCCTCCTTTCTGTTGGGCAGCTGGGACTTGAGAAATTGTACCTGCTGTTCCTCTACCTGAGTTTCCAATCCTTCTAGCTGTGGCCTCCTAGAGCAGGAATGTTTTTAAGAGGAGGAACCCCCCAGTCTGGTGGGAGAAGGGAGAAGTGTCACAACCCCCCGCCATGTCAGGCACCGTCACTACATCCAGTGAGGGATGTACTTTATATCAAGTGTCCTAGGGGTTAGGGTCACCAGCCAACAGGCCAACGGCAACAGACAAATACAGGTCTATAGGCATCCACAGTATAACAACATACACTTAAGGGGCAAGTAAACAGGTAGTGGTCAGTACCGCTGGGGTACATACATTCAGCACATAGAGTCCCATGCCCACCTCTGGGGATGTCCCCAAGAACCAGCATTTAGTCCAGAGTTGCTCTGCGCAAGGCTGCAGGTCAGGGATCCTGTGCACTCGGTCTGGGGTTCATCTGTGCTGTGCAGGGGCTTCTCTCCCTTTCGGTTCAGCTCAGGGCAGCACCATCAGCTCCAGCAGTTCTGGCACGTCGCCAGCCCGGGCTCAGAGAGATCCCCGACCTCTTCCTGCAGCCCCCAAGGTTTTATGACATGTGAAGTCCAGCAGCAGGGCTCTGCAGGGTTTCTTCTCACTTCACTTCCTGCTTCCAGGTGTCTCTGGAGTTTGTAGTCCATGGTTGGTCAGCAAGTCTCCACAAGGTTTAGACACCTAAGTTATACTTTGTCAGTTTTTAGATGTCTACATTAGGGCTGTCCAACTTCTGAATGGCTGGGGGTGCAGGATACACAGTCCCTGGGCCACATGCTGCACCACAACACATGGGCTACCCCTTGCCACACCATGCCAATGCCCCAACGCTGTGCTGCTTGGTCCTCACCCACTGTGGCATGCCAGCATCCCAGGACCCACTCAATGCAATGGCTGTGGGATCCCCTGGCCCTGTGGGCCATGCCGGGGCAGAGACAGGCAGTGGAAACTGGAGGAGAGGCCAAGAAATAATTCTGCTGCCCGACATTGAGTTCTCTCTTCCCAAAGCTTTTCCATTTGTGTGTCTGCACTTCTTGTCAGCCATCCTGCTTTAGGAGCTGTTACAAGTGACCACTCAAGCTCTGTGACAGCTCTCTCTCTCATGGCAGTTATTACTCCTTGTGTATAAAAAATACTTGTAAGAGCAGGATTGTTAAATGAAAAAAAAAAAACTTAGAAGGACTCAGGAAAGTGGAAAAGCTGGAGATTCAATTCAAACACCCTTTAGCTGAAACCTAGCACCATTTGCAATTGTTTATATCACTTCCTAGGATAATATAGATCCAGGATGAACATGGAGCCCCAACCTGGACACATGGGATGCAAAGTGTCACCTACAAGAAATCATCTTCTTCATCTTGAGTACACGTAACCAGAATAAGCTATATTCACTGTACTGGGACTGATCATTATCTTTTTCTCTGCTTTACCCACCAGGTTTATACTCTATCTCATGCTCCTTTTACTTCTGTATTTGACTCACTATGAAGAAGAAGGCCTCCTCATTTCAATGCTTCAGTGTGAGCATGTCTCTTCCTCATGCGATCATTTTCTTCATGACTTTTCATATCTGCAAGCCAACATCTGGTAGGATGAATCCCCTCATCAATTCATGTCCCTTTGCTTCCTCTAGGAATCATTTAGTTATTTGATATAGAGTTTGTATCATATTAAGGAATTTGTGAAAACGGAACAGAAACTGGCACACACGCATGCAAACCTCTCTAGGCATATAGAAAATGTTTTTTTTCCACCAAGCTCCTCAGAGGTATACTACTTGTTCTTCCACCCAACTATATTTCTTTTTCTATGTTGGTACGGATATGGTCCTTAACACCATTCTATTGAACACACGTCGCCATCACCCCACTGCACACCTGGAAGCACAGTGGTCAACAAAAGCAAGCTCTTGAGAAAAACATTTCCCAATATATCAATGTGTTCTCATTGCAAAGTAATCAGACAATTCAAAATAATCATAATTTTTATGGAGCAAATGTTTCAGAAAATTTCCAAAGAAAAACACTGACACTTTTAAATGAAAAAATGCATTCAGTATTGCACACAAACTGCCAGGTGCAGGCACTGAATAGCTCCAGGTAACGTTAGCTAAGGGTGCAGGTGTCAGCTACAGCTGTCGTTAAGTTTACCTGTGCTGGCGGGGGAGGGGAGCAGACGTAATGCCTTTGAACTCTCCCAGTACTCTGTGAATGGGGGAGAGAGCCTGACACTTGTTCAGCTGCTAGGGTCTCCCTGGGTTTTGCGCTGTTGCTGCGTACCCATGGGGAGCTATGCACTCACTGAGAGCCAGCACCCTCCCCAGCAGATGCTTGCTTACTACCACGAGTCTGTGCAGCCTCCTGCAGCTGCTCTTGGCTGTGAAGAGAGGTGCCACAGGTGCTGCACAGATGCACTGCAGCAGAAAAGCCCATTACACTTGAAATCTTGTGCAGACACTTGTGTCTGCACCATGATGCTTTCCGTGGTAAAACTGTTTCAGGTGCTTATACTTTTACCAGTTCTGGCTGATTTCCTCCAAGGTGGGTATCTGCCTCCTGGTGATTCATGTGGAAAAATCTCCTTTTCCTTCTCTCTTTGAGTTATTGCTTCATACATTTCACAGCCCAATTTAAGGTCATTGGACCTGATCAGCCAGTTACTGCCATTGTGGGGCAGGAAACCGTGTTGCCTTGTCACTTGTCCCTCAACACGAGTGCGGAGAACATGGAAGTGAGGTGGTTTCAATATGAGCCTCAGACTTTTGTGCACCTCTACCCCAATGGAAAAGATCAGTACGGACAGCAGATGCCAGAATATCACGGAAGGACAGAGCTGCTGAAAGATGGCCTCACGGACGGACATGTTTCAATACTAGACCGTCGGATGAGGGGCCATATCACTGCTCTGTTACAGACGGGATTTCTTATGCAGAAGCCATACTGGAACTGAGGGTAGCAGGTCAGTGCCTGTATCTGTGCCATTTTTGTATGACCTACAGATATTTCTTTCATAATATGACAACTAAAAAGTGGCCACTTAGATGACCAGTAGAAAGACAATGTTGCCCATGAGGTACTGGTCATTCAGCAGCCTTCCTGCACCTGGGGCCAATAAAAGAAGGATGCACGTGGCCATGGGCACCTGTTGCGGAAGGAGACAGCTGGCTTTGGTCACCTCTAGCATAGGAGAGGCAGAGGAGAGGCAGTCCTGGGACCCATGTCTCTTTCTTTCCAGGCAAGTGACCTGACATCTCAACTACTGGGTCCTAAACACAGGATAAGCCTCCTTCTTTTCTGTCAAAATCTGCCAGCCAGAGAATTTTGGGGGGCTATAATTTTGTGAGTTATTAATACACATAGTATGCACACTCATTGCCATGTAGCGGCTTGGCCAGAATGCAGACTACTGAGCATGTGGAGTTGCTATGTGGATGTTTCTGCATCCACACCACACCACTGCTAACTCTTCAAATGAAGCACAAGTACCAGAAATGGCTCTTACAAGTCTAGAAAGTCTTTTGGCCATGTATAGTGACATGGGATTTGACTCTAGGATTTTGCTGCTAGACATAATAAGAACTGTCTAAGTGATGCAGACTCTCAAAATGAGACATTCTTCTGCTCGTTTTACATTCAGAGCCCAATCTAGGCAACTTTCCAGATCAGGCCCAAAACCAAGTTGACCATTTAGCAAGTAGCATTTATGGATAATGTTCCTAGGTGCCTGACTCTGCCTATCCTGTGGGTAGGGAGCTGAAGCACCTAGCTTGGGCTCTAGGCTCCATGGGCATTTTTACATGTGCTCCATGAGGTGTGTGTGTGGGGGAGGGCACTTCAATTAGCAAGCTGCGCTAATTAAAAGCGCCCATGTGTCACATGTATCAGTGCCCCCCAAGCTGAAAAATGGCAGCAGGGTGCTTTGAACTAAATTTCATCAAATGGGCTTTCTTTCAAAACACCTCACCGCCATTTCTCAGGGTGCGGGATGCCGATTCATGTGACACTAGAGTCCGATGAAGTGCGTTAATGTCCGTGCACCTGCAGTGTTGATTAATTGAGTCACACTGGATTTCCAGCTCATCAGAGCCAGCTCCCTGCACATCTATAAGAGCCCCATGAGGCGACAAGGGGAATAGCAGTTAGATACTGAAATACCAATGTTCTTCGTTGCATAGCTTCACGATTGACAGTAGTCGATCCTCTTGAGTGCAAAGACTCTCAACCCCATGCCTTACAATTTACAAAATTAAATCATAACTTTTACAGAAAAGCCCCTAATTTTCCTCTAGGCGTAGGCTCTGCTCCTCAAATTACTTTTGAGAATTACCAGGATGGAGGGATACGAATGGTTTGTCGATCAGCAGGGTGGTTCCCTGAGCCCAGAGTGCTGTGGAGAGACCAAAGTGGACAGAATTTGACAGCACTTTCTGGAACCAGATCCAAGAGGGAGGACGGCCTGTTTGAAATAGAAATCTCTATCATTATATACGAACATTCGCACCGGAACTTGTCCTGTTGGATCAGAAATAACTTACTCAATCAAGTGAAGGAATCGGCAGTTTTTATATCAGGTTGGTTGCCATCCACAGCCCCAAATCACCCCCTTCAGTAGCAAGTGAAGTATTAACAGCAGTTATAGGGGGAAGATGGGTGGCTAATCCATATTTGGACTAATTTGATTACCTTGATTATAGTCTGGCTTTTTTGAATAATAATGAACAAATTGATTGCTAGTGTAACTCTGAAATCATTTCAGTCACATAGTCTGATAATTTTAATTATTTTGTTCTTCAAAAAGCACTTCATCAGACAAATCCTGTTGTTTCACTGATAAATTCTTATTAACACTGTAAGGAGGCATGTCTACATGAGATGATGAATGCGCAGTAGATTAATTCTACTGCACATAACACATCCTGGTAAAACCCACACTTATGTGCAGACAAATTAGTCTACTGCACATTAGCATCACTAAAAGACTGTGTGTTGGCACTACTGTGCACTAGCACTGGTTACTACACATGGAGTTAGTACCTGGTATTTCAGGGCACTTTTACATGTGCTCCAGGGGTAATTGGGGGGCGGTGCTACAAAGTGCCACCAAGTCTCTTGTGTCAGCACCCTCATACTTAAAAACAGTGGTAGGGGTGCTTGAACTAACGCTTAGTTGATTTAATTCAAGTGCCCCCACCAACATTTTTAAGCGCAGGGACGCTGATACACACGACGCAGGAGGCTGCTGGAGTGTGGCAATCACCAGGCTCCAGTAGACTCAATTAATCGAGTCTGCTTCAACACACGGGATCCCAGCACATTGAAGAAGCCTCCACATTTGTGATTAGGCATCCACAGATACTAAATGTAATGCGCAGTAATTTCAGCGCATTCATGAATGTGCAGACGTGATCAGAGATATGTTTGGGATCAGTTTCTGGTTTTTGAGGACAGCTGAAGAGATTCTGCTCTCATTCTGCCCTCAGGTACAACCATTTGGAAAATAGTTGGAGGACAGCTATTTGTTTCTGTGAAATTAATACACTTGATTTTTGTCACCAGTTGCACACTAATGGAAGTCCTAAGCATTTTGGTTTTTAGATCCCTTTTTCCCAAAGGTGAATCCCTGGATGGTGGCACTGTGTGTGATGCTAGTGGTTTTATTCGGCTTCATTCTCTTGACTGTACATCTCCTCAAGATAAAGCGTAAGTTTTCTAAGGGTGGTTATGCTCTATTAAGTAAGGGAGCTTTCTTTTAATACTTTAATCTATCTTATATGGGAAATAATACCCATTAAGAAATGGTGAAACCAGCTTTACCATGTGCATAATACAAACCTTTCAGAGCCTTGTTGCTACCCTTGTTGCTAGCACATGCTGCAGCATCTCTACCCACGTGAAAGGGAAAACCTTTGACCAGTGAAATAAAATGACGGTTATGCTTTCCTGTGGTCCTATGAGAAGTATCAGTGTATCAGAAGCATAGGAGTGCAGTCATCAGGATCTAGACTGTGCAGGTTTTCATATAGGGGATGTGCAGGGTGTCAATGTTCATATTAGGGTCAGTGTGATGACCAAGTGACCTCCAGCCCAGCACCCATGGACCTGGGGTCATGAGGAACTTTATGCTGCTCTGAAGCCAGCCCATATTCTTGAAAAGGAATCCTGCCCCAGGACCTCATAGCTCACTGTTTCTAGCTGGGATACCTGGTCTTTGTAGACCCGACTTTGTAGTCTTTGGATAGCTTTTCTCTTGAGAGGACTGCTGTTAATTCCACCCACTGAGAGACTCAATCTGTGTTTTTCTTTCTGACTGTGTCTTATTTAGGTGACCAGAAACTTGGTGGGTTTTTCTCTTTCCCTAATGCAATATTTCCATGTTCTCAAATCTTTCCATCTCCCGCTGTTATTCTGCTGCCCCTTGGCTGACTGTCTGCTCCTTATACGTAAATGCTAAATAGTGATGACACTTATGGACTTCACAGAGTACCTAGTTCTGTCTCTTCTTTGGGTAAAACCTCCCCTGGAATAAGACACAGTGTTGTTCCTTGTTTCTTTTGAGGAGGAGGCGTCAGCACTCTGAGTTCAGGTCCTGCTCTACTGAAAAGACTTTCTGGGCAGCAAGGTTTTATAGACCTTTCTAGGGATGACCAAGGCTCTAAGTTCATTTCTAAACTTTGTTGTAGAGCAAGATCACCTCAGCCACATTGCCTCTGCCCACAGCTATCATGAATTTGTTCCTGGGATTGGTGCTCACCAGCTGTTGAGGTCCCTCACAACAGAAATATGGCCCTTAATGTAGTTGGTGTTTGATTAAGGCCTAAATCCTAAACTGCCTTGGAAGCCAACTGTGATTTGGAATAGGGACCTACGTGCTCATAATAGCCTGAGCAATGAAGAGAGAGTGGCAATGGCATTGTGTACCACTCAAGAGAGTTCATTGTCAGCTCAGATATAGTGGATTAGATCAATGCAACTGGGAGGTGACCGAAGTGGGAATTCCTCAGGCAGTTTCTCATCCAGGAGGATGAGGTAAAATGCTGCTTGGTCACTGAAACTTGGTGGGAGGTCAAACAGGACCTTGTGGCTTAGCACCACTTTGATATATGGTGTCTGGATAGAAGCAGTGATAGAAAGGGACAATGGCTTGGTTTGGTCTTTAAGAGTTTTCACATTGCTGTCCAGCATTACTTCAGTCTTCATGCAAAAGTCCTTTTGCTGCAACCTTTGCTAGGAGGAGTTTTCATTCCTATTTCCATTTGGTTTCAGAGTGGAGAAGAATCATGAGCCATCCAGGTACTGAAAGATCATCATGGATCAATGTCTTCTTTTTACAGTGATACTCTAGGACTAACTAACAGTTTGGGACATGAGAATATTTTTACCAAGCTATAAGGAGTCAAAACCGTTTGTGCCAGACTGAGAATTTTGGGGTCTCTCACTGTCCCCATCCCACTGGGGTCCATACGATTCTCAAAGTGGTGGTAAAAGTGGAGAACCTGGGAAGGGGAAGTACCAGAGGGGTGGGAAAGAGCCTAGTGAAGGACTAGGTTGCTCAGTTATAGTTTTCAAATGCTTGAATTGGCACCTGTGGTTGCCAGTTTCTTCCTTTTCCCCTCCAATTGTCATTAACATGAGTGCCCTACTTTTATCTTAGTGGGTACAAAAGGAACTGACTCAGACGAAGCTTATATTTTTTTAAACCTATAGAAAAAAACTCTTAGAGAATATTTTTGACAACTTTCAATGGTAAGTTAAAATTTCTGGTTTTACCATGGCTGCACAGGAACCATGGCTGCAGAGAAATCAAAGCTTTAAAAGTTTGAAAGAACAACAACTGAACAAAATACAGATCACCAGCTGAAAGGCCTGGCCTGGAGAAAATAGAGTGGGCAGATGGAGGAACTGGAAGGCGCTGGAGTAGTGAGGGTGGGTCAGTGGAGACCACAGTTAAGTGTGTTCCCATGTTCATACTCATATATACAGGGCCAATTTTGTCTAATCTTCCTCTTTTTGGAGCCAACTCCCTGCCCTCCTGTCATCATTCAGGGCTCTGAAATCTTCTACCCACAGTCATCAACACTACCTGCTGGGAGCAGATTTGGGAAAGTCTCTGCTCCTCCATTCAACCACCATAACCATGATCTTTCTCCTATGTCATTGACTTGAGGCATCAATATCTCCTCTCTGTTTTTACTACAATTGACTTCTTCATTTGGTCAATCCTTAACCTTTATCCCTAATCCCCACACACATACCACACCACACCCATACACTATTCCTCTTCACCACATGCACACACACACTCCTCCCCTGCCATTTGGGTATATATTTTTCTCATTCCTCTTCACCATAAGGGAGACTCTTCCTTTCTGTTAGCCACTCAGCACTTGAGAAAAAGGACCCATTCATGAGTAGTATAAAATCTAAAAGCAAACATATCTTGCGTCCTGGTGCTCTAGGTTGTCTCTGCCATGGCCTGCACAACTGGGGATGTCTCTGAGGGAGACCGAGTCCTGGGCTGGGGCAAGTGGAGCAGGGTGAGATTTTAAAATGAGGACTAGAAACTGTAAGGGACAGTGAGCTGTGTGCATGATTGCCTCATAATATACTGCTGGGACTCCCTGTGCCACCAGGGCCTCTAATCCCCACCTCCTGTGACAGACAGGGGCAGGAGGGAAACAATACTGAGTCCCAGCCTGGACCCAGCCAAGCGTTTCTGTCTATCACTAACCCATGTCTGCAACTTGCCTTGCCCTATGCTAAGGCCCCAAAACTCCTTCCATTCAGGGCTGTGTAAGTCTGGAGGGCAGGAAACTCTCTAATTCACCCTCACATTGGGGCTGGTTCTGTCACTGTCATGATCAAACTCTCCCCCAGGACTGAGCTCTGCCCCAATGCCCTGATTCTCTCTTCTCCTGTGCAGAGAAAGTGATTCTGGATCCAGACACGGCTCATCGCTACATCATCTTGTCTGAGGATGGGAAACTCATAGGAAGAGGATCCGGTTCACAGAATTGGCCTGACAACCCTAAGAGATTTATTACACTTCCCTGTGTGCTGGGCTCTGAGGGACTCACTTCAGGGAGGCATTGCTGGGAGGTGGAGGTGGGGGACGTGGGAGATCTGTGGGCTCTCGGGGTCTCTAGAGAATCGGTGAAGAGGAAGGGAGGGAGCAGCCGTGATGCTGACGATGGGATCTGGGCTGTGGAGCAGTACTTGCGTAAGTGCCGGGCTATGACCACCTCGAAGTGGGTCCCCTTGGGCCAGGTCCCCAAGAGGATCTGGGTCGTCCTAGACTGTGATGAGGCATGGGTAGCGTTTGTCAATGGTGATACAGATACCCTGATGTATACCTTTTCACAAGCCTCATTTGCTGGGGAGAGACTCTACCCTTGGTTCTGGCTGGAGCATATTACTGAGGAACCCCAACTCCGACTCTGCCATTGAGATACAAGAAAAGTTTGGCAGAGAGGACCTTTAAATACCCACTTCATCCTCAGATAATTCAGTGTAATCTCTATGTCCCTGGAGGGGCAGGGTTGGGTTGTTGGACTGTCGCACTACAGAGAGCAGGAAGTGTTTGAAGCAGTAAGCCTATCTGTCAGATCTCTTCGCCTATCTGTCAGATCCTTTATGGACTGTAGAATCAGAAACTGCTAGATGGGAACCAATGGAAGGTGGGATCTTAGGTACTGGAGAGAAATGACCCCAAACTAGGAAACTTTGGGATTTGTAAATGCCACGGAAACTGGAAATGACCTCCATTGCCCTGTTGCTTTACTTAAAGCCTTAGCTAATTTCAAGTGGAGACATTGCAAGGACTTACACTATTGATTTAGATAAACTTTTGTTCTTTCCCCTTTTTTCCTTGTTATTGTTTAATCTTTCCCCAGTGATTGGATGTCCTCACAATTACAGAATATAAAGCTATTTTTGCTCAATGCAAAATTTGTTTCTTCTTGGTTTGTGTTTTCCCCAACTCTGTTTTGATATTTGGTCCCTTGATGAGAATTTGTTAGCAGAAGCAGGTAAGCTCAAAGAGTACGGCTCCTCACTGACCATATCCCTGTTCCTGACTGGAGGGTCTTGTTCTCAAGATCAGCACATTCAGGATCAGGAAGGACTTTTTCCTTAGGTCAGGTAGAAGGGCTGTCAAAAAGAAAGTCAGCAGGGCATAATCATGGGATCTTGCACTTGCTGATAATTAAAATCCTAGTATTCATATGTAGAAAAAACAGGAAAATGTGCAGCTAGTATCCTGCCTGCAGTCCTTACAGCGGCTCCTAATGCCACTGTCATGTGTGTTTGAAGGAAAGCCCACGAGGAAGCTGCTTCCTGGCAATAGGGCAGTGATTCTTCACCTGAAGTTTGTCCAGTGGAGAGTGACTTTGGACAGCTTGAGGCCTCTTCTGGTCAAGGAAAGGGACTAGAGCCTATTCGAGGAGGGGAAAAGGGCACGTGCTTTTCTGGCTGTCCCTGAACTCTGCAGAAATAATTCTCCCTCATATACTTTTAGATGAAAGATGGTCAAAGCACTTGGACTTTCAAAGTTTCTTCTAAGAAAGACAATTTTTGTGGGGAAAGAAAAAAACTTCCATGTTGTCAACCAACTGTAAGTGAAACACTTCAGTGACAACAGCCAGAGATGAAGAGACTCCAACTCAATGGGGCTGGGAGGGAAACCTGCTCTGCATCAACAAGGCCAATTTTTTCCATTGAGAAGCTTGCTATGGGCAGCCCTAGAAAAAGACTCAAAATTAGAAGTAGAAATTACTGAGGATTATGGAATTTTGATAGAACTTTCTTTGAATTTTCCTGGATGTTTGAAGAGCAAGTCATAATTTTAAAAGCTACATTACACAGTTTAGTGTTGATGTACTATTCCTAGAGAAAATCACCTTCCCTAGTTGAACCAAGCAGTCAACCAACAGAAGTGCTAGGTGATGCTCACTTGCAGCAGAATTACACATTTATGGGGTACCTCTCCAATAATGTATTTAATCACACAATGGGTAAATGGGAGACACCTCCTTTCCAATTAAAGCTGAGAGCATAAAAATGGCCTCTTTTATAGCAGCTTCCATTGTGTTAACAATCTTGCTCATCTTTCTTTCATCCCAACTGGTCATTGCTCAGACTCTCTGAGCCCTTTCCTATGTGTCACCAAATCCCATCTCTGCAGCCAGAATAAATGCATGACCTAGCTACCACCCTCCAAATGGGAAGGGTGAACAGCAAGGAAAAGCAGAAAGAGCAAGAAAATGTGAAGGGACAAGGAACGCTAAGGTATGGACAGGCCAGCACTGTGAGCAGAGAGGAGGCTTTATTGGCAGTAATGGACATTGTATCTGTGGTGGGATTTTGCAAGTAAGAACTTTTCCAGCCGGTGGTGAACTACAGCACAAAAGCTCTTATGCGTCTTATGTTCAGCACAGCCCTGGGTGTCCTTGACCTGCTGAAGCATTTGTTTAAACATGTAAACATTTCTATATGTCAGTCTGACACTTGTCAGAGAGGAGAGCACAGAAGACCTGGGCTGGGCTGGGCTGGGCTTCAACCTTTGGACCCTGCAATAATACATAAATGAACTTCATCAATCAAATGGTTACTAGTGACTCAGCTGTTTGGTGAAGTTATTCCAGTTTGACAATGAAATGAAATGTCCTTTGTATTTAACCAGTCTCCTGTCCAACAGCAAGGAGAACAGACTTCTCAGGATTGCTCTTGCCTCCATCTCAAATGGAGGATGTGCAAAACAGTCTACAATCACCAGTGCTGCCAGTACAGCCAGTCTGTGATGGCTTCTTTAAAGGACTCTTATCTCCAAATCCTAAAGGAGATGCCCTCAGGGACTGCCATTCAAACTTTGCTACAGGTATCCTCGCTTGCTACTTCTATGAAGGCAGCAAGTAGGAGAAGGAGGTATGTTTCAGGTCAGTGTGAAAAAAGTTAAGAACTACTTTTCTGTAGAAGAGTGGAAGGAAAACTGTCATCCAGCTCCTTGGCTTTGGCCCTAATTTGGCTTGGACAGTGGCCACACCTACAACTGGGGGCAGTGCGTGGGATGGGCTGATCCTCATGCTCATATGCAGACACCTCAAAGGTTCATCATAAGACTACTATGCTCTTCTGCTCAATGTCAAGCCAATTGTCAAATTAGGGATCAAGATTTTTCACTTATATCAGACTGGCAGCGACAGCACGAGGTATATTCCTCTTCCTTGGATCCTCTGAGCATATATTCAATAATTTCTCTCTCCTTGCAGTCTCAGTGCCTGCATGTCCCCTTCTTTTACCTGTGACATTTTCTGGGGGGTTGCTCTTTAGTCAGGTTGTTGTACTTGTTCTATATGAAAATTTGCAGTGGGTTATTGTTGGGAAATATTTGGGAAAGGGGTGCCTTGAAATGCAGAGGACTGAACTGGATGGCCTTAGAGGCCCTTCCAGACCTATGTTCCTAGGCAAGGCTGCCCAGAGTGGGGTGAAATTGGTGCAATATGCCCCTGGCCCCTGCATAGTAAGGGCCCCGCAGCGCAGAGGGCGTGCTGCCTCTGAGCCCCTTACTATCTGTCGCCAAATCCCCACTCTGCAGGCAGAATGGATGCATGGGCTAGCTATCAACCTCAGTGTGGGAAGAGTGAATAGTGAGGAAAACAGAAAGAGCAAGAAAATGTGAAGGCACAACAAACACTAAGGAATAGACAGCCCAGCACTGTGAGTGGAGAGGAGGCTTTATTGGCAGTAATGGACATTGTATCTGTGGTGGGATTTGACAAGCAAGAACTTTTCCAGCCAGTGGCGACCTACAGCACAAAAGCTCTTATGAGTCTTATGTTGAGCAGAGCCCTGGGTGTCCTTGACCTGTTGAAGCATTTGTGTCAGTCTGACACTTGCCTGAGAGGAGAGCACAGAACTGGGCTGGGCTAGGCTGGGCTGGGCTGTCTGGATAGAGGCAAACCTGACTCAGGCAGGAGATCGGACTAGATGACCTCAGGCGGTCCCTCCCAGCTGTACTCCAGCACAATGAAGTACAATTGCAATATCTAAAGGAGATGTTCTCAGGGACTGTCTCTCATATTTTGCTACAGGTATCCTCACTTTCTACCTCTAGGAAGGCAGCAAGAAGAAGGAGGTCTGTTTCAGGTCAGTGTGAAAAGAGTTAAGAGCAACTTTTCAATACAAGAGTGGACTAAACTGGATGGCCTTTGAGGCCCTTCTAGGCCTATGTTCCTAGGTGCCTCTACTTGCATTTTATTGGAAGTGTGGCTGTTTCTTTAAGAGCGGACTCTATTCCCACTAGATTGGATTTGAAATTGCTCCAACATCCTGTATGCGATCCCTTCACTTTCCAGCCAGGGAACACTGCAAGAGGAAATCTCATATATCAGTTTGGAAGGAAAAAAAAGGACTGTTTAATCCTGGAAGGAATGGCTGAGGATAAACCCTGCATCTAGTTTATAATGGCAGTTAGCTGTGAAACAATATTTGACACCGTGAACGGGGCCCCAGCCAGGCCAGAGCATGGGGCAGTCTGATCCCAGCTGCTCCTCCAGGGGCGCGGCGCGGGGGAGCAAGTGGAGGAATGCACTCCACCCCAGCAGCCCTTCCTGTCCCCCGGCCCCTCACCTGCAAACTTTCTGGGGGTGGGTAGGGTGAGGGTACGCATGCACACTCAGCCCCCTGCAAATACATTTTTCTCCCTCCGCCTATGCTTAAAGACTTGACATGACTTTAATGGATGAGGTCTGTATGGATTTAATGACATGAAAGGACAGTGTCCCAGAGAGTCCTTCCACATGTTGCCCCATTTGTGTCCAGCATCACTCTGGTAATCCCTGGCTTTTGCTCGAGGCAGATGCTCCTCATCCAGGAATCCTTTACAGCTGCATTTGCTCAGATACGTTCTCACCCTGATTTCACATTCTTTCAGTGGAGAAGAGCTGTGATCTATCCAGGTAATGCAAGTTCATACTGTAGTGTATGCACTGTATAATGTAATGTATTGTGTGCCTAGGACATGTAATGTTAGTATATAGCAGAAGGGGAGCAACCCTGCAGGGTGTTGCAGGCTGTGTTGCTGAACTACAAATCCCAGAGGCATCTGGAAGCAGGAAGAGGAAGTGATGAGCGGTGATGAGCAACTCTGCAGAGTCCTGAACTTTTCTTTATAAAAGTAACAAAACCCCTTTTGGCTGTGGTGCTCCTGCCTGAGTATTGTGATGGGCAAGTTTGTTTTTACCCTGAAATAAAATAGTTTTCTGTAGCATACTGTTAGGTTAACAATAATTTAGATTATTGAAAAGTATTAGCTTTGTAGCTAAACACAAGGCATGACCTGTGGCCTTGCAATGCTGCTGACCACAAGACAGAATGATAGCTAAGCCAGCCATTTTCTTATGCCAAGTGCCTTAACCATTTTGTTAGAAAAAGCAAAAATTAAGTCTGTGTACTGAGTACCAGTTGCAGCTAGGAGCAAGATAAGATAAGGGGGTCCCAGAAGGAGGAAGATGGTACAGCCGAGTACAGGAAAACAGATTGGAATGTGTAAGATAACACTAACTTTTTTCTTTTGGAAAAGTACTGAAATTTGTAATGCACCATGTACGGAGATGATTACCATAAGTATTGCATGTTCAATAGCCTTGTAGTTTTCTTTGTTAGAAGAGGTATAAAAGACGGCCCCACCTTTCAGTGGGGGCCATTTTGCCTCTTTGCTGGCTTATGGTCATTTGCTCTAGCAAATAAACTGCAGTTAACCCTTTACCCGTGTTGTCTGGATTCTATGCGGCTAGACAACAGACTCCAGGGAGTTTTCTTCAATGACAATTTGGTGACCCAGATGGGACCCGTCTAGCTTGGAGCCTTTGGAGATCTCCACCCCCTGACACCCCAGTGCGCACCAGGTGAGTTCACCTATTTGGGTCAGTCTCTGAGGTGGACAGTCCCCTTGGAACCAATAAGGCGGGATCCTTAAATCGGGTAAAGGGACGATGCTGGTGAGTACCTCAGGTCTGTATGTTTTTGGTTTTTGGTTTAATTTCTGGTTCCCGGTTGCTCCTGGGTTTTGGTTTCTGGTTAGTCTTTTAGAGGACTCTGGTCTTCTGTTTGATTGTGGGTTCGAGTCCCACCTTTATTCCTCTAGAGGACTCTGAGAGCAGTCTTTAAGGGCATCCGTCTGCCACTTTAAAAGCTGTTAGAGCGGCAGCCTGGCCGAAAGTCGAAAGACACGGATAAGAGGTAGAAGTGCTGTTATAACGGCCAACGACTAGGGTCTCGGACTCAAGATGCCCCTCCTCACGGAGAAAGCCAGTGGGGTCCAAGAACACCGGATGTTGTACGTGGACGAAACAGCTTCTAGGCAGGTAGGACTTAGGGAAATAAGACTGCTTATACTTGGATATAATCATGGGTTCTGGCCAAGGAAAAGGAAAAGTTATTCCGGATTCACCCCTTGATTATATGATCAAAAATTGGAAACATTTGGAGGGACGGACGGGACTGTCCAGGTCTCATATGGCAGAACTCTGTTCGGCGGACTGGACGTCTTATACGTCTCAGTTAGATTTGAAAAGACAATGGCCAGAGAATGGATCATTTGACCCAAATCTCTTAACTGCCTTGCGAAAAATCTTGGAGATCGTTCGCCCCGGTGAAATGGACTATTGGTATCTGTGGGACAATGTTGCCAGCACACAGTCAAAGCTCTTGTCAGTCACCCCGACCCCTATATCTTCCCCGAACTTGTTAGCTCCCCTTCAATGTCCAAAACCTTCCGCCCCACCCTCATATTCAGAAGATGATTATAAACCCATGCCTAGGCCCCCTAACCTGCCGTTAGTTCCACCTCCAATAATACCTGAACCCCGAAGCAGCACCCCCGGGCCGGCCGAGGGACCGGAAAATTCTGGAGAGACGTCATCCCGATCGCCTCTCTCAGAATTACAGGGTCCCGGATCTGGAGATAGATCAAGAAATCGCTCTCCAGATTCCAGCACCACTCCCATAGCCAGTCACACCCGTTCCCACACAGCTGCGACTAAACTTCAGTTGCCTCTGAGAGAATACCCTGTGCCTGGTGAGGGTGGAGGAGTTGTCAGTCACTGGACACACACACCGTTCACCACCACTGATCTTTTAAATTGGCAAGAAAACACCCCCAGGCTCAGAGATGGCCCCGAGGTAGTTCTAAGGTGCTTCAGAACCATTTTCATGACTCATAACCCCTCCTGGTCAGATGTCATGCAACTTCTCGATAGCCTTTTAACCTCAGACGAGAAGACCCAAGTATTATGCCACGCTGACCAATTTTTAACTAATCAGCCGCATCAATACCACCCCATGCCACATGGCGTGCCTAGGCAAGATCCAAATTGGAATAATAACAAGGAAAGGGGAAAAAATGTGATACGAATGCTAAAGGAAAGCATCTCAGAAGGGTTAAAGAAAGCAGGAGATAAGACTATGAGCTGGTCCAAAGTGACAGCTACTGTTCAGAGTCCAGAAGAACACCCTTCAGACTACTTTGAAAGACTCTGTAAAGCCATGCGCCGGTATGGGAACATAGATCCTGAATCACCTGACGCTTTGTCTGTGTTAAGACTTGTCTGCATGAGTCAGGCTAGTGAAGGTATTAAACAAAAGCTCCAACATAACACTGAGGGTGTTGAAGGTTAATCCATGGCAGAAATCTTACCTATTGCTACTAAAACTTTTAATGGAAGGGAAGAAAAAAAGAGAAAAGAAAAACAAAAGGAAGATCAGTCCAACATTCGCATGTTGGCAGCGGTAATTCAGCCACCAAACCCTTACAGGACCAATCTGCCCCGTGGCCCGAGGCCCTTTGTGCCTAGGCCACTGGGCCGCACCTACCAACCTCATGGGCCCAATGTGTGCCATTACTGCAAACAGGAAGGACACTAGAAAAGAGAGTGTAAGTTAAGACCGAAAGGACCCCCAAGTGACAATCCCGAAAACCAAAAGTTCAAGAACCCCCAGCTCGCTACTGTTGCCCAAGACTTTGCTCAGGACCAATTTAACAACTGACGCGATGAGGGAGATTCTACATGTCACCTTTTGCAACTATCCTCTGTTCAACCTAAAGAAATTAACCTAAACTGCAGTACTCAGGATCCCCTGATACCCTTAGAAATAGGAGGACACGTCTATGAGTGCCTGCTAGACACAGGGGCAACTTTTTCCAGTATTTCCAAAGGACACCTTTCCCCAAGCGGAAAACAAGTCACAGTTATGGGTATCGAGGGCAGACCTTTCCGTTGCCCTTTTTCTCAAGCTGTTAATATCAAGATTGGTCCTCTTTCAGCAGAACACTCCTTTCTCTTAGCCAATAGTCCTGTCAACCTTCTAGAAAGGGACCTTCTCTGCAAACTACGTGCCACCATACAGTGTACACCCGACAGAATTATCTTAACATTCCCATCCTCTCAAATCCCTACATTGGCTGCAGTCCTTGTACCCACCCAAAACCCACGTTTAGAGTCTCTTCCTTCTATTTTAAAGGAAAAAGTACCCTCAGAACTTTGGGGTCTCGCCTCCAGCTCAGTGGGACTCCTAAAATCTATGGATCCTGTTAAAATCCTAACTCGTACCAATGTCGAACCACCTAGAGTACCCCAATACCCTTTAAAAGCAGAGGTAATTGAGGGACTTAAGCCTTTAATTGAAGACTTTTCTAAACAAGGAATTTTGATTCCCTGTCAGTCACCCCGTAACACTCCTATACTTCCAGCAAAGAAACCCAAGCCTGGTCCAGACGGAAAGCCTGTTTATCGTTTTGTTCAAGACCTCAGGCAAATTAATAAATATGTCATTCCTCGACACACCGTTGTTCCTAACTCCAATACTATTTTGACTGCAATACCTCCTGACACTGCTGTTCACACAGTAGTAGAGCTCTGTTCAGCTTTTTTCAGCATCCCCATCCACCCTGAATCCCAGTATCTTTTTGCCTTCACCTGAGGTTCCTCTCAATTAACCTGAACACGGTTACCCCAAGGATATGTAGAATCTCCCAGCATTTTTTCTCAAATTCTTCACAAAGATTTGCAAGATGTTACCTTTCCTAACTCCTCATCCCTTCTAATATACATGGATGATTTACTCTTGTGCTCTACCTCACACAAGGCTTCCACCCAGGACACCATCATTTTACTCACTGCACTAGCCGCCAAAGGCCACAAGGTGTCACCAAGCAAACTTCAGTTCTGTAAATCCACTGTCAAATTCTTGGGACATATTTTAGAATCAGGCCAACGACGCCTTAGTGATGACAGAATCCAAGCCATTCTTAATATTCCTCGACCTATAACAAAGCGCCAGGCTAGAGGTCTGCTGGGAATGGTGGGGTTCTGTCGCTCCTGGATCCCAGCCTTCAGAGAATTAACCAAGCCACTTGTGCAGCTCACCATGAAAGATGCAGAAGAACCAGTCTTTTGGGATCATGAAGCCGCCCGCAGTTTCAGTGATATAAAGACGGCTTTAATTTCTGCCCCAGCCCTAGGGCTACCAGATTATCAAAAGCATTTCACGCTCTTTGTTCATGAGCGACTAGGAATAGCCTCTGGGGTACTTACCCAACCCTTGGGCACCACCCAACGCCCGGTAGCTTACTTCTCTGCACAATTAGATCCAGTGGCAAAGGGGGGAGTGGGATGCCTTCGTGCTGTGGCAGCAGCTGCAACAATAGTTGAGAAAGCCCAGGAATTAGTCCTCGGATACCCCCTTATCCTAAAGGCTCCACACACAGTAGCCCTCCTCTTCCAAAAAATACTCAACATTTTTCTCATCAGAGAATAAACAAATAGAAAACCACACTTTTAATGGCTACAAACCTGGTCATAGAGAGATGCAATACCCTGAATCCAGCTACTCTATTATCTCTACCCAGCGACGGGGAACCAGACTCCCACGATTGCCTTCAAGTTACAGCATTTTCAGACAAACCCGGGGCAGATCTTAGTGACTTACCCTTAGACAACCCTGACTTGATTTTTTTTGTAGATGGCTCTTCAAAATTAGTCAATGGAGTTAGAAGAACGGGTTATGCAGTAGTAACTCCATTTAAAGTACTTGAAGCTGAACCACTGCCTGGGCAGTTGAGCTCGCAGGTGGCTGAACTTACTGCCCTTACACGAGCTTGTCAATTAACATCGGGCCACTCTGTAAATATTTGGACTGATTCTAAGTATGCCTTTGGAATCTGTCATGCCACTGGACAATTGTGGAAACAGAGAGGATTTATGACAGCTTCTGGAACTAAAATATCAAATGCTAAACAAGTCAATGATCTCCTACAAGCTATAATGTTGCCAAAAGCCATAGCTGTAATGCATTGCCCAGCCCATACCAAAACGGGAGATCAAGTCTCAAAAGGCAATGCCCTGGCTGATGCTGCAGCTCAAACAACAGCCCTACAGCCACTATCCGCCCTAGCCTTCCAAACTCAAATTCCTCAGTCAAAGGTATATTTGGGAATATTGCTAGAGCCAAAAATGTACAAGTCTGCACCACCTTTAGAACAACAGAGATGGAAAGTGGCAGGAGCCACCTGTGAAAAAGATGGAATATGGCAATTGTCAGATGAAAGGATAGCGCTACCTAAAGCAGCCCTTAGACCCTATCTGCAACAACTCCATCAAAACGAGCATTTAGGTTGTGAAAAACTTGCCACTATCACTAACAGGCTGTTCTACGCACCCGGAGTCTACCAGGAAGCAAAAAGGCTTTTAGAACGCTGCAGCATATGCAACAGTTTAATATCAAAGGAGAAAAATCAGGACCCCCTGGAGCCCGCCCCTGGGCTTATACTCCCTTTGAAAGACTACAAATAGATTTTGCTGATATGCCTAAAGACAATGGGTACAAAAACCTCCTAGTAATTGTTGACCAACTCACGGGGTGGGTAGAAGCCTTCCCCACCAGAAGAGCTACAGCACAACAAGTAGTAAAAATACTCTTTAATGAAATTATACCCAGGTTTGGTCCTCCACGTATCATTGAAAGCAATCAAGGATTACATTTTACTGCTGACTTAAACAAAACACTGGCCAGCTGCCTAGGAATAAAATAAAAATTCCATACCCCTTGGCACCCAGAAAGCTCAGGACAAGTAGAGAGAATGAATCAGACCCTGAAACAAAAAACTGGAAAGCTATGTGCTGAGAGCGGGTTAAAATGGACTAAGATTCTCCCACTGGCCCTTATGTCCATCAGAACGACCCCTAGGAGAAAACTAAAGCTCAGCCCTTACGAGCTGCTGTTTGGACACCCTGTTCCCCAACATTTCCCCTTACTACCGGCTCACACTTCTTCTCTTTTAGGCGATGAAGGACTCACCTCTTATATTTTATCTCTACAGTCTCAGTTAAAATCTCTCCATAGGTATGCTGCTTTAAGCCAACCCCTCCCTGCCGGTGTCCCAGCACATCGCATCCAGCCTGGAGACTGGGTGTATGTAAAAACATGGAAACGGTCTCCTCTTGAACCTAAGTGGCAAGGACCGTATCGAGTCCTCCTCACCTCCCACACCGCCGTAAAAGTAGCAGAAAAGGACAACTGGATTCATTATACTCGTACAAAGAAGACAGAAGTTTCACCAGAGCTCAGGATCGGCTCCAACACGAGCTTCCCTGACCTGGAAAAGGGGAAGCCAGAAGAAGACGACTGCGGACTTCGTGGGAGCACCGCACGCCCACCTGACTGCGACAAGGGTGAGCCAGAAGCAGACAAAAAAAATAAAACCAAACACCTCCTGGACCTGCAGCCCATTAGATAATATAAAACTCAAACTAACCAAAGTCCACTAATAAACTGTCACCCTTTTGGGGTCCTGCCCAGCCCAGAGAACACCGAACTCCAAGTACTGCATCCTCTAGACACTTTTGTATCAGCTGAAACCGAGCACTTTGAGACTGTAACATGTCCCAGAGATCAGTTATTGGAGCTGCAGGGTTCTGCATACTGTTTGTGCTGATTTTGTTATAATATAGTTTTTATAACTATGTTATTTCTAATCTTTCTCTTTGCTGGAGAAATAAGTCTCTCACAGGGGTCGGCTATAGCTGCCAGTTGCTGTAGATGTGCTAATCCTGGCGCCCGAGGTTTTCCTGTCTGGATAAGCAATTCAATCGAACTCTCTGATATAGACGGAAAGGTCAACATTGCCCGTTGGTATCCTCCCTCACATTGCTGTAGTTCAGCAGAAGTTCGGGTATTTACTTATGGAACAGAATATTGTGTAAAGCCTAGCCACTCAGTTTTCAGACAATTTACAGAGTCTCCTCAGGCTAAGGCTACTCTTAAACCTACTGTTGCCCATATCTCTGATAATAATATGTATCTCCAATACGTTGACAGAGCCGCTAAAGCAGAAAACCAAAGTGACTGTTGGGTGTGCAGTCATTTTCCTCTCCACGCCCAAGGAGGAATTCCCATGACTCCCATCCCCTTGGGCCTCATCGAGTCACTTTTAAACCCCTCTAATAACCAAGCTTGGGACCAAAGTCAGCAGGAGTTCCTTCTAGTAAAGACTGTTGTTAGAGATTGGTGTTTTTATATAAACTGCTCAGTATCAGTCTACATTAGTTTAGGCACAAACATATGTCACCACTATTTTACTAGTTCAGGTGGAGGAGACTGGCATAATAATAACACAGCAACTCCTACCTATTGCAGCTCTTACAATGATTTCTACAGCAACAAAAATTTAACCAAGAGCACTAATCCTATCTGTACCCCCATCTCCTCTTTAAATAATACCTTGTGGTATTGTTTGTACACTGATACTTCTCGGGGACAATGCTTCTTCAGTGAAACTGCAAATCCTTCCTTTAAATCAAAGGGTGAACGCGGGGTGCTAGGATTAAGAAACGGAGTCCAAATACCTCCTAAGTATTCAAACCTCACTGCTTTAAAAAGACAATACTGGGTCTGTGGCTCCCACGCCTACCATAAGATCCCTGCCAAAGGAAAAGGTATCTGCTATTCGGCAATGCTAAAACCCTCTACGTCCTTCGCCACGCGCCTTCCACAGGGCAGGTGGTGAAACGAGGGATTTGCAAGAAAGCCTTGATATAATAGACAAATATCAAAAAACTCCACTTACCAAAGGAGTATTACTCGGGTGTTCCCTTACAAATATACTCCCAGGAATAGGCACTGTGTGTCTTGGAAGATTTACACTACGCCTGCAAGCTGTGATAAAAATCATGGCTCATGAATTCAGTGAAGGTCACAAGGAACTCTCGAAGGCCGTTGCTGCCGTGGCTGACACCCAAGAAGAACTCCGACAAATGATAGTCTCTGCCCAAAGATTTTTTGCAATTTACATTATAGGATAATAGTAGTAATTTTTTCCCCTTCTCTTCCCTTTCCTCACCACGGGAAATGAGGGAAGGAACAGTAAACTGGAAAAATTTTATATTGTAGGGCCTTTTTTCTTTATTTTTTCGAATGAAAACCCCCAAAATGTTAACCCAAATGAACGTAAGTGGCTTGCTTCAGAAAGACAAGGACTTTTAGTGTATGATTCAAAGAGAAGTACTTGTAATTGGTCATATTTGAACACCTCTATTTTTTGTTCTTGATTAGCACCCTGTTCTGCTAGCTGCTGTGGAGCCCTTATTATAAAAGGGTAATCCATGCCACAAACAGTTTAGGCAGTCTCAAAGCAATGTATCTTGGAGTACTAGGCCAGAGGAAACAACAGAGTTTTCCCTCAGTGCTGGCTACTTTACCATGAAACTGGAAAATGAGACTGAATATAAGACCTTACCAACTCATCATTTACCTTGTGAGCTGCTGCATAAACCCAAATGGATTGGGACTTCCTGAAGTATGAGACAGGGCAGGTCATAGCATCATAGAAAATGAGGGTTGGAAGGGACCTCAGGATCTCGCATCTAGTCCAACCTCTGGCTCAAAGTACGACCAGCCCCAACTACATCATCCCGGCCAAAGCTTTATCTACCCAGGTCTGAAAAACCTTCATGGATGGAGATTGCACCACCTTTCTGGGTAACCTGCTCCAGTGTTTTACTGCCCTTCTAGTGAGAAAATCTTACTTAATATCTAAAATAAGCTTCTCTTGCTGCAACTTGAGACCCTTGCTCCGTTCTGTCATCTGTCACCACTGAGAACAGTCCAGCTCCATCCCCTCTGTAACCACCCTTCAGGTCACTAAAGGCTGTTATTAAGCCTCCCCCACAATTCTTCTCTTCTCCAGACTAATCAAGTCCAGGTCCCTCAGCTTCTCCTCTCAAGTCATGTCCCCCAGCTCCCTCACCATTTTTGTTGCTCTCCCTTAGACTCTCCAACTTGCCCACATCCTTTCTGTAATGGAAGGCTCAAAATTGGACACAGGACTCCAGATGTGGCCTCAGCAGTGCCAAGTAGAGATGAAGAAACACTTCCCTTGATCTGCCAGCAGCATTCCTCCTAACTCAGCCCAGTACAGGATGCCATTAGCCTTCTTTGCAACAAGGGCATACTGTTGGATCATATTCAGCGTATTGTCTGCTCTAACCCCCACATCCTTTTCGACAGAGCTGCTGCTTAGCCAGTCAGCCCCCAGCCTGCACCCACGTGTAGGATCGTTCCTTCTTAAGCCTGGGAAACGTCTGAATGATGTGTAGCATTTGGTGCTGCAGATGTCTGCAGTGAGTGCCACATGCTTGTGGAATCAGAAAAAATAAATGCCTTAAACTTTGATCGTACGAGTTATAAGATGACATAACCGCTTTGTGGGGAGTTGCTGGCTCTGCATATTAGAGCGGATAAGGGAAAGTGTTCTTTGTAACTCCCCTGCAACTGCTTCGCTCACCGCAGCCTTGAAGATAGCAGAAAAAAGTATGTGCTTGATCTCCCTGAGAAAGCAGAGTGCTTGCTAATTATCTTTGACTGTTTTCTCTGAGAATTTTTTTTTGGCAATTATGTCCTGTGTAACAGTCTGTTTTTTAAAAGCATATATAAACTGCATGATTCAGTTTTGGAGGCGGAGACCTCTCTGTAGTGCAGGTGACTCCATGTACTCTGAGCTCTTTCCCACGGTACCATGGATCTGAATAAAGCTTCTACTGACCTGACCCGAAAGTCTACACGTGTTTTTCCACGACATGCTGCACCGCCATGCTCATCTGTACACAGCCAGCCTGAAAGTCATTCTTTTTTTTTCTTCACGCTGATCCCCAGGCAGTATAACGTTACATTAAAGTAGCTCTTTCTGCTTTCTGATTTTTTTTTTGGATTTTTTTTTACAGAAGAGGCAAAGAAACAAACAAGAAACCCTGAACCTAAGAATTCATCTCTCTGACCCAGCTGCCCTTGAATGGGTCTTTACACTGAGGTGCTGCTCTGTAACCGCTGTGCCACACGTGGATGGAAGCGGACCTGATGGGGAACTGAACCAGCCCGATGCTTGGGAATGGGGCAGGCACTCAAGCAGCTCTCATTGGCTGTTTGATAAACCAATCGGATTGCATGGACTCCCTCCTGCCCAGTGCACAGGCTAAGACCCGCGCGCCGAAGAACTAGGATGAAAGGACAGACTGGAGCTCCCAGGGGGGCAGGAAGACACTGCCCGGGTTTTAGCCTAATTCAGCCAGAGCCCCCGAGCCCCGGGCACCTCCTTCCTCTGGAGCTGGCAGCAGGATCCACCCCCGTGCCTCTGACGGCCCCACTTCAACTCCCATTTCCTCAGTCTTTCCCTGACACGATGCCCACCACAGGCATTGCCCTAGCAATAGGATTACACGTCAAATGCAGGGTGCCTGTTCCGCTTTCAGGCCCCAGAGGGTTGGCGATGAGAGCTTACAAAGCAATGACAAGTTATATATGCACAGGAGTGTATTTGATCAACCATATGCCTATGCCACTACTAGACGTGGCTGGGGGTCTTTTTCGGGATTCACCTAAAACTAATTCAGTGCAAGTCGTGACCTCGGCTTGCAAGATTTCAACTCGAAGCAACCCAATCATTAACTATGCAGGATGAAAGCATGTTTGTCCTGTGTCTTCCTTGCTGTCACGAAGAGTGGGATTACTCTGTCGTAGGCACTGGCCATGCATAGGGGGCATAGCCCCTGAGCATGGCCATGCACCCCCTGCTAAAAGGTGCTGTCGACATTGCCAGTGGCACCTGTGGGCAATTGCCACTTGCCACCCCCCACCTCGCTGCCGACACCGCCAGCAGTATCTGTGGGCGGTCCATGATCACTGCTGGCTACCGCCGACACTGCCAGTGCTGTCTGCGGGTGGTTGCCAACCGCTAGCCACCCCCTACCGCCGGCAGTGCCGTGGCCACCTGCGGGAGCTCACCGCTCACCACCGCCATGCTGCCACTGCTGACAGTACTGCTGCCGCCTGTGGGAGCTTGCCGTGCCCCCCCAGCCTCCAGGGGCACACAGCATTCATGGTCGTAGGAAATGCGGGGGGCTTGTAAGAGTTGCTGGGTGTCCCTAAGGTAGGAAGATCCCGTCTCCCTGAAATACTGTGCTACAAACAACACAGCATGAGGAGGGAAAGGCCTGGTAAGAGGACAGGGTGTTTTAACCAATTGTTTCCTGGCTGGCAACCCAGCTTGGTCAAGATCCCCACAATATTTTCTAGCAGTTTACTCTGTCGCTGGTTGGAGACGTGATACAGAGACCCATTTAGGACGGGTTTCCTACTTGCCCTCAGAACTGAACTGCTTCAGAAACAGAAGCACATACAAAATTAAGGACATGAAAGGACCTGGAACCCGCCGGAAGAGCATTGCAAACATTGCAGTCCCATCCACGGAGCTCAGGATTCACCTGCAACTTCCCAACCTCCTCGCACCCGCTACCCAAACTACTGGCACCTCCCTTTTCTTCCCTCCCCCCAAACACCCCCCTGCCCCACCCAAATGACTCAGGTTTGGCTGAATAGAGCACTTGTCTCCTCCTGATTGGATAGCTACTCTTGCCCAATGCTAGTGCTAGTGGCTAGCACCTAGTGGCTAATTGCTAGTGGCAATACTAGTGGCTGGCAATGCTAGTGGTTAGCATCTAGTAGATAGTGGCTAATTGATCCAATGGGAGCGCTCCACCCCTTTTTTAATTCAGTGCCTGGCTTTTCAGACTAACGGGGTGGAGCAAGGCGGCCTGACTTGAACAAGTGCTCAAGGAGAAAGAAGGAAGGTTATACCTGATTTTCTAGAGTATTTCAAAGGGAGCCTGATTTTTTTAAAACCACTACTAATGTTTAACAGATAGGTTATGTATTCTTTCCATTTTTGTACCAGCTATGAACTCACTGCCCAGAGGAGTTTTCCATCTATTGACTCCTCTGTGAAATCCTGTGAAATATGAACTTTCATTTCTACCCAAGAGAACTTTTATAATCTTTTCTCCAATGCCTGATGCCTTAAGGGTGTTTGTGCCTGAAAGCTTGCAATTAAAGATTTTTTTTTTTGCAACAATCTTGTTGGTCTAATAAAAAATATCATCTCTACTACGAGTCCTGATTTCCTTTTCATTTTTGTAGGTTTTCTTGAGAGATATAAAGGAAACCAATGAGTTTCTATTTCTGCTGAAATATTTTACTCAGCTCTCTACATCATTTTTTCATAGACAACACAATTCTGCGGTGAAACAAATAATCTGTGAAATTAAGCAGATATGGGGGGAAATCTTTAAAAAAAAAAAAAGGAAGTGCTACATAAGTGGTTGGCAATTTGATATAATGTGCTGCTTTTAAACACGGTAACAACTGCTGTGAAAGGATCTTGAGACATGCTTGTTCCAGGTGACAATATTATTATTATACTGTCCAAGGAATTGCATTGACATTCATAACCAGACTAATGAAACAGGAGTGGAACATCCTGCGTTGGTCTCAGCTGTGCTGACTTCTGCTTGTGCACATAATAATTGTCCTTTTTCTCACAGCCCATAACAGCTTCTGTATTATTATATTCCCCACTCTGCTATTGTTGGACATCGTTCAAGTTCTCAAGCATTGACTCATGCAACAGTCATTTTGTTGAGGGTGCAGGGGGGACAAAGAGCTAACTCTAAATGACACAGTTACTACATCAGAGTAATTAAATTAAAAAGTGCGGACTTTCAGTATCACAACACTGACATAACACAAAATAAAGTTGCAGTATTATGAATATTTTCATGAGTTGCTGTAATTTCACATCACACGCTAGGAAGATTTGATGTCCCAACAATAAACACATCCCTGCTGATTCTGGGCAAATTCAACAATATTTTCTGGTTAAGTAAAGACACTTTTTAGCCAAAACACTGTCCAAAATATATAGGCAACTTATAACATAGACATAGGAACCTTGACTACCATAGATCTTTATTTTTTACATTATTCTTTTTATATTTTGATAGTCTGTTGCGAAACATTTATTCCCAGCACAAAGAAACTCGCTTAACAACAGCAGTGTATCTTAATGTTACGGAGAGGAGAACATTAAAGGGAACTTTGCATTCCTGTTTGGAGAAACCATCAGCTTCTCCCATCGCCTTAAAAAAAAAAAGGGTAATAGCCATGTATTCGAGACATCTGAAAGGCTATTTAACAAAATTTTTAAAAAACTAAAAATGTAAAAACAAACAAAGCTACAAAGATGAACCAAGTGCTTCCCTCTACAGCAGCATGGTGACTCCCAAGGAAAGCTGTAGAGAAATCTTTCCTGAGAAGGGTTGTCCTGTGTGCCTCTATGAAGTTCACGCTCTGTCTCCCCGGAGGCATCTCACAAGATGAACGTCGCTGGGCCGCACGGAGGCTCTTTTAGCATGAAGAGCACATTGGTTCCAGTCTTCAAACAGCCGCAGGAGATGAGCTTCAGTGGCTTCCTGCAGAGGCAGGAGAGCTGGCGACTGGAAACGCAAGTTACTCTTCAGATCACAAGCGTCTTTCATTAGTCGTCGGAAGCCAACCGGGGAAATCACCAGGCCGCTGCGTTGCTGATACCAGTGAATTTTTTGGAACATTTTAGCGTCAGGGCGAGACTGGGGACGCAGAGGCTTCTCCACCTCTTCTGCTGCAGAAGCACGGGTTTTTCCAGCAGGCTTTTTCCAAGTACCTGCTCGGTAGGAGATGCATAGATGGTCTCTGCTACCCTTTTTCGAGCTGTTCTCTTGAGCAGGCCCTCCCGAGGGAGTCCTTCAGTGGCAAGCTTACGACTGAGCTGCTTTACACGAGCCATCAAAAGCTGCTTCCTTCTGCTGGATACAGAAAAGTAAGCGAGAGATACTCCCAAGGCTATTTATGAAGACCTCAGAGAGGAAGGACTGGCTCAGAGCAGAGAGACTGGTTAGTCTGACTGGGGAAAGGGCCCCAGAGGTGTAGCCCAGAGAGCCCCCCCCCCCTCTGTGCCAGCACCAGCGGACCTGGTTGAAAACAGGCCCCCAAATCAGCAGAGTCCTCAGTGCTATTGACTGTTCCCACCTCCTCCCAAAACAGCTGGAAGAAAACAAAGGAGAGGTATTTGGATGTGAGAATCAGCTGAAAATCTGTATATATATTTAAAGCATCCCATGATGGTATCACCCTTAGTAAGGAAATATACAGGGATTAAAAAAAAAAGAAAATAAGGAAATATAAAAATACTCCGAAAAATCCCCGGTTTTGGAAAGCTGTGAACAAACAGGACACCATCACAGCCCATTAGAGCCTCCTGCAATTAAAACCACCTTCAAGTACCACAAATAGATCCAGTCACCACGTGGTATTAAATATTTGTTTCATGCTACTCTGGAAGGGAGGCTTCAGAGGCATAAAGCAATGATAGATACAGTCATTAACATATTCCTTTATGAATAATAAGCCGGATTCACCTCTAAAAAGGAACCGATTCAAGCAGGGAGCAGTATAACTAACTGTCCGGGGCAAACGTAAGTGCAAGGAGCAGCAGCTCCAGGCTGGGAGTTCCCCGCTCCCGGCTCCCGCCTTGTCCCGGCGGGCATGGGAATGCCACCCAATAGGAAGCGGCATTTGTAGTCGCGTTGGACGGCTTGTCCAATAGGAATGAAGCATTCCTATCCGCACCGCACTGGAGCAGCAGAGCAGTGCGGGGGCTTTCTCGTCTCGCCCGTGCCCGCGTGCCCCGCTCCCGCCCTGGGCCGGCGGGGGCCTGCCGCCGCCCGTGCTCAGCTCGGGCAACGAGAAACGCTGCTTTCCCTGTTGCCTCTTAAATCATTTATTCTCTCTTTGCCGCAAATCAGGGTCGCTTCTTGCCCCTCGCGCTCCAGTTGTCCAAGGCAACCGAATCACCAGTACGAATCAACGGGCATCTCCGGAAGAAATGGCTGCACCATTAACAACGGCTAGGAGTGCCGGTGTCCCTGGTGTATGGATCTGTCAAGCACTAGATAAAATAACAACCTCCCGGCTAGGAAAAGATACGGAGATCGCTTCTCTGCACCTTGAAAAAAAAAAAAAGCCCTTCAAAGCATTCATTATTTTCCGTATTTGCCCTCAGGTTACAACAGAGACAAGCCAAGGATTTCGCTATGAGACTTCAAGCCTCTGACTGATATTAATAATGGAGGCAGGGAAATATTCGCTGGTATCACCGGTCTCCAAACGAGCCCATGACAAGGCGCAGGATGAAAACCCCGGCTCTGCAACTCGGGAGAGCTGCACAGTTCGTGACTGGTCAAGGAAAGGATCTGCTCGAGCAACTACATGGCTCAAGCTCCACTGAGTGCCATAGCAGCAGGAGCTGCAGCGCTCAGGACGGTCCTGCTTTTAACTAATTCACAGCTGAGAAAGGGACCAATACACGCATGGGGTTTGGGGGCGGTTCGGAGGAAAAAGAAAAGCAGCTCGCCAACGCAGAAAAGAGTCTTACTCTTCGGAGGTGTGGAAGAGGTTAAACCCAAGTGTTTCTTTGAAATTTATAAAGGTAATGCAGGGGGGGTTTAGGAATGACCTGCTTAAAGGTAGCTGAAAAAGTATCCTCCCCCCATTTAGGCATACATCCGCACCTAGCTCCAGAAATATCTTAAGACTGCTGGTAGTTTCCTGCTCCCCAGCAGGCTAGTGAAGGACCCTGGGCTTAAAGGTAAGAAAGTTACTACCAAATGTGCTAGCTCAAAGCACATTTTCTGCACCTGGGTGGAAGGAGAAGGGTTCTTCTGTTAAAAAAGGTCCTTTTAAGAGTTGCTTATTTGTTGTATAAAAGAGCCATCGTAGAGGACCCTTCATATGGCAACTGAATTTATGGCAAATAATTCCAGGTTTTAAAAATCGAATAAAGATATAGTCACACGTTTGGAGCTGGCTAGCAGGGGAAAAAATGTTTCACAGCTGTCACCTATACCAGTAACTATCCTGTCCTAAACCTAGGCAAATCACTCCCTCAATTAGAACTAAATTGCTGTGGTTTTAAGTTGTATTCAGTGGAGGTGAGTGTGTTCAGTAATAAATCATGGTCCCTGGCTCATTAGCTTCATTCTGGTCGTTTATGTATTAAACGAGTTAATCATTTTAAACGATTTCTAGGGAGCATTGGCATACAGGGGTTGTGCAAATGTGATGCCACTTGCAAAAGCTGTGACACCAGCTAGCTTTGTAAAGTTATGGCTATGGGGAATCTGACAGGAAACACTGTCTTGCTTTACAGATGTTTCAAACAAACTTAGAGAGATGCGACACGTTTTCTTTGCAGAAGTCACCCTTCCATTGCCTTCTCTTCTGTATGGTGGTGATGCCTATTAAGGCTCTTCCTTAATTATAGATCCTATTTACCAGTTTGGGTCTTTCTTCCAGGTAATCGTCAAGGATTTAGAAAGGCTACTGAAAGATTTTAGTGATCTGCAGAATAGGAATTGAATCTGCAAAAAGCGAGCAATGAAATAATTTACTTAACTGCAGAGAGGGAGGGAGCGTGTCTGTCTGAGAGAGATCTCTCCCCCTTTCAGTTATGCTGGATGTCACCTCCTTGGTGTAGTATGCAAACGGAGCACCTCTTTTAGGTGCCTTCCAATAACTGAATATTTTCTTGTTCAAGAAGAAAACTCGAGATCGGAGGGATCTGTCCGGTTGCACTGAAGCCAGACTCATCAGTCATCAATCAAGACAGCTGTACATTTCTCCCAGATGTAAACGGGTGAATAAACTAAAGTACTACGATGCATCTGCCTTAGCACTTTTGCTATGCCATCATTGTGCTTTTTTCATCAGGAAAATCTGCCTATAGCTAAATCGTTCTAAATAGGGCAAGTCATTCAAAATTAATATTTATGTTTTATTGAAATAATGATGCATCTCGTTCTCATGAGGATTTTTTTAGCCCTTCTCTCTTTCTGATTTAACCAACGACTCCCTTCCCTTGCATGGCAGGGCATTGGCATTGCCCGTGTCGCGCTGCCTCACCTGTGGCAAGTGAAAAGGACCCCTGAGGTCTCTTCCAGCCTCGCTCTTGTGTGACTCCCTCAGTGGGAGATTTGCCATTCATTTCTTTCCGAGGTGAGAAAGGAGGATGAGTGTGCAAAGCTACAGCCACCCAGGCAGGTGCTTCCTCAGCCCGAGGAAGGGGTTTTAGCCCCGAAAGCTTGCTGAGGAAGACACTTTCCAGCCAGTTAGCTGGTCTAATAACAGATATCAGATGCACCCCGAGAGCCTTGCCGAGCTACAACCCAGGCGTCCACCTCCTTCCGTTGCCTTTCACTTGAGCGGAGATCTGGGTCTTGCTTTGACTTGGCCGCACTTTTGAAGCCGGAGCAATCCTGGCAGGCTCCCCCTGAGAAGGGCCGGTGTTTGCGGCGCGGCGGGCCGGCCGGCCGGCCGGGGGAAGACGCGGGGCGATTTCTTCGCGCAGGGAGTCTCCGCCCCGCGGTCCTGTCCGCGCAGTCTCCTCCTGCCGCCTGCCCGCGGGGCTTTCCGTCTAGCACCAAACCCACGTGTTATCCGGGCACGGGGGCCGGCGCTTTTCACCGAGGGCACTTGATTCATTTAACCCGGCAAACAGCGGGGATGAACGCGCGGCCGGGCTGGAGCAGGGCCCCGCAAGGCCCGATCCCGGGGGCGGGGTTCTGCGGCGGCGGGCTGTGCTGTGTACAAGGCGCGGCGGCGGCGGCAGTCACCGCCCCCCTCACCAAGGGCTCCGGCAGGGGCAATAAGCGGGGCAATTAAACCCCCAAGCAGCCGGCGGCCGGACCCGGCGGAAAGCCGCGGGCAGGAAGCGGCAGTGAACCCCGTGCCGCGCTCACTTGCAAACACAAAGGCTCTTTTAAGAGCCACCACGTGGTGGGGGGAGGAGCGCATACACTGCGGGGGGCTCCCCGACAGCCGCCTGGCACCCTGGCAGAGCCGCGGGCAGTTGCTCTGCTCCCGGCCCCTCCCGGGCTCCAGCTGTCCCTCCCGCAGCCTGGCCCCCGGCCCCTGCCGCTGGTATCAGCTAGGTCTCATGCCCCCTTCTCGAGGTCAGCAGCCTCTAGCAGGGTCCTGCCCGCAAGAGCTTGGAGCTGCCCCGAGAGCGCCCTCTTCCCCCTGCTCTCGTGTCCGGGCTTCGCGCCGGCCTCTGCAGCGAGGGCAGAGCCGCGGCTTGAGCTCTCCGCCGGGATCGGGACTGCCGCCCAGGACGGCAACCTGGGGTGCAAGCTGCAAAATGTGGCCAACCGTCGCTATAGGGCTGTAGGAAATCTGTCACACGAGTTATGTGGAGAAGCAGCTTTTAAAGGCACTTTTCTGGTGCCTGGTCAGTGATCGCTGCTTGTGATCAAGATCTGAAGAGTAACCCATGCTTAGAGTTATTACATGGAGTTTGTTTATGTGCCAAGGAAATGGCTCGTCGTAACTTCATTTGACCTGAAAATGGCAGATTTTGCGCTATCCGTGCAGCCGTCCTTGCACCCCCAGAAAGGCCGTCCGAGTGCGTGCAGACGAGTTGCTGTTTTAACCAAATCATTAGAGAAATTGCACCAAAAAAGAACATTGAATCTCAGTCTCCCAAGAAGATGTTCTGTTATTATTTCAAGTGACTTTAAGTACCTGTTTTTAGTTTCTCAGGTCTCGATACGCGAAGGAAAAGGCTAGTTTTGAACGGGAGCTGTTTTAAGTTTCCAGAAAGAAAAGAATTCTTGTGGGTAAGAACTGGGCCTAATGCAGGGTTGGGATAGACAAAGACAGGCATTTGGGTATCACGGTACCTTTCTCCAGGCCTCTGAGAGAGAAGCAGACATAGAAGAGCTAAGAAGCAGAAATATTTCAGCCCAGCCCTTTGTACCAAAAAGCTACACATGAAAGCACATGTTCTGCAGAATTAGCTAGTACCTCGTTCTGCAGAAGTGCTGCCTAGCTGAAGCACCAGCAGAAGTCAGAGGGTGCCGTGTATTAATAATAGAGGGTGCCCATCTATTATTAATAAAAATGCCATGCATGCAGTTTTAGCTTCTTTTAATATAGTTGAGCAACTGGAACAAAGGGAAGAGTCCAAAGAGACAAACAGGCTGGAGAAAATCTGGAGCTGTGAAGCTCTTTCTTCCACCTCCTCCTCCTCCCTCTGAAGAGTGAGAGTCTAAAGGGCTAAGGCTGACCGCCGATCGGGAAGATGGCTTATCCTGTCCCTTAGGGTGACAATATTACTTGGGAGTTTGTACTCAAGAGTTCAAAGAAAGGTCGGATTGTCTCCCCGGTGAAAGATCCTGGTGGAAAAGTGAAGATCGGGGCTTTGTTACCAGCATCGTAAAACGCCACCAATCCCCTTTCATAGTCCAAATAAATCCGAATCCTTGTGGGAATCCCACGCACGTGCAGAGTGGTTTCAGGAGAAGTGAGAGCCTGGTATTTCTCCCAGTATTTCCGCACAGCCCAGATGCCCTGCTTGGCTGCAGTCCTGCTCCCCCCTTTTTTCTTCACAGATTCCTTTGCTACTCCCAGAACCCAGACTGCCTCTTCCCCAACTTCCACCTCCCAATAGTGTCTCCCCGAAGTGAAGCCTTCGCAGCCCAGCACGCAAGGCGCAGCATCAAATCTCTCAGGGCTGTCAGGCACCTCCTGCTGTGTGACTCCCCAGTTTACACTTGTTCGATCTGGAGACAGACGGAGCCAAGAAAACGCTGTGTCGGGATCCAGAGTCACGCTCACTGGAGACAGGGAAAAACAGAATATAAGAACCAGAGGCAGAGCTTGGCCTGAGGGAGGGACAGGGATTGGGATGATCTGGCACATCATGTCCTCTCTCCATTCAAAATATTCTGGCCATTTTGGGGCCGTCTGCCCCTTATTGCCTTGTGCATTGGATCAATGGGTATTTTTAAGTTTTCATCTCACCCATTTCTGGTCCGCCCATCAAATCACAGGGAAAGAAAAACTCCTCACCCTTCATCACTTGAGTACAGACGTTTGCTGACCAGGCTCACCTGGTAACTCATAAAATAGTCCCAATTGATCATCATGGTATCACAGTGCCAGCCCCCTCCCAAATATCAGATTTGCTTAAACAATCATAAAGCATTTTTTTAAATACATCTTAGTTTCTTCCTATTTGCATTTCTTGTGGCTCAGAATGGAGAAATCCATGGGGACAGGCTTTCTGCTTTTCCACTATAATCACAAGAACAAGGAATTTACTGTCAACTGAAAACAAGATTCTTTCAACTAAGTGTTTTGCCAACCAAAAGGCAGACAAGGTTCTTTGGGTAGATATGGTATCTTTTATAAGACCCACTAAATCCTTGGAGAAAATTGTTATTAGTAAGCTTTTGAGCACAAACACCCTTCTTCAGGCACAAGGAGAGTCTGCTGGTGTTATGTGTGCTCTCCTACCAAAGGGACTGCAAGTAGTCACAAGCCTTGCAATAAAATACCAGGAATTGAGACCACTGCAATAGTGAGTAATAACTTCCTTGTCTTTCTATCAAGCATCTCCAGCATAGGTGGGCTACTTTTTTAGCAGTGATTCCCCCAGTTTGATTCCTGTTGCTTTGAGTGGCCCCAAACAACTATTTTCTCCTGCTTCAGGAAACTATGCATTGTATTGTCCACCCTCCCCACAAACCCCCGAATATTTACCTCTGTCCACCTTTGGGTCAGGCAATAAGCACACTAAAAGAAGAAAAAACACACAGCAGAGATCAGATCATGGTGGTTACTCTCAGACTTGAATACCAAGAAAGAAATGAGGGTCTGGACAGGTGAAGTAATGACACTAAAAACCCAGAGATAATCTTAGCAACATAGTGCTCTGCAGTGTATGAATTAGAAAACATTTAGGACTGCTTTCTTCTATCACCTTTGTACTAGAAAGACAGACCCTGGGATCCATTCTCGTTCTATCCCCTAGGCACGTCTACACAAGATGTTTGCTGTAGAGCTAATTAGCTCTGCAATGAAAATGTCACCATTTACGCACGTGACCTTATTAGGTTGCAGTAGATAATAAATGCCACCGCAGGGTAGTCCAGCTAAACACAAGCAGTACCCTGTGGCAGCATTGCTTTGTGTGCTACAGCACATATGTAGGCAGTGATGGGGCTGGCTGGGGGATGAGGGTGCTTCAGCGTAGGGGCTGCCTGCTGACCAGCCCCTCTGCAGCACATGGAGCCTGGTCAGACCAGCCCCAGCTGGCAGCCTGACCCCTGGGCCCCCCGCCAGCCTGGGCTGCTCTGGCCCACCTCAACATGCTGTGCATGAATAAACTCCGGAGCAATTAGTTCTGGAGTTTATGCATACGTATTAATCACACATGTACATGTGCCCCCTAAGTGTGAACTAGTTTTAACTCCACAGAAGACACCAGGATGGATTCCCATCATGCCCATCCCAATGTAAATGGAGAGTAATCTCCCTGGAGTCTCTGAAGCTGTTGCCACTCTCTCTCTCACAGGAATAAATAGATTAAAGGCATGCCTAAGCCTCGTGGCTCACTGGGCTTTTCATGGTTTCCATAGTCAGCAAACACAAGGAAGTGATGTGTGGAGCCTTCTGGGCATTTAACCTTTAACTCCCCAGACCAAAATGCCCGAGTAAACATATACAGCTGGCATTGGCATGGCTCCAATGGACGATTCAAACTCATACTACTGGACCTGAAGTGAGATGCCTTAAACCCTCTGCTGGAGTTCTGCGCCCATCTTGTTTCCCCCTCCCCACTCCCAACATGTGCTTTCTCTCTCAGCCCAGTGTAAATTGACTAATTCCAATGGAGTCACCAGAGCTGATTTTCTATTTCACTGGTGCCGGTATAAAAATCAGGAGCAGCTTCCCTAGGGACAATTTCTCACTCATTCACCCTATTGTGAATTAGCATCCAGCTTCAGTGCAATCATCATGAGAACAGCACCTGCACAGACACTCACACTCCTCTTTAAGCTCTCCGTTTCCATATTACCTTGCAGTTTCTCCAGAGCCTCCTGTAGAAAAGTAATATTTTGAGAAAATAACCAAATCCTCCAGTTTGTTTCAGGACAAGAAAGTGCTGGGGGCCAGGCTCTCTCTGTCTCACATCTGGAAAGAGACACAGACTTATCCATCTCTTGACTATTCAACCTAAGGCATCAGCCAAAAAGCTGGGCTGACAGTCAGTTCCCACCCGCAGGTGACTCCCTTCCCCCTCTGGGCGGGCAAGGGGAAATGTCAGAAGTCTCAGGATTGTGGGCATGGGGTGGGACTGGGAGCTTCAGGGAAAGACACTCTCATGCCCGTCCTCCCCAGGCTCGCTCCAGGAAGGTGTGTCCTTCACCTGGTGCCCAAACCCCTTCTCAGCTTCAGGAGTCAGGGCATGAGAAGCCACATACCTGTTCAAGGTGCTTCTGGCATCCTAGATTGGAGAAAGAAAGAAGGAGTTAAGTCATGTGTGGCCTACGCCTGGGACCTTCCTGCTTTGGATGGACTCCATTAGGTCATGCCCCAAAACAGCCCCAGTTCCCTCGGTCACTTCACGTCCTACAGGAGGCTTCAAGATCTAAATCTTTCAGCTCCTGTCAATGACTGGATGAAACCAGGAATAAAGCCTTTGCAGCTGGGTGGGGAAGGAGGGAGTTTTCTCCTATTCAAGTCAGATCAAGAGATTTTTCTTCCCCACAAAGAGCAAATGGCAACGTAGGCATGGAGGTCAGCTGTGGCCAGTGACTGTGCAGGGCTCTGGGGGCTGCTCATGCAGTCTCACCTCCAGAAATCCCATTGCTGGCTCCTCACATTTCTCCTCCAGTTCTCTGAGCAGAGCATCAAGACAGGAAAGCTTCTCTGAGAGCTGTGTGATACTTTCATCCTTCCTGGTCTCTATGTCTCTCTCCAGCTCTTCCAACCAAGCCAGAAAGAGACGCTCTTGTTTTTCCAAGAACCGGTGCAGTCGCTCAAATTGAAATTGCATCTTCTCTTTCTCAATCTCTGTTTGCTTCTAGAAGGGACACGGAAGGGCCAGAAACATGGATGAAATCATGGAACGTGTCACTTTAAAGGTAGTTTTCAAAGAAGAAAAATCTGTAAGCTACTATATGTTTTATAAAGAAGACCTAAAACTTTATAATTAGTACATTTTTTTTTCTATTTCTTGACATTAGAAATGTTTTTCTTACCTCTCCTGGAAGACTGTGCACAACTAGATAACCTCATCACTGTCTAACACTGAGTCTAGAAGAGAAGGAGGGGTTTAATTCAAAATGTTCAAAACTTTAGCTGCACTGACACCTCATTTAACCTGGCAGATAACAGACAAAAAGTTGTTAAAATTTCTCCTTCCATATCCCTGGCTCCCCCAAATCCTCCCATAAGCCATAGCTGCAGGGAACTGTTTCTGGTACTGTAGGCTGTAGACATGGTCAGTGACATTGGTGACACGTAGGGGGTGCACATGGGTGCACGTGCACCCCCTAAAATTGGCAGTGTACCCCCTGCGATTGGCCATCACCACCGTTGCTTGCCACCCTCCCCGCCTTGCTGCCAGAGGCGTCTGTGGGCAGTTGTAGAGCATCACTGACCACCGCTGACACTGCTGGTGGCATCTGCAGGTAATTGCTAACCGCTAGTCGGCACGTGCCACCATCCCGCTGTCGCCAACACTGCTGTGGCCACCTGCGGGAGCTCCCCCCTTGCCACCACCACCGCCGCCTGCGGGTGGTCACCGTGCCCCCCCAGCCTCAGGGGCATGCTTCGTTCATGGTCAGTGACTGACAGAGACTGACTAGTGCGGACTATGGACCTAGCAAAAATCTGAGTTATGAATGATATGCCTCTGGAAGGCTCAGGTCAAGCACAGTGCCTGTTCTTAACCTGGCAGGTGAAATACCACGTATCTGTCCATGAAGGCAGTTTTCCTAAAGTGCACCCGGAGAGAACTGCTCTTCTGGTGTGGTTCAGTACCCGCTGAGGTGCAGCGGCTTTAAGCCCACTTTATGGAAATGAGAGTCTCTGTCCTAGCTTGCTCCGAGGGCCTTATGGCTAAGGGCAAGAAAACTCGGGGGCACCTGAACCCCACACCCCAGGGCTTGGGCCGGCAAGTAGGATCCCTCCCAAAGGATTTGGAAACATCTGAAGCCCCAGGAGTGGCTGGAGGACGTTTTCCAGTCATAGGGCCACTTATGGTTCTGGACTGCCTCATGGATTTGGAATTGGATTTGGCTATTTTGGCTTGGAACATGGATAAATTAAAAAAAATCCTAAATAGTAGCCTGGGAAAGTAGAATAAGAATCTGTTTATCAAGTCATTAATATCAGACTAGGCCAGGAATGAATGCCTGCTTGTTGGAGTTTTGTTCTGCCATTTGATAGCCATTGATTTGTAAGTAGTCAGCTAGAACCCTATTGCAATAATAATGTGTCTCTGTTAACCCGTTGTGCATTATAACTGGCCTGCTCAGCAAAGTAAAGAGAACATGGTAAGGAGCATTCCCAGATGGTGAAGGAAAGAGATAAGAAGCTGTACTTCCCAGAACTGTACTTTTCACAAGGACACAAGCCCCATTTAACTGGTGTCTTTCAAGTCCACAGGAAAACTGGTTCAATCCAATTTCCAAAGTCTCAGTAAAATAAATCAATCTGAATAATGTCAATGAGAATATGACTCAGAGGGTGGTGGTGGACGGGTCATATTCTCTGGGGGAAGTGGGCAGTGGAGTCCCCCAGGGCTCGGTCCTTGGGCCCGTGCTGTTCAATTTCTTTATTAGCGATTTGGACGACGGGGTGAAAAGCAACCTGTTCAAATTTGCTGATGATACCAAAATTTGGGGTGAGGTGGGCACGCTAGTAGGGAGGGAAAGACTGCAGCAAGACCTGGATAGGTTGCAGGGGTGGGCTAACAAAAACAGGATGCGTTTCAATACTGACAAGTGCAGGGTGCTGCACTTGGGCAGTAGTAACCAGCAGCACACGTATAAGATGGGAAACTCCCTTGAGAGCACGGAGGCAGAAAGGGATCTTGGAGTCATCACTGATCCCAAGATGAACATGGGCTGACAATGCGAGGTCACGGTCGGCAAGGCTAACCGGACCCTAACGTGCATCCACAGGTGCATCTCAAGTAGGTCCAAGGAGGTGATCCTCCCCTGCTATGTGACACTGGTCAGGCCACAGCTGGAGTACTGTGTCCAGTTCTGGACACCCCACTTCAAGAGGGATGTGGACAACATTGAGAGGGTCCAGAGGAAGGCCACCCACATGATCCGGGGACAGCAGGGCAGACCCTACAATGAGAGGCTACGGGACCTGAACCTGTTCAGCCTTCACAAGAGAAGGCTGAGGGGGGACGTGGTGACCATCTATAAACTCACTAGGGAGGACCAAAAGGGTTTGGAGGAGACCTTGTTTCCCCTAGCGTCCCCTGGGATAACAAGGAATAATGGCCACAAGTTGTTGGAGAGTAGGTTTAGATTAGACATCCGTAAGAACTACTTCACAGTCAGGGCGGCCAGGATCTGGAACCGACTTCCAAGGGAAGTGGTGCTGGCTCCTACCCTGGGGGTCTTTAAGAAGCAGCTCGATGCCTACCTGGCTGGGGTCATTTGAGCCCAGTTTTCCTCCTGCCCAGGCAGGGGGTCGGACTTGAAGATCTACAAGGTCCCTTCCGACCCGACATCTATGATTCTATGTATTTAAATAACCCATATATAAGTACTGGGTATAAACAGAGAATTTGGGGAAGACCTCAGCAAATTCAAAGCAACCTGCTGCCAGCCTGCATCCCACCTTCTTCCTCTCTCCTGTGTCTCTCCTCAGCCAGTATAAGTGAAAATCTGTATTATGCTATTGCAGGTAGCTAGATAGGCATAGAGACAAGTGCTTATTCTAATGTTTTCAGGGTGTTGTCAAGAAAAGATTGGGTTATAGATCTGTCTTGCCTCTTTATCTGACTTGGGTGGCAGAAGTAGCTTACCTGCTAAGGGGGAATGGAGGAGCACTGGAAAATGTGATTGTATCTTGACTTGCTATATAGAAAGGGTAATCGGGAAGGGAATTGTAACTGTCTTTGAATTCAATGTCTAAGCCTGCAGAGAATAGACAGGCTGTAGTCTTCTCTCAAAAGACCAAACAGTGCTGGGTTTTTTGTAACAGTGCTGTGAGGGATAGGGATCCAGGTGTACCGCAGTGGTATTAGATCATTAGTGTAGGTACTGCATGCAATGGTACTCGAAACCTTATGGCCAATATGGGCACATTGCACCACTGATGCTATCCTACCTATTCAGTCGTCTAGTTTGAATAAAAGCCATCCCCTCCCACAGCAAAGAATACAACCCAGAAGCCTAACTTCCTTGTATAGCTAGTTTAACCACTAAATTACAGTCCCATCTCTGAACTGAAAATAAAAATCCAGGAATCTGAATTCTCTTCCCCTCCCCTCTCCCATGTACTCACACCAGGAAACTAGGGAGAGCCCAGGAATATGGACTCCCAGCCTCCTTGCTCTAATACTAGGCCCCACAGTCCTCCCAGAGGCCAGGACACAGCCCAGGAGTCCTGATTCCAAAACCTACTCTAACCAGTAGGCAACTCTCTCCTCCCAGAGCTGGGGAAGGAGTGCTGCCTCCCAGTTCTCCTCTCCCCCGTGTCACCACTTTGACCCCACTCCTGCCAGCTGCGAATTTCTATTACCTCTTGCTGCCAATGGGGAAACTGAAGCACCGCGTCACCTGCCCGACACCACACAGGAAGTCTGTGGCAGAGCTGAGAACTGAATCTAGATCTTGACAATCCAAATTTAATATCCAAACTAGTAAATCATCCTTCCTCTTACTGCAGCATACCTGCCCTCAGTGGATCAGGCCTAGAACCAGACCCATGGCACTTACCAGCAGTTCCTGGCTTTGCTCATCCTCTTGGGCTATAAGAGCTAGAATCTCTTCTTTTTCCTCCTCCAAAACATCCAGGTGTCTCCAGATTTGCTCCTGAAAGAATTGGAAGATAAATGTCCATGGGGCTTTGCTTCTCCTCCCCTTTGCCCCCCCCAACCCAGATGTGCCCTCCAGCTTGGGCCTGAAGTGCATTGTTTAAACACAGCAGGAAAACATCACACACATCACTAGGGTCTCAAGTGCCAATTTCCCTGGAAAATGCTCCCCTCGCCAGTAGGAAACAAGCAGCTTCTGGGCAGTTGTTGGTCCTAAACACCACAAAATGGGGAATCAAAAGGATCTGTTCTGCTTGTAGCAAGCAACCCTGAAACCCACTTTAATCCAGGGATGGGCAAAATGCGGCCTGCGAGCCAAATGCAGCCCACCAGGCCATTTTATCTGGCTCACAGGGCCCTTAAAAAATTTAGAAAATTAATATATATTTGTCCCTGGCTGCCTGTCATGTGGCTTTCGATGGCTTGCCAAAACTCAGTAAGTGGCCCTCCACCCAAAATAATTGCCCGCCCCTGCAATCCCTTGCTCTGGTCAAATCCTCTCCTACCTTGTATTCCTGGGCAGCCTCCTCCATAGGCACCACAGAGTGATCCTCATGTGCAGATCCAACACAAACCAGACACATGAGGGTTTGGTCATCTTCACAGAAGAGCTTCAGAGGCTCCTGGTGCTTTTGGCAAACCTTGTCTGCTCTCTGCTCCGGCTCTATCTCTCCCCTGAAGTTTTGGAGCAACTCCAGGAGATTTCCCAGCTGTCTGTTCGGTCTGAAATTCTTCTGGGGAAAGCTCTCTCTGCATTGAGGGCAGGAAACTTCTGCATCAAACCCCTCCCAGCACTGGGTGATGCAGGCTCTGCAGAAATTGTCCCCACAGTCCAGAGTAACTGGATCCTCAAAATATTTCAGGCAGACAGAGCAAGAAGCTTCATCCTCAAAAGCCTGTGCTGGATCGGCAGCAGCCATGGAGCCTTCTGAGTAGCAGCTCAGCTGAGCAGTTGAGTAACAAGTTTCATTTCCTATTCCCAGAAATACACTAAAGCTTTTTGTAAACTGCTGGGTGTTTCCTGCATGTTTGCTGGACTATTTTTTGTCTCCCTTTTAATCTGCATTGGCTCTATGAGCATTGCTGCCGCTGGTGCCTCTTGGGAGACAGGGCAGAGGAACTGGGTGGCAGCAGCACGAACGACTCCTTCCCTGATCTGTGCTGAAGGCCAGGTTTTTCAAGGGTAACTTATTTAGGGCACTTAAAGGTTTAGATTTCCATGGTACTTAGGTGTTTATCCCACTACTAGCTGAGGCATCACTAGACCCCTATATGCATTTTTAATCCCTTAAATACCTTTTGGAAAAAAAGTGTCACCTCTCTTTCTCCCTCTGATAGCCAGTAGAGAGAACATAGTTCTCCTTTTCATAGCAGGCCAAGTACCCTGAACTGTTTTTTTCCTATGGGGTCCCCAGAAAGGAGTCACAAGGCAATGGACCACAGACCCGCTCTTGCTGGGTCCTGAACTCAGCACTGTTGGAGCAGGACTGAAGCAGATTCGATTCCTATAGATACATCTCAGTGGTGTAAGGGACTACAAGGACAAGGTTCAATAAGCCAGTTCCTCCACTGCAGTAATCCCTTAGGATCACTGATTTCCTCTCAGTCTCTCTTTAGCCTCCTGCCCTCTCAGGTCACACTGTAGCACCCTCAGGACACAGGCAGCCCCAGTCACTGTCTACATGTGCATTGCAACAGAGGAAATAACTCCATCCTAGGATAGTACTTGTGTCAGGCAGTACTATCCTATGGCAGAGTGAATTAGTTTACTCCAGCCTAACAGTGCTGCATATATGATGATGATGATGCTTTACTGCAGAGCTAATTAGTCAACTGTAAGTGTAGTGTAAAGCGTATGTGTAGATACCCTTACTGACTCTCTCAGGTATTTTCTTGCTCAAGGCTTTGGGAAAATCCCATGCAGTTCCATTCACTCAGAATTAGCCATCTGTGGACTGTCCTCATTCTCATTCACTGGCTCATCACCTGCTGGGATGGAGAGAGAGAATACAGATATAAGTTGTCCCCTGTGCCTGGCAGAAAGGAAAGGAGGGGGAACAGCAAAGTGGGAAAAACAACAGGATGGTTGAGGACACTCAGAAATAGGAGTCTTCCTCTTCATGTCACACACTCCCGAGGAAATAAAGTGAGGGAGGCTGCTCCTGCCAACTGTCCATCACAATAGGTGGGGAGCTCTGAATGATTTTAAGCATGGCACCCTGTGCCAGATTCGAAGTATGCCTAGGATGTCCAAGTACCTTAATGCACCTGAGTTTCTAGTCCACACTGCTCAAGTCCTAAAAATCCATGAATATGCCTACTTTTGTAGCATGCTGTCACCTCACATAAGACTGAGTAGGTTTGGACCTTGGTGTAGCTGCAATGATCCAGGAAATAAGCAAGAAGCAAGGCTTTCCTGGGTTTTTTTTGTTGGTTGGTTGGTTTTTGTAGTGTTATTTTTTATTGGATCAAGTGTACTGATGGGAGAGGACACTTCTACGTGTGCTATCAATGCACAGTAAGGTTACTGCATGTTAAAAAAGGAGCCGTAAATTGCTGTCCCAGAAAGGGTCTACACATGTGCTGACTTGGCAGAAAATTTGCTCTCAATGGAGGCAGGTGAGACCAGGGACGTTCCTGCCCTACTGACCTGTTTTGCCCCGTTGCAGTAGCCAGGGGGAGCTCCAGGCTCCCCTGGGTGCCATCCCACATCTGGCAAGGGGCAGCGTGCTGGTCCCAATCCCCACATGGTGTGGGGAGAGCTGTCCCAGCAGCTGACACTGCTGCATCCCAGACACATGGGGATTAGACCCAATCCCCATGTGGCTGGGAAAGGTGTCCCCGTGGGGATGCTGCCTGGCAGCCATATGGGGATTGGGAGGGTCCCAATCCCCAAGTGGCCAGGAGAGGTGTCCCTGCCCAGCAACAACTCTGTCTGGCAGCCACATGAGGATTGTGACTCTCCTCATTCCCATATGGCTGCCCCCACCAGACGGGAGTGCTCCTCCCAGCCACGTGGGGATCAGGACCCAAACTGGTTTCAGCCAGCATCTACATGTACACTACTGTGCAGTAGCTAATGTGCAGTTAATCTACTATCATTAGCCTCTTTTATTGCACAATAGCCTAGTGCATGGTTAAATAGTGATGCTTTACTGTGCACTAGATGACACAGGGCCAGCCCACAATTTTTTGGGGCCCCCTGCAAAAGATAGTTTTGGGGCCCCCTGACACGAACAAGCTGTTGGTGGAGGGGGAGGGGAAGGCTTGGCCTCAATTAGCACCAGCCCTGCTCGGGGTGCCTCCGTGTCTCCCCAAACCTGCCCCTTCCACCTGCTGGGGACCCTGGGCATTAACCAGAACAACCCTGATGCCAACACTGGCTTTGCTGGCCCTGCTGGCAGCCCCCTTGGGTGAGCGCCTTCTGCCATGGGGAGCAGGGGGATGCAGAAGCAGGGAGGGAGGGTGCATTAGCTAACACGGTGTGCATTTCTCCATTAGCTGTCCCGTCCCAGGGCACGCTGAAGGAGTCCGGCCCAGGGGTGGTGAAGCCCACAGAGACTCTCAGCGTGATCTTTGCTGTGTCTGCTTTCTCTCTCACTACCCAGGATATGCACTGGGTGCCCCAGGCGGCAGGGGAAGAGCTGGAGTGGCTTGGAGGTATCTGGAGTGATGGATGCACTGCTCATAACAGCACTCTCAAACGCTGCCTCCACATCAGCACAGACACCTCCAGCAGCCAAGTCACCCACACCCGACCGGGCTCCGGCCTGCAGACATGGTCCGGTATTGTTGTGCCAGACACACGGGGAATGGAAACCACGAGAGCGGCACAAAAACCAGCCCCACAGCACCCGCCTGCATGTGCGAGCAGGAGAGGCAGCAGGTGCCAGCACCATGCTCTGCCTGCTGGGGCTGACACATCAGGCCTTTTAGATCACTGAAACCAGCCTGGGATTAAATTTCATACTCACACACGCGCGCGCGCACACACACACACACACACACACTTCTGCTCTGTATCATTAATGTGTAAAACACACACACAGCCTGCTGCTCTATATCATTTTTCTATAAAACACAAATGTGGTGAGCATGTTTGTTATTACCCTGAAATAGAATAGTTTTCTGATAGCATACTGTTAGGTTAACAATAATTTAGATTATTAAGAAGTATTAGCTTTGCAGCTGAATACAAGGCATGACCTGTGGCCTAGCAATGCCGCTGACCACAAGGCAGAATGATAGCTAAGCCTTTGCTTGTGTCAAGTAATCATTTTAACTGTGTTAAGCATTTTCTGAGTAAAATGCAGCAAGTGAATCTGTGTCTGTGTGCTGTAAAATCAGCTACAGCAAGGAACAAGATAAGACAAAGAAGCCATTGTTCTAAGTACAGTGATCGTGTCTTTAAGAAGTATCTACCACTGCAAGTTCTTGCTAACCTATCATAATGTTACTGTTACTGTTACTTAACTTTTAGCTTTTAAAAAGTACCAATTCAGCTTAATAGAAATATACTGTTATAAAGATCTATGAAGCACCGCCCAAGTATTACTTTTGTTAACCCTGTAGTCTTGCCTTGTTGTAAAAAGTATAAAAGATCACCCCACCTGTTGTCCCCAAAGGACAGTGAGTTCGTGCCCGGTGCACTTGTGCCAATAAACACACAGGGGTGAAGGATCCAACTTAATCTTTATTTCTGCGCAGAAAGTGGTGCTTGGCAATCGTTCGCAAAGCAAGCACCCACACCCCAGTGGGCGTCTGCCTTATATAGCTACGTAACAGGTTAAACTTGCTGATGTGATGAAAGGTATAGCAAGCCCAGCAAGTAACCCCCCTTCCAGCTCCCCCCCAAGTAACCCCCTTCCAGCTCCGGAACTTTGCTGATACAGCTTTCCTTCTAGTGAGGCCAGCAATCAGCAACTACGCAACAAGCAATCTCCCCCAGCCTAAACAACCTACTCTATGCCCTTGGTTAGATAAAATACTTTTTCAAAACATACAAAGCTGTTCCCTGGTTAAAATTAAGTGAAAGTCCAGGGGTGCTTCATCACACCCTTTAGGGGGGCCATTTTACCTCTTTGCTAGCTTAATGGTCATTGCTCGAGCAAATGTACTGCAGTAAACTTTACCCGTGTTGTCTAATCCCTATGCAGCTAAACAATAAACCCCAGGGAGTTTTCTCCCACCACACAAATACACTTGTGTTCTGTATTATTATTCTGCAGCTCACAGAGACACACATCTGCTTTGTACCATTCTGTAACACACACATGCACACACCCTCATGCTGTGTATCGTTATTCTGCAACACACGCACACAGTTCTGCTTATTATTATTCTGTAACACAAACACATGCAAACACACGCACTTCTGTTCTGTATCCTTATTGTGTAATATGCATACATTTCTGCTCTGTATCATTGTGTAACACACACACACTTGTGCTCATCATTATTGTGAAACACACACAGAGACACACACTTCGGCTCCTTATCATTATTGTGTAACACACACACACTGCTGCTCTGTATTATTATTCTGCAATACACACACACACACACACACACTTCTGTATTATTATTCTGCAACACACACACATGCACACACACACACACACACACACGTCTGCTCTCTATCATTCCGTAACACACACAGACACTTCTGCTCTGCATCATTATTCTGCAACACACACACACTTATGCTCTATAACATTATTCCATCACACACACACAACTACAAACTTCTGCTCTGTATCATTATGCTGCAACACAAAGACACACACGTCTGCTCTATCATTCTGTAGCACATACACAAACACACTTCTGCTCTTTATCATTTCTGTGTAACACACAAACACACTTCTGGTCTCTATCATTTTTCTGCAACACACACTACACACATCTGTTCCATATAACTCTGTAACACACACTTCTAAACTGTATTATTATGCAATGTGCACTCCACTTCAAGAGGGATGTGGACAACATTGAGAGGGTCCAGAGGAGGGCCACCCGCATGATCTGGGGACAGCAGGGCAGACCCTACAATGAGAGGCTATGGGACCTGAACCTGTTCAGCCTTCACAAGAGAAGGCTGAGGGGGGACATGGTGACCGTCTATAAACTCACTAGGGGGGACCAGAAGGGTTTGGGGGAGACCTTGTTTCCCCTAGTGCCCCCCGGGATAACAAGGAATAATGGTCACAAGTTGTTGGAGAGTAGGTTTAGATTAAACATCCATAGGAACTACTTCACAGTTAGTGCGGCTAGGATCTGGAAACAACTTCCAAGGGAAGTGGTGATGGCTCCTACCCTGGGGGTCTTCAAGAAGCTGCTTGATGCCTACCTGGATGGGGTTAGTTGAGCCCAGTTTTCCTCCTGCCCAGGCAGGGGGTCAGACTTGAAGACCTACAAGGTCCCTTCCGACCCGACTTCTATGAGTCTGTGATTCTCAATGATATGATTCTATGATAAGGGCACTCCATTTAAAGCCAAAAAGCTGAACAGGTGTAAAATCAGAGCAATGTAGCAGTGGCTCATACCATGCCACTTGCTTTGCTGTTCACAATTGTGCATCTTCCTTGCCTTATAGCTCAGGTGAACTTGCAGCCTGCCTGCTTATGGGCATGTTCAAAGGACATGGCTTCTTATAGCCTGAAGAAGCCCTAAGGCCATGATGGCCCCTCAGTTGGAGGGTGCAGGCCCAAGACAACAAGACAAAAGAAAATGCTGTGGAAACCTAGAAGGAACAGGAAACCACTTACATGCTCAGAGAGGCAGAATCACCAAAGCTGGCATCCTGTGGGCCCATCCCAGATCAGGCAGGGGAGGATGGAGGGAGGGGAGGACAGGGGTGCAGGGGGAGGGGAGGAGTTCAGCTGTTCATTTCCTGGAGGCAATACAGCATGGGACAATCCAGGCGAGTCTGTGGGAGAAGGGGCAGAGTCAGTGCATGCTCAGAGTGGGATGCAGGCCAGGTGAGAGGAAACCAGTGTGAGGGAGACGGGATGGATCTTGACCCCTCCATTGACATCCAGGAACAACCATGGGGTAAAGGAGAGTCTCCCCAGCCGGGAGCAGTACGTGGTTCTCACACATGGCTCAGTGGGGCTTTCTGTCCCAGCAGGCCTGACCGGGGCCAGAAGCCCTGACCTCCAAACCCCAGGGTGAAAACCCTGCAAGGAGGGTCCTTGGGCCCAGAGCTGGGCAATGAGGGGGCAAAATGGAAGATAGCTGGTCCTTATGGGGCACTAGAGCACTGACAGAGAGGGAGGATGGGTCATCCTGAGCGGCCTGGAGGCAGGAGGCACCCGATCATCATGTGGGCTGGTGGATGGCACCCCTCACACTGGTGCTGCTGGGGTGCAAGGGGACACTCACCTTCTCAGTGCTCCCCACCTTCATCTCCTCCCCTCTGCTACCGTGTCAGCACTGGGGGTGGGAGGCAGAGACACTGGTCACCTCGCAGACACCCAAACCCCCAGGCCCTGCCACTTCCACCAGCCCATGCCCCAGCCTCCTCTCTCTCCACTGCTGCCTCTGTCCCAGTGACTGGCCCCGCGAGCCCTGCCGGACCCATCTCCCTTCCTCCCCCTGTGCTGCTGGGCCTAGGGCTGGTTCCTGGCTGCGGTCTGGATATACACAATGGGGAGGACTCCCAGCACAGAGAGCCCAGGGCTGTCGACCCCCTGCCCCAGCCCCGCTCCACCTAGACATACAGGGCGCTGGAGGGACTTGTGGTCAAAGGGACTTACTGAAGACACACGAGTCATTTCCCCTTTACTACCTATTGCCTCCAGAGCTGGGAAGGAACCAGGGGTCCTGGCCCTCGACCTGTCCTTCTCCCAACCTGTGAGACCCTTCCCAGGACCAGAAGCAGAGTCCTGACTCCAGTCCTCCCTCCGCTCCTCACACAAATCCCACGCTCACAAGCTAGCCCTAGGAAAAGAATCATACCTTTCCCCCTGTCTTCTCCATTTTGGACCATGATGCTCCTGGGTCTGGGTGCTCGCCTCAAATGCGGGCCCTTGGCCAGCCTGGCACCCCACCTCAGCCAGGCAGAGGGCCCCGGTCTGCATGGAAGTGTCTGCATGCCAGGGTCCCTCTGCCTGGGTGCTGGCCTCTCTGGTGAGCGGGAGGCTGGCCTGGGTCCCTGTGTCCATCCTCTGGGAGGGGAATCTGCTCCTGATTGCACAAGAAGTAACTGGTTAGAGATGGATCATGGACAGAATAGGATGCAGTTTCATAAAGTCAAGTGCCAAGTGCTGCAGCTAGGGAGAAAGAGTCACTGTCACACTTACAACCTGGGAGATGACTTTCTAAGCAGCACAGCAGCAGAACGGGATCTTGGAGTCATAGTCGACTCCAAGATGAACTTGAGTCGTCAGTGTGACAAAGCGATAAGTAAAGCTAACCGCAGTCTACCATGCATTAGCAGGTGCATCACAAACAGGTCCAGGAGGTGATACTTCCCCTCTATGCGGCATTGGTAAGGGCACAGCTGGAAAACTACATCCAGTTGTGGGCACCGCACTTCAAGTGGGACATGAGTAAACTTGAGAGGGTCCAGAGGAGGGCCACTCATATGGTTTACGGCCTGAAGGTAAGGTCCTAGGAAGAGAGATTGAGGGACCTAGATGTCTTCAGCCTTCACAAGAGAAGGCTGAGAAGTGACCTGCAGGCATCTACAAATTCATCAGGAGGTGGCGGGGGGCAGAAAGAAATAGGAGATACTGTATTTACCGGGGTGCCCCTTGTTATAAGTAGAAGTAATGACCACAAACTGACAGAGAGCAGGTTTACATTAGACATAAGGAAGAACTTCTTTATGGTAAGGGTAAGAAGCTCTCCCACCCGTCTCTTGGGGCTTCATACAGCCTGGGGCCAATCCCCTCCCAAGATGTGGCCCCACGCTGCCTGAGCACAGCATCCAGGGGCAGACATGATGTGGGATTGACACACGGGACGGCTGCTTGGTTCAGGGCGCTGGCACCCCGAGGGACAGGCATCATGGGTCATCCTGACCTGCCTGGAGGTAGAAGAGGCCCTGATCATCACCCCGGTCCCATCCAGCTCTGATCCCAGGCTCACAAACCAGCACTACAAAAGGCACCATACCTCTCTGCCTGTCCTAGTCATTTTTGATCTTGGTAAACCTTTGTCTGGGTGCTTTCATCCATCATGGGCAGGGGTTCGGTCTGGCACCCCATCTCAGACAGGCAGAGGGCCCTGGTCTGGGTGCCGGCGTGTTCATGCCCTGGGACCTCTGCCTGGGTGCTGGCCTCTACATACAGGGGCAGTTTGGTCTGGGTCCCCTTGTCCTCATTGGAACCCATCTCCATTTCCTGGTGGGGGCTAATGCTCCTGGTTGCACAAAAAGGAACTGGTCAGAAATGGGTCCTGGATTGAATTCATCCCCAGCAGCACCGGAGAAGGAAGGACTCCCCTATCTGCAAACAGCACCACTTACAACACCCCATAGCCTGGCCCAGAGCCCACAAGCTACCCAGGACAGCCCCGCACCTCACCCTCCCCTCCTTGTCCCCCACTTACCACCTCCAGGGTGGCCAGCACTCCTCCGCCATCCCCTCCATATCCATGGGAGTCTGTTGCAAATGAAAAAGGAACACAAAAGTGAAGAGCAAATCCAGCCCGTGGGCCCAGAGCTGCTACATGGCGGACTATTAGGTGGGGCTGGTGGGTAGCAATCCAGGGAGCAGGGGAGGTCAGTGCAGCACAGACCTGTCACCCCACCGGTCCCACTGTGACATCCACACAGCTCACATGGTGCCCAGCACTGCACACACAAGCCCTCCACCCACACAGCCAGGGCAACCCCCTGTCCCCTCCTCTGCAGGGCTGACACAGAAGGGTCCAGCCTTGCCCTGTGCACACACATGGACACACGCACACTCCCCCTCCCCCTGGGGCAGGGGCATGCACAGCGGCTCACCTCCGTGGGGCTGTCATCCTGATCCTGGTCCTGCTCTCTCTGGGCCTTGAGGGCCAGCACCAGGAACAGGTTCTGGCTCCTCAGCGCCTCCACTTGGGCCTGCACGAGAATGCCCCCAGCCCGTCAGAGCCTGCCCATGCCTGCGCCCAGCGTATCGGGCCCCGCTCCCACCAGTGTTACCTCCCTGCGCACCCATCTGGTCCCTCCTCTCCCTCCTCATGCCATGTGTCGGGACTCTGCTCCTAGCTTCAGCAGCCTCTGGGACGTCCCCCAGCCTGATCAAGCTTGGCCGCAGCCTCTTCCCTCCCCTGCCCCACAGCCCTGCCAGCCTCTGCCCCATGCAAACTCACCTGGAGCTGCTCCTCCCTTTGCCGTGCGCTGTGGAGACAAGAAATGTTTCTGGGCTCAGAGAGGCTGATGGTGATGTCCCAGAAAACACCCTTTCCCAATGGAGAGACATGCACAGAAGCAGGGATGGCCCCTGGGCTTGTGCCCCGAGCCCTGTGCCGCACAACGGGAGCAGCCAGCTCCCTCCCCAGCCCCAAACCTACCAGGACAGGATGACTTCAATGTCCTGCTCTGCCTGTGCCAGCCGGGCCCGAAGCGCCTTCAGCTCCAGCTGCAGCAAACGAGACAGTGCGGGTTAAAGAGATGTCACGCCATGGCCTGTCTGTCTGTGCATGTAGCCACCTCTTGCCCCATCTGTCCCTCTGGCCTTGCATTTTCCCGCCAACCCCCAGGCCATCCCCAGCCTTGTCCCTCTGGTCCACCCCTCCATGCGCCCATCGTCCAGCCCACTTCTTCTCCCTCATAGCCCCCATCCTGCCTGGGTCCCGCTCACCTGCTGACAACGCTGCCTGCCATGGTGTTTCTCCCACTGGGGAAGGAAAGAGCTGCTGGGGCAATGGACTCCCCTGGAGAGCGAGTTCCCCATCTCCCCAGGGTTCAGGAATGGTGGCAACCATAACACTGGGGCCAGGCAGGGCTCACAGACCTGGGCTCCGGGGTGCCAGTGCTTGGTTGTTACCACCTGTCTCATGTGAGCCCCCACCTCCCAGCTCAAGGTCCCAGGTCCCCTCCGACACTCTGGTTTGGGAAGGACTGTCCCTGAGATCAGGGGATGAGCCCACGACCCCCTCCCTTATTGTAGCAGGGCCCGTGGAGTCGGCAGAGATTGAGACTCTCCTCTGGGGTCCCGTGCACTGTGTGGGGGTGGGAGGGGCACAGGGCCCCTGGTGAGAGACCCCTGTGCCCAGATCCCCCCTAACCTCTGGGCAGGGGAGAGACTCACTGCAGCAGGAGGGTCCGGAGACATCTGGCCCCTGGCAGAGCTGCCCGGCACAGCTGGGATGGTGTCCCCCACCCCTCCACTTCCCCCCGTCACTGCTCCTGGTCCTGCGGGGAGACAAGGGGCCGCACGTCAGCTGGACCCACTCTGCTGCCAGGGCACAGGGCCACCAGCCCCTCTGGGACACAGCGCGTGTGGCACCTGCCAGGAGTCCTGAATGCCACAAGGGCAGGGCCTTCCTCCACGGGGGTCGGGTGGGAGTCCCTCCAGGCAGCAGGTCTGGGAGAGACCCCAGGGACGTGGCTGGTCGCCTGAGATACAAATGCCCCTGCCAGGGGGTGGGTCCCAGGGACAAGGGCATGAGGGTCAGTAAGGCTGGGGAGGGGTTGTGCTGTGGGTCTGGATCAGCTCAGCCCCTGGGAATGGAGGCTGAGGAGGGAGAGGAGAGGCCCCCATGCAGAGACCTTGCCCCCCCCCCCCATGCAACCACACAGAACCCCCCCAGCTCACGTTGGACCAAAACTCACTGAGTGCAGGGTCCCTCGTCTCCTGCCCTGCCCCCAGGGGAGGTAGAAATGCAGCGCATTTAATGTGGGGGGAGTTTCTCTGCTGCCTGCCTGCGCCCAGGGTGGCATCTGGTGCTGAGGGGAGATGAGGGCTGAGCATCAGGGTGGGGGGACTAAGCACTGCTGTGAGAATGGGGATCCCAGAGCCCGTGTGGCCCATGCTGCAAGGGAGCAGAGGGCAACAGGGCCATTGCCAGGGGTAAGACATGGGCAGGGGCATGGGCCAGGACCGGGGGCTGGGTGAGGAGCCCGTGGGGGCCAGTCCTGCTCCCCCTCCCCTTGAACTTGCTGGTGCAGAGCAGGGGGTGACAGCTGGGGGGCACGGAGCCAGGTCTGTCCAGGTTGGACCTGGGACAGCTGGAGCTTGTCCTGCCAGGCAAACCCTGCCGGGAGGGGAGGTCACACAGGCCTGAAGCCTGCCGTGCCGCCCACCCCTCATTGCTGCCGTAGGGGCCGTGCCCAGGCCTCGTCCGGGGTGCTGGAGCGCAGGCGCAGCGGTGGCAACTCCTCGCGCCGCAGTGTCTGCAACAAACACAGCCCTGAGCTGCAGGAGGGTGAGAGGAGCTGGACTGGCGAGAGCAGGGACGAGGCACGGGGCCGCGTCCTGGGCCTGGCACAGCCTGAGCCCCTGCCGCCCACTCGCTACATAGCCCAAATCCCCGTGACGGCCCGCGGGTGTCCCCGGTGCTGCCCACAGCTGAGCGAGAACGGGCACTCACAGCTCCAACAGGCGCGCGCTCCCGCCGCTCAGGTGGGAAACTCGGGAAAACTACCTACCTACCTAACTACCTACCTACCTAACTACCTAATGAATGCCCTACTGAACTAGGGAACTAAGGATCTAACTAATGAATATACTAATGAGCTAACAAACGTTCTAATGAATGAACTAACTACCTAACTTACGAACAAGCGGATGTACTAATGAACTACTAAATAATGAACTACTAAACTATCAAACTACTGAACTAAGGAACTATCTAATGAATAAACTAACTACCTAACTAACGAATGAATAAACTAATGACCTAGGAGACTAATGAAACTAACAACCTAGGAAACCAACTAACACCTAATCACCTAACTCTCGAGACACTAATGACTGAACACGGGGACCGGGACGTGCGACCGGCTCGGTGACGCCACGAGCGCACTGGGCGGAGCCGGGCTGACAGTTAGGCTGGGGATTGTGATGTCACACTGGAAGCAACAGCACCATTGCCATGGCAACTATAGTGTTTATTCCCCTGGGGCAAGGTGCTGAGCGCGGGGCTATGGGCGCCGGGGGTCTGGCCTGGCCTGCGGGGGTCCCCGGCCCAGGACAACCTTACGCCTTGAGTCTTGGGGCTGGCAGTGAAGCACAGGGACATATACTTAGCACAGTGACTGGGGGGTGTCAGTTGTCAGCCTGGCACGGCCAAACCGTGCTTGGGGCCAGGCAGGTCTCTGGTCTCAAATGTCGAGGAGAGTCCCCCAGTGGCAAAGAGTCATGGCGTGGGGTGGCCCAAGAAGGATTTCTATTTATAAGCCTAGCCCCAAATCCATATTCAAAGCTATGCACTTACCACAGTGGGGATGGGGTCTGTCACTTGGCAAGGCTGGCACGGCTAAGCTGCGCTTTGGGCTGGTCAGAGGAGTCCCAGGATGCAGGAACGCTTGCTAAAGCACACCGGCAGGAGGCTGACATGCAGAGAGAGATGGGGATCTGGATCCTCTTTCACTTCATCCACCTAAAAGGCACGTGTGCAGCCATGCAACCACAGTGACAGGCTTGCAGCAACATATGTTCGGGAACCGCTGATCCTTCTGGGTCGTGGTGTTTGCACGAGGTCACCCAGACCTGCAGTGCATATGCCTTGCCAGGAGTTTTTGCAGGGGTGGAGGCTGCCCAGACCCTGCATCTCCAATTTAGGCCCCTGAGACAATCCAAAGGCCAGTCTGAGCCTAGAGGGTGGCTGCCACATATGTCCAAATCTCCATGATGCCAAACAATATAATGACGGATCCTGCAGGAGAACATCCTGGCATATTTCAAGCCCCCAGTGGTTAAAGCACATGGCCAGTGAGAAAGGGATCCAGCCCATATAATACAGGGGGACTTTCATCCCGCACTTCTTTCTTGCCAACAACTAACTCGAGCCACAAGATCACAAGGGAGGGATCACGTGGCCACTTTGCAGCCTCAGGCCCCACTAGAAGTGGATCCCTTGGGCAGTCAGGACACGGGAGTTATGTAGGCCCAGAGCAAGGCAACAAGCTGGAGGGTGAGGGCACATCTGGGCAGTGCCCGGGGCTGGGAGCATAGAGCGGTTCCTGGGGCCACAGCTCAGCTTGGCCTGAGCCCCGCTGTGCGCAGGGAGGAGTGACAGGATCCCGGGGACAACGGGCTGGAGCAAGTGTCACCACGGATGTACCTCCAATGCTGGCTCCCCTGCCTGGCGGTGCTGGGCCAGGCGCACCGTGTGGGCAGTGCCATCTGCTTCCCCTCTCCTGGCACCGCACATAGCGCACACACTTACACCCCCCCCCCCCCCACAGTGACACTCATATGCACACACACAGGCACACACAAATGCACATGTGCCCCTGTCCGTTTCCAAATCCAGAGTTAACAGACGCCTCCTAAACCTCCCACCCTGCTACAGACAGAGGGAAAAAATTCCCATTTCCTGAGACTCCTCCCGGCCCCCACGTGATCTCCAGGAGTGGGTGTCTGGGGAGGGATTTGTACCTCTGCAAAGCCTCCGATTTACGTTCAACAGCAGCTCAATAAACCAGCCCCACTATGTGCCTGGGAAGGGTCTGAAGTGAGGGACAGGGATATGTGACTTGTCACAGCCTCAAAACCTGCCACGGTGAGGAGGTGCAGGGTCCGTTCAGCATCTTGAGGCTACTCCTGCAGCACCGTGCACCTGGGCATGAGCAGCCTGAGCCCAGAGCACATGGCCTGCTGGGACTGTGGGAGAGACACGGGGTGTAAGACTGACTGTGGTTAATGCAAACCCCGGTGAAAACCTTCAGCCCCTTCCGTGTGCACAGGGAGCAGCCGTCACAGCTGGGAAGGAGCAGCTGAGCTGCCGGGCATGCAGGCTCCAAAGTTTAATGTGCGCCAGCTGCAACCACCCCTACAACCTCCATCCCTCTTAGCACTCACTGCCCCTGCCCTGCCATGGCTGAGCCCAGGGGCCATATGTCCAGGCCAGGCCAGGGAATGGGGAGCTTCTCGCATGGCTGCACTGCATTCACCAGCACGGAGATCAGGGGGACAGAGCTCTAGGAAATCCCAGTGGAGCCAGGACAACCCTGTGATGGAGAAAAATCTAGACGGAGGCCGGAGACCTGATGGAACAGACTTTAATACATAGCGCTATGTAGAAATCGCAAGGGGATTTCTGCCTGGACGCCGCCAGGTGGATTCTTTTATACAGTGCAGCAAACAACTCCTATTTGTCATGAGCAAACTTGTTGCTGGGTAAGATACAGCAGTCACATTGCTTGGATGTAAGTCAAGCACATCCATGTATGGCAAACAGTTTTTCCTGCTCAATAGTTTCCGGACATCAGTTTCCTGCTATAACCCAGTTTGCCCTTTTGACCTACCGCTGCTTATGTCAAGGGCCTGCTTCCACACCTGCTAGGACACAGCCCAGCCCCAGCCCTGCTGCCTGCACACACAGATAGGGCAGGCCAGGGCGCCCCAGCCTGGGGCCAGGCTCCGGGAAATGCCCCATTACCAGCCCTCAAGGGCAGCGTTGGCACGGCCCATTCCCTGCAGGCAGAGGGGAAGGGACTTGAGGCAGCTGAGCCAGGGCAGGAGGTTTCCAGACACCAGGGGCTGGGGCTCCATGCAGCTGTGCAGGACTGGCGCTCAATGGGTGAACTACTCCAGACAACTGGGGGTCTGCATAGGAGTCAGAGTAGTTTAGGCTCCCAGGGGTTGGGTCCTCCCCAGTTTGGGGTCTGTGTGGTGGCAGGGTGCCAGCCGTGCTGTGGCTGCAGACTGCGCGCTCCTCCCCTGCAGACCTCACCCCTGCGGGAAGAACAGCCACAGGCTGCATTGGATTGACCACAGCTCGGCCGGGTGCATCCCTGCCCCTGCCCCAGCCCTTCTCCTGTCCCAGACACCCGAGAAGTGCATCACTTCATGTGCTGTGATGCAGATGGGCACACAGTATCCCTGCATGCCGCACTGCCCAGCACACACGGGCACCACACAACAGGCACTCGGCAGACCTGCACGGGCAGAGATAAGTGCAGAGCAGGGGGCTCAGCCTCCAGCCTGGGAGTAAAATGTGGCTGTTGGAGCCCTTGCGTCTGGCCCGCTAGGCTGCTGATGACTCTGAAACTCATGCTAAGCTTAGGCCTACTCACAAAAGTTAAAATACAGAATACTGATGCTAACTGCATATTGCAAGAGGATGCAAGTTCATGGCTAGGCCATCTAAGAAGGAATAATGAAGGATCTCTTCCAGCGTATCTTGCTATATTCAGAATGATTTCAAGCCGACTCCTAGGTGTCTGGTGTGTAACTATATGAAAATGTCTATCCTTGATTAATTAGTATGGTAAATATTTCTTTTGCGACTAACTCGTGTTTATGTGCTAGAAGAGACATTCGCCGTATTTGATAGATGTCTCCTCCCGATTCAGGGTGTTTTTCCTGGCTGTTAATCTGTTTCTTGATATGTTTCCAAACTGGATCACCTCTTGTTACCGAAGAAGGTAACTCATTTCTAATAACCAGTAATGTGCAGTTTTTCCTGTCAGTTATTGCTTCGGGCTCTTTCTTGATTTGCACAACTAAACGAATGCTTCGAAGATGCTAAACTAAGGGTAGAAAAAGGCAGTAAAACAGTAAACAGCATGCACTTCAAGAGTGAGAAATCTCTCTGACACCCGAATTATTCGAGAAGTTGAAGAGAAACAGACCGCCGCTTCATCGCCTGTTTGCTAAGAAATCATCACCTTATAGCGAATTACTGGTCATTGATTTGGTTTGGGCTCACTTGACTTGATTTTAAATTCTTGTAGTAAATAAAGCCTTTCTGTCACTCGTCGAACAAGGTCTCATCTCAATCCCTGGGCTAGTCTGCCATCCTAAGTTTTTATTGCTAACATTATCCTAATAGTGGGCAGAGTCCCATCCCCAGGGCCAAGAGCCATATAAATACCAGGAGAACCACTGGCAAGGCTTCTGCAAAGATCAGCTGCTGAGATGCTTCCTGAGCCACAGCGAGCTGTTTTCCCTGGGCAGGCAAGACTCTCCTCTGCCACGTGGGCTGTGTCCAGGGAAGGACAGGGACCCTGTTACGGCTGTAGCACCACGCTGACCCAGACCGCTGACCCAGACCGCTGGGCAGAGCAGGGGCCACTCAGCTGCATGGCGAAGGGCTGTCTGGACAAGACCCGGGTCCTTGCTGCTGGGGGATCCTGAAGGAGCCCAAGAAGGGAACACAGCTCCAGAGTCAGCGGTGGATGGAGGTGCAGACCCAGGGCGGGGAGTACAGCGGGGCAGGATTGACCCCTCTCCTCCTAGCCCCCAACCCCAATGGGATGTGGAGCAGCCTGGCATTAGGAGCATTAAAGGGGCAAGGACAGGGGCAGGAATAGTGGTCTCAAGCTGTACCAAGATACACGGGCTTCCCCTGCTGCAGCAGTGGGCACTTCCAAACAGCTCTGGCTTTGACTCAGATCACGTTTGCTCCAGAGCAGACTAAGTAAATCTGGAGCCATGAATGACTGGTGCCTCCTGAATTGGGGGCACCTGCAGAAGCCACTGACCCTGTCAGGGGGGCACCAGCCCTACTGACAGCATCAGTGTTGGCCGTCAGGGGGAGCACCAGCCCCGTCAAAGGGGTCATGTGCATCCCCGTGCACCCCCTACCAGTCGCCTATGTCTGGAGCAGCTTCCATGTGCTGCGACCCAGGTGAGAAGCAGGGAGTGGAAAAGCCTGTCCCTACCTCTGGCATGAGCACTGTGCAGCGGGATTCCTGCTTGTGCAGAGGATGAGAGGAGGAGCCTTGTCTGCACTTTGGTTTGTCATTAAGCTTCAGTCAAAGTCCCCATTAGAGAAGCAGAGTGCAGACAGAGATCGGCCAGACCCTACCCCACAGGACAGGTGTCTGCTGGGTTCATGCAGTTGCTCATGCAGACATCTTCTTGCTCAAATCAAAAGCCCTGGTAGGATCTCTGTCTTATGACAGTGGTGCTCAACCCCCACTTTGTTGCCCACATCTGGCCCACAAGCCCATTTCTATTAGCTCATGGATTTCCAAAAATGTGGAGGCAGGGAAGAAGAGGCAGTGTTAATTGCTGCTCCACTGATGCCAAATTTCCAGCTCTCTAGAGAGCCCCATGGACCAGATGATGTGACCCTGCATGCTAGACTGCAGTGGGGCTGGTGCACAGGGGTCACTCCACAGCCACAGCCAGCACGTGAGGGTGGGCCAGCACCCTGGATCACACCCTCGCACTGACCCTGTGTGCTGTCCCCACACTAGGGGATCCAGCATGATGGCCTTGCCCCACCTGCTGCTTCTGGCCCCAGTCAGCCGACCTGCCTGCAGGGCTGTCCTTTAACCCCTGCAAAAACTGCCCGTAAAGGAGCTGCAGTGCCTGCTAGTAACAGGACCAGGGTTCCCTCTTACACAGGCCTAGGGTTACCATATTTCCAGTTTCAGAAAAGAGAACAGGTGTCGGGAGGCAGGGGAGGAATATTATTGTGGGGGAATGGGGGTGGCAGTGATATGCCTGTGCCCTGCCCCTGCCCCTCACTCCCTAGCCACAGTCCCCCCAAACTTGCTGCTGCCGCTCACCCCTGACCCACAGTATCCCACACCCCACACCATGCTGGTGCCCTTCACTCCCAAATGGCAGCCCCCCCGTCCCCCCATCCCTGCTGATACCCCTAACTCCTGACTCACAGTCCCCTGGCACTGCCTGTGCCCCACAGTCCCCTGCACCTGTGGTGACCCTCACTCCCCAGCCATGACCCGCCCCCAGCCCTGCCAGTGCCCATCACTCCTGACCTGTAGTCCCTTGCCCCCCTCCCCAGCCGTGCCGATGCCCTGCGCTCCCAACCTGCAGCCCCCTGGCCCCCCAGCCCTGCTGCCCACACAGGTCTCTGCTGCCACTGAAGACCCCCCACCCCTTCCCCCACTGGAGGGGCAGGCACCTCCCTGGCCTCCCCACTCTGCTGCAGCCCCGGTGCTGGACAGCTTAGGCACCTGCCCCCCCCACACACCCATCCCCTCACAGAGACACACACAAACACACACGGATACACACACCCCCACAGGCCCCAGCCCTGGCCCTCCAACCCCCCTCCCCCGCAGACTTTGCTGCCTGCGCCTGCTGCACCGCGCAGAGATGCACGTGTTGCCCCTGCCTACAGTCCCGCTCCCCCTGCTCCAAGCCACTCCTTGGTTGGGCAAGCGGGGGAGTGCCAGGGAAGAAACTGATGCTGATCCGAGGCAGAGCAAAATCCTGGACATTTCTTGATATTTAATAAAAACCACCCAGACAAAGATGAGAGGACCCAAAAAGAGGACATGTCCGGGAAAACCCAGACGTATGGTGACCCTACACAACGCCCCACTGCAATCTACCACGTGGGGTCACATCATCTGGCCTATGGGGCTCTCTTTAAGTCCAGAAATTTAGCAGCAAGGGAGCAGCAATTAACACTGCCACCTCTTCCCCACCTCCACACTTCTGGACCCACGGGATATCCCACGGGTCAGATGAAATGGGTTTGTGGCCCACAAACCGGAGGCTGAGCACCACTGTTGTAAGACATAGATGTCTGAGTAGGGCTTCTGATTTGAACTAGAAGACGTCGGGACGAGCAACTGCATCAACCCTGTAGAGTGTAGACAGCCGTCCTGTGGGTAGGGCCTGGCCTTTCTCCGCCTTCAGTCTGCTTCTCTAATAGGGACTTTGGCTGAAGCTTAATGATAAAGACCCAACATGTAGACAAAGCCCCTTCTCTCGTCCTCCACGCAGACAGGAATCCAGCTACACAGCCCTGCTGCCAGGGCAGGCTCCCCATCACAGTACAGCCCTGACCCACCCACCATATGTCAGCCCACCCAAACATTGCAATGCTGCCAGGAACAGGGGACCCAAACCCTGGAGAAGAGCAGAATCCAAAATGCTGCTGCGGGGGACCCCCAGCGCTGCAGCCCAAGGACAGCCCATGCCTGCAGCAGCAGTCTGCTCTTCCTCACACTAAACCAGCCCAGGTCCCTCAGCCTCTCCCCAGAAATCGTGTGTCCCAGCTAGTGCTTCTTCTACGCTGTGCGGCGTGCATGGCCCTGCAGGTGTGCTCATGCCATGCTGCCAGGTGCGCCTGCATGGCTGCGTACAGTGTGCAGCTTAGAGGGAACCAATGCTCCCTCTAAGGAGTAGTGGTCCGTGTGCGGGGAGCGAGGAGGCACGTGGCATCAGGGCTGGGGAGTGGAGCATTGCCCCGGAGCCGGCAGAGACTCACTCAAGGCAGGCAGCAGCTCCACCCTGAGGTGAGGTAAGGCAGGGATGGAGGCTGGTGCAGGCTTCGCTGGCTCCGGGGAACTGCTCCGTGGGCTCCTCTGGCTCCAGGGAAGTGCTCCTCTCCCCAGTCCTGATGCCATGTGCCTCCTTGCTCCCTGAGGCGAAGCGGGGGAACAGAGCAGTTTCCTGGAGCCGGCAGACCCCACACCAGACTCCCACTCCTGCCCCCGCCTCAACCTCGCCTCTCGGAGGAACTTACCATCACGTAAGCGTCCCACGCCGCAGCCCAGCTTCTATCCCGGCGGGCCTGTTCCCCGGAGCCTGTCCTCACTTCCCTTAGCAATTCCCAGAGCTCTCTAGTGCCCAGCGCTCATCCAGCACCAGAATAACTTCCATTTAAGAGCACGTGAGGTTGCTGCCAGGGGTATGCGTCTTCATTTAAAGCGCTGGCAACCAGGCAACGAGGAGTGAAGGAGCTCATCCAGGCACCCTTGGGTCTGCCGTGGGAGCTGGCAGTAGCCCTGGGCCCTGTTTAGGAGCGTAACCCTGGTGGCAGCGCTACCCGCAGCCACGTCCAAATTTGGGGGATCCTGGGGTGCCAATAGGTCTCGGTCTGCTCTCACTCTGCCTGCAGGCTGGGAGCCACCGCTCAGTGGAGTGCTGTCCCGTGGTCCTCCCCGCACCAGACCACGCACTAAATAACTATTTACAGTGATTTATGATTCACAGTAATAAGTGAGAGACTGACAAATTCAACATTTCATAAATAGCAAGCAAAATATTTTCAATGAGCTCAATAATAATCTATATCAGCAGATAAAGCAAATACTTATCAGATAACAAAAGCTATTATGTTATTAACTTTAACACTCAGACAACTTATAACAGATATGCAGGGGTTTGGGTTGTAGTCGTGTTGGTCTAAGGTCATAGGCAGACAAGGTTCCTTGGGTGAATTTGATATCTTTTATTAGATCAACCCAAATGGTTGAAGAATAGTTATTAAGCAAGCTTTCGGGTTCAAAAACCCTTCGTCAGGCTAAGGAGGTTTCAGCAGTCGGTGTGTGCTCTTCCTGGAGGGGATGAAAAGTAAACAAGCCAGGGGCTGGGCTGGGCTGGGCTGGGCTGGGCTGGGCTGGGGAGTCGGTTGCCGGGCAGATTATAATGTGACAAAAATCCAATGTCTATGTTTAGTCCTTGGCACTGCGCTTTGCCCTTGTCTAGGGCAGCATTGGGCCGCCAGCACAGAAAAGCCAACACCAGTATGTCTCCAGGACCCACTCGCTGGGCTTGTTCCTCTGAAGACAGCCAGGACAGGATAACCCAACCCGCTGTGCCAAAAGGGGTTTCCAATGCCTGCCCCGCAGTCCTCTAGGTCCCACTGTCAGAGAGCCCTGGGATGCTGTCCCCTCTCCCAGCTCCTTGGAGGAAGGAAGAGAGAGACTCACCCCGGGGAAGATTGCCCCACGCGCCCCCCTCCCGAACCCACTGCTGGTGGGGGCATTTAGGGCTGTTAGAGCTATGCCCACCTGTCTGTACAGGGAGCTCCCCCACCCTTGTGATTGGGGTCAGGGAGAGTCCCACATCCTGGCAGCACGGTGCAGGGTGTCGCATGGCTGGAGGCCCCACCGACTGCACAGCGGGCACAGGCTGGGGCACGGGCAGGGATGGCCCAGGGACAAGCGCTGCTTCCCATCCAAACAGGAGCAAATATCATCCATATGCTGGGGTCTCTCCCCAGCACCCCCTGAAAGCTCCTGTCTGGAGGGAACTGGCGGAGGCCGCTGGTGAGGAGCATCTTCACCCTCCTGGCACCCAGCCCAGGCCTCAGCAGCTGCAGAGACCCTTGCCCCTCACAGAGGTGCCTTGATAACTCTCATGGCGGATGAACCCACCAGCACTGCTTTGCTGGATGCTCCTTGGCAGGAATACACCTCTGTCCAGAAACCCTGCTCCATCGTGCCCAGCGTAGGGAACCATGCACACACCAGTCCTTGCAGTGAAGGCTGAAACCCAGACAGGGGCTCCAGTGGCAAAATTACACTTGTGTTCAATGGTGCAGAATCAAGTCAAGAGCAGCAAGAGGCATTTTCTTAAGGAAGGCGCATCCTGTAGTGACCCACCAGAGCCTGGTCCCTGGTAAGTGCACTGAAACCTGGGTCAGCTACAGCTTCATGTCAGGACACCCCCGTTCCCAGCATGAATCTCCAAACCAAAGAGCACCGTTAAAGGAAACATCTCTGGCGTTGAGTCTGGCATCTCTGTCATTGACTCTAAGATCAGCGAGAGGAGGATGACAGCACAAAACCTTCCCAATGACCTCAGACACACTGGGACCCAGGCTGAAAGCACTCCTGCCTGCCCTCGCTCCCAGGCATGGGGCAGGTCTGCTGCCTCCACACCCCGGGCTCGCTGTGACGGGGGTGGGAAAAGGTGCCGGCAGTTCAGGAGGCCGCTGAAAACAGCAGCCGGGATAAGAAAAGAGGAGACCACCCCGTGGGAAGCTCCAGGCAGATGATGCTGGGACTTGGATTGTTTTCCCTCTCAGCAAAACTGTGCAGAGTCCTAGTGGAGCTCTAGGCACTGGAGGGAGGCTGACTGGCGGGTCCCAGAGCGGGATAATAGGGATGAAGAGAGGTGTGCTAGAAGATTTATGGGGAATCGAATGTGCTTTCATTCTTATAAACCAGCTGGGTGGGTGTGGGGGAAGGGGTTTTGAGCAGTGGTAAGAGCAGCATGCTGCAGTGACAGCCTTAGTTACATCGAATGCCTGCAACACAGCACATGAAGTGCTGTCCAGAAGTTTCACACAAGCAGTAGAGGACAATGTCAGCATGTGAAAATACAGCCAGGAGGCATCAGATAAGTATCATTGCTCTGAGGTAGCCAAGGGAGCAATACTTGTTCAGCCAAAATTCACAGTGCAATCGATATATGGTTTGTGCATGTAAGCACTTCAGGTCTTGGCCTGCAAATATTTAAGTTGTTCATTTACTTAAAAAAGTAATGAGGATGACTCAATAAGACCAAAATTAGCATAAAGTATATTCATTTTCCAGCGAAGAGGGACAAAAGATCATTATAGTTTCCCCAAAGTCAAACTGCAGGTTTTGCCTTAATTCCTAGAAGCAGTCTACTCTAGAAGAGGGCTCTGGGATCCAGGCAGAGCAACTACGTTACAGCCATGCTAGAAAGGGACCACAGAAGATGTAATCTAGTTACTCTGCAATCACCATCGTAACTGAGATCACCTGACTCTTTTCTGAGGCCTTTCCTTTCAGATAAAAGCTCCGTTTCCCTTCCTTTTCAGTGGAGCCTGTGTCGTTTTGTCAAGTGCAGAAGGCATAGCGCTGGTCGCTTCATATAAATCCCCTTCCACTCAACCCCTCCTTTCCATACACGCCGTCAGCTTTTAACACTCTGTATGGCTGCATTAGGTTTTAACTGTGGGCGAGAGCAGTCTGCTTGAGCAGCGAGACCGCTCCGGTCACATCTCAAAGCTTTTTCAGGATACGCAATGCGTAAATAGCTTTGGATTCAGGGAAGAGACGGATCCGCTGGCCAGGCTTGAGTTGGTTCATTGAGCTTCAGTTAAGTCTGAGATCCTTTTTGCATATGCCCAATATTTATCATTTTTATATTTTAATAAATGGACTCTCTCTGATTGGTTTTATGTATGTATGTATTTATTAATTTATTTTTCTATCATTTTACTAAAACTTTTCGAACTTGATTGAACTAGATCTCTTGTCATCTCAAAAGAGCTTGGGAAAGTAAAAGAAAGGGCTTCTTCTTTCTTTTTTTGTTTGTGTTGTTTAACACAGTGACATGTTACTTTTCCTGCTTTAGCTTAAGGTTTTCTTTGACAAGACTGTTTGTTTGAATAAATCATTTAAGTGTTTTAACAAAAATACATGTATTATAGCAAAATAACAGTCAATACATTTAGTCACACACCACTACTAGTATTTTAAGATGAAGCATAATATAATGCATTGTTTAATTATGCCTTGTTAGACAAATCAATGGCGTTTGCTGGCCACGCTTGTTGTTACATACGCAAAGATTTACACTACAGTCAGCAAGGCACAGGCTTTGAGGTGTTTTTCTTCTTTGCCACACTTTGCAGCTTGTTACTGCTGCATAGGTTAGCTTTGGCATGGAGGCACGGCTTACAATGCCAGGGATGATCAACTGCCAGCCTGAAGGCCAAGCAACCCGTGGAGCCATAGCATCCAGCCCACTGGGACCCCACAGGGCAGACAGTTTGGCATGAAGTGATGGAAGCTCTCCACAGCCAGATCCAGCCCCACCTGGGCCACTGCTGGACAGCGACATCAGGGTCAGGTCCACCTCTAGCATGACTGGATTGGACCGGACTGCTCCCTGTACCACCCCGCACATTTAGATCAGAGCCCAGATGCCCCCACTGCTGCCTGCTCCCTGTCCCGGTGCATTCAGATTGGGGCCTGGGTGCTTCCCATCCCAGCAGATGGATCAGGGTTGGGCTGCGCATCCCCCCACAGCCGGATAATACCCCACCACAGTGAGCCCGCATACTGGATTAAGCCCACCTGGTGTATCTGGCTGCAAACCGACCTGGCATTGCTCTCCTGGCCCATGGGGCAACATGGTTGTGCACCACTAGTATAGAGCAGCGATGCCCAACCTTTTGCATCCACCAGCCAGATGAATAGTGTGGGGCTGGTCTAGGGGCCAGATACCACACACCCTAATGCAGATGTGTGGTGCCTCATCCAGGCATTTGCTGCTTAATGCAGACCCACGTCAGATCTGACCTCATGCTGCCCAATTAGGAACCACCCACCCCGGCTCACACCTGTGCACCCCAGTGCCGTCCTGCACCACACCCGTCAGGCATGCGTGGCAGGCTGTGGTGCTCCGCACTGGAAATCTGACAGTGGGGAGCAACAATTCATGCTGCAACTGCACCTCCACTACCAAATCTCTGGGCCTTTGGGGGCTCCTGGGGGAAGAGCACCAGAGAAGGGAGCCCTGATCCTGCAGCAGGCAGCCCACATCCACCTCGGCCCTGCAAACAAATCTGGAGGGCACATGACCCACCATGCCCTCCTCCCAGAGGGTGTGCACGCAAAGGCAGGGAGCCACCCTCCCTCCGACCCCCTGGATGAGCTGCCCATGACTGTCCTGCTCCCCACCCCGGTACCGGAGCCCCATGTACCACCCTGGCTGGGCAGCGCCCCCAGCCCCAGTCCATGCCCCGCTCCCTCCCTCACGGGGGTCTCGATCTGCGCCCACCCTGCCGCTACCCCACTATAGACCTACCGTCAAGGAGCTGCTCCCCAGGCTGCCTAGCTCTTTCCCAGCTGCAAATGTGGAAGAAATGCTGAGTTGGAGTCGTGCAGTCCGGGACTGGGACTTGCTGACCCCATTCTGGGACTGTCCCACCCAATTAGGAACAGGCGGTCTCCCTAGCTGGAAATCAGCTGTGTCTCCTCTCCTGCCCTCACGCTGCCTGTCCCAGGGAGGAGGCTGCCCAGGCACTGGAGGCCGGATGGACCTGGTGGTCTGTGAGAGCAGAACGGGTTTGAGCCCAAAGGGGCCAGGACTTGGGATGCTCTGGGGTGTGACGAGGCTGTGGGAGAGCCAGGAGGGCACTGGGGGCAGGTACCTGCGGGGCACAAGGGGTGAGGGCTGTTACCCGTGATCCTCTGGCACCAGCAGTTACAGGGTGAGAAATGGGAGCTGGGGACGTGTCTGTTGGTGCGGGAAGGGTTGGAGAGGCTGGGCTGGGTGTGGGAGGGGGTGACACAGGCAGGGCAGGTGCCATTGCGGGGACAGACAGACCCACCCACACAGGGGAGGTGGAAATCCCAGCGATGGCAACTCGGGGAAGGAGGGCAAAGTCCCAGGTGCAGGAGCCCAGGGAGCAGCCAGGAGGAACGGGGCAAAGTCCAGGGGGATGTACAGGGAACACCAGGGTTGTAGGGACGTGGAAGCCAAAGATTATCATTTGGAGATGGTCTCTCAAAAGGGGGCTGCTGTGAGGCTGAGAGCTGGGCTGCAGGCGAAGCCGCTCTCCCCGACCGTCAATACAAGGCTGTTCCTTCACGACTCTGCGGCTGTCCCGATCCCACAAGAAGGGTCGTGGGGTGGGAAGTGCGCAGTGAAGGAGCAGCGGTCGTCGTGTTGCTGTTCAGTCTTGCGCTGAGAGCAGTGCGGGGAGGGAAAGAAAGGCCCGTCCATGCACAGCAGCACAGGGCAATGCAGATCTGGGGTCACAGCTCCAGCCATAGGAAAGTCCCTGAGCGGCCTAAGGGGGACCAGCAAACTAAACTGGGTGTGAGCAGCCTCCGCCTGGTCTGCTTCTGGCAGGGAAAATGGGAAGAATGGGAAATGCTTGAACAGAGATTTGAACGGTTTTGAGGGGCTAGCAGGGCAGAGATCAAACCCCGCAGTGGGAAGTCATCTGTATTTCTACAAGCTATTGTGTTGGGCAGGAGGCTCTGGGCACTGACAACATGTTTCAGCTTGAGGAAGGGCAAAACCTGCAGGTCAGTGAAATCCTGACCAAGTGTGTGGAATTAGGGATGCCACAAGGGAAGGAGAAATGCACGTTTTAGCAGGTGCCTGCAATCGCCTGACGAAATCCTGGGGTTGAGGACATGCAGCCAGACCTGGGACTGTGGGAAGCTGGCAGAGACTGAATAACCTGTGGCAGTGAAGACTGGCATCGCCCTGGTCCCCGTGCAGGCGCCCTGGGGTGACGCTGGCCCTGCCCCGGCTGGAGAGGAGAACGCACGGTTCCTCTCAGGGGGACGCACCAGGCTCCCCGCAGGCTCAGGGTCAGGTCTGGAGCAGCCCTTGCCATTGAAGAGCTTTGAAATGAAACATGAGAAAAGAGATTTAATGGAGGGGAGAGCTGGGTTGTCTTTTTTTCTGTTATATCTCCCCTCCCTTGCCCATCCCCCCCGCCGAGAAAACTTCCAGGACAGCCTGAGATTTTAGGCTGATATCTTGCCTGCTCTGAGCTATTAGGCAGGTCTCAGCCCCGAATAACAGTCCTGACAGCTCTGAAAAGCTCTTGGCTGACAGCAGGTGCAGTGAGAAATGCTGGGTGTGTTGAATTGTTGTGTAGTGGCTTCAAACCATTTTTCTGCTGTTTTCACTGGAGTTGTGCCGAGCTGCTGCTCCATGAAGGGTTACCAGATCCCCCGCGATCCCAGGGCTGGATCTTAACCCCGGCTCCTCCCAGCTCAGCATCACTGTAGTTATTTCACAGGAAGGAAACGGCCCAGGGTGAGCCCAGCCCTGAGCACAAGAAAATGAAAGTACCCCGTGCCCTCCCGTCTCACAGCCATGGCCGCGGCGAGTGCTGTACAAAGCCTCCGGGACGAGGTGACCTGCTCCGTCTGCCTGGAGTTGTTCAGGGACCCGGTGATGATCGTGGGCTGCGGGCACAACTTCTGCCGAGCCTGCATTGCCCAGTGCTGGGAGGGGGCCGAGACGGACGTCACCTGCCCCCAGTGCAGACAGACCTTTGCCCAGAGGCTCCTGGGCCCAAACAGGCAGCTGGGCAATTTAGTAAAAGTGGTCAAGGGCCTGAGCGTGGGGTCAGCAGAGGGAGCCGGGGGCAAGATGGTGTGCGAGCAGCACGGGGAGGCTCTGAAGCTCTTCTGCGAGACAGACCAGGTCCTGATGTGCCTGATCTGCCGGGAGTCCCGGGCGCACCGAGCTCACCCCGCGGCTCCAATCCAGGAGGCTGCGCAGTAGTGCAAGGTACGAGCGCGCGGGCCCGGTCCGGCTGTGCAGCTGGGCGGGACGTACACCTCCCTGCGGCGCTGGGGCTTTCTGCCCCGTGGCCATGCCACAACGGCGTGGCTGCACACGGAGGTTGGTTTGTGGTAGCCTCTGTGCAAGCCATCCTGCTGGGGGGAGGCGAGAAGGACCCAAATGCCCTTTGTTACGTTCCTGACTCAGCAAAGACAACGGAGACGTGCTCTTCTCCACCCCGAAACCCCGGCTGTTTGATTCGGGGACAAACACCACGCTGCCTGGGAAATGACAGTAACTCTGGCACAACAGAGCAGGGAGGGCTGGTCTCCAGCTCCATCCCATAATAATGACTAGCACTTTAACCTTATAATGCCCCAATTACTACACCCTTGTCATCAAATCTTGCCTTGAAACCAGACGAACGCGGCTCCCCTGGCCCTGGACACGCAGAGCAGTGAACCTCCTCCAGTGTCACCGACCCACGGTTGTGTGCGGGGCTGTGTCTTGAAACAGGAGGTGTGCGGCACCGGTTTCCCTTCAGTTGTTACAACCCTCCCTGGGAGCTGCCTGGGGTCTCCTTGGGGACAGGGGGATTGTAGCATGTGGACAGACTCTGTTCCCCTCGGACAGAGCCCACGTGGCATGCTCTGGAGGGCAGGCCCTGCTCACGGGATCTGCCACGAGCAGCCGCTTCCCCCAGCTGATGCTCCCGGCGAGTTGCACAAATCTCAGTAATGTGCATTGCATTGGTGCCGGGGACTTCAGGGGCTAATGCTGGGTCCAGAGGGGACGTGGTGGCACTGCCCGAGTCCATGGAGCACGGCCAGGACCTCCTTTGTATCTGAGCACCTCTTTCCCTGTCTCTGTCCAGGCCTGGCTACCAAATGCTGTGCCGCGCTGGTCCTGGATTAAGGCTGCTCTTTCTGAGGCATCTCCCTGTAGTTGTAGCTGTAGCTGTAGCTGTAGCTGTACTGCTGGGCTGTGATACTTCAGGACTGGTGCCTCACTTATCAGTTTCTTCATTTCAGTGCCCAGAGACCAGACCTGTGTCTTGTCCGGCCCAGCTGCCTGAGACTGGCTGGCACTCTTCACTGTCAACCGCGGTGGATTCAAGGCCGTGTTATTTTCTGTTCAGTGCATGTCCCTGACAGTCTGCACTTCCCACTGCTTGCAGTGTTGCCTTGTGGCACCTCCCTAGGACCGGCTCCATTTTTCTATGTGCTCTTCCTGCTGGGCAGGAGCTGGCTCCGCAATCCATCTGGAAACCGGCTGCTTGCTGCTCCAGCTGTGTTCAGCTCACACTATTCGGTGCTGCGTCCAGGCAAGGGTGCGCTGTACTGGGAGCTGCTGGTCCAGCCTGAGCACATGGGCTTTCCTGGTATCACGTCACAGTGCACCCTCAAGCAGCCCTCTCAGTTATGGTGCAGGGAAGAGACTCCAGCTTCTCCCCTCCAAGGAGAAGTGACCCAAGGGGTTTTCCTTCCTGCAGGAACACATTCAGACTCAGCTGCAGCTGCTAAGGGGGGAGAGGGAGAGGCTTGAAGCACTGCGAGGGAGTGAAAGCCAGAAACACCAGGAATACCAGGTGAGTGCTTCCGAGGTCCGGCTGATGTCGGGGAGGAAGGAAGGGACGTGTCCTGCTCTGCATGTTTGGTGGGACAGTGACCGTGGCATTTCATGACCGTGCGTTGCAGGGTGTTGTGGCAGGTGCATGGAGCCAGGCCTTGCAAACAAAAAAATTGTGTCAGCTGATAGATATATATATAGCGGTGTTTCACTTTAATTGTTGAAAAATGTGGATTTGGGGTTTATATCACAGAAGTTTGGATTTTCAAACAGAGAAAACCAGGATTACTGATTATAAGAGGAAAGCTTTCCTTGCTGACAGCCATGGACTTCTCCCCTCCTTAAGGTCCTGGCTCTCAGGGAAACAGAAAAACCCTTTGCAAAATGAACAGAGTGAAGAGATCCCAGGCAGGGCCCCAGACCTGAGCTACCCCCAGCTCTGCTCCAGACGGTGGGAGGTCGGGGGTCCCAGCCATGTGGACAGTCAGGACCACGGGGCCTTACAAACCATGCCCTGACTCTCCCCAAAGCAGCTGCCCTCCCTGATGTGGTTTGTCTCTGTTCATGGCAGCAAAAGGCAGCAGCCGAGAGGCAGAAGATTGTGGCTGCGTTTGAGCGACTGCGCCGGTTTCTGGAGGAACAAGAGCGACTCGTGCTGGCCGAGCTGGGAGAGGTGGAGAGCGGGATTGAGAAGAGTCAGGGGGAGACTGTCACCCAACTCTCCGAGGAGATTTCCCATCTCACCAACCTGATCAGGGAACTGGAGGGGAAGTGCCAGCAGGCCGCCAGTGACCTCCTGCAGGTGAGGCACATGAAATGTTTCCAATCCCAGTGCAGGGGAGGGAAAGAGCTAAACCTTGGGTCTGCCAGGACCAGGTGCATAACTGAGGAGGGGCAACAAGGGCAACGGCCCCTGACAGGTACGGGGTGGCAGTGATGGGAGACGCAGAATATCAGCCCCAGCTGCTGCTGCCCTCTGCATGTCCACTGCCCAAGGTGCATGGCTGCCCTATTACACCTCTTGGGGATCACTAAATCAGGGCTTGTAAAAGGGCTGAACTTTCCCCAGATCCTCTGTGTGTGGCACTCGGAGCCTGAGGACAAAGTGCGTCCCCTCGGGCAGGAGGTCCCCAGTGTGAGGCATTGCACTGAGCTCACTCTTGCATCTTTGTCTCTCCCTTTAGGACATGAGGAGCACGCTGACCAGGTACGTGGCTCCACCTGACTCCCCATAGAGGGAAGGGTCCTGGAGACAATGCAATGGGCACATCTCTGCAGGGCATCACAGCACAGCAAGCACTGGGACTGTCCCTGAGGTGGGAAGCATGAATGTCCCCATCTTCTCCTCAGGGAAGTGACAGCTTTGGGCACTGGCGGCCTGAAGACTGTAAAGTGTAATCTGGGCTTTCCCTGTCTTGTCCCCGAGGAATAGTCCTGGCCACCAGAGCTTGAGCCAACTACCCGTGAAGTCTCTGCTCCTTTCTGATCCCAGAAAATGTCCTCGACATTTTGGAGCTGGAGAAAACATCCCTGCTGGGGATCAGTCCCTTCTGCGGGAGCTGCCACTGCCACTGTGGGCAACTGGTGCCTCCCGAGTTGAGTGGGTGGCGTTGTCTGTGGGACCAGAGCTGGCGAGCTCTCTCAGCACCACTGGCCCTGTCATGGGGGGCATGTTCCCCCCCGCTGTGCTCCTCCTGTGCATCGCCTGTGACTGCTACTGTCTGTCCTGCCCCTGCCCCTGCAGCTGAGGCACATGGCCAGAGTCAGTCTCTAGGACCCTCCATTCACCCAATGTTTCTACCATGTAGCTGAGCTGCAAAAAGAAAATCAAATAACACAGACTCGTTTTTCCCAGGTGCACGAAGGAGCAGTTCCAGCTGCCAGAGGGGATTTGCCCAGAGCTGGAAACGAGACTCAGCATCTTGTCTGGACAAACGTTAGCTCTACAGGAGACTCTGAAGAAGCTTCAAGGTACTGAGAAGGGGGCTACGAAAGGGAAGAGGGAGGTGTCCTTGTTGAGGAAGAAGAGACAAGCAGTTGGTTTGAATTTGGAGCCATCATCTTTTTTAATTGGGAGATAAACTAAATGCGCTGGACTGATATCAAAGGTAACAGGAGTGAAGACATGAGGCAATGGCTTCTCTCTGCCTTTGTGTGAATCACTGATGAACCAGGGCTCCTCTAGGCGCTCCTTTGCCCCGGCTGCAGAGCCGCAGGGCCCCTGCCGCTCCAGCGCTGCTCAGCATGGGCACCTGCAGCTGGGGTGGTGGGAGCTGCGGGGCCCTGCCCCACTCAGAGCAAGCCCCAGTGCCTCATGTCAGGCCACCAAATTAAGCATGAGACAGGCTGTCAGGTTTGGATCCTGCTGGCTTAACTCTAGGGGTAGAGTGGGGGGGAGGGGGCAGGACGGGCTGGGTACTGAGCTCCCCTGGATCCGTGGTGTTACATTTCTGCCCCTACTCCTCTGCCTGCACCTGCAGCTCCCTCCCGCCCTGTCCTGGGAGAGGAGGCCGCGCTGCAGGGGAGCAGGGAGATGTGGAGGCAGCTTCTGCAGCCACAGTCCCAGCAGCAGGGCAGGAGCTGCCCCGGGGTCTCTGCTCCGTCTCAGGGGCTCAGGACCAAGGCAGGTCTAAGTCAGGAGCATGAACCAGACACCACAAGTCTGATTTCTGTGCCCCTTTCCCCTGCAGAGACTCTGCCGTCCACCTTGGAGAAGGGCAAAAGGTTACCAGAGGGATCATACACAAAGGGTAAGCGCTGGGGAGCTGGTCCTGCCATTAACACAATGATCCAGCAGAGCCCACGGCCACCCCTGGACAAGAGGCAAACCCTCTCCCAGCCCAGCACCAAACCCCCCGCACTGGGACCTGGGGCGCTGGGCTGGGATTTTCCTGTCCTTGCCTATGGGTTGTCTCCTCCCTTTCCCCCAGGCCAGGGGCTCTCCCCCGTGCCAGGCTGAGGGGCTGTGGGGCCGTCGGTGCTCAGCCCCCGGGCCCAGGGCAGAGGCAGCTGCGGGGGCCCAGGACGGTCGGAGAAGGACGGGGCTGGTGGGGAGGGAGAAGAACGGCCCGTCTGCCCCGGGCTGAGCTCTGCCCTGACGCTGCCATTCTCTCTGCCAGCGACGGTGACTCTGGATCCAGACACAGCAAATCCCCACCTCGTCCTGTCTGCAGATCGGAGAACTATGAGATGTGCAAACAAACGGCAGCCTGTGCCTGACAATCCTGAGAGATTTGATGTGATCCCGTCTGTGCTGGGCCGGGAGGGATTCACCTCCGGGAGACACTGCTGGGAGGTGGAGGTGGAGGTGGGGCAGGAGGCCTGGGCCGTGGGGGTCGCCAGAGAGTCTGAGGAGGAAGGGAGGGATCAGATTTAGCCCCGAGGAGGGGATCTGGGTGGTGCATTGCTGTTGGGATCAGGTCTGGGCTCTCACGGCCCCTGCTCCCACCCCCCTGTCCCTGCGCCGGGCGCCCAGGAGGGTGCGGGTCTGTCTGGACTGTGCGGGGGGGCAGGTGTCGTTTCTCGATGCTGACACCGAGGCCCCGATCTTCACCTTCCCGCCGGCCTCCTTCGCTGGGGACAGAATCCGGCCCTGGTTCTCGCTCTGGGTTTGGGCGAAGGGGCCTGGGCCGGAGCTGAGACTGTGCCATTGAGTGATGGGGAACAGCCGGGGAACGGACCCCCCACGCGGGGAAACGGGCCGCTCTGGCTTCCTACTCTCTGTGACCCCGGAGGAGTCCCGTCTACCCGCCCCGTCCCCTCCTCTCTGCCCCGGGAGCTGCCCAAGTGAAAGATGCCGTCTGCGCCGACAAGCCCATCCTGTTGCACCGACCGATCAGTCCCGGCACTCGGTGGCCCTGGGGGAGTCGAGCGCGGCCACCAGCACGGACCCTTGAGGACACCGCCCCAGCGATGACTCTGAAACCCGTGCTAAGCTTGGGCCTGCTCAGAAAAGTGAAAATACAGAATACGGATGCTAACTGCATGTTGCAAGAGGATGCGAGGTCATGGCGAGGCCATCCGAGAAGGGATAATGAAGTATCTCCTCGGCTCATCTTGCTCTATTTAGGATGATTTCAGGAAGACTCCTAGCTGTCTGGTGTAACCATATGAAATGTCTATCCTTGATTAATTAGTATGGTAAATATTTCTTTTGCAATTAGCTCGTGTTTATGTGCAGGAAGAGACATTCGCCATATGTGATAGATGTCTCCTCCTGATTCAGTGTCTTTTTCCTGGCTGTTAATCGGTTTCTTGATATGTTTCAAACCGGATCACCTCTTGTTACTGAAGAAGGTAACTCATTCGAATTAGAAACTTCTGATAACCAGTGATGAGCAGATTTTTCCTGTCAGTTATTGCTTGGGACTCTCTTGATTTGCACAACTAAAAGATTGCTTTGAAGATGCTAAACTAAGGGGACAAAAAGGCAGTAAAACAGCAAACAGCGCGCGCTTCAGGAGTTAGAAATCTCTCTGACACCAGTTGCTGATGCGCCCCACTTACTCGACAAGTTGAAGACAAACAGACTGCCGCTTCATCGCCTGTTTGGTGAGAAATCATCACCTTATGGCTAATTACTGGACTTTGCTTTGGTTTGGACTCAGTTGACTTGATTTTAAATACTTGTAGTAAATAAAGGCTTTCTGTCACTCATCGAATGAGGTGTCGTGTCAATCCCTGGGCTAGTCCGCAATCCTAGGTTTTTATTTGCTAACACCAGTGCTGGGGCTCAGGGCCAAGTGCTGCTGGGGGCCCTTTGCCTCTAGGACCCTGGAGGAGTCCCCTCAACCCGCCCCCGTCCCCTCCTCTCTGCCCCGGGGAGCTGCCCAGGTGCAAGGTGCCGTCTGCACCGACAAGCCCGTCCCATTGCAGCAGGCGGCACCAGGCCGGTCTGTCCCGGCACTCGGTGGCCCTGGAGGAGTCGAGCACGGCCACCAGAACAGACCCTTGGGGATGCCGCCAGCTTTGGGGCCACCACCCCTTGCAGTGCCAGCAGCCCAGGGTTGGGGCTAAGGGCCAAGTGCCTCTGGGTGCCCTTTGCCCAGAGCCCTGTTGGGGCTGGGGCTGGGACCGGGGGTGGAGGTGGGGGGCCGCCTGGGCTGGAGCCTGAGCCCGGCCTGGCACTGCTGGGCTGGTTTGTGCTTGAGCTGGTTTTTCCTGTGCAGCAAAGGCCTCACAGGGGCATCTCCAGCTGCTTTACGCCATTTCCGGCTCTCCCATCCAGAGGGGCCTTTCAGGAGCGGTGTGGCAGAGGCAGTCGGCCAGTGAGACACAAAAGGAAGGACAACTCCACCGTTCCCCCTTGCAGGCCAGACTCTGTCCCCTGGGTGGGTCACTGCTGAGCTGGGATGTTCAAAGCAGGACCTGGTTCACAAACAAGGCTGAGATTGGGGGAGTTCATGAGTTAACCCATTCATGGCATCTCAAATGGGTCTAGTCTCTGGCTCACCCAACACAGGATTGAGCCCATGGTTCCTGGTAATTGGGCATCTAATTTTAATCCTGCTCCAACATGCAGCCATTAACACATCAATGTTGCTTATCCTTGTCGTCCAACTAAGAGATAATAAAGTATTAGAGAGGAGGAGGAAATGCCCCTGTGCATTGCTAGGGGTTAAGGAAGGAATAGGATCCCCCTGAGACACCTCAACACCATGGCAATGCCTGGTGGTGCATTGGGTGCAGGACCTGGCCCAGCGTCCCTGCCCAACTACGCTTCAACAAGGTGACACATGTCCTCGTTGCCATCTCATTGCCGTGACGATAGTGCTGGGGCAGAGATAAAAGCAGAGCAGAGTTTTCCTGCTCTCTCTGTGGTCGACAGAGATGAGAAGAGTCAAGTTAGTGGGTTGTCGCATTTCATTGTAGTCATAGTTGTCTTTTGTTCCTTTTGTTCCATTATCTGTATTGTTAGTCATTAGTGTCTGTAGACGGTAGTATTAGCAGTACTAGGAATTCATTTTAGTATTTTTTCAAAGTAGTCTAGTTATTAGGTAGTTAGCACTCTTAGTTATTAGCATTATTAGGACATAGTTGTCCATCATGTTAGTAATAACCCCCTTAGTTCCTAAGTATCCTGGCCACAGGGGCACGGAGGAAAGGAGCCGTTCACAGACTGTGCAGCTACGCGACTTGCTGGGAGTTTTCTCACCTCTGCTCCTCCTAGTTGCCAAGTCTTGCAACCTGGATCTCTCTCTCTCCGTTGCTGGAGTGTTTTCCTAACGCAGGACAAGGCCTCCAGTTCCCCACAACCTCCTCCCTGGGCCGTCCTGGCACCTGGGCACTGAATGAGCAGAGCTTTCCCTCGGGGAAGCAGGACATGGGTACTTCAGTGCCAGGCCCTGGGGCAGCGCTGAGCTCGATGAGCCCCTAGTTGTTTCTAGCCTCGGGGAGAGGCCAGGCCCCAAGTTGGTTTCTGCTAAGTATCTGCTGCTTTTTTTCAGTTGCCCCCAGTTGAAGGAAAGCAAGGGAGTGAGAATCCCCAGACACCACCCAACACCTCCAAGAGCAGGATGAGAGCTCGCATGTTCTGGGACCCCGCGGAGAAGGAGATGCTTCAGTGCCAGGTTTGAGGACCCTTCGAATACCTAACTAAAATACATATCCCTAATACAGTAGCTGAATGTCAGGTAAGTGAAATTCCCTTCTACATCCAGACGGTAGAAGAGCTCGGCAGGAGCATCCTTCGGTGCCAGTGAGATCCACGATGACTGCCTGTCCTCTCCCCAGCGTGCCTCTCCCAGGACAAAGGAGGAGCCAGTCCGCCCTCCCGCAGGTGTTTCTGCAAGTCAGGCCCCGTGGCCCAGGGGACTTAAATCACGCAACTGGAGTAAATAAGTGGAGGGGGCCGGGCTGAGGCAATCTTAGGCCAGGACACGGAGAAAGAGAGCAGAGGATTTCTTCATACCCTACATCCACATCTTTCCATGATTAAAATGAAACACCACTAAGATACAGATATAGATACAGATATAATATGGTGCTTCATTAAAAAAAATCATATAATAATGTGGATTTCGGATTACTTTTTTAATTAAAAAATTGGGGATTTTTTAAAATCAGAAAACCAAGATCCCTGATGGCCAATAAATAGCTATAAATGCATGGGGGTGCCGACAACGCTGGCTAAGCAGGTGGGTTTGCCAGGAAGGGGAAATGGAGAAAATGGACAGAGCAGCTGGGACAAAGTGAACAGCACATGTGAGGTGCGCATGTCCATAGATAGACACAGCGGCCCCGTGACCTCTGGGGATTCGTGCCCAGGCCCAAGGGAGGAGACTGAAGCTGCCCCACCCCGTACCCACAGCCTGGGCATGGGATTGAGGTGGGTCTTGTGGGGGCAGCGTGTGTAGCCTGCGTGTGCGGCGGGGAGTGGAGCAGCCCCGGGGCTTGTGCGGGCTGTGGTTTGGTGTGATGGGAGGAGCCTTGGGCAGCGTCGGGACTGGGACAGCGCTTCGCTCCCTCCGGTAGACACATGCTGAGAGGTAGATGGAGATGAGCCCTGCCTCCCCTCTGCCCGTGTGTGCGCCAGTGCTGCCCACTCGCGGGATCTCTGGCGCTGCTCTGGGGTCTGCGCTTCAGGACTGTGAAACCCATAGCTCTTCCATAGACACGAGGAGGAATTACAGGTTTCGCATCCTTGAAGTATGGACTGACAGAGCAGCACCAGAGATCCCCAGAGAAAGAGAGAGAGCGCGTGTGCACGTTTGTGCCCATGTTGGTTCACCGCTCCATCCAGGAGCAGCACAGACCATCCGCACACGCATCCTCAGCCTGACCAAGGGAGTTTTTGCCTGAAAGTTTGCAAAGAACAATTTTCCCACCTATTTCTTCTGTGCAGTAAAAGAGATCACATTCATGCCAAAAACCGTGTCTGCCCTGTCCTCGCACCAGGACACGAGCTCACACCCGCCGCTGGAAAAGTCAGCGGCAGAAATTCCCTGGCAAGAGCCAGTTTTTCTTCAATTACAGCCGAAATACAGGTTTAAAATTTCATCAGAAAACACCCAATTACATTTTACTACTTCACCTGATTTCTAATACCATTGAAAACAAAAAGCCACTTACGCACACAACCCTCCCTTAGATAACATGAATTAAAAATATGTGGGGCTGTATTTGAAGTCTCATGGGAAATATTACCGCTCTTCAGGTTCATTAAAAAAAAGAACACAGCGATCAAGTTTATAAATGCCTTAATAAGCCACACTTGCTGTTGTATAGTACATAATGACATCGGTGCTGGTCATGGTGCCATGAGGAACATACTCCTTCAGGTGCTGAATTAGTGTGCGCTGAAAATAAGAGTGAAGGAAGAAATGTATATAAATGCAAAGCAAAAGACATGATGGCAAAATATGCTTTCTTAATCAAATGCGGCACACACACGCACAACAGAGTGTATTTCATGATTGCAAACATACTGAATCCTGCCCCTTTGCAAAATGCAGCACACCAAAGCAGGCAATACCTGTCCCCATCAGTACACCAGTTTGGGCAGTGTAACCCATCCCCTTGCATATCCCTTCTCATCCTCCCTCACGAGACCTCAGTAATGCCTGTGCCTGACCTGAAACAAAGGCACCGGTGGCTTCCTTCAAGAACGTAGTCGCCTTTCCATCCTCAGCCCTTAGGGCTGTGCGTTCCCTTGCAGAGCTCGTTCGGGCTTGTCTCCGCGGCTCTGCCAGCAACTTTCCCCAAGTATATAAGCCGTAGTGAGCATTTCAGATGTCACAGTATATGAGACCCAAGGCTGTTCTGAACCTAGTCATCACAAACAGCGAATTAACATTTTTGACTAGGTAACCTTGATGATTCAAACCGTTTCATACTTTAACGCTTTGGGGATTGCAGACATAACTACCTGCACATCCTCCAAAGCATTCAAGTTACACACAACATGAACAGTAAATGAGAGTACACCGAACACTACTACTGCTCGCTCTTGCCTCTTGCAGGAAAGGTAACTAGCAGCAGGACATTGGCCAACCTTGTCCCCTGTGGCAAGCTGCGGGGTAATGCCTCGTGGTTGTGTCAGGGTTACTGTGTAGTTTTACTAATAGGTTAGAGGAGGGATTGGCTCGGGATAATCATGCCTCTGGTGAGGGTTGGGACTAGACGGCCTCTGAAGGTCCTTTTCCAGTCCTCCTTTATATGACTCTATGATAAAGTATCTTTTTTTTTAGCTCTTGATGAAGCTATTAGGGTCTTTACATACAAACGAGATGCATAGATTCATAGATGTTAGGGTTGGAAGGGACCTCAACAGATCATCGAGTCCGACCCACTGCATAGGCAGGAAAGAGTGCTGGGTCTAGGTGACCCCAGCTAGATGCTTATCTAACCTCCTCTTGAAGACCCCCAGGGTAGGGGAGAGCACCACCTCCCTTGGGAGCCCGTTCCAGACCTCGGCCACTCTAACTGTGAAGTTCTTTCTAATGTCCAGTCTATATATAATAGCTTGTGGCCATTATTTCTTGTAACCCCCGGGGGCACCTTGGTGAATAAAACCTCACCAATTCCCTTCTGTGCCCCCGTGATGAACTTATAGGCAGCCACAAGGTCGCCTCTCAACCTTCTCTTGCGGAGGCTGAAGAGGTCCAGGTGCCCCAGTCTCTCCTCATAGGGCTTGGACTGCAAGCCCTTAACCATATGAGTGGCCCTTCTCTGGACCCTCTCCAGGTTATCCGCATCCCTCTTGAATTGCAGCACCCAGAATTGCACGCAGTACTCCAACTGCGGTCTGACCAGCGCCTGATAGAGGGGCAGTATCACCTCCTTGGATCTGTTTGTCATGCATCTGCTGATGCACGATAAAGTGCCATTGGCTTTTCTGATGGCTTCGTCACAATGCCGACTCATGTTCATCTTGGAGTCCGCTAGGACTCCAAGATCCTTTTCCGCTTCCGTGCCACCCAGCAGGTCATTCCCTAGGCTGTAGGTGTGCTGGACATTTTTCCTCCCTAGGTGCAGCACCTTGCATTTCTCCTTGTTGAATTGCATTCTGTTGTTTTCTGCCCACTTGTCCAACCTGTCTAGATCTGCTTGTAGCTGTTCCCTGCCCTCTGGTGTGTCCACTTCTCCCCACAATTTTGTGTCATCCGCAAATTTGGACAGAGTACACTTCACTCCCTTGTCCAAGTCGCTGATGAAGACATTGAAGAGTATCGGTCCAAGGACCGAGCCCTGCGGGACCCCACTGCCCACACCCTTCCAGGTCGATACCGACCCATCCACTATAACTCTCTCAGTGTGACCCTCTAGCCAATTCGCCACCCACTGGACTGTGTAGTCATCCAAGTCACAGCCTCTTAACTTGTTCACCAGTATGGGGTGGGATACCGTATTGAAGGCCTTCCTGAAGTCTAAGTATACGACATCCACCCCTCCTCCTGTGTCCAGGCGTTTTGTAACCTGGTCATAAAAAGAGACTAGATTAGCCAGGCATGATCTACCTCCTACGAATCTATGATGGTTTCCCCTCAGCATAATTTTTCCTGCTGGGCTCTCGCAAATGTGAGCCTTGATAATTTTTTCAAAAACTTTGCCAAGGATGGAGGTGAGACTGACTGGCCTATAGTTGCCCGGGTCCTCCTTCCTCCCCTTCTTAAAAATGGGGACCACATTGGCCCTTTTCCAGTCCTCCAGGACCTGGCCCGTGCACCTTGAGTGTTCAAATATTCCCGCCAGTGGCTCTGCAATGACGTCGGCCAGTGCCTTCAGCACCCTCGGATGGAGCTCATCCGGGCCTGACGACTTAAAGGCATCCAGTTCTTCCAAGCAACTCTGCACCATCTCAGGGTCTACGCATGGTAGTCTGGCACCTTGCTGCTGCCTCTCTACAGTCCCAGTGAGAGACTTGTCATGCCCCTCACTTAGGAGCACTGAGGCAAAGAACTCGTTGAGGAGTTCAGCCTTGTCCCCCCTGTCCGTCACCAATTGTTTCTGCCCATTTAGTAGGGGTCCTATTCCTCCCTGGGCTTTCCTTGTGGAAAGGAAATACATGACAGGTAAAAACTGACAATAATATGGAAGAGGGACAGAAATGGCACATGCTTTGTGGGAAGAAAAATTACTGACATATATGAACAAACCTGCTTTTCCCTTAGCTTCCCTCAAGAGCCGTGGCTAGATTTTACTTGCCACTGCTGCCGTGCCCTGAGGTATCACAATGCTGCCATCTCGCTACACGCGGTGTTCATCAACCTGGAGCTTAAAAGCAGAATTCAAGTCCATATCATGCAAAAATAGTGTTCACAAGCTTACTGAGACTACTTGGAGTATGTAAGTGTAGTACGGGCTTTGCAAGAATTGAATCTCAAATGAGCATCTTATTTAGACACCTGCATCAGGACGACATCCCACTGGTTCAAACTCAGCTTTTTTTGCTCTTTTATTCTAGTTTATACTTGACTAATACAGAGCTTGGACACTGGAATGAAATGTTAAATGAGGAGTCCAGCCATTGACTATGAACTTGGAAAAAACTCAGTTTAAGTAGAAGTCTGGGGACAGAAGGCTTACTAGTTTATCTTTTGTATATTAGGAACTCATCTGACTCCCATTATCATTGCATCCATGTGCCTTACAGACTACGGTGGAGATATCTTCACAACTTGCCTGTAAGTTAGAGAAGGATCATTCCCACATACGGTCAGAGCGCTAAGGCACAGAGGGACAAAATGATGTGCCCAAGGTCACCAAGGCAGTCTGTGGCAGAGTATGGAACAAAGTATTCATGTGTGTTGTTTCAGTACAAGACACAAGAGGCATGCAGAGGAAATGTATGAACTAAACACAAGTTGCACCATAGGTTAATTTAAGTTATAAAGTTAAAATTAAAAAAGCAAACCATTTTCTATCAATGACTATACAGAGATCAATAGGAGCATCAAGCTGCATTAAAGGTCTACTACAATCAACAGTAATTCAATACACTTTTGCTGTCATTTCATCATCTCTTGTATTTTTAATTAGTCACCAAACTTCAACTAACCTTTGGCTGGGTTCTGGAAAAAAAATAACTTCCCGATAAACCATGACAAGGCGGTGAGTGGTTAAGGCGATGGGCTGCTAATCCCTTGTGTTCTGTATGCGTGGGTTCAAATCCCGTCCTTGTTGCTAGTGACCCCTATAAATTATGGCTGAAGCACTAATGACCTGATTCTCCCTCTGCTGACCTCAACTTGTGTCTTGCCATTGACCTCACCAGGAGCCAAGTTGTCACATGGTGGAAGCTGGGCAACTGTGCGCACCGTGAGACCCTGGCCATGTGCATGCTTCGGGGGCTCTGGGCTCCAGTCAAGTGGGGAAATGCTTGCAGCAGGCCAGTGCAGCTGCACCTGCCACTCACACACTAGACTAACCCACATAATAGTCATCCTCCCTCAAGAAGTACTCACTTCACAATAGGTTGTGGTGGAGCAGCTCATGGGAACACAAAGTGAGCACCGTGCTCCCCACACACCTTGTCATCCCATTCTCAGTCTGGCCTTTCCCCTGGCGCGGCTTAGACGGCCCCAGGACTTAGAGGGATCTTGGGGCTGGGGGGCACTTGGCAGCAAGCTGAGCAGCTGCCTGGACAGTCACCAGGAAGGAACAAAGCTCCACAATAATGGGATTTCTCTTCCCTGCACGCCGCAGGTCTCACCTCTCAGTGTTTTATCATGCACCCTTCTTCACCTCGCTGGCCTTTTTGCTCCAGCCTGACTCTCTAAACCCTGTGCAGCTTGGGAATTACTTTCATTTTCTGCTGCCCAGGTGGGATTCCCTTCCCAAGGCCATTCCCATGAAGAGCATGATACCCGTGGATGAGCCCCTGTTGGTGATGGACAGGAGGGGTTTCTGAGCAGGGTGGGACCAAAGGAGTCACCTCGGTGCAAGTCTTCCTGTCCTTCCCACCCAGGGGAGCAGAGAACAAGCACTTAGGGCCTTTATTATCCTCCACAGGTGTTAAAAGCCAGTAAATTATTGCAGCCTTTTCCCTGAGATGTTCAACACCACCCAGCCCTGTTGCTCAGAGTGAAGGAGATATATTAGAGAAAGATACTGCCACCTATTTCAGGGGAAAGGAGAGAGGGGACGACAGACTCACACAAAGTAGCAGTAGTTAAATCCAGCGCTGACAAGTTGAAATGACAGGAAAATTAGTTTAAAAGCAAACTCCTTCCATCTCTTTGGAGAACTACTCGCTGTGCCGCTACAACCAGGGAGATAAGAAGCATTGCCATGAAAGAAAGCAGTTCAGTGGCTTGCTCATTTAACTTCATGCATGTCAAGAGTGGGCTTCCCCTAAAGTAAGCACAATATAAGAGCTTACTGAAGTACAAGGGGACGATGTAAGCACGATACAAGAGCTTATTTGTGTCCCCACAAAGGACTCGACACACGCTCACTCCCTGGGTGCTCTACTATGGGTTCAGCTCTGTTGAACAGACAATCGGGTTTTCATTTCTTTAAACTAAAGCAATATAGCTCCCCAAACCATGTTGAAAATTAAATGGCCCAAACACTGTGTTGGCACAGGAGGGAACAAAAAGGTACACCTGACTAAACAGAGCAGGGGCTTCCTTTCAATCAAAATTGAACCTGATCCTGCCAACCACCCGCATTAACAGCTCCGGTAGAGGCCAGGGCACCAGTTCTGCGTCCACTCACACCTTCAGAGCAAGTCTCCCAATTTCATCCGACTTCCAGGTGTGTTGACGGGAACAGGAGCTGAACCCTTACAAATGATTGGCATAAGAAATGGATGAGCAAAACCTATGCTATGACCTACATACAGAAAACTAAATGAAAGATTCAAGTTCTGCACTTCGTTCAGGTTTAGTCAACTGAAAAGCTACCAGAAAAAAACAATTGAGCCATAAAACATGCTTTGTATGTTGAGAGCAACCTAACAAGATTATCCCACACAGTTAAGGGGACAACATCTCATGGTATATTGTGAAGTATGGACACACATCCTTCATGCCAGCACTCATGGGAGAGGGGACAACCCTGCTTAGTGCTAGGCACTGTCCAAGCAGGTGTCAGGACCCCGACAGGGACCCTAACACTGGAATAAACCTGCAGCACAAGTGTCCAGAGCCGAGATGACGTGGGGCAGAAGTCAAGGCGACAGACATTGGAAAAGTCTTGCCAGGCTTCTGGCTCCAGCCCGTCCCCATTTGAAACGGGGGAACAGCTGCTCAAAGACGCTGACTTCATGCAGTTACCGGGTGGGAGTTTTAGAAATATTAATCGTTCCCCTTGAGGAGGCGAACGCAATCACCACCACTTTTGTTAAACCGGGAAGTCCTGGGAGGGAAGAGGAGGGAGAAGCAAAGTATGAAACTTGCTTTTCGTTTCATTTGTGATTGACAAACAAAAGCCCTTTTCTGCTTGGTGGGCCTGTGTAATGTCATGCCCGGGTAATGGAAATAGCTGTCTTTTCTCTTCTCTCATCTATCAGCTTGTCCATGGACCAGTGCCAAACTGTGCCAGCTTAATGTAACCAGGTGCTTGATCATCATCTCTCCAATGGGCCATGCTTTGCTGTCAGGTGAGCCCACACAACCCCAGACAGCCTCAGGCTTCCTGGGTTTAAGCAAGAGTGGATTTTGGCCAAGTGAACATCTCTAGTCACCTGCCTGGCCAGTAGAAACACATATAACACGTTCCTCCCACAGCGAGTTCCCTTCTCCTTCGCTGCGTGGAGAGGATATGAGTCCAGAAGATGAGGAGGGACCCAGAGGTCAGCTCTATGCTGGGCTCCAAGCCTGCGCCCCAAACCCTGCAGGATCCCGCTGCGCGGGTACTTAGGTCTCAAGTGGACTGTGATCTTCAGGGTTCAGTAATGTTGCCAAATCCGGACTCCATTTCCTCTTGTTTTACCCTTGAGGTTTCTAACAAGCTCTGCGAGAGTTCATGTGCGATGTAGTGAAATACCTTTGAGCACGCTCTGTAGTTTCCCCAAGCGGTTATGCGCTTTGCCATTGTAAATGACTGCTTCAACTGAGAAGATCAGCTTGGGCTGCATTTGAGAGCACCTCTCCAGCCCGCCTGAGGAAGAAAGAGAAAAGAGACAAACAATTGCACCATGAATCGCTGCAGGGGGGATCCATTGGCTGCTAAGTCCAAAGCCTGGTCTCAAAGAAGCAATAAGGGAATAAGAGGGGCCACACACATGAATAACATTAAATCCCTGACTGAACCTGCTCTTCCTACCCAACCCCCAATGTTTTGATGAACAGAGGTTTGGTGAGGGCCAACCCTTTTCATGATCCCTGCACCTGACTCAGCCACTTCAATACTACAGGAATGGCCCAAGACCTTTCACCAACACTGCTACCTGCAGGGCTAGTTTTGCAAAAGGTCCGACAAGCATGGACCACATGCAAGTGCATCTGCACAGGTGAAGCACCTAACTTCCTTGATGCCAAGCAGAATGATGCACTTAACCTATTCAGGCACCATCGAAAACTTAGCTGGTGCTACTTTGTACTGCCATATCTCTGTAAACGCAGCCCCAGAGGCTCAGCCCATTTCAGCAGAATACTGCATTTGTTTGTCTAGTAAAACCGAAAGACATTTGGAAATCATTAGAAGACATGTCATTTACAAAGGCAGAAACTTCCCAGGAATTCAGAGAGATTCATTCTGCTAAGTCAAGGACACAGTTTCACCAGCTTTATTGGGATGAGCGGGAGCTGGAGCGACAGCGACGGAGAGGGCACTTGAACTGAGTATGTAACCCCACAAGCGGGGCAGGGGTGGAAAGGAAATGTGGCCTGGTCTGAGGGGCCAGGATGGACTGAGTTGGTTTGTGTGTTTTGCACGTGATGCGGATATTATAACGGGTTCGGGTGGCCAGCAGGCTTTGTACAGGTGCGCAGGTATGGTTTTTTGTAACGGGAAAGGATTTTTCTTTTATGGTGTTATTGGTAAGCAGTGTGATAAGGTGGCTGAGTGGTTAAGGTGATAGACTGCTACTCCATTGTGTTCTGCACTCATGGGTTCAAATCCCATCCTTGTTGTTAGTGACTTCTGTGGGGCGAGGTGGGCATGCTGGAGGGGAGGGACAGAATCCAGCTGGACCTGGACAGGTTACGGCAGTGGGCGGATGAGAGTAGGGTGGAAGTCAATGCTGACAAGTGCAAGGGGCTGTTTCTAGGGAGAAGGAACCAGCAGCATGCCTATGGGCTGGGGAATACCCCTCTTGTCAACACGGTGGCAGGGAGGGATCTTGGAGTCAGCGTTGACTCCAGGCTGGACCTGAGCTGCCAGTGTGAGGAAGCAGTGAATAAGGATAATCGCACCTTGTCGTGAAACTACAGATGCATCGCAAGCAGGTCCAAGGAGGTGATCCTCCCCCTCTATGCAGCGTTGGAGTACTGTGTCCAGTTCTGGGCACCACACTTCAAGAGGGATGTGACCAACATTGAGAGGGGCCAGTCGCACGGTCAGAAGGCAGCATGGCAGGCCCTACAAAGATAGACTAAAGGGCCTGAATCTATTCAGCCTCCACAAGAGAAGACTGAGAGGGGATCTGGTGGCCATCTATAAACTCACCGGGGGGACCAGTGGAAAATGGGTGAGGCTCTGTTCCCCCAGGCACCACCTGGGAAAACAAGGAGTAACGGCCACAGATTGAGAGCAGGTTCAGGCTTGATATGAGGAGGCATTACTTTACGGTCAGGGCTGCCAGGCTCTGGAAAGGGCTCCCAAGGGCGGTGGTGTTCTTCCCTACCTTGGGGGTCTTCATAGGATGTTGGATAGATAGCTGGCTCGGGTATTATGATCCCAGCACTCGGTCCTGCCCAGGGAAGGGGGTCGGACTCAATGATCTGTTTCAGGTCACTTCCGACCCTAGAAACTATGAAACTGTGTAGATATATATAACTTTAAATATATATGGACATATATTTTCACCCGAAAAAGTGCCTGTTCTTATCAGCTGTAATAACTGAGACGTCCTCCATAGGAGGCTGTGTGCTGAGCAGATTTTTGGTCCTGGGAGGTGGAACCGGAGCTTGCTCCAGCCCCTCCATGCATCGCCTGGTACTGCTGTGCTACCAGGAGCGGTGCACCCCTCCCGTGGTGCTATCAAAGACAGAACTTACCATGGTTTCTGAAACCGCCTGGTGGTCTTGGTAGTAGCTTGCTGTGCAGCAGGCACTTTCTGCTGGGTGCCGGGAGCCTTGCAGAGGGCGGGTGGCTGTCAGCCGAGAATCCATTTCTGTGCCGGTTCCTGTGCCCGAGTGGAGAGGTCACGGGTCTTCAGATGCCAGAAGTGTTTGGATGCTGTCGTCATAGAATCAGAAAATTGGGGCTGGAAGGGACCTCAGGAGGTCTAGTCCAGCATTTTGCAACCCCTGGGTCACAAGAATATATAAAAGCTTCACAAACCTTAAAAATGGATTCTCCTTTAAAAGGAGAAATGTGTGGGAGGCGGCAGCATTGCAGCCTGCGAGGGGCTGCTCACCCCCTGTCCCACACACTGGGGCGGGGGGCGGCGGGGCGGGCGTGAGGGGCACTGGGTGGGCACTGGCCATCAATGTTTACAAATGGGCCCTGGTACAACAACCGCTGAGAACCACTGCTTTAGAGGCTCCCAGGACACATTGGTGGTAGGCTTTTTGGTTTTATTTTTAAAGGAAAATGTTCTGTCCCCCTAGTCAAATGAGCCAAATCAATTCCAAATCCATAGTCATTCAAGACCCACATGTGGTCCTGCTACCGGCAGGCATCCTCCACCCCCGCCTGGGGCTTCAGATGCTTCCAGATCCTTTGGCGGGCATCCTACGTACAGGCCCAAGCCCAAGGGTTAGGGTTTGGATGCCCCAACATTTTCCTTGCTTTTGGCTGTGTGGCCACAGAAGCAAGCTAGGGAGGAGTCTCCCAGTTCCACAAGTTGGCATATAGCCGAGACCTTCCCACTGGAAGAGAAAGTTGGGGGCTAACGATGCATTACCTGGGTTGGGGTACTAGCCCCCTGCCATGTTCGTGGTTGTCCCCAGCCACTAGGAAAACCACCTTGGTGTCATTATATTTCCCCTGCCAGGTAAGCGTATAAAGGAAATATTGCAACCTACTGTGTGCACGCAGGAGGGAGGGGGTGAGGAAGGGGAAGGAGATGCATGCATGCGTTTCCAAATCTCAGACACAGCACACGAGGCAAGAAACCTGCACGTGGAAGATCTTCTTGCATTTGTTTTAATCCCAGAACATTTCATGATAAGAATTTAAAATGCACCTTTCCCAACCATGGGAACACCCAATAACTGTCTCAATGCCTTCTGAATCACACATACTTCATTCAAACAAGCTTTCCTCTCACTGCCGACCTTGCAAACTCAAGCCGGACTCCAAGGAGAAAAAATGAGTTTCTTCCTTCTCACATCACCATCTGCCAAGGACTCTACATGGCAAATCACACTCTTGTTGTCACCTGCTCTGGTCTCTCCACATTCAGATCATGCCCTTGGGGACACCGAGAGAGTCCCCAGAGCTTCCAGCACACTTGCACAGCGACTGAAACCTGCTCAGCCGGGTCTCTCTCCGCTCGGTGGGATCTGCCAGGCTCAGAGGAACAACGAGCTGATCAGATGAGCAAGGAGGAGCCATCATTGACATCGTCACTTTTAGCTTGGACCTGCCCGTTTCAACCGAGAGCAGGAAACCACCGCAACTGAGACTGAGAGAGGAACTGGAGCCCGGACAAGCAACTCTGAAGGCCTGATTTTCAGAAGTACTTAACCATACTTGTCCCCTGCCCTCACCCAGGTTTGAACTGCGGTAATACAGTAACCTAAAGTGACACCGCTGGAGCCTGAGAGGAAGAAGAGAAGAGGAGGGGAAGAAAAACAACCCTGAGGCCATCCCAAGTACCCCCAGGGGTACATGTAACCCCCATTGAAAACCCCTGGCAAAAGCAATAAATATATCCACCAACTTGTTCCTCTGAGCACAGCTTAATTCATTTGATAAGTTATTGGTACTAAATACTGACCCCACTGTTGATACGGGGACCCAACGTTTCCCTAGCAGACCCTCAGGATCCTGCCTCTTAGGAGCTGGTATTACTAAAGCTTTTAATAAAAACCGAACTGTGCACCTGCCAGAAAGTAATGAGTTTTCTTGTGAAGTTTAAAGGAAGCTGAACCAGGCCCTAAAGAGAAAAAGAAGGAGAAAAGTTATGTTATACATGGTTTTAGGGGTTAATAATCCTACCTCAGCACCCCTCCCCACTCAGAAGCCGTTAATGTTTCTTTAAATGCACTACCAATGAAGTTTTTCCAAGTTAATACCAAGAAAGAGGTGGTCTCTGACTTCGAGCTGGCAAAGCAAGAGCAGGTAAGGTGCACAGGTCAGCCAGGCTGCAGTTCACCTGAGCAAAACTCTCTCATCCCACAAGTGAAGACAAGTGGCAAGTTGGGCCCAAATGACCTTTCAGCTACAACACGCACCTCGGTGAAGTCTCAGTGCGGGAAGAATCTTGCAAGTGTCGCTCTGGGGCCTGTGTCCCGTCCCCCCAGCAAAAATAGCACAACCAAAAACCCTGCACACACAAGTACCAAGACAAGCACAGAGTTTTCTGCCCCTTTGCCCGTCCCCACCACCCTGAGTCTAGAGTCCCTCTCATATAGCCCAGTCGGGCAAAACCTCAGGCAGGCAGAATGCTTTTCTCCAGGTGAACACGTTCACTTCAGACCAGAAAAGGTCTGGTTTTAGCAAATTTGATCTATGTGTTTGTAGACTAATGAGCAATTAATTATTTCTTCCCATGGTTCAAATGCAATCAATTTGGCAGAATTCGCTGCTCAATTAACAAACTCCAAGGAGTGGGTTTCTTCCAAGACATTAAGTGGCGGTAGTGTGGATAGAGAAGTTACCCACTCGCAAGAAAAAAACGGAGCTGAGGCAAAGACCACCCCTGGGCAATTCTTAAGCTTGGGGGCTGGAGCTGTGTAGTAACCCCTCCATATCCCTACTGAAAAGTTTCACAGCCGATAATGATGAGGTCGGGGGCCTCCACTAGTTTCTCTTCTGGAACCGCTGACTCTCCAACCAGTAAGTGCCAAGGGAAGCATCAAGAGAGGAGCAAACCACCTTACTTGGTAGCAAATGCATGAGATATGACCCCCTTTTAGCACGCAGCCTGCAGCACTCCCCACATCCAGCCATGGGAGAGCCTTAAGAGGTGGGTTAGTAGTTGTGCGAGCTGCAGGTAAAGCTCCAGACAACACCGCTTGGGGGGATGCTGTAACACCTCTTTCAAAAGATCTCCATTACAATTAATCCCTTGCTTTTATACAGCACTGAGCAACAGCTGCCACATTTTAGATTACTAACTCTAGACTTTCCCCTGTGCATATGAAGGATACATTTCATTGCAGAATTGATGGCTATTTCACCAGAGAATGGATTTGGTACTGCCTTATTATATAGGAGCTCTTTTCCTTTCACTGAGCAGAGGCCAATTGAAATTAGTTGCAAGTCCTGCTGCCTGAGCTGTATGGGTGCTGACAGATGTGGGGGAAAACACAAAACAAAAACACATTTTACTGGGAGCAGCCACTCATTACTTCAACCCAGCTCTACAGCATCTGTACAGCTCAGGCACTTCACCAGGGGTTTTTAGCACTTTTCTCTAACAGCTGATTCAATCAGCAATAAGATAAAAGTGCCAAAAAGTCTCCCTAATGCATCTGCTCTATACAGACATTGGGAAAGCCAACTGCAACTAATGCAATGCTTCTTCTAGGCCTGTGCCGGGCTCAACACAGGAGCGCGCAGAGTTCAAAGTAAAGCGCTGTTCCACCCCGCTTCCCGCACATCTGCAAACAGCCTGTATGTCCGATTTAGAGCATAAGTTCTCTGGGGCATACATTTTTCAATCAACAAGTAGGGAAGCACAAAGGGAGTCCATTCCCATGTGGAGAAAAGGTAACAGAAGAGCTGGGAAGGCCTCTTGGCTAAACAGGGAAGTCACGGCCCTCTTAAGAAAGCAGAAAGAGGCGTACAAAGAATGGAAGCTCGGGCCAGGCCCCAAGGAGGACGATACAACGACTGCCTGCATTTGCAGGGAACAGATAAGAAAGGCTAAAGTGGCGACCAAACTTAGATTAGCAACAGAAATCACGGACAACAAGAAGTCCTTCTTTAGGTACATAGCGAACAGGAAGAAAACGAATGGGAGTGTGTTGCCATTGCTCAGCACCTCAGGAGAGCTGGTTACTGGCACCCAGGAGAAAGCTGAACTTTCTCCATGGCAGGGGGTCCCTTCCAACCCTACCGACTATGAAACTATGAAACTACTTCACCTCGGTCTTTCGCTGGACCAAGGGGAAAACAACGCCAGGTAGAGTACAGGATGAGCACGGTAGAATAACTGCCTTCCTGCTATTGCCGTAGAATTGGTATACGATCAATTAAAAAAATTAGACATGTACAAGTCAGTGGGACCAGATGATCTTCATCCAAGAGTGCTGAAGGAGCTGGCCAAAGTCACTGAGGAACCCTTGGCGAAACTCTTCCACAACTCGTGGCGCTCTGGAGAAGTCCCTGAGGACTGGACGAGGGCCAGAGTTGCGCCCATCCACAAGAAGGGCAGGAGGGAGGACCCAGGTAACTACAGGCCACTCAATGACCTTCACTCAACTGAAATGTCAGAGGTATTGCAAATTAGCAACAGATGCACTGACAGAGCTAATTGGGAGTAGCTTGCATGATGTGTCTATACTTTGCACAAACAGAACCAAAAACCACCCATTATCCTGTGCAAAAGCTCGTTTTTTTAATTAAAAAAAAAACAAAAAACAATAAGGAGTACATCATGGGGATTGCGTCAGCTGGCCATGAGGAGGAGTTTTAAATGGTAGGACTTAAGTCGCTAAGGGTGACTGTATGTGAGCCAGGACACTGCTCCACTGTAATTACAGGGTGTCGGAGCAGACTTGATTAATTGATGCTTTAAAATGGTGGCGGGGAAACATTCATTAAAGATCACTCAAGGAGCATGTGGAGCCCCTCTTCAAAATAGCACCGGGACGCTGGTACACGAGAGGCTCCGGGTGCTTGAATTAGAGCGGCTCTCGGAGCCACTTTCATTAAAGCACTCCTCCCCCAACCCAGAGCACGTGTAAAAATGTCCTAAATGTGTGTGCATGTGTAAAGAGACAAGATAGAGCCAAAAAAATCACTTGTAAATGCTAGGAGGTGGGCTGTATGGCGATTTATGCTTTTATTATTCTAGGAATCAACTTCTGATTAGATCGATGGGGGAAGTCAAGCGTTTAAGGCAGGGAACTGTTTAGGGCAGATCAGTGGTGACTGGAGACACTTGTAAGCCTGTTCGTGGAGTCTCAGTGAAGACTTAAAAGACTCTGATCTGTGGTAGTCTAGGGCTGCAGAAGAGCACAGAAATACCCTCTTAGCCTGTCTCCAACACAGGTATACTAAGCTAGGCCAGCCTCATCCTAGAGGAGAACTGCAGGGCGATTTGAGTTTTTGTATGCGGTGCCACAAATTACATAAGCCTTTTATAAATCATTGGCTAAATAAAATAGAAGCAAATATATAAGAAATGTAGAGATGAAAACTCGGTATTGTCTGAGCTTCTTCTCCCCCACAATCCCCAGTTGGTGGCCCAGGAATGGATGCACCTGCTCCATCTCCAAGGATAAGGGTCTCTGACACCACTATACGTACATCACGGACACAGCAGCTAGTATGCAAAGCTTGCCATGGGTTCAGCACAACGGTCCCAGCAGAGAAAGGGTGTTGTACCCTGGCAGGTTAGGGCCAGGACAAGTTTTGTTTTTCATCTTCAGTAGCCTTGCCCTCATGCAAGGCTTGGGCCTGCACGTAGGATGTCTGACAAAGGATTTCAAAGCGTCTGAAGCCCCAGTGGGGTGGAGGATCCTTGCTGGTAGCAGGGCCACACGTGGTTCTTGAATGACTCACGGATTTGCAATCGATTTGGCTCCTTTGGCTGGAAACACAAAACATTCAATAAAACTTACCTGGCAGGGAAATACCATGACCACCGAGGAGCTTTCCTACTGGCAAGGGAAAACCTTGAGCGTGGCAGGGGCAGGACCCTGACCAAGGTAGTACAATTAAAATGGCGCTGTGTAGTGGAGGGTTGCACTCTTGTCTCCTTGCAGACAGGACTTCCTAGGACAGCCTCGTAGTTAGCCTCCCACTGTGACTTCCAGCGGGAGGATCTCGGCTACACACCGACTTGATGGAAATGGGAGACTCCTCCCGAGCTTGCTCCTGCAGCCATATGGGGCCATCCGAACCCCAAGCCTCTAGGCTTGAGCCTGCACGTAGGATGCCCGCCAAAGGATCTGGAAGTATGTGAAGCCCCAGGCAGGGGTGGAGGATCCTTGCTGGTATCAGGGCTACGTGTGGGTCTTGAATGACTCACGGGTTGGGAATTGATTTGGCTGATTTGACTTTGGACACGAACAATTTTCCTTAAAAAAAACAACCCAAAACAGTCGATAGATCCCAGACAGAGGCCATGACCCTACTAGAGAGGAAGGCAAAACCATTTTTGCTTTGTTGCCTGCCCCACGTCACCACCGTGCCCAAGGGATGGCCCTCAGGTGACACAGGCCTGAAGGCATCTTCGAGCATGGGCACACTTCCAAAGGCAATGTGCACTGTGACTGCTGAGACATTAAAACCCTCCAAAAAGCACTTCTGGAGTTTCCCCTGGCAGGTTGTGACGGGCCAGACCCAGGCTGACTGGCTGGGAGGGGCTCGAGTGTAGGGCAAAGGCACAATTGCATTAGGAATGAAACAGGAAGTGGGGCACTGTTGTGTGCTTGTGGATAATTTTCCATGCCCCTTGGCATCCCCAACAAGGACAAGTTTCTCTACAAAGTAAATCATGAACACGTCGTTCAAAATTCAGCCGGGCTCAGAACAGGGAGTGGGGACCTCACGGCAGGGAGTGGGTGTGTGGTTGTCCCCCGAAGGGCAGGACACCGGTCCCCAGAGCTCAGGGCAGAGGAACGTCAAGTCCGAGGAAGCGCCACAAACACGGTGGAGGGGATGGAGACCCGCTGCTTTGAGAAGAGGATCCCTCCCATGGCGTGTCCTCAAAGTGGATAACCTCTGCCTTGGAGACCCTGCCTCAGCTCAGCCCCTGCCCTGCTCGGGGGCTGGCATCCCCACCCCGGGAGCTCCTTCTTTCCGAGGAGAGGGGTTTTCTTCTTTTCCAGATGAGAGGGGCACAGCGCCGGTAGTCTCCAACAGCACAGCAGCCCCTGTGCAGGACAAGCGGACTTTATGGTGCCGGTCCCGCACCCCGTGCCCTCACCTAGACTTTACTCTGCCCTCCCTCAGCCAGCCAGGGCAGAGGAGACTCCCCGGGAGCACTCGAGGAGCCGGCTGAGGGAACTGCAGAGCCGTGGGCTGCAGCGTCCATGAGCTTTGGCCATGTGAAGACACAGGAGCCATTCTCCAGAAAGCATCTTACTACAGGGGTGCTGGCAGGAGCATCAGCGTGCAGCACTGTCCTAGCGAGATGGCTGAGGCACAACAGCCACAGCGCAGGCTGCCACATCACAGTCCCCCAGCAAGGACACGCACGGGCACAGCGCTGCTCAGCCCGCTGCCCACACGCAGCCACAGGGGAGTTGTGGAGCCACGAATCCCTGGGTTCACACTTCCTGTCACACAAACAGAGACATGCACAGGACCCGACACCAGTCCCAAAATCCAAGGTGACATCTCAGGAGCTCCAATACACTTTCTGACTGCACACCAAGGCCTTTGGGAAGCAAGAAGCCAACGTGGGCATGGGGCTAGGAAAGACGTCTTCATTTCTACTCCTAACCAGCACAATCTCTCCCACCAAAACTTGCTGCTCTCACAGGCTCCCACCACCATGAAGGCACAGGCAGGCCCCATTCCTCACAAGACGTGAGCTTCCCACGGCCCTGAAAGACGTCTCAGTGGTAGCACAGCACCGTTGTTGAGACACAACCGCCACGGTGCGGGCTCTGTCGCATCACAGTCCTGCCAGCAAGGCCATGCGCTGTGTCACACGTGCCCAGCCACTCTGCACACACACATCACAAGGGGCGTTTTGTGCCACAGAGCGCAGAAATGCCTTACAGCCAACACCAAAGCCAAAATGCCATGTGCGCTGCCAAGAGCCTTAACTCAGACGATGATCCCACACAAAAGCTCCAGGGATGTCTGGAGCAACAGGGTCACCTGGGCACAGTGAGAGGAAAGGAGGTTCCTGTGCCCTCCCAGCGGGCAGAGACACCTGAGCAGAGACTTGCGTGCAGAAGCCCAAGCCTCTGGGAGGCACAGGGTCCAATCTCCAGGAGCTGCTCTTGCAACTGTCCTTTGAAAAATAACACCTCTTCGCATTAGCCCCCGGCTTCCCCAGCCCCGTGGGACAGCCCCATCGGGGCCATGGCAGGAGCACAGCTGGGCTCCCACTTCCTGAGCCCATGGGGGTGGGGGTGAGACAGAGCTGGGCAGGCTCCTAAGGCTGCCCGGGATTAGGGGGAGCGTGGATCAGAGAGAAAGGATGGGGCGTGGGTCTCTCTTCACAGAGGGGTGTGAGCACCCAAGCCTTCGAGCCAGCAAAGCAAGGCCTTGCACCACCAGCTCTTCTGCACACACCTTGGTCTAGTGCCAGGAGCCCCAGGCCTCAGGACCCTGGGGCTCAACTCCTGGCTCTGCCACTGAGCTGCTGAGTAACCTTGGGCAAGTTCCTCCCCTTCCCTGGGCCTCAGTCCCCCTCCCACACCTTGTCTGTTCATAGCAGGAGCGCTCTGGTCTCGTCCTCAGTGTCTGTGCAGTGCCGGGTGTGACAAGGCCTGGGGCACAGCCGGTGGGTCCAGGGCACAGGGGATCTGGGGCCAGGAAGGCTGCGGGGCACTGGGGCTCCAGGGGAAAGCAGGGTTCAGAGCACAGGGGTTGGGGTGTGGGGTGTCTGGAGAGGTGCAGGGTCTCGGGAGTGTCAGGTCCTGCATGTGAGGGGTCCAGAGGGCAGGGCTGTGCTTGGGATCAGCGAGCAGGAGACCTGCCTGGGGTCCGTTCTGGCTCACAGAGGCAGCACCCAGTGCTGGGACCTGACCAGGTCCCGGGTTGGACAGGAGAACACCGATTGGCTGGCTGTCCGTCCTCTAAAGCAATGGCTCTCAAAGTTTTTTGCACCAGGACCCACTTGTAAACATGGATGGCCCGTCCCAAAGCATTGCCCCTCACTTCCGACCCACTGCTTCCTGCCCCACACCCCAGCCCCGCTGTGTGTGGAACAGTGGGGTGCGGGGCCTGGAGGTCCCAAGTAGCCCCTTGCAGGCTGGTCCTGTAGGGAAAAAGCCATGGTTATACACATTTTTTTCCTTTAAAGAGAAACCATTTTTAAAGTTCGTTCATTCACTTTTGACATACAAAAAACTAGAACTCTTGGTTCGAAAATGATACCTTTTATTAGACCAACTGGAAAATGGCAAGAAAATTGTCTTTTTCTGCAAGTTTTTGGGATCAAAGTGCCTTTGTTAGGCTCTGGGAAAAGTGTAGATGGTACAAGATGGTAAAAAGTCCCCATAGGTAGGAAATAAACTTCCTTTTTGCACAGAGGGAGCTGAGGATGGAAGGCTGTCCCTCTGGGTCCATGACAGCGTCTTTGTGAGCTGTGCTGAGTGGCTCTTTCACGTGTTGATCGGATAGAAATCCTTCCCTGGAGGTGTCAGATGGCAGGCAGGGAGGTGAAAAAAACTTCCTTGTTGCTCTGCAGTACAGTTTAAAATCTAAAATCAGCTAAAATTCGGCATCATCCATGTACCAAGTACACCCTTGATTCATTTTTAAAATTTGTTCGTGACTCTTTCAGATATTCTTGTGACCCACTTTTGGGCTGCGACCTGCGGGTTGAGAATTGCTGCTCCAAAGGGCGAGAGAAGAGGACCGGGACTTCCCAGTCTCTCACACCTTCTTGCCTTGACTGTTTGGAGGAATAAACCCACGTCTACACACAGCACATAAAACTCTCCAAAGATCAAACTGAGCCAGCAGCAGGGGAACGAGCCTGCCTCTCCTGGGCCAGGCACAGGCAGCTTGTAGCTCCTATTTGTAATGGCCGCGAGGTCTGGCCATGGCTGGGGCTGCCAGATGCTCTCACCAGAGACCTAATGCTAACTCTCTTCCTCCTCAGTGGGGAGACCCCAGAGGAGGGGGATCCTCTGCTGTGCATCTGGCCTAGAGGCTTTCTCCCACCACATACGCCTGGTGTGCTGTGCATGGCCTGCAGGCAGAGGAGCTGGCCCGAAAACCCCTGACTTGTTTGAGTAGCTTTTATCCTGCAAGGCGGGCATCGACCCAGCCCTGCTGGGCTTAGAGCCAGCACCAGGACGGCAGCTGCTGTGGAGCTGGACGGATGCCCAGAGTAACCCTGCCATGCTGTGTGCCAGCCGGGGCCCTCCACACCCTGAGCGCCTTCCTCAGGGGCTTGTTGTAGGGGACCTCGTCTGCCCCTGGGCTGCGATCGCAAAGGAGTTTGAGTTTCCTCCTGTGAATCTCACTCGGAGCCTGAAGATGTTTCTCCCCCGTGGGACCTTCTGCCAGGCACAGGGAAGCAGTAGCAAGGGCCAGGTTCAAACCTAGCCTTTAACCCCAGCTTTCCAAGCCTGGCTCCAGCTCCTGCCCACAAACCCAGGAACAAAAATTATCAGAGGGTGCTCTACAGTGACCCAACTGCCCCACTTGCAAGCAGCCCCACTTGCAAACCAGCCCCGGGGGAGCAACCACCACGTCAAAGGGGAGGGAGACTCACCCCGGGCTGCCGTCTGGGGGCTCTACCACCTGCACCAGCCACAGCAGCAAGTGCGGGGTGGGGAGGCCTGCGTGGAGCTGCTGCGCTTTGCTGCGGGGATCACCGCTGGGTGTTGCTGCTTCATTGGCGTGCCGGGGTCACAGCCACTGCTCCCCTGCTGCCAGGGCTGCCCCTGCTCCTCTGCCACTGCCAGGTGTCACCCCTGGGCTCCAGGTTGTCTGTGCACCTCCAGCTCTGCGGGGCCCTGCCCTGCTCCGCAGCAGGCCCTGGGAGCTCAGCTCCTTCAGCTGTCGGGGCATCAGCTCCCACGGGCCCCACTCCAGGGCTGGCACTGTCCAGCATGTTCAGCCTGAGGAGCCACAAGGCCCTTCCAGGTGCATTTCCTCTGCAGGGACCCAGAAGGGATGGGAGGGTGCAGAAGGGCAGGGGCTGTGTTGCGGGCAGTCACACCGTGGCTGGGCTGTGCTGCTGGCAGGGGTTGGTGGCACTGGCAGCCCCTCGCTGTGTGGGGAGGGCCCGGGGGATGCCGGGGTTCAAGTAGGTGGTTAGTTGTGTTGTGGAGTTCCAGTTTGTGCTGTCGGGGCCATGTGCTGGGAGGAGTTGCAGGGTCAGGAGCAGCCATAGGCTGGGGCACACGGGCCGGGGTGTCCCGACAGCGTGCTCAGCAGCCCCGGCAGGGGCACCGGGGACTCAGTCCCAGGCAAGCACTGCGGGCCCTGCCCAGCTCCGGCATCCCTGTGCAGGCAAGCTGGTGATGGGGCCATGGTGTTGGCCCAGCCCTGCCCTTGCCCCTCTCTGCCCTCCAGGGGAGGTGGAGCTGCAGCTGGATGTGGTCAACCCGTTGCTGGTGGTGTCTGCTGACCAGTGACGTGTGTGCTGGGGAGGGAGGTGGAAGGAGATGTCAACAGCCCCTGGGTATTTGGCAGGGCTCACTGCATGCTGGGCTCATCACAGGCCAGCACTGCTAGGAGATGGAGGTTAGGGAAGCCAGGATTGAGTCAGTGAGGATGTGCGTGGAGATCAGCCTCATGCAGAGGAAGGATATGGGTCGTGCAGCGCTGATGCAGCCAGCACTGGGCTCTCTCCTTCCACTGACCCACCTGCCGCATGCCAACCCAGACGGCATGAAGTTTGGTGAGGTTTGCCAGGGCTACAAGGGGTACGTGACAGTCTCAGATGCTGCGAGTGAGTCCATGATCATCAATTTCTCAGCCACTTTCCTCCTGTCCTGGGTCTGGGACCTGGGCACTGCGCTGCGCTGAGCAGGGCCTGGGACATGGGTGGGTGCTCTGGCACCAGTGCATGGAGGGCTGTAAGCAGCACAGGGCCAGGACAATCCAGCTCAGCCAGGTGATGCTGGTGCCTGGGGACGTGGTCAGTCTCCCCCAGGCTCCTGCCTCCCACAGTGGCAAGCAGCGTATGCTTTAGAGTGGGGGGTGAGCCCACAGACCACGTAGGGAGTTATGAGGAGCTGTTGCAGACTGGGTCGGCACCACCTGGCCTGTACCCCAATGAGAGCTTTCCCTGACTCTGCCCCTTCTCCCACAGACTCGCCTGGATTGTCCCGTGCTGTATTGCCCCCAGGAGATGAACACCTGAACTCCTCCCCTCCCCCAGCACCCCTGTCCTCCCCTCCCTCCATCCTCCCCTGCCTGATCCGGGATGGGCCCACAGGATGCCAGCGTTGGTGATTCTGCCTCTCTGAGCATGTAAGTGGATTCCTGTTCCTTCTAGGTTTCCACAGCCTCTTCTTTTGTCTCATTTTATTGGGCCTGCACACTCCAACTGAGGGGCCATTATGGCCTTAGGGCTTCTTTGGGCTACAAGGAGCCATGTCCTTTGAACATGCCCATAAGCCAGGCAGGCTGCAAGTACACCTGAGCTATAAGGCAAGGAGGATGCACAAGTGTGAACAACAAAGCATGCAGCATGGTATGAGCCACTGCTGCATTGCTCTGATGTTCCACCTGTTCAGCTTTCTGGCTTTAAATGGAGTGCCCTTGTCCTAGATCTGGACCATCAGATCTGGACTGGACAGTCCAGCCCAATGCCATCAGACTGGTGGCAAGATTTTCGAAAGGGCTTAACCTTGGTATGTCCTGCTTTGATCCTTCTGAGTGAAGTATGGTCGACTGGCGCCTTCTGAGTCAGGAGGGGTACTTCCCCCCAGCAGCCAGCCTATGACCAGGCATCGCTTCTCTTGGCATCCCCACACCCTGGCTGGTGCTGTCAGGGGGAGACCAGCACTCTTGCCTGCCCCCCCCGCCCATACCTATGCAGGAAATGCTGCTGTCAGGGGATGCACCAGCGCTCTCAGGGGATGCACACACACCCCTGAGTGCCTCCTGCACATCGCTGCTGTTGGAAGGAGTCACAAATGTGTCTGGAAAAGAAGGCACTCTTTTGAACTACTTCACAGTGCACCACTGTTACATTGATGTATGACGGACGACTTCCAAAATATCCAGCTGGAAACTGCACGTTCCCTGGAAATAGTGTCTCTCTGCCTTGTCCTCAGATCACAGATGTGCATACGGGCCTAAACATGTTTGTGGATGGCTGCAGCTTTTATGAGGAAGGAAAATGCTCATGACTGCAGGTCATCAGTCAGATAACTCTGGGGAAGATAAAGTAACCAGGCTATATGCAGGCTGAACCATCCCTTACCACTCCTCCGACCCCCTGCCCATCATGTCCCCAATTGCTTGTAACATTCAAAGCCGTAGGAAATCTTCATGGTGAGATTGGCCCCCTCACTCTCATTTCATAGTTTCATAGGCATTAGGGCTGGAAGGGACCTCGGAAGATCATCGAGTCCATCCCCCCACCCAAAGGGCAGGACGTCAGCTGGGGTCATAGGATCCCAGCAAGATAAGCATCCAGTTTCATCTTGAAGGTGTTCAATGAAGGCGCTTGAACCACCTCCGGCGGCAGGCTGTTCCAGACCTTGGGGGCTCAGACAGTAAAGAAATTCTTCCTTATGTCCAGCCTGAAACGATCTTGTAGTAGTTTGTGACCATTCGTCCTCGTCATCCCTTGGGGCGCTCTGGTGAACAAACGTTCCGCTAGATACTGGTGGTCACCCCTGATAAACTTGTAGGTGGCCATCAGATCACCCCTGAGCCTGCGCTTTTCCAGGCTAAAGAGCCCCAGGGCTCTCAGCCTGTCATCGTAGGGTCTGCTTCCCTGACCTCTGATCATGCGCGTGGCTCTTCTCTGGACTCTCTCAAGCTTCTCCACATCCTTTTTGAATTGTGGAGCCCAAAACTGGACGCAGTACTCCAGCTGCGGCCTCACTAAGGCCGAGTACAGGGGGAGAATGACGTCCCGGGATTTGCTTGAGAAGCATCTATGGATGCAAGCCAGTGTTTTGGTCGCTTTACTAGCGGCAGCATCGCATTGCAGGCTCATGTTCATCTTGTGGTCAATGATGACCCCCAAGTCTCTTTCTTCCATAGTGCTAGCCAACAAAGCACTGCCGAGCCTATAAGGATGCTGCGGGTTTTTTTTCCCAAGGTGGAGAACCTTGCATTTATCGGTGTTGAACATCATCAGATTCTCGTCTGCCCACTTGCTGAGCCTGTCCAGGTCAGCCTGGATCACCCGCCTGTCTTCTGGTGTGGATGCTTTGCCCCAAAGTTTGGTGTCATCGGCGAACTTGGCCAGTCCGCTTCTGACTCCAGTGTCCACATCATTAATGAAGATGTTGAACAGTATGGGTCCAAGGACAGAGCCCTGGGGGACACCACTGGTCACAGGACAGCACGATGAGTGACTTCCATCAATTACTACCCTCTGGGTCCGACCCCGGAGCCAATTTTCCAGCCAGTGGATCGTGGGGGACCCAAGGCGACAATTGGCCAGTTTCTCCAAGAGACGATCATGGGACACCAGATCGAAGGCTTTTTTGAAGTCAAGATATATGACATCAATCTCATCTCCCTTGTCCAGGTGATAGGTCACCTGGTCGTAGAAGGAAATGAGATTGGTCAAGCAAGACCTACCGGCAACAAACCCATGCTGGGTATCCCTTAATATGTTGGTGTTGGCCAGTCCATTAAGGATGGCCTCCTTAATGAACTTTTCTAAGATCTTCCCCGGGATAGAAGTCAGGCTGATGGGCCTATAGTTAGCCGGATCCACTTTCCTCCCTTTCTTGAAGATAGGCACCACGTTGGCCTTCTTCCAGTCTTCGGGCACTACACCAGAGCGCCAAGAGTTTTCAAAGATCCGTGCTAGAGGCTGGGCTACGATGCTCGCCTGCTCCTTGAGTACCCTGGGGTGAAGATTGTCAGGGCCGGCTGACTTGAAGGTATCCAGCTTCTCCAGATGTTCCTTCACAAAGTCAGCATTAATGGAGGGCAGGGGATCACCCTCACCCAGACTTCCCGGCCCTGTAGCGGGCACGGGCGTCCCATGGGGCTGATGAAAGACCGACGCAAAGTACCTATTTAACAGATTGGCTTTTTCCTGGGCATCAGTTGTCAGTTGCCCCATCTGGTTCAGCAGGGGTCCAACGTTGCCCCTGGTTTTCCTCCGGCTCCCCACATATCTGAAAAAGGACTTTTTATTGTCCTTGATGCTCAAAGCTAGCTGGAGTTCAGTTGCAGCCTTGGCTTTCCTGGTCTGCTCCCTACAGGACCGGACCAGTGCAGAATAATCCTCCTTGGAGGTGACTCCCATCCTCCATCCTTTGTAGGCCTTTCTTTTTAGCCTCAGGAGGTCTGCTAGGTCCCTGGAGAGCCAGAGGGGCTGCTGTGCCCTCTTGCTGCCTTTCCTCCGAGATGGAATAGACTTAGTTTGTGCATTGAGGATCGCTCCCTTGAGGAGCAACCACTCTTCTTGAATTCCCCTCTCCCTGTGGTCACAGTCCCTTAGGGCCTCACTGACAAGCCTCCTGAGCTTGTCAAAGTCGGCTTTCCTGAAGTCAAGGACTTGCGTGTTGCTGACTGACTTGCCAGCCTTTCGGCGGATGGTGAAGGTGATCAGCTCGTGGTCGCTGTCACCCAGCTTCCCATCAATCACTAGGTCGCCAACTAGGTCCTCCCCAGTAGCCAGCACCAGGTCGAGCAGCGCTTTGCCTCTCGTTGGCCCATAGACTTCTTGAGTCAGGTAGAGGTCATCCACGCACGAGAGGAAGCTCTGCGACCACTCAGGTTTTGCTGAGCGATCCTCCCACGAGATGTCTGGGTAATTGAAGTCATGTATCCTTGTAACAGGCCTCCACCCACCACACCTCGGCACTGCAGCTCAGGTGCCCTGGCTGCAATCAAGGCAGGCAGTGCCATGCCAAACTGAGGACCCCACCGCGATTGCCCCGAAGACCGGTTGGAACAGCGTAAGAGCAGGCCTGGAGAGAAAGGCACCTGCAGCTTGAACTGGGACACTTGACACAGGATTGGATGCTTTCCCAGCTGCCAAAAAATCTGGCAGTTTTCCCCAAGCCCACCACACTTGGGGAAGCATTGAACACTTTTCCGGCTTCTATAGCATTTAGGAAAAACCTGGAGGCTCAACTCACCACTGCAAGGAGTCCAGCAGGCTCCCACCACAGACCAAAATAACCAGGGAAACACCACACCGCTCTCCAGACAGCCGGAGCATTGGGTACCCAAGTGGATGCTCTCCCTCCCAACACAGATGCAGCAGGACCCCAAAATACACACAGGACCCTGTGCAGAAGCCTCCAGCTCAGGTGTGGATGGGAAAGGGCTGTCCAGGGTGATCTGACGTGGGAAACAGGTGAAGAACTGCAGCAAGGAGCCTTCCCAACACCACGTACCCAACCAGTACACCTGCGGGCTTGGAGCACCACAGCAGGAGGACAGCAGGAAAGCAAGCTTCACTCAGGCACAGTGGTGCCCACTGTGAGATGGTGCCATACCTGGCGTCATGCCTGGGTGGGAAGAACTGGCTGGAAAATTGGCTCTGTGGTCAGACCCAGAGGGTAGTAATTGATGGAAGTCACTCATCATGGTGTCCTGTGACCAGTGGGGTCCCCCAGGGCTCTGTCCTTGGACCCATATTGTTCAACATCTTCATTAATGATGTGGACACTGGATTCATAAGCGGACTGGCCAAGTTTGCCGATGACACCAAACTTTGGGGCAGAGCATCCACACCTGAAGACAGGCAGGTGATCCAGGCTGACCTGGACAGGCTCAGCAAGTGGGCGGACGAGAATCTGATGGTGTTCAACGCCGATAAATGCAAAGTTTTCCACCTTGGGAAGAAAAACCCGCAGCATCCTTATAGGCTCGGCAGTGCTATGTTGGCTAGCACTAAGGAAGAAAGAGACTTGGGAGTCATCATTGACCACAAGATGAACATGAGCCTGCAGTGCGATGCTGTGGCTAGTAAAGCAACCAAAACGCTGGCTTGCATCCATAGATGCTTCTCGAGCAAATCCCGGAACGTCATTCTCCCCTTGTACTCGGCCTTGGTGAGGCCACAGCTGGAGTACTGCGTCCAGTTTTGGGCTCCACAATTCAAAAAGGATGTGGAGAAGCTTGAGAGAGTCGAGAGAAGAGCCACGCGCATGATCAGAGGTCAGGGAAGCAGACCCTACGATGACAGGCTGAGAGCCCTGGGGCTCTTTAGCCTGGAAAAGCACAGGCTCAGGGGAGATCTGATGGCCACCTATAAGTTTATCAGGGGTGACCACCAGTATCTGGGGGAATGTTTGTTCACCAGAGTGCCCCAAGGGATGACGACTAGGTCGAACGGTCATAAACTACTACAAGACCGTTTCAGGCTGGACATAAGGAAGAATTTCTTTACTGTCCGAGCCCCCAAGGTCTGGAACAGCCTGCCACCGGAGGTGGTTCAAGCGCCTTCATTGAACACCTTCAAGAGCAAACTGAATGCGTATCTTGCTGGGATCCTGTGACCCGTTTTGGGCAGGGGGCTGGACTCGTGTGCGTGGGGAGCTCAGCTGACCAAACTAGTGAAGTGTGAGCTCCCCCGTCTGGTCTGAAACCATGGTCCCAGATTCCTTTCCCAGATTCAGGGTCAGACACATCATGTGGACAAAGAGTTACACGGGAGGCAAGGATTTTTTGGGTGGCAGTATCTTTTATTGGACCAACTGCCTGGTTGGAGTAAAGTTAAATAAGCTTTCAAATGCAAGGCATCCTTCATCAGGTCTGAGGAGGAAAGCAAGCAAGCACAGAGTGTCAATCAGGTAAATGATAGTGTATCAAAATCAGTACAGAGCGTTCAGTTCTTGGGTCTTAGGGTCAAACTAAGAGCACAATAATTTACCTGATTCCCAGATTTTTCCAACATGCAACAGGTATTCATGACCCCCATCCCCCCATCCCCCGCATGCCTCCCACCTTTTGTGGTGTCTTGATCTCCCAGTAATCTCCCATTTTCTTTTCTTCTGCTGATTGTCTGTCAGTGTAGCAGGTTCATGCTGTGGTGGGAGAAACCTCCCTAAGGTCCGTTGTCTAGCTGTAATTTGACTGACAGACAACGCGGGTAAAGAAAGACAGCTGTTTATTTGCTCAAGCAAAGACCATAAAGCCAGCAAAAGGCAAAATGGCCCCCCCTCAAGGGTGAGGCGATCTTTTATATTTATTACAATAAGGCAAGACTTACAGGGTTAACAAAAGCAATACTTGGGCGGTGCTTTACAAATCTTTGTAACAGCATATTTCTATTAAGCTGAACTAGCACTTTTTAAAAGCTAAAAGTTAAGTAACAGTAACATTATAATATGTTAGCAAAACCTTACACAGTAGTAGGTACTTCTCAAGGACACATCCACTGCACCCAGAACAATGGCTTCCCTGTCTTATCTTATTTCTTGCTGTAGCTGATTTTTCAGCACACAGACACAGATCCACTTTTTAACTCAGAAAATGCTTAATACAGTTAAAATGATTACTTGACACAAGCAAAGGCTTAGCTATCATTCTGCCTTGTGGTCAGCTGCATTGCTAGGCCACAGGTCATGCCTTATATTCAGCTGTAAAGCTAATACTTCTTAATAATCCAAATTATTGTTAACCTAACAGTATGCTATCAGAAAACTATTCTATTTCAGGGTAATAACAAACCTGCGCACTACAATGCCACAGGGGCAGCCGTGATGCCTCCTGGTGCCCGCGTGGCTCCTGCCTGGCTTAGTCTCTAATGTTGCTCTCCCTTAATTGCTTTCTGCCGCACCTTGTTGTTACTGAGCTTAAGTAAGGGAGGCTATCCATGGGCCTCAGAGACAGCCCGAGTCCAATCAGTTGCTCAACGGGTCCCTCCCAGACCCCACTAATCTCAATCCTGCCCTTATGCTAAGTAGATACCCTTAGCCTGGAAGTGCCCCTGCAGGGAGCTGTAGCAGGGACCGTGGCCACGAGGTGGCCGTGACACCCCCTAGCAGGGTGGCCATCATGGAGGACATACCGGTCTTCTGCAACTCTGTCCTCTGTCCTCCATGGATACGAAACCCGACGCTTTATGTCCGACATAAAGCCATCCAGTTTCATATCAATAGAGGATAGAGAACAACCGGACTGTCCTCTATGATGGCCACCCTACCCCCGAGTGGCCCTGCCTGGCTTAGGCTTGACTGCAGCTCTTGCCACGCCTTGATCTTAATAAAGATTATAAAGGGGAGGCTGCCTGTGGGCTCTACGCAAGCCTGAGTCGACTCCCACTGGGCTCTCCCTGAGTCCCCTCAGTAATAGTCCTGCACCCGCAGACCAGGAGGCCACTTCAGCCTGCCTGTGCCCCTGCTAGGCACTGATCACCTGAAGGGCTCCTGGAGTGGCTCCGCAGCCTCCCCTATACCACGCTGCAAGCCTCGCGGGTGTACTGTCTGCTGTTGGGCACCAGGCCCCGGGCCCCTCTGCCTGCTGGACCTCCGTGGCCGTACAGCCTGCCCGCTCTGGACTTGACAGCTGCTCAGGCAGCTTCTCCCCTTAACATGGCAGTGCCCTGCCACAGTCAGCTATGGCTGGGCATTTCCACCCCCCCACTCCTCCCATTTCCACAGCTCTGCTCTTGTCTCTTTACAGTGTTGCGTCTGCCTGTTGCATGAGCTGGTCTTGCCAGGCACTTACAACAGATACGTTCAGTGTAGGGCACAGGTCCTCACCTGCTGACACCACAGAGAGGAGAGCAATAGCTGAGGTGGATGGAGCAGGGCTGCTGTCTCAGAAATAGCACTGCAGTCTGTGTTGCTGTCTCTGGGTTTCTCTTGCTGGACTGAACACCAGGCTGCAGTCAGCAGTCCACTTCCTATCTCTCAGGACCTTTTGTGCCACAGATGGACACACAGTTCCCACTGTCCAAACAGGAGCCACAGATCTGGGGGGCAGATTGCATTCCCACTCTCTTGCCTCCTTTCAAGTCTATCAGGTGAAGGCTCTCCCCACTACCCCACCCCTGCCCCTCTTTCTCATGCTTACCAGGGATGGGGTAGATGAAGATTAGGCCTATGAGAAGTGGCTAGCATTCGCTTCAGATTCAGCTGATTCGTGGGACAGTGATTCGATTTGGTGATTTCAGATCACTGTCCTGAATTGATTCAGCTGAATCTCCGAATCACCCAGGCCCATCCCCCACCCGCTGTCCCAGCCCAGCAATGGCTGCCCCACCTGCCCCAGCTCCCAGCACTTGGGGGGGAAAAAGCCCCAACTCACTGGGTGTTGCCGGGTGAGGGAGAGATCCCTGCTCCCCCCTACTGCCCCGTGCTGTGTGGGGGGATCTGCAGAAGCCCCCCGACACCCTCCCCAGCTGTCCCAGCCCCCCGTCCCCCATGGCTGCCCCATCTGCCCCAGCTCCATCCCTTTAAGGAAAAAAAAAACCCCAAACCCCAGCTCACTGGTTCCTGCCCAGCAGGGGGTGATCCTTGCTTCCCCCCTGCGCCCTGTGGGGAGCTCTTCCACGACCCCCCGAAGCCCCGAGGCCGCTGCAGGAGCTGGTGAGTTCTGGGGGTTTTTCCTTGTTTTTTTCTTAAAGGGCTGGAGCTGGGGTGGGTGGGCAGCCATGGGGGGGCTGGGACAGCGGGGGGGCAGGAGTCAGGGAGATCATGCAGCGCCCCCCATGCAGCATGGGGCAGCGGGCAGCAGCAGGGATTGCCCCCGCCCCCACCCAGCAGCACCCAGTGCGTGGGGGCTTTTTTTTAAACCACCAGGAGCTGGGGCAGGCAGGGCAGCCATGGCAGGGCTGGGGGATGGGCAGGGGCTGGGGGGACAGGTGGGGGATGGAGCCTGGCAGGAGTCTCCCATGGTCCCCTCCCCGCTTCTCCAGTCCCCTCCTCCCCTACCTCCTCCTTACCAGCTCCAAGTCTGGCTCCAGTCCCACCTTCTTGCTGCAGCAAGTTGGGAATGCCCATATTGTTGAAGCTCCCCAAATCGTTTCCAAAGATTCAGAGAGCTTTGAATTGATTCAGACTGTTTTAGTGATCCCTTGATTCAATTCAGATTTGGAGATTTGGCCACCAAATGTGGCCGATTCGCCTCTAAATCAAATCACAGCCCAAAGCTTCATACAGCCCTAATGAAGATGGTGAGGCTGATAGCTGTGCAAGGTATGTCTGTATAGGTTCAGAGCAACAGGGGATGACAGTACAAAGCAAGGGCAGAAAAGGCATCGTAGAAGAGCCAAGAGTGGTCATGCATGTCTGTCTCTCCTAAAAATCTTCCCTGAACTTGTGGGGACACTGGTTGGCCTGTTTCTATAGATACTCCACAAGAATCTGTGCATAAGTATATTTCTTGTGTTCATTTCCCTTGCACGCCCAAGAGATTGTCCTTTTAAATCCTGCCTTTTAAGCAGCCTTGCTGGCTCTTTTCTTCTGCTGAGCCAACAACTCCCACTGGCTCCTCCTCCTTTCTGTCAAATGAGAGGGAGATACATGGGGACAGGAGAATAAGGAACAGCTGAAGGGTTTGTACTCTCAGAGAGACGGCATGTGTCTACACATGCATGCCCATCCTGCATAGTAAAAATTTGATACCTGCATCATGCAGGTATCAAATTTACACCCAATCAGTTACTGCTTAAAGACGCACTTGCAGTTGCCTCGCTGCACAATAACACTGTGTGTGTGGACTGATTTGGGACTAACTTTAGGCCCAAGACAGTCCACAGACAGTGTTACTGCATTTTAACGATTGCGTGTGTAGATGCCAGCCTAAAAACTGCTTGCTCTGCAGTAAGTTACTGTACAGTAAATGCATGTGTAGATGTGCCCACTGTTCTCTACCCATTTAATCCAGTTGCTAGTAGAGGGATTTTCAGCCAGGTGCTAGAGCACGCTGGGGTTTATTAAATCCTCTTAAGGGTGCCACACAATGTCATAAGACCATAGGAAAGCAGAGCTGGGAAGGACCTCACAAGGTCATTGAGTCCAGCCCCCTGCTCAAGGCATGATCATTCCTGATTACACCATCCCAGCTAAAAAGCTGTCCAACCTGCTTTTGGACATTTCCAGGTAGGGAGAGCATCCCTAAGCAGCCTGTTCCAGTGCTTGACTACCCTCATGGAGAGGAAGCTCTTCTTCATCTCTAACCTTAATTTCTTCTGCTGCAGCTTGAGGCCATTGCTCCTAGTCCTGTCCCCTACAGCCACAGATGTCCTCTCTCTAATCATCTTCTTTATAATCACCCTTCAATATATTTAAAGAATGTTATTAAATATCCCTCTCCCCTGCCCCCCACCCCCCGCCCCGTTTTCTCTTCTCTAGGCTATACAAACCTATTTCTGTCAGCCTTTCCTTGCACTGGCCACTTTCCAAACTATCTCCTCCACGTGCTTCTTGAAATCTGGAGCCTGAAACTATACACAGTACTCCAGGTGAGGCCTCACCAGTGCTGAACAGAGTAGAAGAATCATTTTCCTTAATTTGCAAGTAACAGTCCTGTTAATACAACCCAGGATGCTGTTGGCTTCTTTTTTGCAACAGGAGCACACCGTCGGCTCATATTTAGTTTATGGTCCACCATAACCTGCAGGACCTAGTTGCACTGCTGGACCCCAGCCAGGCACTCCCCAGTCTGCATTTGTGCATGCGGTCGTTCTGTCCCAAGCATAGGGCTTTGCATTTGTCCTTGTTGAATCTCGTCTTGTTGAATGCTGACCATTTCTTCAGTCTCTCCTGGTTGTTCTGAATCCTAACCCTGCCCTCCAGAGTGTCCACAGTTCCACCAAGTTGGTGTCATCTCAAACTTGTAAGCGTGCTCTTGATCCCATCATCCAAGGCATTTTGACCAAGGACAATCCCTTGGAGAACCCCAAATTTCTCTGCAACTAAACTTTGAGCCGTGGGGGACTACTCACTGAGAATATCTACATGAGATGCTATGTTGCTGTAATGGGACTGAAATGGGCAGCATAAGGGCTGAAGGACAGAAACTCAAGTGGCATTAGGAGGATGGAATTTCTCTTTAGCCCAAAGAGCAAACACTTGTGAGAGCAGGTGACTCACCTGACTTGGATATGGCAGCAACCACGGTTAGATAAGGTCAGACCTCGGAGGTGGAAGCAGGGATCGGAGATGGGAGCTGCACGAGAGGAGCAGCCACTGGGGAAATCTCTGCAGGGGGCTGAGACCTCCAGAGAGAGCGTGACTGCCTGGGGCCCCAGACAGGAGCAAGAGGCCTCTGGAGCAGCGGAGTGAGGGTCCCTGGGTTGGGAACCGCTTTGACGGGGCTTACTAACACTGGACAGAGAGGATTTTGCTTGCTGAACATGACAATTTATCTTCCGTTTGCTGAGCTGCCTGAGGAGGGTGCCTGTGTTAAAGCAACAGCTTATTTGTTTTTTCCTTGTCTTGATGATTTGCTTGAGGGCTCACATCAAGCGTAGAATATGCTTACCTGGCAAAGGAAACCCCGTGACTACGGAGGTGGTCTTCCCAGTTGCTCCCCGTGAAGACCATTCTCCTGGCACAGAGATAGTACCTCCTAAGGTGATATATAGTAAATCTCCCACTTAGGTACTGGAGTGGGAAGGTCTTGGCTTTAAGCCCACTTAATGGAAATGGGAAACTCCTCCCTGACTTTCCCCTGGTGCCTTACAGCTGAGGGCAAGCAAAACTCGGGGGCATCTGAACCCCAAGCCTCTGGGCTTGTGTCTGCAAGTAGGATGCCTGCCAAAGGTTTTGGGAACACCTGAAGCCCCAGATGTGGGTGGAGGATGTTTGCCAGTAGTAGGGCCACTTATGGCTCTGGACTCTTGGATTTGGAATTTGGTTGGGCTAGTTTGGCCTGGGATACATATATATATATATTTGTAAAAAGGTTTACCTAGTGTGGGGGGAGTTTAGTTAAGGCACTAGCCTGTTTTTATGTTACGATTTGCTACCTGTAGACTGCATTGTGATTATCAGGGGAGGAAGGAAGTCATAGAGTGCCAGACAGGAACGTCAGGAAGCCCTGCCAGGGGGCAGGGACATGGGACACAGAGGGGCTAATGTGCTAAAGTGCCAAACCCAGAGGGAGAGAGAGAGAGAGAGAGAAGGGCTGGTGTCTGATGTGGTGAACCTAGGCTGAAAGGGTCCCAGCCAGAGGAAAGGGCCAAGACTGGGAAGGTTAAAGCCCCAAGAAGGCTGTGGAGGCCTGAAATAATAACTAGTAACACCGGAGAGGCATTGGCATGGCTGTAGGAGAGGTTGGAGACCATAAAACCACCTCTTAAAGCACCTGGTGTCAGGAAACACTGAGAAATTTAGATAGACTGGAGAGTGAACAAGGGATTACCCCTCTAGCCCTCCCTGAGATCTTGAGCAGCCTCCAGATCTTTTCCTTTTCAAGCAACATGAAAGGCATGGCAGGGGAGGCGCACTGAAGGGTCCAAGGAACCGGAGGAGGCAGGACTCTGGAGGTCACCAGAGGGGCTACCACACTGCTCCATCCCACCCGCTCACAAGGAGGTGTGATTGGGGCACCAGGCCTGGGTGCTGACTGTGGAGTGGGGAGCGTAAAGGTAGTGGCAGCTGTGATAGTGGACTGGTCACAACCACACTGCCATGCAGTACAGCACTTTACCCCATACACAGTGTGCTTGTATGGACCTGTGTACAGAAGGGCAGAGTCACCCCAGAGCAGCTATAGGAGGGTCTGGTGTGCTAGGTTGAGCATGGATCTCGTTCCTCTACTCTGGGAGGTTTCATAGTTTCATAGTAGTTAGGAGTCAGAAGGGACCTGAATAGAGCATCTAGTCTGACCCCCCACCACGGGCCGGAGCACACGCTGGGATCACATGACCCCAGACAGGTGTTCATCCAACCTCTTTTGAATTTGCCCAAGGCAGAAGTGAGGACCACTTCTCTAGGAAGTTGGTTCCAGATCCTAGCCGCCCTGTAACAGTCCTGGCTGCAACTCTGTTACTTAGAAAAAGTAACAGCTGAGGAGGAGCAGCACAGTGGGGAAAGAGGAAATACCTAACCCCTAGATTGAGCCAGCGTGTTTCTTCCTGAGGGTATCAGCACTAATAATCTCTTCCTCTCCAGAAATTATTAAAGATCAAAGTCGTGGCAGGCGGGAATTGTGGGAAAAGCCAGTCCCAAGGGCAGACACGCTGACACACCCTGACAGTGAAATAGTGCCTCCTAATCTCTAACCTGAACCTATTCTCCAGCAGCTTCTGGCCATTGTTCCTCGTCACCCCAGGTGCTGCAGGGGGGAATAGGGCCCTTCTTGTTTGCTGCTGATCTCCCCTAATGAGTTTGTAGGCAGTCACCAAATCCTCACTCAGCCTCCGCTTGCTGAGGCTGTACAGGTTCAGGTCCCTCAGCCTTTCCTCATAGGGCCTGCCCTGTTGCCCTCCAACCAAGCGGGCAGCCCTCCTCTGAACCCTCTCAAGGCAGGCCACATCTTTCTTAAAGTGCAGTGCCCAGAACTCGACGCAGTACTCCAATTGAGGCCAGACCAATGTCACCTAGAGGGGGAGGATCACCTCTCTGGACCATCTTCAGATGCACCTTTGGATGCACGACAAGGTGCAGTTGGCTTTGCTGGCTGCGGTCTGGCATTGGCGGCTATGTTCATCCTGGAGTCAATAATGACTCCAAGTTCCCTTTCCACCTCTGTGCTCACAAGGGGGGAGCTCCCCAGCCTGTATGTGTGCTGTGGATTCCTTCTCCCCAGGCGCAGCACCCTGCATTTATCTACGTTGAACCCCACCCTATTACCATCCACCCACTTCTGTATCTGTCTAAGTCTACTTGCAGCCTCTCTCCCTTTGAGCATGCCTACCTCTCCCCACATCTTGGTGTCATCCAAGGCAAACTTGGACAACGTGTTTTCCACCCCCTCGTCCAAGTCACTGATGAAGATGTTGAACAGTGTAGGCCCCAGGACTGAGCCCTGGGGGACCCCACTGTTCACATCCCGCCAGGTCAAGTACGACCCGTCTACCACTATTCTCTGGGTGAGACCCATCAGCCAATTTTTGACCCATCCAACTGTGTAGGCATCAATGTCACAGTCGGTCAGTTTGTTAATGAGAATGAGGTGAGAGACAGTGTCAAAGGCCTTCTTAAAGTCCAGAAAGACTACCTCCACGGCGACACCATCATCCAAGGATTTGGTTACCTGGTCATCAAAGGCTATCAGGTTGGTCAGGCAGGACCTGCCTCTGATGAACCCATGTTGATTTCCCCTGGGCATGATCTCCCCTGCTGGCCCCACACAGATGTGATCCTTGATAATTTTTTCAAGGATTTTCCCCAAGACTGATGTGAGGCTTATGGGCCTATAGTTTTCCAGGTCCTCCTTCCTTCCTTTCTTATAAACGGGGACCACATTAGCTAGTTTTCAATCTCCGGGCACCTGACCTGTGGACCATGATTGCTCGTACAGCCAGGCCAGAGGCACAGCAATGACCCCCACCAGCTCCCTCAACACCCGTGGGTGGAGGGCATCAGGGCCCGCAGATTTAAACACATCCAGCCCTTCCAGAAGATCCCCCGCCATCCCCAAGCATAACCCACCTGATTTCCTGTGGGGCTGTAGCTCAGTGAGCCTCATCCCCCTTTCCCCTCCACCCCCTTCTCCCACAGCCCCAGTCTGCCCCTGTTTGTTTCTCTAGCCCCCCTGTTCTTTTGTTTTTCCTCAGATGCCCCCACAGAGCTTCCTGCAGCCCCCACTACGGAGGCAGGTCCCAGCCAAACCCCCAAGAGGCCACATGCTCCCAGGTCAAGGGCAGTGGGAAGGTTCCTCTTCAGCCTCCTTCACAGCTGGGGGTGGGAAGGACAAAGGCCCTGTCCCAAGCCTACACCACCAGTGCCTGAGGGGACCAGTTGCACTGCACCAGCCAGCGCACTCACTCAGCCTGGCCCTGGCCCTGGCTCTGTCCCCACTAAGGTGACCCCCCAGCGGGGGAACTGCTGTTATGCACAAGCAGCTGTGGGGCCACCCAAAGCTGGGAGGCCTAGACCCTCCACCGCCATCCCTTCCAGTTGAGGCAGGGGGACCCCCTTTCTGGCACCCACCCTCAGGCATGGGGTAAAGTACCAACTGCCCAAGTAGGAGAACCTGCACTTTGAGACCTGGGTGCAGGCCCTGGCTCAGGTGGTGGGGGTCCCCAAGATTGTGGCAGCCTCCTGCTTTCATGGCAAGAGGGTCTTTTTCCTTGTTTCAGAGGCTGCTGCACAAAAGGTGGTGGAGAGAGGGCTCATGGTGGAGGGCGAGTGTGCCCCACTTGAGTCCTCCAATGAGCCTAATTGGTGGCTGGAGTGGGGAGGCAGGGTCTTTTTCAGTCACCTCTTGGCCACCTTTTGCAAAGTGGCTACCTGTTCTCCCCAGGCCTGCAGCCGGAGGTTCTCCAGGATGTGGAGGTAGTGCCGGGCTTCCTGATGCACCTCCAGGTCCAAGCACAGAGGCTGGTCCTGAACCTTCTGAACGTGTATGTATGCCTTTGCAAAGGACCCAGGGTTGGCGTATTTTTCTGCCAGGTGGCCACTTACATCAGCACCCTCAACCCTCATGAGTGCCTGGTCCTTGGTGGAGATTTTAACGTCACCCTAGATGCGCAAGGCTGGCTGGGCAGGTAGCAGAACCAGGCCTGGCACCGCTTACACACCCTGCCTGTGCCCCCTGAGCCCCTGGGCAGGGCTCCACAGTGTTTGCTCCAGAGCTCTGGCTGGGAACGCGACTGGAGACTAAAATATTTCTTGTATCTTTCAACCTGTTGCCCCACACAGTGGGGGCTATTAGTTAATTAGGTGGGCCTTAAGGCCCACAGTCTCTGGAAGATACAAATGCACAGGAACTTCTGAGCCCCAGCTAATTGCTATCTGGGGACACTACCGCTTACGGCAGCTGGACTGATGAAGCAGCATCCCAAATTCACTCTTTAAAATACCCCAAAGTTCAATTAAAACAAAAAAAAACAACACATTATATATAGAGAAAGATCAGTTGGGCCATGTTTTATTGCTATATTTACAATGTTAAAGCAATTTGGAAGCTTGTGAATGCCACTGACATAATCATAAAAAAATTCTAAATATCCATATGATAAGAATTAATTTTGGATGAATGCATGAGTGAGAGAGTGAATAAGTTTTTCAAGCATACCCAGGCTGCTGAGACAGCAGCCTTGAGAAGAACAAGCAAACCATCTACAAGAAGATAAGGAGCAAGCAGACATCCTGTCTCCCCTGTCTTGGGATGTTGTAAATCAAAGTAACTCCTGACCATCTATCTTACTAGCTGCGTGTCCAAGCCATGAGGTATGTGACTAGAGCCAGCTCAACAGCAACAAGGTGATTGGCTAAGGGGGCTGTCAGGGGCACTGCAGCAAAGTCTGCCTAAACTAAGTATAAAAGGACAGTGAAGACCAGGCCCCGACTACGCTGTATGCCATCCTTTGGGCACAAAGCAAGACGATCCCCGAGCGAGGCAAAAGAGGGAAAGGGGCCAGGAGGCTTCCATGGCTGACCAGAGAAATCCAGGGCAGCCTAAGGGCCAAAAGGGGAGCACATAAAAAGTGGAAACAGGGTGAGATCACTAAAGATGAATATACCTCCTCTGCTCGTGCTTGTAGGGAGGCAGTTAGGCGGGCCAAAGCTACCATGGAGCTGAGGATGGCAACCCAAGTAAAGGACAACAAGAAATTGTTTTTTAGATACATAGGGAGTAAAAGGAAGGCCCAGGGAGGAATAGGACCTCTGCTAAATGGGCAGAAGCAATTGGTGACAGATAGGGGGGACAAGGCTGAACTCCTCAACGAGTTCTTTGCCTCAGTGTTCCTAAGCGAGGGGCACGACAAGTCTCTCACTGGGGTTGTAGAGAGGCAGCAGCAAGGCGCCAGACTTCCATGCGTAGATCCTGAGATGGTGCAGAGTCACTTGGAAGAACTGGATGCCTTTAAGTCGGCAGGCCCGGATGAGCTCCATCCGAGGGTGCTGAAGGCACTGGCCGACGTCATTGCAGAGCCACTGGCGGGAATATTCGAACGCTCATGGCGCACAGGCCAAGTCCCGGAGGACTGGAAAAGGGCTAACGTGGTCCCCATTTTCAAAAAGGGGAGGAAGGAGGACCCGGGCAACTATAGGCCGGTCAGTCTCACCTCCATCCTTGGTAAAGTATTTGAAAAAATTATCAAGGCTCACATTTGTGAGAGCCCGGCAGGACAAATTATGCTGATGGGAAACCAGCATGGGTTTGTGGCGGGCAGATTGTGCCTGACCAACCTAGTCTCTTTCTATGACCAGGTTACGAAACGCCTGGACACAGGAGGAGCGGTGGATGTCGTATACCTGGACTTCAGGAAGGCCTTCGATACGGTATCCCACCCCATACTGGTGAACAAATTAAGAGGCTGTGATGTGGATGACTGCACAGTCCGGTGGGTGGCGAATTGGCTAGAGGGTCGCACCCAAAGAGTCGTGGTAGATGGGTCGGTCTCGACCTGGAAGGGTGTGGGCAGTGGGGTCCCGCAGGGTTCGGTCCTTGGACCGATACTCTTTAATGTCTTCATCAGCGACTTGGACGTGGGAGTGAAATGTACTCTGTCCAAGTTTGCAGATGACACAAAGCTATGGGGAGAAGTGGACACGCCGGAGGGCAGGGAACAGCTGCAGGCAGACCTGGATAGGCTGGACAAGTGGGCAGAAAACAACAGGATGCAGTTCAACAAGGAGAAATGCAAAGTGCTGCACCTAGGGAGGAAAAATGTCCAGCACACCTACAGCCTAGGGAATGACCTGCTGGGTGGCACGGAGGTGGAAAGGGATCTTGGAGTCCTAGTGGACTCCAAGTTGAACATGAGCCAGCAGTGTGACGAAGCCATCAGAAAAGCCAATGGCACTTTATCGTGCATCAGCAGATGCATGACAAATAGGTCCAGGGAGGTGATACTTCCCCTCTATAGGGCGTTGGTCAGACCGCAGTTGGAGTACTGCATGCAATTCTGGGCGCCACACTTCAAGAAGGATGCGGATAACCTGGAGAGGGTACAGCGAAGGGCAACTCATATGGTCAAGGGCCTGCAGACCAAGCCCTACGAGGAGAGACTAGAGAAACTGGACCTTTTCAGCCTCCGCAAGAGAAGGTTGAGAGGCGACCTTGTGGCTGCCTATAAGTTCATCACGGGGGCACAGAAGGGAATTGGTGAGGATTTATTCACCAAGGCGCCCCCGGGGGTTACAAGAAACAATGGCCACAAGCTAGCAGAGAGCAGATTTAGACTGGACATTAGGAAGAACTTCTTCATAGTTCAAGTGGCCAAGGTCTGGAACGGGCTCCCAAGGGAGGTGGTGCTGTCCCCTACCCTGGGGGTCTTCAAGAGGAGGTTAGACGAGTATCTAGCTGGGGTCATCTAGACCCAGCACTCTTTCCTGCTTATGCAGGGGGTCGGACTTGATGATCTATTGAGGTCCCTTCCGACCCTAACATCTATGAATCTATGAATCTATGAATCTACATCAGCTCAGGAGAAAGCTACTGGCATCCCTCCCATAAGCTCATCAAGTCTGGAGGCTCCAGGACTAGCCATTGTTACTGAACTGCAACACCAGTGAATTGGCCTGTCTGGATGTGTGTGAGTATGAAAGATTTTACATAGAGCATTGCTTTTCCTCACTTGACCTATGTGTGCCTCTCAATAAAGACCTTGTTTGCTGAGCCTGTGCATTGGTCTTTCATAGATTCATAGATGCTAGGGTCGGAAGGGACCTCAATAGATCATCGGGTCCGACCCCATTTAGTCAGGAAGGAGTGCTGGGTCTAGATGACCCCAGCTAGATGCCTATCTAACCTCCTCTTGAAGACCCCCAGGGTAGGGGAGAGCACCACCTCCCTTGGGAGCCCGTTCCAGATTTTGGCCACTCTAACAGTGAAGAAGTTCTTCCTAATGTTCAGTCTAAATCTGCTCTCTGCTAGCTTATGGCCATTATTTCTTGTGACTCCCATGGGTGCCTTGGTGAGTAGAGCTTCACCAATTCCCTTCTGCACCCCCATGATGAATTTATAGGCAGCCACAAGGTCGCCTCTCAACCATCTCTTGTGGAGGCTGAAGAGGTCCAGGTGCCCTAGTCTCTCGTCATAGGGCTTGGCTTGCAAGCCCTTAAGGGCCACTCATATGGTTCTCTGGACCCTCTCCAGGTTATCCACATCCCTCTTGAAGTACGGTGGCTAGAATTGCACGCAGTACTCCAACAGCGATCTGACCAGTGCCCAATATAGGGGAAGTATCACCTCCTTGGACCTGCTTGAGATGTATCTGTGGATGCATGACAAGGTGTGGTTGGCCTTCCTGACCTCGTCCCCACATTGCTGGCCCATGTTCATTTTGGAATCAATAATGACTCCAAGATCCTTTTCTGTCTCTGCACTGACGAGAAGGGAGTTCCCCAACCTGTAGTTATGCTGCTGGTTCTTCCTCCCCAGGTGCAGTACCTTGTACTTGTCAGTGTTGAACCCCACCCTGTTCTCATCTGCCCACTCCTGTAACCTGTCTAGGTCTGATTGCAGCCTATTCCTCCCTTCTAGCATGCCCATATCCTCCCAGACCTGGATGCAGTCGAGGGGAGAGGGAAATGGAGGAAATCCCAGCTCTGCCCAGATGTAGGCATCTCTGTGAGACTGAGCCTCAGAGACCAAGCACTCTGCTGCCCAACTCATTCTTTGCACATGAGCGGCTGGTGCACCCTCTTTTGGAAAACATGGGGGACGTGGGAGTAGGACCTGGTGGTGAGAGCTGTGTGCTGGGAGCAGGGACTGGGACACGGGGCTGCAGTTCCCTCCTTAGGCTGAAGAGATTCAAATTTTCCTCTCCACTTCCCCGGGGATGCTGGATAGCAGAGCTTTTACTGGACTGCTTTTACTGGTCTCTCTGGGTGAGACCGCTAAGCCAATTTGCTACCCACCAAACCATGTAAACATCTATGTCACAGCCTCTTAATTTATTTATGAGAATGGGATGAGATACCATATCGAAGGCCTTGCTAATCCACCTCTTCTCCTTCATCTAAGCATTATGTGACCCTGTCATAAAATGAAACCAGATTGGTCAGGCATGATCTACCTGTTACAAATCCATGCTGGTTTCCCTGCTGCATTAGTTTCCCCACTGGACTCCCACAAATATGATCCTTCTTAATCTTTTCAAAGACTTTTCCAAGGATGGAGGTGAGACTGACTGGCCTATAATTACTCAGATCCTCCTTCCTCCCCTTCTTGAAAATAGGGACCACATTGGCCCTCTTCAGTCCTCTGGGACCTGACCCGAGCGCCACGATTGCTCAAACAGCCGTGCCAGTGGTTGTGCTATGGCACTGGCCAATTCCTTCAGCACTCTCGGATGCAGCTCATCCAGGCCTGCAGACTTGAACACATCCAGTCCATCCAAGTGACTCTGCACCAAGTCAGTGTCGATAGTTGATGGGCTGGTGTCCCTCTGATGCCTGTTTAAGAGCCCATTAGGAGACTTATCTTGACCCCTGTTCAGGAACAGTGAAGCAAAAAACTCATTGAATAGCTCAGCCTTGTCCCCGCTCTCTGTCACTAATTGCTTCTTTTTGTTCAGAAGGGGTCCTATGCTGCCCTGCATCTTCCTTTTACTTCCTGCATACCTAAAAAAAAAGACTTTTTGTTGTCTTTATTTTGTGTTGCCAGCCTCAGCTCTGTAGTTGCTTTAGCTTTTCTAACTGCTTCCCTGCAAGTGCAGGCTAAGTAGGTATACTCCTCCTTGGTAGCTTCCCCCTGTTTCTACCACCTATATGCCTTCTTTTTTGCGCTTAGGCTCCCCTGGATTTCCCTGTTTTGCCAAAGAAGTTTTTTGACTCCTTTCCCCCTTTTCCCTCGTACTGGGATAGTCTCCCTCTGCGTCCGAAGGATTGTCTCCTTTAGGAACAACCACCCTTCCTGGACTCCCATCTTCCAATGCTCCTATCCTGCAGTGCATCACTGACTACGCTCCTGAGCACACTGAAGTTAGCCTTCCTATAATCAAGCACTTCCACCCTACTAGTTATCTTACCCACCCTGTGCCAGATGGTGAATTCGATTGACTGGTGGTCACTGTCCCCAAGGTGACCACGAATCTGCAGTTCCCCTACCAGGTCATCTCCTGTAGCCAAAACCAAGTCCAGTAAGGCATTCCCGCTAGTGGGACCGTATACCTCCTGCATTAGGTGAAGGTCCTGCATGCAGGTTAACAACCTACGTGAATGGTCAGATTTGGCTGACTGCTCCTCCCAGCACATGTCAGGGTAGTTTAGGTCCCCCATGACACCACGTCCCTAGACTGTACGGTTTCTGAAAGATGCCTCAGGAATTGCAAGTCTAACTTTTCCTCTTGATGTGGTGGTCTGTAGCAGGCCCCCACCTCCCACCAAGTCCCTTTCCCCACAATCTCCATTTATCCTAACCCACAATGACTCAACTTTCTCCTCCTCTGATCCCATTTTGATTAGGGTAGATGTATAATTCTCCTTTACATAGAGAGCAACCCCTCCCCCTTTCCTCCCTACTCTGTCCCTTCTGTACAACCTGTAGCCCTCAATGTGTACCGCCCAGCCATGGGTAGGGTCCCACCAGGTTTCCATTAGCCCCACTAAATCAAAGTTATTATCTGCAAGCAGAAGTGCGAGTGCTTCCTGCTTGTTCCCCATGCTCCGAACCTTAGTACAAAGGCACTTGAGCCCTCCGAATGGTGCCTTTGGTGCCCCCCACCCCCTTCTGATGCCCAAAGGGCCCCTTGGTACTTACCTGTGGTGTACTGCTGCATGTCTCGTTGTTGTAGGTTCTAGACTCTCTCCATCTTCTGCCTCCACGTCCCCTGTTGTACTTAGGGGTTTAAAAGGCCGGATCCACTATTATTAAATACACACATAGGAATGCCTACATTTGCAAAAGGTCTAGAGAATTAGGATTCTTTCTACCATGGAGATTTCCCATGATTTGCTGGTTTCCTCCATCTCCTTTGTCCTGCTCCATGTGTCAGGCTGCTCTTAAACCTCCCTCAAAGGCATTGGGTATTGGCTGCAGCCACTGGTGGGGATGGTGACGAGGCTGTGCCAATGTACACATTATAGCAGTTGCCTAATTAGCTCTGCAGTAAATTTGCTGATGTCTACATGTGCAGTGCTATTAGGAAGGAGTAAATTAACTAACTCTACAGCAGGATAGCATTTGTAAATACAAATACTATCTTGCGGTGGAGTTTTTTACTCCACAGCAACCCACATGTAGATGCTGATGGGGTTAGCTGGGGCATGAGTTTGGTGCTTCAGTATGGCTGGCTAGCCCCACACTGTAGCACCCTTGTGCCCCAGCCAGCCCCTCCACAACACATTGGACTAGACTGGAGCAGACCTTGGAGAAGCCATGCCAGCAGGGGTAGCTCCAGCCTGGCTCAGTGTGCTGCAGTCCCCAGTGCATGTCCAAATGGTGTGTCCAGATGCAATAAATGCTGGCGCAACATGTGCTGGAATGTATTGCTTTGACATGTAGATGTGTCCAATTATTACAAAGAAAGATCTGTTATTTTCCCTTCCTTCTGCCTTTCAAAATAAAGGTGCATCTTATATCCCAGGGCATGGTGTTTGCAAGAAGATATGGTAAGTTCCAAGCTGGTTTCTCTGTACATGAAGGTCATTGTGCGAATAATAGCATCCCCAACCCCTGTCCCCTGCCACTCATGTCGTCGCAGATTCTCTCTGCCATGTGTGGGTACCTCTCACCCAGGTAAGTGTTCAAGATGACAGGAAAGCTATATACAGTAAAGGAATTTGGGGCTTGTCAAAAAAGGCGATTGTAACATGGGTGGAGGTTGGACTGTCTCACATGGACAAAACCACAGCACCCGTGAGCTGCAAAACCCCAATAGAGACATGCCCCAGCTGGTAACGTGTAGCAGCACTACACAATGTTTTTCTAGCTCTAGCTTAAAGCCTTCCTTCACGTGTGCTCGTATGAACCCAGGTGTAGAACTGACTGACAGTGAAGTATTGGAGGCACATCAAGATGCTTAAGGTGAGTAGATTTTATGTTGTGAATCTGAAATTAGCTGAGTACAATTAACGATAATGACTACAGAACTAATGATGCAAGATCTTTGGGCTATTTTGACTATTTTTCATCTAGTTTCTTGTGTTGCTTTTTAAACTTTATATATAATCTAGCAAATTATTATTGGTAAAATCACATGTAATCTAGTAATTATATCCTTTTACTTTGATCTCAAATGAAATATTATAGCGCAGGTTCCTTAGCATATTAGTGCAGCATCTAGTTTCCCTTTAACTGGAAAAAAATGTGTTGTGCTCTGTGTGACTATGCTATACACCCTCTGCTCCCCGCTTTTCCTTAATCCTAGTTCCCCCCCATGACCACAGTGCATATTTTCCCCAGTTAAAGAGAAACTAGAAGCTTTACTAATATGCTAGGGGCCAGCACTACAGTATTCACTCTAAGATCAACGCAAAAACACATACAACTAGTGGGATGTGTATTTATTTGCTATATTATATATAAAGGTTAAAAAACACAACAAGCTAGGCAAGAGTCAAAAATATAGTGTCACTAGTCTTGTAATCACTGTAATTAAATGTGCGTCTCATTCAGGTTCACAAAACAAAATCTAGCCTTCTTGCATGTGTTGGCAGTGCCTCCAAAACTTCACTGTCAATTATTTCTACACCTGAGTTCATCTGAACACCCATGAGTGCAGGTTTTTAGCTAGAGATGAAAATATGCTGCAGGGCTGTGAAATAGGAGATAGACATTACAAGGACAGGCAACATTTCAAATCATTCTTCCTTCTGCAACATCAAGGCCATAAAAAATGAGAGTGTCACTCACACCTATTCAGTGGAGGGAGATTAGCAGGAATTGGGGAAATGATAAAAAGACATGAAGTCAATTGAGTCATAAGAACATAAGAACGGCCATGTACTGGGTCAGACCATGGGTCCGTCCTGCCCAGTCTCTTAGATTCATAGATTCATAGAGGTTAGAGGCAGAAGGGACCTCACTAGGCCATCGAGTCTGGCCCCCTGCCCTGGGTAGGAAAGAGCGCTGGGGTCAGACGACCCCAACTAGGTGCTTGTCCACCTCGTGTCACCACAGCAGAGAGCAGATGCTGGAAGGGAGAGTGAGCTGGGGCTGACCAGGGTTTTTCCTGTTGTTCTTCTCCCACTTGCAGGCTTTAAGGTCAAGGAAGCTGCAATTCTGGGGCTGTGTCCCTCACTCCCATGCTCAATAGCTATAGATGCCCCATTTCTTCAAGAATGTGTCCAACCCCTTTGTGACTCTGGTTAAATGCTCAGTGTCCACCACATCTGGTGGCAACGAGCGCCACGCTTCCATGTCCTGCTGAGGGGAAAAGAACTTTCTTATGTCCGTTTTCAATGTACTCCCTACTAGTTTCATCCTGGGACCCCTAGTGCTTTTATTGGAAAACACAGTGAATCTTTATTGACTTGCTCTTCCCATTTCAGTATCTTGTAAACCCTCCTCGTGTCTCCCCTCAAGCATCTCTTCTCTAAACGAAATCGACTTGGCTGCTTTAGTCTCTTCTCATGTGACACTCATCCTTGGTGCCCTTCTCTGGACGTTCGCTAGTACTTCTATTTCCTGCTTGAGATGCGGGAACCAGAACTGGGCACAATCTTCCAGGTGTGGCGGCACCATGGCTTTATAACGGGGCATCCTGATACTTTCTGGTTTGCTCGCAGTTCCCTTCTTAATAATCCCTAACATTTTGTCTGCCTTTTAGACAACTACTGGGTGCTGAATTGATGTTCTTAGCAAACTGTTCCCAATTCCCAGATCTCTTGGCAACCAGAGCTACCCCCTTATGGCTCCTAGTCATCCTATGACCCACTGTAACTCCCAAGTCCCTCTCTGCAGCACTGCAACCCAGCCAGCTATTCCCCCGTCTGTATTTGCATGCGCAATTATTCCACCCCAAGGGCAGGACTTTGCACTTGTCCTTATCGAATTTCACCGGAGTGAGGACCATTTCTCCAATCCAGCCAAGTCCTTCCGGATCATAGCCCTGCCCACAGTATGTGCGCCTCCATCCAACTCGGGGTCATTTAGAAATTGCTAAGCATGCTCGCAATCCCATCATTCAAAGCATTAATGAAGATATTGAACAACAGCAGACCCAGAACAGACCCCCGGGAAACCTGGGTGATGCCTCCTCCCAACTAGACATTGAGTCATTGATGACTACGTGATGATCCCTCCAGTTATGTAACCATGTTACACTCTTCTGTCTCTAGTTTCCATTTGTTACCTAATTAGTGAGAAGTTGCATGGGGCACAGCCAAGACTGAGACACCACATGGGTCCTGGACTTTCACACACCCCTGAGCCTTTGGGACCACAGCCATGATCCCCAGGGCTCAGGAGTTTCATGCTGGGCATGAAGCACCCCTGTGGCCAGGAGACCTGCCAACTGATAGGGCTCTCACCCGCAGGGGAGACCCTGCTACACATGTAAATTTAGCTCACTAGCAACCAATTAGTACACAATTTTAAGGCTTAACTTTCTAACTTAACTTTTTATTGTGTGATAGCTACTTGGCACATGTAGTTGGTTTTAAGGTAATTGGATAAGTAAACAGTTAACTGTGTGATACCTGTAATGTATAGAGGGGACCACAGGGTCCAAAAGCCTTGCTAAAGTCAAGGTCTATCACATCTATGACTCTCCCCACATCCTGAGCCTGTCACCTTATCATGGAAGGAATCACGCTGGTCAAGCATGATTTGCCCTTGGTGAATCCATGCCGGCTACCTGCGATCACCTTGTTATCCTCTTCACACTCCCTACCCTGCTCTCCTAAATATCGTTCCCATTTACACTTACCTGGCACCAACTGAGATTCAGTTAATTACAATATTTACAATTTCCCATCGTTTCACAGTAAGTTAGCTACCTGTTGGTGGTAATTAGCATAAGTATCAAATGTGCTCTCAATTCATGTCTCTCTCCTCCCTCTTCAAACAAATGAATCCTTCAAATACTTGACCATTACTTTCCTGAAGAATGAATGCCCTGAACCTAAAGCTGGTCTAAATCAATCCCAACCATGGAGGCAGTCCAACAGAAGATATCCCCCATGGAAATCCCTGCATCTTGACAGTGATCTGCCTATTCCATTGACCAAGTATTTCACGTGGTGGTCCAGCACCCCCTTGTGTCCCTTCAGCTAAATCACTTTCACCAGCAGATATTGGGGCATTGAAAATCCCCCGTCTTACTTCAAATTCAGGGATATTGATGCTACCAGGTGAAGGACAGACCCTTATCAGCCCCTTCTTGGTAGAGTAGACCTTCACACACACACAACTCTCCCCTGTCCCCCTTGCACCCCGCCTGTCCCCCCAGCACTGTTATTTTCACCCCAGATCCGCGATGGCAGGAGGTGGTGAAAAAGCTTTCCATAAATCTAGATGAGATACATTAGTCCGGTTCTGATACACAGAGTGCGACATTTCCCGGGTCACTCCCTCTTGAACAAAGAGGTCCTCTGATCTTCGAAATGGCTAAAGAGTTGTGAAATAGGAGAAGAAATTAAAGTTGCAGAGAACAAATTTTCCCTTAAGAAAGGTTAGCTTCCTCAGTCAAGAGCATTAAGAAGGAGAGAAAAACATTAGCACCTTACACCTGGGAAATGAAGAACAATGGGCCATTGATTCCTTCAGTAATAAAGCAAGGTAGAGCACCTTTATAAACTAATTAAATAAGACAAATATGCATAGAGAGAGAGCATAAGCTTTCCAAATATATAGAGACAGACAGACAGAGCACAAGCCTCTTTCGATCTTATTTCGTCTAGAACCTGCCATCTGACTGACTTCAGGCTCTCATGGCTTGGCACCTCTTCCCTTTCTCTGTACTCTTCATGATTTCACAGAAATCAGCACCCATGAAAGCAGGGAAAACCCTGTCTGACTTCATCCATGGGGAAACAGGGGCAAGAAAAACACCTGGAGCACATTCATCAAGAACAACCTTTACTAAGAGAGACAGAGAAAAATATCACATTTGAAATATATGGGGACTGGGAGGTATCAATGGGGCGCCACTTTGGAGGCCTGATGGCACAAGGGAGGCTTTGTGAGCCTGACGCTGGGGACCTTGTTCCGTGGATCCCGGGACAGCCGGGCCCTCATGGTGACGCACAGCTTGGAGAAGGTGCGCTGGAGGCTCCTCAGGAAGCGGCAGCACAAAGGGACCTTTTCTCTGGGCACCGATGGGGTCCTGGTCTGGGGTTTCCTTTCTTTGGTGGCCAGGAGAGAAGTGGCTCCATCCATCTGCTGGGGGAAATCTGTGGTGCTGGTGCTGACAGAGACAGTTTGGGGTCGTTTGTGGGGACCTCTCCTCAGCCTCCTGTCCTGCATCTTGCTCCCTCTCTCCAGGGGCTTCTGGTCCAGATGGGCAGGACCCAAGGGGTCCCCTGGAGATGAGCGCTGAGGCTCTTCAAGGGGTCCCTGGAAGTCGCCAGGGCCCAAAGAGCCACCTGGCTTCCTCTTCTGTTTCTTGCCACACATTTGAAAGACCCCATCCGGGGCTTGGGATGTGCGGAGCCAAATGTTCATGGCATTGTCCACCCCCTGCTCAGATGTTCCTGCCTTCGCCTGACCCTTCACCCCCTTCCATGAACCCCAGGAGCCCCCTGTGTGCGGCCCCTCCTGAGCTGGCCCGCCTGGGGCATCTATCCTGTAGCTCAGGCTCATCTTGTGGGCACTGACCTGGCCTTGAGCCTGGACATCCACCTGGGTGGAGAAGGCAGCTGGCACAGGGGCCTGGTGGGGGCAAATGGCACTGACACCCTGGGGGCACCGCTTCTTCAGCAGGTCAGCAGCAAACTGGAGGTGCAGGTCATGAGCGCTGGGAGAGGTCAGGATGGAGCCCAGGAGTTGCGCCAGGTCAGGGGGCTCTACATGGTCTGGCCTGGGTTCAGGCCTGGCTGCCCCCACAGGGCACTTCTTGGTCCCTCCCTCCTTCCACGGCCAAGGGCCTGGCCCTGCACCCTGTTCCCTCTCCCTGGGGACCCTGTTGGTGTCTCCGGGGGTGCCGGCTAGGCTTTCTCTTGCCACAGCCCTCGAGCTGCTAGCACGGGTTGCTTTTCCCTGCTGGGGCTGGCTGGAGCCAGGGGGTTTCCCCTGACTGGGTCCCATCCCGCTTTCCCCACCAGGCTTGTGGATTGGCTTGCGGGGCAGCACTGAGGCTGATCGGTGCCTCCACGCAGGCATGGAGGTCTGGGATAATGGGACATCGGTCCCCGGGGATATCTCTGAGCCTGGGGGCAGCTGGGAGACCAGTTGATCCCGTTCCCAGCTGGTCTCAAGGCTGCTGTGCTGGAGGCCCCTTCCTGCACCAGCCGTGGAGCTTGTTGAGGCCTTGGGGCTTCTTGCCATGACCCTTGTGATCTTCTGCAGTGGCCTCTGAAGCTCCTCCAGGCTGCAGCTGGCACCAAGCTGCCCAGAGTCTCCTGGCCAGACTGCACGGGCTGGCTTTCCCTCCAGGCCACAGACGTAGGGGAGGTCAGGCGCCTGCCCACCAGCCTGATGCAGCTCTCGGCTCCCAGCTGCCACTGGCTGCGCGCTGGGTGCCCCCCTCTGCCCTCTGGGGTGCCAGGCAGGGGGCAGCTGGGTGCCTTTCCTGGACTGCTCCAGGCTCCACCGCTCCCTTCCACCATGGCGGCCTCTCACCGGGGTGGGAAGGAGGCATCTGATGCTGCTTGTTGTACCTTCATTGGTGGTGCCCCACGTGTGGGACAAGTCCTTCTTTCCTGTGTCAGTCTCTGCCCCTGGGGGCATTCGACAAGAGACCGGGCCCGGCTCTTCAGTCACCTCCTGCGGCTGCTTTCCCATGAGGTGCTGCTCCGACGCCTCCTGGGAAGCACAAACATCCTCAGATGGGTCTGGGACCTTGGTACTGGCTTCCTCTGGCAACACGGTGGTGTCTGCAGGATCCTGCTTGCCCGCAGGCTCTGGGGCCAGGAGGTGCAGCTTCCCCTGCAGGCTGGTGCACCCCAGTGGCCTGCAGGGGTTTGGGGGGTGGTGGCAGTGCTCTGGGCCCTTCTCTGGCTCAGCCACACTGCAAGGCTTCCCCCAAGGATGGGCCTGGGCGGCTGAGGGAGTCTCTTTCCCACACGGAGCCATCCCCTGGGACCCGCGGGTCAGTGGAGGCTGTGTCTCCGGGCTCCCCTGCTGGAAAGAAGGCTGCAGACTGGCATCAGCGTGGGGCGCGGGCTGGCTCACAGCAGCCACAGGGAGGCTCATGAGCCTCGGGGCCCAGCAGGGCAAGGGCTGGGGGAGGCAGACACAGGGCTCCTGGGTGGCCAATCCCGGAGGCCGCGCGGCCTTATCCTGTGGGTCAGATCCAGGCTCCTCTGTCTTCATGGCCTCGGCCTCCTCCCACTGTGGCAGCTCCTCAGGCAGGGCGGGCAGCGGGCGAAAGACCTGCAGGGCTGCGCGGGAATCCCGAGGGGTGCGGGAGATGCTCTTCCGGAGCCGGTGTCTCTCGGCGTACGTGGGACGGGGGCACCAGAGCGGCACAGTGGGGATCAGGTGGGCCAGTGACTTGGCATCTGGGTTGGGGAGGCCCAGCTGGCGCTGCAGGTCCAGGTACCAGATGTGTAAGTCCAGACCCTGGGAAACTGCCGGCTCCAGCACTGGCACAGGCATGGGCTGACTCTGACACCCATCTGCCTGTCCTGGTGGGGACTTAGCAGGGTGCCAGGCTGGGCTGGGGAGAGCCACGCCATCTTCCTCCAAAAGCACAAACGTCTCCCTTAGGGAGCGCAACAGCAACGGCCCCATGAAGGCATCCCCCACGGCAGCATGGCTGGGAGGTTGCATGAAGGCAGCGTCAGGGTCCTCCATTTCCTCAAGTTCCTCGGAGATCCAGGATGATGCAGGACATGCAGGTCTGGGCCTGTGGCAGAGAGGAGACGGGGGCAGAGATGAGATGGGGGGCAGGGCACGTCTACTCCTTCCCACCCCACATGGTCCAGACCCTGGGGGACGTGGGGTGGGGCCATGTCCTCCCAAAGACCACAGAAAACATGGCTTCCAGGCCCCCTCTGGGAACAGGCCCCCTCAGAGACACCCCGCACCTTCCCCACTCAGCTCTTACGGGTTCAGATCTCTCATCAGGTGCCAGGTCATGTGCTGAAGCCTCCTTTCCACCAGCTGCAGTGTGTGCATGAGGCTGAGCCTGTGCCCAGGCATGGGGCAGCTGCAGGACAAAGAGGAGGACATCTCATATGGCTGCATTGCCCCCTCCCCTCCTCCCTTTCCTGAGCCAGCCCCATCCCTGGCAGAGAGGGGTCTCTCAGGCCCCGGGAGGCTGCAGGGGCATGGGGCAGTGCTTACTGTGTGCACTGTGGTGGCGGTGTCTCGTCCGCGTGTCCCCAAGCTGCTGTAAGGGAGAGAGGAAGGAGCTGCTGTGGGCTTGAGGAGACTCTGCCCCTCCCCAGCCGGCACCCCCAGCCTGCGAGCGGGGCCCCGGCTGCTCCTCCATGGCTCCCATGGGCTGGGAGGAGGCAGGGGGTCGTGCTCTCTCCTGCCCCTGCATCAGGCCAGGGCCCGAGGCTACTCACCTCCCAGCTTGGCTCTTCCCAGTATCTGCCTCAGCCTCCGACGAACGGTCTGCACACACAAAGAGCAGCGGGTTAGAGGGCAGCTCCCTGGACCCCACAGGGCAGGAGAACTGATGTCCACCCAGCAGGTCCCACCATCCCCAAGGGGACGTCACTGCTTGGGGACCCTGAGCAGAGGGACAAGACCCAGGAGCCTGCGGCTGTCGTCCCAGCAGGAGCATTAGCACAGTCCTGTCACCATCCCCGGCCTCAGTTGCAGCCAACACCCAACGCCTCTAAAAACAATTTTTGTTTTGTTTTGTTTTGTTTGGGTTTTTTTTAAAGAACTGTTTCATTTTCCAAGCCAAATCAGCCGAATCGAGTCTAAATTCATGAGTCAGTCCAAGCCATAAGTGGCCTAAAACTGGCAAACATCCTCCACCCCCGCCAAGGAATTCAGATATTTCTGAAGTCTTTTGGTGGACATCTTACATGCAGGCCCAAGCCCACAGACTTGGTGTTAAGATGCCCCCAAGTTTTGCCTGCCCTCAGCCATACGGCCGCGGACGCAAGCTAGGGAGGAGCCTCTCATTTCCAGAAAGTGGGCTTTAAGCCCCAACACCAAGGCAGGTACTAAACCATGCCAGGGGAGCAGTTATCCCCAGGAACGCTCAAGGAAACTGCCTTAATTGACCCAGATCCAGGGTGTTTCCCCTGCCTCTAAAAGGTTTAAGAACATCCTGACACATGGAGCAGAAAGGAGAGGTGTAGGCAACCAGCAAAGCCCAGAAGCCTCCTACCCTCCGTCCCCGCCACACCTACCGGTGATTCCAAAAGCCAAAAGGCTACTTGAGTTCCCAGTATAACCAGGATGAATTCGACAAGAAAATCCATACTGGTAAGCTGCCACAGTGGATCAGAAGATACAGCAACCTCCCTCCTCCACCTCTTTATTGGCAACTGACAACCTGAAGGTCCCTGGGCCCTAGGAGGTAGTCAGGGAGTGACATCATCGTGAGGTCAGAATGGAAGGGTCCTTGTGAGATCATAAGGGGGCAACAGACCCTGCCTGGCTGCATACATGGCACGAAGTACCCTGGGGGGAGCAAACCCATGGGGATGTAGCTGCAGAGAGGGATCGTAGGCTCTTGTCACAGACGGGGGTCCTCGCACCATAGCTGAAAAGGATTCACTTTCCAGCCTTATGAGCACTCCTCAGGCCCAGGCAGACCCTCGTGCTAGACTACAAGCATCACTTCACCTAGATCATCCCCGAGCACAGGCCGCCCAACATCTTCTGGATCATCTCTGGTGACAGAGAAGCCACCACTTCCCTTGGTGTCTAGTCCACGGCCTCCCTGTTCTAACAGTGGAGACGTGCTTCCTGGGATCCTATCTAAACCCACTTGGCTGCAATTACAAGCCATTGCTCCATGTCCCCCTGTCTGTAGCCAGAGAGCAAAGGTGCTCGCCCTCTTCTTTTTTCTAGCCCTTCAAGTATTTGGAGACTGCTCTCACACACCCCCTGAAACGCCTTTTCCACCAGCTGAACGTGCCAATCGCTTCGGCCGCTCCTCCTATGACTTGCCTTCCATGCCCATGATCATCTTTTTTGCCTGCCTCTGCACCCTCTCTTTCTTCTCCATGCCCTTTTTGAAACGAGTAACAGTAAAGGGGTGGGATGCACTGCCCAGACACTCCAGAAGGCCAGATTTTGTGTTACAAGCCTGAAACAAGTGACATACATTTCACTATGAATACTTCAGGATGACTGACACAAAACCTTTTGACTCATTTTGCCCAGTTTGTGTTTTTATACATTTAATATGTGATTGACCAAATTATTATTTATTCAGTTTTTTGCCTTGATGCTGGGCCCCCCTACCATTTTATCCAGGTTTCTAGGATGAAACTTCTAGGAGTCCTGGATCCCAGAACTAGTGATCTATTGTTGAAACCTGGGAGTCCTGGATCCTGACTACCAGCTCCTTCCTTCATGGCGCCAAGCCATCTCTTCCACACTGAATTAAGAACAGTAGTGCTATATACTGGGTCACACCACAGGTCTGTCTTGCCCTGTCTCTTGTGTCACACCATGGCAGAAAGCACATGCTGGAAGGGAGATGTTACGTGTCAGCTCTGTGTTCGTGGGGAACCCTGGCACAGGACGCAGTCTGTCTGACTCACAAAGAATCCCCCCCTCCCCTCCTCTACCTAAATGAAACTGATTAAGATGCAGTGGGAGACACTCCTAAGACCCTCCAGATCAAGGTGACAAGAGTGAAACAACTGTCCTAGGTCTCATTTGCATCCGAGATGGAACCAGATGACCATTCATTTACATGAGAGATGGAGAACAGAAAGCCTGAAGCAGAGACTGCAGTGAATTCTGGGACCAGAGAAGTGGAGGAGCACTGCATGATGGGAAATCTGTGCTCCAAATGCTAATCAACCCATGTTCATACACACCCAGCTCAGCATTTATCAGACCAGTTCTAATCTGGATTTACAAAGGACTCCCCCCCCCCCCCCCCCGGGCACAAACACATCTCTAAGTGTAATAGGCATCTCAGGCCGTACATTCCCCGGTCCCACTATGGTAGGCCTATTTAAACTTGATTGACTAAAACTCAGTTGCCGGTTTAGGCAATGCTGAGGCAAGAGACCAAGTCAAAGCGGGTATGGGCAACACTCGAACAACAGTAAAGGGTTCATCACAGCGTCCAGCCCGTTGGAGCCCTGATCACAGGTGTTGTCATACTTTTCCTGGGATGACTGGTGGAAGTCCTCCTGCCCAAAGGTTATAAACACTCCAATAATTGCCTTAAGTCTGTTAAAAGACTATAGTAAGATCTGGAAAAGTCATGCTAAGCTGAAGCTTGATCACAACAAGTAAAAATCCAAAATCCTGATGCTGCAAGCTATCTATTGTTTCTGAAGAAACCATGAATTATCCCATCAGTATATCTGCTATCCATAGGAATTTCAATCTGGCTCCCGAGTGTTTGGTTACTCCCTAACCTTATGTGTTTCCTGATTATCAATCAGTTTATTGAGATGTTCCAAACCAGATAACCCCTTGTCAAGAGAAAAGACAACGATTTACACAATTGAGAATGCTTCAAAGCAGCTGAACTGAGGGTATAATAATCTGTAAAAAAGCAACAGTGTGTGTGCTTCAAGAAGAAAAATCATGTGCTGAGACCACCCACTGTTGTTCTCGGGATGCTGGAAGAACAGATCGTTTCCATTCAAGGACTGTGCTAGGAACTTTATCTGTCAGCTTTGAGACCCGAGTGTCTGCGACTGGTGAGGTCTCCGCTCTCGCTCTCTCTTTCTCTTTTCTCTCTAGGCATAAATTTCTGAACCTGAACGGTATTAGTTAAGCTTGAGCTAAGTTTCCTCAAATACTTAGTGAAACCAGGGTAGGACTGTAATTATTTGTGTTTGTTTTTCTTTTGCATATCTATTACTACTAGTACCATTATATATTTCATATACTTAGCAATAAATAACTTTTATAGTCAAACTGGTAGTAACTGGGCATATTTTTCCTTCTCTGCTTCTCCTTCCTCACGTGCTCTGCAGCAACACTTCTTTTAAATAAGCTAAAGATCCCTGTGAAGCCCAAAAACACTGTGGGGTCTGTTCATCAAGAGGCAAAGATTGGGACGTGCTGAGTTTGAAACACATAAGGGGATCGGCTTGTACAGGCTGATTGACCCAGTTTGACTCAGACGTGCCCTAATGAACTGAACGCTGGCCCGTGAGGCTGTCAGCTGGACACCCAGCCGGATTCAGATTGATTCTGTTTACCGTGTGCTTGTGTCTGACTTACATTTATTGTTGCTCTGATGAACTGACTCCTGGCACATGAGGGTGTCAACCTGTCCATGCTGATCAACCCAGCCGGGTCAGGCGTGTTACGTTAATCTGTGTGTGTTTGTGTGTATGACTGATTTGGGGACTGGAGGAACCCAGCCTCATTGAACTGAGTCCTTCAAGATAGCTTCATTGGGGGTGAGGACTTGCAGAAGGGAGAGATACAGCTCCGTATAGAAACACAAGTAACACAAGCAGCACATTGACAGAATTACCAAGACCCTAGAAATGTATCCCTAATAAATGAGCACACCCCAAAGTAATGGGCAAATCTGGTAAGAGAGAGTAAACTGTCTGACCAGGGCTATCCATTGTTTCTTACTTGCAGCACCAGCATTTAAGGTCTGGGAAGCCCTGATTCAGAGGCCGTGCCCCTCACTCCTGTGCTCAATACCTACCAATGCCCCTTTCCTCCAAGAATATGTCCAATCCCTGTTTGAACCTGACTGGACTCACAGTTTCCACCACATCTGATACAGCGGGTCCCACACTCTAATGACCCGCTGGGTGAAAAATAACTTCCTTGTGTTTGCTTTCAACATACTCCCTACTAGTTTCATCCTGGGACCCCACTTCTTGTACTGCAAGAGACAGTCCATAATAAACCCCTACTGACTTACTCTTCCCCATTTAGTATCTTGTAAACCCTTCACATGTTCCCCCTCAAGCAGGTCTTTTCTAAACTGAATAGACCTGGCCTCTTTTACCAGCTCTCATGTGGAAGGAAGCCCCTCTCTGATGCTCATGATTCTTGGTGCCCTTCTCTAGTTCTTCGATTTCCTTCTTGAGATGTGGGGACCAGACCTGGGCACAGTCTTCAGTGTGTGGGGGCACCATGAATTTATAAAGGGGAATCCTGAGTCTTTGTTTCATTTACAATTCTCTTTTTCAGCCATCGAGCTGGTATTTTTTCTCTAGCTGTCCTCAATTACTCCCAGATCTCTTTCCTGTGTGGTACCAGCTCATGTAGAGCCCATAATAAGTAAAGCATTTGTTATTTCTGCCCATTTGCATCACTTTACACTTATCAATGCTGGATTTTTATCTGCCATTTCATTGCTCATTCACTCAATCATGCAGGATCCTTCTGTATTTCCTTGCAGTCCACCTGGGTCTTTCCCACCTGGAATAACTTTGTGTCATCTTGCTGCTACCCGCTTTTTCATGAATGTTTCAGCTTGGAAATAGCCAGCTGCTCTCTGAGGCTTCAAAGGAAGGCCCCAAACCAAGAACTAACCACTGCAACAGATGCCAGGTTCTGCCTTTAAGGGGAATAAATATTCCTTCCTGGCCCCTACAGCCCCCAGCGACAACCAGCAGGTACCTGAGGCACAGGATGAACCCAGGAATTACAATCCCATGACACATGCATACATAACAGTATGCTCTATGAGCTAATTAAACTCATGACAGGGAGAAAGAGGAGGAAGGAAGGAAAATTGAGCTGGGGGGGAGTTAGGCTGGGAGGAGGGGCTGCCCAGGCTGGGGAGACTCTCGGAGATCTGGAAGCCAGAACGTGGCTTAGGTAGATCCACCCTAGAGGCCAGTGCCAAAGCACCAAAGTGTGATGCCTGGGACAAACCCCGCAGTGGCAGCCCGCCCTAGCCCCCTGCACAGATCAGGGGACCACCCCCCATGCTTGCCAGGAGTGTATGCAGCGGCAGAAGCCACCCTTCCCCCATCCCTATCTCCTCAAATAAGTCCCTCATGGCTCTGTCCTGTGCCCGCCCCAGCTGGGCAGCACCTCTTGGCGTCCCCTTTGCTTCGGCACCCAGGGCGGTTGCCCCACTTGCCCCCCGCCTTGCTACAGCACTGCTGGAGCCCACACCCTTGGAGCACGCCAATGGAATGAGGTGGAGATGCTGAGGCTGTACCACTGGGCAGCATAAGCAGGATGCCACGCAGTGCCTGGAATAAGGACATAAAACTGGGTCAGACCAATGATCCATCTAGCTTGGTATCCTGTCTCCCACATGGAGGCCTGATGTTCTCCTGGTGGGCCGAAACCCACAGCCCAACAAATAGGCTGGTCTGGCAATGCCAGAGGGAGAATATTGAACTAAGTATCTCTAGAGCAAGGCAGGGGCTGGACTCGATGACCTATAGAGCTCCCTTCCAGCCCAACTTCTCTCTGATTTTCATGAGCTTCCTCTTCTTCAGTACCCTTTCTAACATCCACCTCATTGGGTTTGAGACACCAGGGGAAACATCTTTGACCTTCCTACTCTACAGCCAAGAATAGCTCTAGTTTCTCTGAATTTATCCAGTCCCCTGCTGAACTCAGTTGTGCTATCTCCACCACTTCCCATAACAATAAATGCCACCCGTTAATGTGTTGAGTCATAAAAATCCTTTAGCTTGTTAGGTTTAAACCTACCACCTACGAATCTCAGCAGGTGCCCCAAGGTCTAGTTCTGTAGGACTCAGTGAACAACAGTTCCCTGTTCATTTGATCCATACCTCTATCCTACCCCCACTCAGCCTGCTGCTTTCCAAGGAGAAGGGTCTGAGCCTTTTTAGTCTCTCCGGGTATGGCAACAGCTCCAGGCCCCTGATCCTTTGGGCTGCCCTTCTCTGAACTTCTTCTAATTGTACAGCATCCTTTTTGGAGATGCAGGAACCAGAATGACACAAGGGTTCAAGATATGGGAGTCCCACTGACATGTATAATAGCATAACAATGTTCTCTGCTTTGGTTTCTATTCTCTTCTTAATGTTGCCCAATATATTATATTGGCTTTTGAGGGTCACTGCTGGATATGGGACTGATTTCCTTTCCCAGGGAGCACCAACCTCTGGTTTGGAAAGGAGAAAGCTAAGGAGAGAATAGGATAGGGGTCAACACAATCAGGAAGGGCTGGGACCAAAGGAACAGGCTGGCCTGGGTGTGCAGAACTAGTATCTGCAGCTGGTGGTAATGTCCTCAGCGAGAGACAGGCCTGGACAGACCCCTGGCTTGGCACTAGATCACAGCAAAGCAGGGCTGGAAGGGACCTCACAAGGGCACGTCTAGTCCAGCCCCCTGCTCAAGGCTGCATCATCCCTGCCTGGGGGTGGGGAGGCAGGTATTAGAGAGACAGTACCCCTCATAATTTGAAGGTTTGCATTCAGGGGTTTTAACTCTCTCAGTTTTGCACATTCCATCTAATAAGCCAGAATTTAAGGATCCTGGGAGTTGGTCATTTGTAGCCAACATCCCCCTCCCCTTCCCTTTGCCCATGGGCTTCGCTCTGGCCATGCTGCCAGCAGGGGAGGGGGAGGCAGGCTCCAAGCTCTGCTCTGCCCTGGCGCAGCAGCCACTGCCTCCCGCAGGAGGCCCCTGGGGCTAGGGCACTGCTGCGGGGGGCAAGGGCTGTGCACCTGCCAGCTGTGGGCCCCCTCCAGCAGGCCTGCGGGGTAAGGGGCGCTGTGGGTGGGGAGTGAGGACACCAGCATGGTCCAGGTGGCTGTGGGTGGTGAGTGACGGATTAGGAGTATTTTAATCAGAGAACTTGCAATTTTTAAACAGAGGAAACCAGGCTCCCAGCTCATCAGTCTCATCGCCCAGGCTCCTGATCATTCGTGACCCTGAGCTGGACTTTTTCCATCTCTCCACATCCTTCTTCAAGTGCAGGGCCCAAAAAAGGGCACAGGACTCCAGGAGAGGCCTCGTCAATGCAGTGTAGAGCAGGGGGATCGATACAGGCCCTGCTACACGTTCAAATTAAAGCCAGATCAAAATCAGCCATAGAGTTGTTACATGTTTTCAAGCGCTGACTTCATGGCTGGTCGATTCTTTTCACCACTAGACAGTCACATTTATCAGGTGATCGTTACTTTGACCCAGTTGCCCGTCTAGACTTATGGTGCAATTCGCCAGTTCATTATGTAACAAACACTTTGTACTCGCAGCTGGTCTCACTTTGCCCATGGCCACGGGGCCAGTTTCAGTTTAGTACACAATTCATCAGGCACTCGCGCAATACGCATAACACGTCGCAAGCGCCTTCCCTTGACTTGATAGTGACTCTCCTGTTAATCCACCCATGAGCTTTACCAGCAGAGTGACGCTGTTGGCCCTGAGTCAGCTGAAGGTTGATTCTTAGGGCTTGGGAAATGCCGCGTAGCATCCTTTTGGCCCCAATACCACCCCTTGCTGGCAGTACCCCGAACCATTCCCTCCTCCCCCCCCAGCACATCTAGGCCCCCATGGGAACAAGGCATTAGAGCAGGCTTGTCCAACATGTGGCCCACCAAGGCATTTACTGAGGCCCGCGGTGCTGCGACGAGAAATGACAGTAAACAGGGTTTAGTTTTGTTCCCACCCCGTGTTCCTCCCCCAGCCCCTCCGCAGCTTCCTAACGGCTGCTGAAGGGCTGGGGAAGGGACGCAGGTCCCACACGCACCGCGTTAGCTTGAGGTTCCCAACACGGTGCGTGTGGGAAGAGGAGAGCCGTGTGCCGCTCGGGTCAGGATGAGCCTGGCCGGAGCAGCAGGGGCTCAGCTGCACTGTCCCCTACCTGCGCCGTTCAGTCCCGAGCAGCACACGGCTCCGCCGCCGCCTCTGCTGGCTGGTGCCAACCTTGCCGGCCTCCTCCTGTTGTGTCCAGCCCAGCTCAATGCCTCACTCAACTGACACACTTCACCTTCTTCGGCCCAATGCCAGGAGCCAGGGGGAGCTGGCTCAGCTCAGAGGATGAGCAGGAAAGGGAGCAGGACAAGGTGACATGGGACTGAAAGGGCCCACATGGGCCCCTGGCTCCAGTCCCTGAAGAGAGGGAGGGTGGGAGCTACAGGGATCAGGCTGAGAAGGGGCTGGAGTGTGTCCTGCAGCCAGGGAGCCCTTCCCTGTGCCCAGGGGATCTGCGCAAAGCCTGGGGTTTTGTCACAGGGCTGCTTGGCCCCAGGTGGACAATCCCCACCAGAGCCAGCATTAGACCTGTGGCTCCTGGACAGAGGTCAGGGTGTGCGCCCTCCCTGTGCCATAACTAGGTGCATCACTGTCACCAGTGTAGCCCAGAAACCCCAGCTGGGAGTCATGGGTAACTGTCCTCCTCATGCCCTCTTCAACCACCTGGCTCACCCGGCTATTTTGTTGGCTCCCACTGCCCTGGGGCGCCTGTGCTTTCAACTCCTGGAGTCTGCAAAGAGTCCGGGCGCTGCCTCTGGCTCTCACGAGTTGGAGATCCTGTGTCCAGCATCCACTCCTGAGTGCTGGGACCTCATGCTCCACCTGCCTCTCCCCTGAGACCAGGAGAGACTCTTCCAACTATGCCGCTCAAGGCGTAAGCACAGCCTTTCCTCAGGGCTCCCTAAGGTGGCAGCTTTCTGGGGAGCCCTGTACTCCTTCGGGGCACGGGACAGGGAGAGCACAGGTGTGCACAAAACAGCCTTGCATAGACAACATGAATACGCATTGTCTACTCCTGTGTCGATGTCTGTCCTTGATGGTGTTAGAGCAATGTTGTAGCCATGGTGGCTTAGGAGTTATGTGAGATGTGAGGAATTTTGGGAGTAATATATTTTATTAAATGTACTGCATCTTGGGATCTAATCAGACAAGCTTTTGTATAGAAGGTATTTGTCTTCAGGGTTACTCTACCCCCAACAATCCTTGCTGCTCACATATTTCTTACCCTGGAAGCAGCTTGCTCCCATCTTCTGTATTGGTGGACAGGGAGACGCTGCCCATGTCCTAGATGGGACCAGGAATTAGTTGGGCTCTGCATTAATGCTTTTTCTTTCTCCTTTTACAGGGAGGTACAAGACAATGACAAGTAAGTGCTCTTTATCGGCTTCACTGATCCCCTGCCCTCATTGAAACTCCCAGAAAACCAACCACACATCCCTCCGCACCTCCAGAGAGGCCTCCTAACAATCGTGTGTGCAGTGGGCATCTTCTGTAGTTGTGCTGTCGCTCAGCGTTGCTTATCGCCTTAGCAGAAGTAGGTTGGCATAGTGCGGGTGAGTGGCAGGAGTCAGTAGTGGCATCAGATTTTGGGGTACAATGCCGAAAGTAGCCTGATCAGTGCCACAGTGGTTTGAACATGGCTATGGTCATTGTTGCAATAACAAACAAGTCAAGTTGTCATTGAAGGAATTGCAGGCAGGGATCAGCCAAGTACATTCCTAGACATGAGGACCAGTACAGACCATGGTTTTGGAAAGAGAAAAGGGGTTAATCCTGCATCCAGGTCTGCCTTCAAGTCTAGAGGCAGGTAATCAAAGCAGGGGATGAGTAACATGACCTGCAGGGAAACCTGAATTACCTTGTAAATAGCATACCTGTGACAATACCAATAGGACCATGGCACAAGCAGATGTAACACTCCCTCAAACTTAGCAGACCGTGTCTCTGGTCTCTGCTGCGTAACATGGCTTCATCCACTCCCAGGGGCAAGGAGAAAAAAGCTGTAATTTGATGCCGTGGAAAGGTTGGAGAGGACAACTAAGAACCTGAAAGAGAAAAGTCTCCTGCTGCTGAATGCAACCTATGAACTGATTGACCTCTTGATGGCAATCCGTGGCAGCTTTTCATCCTCGAGGCTCACCGTGTTGATGGAAGTCCTAGAAGTGTCAGTCGCATTTGAACAAGATGAAATATTACATCACAAGACTATCAGAGACTTATGTCTAAACTTTGAGGTAAATGATGGGCAGCTATGGGGAGATGAAAGTATGTCTGACTTGTCAAAATCATGAAAAAGGACTTTGCAGACCACCAGCAGGCTTCTGCAGCTGGTGAGGACAGAGTGATCGGTCTGTACAACAAAGGAAAAACTTATCAAGTTTGCAATTTGTCTGAGGAAAAACTTCTTTGCTCCATCAAAAAAGTTTCCTCATTGCTTTGTCTCCCTTTGGGGTGGTGGACTTCCCTGGAAATGGGCCTGGCTGAGAGAGCAGGCCTGCAACTGACTGAGGCACTGTGCGTGTTTGCAGGAATAAAGGGGGGCAGGGAGGATTGGGGGCACACTGCAATAGAGCGCCTGCTACAGGAGGACAACAGTGGGCTGAAGACAGCAGTTGCTGAGCTGTCTTAAAAATGGATTTTTTCATTTTCCCTTGTTTTCCCATGGTTATCGTGGTCAGGAGGGGCAGGTGCTGGCTGCCTGAAGCACAGGAGGAGACTGTTAGTTTGCTTCGGTGCTGGAGTGCCTGAGTGGCAAGGGTGCGGTTAGCATAAGTCCAGGGCTTGTTTTCCCACATGCTATAACTCTAATATAATAAAAGGCTGAGCCCGGCTGTGAGTCTGTCTGGATGTCTGTCTGTCCGTAACACTTTTGGGCACTGTGCATACATGGCCCAGTGGGCAGTCGGCGATTGGCTGCGTGGGCCCCGGTGTGTCACAGGGGGATCCTCATCAGCAGGGAAGGGAAAGCTGCAGTTGAAAGCTGCACATCTGCTTTTGGCATCAGGTTAAAACTGCAGCTTTCACATTACTTCCCCTTGGGAGCTGGAAGTGGTGGGGGGCCCTTCTCCCGCAATGGGGCTGTGGGAGGGTGCCACAGGGCAAGGGTTGGAGCAGGAGAGCGGCACTGTGCCTTGGGGAGTGGCTGGGATGGGACAGGTGGCACCGTGCCCGGGAGGGATGGGGCCAAGCTGGGCTGGGAGCCGTGCCCCACCTGCAGGGAGGGAGGGCAGTTGGGGCTGGGCTGGGCCGGGCCGGCTGGTCCAAAAGTGCTGCACCTTTGTGGGCGGTGGTGCTGGGAGGGCCTTGGGGGCTGTAACCCCACAAAATTCATCTTAGCCCCCACCCCCCACTGCTACCGCCCGCTTGCCCACAGAGACATGGCACAGCACTACCAGCCCGGCGCAGCCCAGCAGGCCCTTGGCATCTGCCCGGCTGCAGGGGACAGGCGGGAGCAGCGCCTGCAGGGCAGTGAGACAGGGACGGGTGGGACGGGTGTGGGGGGGCTGCCTCTTTGTGACCAAGACTGGGGGAGCGGGGGGGTGTGCGTGCATGTGCGTGGGTCTGTGTACCTGTCTGTGCCCGTCTGTGACTCTGGGTCTGTATGGGTTTCCACGCCTCTCTGCCTTTCTCTCTTTGTGGGGCTGTCTGCCTGTCTGTGTGTTGTATTATTTGTATGAGTGTTATAAGTGAGTGGGACTTACAATGCTATCATTCAGGAATAGACTTGAGTGTTGTGATGCTAAGGAGGAAGGTAATCACCATCCCTATGTACACAACATCCCACTTAAGCGGAGAAAAGTGCTAGCAAAAAGGACCATGATCTGGCTTGGATAAACAAGTTAAAAAAACAAAAACCCAAAAGTGACTGTTGTAAAATTGCTGCTGTGTCCCCGTGTCCCCCAGAATTGACAAAGCAAGCACATTTTTGGGGGAGAGCACTTGAAAATGTAGCACTGATTGGAAGAAAATCTGTGCTGGTGAGAGCATACCACAGGGACCACGGGGTCCCAGCTCCAACCCCCTGCTCCCACCCAAGGGCTGGATATGGGGGCTTATGCTGGTCGCTGTGCAGGGGGTGGGATTTTTGGTGCTGAAACCAAAAGCTAAATCACTCTCACACCAAGCCACCAAGTCCCCAAAATTGACCAAGCCAGTACACTTCTCGGGGAGAGCACCCAAAAATGCAGCGCTGATCGGAAGAAAATTGGGGCAGTGGGAGCAGTCTCAGCATAAGCCCCCCTAAAAAACCTAAACCAATCACAGATCACAATCCACGACTGCCCCCTGCTGTAACTTAGCAGTGGGGGGTCAGGAGGGTAAAACTGGTCTGAGGTGCTCTCTAACGTCTTTTACTTGTAATAGCACAGTAACGAATTTCGAGTGCTAAACCCATTGTCTGCAAAATAGTCATGGGAGTCATCACGGTACATGGCAAGAGTAAAAATCCCAAAGAACATATTTAGCTAGACTAAGTCAACAGCGTGTCCAGGCACCCTCAGAAACCCCGTCCCTGCACTGAGGAGGTCCCAGTCTGGGGGCAGGACCCTGCACACACTCACACGTCTAGAGAGCTCTTATTCACAGCAGTCACCACCATGCATCCCATGGGTTGGCGTGTCCCAGACTCCTTCCTCCCTTTGCTCTGCACCTCCCAGACATTCCCAGGTGCCATTGCTCCTCCCTGCTCCTGGCGGGAACAGGCTGAGCTGCTCGAGTCTTATGTTATGTCATTCAACAAAATATAAGGTGATGGGCTGTCAGAGGGGACACACACACAAGTCTGTATTAGCTTCTCTGCACATCACATCCCTGGTGCCTGGGACTGACCAGCTCCAGTGGATGGTTCAAACTGCCCCACTGTTTCCTATCCCCTCTAGGACCTGCTCCAGCCCGCCTGGCACAGAGACGTGTGGCAGAGGACCATCCAGCCCTCCGCTAGTGGGGAAGTAGATGGAGACAGCGAGGAAGAGGAGAACATCGGAACTGAGGACAGCAGCACCAACAGTGACAGCAGCAGCAAGTCCTCCTGCGGGAGCAGCAGCAACATGGACAGTGGGTGAATTGAGCCTGTGACTCCGCAATGGGGCGAGGATGAAAGGAATAGTTTGCCTTTATACAGGTGCATGAGTGTGGATATTTTAACAGGTTTTGGTTCTTTTTGTGTTGTGATATTAGGAGTGTAGCTATACATAACTTCATATATACAGAGAGAGATATTAAAAAAAACAAGTTAGGATTAAATCAATTGCTGAGTATGGGCTCAGGAATGAATGATCTCCCAGCTCAGATTGGCCAGGACTGTGGGATGGTCAAGTAAACTGACTGGTATCATCAGGCATTTTTAACCCAAAAAAATCCTTGCCTCTGCAGTACCTAAGATGTTGCTGGGTCCCTTGTCTCTCCTGTTCTGGGGCAGACTGCAAGTTTTACTTCCTGGTGGGATTTCCCCCTAATGGAAACTGTCCCCAGAGTCAGGGGTCTGTGTGGCAGTGCAGGGGAGGAGGGGCCAGCGCTGGATGTTCTTGTGGCCTTTTTGGTTAAATGTCCATTGGACGACTGCCTCTGCTCACAAGGGCCTGGAGTCTGGGCCCCATGCCCAAAGCTGCCCCAGGCTCCTGGCATGGAGATGAGGAAGGTGAAGTAGGTCAGTTGAGTGAGGCATTGACCTGGGATCTACCCTAAAACTACTCCTGGCCGGGTGGGTATTCCCTGCCCTAGTTGCAGGGATGATGTGGAGTAGCTGACATTGGGCCCAGGTTAGAGGATTCATGTTCATGAATTGATGGGGGGGAGGAGCCCTTGTCCAGCACATGCTCACACCAGCCGGGGCTTAGTGAATGAGGTGGGGCTGGGCCTGTGGTGCTGCACTTGGAGCTGGTCCCCCTGGGGTGCCTGCCTGGGATACACGTCCAGCAGGACATGGAGGCATCGGCATGTCTCATCATCATTGCTGAGCACAGCTGGAGCCAGAGCATTTGGGTCCAAGCATGAGCTGTGTCTGAGAGTGGCCCTGCAGAACCCAAGTGCGATTTCTGTGTCCCTACAACTGTAGACACCAGGTCACATCACAGCCATCGGCACCTCTAGGATCCCACTCCCACCCTCAGGAGATCCCTGCCGGCCAAATGCCACCCTTGGAGACCAGGGAGCAAACCCGTAGGGAGCACCCACAGTGCACGAGACACACCAGCACCCCAACGTGCGTCCAGACCGTTCCTGTGGGGACATCTCAGGCTGAGCACCCCAGCTTTCAGGAAGGAATTGCTGACTCTCCTCAGCACCACTTTGGCCATCATAGGTCCTACCAGCCTCAGAGGACAGGATTTGGCCAAAATCACCTCCCCAGATCCTTTCCCAGTGGGATTGCTCACTGCAGTGTTTGGTTTGGGTCTTCACTGAGCTCCAGAGGCCTGAATCCTTTGTCCCTTTTCTGGTTCGGATGTGGGGTCTCATCTGCTCAGAAACTTCTCCCATGGGTTCAGTCCGTGCCCCAGTGCTTAGAGCCTTTCAGAGCCCACATCCACCCTGTCCTGTCCCATCTCAGAGGAGCTCTCCTCTGCCCACACTCTCCCCACCCTGTTACATTACCATTCACAGAAGGACAAAAGGCACCGGGCACAGCAGTCTCAGAAACAACTCAGAGCACGAACAAGCACCAGCAGGATTGCCACCAACACAGCCAAAGCCACCACTGTGGTGGAGACCCATGGGAAAAATTCATCTGCAAGAGAAAGTGTCATTCACTTGGCAGTCCTGAGTGAGTAAATGCACAAGGCTGGGGGCAGCAGTGGCTTTCTCTGTGACCCTCCTGATGGATTTCAGGCTGATGGGGCTCCTCCGTGCTTCATGCTTAGCATACTGGAAACCCAAGGTCCAGCCCAGTTAATGGGGCCAGCCCAGCTAACGCAGCTAACCTGATCCTTCAGTCACAGATTGAAAGCTGAGCTCCATGTCAGTGTGAATCAGTGTGTCCTGAATATCAGTGTGACAAGCTCATGCCAGGCAGCGCAGGCTGAACCCCAGGCACAGTCAGGTTTTGAAGTGCTTGTGTGACATCAGTGGAGCCCACAAACACTCCCCTCTACAAGGATGCAGGCACAGAGCGAATGCTGGCCTGGGAGCTAGACCCCTCCTTGTCTGTCCAGCTGCGTGTCCCCAGTGCTTTGTCAGTGGTTTCTAGATGTGGCCCTCAGGGGATTCCTGCTGCTGCTCTCCAACCCTAGAAACTACCAATGGCCCAACAGCAAATTCACCCTCACTCTTCTCCCAAGGGCTGTGAGTGTCTTAAATGTCATAGTTGAAGTAGAGTTGGACTCAGTCAGACCTTGCACCAGAGCCTGCCAGGAGAGCACATCCAGGTACCAGGAGCAGTCTGGGAGCGCAGCCATAGCATGGGCAGTGCAGCCAGTGCAGCCCCAGGGGCAGGGTCATGGGGACGTGTCCCAAGGAGCGGTGAAGTCTCTCAGAGGATTTCTGCATGGTGCTAGGATTTGATGCACAGGCTTTACATGTGTAAGCACAGATCCCCAAACAGCACGGTTTCTTCACACTGTGCTATGCTTGGGGAACTGCTGTCCTGTTGTGGGGAAAGAGGGGGCAACTCTGGGAGCCCTGCCCTGGGGTGAAGCTTTCACAACACAAGCCCGATGAGAAACCCCAAACTGCAGCCCTTCCCCTGCCTCCCTGGTAGCCTGGTCTTGCATCTAGGTTTGTGTCTCTTCTCCTCTCCTCTTTCTGAACCTGCACAAAGGGAGTCAGGGCACTCGGGGTCCAGGAGTCTCTTCTCTGAGCCTTAGGGCAAATGCACTGTGAGCCATGGGGCAATCTCTGAAGTTGCAGCAATCAGACACCCTGAGATGAACCATGCTGCTGGACTCTGTGTCTTTGCTATCACCAAGTAATTTTAGTAGTGACTACACAGTAAGGGCAATACTTATTAGTTGGAGATTTAACAGGAAACAGACTTACATGGGCTCCCAGAATCATAGAAAAGTAGGCCTGGGAGGCATCTCAGGAAGTCTCATCTAGTCCAGCCCCTTGCTCCAGCCAGGATCATCCCTACCCAAACCATCCCATAGAAGAGCTGGTCTAAGCTATTCCAACACTACACAAACACCCCCGCACACAGGCAGAAGACACATAGCCCGAGGACACCAAGAACACCCTAACCTGCCACGGGTAAAGCAGGGGGAAAAGCCACTATCAGTGTCCTGCCAGTGTAAGTTCGTTACATACACTTACAAGATCCAGGGAAGAGGACCCTGCCCTCCACCTCCCGCTTTCCCGCTGGGTACAGAGGAAGGCAACCCCTGTCCCTCTCTGCTTTGTAGCAATGATATCACAGGAGAAAATTGCTTTCTGACCCCAAATGTGGTGACTGGTCTGACCCCGAGCAGAAGGGCAACAACCTCTAACTAGAAACTGAGAAGTATGGGGTTCTTGCATGAGTGACTGTAATGTTAATGCACACCTGGGGAACTCCACCCAGGTGTCCTTCTGCAGCTAAGAGACCCTGTATGCACTGTGCATCTCTACAAGGAAAAGCCAGAGCACATGCATGCATCAGGGGCTTGTTGAGGTGGCTTTGGACAGTCCAGGCTGTGTGCAGTCCCATACAGCACCTGCACTGACCAGTGACTCTGGATGCTCAGCCTGAGGGGCTCTGAGAGTGGTGACGGGCAGAGTACCTGCCTTTGAATATTAGACTCTGTCAGGTATCTCAGTTGGGCACCCAAAGCTGAGGTACCACCAGTCCTTAGTGGTTTCTGCAAAACTTGTGCAGGAGTTACTGCTCACCCAGGCCCAGCTCTTGACTCAGCCACAAGGAGCTTGGCCTGAGTCCTGATGTTGATGTTGCTGCAAACTCCTGTGTTACCGTAAGCCCTGCTGAGAGCAGAACAGATGGGCTCTTGTGCTGCCCGGGGAAAGGGCTCAGTACATGTCAGACATGTGAGCCCAGCAGTGACAACCCCTCCCTACTCTGACACTGTGCTCAGGGTGTGGAAGGCACTGACCTGCGATATCGTTTGCTGCTGCTTTCTCCTGGTTGAGGAGCAGGTTCCTGACAGAACAGGTCACGTGCTGGTTAGAGTCTTCCATGATAACAATAGAAATCTCAGTGTAAAACAGCCCATCAGCCGCCCTGGAGATTTTCTCAGAGGTTGGTGGTAACGGCTGCCCATGGTGATCTCTCCACTCAGCCTTGGGCTCTGGGTACCATCCAGCTGATCAACATCCAACCCGTATCCCTCCATCCTGGTACCTATCAGCAGAGATGCAGGAGGCAGAGCCCATAGCTGGAGAAGAGCAGCAAGAGCCGGCATTAGCTCCAGCTGGGTGGGGTGACTTGTTCAGAACCACCTCTGGGATTTGGACATTCAATTCCTGGGAATTTCTAAAGGGAACTTGGCTTCCCGGTCCTTGGGGGCCTTGAAAAATCCCTTTTTCATGGTATAGAACAAGAGCTCAGACCTTCAGGAAAAACAATGAGGTAACAGCCTCTCTGTGAGTGTTTCCAGCTGGAGAAAGCTACTGGCTGTCTGGGACGTCTCTTCCCTTCATTATACACATGGTCTGTGACACCAGTGTCTGTGTGAGCAATATGCTGCACCATGACACATGCTCTAGGCAAAGACCTGGTGTGGTCTGCACAGGGCGGGAGCACTGGGATGTACACCTGACTTGTAGCACCACAACTCCTGCACCTGCCTTGTCAGTCCCTGCAGGGTCCTTTCAGCCCTTCACCTCCTCCCGGAGTAGACACCAGATCCATGCTCAGTCTGGCACTCCAGACCCTCCTGTAGCTCCAGTGTCACTTTGCCCTTCTGTACACAGCTCCATACAAGCAGACCTCGGTGCCCTGGGTGGCAGCAGGGTATGGGGCGAGGTCATTTGTTGTACTGTACGGCAGTGCGGTTGTGGCCAGTCCCGTACCACAGGTGCTACTATCTTTGAGCTGCCCCCACCATGGTCAGCACTGGGGGCTCATGCCCCAATCACACCTCCCTGTGGCAGGGCAGGGTCGAGCAGCCAGAGTCCTGCCTCTTCTGGTTCCTTGGGCCCTGCCCTCTCCCTCATCTGCTGTCTTTAATGTCATTTGAAAAGGAAAAGATTGGGAGGCTGCCCAAAGCCCAAGCAGGGGAACCCTTTGTCCAATCTATCTTTCTCTCTCTGTGTCTCCTGAAACCAGGTGCCTTATGATGTGTGTTTGTGGGCTTCGAGCACTCCTATAGCCATGCCCATGCCTCACAGGTGTTACCATTATCATTTCAGATCTTCTCAGACCTCCACGCCCTTGTCAGGGATTTAGCCTTCCCAGCCTTGGTCCCTTTCCTTTGGCTGGGCCCTTTTCAGCCTAGGTCCACCACGCCAGGCTGCAACTTCTGGGCTCCAGATTTTCTCACTCTCTCCCTTTTGGTCATGGATGTTAGCTGGTCTGTGTCCAGTGCCCCTGCCCCTGGCAGGGCTTCCTGACTTGTCTCTCTGGCACTCTCCACCACCAGAGCCCAGGTGAAGGCAATGTCCCCCTGCCCTAGCAGTAGGGAGCTCCCAGCTCCTACTCCATGATCATGGGACAAAGGCTGGGGGATCCTTATCTCCTAGTCCAACTCCTTGGTTGCAGGACCCAGGTTGGGAGTTCCACGTGCTGGGATATAAGGGTCCCCAGCCCTTGCTCTATGCTCATGGTGTGGGGGCAGGGAGCTCCCTGATGCCAGGGCAGGGGGACATTTCCACTCCCCAGGCTCCAGTGGCAGAGCCTGCCCCAGCACCAGGCAGCTCCCAGAGGCATGGAGCAATCTCCCACCCACTACTGCCCGGTTAACTGGGAGCACATTTGATCCCAGTCAGGTGTCTACACATGTGCTACTGCACCGTCACTAATCATGAGAAAATGTACTACTTGCATTTGCGAGTAGCAAATTTACTCACAATTAAAGCCAATTACTGTGCAGTAAGCATCTGCTTGTGTAGACATGGATGCTTACTGTGCAAGAATTAGCCCAATGTACAGTAAAGAATCTCATGTCGATGCACCCAGTGAGTAGTCTACAATGGCTCAAAGTCTACTTGGGAGCAAGTGTGGGGTTCCCCAGTGGTCTGCCCTGGGTCTGGTATTCATGAAAATCTTCATTAATACTTCAGATGATGGGATTGAGTGCACACTTAGCAAATTTGTGATGACATTAAATTGGGTTGTACAGTGGACACTCTGCAGAGCAGGGCTAGGATCCAGAATGACCACAGTAGACTGGAGAAATAGTCTATAATCAATGAGATAAGAATCAACAAGGACAGGAGCAAAGCCCTGCACTTGCGATGGAATAATTGCATGCACTAATACAGCTACTGGCTAGGCTCTAATAGTGAAGAGAAGAGAAGGACCTGGCGGTTCCAGTGAACTATAAACTGAATAGAAGCCAATGGTGCAAAAACAGCCCACAGTATCCTGGATTGTATTAACAGGGGTGTCACTTGGAAATCAAGGAAAATGATTCTTGCTGTCTGCTTAGCACTGCTGAGGCCTTACCTGGAGTACGTGTTCAGTTTTGAGCCCTATCATCCTTTGCATGGACCAGAATCCATAATCTGGTCCATGGAACAATGGTCATATTGATGGTGAGATGGCACATGGTACCCTGGTGCCAGCGCTGGGTCTGTGCTGACATGAAAGTTCCCCACCCTCTGACTTTCACCACTCACCCGCACTATGCCAACCTACTTCTGCTAAGGCAATAAGCAATGCTGAGCGACAGCACAACTACAGAAGATGCCCGCTGCACACAAGGGAAAGCTAGCTGCAGCTACTTTTGAATTCATGCCAAAGCCAATCTACGAGCACTGACCACTTGACTGATGACATTACAGAGAACTTTGCATGGCTATTAAGGTGGGAGGAAAACAATTTCGAAACTATCATGACCAGCACTAAGGAATTCATAGACATTGCTAAGGATTTCCATGTGGATGCTGATCATAGAGGGCATCTAGAGGGAAGGTTTAGACCGTAGGTTATTAGGAGCCCTGACACTGGTAGCACTGAGAATAGTGCATCCAAAGGGACTGTGCTGTCAGGTCAAAATGATGGTGAAGCCTCTTCTAACCACAAGAGGAGAGCCCCACTACAGTTTAGGGATGAAGGGCAGGAGGATACAGAGCAGATATAGGTGGGGAACAGGGGAGCATAGTGCAAGGTTTCAGGTTCCCGTGCCAAAAGTATGAGTTGACCCAAACCTGAGGGGCAAATAAAATTGCAGATCAACAGGCAGTCAGTAATACGGATGCATGAAGAGTGTACTTTTTTCTCTCTGAATATAGAAACTGTTGAGGTAATATTTAACTAATAAAGTTAGACTTTGTTTTTAGGACACTGAGTTGTCTGTGTTCATTTTTCAAGTTCCATGTAAGGGTTAATTGTGCTTTAACGATCCCTAAGTGCTATCTGCTGGTCAGCGGTGTGAACATGCTGGTTGGGTTTGTTCGCTGCTGCTGCTCTGCGCTGCCAAGTCTTGCAAACTTTAATATTGCTCCCTCTCTTCTTGGAGTGTTTTGCTAATGAGTGACATTCCCTGGCCCTGCATGTTCCTGCACCCCGTGCTCCCTTGCTGCCTTTTGCAGTCCAGTTGGTGGAGTCTTTTCTGCCTGTTTTTCTCCTTGTTTTTATCTATTTCTGCTCCCAGCTGCTCCCCCTCCTTCACCCTGAAGTACCACAGTTACATATTGGTGCACTGAGGCCCCCAAAACTGCTCTGTAATTGTAACAGAACAAATGTTCACGCCTGCAGAGTGCTCTTGAAATGGATAATCATGCAAAAATTTAATCTACATCTGATGTAGTATCAGACAGGGTTGCTTTAGGTTCCTTGCAAGGGTTAATTTTGGGTCATTCTGCCCACATCCCATGCTGCTTTGTGGGGCTGGGCTGGTGCTCCTGTGGGGAAGCATCAGCCCAGCCCCACCCCAGGGACTCAGAGAGAAGTGACAGAAAACCTCAATCTTCTTCTTGTGCCATTGGGAGAGAGACCTCCACCATGCATGCCCCCTCCCACTGCCCCTGCTGGGGTCCTGGGGGGAGTTGGGCTGGGGGACTCCATCTATTCTTTCCCTCACTCGAGACTCTTGACAATGGCAGGGGGACTGGAGCCCCTGTTCTGTGTGGGCCCAGCCTGGCTCTCCCAAGACCCAGGTGGGGGGCACATTGTTGCAGGGGGCAGGGGGCTCTATCCCCTGCCTCCCCCTCAGCTGCTGCTGACAGTTGCCCTCTGGCAGGGTTCAATAACGCTTAAACTCATGGCACTTTACTACCTAACCATGTGTATGCAGGGTCACAGCCTGTCTAGTGCATACTGCTTCCCTCCTAGCCTTTCCAGTCCCTCCTGAGGGGTCTCTGCACCTTGGGACACCCTGGCAAGTCTGGAGCTCCGTGTTTCTGCAGCCTGTTCTGTAGCTTGGGGACTCGCAAGGAATCTGTCTGATCTCCTCTATGGGAGGTGCAATTCCTGACCTGGAGAGGTGGAAGTGGTCGTTTTGACAACCTGGCAGAGGTGCTGCAAGGGCTGGAGAACACTGCAGGATGCTGTGGGAGCCCCTTCTCAGTTGTATCCTGGCGCTGGTGTCCTTCTGGTCCCCACGAGTTACACCACTGCCAACCTATTAATGTCAGATCAGACCAGAGCCCTTTCGAAGACTCCTCCCCTCTGCGCAAGGCTGTGGGGATAAAGAAGTCCAAATCCCCAGGACTATGTTGGGGATGTGAACAGCCACTTCTCCCACCGTGCTCTCTCCAGGCCGTCTTAGGGCCTGGCCACCGAATGAGCAGAGCTGTCCCTCGGGGAGAAGTGATACTGCTCTTTCTTGCCAGGACTCAGGGTTGCTTGTCTGTGAAGGGAAGGCAGGAGCCCCATACTGGGCCCTGGGTCAGCAGAGAATTAGAAAAGCCCCTGCTGCTTCCCCACGGCATGCCTGGGGTTACTAGGCTTCAAGGTGGCTCCTGCTAAACATCTGCAGTCTGTGCTCAGCTCCCCAGGTGGAGGCAAGAAACCAGGCTCGAAATGTTGTTTTTGTAGCCACCATTAGGCTGACCTAAGGTAACCAGGAGAGCCCCCACATCTGGATACGTCCGGAGGAGGATGTTTGCAGAGGCCAGGAGTGTGGGGGCATGGGCCATGTAAGTGGTTGTGGCAGACATGGAACTGGTGCCATCGACTTTCTGATGTGGGCAGCTGATAGCCCCTGTCCATCCCTCTCCTGTGCCCTGGCATGGCTGAACGGTCCAAAATCCTTGCACCAAAGGGCAGAGGAGTCATTGGTCCTGAGGAACCCCAAGAGACCAGGCTTAGGACTCCTCTGGCTGCAGCTTCTTGGCATCTCTGAGCATTTTAGCAGGCTGGGAGGCCATGTCCTGTTTCACATATGAGGAAACTGAGGCAAGGGGCTGTGGGAAGGACTGCCCCATAGCCACCCAGGGAGCACCCAGGATCGGTTGGGTAATGGTACCTGGGCCTGGCTGGGTGTTATTGTGTGTGTGAGGCCGTTTGTCTTTCGGTGAGTTTCATATGTGGAAGTGTAGTGTTGGGAGCTTGGCCTGCACTTGTGGATGAGTGTGTGTGTGTGTGTGTGTGTGTGTGTGTGTGCACGCGCGCGCCTCTTGTGGGCTAAGATCAAGTGTGCGGGCATCTGATCCCCTAGACCTCTGGGCATGGGCCTGCAAGCAGGATGCCTGCCAAGGGATTTGGGAGCATCTGAACTCCCAGGCTGATAGGATGGAGATAGAAGATGCTTGCCGAAAGTAGTGCCATACGTAGTATTCGGAATGCCTGAGTTTCTGCCTCCTCATTTTATATGGTTTTTGGAATGATTGAGTTCTTCTCAATTGATACAATTTGGAACTGATTTTGCTAATTTGACCTGGAATACAAAATATATTTATTTTTTAAAAAGTGTGTGCGCAGATGTGTCCGGTAGGACGTGAGCCCTAGTGACAAGTGCATGGATGTACGTGTGGTGGTGGCATGTGTGAGTGTGTGAGCCTGTGATGCTGGTTGGTGTGCTCATGTACATTGTGGATACGACTGTGTACGTCCCTGTATCAGAGGTGCCGTGGTGCAGCCTCGGGTTTTGAGAAGGATTACATGTGCATGTAAGGCCCAGTACCTTGAAAACTTGCTCCCCTGTGTAACAGTTTTTGCCAAGTTGATTTTCTCCGTGCCCGCACAGGCAGCACTGGAGGAAGTGAGCTGTTGCTTACAGACGCTTCTGCTCCGCCAGAGAATTAAAGCAAAATCTCAAACTCGGCTCCCCGATTGCAAACCTGCCACACTAGGTATTCTGGGGACTGTCATTCTACCTATTGGCTATATTGAAAATGGACCAAGGGTGGAAATCCCGGACATGCAGTTTGTATTTAAAAAACCTGTCCGGACACAGCAGAGGGATGGGGCTGTTGCACTGCACCGGGCAGCCTGGCCACAGCCCCCTTCCCTCCTTCCACCCGGGCAGCGTCTCCTGGCCGCTCAGCCCCTGCGAGCACTGGCACTGGCCCTGTGCTGCCCAGCTGGCCATGCAGCTCCCCACTGCCCTCAGAGCCAACCCCTGCCCCCCCTGCCCTGTAGCAACCCCAGCCTCTGACCCCACACCTCTCCCCTGCCCAAATGTCAGGGATCTTGCTTTACTCAGCCGGTGGGAGCAGGGGGAGGGTGACCGAGCTAGACTGGTGTTTGGCTCCCCTGCTGCAATTTGCGGGGAATTACACACAGGAAATAATTCATTCAAAAGCCCCTGCCGTGTAAGCACAAACGCAAAACACCAAAATAACCCAGGTAAAAATTTTTAAAGCTTGTTAAATTGATGAGGATTAAACACAATGGCATGTACAAACACCCAAGAAGAGAGACAGCAGCTCGTGGGACACAACTGGGCGGGGACTTTCCTATTTCCTCCCTTGTTCTTCATCATCGCTGATTGAGTCTAAAAAATCCTGTTTGCCTGGAGCGCCAAGCTGGCAACCTCCCCCACTACCCTAACTGCCTGCTCATGGAACAAGAAGATATTAGAAATGCATTAAACAGATTATAAATGGTTTAGAAAGCATCTCAAAGATAGAAAGTGAAGAGGGAGTATAAATGTTTCATTTTCCAGATGGGAAGAATTAAACACTGGGGTACCCCAGAGATCTGCGGTGGGCCCAGTGCTGTTTAACATATTCGTAAGTGGTCTGGAAAAGGGAGTGAGTAAAGAGGTGGCCAAATTTGCAGATGACAAACTTATTCAAAGCAGTAAGAAATAAGGTGGACTGTGAGGAACTGCAGAAGGGTCCGATGCCATCGAGTGCCTGGGCAATTAAATGGCAGGCAAAATCCAATGCAGATAAGTGAAAAGTGATGCACTTGGGCACAAGTACCATGAGTTATACCTACACTATGATGGACAGGTTCTTTATGAGATGTTACCACACAAGGACAAGGTCTGGGAGCACATTATTTCACCTCTGACTGGTTCATGTACCAATGCAGACCAGTGTTGTTTCACCTCTCCTCTCCTGTCTCTGTCCATTCTGCCTTTCCTGTCCTTTCTCCTTTTGATGGGTACCCCTGAACTTTCACTGCATTTTCTACTTTGGGAACAGCTTTGTATGTTTTGAAAAGTATTTTATCTAACCAAGGGCATAGAGTAGGTTGTTTAGGCTGGGGGAGATCGCTTGTTGCCTAGTTGCTTAATTGCTGGCCTCGCTAGAAGGAAAGCTGTATCAGCAAAGTCCGGAGCTGGAAGGGGGGTTACTTGGGGGGGAGCTGGAAGGGGCGTTACTTGCTGGGCTTGCTATACATTTCGTCACATCAGCAAGTTTAACCTGTTACGTAGCTATATAAGGCAGATGCCCACTGAGGTGTGTGTGCTTGTTTTGCGAACGATTGCCAAGCACCACTTTCTGCGCAGAAATAAAGATTAAGTTGGATCCTTCAACCCTGTGTGTTTATTGGCACAAGCGCACCGGGCACGAACTCACCATTGTTTGGGGACAACACTTTCTGTTCCTATTCTGCTTCCCTTCTCCCCGCTCCTTTTTCTCTACTCATTAATGCTCTTTCATTTACTTTCCCTTTCCATCTCAGCCCCTCATCTTTATTCCCAGAAGCTGGTGGATTTACTTGAAAACACATGATGCAGTCAGGAATCAGTCCAAGCCCAAATATGTGGGTGGGGGAAAGTCAGCAGAAGACAGGAGCTCAGCTCCAGGATGACACACAGAGGAGGAGGCCACCTGTCCATCTGCCCTGAGCTCTTGATGGAGCCAGTGACCACAGAGTGAGGACAACTTCTGCCGAGCGGGCATCACTCGACACTGCGGGTGCCATGAGGAACGTGCCCATGTCTCAGGTGACACCTTCCCCTGTGCCAGCTGCAGAGCAGGGGTCCCGAGAGGGAGCTTCTGGCCCAACACCCACCTGAGAAACATGGTGGAGAAGATTAAGCAGCAGAAGTTAAAATCAGGAAAGAAGCAAATGCAATGACGAGTCCCTGAGTTCACCTAGCACTGGGCAGGTGCTTTTGCACCAGCTTGGCCCCTGCCACTGCTCTGTATACCTGGGTGTGTTGTATCACACTTTCAATAGACCACTTGTTCCTCATTGGATTTTCCTAGATCAGTGGTGTTTCCTACCTTGTAATAGCCAGCAGCCTCCATGATGGGAAGCCCTGTGTGACTGCAGTGAGCCTGGGACTCTGTGCAGATCACACAGAGGACTTCTCCGTCCTCCGTGCAAGAAGAGCTTGACTTTATCCTGGTGCTTCTGACACTCAACCGTTCTGTTATGAGGCCTCTCTATTGATGAGAAAGGAGCAGTTTGATTTTCAGGGTGCTTTCAATTAAGTCTGTGTCAGTAAAGGGCATTTACCTCCCAATGTCTTGTACCTTGCTGCAAAGTGAGAGCAGGCTGGCATCCAGAGGTTAAAGTCAGAAGTAAGCAAGCAGCAAGGATTTTGCAGGGGTAGGGTGATATCTTTTATTGGATGAACTGTACAGCTGGGATAAAGGAAACCTGAAGAATAATGTCTTGTGTTCAAAAGCTTGTCTAATTTATCCCAGCTATGTAGTTGTTCCAGTGAAAGATATGACCCCCCAAACTTCCCACCTCTCACATCATTCATGGACCATCTCAGGCAGAACATCACTTCAGCATCTCCCAGGATAGAAGTTGACACAGAAGTAGACAATGTGTGTAAGGGTCCTCTGTGCAAGGCCTTTCTGTGTGCACCTGCGCTCTTCTGGTCCCATGGCCCTGAAAGAGTACAGGGCTCCCCACAAGACTGACACCTTTGTGGGCCCCAGGGAAAGGCCGTGCTTAAGCCTTGAGGGGCAGAGTCTGAGGGGCCTGTCCTGCTCCCAGGCAGGAGGCAGCACGATGTCAGGTCCAGCACTGAGAAGAGGATGCTACACACAGAACCTGCACCCCATGCAGATGCCTAAATCCCCTGAGCTGGAGGGAATGACTGGAGGCCAACAGGGCAGTCAGGTGAGCAGGACGGTTCTGGGGGAAGCAAGGAAGGCATTTCTCTTGTTTCCAGGCTATGCGATCCCTGGTCTCTATAAGCAACAGTGACCCAACTCTTAGTGGTACATGGAGGGCCCCGCAGCTCTGATACTGGTTCTAGTGGGCAAGGTCCAGCAGGGGATTTATCAGTCCCATGACAGCACATGGGTCTGACCCTGCTTGCGCTGTGTGGGGAAGGCAGCAGCAGTCACACTGCCCAGGGCTGCTCCCAACAGGCAGTGCCAACATGGGTGGGGCCTTGGAGCATCCTCACGATTGTTAGGAGGCCTCTCTAGAGGTGCGGAGGGATGTGTGGTTGGTTTTCTGGGAGTTTCAATGAAGCAGGGGATCAGTGAAGCCAATAAAGAGCACTTACTTGTCATTGTCTTGTACCTCCCTGTAAAAGGAGAAAGAAAAAGCATTAATGCAGAGCCCAACTAATTCCTCGTCCCATCTAGGACATGGGCAGTGTCTCCCTGTCCACCAATACAGAAGATGGGAGCAAGCTGCTTCCAGGGTAAGAAATATGTGAGCAGCAAGGATTGTTGGGGGTAGAGTAACCCTGAAGACAAATACCTTCTATACAAAAGCTTGTCTGATTAGATCCCAGGATGCAGTACATTTAATAAAAGATATCACCCCCAAAATTCCTCACATCTTGCATAACTCCTAAGCCACCATGGCTACAACATTGCTCTAACACCATCAAATACAGAAGTCGACACAGGAGTAGACAATGCGTGTTCACGTTGTCTATGCAAGGCTGTTTTGTGCACACCTGTGCTCTCCCTGTCCCGTGCCCCGAAGGAGTACAGGGCTCCCCAGAAAGCTGCCACCTTAGGGAGCCCTGAGGAAAGGCTGTGCTTACGCCTTGAGCGGCATAGTTGGAAGAGTCTCTCCTGGTCTCAGGGGAGAGGCAGGTGGAGCGTGAGGTCCCAGCACTCAGGAGTGGATGCTGGACACAGGATCTGCAACTTGTGAGAGCCAGAGGCAGCGCCCGGACTCTTTGCAGACTCCAGGAGTTGAAAGCACAGGCGCCCCAGGGCAGTGGGAGCCAACAAAATAGCCAGGTGAGCCAGGTGGTTGAAGAGGGCATGAGGAGGACAGTTACCCATGACTCCCAGCTGGGGTTTCTGGGCTACACTGGTGACAGTGATGCACCTTGTTATGGCACAGGAAGGGCGCACACCCTGACCTCTGTCCAGGAGCCACAGGTCTAACGTTGGCTCTGGTGGGGATTGTCCACCTGGGGCCAAGCAGCCCTGTGACAAAACCCCAGGCTTTGCACAGATCCCCTGGGCACAGGGAAGGGCTCCCTGGCTGCAGGACACACTCCAGCCCCTTCTCAGCCTGATCCCTGTAGCTCCCTCCCTACCTCTCTTCAGGGACTGGAGCCAGGGGCCCATGTGGGCCCTTTCAGTCCCATGTCACCTTGTCCTGCTCCCTTTCCTGCTCATCCTCTGAGCTGAGCCAGCTCCCCCTGGCTTCTGGCATTGGGCCGAAGAAGGTGAAGTGTGTCAGTTGAGTGAGGCATTGACCTGGGCTGGACACAGGGTGGGCTCCATCCTAGGCCAAGCCCTGGCTTTGTGGCTAGTCCCTGACCCTAGTTGTGAAGACGATGAGGAGAACCTGCCGCTTGGACCAAGGTGGAGGAGACGTGTCCATGAAGGGACGGGGGAGAGGGGCTTTTGTCCAGGACATGATCATCTCAGTGTGGGCTTAGTGAGGGAGGTGGGATGGGCCTGTGCTGCTCCACTTGGAGCTGGTCACACTGGGGTGCTGCCCTGTCATACAGGTCTGGCAGGACATGGAGGCGTTGTCACCTCTGACAGTCACTGCTGAGCACAGCTGGGGCGAGAGCAGCTGGGACCTTATATCAGCCATGTCTGAGAAGGATCCCGGAGGTCCTGAGTGTGATTTCTGTGTTAACAACAGGAGGAGGCCGGCCGGGTCGCACCAGCCAGCAGAGGCAGCGGCGGACCCATGTGCCGCTCGGGACTGAACGGCGCAGGTAGGGGACAGTGCAGCTGAGCCCCTGCTGCTCCGGCCAGGCTCATCCTGTCCCGAGCGGCACACGGCTCTCCTCTTCCCACACGCACCGTGTTGGCAACGTCAAGCTAACGCGGTGCGTGTGGGACCCGCGTCCCTTCCCCAGCCCTTCAGCAGCCGTTAGGAAGCTGCGGAGGGGCTGGGGGAGGAACATGGGGTGGGAACAAAACTAAACCCTGTTTACTGTCATTTCTTGTCGCAGCACCGTGGGCCTCAGAAAATGCCTTGGTGGGCCACATGTTGGACAAGCCTGCTCTAATGCCTTGTTTCCATGGGGGCCCAGATGTGCTGGGAGGGGAGGGTGGGGATGGTTCGGGGTACTGCCAGCAAGGGGTGGTATTGGGGCCAAAAGGATGCTACGCGGCATTTCCCAAGTCCTAAGAATCAACCTTCAGCTGACTCGGGGCCAACAGCGTCACTCTGCTGGTAAAGCTCATGGGTGGATTCACAGGAGAGTCACTATCAAGTCAAGGGAAGGCGCTTGCGACGCGTTATGTGTATTGCGCGAGTGCCTGATGAATTGTGTACTAAACTGAAACTGGCCCCGTGGCCATGGGCAAAGTGAGACCAGCTGCGAGTACAAAGTGTTTGTTACATAATGAACTGGTGAATCACACCATAAGTCTAGACAGGCAACTGGGTCAAAGTAACGATCACCTGATAAATGTGACTGTCTAGTGGTGAAAAGAATCGACCAGCCATGAAGTCAGCGCTTGAAGATATGTAACAACTCTATGGCTGGTTTTGATCTGGCTTTAATTTGAACACGTAGCAGGGCCTGTATCGATCCCTCTGCTCTACACTGCATTGCCCTTTTTTGGGCCCTGCACTTGAAGAAGGATGTGGAGAGATGGAAAAAGTCCAGCTCAGGGTCACGAATGATCAAGAGCCTGGGCGATGAGACTGATGAGCTGGGATCCTGGTTTCCTCTGTTTAAAAATTGCAAGTTCTCTAATTAAAATACTCCAAATCCGTCACTCACCACCCACAGCCCCCAGGACCATGCTGGTGTCCTCACTCCCCACCCACAGCGCCCCTTACCCCGCAGGCCTGCTGGAGGGGGCCCACAGCTGTCGATAGGTGAAGGGAAGGGGAGGGGGATGTTGGCTACAAATGACCGACTCCCAGGATCCTTAAAATTCTGGTTTATTAGATGGAATGTGCAAAACTGAGAGAGTTAAAACCCATGAATGCAAACCTTCAAATTATGAGGGGCACTGTCTCTCAAATACCCGCCTCCCCACCCCCAGGCAGGGATGATGCAGCCTTGAGCAGGGGGCTGGACTACATGTGCCCTTGCGTGGTCCCTTCCAGCCCTGCTTTGCTGTGATCTAGTGCCAAGCCAGGGGTCCATCCAGGCCTCTCTGTCACTGAGGACATTACCACCAGCTGCAGATACTAGTTCTGCACACCCAGGCCAGCCTGTTCCTTTGGTCCCAGCCCTTCCTGATTGTGTTGACCCCTATCCTATTGTCTCCTTAGCTTTCTCCTTTCCAAACCAGAGGTTGGTACTCCCTGGAAAAGGAAATCAGTCCCGTATCCAGCAGTGACCCTAAAAAGCCAATATAATATATTGGGCAACATTAAGAAGAGAATAGAAACCAAAGAAGAGAACATTGTTATGCTATTATACATGTCAGTGGGACTCCCACATCTTGAACCCTTGTGTCATTCTGGTTCCTGCATCTCCAAAAAGGATGCTGTACAATTAGAAGAAGTTCAGAGAAGGGCAGCCCAAAGGATCAGGGGCCTGGAGCTGTTTGAATGAAGTTTGTGTGATTCAGAAGGCATTGAGACAGTTATTGGGTGTTCCCATGGTTGGGAAAGGTGCATTTTAAATTCTTATCATGAAATGTTCTGGGATTAAAACAAATGCAAGAAGATCTTCCATGTGCAGGTTGCTTGCCTCACGCACTGTGTCTGAGATTTGGAAATGCACGCGTGCATCTCCTTCTGCTTCCTCACCCCCTCCCTCCTGCGTGCACACAGTAGGTTGCAATATTTCCTTTATACGCTTACTTGGCAGGGGAACTAGAATGACACCAAGGTGGTTTTCCTAGTGGCTGGGGACAACCACGAACATGGCAGGGGACTAGTACCCTGACCGAGGTAATGCATCTTTAGCCCCCAACTTCCTCTTCCAGTGGGAAGGTCTCGGCTATATGCCAACTTGTGGAAATGGGAGACTCCTCCCTAGCTTGCTTCTGTGGCCACACAGCCAAAAGCAAGGAAAATGTGGGGGCAACCAAACCCTAACCCTTGGGCTTTGGCCTGTACGTAGGATTCCCACCAAAGGATCTGGAAGCATCTGAAGCCCCAGGCTGGGGTGAAGGATGCCTCCCAGTAGCAGGACCACATGTGGGTCTTGAATGACTCACGGATTTGGAATTGATTTGGCTCATTTGACTTGGGGGACAGAACATTTTCCTTTAAAAATAAAACCAAAAAGCCTACCACCAATGTGTCCTGGGAGCCTCTAAAGCAGTGGTTCTCAGCGGTTGTTGTACCAGGGCCCATTTGTAAACATTGATGGCCAGTGCCCACCCAGTGCCCCTCACGCCCGCCCCGCCGCCCCCCGCCCCAGTGTGTGGGACAGGGGGTGAGCAGCCCCTCGCAGGCTGCAATGCTGCCGCCTCCCACACGTTTCTCCTTTTAAAGGAGAATCCATTTTTAAGGTTTTTTTAAGCTTTCATATATTCTTGTGACCCAGGGGTTGAAAACACTGGACTAGACCTCCTGAGGTCCCTTCCAGCCCCAATTTTCTGGTTCTAAGACGACAGCATCCAAAGACTTCTGGCATCTGAAGGCCCGTGATCTCTCCACTCGGGCACAGGAACCGGCACAGAAATGGATTCTCGGCTGACAGCCACCCGCCCTCTGCAAGGCTCCCGGCACCCAGCAGAAAGTGCCTGCTGCACAGCAAGCTACTACCAAGACCACCGGGCAGTTTCAGAAACCATGGTAAGTTCTGTCTTTGATAGCACCACGGGAGGGGTGCACCGCTCCTGGTAGCACAGCAGTACCAGGCGATGCATGGAGGGGCTGGAGCAAGCTCCGGTTCCACCTCCCAGGACCAAACATCTGCTCAGCACACAGCCTCCTATGGAGGACGTCTCAGTTATTACAGCTGATAAGAACAGGCATTTTTTGTGTGAAAATATATGTCTAGATATATATAGATATATATAGATATAAGATTATATATATCTACACAGTTTCATAGTTTCTAGGGTTGGAAGTGACCTGAACAGATCATCGAGTCCAACCCCCTTCCCTGGGCAGGACCGAGTGCTGGGATCATAATACGCGAGCCAGATATCTATCCAACCTCCTCTTGAAGACCCGCAAGGGAGGGGAGAGCACCACTGCCCTTGGGAGCCCTTTCCAGAGCCTGGCAGCCCTGGCCCTAAAGTAATGCCTCCTGATATCAAGCCTGAACCTGCTCTCAATCAATTTGTGGTCATTATTCCTTGTTATTCCAGGTGGTGCCCAGGGGAACAGAGCCTCACCTATTTCCCACTGGTGAGTTTATAGATGATCACCAGATCCCCTCTCAGTCTTCTCTTGTGGAGGCTGAATAGATTCAGTCTATCTTTGTAGGGCCTGCCCTCCGGCCATGCGAGTGGCCGTCTTTTGGACCCTCTCAATGTTGGCCACATCCCTCCTGAAGTGCAGTGCCCAGGACTGGATGCAGTACTCCAACTGTGGCCTGACCAACGCTGCATAGAGGGGGAGGATCACCTCCTTGGACGTGCTTGCCATGCATCTGTAGATTCAGGACAAGGTGCGATTATCCTTATTCACCGCTTTCTCACATTCCTTCTACCTAGATGCAGCCCCTTGCACTTGTCTGCATCGACTTCCACCCTACTCTCATCCGCCCACTGCCGTAACCTGTCCGGATCCAGCTGGACTCTGTCCCTCCCCTCCAGCGTGCCCACCTCTCCCCACAAAAGTCACTAACGACAAGGACGGGATTTGAACCCATGCGTGCACAACACAATGGATTAGCAGTATAGCACCTTAACCACTCAGCCACCTCGTCACACTTTTTGTGTCTTGCACCAAAGCTAGGGAGGAGTCTCCCACTTCCACAAGTTGGCATAAAAGAAAATCCTTTCCCATTACAAAAAACCACACCCACGCACCCGCACAAAGCCTGCTGGTTACCCGAATCCGTTATAATATCCGCATCACATGAACCAACTCAGTCCATCCTGGCCCCTCAGACCAGGCCACATTTCCGTTCCACCCCTGCCCGGCTTGCAGGGTCACAAACTCAGTTCAAGTGCCCTCTCCATCGCTGTCACTCCAGCTCCCGCTCATCCCAATAAAGCTGATGAAACTGTGTCCTTGACTTAGCAGAATGAATCACTTTGAATACTTGGGAAGTTTCTGCCTTTGTAAATGACATGTCTTCTAGTGATTTCCAAATGTCTTTTGGTTTTACTAGACAAACAAATGCAGTATTCTGCTGAAACAGGCTGAGTCTCTGGGGCTGCGTTTACAGAGATATGGCAGTACAAAGTAGCGCCAGCTAAGTTTTGCAACGGTGCCTGAATAGGTTAAGTGCATCATTCTGCTTGGCATCAAGGCACAGGTGAGTTAGGTGCCTCACCTGTGCAGATGCACTTGCATGTGGTCCATGCTTCTCAGACCTTTTGCAAAACTAGCCCTGCAGGTAGCAGTGTTGGTGGAAGGTCTTGGGCCATTCCTGTAGTACAGAAGTGGCTGAGTCAGGTGCAGGGATCATGAAAAGGGTTGGCCCTCACCAAACCTCTGTTCATCAAAACATTGGGGGTTGGGTGGGAAGAACAGGTTCAGTCAGGGATTTAATGTTATTCATGTATGTGGCCCCTCTTATTCCCTTATTGCTTCTTTGAGACCAGACTTTGGACTTAGCAGCCAATGGATCCCCCCTGCAGCGATTCATGGTGCAATTGTTGTCTCTTTTCTTTCTTCCTCAGGGCGGGCTGGACAGGTGCTCTCAAATGCAGCCCAAGCTGATCTTCTCAGTTGAAGCTGTGGTTTGCAATGGCAAAGCACATAACCGCATGGGGAAACTACAGAGCGTGCTCAAAGGTATTTCACTACATCGCACATGAACTCTCGCAGAGCTTGTTAGAAACCTCAAGGGTAAAACAAGAGGAAATGGAGTCCGGATTTGGCAACATTACTGAACCCTGAAGATCACAGTCCACTTGAGACCTAAGTGCCCGCGCAGCGGGATCCTGCAGGACTTGGGGCGCAGGCTTGGAGCCCAGCGTAGAGCTGGCCTCTGGGTCCCTCCTCATCTTCTGGACTCATATCCTCTCCACGCAGCGAAGGAGAAGGGAACTCGCTGTGGGAGGAACGTGTTACGTGTGTTTCTACTGGCCTGGCAGGTGACTAGAGATGTTCACTTGGCCAAAATCCACTCTTGCTTAAACCCAGGAAGCCTGAGGCTGTCTGGGGTTGTGTGGGCTCACCTGACAACAAAGCATGGCCCATTGGAGAGATGATGACCAAGCACCTGGTTACATTAAGCTGGCACAGTTTGGCACTGGTACATGGACAAGCCGATAGATGAGAGAAGAGCAAAGACTGAGCTGTTTCCATTACTCGGGCATGACATTACACAGGTCCGCCAAGCAGAAAAGGGCTTTTGTTTACAAATCTTAAATGAAACGAAAAGCGATTTTCATACTTTGCTTCTCCCTCCTCTTCCCTCCCAGGACTTCCCGGTTTAACAAAAGTGGTGGTGATTGCGTTCGCCTCCTCAAGGGAAACTACTGATATTTCTAAAACTCCCACCCGGTAACTGCTTGAAGTCAGCGTCTTTGAGCAGCTGTTCTCATTTCAAATAGGGACGGGCTGGAGCCAGAAGCCTGGCAAGACTTTTCCAACGTCTGCCGCCTTGACTTCTGCCCCACGTCGTCTTGGCTCTGGACACTTGTGCTGCAGGTTTATTCCAGTGTTAGGGTCCCCGTCGGGGTCCTGACCCCTGCTTGGACAATGCCTAGCATAAGCAGGGTTGTCCCCTCTCCCATGAGTGTTGGCATGAAGGAAGTGTGTCCATACTTCACAATATACCATGAGATGTTGTCCCCTTAACTGTGTGGGATAATCTTGTTAGGTTGCTCCCAACATACAAAGCATATTTTATGGCTCAATTTTTTTTATCTGGTAGCTTTTCAGGTGACTAAACCTGACCGAAGTTCAGAACTTGAATCTTTCATTTAGTTTTCTGTATGTAGGTCAAAGCTTAGGTTTTGCTCATCCATTTCTTACGCCAATCATTTGTAAGGGTTCAGCTCCTGTTCCCATCAACACACCTGGAAGTCGGATGAAATCGGGAGACTCGCTCTGAAGGTGTGAGCGGAAGCAGAACTGGTGCCCTGGCCTCTACCAGAGCTGTTAATGCGGGTGGTTGGCAGGATCAGGTTCAATTTTGATTGAAAGGAAGCCCCTGCTCTGTTTAGTCCGGTGTACCTTTTTGTTCCCTCCTGTGCCAACACAGTGTTTGGGCCATTTAATTTTCAACATGGTTTGGGGAGCTATATTGCTTTAGTTTAAAGAAATGAAAACCCGATTGTCTGTTCAGCAGACCTGAACCCATAGTAGAGCACCAAGGGAGTGAGCGTGTGTCAAGTGCTTTTTGGGGACACAAATAAGCTCTTGTATCGCGCTTACATCGTCCCCTTGTACTTCAGTAAGCTCTTATATCGTGCTTACTTTAGGGGAAGCCCACTCTTGACATGCATGAAGTTAAATGAGCAAGCCACTGAACTGCTTTCTTTCATGACAATGCTCCTTATCTCCCTGGTTGTAGCGGCACAGCGAGTAGTTCTCCAAAGAGATGGAAGGAGTTTGCTTTTAAACTAATTTTCCTGTCATTTCAACTTGTCAGCACTGGATTTAACTACTGTAACTACTTTGTGTGTGTCTGTCGTCCCCTTTCTCCTTTCCCCTGAAATAGTGGCAGTATCTTTCTCTCATATATCACCTTCACTCTGAGCAACAGGGCCGGGTGGCGTTGAACATCTCAGGGAAATGGCTACAATCATTTACAGGCTTTTAACCCCAGTGGGGGTTAATTAGGGCCCTGAGTGCTCTTGTCCTCTCCTCCTCTTGGAGGGAAGGACAGGAAGACTTGCACAGAGGTGACTCCTTTGGTCCCACCCTGCTCCGAAACCCCTCCTGTCCATCACCAACAGGGGCTCATCCACGAGGTATCGTGCTCTTCGTGGGAGCAGCCTTGGGAAGGGAATCCCACCTGGGTGGCAGAAAACGGAAGAAATTCCCAAGCTGCGCAGGGTTTAGAGGGTCAGGCTCGAGCAAAAAGGCCAGCGAGGTGAAGAAGGGTGCATGATAAAACACTGAGAGGTGAGACCTGCTGCCCACAGGGAAGAGAAATCCCATTATTGTGGAGGTTTGGTCCTTCCTGGTGACTGTCCAGGCAGCTGCTCAGCTTGCTGCCAAGTGCCCCCCAGCCCCAAGATCCCTCTAAGTCCTGGGGCCGTCTCAGCCACACCAGGGCAAAGGCCAGACTGAGAATGGGATGACAAGGTGTGTGGAGAGCACAGTGCTCACTTTCTATTCCCATGAGCTGCTCCACCACAACCTATTGTGAAGTGACTTCTTCTTGAGGGAGGATGACTATTATGTGGGTTAGTCTAGTGTGCAAGTGGCAGGTGCAGCTGCAAGTTGAGTTCACCAGAGGGAGAATCAGGTCATTTGTGCTTCAGGCCTAATTTATAGGGGTCACTAGCAACAAGGACGGGATTTGAACCCACACATGCAGAACAGAAGGGGTTAGCAGCCCATCGCCTTAACCACTCACCGCCTTGTCATGGTTTATTAGGAAGTTATTTTTTTTCCAGAACCCAGACAAAGGTTAGTTGAAGTTTGGTGACTAATTAAAAATACAAGAGATGATGAAATGACAGCAAAAGTATATTGAATTACTGTTGATTGCAGTAGACTTATAATGCAGCTTGATGCTCCTATTGATCTCTGTATAGCCATAGATAGAAAATGGTTTTCTTTTTTAATTTTAACTTTATAACTTAAAATAACCTATGGTGCAACTTGTGTTTAGTTCATACATTTCCTCTGCATGCCTCTTGTGTCTTGTACTGAAACAACACACGTAAATACTTTGTTCCATACTCTGCCACAGACTGCCTTGGTGACCTTGGGCACATCATTTTGTCCCTCTGTGCCTTAGCGCTCTGACCGTATGTGGGAATGATCCTTCTCTAACTTAGAGGCAAGTTGTGAAGATATCTCCACCGTAGTCTGTAAGGCACGTGGATGCAATGATAATGGGAGTCAGATGAGTTCCTAATATACAAAAGATAAAATAGTAAGCCTTCTGTCCCCAGACTTCTACTTAAACTGAGTTTTTTCCAAGTTCATAGTCAATGGCTGGACTTCTCATTTAACATTTCATTCCAGCATCCAAGCTCTGTATCGGTCAAGTATAAACTAGAATAAAAGAGCAAAAAAAAGCTGAGTTTGAATCAGTGGGATGTCATCCTGATGCAGGTGTCTAAATAAGATGCTCATTTGAGATTCAATTCTTGCAAAGCCCGTAATACACTTGCATACTACGAGTAGTCTCAGTAAGCTTGTGAACACTATTTTTGCATGATATGGACTTGAATTCTGCTTTTAAGCTCCAGGTTGATGAACACCACGTGTAGCCTCAGGGCACGGCAGCAGTGGCAGGTAAAATCTAGCCATGGCTCTTGAGGGAAGCTAAGGGAAAAGCAGGTTTGTTCATATATGTCAGTAATTTTTCTTCCCCCAAAGTATTTGCCATTTCTGTCCCTCTTCCATATTATTGTCAGTTTTTACCTGTAATGTATTTCATTTTCACATGGAAAGCCCAGGGTGGAATAGGACCCCTACTAAATGGGCAGAAGCAATTGTTGACGGACAGGGGGACAAGGCTGAACTCCTCAACGAGTTCTTTGCCTCAGTGCTCCTAAGTGAGGGGCAAGATGAGTCTCTCACTGGGGTTGTAGAGAGGCAGCAGCAAGGCGCCAGACTGCCATGCGTAGACCCTGAGATGGTGCAGAGTCACTTGGAGGAACTGGATTCGTTTAAGTCGTCAGGCCCGTATGAGCTCCATCCGAGGGTGCTGAAGGCACTGGCCGACATCATTGCACAGCCACTGGCGGGAATATTTGAACGCTTGTGGTGCACGGGCCAGGTCTGGGAGGACTGGAAAAGGGGCAATGTGGTCCCCATTTTCAAGAAGGGGAGGAAGGAGGACCCGGGCAACTATAGGCCAGTCAGTCTCACCTCCATCCTTGGTAAAGTCTTTGAAAAAATTATCAAGGCTCACATTTGCGAGAGCCTGGCAGGAAAAATTATGCTGAGAGGAAACCAGCACGGGTTCGTAGCAGGTAAATCATGCCTGGCTAATCTAGTCTCTTTTTAAGACCAGGTTACAAAACGCCTGGACGCAGGAGTAGGGGTTGATGTCGTATACTTAGACTTCAGGAAGGCCTTCGATACGGTATCCCACCCCATACTGGTGAACAAGTTAAGAGGCTGTGACTTGGATGACTACAGAGTCCGGTGGGTGGCGAATTGCCTAGAGGGTCGCACCCAGAGAGTTGTGGTGGATGGGCCGGTTTCAAACTGGAAGGGTGTGGGCAGTGGGGTCCCGCAGGGCTCGGTTCTTGGACCGATACTCTTCAATGTCTTCATCAGTGACTTGGATGAGAGAGTGAAATGTACTCTGTCCAAGTTTGCGGATGACACAAAACTGTGGGGAGAAGTGGACACACCGGAGGGCAGGGAACAGCTACAAGCAGACCTGGACAGGTTGGACATATGGGCAGAAAACAACTGAATGCAATTCAACAAGGAGAAATGCAAAGTGCTGCACCTAGGGAGGAAAAATATCTAGCATACCTACTGCCTAGGAAATGACCTGCTTGGTGGCATGGAAGTGGAAAGGGATCTTGGAGTCCAAGATGAACGTGAGTCGTCAGTGTGACGAAGCCATCAGAAAAGCTAATGGCACTTTATCGTGCATCAGCAGATGCATGACGAACAGATCCAGAGAGGTGATACTTCCCCTCTATCGGGCGCTGGTCAGACCGCAGTTGGAGTGCTGCGTGCAATTCTGGGCACCGCACTTCAAGAGGGATGCAGATAACCTGGAGAGGGTCTAGATAAGGGCCACTCGTATGGTTAAGGGCTTGCAGGCCAAGCCCTATGAGGAGAGACTAGGACACCTGGACCTCTTCAGCCTCTGCAAAGAGAAGGTTGAGAGGCTACCTTGTGGCTGCCTATACGTTCATCACGGGGGCACAGAAGGGAATTGGTGAGGTTTTATTCACCAAGGCGCCCCCGGGGGTTACAAAAAATAATGGCCACAAGCTATTATATATAGACTGGACATTAGGAAAAACTTCTTCACAGTTCGAGTGGCCAAGGTCTGGAACGGACTCCCAAAGGAGGTGGTGCTCTCCCCTACCCTGGGGGTCTTCAAGAGGAGGTTAGATAGGCATCTAGCTGGGGTCACCTAGACCCAGCACTCTTTCCTGCTATGCAGGGGGTCGGACTCGATGATCTACTGAATTCCCTTCCGACCCTAACATCTATGAATCTATGAATCTATGAAACCTGCTTCTTCAGCTCTTCTCTTTTCTCAGCTCCTGTCCTCGTTTATCTTTTATTTACTCCCACACTCCATTTCTTAGATCAGCTTCTCTGTTCCTTAGGGTGCTCTCATTCTTTACCATTTCCTATCAGGTCATTCAGTGGTTTGCATCAGCTGCATGCCTTGGATCGGATGGTGGGGATAAGGCCTGGGGCTGTCCGCTCTGAGGTGCATGTGCAGTCACTGCCAGCATGAAGCTGATGCTGGGGCCGTGGAGCTGCCCAGAGCCCAGGCTGGCTACAAACAGCTGCGCCAGGCTCTGGAGCCCAGTCATCAGCTCTGTGCCAGCAGTGGGGAAGAGGCCGGGGTTGCGCTGCCTCAGGGCCCTCCCCCGCCGTCCACTCCAAGCCGCACATGCACCTGCTGGTATGGAGCTGATGCCAGAGCCTGGAGCAGATGTTTGCAGCCTCCTGGCTGCAGCCAGCCCAGGCTCTGGGTAGCTGCTGCCAGCCACGGAGCCCAGTCTGCTTGCTGCAGGGCTTGCAGCTGCCCAGCCCCAGTTTGTGTAGTCAACATCTGGAGGTAGAAAACACCGACACGAAGGTAGGTGGGGTTCCTGCATGACCATCGGTGCCACGCGGCTGCCCCAAGGGAGGGAGGAGGCTTGTGGGTGAATAAGACCATGGCCCAGCTTGAGCAGCCTCTTGGTGAAGAAGGCCAAGGCCCAAGACCAGGCCCAGGAAAAGCAGTGTCCAACTTGCGTGGGACGTCCTCTGTGTGAGCCCTAGCAAGGAGCCAGCGCAAGGGAGATGGAGGAAGAGAAGAGGGGGAGTGAAGGCCCAAGAGACTGTTGTGGAAACACACACAGAGTACTTTTGGGTCAGGTCAGCAGAAGCTTTTATTCAAAAGAAACTACAGCTGTAGGGGGAGTTTCAAAGTGACATGGATTTCCCAAGCACTTGGAAGGGGTCCCCCCCCAAGAGCAAAATCAGGAGGCTTATATACTTTTTAACAGTTGCTTACAACTCACGTGATCATATAGTGAAATTAGCATGAAAAGCGGCTATAATATTACTTCATTATTTCTTTGCTGTTATCAGGATGGGAATTATGGGGGAGATAGGGTTAGTTCACAAACCTCCTTCTTGCACCTGGAAATCTACTTTGTACATACTTTTTTTTTTTTCTACCTTCAAGGCCGCAGTGAGCGAAGCATTTGCAGAAGAGTTACAAAGAACAAACACTTGCCCTTATCTGTTCTACTGTACCGAGCCAGCAATTTTACACAAAGCGGTTATGTCATCTTATAACTAAAATAATCAAAGTTTAAGGCATATATTTTTTCTGATTCCACAGCCCCCCCCCCCCTTTGAGACTATTTAGTTTCACTTTAGCCTTAAATTTCCATTCTCATGAGCCCCTCTATTTCATCATGCAGCCTTTTATGTTTTTTTTCAATCTGCTTACACTTTTGTAACACCATTATTCTAGACTCTGCTGTGGGTTTTTTTGCCTTGCTAAAGCTTTCCCTGCTGGCTTTTACGCAGAAGAGGATCAGTTGCATTAAGACATAGAACATTATCAGAACTATTAAGACAAACAATATTCCATACAGGATTTTTTTGCCAAGGGCCCCGAAATCTGGGAGCCAGGAGGTTAACCAAGACCACATTTTTTTTAGACCCCAGTTAGTATTTTCTGAGGCCACTTGATGTAGGACCCTTAACTGATTTCGGATTTTGCGAATGTTAGTTTCGATTTGCATGTTCTGATTGACATAGACACAACAGGTGGAGTTTACTAAGGCACATACTCCTCCCTGGGATACCAATAGGTAATCTAGGGCTATGCGGTGTTGTATAGTTACTTGTGAGATCTGGGAGATCTCTTTTTGCAGAGCCTGAATTGCATCCGCAGTGGCATTTCCCATAGCTTCCATTGTGGCTGAAATGTTAATTATGGCTAGTTTCAATTTTCTTACTCCAAGCCACGGTATGAAGGTTCTCACAAATCGATGGAACCCTGTGTTTCTGGTAGCTAAGGGGTTAACCGCCCTTTTTATGTGATGGTTGAAATTTTTTACTTGTTCCAGATATAATGAAATCCCTGATAAGTAAATGCAAACAGATACTGGCTATCCTTATGAACGGGGATAGAGAAAAAAGCAGAACAAAGATCCACTACTGTGAAATATGTAGCATCTGAAGGGATACAGGAAAGAATAGTGGCAGGGTTAGGGACCACGGGGAAAGCGGGTAACACAGCGGCATTTACAGCTCGAAGATCTTGCACAAAGCGATACGTATCTTTACCAGGTTTTTTGACAGGTAGGATAGGTGTGTTGCAAGGGGAGCGTATTGGGACAATAATCCCTTGCTCAAGGAGTGAGGAAACGACAGGCTTGATCCCTTCCTCAGCTTTCTTTGAGATGGGGTACTGTGGGACACGAGGAAGTGGCTTGGCAGGGTTCAGGATGATACGCACTGGTTCAGCACTTAGCATGTGCCCCACTTCATTCGCATGGGTGGACCACAGCTGTGGAGGTACTTGTGCCAACAGTTCCTCTTGCAAGAAGGAAGTGTTAGAATCAGAGTACTCCTGGGTTAGCAAAGCCACAAGCTCGGTTTCCCTATGTTCCGGTACCTCAAGGTAAACACCATTTGGGCTACAATAAATCACGCATCCCAGTTTACACAGCAAGTTCTTACCAAGAAGGTTGACAGGTGCACAGGGGCTAAGAAGAAAGGCATGATTTTCAGACAAAGGGCCAATAGAGATGGAGACAGGTTCAGAGACGGGATGTGGGATAGGTTGTCCGCCTATACCGACAGCATTTACAGTTTCAGGAGAATAAGGTAGAAAAGGAAACTCAGCAGCCTTTAGCGTGGAGCGGGACGCTCCGGTGTCGACAAGACAGGAGACAGGTTTACCAGAAATAAGGCATTCAACAAACGGACCAGATTGGTTAGTAGCAAGCAAAGGAGCAATGATGTCACTGTCCCTCAGGCTGTCCTATTCAACACTGGGAAAATTGACAGGGAGTGGAGGTGGGGGCTGGGGTCTGGGTCCTTGGCCGGGGCGGTTGGGGCATTCTGATTTCCAATGTCCTTCTTGCTTGCAATAATGACATTGGTTCCCATAGCCTGGGTTTTGTGGGCTCAAGGATCTATCTTTTCCCCTGAATCTACCCGGGCCTCCCCTTCCCCGTCCTCGTTCCCTTCCTCTACCTGGACCCTGCAACTGAGAAATCTGTAAGGCCATTAACTTAAACTCGGCACTGTCTTTAGACCGTTCCAATTTGTTATGAAAATGGTTAGCCGCAGCAAGGACTTTGGTCAAATCTTTAGTTTCCCAGCCAATAATTACTGTTTGAATTTTCTCAGCAATTTTAGGGTTAAGTTCCTGGACGAATGCTGCCACTATTGCTTGTTTAGCATTTCCGACTGGGTTATCCATTCCTGAGTATCGTTTAAATGCCTGTTTGAGGCGTTTTAAATAGTTACTGGGGTGTTCATTTTTGTTTTGTTTACAGGTATTTATTTTGGTCCAGTTTGCCTTTTTTGGGCAAATTGTGAGAACTGCCTGAACCAAAGCATTTCTCTTGTCAATAAAGTCTTGGCCAATCCCTGGGTTTTGATCTGGCCAAGTACAGGCAGCATACAGATGTAGCATAGTTTCCTTGGGCAAAATGGATTGCATGAGCTGATTAATGTCAGCCCATGTTGGATTATAACAATTTATAACAGTCTGCAATTCTTCCTGAAATTTTTCTGGGTCTTTTCTGATTTTTGGGAACTTTTGAGTTAAATTGTAGAGATCACCTGGAGTTCAGGGTGCATGCACAGTTACTATATTTTGTCCATCGGTGCCAATGCCTGGCATTTGTCTTAGGGGGTAAACTTGTGCAGTTCGGGATCTCAGATTGATGGGAGATCTTTTCATGCCTATTCCCATTCTTCTAAATACACCTGTGGTGGGTTGTGACCCAGGAGTAAATTGCCACACTGGTGATGATTGAGTGGCAGATATGGTGGATGAGTCCGGACTATTAAGCTCCGTGGATGGATTTACTGAAGGAGCTTCAGCTAATGGGTCACTAGCCTGGGCTGCAGCCTGATGTTGAACCGGTTGTTGCTGATGTGGGAGTTCCAGGAGAGCGGGGTTCGAACAAAGGTTAAGGATATCCTCTGTTGGCTTCGGTGGTGGGGGCGCCCCGGGCAATGCTGGATACATTGGAGCGGTGGCCAGCGTGTAATTTGGGGGAGCAGCCAATTTCTCCCGAACAGCTTTTAACTGCTGTTTTAATTTTTCTTGAGAGTCTTTTAGGCTCCTAGTTTGAGATTCTGTCCGCCTTTTGGACATTTCATCATACCAATAAAAGAACGCGTCCCACTGGTTTTGTGGTGTTTTGGATCCACGGGACTCTAACGCCCCTCTCAAGTGCACTATTTTATCCTGATCAAATGTTCCTTTCTGTGGAAAATGTTTCACAGGATCATTCCTAGTATACCAGTTTCACTTATCCAGGTACTTGCAAGTCTCGGGAGAATAGTGTGTGTACATAAAGTACGCCGGAGTTCCCTTAGGGGGGACAGGAACCTGTTTAGACTGACTTGTTCCCATTTTCAGTCACACAGGGAGACGTAGGAGAGGCTTATTTAGGATGTCCGGGCTGCTCAGTGCCTTGCCTTGCAGTTTTTCACTGCCCAGACAAAAGGCTTTTGACCCGACACCGGCTCATAAAATGGAAATGGGGAGGGAAACACTAGAGGGATCCTTTCACTCCTGCTTTTGGCAGAAGCTACTGGGACGAGGGGTTTGGAAAAGACAAAATCACTCAGACGCCCTGTCCACTGGGTCACGAGGTTCCAGTTGGGTCCCCTTGCTTTCAAAACTGCCCTGTCAGGCAGAATTGGGGCGGCTGAACCCAACCGTAGTCTCAGTCCTGGTCAGTGGCTCATATTTCTAAATACACACACACATTCATTCAATAAGCCCTGTCCACTGGGTCACAAGGTTCCAGTTGGGCCCCCTTGCTTTCAAAACTGCCCTGTTAGGCAGAATTGGGGCGGCTGAGCCCAACCGTAGTCTCAGTCCTGGTCAGTGGCTCATATTTCTAAATACACACACACATGCACATTTATTCAGTCAGCCAGACCTCCTACCCCACACCACCTTAGTTAATTAACTACAAGCCCGATGTGCTGTTGGATGAAGGTGCCTCAAACAGTTTCTCCCTAAAACGTACGTTACCAGACACAAAATGGGATCCTTTACCAGACAGAAAATTTTAGCAGGCAGTAAGGTTCAGACTGACCTGTTTTAACAAGGTTCAGATCCAGTTACCACGGCCAAGTTGGGAGCCTACAGGCAGTCCTCCTCCGAAACCCCAATAGAGATTTTGAATTAGGTCTCTTACCTCTCAAGTTTGGCGCCTCAGGGTTCGGGGGGGGGGGGGGGGGTAGCCTGCGGTCCTCCTTCCTCAGCCTGTGTTCTGGATCCGAGTCACGGCACCAGGAATTGTCGTGGAAACACACACAGAGTACTTTTGGGTCAGGTCAGCAGAAGCTTTTATTCAAAAGAAACTACAGCTGTAGGGGGAGTTTCAAAGTGACATGGATTTCCCAAGCACTTGGAAGGGGTCCCCCCCCAAGAGCAAAATCAGGAGGCTTATATACTTTTTAACAGTTGCTTACAACTCACGTGATCATATAGTGAAATTAGCATGAAAGCGGCTATAATATTACTTCATTATTTCTTTGCTGTTATCAGGATGGGAATTATGGGGGAGATAGAGTTAGTTCACAAACCTCCTTCTTGCACCTGGAAATCTACTTTGTACATACTTTTTTTTTTTTTCTACCTTCAAGGCCGCGGTGAGCAAAGCATTTGCAGAAGAGTTACAAAGAACAAACACTTGCCCTTATCTGTTCTACTGTACCGAGCCAGCAATTTTACACAAAGCGGTTATGTCATCTTATAACTAAAATAATCAAGTTTAAGGCATATATTTTTTTCTGATTCCACAAGACAAAGCCATTGCAAACCCCAGGTGAGATATCTATTGAGATCTCTGTGGATGTGAAGCCACGATGGGCGCAGGGCCGGGCCATACAAGGGAACCGTCCGTGTCAGAGGAGCCGGATGCAGGGAGGCGCCTGCCCTGAGTGAAACTCTTCCAGCTCAGAGAAGCCCCAGCCCAGAGGCCTTTGCTGCAAAGGGAAAAACCAGCTCAAGCACAGACCAGCCCAGCAGCTTCCCACAGGCAGCGCCTGGATGGGCTCAGGCTCCAGCCCAGGAGGCCCCCCACCCCCAGCCAGGCTCTGAGCAAAGGGCACCCACAGGCACTTGGCCCTGATCCTCAGCCCTGGGCTGCTGGCACTGCAAGGGGTGGTGGCCCCAAAGCTGGCGGCATCCCCAAGGGTCTGTTCTGGTGACCGCCCTCAATTCCTCCAGGGCCACCGAGTGCTGGGACGGACCGGCCTCGTGCCGCCTGCTGCAACGGGACGGGCTTGTCGGTGCAGACGGCACCTTGCACCTGGGCAGCTCCCTGGGGCAGAGAGGAGGGGCCGGGGGGTGGGTTGAGGGGACTCCTCCGGGGTCCTAGAGGCAAAGGGCCCCCAGCAGCACTTGGCCATGAGCCCCAGCACTGGTGTTAGCAAATAAAAACCTAGGATTGTGGACTAGCCCAGGGATTGACAGGACATCTCATTCAATGAGTGACAGAAAGGCTTTATTTACTACAAGTATTTAAAATCACGTCAACTGAGCCCAAGCCAAAGCAAAGTCCACCAATTAGCCATAAGGTGATGATTTCTCACTAAACAGGTGATGAAGCGTCGGTCTGTTTCTCTTCAACTTCTCAAGTAAGTCGGGCGCATCAGCAACTGGTGTCAGAGAGATTTCTCATTCTTGAAGCGCGCACTGTTTGCTGTTTTATTGCCTTTTTCTCCCCTTAGTTTAGCATCTTCAAAGCAATCTTTTAGTTGTGCAAATCAAGAGAGTCCCAAGCAATAATTGATGGGAAAAACCTGCTCATCACTGGTTATCAGAAGTTTCTCATTCGAATGAGTTACCGTCTTCGGTAACAAGAGGTGATCCGGTTTGAAACATAACAAGAAACAGATTAACAGCCAGGAAAAAGACACTGAATCAGGAGGAGACATCTATCACGTACGGTGAATGTCTCTTCCTGCACATAAACACGAGCTAATTGCAAAAGAAATATTTATCATACTAATTAATCAAGGATGGACATTTCATATGGTTACACACCAGACACCTAGGAGTCTGCCTGAAATCATCCTAAATAGAGCAAGATGAGCCGAGGAGATACTTCACTATCCCTTCTCGGATGGCCTCGCCATGACCTCGCATCCTCTTGCAACATGCAGTTAGCATCCGTATTCTGTATTTTCAGTTTTCTGAGCAGGCCCAAGCTTAGCACGGGTTTCAGAGTCATCGCTGGGGCGGCGTCCTCAAGGGTCCGTGCTGGTGGCCGCGCTCGACTCCCCCAGGGCCACCGAGTGCTGGGACAGATCGGTCGGTGCAATAGGACGGGCTTGTCGGCGCAGACGGCATCTTTCACTTGGGCAGCTCCCGGGGCAGAGAGGAGGGGACGGGGCGGGTAGAGGGGACTCCTCCGGGGTCACAGAGAATAGGAAGCCAGAGCGGCCCGTTTCCCCGCGTGGGGGGTCCGTTCCCCGGCTGTTCCCCATCACTCAATGGCACAGTCTCAGCTCGGACCCAGGCCCCGTCGCCCAGAGTGAGAACCAGGGCCGGATTCTGCCCCCAGCGAAGGAGGCCGGCGGGAAGGTGAAGATCGGGGCCTCGGTGTCAGCATCGAGAAACGACACCTGCCCCCCCGCACAGTCCAGACAGACCCGCACCCTCCTGGGCGCCCGGCGCAGGGACAGGCGGGTGGCAGCAGGGGCCGTGAGAGCCCAGACCTGATCCCCACAGCAATGCACCGCCCAGATCCCCTCCTCGGGGCTAAATCTGATCCCTCCCTTCCTCCTCACAGACTCTCTGGCGACCCCCACGGCCCAGTCCTTCTGCCCCACCTCCAGCTCCCAGCAGTGTCTCCCGGAGGTGAATCCCTCCCGGCCCAGCACACATGAGTCAACATCAAATCTCTCAGGATTGTCAGGCACAGCCTGCCGTTTGTCTGCACATCTCACACTTCTCCGATCCGCAGACAGGATGAGGTAGGGATTTGCCGTGTCTGGATCCAGAGTCACCGTCGCTGGCAGAGAGAATGGCAGCGTCAGGGCAGAGCTCAGCCCGGGGCAGACGGGCCGTTCCTCCCCCTCCCCACCAGCCCCGTCCTTCTCCGACCGTCCTGGGCCCCTGCAGCTGCCTCTGCCCTGGGCCCGGGGGCTGAGCACCGACGGCCCCACAGCCCCTCAGCCTGGCACGGGGGAGAGCCCCTGCCCCGCGGAAAGGGAGCAGGTAGCTGCAAATCCATAGGCAAGAATAGGAAAATCCCAGCCCAGTTTCCCACATCCCAGCGCGGGGGGTTTGGTGCTGGGCTGAGAGAGGGTTTGACTCTTGTCCAGGGACGGCCGTGGGCTCTGCTGGATCATTGTGTTAATGCCGGGACCAGCTCCCCAGCGCTTACCCTTCGTGTACGATCCCTCTGATACCCTTTTGCCCTTCTCCAAGTTGGGCGGCAGAGTCTCTGCAGGGGAAAGGGGCACAGATATCAGACTTGTGGTGTCTGGTTCATGCTCCTGACTTAGACCTGCCTTGGTCCTGAGCCCCTGAGACGGAGCAGAGACCCCGGGGCAGCTCCTGCCCTGCTGCTGGGACTGTGGCTGCAGAAGCTGCCTCCACATCTCCCTGCTCCCCTGCAGCGCGGTCTCCTCTCCCAGGACAGGGCAGGAGGGAGCTGCAGGTGCAGGCAGAGGAGTAGGGGGAGAAATGTAACACCGCAGATCCAGGCGAGCTCAGTGCCCAGCCCATCCTGCCCCCTTAGACACTGGGGTGAGGGACTCAGTGACAGAAAGGGACAAGCAGCGGGGGTGGAGGGGGAGCCTGTGGGAACGGGATGAGATTCACAGGTCTCTTGTTCACTGGCGGAGGGGACAGGCAAGGGCTGGCGCTGGCTGGGGAAGTCCAGGGGTCCAGACAGAGTGGCCCTCTGCTCCAGCGGCCCCTGTCGGGGTGCAGGATACCAGAGGTGCAGCTTCACCCTGGCCACCCCCCACCTGCCTGCTCTGCTCCCTCCCTGCTCCTCTCCTGCCCCTTGGGAGCACCCCTCCCCCTGCTGCTGCACCCCTGGGGTTAAGCCAGCAGGATCCAAACCGGACAGCCTGCCTCATGTTTAATTTTGGATCTTAACTTTGGTGGCCTGACATGAGGCACTGGGGGCTCGCTCTGAGTGGGGCAGGGCCCCGCAGCTCCCACCACCCCAGCTGCAGGTGCCCATGCTGAGCAGCGCTGGAGCAGCAGGGGCCCTGCGGCTCTGCACCCGGGGCAAAGGGGCACCCAGAGGAGCCCTGGTTCATCAGTGATTCACACAAAGGCAGAGAGAGGCTATTGCCTCATGTCTTCATTCCTGTTCCCTGCGATATCAGTCCAGCACATTTAGTTTATCTCCTAATTAAAAAAGATGCTGGCTCCAAATTCAAACCAACTGCTTCTCTTCTTCCTCAACAAGGACACTTCCCTATTCCCTTTTGCAGCACCCTTCTCAATACCTTGAAACTTTGTCAAAGTCTCCTGTAGAGCTAGCGTTTGTCCAGACAAGATGCTGAGTCTCGTTTCCAGCTCTGGGCAAATCCCCTCTGGCAGCTGGAACGGCTCCTTCCTGCACCTGGGAAAAACGAGTCTGTGTTATTTGATTTTCTTTTTGCAGCTCAGCTACATGGTAGAAACATTGGGTGGATGGAGGCACCTAGAGACTGACTCTGGCCATGTGCCTCATCCACAGGGGCAGGGGCAGCACAGACAGTGGCAGTCACAGGCGATGCACAGGAGGAGCACAGCGGGGGGGAACATGCCCCCCATGAGAGGGCCGGAGGTGCTGAGAGCTCGCCAGCTCTTGCCCGACAGCTGACGCCACCCACTCCACTCGGGAGGCACCAGTTGCCCACGGTGGCAGTGGCAGCTCCCCCAGAAGGGACCGATCCCCAGCAGGGATGTTTTCTCCAGCTCCAAAATGTCCAGGACATTTTCTGGGATCAGAAAGGAGCAGAGACTTCACGGGTAGTTGGCTCAAGCTCTGGTGGCCAGGACTATTCCCTGGGGACAAGAGGGGGAAAGCCCAGATAACACCTTACAGACTTCAGGCTGCCAGTGCCCAAAGCCGTCACTTCCCCGAGGAGAAGAAGGGGACGTTCATGCTTCCCACCACAGGGACAGTCCCAGTGCTTGCTGTGCTGTGGTGCCCTGCAGGGATGTGCCTATTGCATTGTCTCCAGGACCCTTCCCTCTATGGGGAGTCAGGTGGAGCCACGTACCTGCTCAGCGTGCTCCTCATGTCCTAAAGGGAGAGACAAAGATGCAAGAGTGAGCTCAATGCAATGCCCCACACCGGGTGCCCCTGCCCGAGGGGACGCGCTTTGTCCTTAGACTCCAGGTGCCGCACACAGAGGATCTGGGGAAAGTTCAGCCCCTTTACAAGCCCTGATTTAGTGATCCCCAAGAGGTGTAATAGGGCAGCCATGCACCTTGGGCAGTGGGCATGCACAGGGCAGCAGCAGCTGGGGCTGATATTCTGCATCTCCCATCACTGCCACCACGTGCCTGTCAGGGGCCATTGCCCTTGTCCCCCCTCCTCAGTTATGCACCTGGTCCTGGCAGACCCAAGGTTTACCCCTTTCCCTCCCCTGCACTGGGAATGGAGACATTTCATGTGCCTCACCTGCAGGAGGTCACTGGCGGCCTGCTGGCACTTCCCCTCCAGCTCCCTGATCAGGTTGGTCAGATGGGAAATCTCCTCGGAGAGTTGGGTGACAGTCTCCCCCCGACTCTTCTCAATCCTGCTCTCCACCTCTCCCAGCTCGGCCAGCACGAGTCGCTCTTGTTCCTCCAGAAACCGGCGCAGTCGCTCAAACGCAGCCACAACCTTCTGCCTCTCAGCTGCTGCCTTTTGCTGCCAGGAACAGAGAGAAACCACGTCAGGGAGAGCAGCCGTTTTGGGGAGAGTCAGGGCATGGTTTGTAAGGCCCCGTGGTCCTGACTGTCTACATGCCTGGGACCCCCGACCTCCCACCGTCTGAAGCAGAGCTGGGGGTAGCTCAGGTCTGGGGCCCTGCCTGGGATCTCTTCACTCTTCATTTTGCAAAGGTTTTTTTCTGTTTCCCTGAGAGCCAGGACCGTAAGGAGGGGAGAAGTCCATGGCTGTCAGCAAGGAAAGCTTTCCTCTTATAATCAGTAATCCTGGTTTTCTCTGTTTAAAAATGCAAACTTCTCTGATATAAACCCCAAATCCACATTTTTCAACAATTAAAGTGAAACATCGCTATATATATAGCTGTCAGCTGACACAATTTTTGTGTTTGCAAGGCCTGGCTCCATGCACCTGCCACAACACCCTGCAACACACGGTCACAAAATGCCACGGGCACTGTCCCACCAAACATGCAGAGCAGGACACGTCCCTTCCTTCCTCCCCAACATCAGCCGGACCCCAGCAGCACCCACCTGGTATTCCTGGTGTTTCTGGCTTTCACTCCCTTGCAGTGCTTCAAGCCTCTCCCTCTCCCCCCTTAGCAGCTGCAGCTGAGTCTGAATTTGTTCCTGTGGGAAGGAAAACTCCTTGGGTCAGTTCTCCTTGGAGGGGAGAAGCTGGAGTCTCTTCCCCGCACCAGAACCAAGAGGGCTGCTTGAGGGTGTGCTGTGAGTGCGACACCAGGAAAGCCCATGTGCTCAGGCTGGACCAGCAGCTTCCAGTACAGCGCACCCTTGCCTGGACGCAGCACCGAATAGTGTGCACTGAACACAGCTGGAGCAGCAAGCAGCCAGTTTCCAGCTGGATTGTGGAGCCAGCTCCTGCCCAGCAGGAAGAGCACATAGAAAAATGGAGCCGGTCCTAGGGAGGTGCCACAAGGCAACACTGCAACCAGTGGGAAGTGCAGACTGTCAGGGACATGCACTGAACAGAAAATAACACGGCCTTGAATCCACCGCGGTCGGCAGTGCAGAGTGCCAGCCAGTCTTAGGCAGCTGGGCCGGACAAGACACAGGTCTGGTCTCTGGGCACTGAAATGAAGAAACTCAGAAGTGAGACACTAGTCCTGAAGTATCACAGCCCAGCAGTACAGCTACAGCTACAGCTACGGCTACAGCTAAAGGGAGATGCCTCAGAAAGAGCAGCATTAATCCAGGACCAGAGCGACACAGCATTTGGTAGCCAGGCCTGGACAGAGACAGAGACGGAGGTGCTCAGACACAAAAGAAGGTCCTGGCCGTGCTCCCTGGACTTGGGCGGTGCCACCACGTCCCCTCTGGACCCAGCATTAGCCCTGAAGCCCCCGGCACCAATGCAATGCACATTACTGAGACTTGTGCAACGCGCCGAGAGCATCAGCTGGGGGAAACGGCTGCTCGTGGCAGATCCCGTGAGCAGGGCCTGCCCTCCAGAGCATGCCATGTGGGCTCTGTCCGAGGGGAACAGAGTCTGTCCATGCACTACAATCCCCGCTTCGCCAAGGAGTCCCCAGGCAGCTCCCAGGGAGGGTTGTAACAAATGAAGGGAAACCGGTGCTGGACACCCCCTGTTTCAAGACACAGCCCCGCACACAACCGTGGGTCGGTGACACTGGAGGAGGTTCACTGCTCTGCGTGTCCAGGGACAGGGGACCTGCGTTCCTGCTTTGTCTGGTTTCAAAGGCAAGATTTGATGACAAGGGTGTAATAACTGGGCGATTATAAGGTTAAAGTGCTAGTCATTATTATGGGAGGGAGCTGGAGACCAGCCCTCCCCGCTCTGTTGTCCCAGAGTTACTGTCATTTTCCAGGCTGGTGGTGTTTGTCCCCGAATCAAACAGCCGGGGTTTCGGGGTTGAGAAGAGCACGTCTCCGTCGTCTTTGCTGAGTCAGGAACGTAACAAAGGGCATTTGGGTCCTTCTCGCCTCCCCCCAGCAGGATGGCTTGCACAGAGGCTACCACAAACCAGCCTCCGTGTGCAGCCACGCTGTTGTGCCGTGGCCGTGGGGCAGAAAGACCCAGCGCCGCAGGGAGGTGTACGTCCCACCCAGCAGCACAACCGGACCGGGCCCGTGCGCCCGTACCTTGCACTGCTGTGCAGCCTCCTGGATGGGAGCCGCGGGGTGAGCTCGGTGCGCCCGGGACTCCCGGCAGATCACGCACATCAGGACCTGGTCTGTCTCGCAGAAGAGCTTCAGAGCCTCCCCGTGCTGCTCACACACCATCTTGCCCCCGGCTCCCTCCGCTGACCCCACGCTCAGGCCCTTGACCACTTCGACTAAATTGCCCAGCTGCCTGTTTGGGCCCAGGAGCCTCTGGGCAAAGGTCTGTCTGCACTGGGGGCAGGTGACATCCGTCTCGGCCCCCTCCCAGCACTGGGCGATGCAGGCTCGGCAGAAGTTGTGCCCGCAGCCCACTATCATCACTGGGTCCCTGAACAACTCCAGGCAGAGGGAGCAGGTCGCCTCGTCCCGGAGGCTTTGTACAGCGCTCGCCGCGGCCATGGCTGTGAGACGGGAGGGCACGGCGCTACTTTCACTTTCCTGAGCTCAGGGCTGGGCTCACCCTGGGCCGTTTCCTTCCTGTGAAATAACTACAGTGATGCTGAGCTGGGAGGAGCCGGGGTCAAGATCCAGCCCTCGGATCCCGGGGGATCTGGTAACCCTTTGTGGAGCAGCAGCTCGGCACAACTGCAGTGAAAACAGCAGAAAAAGGGTTTGAAGCCACTACACAATAATTCAACACACCCAGCATTTCTCACTGCACCTGCTGTCAGCCAAGAGCTTTTCAGAGCTGTCAGGACTGTTATTTGGGGCTGAGACCTGCCTAAAAACTCAGAGCAGGCAGGATATCAGCCTCAAATCTCAGGCTGTCCTGGAAGTGTTCAGTTTTCCCGGGGGGGGGGGGGGCGGGGGAATGGGCAAGGGAGGGGAGATATAAAAGAAAGACAAACAATCCAGCTCTCCCCTCCATTGAATCTAATTTCTCATGTTTCATTTCAAAGCTCTTCAATGGCAAGGGCAGCTCCAGACCTGACCCTGCGCCTGCGGGGAGCCTGGTGCGTCCCCCTGAGAGGAACCGTGCGGTTCTCCTCTCCAGCCGGGGCAGGGCCAGCGTCACCCCAGGGTGCCTGCACGGGGACCAGGGCAATGCCAGCCTTCACTGCCACAGGTTATTCAGTCTCTGCCCAGGGACTCTGCCAGCTCCCAACAGGCCCAGGTCTGGCTGCATGTCCTCAACCCCAGGATTTCGTCAGGCGGTTGCAGGCACCTGCTAAAACATGCATTTCTCCTTCCCTTGTGGCATCCCTAATTCCACACACTTGGTCAGGATTTCACTGACCTGCAGGTTTTGCCCTTCCTCAAGCTGAAACATGTTGTCAGTGCCCAGAGCCTCCTGCCCAACACAACAGCTTGTAGAAATACAGATGACTTCCCACTGCGGGGTTCGATCTCTGCCCTGCTAACCCCTCAATACCGTTCAAATCTCTGTTCAAGCATTTCCCATTTTCCCCATTTTCCCTGCCAGAAGCAGACCAGGCGGACGCTGCTCACACCCAGTTTAGTTTCCTGGTCCCCCTTAGGCCTCCCAGGGACTCTGCTATGGCTGGAGCTGTGACCCCAGATCTGCATTGCCCTGCGCTGCTGTGCATGGACGGGCCTTTCTTTCCCTCCCCGCACTGCTCTCAGCGCAAGACTGAACAGCAACACGACGACCGCTGCTCCTTCACTGCGCACTTCCCACCCCACGACCCTTCTTGTGGGATCGGGACAGCCGCAGAGTCGGGAAGGAACAGCCTCGTATTGACGGTCGGGGAGAGCGGCTTTGCCTGCAGCCCAGCTCTCAGCCTCACAACAGCCCCCTTTTGAGACACCGTCTCCAAACGATAATCTTTGGCTTCCACGTCCCTACAACCCTGGCGGTCCCTGTACATCCCCCTGGACTTTGCCCCGTTCCTCCTGGCTGCTCCCTGGGCTCCTGCACCTGGGACTTTGCCCTCCTTCCCTGAGTTGCCATCGCTGGGATTTCCACCTCCCCTGTGTGGGTGGGTCTGTCTGTCCCCGCAATGGCACCTGCCCTGCCTGTGTCACCCCCTCCCACACCCAGCCCAGCCTCCCCAACCCTTCCCGCACCAACAGACACGTCCCCAGCTCCCATTTCTCACCCTGCAACTGCTGGTGCCAGAGGATCATGGGTAAGAGCCCTTGCCCCTTGTGCCCCACAGGGACCTGCCCCCAGTGCCCTCCTGGCTCTCCCACAGCCTCGTCACACCCCAGAGCATCCCAAGTCCTGGTCCCTTTGAGCTCAAACCTGCTCGGCTCTCACAGACCACCAGGTCCATCCGGCCTCCAGTGCCTGGGCAGCCTCCTCCCTGGGAGAGGCAGCGTGAGGGCAGGAGAGGAGACACAGCTGATTTCCAGCTAGGGAGACCGCCTGTTCCTAATTGTGTGGGACAGTCCCAGAATGGGATTCACAAGTCCTAGTCCCGGGCTGCACGACTCCAACTCAGCATTTCTTTCAGATTTGCAGCTGGGAAAGAGCTGGGCAGCCAGGGGAGCAGCTCCTTGACGGTAGGTCTATAGTGGGTTGGGGGCAGGGTGGGCACAGATCAAAGCCCCCCACTGTGATGGAGGGAGCAGGGCAGGGACTGGGGTGGGGGCTCTGCCCAGCTAGGGTGGTACATGGGGCCCCGGGAGCAGGACAGCCATGGGCAGCTCATCCAGGGGGTAGGAGGGATGGTGGTTCCCTGCCTTTGCGTGCACACCCTCTGGGAGGAGGGCATGGGGGGGTATGTGCCCCCCAGAATTTTTGCAGGGCCGAGGTGGATGTGGGCTGCCTGCTGCAGGCTCAGGACTCCCTGCTCTGGTGCTCTTCCCCCATGAGCCCCCAAGGGTCCAGAGATTTGGTAGTGGACGTGCATTTGCAGCATGAATTGTTGCTCCCCGCTGTCAGATTTCCAGTGCGGAGCACCACAGCCTGCCACACATGCCTGGTCGGTGTGGTACAGAACTGCACTGGGGGTGCACAGGTCTGAGCTGGGGTGGGTGGTTCCTAATTGGGCAGCATGAGGTCAGATCTGACATGGGTCTGCATTAATCAGCAAATGGCTGGACCTGGCACCACACGTCTGCATTAGGGTGTGTGGTATCTGGCCCCTAGACCAACCCCACACTATTCATCTGTCTGGTGGAGGCAAAAGGTTGGGCATCGCTGCTCTATACTAGTGGTGCACAACCATGTTACCCCATGGACCAGGTGAGCAATGCCAGGTTGGTTTGCAGCCAGATACACCAGGTGGGCTTAATCCAGCATGTGGGCTCACTGTGGTGGGGCGTTATCCAGCTGTGGGGGGATGCACAGCCCAACCCTGATTCATCTGCTGGGATGGGAAGCACCCAGGCCCCAATCTGAATGCACCGGGACAGGGGGCAGGCAGCAGTGGGGGCATCTGGGCTCTGATCTAAATGTGTGGGGTGGTACAGGGAGCAGTCTGGCCCAATGCAGACATGCTAGAGGTGGGCCTGACCCTGATGTCACTGTGCAGCAGTGGCCCAGGTGGGGCTGGATCTGGCTGTGGAGAGCTTCCATCACTTCATGCCAAACTGTCTGCCCTGTGGGGTCCCAGTGGGCTGGATGCTATGGCTCCATGGGTTGGCTGGCCTGCAGGCTGGCAGTTGATCATGCCTGGCATTGTAAGCCGTGCCTGCATGCCAAAGCTAACCTATGCAGCAGTAACAAGCTGCAAAGTGTGGCAAAGAAGAAAAACACCTCAAAGCCTGTGCCTTGCTGACTGTAGTGTAAATCTTTGCGTATGTAACAACAAGCTTAGCCAGCAAACGCCATTGACATGTCTAACAAGGCATAATTAAACCATGCGTTATATTATGACTTCATCTTAAAATACTAGTAGTGGTGTGTGACCAAATGTATTGACTGTTATTTTGCTATAATAAATGTATTTTTTTAAAAACACTTAAATGATTTATTAAAACAAACAGTCTTGTCAAAGAAAACCTTAAGCTAAAGCAGGAAAAGTAACATGTCACTGTGTTAAACAACATTGGACTGTGGGAAAATAAAAGAAGAAACCCTTTCTTTTACTTTCCCAAGCTCTTTGAGCTGACAAGAGATCTAGTTCAATCAAGTTTGAAAATTTTCAGTAAAACGATAAATAAATAAATAAATAATATCACTCAGAGAGAGGCCATTTATTAAAATATAAAAATGATAAATATTGGGCATATGCTAAAAAGATCTCAGACTTGTCTGAAGCTCAATGAACCAACTCAAGCCTGGCCAGCAGGTCCATCTCTTCCCTGAATCCAAGGCTATTTACGCATTGCGTATCCTGAGAAAGCTTTGAGTTGTGACCGGAGCGGTCTCACTGCTCAAGCAGACTGCTCTCGCCCACCGTTAAATCCTAATGCAGCCGTACAGAGTGTTAAAAGCTGACGGCGTGTATGGAAAGGAGGGGTTGAGTGGAAGGGGATTTATATGAAGCGACCAGCGCTATGCCTTCTGCACTTGACAAAACGACACAGGCTCCACTGAAAAGGAAGGGAAACGGAGCTTTTATCTGAAAGGAAAGGCCTCAGAAAAGAGTCAGGTGATCTCGGTTATGATGGTGATTGCAGAGTAACTAGATTACATCTTCTGTGGTCCCTTTCTAGCGTGGCTGTAACGTAGTTGCTCTGCCTGGATCCCAGAGCCCTCTTCTAGAGTCAACTGCTTCTAGGAATTAAGGCAAACCCTGCAGTTTGACTTTGGGGAAAATATAATGATCTTTTGTCCCTCTTCGCTGGGAAATGAATATACTCTATGCTAATTTTGGAGAACTGGTCTTATTGAGTCATCCTTATTACTTTTTTAAGTAAATGAACAACTTAAATATTTGCAGGCCAAGACCTGAAGTGCTTACATGCACAGACCATATATTGATTGCACTGTGAATTTTGGCTGAACAAGTATTGCTCCCTTGGCTACCTCAGAGCGATGATACTTATTTGATGGCTCCTGGCTGTATTTTCACATGCTGACATTGTCCTCTACTGCTTGTGTGAAACTTCTGGACAGCACTTCATGTGCTGTGTTGCAGGCATTCGATGTAACTAAGGCTGTCATTGCAGCATGCTGCTCTTACCACCACTCAAAACCCCTTCCCCCACACCAACCCAGCTGGTTTATAAGAATAAAAGCACATTCGATTCCCCATAAATCTACTAGCGCACCTCTCTTCATCCCTATTATCCCGCTCTGGGACCGGCCAGTCAGCCTCCCTCCAGTGCCTAGAGCTCCACTAGGACTCTGCACAGTTTTGCTGAGAGGGAAAACAAGCCAAGTCCCAGCATCATCCGCCTGGAGCTCCCCACGGGGTTGTCTCCTCTTTTCTTATCCCGGCTGCTGTTTTCAGTGGCCTCCTGAACTGCCGGCACCTTTGCCCACCCCCGTCACAGCGAGCTCGGGGTGTGGAGGCAGCAGACCTGCCCCATGCCTGGAAGCGAGGGCAGGCAGGAGTGCTTTCAGCCTGGGTCCCAGTGTGTCTGAGGTCATTGGGAAGGTTTTGTGCTGCCATCCTCCTGGCGCTGACCTTACAGTCAATGTCAGAGATGCCAGACTCAATGCCAGAGATGTCTCCTTTAACGGTGCTCTTTGGTTTGGAGATTCATGCTGGGAACGGGGGTGTCCTGACATGAAGCTGTAGCTGACCCAGGTTTCAGTGCACTTACCAGGGACCAGGCTCTGGTGGGTCACTACAGGATGCGCCTTCCTTAAGAAAATGCCTCTTGCTGCTCTTGACTTGATTCTGCACCTTTGAACACAAGTGTAATTTTGCCACTGGAGCCCCTGTCTGGGTTTCAGCCTTCACTACAAGGACTGGTGTGTGCACAGCTCCCTACGCTGGGCACGATGGAGCAGGGTTTCTGGACAGAGGTGTATTCCTGCCAAGGAGCATCCAGCAAAGCAGTGCTGGTGGGTTCATCCGCCATGAGAGTTATCAAGGCACCTCTGTGAGGGGCAAGGGTCTCTGCAGCTGCTCAGGCCTGGGCTGGGTGCCAGGAGGGTGAAGATGCTCCTCACCAGTGGCCTCCGCCAGTTCCCTCCAGACAGGAGCCTTCAGCGGGTGCTGGGGGAGAGACCCCAGCGTATGGATATTTGCTCCTGTTTGGATGGGAAGCAGCACTTGTCCCTGGGCCATCCCTGCCCGTGCCCCAGCCTGTGCCCGCTGTGCAGTCGGTGGGGCCTCCAGCCATGCGACACCCTGCACCGTGCTGCCAGGATGTGGGACTCTCCCTGACCCCAATCACAAGGGTGGGGGAGCTCCCTGTACAGACAGGTGGGCATAGCTCTAACAGCCCTAAATGCCCCCACCAGCAGTGGGTTTGGGAGTGGGGTGCGTGGGGCAATCTTCTCCGGGGTGAGTCTCTCTCTTCTTTCCTCCAAGGAGCTGGGAGAGGGGACAGCATCCCAGGGCTCTCTGACAGTGGGACCTAGAGGACTGCGGGGCAGGCATTGGAAACCCCTGTTGGCACAGCGGGTTGGGTTATCCCGTCCTGGCTGTCTTCAGAGGAACAAGCCCAGCGAGTGGGTCCTGGAGACATACTGGTGTTGGCGTTTCTGTGCTGGCGGCCCAATGCTGCCCTAGACAAGGGCAGAGCGCAGTGCCAAGGACTAAACATAGACATTGGATTTCTGACACATCATAATCTGCCCGGCAACCGACTCCCCAGCCCAGCCCAGCCCAGCCCAGCCCAGCCCAGCCCAGCCCAGCCCCTGGCTTGTTTACTTTTCATCCCCTCCAGGAAGAGCACACACCGACTGCTGAAACCTCCTTAGCCTGACGAAGGGTTTTTGAACCCGAAAGCTTGCTTAATAACCATTCTTCAACCATTTGGGTTGATCTAATAAAAGATATCAAATTCACCCAAGGAACCTTGTCTGCCTATGACCTTAGACCAACACAACTACAACCCAAACCCCTGCATATCTGTTATAAGTTGTCTGAGTGTTAAAGTTGATAACATAATAGCTTTTGTTATCTGATAAGTATTTGCTTTATCTGCTGATATAGATTATTATTGAGCTCATTGAAAATATTTTGCTTGCTATTTATGAAATGTTGAATTTGTCAGTCTCTCACTTATTACTGTGAATCATAAATCACTGTAAATAGTTATTTAGTGCGTGGTCTGGTGCGGGGAGGACCACGGGACAGCACTCCACTGAGCGGTGGCTCCCAGCCTACAGGCAGAGTGAGAGCAGACCGAGACCTATTGGCACCCCAGGATCCCCCAAATTTGGACGTGGCTGCGGGTAGCGCTGCCACCAGGGTTACGCTCCTAAACAGGGCCCAGGGCTACTGCCAGCTCCCACGGCAGACCCAAGGGTGCCTGGATGAGCTCCTTCACTCCTCGTTGCCTGGTTGCCAGCGTTTTAAATGAAGACGCAGACCCCTGGCAGCAACCTCACGTGCTCTTAAATGGAAGTTATTCTGGTGCTGGATGAGCGCTGGGCACTAGAGAGCTCTGGGAATTGCTAAGGGAAGTGAGGACAGGCTCCAGGGAACAGGCCCGCCGGGATAGGAGCTGGGCTGCGGCGTGGGACGCTTACGTGATGGTAAGTTCCTCCGAGAGGCGAGGTTGAGGCCGGGGCAGGAGTGGGAGTCTGGTGTGGGGTCTGCCGGCTCCAGGAAACTGCTCTGTTCCCCCGCTTCGCCTCAGGGAGCAAGGAGGCACGTGGCATCAGGACTGGGGAGAGGAGCACTTCCCTGGAGCCAGAGGAGCCCACGGAGCAGTTCCCCGGAGCCAGCGGAGCCTGCACCAGCCTCCAGCCCCAGCCTCCATCCCTGCCTTACCTCACTTCAGGGTGGAGCTGCTGCCTGCCTCGAGTGAGTCTCTGCCAGCTCCGGGGCAATGCTCCACTCCCCAGCCCTGATGCCACGTGCCTCCTCGCTCCCCGCACACGGACCACTACTCCTTAGAGGGAGCATTGGTTCCCTCTAAGCTGCACGCTGTACGCAGCCATGCAGGTGCACCTGGCAGCACGGCATGAGCACACCTGCAGGGCCATGCACGCCGCACAGCGTAGAAGGAGCAGTAGCTGGGACACACGACTTCTGGGGAGAGGCTGAGGGACCTGGGCTGGTTTAGTGTGAGGAAGAGCAGACTGCTGCTGCAGGCATGGGCTGTCCTTGGGCTGCAGCGCTGGGGGTCCCCCGCAGCAGCATTTTGGATTCTGCTCTTCTCCAGGGTTTGGGTCCCCTGTTCCTGGCAGCATTGTAATGTTTGGGTGGGCTGACATATGGTGGGTGGGTCAGGGCTGTGCTGTGATGGGGAGCCTGCCCTGGCAGCAGGGCTGTGTAGCTGGATTCCTGTCTGCGTGGAGGACGAGAGAAGGGGCTTTGTCTACATGTTGGGTCTTTGTCATTAAGCTTCAGCTAAAGTCCCTATTAGAGAAGCAGACTGAAGGCGGAGAAAGGCCAGGCCCTACCCACAGGACGGCTGTCTACACTCTACAGGGTTGATGCAGTTGCTCGTCCCGACGTCTTCTAGTTCAAATCAGAAGCCCCGCTAAGACATCTATGTCTTACAACAGTGGTGCTCAGCCTCCGGTTTGTGGGCCACAAACCCATTTCATCTGACCCGTGGGATATCCCGTGGGTCCAGAAGTGTGGAGATGGGGAAGAGGTGGCAGAGTTAATTGCTGCTCCCTTGCTGCTAAATTACTGGACTTATAGAGAGCCCCATCGGCCAGATGATGTGACCCCACGTGATAGATTGCAGTGGGGCGTTGTGTAGGGTCACCATACGTCTGGGTTTTCCCAGACATGTCCTCTTTTTGGGTCCTCTCATCTTTGTCTGGGTGGTTTTTATTAAATATCAAGAAATGTCCAGGATTTTGCTCTGCCTCGGATCAGCATCAGTTTCTTCCCTGGCACTCCCCCGCTTGCCCAACCAAGGAGCGGCTTGGAGCAGGGGGAGCGGGACTGTAGGCAGGGGCAACACGTGCATCTCTGCGCGGTGCAGCAGATGCAGGCAGCAAAATCTGCAGGGGAGGGGGGTTGGAGGGCCAGGGCTGGGGCCTGTGGGGGTGTGTGTATCCATGTGTGTTTGTGTGTGTCTCTGTGAGGGGATGGGTGTGTGGGGGGGGCAGGTGCCTAAGCTGTCCAGCACTGGGGCTGCAGCAGAGTGGGGAGGCCAGGGAGGTGCCTGCCCCTCCAGTGGGGGAAGGGGTGGGGGGTCTTCAGTGGCAGCAAGGACCTGTGTGGGCAGCAGGGCTGGGGGGCCAGGGGGCTGCAGGTTGGGAGCGCAGGGCATCGGCATGGCTGGGGAGGGGGGCAAGGGACTACAGGTCAGGAGTGATGGGCACTGGCAGGGCTGGGGGTGGGTCATGGCTGGGGAGTGAGGGTCACTAGAGGTGCAGGGGACTGTGGGGCACAGGCAGTGCCAGGGAACTGTGAGTCAGGAGTTAGGGGTATCAGCAGGGATGGGGGGGCGGGGGGGCTGCCATTTGGGAGTGAAGGGCACCAGCATGGTGTGGGGGGTGGGATACTGTGGGTCAGGGGTGAGCGGCAGCAGCAAGTTTGGGGGGACTGTGGCTAGGGAGTGAGGGGCAGGGGCAGGGCACAGGCATATCACTGCCACCCCCATTCCCCCACAATAATATTCCTCCCCTGCCTCCCGACACCTGTTCTCTTTTCTGAAACTGGAAATATGGTAACCCTAGGCCTGTGTAAGAGGGAACCCTGGTCCTGTTACTAGCAGGCACTGCAGCTCCTTTACGGGCAGTTTTTGCAGGGGTTAAAGGACAGCCCTGCAGGCAGGTCGGCTGACTGGGGCCAGAAGCAGCAGGTGGGGCAAGGCCATCATGCTGGATCCCCTAGTGTGGGGACAGCACACAGGGTCAGTGCGAGGGTGTGATCCAGGGTGCTGGCCCACCATCACGTGCTGGCTGTGGCTGTGGAGTGACCCCCGTGCACCGGCCCCACTGCAGTCTAGCATGCAGGGTCACATCATCTGGTCCATGGGGCTCTCTAGAGAGCTGGAAATTTGGCATCAGTGGAGCAGCAATTAACACTGCCTCTTCTTCCCTGCCTCCACATTTTTGGAAATCCATGAGCTAATAGAAATGGGCTTGTGGGCCAGATGTGGGCAACAAAGTGGGGGTTGAGCACCACTGTCATAAGACAGAGATCCCACCAGGGCTTTTGATTTGAGCAAGAAGATGTCTGCATGAGCAACTGCATGAACCCAGCAGACACCTGTCCTGTGGGGTAGGGTCTGGCCGATCTCTGTCTGCACTCTGCTTCTCTAATGGGGACTTTGACTGAAGCTTAATGACAAACCAAAGTGCAGACAAGGCTCCTCCTCTCATCCTCTGTACAAGCAGGAATCCCGCTGCACAGTGCTCATGCCAGAGGTAGGGACAGGCTTTTCCTCTCCCTGCTTCTCACCTGGGTCGCAGCACATGGAAGCTGCTCCAGACATAGGCGACTGGTAGGGGGTGCACGGGGATGCACATGACCCCTTTGACGGGGCTGGTGCTCCCCCTGACGGCCGACACTGATGCTGTCAGTAGGGCTGGTGCCCCCCTGACAGGGTCAGTGGCTTCTGCAGGTGCCCCCAATTCAGGAGGCACCAGTCATTCATGGCTCCAGATTTACTTAGTCTGCTCTGGAGCAAACGTGATCTGAGTCAAAGCCAGAGCTGTTCGGAAGTGCCCACTGCTTCAGCAGGAGAAGCCCGTGTATCTTGGTACAGCTTGAGACCACTATTCCTGCCCCTGTCCCTGCCCCTTTAATGCTCCTAATGCCAGGCTGCTCCACATCCCATTGGGGTTGGTTGCTAGGTGGAGAGGGGTCAATCCTGCCCCGCTGTACTCCCCGCCCTGGGTCTGCACCTCCATCCACCGCTGACTCTGGAGCTGTGTTCCCTTCTTGGGCTCCTTCAGGATCCCCCAGCAGCAAGGACCCGGGTCTTGTCCAGACAGCCCTTCACCATGCAGCTGAGTGGCCCCTGCTCTGCCCAGCGGTCTGGGTCAGCGGTCTGGGTCAGCGTGGTGCTACAGCTGTAACAGGGTCCCTGTCCTTCCCTGGACACAGCCCACGTGGCAGAGGAGAGTCTTGCCTGCCCAGGGAAAACAGCTCGCTGTGGCTCAGGAAGCATCTCAGCAGCTGATCTTTGCAGAAGCCTTGCCAGTGGTTCTCCTGGTATTTATATGTCTCTTAGCACTGGGGATGGGACTCTGCCCACTATTAGGATAATGTTAGCAATAAAAACTTAGGATGGCAGACTAGCCCAGGGATTGAGACGACACCTTGTTCGACGAGTGACAGAAAGGCTTTATTTACTACAAGAATTTAAAATCAAGTCAAGTGAGCCCAAACCAAATCAATGACCAGTAATTCTCTATAAGGTGATGATTTCTTAGCAAACAGGCGATGAAGCGGCGGTCTGTTTCTCTTCAACTTCTCGAATAATTCGGGTGTCAGAGAGATTTCTCACTCTTGAAGTGCATGCTGTTTACTGTTTTACTGCCTTTTTCTACCCTTAGTTTAGCATCTTCGAAGCATTCGTTTAGTTGTGCAAATCAAGAAAGAGTCCGAAGCAATAACTGACAGGAAAAACTGCACATTACTGGTTATTAGAAATGAGTTACCTTCTTCGGTAACAAGAGGTGATCCAGTTTGGAAACATATCAAGAAACAGATTAACAGCCAGGAAAAACACACTGAGTCGGGAGGAGACATCTATCAAATACGGCGAATGTCTCTTCTAGCACATAAACACGAGTTAGTCGCAAAAGAAATATTTACCATACTAATTAATCAAGGATAGACATTTTCATATAGTTACACACCAGACACCTAGGAGTCGGCTTGAAATCATTCTGAATATAGCAAGATACGCTGGAAGAGATCCTTCATTATTCCTTCTTAGATGGCCTAGCCATGAACTTGCATCCTCTTGCAATATGCAGTTAGCATCAGTATTCTGTATTTTAACTTTTGTGAGTAGTCCCAAGCTTAGCATGAGTTTCAGAGTCATCAGCAGCCTAGCGGGCCAGACGCAAGGGCTCCAACAGCCACATTTTACTCCCAGGCTGGAGGCTGAGCCCCCTGCTCTGCACTTATCTCTGCCCGTGCAGGTCTGCCGAGTGCCTGTTGTGTGGTGCCCGTGTGTGCTGGGCAGTGCGGCATGCAGGGATACTGTGTGCCCATCTGCATCACAGCACATGAAGTGATGCACTTGTTGGGTGTCTGGGACAGGAGAAGGGCCGGGGCAGGGGCAGAGATATACCCGGCTGAGCTGCGGTCAATCCAATGCAGCCTGTGGCTGTTCTTCCCGCAGGGATTAGGGCTGCAGGGGAGGAGCGCGCAGTCTGCAGCCACAGCACGGCTGGCACCCTGCCACCACACAGACCCCAAACTGGGGAGGACCCAACCCCTGGGAGCCTAAACTACTCTGACTCCTATGCAGACCCTCAGTTGTCTGGAGTAGTTCACCCATTGAGCGCCAGTCCTGCACAGCTGCATGGAGCCCCAGCCCCTGGTGTCTGGAAACCTCCTGCCCTGGCTCAGCTGCCTCAAGTCCCTTCCCCCTGCCTGCAGGGAATGGGCCATGCCAACGCTGCCCTTGAGGGCTGGTAATGGGGCATCTCCCAGAGCCTGGCCCAAGGCTGGGGCGCCCTGGCCTGCCCTATCTGTGTGTGCAGGCAGCAGGGCTGGGCCCTGCCCTAGCAGGGTTGTCCTGGCTCCACTGGGATTTCCTAGAGCTCTGTCCCCCTGATCCCCGGGCTGGTGTCTGCAGTGCAGCCGTGCGAGAAGCTCCCCATTCCCTGGCCTGGACATATGGCCCCGGCTCAGCCATGGCAGGGCAGGGGCAGTGAGTGCTAAGAGGGGTGGAGGTTGCAGGGGCGGCTGCAGCTGGCGCACATGAAACTTTGGAGCCTGCATCCCTGGCAGCTCAGCTGCTCCTTCCCAGCTGTGACAGCTGCTCCCTGTGCACATGGAGGGGGCTGGAGGTTTGCACCGGGGTTTGCATTAACCATAGACATCTCACACCCCATGTCTCTTCCCACAGTCCCACCAGGCCATGTCCTCTGGGCTCAGGCTGCTCATGCCCAGGTGCACGGTGCTGCAGGAGTCGTCTCTAGATGCTGAATGGACCCTGCACCTCCTCGCCATGGCAGGTTGTGAGGCTGTGACAAGTCACATATTCCTGTCCCTCACTTTAGACCCTTCCCAGGCACATGATGGGGCTGGTTTATTGAGCTGCTACTGAACGTGAATTGGAGGCTTTGCAGAGGCACAAATCCCTCCCCAGACACCCACCCCTAGAGATCACGTGGGGGCCGGGAGGAGTCTCAGGAAATGGGAGCTTTTTCCCTCCGTCTGTAGCAGGGTGGGAGGTTTAGGAAGCGTCTGTTAACTCTGGATTTGGAAATGGACAGGGGCACATGTGCATTTGTGTGTGCCTGTGTGTGTACATGTGAGCGTCACTGCAGGGTGTGTGTGTGTGCAGGGTGTGTGCTATGTGCGGTGCCAGGAGAGGGGAAGCAGAGGGCACTGCCCACACGGTGCGCCAGGCCCAGGCCCAGCACCGCCAGGCAGGGGAGCCCGCATTGGAGGCAGGTCCGTGGTGACACTTGCTCCAGCCCGTTGTCCCCGGGATCCTGTCACTCCTCCCTGCACACAGCGGGGCTCAGGCCAAGCTGAGCTGTGGCCCCAGGAATCACTCTGTGCTCCCAGCCACGGGCACTGCCCAGATGTGCCCTCACCCTCCAGCTTGTTGCCTTCCTCTGGGCCTACATAACTCCCGTGTCCTGACTGCCCAAGGGATCCACTTCTAGTGGGGCTTGAAGCTGGAAACCGGCCACAGGATCCCTCCCTTGTGATCTGGTGGCTCGAGTTAGTTGTTGGCAAGAAAGAAGTGCAGGATGAAAGTCTGGGCTGGATCCCTTCCTCATTGGCCATGTGCTTTAACCACCGGGCCTTGAAATATGCCAGGATGTTCTCCTGCAGGATCCATCATTACATTGTTTGGCATCATGGAGATTTGGACATATGTGGCAGCCACCTTCTAGACTCAGTCTGGCCTTTGGATTGTCTCAGGGGCGGAAATCGGAGATGGAGGGTCTGGGCAGCCTCCACCCCTGCAAAAACTCCTGGCAAGGCATATGCACCGCAGGTCTGGGTGACCTCGTGCAAACACCACGTCCCGGAAGGATCAGCGGTTCCCGAACATATGTTGCTGCAAGCCTGTCACTGTGGTTGCATGGCTGCACACGTGCCTTTTAGGTGGATGAAGTGAAAGAGGATCCAGATCCCCATCTCTCTCTGCATGTCAGCCTCCTGCCGGTGTGCTTTAGCAAGCGTTCCTGCATCCTGGGACTCCTCTGACCAGCCCAAAGCGCAGCTTAGCCGTGCCAGCCTTGCCAAGCGACAGACCCCATCCCCGCTGTAGTAAGTGCATAGCTTTGAATATGGATTTGGGGCTAGGCTTATAAATAGAAATCCTTCTTGGGCCACCCCATGCCATGACTCTTTGCCACTCGGTTTGGCCGTGCCAGGCTGACAACTGACACCCCCCAGTCACTGTGCTAAGTATATGTCCCTGTGCTTCACTGCCAGCCCCAAGACTCAAGGCGTAAGGTTGTCCTGGGCCGGGGACCCCCGCAGGCCAGGCCAGACCCCCGGCGCCCAAAGCCCCGCGCTCAGCACCTTGCCCCAGGGGAATAAACACTATGGTTGCCATGGCAATGGTGCTGTTGCTTCCAGTGTGACATCACAATCCCCAGCCTAACTGTCAGCCCGGCTCCGCCCAGTGCGCTCGTGGTGTCACCGAGCCGGTCGCACGTCCCGGTCCCCGTGTTCAGTCGTTAGTGTCTCGAGAGTTAGGTGATTAGGTGTTAGTTGGTTTCCTAGGTTGTTAGTTTCATTAGTCTCCTAGGTCATTAGTTTATTCATTCGTTAGTTAGGTAGTTAGTTTATTCATTAGATAGTTCCTTAGTTCAGTAGTTTGATAGTTTAGTAGTTCATTATTTAGTAGTTCATTAGTACATCAGCTTGTTCGTAAGTTAGGTAGTTAGTTCATTCATTAGAACGTTTGTTAGCTCATTAGTATATTCATTAGTTAGATCCTTAGTTCCCTAGTTCAGTAGCGCATTCATTAGGTAGTTAGTTAGGTAGGTAGTTAGGTAGGTAGGTAGTTTTCCCGAGTTTCCCACCCGAGCGGCGGGAGCGCGCGCCTGTTGGAGCTGTGAGTGCCCGTTTTCGCTCAGCTGTGGGCAGCACCGGGGACACCCGCGGGCCGTCAGGGGGATTTGGGCTATGTAGCGAGTGGGCGGCAGGGGCTCAGGCTGTGCCAGGCCCAGGACGCGGCCCCGTGCTTCGTCCCTGCTCTCGCCAGTCCAGCTCCTCTCACCCTCCTGCAGCTCAGGGCTGTGTTTGTTGCAGACGCTGCGGCGTGAGAAGCTGCCACCGCTGCGCCTGCTCTCCAGCACCCCGGGTGAGGTCTGGGCTCGGCCCCCACGGCAGCAATGAGGGGTGGGCGGCACGGCAGGCTTCAGGCCCGTGTGACCTCCCCTCCCGGCAGGGTTAGCCTGGCAGGCCAAGCTCCAGCTGTCCCAGGTCCAACCTGGACAGACCTGGCTCCATTTCCCCCAGCTGTCACCCCCTGTTCTGCACCAGCAAGTTCAAGGAGAGGGGAAGCAGGACTGGCACCCACGGGCTCCTCACTCAGCCCCCGGTCCTGGCCCATGCCCATGTCCTACCCCTGGCAATGGCCCTGTTGCCCTCTGCTCCCTTGCAGCGTGGGCCACACGGGCTCTGGGATCCCCATCCTCACAGCGGTGCTCAGTCCCCCCAGCCTGATGCTCAGCCCTCATCTCCCCTCAGCACCAGATGCCACCCTGGGCGCAGGCAGGCAGCAGAGAAACTCCCCCCACATTAAATGCGCTGCATTTCTACCTCCCCTGGGGGCAGGGCAGGAGACGAGGGACCCTGTACTCAGTGAGTTTTGGTCCAACGTGAGCTGGGGGGGTCCTGTGTGGTTGCATGGGGAGGGGGCAAGGTCTCTGCATGGGGGCCCCTCGTCTCCCAACTCAGCCTCCATTCCCAGAAGCTGAGCTGATCCAGCCCCACAGCACAACCCCTCCCCAGCCTTACTGACCCTCATGCCCTTGTCCCTGGGACCCACCCCCTGACAGGGGCATTTGTATCTCAGGCAACCAGCCACGTCCCTGGGGTCTCTCCCAGACCTGCTGCCTGGAGGGACTCCCACCCGACCCCCGTGGAGGAAGGCCCTGCACTTGTGCCATGTAGCACTCCTGGCAGGTGCCCCACACGCTGTGTCCCAGAGGGGCTGATTGCCCTGTGCCCCGGCAGCAGAGTGGGTCCAGGTGACGCGCGGCCCCTTGTCTCCCCGCAGGACCAGGAGCAGTGCCGGGGGGAAGTGGAGGGGTGGGGGACACCATCCCAGCTGTGCCGGGCAGCTCTGCCAGGGGCCACATGTGGCCGGACCCTTCTGCTGCAGTGAGTCTGTCCCCTGCCCAGGGGTTGGGGGGATCTGGGCTTAGGGGTCTCTCACCAGGGGGCCTGTGCCCCTCCCACCCCCACGCAGTGCATGGGACCCCAGGGGAGAGTCTCGCTCTCTGCCGACTCCACGGGCCCTGCTACAATAAGGGAGGGGGTCGTGAGCTCATCCCCTGATCACAGGGACAGTCCTTCCCAAACCAGAGTGTTGGAGGGGACCTGGGACCTTGAGCTGGGAGGTGGGGGCTCACATGAGACAGATGGTAACAACCAAGCACTGGTACCCCGGGGCCCAGGTCTGTGAGCCCTGCCTGGCCCCAGCGTTATGGTTGCCACCATCCCTGAACCCTGGGGAGATGGGGAACTCGCTCTCCAGGGGAGTCCATTGCCCCAGCAGCTCTTTCCTTCCCCAGCGGGAGAAACACCATGGCAGGCAGCGTTGTCAGCAGGTGAGCGGGACCCAGGCGGGCTGGGGGTTGTGAGGGAGAGGAAGTGGGCTGGACGATGGGCGCATGGAGGGGTGGACCAGAGGGACAAGGCTGGGAATGGCCTGGGGGTTGGCGGGAAAATGCAGGGCCAGAGGGACACCTGGGGCAAGAGGTGGCTACATGCACAGACAGACAGGCCGTGGCATGACATCTCTTTAACCTGCGCTGTCTTGTTTGCTGCAGCTGGAGCTGAAGGCGCTTCGGGCCCGGCTGGCACAGGCAGAGCAGGACATCGAAGTCATCCTGTCCTGGTAGGTTTGGGGCTGGGGAGGGAGTTGGTTGTTCCCGTTGTGAGGCACAGAGCTCGGGACACAAGCCCAGGGGCCATCCCTGCTTCTGTGCATGTCTCTCCATGGGGAAAGGGTGTTTTCTGGGACATCACCATCATCCTCTCTGAGCCCAGAAACATTTCTTGTCTCCACAGTGCACGGCAAAGGGAGGAGCAGCTCCAGGTGAGTTTGCATGGGGCAGAGGCTGCCAAGGCTGTGGGGCAGGGGAGGGAAGAGGCTGTGGCCAAGCTTGGCCAGGCTGGGGGACATCCCAGAGGCTGCTGAAGCTAGGAGCAGAGTCCCGACACATGGCATGAGGAGGGAGAGGAGGGACCTGATGGGTGCGCAGGGAGGTAACGCTGGTGGGAGCGGGGCCCGATATGCTAGGCGCAGGCATGGGCAGGCTCTGACGGGCTGGGGGCATTCTCGTGCAGGCCCAAGTGGAGGCGCTGAGGAGCCAGAACCTGTTCCTGGTGCTGGCCCTCAAGGCCCAGAGAGAGCAGGACCAGGATCTGGACAACAGCCCCACGGAGGTGAGCTGCTGTGCATGCCCCTGCCCCAGGGGGAGGGGGAGTGTGCGTGTGTCCATGTGTGTGCCAGGGCAAGGCTGGACCCTGCTGTGCCAGCCCTGCAGAGGGGATAGGGGGTTGCCCTGGCTGTGTGGGTGGAGGGCTTGTGTGTGCAGTGCTGGGCACCATGTGAGCTGCGTGGATGTCACAGTGGGACCAGTGGGGTGACAGGTCTGTGCTGCACTGACCTCCCCTGCTCCCTGGATTGCTGCCCACCAGCCTCCTCTAATAGTCCGCCATGTAGCAGCTCTGGGCCCACGGGCTGGATTTGCTCTTCACTTTTGTGTTCCTTTTTCATTTGCAACAGACTCCCATGGATATGGAGGGGATGGCGGAGGAGTGCTGGCCACCCTGGAGGGGGTAAGTGGGGGACAAGGAAGGGAGGGTGAGGTGCGGGGCTGTCCTGGGTAGCTTGTGGGGTCTGGGCCAGGCTATGGGGTGTTGCAAGTGGTGCTGTTTGCAGATAGGCGAGTCCTTCCTTCTCCGGTGCTGCATGGGCCAGTTCCTCTTTGTGCAACCAGGAGCATTAGCCCCCGCCAGGAAATGGAGATGGGTTCCATTGAGGACAAGGGGACCCAGACCAACCTGCCCCTGAATGTAGAGGCCAGCACCCAGGCAGAGGGCCCAGGGCATGAACACGCTGGCACCCAGACCAGGGCCCTCTGCCAGACTGAGATGGGGTGCCAGACCGAACCCCTGCCCATGATGGATGCAAGCACCCAGACAATGGTTTACCAACATCAAAAATGACCAGGACAGGCAGAGAGGCATGTTGCCTTTTGTAGTGCTGGTTGTGAGCCTAGAATCAGAGCTGCGTGGGACCTGGGTGATGATCAGGGCCTCTTCTGCCTCCAGGCAGGTCAGGATGACCCGTGATACCCGTCCCTCAGGGTGCCAGTGCCTTGAACCAAGCAGCCGTCCTGTGTGTCAATCCCACATCATGTCTGCCCCTGGATGCTGTGCTCAGGCAGCGTGGGGCCACATCTTGGGAGCGGATTGGCCCTGGGCTGTATGAAGCCCCAAGAGACGGGTGGGAGAGCTTCTTACCCTTACCATAAAGAAGCTCTTCCTTATGTCTAATGTAAACCTGCTCTCTGTCACTTTGTAGTCATTACTTCTACTTATCATGAGGGGCACCCTGGTAAATAGGGTATCTCCTATTTCTTTCTGCCCCCCTCCACCTCCTGATGAATTTGTAGATGCCTGCAGGTCACTTCTCAGCCTTGTCCTGTGGAGGCTGAAGACATCCAGGTCCCTCAATCTCTCTTCCCAGGACCTTACCTTCAGGCCATAAACCATATGAGTGGCCCTCCTCTGGACCCTCTCAAGTTTACCCATGTCCCCCTTGAAGTGCGGTGCCCACAACTGGATGTAGTTTTCCAGCTGTGCCCTTACCAATGCCGCCTAGAAGGGAAGTATCACCTCCCAAGAGCTGTTTGTGATGCACCTGCTAATGCATGATAGACTGTGGTTAGCTTTACTTAGCACTTTGTCACACTGATGACTCAAGTTCATCTTGGAGTCGACCAAGATCCTGTTCTGCTGCTGTGCTGCTTAGAAAGTCATCTCCCAGGTTGTAAGTGTGACGGTGACACTTTCTCCCTAGCTGCAGCACTTGGCACTTGACTTTATGAAACTGCATCCTCTTCTGTCGATGATCCATCTCTAACCAGTTACTTCTTGTGCAATCAGGAGCAGATTCCCCTCCCAAAGGATGGACCCAGGGACCCAGGCCAGCCTCCCCCTCACCAGAGAGGCCAGCACCCAGGCAGAGGGACCCTGGCATGCAGACACTTCCATGCAGACCGGTGCCCTCTGCCTGGCTGAGGTGGGGTGCCAGGCTGGCCCAGGGCCCACATTGGAGGTGAGCACCCAGACCCAGGGGCATCATGGTCCACAATGGAGAAGATGGGGGAAAGGTATGAAGCTTGTTCTAGTGTTAGCTTGTGAGTGTGGGAATCTGTGTGAGGAGTGGAGGAAGGGCTGGAACCAGGACTCTAGGGAAGAACTAGATTTGAGGCTCCTGAGGCAGCTCTCAGCGACCATAAAAGCTAAAGAGGCGGTAGTCATGGGGGACCTAAACTACCCGGACATCTGCTGGGAGATGCAGACGGCAAAGTCCCACCGTTCACGCAGGTTTCTAACCTGTGTACAGGACCTCCACCTGACACAGGAGGTACACTGTCCCACTAGGGGGAATGCCTTACTGGATCTGGTATTGGCAACGGGGGATGACATGATAAGGGACCTCCAGATCGGTAGCCATTTGGGAGACAGTAATCACCTAATAATAGAATTCAACATAAGACGTTGAGTGGGTAAGGTAACTAGTAAGGTGAAAGTGCTAGACTTTAGGAAAGCTGATCTCAATGAACTCAGACGATTAGTCAAGGACGCACTGCAGAGTAGGAGTTTTGAAATGATGGGAGCCCAAGAAGGGTGGCTGTGCCTTAAGGAGGTGATCCTTCAGGCACAAAGCAAGACAATCCTGATGCGAGGAAAAAGAGGGAAAGGGGCCAGGAGGCTTCCTTGGCTGAGCAGAGAAATCCAGGAGGCTGAAGAGGTCCAGGTTCTCTAGTCTCTCCTCGTAGGGCTTGGCCTCCCAGGCCTTAACCATACGAGTGGCCCTTCTCTGGACCCTCTCCAGGTTATCCGCATCCCTCTAGAAGTGTGGCTCCCAGAATTGCACACAGTACTCCAACGCGGTCTGACCAGCGCCCGATAGAGGGGCAGTATCACCTCCTTAGATCTATTCGTCATGCATCTGCTGATGCATAATAAAGTGCCATTGGCTTTTCTGATGGCTTCGTCACACTGCCGGCTCATGTTCATCTTGGAGTCCGCTAGGACTCCAAGATCCCTCTCCACTTCCGTGCCACCCAGCAGGTCATTTCCTAGGCAGTAGGTGCACTGGACATTATTCCTCCCTAGGTGCAGCACTTTGCATTTCTTCTTGTTGAACTGCATCCTGTTGTTTTCTGCCCACTTGTCCTCCCCTCCCTCCATCCTACCCTGCCTGATCCGGGATGGGCCCACAGAATGCCAGTGTTGGTGATTCTGCCTCTCTGAGCACGTAAGTGGTTTCCTGTTCCTTCTAGGTTTCCACAGCCTCTTCTTTTGTCTCGTTGTCTTAAGCCTGCACACTTCAACTGAGGGGCCGCCATGGCCTTAGGGCTTCTTCAGGCTATAAGAAGCCTTTGAACATGCCCATAAGCCAGGCAGGCTGCAAGTACACCTGAGCTATAAGGCAAGGAAGATGCACAATTGTAAACAGCAAAGCAAGTGGCATGGTATGAGCCACTGCTGCATTGCTCTGATGTTCCACCTGTTCAGCTTTTTGGCTTTAAATGGAGTGCCCTCATCATAGAATCATATCATTGACAGATCATAGAATCACAGACTCATAGAAGTCGGGTCGGAAGGGACCTTGTAGGTCTTCAATTCTGAACCCCTGCCTGCGCAGGAGGAAAACTGGGCTCAACTGACCCCAGCCAGGTAGGCATCAAGCAGCTTCTTGAAGACCCCCAGGGTAGGAGCCAGCACCACTTCCGTTGGAAGTCGGTTCCAGATCCTAGCCGCCCTGACTGTGAAGTAGTTCCTATGGATGTCTAATCTAAACCTACTCTCCAACAACTTGTGACCATTATTCCTTGTTATCCCAGGGGGCACTAGGGGAAACAAGGTCTCCCCCAAACTCTTCTGGTCCCCCCTAGTGAGTTTATAGACAGTCACCAGGTCCCCCCTCACCCTTGTCTTGTGAAGGCTGAACAGGTTCAGGTCCTGTAGCCTCTCATTGTAGGGTCTGCCCTGCTGTCCCCAGATCATGCGGGTGGTCCTCCTCTGGACCCTCTCAATGTTGTCCACATGCCTCTTGAAGTGGAGTGCCCAGAACTGGACACAGTACTCCAGCTGTGGCCTGACCAGTGTCGCGTAGAGGGGGAGGATCACCTCCTTGGACCTGCTTGAGATGCACCTGTGGATGCATGATAAGGTCTGGTTAATGGGTAATGGGATTTCCAGCAGTGGGTTATTTTTCAAAAAAGGGGTCTGTTGTATTTTGAAAAAGACAAAACTTTCTAGGCTGACATATTAACAAGCCCCTGATCCTGCAGGAGAGGATCTGCTGGGAGCGAGAGAATATTGCCCAGGAGGATCCTGGAGAGCTCGAAGGAGCACAGCAGGACTAAACTGATCCTCTCTCAGTTTTGCTCTCTCCGAATACACACTTTGCTGCACCATGAAGTTGTGGAAGTCCCAATCTCAGTGGAGCGCTGCAACTCATGCCCCAAAGCTTTGGCCCTGGCAACTAGCCCTGCAGCTCCCATTCCCTCTCTGCAAACAGGCAGGCATTCATCCCTTGAGTGGGTTGGGGAGGGACACAGGGACACCATTTGAGCTTATATTTGAAAGGCTCTGGCTGGAGTGGGAGACGAGCTTGTGTTTTTCTCTTTTGCTGAGTATCCTGCTCCAGTTCTTCCCTCTCCTCCCCCCAGCACCAACCCCACGTGATCCTTTCCCAAAGATTAGAGTTATAGGCAAAGTGTCTGTGCGCATGTCTGCAATACGCTGGCTACTACCAGTGGGTACAACAGAACTAGCCTGTCCAAGTGCCTTACCAAAGGGTCTTCATTTTCTTGGTGTGGAAATAACAGGGGATTGATTTAACTCATACAGGTTTTTTGTTCTGCTTTCTTTTTCTCTCTCACAGGCAGAAGCCTGTCCTCTCAAGCCATCCTCACAAGGTTTCCTTCCTGTGAAGCAGTGTGTGGTTCCTGATGCACAAGGTAATTCCCATGTTACAAGAAGACATGCATAGGCCTCTTGCTTCAAAAGCAAGTCCCACAGTGATGGGTGAATGGCGATGGGCGCAGACATGTATGATTACCACAAGCCCCTGGTCACGGACCTTCCTTTAGTCACGGACCTGCACATACAGAGCCAATGATAGATGACGATGATTTGTACTTTGAATTGAGACAGGTGTGTAATTAGGCAGTTGCAATTATACCCCTCCTCCGCATATCCCTCCTCAGCTTTGACATAAATAGGCTAGGTTAAGAGTCTACAAACAACTGCTTATAATGAATTCACTACTGATTTTTAGCTTATTAATGACCCCCAGAGACCAAGGCTTATATGAAGAAGGCCATTTTGATATCAAGGAAAATGGATCCAGCAATGGAAGATAATTGATATCATTAATAATTTTCTTATCATGGACCCCACATCTAAACCACCTTGTTCCCTTTTCCTAAGGCAGAGCTGGACTACATTGAACAAGGTTCATATTGGAAAACTACCTGTTTTTTAAGTGGAATTGTATTAAAACCCCCAAGTATGAGTGGGACAAAATCCAAACTGTATCACATATCAGAGAGGACTGTCCTATCTGTCTTTGTCATGATTGAATTGAAGACCTGCACCAGGCTGCTGATGTTGCCTCTTCATGAGTATCATACTTGATACTGCCACTCTCGCCTTATCCCTCAGTGCCATTGCTGATAGGATGCTTAGAGCTTGTTCTGTTATTCGTATGCTGTACTCCATAGGATTCAAAGCAAAAAATGAAATGAAAGAAAGCCGTTGTGTAAGACCTCTGCTCACAACCCTGGCTCCTATTTGACTCTATCATAGTGCATGGCAAAGTCCACCTCAGCACGGCTACAATCTGAGCAGTGCAGGAACCCAGCTGCTATAACAGACGTAGCAGAAGTGCTTACGTCACGGCACGGTCAGTTCCTGACAATCTGCAGGTTCTGCTGAATCCCTGTCATCGACTGTCTCAGGCAGGACACGAGAAGTGGAGGAGAAGACAACCAGCCCCAACGGCTGCTGGATAGATCCTTGTTTGATATGTCCCCCCATGCCCATCCGCTTGGCCACAGAATGATGTCAGCAAAAGAAGCAACCAAAGAAGAGGTTCAATGTCAAGTGCTTCGAAACCTGCTAAAAGACATCACCCCCAACAGTGCCTGAGGGAGAAACGTGCCAAGTGCCCTGATGCTCTTGACACCACTGATCACTCAGGAAAGAGCAAGAGCTTCAAGAAAGGCATCCATGAGGCATGCCATTGATCCAAGGCTCCCCGACAAACAAACATCAGGACTGGTTCAATGAGAATGACAGCCTTCAAATGTATGTCTTTCAAATAGACACAAGACACAACAACATCAACTTTAAATAGAAGTGCCTGCATCAGTGATCTTCAGTACAGATCATTCATTCAATGGCCCCTTCCAAATGGACAGTTTTGCACACACAAGTGAAGAATGGTTTTTCCCTTTTGTGTGTGTTAGAAAAAGGCTCCACTGAATAAGTGTTTAATGTGTAACATGTAATAGAAAGATGGGACAATTTATTATGCCAGTGCTGCAAATCCTTATTAAGCCTTCCCTGGGCTCACATAAGGGCTGCTCTGAAGAGAAGGTGCCTCGGTTTGGTTTAGCACATCATTCTGCACGTTCCCTTGTCATTGCTTTCCATTTGCCCTTAGGGTTTTTTCCCCTCTACTTGCCAGAGGAGTCTAATCCCTTCCTCTGGCTGGAACAGGGCCAGGTTTCAGGTGGCAGATTACATCAGGATTTCTATGCAGGTACTGTCCATTTGGGACCTTTCACCTCTGAGGTCCAACTCCCTGGCCTGACACATGCAGAGATCCCAGTAAAAGTGAGGACATGGGGTCCCTCAGTGCTGTGGCAACTTGTGGCATCCAAGCCTGTCCTCTTCCCACCTCTTGTCACCGTGAGATATAAATGTCACCTGGGAAATGTCCGGGTTATCCTCTCCTTGCTCTTTTGGTGCTCAGGATCAGTCCTGCTGTGAGCATCTCACCAGAGCATGTCCACATGAGATACCACGGCTTCAATTTCCCCTGGAGAGGCCATGGCTGGTCACGAGCCCTGTTCTGCAGGGCACTGCTATATCCAGCCATCTTTTCCTTCTAGCACTGGAGTCACTGGGATTCATGGCAAGAAATCAGGGTCCCAGTTCATCCCAACTCACCACTCCGGCAGGGTCCCCTCTAGGATACCTTGCTTGAAGTCTTCCCCAGGACCAGATCCAGGAAGACAGAGCAGGCCAGAGACCACAAGAGAAGTTGACACCATGCTACACCTGCCATTGCTGAAGAGGTGCGTTGTCTGCCAATAGCAGAGGGCTAGGGGAGGGCCTGACTGCCCCTTACTGGTGACCAGCAAGCAGGTGGGACAGTCTGCAGCACAGGACAGGAGCATCTCTAGAGTAGGCAGGAGCTGCCTTGTGATGGGTGGAGGTGATACGAGGAGAGGAGCATGAGGGGAGATGCTGATTAAATGTTAGAGGCAGGTGGCCCTGACAGTCTATCAGGAGCTATTTTAACAGCAGACTGCAGGGCTGGGTACATGGAAGGGGCTGGGCCTCGCTTTGGTATTCAATTTAATACTCATGAAACTCTAACTTCAAGCGATAATTAAAATAAGGACAAACCATGTGGGAAAAGCATTCCATCCATGTTAAATAGTTTCCCATCACGGAGATGCCACCACTCCTCTAGGCAGCCTAATCCAATGTCTGGCCTTTCTCATGGTCAGAAAGTCCCTGGTGAGGCCTCCCCAGTGCTGAATAGAGGGGAAGAGTCATTTCCCTTGACAAACACGTGACGGTCCTGTGCATACAGCCCAGGATGAGACCTGTGTCCTCCCTGATATAAACTTGTGGCCATCCAGGTTGATTTTGGGTCAAGTTGTCTTATTCTATTAGCAGGGTCAGGGTCCAGCTCTGCTCTCACCCTAGCGTGATTGTGCCTCTCAAAGGAGGACCCATGATCCCCCCATCTCTGACCACCTGTTCTGCAAGGAGCATGTGGCAAGCGGGCCCCAGAGGGCAGGAAGCATGGGCTTCCCAGATGCTGTCTTGACCTGGACCCCTGATCTGAAAGCTTGCAGAGGAATAAGTCAGCGTGAACATGACAAGATAACTGTTGCTCCTCTTAGGACCTGAGCCCTGAGACAAGGAAGCTGTGAGAATTGCCCTCGCCCTGATGCCTGAGTTCAGACAAGGCCTGGAGGAGCCCGGAGGTAGTTGGGAAGCTCTGCAGACATTGTCTCTCTTACAACATATGGACCCAGATATGTCTTTGCAAATAGTTTCATAGTTTCATAGTTTAATAGTTGGTAGAGTCAGAAAGGACTGAGCAGATCATCAAGTCCGACCCCCTGCCATGGGAGGAAAGGATGCTGGGGTCAAACGACCCTGGCTAGGTGATTATCTAGCCATTCACTGGACTCTCTCCAATCTTTCCACATCCTTTCTGCCGTGGCGGGGCCCAAAACTGAACACGGCGCTCCAGATGCGGCCCCACCAGCGCCGAACAGAGAGGAATAACCACCTCCCCTGACCTGCTGGCAACACTCCTACCAGTGCAGCCCAGTATGCCATTAGCCTTCTTGGCAACAAGAGCACCATGTTGGCTCATATTAGATCACTTCCCACTGTAACCCCCAAGTCCTTTTCTGCAGAGCTGCTACCCAGCACCGGTGCACGCGATTCTTCCGTCCCAAGTGCAGGACCCTGCACCCGTCCCTATTGAACCTCATGAGATTTCTTTTAATCCAATCCTCCAATTCCTCCAGGCCTCTGAACCCGAACCCTACCCTCCAGCATATTTACCACTCCCCCCAGCTTGGTGTCAGCTGCAGACTTGTTGGGCACGCACTCTATGCCGTCTTTCAGGTCGTTGATGAAGACATTGAACAAAACTGGCCGCAGGACCAACCCCAATCCACTTAATACCAGCTGCCAACTAGACATCGAGCCATTGACTACTACCCTCTGAGCCCAATGCTCCAGCCAGTTTTCCATCCACCTTACAGTCCACTCATCCAACTTGTATTTCCTTAGCTTGCCTGCAAGAATGCTGTGGGAGACTGTATCAAAAGTCTTGTTAAAGTCAAGGGATACCACATCCATCAATCTTCCCACATCCACAGAGCCAGTCACCTCATCGTAGAAGGCAACCAGGCTGGTCAGGCATCATCTTCCCTTGGTGAATCCATGCTGACTGTTCCTAATCACCTTCTCCTCCTCTAAGTGCTTAGAAATGGATTCCTTGAGGATCCGCTTAGTGATTTTTCCAGGGACTGAGGTGAGGTCGACTGGTCCACAGTTCCCTGGATCCTCCCTCCTCCCCCGCTTAAAGATGGGCATTATGTATGTCCTTTTCCACCTACCCATACTAGAGAGATGTTTGTGCTGAGGTCAGACAAAAGTGCAATCTAATGCCTTCATGGCTTAGTGTGGGGCTCTGGGCTGGTCACACCAGCGCCTGCAGGGATGGAGCAAAGACAGAACCGGAGATAGCCTTTAGGCTGCAAATGGGCCCAAAGGGAACCTTGCCCATTGGGTGGGGAGAGGGGATGTGGGCTAGGGACCCCTGGGGACTCCTCTGTCACTGATGCTCTTGCCTGTAGTGATGGCCAAAAAAGCTGCCGTTCTCACGTTCAAGTGTTCAAGGGAGAAGATGTCCCACTAAGGTGACTGGATCAGATGGAGGCTGCAGGACAGGGACATTTCCCTAACTGGTACACTCAAATCTGAGAAAGGCCCTGAAGACATTTGACCCAGTAGGAAGAACAGGTATGGAGAGATCCTCCCCACACAACTGCATTGCAGGAACGCTTGCTAAAGCACACCAGCAGGAAGCTGACATGCAGAGACATGGGGATCTGGATCCCCTTTCACTTCATCCACCTAAATGGCACGTATGCAGCCATGCAGCTATAGCGACAGGCTTGCAACAACATATGTTCAGCAACCACTGCTCCTTCTAGATTGTGGTGTTTGCATGCTGTCACCCAGACCTGCAGTGCTAAGCCTGGGCAGGAGTTTTTGCAGGAGTGGCGGCTGCCCAGACGCTCCATCCCTGATTTAGGCCCCTGAGATAATCCAAAGGCCAGGCTCAGTCCAGAGGTTTGCTCCTTCCAGCAGCAACAGATACTTGCTTCGATACATATGTGCAAGCCCAAATCTCCATGAAGCCAAACAATATAATGATGGATCCTGCAGGAGAATGTCTTGCCATATTTCAAGCCACTGGTGGTTAAAGCCCAAGGTCAGTGAGGAAGGGATGAAGCCCGTATCATGCAGGTAACAAGGCAACAAGCTGGAGGGTAAGGTGGCTGCTCCTGTGGGTTGTGGGGGAATCTGGGTTTTTATCCCATGTCCTTTCTCCATGGTGCAAGGGGCCAAGCCCATATCATGCAGGGGGACTTTGCACTTGCACTTCTTGCTTTCCAACAACCAACTTGACCCATCAGATCACAGGGCAGGGATCATGTGGCCGCTTTCCAGCCTCAAGCCCCACTAGAAGTGGACCCTCCCGCAATCAGGACAGGGGTGGTACATAGGCCCAGAGCAATGCAACAAGCTGGAGGGTAAGGTGGCTGCTCCTGTAGGTTGTGGGGGAAATCTGGGTTTTTATCCCATGCCCTTGCTCCCTGGGGCAGAAGTTTCTCTGTGCAATGGGCATTAGACGCATGGTGCAATGGGTGAGCTCCCAGAGGAGGTCTGGGGAACGGCTGCAGTCATTCCTCACCTGTGACCTACAGGGTTTAGCACCTTGCTAAAAATGTGGTTGCACATTCAGACACCCCTTATGTGTGGTGAAGGGTCCAGAAGTGGGGGAAATGCCTGAGTCCTCTGACTATTAGGGAAAAAGCTCTTGTAGCGAACAGTTTTGGGGCACAGCAAGGAAACCTTTGAGAACAATGTTCCTGCTGCTGCGGTCTGAAGGCTGCTGAGCCAAATCAGCACAGAGCACAAGTTGTGCAGGGAAAGCAAGGTCCGGTGACCGAGCACCTGGGGAGAAGCAAACCAAGTTGCCAAGAGCAGAAAGTGAGGCCCAGGTTGTTCTCTGCTCTGACGGCTGCGACGTGCCAGGCAGGCGGGCGAGCAGCAGCCCCAGGGAGGGCGGCAGAGCCATGCACACAAGCAGGAGCCCAGACGCGTGCTACCTGTGCCAGCAGGACCAGCCTGCCTGGACCTGAAGGGCTTCCCCAAGCCTGAGAGCAAGGCCAGGGTGTCCTGGGAAAGACACAAAGTCTCTTGCAGCAGGGAGCAGGGCACAGAGGTTGCCCCTGCTCCCGGGGCCTCTCCCCCACCAGACCTTTCCCAGGAGGTTCGGGGTGATGGGGCCTGAGTGTGGGCTCTCCCTGGGGTGGAGCGGGGCAGCCCTGGGGGGGCCGGCAGGGCCCTGGGGGTCAGGCCTGGGCTGGGCTCAGCTCCTGCCCTTGGGTCGTGCTGAGCAGGGACAACGTGCAGGGCAGGAACCCCGGATGCGCCTTGCAAATCTGCTCCCGCTTTGCTGCCCAAGGCAGTGATACCTGGTGGTGCTGTGTGATGTGACACACTAATGACACAGAGCAAAGTGTGTGTGTGTGTGCGCACGTGTTGCAAAAGAATGATACAGAGAACTCTGTGTGTGTGTTACACAATTATGATGAGGAGCAGAATTGTGTGTGTGTTCATGGCTGTGTGTGTTACCGAGTAATGACATAGAGCAGAAGGGTGTGTCTTACACAATAATGATACAGAGCAGAAGCGCGTGTGTGTGTGCACATTGCATAATAATACAGTTTAGAAGTGTGTGTTACAGAGTTATATGGAACAGATGTGTGTAGTGTGTGTTGCAGAAAAATGATAGAGACCAGAAGTGTGTTTGTGTGTTACACAGAAATGATAAAGAGCAGAAGTGTGTTTGTGTATGTGCTACAGAATGATAGAGCAGACGTGTGTGTCTTTGTGTTGCAGCATAATGATACAGAGCAGAAGTTTGTAGTTGTGTGTGTGTGATGGAATAATAAAATGTTATAATGTTATAGAGTGTGTGTGTGTTGCAGAATAATGATGCAGAGCAGCAGTGTGTGTGTGTTACACAATAATGATAAGGAGCCGAAGTGTGTGTCTCTGTGTGTGTTTCACAATAATGATGAGCACAAGTGTGTGTGTGTTACACAATGATGCAGAGCAGAAATGTATGCATATTACACAATAAGGATACAGAACAGAAGTGCGTGTGTTTGCATGTGTTTGTGTTACAGAATAATAAGCAGAACTGTGTGCGTGTGTTGCAGAATAACGATACACAGCATGAGGGTGTGTGCATGTGTGTGTTACAGAATGGTACAAAGCAGATGTGTGTCTCTGTGAGCTGCAGAATAATAATACAGAACACAAGTGTATTTGTGTGGTGGGAGAAAACTCCCTGGGGTTTATTGTTTAGCTGCATAGGGATTAGACAACACGGGTAAAGTTTACTGCAGTACATTTGCTCGAGCAATGACCATTAAGCTAGCAAAGAGGTAAAATGGCCCCCCTAAAGGGTGTGATGAAGCACCCCTGGACTTTCACTTAATTTTAACCAGGGAACAGCTTTATATGTTTTGAAAAAGTATTTTATCTAACCAAGGGCATAGAGTAGGTTGTTTAGGCTGGGGGAGATTGCTTGTTGCGTAGTTGCTGATTGCTGGCCTCACTAGAAGGAAAGCTGTATCAGCAAAGTTCCGGAGCTGGAAGGGGGTTACTTGGGGGGGAGCTGGAAGGGGGGTTACTTGCTGGGCTTGCTATACCTTTCATCACATCAGCAAGTTTAACCTGTTACGTAGCTATATAAGGCAGACGCCCACTGGGGTGTGGGTGCTTGCTTTGCGAACGATTGCCAAGCACCACTTTCTGCGCAGAAATAAAGATTAAGTTGGATCCTTCACCCCTGTGTGTTTATTGACACAAGTGCACCGGGCACGAACTCACTGTCCTTTGGGGACAACAGGTGGGGTGATCTTTTATACTTTTTACAACAAGGCAAGACTACAGGGTTAACAAAAGTAATACTTGGGCGGTGCTTCATAGATCTTTATAACAGCATATTTCTATTAAGCTGAATTAGTACTTTTTAAAAGCTAAAAGTTAAGTAACAGTAACATTATGATAGGTTAGCAAGAACTTGCAGTGGTAGATACTTCTTAAGGACACGATCACTGTACTTAGAACAATGGCTTCTTTGTCTTATCTTGTTCCTTGCTGTAGCTGATTTTACAGCACACAGACGCAGATTCACTTGCTGCATTTTACTCAGAAAATGCTTAACACAGTTAAAATGATTACTTGACACAAGCAAAGGCTTAGCTATCATTCTGCCTTGTGGTCAGCGGCATTACTAGGCCACAGGTCATGCCTTGTATTCAGCTGCAAAGCTAATACTTCTTAATAATCTAAATTATTGTTAACCTAACAGTATGCTATCAGAAAACTATTCTATTTCAGGGTAATAACAAACATGCTCACCACATTTGTGTGTTATAGAAAAATGATATAGAGCAGCAGGCTGTGTGTGTGTTTTACACATTAATGATACAGAGCAGAAGTGTGTGTGTGTGTGTGCGCGCACGCGTGTGTGAGTATGAAATTTAATCCCAGGCTGGTTTCAGTGATCTAAAAGGCCTGATGTGTCAGCCCCAGCAGGCAGAGCATGGTGCTGGCACCTGCTGCCTCTCCTGCTCGCACATGCAGGCGGGTGCTGTGGGGCTGGTTTTTGTGCCGCTCTCGTGGTTTTCATTCCCCGTGTGTCTGGCACAACAATACCGGACCATGTCTGCAGGCCGGAGCCCGGTCAGGTGTGGGTGACTTGGCTGCTGGAGGTGTCTGTGCTGATGTGGAGGAAGCGTTTGAGAGTGCTGTTATGAGCAGTGCATCCATCACTCCAGATACCTCCAAGCCACTCCAGCTCTTCCCCTGCCGCCTGGCGCACCCAGTGCATATCCTGGGTAGTGAGAGAGAAAGCAGACACAGCAAAGATCACGCTGAGAGTCTCTGTGGGCTTCACAACCCCTGGGCCGGACTCCTTCAGCGTGCCCTGGGACAGGACAGCTAATGGAGAAATGCACACCATGTTAGCTAATGCACCCTCCCTCCCTGCTTCTGCATCCCCCTGCTCCCCATGGCAGAAGGCGCTCACCCAAGGGGGCTGCCAGCAGGGCCAGCAAAGCCAGTGTTGGCATCAGGGTTGTTCTGGTTAATGCCCAGGGTCCCCAGCAGGTGGAAGGGGCAGGTTTGGGGAGACACGGAGGCACCCCGAGCAGGGCTGGTGCTAATTGAGGCCAAGCCTTCCCCTCCCCCTCCACCAACAGTTTGTTCGTGTCAGGGGGCCCCAAAACCATCTTTTGCAGGGGGCCCCAAAAAATTGTGGGCTGGCCCTGTGTCATCTAGTGCACAGTAAAGCATCACTATTTAACCCTGCACTAGGCTATTGTGCAATAAAAGAGGCTAATGATAGTAGATTAACTGCACATTAGCTACTGCACAGTAGTGTACATGTAGATGCTGGCTGAAACCAGTTTGGGTCCTGATCCCCACGTGGCTGGGAGGAGCACTCCCGCCTGGTGGGGGCAGCCATATGGGAATGAGGAGAGTCACAATCCTCATGTGGCTGCCAGACAGAGTTGTTGCTGGGCAGGGACACCTCTCCTGGCCACTTGGGGATTGGGACCCTCCCAATCCCCATATGGCTGCCAGGCAGCATCCCCACGGGGACACCTTTCCCAGCCACATGGGGATTGGGTCTAATCCCCATGTGTCTGGGATGCAGCAGTGTCAGCTGCTGGGACAGCTCTCCCCACACCATGTGGGGATTGGGACCAGCACGCTGCCCCTTGCCAGATGTGGGATGGCACCCAGGGGAGCCTGGAGCTCCCCCTGGCTACTGCAACGGGGCAAAACAGGTCAGTAGGGCAGGAACGTCCCTGGTCTCACCTGCCTCCATTGAGAGCAAATTTTCTGCCAAGTCAGCACATGTGTAGACCCTTTCTGGGACAGCAATTTACGGCTCCTTTTTTAACATGCAGTAACCTTACTGTGCACTGATAGCACACGTAGAAGTGTCCTCTCCCATCAGTACACTTGATCCAATAAAAAATAACACTACAAAAACCAACCAACCAACAAAAAAAACCCAGGAAAGCCTTGCTTCTTGCTTATTTCCTGGATCATTGCAGCTACACCAAGGTCCAAACCTACTCAGTCTTATGCTACAAAGGTAGGCATATTCATGGATTTTTAGGACTTGAGCAGTGTGGACTAGAAACTCAGGTGCATTAAGGTACTTGGACATCCTAGGCATACTTCGAATCTGGCACAGGGTGCCATGCTTAAAATCATTCAGAGCTCCCCACCTATTGTGATGGACAGTTGGCAGGAGCAGCCTCCCTCACTTTATTTCCTCGGGAGTGTGTGACATGAAGAGGAAGACTCCTATTTCTGAGTGTCCTCAACCATCCTGTTGTTTTTCCCACTTTGCTGTTCCCCCTCCTTTCCTTTCTGCCAGGCACAGGGGACAACTTATATCTGTATTCTCTCTCTCCATCCCAGCAGGTGATGAGCCAGTGAATGAGAATGAGGACAGTCCACAGATGGCTAATTCTGAGTGAATGGAACTGCATGGGATTTTCCCAAAGCCTTGAGCAAGAAAATACCTGAGAGAGTCAGTAAGGGTATCTACACATACGCTTTACACTACACTTACAGTTGACTAATTAGCTCTGCAGTAAAGCATCATCATCATCATATATGCAGCACTGTTAGGCTGGAGTAAACTAATTCACTCTGCCATAGGATAGTACTGCCTGACACAAGTACTATCCTAGGGTGGAGTTATTTACTCTGCTGCAATGCACATGTAGACAGTGACCGGGGCTGCCTGTGTCCTGAGGGTGCTACAGTGTGGGGGCTGCCTGCGGGCTAGCCCTGCACTTTAGCACGCTAGTACCCCACGCAGCCCCTCCCCTCCGCAGCATGTCGAGCTGGGGCAGATCAGCCCCAGGATGGCAGGCTGACCCCTCAGGCCTCCTGCCAGCCAGGGCTGCTCCAACCCAACTCAATGTGCTGTTGCCCTGGGAACATGTGTCAACCTTGTGCCTAGGAGCAATAAACTCCAGCATAAAGTGTGCTGGAGTTTATTCAGCCAGGCTGATTATGTGTGTAAATGCAATCAGTGCAGCTCAGAGAGGCAAGTGGGAAACTACTCTGGGATGGAATACCTTAGTGGTGGGAAAGGATGCAGGCATCTTGAGAAAACATCAACGCAGAAGAGGTCCCTCACTGGAGAGGGAAAAAGGCACGTGCACAGAGCTGTGGCAGGTGCCACGTGCCCACCGCCAGATCTCTGGCCTCATAAACCAGACAACATGGCTCTGCTCCAGATTTAGGCCTGTAGGCCTGGAAATCTGGTGGCAGAGTAAGCAACAACAGCGTTCATAGGCATGGCTCCATGGGAATTAGCACTGCTGTGGCTCACTCTGGAGTAGAGACAAGTCATCTGACCTGGACGGTTGGAAGTCGCTCAGTGGCACAAGTTGCAGTGGCTGCATTCAAGGCAATTAACACTGCAACTGCTTGCCTTGTTGCCAAATTTCCAGCTGCGTGGGGAGCTCTGCAGGCTGGAAGATGTGGCTCCGCTTGCAGGAACTTTGACAGTCCTGGTTTAAAGGAAGAGGCAGCTCTCACTGGTGTTTGTGAGGAGCCTGGCTCTGCATGTGTGCAGTGCATCAGCTAAGGTCTGAGAACAGGCAAGCAAAACTCAGGGGCATACAAATGCCAAGCCGCCGGGCTTGGGCCTGCACGTAGGATTCCTGATGTGATCTGGAAACATCTGAAGCCCCAGGTGGGGGTGGAGGATGTTTGCTGGTATTAGGGTCACTTATGGTTCTTGACTGACTCATGGATTTGGAATTGATTGGCTGATTTGGCTTGGACCATGAACATTTTTCCTTAAAAAAGTCTGAGACCCCTTCCCTCATGGGGCCCCTGGGGGATGTGAGCAGGGGAATGCCCTGTGCACAGATCCCCATCAGGATCAGGCTCTGGTTGCTCAACCCAGTTGAGCCTGGGCCAGTCCTGGGCATGTGGACGGGAGCAGTTTGAGTCCCCCAAGAGATCCTGGATTGAAAAGCAAAGCATGCACAGAGCTCAAGCTGCTGCTTGCTCAGGATTGCAGGTTTTTACTGAGGCACCTGCACTGAGTCTTAGGTGACTGAACCCTCTGGTGCCTCTAGCTCTGGCTGGCTGGTGTTAGTTAATCCTAAATAAACCACCTGCAGAAATAAAATACACTCTGCACCCTCCCCCCCATCAGAAAACATGGCTTGGGCTAATGAAAAGCTGACAATGAATAATCACAGGCAAGTAAGCTCTGCCAGGCTAGAAATCAGATCAGCAACACTAACACGGTAGCCTCCTAGGCTCTGAATTCGGGTGTGCGGAGCCAGGAGGTGGAAGCCGCAGCAGAGCAGCAGGGGGTGTAGGCAGGGGACCCTCCTCTATGTCAGCAGGATGCTCCTCCACCCCCCTGGCCCCATGACTGACACAGCAACTCTGGCACATAAGCAGTGCTGAACAGACATCCGCAGGGTTCCCATACCCACAGGATCGCACGCCTGCCCAAGACACACACAAGGTCCTGACCCACACCTCAAGACACAGAAAAATCCTTGGCACCAGTGGCTTTCAAGCTTTTTTTTCATTTGTGGACCCCTAAAAATGTTGAATGGAGGTGCAGACCCCTTTGAATTGTAAGTATGGATATTCATATACTTTTGATTGATCACAGTAATCTTTTGCAGACCCCTTAGATGTAGTCTGCAGACCCCCAGGGGTCCATGGACCACAAGTTGAAAACCACTGTCTCATACACAGGGGTCCCTGCCCAAACAACCCATTCCCCTCCCCCAACCCCCAGACGCCCACAGGTTCCTGCCCGCAGAGCAGTGCAGCACTCACCTTGCACACTGCCCCCTTTTCCCTCTGTCCTGCTTGGGCTTGGACGTGTTGAATATTCATGACTGTGGAGGCATTGCCTCTACTTATAGATTCATAGATGCTAGGGTCGGAAGGGACTGCAACAGATCATCGAGTCCGACCCCCTGCCTGGGCAGGAAAGAGTGCAGGGGTCAGATGCCCCCAGCCAGATGCCTATCCAGCCTTCTCTTAAAGACCCCCAAGGTAGGGGGGCTCTGGTTGCTCAACCCAGGAACATAAATTAGTTCTTTTCCTGAGTGTCTGCTCCCCCCCTCCTCCTCGTCTTGGCTGCCTGGACTCTCCCTTTTTTGTCCTCCCAGCACTGAGGGTGTGTTGGCATTTCCTTGCACTGGGTGACTAAGCCTGGTCCCAGCCCCAGCCCCAGGTCCATTGCAACAGTACAGCTCCCTTCCCCCGCCCCTCCTCTGGCAGAAAGAGCCCATCCCAGAGCCATGGACCAGTTAGATGAGGTCACTTCTGATTTACAATTTCATAGACTTCATAGATTTCATAGACATTAGGGCTGGAAGGGACCTTGGAAGATCATCAAGTCCAGCCCCCTGCCCAAAGGGCAGGAAGTCAGCTGGGGTCACAGGATCCCAGCAAGATAAGCATCCAGTTTGCTCTTGAAGGTGTTCAATGAAGGCGCTTGAACCACCTCTGGTGTCAGGCTGTTCCAGACCTTGGGGGCTCGGACAGTAAAGAAATTCTTCCTTATGTCCAGCCTGAAATGGTCTTGCAGTAGTTTATGACCGTTCGACCTAGTCGTCATCCCTGGGGGCGCTCTGGTGAACAAACGTTCCCCCAGATACTGGTGGTCACCCCTGATAAACTTATAGGTGGCCATCAGATCACCCCTGAGCCTGCGCTTTTCCAGGCTAAAGAGCCCCAGGGCTCTCAGCCTGTCATCGTAGGGTCTGCTTCCCTGACCTCTGATCATGCACGTGGCTCTTCTCTGGACTCTCTCAAGCTTCTCCACATCCTTTTTGAATTGTGGAGCCCAAAACTGGACGCAGTACTCCAGCTGCAGCCTCACCAAGGCCGAGTACAAGGGGAGAATGACGTCCTGGGATTTGCTTGAGAAGCATCTATGGATGCAAGCCAGCGTTTTGGTTGCTTTACTAGCCGCAGCATCGCACTGCAGGCTCGTGTTCATCTTGTGGTCAATGATGACCCCCAAGTCTCTTTCTTCCATAGTGCTAGCCAACATAGCACTGCCGAGCCTATAAGGATGCTGCGGGTTTTTCTTCCCAAGGTGGAGAACCTTGCATTTATCGGCGTTGAACACCATCAGATTCTCGTCCGCCCACTTGCGGAGCCTGTCCAGGTCAGCCTGGATCACCCGCCTGTCTTCTGGTGTGGATGCTTTGCCCCAAAGTTTGGTGTGAACAAAGCAGGATTCGGTCCCCTGGCCCTTATAGTGCCACTCCTGACTGACACCCGGGTAAGGCAGGGCCTGAATAGACAAGCCCCGGATCAAAAGAAATGTCAGAAACTGGTGGGTAGCCTAAGGACCTGAGAGGGCAGGAGGCTAAAGAGAGACTGAGAGGAAATCAGTGATCCTAAGGGATTACTGCAGTGGAGGAACTGGCTTATTGAACCTTGTCCTTGTAGTCCCTTACACCACTGAGATGTATCTATAGGAATCGAATCTGCTTCAGTCCTGCTCCAACAGTGCTGAGTTCAGGACCCAGCAAGAGCGGGTCTGTGGTCCATTGCCTTGTGACTCCTTTCTGGGGACCCCATAGGAAAAAAACAGTTCAGGGTACTTGGCCTGCTATGAAAAGGAGAACTATGTTCTCTCTACTGGCCATCAGAGGGAAAAAGAGAGGTGACACTTTTTTTCCAAAAGGTATTTAGGGGATTAAAAATGCATATAGGGGTCTAGTGATGCCTCAGCTAGTAGTGGGATAAACACCTAAGTACCATGGAAATCTAAACCTTTAAGTGCCCTAAATAAGTTACCCTTGAAAAACCTGGCCTTCAGCACAGATCAGGGAAGGAGTCTTTCGTGCTGCTGCCACCCAGTTCCTCTGCCCTGTCTCCCAAGAGGCACCAGCGGCAGCAATGCTCATAGAGCCAATGCAGATTAAAAGGGAGAAAAAAAATAGTCCAGCAAACATGCAGGAAACACCCAGTAGTTTACAAAAAGCTTTAGTGTATTTCTGGGAATAGGAAATGAAACTTGTTACTCAACTGCTCAGCTGAGCTGCTACTCAGAAGGCTCCATGGCTGCTGCCGATCCAGCACAGGCTTTTGAGGATGAAGCTTCTTGCTCTGTCTGCCTGAACTATTTTGAGGATCCAGTTACTCTGGACTGTGGGGACAATTTCTGCAGAGCCTGCATCATCCAGTGCTGGGAGGGGTTTGATGCAGACGTTTCCTGCCCTCAATGCAGAGAGACCTTTCCCCAGAAGAATTTCAGACCGAACAGACAGCTGGGAAATCTCCTGGAGTTGCTCCAAAACTTCAGGGGAGAGATAGAGCCGGAGCAGGGAGCAGACAAGGTTTGCCAAAAGCACCAGGAGCCTCTGAAGCTCTTCTGTGAAGATGACCAAACCCTCATGTGTCTGGTTTGTGTTGGATCTGCACATGAGGATCACTCTGTGGTGCCTATGGAGGAGGCTGCCCAGGAATACAAGGTAGGAGAGGATTTGACCAGAGCAAGGGATTGCAGGGGCGGGCAATTATTTTGGGTGGAGGGCCGCTTACTGAGTTTTGGCAAGCCATCGAAAGCCACATGACAGGCAGCCAGGGACAAATATATATTAATTTTCTAAATTTTTTAAGGGCCCTGAGAGCCGGATAAAATGGTCTGGTGGGCTGCATTTGGCTCGCAGGCCGCATTTTGCCAAACCCTGGATTAAAGTGGTGGGTTTCAGGGTTGCTTGCTACAAGCAGAAGAAAAGATCCTTTTGATTCCCCATTTTGTGGTGTTTAGGACCAACAACTGCCCAGAAGCTGCTTGTTTCCTACTGGCGAGGAGAGCATTTTCCAGGGAAATTGGCACTTGAGACCCGAGTGATGTGTGTGATGTTTTCCTGCTGTGTTTAAACAATGCACTTCAGACCCAAGCTGGAGGGCACATCTGGGTTGGGGGGGGCAAAGGGGAGGAGAAGCAAAGCCCCATGGACATTTATCTTCCAATTCTTTCAGGAGCAAATCTGGAGGCACCTGGGTGTTTTGGAGGAGGAAAAAGAAGAGATTCTAGCTCTTATAGCCCAAGAGGATGAGCAAAGCCAGGAACTGCTGGTAAGTGCCATGGGTCTGGTTCTAGGCCTGATCCACTGAGGGCAGGTATGCTGCAGTAAGAGGAAGGATGATTCACTAGTTCGGATATTAAATTTGGATTGTCAAGATCTAGATTCAGTTCTCAGCTCTGCCACAGACTTCCTGTGTGGTGTCGGGCAGGTGACACGGTGCTTCAGTTTCCCCATTGGCAGCAAGAGGTAATAGAAATTTGCAGCTGGCAGGAGTGGGGTCAAAGTGGTGACACGGGGGAGAGGAGAACTGGGAGGCAGCACTCCTTCCCCAGCTCTGGGAGGAGAGAGTTGCCTACTGGTTAGAGTAGGTTTTGGAATCAGGACTCCTGGGCTGTGTCCTGGCCTCTGGGAGGACTGTGGGGCCTAGTATTAGAGCAAGGAGGCTGGGAGTCCATATTCCTGGGCTCTCCCTAGTTTCCTGGTGTGAGTGCGTGGGAGAGGGGAGGGGAAGGGAATTCAGATTCCTGGATTTTTATTCTCAGTTCAGAGATGGGACTGTAATTTAGTGGTTAAAGTAGCTATGCATGGAAGTTAGGCTTCTGGGTTGTATTCCCTGCTGTGGGAGGGGATGGCTTTTATTCAAACTAGACAACTGAATAGGTAGGATAGCATCAGTGGTGCAATGTGCCCATACTGGCCATAAGGTTTCGAGTACCATTGCATGCAGTACCTACACTAATGATCTAATACCACTGCGGTACACCTGGATCCCTATCCCTCACAGCACTGTTACAAAAAACCCTGCACTGTTTGGTCTTTTGAGAGACAAGACTACAGCCTGTCTATTCTCTGCAGGCTTAGACATAGAATTCAAAGACAGTTACAATTCCCTTCCAGATTACCCTTTCTATATAGCAAGTCAAGATACAATCACATTTTCCAGTGCTCCTCCATTCCCCCTTAGCAGGTAAGCTATTTCTGCACCCCAAGTCACATAAAGAGGCAAGACAGATCTATAACCCAATCTTTTCTTGACAACACCCTGAAAACATTAGAATAAGCACTTGTCTCTATGCCTATCTAGCTACCTGCAATAGCATAATACAGATTTTCACTTATACTGGCTGAGGAGAGACACAGGAGAGAGGAGGAAGGTGGGATGCACGCTGGCAGCAGGTTGCTTTGACTTTGCTGAGGTCTTCCCCTAATTCCCTGTTTATACCCAGTACTTATATATGGGTTATTTAAATACATAGAATCATAGACGTCGGGTCGGAAGGGACCTTGTAGATCTTCAAGTCCGACCCCCTGCCTGGGCAGGAGGAAAACTGGGCTCAAATGACCCCAGCCAGGTAGGCATCGAGCCGCTTCTTAAAGACCCCCAGGGTAGGAGCCAGCACCACTTCCCTTGGAAGTCGGTTCCAGATCCTGGCCGCCCTGACTGTGAAGTAGTTCTTACGGATGTCTAATCTAAACCTACTCTCCAACAACTTGTGGCCATTATTCCTTGTTATCCCGGGGGGCGCTAGCGGAAACAAGGTCTCCCCCAAACCCTTTTGGTCCTCCCTAGTGAGTTTATAGATGGTCACCACGTCCCCCCTCAGCCTTCTCTTGTGAAAGCTGAACAGGTTCAGGTCCCGTAGCCTCTCATTGTAGGGTCTGCCCTGCTGTCCCCGGATCATGTGGGTGGCCTTCCTCTGGACCCTCTCCATGTTGTCCACATCCCTCTTGAAATGCGGTGCCCAGAACTGGATGCAGCACTCCAGATGTGGCCTGACCAGTGTCACGTAGTGGGGGAGGATCACCTTGGACCTACTTGAGATGCACCTGTGGATGCACGATAACGTCCGGTTAGCCTTGCCGACCGTGACCTCGCATTGTCAGCCCATGTTCATCTTGGGATCAGTGATGACTCCAAGATCCCTTTCTGCCTCCGTGCTCTCAAGAAGGGAGTTTCCCATCTTATACGTGTGCTGCTGGTTACTACTGCCCACGTGCAGCACCCTGCACTTGTCAGTATTGAAACGCATCCTGTTTTTGTTAGCCCACCCCTGCAACCTATCCGGGTCTTGCTGCAGTCTTTCCCTCCCTACTAGCGTGCCCACCTCACCCCAAATTTTGGTATCATCAGCAAATTTGAACAGGTTGCTTTTTACCCCGTCGTCCAAATCGCTAATAAAGAAATTGAACAGCGCGGGCCCAAGGACCGAGCCCTGGGGGACTCCACTGCCCACTTCTCCCAGGTCGAATATGACCCATCCACCACCACCCTCTGAGTCATATTCTCATTGATATTATTCAGATTGATTTATTTTACTGAGACTTTGGAAATTGGATTGAACCAGTTTTCCTGTGGACTTGAAAGACACCAGTTAAATGGGGCTTGTGTCCTTGTGAAAAGTACAGTTCTGGGAAGTACAGCTTCTTATCTCTTTCCTTCACCATCTGGGAATGCTCCTTACCATGTTCTCTTTACTTTGCTGAGCAGGCCAGTTATAATGCACAACGGGTTAACAGAGACACATTATTATTGCAATAGGGTTCTAGCTGACTACTTACAAATCAATGGCTATCAAACGGCAGAACAAAACTCCAACAAGCAGGCATTCATTCCTGGCCTAGTCTGATATTAATGCCTTGATAAACAGATTCTTATTCTACTTTCCCAGGCTACTATTTAGGATTTTTTTTTAATTTATCCATGTTCCAAGCCAAAATAGCCAAATCCAATTCCAAATCCATGAGGCAGTCCAGAACCATAAGTGGCCCTATGACTGGAAAACGTCCTCCAGCCACTCCTGGGGCTTCAGATGTTTCCAAATCCTTTGGCAGGGATCCTACTTGCCGGCCCAAGTCCTGGGGTGTGGGGTTCAGGTGCCCCCAAGTTTTCTTGCCCTTAGCCATAAGGCCCTCGGAGCAAGCTAGGACGGAGACTCTCATTTCCATAAAGTGGGCTTAAAGCCGCTGCACCTCAGCGGGTACTGAACCACACCAGAAGAGCAGTTCTCTCCGGGTGCACTTTAGGAAAACTGCCTTCATGGACAGATACGTGGTATTTCACCTGCCAGGTTAAGAACAGGCACTGTGCTTGACCTGAGCCTTCCAGAGGCATATCATTCATAACTCAGATTTTTGCTAGGTCCATAGTCCGCACTAGTCAGTCTCTGTCAGTCACTGACCATGAACGAAGCATGCCCCTGAGGCTGGGGGGGCACGGTGACCACCCGCAGGTGGCGGTGGTGGTGTGGTGGTGGCAAGGGGGGAGCTCCCGCAGGTGGCCACAGCAGTGTCGGCGACAGCGGGATGGTGGCACATGCTGACTAGCGGTTGGCAACTACCTGCAGATGCCACCAGCAGTGTCAGCGGTGGCCAGTGACGCTCTACAACTGCCCACAGACGCCTCTGGCAGCAAGGCGGGGAGGGCAGCAAGCAACGGTGGTGATGGCCAATCGCAGGGGGTACACTGCCAATTTTAGGGGGTGCACGTGCACCCATGTGCACCCGCTACGTGTCACCAATGTCACTGACCATGTCTACAGCCTACAGTACCAGAAACAGTTCCCTGCAGCTATGGCTTATGGGAGGATTTGGGGGAGCCAGGGATATGGAAGGAGAAATTTTAACAACTTTTTGTCTGTTATCTGCCAGGTTAAATGAGGTGTCAGTGGAGGTAAAGTTTTGAACATTTTGAATTAAACCCCTCCTTCTCTTCTAGACTCAGTGTTAGACAGTGATGAGGTTATCTAGTTGTGCACAGTCTTCCAGGAGAGGTAAGAAAAACATTTCTAATGTCAAGAAATAGAAAAAAAAATGTACTAATTATAAAGTTTTAGGTCTTCTTTATAAAACATATAGTAGCTTACAGATTTTTCTTCTTTGAAAACTACCTTTAAAGTGACACGTTCCATGATTTCATCCATGTTTCTGGCCCTTCCGTGTCCCTTCTAGAAGCAAACAGAGATTGAGAAAGAGAAGATGCAATTTCAATTTGAGCGACTGCACCGGTTCTTGGAAAAACAAGAGTGTCTCTTTCTGGCTTGGTTGGAAGAGCTGGAGAGAGACATAGAGACCAGGAAGGATGAAAGTATCACACAGCTCTCAGAGAAGCTTTCCTGTCTTGATGCTCTGCTCAGAGAACTGGAGGAGAAATGTGAGGAGCCAGCAATGGGATTTCTGGAGGTGAGACTGCATGAGCAGCCCCCAGAGCCCTGCACAGTCACTGGCCACAGCTGACCTCCATGCCTACGTTGCCATTTGCTCTTTGTGGGGAAGAAAAATCTCTTGATCTGACTTGAATAGGAGAAAACTCCCTCCTTCCCCACCCAGCTGCAAAGGCTTTATTCCTGGTTTCATCCAGTCATTGACAGGAGCTGAAAGATTTAGGTCTTGAAGCCTCCTGTAGGACGTGAAGTGACCGAGGGAACTGGGGCTGTTTTGGGGCATGACCTAATGGAGTCCATCCAAAGCAGGAAGGTCCCAGGCGTAGGCCACACATGACTTAACTCCTTCTTTCTTTCTCCAATCTAGGATGCCAGAAGCACCTTGAACAGGTATGTGGCTTCTCATGCCCTGACTCCTGAAGCTGAGAAGGGGTTTGGGCACCAGGCGAAGGACACACCTTCCTGGAGCCTGGGGAGGACGGGCATGAGAGTGTCTTTCCCTGAAGCTCCCAGTCCCACCCCATGCCCACAATCCTGAGACTTCTGACATTTCCCCTTGCCCGCCCAGAGGGGGAAGGGAGTCACCTGCGGGTGGGAACTGACTGTCAGCCCAGCTTTTTGGCTGATGCCTTAGGTTGAATAGTCAAGAGATGGATAAGTCTGTGTCTCTTTCCAGATGTGAGACAGAGAGAGCCTGGCCCCCAGCACTTTCTTGTCCTGAAACAAACTGGAGGATTTGGTTATTTTCTCAAAATATTACTTTTCTACAGGAGGCTCTGGAGAAACTGCAAGGTAATATGGAAACAGAGAGCTTAAAGAGGAGTGTGAGTGTCTGTGCAGGTGCTGTTCTCATGATGATTGCACTGAAGCTGGATGCTAATTCACAATAGGGTGAATGAGTGAGAAATTGTCCCTAGGGAAGCTGCTCCTGATTTTTATACCAGCACCAGTGAAATAGAAAATCAGCTCTGGTGACTCCATTGGAATTAGTCTTGATTTACACTGGGCTGAGAGAGAAAGCGCGTGTTGGGAGTGGGGAGGGGGAAACAAGATGGGCGCAGAACTCCAGCAGAGGGTTTAAGGTGTCTCACTTCAGCTCCAGTAGTATGAGTTTGAATCGTCCATTGGAGCCATGCCAATGCCAGCTGTATATGTTTACTCGGGCATTTTGGTCTGGGGAGTTAAAGGTTAAATGCCCAGAAGGCTCCACACATCACTTCCTTGTGTTTGCTGACTATGGAAACCATGAAAAGCCCAGTGAGCCACGAGGCTTAGGCATGCCTTTAATCTATTTATTCCTGTGAGAGAGAGAGTGGCATCAGCTTCAGAGAGTCCAGGGAGATTACTCTCCATTTACATTGGGATGGGCATGATGGGAATCCATCCTGGTGTCTTCTGTGGAGTTAAAACTAGTTCACACTTAGGGGGCACATGTACATGTGTGATTAATACATATGCATAAACTCCAGACCTAATTGCTCCGGAGTTTATTCATGCACAGCATGTTGAGGTGGGCCAGAGCAGCCCAGGCTGGCAGGGGGCCCAGGGGTCAGGCTGCCAGCTGGGGCTGGTCTGACCAGGCTCCATGTGCTGCAGAGGGGCTGGTCAGTAGGCAGCCCCTACGCTGAAGCACCCTCATCCCCCAGCCAGCCCCATCACTGCCTACATATGTGCTGTAGCACACAAAACAATGCTGCCACAGGGTACTGCTTGTGTTTAGGTGGACTACCCTGCGGTGGCATTTATTATCTACTGCAACCTAATAAGGTCACGTGCGTAAATGGTGACATTTTCATTGCGGACCTAATTAGCTCTACAGCAAACATCTCGTGTAGACACGCCTAGGGGATAGAACGAGAATGGATCCCAGGGTCTGTCTTTCTAGTACAAAGGTGATAGAAGAAAGCAGTCCTAAATGTTTTCTAATTCATACACTGCAGAGCACTATGTTGCTAAGATTATCTCTGGGTTTTTAGTGTCATTGCTTCACCTGTCCAGACCCTCATTTCTTTCTTGGTATTCAAGTCTGAGAGTAACCACCATGATCTGATCTCTGCTGTGTGTTTTTTCTTCTTTTAGTGTGCTTATTGCCTGACCCAAAGGTGGACAGAGGTAAATATTCGGGGGTTTGTGGGGAGGGTGGACAATACAATGCATAGTTTCCTGAAGCAGGAGAAAATAGTTGTTTGGGGCCACTCAAAGCAACAGGAATCAAACTGGGGGAATCACTGCTAAAAAAGTAGCCCACCTATGCTGGAGATGCTTGATAGAAAGACAAGGAAGTTATTACTCACTATTGCAGTGGTCTCAATTCCTGGTATTTTATTGCAAGGCTTGTGACTACTTGCAGAGTCCCTCTGGTAGGAGAGCACACATAACACCAGCAGACTCTCCTTGTGCCTGAAGAAGGGTGTTTGTGCTCAAAAGCTTACTAATAACAATTTTCTCCAAGGATTTAGTGGGTCTTATAAAAGATACCATATCTACCCAAAGAACCTTGTCTGCCTTTTGGTTGGCAAAACACTTAGTTGAAAGAATCTTGTTTTCAGTTGACAGTAAATTCCTTGTTCTTGTGATTATAGTGGAAAAGCAGAAAGCCTGTCCCCATGGATTTCTCCTTTCTGAGCCACAAGAAATGCAAATAGGAAGAAACTAAGATGTATTTAAAAAAATGCTTTATGATTGTTTAAGCCAGTCTGATATTTGGGAGGGGGCTGGCACTGTGATACCATGATGATCAGTTGGGACTATTTTATGAGTTACCAGGTGAGCCTGGTCAGCAAACGTCTGTACTCAAGTGATGAAGGGTGAGGAGTTTTTCTTTCCCTGTGATTTGATGGGCGGACCAGAAATGGGTGAGATGAAAACTTAAAAATACCCGTTGAGCCAATGCACAAGGCAATAAGGGGCAGATGGCCCCAAGATGGCAACAGGATATTTTGAATGAAGAAAGGACATGATGTGCCAGATCATCCCAATCCCTGTCCCTCCCTCAGGCCAAGCTCTGCCTCTGGTTCTTATATTCTGTTTTTCCCTGTCTCCAGTGAGCGTGACTCTGGATCCCGACACAGCGTTTTCTTGGCTCCATCTGTCTCCAGATCGAACAAGTGTAAACTGGGGAGTCACACAGCAGGAGGTGCCTGACAGCCCTGAGAGATTTGATGCTGCGCCTTGCGTGCTGGGCTGCGAAGGCTTCACTTCGGGGAGACACTATTGGGAGGTGGAAGTTGGGGAAGAGGCAGTCTGGGTTCTGGGAGTAGCAAAGGAATCTGTGAAGAAAAAAGGGGGGAGCAGGACTGCAGCCAAGCAGGGCATCTGGGCTGTGCGGAAATACTGGGAGAAATACCAGGCTCTCACTTCTCCTGAAACCACCCTGCACGTGCGTGGGATTCCCACAAGGATTCGGATTTATTTGGACTATGAAAGGGGATTGGTGGCGTTTTACGATGCTGGTAACAAAGCCCCGATCTTCACTTTTCCACCAGGATCTTTCACCGGGGAGACAATCCGACCTTTCTTTGAACTCTTGAGTACAAACTCCCGAGTAATATTGTCACCCTAAGGGACAGGATAAGCCATCTTCCCGATCGGCGGTCAGCCTTAGCCCTTTAGACTCTCACTCTTCAGAGGGAGGAGGAGGAGGTGGAAGAAAGAGCTTCACAGCTCCAGATTTTCTCCAGCCTGTTTGTCTCTTTGGACTCTTCCCTTTGTTCCAGTTGCTCAACTATATTAAAAGAAGCTAAAACTGCATGCATGGCATTTTTATTAATAATAGATGGGCACCCTCTATTATTAATACACGGCACCCTGACTTCTGCTGGTGCTTCAGCTAGGCAGCACTTCTGCAGAACGAGGTACTAGCTAATTCTGCAGAACATGTGCTTTCATGTGTAGCTTTTTGGTACAAAGGGCTGGGCTGAAATATTTCTGCTTCTTAGCTCTTCTATGTCTGCTTCTCTCTCAGAGGCCTGGAGAAAGGTACCGTGATACCCAAATGCCTGTCTTTGTCTATCCCAACCCTGCATTAGGCCCAGTTCTTACCCACAAGAATTCTTTTCTTTCTGGAAACTTAAAACAGCTCCCATTCAAAACTAGCCTTTTCCTTCGCGTATCGAGACCTGAGAAACTAAAAACAGGTACTTAAAGTCACTTGAAATAATAACAGAACATCTTCTTGGGAGACTGAGATTCAATGTTCTTTTTTGGTGCAATTTCTCTAATGATTTGGTTAAAACAGCAACTCGTCTGCACGCACTCGGACGGCCTTTCTGGGGGTGCAAGGACGGCTGCACGGATAGCGCAAAATCTGCCATTTTCAGGTCAAATGAAGTTACGACGAGCCATTTCCTTGGCGCACAAACAAACTCCATGTAATAACTCTAAGCATGGGTTACTCTTCAGATCTTGATCACAAGCAGCGATCACTGACCAGGCACCAGAAAAGTGCCTTTAAAAGCTGCTTCTCCACATAACTCGTGTGACAGATTTCCTACAGCCCTATAGCGACGGTTGGCCACATTTTGCAGCTTGCACCCCAGGTTGCCGTCCTGGGCGGCAGTCCCGATCCCGGCGGAGAGCTCAAGCCGCGGCTCTGCCCTCGCTGCAGAGGCCGGCGCGAAGCCCGGACACGAGAGCAGGGGGAAGAGGGCGCTCTCGGGGCAGCTCCAAGCTCTTGCGGGCAGGACCCTGCTAGAGGCTGCTGACCTCGAGAAGGGGGCATGAGACCTAGCTGATACCAGCGGCAGGGGCCGGGGGCCAGGCTGCGGGAGGGACAGCTGGAGCCCGGGAGGGGCCGGGAGCAGAGCAACTGCCCGCGGCTCTGCCAGGGTGCCAGGCGGCTGTCGGGGAGCCCCCCGCAGTGTATGCGCTCCTCCCCCCACCACGTGGTGGCTCTTAAAAGAGCCTTTGTGTTTGCAAGTGAGCGCGGCACGGGGTTCACTGCCGCTTCCTGCCCGCGGCTTTCCGCCGGGTCCGGCCGCCGGCTGCTTGGGGGTTTAATTGCCCCGCTTATTGCCCCTGCCGGAGCCCTTGGTGAGGGGGGCGGTGACTGCCGCCGCCGCCGCGCCTTGTACACAGCACAGCCCGCCGCCGCAGAACCCCGCCCCCGGGATCGGGCCTTGCGGGGCCCTGCTCCAGCCCGGCCGCGCGTTCATCCCCGCTGTTTGCCGGGTTAAATGAATCAAGTGCCCTCGGTGAAAAGCGCCGGCCCCCGTGCCCGGATAACACGTGGGTTTGGTGCTAGACGGAAAGCCCCGCGGGCAGGCGGCAGGAGGAGACTGCGCGGACAGGACCGCGGGGCGGAGACTCCCTGCGCGAAGAAATCGCCCCGCGTCTTCCCCCGGCCGGCCGGCCGGCCCGCCGCGCCGCAAACACCGGCCCTTCTCAGGGGGAGCCTGCCAGGATTGCTCCGGCTTCAAAAGTGCGGCCAAGTCAAAGCAAGACCCAGATCTCCGCTCAAGTGAAAGGCAACGGAAGGAGGTGGACGCCTGGGTTGTAGCTCGGCAAGGCTCTCGGGGTGCATCTGATATCTGTTATTAGACCAGCTAACTGGCTGGAAAGTGTCTTCCTCAGCAAGCTTTCGGGGCTAAAACCCCTTCCTCGGGCTGAGGAAGCACCTGCCTGGGTGGCTGTAGCTTTGCACACTCATCCTCCTTTCTCACCTCGGAAAGAAATGAATGGCAAATCTCCCACTGAGGGAGTCACACAAGAGCGAGGTTGGAAGAGACCTCAGGGGTCCTTTTCACTTGCCACAGGTGAGGCAGCGCGACACGGGCAATGCCAATGCCCTGCCATGCAAGGGAAGGGAGTCGTTGGTTAAATCAGAAAGAGAGAAGGGCTAAAAAAATGCTCATGAGAACGAGATGCATCATTATTTCAATAAAACATAAATATTAATTTTGAATGACTTGCCCTATTTAGAACGATTTAGCTATAGGCAGATTTTCCTGATGAAAAAAGCACAATGATGGCATAGGAAAAGTGCTAAGGCAGACGCATCGTAGTACTTTAGTTTATTCACCCGTTTACATCTGGGAGAAATGTACAGCTGTCTTGATTGATGACTGATGAGTCTGGCTTCAGTGCAACCGGACAGATCCCTCCGATCTCGAGTTTTCTTCTTGAACAAGAAAATATTCAGTTATTGGAAGGCACCTAAAAGAGGTGCTCCGTTTGCATACTACACCAAGGAGGTGACATCCAGCATAACTGAAAGGGGGAGAGATCTCTCTCAGACAGACACGCTCCCTCCCTCTCTGCAGTTAAGTAAATTATTTCATTGCTCGCTTTTTGCAGATTCAATTCCTATTCTGCAGATCACTAAAATCTTTCAGTAGCCTTTCTAAATCCTTGACGATTACCTGGAAGAAAGACCCAAACTGGTAAATAGGATCTATAATTAAGGAAGAGCCTTAATAGGCATCACCACCATACAGAAGAGAAGGCAATGGAAGGGTGACTTCTGCAAAGAAAACGTGTCGCATCTCTCTAAGTTTGTTTGAAACATCTGTAAAGCAAGACAGTGTTTCCTGTCAGATTCCCCATAGCCATAACTTTACAAAGCTAGCTGGTGTCACAGCTTTTGCAAGTGGCATCACATTTGCACAACCCCTGTATGCCAATGCTCCCTAGAAATCGTTTAAAATGATTAACTCATTTAATACATAAACGACCAGAATGAAGCTAATGAGCCAGGGACCATGATTTATTACTGAACACACTCACCTCCACTGAATACAACTTAAAACCACAGCAATTTAGTTCTAATTGAGGGAGTGATTTGCCTAGGTTTAGGACAGGATAGTTACTGTTACAGGTGACAGCTGTGAAACATTTTTTCCCCTGCTAGCCAGCTCCAAACGTGTGACTATATCTTTATTCGATTTTTAAAACCTGGAATTATTTGCCATAAATTCAGTTGCCATATGAAAGGTCCTCTACGATGGCTCTTTTATACAACAAATAAGCAACTCTTAAAAGGACCTTTTTTAACAGAAGAACCCTTCTCCTTCCACCCAGGTGCAGAAAATGTGCTTTGAGCTAGCACATTTGGTAGCAACTTTCTTACCTTGAAGCCCAGGGTCCTTCACTAGCCTGCTGGGCAGCAGGAAACTACCAGCAGTCTTAAGATATTTCTGGAGCTAGGTGCGGATGTATGCCTAAATGGGGGGAGGATACTTTTTCAGCTACCTTTAAGCAGGTCATTCCTAAACCCCCCCTGCATTACCTTTATAAATTTCAAAGAAACACTTGGGTTTAACCTCTTCCACACCTCCGAAGAGTAAGACTTCTTTCTGCGTTGGCGAGCTGCTTTTCTTTTTCCTCCGAACCGCCCCCAAACCCCATGCGTGTATTGGTCCCTTTCTCAGCTGTGAATTAGTTAAAAGCAGGACCGTCCTGAGCGCTGCAGCTCCTGCTGCTATGGCACTCAGTGGAGCTTGAGCCATGTAGTTGCTCGAGCAGATCCTTTCCTTGACCAGTCACGAACTGTGCAGCTCTCCCGAGTTGCAGAGCCGGGGTTTTCATCCTGCGCCTTGTCATGGGCTCGTTTGGAGACCGGTGATACCAGCGAATATTTCCCTGCCTCCATTATTAATATCAGTCAGAGGCTTGAAGTCTCATAGCGAAATCCTTGGCTTGTCTCTGTTGTAACCTGAGGGCAAATACGGAAAATAATGAATGCTTTGAAGGGCTTTTTTTTTTCAAGGTGCAGAGAAGCGATCTCCGTATCTTTTCCTAGCCGGGAGGTTGTTATTTTATCTAGTGCTTGACAGATCCATACACCAGGGACACCGGCACTCCTAGCCGTTGTTAATGGTGCAGCCATTTCTTCCGGAGATGCCCGTTGATTCGTACTGGTGATTCGGTTGCCTTGGACAACTGGAGCGCGAGGGGCAAGAAGCGACCCTGATTTGCGGCAAAGAGAGAATAAATGATTTAAGAGGCAACAGGGAAAGCAGCGTTTCTCGTTGCCCGAGCTGAGCACGGGCGGCGGCAGGCCCCCGCCGGCCCAGGGCGGGAGCGGGGCACGCGGGCACGGGCGAGACGAGAAAGCCCCCGCACTGCTCTGCTGCTCCAGTGCGGCGCGGATAGGAATGCTTCATTCCTATTGGACAAGCCGTCCAACGCGACTACAAATGCCGCTTCCTATTGGGTGGCATTCCCATGCCCGCCGGGACAAGGCGGGAGCCGGGAGCGGGGAACTCCCAGCCTGGAGCTGCTGCTCCTTGCACTTACGTTTGCCCCGGACAGTTAGTTATACTGCTCCCTGCTTGAATCGGTTCCTTTTTAGAGGTGAATCCGGCTTATTATTCATAAATGAATATGTTAATGACTGTATCTATCATTGCTTTATGCCTCTGAAGCCTCCCTTCCAGAGTAGCATGAAACAAATATTTAATACCACGTGGTGACTGGATCTATTTGTGGTACTTGAAGGTGGTTTTAATTGCAGGAGGCTCTAATGGGCTGTGATGGTGTCCTGTTTGTTCACAGCTTTCCAAAACCGGGGATTTTTCGGAGTATTTTTATATTTCCATTTTTTTTTAATATTTCCTTTTTTTAATCCCTGTATATTTCCTTACTAAGGGTGATACCATCATGGGATGCTTTAAATATATATACAGATTTTCAGCTGATTCTCACATCCAAATGCCTCTCCTTTGTTTTCTTCCAGCTGTTTTGGGAGGAGGTGGGAACAGTCAATAGCACTGAGGACTCTGCTGATTTGGGGGCCTGTTTTCAACCAGGTCCGCTGGTGCTGGCACAGAGGGGGGGGGGGGGCGGGGCTCTCTGGGCTACACCTCTGGGGCCCTTTCCCCAGTCAGACTAACCAGTCTCTCTGCTCTGAGCCAGTCCTTCCTCTCTGAGGTCTTCATAAATAGCCTTGGGAGTATCTCTAGCTTACTTTTCTGTATCCAGCAGAAGGAAGCAGCTTTTGATGGCTCGTGTAAAGCAGCTCGGTCGTAAGCTTGCCACTGAAGGACTCCCTCGGGAGGGCCTGCTCAAGAGAACAGCTCGAAAAAGGGTAGCAGAGACCATCTATACATCTCCTACCGAGCAGGTACCTGGGAAAAAGCCTGCTGGAAAAACCCGTGCTTCTGCAGCAGAAGAGGTGGAGAAGCCTCTGCGTCCCCAGTCTCGCCCTGACGCTAAAATGTTCCAAAAAATTCACTGGTATCAGCAACGCAGCGGCCTGGTGATTTCCCCGGTTGGCTTCCGACGACTAATGAAAGACGCTTGTGATCTGAAGAGTAACTTGCGTTTCCAGTCGCCAGCTCTCCTGCCTCTGCAGGAAGCCACTGAAGCTCATCTCCTGCGGCTGTTTGAAGACTGGAACCAATGTGCTCTTCATGCTAAAAGAGCCTCCGTGCGGCCCAGCGACGTTCATCTTGTGAGATGCCTCCGGGGAGACAGAGCGTAAACTTCATAGAGGCACACAGGACAACCCTTCTCAGGAAAGATTTCTCTACAGCTTTCCTTGGGAGTCACCATGCTGCTGTAGAGGGAAGCACTTGGTTCATCTTTGTAGCTTTGTTTGTTTTTACATTTTTAGTTTTTTAAAAATTTTGTTAAATAGCCTTTCAGATGTCTCGAATACATGGCTATTACCCTTTTTTTTTAAGGCGATGGGAGAAGCTGATGGTTTCTCCAAACAGGAATGCAAAGTTCCCTTTAATGTTGTCCTCTCCGTAACGTTAAGATACACTGCTGTTGTTAAGCGAGTTTCTTTGTGCTGGGAATAAATGTTTCGCAACAGAATATCAAAATATAAATATAATAATGTAAAAAATAAAGATCTATGGTAGTCAAGGTTCCTATGTCTATGTTATAAGTTGCCTATATATTTTGGACAATGTTTTGGCTAAAAAGTGTCTTTACTTAACCAGAAAATATTGTTGAATTTGCCCAGAATCAGCCGGGATGTGTTTATTGTTGGGACATCAAATCTTCCTAGTGTGTGATGTGAAATGACAGAAACTCATGAAAATATTCATAATACTGCAACTTTATTTTGTGTTATGTCAGTGTTGTGATACTGAAAGCCCGTACTTTTTAATTTAATTACTCTAATGTAGTAACTGTGTCATTTAGAGTTAGCTCTTTGTCCCCCCTGCACCCTCAACAAAATGACTGTTGCATGAGTCAATGCTTGAGAACTTGAACAATGTCCAACAATAGCAGAGTGGGGAATATAATAATACAGAAGCTGATATGGGCTGTGAGAAAAAGGACAATTACTATGTGCACAAGCAGAAGTCAGCACAGCTGAGACCAGCGCAGGATGTTCTACTCCTGTTTCATTAGTCTGGTTATGAATGTCAATGCAATTCCTTGGACAGTATAATAATAATAATACTGTCACCTGGAACAAGCATGACTCAAGATCCTTTCACAGCAGTTGTTACCATGTTTAAAAGCAGCACGTTATATCAAATTGCCAACCATTTATGTAGCACGTCCTTTTTTTTTTTTTTAAGATTTCCCCCCATATCTGCTTAATTTTGCAGATCATTTGTTTCACCGCAGAATTGTGTTAGCTCTCTACATCCTTTTTTTCATAGACAAGTAAAATATTTCAGCAGAAATAGAAACTCATTGGTTTCTTTTATATCTTTCAAGAAAACCTACAAAAATGAAACAGAAATCAGGACTCGTAGTAGAGATGATATCTTTTAATAGACCAACAAGATTGTTTCAAAAAAAGAAAAAAATCTTTAATTGCAAGCTTTCAGGCACAAACAACCTTAAGGCATCAGGCATGGGAGAAAAGACTGTAAAAGTTCTCCTGAGTAGAAATGAAAGTTCATATTTCACAGGATTTCACAGAGGAGTCAATAGATGGAAAACTCCTCTGGGCAGTGAGTTCATAGCTGGCACAAAAATGAAAATGACACATAACCTATCTGTTAAACATTAGTAGTAGTTTTATTTAGAAGGGGGTATAAAAAAATCAGGCTCCCTTTGAAATACTCTAGAAAATCAGGTCCATTAAATAACCTTCCTTCTTTCTCCTTGAGCACTTGTTCAAGTCAGGCCACCTTGCTCCATCCACCCCGTTAGTCTGAAAAGCCAGCAACTGAATTAAAAAAGGGGTGGAGCGCTCCCATTGGATCAATTAGCCACTAGCTACTAGATGCTAGCCACTAGCCTTGCCACTAGCAATTAGCCACTAGCTGCTAGCCACTAGCACTAGCATTGGGCAAGAGTAGCTATCCAATCAGGAGGAGACAAGTGCTCTATTCAGCCAAACCTGAGTCATTTGGGTGGGGCAGGGGGGTGTTTGGGGGGAGGGAAGAGAAGGGAGGTGCCAGTAGTTTGGGTAGCGGGTGCGAGGAGGTTGGGAAGTTGCAGGTGAATCCTGAGCTCTGTGGATGGGACTGCAATGTTTGCAATGCTCTTTTGGTGGGTTCCAGGTCCTTTCATGTCCTTAATTTTTTATGTGCTTCTGTTTCTGAAGCAGTTCAGTTCTGAGGGCAAGTAGGAAACCCGTCCCAAATGGGTCTCTGTATCATGTTGTAAGGAGTGACCTAGAAACTACTATGCAAAGCCTAAGCAAAAGTGAATGTTATGTGCGAATGCCCATCTGCAATGATAAGGAGGAGACAGTCTTAGATAAAGGAGGCTTGAAAACAGAAGCAGAATCAGAGTACTGGGTCAAAGAGCTCATTGAAATACTAAAAATCACGCCCCTAGGTGGGCAAAAGGTATGCTAATGAAACATACATGTACGTTAATGAGATACATAGCTAAAACACAGGTATAGAGACATGCTCAGTAAAGAACTCCTTGCGTCACTCCTTTATAGCCAATTAGCAAATAAGGATGCTTATGAAGGTCCAAACCCCTGTATAAAAGTGGCTTAGATTTGAAATCTAGTGTGCTTGTTCTGTGAAATTATTCCGCTTGCACTTTTTATTGCTAGCAATAAATCTTCTTTATACTTTCACCCCTGGTATCTTTATTGGCCTTTGCATACCGGGCACGAACCCAGACTTGAGCTGGGGCTCAACAGTTTTTGGCACCCCAGATGGGACTGCCTTAGATAAGCTTTGCCCGGACTAACTGACGACCAGCTGATTTGCTCTTCCTTATCAAATGTCAGGCGCGCCCCGGGATCTCTTTTCCCGGTGAGACTTTTGCTTCAGGAGGAGCTGGATCGCTGAGGCGGCAGTAGCCTAACGGTGCAACGCCACAGAGTGAAAATACCAGTAACAGGCACCTGGGTGAGAGGGTAGAAAGGGCATAAGGCCTACTGTCAGTACTCCTGCCTGGGATTATCTCTGTAAGTATTCTGTCTGGCCCGAGTCCAAGACCAGTGATTTTTCCCTTGTGAGGACGAGGACTAAGAACAGATCCCTGGATCCCAGGTAAGTCGGACGGTCAGAACCGGGAAGGCAGCCCTGAGATGGGTACTAATAACAGTAAGGTTACGAAAAGTACCCCCCTCTCTTGTGTATTGGGACATTGGGCAGAGTTTGGTGGGGATCCTATGACTAAGAAGAAAGCTAAATTCTTCTGTGAAACTGCGTGGCCACGCTATCAGCGAGATGATTAAGAACATTGGCCTCGGGAGGGAAGTGTTAATTATAATACCATCTTACAATTGATTTTGTTCTGCTGGCAGAATGGTAAATGGGAGGAATTGTTGTATGCGCAAGCGTTTATGTCTCTTTGTAGAGATAAAAAAGTTTTGGAGGAATGTGGATTGGGGGAGGGGTTTGGGATCTGTGAGATGGCTGTGGCTCGACCAACTGCAAATCCTGTCCTGGACTGTCCGGAGCCGGAGGCTCCCCCACCTCTGCTGCCTTTACCTTGTTCTCTTCCTCTTCCCCCTCCTCCTCCTCCTCCTCCTGATTCTTCTGATTCCTCGTTGGCATCTGCTCTTCCTGCTTCTTCCCCCCCCCCCCCCGAGGCGGAGGTTGAGAATACTCCCCGACCCAGGGATCTGGAACAGCGCCAACCATGGCCGTCAGGTGCTTGGCAATCTCCAGAATCCCCGACTTCTCCTGATATAACCCTGGGAGGTGGGTGGAGAGTACAGTTAGGAGCAGACTCCGGGGTTAAGGGAAAACACAGGGAATCTGATCCTGGCCGTGGGAAGGGAAATGGGGTATTTCCCCTAAGAGAACAAGTGGTACCCGGGCCTCTCGAAGATGACGGTGAGCCAACCTACCATTGAACCTTTGTGCACGTTCCTTTCACTACCTCAGATTTGTATAATTGGCAGAACAATAACCCCAGCTTGAGAGAGAATCCTGAAAAGGTACGAAACCTGTTTAAAACGATTTTCAAAACCCATAACCCAACCTGGGCAGATATTCAGTCTCTTTTAGATATCCTGTTGACACCAGAGGAAAGGAGAATGGTAGTGAACAAAGCTCGTGAGTACGTGGAAAAAGAAATTACTGCAGGGAACCTGCAAGGAAATAGAGACGATCATGTCCCCATCCAGGAGCCAGATTGGAAACCAGACCAAGATATGACCTCCATCCGTGCCTATCGAGAATATATCCTCCGAGGATTGAGAGATGCTGTGAAAAAACCTCAGAATCTCAGTAAGGTGTATGAGGTTCGACAGGAGACTAATGAGACCCCGAGTGCCTTCTTGGAAAGAATCTACACTACTTTCAGGCAATACACTCGTGAGGACCCGGAGGATGCATCGAACGCTCGCATGGTAAATATGATCTTTATAGGTCAGAGTGCACCAGACATTAGAAAGAAATTGCAGAAGACAGATGGAGCAACAGGTATGCCTATTTCCCAACTAGTAGACATTGCTTACCAAGTATTTACTAACCGAGAAAGTGTTCAGGAAAAGCAACAGAACAAGAAAGAGGAGAGAAAGATGAAAATGCAGGCAGCCCTAGTGGCAGCTGCAATCACGGGAAAACCTAGAGATGAGGGATCCCGGAGATTGCCTCAGAGACGGGGTCCATTAGAGAAAGATCAGTGTGCCTATTGCAAACAAAAAGGACATTGGAATCGGGAATGCCCTTATCGGAAAGTTGGGGAAGGTGAAAAGAAAAAAAAGGAGAGCAGTGGATTGTTCGCTTTTGGAAGAGATTCAGATTGAAGGGGACCGGAGGCCCGGGAGGGAAAGATAACCCAGATCCCAGTGTCCCCTGATGAGCCTCTGGTTAAAATGCAACTAGGGGATAGAGATGAATTGGTAGATTTTCTCGTCGATACAGGTGCTGCCCATTCTGTCTTAACTCAAAAACTGAAATCTTTAAGTAAAAAGACTGTGCCAGTGGTAGGGGTTACAGGGAAGGCAGTAACACGACCCTTCCTACAGCCAATGACCTGTAATCTTGGGCAGGCCGAAGTTACCCATCAATTCTTGTACATGCCAGACTGCCCCGTTCCCCTTTTAGGGAGAGACCTCCTCTGTAAACTGCAAGCTACGTCGTCGTTCCAGGATGGGCAAATGTTTTTAACAGTGCCTCCTGAAAAGGGGTGGCATTTGCAGGCTTGCCTTCTCGGCCTTCTCCGAGAGGAAAGTACACCAGATATTCCTCAAACCCTGCTCGATGCTGTTGTTCCATGGGTATGGGCAGGTCACCGACCCGGGAAGGCTAAAAATGCTGGCCCTGTGAAGATTCAACTTTTGCCAGGGGCCCAGCCTCCATGTGTGAAACAATATCCAATGCGGATGGAAGCCAGGAAAGGACTGAAGCTGTTAGTTGAACGGTTCCTGGAGTATGGCCTTCTCCGTGAATGTACATCAGCTTTTAACACACCCATCTTGCCTGTGAAGAAGCCTAAGAGTAATGAATATCGTTTCGTCCAAGACTTGAGAGCTGTAAATAAAGTGGTTGTAAGTATATACCCGGTAGTGCCTAATCCGTACACTTTGCTATCTTCTTTGAACCCAGATCATAACTGGTTTACGGTTATTGATTTAAAAGATGCTTTCTTCTGTATACCGGTAGAGAGGGGATCTCAGGAAATATTTGCATTTGAATGGGAAGACCCAGATACTAGCATTAAGACTCAGTTTTCCTGGACTGTCTTACCCCAAGGGTTTAAAAACAACCCAACCCTATTCGGCACTGCATTAAGCAAGGATTTACGTAGGCTAAAACTGCCACTGTCCTGTGCTCTTTTGCAATATGTGGATGACTTGCTTTTAACAGCCACCACTGAAGCAAGCTGCCTGGAAGGAACAATTTGCCTCCTTAATTTTCTGGGCCAAGAAGGATACCGGGTATCCAGAAGTAAAATGCAGCCCATGTCCCAGAAGGTAACATACTTGGGATTTGAATTACAGCCTGGTCAGAGAGCCCTGTTGCCTGAAAGAAAGGAAGCTATATGCCGGCTAGCACCCCCAATAACAAAGAAACAACTGCGAGGATTCTCAGGTACAGTAGGTTTTTGCAGGATTTGGATTCCAAATTTTGGGGTTATTGCAAAACCTCTGTATAGAGCTACACAAGGTGATGAAAAGGTGCTCGAATGGACTGAAGAGCGTGAGCAAGCATTCTGCCAATTAAAGCAGGCTCTCATTGAAGCACCCGCCTTAGGACTACCGGACATGAGTAAGCCTTTTTCCCTTTTTGTGCATGACCGAGGGGGGGTAGCCGTGGGAGTTTTAACACAGAAATTGGGTAGCTGGCAACAACCAGTGGCATATCTTTCTAAAAAATTAGACTTTGTGTCATGCGGATGGCCTGCTTGTCTCCGGGCTGTTGCTGCTACCTGTCTGCTAATACAAGAAGCTGAAAAGTTAACCCTAGGCCATGAAATGACTGTATATGTGCCTCACGCAGTGCTTACAGTCCCGGAGCAGAAAGGAGGGAACTGGTTAACCCCGGGACGAATGGCTCGATATCAGGCCATCCTTCTAGACAAGCCTGAAATAAAATTGGCCATTTCTCGCACTGTAAATCCAGCAACACTGTTGTCATCTATGGCCGACACACCAGATCTTGTGCATGATTGCCTGCAAACATTGGAAGCTGTTTATTCTTCAAGACCAAATTTGAGAGACAGACCTCTTGAAAAAGCTGACCTGGAGTTCTACACTGATGGCAGCTCGAGTATGGAGAATGGAATTCGAAAATCCGGATACGCTATCATGACTACACAGAATGTGATAGAAGCAGGACCTTCAAACCCATCTGTTTCAGCTCAAAAGGCTGAACTCATTGCTATGACTCGAGCTTTGCAATTGGCGGCCAACAAATCTGTCAATATTTATACTGACTCTAAATATGTTTTCCTTGTTTTACATGCTCACGGAGCGCTATGGAGAGAGCGAGGTCTACTTGATTCAAAAGGAACAGGCATTAAGCATAGCAAGCAGATAAAAGCCCTCCTCAAGGCAGTCTGGGAACCAAAAGAGGTAGCGGTAATGCATTGCAAAGCACATCAAAAAAAAATGATGATCCCTCCACAAAAGGTAATCGATTTGCTGACGCTACAGCAAAGAAAGCAGCTAAAAACCCTCAGACAGACTTGCTGCCCGAAGTAAGTAATCTGTTACCTCTCCTCCCAGACTTATACCAGCCTGTGACACCACAGTACGGGGAAAGAGACAAACAATTGATAAGAGAGTTTCAAGCAAAGAAGGGGGAGCACGGGTGGCTAGTAGCAAAGGATGGCCGCATTATCATCCCAGCTGCCTGGGTTCATATGGTAGTGAAGAGAGCTCATCATAGCACCCACTATGGACCCAGGGCCCTGATAAGGTGGATCAGTCACTATGTAACTGGAGTGGGATTAAGAGAGGCTGCCAAGAAGGTATCAGAGACATGTGAGGTCTGCCAGAGAAATAACCCAAAAGGAGGGAGAAAAGAAACTTCAGGACATCAGAGAATAGGCAATGGGCCAGGAGAAGAATGGCAGGTGGATATAACTGAGTTGCCCCAGCAACAGGGGATGAGATATCTCCTTGTCTTTGTGGACACTTTCTCTAATTGGGTTGAATGCTTCCCATGTCGGACTGCCCAAGCCCGAGAGGTGGTCAAGGCACTCCTACGAGAAATCATACCTCGCTTCGGACTTCCAAAAGGAATAGGGTCAGACAATGGCCCACATTTCATTGCACAAATTACTCAGAAGGTTTCTGAGTTCCTGGGAATCAGCTGGCATTTACACACCCCTTGGAGACCCCAGTCCAGTGGAAAAGTGGAACGTATGAATCAGACCTTAAAAAGACACCTTGCAAAGATTTGCCAAGAAGCTCGACTCAAATGGCCAGAGGCCCTACCCTTGGCCCTGTTGCGAGTAAGGGTCGCACCACATTCTAAATTGGGATTAAGCCCATTTGAGATAATGTATGGTAAGCCTTACCCTCTGAGTCTGCCCATGGGTACTGAACAACAATTACATGTTTTAGGAGAGGGAATGATTAGAGAAGATGTATGGTCTTTGGTTTCTGTTTTGTCTTCCATCCATCAGCAGGTACGGGACGTGCTGCAGACACAGGACCAGTCTCCTACCCCGGAAAATCGATTATTACCTGGAAGTTACGCTCTTGTGAAAGATTGGAACGAGGAACCACTTCGAGCCAGATGGAAGGGCCCATATAGAGTACTTTTAACAACCCCGACGGCAGCAAAGCTCGAAGGAATCAAGACTTGGATACATTCCAGTCGCCTAAAGCCGGTGGCTGAACCAGAACAAGAAGAAACTCCTGCAAACTCCAGGACCGGAGGCAGAGAACAGTGGAAGGTGGAGCCAATAAGGGACTTAAAATTCCTATTCAAAAGAAAGGAACTTTGATTAATTTGTCAATCTTTGATCAAGTTTTACAAGCCTTATTATGAAATTGTTCAAGGTTTTAGTGTGGGGCACCCTGATCTGTCCACTCCTACTTATAGGAGGGGAAAATCTTTTACCACAAGAATTTGACCCTCAGGAAAATGTCTGAATTTATCTGGCCCGGGAAATATTAAATAGAACAGACTTCTGCTTGACAGGAGGGATCAATGCTCATCTGGTTTTTACCTCATGCTTAATTGCAGTACCTACCCCTTTGAAAATTTTACAGACTTATACTATGCTGAAAGATGTAGAGAAGGAAAATGCATATCAGGATATATATAAGTGGGGGACTATTGTAAAAGAGAAAAGCAGAGACATGTTTTCTGTACGGGTTCAGGCAACAGCTAATGCTTCTGAATGTTTCTTAATAGTGAATTGTACCAGTAATTGCTTTGAATTGAACCAAGGTAGAAAAATCTTCTGTAATAAGACCAGTCAAATATCCTATGTATACACACATACCATCCTTCCTCGAGGATGGTTTCTGGCCTGCGGGAGAATGATATATTCATACCTTCCAGCGAAAGCTACTGGGGGACCATGCACCATTGCCCGGGTAACTGCAGCTCTTCCAAGGAAATCTGACCTAATGCACACTGAACAAACCCCTCTTGGTGGGAGGTTTAAACAAGCATACACTACTCTCACTGCTGATTGTGACGAGAATGATTCCCCTGGACTATTATCTAAGGCAGAATACATAGCATTAGCTGCATCTATGGTGGAGGTTCCGGGTCTTGCTGTAAGTAATAGCAGAAATCTTAATGCAGTGGCCTGTGTTTTAGCAAAAGGACTAAATACTACATCTCGAGCGCTCTCAGCCTTGAATGCTGAACAAAAACAACTAAGGGACGCTGTCTTAGACAACAGAGCCACTATTGATTATCTCTTGTTGCGACACAATCTGGGGTGTCAGACCTTAAAAGGAACGTGCTGCTTCAACCTCACTGATAATTCTGTGCTAATTGAAGACAAAATTGGTGCCTTACAACGATTGACACAGACTTTGAAAGAATCATCTGGCTTAGACTTTTCCTGGTTAACTTCCTGGCTTCCCAATTTTGGATGGTTGAAACAGTTATTTTGTATGGTTGTTCTGTTTTGTTTTATAGGGATTATGGTTTGTTTCTGTATCCAATGTATACCGGCTTGTATCGCATCTATCTTCAGCCTAAGGTAAATCAAATGATTTTGCAAACAAAGAAAGCTGAGAATACTAGATTTGTGTTAAGTCAAATTGAATGGAGCAATCATAATTAATAATAATTAATAATAATTATGAATGCTCCAGAGGAGGGAAATGTAAGGTTCGACCTAGAAACTACTATGCAAAGCCTAAGCAAAAGTGAATGTTATGTGACGAATGCCCATCTGCAATGATAAGGAGCAGACAGTCTTAGATAGAGGAAGCTTGAAAACAAAAGCAGAATCAGAGGTACTGGAACAAAGAGCTCATTAAAATACTAAAAATCACACCCCTAGGCGGGGAAGATATATGCTAATGAAACATATATGTATGTTAATGAGATACATAGCTAAAACACAGGTATAGAGACATGCTCAGTAAAGAACTCCTTGCGTCACTCCTTTATAACCAATTAGCAAACAAGGATGCTTATGAAGATTCAATCTCTTGTATATAAGGGGCTTAGTATTGCATATCTGCTGTGCTTGTTTTGTGAAATTATTCCGCTTGCACCTTTTATTGCTAGCAATAAATCTTTTTTATACTTTCACCCCTGGTATCTTTATTGGCCTTTGCATACCAGGCATGAACCCAGACTTGAGCTGGGGCCTAACACTGGCAGCTCTGCAGGGAAAGTGTCTGTGGCTCCATGACTGGCACTCAAGCACTTCAGTACCTGACTGCGCCCTGGGTGCAGCCTGCGCTGCCTGGCATGAGTGGGTCGCCCTGAGATTCAGGACACCCTCGCACTGACACGGAGCTCAGCTGTCAGCCTGTGACTGCAGGGTCAGTGTTTGTCTTTGGTGACCTGCTGCAGGAGGCAGCCACTTCCCATGACGCTCTGAGGAAGGGGAGACCTCTATATCTCTTCCTGCAGGATGACAGAGGTTTCTGCACCCAGGGGTTGTGCTGCTGGGTCCAGTTTATTCCTGGATATATACCCTAAGGGGGTACTTGGGGCTAAATCCTGTCCTCTGGGGCTGTTTGGTGGGCAAAGAGGTGCTGAGGAGACGCAGCAGTTCCCTCATCAGTGCTAGGGCTGCGCAGTCTGAGATCCTGCCCCAGGAGCAGGGCCGTACTGTGTGCTGGTGCTTTAATGCATCTCGTGCACTGTGGGTGCTCCCTGCTGGTTTGTTCCCTGGCCTCCGCAGGTGGCAGTCAGCCAGCAGGGATCTGCCTGTGGGTGGGGTGGGATCCTAGAGCTGCCGCCGACTGCAGCAGGACCGAGTGTCTGCAGCTGTTGTAACACAGAAATCACACACAGGACCCCGGGCCGTTCTCAGACATGGCTGATATGAGGTCTCAGCTGCTCTCGCCCCAGCTGTGCTCAGCAGTGACTGTCAGAGGTGACAATGCCTCCATGTCCTGCAGAAATGTATGACAGGGCAGGCACCCCAGGGTGACCAGCTCCAAGTGGAGCAGCACAGGCCCATCCCACCTCCCTCACTAAGCCCACACTGAGATGATCATGTCCTGGACAAAGGCCCTTTCCCCCATCCCTTCATGGACACGTCTCCTCCACATTGGTCCAAGCGGCAGGTTCTCCTCATCTTCTTCACAACTAGGGTCAGGGACTAGCCACAAAGCCAGGGCTTGGCCTAGGGTGGAGCCCCCCCCCCCCCCCCCCCCCCTGTGTCCAGCCCAGCTCAATGCCTCACTCAACTGACAAGGTTCCTTGGGTGAATATGATGTCTTTTATTAGACTAACCCAAATAGTTGGAGAATAGTTATTAAGCAAGCTTCCGGGTTCAAAAACGCTTCGTCAGGCTAAGGAGGTTTGTGCTCTTCCTGGATGGGATGAAAAGTAAAGAAGCCAGGGGCTGGGCTGGGGAGTCGGTTGCAGGTAGATTATAATGTGTCAGAAATCCAGTGTCTATATTTAGTCCATGATTTTTAGTATCCAGGAGGTTGATGAAGTGGAGTTCATAGGCTCGTCTCTGGGACGTGTTGTGTCAGCTTCCTTTGAGGATCAGGACTGAGAGATTGGAGAGAGAGTGGTTTTCTTGTGAGAAATGTGCCCCCGCCGGTAATTGGGTATTTCTGTCTCTGATGGATTTCCGGTGTGCGTTCATTCTGGTGCGCAGTTCTTGTTTGGTCTCTCCTACATATTTTCCACCAGGGGATTTGGTGCATTGGATGAGGTATATTACATTTCTGGAGGTGCAGCTGTAAGACCCAGGGATGCTGATGGCTCTCTTGTGGGGCACACTTCACCTTCCTCGGCCCAAAGCCAGAAGCCAGGGGGAGCTGGGTCAGCTCAGAGGATGAGCAGGAAAAGGAGCAGGACAAGGTGACATGGGACTGAAAGGGCCCACATGGACCCCTGGCTCCAGTCCCTGAAGAGAGGGAGGGAGGGAGGGAGCTACAGGGATCAGGCTGAGAAGGAGCTGGAGTGTGTCCTGCAGCCAGGGAGCCCTTCCCTGTGCCCAGGGGATCTGCACAAAGCCTGGGGTTTTGTCACAGGGCTGCTTGGCCCCAGGTGGACAATCCCCACCAGAGCCAGCGTTAGACCTGTGGCTCCTGGACAGAGGTCAGGGTGTGCGCCCTCCCTATGCCATAACAAGGTGCATCACTGTCACCGATGTAGCCCAGAAACCCCAGCTGCGAGTCATGGGTAACTGTCCTCCTCACGACCTCTTCAACCACCTGGCTCACCCGACTATTTTGTTGGCTCCCACTGCCCTGGGGCGCCTGTGCTTTCAACTCCTGGAGTCTGCAAAGAGTCCGGGCGCTGCCTCTGGCTCTCACGAGTTGCAGATCCTGTGTCCAGCATCCACTCCTGAGCGCTGGGACCTCACGCTCCACCTGCCTCTCCCCTGAGACCAGGAGAGACTCTTCCAACTATGCCGCTCAAGGTGTAAGCACAGCCTTTCCTCAGGGCTCCCTAAGGTGGCAGCTTTCTGGGGAGCACTGTACTCCTTCGGGGCACGGGACAGGGAGAGCACAGGTGTGCACAAAACAGCCTTGCATAGACAACGTGAACACGCATTGTCTACTTCTGTGGCGACTTCTGTCCTTGATGGTGTTAGAGTGATATTGTAGCTATGATGGTTTAGGAGTTATGCGAGACATAAGGAAATTTGGGGGTGATAGCTTTTATTAGGTGTACTGTGAACTGGGATCTAGTTAGAAAGCTTTTGTATACAAGGCATTTGTCTTCAGGTTTACTCTACTCCACAAAAATCCTTGCTGCTCACATTTTTCTTACCCAGGCAGCAACTCACTCCCATCTTGTGTATTGGCAGACAGGGAGACGCTGCCCCGTCTTAGATGGGACCAGGAATTCGCTGAGCTCTGCATTAAGGCTTATTCTTTCTCCCTTTACAGGGAGCTACAAGGCAATGACAGGTAACTGGCTTCACTGATCGCCTGCCCTCATTGAAACTCCCAGAAAACCAACCACACATCCCTCCCCACCGCCAGAGAGGCCTCCTAGCAGGGACAGTTGTGTGTGAATGGGCCCAAACCTGCGTGAAGTCCATGACCGGACCCATGTTTGCAGTGTCTGCTTGGGGCAGTGCTGGGCACTGTGACCCCTGTTGCCTTTCCCACAGCACAAGCAGGGTCAGACCCATGTGCTGTCATGGGGCTGGGAAAGTTCCTGCTGCACTCTCCCAGCAGAGCCAGGGGTAGAGCTGTGGGACCTGGGCAAAGGCCAAGGTGTGGGACCCATCCTCTGCCACCATACATTGGGTGACTGTTAACGATGTAGACCAGGGGCTCCACAGTCTGGAAACAGACTCACTTCCCCCTACAACGGTCCCGCTCACCTCACTGCCATGCTGTCCCCAGTCGTTACCTCCACCTTAGGGGCTCGAGGCACCTGCGTGGGGTGCAGATTCTGTTTCGCATCCTCTGCAGCGTCCTGGGACCGCACACTACTGCCTCATGCCTGGGACCAGGATGGACCCCTCAGGCTCTGCCCCTCAAGGCTTTATACGAGCCTTTCCCTGGTGCCCGGCAATGTGGCAACCTTCTCAGGAGCCCTGTCCTTCTTCAGACCAAGGGGACAGGAAGATCATGGGTGCTCGCAGACTGGCCTTGCACAGAGGACCTGAATACACACCTGAATGCTCCCTTCTTCTTCCTTGCTGACTTCTGTCCTGGGTGGAGTCAAAGTGATGTTGTAGCCACGATGGTCCAGGAATGACGTGAGAGGCAGGGAATTGTGGGGTGATATCTTTTATTGGATGGACAACATGGCTGGGATCAAGTTAGACAAACCTTTGAACACAACACTTTCTTCCTCAGGTCTCCTTTATCTCAGCTGTGCAGTTCATCCAGTAAAAAATATCAACCCAACCACAAAAATTCACCGTCCCATATGTACTTCTGCCCCGGATGGCAACTTGCTGCCAGGTCCTGTAGTGCAGGCAGGGAAATGCTGCCCTTGTGTGGGATGGGACCAGGGAATTAGTTGGGCTCCACATCAATTCATGGTATTTTTCCCTTTACACGGAGTCACAGGGCAATAGAGGGTAAGTGCCCTTGACTGGCTTCACTGACCCCCTGCCCTCATTGAATACAACTGGAAAACCAACCACACATCCCTCCCCATCTCCAGAGAGGCCTCCGAACAAGGACAGTTGTATATGAATGGGCTCAATCGTGAGGATGCTCCAAGGCCCCACCCATGTTGGCAGTGCCTGTTGGGGGCAGTCCTGGGCAGTGTGACTGCTGCTGCCTTCCCCACACAGCAGGAGCAGGGTCAGACCCATGTGCTGTGCTGGGGCTGGTAAATCCCCTGCTGGAGCCTCCCCAGCAGAGCCAGTGTCAGAGCTGTGGGGCCTGGGGCAGAGGCCAAGGTCTGGGGCCCTCCCTGTACCACTAAGAGTTGGGTCATTGTTGCTCATAGAGACCAGGGATCGCATAGTCTGGAAACAAGAGAAATGCCCTCCTCGCTTCCCCCAGAACCGTCCTGCTCACCTGACTGCCCTGTTGGCCTCCAGTCATTGACTCCAGCTCAGGGGATTTAGGTATCTGCATGGGGTGCAGGTTCTGTGTGTAGCATCCTCTTCTCAGTGCTGGACCTGACATCGTGCTGCCTCCTGCCTGGGAGCAGGACAGGCCCCTCAGACTCTGCCCCTCAAGGCTTAAGCACGGCCTTTCCCTGGGGCCCACAAAGGTGTCAGTCTTGTGCGGAGCCCTGTACTCTTTCAGGGCCATGGGACCACAAGAAGACATGTGCACACAGACAGGCCTTGCACAGAGGACCCTTACACACATTGTCTACTGTTGTGTCAACTTCTGTCCTGGGAGGTGCTGGAGTGATGCTCTACCTGTGATGGTTCAGGCATTATGTGAGAGGTGGGAAATTTTGGTTTTCATACCTTTTATTGGGCCAACTGCATAGCTGGGATGAAGTTTGGTAAGCTTTTGAACACAAGACATTATTTTTCCAGGTCTCCTTTATCCCAGCTGTACAGTTCATCCAATAAAAGATATCACCCTACCCCCCAAAAATACTTGCTGCTTGCTTACTTCTGCCTTTAACCTCTGGATGTCAATTTGCTCCCAGCTTCCATACGGGGAAGCTGTGTCTGACAGGGGCTGCTGCCCTTGTCTGTGTTGGGGACAGAGAGTCTGTGGGGATCCACATTCATTTTCTTTTTTTTTTTTTCCTCACTTTGCAGCAAGGTACAAGACAGTGGGAGGTAAATGCCCTTTTCTGGCTTTACTGACACAGACTTCATTGCAAGCACCCTGAAAATCAAACTGCTCCTTTCCCATCAACAGAGAGGCCTTGTAACAGAATGGTTGAGCAGGAATGGGGCCTCACTCTCAAGATGCTGCGGGCCGTACCCCTGAGTCCCAGTGCCCTCAGACAGCGGCTGAGACTGCTATGCCCAACCCCAGTTGACTGTGGTCCCTGGGGAGGGGAGAGTACCCTGATCTACCCCAACACAGCCCCTGTCCTGACATCCACACCACAATACCGGGTGGCAGCTTGCACAGGTGCTGGTTACACTGCCCCGTGCAGGCTGAGCCCTATTTGCACCCAAGCACTGCTCACATGTGCAGTAAGGACCAGCCTGTCTGCCCCATCTCTGCACAAATGGGCTGGAGCAGGAGGAGGGTCTGCTCTTTGTCCGGTTCTGCCTCCCTTGCACCCGTGAGTGACACCCACAGGGACAGCCCCACTTGCTTGTAGGGCTGGTAGTGGGAGGGCATCACAGGACAAGTGCTATAGGTCAGAGGCCCTAAGTGTGGACTGGGGACCCAGTCCTGCCATCTGCTCCCAGGCAGCATTCCTGTTGAAGCCAGCACTGATTGTGTGTAGAGCAGAGGCCGCTTTGTCAGTAAGAATCACAGCTACTGGCTGATCTGTTTTCATTTTCTCTCCCTCTGTTCTTCCCCAGGACTCTCCACCAGAGCTGGGTAAGTGCTGGTTTTGGTCTCTGCAATGTCTTGCTCACTGATCTGTGTCCCATGGGGTTTGTGCCTGTTTGTCTGAACTCTGGTTTCTGCCTTTTCCAGGACCTGCCAGAGCACAAAGACATGCAGGTGAGTGAAGCCACATTTACTCAAGTCCTCCTGGCCCCTCTCCTCAGGTGTGTTAGCTCCCCACCCTGCCTCCTGACTCCCAGGGGTGCTGCCTGGCAGGGTCACAAGTGCAAGGAGACAGACCATTCAGACCAGGGGCCCTGCTCTGGGAAACATGGAGACCATCAGTCTGCTGCAGCTGCCCTCCCGGACAGCTCTACTGCCTCCTGCTAGTGTGGTGCTGAGCTGGTCCATGCTGACCCCAGCCCTGGCTGTGTCTGCTGGATTCGCTGCTCCCTCTGTGTGTGACTCAGTGGCAGGTACTGGATGGAAAACGGGGGAGCTGCATGCCCTCGGGTTGCTAGAGTGAGGAACAGGGTGTGCAAACCTCACCCACCAGAACTGTAAGGCCCCAGGACCCAGAGCCCTGCCACCCCAGGCTCAGCTGCCAGGTGCCTCTGTCCTGGAGAAGGCAACAGTGCAGGGGCAGCACAACGCCCTGTGACCGCCTGCAGCGCACGGGGCATCGCGGCAGCACAGAGTCCCTGCACTGCCATGTCATAATCCTGCCAGGTGCTGGCACCGTGACTCCACCTAATGTGAGGAGCAAAGTGCTGCTCAGCATCAGTGCCTATGGCAGGATCTGGCTCTCAGTGTCTAGCTGTTTCTTCCAGCAGTGCCAGGAGATCCCAGCTGAGATCAGGCCCTCCTGTGCTCACAGCTGTGCAGACACAGAGTAGGAGACAATCTCGAGGGGCTTCTGATGTAGAGACACTGGAAAGGCAAGGGATGGCCGATGATCCTCTGTCCACTCTGAGGCCCAAGGCATCACACTACCTCTGCCCCAGACCAAAGTTAGGCCTGGACAGGTATGAGGGAGCGCACTGAAATACCACCTTCACCCCAGCCTAGACCAAGGTGAAGCCAACACCCACCATGTCCCATGCAGGCTGCAGGGGTGGGTTGGGAAGGTCTGCATTATTGCTAATAAAGCATCCGCAAGTGAGCCCAGAGCTACCGCGGGGATTCCCTTGGCTCTGTCCTGTCCACGGGGTCCTGAGCACAGCTGGATGAGGCAGCAGGAGGCTGTTCTGTGCTTCCCGTTTCCAGCCACACTCAGCCCCCAGGATGTGCTGCGCCTGAGCTGCTTCTCCCACCACGCAGCCAGTGTGTCTTCCTTCCTGTTGCTTTCTCCTGGCACCTCTGGGGTCTCTCTTTGATGTGCATCCCCTCCCTCAGCTGCAGCCCAGTTTGTGCCCAGCTGTTTCTTTCGCCTGTGTGTGGCAGCTCTTGCTCAGACCTGTGCACTACCTTGTCTTTGGGCCATGGCTTCTGTCACTTCAACTCCCTCCCTCCAGGAAGCGACTTCATGGCTCCATCCCTGAGGCCGCAGGGAGGGCAGCAGCAGCCCCAGCCAGGCCTGGGATATTCCAGAGAGCGCAGACACCAGCCAGGCGCCAGCCCCTCCAGGCACCAACAGACACGCACCCAGGTGGCAGGTTCCAGACAGGCTCCCTGTTGCTCCCTGTCCATGATGGTGCAAACCAGCAACCAGTCCATTCCTGGCCTCCATGGGAGAGGCAGGCCTATATATAGGAGGGTCTTGTAGGGGCTTTGATGACCCAGGTCATCTCTGTGGCATGGCCCAGAGGCTGACACATACAGCAGGCTCTGCAGGGATACCTAGTGTGCCCCACTCCTCGCATCCATGCACACGCCCAGCCCTTGTGGGTAAGATGAGCTTGGGGCCAGGCTGACCATTGGAAGGGCCTGCACTGGGCCCATCTGCACCCTGCTGTTCCTTAACACACTCATTTGTGTTTACACGGCAGGGGCTTTTGAACGAATTAAGTCCTGTGTGTAATTCCAGCAGGGGAGCCAAATACCAGTCTAGCTTGGATCACCCTCCCCCTGCTCCCACCAGCTGAGTAAAGCAAGATCCCTGACATCTGGGCAGGGCAGGGGGGCAGGGGCAGGGGAGGAGGTTGGGGCTGCTACAAGGCAGGGGGGCAAGTGTTGCCTCTCAGCGCAGTGGGGAACTCCATGGCCAGCTGGGCAGCACAGGGCCAGTGCCAGTGCTCTCTGGGGCTGAGCGGCCAGGAGACACCGCCTGGGTGGAAGGAGGGGGAAGGGGGCTGTGGCCAGGCTGCCTGACACAGTGCAACAGCCCCATCCCTCTGCTGCATCTGGATGGGTTTTTTAAATGCAAATTGAATGTCCGGGATTTCCTCTCTGGTCCATTTTCTATATGGCCAACAGGTAGAACAACAGTTCCCACAAGACCTAGCGTGGCATGTTTGCATGTAATACAGGAGCTGAGTTTGAGATTTTGCTTTGCTGCATTGGCAGGAGCAGGGGTGACCGCCTATCAGAATCATAAGGCACCTTATAGACTAATTACTTCAGAGATGCAGGAGTGTCTGTAAGCAACAGCTCACTTCCTCCAATGCTGCCTGTGTGGGCACAGAGAAAATCAACTTGGTAGCAACTGTGACACAGGGGAGCACGTGTTCAAGTTACTGGGCCTTACATGCACATCCAGTTGGGTCCTACTCAGAACCTGAGGCTGTACCATGCATGTTGTCTCTGATACAGGAACAGACACATTCCTGTCCACAGTGTACGTGTGTGTGCACATACACACCAACCACCATCACAGGATCACGCATTCACTCACCGCCACCACCACATATCCATGCATGCTCTTGTCACTAGTGCTCACATGCTACTAGTGACATGCTACTAGCTCACATGCTAACAGCTGCACACTCTTTTTTTTTAAATAAATACATTTCGTATTTCAGTTCAAATTAGAAAAATCAGTTCCAAATAATATTGACTGAGCAGAACTCAATCATTCCAAAAACCATATCTATTGAGGAGGCAGAAACTCAATCATTCCAAATACTATGTATGGTACTACTTCCAGCAAGCATCCTCTACCCATGTCCTCAGGACACACATGCACACACACACACAAGTGCAGGCCAAGCCCCCAACCTTATACTTCTACAAATGTAACTTGCCCAAGAGACAAACGGCCTCACACACATAGTAACACCCTGCCAGGCCAAGATCCCATTTCCCACCCCTCAGCAGGCCCTCGTACCCACCCACCCCAACGAGGGCTGGGCAAGGCCATGGTCCTACCATCGTCATCACTTTCTGGAGCTGTTGCAGGACTCAGACACAGCTCCAGCTCAAACAGGGTGGTCCCCTGCTCTTACAGATGTTTTGTTAGGGCACAACTTTTCTGCAAGACTACTTTACAGTCATTGCAGAGTCACTGGTACTTCGTGTGGCGTGCCAGTAGGGGGCGGTCCTGCGTTGAGCCTCCCACCTCACTACACCCATCCACCTTCCGGACTCCACGTGTCTCTCCAGGGGCACCTAAGCCCTGGCAGGCCCCCTTTCGAGCCCCACCGCAGAGTCTGGGGGTAACGTGTGCTGCCACCAGCCCAAGAAGGGACTGTCTGGGGCCTGTGTCCTCGGGGAAACACAGGCCTAATAGTCCTATGGGTACTCGACCCAATACAAGAACTTGGGGCACTACCCCAAGTCGGGGGCCAAACAATGATAGTCTCCCTTAGTCTGCAGACCCAAGGGGCCTCGTAGGCATAATTAACCCCACCCCTCAATAAGTCTCCTACATCAGTCACAAAGGAGAACTTCATTGGTTACAGAGGGCAGGGTTAGAATAGGGTCCAGGGGAGAGCAATATCAGAGACATCCCATAGAGCAAACTCCTGTGGCTGGGGTAGCCTTTGATCTCGCATCTGAGTTACTGCAAGCTATAGATCTAGTTGGGTCTCAGGTAGGTTAGTCACAAGCATCATCCAGAGGCAGTTGGAGAATCCCTCTGGAGGCAGACGGTTGCTTGATCATGAGTTTTGAGAGAGAGAGCTGTCGGCCAACCAATTTGCAATACATCACTATTGCCGGGCAGACTCTAGCCCACTAGGAAGCCCCTCATCCAGGTATGTGATGCCTGTCATGTAGGCAGAGGGAGCAGGTTTCCCCCCTCCCTCAGGAATGTATCCAGCTCAGGTTACCCAAAGGTATGTATCCTCTGCTGGGCCCATCCTAATCACCACTGTCACATAGCAGAGTTTTTGGGGGAGAAACAAAGGTGGCTTTCGGCCACACTTGGCAAAAACAGTGATATCCTGCAAGGGAGCACAGCACAGGGTCCTGAGCACAGGGATGGGGCAGTTGGATGGAGGGTGCTTCTTCATCCCGCTTTGGGGTCCCAAGGTGCTGGAGACCCCCTGCCATCCTCCACACAGCAGCCCCCTGAGTCCCAGAGACAAGGCAGACAACTCGAACTGTGCCCGGTGCTGCCCGGGAGGGATCACACCAAGCCCTCCTGAATGCAGCCTGTCACTGCAAGGGGAGGCTGGGCACCATTAGCTCTGAGGCACTGATACAAGGCCGCATGCTCCAAGCACAGGATTGCGGGGAAAGCTCGCAGGCTCCATCCCTGGCTCTGCCATTCACTCCCTGGGTGGCTTTGGGGCAGTCCTTCCCACAGCCCCTGCCTCAGTTTCCCCATATTTGAAACAGGACATGGCCTCCCAGCAGACTAAAATTGTCAGAGATGCCAAGATGCTGCAGCCAGAGAGTCCTAAGCCTGGTCTCTTGGGGTTCCTGAGGACCCAACGACTCCTCTGCCCTTTGCTGCAAGGATTTTGGACCGTTCAGACAGGTCAGGGCACAGGGGAGGGATGGACGGGGCTATCAGCTGCCGACATCAGAAAGCTGATGGCAATAGTTTCATGTCTGCAACAACCACTCACATGGCCCATGCCCTCACACTCCTGGCCTCAGCAAACATCCTCCTCCGGACAGATCCAGAGGGCTGCTGTCAGCAGCAGCGGAGGGGGAGGGAAGCCCTGCCCTCACAATGCCCCCACCCACCCCACCAGGGTTTTGGGGAGCTGGGCCTGGCCCACACAGCAGAGGGGCTCCAGTCCCCCTGCCATTGGCAAGAGTCTTGAGTGGGGCAGTAATAGACGGAGTCCCCCAGCCCACCTGCCCCCAGCACCCCACACGGGCACTTGGGGTGGGGGGCATGCATGGTGGGGGGCTTCCCACAACCGCGCAAGGAGAAGATAGAGGTTTTCTGTCCCTTCTCTATGAGTCCCTGGGGTGGGGCTGTGCTGATGCTTCCCCATAGGAGCACCAGCCCAGCCCCACGAAGCAGCATGGGATGTGGGCAGAATGACCCAAAATTAATGCTTGCAAGGAACCGAAAGCAACCCTTGCTGGGCCCTAAAGCACTCCTGTCTGATACTACAGCAGATGTGGATTAAATTTTTGCTTGATCAGCCATTTCAAAAGCACTCTGCAGGCATGAACGGTTATTGTGTTATGGCTACAGAACGGTTTCAGGGGCTCATTGCTCGAAGATGTAACTCCGGTACTTCGGGCTGAAGGAGGGGGAGCAGAAACTGATAAGAACTAGGAGAAAAGCAGGAAGGAAAGACCCCGCCAACTGGACTGCAAGAGGCAGCAAGGGCACACGGGGTGCGGGAACATGCAGACCCAGGGAACGTCACTCATTAGAAAACCACTCCAAGAAGCGAGGGAGCAAGAGGACAGTTTGCAAGACTTGGCAGTGCAGAGCAGCAGCAGTGAACAAGCCCACACACCAGGCCACGTACCCACAGGGTCTGTGAATGTCTCCTTCTCGCCATGTCCCCCGGGGCACGGTCCTGATAAACTCCAGGGACAGCTCTGCTCGCCCTGGCAGGCAGCCCCGGGCCTGGGCAGGTCGCTGCTGGGGTCGCACTGTCTGAAGTGGGCCTGGCCAGCAAACAAGTCCGCGTCTGGGCCGTTCATGACTGACCCCTTCCTTGTCACCCGAAATCAGCCAAGCCACGCTCCGTGCACACGGAGCTCCCTGTGCTGGGGCCGGCACCGCACGAGGACGATGCTGCTTCCTGCCCTCATCCCAGCTCCTCTCTTGTAGTAGAGGGTGGGGGTAGGGGCAAGCGGGGGCTGTCCAGACCTTCCCCGGCCCCGCTCCATCTGCAGCACTCGGCGGGCACAAGGACATGTGCACGGACCGGCCCCGGGAAACCGGAGTGCAGCGACTGCTCCTCGGTGGGAGGAGCCTGACAGCTCTGAAAAGCTCTTGGCTGACAGCAGGTGCAGTGAGAAATGCTGGGTGTGTTGAACTGTTGTGTAGTGGCTTCAACCCCTTTTTCTGCTATTTTCACTGGAAATGTGCCAAGCTGCTGCTCCACGAAGGGTTACCAGATCCCCTGCGATCCCAGGGCTGGATCTTGACCCCGGCTCCTCCCAGCTCAGCATCACTGTAGTTATTTCACAGGAAGGAAACGGCCCAGGGTGAGCCCAGCCCTGAGCTCAGGAAAGTGAAAGTACCCCGTGCCCTCCCGTCTCACAGCCATGGCCGCGGCGAGCGCTGTACAAAGCCTCCGGGACGAGGCGACCTGCTCCGTCTGCCTGGAGCTGTTCACGGACCCGGTGATGATCGTGGGCTGCGGGCACAACTTCTGCCGAGCCTGCATCGCCCAGTGCTGGGAGGGGGCCGAGACGGACGTCACCTGCCCCCAGTGCAGACAGACCTTTGCCCAGAGGCTCCTGGGCCCAAACAGGCAGCTGGCGAATGTAGTCGAAGTGGTCAAGGGCCTGAGCGTGGGGTCAGCGGAGGGAGCCGGGGGCAGGATGGTGTGCGAGCAGCACGGGGAGGCTCTGAAGCTCTTCTGCGAGACAGACCAGGTCCTGATGTGCGTGATCTGCCGGGAGTCCCGGGCGCACCGAGCTCACCCCGCGGCTCCCATCCAGGAGGCTGCACAGCAGTGCAAGGTACAGGCGCGTAGGCCCGGTCCGGCTCTGCAGCTGGGGGGACGTACACCTCCCTGCGGCGCTGGGTCTTTCTGCCCCGCGGCCACGGCACAACGGTGTGGCTGCACACGGAGGCTGGTTTGTGGTAGCCTCTGTGCAAGCCATCCTGCTGGGGGGAGGCGAGAAGGACCCAAATGCCCTTTGTTACGTTCCTGACTCAGCAAAGACAACGGAGACGTGCTCTTCTCCACCCCGAAACCCCGGCTGTTTGATTCGGGGACAAACACCACCTGCCTGGAAAATGACAGTAACTCTGGGACAACAGAGCGGGGAGGGCTGGTCTCCAGCTCCATCCCATAATAATAAAGACTGGCACTTTGACCCTATAATGGCCCAATTACTACACCCTTGTCATCAAATCTTGCCTTTGAAACCAGACGAAGCAGGAACGCAGGTCCCCTGGCCCTGGACACGCAGAGCAGTGAACCTCCTCCAGTGTCACCGACCCACGGTTGTGTGCGGGGCTGTGTCTTGAAACAGGGGGTGTCCGGCACCGGTTTCCCTTCAGTTGTTACAACCCTCCCTGGGAGCTGCCTGGGGACTCCTTGGGGATGGGGGGATTGTAGCACGTGGACAGACTCTGTTCCCTTCGGACAGAGCCCACGTGGCATGCTCTGGCGGGCAGGCCCTGCTCACGGGATCTGCCACGAGCAGCCGCTTCCCCCAGCCGATGCTCCCGGCGAGTTGCACAAGTCTCAGTAATGCGCATTGCATTGGTGCCGGGGGCTTCAGGGCTAATGCTGGGTCCAGAGGGGACATGGTGCCACAGCCCCAGTCCAGGGAGCACGGGCAGGACCTCCTTTTGTATCTGAGCACCTCCTTCCCTGTCTCTGTCCAGGCCTGGCTAACAAATGCCATCCCGCGCTGGTCCTGGATTAATGCTGCTCTTTCTAAGGCATCTCGCTGTAGCTGTAGCTGTAGCTGTAGCTGTAGCTGTACTGCTGGGCTGTGATACTTCAGGACTGGTGTCTCACTTCTGAGTTTCTACATTTCAGTGCCCAGAGACCAGATCTGTGTCTTGTCCGGCCCAGCTGCCTGAGACTGGCTGGCACTCTGCACGGTCGACCGCGGTGGATTCAAGGCCCTGTTATTTTCTGTTCAGTGCATGTCCCTGACAGTCTGCACTTCCCACTGCTTGCAGTGTTGCCTTGTGGCACCTCCCTAGGACCGGCTCCATTTTTCTATGTGCTCTTCCTGCTGGGCAGGAGCTGGCTCCACAATCCAGCTGGAAACGGGCTGCTTGCCGCTCCAGCTGTGTTCAGCGCACACTATTCGGTGCTACGTCCAGGCAAGGGTGCACTGTACTGGGAGCTGCTGGTCCAGCGTGAGCACATGGGCTTTCCTGGTGTCGCGCTCACAGCACACCCTCGAGCAGCCCTCTCGGTTCTGGTGCGGGGAAGAGACTCCAGCTTCTCCCCTCCAAGGAGAACTGACCCAAAGAGTTTTGCTTCCCGCAGGAACAAATTCAGACTCAGCTGCAGCTGCTAAGGGGGGAGAGGGAGAGGCTTGAAGCACTGCGAGGGAGTGAAAGCCAGAAACACCAGGAATACCAGGTGAGTGCTGCTGGGGTCCGGCTGACGTTGGGGAGGAAGGAAGGGACGTGTCCTGCTCTGCATGTTTGGTGGGACAGTGACTGTGGCATTTTGTGACCGCGTGTTGCAGGGTGTTGTGGCAGGTGCATGGAGCCAGGCCTTGCAAACAAAAAAATTGTGTCAGCTGATAGCTATATATATAGCAGTGTTTCACTTTAATTGTTGAAAAATGTGCATTTGGGGTTTATATCAGAGAAGTCTGCATTGTTAAACAGACAAAACCAGGATTACTGATTATAAGAGGAAAGCTTTCCTTGCTGACAGCCATGGACTTCTCCCCTCCTTATGGTCCTGGCTCTCAAGGAAACAGAAAAACCCTTTGCAAAATTAACAGAATGAAGAGATCCCAGGCAGGGCCCCAGACCTGAGCTACCCCCAGCTCTGCTCCAGACGGTGGGAGGTCGGGGGTCCCAGCCGTGGAGACAGTCAGGACCACGGGGCCTTACAAACCATGCCCTGACTCTCCCCAAAGCGGCTGCCCTCCCTGACGTGGTTTCTCTCTGTTCATGGCAGCAAAAGGCAGCAGCCGAGAGGCAGACGATTGTGGCTGCGTTTGAGCGACTGCGCCGGTTTCTGGAGGAACAAGAGCGACTCGTGCTGGCCGAGCTGGGAGAGGTGGAGAGCGGGATTGAGAAGAGTCAGGGGGAGACTGTCACCCAACTCTCCAAGGAGATTTCCCATCTCACCAACCTGATCAGGGAGCTGGAGGGGAAGTGCCAGCAGGCCGCCAGTGACCTCCTGCAGGTGAGGCACATGAAATGTCTCCAGGCCCAGTGCAGGGGAGGGAAAGGGCTAAACCTTGGGTCTGCCAGGACCAGGTGCATAACTGAGGAGGGGCGACAAGGGCAATGTCCCCTGACAGGCACGTGGTGGCAGTGATGGGAGATGCAGAATATCAGCCCCAGCTGCTGCTGCCCTGTGCATGCCCACTGCCCAAGGTGCATGGCTGCCCTATTACACCTCTTGGGGATCACTAAATCAGGGCTTGTAAAGGGGCTGAACTTTCCCCAGATCCTCTGTGTGCGTCACTCGGAGCCTGAGGACAAAGTGTGTCCCCTCGGGCAGGGGGTCCCCGGTGTGGGGCATTGCAGTGAGCTCACTCTTTCATCTTTGTCTCTCCCCTTAGGACATGAGGAGCACGCTGAGCAGGTACGTGGCTCCACCTGACTCCCCAGAGAGGGAAGGGTCCTGGAGACAATACAATGGGCACATCTCTGCAGGGCACCACAGCACAGCAAGCACTGGGACTGTCCCTGAGATGGGAAGCATGAACGTCCCCCTCTTCTCCTCAGGGAAGTGATGGCTTTGGGCACCGGCTGCCTGCAGACTGTAAGGTGTAATCTGGGCGTTCCCCGTCTTGTCCCCGGGGAATAGCCCTGGCCAGCAGAGCTTGAGCCATCTACCCGTGAAGTCTCTTCTCCTTTCTGATCCCAGGAAATGTCCTGCACATTTTGGAGCTGGAGAAAACATCCCTGCTGGGGATCGGTCCCTTCTGGGGGAGCTGTCACTGCCACCGTGGGCAACTGGTGCCTCCCGAGTTCAGTGGGTGGCGTCGGCTCTCTCAGCACCGCTGGCCCTGTCATGGGGGGCATGTTCCCCCCCCACCGTGCTCCTCCTGTGCATCGCCTGTGACTGGCACTGTCTGTGCTGCCCCTGCCCCTGCGGCTGAGGCACATGGCCAGAGTCAGTCTTTAGGTCTCTCCATCCACCCAATGTTTCTACCATGTAGCTGCGCTGCAAAAAGAAAATCAAATAACACAGACTCGTTTTTCCCAGGTGCAGGAAGGAGCAGTTCCAGCTGCCAGAGGGGATTTGCTCAGAGCTGGAAACAAGACTCAGCATCTTGTCTGGACAAACGCTAGCTCTACAGGAGACTTTGACAAAGTTTCAAGGTACTGAGAAGGGGGCTGCGAAAGGGAAGAGGGAGGTGTCCTTGTTGAGGAAGAAGAGACAAGCAGTTGGTTTGAATTTGGAGCCAGCATGTTTTTTAATTGGGAGATAAACTAAATGTGCTGGACTGATATCACAGGTAACAGGAATGAAGACACGAGGCAAGGGCTTCTCTCTGCCTTTGTGTGAATCGCTGATGAACCAGGGCTCCTCTGGGCACCCCTTTGTCCCGGGTGCAGAGCCGCAGGGCCCCTGCTGCTCCAGCGCTGCTCAGCAAGGGCACCTGCAGCTGGGGTGGTGGGAGCTGCGGGGCCCTGCCCCACTCAGAGCTCCCCCCAGTGCCTCATGTCAGGCCACCAAATTAAGCATGAGACAGGCTGTCAGGTTTGGATCCTGCTGGCTTAACTCCAGGGGCAGAGTGGGGGGAGAGGGTGCTCCCAAGGGCCAGGAGAGGAGCTGGGAGGGAGCAGAGCAGGCAGGTGGGGGCAGCCCGGGTGAAGCTGCACCTCTGGTATCCTGCACCCCGACAGGGGCCGCTGGAGCAGAGGGCCACTCTGTCTGGACCCCTGGACTTCCCCAGCTAGCGCCAGCCCTTGCCTGTCCCCTCCGCCAGTGAACAAGAGAGCTGTGAAGCTCATCCCCTTCCCACAGGCTCCCCCTCCACCCCTGCTGCTTGTCCCTTTCTGTCACTGAGTCCCTCACGCCAGTGTCTAAGGGGGCAGGATGGGCTGGGCACTGAGCTCCCCTGGATCCGCGGTGTTACATTTCTCCCCCTACTCCTCTGCCTGCACCTGCAGCTCCCTCCTGCCCTGTCCTGGGAGAGGAGGCCGCGCTGCAGGGGAGCAGGGAGATGTGGAGACAGCTTCCGCAGCCACAGTCCCAGCAGCAGGGCAGGAGCTGCCCCAGGGTCTCTGCTCCGTCTCAGGGGCTCAGGACCAAGGCAGGTCTAAGTCAGGAGCATGAACCAGACAACACAAGTCTGATATCTGTGCCCCTTTCCCCTGCAGAGATTCTGCCGTCCACCTTGGAGAAGGGCAAAAGGGTACCAAAGGGATCATACACAAAGGGTAAGCGCTGGGGAGCTGGTCCCGGCATTAACACAATGATCCAGCAGAGCCCACGGCCACCCCTGGACAAGAGTCAAACCCTCTCCCAGCCCAGCACCAAACCCCCCGCGCTGGGACCTGGGGCGCTGGGCTGGGATTTTCCTATTCTTGCCTATGGATTTGCAGCTACCTGCTCCCTTTCCCCCGGGGCAGGGCTCTCCCCCGTGCCAGGCTGAGGGGCTGCGGGGCCGTCGGTGCTCAGCCCCCGGGCCCAGGGCAGAGGTAGCTCCGGGGGCCCAGGACGGTCGGAGGCAGGACGGGGCTGGTGGGGAGGGGGAGGAGCGGCCCGTCTGCCCCGGGCTGAGCTCTGCCCTGACGCTGCCATTCTCTCTGCCAGCGACGGTGACTCTGGATCCAGACACAGCAAATCCCTGGCTCGTCCTGTCTGCAGATCGGAGAAGTGTGAGATGGGCAGACAAACGGCAGCCTGTGCCCGACAATCCTGAGAGATTTGATGTGAACCAGTGTGTGCTGGGCCGGGAGGGATTCACCTCCGGGAGACACTGCTGGGAGGCGGAGGTGGGGCAGAGGGACTGGGCCGTGGGGGTCGCCAAAGAGTCTGTGAGGAGGAAGGAACGGATCATATTTAGCCCCGAGGAGGGGATCTGGGCAGTGGAGCGCTGTGGGGATCACGTCCGGGCTCTCACGGCCCCTGCTCGCACCCCCCTGTCCCTGCACCGGGCGCCCAGGAGGGTGCGGGTCTGTCTGGACTGTGCGGGGGGGCAGGTGTCGTTTCTCGATGCTGACACCGAGGCCCCGATCTTCACCTTCCCGCCGGCCTCCTTCGCTGGGGACAGAATCCGGCCCTGGTTCTCGCTCTGGGAGAGGAGGCCTGGGTCCGAGCTGAGACTGTGCCATTGAGTGATGGGGAACAGCCGGGGAACGGACCCCCCACGCGGGGAAATGGGCTGCTCTGGCTTCCTATTCTCTGTGACCCTCGAGGAGTCCCCTCTACCAGCCCCGTCCCCTCCTCTCTGCCCTGGGATCTGCCCAAGTGAAAGATGCCGTCTGCGCCGACAAGCCTGTCCCGTTGCACCGACCGATCAGTCCCTGCACTCGGTGGTCCTGGGGGAGCCGAGCGTGGCCACCAGCACGGACCCTTGAGGACGCCGCCCCAGCGATGACTCTGAAACCCGTGCTAAGCTTGTGCCTGCTCACAAAAGTGAAAATACAGAATACGGATGCTAACTGCATGTTGCAAGAGGACGCGAGGTCATGGCGAGGCCATCCGAGAAGGGATAATGAAGTATTTCCTCGGCTCATCTTGCTCTATTTAGGATGATTTCAGGCAGACTCCTAATGCCTGGTGTGTAACCATATGAAATGTCTATTCTTGATTAATTAGTATGGTAAATATTTCTTTTGCAATTAGCTCGTGTTTATGTGCAGGAAGAGATATTCGCCGTATGTGATAGATGTCTCCTCCTGATTCAGGGTGGTTTTCCTGGCTGTGAATCAGTTTCTTGAGATGTTTCAAACCGGATCACCTCTTGTTACCGAAGAAGGTAACTCATTTAAATTAGAAACTTCTGATAACCAGTGATGAGCAGGTTTTTCCCATCAATTATTGTTTGGGACTCTCTTGATTTACACAACTAAAATAATGTTTGAAGATGCTAAACTAAGGGGAGCAAAAGGCAGTAAAACAGCAAACAGCGCGCGCTTCAACAGTGAGAAATCTCTCTGACACCAGTTGCTGACGCGCCTGACTTACTCCAGAATTTAAAGACAAACAGACTGCCGCTTCATCACCTGTTGGGTAAGAAATCATCACCTTATGGCTAATTACTGGACTTTACTTTGGCTTGGACTCAGTTGACTTGATTTTAAATACTTGTAGTAAATAAAGCCTTTCTGTCACTCATCGAATGAGGTGTCGTGTCAATCCCTGAGCTTCTCCACAATCCTAGGTTTTTATTTGCTAACACCAGTGCTGGGGCTTAGGGTCAAGTGCTGCTGGGGGCCCTTAGCCTCTAGGACCCTGGAGGAGGCCCCTCAACCTGCCCCCGTCCCCTCCGCTCTGCCCCGGGGAGCTGCCCAGGTGCAAGGTGCCGTCTGCACCGACAAGCCCGTCCCGTTGGCAGCAAGCAGCACCAAGCCATTCTGTCCCGGCACTCGGTGGCCCTGGAGGAGTCAAGGGCGGGCACCAGAACAGACCTTTGGGGATGCCGCCGGCTTTATGGCCACCACCCCCTGCAGTGCCAGCAGCCCAGGGCTGGGGCTCAGGGCCAAGTGCCTCTGTGTGCCCTTTGCCCAGAGCCCTGCTGGGGCTGGGCCTGGAGGTGGGGGTGGGGGGCTGCCTGGGCTGGAGCCTGAGCCCGGCCTGGCACTGCCTGTGGGAAGCTGCTGGGCTGGTCTGTGCTTGAGCTGGGTTTTTTTGTGCAGCAAAGGGCCCCAGGTCTGGGTCTTCTCCGAGCTGCAAGAGTTTCACTCAGGGCAGGCGCCTCCCTGCATCTGGCTCCTCCGACATAGATTCATATCTGCTTTGAACCCATCTGTTTCAGCTCAAAAGGCTGAACTCATTGATATGACTTGGGCTTTGCAATTGGCGGCCAACAAAACTGTCAATATTTATACTGACTCTAAATATGTTTTCCTTGTTTTACATGCTCACGGAATGCTATGGAAAGAACGGGGTCTACTTGATGCTAAAGGAGCAGGCATTAAGCATAGCAAGCAAATAAAACCTCTTCTCAAGGCAGTCTGGGAACCAAAGGAGGTAGCGGTAATGCATTGTAAAGCACATCAGAGAGGGAAAGACCCCTCCACAAAAGGTAATCAATTTGCTGACGCTACAGCAAAGAAAGCAGCTAAAAGACCTCAGACAGACTTGCTGCCCGAAGTAAGTAATCTGTTACCTCTCCTCCCAGACTTATACCAGCCTGTGACACCACAGTATGGGGAAAAAGACAAACAATTGATAAGAGAGTTTCAAGCAAAGAAGGGGGAGCATGGGTGGCTAGTAGCAAAGGATGGCCGCATTATCATCCCAGCTGCCTGGGTTCATGTGGTAGTGAAGAGCGCTCATCATGGCACCCACTATGGACCCAGGGCCCTGATAAGGTGGATCAGTCACTATGTAACTGGAGTGGGATTAAGAGAGGCTGCCAAGAAGGTATCAGAGACGTGTGAGGTCTGCCAGAGAAATAACCCAAAAGGAGGGAGAAAAGAAACTTCAGGACATCAGAGAATAGGCAATGGGCCAGGAGAAGAATGGCAGGTGGATATAACTGAGTTGCCCCAGCAACAGGGGATGAGATATCTCCTTGTCTTTGTGGACACTTTCTCTAATTGGGTTGAATGCTTCCCATGTCGGACTGCCCAAGCCCGAGAGGTGGTCAAGGCACTCCTACGAGAAATCATACCTCGCTTCGGACTTCCAAAAGGAATAGGGTCAGACAATGGCCCACATTTCATTGCACAAATTACTCAGAAGGTTTCTGAGTTCCTGGGAATCAGCTGGCATTTACACACCCCTTGGAGACCCCAGTCCAGTGGAAAAGTGGAACGTATGAATCAGACCTTAAAAAGACACCTTGCAAAGATTTGCCAAGAAGCTCGACTCAAATGGCCAGAGGCCCTACCCTTGCCCCTGTTATGAGTAAGGGTTGCACCACATTCTAAATTGGGATTAAGCCCATTTGAGATAATGTATGGTAAGCCTTACCCTCTGAGTCTGCCCATGGGTACTGAACAACAGTTACATGTTTTAGGGGAGGGAATGATTAGAGTATATGTATGGTCCTTGGTTTCTGTTTTGTCTTCCATCCATCAGCAGGTACGGGACGTGCTGCAGACACAGGACCAGTCTCCTTCCCCGGAAAATTGCTTATTACCTGGGAGTTACACCCTTGTGAAAGATTGGAACGAGGAACCACTTCGAGCCAGATGGAAGGGCCCATATAGGGTACTTTTAATGACCCCGACAGCAGCAAAGCTCGAAGGAATCAAGACTTGGATACATTCCAGCCGCCTAAAGCCGGTGGCTGGACCGGAACAAGAAGAAACCCCTGCAGACTCTGGGACCGGAGGCAGAGAACAGTGGAAGGTGGAGCCAATAAGAGACTTAAAATTCCTATTCAAGAGAAAGGAACTTTAAATAATTTGTCAATCTTTGATCAAGTTTTACAAGCCTTATTATGAAATTGTTCAAGGTTTTACTGTGGGGTGCCCTGATCTGTCCACTCCTCATAGGAGGGGAAAACCTTTTACAACAAAAATTTGACCCTCAGGAAAATGTCTGGATTTATCTGGCCCAGGAAATTTTAAATAAAACGGACTTCTGCTTAGCGGGATGGATCAATGCTCACCTGGTTTTTACCTCATGCTTAATTGCAGTACCTACCCCTTTGAAAATTTTACAAAATTATACTGTACTGAAAGATGTAGAGAAGAAAAGTACATATCAGGATATATATAAGTGGGGGACTATTGTAAAAGAGAAAAGCAGAGACATGTTTTCTGTACGGGTTCAGGCAACAGCTAATGCTTCTGAATGTTTCCTAATAGTTAATTGTACTAATAATTGCTTTAAATTGAACCAAGGTAGAAAAATCCTCTGTAATAAGACCAGTCAAATATCCTATGTATACACACATACCATCCTTCCTCGAGGATGGTTTCTGGCCTGCAGGAGAATGATATATTCATACCTTCCAGCGAAAGCTACTGGGGGACCATGCACCATTGCCCGGGTAACTGCAGCTCTTCCAAGGAAATCTGACCTAATGCACACTGAACAAACCCCTCTTGTTGGGAGGTTTAAACGAGTATACACTACTCTCACTGCTAAATGTGACGAGAATGATTCCCCTGGACTATTATCTAAGGCAGAATACATAGCATTAGCTGCATCTATGGTGGAGGTTCCGGGTCTTGCTGTAAGTAATAGCAGAAATCTTAATGCAGTGGCCTGTGTTTTAGCAAAAGGACTAAATGCTACATCCTAAGCGCTCTCAGCCCTGAATGCTGAACAAAAACAATTAAGGGACGCTGTCTTAGAGAATACAGCCGCTATTGATTATCTCTTGTTACGACACAATCTTGGGTGTGAAACTTTAAAAGGAATGTGCTGCTTCAACCTCACTGATAATTCTGTGCTAATTGAAGACAAAACTGGTGCTTTACAACGATTGGCACAGACGTTGAAAGAATCATCTGGCTTAGACTTTTCCTGGTTAACTTCCTGGCTTCCCAATTTTGGATGGTTGAAACAGTTATTTAGTATGGTTGTTCTGTTTTGTTTTATAGGGATTATGGTTTGTTTCTGTATCCAATGTACACCTGTTTTCATCACATCTATCTTCAGGCCTAAGGGAAATCAAATGATTTTGGAAACAAAGAAAGCTGAGAATACTAGATTTGTGTTAAGTCAAATTGAATGGAGCAATCATAATTAATAATAATAATTAAAAATGCTCCAGAGGAGGGAATGTAAGGAGTGACCTAGAAACTACTATGCAAAGCCTAAGCAAAAGTGAATGTTATGTGACGAATGCCCATCTGCGATGATAAGGAGCAGACAGTCTTAGATAAAGGAGGCTTGAAAACAAAAGCAGAATCAGAGTACTGGGTCAAAGAGCTCATTAAAATACTAAAAATCACGCCCCTAGGTGGGCAAAAGGTATGCTAATGAAACAAACATGTATGTTAATGAGATACATAGCTAAAACACAGGTATAGAGACATGCTCAGTAAAGAACTCCTTGCATCACTCCTTTATAGCCAATTAGCAAACAAGGATGCTTATGAAGGTCCAAACCCCTGTATAAAAGTGGCTTAGAATTGAAATCGAGCGTGCTTGTTCTGTGAAATTATTCCACTTGCACCTTTTATTGCTAGCAATAAATCTTCTTTATACTTTCACCCCTGGTATCTTTATTGGCCTTTGCATACCGGGCACGAACCTAGACTTGAGCTGGGGCTCAACAATGTCTCCAACCAGCGACAGAGTAAACTGCTAGAAAATATTGTGGGGATCTTGACCAAGCCGGGTTGCCAGCCAGGAAACAATTGGTTAAAACACCCTGTCCTCTTACCAGGCCTTTCCCTCCTGATGCTGTGTTGTTTGTAGCACAGTATTTCAAGGAGACGGGATCTTCCTACCTTAGGGACACCCAGCAACTCTTACAAGCCCCCTGCATTTCCTACGACCATGAATGCTGTGTGCCCCTGGAGGCTGGGGGGGCACGGCGAGCTCCCGCAGGCGGCAACAGCACTGTCAGCAGTGGCAGCATGGCGGTGGTGAGCAGTGAGCTCCCGCAGGTGGCCACGGCACTGCCGGCGGTAGGGGGTGGCTAGCGGTTGGCAACCACCCGCAGACAGCTCTGGCAGTGTCAGCGGTAGCCAGCAGTGATCATGGACCGCCCACAGATACTGCTGGCGGTGTCGGCAGCGAGGTGGGGGGTGGCAAGCGCCAGTTGCCCACAGGTGCCACTGGCAATGTCGACAGCACCTTTTAGCAGGGGGTGCATGGCCATGCTCAGGGGCTATGCTCCCTATGCATGGCCAGTGTCTATGACAGAGTAATCCTACTCTTCGTGACAGCAAGGAAGACACAGGACAAACACGCTTTCATCCTGTGTAGTTAATGATTGGGTTGCCTTGAGCTGAAATCTTGCAAGCCGAGGTCACGACTTGCACTGAATTGGTTTTAGGTGAATCCCGAAAAAGACCCCCAGCCACGTCTAGTAGTGGCATAGGCATATGGTTGATCAAATACACTCCTGTGCATATATAACTTGTCATTGCTTTGTAAGCTCTCATCGCCAACCCTCTGGGGCCTGAAAGCGGAACAGGCACCCTGCATTTGACATGTAATCCTATTGCTAGGGCAATGCCCGTGGTGGGCGTTGTGTCAGGGAAAGACTGAGGAAATGGGAGTTGAAGTGGGGCCGTCATAGGCACGGGGGTGGATCCTGCTGCCAGCTCCAGAGGAAGGAGGTGCCCGGGGCTCGGGGGCTCTGACTGAATTAGGATAAAACCCAGGCAGTGTCTTCCTGCCCCCCTGGGAGCTCCAGTCTGTCCTTTCATCCTAGTTCTTCGGCGCGCGGGTCTTAGCCTGTGCACTGGGCAGGAGGGAGTCCATGCAATCCGATTGGTTTATCAAACAGCCAATGAGAGCTGCTTGAGCACCCGCCCCATTCCCAAGCATCGGGCTGGTTCAGTTCCCCATCAGGTCCGCTTCCATCCACGTGTGGCACAGCAGTTACAGAGCAGCGCCTCAGTGTAAAGACCCATTCAAGGGCAGCTGGGTCAGAGAGATGAATTCTTAGGTTCAGGGTTTCTTGTTTGTTTCTTTGCCTCTTGTGTAAAAAAAAATCCAAAAAAAAAATCAGAAAGCAGAAAGAGCTACTTTAATGTAACGTTATACTGCCTGGGGATCAGCGTGAAGAAAAAAAAAAGAATGACTTTCAGGCTGGCCGTGTACAGATGAGCATGGCGGTGCAGCATGTCATGGAAAAACACGTGTAGACTTTGGGGTCAGGTTAGGAGAAGCTTTATTCAGATCCACGGTACCAAGGGAAAGAGCTCAGAGTACATGGATTCACCTGCACTACAGAGAGGTCTCCACCTCCAAAAGTTTATATATGCTTTTAAAAAACAGACTGTTACACAGGACATAATTGCCAAAAAAAAATTCTCAGAGAATACAGTCAAAGATAATTAGCAAGCACTCTGTTTTCTCAGGAAGATCAAGCACATATTTTTTCTGCTATCTTCTAGGCTGCGGTGAGCGAAGCAGTTGCAAGGAAGTTACAAAGAACACTTTCCCTTATCCGCTCCAATATGCAGAGCCAGCAACTCCCCACAAAGCGGTTATGTCATCTTATAACTTGTATGATCAAAATTTAAGGCATTTATTTTTTCTGATTCCACAGTCCCCGCTTTGAGACTATTTAGTCTCACTTTAGCCTTAAACTTCCATTCCTATGAATCCCTCTATTTCATCTTGCAGTCTTTCATGTTTTCTTTCAATCTGCTCACCCTTTTGTAACACCATTATTCTAGACTCTGCGGTGTGTTTTTTTGCCTTGATAAAGCTTTGCCTGCTGGCTTTTACGTAGCAGAGGATCAGTTGCACTAAGACATAAAACATTATCAGAGCTATCAAGACAAACAATATTTCATACAGGATTTTCTTGCCAAGGTTCCTAAATTTGTGAACCAGGAGGTTAACCAAGACCACATTCCTTTCATATTCCATTGATTAATTTGGTGAAGATCAACAACTTCTTTTTCAATAATCTCAGCTTGATTTTTAAGGGCACTAGAGGCATCAGGAATATATACACAGCATTCAGACTTTATCAGGGCACATACTTTTCCTTTACTGGCTAGTATATAGTCTAGAGCAAATCTATTTTGCGAAGTCATTTGTCTCATTTCTTTTATTTCTTTACTTATTTCACAGAACCCAATGGCAGTGGCATTGGCTATTTTTTTTTAAGGATACTGCAACCTTTTGTATTTTAGACATAGCTAAGCCTGCCCCATAATTGGGGAACATTATGCCCCCAAATCTTTTTGCGAACATTGCAAATTTTTTCTTTTGGCAAATGTGATTTAATTGTGAAAGCGGGGTATGCGGCAGAAACATAGCACGTTCCTTCCCACCTGGAAGGAAGATTTTTATAAAAGCCATACAAAAATAATGACCAGCCAGCGCAGTGAAGGTGGTGCTACACTGAGGTTTCATCATTCATTGTGAATAGTACCCCGAAAATTTACTCTGGGGGGGAGTAATTAGATATCCAGGAACCATTAGAAAGCCAAGCACCATTTACTTTAAATTTTACTTTGCATTTGCTAACTCCTACTGCCACACGTGATTCATTACAGGTCCAACAAAACTTTTCAGGAGTAGCATAGGCTAGTTGTATATAGTCAGACCGATTGCAGTTTATGTCTTGCCAAGTCTCATTTCCATGGAAATCTGAATAATAAGGGGCCAGCATCTGAGTTGTATTCAAGGGTACAGGTATCATGGGTATTTCTCTGGTGGAATGGATAGGAACATGACTACTGTGGAAGAAATCAAACTTTGCGTTGTGGTTGTATCAGAACTGGCACAGCCATCTAGGTTTATTTAAAGCTCTACAAGTGATCACAAGGAGGGTTCTCAAAGGAACTCTGACCTCTACAAGTTTACAAGTGTATTTATACTTTAGATAGCAGGAAAAGATGCAGGGTTCAGACAAAGCAACCTTGAGAGAAACAGAAAGATGTTGATTGTTTGTTTGTCACACGTAAGCAGTTTACTTATTTAAAAAACCCCACTATGTTTTGGGAACAGTTATCAGCTTCTGGTTCAAAGGAGTGGAGGAGGTTAACATCTGCACACACAGCTTAATATATCAAGACAAAACAAGGCATGAAGGTTTTTTCTTCAAGCTTTCGGGTTCAAAAACTACTAAAGGCATAGCGAGAATCAGTGTAAATATTAACAGAGGTACCAGAGGCTAGGGTGCAAGCCCTGATAAGGGCCACAAGCTCAGCAACTTGAGCTGAATACACATTGGGCAAGTGATGGCTTTCTATAGCATCATATTGGGGACATACTGCATATCCTGCAACAAGAGTACCTTTTAAGTTTCTTTGACATGATCCATCAACATAAAATACTAGATTTGGGTTTTGCAAGGGGGTGTCGTTTAGATCAGTGTGAGGCATTGTTAGGTGGGCAGTAACAGCAGTACAATCGTGGGGTTCACCATCTGAAGGAGTAGGCAACAGGGAGGCAGGGCTTAAAACAGGGCATCTAGTTAAATTAATGTTTCCAATAAAAAGAAGCAAAATTTCATACTTAGTCAATCTAGCATTTGAAAGGTGTCAAGTTTTAGTTTTTAGTAAAAGGGCTGCTATAGCGTGTGGGACAGCAACAGTAAGGGGAGAACCTAATACAAGAGTACAGGACAGTTCAACAGTAATAGCAGCTGCAGCTACAGCACAAAGACATGGAGGAAGTCCGGTTGCAACTGGGTCAAGAGCGGAGCTATAATAAGCAATGGGACGGTGCTTGTCTCCATGTGCTTGAATGAGCACAGCAAGTGCAAATCCGTCTTTTTCATGACAAAAAAAGAATAAAGGGTTTAGTATGATAGGGAAGACCTAGGGCAGGAGCTTGCGACAGAGCTTGTTTAATAGAGGCAAAAGTGGCTTTGGCTTCTGAAGTCCAGGGCAAAGGCTCAGGGGTATTAACAAGAGTCAGGTTTTGCAGAGGCTTGACTATACAGGCATAGCCAAGTATCCACTGGCGGCAGTAGCTAGCCATGCCTAGGAAAGTATGCATTTGGGACACAGTAGTTGGTCTAGGGATTTTAAGAATAGCTTCTATCCTGGAAGAAGAAAGCAGTTGTTCTCCAGAGGAAATATCATGACCCAAATAGTGGACATGAGGGAGACAAAGTTGTAGCTTTTCTTTAGATATTATGTCATCTAAATCTTTCTTCAGATTTTAAGAAAAAAGAGAAGGGGATTCAGTATAGCCTTGGGGAAATCGAGTCCAGGTATACTGAAGTCCCTGATAGGTGAATGCAAAGAGAAACTGGCAATCAGGGTGTATAGGGATAGAAAAAAATGCAGAACACAAGTCAACAACAGTAAAATAACAGACATTAGGAGGAATACAGGACAAGATAGTGGCTAGATTTAATCTAATTTTTACAGGCTGGGCAGTATGGATTTGCCCTACTTCATTAGCATGTTGGGACCAGAGAAATGAAGGGACAGCCTTTATGATTTCTTCTTGTAACACAGAAAGATTAGGGGACTCAGGCTCAGGAGATGAGCTAGCTAGGGTAGCAAGTACAGCCATTTCATTAACACAGGGAACATCCAAATAAGGAGAACATTAGGAGAACAACCATTAGGAGAACGATAAATGGTACAGCTGAGTTTACAAAGCAAATCTCTGCCTAACAAATTAACAGGAGAACAAGGACTAAGGAGAAAGGCATGTTGATCAAAAACAGGGCCGAGAGAAACATGTAAGGGTTGGGAAACAGGATGAGGAACTATCGGATTTGAAATTCCTACAGCGTTTACAACAGCAGAGGAGAGGGGGGCTGTAGAAAATTCTTCAGCTCGGAGAGTAGAGCGACTTGCACCGGTATTTATTAAACATTTTGTAGGAGTACTACTTTTTAGACAGGAAATGAAGGGATCCTCTTGATTAAGTGAGAGAAGCAGGGCTGTGATGATGTTATCATTCCTCAGGCTGTTCTAACAGGAGTCTCCTTGATTCGGGACAGAGAATTGAGTGAGAGGAGGTGGTGGCTGGTTAAATGTCATCCCCGGCTGGCCAGGCCGGTGAGGACATTGAGCCTTCCAGTGACCTGGTTGGCCACAATAATAACAACTGTCATTATTTTGGGACTGAAATTCTCCTCGTTCCATCCTACGACCACATTCCCTACCTCTGAATTGTCCTTTGATGGAAACCTTGGCTTCTACGTCTGCCTAAAGTTTGTATTTGTAAAGATATTAGCTTAGTTTCCACGGATTTCTTTTTCTTTTCTTGGCAGGCTGCACAGTGATTAGCAATGGTGACTAATTCTGTAAGCATCTTAGTTTGCAAACCTACAGCAAGTGTACACAGCTGTTCCTGGACTTTAGAAAGAAGTCCTTGGACAAAAGCGGCGGCAACTGCTTCTGGGGCAGTTTCAGCTGCATCTTCAATGCCAGAATATCTTTCAAATATGAGTTTTAAATGATCCATGTAGTCTGCTGGGGATTCTCCTTTATTTTGCTTACAGTTATTTATTTTGGCCCAGTCAGTTTTCCTGGGGCAAATTTTAAGCATGGCCTCAAGAAGGCGTTCTCGGGCACTTACTAAGCAACCTCCCATTCCGGGGCCTTGAGGAGGCCAATTAGCCTGTGCAATGAGGCGGTTACGGACCTCAGAGGGCAGAACACTTCTCATTAATTGGTTTAAATCCGCCCATGTTGGCTCATAACAATTGATTACAGTTTCCAATTCCTCTCTAAACTTCTGGGGTTCTTCCCTGATATTGGGGAATTGCTTAACAGGGTTTAGGAGATCTCCTGGGGTTGGTATGGGGTTGGCACACTAAAAAAAAATCAATTAAGTCTTCTACAGATTCATTCTCAGTCAATTGTGGATAAAGTTGTATTGGTGCTGATAGTGTTGTTGATGAGGGATCCCCTTTTGGTGCACTTTCCTGTTTTAATTCCTTTATCTGAGATTTTAGTTTTTCTTGGGAGTCCTTAAGGCTGCGAACTTGAGATTCTTGACGTCTTTTGGAAGCTTCTGTGTACTAATCAAAAATGTGTCCCACTGAGTCTGTGGTGTTTTAGTTTTTCTTGACTCAAGGGCTCCGCGGAGATGAAGGATTTTACTTAAATCAAATGTTCCCTCCAGGGGGAACTGCAAGCTAGCATCATCTCTGGCATACCAATTCCATTTGCCTAGAAACTTACAACTCTTATGGCCATAGTGTGTGTACATGTACAATGCTGGAGTCCCTTCTGGCAGAGCCGGTACGTCTTTAGACCCTCCGCTCCTCATGTCTTTAACCTCAGTTCACACAGGTCTTTCACACAGGAGGGTGTCTGGTCAGGTCATGAGATTTGGTAGTGGAACAGGAATGTCCTAGCACTGGCACACAACACAGTTACTCACTGTTAGACACGGCTCATTCATGAGAGTGGGGGTAGGGAAAATTCCTCACACAACCCTGATCTCCTTCAGTCTAAGAGTTTCCACCTTGCACCCTTGCTTTCGAAGAGCACAGTCTGGTGTCCTCGGGGCGGCTGCACAAGGTTTCCACTCCTAGCTTCAGAAAGACCTCATAGTTCTTTGCAGAACTTAACTCAACTCACACGGGGAAACACATTCACTGACAATGGCAACACAGTTTCTTTACTCTTTTCTCCTCACAGTTCCTACTTACACAGTGGGTCTGACAATTCTGGCGGCACAAGGGTCGGATAGGGTAAGCCTCAAGCAGCGAACAGGAAGACACGCAGGCAGTCTCTCATCGAAAAGCCCCAGTAGAGATTTCAAAAGGTCTCTTACCTTAGTTTGGTGCCAGGGCATCAGTGAGGAGACAGTCTGTATCTCAACTGATCACTCTGGGCATCTCTATCTTAGTCACAGCACCAAATTGTGGAAGAAATCAAACTTCGCGTTGTGGTTGTATCAGACTTGGCAGAGCCATCTAGGTTTATTTAAAGCTATCCAAGTGATCACAAGGAGGGTTCTCAAAGGAACTCGACCTCTACAAGTTTACAAGTGTATTTATACTTTAGACAGCAGGAAAAGATGCAGGGTTCAGACAAAGCAACCTTGAGAGAAACAGAAAGATGTTGATCATTCTTTTGTCACATGTAAGCAGTTTACTTATATAGAAAAAAACACTATGTTTTGGGAACAGTTATTAGCTTCTGGTTCGAAGGAGAGGAGGAGGTTAAAATCTGCACACAGAGCTTAATATATCAAGACAAAACAAGGCATGAAGGTTTTTTCTTATCTTAGAACATTTTAAAACACATAGCATCGGCATCAGCATCTTTTTCTCTTCTCTTTCTCTCTCTTTGTCTCTCCTCTTAGTCAAGTAAGAGGCCTGGTTAAAATTACTTCCACACTACATATCCAACAACTGGAGACATTTAAATTCATTTTAATTTGATTAACTAAAGACAAAAATACATTTCCACAGGTTAAGCTCAAAAGTTTAGCTTTAACAATCAAGATAGGAAAAAGCTTCATGTTTGAACATTATTTAATGGGGTCGGAGATGATATCTTCGTTCCACAATTGGTGAATCTGGCCGGGCTGAGGTGTTGGGTTCAGGGGAGAGGTTACTAGCACTTGCACCCTGATGCTCCTCACTTGCCTGAGTGAGGTCCTGAGGGTCTTTGTCCTTGGCCTCAGGGAAAGATCCCAACCTTGGTTGGAATTCAGTCGCTTCAGGGTCCAATGGAGGTGATACTTTTTCACAGTGCGAGGCGTGAGTCCACGTCTGGTGACCTTGGCAACGAACAGCAGAATTAGTGCTCAGAAGCACCTGGAATGGTCCTTTCCATCTGGGTTGAAGCGTGTTTTTCCACTGATGGACCTTTATGTAGACCCAATCGCCTGGTTTGAGGTTGTGACAGGGAACATCCGGTGGTTGAGATAAGGCTTCTTGGACCTGTGAATGAACAGACCTGACACACCTCATTAATGCCTTGCAATAGTTCAGTACAGTTTCATCAGTTAATTGTAGGTCTGTTTGGTGTGGGGCAGCAGGTGGGGTGGCTGGCATCCTCATGCATTGTGTCATGAGTATTTCATAAGGGGTTAGGCCGTGTTTTCTATTGACAGTGTTCCTAATGTGCATGAGAGCAATGGGCAGTGCATCAGGCCATTTGAGGCCTGTTTCAGCACAAATTTTCGACATGCGTGTCTTTAAATCAGAGTTTTTACATTCTACAGCACCACTCGATTGTGGATGATAACTACAGTGCAGATGTTGCTGTATGTTGAGTGCTTGGCAGATGTTTTTTACTATTTGCCCTGTGAGATGGGTGCCTCTATCGGTATCTACTGTAAGGGGCAATCCAAATTTAGGAATGAATTCTTTAAGCAGTTTCTTAGCTACTGTGATGGAATCGGCATGTACGCATGGGTAGGCTTCCACCCACCCAGAGAACATATCAATAATAACACGAATATACTCATACGAACAACATTTGGGTAGCTGTACAAAATCAATCTGCAAATTCACAAATGGTCCCCATGGTGGGGGATGAGCTGCGGGTGTTGTTTTTACCCATTGCCCAATGTTGTGAGCTAAGCAGATGGGACAGGAGCTACAGTACTGTTGTGCCTGGAAGGAAAATTTGGGACAAACCAGTCTCTTTGTACTGTAGCAATCATCCCCCCTTTGCTCGTATGGTCCACAGAGTGGGTTAAACGAGCAAGATGTGGGAGGAGTTCTCTAGGCGCCACCAGGCGGCCGTCCGGGGAGCGCCAGAGAGTCAGGGTGCAGTGAACAGCCGGCACGCAGCCAGGCATCCTTCTCCTTTTTTTGGAGCCTGATTCTGGAGAAAGGCTAGATTTGAAAGGCTAGCCAAGGGAGACTGGTCTGCTGAAAAACAAACAAGAACAGAGTTAGGAGCCTGTGGGCCAGAAAGGGCCGCGTTTCTGGCAGAACGGTCTGCCAGATTATTTCCTCATGTGACATCATCAAAAGGTTTCTCATGAGCTTTGCATTTAACAATAGCAATAGCAGAAGGCAATTGAACAGCTTCAAAAAGCGCATTAACATAACAACCATGACTGATTTGGGTCCCTGATGAAGTGAGGATCCCTCTTTGTTTCCAGATCTGTCCAAAATCATGAACAACACCAAAAGCATACTTAGAGTCAGTGTAAATGGTTGTGGTTTGATTCTTTGCGAGGATACAAGCACATGTTAAAGCAATGAGTTCTGCAACTGGAGCAGAACGAGCTTGGGGTAAAGAATAGGCTTCCAAAGCAGTCTATTGAGTGCATACTGCATATCCCGCAACTAATTGACTTGCATCATTTCTAAGACAGGAACCATCAACAAACAAAACAAGGTCAGAGTTTGGGATAGGAATGTCCTTGAGGTCAGTTCGAGGGGTTAACAACTGAGTTGTAACAGACAGGCAATCATGAGGCTCACCATTAGAGGCGATTGCCAGAAGTAAAGCAGGATTCAGAATTGAACAGCAGCTTAAGGTCGATTTGCAGACGACAATAAAAGTTTCTCATATTTGGTAAGGCGGGAATTGGAAATGTGCTGAGTTTTGCCCTTGAGGAGAAGGGCCATCACAGCATGTGGAACTGCAATGGTCAAAGCGTGTCCCAAAACTAGAGTATCTGCCTTTTCAACTAATAAGGCAGTGGCTGCAACTGAATGGAGACAAGGAAGAAGCCCAGCAGCCATGGGATCAAGGGCAGAGCTGTAGTTTGCGATTGGGCGATGCTTTTTCCCATGCAGCTGAGTGAGTACCCCTAAAGCGATTCCTTCCCATTCATGACAAAACAAGGTAAAGGGTTTCTTATAATTGGGGAGTCCAACAGCAGGAGCAACAGTGAGGGCTTGCTTGAGGGCCACAAATGCTTGTTCGGCCTCAAGGGTCCAAAGGAGTGGTTCTGGGGTGGAATCATGAGTAAATGCTTGCAAACGTTTTGCAAAAGCGGCGTAACCCAGGATCCACTGTCTACAATTACCCGTTGCACCCAGGAATCCCCTCATCTGCTTCCTAGTCATGGGTTTGGGAATGTTGAGGATAGCTTCAACTCTACCGGGGGAAAGGTGTCGTTCTCCTGCTGAGATATCATGTCCTAAATAATGTACCTTTGACTTACAGAGTTGCAGTTTGGATTTTGAGGCCTTATGGCCTTTCTGAGCTAAAGCTGTGAGGAGTGCCAAAGTATCCCATTTGCAGGCCTATAAGTAGGTGAGGCTAATAATAAATCATCAACGTACTGAATAAGGGTGGATCCCCCTTTGAACGTGATAGGGTCCAAATCCTTTTTCAGAATCTGGGAAAACAAGGTGGGGGACTCCGTATATCCCTGAGGGAGTCTTGTCCAGGTATATTGGAGTCCCTGATAGCTGAATGCAAACAGGTACTGACTATCCTTATGAATGGGGATGGAGAAGAAAGCAGAGCACAGGTCCACCACTGTAAAACAGGTGGCATCTGGAAGGATACAGGAAAGAATAGTGGCGGGGTTAGGGACCACAGGAAAAGTAGGTAGAACAGCAGCATTTACAGCTCGAAGGTCTTGCACAAAACGAGTTTCTTAACGGGCAGGATAGGTGTGTTGCAAGGGGAGCGTGCTGGGACAATGATTCCTTGCTCAAGGAGTGAGGAAATGACAGACTTGATCCCTTCCTCAGCCTCTTTTGAAATGGGGTACTGCGGGACACAAGGAAGTGGCTTGGCAGGGTTCAAGGTGATGCGCACTGGATCAGCACTCAACTTGCGTCCCACTTCATTCGCATGGGTGGACCACAGCTGTGGAGGTACTCGTGCCAACAGTTCCTCTTGCAAGTAGGAAGTGTCAGGATCAGAGTACTCCTGGGTTAGCAAAGCCACAAGCTCGGTTTCCCTATGTTCTGGTGAAGGGGAACAGAACGGAGTCAATCGCCATTATGTGTCAGCGAGCAGATCACATACCCAGCTTAAGCTATGAGGAAGTCAAAGGGCATGACCCCAAACTTCAAGGCTAGGCACAAACTGGAACAATCTTATTCTAGTTTAGTAAAAACAGGATACTAGTATAGGAAGAGTGTGGCTATTCATAGATTGGTGTATCTGTTACGATGCATATGATGTCATACTTCCTATATCATACTTCCTATATAATCAAGTTGCGCGCGAAGTAGAACAACAGACAGTTTCCTCTCGGGGCAGTTGTCTGTTCAGAATGCATTCTTCAATAAATCAAGTCTTTAAACGTATGTTGTCGTTCGTCTGAGCCTCCGCCTAACGAACCCGGGGACTAGTTTTCCCCAACTCCGGTACCTCAAGATAAACACCATCTGGGCTACAATAAATCACTCATCCCAGTTTACACAGCAAATCCTTTCCAATAAGATTGACAGGTGCACAGGGGCTAAGAAGGAAGGCATGATCCTCAGACAAAGGGCCGATAGAAATGGAAACAGGTTCAGAAACAGGATGTGGGATAGGTTGTCCGCCTATGCCTACAGCATTTACAGTTTCAGGAGAACGAGGCAGAAAAGGGAATTCAGTGGCTTTCAGCATGGAGCGGGAAGCTCCGGTATCAACAAGACAGGAAATAGGTGTACCAGAAATAAGGCACTTAAGAAACGGACCAGATTGGTCAATAGCAACCAAAGGAGCGATGATGTCACTGTCCCTCAGGCTGTCCTATTCAACACTGGGGAAATTGATAGAGGAGGGGGGGGCAGAGGCTGGGGGCTGGGTCCTTGGCCGGGGCGGTTGGGGCATTCTGATTTCCAATGTCCTTCTTGTTTGCAATAATGACATTGGTTCCCATAGGCTTGGTTTTGTGGGCTCAGGGATCTACCTCTTCCCCTGAATCTACCTGGTCCTCCCCTTCCCCATCCACGTCCCCTTCCCCTACCTGGGCCCTGAAACTGAGAAACTGTAAAGCCATTAACTTGGTCTCGGCATTATCTTTGGACCGTTCTATTTTGTTATGAAAATGGTTGGCTGCGGCAAGGACTTCAGTCAAATCTTTAGTTTCCCAGCCAGTAATTACTGTTTGAAATTTCTCAGCAATTTTAGGGTTAAGTCCCTGGACGAATGCTGCCACTATTGCTTGTTTAGCATTTCCGACAGGGTTATCCATTCCTGAGTATCGTTCAAATGCCTGTTTGCGGTGTTCCAAATAGTCACCGGGGTGTTCATTTTTGTCTTGTTTACAGGTGTTTATTTTGGTCCAGTCTGCCTTTTTTGGGCAAATTGTGAGAACTGCCTGAACCAAAGCATTTCTCTTGTCAATAACGTCTTGGCCAGTCCCTGGGTTTTGATCTGGCCAAGTATAGGCAGCGTAGAGACGCAGCATAGTTTCTTTGGGCAAAATGGATCGCATGAGCTGTTTAATGTCAGCCCATGTTGGATTATAACAATTTATAACAGTCTGCAATTCTTCCTGACATTTTTTGGGGTCTTCCCTGATTTTGAGGAATTTTTGAGTTAAATTGTAGAGTTCACCTGGAGTCCAGGGTGCATGCACAGTTACTATGTTTTGTCCATTGGTGCCAATGCCTGGCATTTGTTGTAAGGAGAGAATTTGTACCTCCCGGGATCTAAGATTGATGGGAGATCTTTCCGTGCCTATTCCCATTCGTCTAAGTACATCTGTGGTGGGTTGTGACTCAGGGGTAAATTGCCACACTGGTGATGATTGAGTGGCAGGTATGGTCGATGAGTCTGGACTATTAAGCTCCGTGGATGAGTTTACCAAAGGAGCTTCAGCTAATGGGTGCCCAGCCTGGGCTGCAGCCTGTTGCTGAACCGGTTGTTGTTGAGGTGGGAGTCCCAAGAGAGCAGGGTTTGAACAGAAGTCAAGGATGTCCTCTGCTGGCTTCGGCAGTGGGGGTGCCTCGGGCAATGCTGGATATATTGGAGCAGTGGCCGGTGTGTAATTTGGGGGAGCAGCCAATTTCTCACGGACAGCTTTTAACTGCTGTTTTAATTTCTCTTGAGTCTTTGAGACTTCTAGTTTGAGATTCTGTCTGCCTTTTGGACATTTCATCATACCAATAAAAGAACACATCCCACTGGTTTTGTGATGTTTTGGATCCGTGGGACTCTAAAGCCCCTTTTAAGTGCACTATTTTATCCAGATCAAATGTTCCTTCCTCTGGAAATTGTTTTATGGGATTATCCCTAGTATGCCAAAAAAAATTCTCTGATAAAGCAGTCAAAGATAATTAGCAAGCACTCTGTCTTCTCAGGGAGATCAAGCACATATTTTTTCTGCTATCTTCAAGGCCGCGGTGAGCGAAGCAGTTGCAGGGGAGTTACAAAGAACAAACACTTTCTCTTATCTGCTCTAATATGCAGAGCCAGCAACTCCCCACAAAGCGGTTATGTCATCTTATAACTCGTATGATCAAAGTTTAAGGCATTTATTTTTTCTGATTCCACAAGCATGTGGCACTCACTGCAGACATCTGCAGCACCAAACGCTACACATCATTCAGGCATTTCCCACGCTTAAGAAGGAACGATCCTACACGTGGGTGCAGGCTGGGGGCTGACTGGCTAAGCAGCAGCTCTTTCGAAAAGGATGTGGGTGTTACAGCAGACAATACGCTGAATATGAGCCAACGGTATGCCCTTGTTGCAAAGAAGGCTAATGGCATCCTGTCCTGGGCTGAGTTAGGAGGGATGTTGCTGGTAGATCAAGGGAAGTGTTTCTTCATCTCTACTTGGCACTGCTGAGGCCACATCTGGAGTCCTGTGTCCAATTTTGAGCCTTCCATTACAGAAAGGATGTGGGCAAGTTGGAGAGTCTAAGGGAGAGCAACAAAAATGGTGAGGGAGCTGGGGGACATGACTTGAGAGGAGAAGCTGAGGGACCTGCACTTGATTAGTCTGGAGAAGAGAAGAATTGTGGGGGAGGCTTAATAACAGCCTTTAGTGACCTGAAGGGTGGTTACAGAGGGGATGGAGCTGGACTGTTCTCGGTGATGACAGATGACAGAACAGAGCAAGGGTCTCAAGCTGCAGCAAGAGAAGTTTATTTTAGATATTAAGTAAGATTTTCTCACTAGAAGGGCAGTAAAACACTGGAGCAGGTGACCCAGAGAGGTGGTGCAATCTCCATCCATGAAGGTTTTTCAGACCTGGGTAGATAAAGCTTTGGCCGGGATGATGTAGTTGGGGCTGATCGTACTTTGAGCCCTAGGTTGGACTAGATGCGACATCCTGAGGTCCCTTCCAACCCTCATTTTCTATGATGCTATGACCTGCCCTGTCTCATACTTCAGGAAGTCCCAATCCATTTGGGTTTATGCAGCAGCTCACAAGGTAAATGATGAGTTGGTAAGGTCTTATATTCAGTCTCATTTTCCAGTTTCATGGTAAAGTAGCCAGCACTGAGGGAAAACTCTTGTTTCCTCTGGCCTAGTACTCCAAGATACATTGCTTTGAGACTGCCTAAACTGTTTGTGGCATGGATTACCCTTTTATAATAAGGGCTCCACAGCAGCCAGCAGAACAGGTTGCTAATCAAGAACAAAAATAGAGGTGTTCAAATATGACCAATTACAAGTATTTCTCTTTGAATCATACACTAAGAGTCCTTGTCTTTCTGAAGCAAGCCACTTATGTTCATGTGGGTTAACATTTTGGGGTTTTTCATTGGAAAAAGTAAAGAAAAAAGGCCCTACAATATAAAATTTTTCCAGTTTACTGTTCCTTCCCTCATTTCCCGTGGTGAGGAAAGGGAAGAGAAGGGGAAAAAATTACTACTATTGTCCTATAATGTAAATTGCAAAAAATCTTTGGGCAGAGACTACCCTTTTGTTTGGTTTGCACAGAACCAAGCACTATGGAAAGTTACTGAGTGCTTCTGGAGTTCCTTAGTGCACCTGGAGTGTACTTAAAAACAAACAATAATTATTCCCCCAAAATACAAAATATAAAACATAAAATATAAAAATATAAACAAGGGGAAACTTCAATCTTATATGCATAAGGCCACTGTCAGCCAGGCCTTCGTAACCTGAAGGGGAATAAAATGGAGTTGAATTGCCATTATGTGTAAGCGAGCAGATCACGTACCCAGCTTAAGCTGGTGTCAAAAGGACATGACCCAAAACCTCTAGGCTAGCGCAAACTGGAACAATCCTATCCTAGTCCAGTAAAAACGTGGCCTGCTGAGCCAGCCCAGAGCGGGAAGTGACCCTGTGGTTACAAGCCAGAAGAAACCAGTTAAATTAACACTGCTATACTAAAAATAAGTAAAAACATGTGCATTACTATCAAAGTCATGGGAAATGCTGATTGGTATACGCTGTTGCTGTGCTTATGATGTCATATTTTCTAAATAAACTCGCCTCACCTACTGTACGGGGTCAGACCTCTTCACAATTCTCCAATTGTGTATAAGTCTGTCCAGAATGCATTCTCTAATAAACCAAGTTCTTTTTAACTTCGATTAGTCTGTTCGTTTGAGCCTCCACCCAACGAACCCGGGGACAAGAGTTTTCCCCAACAAACCCTTTCTACAAGGGCTTCCCTTGGAAACCACCCTCTACATCACAGTCGAAACCCCCTCTACTTCACAGTCGAAGGGCTGGGCTTCTCCAAAGGCTGCTCAGGAAGTGACAGTGCTCTGGCACGAGGCCATGGGCTGGGACAGCTGTCACCAGGAGAAGCAGGGCCAGTGTCTGCTCCGCTCTGCTGAGCTGGCACTTGAGCCCCAGCTCACCAGTGAGGACGGGGGCACCGGGACACAGGTGGAGCGGTTCCCTGGAGAGCAGGAGCAGCAGTTCAACCACTCACTGTTGTGTGAGCCAACACACGCTCAGTGGAGCATCCAGAGGAGTGTACATGTGCTTCCCTGGGGACAACTATTAGTGGTTATATAGTTGTGCTGCTGCTGCTTGTCCCTGGGGAGCATCTGTGCTTGCATGCCCTGGCACATGGCAGGTTGCCCCAAGTGGGGTAAAGGAGGCTGGGGCTGGGGGCCTTATCTGGGGTCCTGGGGACCTCCTGGGCTCCAGCAGCTGCAATCTGAGCACACAGAGCCTGGCCAGCAGCCACAGAGTGCAGCTCTGGCCAGCCAGGCTCTGGTTTCGGGTGCCGCACGCTGCCACCACGTGTGACGCCCTGCTTTTTTCAGGCATGCATTTTTTTTTTTTGGTCAGAAAAACCTACTGTGCTGCAAGTTAACAGTGCGGCAAATACCTGCATGTGTTGCATGTGGTTTGCAGTGCTGAAGACTAGTCTGTGGTGCCGCATGCTACATGTATGCTTGTCTGGATGCACCCAGTGACTCTCAACCAGGGTGCCATGGCAGGGTGCTGTGGGTACCATGTCAGCATGAAAGCTTGCAGAAAAGGAAAATTTTCTTGCCATTTTCCAGTTGGTCTAATAAAAGGTATCATTTTGGAACCAAGAGTTCTGTTTTTTTGCATGTCAGCATAATGCTCTTAGGTGTGTAGATGTGTTACAAGTTAAACCCAGGTTTCAGGTAGAAATCCAGTGTGTCAGAAATGCCCCGACTGTCATGGCCTTTCTGAGTTGTTTGCAACAGAAGAATTTCTCTATGCTTTTTGCAGACTCAGAAAAGAAATTAAAAAGAAGAGCTGGAATTTTCTAAAGGATGCTTGGAGTCTAATGAGACGGGGCTGGGGTTTAATGAGAGATGCCTTGAGTCTAAAAAAGGTGGCGAACCAGTGTGCTAGCTCAGGAGCTGGTGTAAGCAGAGCTCAGGGCTGCCTTAGGGGCTGGCTCCGACCCCAGAGAAAGTCCCCGCTGGGCCGGGCAGAGGGGACGGTCTTTCCCTGCACAGACCCCGCTCAGGGAAGAGCCCTGCTCAGCCCAGGCTCCTGGGTCAGTGGAGGAGGCTGCAGCAGCTTGTGGCAGACTTTGTCCCTAACTCAGAGCCAGGAGCTGCCCCTGAGAGCAGCCCAGGCCGCAGCCCCCAGCACAGGGACTTCTCCAGCTGGAGCCAGCCCCAGGGTAGCCCTGGACCCTGCAGAGACTGTGTGTGTGTTAACTGCTCCCCTGCGCTGGCTCTCTCTGCTTGGGCTCAGGGATTGGCAAGGCAAGGGCTCCGCCCAGGCTTTGCAGTGACAGCAGGAAGTGAAACAGGCTGTTGCACTCAGGAAAGTAAATTTACTTGTCCAGCTGCTCCCCTCTGCCCAGGAGCCATGGCTGCGGGGGACCTGGCAGGGAGCATCCAGGAGGAGCTGACTTGCTCCGTATGTCTGGACTATTTTGGGGATCCGGTGACTCTTGGCTGTGGGCACAACTTCTGCCGCGCCTGCATCGACCAGTGCTGGGGGGAGTCGGAGCCAAACTGCTGCTGCCCCCAGTGCAGGGAAAGGGCCCCGCGGAGACGCCTGCGGCCCAACCGGCAGCTGGGCAACGTGGTGGAGCTGGTGAAGAAGCTGAGGCTGCGGGCAGAGAAGGAGCTTGAGGGGCAGTGCATGTGCGAGAGGCACCAGGAGCCTCTGAAGCTCTTCTGCGAAGAGGACGAAGCCCCCATCTGCATGATCTGCAGGGAGTCCCGGGCCCACAGAAATCACACAGTGATTCCCATCGAGGAGGCTGCCCCCGAAAACAAGGTAGGGAAGAGCTGTCCCAGGCCTGGGAGTCACAGCTCCGGCTGCTCTGCAGTCAGGCACCCCCGTGTGCGTCTGATCAGCCTGGACCAGAGCCGGGACCTGCCGACATCGGGGTGCAGGCACCTGGCGGGAGACAGCGGGTCTGGGAGGGACGGGACAGGTCCACCTCCCTGGCCAGGAGTCCCCTTGCAGCTGGGGTCGCTCGTTCTGTGGTTCAGGCCTGTGGGAAGTGCTCGCAGAGCCTTGCTCTGTGCAGGGAGGATTTTACTGCCTAGGGCCCAAACCAGACATCAGAGCCATTTCCTGTATTTCCAGGAACAAATCCGGAGCCGCCTCGAGCGCCTGAGGGAGCAGAGAGAGGAGCTGCAGGGCCTGAAACGCGCCTGGGAGCAGGAGAGTGAAAGGCTCCTGATAGGTGCCTGGTGCAGGGAGGCAGCGGTGGCGACAGGGCAGGGGTCTCGGTGCTGCTCCCTGTCCGTGGAGTTGGGAGGGGAGGAAAGATGTTCAGGGCTGAGGCAGTGAAAGGTTCAGGGTCAGATAAACAGGGCAGGGCTGACTCCACCCTCACTTCCCTGGTGTAAATGAGGAGTGGGATCCTGAGGGTTTACACTTGGGCAAAGAGGGCACCATCCACCCCTGCCCTCAGCTCCTTGGCAGGGAGGGGAGGGGCAGTGTAACTGCTGCACATGAACTGGTGTCAGTGAGGCTGGGGTGGTGCCAGGGGAGGTGGGGGTTTCTACTGGTGCCAGGGTCAAGCCTGGTAGGGGTCTCTGGGCTTCTCTTAGTAGCTCAGGCAGGGTCATTGGCCTTGGGGAGGCTCCTCATTCATGGCAGAGTGGGGGCAGTGCTGCTCTGTCCTGGCCCTGCCCTGCAAACCCCTGGCTCCCAGGGGCCAGCTGCAGCCAGAGGGTTTGAGTGCCTGAGCGCTGTGAGAAGCTCCCCTTGCCTCTATGCCCTGGGGTCACATCCCCCAGAAATGCACCAAGCTTCACCCTGTGGGGTTGGAAAGAGGCACTCTGTGCAGCCCAGAAAAGGTTGGGTGCCATCTCCCCTGACCCTGCTGTCTCCGTGCTCCTGCCCTGTCCCGTGTCTCCCTGCCCATCCAAGAGGCAGTCAGATCTGGGGAGACAGCTGGTGGTGTCCGAGTGCGAGGGGCTGCGCAAGCTCCTGGATGAACACCAGTGTCTCTTGCTGGCTCGGCTCGGAGAGCTGGATGCAGAGATTGTGAGAAGGAGGGAGGAAAATGCTGCCCGCCTGTTGGAAGAGACTGCCCGCCTAAGCACCCTGATCATGGAGCTGGAGGGGAAGTGCCAACGCTGGCCTGAGCTCGTACAGGTGAGACTGGGTCTGATGTGCCCCAGTGCCCAGTGCATGGAGAGGATGGCTCCCTTGTTCTTTTGAGGTCTGGGGGTGACACAGAGAAGAGGGCACAGCTTGGGCTGTCTGCAATGCCGAGACCAGAACTGCAGGGAGATAGGGGTTGGTGCAGTCGGGGAGGCAGGGGAGGGTGGTGAAAAGCTGCTTCTGGCCTCGCCCTGGTGCCCTGTGCAGATGGACAGCCGTCCTTCCAGAGCAGTGGGTATGAGAGGGGCTTTGCTTCCTGGCATGAGTAGGCTGGGCTGGGGCATGCCACTGACACTCTTTTCTGTCTCTTTTTCCCCTCCAGGGTGTCCAAAGCACTGTAAGCAGGCAAGTCTGGGCTCCAACTCACCCCTCATGCCCCACTGGTTAACTCCTGGCTGCAGCCCCATCCCCCAGCACTTGACTCTATGACACCCTTCCCTCAGGGCCCAGCCTCCTCCATCCCCATGGCCCTGGGGCTGCTGCTGCTATCACCCTGTAACCCCGCTGGGGGTGAGGATTGTCCTATAGCAGGAGTGAGCTATTAATGGTTTTTGGTGAGGTGTTGACAGCCACACACACACACGTGCGCACATGTGCACACATGCACAGACACATGCGCACATGCTCCTTGGCCCAGGCCTGCTGCCCCCTGCCTGGAACCCAGAGCTGGCATCTGCCAGCTGCATCCACAGCTGCAGGAGAGGGGGATAGAGCCTCGTTGCAGGCTGCCACGCTGTTCCACCGCTGGCACTCATGTGTGCACACCTCCCCAACAAGCCTGCGGCTCCCAGGAGCCCTGATGGAGGGATGGGATGGGATGAGCCATGCACGGGCCCCGGAGGCTGCTGGGTGGAAGCAGCCCCACTCCCCACCTAGCTCCATCTAGCAGCTGGAGCCGGAGCAACCAGGGTGCTGGGAGGGTGGGGCTGCTTCTGCTCAGCATTGCCTGCAGCACTTGGGAGCTGCAGTCCAGTCTCGCAGGCCCTGAGCACCACCTGCCAGCAGAGGCCAGGGCCCACCTGTAGCTCACCTAGGGCCTGCGGGGCCAGGCTGCATCACCCAGGCACTGCGGGGCTCGCTGGGCAGAAACAGCATCACCCACCTACCTGGTACCGAGTGGTGGGTCCTGGGCGAGTCGCGCTCAGCCCCCCAGCCTCTACCGCTGGGTGGCACAGGTGGCAGGGGGCGCTGCCTATGCCCAGTGTCCCCTGCAGATCCAGCAGAAGCCAGAGATGGAGCCACCGCCTCTGCAGCCTGCCAGCAGAGGTGGGGGCCCAAGTGCAGCTTGCTTAGGGCCTGTGCACAGTGCCGCCATCCATGCTACCTGCCAGGAGGCTGGATAAAATCAATTGGCATGCCTGATCCAGCCTGCGGGCCATATTTTGTCCATCCCTGCCCTATAGCCATAAGCTGAATAAGCCTCTCCCCGGGGGGTTGGGCTAGCTCAGGGCCTCTAAGCCATGGGGCCCAGCTGTAATGACTGAAAGTCTGTCCTGTCTGGGATGGTTTAGTGGTTTGCAGGAAGAGAGCTGAGTATCTCAGCCCAGGCCCCAGGGGGGCAGTGGGGCAGTGTTCCTGGGCAGAAACCCTACCCAGGAACTCCAGCAAGGACCAGGCTCCATGGAGGATGGGACTGAAGTGGAGGAGCAGCTGGGCCTGGGGAAAGGGCCCCTCTCTCTGTCCCAGAAGCCGCCCCTCCCTTTCTATTGGGGCCCCATGGACCAGGCCACATGTGAAGGGAGCTTGCGCTGCCACTGTCAGGGCTGTGCTTTCCCCGAGGATGGGCTGAGGCAGGGGCCTGTTTGGAGTATGAACATCTCCAGTCACGGTGCCCTGCAGCTGTGGGCAAAAGCCCTGGGGCAGACACAGTTACACCAGAAGCCAGTTCTTTCCTAGTACAGCTTGTCCCACCTGATCCGTTGGAGCAAGCTGTACAGGGAACAGCACCACTTTGCTGGTGTGAGCTGTGGCTGCACGAGGAGGGTTTCCTGATTGAGACCTGCTGGGATAGCTCTACTGGGAGGGCTTCAAGGTACAGACCTTGCTGACCAGTCCCCAGGGTGTGCAGGCACTGGCTGGCCTGTCAGAGTCTGTGTCCTGTGGCCTCAGCTCCCACTCATTTCCCCCTGTGGCCTTGAGGATGTGGGAACATCTGGTTGAGGAGCAAGAGGAATAATTGCCCATGTGTCTCTGCAGGGGCAAGGAGGGGACACCTCTGCATCCAGCCCCCAAGTTCCCTGAGCTGGAGAAGAGAATCCAGGATTTCTGTGAAGAAAACAAGTTGCAGGAGGCTGTGATAGCGTTTCTGGGTAAGGGTCACGGCATGGGCCTCTCGCTCATTGTACTGGGATAAAGGCAGAGGAAGGGGGAGAGGGTCGTGCAAGGGAAGCCACAGAGCTGGGTTATGGGAGACCTTGTGTTTATGCTCCCAGAAGGTGCAAGCTGGGTTTAGAGGCCAGTGTGAAGGGGAACAAAATGGAAGCCAACAGCCATTTTATGCAAGTGAGCAAGTCAAGTACTAATCTGCTGACTATATATATATATATATATAAAACAAACAGGAACCTGACCTTGCAGTCATAGTACTGGCTTAAACTAGTTCTTTCGTTGCAACAAGTTAAAGACATGCGCATTCTTGTTAGAGCCGTAGCAAAGGTTGATTTGTGTATACTGGTGCTATGCCTATGATGTCATGACTTCTATATTAACCAGCTTTACCCTCAATACGAGGTCAGACCGCATCACAGTTTCTGACTGTGTATGACTCTGTCCAGAATGCATTCTTTAATAAACGAAGTCTGCAAACTCTAAATTTCTTGTTCGTCTGAGCCTCCTGCCAACGAACCCAAAGCGGGGGAAAGGAGATCTTTCCCCCACAGTTTTCTGGTGTCAGGAGTGGGATGCGGCGGAACGCCGAGTCGATGCCTTGAACGGTCCGGGGATACAACTGACACCCGGGGCGCCACAATCGGAGCTAAGAGATCCTATTTCAAAAATCTTACTTAACGGGTCTCAGTGCTCTCTAGACTGAACAAGTGACGTTTGCCGGCGGTAAGCGCTCCCTATGTTATTTATTCTGGTTTGAGACTTAGTTTACATTTTCCTCACTGACTGACAGTATAACAGACAATTTACCTGTGGCTGATATTTGGGATCCCTGACAGGCTGACTGTTCTGACTTTGTCCGGGGACGCCTGGACTCTTTTCTCTCTATCCCTTTGCCTACTGGCCTTTAACAGTCCCTGTCCTGATAATCCTTGATAATTGGCCGTTTTCTGAAAATTTATTTCTTTGACTAAAATGGGTCAAGGATTTTCTTGTCCCGATCCTAAAACACCCTTGGGTTATATGTGTAAAACATACTGTGCCCAATTAGGCCCCAAGAAACAGAAGCGTTTAGTTGAATTAGCGCATGCTTGGAATGGTTACACCTATGAAAATCCTGCATTGCAGTTTCCAGATGAAGGAACCTTTGATTCCAAAAAATTGCATTATCTGAGAGGAGTTTTAGAAATACTAAAACTCAAACCCAAACCCAAACAGATGGAATATTGGTTCCTATGGGATAATGAAACTTCAAAAAGAAAGCAAAAATCTATTGAGGCTAGTCTCAGAGATTCAAATGAAATTAAAAAAAAAAAAATAGCTACATTAAAAGAGGCAAAATTGGGCCAGCCTTCTATACCAGGGCAGCTCCCCACTGCTCCATCGCTCACTAATTGCCCACCAGCATATAAAAAGTTTACCCTAGCATTCCGGCACCCAACGTTACCAACATCCAAGCAGATTCAGAAGACCTATTAGATTCCTGGGTACCCAGCTCTGTTCCTGTTCCTCCTCTTCCTCCTGCCTCAGTAATCAGATCAGCTCCTCATGCTGCGGCGGCAAACTCCTCACCTACCGAACCACCAACTAGCCTCCTTTCTCCCCCTTCTTCAGTTACTCTAGGCTCTGATGAAGATGATTTCCCTACTTTGCGAGACGTTCAGAAAAGTCTAAAGACTGAGTTAAAACCCTTATATGACATAAAAGATGTAAAAAAGGGTTCAAATGGACAGATTATGATAACTCTATACGCCAAGGAGGGAGGAAGATTGATTGTAACCACCTTTGACGACCCACGGTATTTTAAGCCAACCATCCTGTGGCCATTGCGGCAATATCCACCTCAAATCCAAGGTGGGCAGTGAACCATTGTCCATGTCCCCTGGACTGCCAGTGATATTTCTGCCTTTTGTAGCGCCTTTCCAAAACTTAGAGAAAGTCCTGCTGAGTTCAGAGACAAGTTGCAGCAGGTCTTTAACATTTACAATCCTACAGTGTCTGATGTAAATTGGCTTTTAAATAGTCTGTGAAATCCAGAACAAAGGCGACTCTTGGTCGCAGAAACTAGAAATATTCAGGATGGTACCCCTTGGCCAGAAAATGATTACAACTATGAGGACAACCAAGATCTGGAAAACCTGCAAAATGCCAGAACAACTCTGTTAAACACTGTTACCAAAGTAGCTCATACACACGTAGATTAGACAAAAGTAGAAAATTGCAAACAATATCCTGAAGAACATCCTGCCGATTTTCAGAACTCAGAACAGACTCTGTACAACAATTCAAAGACACACTGGTATCGATCCCGCCGCAGACAATACACGCGGATTAATTGTCACTATTTACTTAAAAAACTTGCAAAAACCATTACAAGAAAAATTACAACAGTTAGTCCTAGGATGGAAGGGTAAACCACTCATTGAAATTGTTCAAGCATGTATTGACCTATGGGAACAACAACAGGCAGAAAAGGAAAGAAAGAAAGAGCTTCTGCAACGTCAAGATTTAAAACAGAAAAGACGTGGTGGTCCTCGCCAAAACATACAGCTGTGCGGCAACTTTTATCCCAGAGCCCCAACACCTGCTCATAATTTTCACACAAGCTTTCACTCCAGATCACCTCCTTTCCCGCCACAGTCCCATCATGGACTACGTCCAGATGATATTTGTAACTACTGCAAACAAAGAGGGCATTGGAAAAGAAATTGCCCAAACCGGCCTCAGCAAGTCTGCTCTCCAGCTTTCCATCCTCCAAACCCCTCCCAATAATGGTCTTCAGAGGCTTCTGTATCTCCTAACTGTGCCTTACTAAATTCTCTTGTAAAGGCCTTGAAGACGCAAGTGTAACCATAGTGGTCAATGAACAACCTCACGATTTCTTAGTAGATACGGGAGCCTCTATGTCTACTATAAAGTGTGAAGAAGCCAAGAGACTCGTGCCCACCACCAAAGTAGTTCATGCACGTGGAGTAGGAGGTCAGTGCCGCCTTTCCTATTCCCACCAATGTTCCTTGCCATTCCCTGTGTCCTGGTGACTGGGTCCTTGTGAAAGAGTTCCAGCAAAAAGATTGCTTGCAACCTAGATGGAATGGACCCTACCAAGTCTTGCTAACAACTAACACTGCTGTCAAGGTTGATGGGAAATCTGCTTGGATCCATGTGTCCCACTGTTGAAGGACGTTGACTGAAAAAGCAGAGGAAAAAGCCAACACCGAGCCAATTCAGTCCAAATCAGACCTCCACAGCGAATGGCTGGCAAGAAAAGAAAACCCCAACCAGGCTGAAGTAATCATTAATGAGGAAGAAAGTCTCCAAGGGGCAAGCACAGATGGCCCTGACCTTGTTGAGCCCCCTCACTCCTATAACGTTCGTTCCAGAAAAGCAAATAACTTTTGAAAATTTAGCTGTGAGAAAGCGCCAAGTCACAAGACTTCAAGGTGAAGCAGTAGACAATGAAAACCAGAAGAATTGCCTGCAGAGGCAAGCCAAACAATACCTGCCAACGAGCTTAACATAATGCAATTGTTAATATTGCTTCTAACCTTGCCAGCTTTTGCATGCCCAAATGTTTATTTGCAGGTCTTGCAAAAGGTAACTTTAGCTTTAAATCATGCCTCTAATTGTTGGGTCTGCGGCCTCACTCCCAAGACCCATAGCGAAGGGTTTCTAATGATACCGCCACCCTTAACCTTTATGAATTTAACAGCACATCAAACCAACCTTAGCAATGAAACCTGGGGTGATGCCAAATATCTCAAAGTAGTTCCCAAACAAGGAGTTTTTTGTTGGGTTCGTAATTTCTCCAACAAGCTAAATTATTCAGTGGGAAATAGCAGTTGTAACCATTATACAACATCTGACGGCATTTGGATAAATAACCATACAAGTAGTAAATCATGGTGCAAGGGGTTCAAGAATTGGTGTACTACCTACAACCAACCAAATAACAAAAATGTATTTTGCCAACCTATCCAACTGAGAAACGTAACTATATGGGACTGTTACAGGACTGACCAAGGCACCTGTTACAGAAATGGCACCCAAATTCCAGGCGGAAACTTGGGTATACATAGCCCCTTTGGAGGCTGGTATGTACACAAATTGGAGCAGAACTTACAAGGCCTAGCACTGAAACAAATACTACCTGGGTAGCTTTAAAGGGAACATATTGGGTGTGTGATACAAAGGCCTATCACCAGCTGCCCCCCAATTGGTATGGGTCTTGCTACATAGCTTGGTTAACCCCAGCAGTAAGAATAACAAAAATCCTACCCCAAGGTCGTCACACAAATAAAAGAGAAAGTCCTAGCCAGTTGAGTCAGGAGCAAGCCGCTAGAGCTACCCTTGAAACCTATACGAATCCCTTAAAAGTCGTGAAACTAATTGGATGTTTCACAGCGGGAATAATTCTGCCCATAACCGGCCCAGCCATTTCCTGTTTAGGGAGATATACACTGTGACTGCAAGCAGTAGTTGAGGTTCTAGCCTTGGAAACAAAAACAGCCATAGGCAGCCTAGGGAAAGCTATAAAGACTGTAGCAAAAAATCAAGAAAACCTGCGGCAAATGGTTATACAAAACAGGCTGGCCCTAGACTTTGTTTTAGCATCTGAAGGAGGTGCCTGTGCTGTAATAGGTCAAGAATGCTGCACCTATGTAAACAGTACCTTTGAACTGGTAGAGGATCAAGTCAATGATGCTATGGTTCATGCTGAAAAGGTGGCCAAAGCAGCTTTTGTTCCCCAAGACACTTCAGCTGATTGGTTCAGCTAGCTAGATCCCAGGGGATTGTTCAAAGGTCTACTTGGGAAAATAATGTCTGCTTTATGTATGGTTTTAATATTAGGGCTAAGTTTGTATGCAATCGTACGATTAGTTTTGTGTTGTATGAAGCTGTGTGTCAAAAAGGCTGAACAAACCATTTCTACTATCTCTAAAGAAACAGTCAAGCAAATGATACTTGAACTAAAAAAAAGTGACATTGAAGAAGAAGAAACTTGGACAGGCTTGCGGCAAATAAAATTAGAGTGATCCTCCTTCGGAAGGATCAAAGTGGGGAAATGAAGGGGAACAAAATGGAAGCTAACAGCCATTTTATGCAAGTGAGCAAGTCAAGTACTAATCTGCTGACTATATATATATATATATATATATATATATATATATATATATATATATAAACTAAAAACCAAACAGGAACCTGACCCTGCGGTCACAGTACTGGCTTAAACTAGTTCTTTTGTTGCAACAAGTTAAAGACATGCGCATTCTTGTTAGAGCCGTGGCAAAGGTTGATTGGTGTATACTGTTGCTATGCCTATGATGTCATGACTTCTATATTTACCAGCTTTACCTGTCATGGGTAAATGTCATGGCCTGCCTTGGGAGACCTATTCATGGGTTTAGAACAATTGATACATCAATCCTGAAGGAGCTTTGATGACCCAGGTTAGCTCTTTGGTGGGGATGATCCCTGAGGCTCTCACAAATGGGATGGGCTCTGCAGGGAAAACTGGTATTTCCCACTGTCTGTGTCCATGCACCATCCCCTTGTAGGTAAGATGAGCCAGGAGTCAGGGTGACCATGGGGAGGGCCTGCCCTTGGCCAGTCTGCACCCAGATTAGGGTGTGAGAGCCCCAGGCCTGCAGGGATCCCTCAACCCTGCCCCAGTTGTGCCTCTGGCTGGTTGTTCAGAGTGAAGAGGTGGAAAGTGCAGACATTTCCAGGAACTCTGACCTGGGCTCTGGGAGCAGTGCACATGCTGGGGCAGGTCTATGCAGCTCACAGACCCTGGGAGAGAAATCACTCTGGGCAGGCCGGCCAGGCTGGCTCTCATGATGGGAGCAGGGGCTGATGTTCCTCCAACGGGCAAATGTCAGAGCAGGTCATGGGAACAGAACTGAGGGGAAGATATTTTTCATGCTAATGCTCTGAACAGCCCCCACAGCCTCCTCACCTCCCCAGTTTGCTTCCCCTGCCCCTCGGTTCCCAGCCTCCTCTGTCCTCCCCTGAGTGCTGGTCCTCGTCTTGTGGTTTTTCCTCGGGGTGGATTTCCACAGGCTTGAAGAGGCCTAAGGACCCATTGGCAGTACCTGGCAGGGGAAACACTGTGACCACTAAGGTGGTTTTCCTCGTTGCTGGGGATAACCACTCTTCTGGCACAGGGTAGTACCTGCAGAGGTAAAGTATAGTTAACCTCCCACATTCATTTCCCGTGGGAAGATCTTGGCTTTATGCCCACTTTATGGAACTGGGAGACTTCTCCCTAGCTTGTTCTTGTGGCCGTACGGCTGAGGGGGAGTGAAACTCGGGGCTACCCAAACCCCAAGCCTCTGGGCTTGGGCCTGCACATAGGATGCCTGCCAAATGATTTGGAAACATCTGAAGCCCCAGGCAGGGGTAGAGGATGTTTGCCGGTAGCAGGGCCACTTACGGGTCTTCAATGACTCACAGATTTGGAATTGATTTGGCTTGGAACACGAAAACTTTTACTTAAAAAAAAACCCGAACCCATTGGCAGTTGTTGGGGTTTCTGTCTCCAAGTCTCTCAGATGTGTTTGAAACCTGTCTGTCCGTGCAGAGCCCGGTGCAATGGGGGCTGCTGTGTGTAATGCCTTGGCCCCCTGGGGATGGGTCTGCAATACTGTGAGAGCAGGAGGCCCTTGTCCCAGCAGTGTCCCAGGCCCTATCTGCACGGGGTGTCCTTGGCCCAGAGCAGCTGTCCTAGTGCAGACCCCTAGAGCAGATGCAGTGACTAGGGGTGGCCTGAGCCTTACTCCTCATACAGCTGAGCCCAGAGGGAGGGGCAGTCATTGGGGAAATGCCCCCCACCCTCAGTGACCCCAGACTCATCAGCAGTGGGCCCTGTTTTCCTGTGCTTAGTTCCCCTTTTCAGGTCTCCCCCTTCCTCCCTGCCCCCACTGGGCTGGGCTGTAAGGGAGGAGCTGGCTGTGGGGCTGCTCTGGCTGTAGCTCTGTGTCCACAGGGCTGGGGACATGGGGAGTCCCAGCTGGGGCAGAGCAGCCCAGCCTGGGGTGGGCAGGGACAGGCACCAACCTGCTGTTGGCAGCAAACCAAGTGACCCAGGCCCCCAAGCAGAGATCCCTGGGCCCTGCCCTCTCTTCTCATCCCTGCCACCCTCTTCTCCCAGCGCAGGCTGCTCTCAGGGCCCCTCTGCTCCCCTTCCAGCCCCCTCACATCCAGCTTTATTACCTGCTCCTTCTTACCTGTCTCTTCCCAATAGCACCTGTGACACCATCTCATGGACCTCCACACCCCAGGGCCTGAGCTGCCCCACACCCAGAACCTGACACTTTCGTCCAGGGCAACTGGTGCTGTCTTAGTAGGGGAGGCACGTGCCCCGCCTGTGACCAGTCCCACCGACTGGGGGGGGAAGGTCCCCTGGGGCAATCCTGCAGACCAGGGAGGGGGACGGTGTCCCCTGCAGGCGATCCTGAAGATGGCTGCAGCAATCTGTCGTGGAAAACACAAGCAGCAAACTTTTGGGTCAGGTCAGCAGAAGCTTTATTTGGCTAGAGCTACAGCTGTAGGAGGGGCCCCAAAGTGACATGGATTCACCATGCACTTGGAGGGGGCTCCCTCCCTAAACGTTAAAGCAAAAGGCTTATATACCTTTTAACAGCCACCTACAATTCACATGAACATATAGTGAAATTTTTTGGAAACCTAGCTGCAGTAACAGTTACAAAAACATTATTTTCATTTCTTTATTACAAAACACTCTTTTCTTGCTGTCTCAGTAACCGCTGATTACCATAAGGCCAGACATTCTTCCTCTTTTCCTAGCCCACACTTTTACACAACGCCTTTTGTTTTATCTTTACAACCTTTTTTTGATCAAAGTTTAAGGCCTTTGCTTTTTTTTATATAACAAATCCCAGGAGCGGCTGCAGTGATCACAGCGATTGGCCGGTGCTTGCAGGGGGGACACGTGCTCCTGCCTGCCCCCCCTGCCCATCGCCTAAGCAGTGAGCGTGGCTGATCAGGGGGTGTACCGGCACTCTCAGGGGGTGCACGTGCACCCCTATGCACCCCCTACATGTCTCCACTGCTTTCCTCACTCCTCATGAGTCCAGCACCCACTCCTGTTGACTCTGCTCTGTCCCAGAGGATGAACAGGCCAGGTGGGAACATCCCACTCTGCCCTGGGGTTATTTCCTGTTATCCCCATTTCCCCTCGGGGCGACAGTGATTTCACAGGCAGGGACTGACCCGCGATTCCTGGGGACACAGTGAATTCCCTGTGATCCCAGGGACCCACTGCCTCGGCCCTAACCTGTGACTCTCTCCCCAGTGGACGTGACCCTGGACCCAAACACGGCTCATCCCAACCTCGTCCTGTCTCAGGATCGGAAACGTGTGAGACACAGAGACACACCGCAGGATCTGCCTGACACCCCTGAGAGATTTGATCGTCGTTTCCGTGTCCTGGGCTGTGAGGGGTTCACAAGTGGGAGGCACTACTGGGAGGTGGAGGTGGGAGACAAGACGGCCTGGGCTCTGGGGGTGTGCAGGGAGTCTGTGGACAGGAAGGGCGAGAAGAGCCTGTCACCTGGCAATGGATACTGGGCACTGTGCCTGAGTGGTCGGGGATACGAGGCCTGCACCTCCCCACTGACCCCCCTCCACATGTGTGTGTGCCCCAGGCGTATGGGGGTTTTCCTGGACTACGGGGCAGGTGAGGTCTCATTTTACAACGTGACGGACAGGTCCCATCTCTTCACTCTCACTCACACCTTCTTTGAGATCCTGTGCCCTTTCTTCAGCCCTGGTTTTAATGCCGAGGGCACCAACGCAGCTCCCCTGATACTGTGGCCAGTCCCAGGCCTGAGGGAAGCCCAGTCACTGCCATGACACATGGCACAGATGGTCCACTCCCAGCAACACTGGGTGCCCATGGGGTGAGGGTGGGGAGCAGGGGCTGGGGTCTCCCAACTGGTCCCAAAATTAATCCATTGCCAAATTAATCCAATTCTTGACCTGTGGGGATGGATAACTTGGCTCTGCAGGCCAGCTCTGGCCCATGGGCCGAGGTCTGTAAGGAGCATCTCTACCCTGCCTCCTGCCTAATTTCAGCCTAACACAGCGAACTACTTCTCAGCGCAGATCAGTGGTTCTCAGCCTTTTAGAGTGAAGATGCCACCCTTTAATAACTCAGGACACCCTCAGAAAATTCCAGCTCTTTGCTTTCATTCGTTTTTTGATACTGAAAAATAATCTAGCTGCTCCTGTGTTGCAAAGAACTCAGAAAGGCCAGAATGGTTCAGAACGGTTTTGACGCTATGGATTCCTATTTGAAATTTTTGGGCTTTTTTTGTGAATCATGTACGTGTTCGCACAGCTACCGGTACTAAGAAGCTTACCATACCTGCCTGAAAATCGCTGGTCCAGATCAAACTGATATCAAAGCCCCCTTGCACCCCAATGTCTCCCCTGTGCTGGGCCAGGGCCTGCCTGTGCGACCCTATCAGTCTCTGTACTGGTACCCATCACTGCAAGGCATGTGGGAGCTGCTGATGGGCAGGGACAGGAGGGACCTGATCCACAGCCAGTTGCTGCCCCAGTGATAGAGGAGAGAAACAGCTTCTCATCCTTCTCCCTGTGACGCATAGTGACCAAAGTGACACAGCCCTGCATGGTCCCCCTCAGTGTTACCCACTTGTCATTACAAGGGGGTCATGGGATGCATCCTTTCTCATTTCTTTTCTCATTTGAGAATTGGCTCTCAGCCTTTCGGCTCAGATCAAGTGTAGGAGGCATCTGAATCCCAAGACCTCTAGGTATGGGCCTGCACATAGGATGCCTGCCAATGGATTTGGGAGTATCTGAAGTCCCAGGATGAGAGGCTGGGACGGAGGATGCTCACTGGTTGTAGCGCCATACGAGGTGTTTAGAACGACTGAGTTCTGCCTGCTCAGTCAATATGGTTTTGGGAACGATTGAGTTCTGCTCAGTTGGTATGATTTGGAACTGATTTGGCTAATTTGACCGGGAACACAAAATATATTACATAAAAATAATTTTTTTAAAAATCGTCCCCAGCACGTGTCAGCATTGAGCTCCCTGCTTCAGGCCACGGGGCTATCACTGGGGTCCAGGAATGTTTCCAGGGCTGAGAGCAAAGTGAACAAGGTTTTCCTGGCCAGACAAGCTCTGGCAGTGCTGCCCTGGTTTCCTGTGGGGAAACGTGTGTGCTTGGCCCCAGGGTCACACTGCCCAGGCCTGTGGCTCCCATCAGCCAGGCGACCTCCCTGCATTGTGGAAGCTCTGCCAGGGGAATGCCACACAGCTTGAGACATATTTCATCCATGTTCTTTCCTTTTAATACATGTGCTGTTTGCCAGGGATGTAGAGAGGAGCCTGGGGGAGACTGACCATTGACCTGACCTGCAATGGCTCTGCTTGTGTTGTGTCCAGAGGGAGATTCCCAGCAGAGGAGCAAAGGGCAGAGCCCAGCACTGCCAACCCAGAGCCCAGCACTGCAAACGGGCTTGTGCAGTGCTCCCTGCAGCCCCCACAGGCACGGGTTTGTCGTGTACATCCCCAGGCACCAGCATCACCTGGCTTGGCTGGATCATCCCCACCCAGTGCTGCTCCCAGCCCTCAGCGCACTGGCTGCCAGAGCCCTAGCATGTCCCAGACCCCTCTCAGCACAGCACAGTGCCCAGGTCCCATATCCAGGGAAGGAGGAAAGTGGCTGAGAAGGTGACAAGCAGGACTTGATTCAGCATTAGAGACTGTCACCTGCCGTTATAGCCTAAGCCAACCTAACCACGGCTGGGGTTGGCACGCAGCAACAGGTGGGGCAGTACGGGGAGAGAGCCCAGTGCTGCACAAACCGCATCTCTCCTGTGCACAAGCCCCATCTCCCCACACCTCCTCACTGGCTCAGTCCTGGCCTCCCTGATCTTCATCTCCCAGCAGTACTGGCCTGTGGCGAGCCCCTCGGAGCCCAGCATGCAGCGAGCACCGTCAAATAGCCGGGGGCTGCTGGTGTCTCCTGTCACAACCCTATGCACAACAGGTGCATAGGGGCTAAGAAGAAAGGCATGATTTTCAAACAAAGGGCCAATAGATATTGAAACAGGTTCAGAGACGGGATGTGGGATAGGTTGTCCGCCTATACCGATAGCATTTAAAGTTTCAGGAAAATAAGGTAGGAAAGGAATCTCAGAAGCCTTTAGCGTGGAGCGGGACGCTCCAGTGTCGACAAGACAGGAGACAGGTTTACCAGAAATAAGGCATTCAACAAACGGACCAGATTGGTCAGTAGCAAGCAAAGGAGCAATGATGTCACTGTCCCTCAGGCTGTCCTATTCAATACTGGGAAAACTGACAGGAAGAGGAGCTGGGGGCTGGGTCCTTGGCCGGGGCGGTTGGGGCATTCTGGTTTCCAATGTCCTTCTTGCTTGCAATAATGACATTGGTTCCCATAGCCTGGGTTTTGTGGGCCCGAGGATCTATCTCTTCCCCTGAATCTACCGGGCCTCCCCTTCCCCGTCCTCATCCCCTTCCTCTACCTGGACCCTGCAACTGAGAAATCTGTAAGGCCATTAACTTAAACTCGGTATTGTCTTTAGTCCGTTCCAATTTGTTATGAAAATGGTTGGCTGCAGCAAGGACTTCAGTCAAATCTTTAGTTTCCCAGCCAGTAATTACTGTTTGAATTTTCTCAGCAGTTTTAGGGTTAAGTCCCTGGACGAATGCTGTCACTATTGCTTGTTTAGCATTTCCGACAGATTCATAGATTCATAGATTCATAGATGTTAGGGTCGGAAGGGACCTCAATAGATCATCAAGTCCGACCCCCTGCATAAGCAAGAAAGAGTGCTGGGTCTAGATGACCCCAGCTAGATACTCGTCTAACCTCCTCTTGAAGACCCCCAGGGTAGGGGAGAGCACCACCTCCCTTGGGAGCCCGTTCCAGACCTTGGCCACTCGAACTGTGAAGAAGTTCTTCCTTATGTCCAGTCTAAATCTGCTCTCTGCTAGCTTGTGGCCATTGTTTCTTGTAACCCCCAGGGGCGCCTTGGTGAATAAATACTCACCAATTCCCTTCTGTGCCCCCGTGATGAACTTACAGGCAGCCACAAGGTCGCCTCTCAACCTTCTCTTGCAGAGGCTGAAAAGGTCCAGTTTCTCTAGTCTCTCCTCGTAGGGCTTGGTCTGCAGGCCCTTGACCATACGAGTTGCCCTTCTCTGGACCCTCTCCAGGTTATCCGCATCCTTTTTGAAGTGTGGCGCCCAGAATTGCACGCAGTACTCCAACTGCGGTCTGACCAGCGCCCGATAGAGGGGAAGTATCACCTCCTTGGACCTATTCGTCATGCATCTGCTGATGCACGATAAAGTGCCATTGGCTTTTCTGATGGCTTCGTCACACTGCCGGCTCATGTTCATCTTGGAGTCCACTAGGACTCCAAGATCCCTTTCCACCTCTGTGCCACCCAGCAGGTCATTCCCTAGGCTGTAGGTGTGCTGGACATTTGTCCTCCCTAGGTGCAGCACTTTGCATTTCTCCTTGTTGAACTGCATCCTGTTGTTTTCTGCCCACTTGTCCAACCTATCCAGGTCTGCCTGCAGCTGTTCCCTGCCCTCCGGCGTGTCCACTTCTCCCCATAGCTTTGTGTCATCTGCAAACTTGGACAGAGTACATTTCACTCCCACGTCCAAGTCGCTGATGAAGACATTAAAGAGTATCGGTCCAAGGACCGAACCCTGCGGGACCCCACTGCCCACACCCTTCCAGGTCGAGACCGACCCATCTACCACGACTCTTTGGGTGCGACCCTCTAGCCAATTCGCCACCCACCGGACTGTGCAGTCATCCACATCACAGCCTCTTAACTTGTTCACCAGTATGGGGTGGGATACCGTATCGAAGGCCTTCCTGAAGTCTAAGTATACGACATCCACCCCTCCTCCTGTGTCCAGCCGTTTCATAACCTGGTCATAGAAAGAGACTAGGTTCGTCAGGCACGATCTGCCCGCCACAAACCCATGCTGGTTTCCCCTCAGCATAATTTGTCCTGCCGGGCTCTCACAAATGTGAGCCTTGATAATTTTTTCAAATACTTTACCAAGGATGGAGGTGAGACTGACCGGCCTATAGTTGCCCGGGTCCTCCTTCCTCCCCTTTTTGAAAATGGGGACCACGTTAGCCCTTTTCCAGTCCTCCGGGACTTGGCCCGTGCGCCACGAGCATTCGAATATTCCCGCCAGTGGCTCTGCAATGACGTCGGCCAGTGCCTTCAGCACCCTCGGATGGAGCCCATCCGGGCCTGCCGACTTAAAGGCATCCAGTTCTTTCAAGTGACTCTGCACCATCTCAGGATCTACGCATGGAAGTCTGGCGCCTTGCTGCTGCCTCTCTACAACCCCAGTGAGAGACTTGTCGTGCCCCTCACTTAGGAACACTGAGGCAAAGAACTCGTTGAGGAGTTCAGCCTTGTCCCCCCTATCTGTCACCAATTGCTTCTGCCCATTTAGCAGGGGTCCTATTCCTCCCTGGGCCTTCCTTTTACTCCCTATATATCTAAAAAACAATTTCTTGTTGTCTTTTACTTGGGTTGCCATCCTCAGCTCCATGGTAGCTTTGGCCCGCCTAACTGCCTCCCTACAAGCACGAGCAGAGGAGGTATATTCATCTTTAGTGATCTCACCCTGTTTCCACTTTTTATGTGCTCCCCTTTTGGCCCTTAGGCTGCCCTGGATTTCTCTGGTCAGCCATGGAAGCCTCCTGGCCCCTTTCCCTCTTTTGCCTCGCTCGGGGATCGTCTTGCTTTGTGCCCAAAGGATCGTTTCCTTTAGGCACAGCCACCCTTCTTGGGCACCCATCCCATCAAAACTCCTACTCTGCAGTGAGTTAGGTTAGCTTTGCTGTCTGGTGCGATGACCAGATTTCCTAGCGTGTCCTGCAGAGGCCCCACATTACCCGGTACCTTCTTTTTTCCCCCTATTATTTAAAAAAGGACTTCTTGTTGTCCTTGATCCAGGTTGCTAGTTCCAGTCCCATCTCCACCTTGGCCTTCCTGACCGCCTCCCTGCAGCCCTGAGCAACCGAGGTATAGTCCTCCCTGGTGATGGCCCCTCCCTTCCATTGAGTGTATGCTTCCTTTTTAGCTAGGAGACGTGCCCATATGCTTCTGGTGAGCCATGGGGTCTTTCGCGCCCTCTTGCCCCCTTTGGTCTGCATTGGGATTACCTCCCTTTGGCCTTAGAGGATCATCTCCTTAAGGGATGACCACTCTTCTTGAACCCCCAGCTCCTCGCCCCTCCGGGACCTCAGTGCCTGCCCGACTATTCTCCTTACATCATTGAAATCCGCCCTCCTGAAGTCCAGGGCTGCTGCCTTGCTGCAGGCCTTTGCCACCTTGCGCTGGATGATGAATTCCAGCAGGCGATGATCGCTGTCGCCCAGGTGTTCGAGCACCCACAGACCCTTCACCAGGTCATCGCCCATGGCCAGGAACAGATCCAGCAAGGTGTCTCCCACGGTGGGGCTGTGCACCTCCTGGGTTAGATGGAGGTCCTGTATCTCAGCTAGGGACCTACGTGAGTGGTCAGACCTGGCTGACTGCTCTTCCCAGCAGTTGTCTGGAAAGTTCGAGTTACCCATGATGACCATGTCCTCTGACCTCACTACCTCCACGAGCTGACTTAAGAATTCCCAGTGTAGCTCTTCCCCTTGGTTGGGTGGTCTGTAGTAGACCCCCACCATTAAGTCCCTTCCCCCTCAACTGCCTTGTATTCTAACCCAGAGCACTTCAGCGTGCCCCTCATCTGACCCTGTGCTACTCATTGAGGATGTGTATTTCTCCTTGAACTAGAGCGCCACGCTCCCACCTTTCCTCTCTGTCCTATTCCTCCTGTACAGCCTATAGCCCTGATATTCACCTCCCAGTCGTGCGTTGGGTCCCACCATGTTTCTGTGAGCCCCACTATGCCTGGCTTGGTGTCAGCTAGCAGGAGGGCAAGTTCCTCCTGCTTGTTCCCCATACTATGAGCATTTGTGTACAGGCATTTGAGGCCTCCTAAAGATGCATACACTGGCCCCCTAATCTCAGTACTACCCGGGCCCCTGTTGCTTACCTGGGTATTTGTTCTGCAGGTCACACTGGCAGTGTGACTAGTGTCACACAGGCAGACATGGCCATTCAGTGCAGTGCCAGGGAATGCCCTTGTACTGGGTGAGCTGGGATTGAGACCTCACAACGCACATGTCATGTCCCACGAGCCCAGCTTCTGTTAGCTGGGCTGAGAGCCGCTGTCAGTCCCTGCTGAGCTGGGCTGGGCTAGGTTGGACATCATCTTGTGGCCCCGAGGTGTCAGGCCGGGCACTAGCACATCCCTGGGGCAAGCAGAGCCCCTCCACGGGGCTGGGGTGAATGTGCACCCAGAGATATAATTCCCACGTCAGGACATTACAGCACCTCAGCGACAGCCTCCTCCTCCCCACAAAGACTGCTCACACCCGCAGTGCCGGGGAGCCCAGGGCAAGGCTGCTGCAGTGGAGGAGATGAGGAAGTGTTTGCAGTCTCTGGTGCGGGAGGATGGTATGTGATGTGTTGTGCATTTACTGCAGTGCCTTAGAAGAGTGTTTCCCATGCTCATTCGCCGTCTGTCCAGACCAGTGCAAATGTGCTGGTAAAACATAACACCACAGAGCAGCTTTTGAATTGGCCTGGATGCCAACCACAAGCTCTTCCCTTCCCTTCTTTTGGGTGTTCTAGGTCTTGAATGGGGCTGGGTGTGCATTCAAACTCTGCTCCTCACATGTCACGTAAGAGCAGTGTCTATCAACAGGAGTTAGGGATCCGGGTGGCAAACAATGAGCCATGAACTCCTACAATGATGCTGTGAGGATACGTCCTGGGGACATCCAAGGATGCAAAAGAAACAGAGTTGAGCATTGATATTGTCTTCCAAACAGTGTCACTGAGAGCAGTACTGGGAGCCACAACCAGGTCCAGGGGTCACATGTGGGAAAAGGGGAAAATGGGAAAAGCGCCAAGAAGAACCATAGCAGTGATTCAAAGCTTGGAGAGAGGTCTTACAGCAGGGTGTTGACAATATGGCCCATGAGCTGGATCCAGTCCCCAGAGCCATGTCTTCTGGTCTGCAGGGCTCCTGGAAGGGCCAGGATTTGGGGGTGGGACAAGCGGGTGAGGAACCGCCACTGAATTGCAGGATGTGGAACCCCCATGGACGCGTGCTTCAGCACTGGGGGAATGAATGATGGCTGTGTTAATCGCTGAGGCTCCCTGCCTGCTCCAACCATGGCTGCTACTGTTCCCACAACTGGGAGAGGGTAGTCCTGATCCAGACTGCGTGGATCCCTGCAAGCCAGATCTAGCCCTGAGTGCCAGGGGAAGGCTAAGTGGGTTTATTCCCAAGGGCCCTGTTTATTGCAATGAAAACGAATTCATGCAGAGCGCCACAGGACTGTGGTTTGACTGCTACAGGAAGCATAAGCGATACAGGATGCCCCAAGATCCCAGCAGACTTGCCATACGCAGCTGCTGCTTCTTTCCTAATCATGCAGCCCTTTCTAATCTACATGCTTTGCTTTGTAACCTGGGTTGATCTCTGGAAAACCAGACCTTGGGAAGCTTGCAAGCTTGTATCACCCTGGAGGATGCATTGCTACCTGCACCACTACAGCCTGGGGACTGACCGGGAAGCAGAAGCTCTGCACAAATAGACCTGGGGGTCAGGGCCAGATTAACACGTCAGTGGTCCCTAGGCAACCAAACTCATGGGCCCCTGCTTTTTTCACTCAATAGTTATAATATGTGTAACAGCTGCTGCTGGACTTCCAGCAGAGCTAAAGATCCCTGCAAAGGCAGAGCAGGAAAGTTTGCAACCATAGTTGTTTTGCAAAAGCACGTGCATGTTTCTGGTTGGCTCCTGCTGCAGGTGAGGGAAGGGAGCTCAGCGGGGGACAAAGCCAGGCTCAGAGAGGGGCGAGGGGTGTGAAGGGAGGGGGACCTGGAGCACGGATCTTAGGTGAGGACCCCACTGCAGCCGGAAGTGACTGCAAATAGAGGCTGCGATTGGGGCCAGGGAGAAGACAGACCCGGTGTCCTTTTCTGTCTGTGAGGCAGAGGGGCTTGTAAGGGAGACTTGCCAAGGATAGGGTGTCCAAACAGCCGCTCGTATGGGCTGAGTTTGAGTTTTCCCTTGGGAGTAGTTCTGATAGACATAAGAGCTAGTGGGAGAGCCTTAGTCCATTTTAACCCACTCTCAGCACATAGCTTTCCAATTCTCTGTTTCAGGGTTTCATTCATTCTCTCTACTTGTCCTGAGCTTTCTGGGTGCCAAGGGGTATGGAATTTCCATTCTATTCCTAAGCAGCTGGTCAGAGTTTTGTTTATGTCAGCAGTAAAATGTGATCCTTGATCGCTTTCAATGACGCGTGGTGGACCAAACCTGGGTATAATTGCATTAAGGAGCACTCTTACTACTTGCTGTGCTGTAGCTCTTCTGGTGGGGAAGGCTTCTACCCACCCCGTGAGTTAATCAACAATTACTAGGAGATTTTTGTACCCATTGTCTTTAGGCATGTCAGCAAAATCAATCTGTAGTCTTTCAAAAGGAGTATAGGTCCAGGGGCGGGCTCCAGGGGGTCCTGATTTTTCTCCTTTGATGTTAAACTTTTTGCAATATACTGCAGTGTTCTAAAAGTCTTTTTGCTTCCTGGTAGACTCCGGGTGCGTAGAACAGCCTGTTAGTGACTGCAGCAAGTTTTTCACAACCTAAATGTTTATTTAGGTGAAGTTGCTGTAGATAGGGTCTAAGGGCTACTTTAGGTAGCACTACCCTTTCATCTGGTAATTGCCATACTCCATCTTTTTCACAGGTAGCTCCAGCCGCTTTCCATCTTTGTTGTTCTAAGGGCGGAGCAGACTCATACATTTTTGGCTCTAGTAATATTCCCAAATATGCCTTTGACTGAGGAATTTGAGTTTGGAAGGCCAGAGCAGAGAGTGGTTGTAGGGTCGCTCTCTGGGCTGCTGCATCAGCCAGGGCATTGCCTTTTGAGACTTGATCTCCCTTTTTGGTGTGGGCTGGACAATGCATTACAGCTATGGCCTTTGATAACATTATAGCCCGTAGGAGGTCATGGACTTGTTTGGCATTTGATATTTTAGTCCCAGAGGCTGTTAGAAATCCTCTTTGTTTCCACAATTGTCCAGTGGCATGACAGATTCCAAAGGCATACTTAGAATCAGTCCAAATATTTAGAGTATACCCTGATGCTAACTGACAAGCTCGTGTAAGGGCAGTAAGTTCAGCTGCCTGTGCACTCAACTGCCCAGGCAGTGGCTCAGCTTCAAATACTTCAAATGGAGTTACCACTGCATAGCCCATTTTTCTAACTCCGTTAACTATTTTTGAAGAGCCATCCACATAAAAAATCAAGTCAGGATTGTCTAAGGGTAAGTCACTAAGATCTGCCCTCGGTTTGTCTGAAAATGCTGTCACTTGGAGGCAATCATGGGAGTCTGGTTCACCGTCACTGGGTAGAGGTAATAGAGTAGCTGGATTCACGGTACTGCATCTTTCTATAACTAGATTTGTGGCCATTAAAAGTGTGGTCTCATATTTATTCATTCTTTGATGAGAAAAATGTTGGATATTTTTCTGGAGGAGGAGAATGGCCACTGCGTGTGGAGCCTTTAGGATAAGGGGGTATCCGAGGACTAATTCCTGGGCTTTCTCGACTATTGTTGCAGCTGCTGCCACTGCGCGAAGGCATCCTACTCCCCCCTTTGCCACTGGATCTAATTGTGCAGAGAAGTAAGCTACCGGGCGATGGGTGGTGCCCAAGGGTTGGGTAAGTACCCCAGAGGCTACTCCTAGTCGTTCATGAACAAAGAGTGTGAAAGGTTTACGATAATCTGGTATCCCTAGGGCTGGGGCAGAAATTAAAGCCGTCTTTATATCACTGAAACTGCGGGCGGCTTCATGATCCCAAAAGACTGGTTCTTCTGCATCTTTCGTGGTGAGCTGCACAAGTGGCTTGGTCAATTCTCCGAAGGCTGGAATCCAAGAGCAACAGAACCCCACCATTCCCAGCAGACCTCTAACCTGGCGCTTTGTTATAGGTCGGGGAATATTAAGAATGGCTTGGATTCTGTCATCACTAAGACATTGTTGTCCCTGCTCTAGAATATGTCCCAAGTATTTGACAGTGGATTTACAGAACTGAAGCTTGCTTGGTGACACCTTGTGGCCTTTGGTGTCTAGTGCAGTGAGTAAAACGATGGCGTCCTGGGTGGAAGCCTTGGGTGAGGTAGAGCACAAGAGTAAATCATCCATGTATATTAGAAGGGATGAGGAGTTAGGAAAGGTAACATCTTGCAAATCTTTGTGAAGAATTTGAGAAAAAATGCTGGGAGATTCTACATATCCTTGGGGTAACCGTGTCCAGGTTAATTGAGAGGAACCCCAGGTGAAGGCAAAAAGATATTGGGATTCAGGGGGGATGGGGATGCTGAAAAAAGCTGAACAGAGGTCTACTACTGTGTAAACAGCAGTGTCAGGAGGTATTGCAGTCAAAATAGTATTGGAGTTAGGAACAACGGGGTGTCGAGGAATGACATACTTATTAATTTGCCTGAGGTCTTGAACAAAATGATAAACAGGCTTTCCATCTGGACCAGGCTTGGGTTTCTTTCCTGGAAGTCTAGGAGTGTTACGGGGGGACTGACAGGGAATCAAAATTCCTTGCTTAGAAAAGTCTTCAATTAAAGGCTTAAGTCCCTCAATTGCCTCTGCTTTTAAAGGGTATTGGGGTACTCTAGGTGGTTCGATAATGGTACGAATTAGGATTTTAACAGGATCCGCAGATTTTAGGAGTCCCACTGAGCTGGAGGTGAGACCCCAAAGTTCTGAGGGTACTTTTTCCTTTAAAATAGAAGGAAGAGACTCTAAACGTGGGTTTTGGGTGGGTACAAGGACTGCAGCCAATGTAGGGATTTGAGAGGATGGGAATGTTAAGATAATTTCGTCAGGTGTACACTGTATGGTGGCACGTAGTTTGCAGAGAAGGTCTCTTCCTAGAAGGTTGACAGGACTATTGGCTAAGAGAAAGGAGTGTTCTGCTGAAAGAGGACCAATCTTGATATTAACAGCTTGAGAAAAAGGACAATGGAAAGGTCTGCCCTCGATACCCATAACTGTGACTTGTTTTCCGCTTGCGGAAAGGTGTCCTTTGGAAATACTGGAAAAAGTTGCCCCTGTGTCTAGCAGGCACTCATAGACGTGTCCTCCTATTTCTAAGGGTATCAGGGGATCCTGAGTACTGCAGTTTAGGGTAATTTCTTTAGGTTGAACAGAGGATAGTTGCAGAAAGTGACATGTAGAATCTCTCTCATCTCATCAGTTGTTAAATTGGTCCTGAGCAAAGTCTGGGGCAACAGTAGAGAGCTGGGGGTTCTTGATTTTTTGGTTTTTAGGATTGTCACTTGGGGGTCCTTTCAGTCTTAACTTACACTCTCTTTTCCAGTGTCCTTCCTGTTTGCAGTAATGGCACATATTGGGCCCATGAGGTTGGTAGGTGTGTCCCGGTGGCCTAGGCACAAAGGGCCTCGGGCCACGGGGCAGATTGGTCCTGTAAGGGTTCGGTGGCTGAATTACCGCTGCCAACATGCGAATGTTGGACTGATCTTCCTTTTGTTTTTCTTTTCTCTTTTTTTCTTCCCTTCCATTAAAAGTTTTAGTAGCAATGGCTAAGATTTCTGCCATGGATTTCCCTTCAACACCCTCAGTGTTATGTTGGAGCTTTTGTTTAATATCTTCACTAGCCTGATTCATGAAGACAAGTCTTAACACAGACAAAGGATCAGGTGGTTCAGGATCTATGTTCCCATACCGGCGCATGGCTTTACAGAGTCTTTCAAAGTAGTCTGAAGGGTGTTCTTCTGGACTCTGAACAGTAGCTGTCACGTTGGACCAGTTCATAGTCTTATCTCCTGCTTTCTTTAACCTTTCTAAGATGCTTTCCTTTAGCATTCGTATTGTATTTTTTCCCCTTTCCTTGTTATAATTCCAATTTGGATCTTGCCTAGGCACGCCATGTGGCATGGGGTGGTATTGATGCGGCTGATTAGTTAAAAATTGGTCAGCGTGGCGTAATACTTGGGTCTTCTCGTCTGAGGTTAAAAGGCTATCAAGAAGTTGCATGACATCTGACCAGGAGGGGTTATGAGTCATGAAAATGGTTCTGAAGCACCTTAGAACTACCTCGGGGTCGTCTCTGAACCTGGGGGTGTTTTCTTGCCAATTTAAAAGATCAGTGGTGGTGAACAGTGTGTGTGTCCAGTGACTGACAACTCCTCCACCCTCACCAGGCACAGGGTATTCTCTTAGAGGCAACTGAAGTTTAGTCGCAGCTGTGTGGGAACAGGTGTGACTGGCTATGGAAGTGGTGCTGGAATCTGGAGAGCGATTTCTTGATCTATCTCCAGATCCGGGAGCCTGTAATTCTGAGAGAGGCGATCAGGATGATGTCTCTCCGGGTCTATGGGTAGGCTTGGGATGTTTGGGTGCTCTTTGCTCCTCTGAGGCCAAGGGCTATAGTGGTCCCTGATTCCTTGCACCCCCAGCAAACAACCTTCCCATTGAGCCGCCCCTACCCTCCCCCCTCCCTGCGCACATCCTGACTTGCTTCCTTAGCTGCTGGCTAAAGAGTTTCTAAAAAGGGCAGGTATATATTCCCCACCTCTGAAGCAAAGGGAGATTGCATGTGTAGCCCCAGGTTTGTGGCTCCCAGCTACCCAGAATCTGGACAACCTGAAGTTCAAGGACTAGACTTTTTATGCATGAAATGTACAACTGGAAGAAAAGGATGTGATTGATTGGGAAAATTGTGTGCAGATATTCTACAACTGCTGACACTTGGATAGTTTCATATCCTTGATGTAAAGAGCAAGAGGCTTTGCTTTCTTTGTTTGCTATGTATTATGTGTCTGTATTTCATTAGTATGTAACTACTATAACGGATGGCTAATGGGAAAAAGGGAAACTGCACTGTGAGATCCTTTCCACCCCAAAGCTCTATATTTTTATTACATCTCATTTCTTCATTTTACCCTTTCCGATTAATTTTCTCAGCCTAAATCATGTCATTTTTAATTACATTTTAATAGCATGCCAGAAAATGAAAGAAAGCAATCACTCTGATGGGAACCCACTTTGTCCAAAGTATTGTCCTTTTGGAAGAAGAGGAATGAGACTTACCGATTTCTGCATTCTTGTTCTCTAAACAAGTAAAGACAAATACAAATCACTATGAAGAGTAAATTTTGTTATAAAAGATGTAACAGAATACAATAAAATATGTGCTGCTGCATCTTGACCTGCAATGGCTTGTGTCAGCTACACATTTCTGCTAGCACACGTCCCAATTGCACTTTGCTGTGCTGAAAGCTTGGTGTGTGGTAGCATGCCTACCTGCCTGCCTTTGTTTGCTGCAGGAAAATCTTATTCTTATACTCTTTGTTAAGTTATAATGAAATTAATTTGTAACTACAATAAATTCCTCCAGTATTTACCTTTTATTCTGAAGAGATATATGGTCAGGATTATGAAACTGAACAACACCACCAGGATCATGCTCAATGCCACCATCCAGGGATTCACGCTTGGAAAAAAGAAAGCTGAAAAACAAGGTGCCAGGGGCATGTTTTATACTGTAACTTGTGACCAACATGAAATATATTTATACCAAGGAAATACATGAATAGCTCCCCACCAGAATTTCCTGAGATGCAAATGGCAGTAGCAAATCTAAGCAGCATACAAAGATTAAAAAGTGGATTTAATAACCTAGAAACTGACTTTGGCACTGATTTATCTGTGAATAAGCAGCAAACATTGTCTCCCAGACTTAAATCCGGTTTCACCTCATGGCTAAGTGGCCATAAAGAAGCCACTGCAAATTTGGCACTTGTGCAGCATTTGGATTCTAGTTCTATCTGTAATGGAAGAGGATCATCACCCTTTATAGAAACCTGCTAGAAACAAAATAAAATAAAGCTTTAAATCCTCCTCTGTCTTTTACAGCACTGAAGAACTGCTACATATAGTTTTATTGTGAGTAAAGTTATGGGATCTATAATTACATATATGCTCCAGTATCTATACAGCCATAGTACAGCGTACTCAGAGGGAAAGTCTACGGCAACCACAATTATATATCTACACTGTGCATAAATGCGAAAAATCACACCTACGGAGCTGTGCGCCAAGTGGTCCTCCATGCACAAAAGCCAGATAAAGTATACTGCTTAAAAAAAGGTTTGTTTTTCCAGTCACCTTCTTCAGGAGACATAAATAAGGGATCTTTGTACCTAAACACTTGTCTAGCATCTTTCCCATGTTGGTTCAGTAAAAGATACCACCAAAGCCCCCTGTGCTTCTCCCAGACTATTAGGACCATTATTTCTACCAACCCTGCTACAGCTTTTAGATATCATAGGTGTACGTCTTCTTCAGATGGGTCCAGAAGGAATCCCAAAATGCAAACAGGACCAGATCCACCAGGGAATAGAGGACTTAGGAACCTACAAAAGAGGTGCTGCAACACACAAATTCTAGGATACTGGCCCATGGGGTGTGATCCAAAACTGAACCAGACTCCTAGCACCCCCAATCCATAGGGATTTTAGGAACCACAGAATGGGATCCCAAAACTCACATGCTGAGCAGGGCACTGCAAGCAAGAGGAATAATTGAGCAGTAGCACCCAGATACTCAGATAGATGTCTGCAGGGATTCTTTGGAAGAAATAAGCCAGGCCACTACAGGAAGAGCCACAAGAAGAGAAGCCCACCTATCATATGCCAGCCCCATATTCAGAGCATTCACCAAGGAAGTGAGAGACTGAGTTTCTGTACCTACCTTGGTCTGGATTCAAACCCTCCTCTCTGACAACTCAGAGCAGTTCCTTACCAGCAAGATGAAGGGCTAGAGAAGGGATTTGAGTGGTAATATTACCATGTTGCAATATATTACAGGGAAATTCGTTGCATTATTTATAAAGCACACTCCTGGAACCTCTCTGATGGATACGATGATGTGCATGAATTTGAATTTGATTTGTAAGAAAGCATTTTTTCAGTGCAAAAAGTTTAAAGGGTAATTAAACAATTTTTATTCCCACAGAGAATAACTATTCTAATATAATAAAAGCCTTGTCTGTGGGTCTGTCTGTCCATAATGCTCTGGGCCAACTGTACATGTGCCGCCAAGGGGGCGGGCAAAAATTGCCTGCACGGCCCAGGCTGCAAAGGCCTAAGTTCTCGCCACTGCTAGGGAAGTTTGTGGCAGTGGTGAACATTCCCTAGCCCCGAGCAGCGGGGTTGCCCCTACTTCCCTGCCTGAGGGCAAAGGGAGGGATCATGGTGGTGGCAACCCCCTGCCACCCAGGCCCGCCACCCCTCAGAGCAGCCAGAGGAGAGGCGAGGAAGGGAGCAGGGAGGCAGGCAGACCTAGAGCAGTGGGCAGGGGGAAGTGGGGTTGCATCTGATGCAGTTGAGGGAAGGGGACAGTTGGGTCAAACCCGATGTGGTTGTGGGGCAGTAGGGTCACACAGGATGTGGTTGCACCTGATGCAGTGGGTGGCGCAGAGAAGGGGGGGTTGCACCCAAACTGGCAAGGGACGGCACGGGGAGGAAAGTCACACCTGACATGGTGGAGTGGGAAGGGCAGCGAGGTCATGCTCAACATGCTGGGGGGGACATTAGGGTCACACAGGATGTGGAGAGGTCATAAACCTTGGGGCTGATCCCCACAAACCCACACACACTCACAGTAGCTAACTATAAATACTAAGTACCAGTGTCAAGATATACCTGTCCCCAAGCGCTCAGTCCCTGAGTGAATCATGGCTGATTGCATAACACAGTAGCTAGTTACTACAATAACAAGTTAATGAGCAACAATTAACACCTATGAAACCACAGACTAAAGAGAGGAAAGAATCAATACAGAGCTGGGATCTCCTTCAAATTTCACTGTTAAAGTTACAGAAGCCCTGGTTTGAACTAATGAATACTGGAGACCGACTCTTGGGACTGAATACCCCCAGATCAACCACTCCCAGAGCCCTATTAATCACAGCAGTGAATTAAACAAAATTCATCAACTGACTCCCAAGACTGCATGTACTCACGGACGTGAGCCCTGGGGCTGACAACTGCCATCCAGCAGCCACCAAAGAACACATCCCATGAGGTCAACGACCCCTGGATTGGGTAAGCCCAAGAATTGGGGAGTCACCAAATTCTGCCAGAGAGGGGTAAAAGGCAGTGAAGAATGAACCCCAATGGCACTTTCTTTGACCTGACCAGCACCCTGCCTGTCCAGTCACAAGGACCAGCTTGCAGCCCCCTACTGAAGTGACATCGTGCTGAAAGAAGCCTCGACTGGCCATTGACGGCAGACTGTAGCACTTGGGGATAGGTGCATCTTGACATGGGTGCTTAGTATTCATAGCTAGCTACTGTGAGTGTGTGTGTGTGTGTGTGTGTGTGTGTGTGTGTGTGTGTGTGTGTGTGTGTGTGTTTGAGGGGATCAGCCCCAAGGTTTATGATCTGACTTTTACATCTATCTAATAAACTAGAAGTTTATGATGATCCTGCGAGTTGAGCCTTTGTAGCCAACATCGTGTCTGCAGCAGGGCCTAGCAGGCCTGCAGTTTTCATCCACCTCTGCCCCAAGGTGGAAACAGCCAGTTGCACAAGCACCCATGTCATAAGTTTTGCCTGTCACCAGATAGGGGTGCAGGGCCCCAGAGCCCCCCTGCACCGATCTCCTTGACAGCTGGCAGGATTCATGGCCTCAGCAGGGGCTAGCAAGCCTGCAGTTTTGACCCTGCTGTGCCTTAACACATACAAGTGACATGAGTTTTGCTTTCACAATTTTGGGTTGCAGTTTCCCCAAGCCCCCTGCATGTATCTCCTTGAAACTTGGGAGACTTCATACCATTCCTGCAGGTTTCATCAAAATCAGGCCAGAAATGACAAAGTTATAGGCTGCTTCAACTTTCCCCATTATAGTCTACGGGCAAAACATCAAAATAGGGTTGAAATGGCAAAACGTTTCGAATTGCCTCATTTTGTTTCGAGGCTGTTTTGACCATATCTATTTCATTTTGATTTTTCTGTCTCAACCTCGAAACGAGTTGAAACAGCATCAAAACAAAACTGGAAGCAACATTTTGCACAGCCCTATTCTCTAGCCCAGCCCCCTGCCTGACGTAGGACCTTCTGTATCCAGATTGTCCCATACAAACCCATTGTCTAGTCTGTTAGAAAACCTATAGTCAACGCTGACCAGTGCTGCAGCAACAAGTGTGCCTGTGAGTGCACGAAGCAGCAGGAGCCACACTTCCCCCATCCCTGCACCCCCAAAATGAGCCGCTTATGGATCTGTCCCATGCTGCACCGTGGGAGGGCAGCACCTGTTGGCACCCCTTCACTTCGGCGCCCAGGGTGATCTCCCGGCTCACCCCCACCTGGCTACGGCATTGACCCTGACTCAACTACAAGACATAACACCCTAAACTGCATTAGATAAAACAGGCCTGGGGAGGGGGTGGGGAGCGGAGTGACAGCTAATGTCTTACTGCTCTGAGGATTGTTTAAATTATGCTTAGAGACCCAAGGAAGAGGGCCTGCCCCGCTACTACAGATGAAGATAAATCCCTCACAGTCCATACCAATCTAACCAGCGGCTAAAAATCCTTGACTCCAAATATATCAATTTGTTTGACCTTAGGCAAGACCCTAGGATTTCTTGGGCAGGAACGCTGGAGCCCCAGTCAACATCCCCAGCAAAGGCAAATATATGGATTTATGGCCTGACTCAGTGAACTCAATGAGTGTGTAGGCAAGGGCAAAATGCCTCTGGAGCACAACTGCTACTGAAAAGACCATTTAAAAAACTACTTCCCCACCTAAGTACTTTTACAAGAAGAGCAACAACTCACAACTTAGTTTTCATTTTTTTATGACAAATAATGAACAATGATTCAGTGCAGTAAAAAGCCTTAAAGAGTTCACAAATAAATCAATACCGGTAGATAGATGCTGTGAAAATATCCATTAAAAATTCACTAATGTGTGTTTACCCCATATTTCACTTGGTTTCTAGCGGAGGCGGTTCACTGGAGGGTTTGGATGGAACTGACCTGATATATGAATTGCTGATTCCTTCTCTCGGTCGAGGAGGCTGTTCCTGATGCAACAGGACAAGTTCTGGTTTGAATCTTCCTTCATGACAGCAGAAATTTTTGTTTCAAACAGGCCATTTTCCTTTGGGGATTTTATTTCAGAGAGTGATTGTATATGATGCCGCTGAGAATTTCTCCACAGCACTTGGGGCTCTGGGTACCACCCAGCTGATCGACACATCACCAGGATCCCTCCATTCTGGTAATCCTCCACAGAGATGATAGGATTAGAGCCTAAACCTAGGAAAAAATTGGTAATTTTTAATATTTCTTAAATCCATGAGCCAATTTTATAAAGGACTGTGGAAATCTTATTCCTGCTGTAAAGACTTCCTGGGTATAGCTGAGCAAAGAATACTTTCTATTAACAACGACAGAAACTAAATATTCCTGGGTGCAATAGCTGAGAAATGTTATCATCAAACGTCACGGAGCCAATAAGAAATTATGGTAATTTAGATTGGATTTTGGTAGGTAATGAGGGCATTATAAAAGACTGTAGGCTTCAGACATGGTCAGGGACTGAAACACCACAGTATGAAGTGCAGACTCTGGACACAGCAGAAGCCTAAATTATTAAGGTTGCGTGTCTTCCATAATTGAAGTGTAGCCAGTTAGAATCCTACTACATGATAGGGTGCTTCTTTGTTGACTGAATATGGCAAGGCAGAAATGAATAATTATTTGTTGCCACTAAAGATAATTTTTCAAATAGATTACATTATATCTTTATTTTATAGTAATCATTAATGTAACCAGATGTATTTATAGTTTTATAATACATATTTGTGTTCAAGTCTCTAAGATGTAAAAGCAAAGCTGCCTTATCAATACAAACTGTAAACAAGGTGAAAGGAAGGGGATAAGGAATCTTCCTCTCCCAGAAGTGTACATTTCATGGGAACAGAAATCCTAACTAATTGATATCTTCCAAATCCACAGGACAACTGGTTCAGTGCACTTCCCAAAGTTTCCATGAAACAAAGGAAAGTGAATAAAAAAAATCAGAGAATAGGTTGTAGATATTAGAAGAAGCCATCTATAAATATAGGGTAAAGGCTGGAGGGAAAAGGGGAGGAGGTGCTCCACGCCCTCGCTACCCCCCGCCCCCCATGACTGAGTGTTGCTATTTAGGGGTATTGTAGCTGTACATTAATTCCATGTCTAAGCTTGCAAAATAGGTCCTAATCATAGATAGGCTAAAATCTTGTCACTCTAGAGGTCAAATAATTCTGAGGTTTTCCTAAGAAGGGCTGCTCGTGCAAAATAATCTTGGGAACTGACTGATTACAAATGGACAGGGTTCAAATTAAATGCAAAAATAAACTAAATCAAGACTGTAACTGATGTTTGGGATTTCAAAAGAGCAAAAATTGATTTTAACAAAATGAATTAGTTGCTAAAGTCAAATGAGGATATCAGAGATTGTATGTAGAAAAGTCCTGAGGCATCTTCAAGCTCAAGGCTTAATTTAGAAGAATGGCTAGAGTTTTCTCAGTCTAGTAACTAAGCAGAGGCTGGCAGGGATATCTATGTTATCTATAAATATATTTGGGGACTAAAGATGATGAAGGGAAAGACACTATTTTGGGCTAAAGGACAATGTTGAAACAAGAAAAAAAAATAATATAACTCAGATGCAAATAAGTTTAAGCTGGAAATTAGAAGGTCCTAAGCACCTAGAAATCAGGAGCAAAAAATAACTAACTACTTTAGAGATGTAGCTTAAAAGTATTAAAATACTGACAAAAATTAAAATATGTTTCTGAAATGTGAACATGCCTGGTTAAAATTGAAATACAGGGCATTTTTAGACATGCAAGTGCCACAGCACTGGGTCCTTTGAAAAGCGCCTGGTGCAGCATCCCTTGTAGTTGTATAAGTGGCAAAATGCACGTCAGCACTGAGAAAATGGCTGTGACATGCTTTTGAACTAAAACACATAGGAGGTGTTTATCTCAAAAACATGCCACTGCCACTTTCTGCGTGCTGATGTGCATTTCACCCCTTATACAACTCCATGCGGTACAACACAGTTAGCATCAGCTCACGCAGAGCAGAGTCGATTAATCGAGTCTGGTGTGAAGTGGCAGATCTTTGGCACATCGCAGGACAAAAAGATAAATGTATAAATGCCCATAGTTTCTAATTGTAAAATATTTGATATACAAGTTACGTGAAGTTGGCATATTAGGAAAGAGAAAAAGCCTGAAAACCATGCAGAGATAAATTGACACAAGCCACTGACCTGCTACCTTCAGTTCTATTACAGCTTCTTCATAAGTAATACCATCACCAACAAGGCAGTGGTATTGCCCTTCATCTGAAGGCCTGATACTGAGAATTGTCAGGGAAACATTTCCATCTGTGATGCCATCCTTCCAAAACGCTGTCCTTCTCTTGTATTCTGGCAACTGTCGTCCAAACTGATCTTTCCCATCATGGTGCAGATGAACATAATTTGTGAACTCAGACCAGAACCACCCACTTCCATGTTCCTAGTGCTCTTGCTGGGGGACAGGTGGCATGGCAATACGATCTCTTCCCCCACAATGGCAGTGATTGGCTGATCAGGTCCAACAACTGTAAACAGGGCTGTAAAAGGTACCAAAAACACCACAAAGTAAGCTCAGAGGTAAAAAGAGAAATCCAAGATACTCAGCAAAGAGATGGATACTAGGCCTGTGCGAGTAGGCAGCTATTCAATCTGGCTTTGGATTTGTCCGCTTCAGATGCCTTGGATCCGATCCAGAGCTCCAGACCGGGTTCCCGCTTCAATCCAGCCGAAGTGAGCACAAAGCTTTGGAGCTGCCTCGAAGATTTGGCCATACGATGTAATGGGGAATCAATGAAGTATCTATAACTTTGTTGTTTTTTGTCTTATTTAGATTAAACTTGTAGGGATGGTAGTCTCTGCTTAGAGCATGAAGCCTACCAAGTTTCAAATAGATTGGTAAAGGGGTTCATGGGGAACTGCACCCCAAATTCTTAAAAGCAAAACTCATGTCACGTGTATGTGACTGTGCAGTACAGGCACATGTCTCCACGTGCACACCCTTGCTATGCAGTAAATATGGTGATGTATGCCAAATTGATCGTAAATTCATCTCTGCATCATGTAGGTTTCAAATTTGCGTCCAATTAGTTACTGCGCAGTAATGCATGTGTAGACACCTTATTGGGCAGTAACTGTGTGTCTGTGAACTGACTTGGGACTAACTTTAGTCCCAAGTCAGTTCACATACAGTGATAATGAGCTTTAATGCCTGCATGTGTAGATGCTGGTCTAGTCTTGCTTACTGCGCATTAAATTTAAACTGGTGTAAATGCATGTGTAGATACCCTCTGTGTCAATAAAAATCTAAATAAACTTTTCAGCACCAGCAGAACACACATTAATATGGAGCAGATACCTACCTGATTCCACCTTGCAAATACAAAGAATAATGCAGGAAATGAGTACACCAGGCAGCGATGTGGAGACTCTGGAGGATTGACACAATGAGGAAGCCATCTTCTTCACTGAAACTTTATCCAGAAGCACAAGGGGAACGCAGAAAAGAATTTGCCTGGAGAACATAGAGTAGTGATTATCACCTTTGTGTATTGGATTAGATAGCAGCAAGACAGTACATAGTTCAAGCTATAAAAGGGGAACAACCATGGTTTCAATAAACTTAAGAAAGTGTGGACTTACGCCGAAACAGAAATTCCTTAGAAAATCAGCCAGCGAAGCAGAAATTCCAGGGTTAACCCTGATAATTCCTCTCTCTTTCACCCTAAATGAAAAATCATGTGTAGAGTCTGGTACAATCATGGGATGATGTGGTTGCTACAAAAGGTAGCAGTAATTTGTGCTGCTTTATTGTGATGGATGTCTATTTTCTTTATGGCAAGACAGCACAGGCAGCCTGGAGGTCCCCGCTCTCTCCAGCCACCTCAGGCAGAAGGTCTGTGGGCTGGCAGGTCTCAGTCTCGTGTACCCCTGTAATTTCCACACAGGATCAGGCCTCTAACTAAAACTTCTGCTTTGTGGCTCTGAGCAGTGCCAGCCCTTTCTGTTCTGCTCCCCATGCCTGTGCCTAGGCCCCAGAAACCCCATGCTGTTTCTGGGAAGCCCTCAACTGGGGCTCAGGGACTGGGCTAGGCAAGCCCCTTCCCTTCCCATGCACAAGATGCTCTAAGGTAGCACAGGGGCTTTAAGCCCAGCATTAGTGGCCTCTGCTACCCCTGACCCCCTCTCTCCCTACCCCTGACCCCTGAAGCTCTCCCTCACCCCTGACCCCCATCTCTCCCTCTCTCACACACTCCCCTGCTGCCACCTCTACTCCTCCCCACAGACCATTACATGCAAGTGGTTCCTGGGACCAGGAGCCCCCACAGGCCAGGGCCACATGTCCCTGCACCAATGTGAGCATAGAGCATGGCTGCAGTGTAGCAGCTGCCCCTGCTGCCATGGCTCCTACCAGCAGGTCCTGCCCAGCCTATCTGGCAGCTGGGATCACAGGGTGTGAGATTTGTAGGTGGATGTGGGGTTTGGGGGGAAAAGGGTATGGGGAGTGGGTGTGGGTTTTGTGGGAGAGATTGGGAGAGTGTGTGGGGGTGAGGTTTGTGGGGGTAGTGTAGGGCTTGTGCAGGGGTTGGGGATGGTGTGGGGCTTGTGGGTGGATTGTGGGGGACAGTGTGGGGGTGGGGAGACTGTGGGTGTGTGGACTGCTTGGCAGGGGTGGGTCCCACACCTGTTCCCCTGCATGGCGTGCAGCCTCCTGCAGCAGTATCACCAGTGGCCATCAGGGCACTCATGCCCACTCCTGGCAGAGACCCCCAGTGGCATGGTGCCACCTCAGACCAGCAGCTGCATGTGGCGCTGGCCCCTCCCAACCCACACGCCCTCATGCAGAACTGGGCCGGTTCCTGCTAGAAGGCATGGCTTCTGGCACTGCAGTCAAAAGTTGTGTGCTCTTGGGCCGGGCCGGGTCCTGCCTCCATGTGCCCCCTGCACTGTCAGGATGGGCTGGTTCCATGCAGGAAAGTCCTGCCTTCTGCTGTCAGTGCCAGAAGCCCTGCGTGACAGCAGGAGCTGGCCCGATTCTGCCCAAGGGCAAGTGGGCCGGGCTGCACCAACACCATGTGCAGCCACAAGTCTGAGGCGGCGCCATGCCACTGGGAGTCTCTGCCATCATTGGGCAGGAAGACCCTGATGGCTGCTGCTGCTGCAGCTTCTGCTGCTTCAGGGAGACTGTGCAACACATGGAAGGGTGGGCATGGGATCCACCCCTCCCAAGCAGTCCCCACCAACCACAGTTCCTCCACCCCCCACCACACCCACAGCATCCCTACCAACAACAGCCCTCCCCACCCACCCACACACAGTTCACTCCACCCGCACAGTCCCCCTTCCCCCCACATCCTTGCTTACCTGGGACAGAGCCTGGGTCTGATCTGCTCAGCCTTGTGCCACTCCCTTTTCCCCCAGCAGGCTTAGGCAGTGTGCTGGGGCAGGAGAGCCATGGGACAGCCATAGAGATTAGGGCTGTGTGAAGCTTCAGGTGGTGATTAAATTCAGAGGAGATTCGGCCCGATTTGGCAGGCAAAGCTCTGAATCTAAATCAAATCAGGAGACCAATAAAAAGGTCCGAATCAATTCAAAGCTCTCCAAATTGATTCAGAGAGCTTCAGCAATTTGGTCAGTCCTCCCTGCAGCACGGGGAGCTGGACTCAGACTCCATGCCGATAAGTAGGGGGTGCAGGGGAGGGACTAGAGGAGGGGGGAGGGGAACATGGGGGAAGAGCCACCAGGCCCCATCCCCTGCCTGCTCCCCCAGCCCCCCGATCACACCCTGAGCGCCTGCTCTCCCAGCTCCATCAATGGCTCCCCCGCTTGGCCCCAGCATCTTGGCTCTTTAAAAAAAAAAGCCTGCACTTACCATCTGCTGCAGCAGCCTCAGGGCTTCTGGGGCTCATGGCAGAGCCCCCCACACAGCACAGGACAGTGGGGAGGAACAGGGATCGCCTCCCCACCTGGCAGCATCTGGTGAGTGTGGGGCGTTTTGTTTATTTATTTTTTAAGAGCCAGGACGCTGGAGCTGGGCAGGGCAGCCATTGACAGGGCTGGGAGAGTGAGCCGGGGATGGAGCCTGTTTTATTCAGAGATTCAGTCAATTCGGAGGTGACTGAATCTCCAAATTTGATTTGGTCAAATTGATTCGGGACAGTGATTCAAATCACCGAATTAAATCACTGTCCCCTGAATCGGCCGAATTCAAATCCAAAGCGAATACTAGCCACAGGCCTAATAGAGATGCTCTGGCTGGGTGCTAGAGCATTTGTCTGGGGGGATGCAACCTCCGGTTTCCTCAGGAGTGTGCTGTGTGTCACTTTTTTCTGTTGTGTAATTTTTTGATACCGGGATTTCCCAGTATCGAATTTGGAGTCTGCACTGCATATTTGCAGCACGGGGAAATTTTTTTCATTCCCAGCATGCCACTTGCAGCATCTCAAACTGCTTTGAGATGCCACAACAGGCACATGCTCACTCATCTGGATGCGGCCATAAGTGTCTCTTTTATGAGTACGAATTTAAATGTAATTCTATTTAATTTCTTTCCATTATAGAATCACAATTATAATAATACCAGCAAACTGCCTGTCCAGACTGATGGGCTCCAGGTCCAGATGCGCTCCTCACTCCGGGTGGATTCATGTGTACTGGCGCCCTGGGCAAACACAAAATTAGAGGCGCCCTCACCCCATAGGAGCTAGGCCACACAGGCCACACAGGGCCCCTTCCCCTCCTGATGCTGACTGGGGAGCCTGGGGAGACTCTGCTGGGCTCGGGGCAGTAGGCACATGCCTTCCTGTTCCCCCTGCTCCCCACCCTCCTCCCCCACTATGGCCAAACATACACACTGTTACCTCTCAGCTCGGGGGTCTTGGGGAGCCCTGGCACAGGTTGCAGCCTGTCTGACTCACAAAGGACTCGCCCCCTCCCCACCTCTGCCTGAACAAGAACTGGTCCAGCACAGATCTGTGGGTCCACATACCTGGGAGGAGTCCGGCACAGCCCCATGGCCCTCCCACGGGTGTGGGCCCCTGGATCTGTACTCACATGACAGGAGGCTGCCACTGTTGCTTGGGGCCAGTGGCAGCATCTGCCTTTCCTGGCGCTGGGTGCGGGCTGTGCCCAGTGCTGGTCCCAGGCAGCAGGGACAGCCTCCTGTCATCTGGTGCAAATCCGGGACCCCACATCCCCGGGAGGAGTCCAGTACAGCCCCGCAGCCCTCCCAGGGGTACGGGCCCCCAGGTCTGCGCCCAGATGGCAGGAGGCTGCTGCTTTTTAAAATTTTCTCATAAGACTCTGAGTTGCAGTTTCCAAGAAATCTCTGCAGCTATGTCCTTGAAACTTGGCAGGCTTCATGCCCTCAGAAGGGGCCACCACCCGGCAATTTGCATCAGAATCAGGAAACAAATGACAACATTTTAGGCATTTCATGATTCCCCATTATAGTCTATGGGTGAAATGTAGAAACGAGTCAAAACAGCGAAACAGTTTCGACAAAACGAAATGGGACAGCACAGCCCTAGTACACACTCTACTCACTCACTCTCTGCACACAGACACACATACACTCTCCCTGCCATGAACACAGATGCATGCATGCACCCACACATGCACAAACACACACGCACAGATACACGCACAGACACATGCACACACTCAGATGGACATGCCTTCTACTCACTCACTGCACATGGACACAGAGACACACACCCTCGCTGCCATGAACACAGATGCACGCATGCGCAGACACACCTGCGCACACTCTACTCAGTGTCTGCATATGGACACACACAGACAAACACACTCTCCCTGCCATAAACACAGACACATGCATGAACACAGATTCATGCACGCCCACACACAGAGATGCACGCACACCCACAGAGATGCACGCACACCCACACGCACAGATGTGTAGACACCCATGCATGCACAGATGTGTGCACACACAGAAGCAGACACAGACAGATGCATGCACACAGATGCAGACAGAGATTTGCACATAGACACATGGATGTGCTGCACACACAAATGCACACACACGCACTCACAGACGTGTGCATGCACCGCCCGCTCCAAGTCTGGCCCTGCTTTTCCCCCCGCTTCGGGTCCAGCCCCACTCCCCACATTGCCCCGCTGCTCCAGGTCCAGCCCCGCTCCCCCTCCAGGTCTGTGTCCAGCCCTGCTCAACCCCACCCCCCCGCTACTCCAAGTCGAGGCCTGTGCCACCCCTTCCCCCCCATTCTGGGTCCAGCCCCATTCCCTCCATTCCCACACACACCCCCAATCCGGGTCCAGCTCTGCTCCCCGCCCCCACCCCCGCCAGTCCACCTCTGGCCCTGTGCCAACCCCCTCCCCCCACAGTTCTGGGTCTGGCCTCACTCCCCCCACCGCTGCTCCAGGTCCTGGCCCACTCCCCCGCTCCCTCTACCACTCCAGGTCTAGGCCACTTACCCCTCTCCCCCTGGTCTGGCCTTTCTGCTCCCCACCTGCTCTGTGTCTGGCCCCATGGGCTGCCCCCCATCGCCTCCCACTGCTCCACCCGATGCTGCCTCCCAGGAAGGTGGCGGGGAGCTTACATGTAGCAGCAGAGCCATCCCCCAGCAACCCCCACAGCAATGGAGGGAGGGAGGGAGGGGCGCAGCTGTGGGGCATGGCGGGAGGGGCGTGGCCATGAGGCACGGTATGGAGCGTGCTGTGGGGTGTGGTGGGAGGGAGGGAGGGGTGCAGCTGGGGGCGTGGTGCAGAGTGGACACAGAGCAGAGCGCGCTGTGGGCGTGGTGGGAGGGAGGGAAGCATGTGGCCATGGGGCCTTGTCCTGCACCACGCACCCTGGGGCAGGCATTGCCCCTGGCAGTGCATCACCGCCTTCCCCCCCCGACTGCCTGCCCCACTCCCTGGCCCTGTGGCTTTTAAAGTGCTCTTCCCAAGTTTATTTGTTTTGGTTCTGTGGATGTGGGGCGGAGGGAGCTGCTGCACTGGGGCTTGGAAAATTAGGCCTGGCCACTGGGAGGGCCTCCCGCCTTTCCTCAGCTGGCCCTGCTGATTGTAAAGTTCCCCTGGCAACTTCTTTTTTTTTGGTCTCTGTGGACGAGGGGCAGAGGGAGCTGCTGCACCAGAGCCTGCAGGAGGAGGCAGTGCCCATGGAGGGGCTTGCATTTTAACTCAGCTGGCCCCGCCCCCATCCACCCAGCCTGTGCAGTTGGGCAAAAGCGTTACTGACAGACAGACATACAGACGAACACTGCACAGACAGACAAACTAATGCTTTTTATTATATTAGATTTCAATCCACTACATCGTGGGCGACTGGTGCCACCTTAGTCAGGGCACACGCCCGGCTGCGGCCTGGGGTGGGGTACCCATGGGCAATCCTGCAGTCCTGGGGGGTGGGGAGGTGTCCCATGGATGATCCTGCAGTCCAGCAGCGTGGCCCCCTAGGCAATCCCACAACAGCTGATTGCTGCACTCACTGCAGCCACTTCTGGCCCCACCCCACCCCGCCACTCCAGGTGTGGCTCCGCTCCACCCCCCACTCCACATCTGCCTGACCTGCATCTGCCTTATTCCCTCCCCATCCACTGCCTCCCCCTCCCTGCTGGCTGTTCTGGGGGGCATCTGGGCGAGCCAGCAAGGAGGAAGGTGGGGAAGTCCCACTGCTCAGGCGGTTGGGGCATGTTCCCACTACCACAAACTTCCCTGGCAGTGGCCCAAGCTTGGCCATGAGCAGATCGGGCTTCACAAGCAATCACCACCCACCTTCTTGGCGGCACATGTCAAGTTGCCCAAAAGTATTATGGGCAGGCAGACACACAGACAGACAGACTAAACCTTTCATTATATTAGAATAAACAACTAGTTTCATGTGTTTGTAACAAGAATCAAGTGGAAATCTTTTCTTTCCTCATCCTCAAGGATCTGGGTTTTCCATTTACCTTTTACCAGAGGCAAACATGGATTTCTAATTTGCCAAGAAAAAGCACATATTTTGCCATTTTGCAGTGAGCTCCCGACAGGCTGGCAGAGTTGCAGTGTGCAGGGAGCTGGGAGGGAGTGGGAGGAAGGCAATGAGACAGGGGGTGCCACATGCATAGACATGCACGTGGTCCCAGGCAGCCTGAAGAGCAGCTCCAGTGGGTAAACTGGGGGAAGAAGGAGATGAAGGCTCCTGTAGGGAGGGAGCTGGGCAGGGCTGGGGCTACTGCATAAATGAGTGGGGCTTGGAGCCCAGGGCGTGGCTGCAGGGGGGAGCAGGATGAGGCTGCAGGTGGCTCATCCAGGAGAAGGGGAAAGGTGGCTCCCTGCTGCCATGTGCACTCCTGGGGAGCAGAGGGGACCCACGCTCCCCAGATGTGTGCATGGGGCAGGTGCAGGCTGTGGGCAAGGGCTCCCGCCCTGCTTCCCTCCACAGCCCAGTGAGCATGACCTGGCATGGTTGGGGACAATGGGGCTGTGTGGGGATTTCCTCACTTCTGCAAGATCCCCATCCACTGCCCTGGCGATGTGCCCCCTGCACCTGCCACTACTTTGAGGTGTACAGCCCCGTGCTGCTGCTCTCACTGCAGCCCCATGTGCAGAAGGTGCATTGCCAGGACCGCACAGGTCTCACAGCAGCAAGCAGGTTCTCCATACAGCTCAGCTGCTTCCTGCCATGATGGGTCATGCCTCCTGGGCTGCAGAGGCCCCAGGGGAGGGAAGCAAAAGATCTGGGAGTTGCGAGTCCCCAGCAGTGTGCAGGGTGGCAGGAAGCCACCCCGTCCAAGCCTACTAAAAGCAGCAGCGGGGAGCAGGGACAGAAGGCTCTGGGCCCAGGTCCGTAGCCCTGGCAGCTGGGTCCCCATTCCAGCAGGGCTGGGGTAACGGTGGCTGGGGGGTGGTGAGGGTGAGAGGCACCAGCAAGCCTGTAGGTGTTTTGGAGGGGGAGAGAGAGGCATGAGCAGGGCCAAGGAGCTGTGGACAGAAAGTGAGGGGCATCTGCAGGAACTGGAGGCTGTTGGGGGCCTTTAATTTTAATCACAGTTTTTGGGGGTTTTGTTAGAGAATATGTGAATTTTTTAGCAGAGAATTTGATACTTTTTATTAGGGAATACTAGGATCCATGCTCATCATTTAAGCGGCTATGTTTTAATCTTCACAACAGTATTTCTGGCACTTTTGCACAGTGGAAATTCTATCCCTTGATGCATAAGCTGCACGTGTAGACCTCTATGTACATGCACACCTGGGTGCAAGCACCAGGAACTGAATGGTGGAGGAGCCCTGCATATTTTACCCCAACAGCAGAGAGGCTGTAGTCCTTTCCTGGAAAGAGGGGATGCAGGTTCTAGGCTCCTGTTGGCTAATCTATCCATATGATCTGATGGAATAAGCTGTTGCCCTCAAAAGCTCCTGCTCCTCTGAACCAGTTGGTCTCAGTTGCCACCATCTCCACTAGCAGGTGCTATCACTATAGCTATGTCTTCACAGCTGTAGTGGCAACAGCTCCCAATGTAGAAAAATTGGTGAAAGTCACCTGAACCCCAAAGCAGTTTTTCTTCAGGCTAACCAAGTAGCAGAGTAATCTGGACACTGATGTGGCTCTACTTTTTCCAGTTTTTTTTTTCTTTTCTTTTTTTTTTTCTTAAAAACATTTTATTAGAAAACCAGACCATAACAAAATGCTCAAGACGACCTCCAAGAGAGGCCTCACAAAGGGATAATACAACATTCCATATAAAATACTAAAAAAAAAAGGCATCGGAATTGGTATCATATTGCACGTCATCTCATTTGTCTACTTTTTCCAGTACTGAAGCTAGCTTATTTACAGCTAGATCGGGTATCTTTATGTTATACTACAAACTACAGTACAGACGTACACTGAGTTGTTTCACACTGAAGGTGAGTTTGGGAAACAATCACTGAATCGGCCTCTTGAACGTTGAGTGCTATGCAGCAACTGCCTTCTTTTAGACGGAGGCTATCTAATACAGAGGGCTGGGTCTGGATCTCAATCTCATCACACAGAAAAGGCAACCCACAGAGCTGCCTGCTAGGGGTGTGCAAAGCTTCAGGTGCTAATTCGATTCAGAGAAGATTCAGCACGATTTGGAGACCAAACCGTTGAATCTGAATCAAATTGGGAAACCAAAAAACCCCCTCTGAATAGATTTGGGGCCTCTGAATCGATTTGGAAAAGATTAAAAAATTTGGAGATTTGGAAGGCAGTCTTTCAGGGGAAGAGAAACTGAGAAGAGGGAGGGGGAGCGGGGGGGGGGGAAGACTGACATCTGTAGCTGGCCAGTGACTGTGCTCTTTCTCTGAGTCCCCTTCCAATCACAGAGCTCTGGGGGAGGGACGTAGAAACGGTACATCAGCCTCTGTCTGCAGCATTTCTGTCCCTTCTGCGAGCTGGTTCTGGCTGAGCACCGAGAAGGCCCCTGTTACAGGCGACCATCCCTGCTGGTTTCATCCCCTGTGCCTTAACACACACACAAAGTCATACATGTCATGAGTTTTGCTTGTCAGCACCTTGAGGTGCTGTTTCCCAGAAACTCCTTCACTTATCTCATTGAAACTTGGCAGGCTTCATGCCCTCAAAAGGGGCTACCATCCCTGCTCTTTTCACCCAAATCTGCCAAACAATGACAAAGTTAGAGGTATTTCAGTGATTCCCCATTATAGTCTATGGCCAAATCTCTGAATCTTTCCAAATCAGCGCTGAATCTTCCAAAGCCGATTCAATGGAATTCATTTGGGACAGCGATCTGAATCTCTGAATTGAATCACTGTCCTCTGAATCGGCTGAATCCAAATCCAAATCAAATACTTCCCTATTTGCAGAGGCCTACTGCTTGCCCTCTGCCCAAACCCTGCACAAGCTTCTGTGCGAGAAACTGTGGAAGAGAAACTTCCCACATGGACCTGCAGGGCGCCTAACACCAAGTATTCAAACAATCCTGAGTCAGGTAGGTCCCCAGAACTCATGAGACTTGCCTAAAAATCATGGGGTATAAAATACATTTTTAATTCAGCCCCCTGTGACCTCAGTTTACACTGGAATCACATCCTCTAGCTTTTCTTTGAAATAATGGGGATTAGAAACTCCTGTAAAACACAAACAAGCAAACAATTTCAAGCAATAAGGAAAATTTAATAGCAGGATTGAGGAACTTAGGCTTTAGGAAAAGCATTATCTATGTCTATATCAGTGGTGTAGCAGTGGAAGTGGGCAGTATTATAATAGTTTGGTAGAATATGGCAATTAAAACAATATAAAATTGTTTCAAGTATTTCTTTCTAGTTTTGTCATGCAACTTATTTCAAACAAATCCTTGTTTCAAATAGTTTCAAAGGGAAAAATATGCATTGCTGGGAATCTATAGATTGCATTGTTTGCCCTTTATTGATTATTAAAGGAGAAAAGATCAAAGGAAAAATATAGGAACATTTTTGGTTTGGTTTTAACTTCAATTTAATTTGTCACATGACAAAAATGTATGCTGTGAATTGCTTTCTAAAACAATTGGGAAAAGTGCATAAAATTAAAGGAATAAAATTAATATTTTGTTGAAAAGCTCTCATGAACAATTGTTTAAAAATGTTTAGTTTCCCTGAAGATACTACAATAAAATCATCTGTCCTTTTTAAAAATAAGTGGAGAATACTCTATTTCACCATTTCTAACATGACTCATATCCTGCCAGTATGTTATCAAATCTTTCCTTCACATATGATCATTGTTCTTCTTGCTGGTCAGCCCTACACAGCTTTGGAATCTCTTTGGAAATGCTGGTCCCATTTCAGCATATATGTGTTTCCGTACATATTAATATTTATTTATGTGCTTAATTCCCACTGATTTCAGGCTTAGTAAAAAATACAATTTTGTATTTTGATTCATTCTAGAAATACTTTTTCTCCTACTTCTTTCAAAGAAAAATATTGAAATGCTTATGTCTACAATCAGAGCATGAAAACCACAGAAAGAAAAGGTCCAAACAAAATAATCAAAAAAAAGAAAATGATGCAAGTTGAGTTTGGAGCAGTCTATTCTTTCCTGTACTCTTTTACAAAACTTTTTCTTCCCTTAGAGAAAGATTGGGTCTGTTTGTTTCGTTTCCATTTAGTTTCAGTATTTTCTGGGTGATTTTTCTTCTTTTTTGAGGTTTTGGGGTTTTATTTTTTTTGGGAGAGGGGTTACTATGACATCTATCTGTAAAATATTTGTAATGCAATTGATTTTGAGTGTACAAAGAATGTAGTTTTTAAATAAATAATAAAAGAAATTGTCAAAGGATTGTCTATTTTTTGTATTATTACATTACCTAACAAAAAATGGTCTCTTGGACAGCCTAAAAGGTCTCCTGAATGTTTATCAATCAAACAAAGTTCACCTACCTGACTGATCCTGCTGGGAAGTTTTATTCTGTGTTCTGGCTCCAAAAATGCCTTCGCCTTTGTCAAGAAACTGAAAGATTTCATAGATTTCATAGACATTAGGGCTGGAAGGGACCTTGGAAGATCATCGAGTCCAGCCCCCTGCCCAAAGGGCAGGAAGTCAGCTGGGGTCATAGGATCCCAGCAAGATAAGCATCCAGTTTGCTCTTGAAGGTGTTCAGTGTAGGCGCTTGAACCACCTCTGGTGGCAGGCTGTTCCAGACCTTGGGGGCTCGGACAGTAAAGAAATTCTTCCTTATGTCCAGCCTGAAATGGTCTTGCAGTAGTTTATGACTGTTTGACCTAGTCGTCATCCCTTGGGGCGCTCTGGTGAACAAACATTCCCCCAGATCCTGGTGGTCACCCCTGATAAACTTATAGGTGGCCATCAGATCACCCCTGAGCCTGCGCTTTTCCAGGCTAAAGAGCCCCAGGGCTCTCAGCCTGTCATCGTAGGGTCTGCTTCCCTGACCTCTGATCATGCGCGTGGCTCTTCTCTGGACTCTCCCAAGCTTCTCCACATCCTTATTGAATTGTGGAGCCCAAAACTGGATGCAGTACTCCAGCTGTGGCCTCACTAAGGCCGAGTACACGGGGAGAATGACGTCCCGGGATTTGCTTGAGAAGCATCTATGGATGCAAGCCAGCGTTTTGGTCGCTTTACTAGCCGCAGCATCGCACTGCAGGCTCATGTTCATCTTGTGGTCAGTGATGACCCTCAAGTCTCTTTCTTCCATAGTGCTAGCCAACATAGCACTGCCGAGCCTATAAGGATGCTGCGGGTTTTTTTTCCCAAGGTGGAGAACTTTGCATTTATCGGCGTTGAACACCATCAGATTCTCGTCCGCCCACTTGCTGAGCCTGTCCAGGTCAGCCTGGATCACCCGCCTATCTTCTGGCGTGGATGCTTTGCCCCAAAGTTTGGTGTCATCGGCCAACTTGGCCAGTCCGCTTCTGACTCCAGTGTCCACATCACTAATGAAGATGTTTAACAGTATGGGTCCAAGGACACAGTCTTGGGGGACCCCACTGGTCACAGGAGATCATGATGAGTGACTTCCATCAATTACTACCCTCTGGGTCCGAACACGGAGCCAATTTTCCAGCCAGTGGATCATGGAGGACCCAAGGCGACAATTGGCCAGTTTCTCCAAGAGGCGATCATGGGACACCAGATCGAAGGCTTTTTTGAAGTCAAGATATATGACATCAATCTCTTCTCCCTTGTCCAGGTGATAGGTCACCTGGTCATAGAAGGAAATGAGATTGGTCAAGCAAGACCTACCTGCAACAAACCCGTGCTGGCTATCCCTTAAGATGTTGGCGTCAGCCAGTCCATTAAGGATGGCCTCTTTAATAAACTTTTCTAAGATCTTCCCTGGGATAGAAGTCAGGCTGATGGGCCTATAGTTAGCCGGATCCACTTTCCTCCCTTTCTTGAAGATAGGCACCACATTGGCCTTCTTCCAGTCTTCAGGCACTACACCAGAGCGCCAAGAGTTTTCAAAGATCTGTGCTAGAGGCTGGGCTATGATGCTCGCCAGCTCCTTGAGTACCTTGGGGTGTAGATTGTCAGGGCCGGCTGACTTGAAGGTATCCAGCTTCTCAAGATGTTCCTTCAAGGTGCCTTCTGCCCTCCAAATATTACTTCAATTTTGTCAAGAAAGTTGGAAAAAGTTCCTCAGCATGTCAAATAGCAAGTTCCATGTCTAATTCCCGCAGTAAAAGAGCTATAGGTTTTAGTTGTAGCTTCTCTGTCCAGTTTTTACATTTAAAACTTCTATATGCATTTTCATCTTGAAGCATTTGTTAAACTGGAAAGTGAAAGGAACAGCAGCTTCGTGGGCAGGGTGCAGCCTGCTGCACGTGCTCAGACACAAGCGTCCATGCTGCCACTAACTCTTAGTGAGCCTAAGAATTTGCCTAGAAAGGAAAAAGGGAACAGAAGTCACAGGAAAAGTGAGTACTGACCATTGATTCAATATAGTACCAATATAGCTATACTCAGGCAGTAGCACCACAGCCAAAAGGAGTTTTCTCACTTTTATAAAGAAAAGTGGGATTTGTAGTTCAGGACTCTGCAGGGTTGCTCATCACCTCTCAACACTTCTTCTTCGTGCTTCCAGATTCCTGAGGGCAGCATCACAGCCCTCAGGAATCTGCAGGTTTGCTCCCCTTCTACTATATAGTAATATAACATTTCCCATGAACGACTGGTGCCTCCTGAGACTGGGGGGGGAGAGGGGGGTAGGTTGCGAGCGGAGAGTGGGGACTGCCCACAGCCACCAGCATCAGTGTCAGTGTTGTTGTCGGCAAGTGACGAGTGGCAAGCAGGGATCTCCTGCAGCCGCCAGTGTCGGCATCGGTGAGTAGGGACCGCTTACAGATGTCATCAGAGGTGTCGGCAGTGGGGGGGAGAGGCTTGGCAAGTGGTGAGTGGGGACTGCCCACAGAAGCTGGTGGCAACTTTGGTGGTGGCCAGTCTCGGTGGAGGTGGGGAGGGGCATGTGCCCCCACTTCCCCCCTGTATGCATTGCCTATGACATTTCCTATTCACACAATATATTACATTACACAATACATACACAACTGATTCAATATGAACTTTCATTACCTGGATAGATCCCAGGTCTTCTCCACTGAAAGAAAGAGAAATATGGGTGACCAAATGCAACCATAAAAGGATTCTTTGATGAGGAGCGCCTGGCTCAAGCAAAAGCCAGGAAGACCAGAGTGATGCTGAACACAAATGGGGCAACATGTGGAAGGACTAGCTGCGACACTGTCATTTCATGGCATTAAATCTGTATAAACCTCATCCATCGAAGTGATGTCAAATCCCTACGTGCTGTTTCACAACTCTCTAAGTTGCAGTGACCAGGCAGCCTCAGTATCCAAAGACACCACTGGCTTTGAACTGCTGTACCATTTCCTGGGAGAGGGCCTGGCTCCAGAGATACTCCCCTTATTGCCATATAGGGTGGATTACTGTTAGTCATTCTTTATGAACTGTTTCTTGTAGGTAAAGAATACAGCCAGAGTGACTGCCTGTCCCTAATTGGGTGGAACAGTCCCAAAATGTTTCATAGTTTCTTAGTCTGTAGGGTCAGAAGGGACCTTGACAGATCATCAAGTCTGATCCCCTGCCATGGCAGGAAAGAGTACTGGGGTCAAATGACCCCAGTGAGGTGTTCATCCAGCCTCCTCTTAAAGACCCCCAGGGTAGCAGCCAGCACCACTTCTCTCAGAAGTTGGTTCCAGGTCCTAGCCGCCCTGACTGTGAAGTAGCGTCTCCTGATGTCTAGTCTGAATCTACCCTCTGCCAGCTTGTGACTGTTATTCCTAGTCACTCCTGGTAGTGCTCAGGGGAACAGGGACTCCCCCAATGCCCGCTGGTCCCCCCTGACTAGTTTGTAACAGGCCACTAGATCCCCCTCAGCCGTCTCTTGTGGAGGCTGAACAGGTTCAGGTCCCGTAGCCTCTCCTCATAGTGTCTGCCCTTTTGCCCCCGATCATGCGGGTGGCCCTCCTCTGGACCCTCTCAATGCTGTCCACATCCCTCCTGATGTGCGGCGCTCAGAACTGGACACAGGACTCCACCTGCGGCCTGACCAGTGTCGCATAGAGGGGGAGGATCACCTCCTTGGACCTGCTTGAGATGCATCTGTGGATGCATGACAAGGTGTGGTTGGCCTTCCTGAACGTGTCCCCACACTGTCGGCCCATGTTCATTTTGGCGTCAATGATTCCAAGATCCTTTTCTGCCTCTGCACTGACGAGAAGGGAGTTCCCCAGCCAGTAGGTCTGCTGCTGTTTCCTCCTCCCCAGGAGCAGCACCTTGCACTTGCCAGTGTTGAAACCTACCCTGTTCTCATCTGCCCACCCCTGTAACCTGTCCAGGTCCAATTGCAGCCTATTCCTCCCTTCTAGTGTGCCCACATCCCCCCAAATCTTAGTGTCATCAGCAAATTTGAACAGGGTGCTTTTTACCCCCTCGTCCAAGTCACTGATGAAGATGCTGAACAGCGCGGGTCCGAGGACCGAGCCCTGGGGGACCCCACTGCCCACATCCCTCCAGGTCGAAAATGACTCATCCACCACCACTCTCTGGGTGCGGCCCTCCAGCTAGTTAGTGACAAAATTGACCCTGTAGGTGTTGACACCACAGTCCCCTAGTTTTTCTTAATGAGAATGGGGTGAGAGACAGTATCAAAGGCCTTCCTGAAGTCCAGAAAGACTACGTCCACTGCTACTCCTGCATCTAAGGATTTTGTGACCTGGTCATAGAAGGCCACCAGGTTGGTCTGAAAGGACCTGCCTCTAACGAACCCGTGCTGGTTGCCCCTAAGCATAACCTCCCCTGCCGGCCCCTCGTGGACATGTGCCAGGACAATTCTCTCAAAAAGCTTACCCAGGATTGAGGTAAGGCTAACGGGCCTATAGTTCCCTGGGTCCTCCTTCCTCCCTTTTTTTGAAAATGGAAACCACATTGACCCTTTTCCAGTCCTCCGGCACCACACCAGAACACCACGAGTGCTCGTAAAGCCATGCCAGGGGGTCCCGCAATGACCTTTGCTCATTCCCTCAGTACTCTGGGGTGGAGGTCGTCAGGACCTGCTGATTTAAATATGTCCAGTCCCTCCAGAAGTTCCCTGACTAGATCCTCACTGACCCTGGGCCTGGGTGCGCCTCCCCTGGGGCCTGAGGGGGTCCCAGCGGACGGGCTGATCTGGTCCCTGTTGAGGAAAATGGAGGCAAAGAAATCGTTAAATAGGTTAGCCTTGTCGTCTGCTGCGACAACCAGATTTCCTAGCGTGTCTTGCAGAAGCCCCACATTACCGGGTACCTCCTTTTTGCCCCCTATGTATTTAAAAAAGGACTTCTTTTAAAGAAATGGGAGCATCAAGTCCAGGTCCCGGGTTGCATGACCCCAGGACAGCATTTGTCCCAGATTGGCTGTGTTGTGCAGGGATCTGAGTTGTCCATTCACCATGGAAGGTGGCTTACGCCTGCAGGTTGCAGCATTTCACCCTGCAAAGGGCAGTTTAAGGCTGCTGGGAACAGGATGCAGGACACGCCACATGCATGTCTGTGGCCATACGCATTCATGCGGCTGGGAATAATCTCAGACAGCGTGGAGAGTAGCTCCCTGGAGGTAAGGTCTCCCACTTTAGGGGCCCTTTTCCTAAACAGGGACATTTTCCTCAACATACTTGAAGCCTTACCCCCAAACAACAAAACAAACTAACAACCAATCCCGAGACCTCTCACTCCCCACCAACTAAGCAATGAAAACAAAATGAAACAAACAAACAATTCCTGAGAGTCAGTTTCCTTGAGCCCTCCTGCTCCCCGCTCTTCACAGGAATTCCCTCACAGACATGGCCCCTGTCCTGCAGATAAGGCATAAAACGAAAGCCTACTCCCTTGGGTGACTATAAGCAAATGCCCACTCCTCTGCGGACATGGGTTCTTTCAGAAGACACTGTCTCCACAATAACCAGTCACCAACCACCACAATCCATCAATAATCTCAGCATTTTGCCCCCATTCTCCACCAGATAATGTTGGCTACAAAGCACCAACTCACCAGATTGTCATAAAATTCTAGTTTATTGAATGGATGCAAAAGTCAGACAATAAACCTTGGTGCTGATCCCTTCAAACACACAAACATTCATGCACACACACACACACTCCCAGTAGCTAGCTATGAACACTAAGCACTGGTGTCAAGATATACCTATCCCCAAGCACTGGACTCCGCCATCTATGGCCAGTTGAGGTTTCTTTCAGTGTGATGTTCCTTCAGAAGGGGGTAGCCGGCTGGTCCTTCTGGTTGGACAGGCAGGGTGTTCATCAGGACAAAGAGGGCACCATTGGGGGTCATTCTTCACTGCCTTTTATCCCTCTCTGGCATACCTTGGTGACTGCCCAGTACTCGGGCTTACCCAATCCAGGGGTTGTTGATACTCCAGCCACACTTTCACCATCAGTGTCTGACTCAGGCTGTCTCTCAGAGACTGAGCATAGAGCTGTGTCTGAGAGAGCACGGGAGTTGGGATGTCACTCCTACCATGTGTTACAGGGCCACTTAGGGCTGAGAGCATCACAAACCAGCAGTGATTAATGCTTAAACCTTATGCTGTTTCACAATTTTGCCATGCAGCAGCAGCCTGTGTAATTCTCTGTGTATGCATGTATGTACAGGCTGGGGGCTGACTGGCTGAGCAGCAGCTCTGCAGAAGAGGACCTGGGGGTTATAGTGGACAATAAGCTGTATATTATTCTCTCTATTCAGCACGGGTCTGGAAGGGTGTGGACAAATTGGAGAGGGTCCAGCAGAGCGCAACAAAGGGGTCTCAGGATACGGTCTCCCACAACATTCTCACAGGCAAGCTAAGGAAGCACAGGTTGGATGAATGGACTGTAAGGTGGACAGAAAACTGGCTGGAGCCTCAAGCTCAGAAGTAGTAATCAATGGCTTAATGTCCAGAAGGCAGCTGGCATCAAGTGGAGTGACACAGAGGTTGGTCCTGGGGCCAGTTTTGTTCAATGTCTTCATCAGTGACCTGGCATAGAGTACACCCTCATCAAGTTTGCAGATGACACCAAACTGGGGGGAGTAGTAGACATGCTGGTTGGTAGGGATACAATTCAGAGTGACATAGACAAATTGGAGGATTGGGCCAAAAGGAATCTCATGAGGCCCAACAAGGACAAGTGCAAAGTCCTGCACTGAGAAAAAACAATCCCATGCAGCTGCACAGCCAGGGGCTGACTGGCTGGGCAGCAGCTCTGCAGAAAAGGACCTCGGAGTTACAGGGACAATAAGGTGGATATGAGCCAGAAGTGTGCCCTTGTTACCAAAAAGGCTAACAGCATACTGGGCTGCATCGGTAGGTGTGTTGCCAGTAGGTCATTGCATAGGCAGAGGGAGAAAATTTTATTTGGGGGGTGGGGGCACTGAGTAAAGCTAATACTTAAAATATAGTTCTAAGCGCGCGCACACACACACACACACACACACACACACACACACACACACACAGAGTCCAGCAGGTAAGTCTGTGAAGGGGAAGGAGTGTGCGGAGGGTAGATTGAGGCCCCTGTGGTGAGGTAGGGAGTTAGCAAGAGGCAAGGGCAGAGGCTGAGGTGAATGGGGCCCTAAAGCCAGGACAGGTCGTGGGAAGGTCAGAGCTTCAGCAGCTCATCCAGAGGTGCTGGGGGCCTTCCGCTGCTGCGTGCACCCCAGGGGCATTGCAGAGGTGGGCTGCCACTGAGGGCTTGGGCCTCTGCACCCTGCAGCTACTGCCTTGGAGCCACGCACCATGTCATATGTCTCCCACTGCTGGGCAGGCAAGGGATGCAGCACTGGTGCAGCCAGCGCATGCAAGGCACGTGGCATTGTGCATGACTCCAGGGTGCAGAGTCCAGCCCGCAGCAGCAGCCCACCTCTGCCCCTAGCAAAAATCCCAGGGGGGCACATGCAGTCTTCTGTGCTGCCACTGCTGCCCCGTTAGCCCTGGCCTCTGCTGCCTAAGGTCAAGGGAAGTGATTCTTCCCCTCTATTCAGCACTGGTGACTTGACATCTGGAGTACTGTGTTCAGTTTTGGGGCCCCCCCACTACAGAAAGGATGTGGACAAATTAGAGAGTCCAATGGAGGGCAACAAAAATGGTGTGGGGGCTGGGGGACATGACTGATGAGGAAAGACTGAAGGAACTTGGCTTATTTAGTCTAAAGAAGTGGAGCCTGACAGGATTATTAGCAGCCTTCAAATATCTGAAGGGTGGCTCCAAAGAGGAGGGAGATGGACTGTTCTCAGTGGTGGCAAATGACAGAACAAGGAGCAATGGTCTCAAGTTGCAGCAAGGGAAGTTGAGGTTAGATATTGGGAAAAGTTTTCTCACTAGGGTGGGGAGTAAAACCGTGGACCAGGTTACCCAGAGATCGGTGGAAGCTTCATCTTTGGAGGTTTTCAAACCCCGGCTAGACAAAGCCTTGACTGGGGTTCTCTTTTGCCTCATGGTTATGTAGACTTGTCTTACACATGGACCTGATGAAAGTAAAATGGAGAAAGGCCTTTCCAGGCACCAGTTTCAACACTTAGAAAGTAGGGCACTTGCTCAGGGACCTGAAGACCCACATCTGTAGAAACTGTTCATTCAAAGGGCATTGAATCTACATTTCTACATTTTTTGCTTCCTGCCAAAGTGTTTTAACCAATAGTCCACAGGTCAGACATCAGGCCAAGTCCTGTGCAGTCCTACTCTTAAAATGGAGCTGCTGCACCTTGCATTTAGTGGGCCTTTGCTAAATGGATTGAGAGCAGTGAGTAGGATACTGCCCTCTTGGGACCCGGACTAGCACCCAAAACTCTTGCTGTGGGCAGTACCTCTCTCACTGAGCCATGCGCCTCTGCCTTGGCTGGAGCGTCCTGGCCCACTTATCTCCCTCTGCCTAACTGGTGGGCTGGTAGTTAGAGCACTTTTCTGAGATGCCGGCTCCAAACATCTGTGTGTGTGGGGCTCCTTGAGCTCAGATATTTTGCTTCTGGCCAAGAGCCCAACCACCAGGTTTTGGAGATAAAATACAGGTAGCCCCCACCCCTTCCTATGGGATCTATCACATACTTACTACCTGTTAGTTTTACTTAACTAAAATCTTGGGACTTTTTCTGGGTGAGTGTATATTGACAGAGACCTGCCCAACCAGAGGCAGCCTCACCAATTGTGTTCAGCAAGCACAGGCTATATTGCATGCTGACAGCTTAATCACAAACTGCATAAGTGCCTCAAACTGTACATGCCATTTAGGCACATCAATTGAAATAGGTCTTAGCTACCAATATCTACCTGGAAGCTAGGATTGCACTGTAGTTAAACTAATTTGAGACAACTGGATTGAAAAAACACCTTTTTACCCATATATAGACTGGACTTATTTTATGCAAAGAGCACATCTACATGTTCATTAATGTGCCCTAGTTACTGCGCATAAAGTGTAACACTTGATTACCCAAGTACTAATTCAATGAACAGTAACTCACACTACTGCACAGCAGCGCCAGTGCATAGATTTTTAGTGAAGTTTACTGCGCAGTAGCGTATTAGCATGGTTTTTGACTCGCATGCTACTGTGCAGTGTTATTAGGCTACTGTACAGTAAATGTCTCACGTAGACACTCAGGTAGCCAAAAAATAAGGCAGAGTTGCTCTTTATTACAATAAAGTTCTCGTGAAGTGTCAGCGGATACAGACAGGTTTGGGAGGCTATGTAAGGGGATGCAGTGACTGTTGGCCACAGCACGAATGGGCGATAGTGAACAGCCTCTTCAGGTCTTCTGTATTTGACCCATTCAACACAGGTGACTGGGAGGGTTCACTGGCCAAAGAGCCAAATGCAGAGAAAAAGTCTTGACTTCCTGCTCTACTCTCCTACTTCAGCATCTCATTGATGAACTTGGTCCTCTTGTTGCAGAACAGCTTCTGACTTCTGGAGGACGGATTTCACCTCATCTCCCTGCCCTGGAGATGGAAGGCAACCTGTCCATCTTTGGCAGACAGCACTGGTGGCAGTCTTTAATTACTCTTTGGCAAGGAGAAACTCTTCCAAAATTTATGAGAATAACGCTTCAGTCACTACTGCGCATCAACATTTGTCCAGAGAAATTATACTTATGAATGCATTAACATCACAGGTGGAAATGCTGGTGAGTAATGACTCTGGGTTCAGAAGGATTGGCTGCACCCTCAGCTGTGTAGAAACCTTCCTTCGCTCTCTGGGGTGAATAACCATGGTCAGCAGTGCCCAGGAAAGCTCTGTGCGCAGGGCAGCTGTGATGCACGGGGCAGCGCAGGGTGCTGTTGTGCCAAGTGTGGCAGCAGTCAGCTGCTACTGCAGTGGTGGCTGTTTTTGTGCTGTTCCCGCACCCCAAGGCATCCAGGTCTGTTGTCCCAGTCACCCCCTCACTCCCAGTTATATTACTGACAATGATACACTCAAATGCCAAAAAAACAAAACAACCACAGACTTTAATAACAAGCAAGAAATAACACTCTTCTTCATATTCCATCTTTCTTGAATCCTTGTGATTACCCACAGGAGAAAGAAGGTCCACCTGAGCCTAGTAACCTGCTAGGCTAGTGTGCTTAAGTGTAGTTCTTAGACAACCATCTGCAGGAAGTGATCTGATCAGCCTCTAGTCCAACCACCCTGATTTCTGACTGACCAGGATCCATTTACAGTGAGGTCAACAGAGAGCAGACTTTGATCAAAGTGCACAGTACAGCTTGTACTTACATCTCCAAAGCTGTAGCAGGTTGCTTTAACCACTGTCACCACTCTCCACACAACGCAGAAAGAGCTTCCAAGCTCTCCCATCTATTATTTAGAGTGGGACAAAACTGGAGCTATCTTGAACATTGACCCCCAAGCCCCATTTTAGAGAGCCAATGTCAGGGTATCTTTAGTGTAAATTACTGGTATTCTTTACAGAATGTGTCTCAGCCCTTTCTCTGGAGGAGGAGTGAGATCACAGGCTGCCCATTTCTTATTGCAGGACCCCAAGTCAAGCACCACTGCTTGTCATCAAGACACCTTGCTCTGTCTCTGTCTTGGACTTTAGACTCAAAATGTTTTTGTGCCCTCCTCGCCAGGTCAGGGATGCAGTGTGAGCCGAGGTCCTGCACCCAAGCCACGGACAGATCCTCTCCCCAGTGAATGAGGCTTGTGGAAAAGTGAAGATTTTGGTCCCTTTATCAGCATCAAAAAATGTCACCTCCTCCTCTTCGTAGTTCAGATATACCCTGATTTTCCTGGGGACTTCGCTCAGAGTCAGGGGGCTCAGAGAGGAGGTGCAAGCCCTATACTGACCTCCCCACATCTGCACTGCCCAGATCCCCTCCCCAGGGTTAAAAATTCTCTCTCCTTTCCTCTTCATAGACCTTCTGGCGACCCCCACCACCCAATCTCCCTTACCCTCCACCTCCCAGTAATGTCTCCCTGAGGTGAACTCCTCACAGCCCAGCACACAGCGCCACGTGTCAAATCTTTCTGGATTGTCAGGCAGATCCTGCTGTTTGTCTGCCCATCTCACACTTTTCTGATCCTTGGACAGAGTGAGAATGGGATGAGCCGTGTCTGGATCCAAAGTCACATTTTCTGTAGGGAGGGAGAGAGAACCAGAGTATTAAGTACAATGCTGTGGGAGGGCTTGCTTTTCTCAGTGATCCAGCCTGCTGTAGCTGGAAAGTGAAGTCTCTTCCTCCAGGATTCGTTTGGCTTTGAATGGGGACGAGCTCTGAGATCTCAGCAAAGTGCATGGGAGATTCACTGCCCTGTCAGAAACAGCGTAAGGGTCAGCTGAGCCAGGCCTAGGACCCAGAATCAGTGGTGACATGCAGAGGATGCACAGGGTGCACATGCACCCCCTGAGAGCACTGGTGTGCCCCGTGACTGGCCGCGCTCCCTGCTTAGGGGATGGTGGGTAGGGCAGGCAGGAGCACCGGTGCCTCCCCCCTGTGAGTGCCAGCTGGGGAGTGCGAGCACTAGCCACTCACTGGTTGGTAAATATTGCTGCGGGGGTACTCCCTCTGGTTGGTGAGATTGGCCATGGGGGGACCTCCTCCAGTTGCTAACTTGTTGTTGGTGGCACCAGTTCCCCAAGTTCAGAAACCAGCCCTTCTATGCTTGTTTCTCACCAAGGAGGGGATTGGAGATCCTTGTATCCCAAGAGATCCAATGGAGGCTGTGAAGTGGAGAATATGGACACAGGTCACAGCCCCTGCAGTGCCTCCTGCCAGTGATCTATATTTTTTCTTCCATCTGCCTCCTTGCTAGAATTTGATATGACATCTCCTTGCTGTGCTATGATTTCCCTAGGGTGACATGAGGATGAAGTATTCCTCTTTTAAAGAGCAACGCATGTTTCTATTGGTCCTAGGTCTTTTTATGCATACGTCATAAGACAGTCTTTGGAGAAAAAAGTAATAATCTTTTCCCCACACCACAGCCAGAAACTTCTATGCTCTGCACTATATGAATTACAGAGGGACATACCCTTTCTAGTGAATTGTGCAGTAAGCTTAGACTTGTTGGCTTTTTTATTGATTTTTTAATAAACCCTTTATGGTAAGTGCCTCTGCTTTAGGCAGCCTCTCCCAGCAGTGCCAGCCTCTTCCTGGTGGTGGGAGGGGTGAAGCAGGACTGAGGGGGTGGGCTGTGCTGCAGGTGGGAGTGGGGTGGACTCAGCTGCTGTCTCCAGTGCGAGGTGGGCAGCAGTGGTGGTTGGACTGGGAGGGGTGGCTCTGGGAACTCTGGGGTGGCGATAGGCCCCTCAAGGACCCTCTCTAATGCCACCTCAGCTTGCAGAGTGTGTGGCAGGGCACAGAGCTGCTCCGGAGCCCGGCTGAGATCTTGTGGTGGTCATGTTATCGCAGCACAGCTACTGCTGGCGTCTCTGTGTAAACTCAGTTTTAGTTTCTTACCCCTGCAGCCACGGAGCAAAGCATCCACCACTTCAGTTTTGGGCGCCTGTTCCATGTACACCCCCTAAACATCAGTGGGAAAGGGATGGACTGTGGACAAAGAGAGAGGAGCCCTGAGCCCAGGTAGATGGGTATGCAATCAGCTCCATCTTATGGAGGGAAGAGCTCTCAGGAATCCCCACAGGCGCGTACGCCAGCGGAGGAGGAGCTGTGGTACTATCTGGACGCATAGTGGCGTGGCTCTACTTTGGAACCTGCAGCAAACTTCATTCCTATAATGTGCAGCAATATGCAGGTGCTTGGGGAGGTTTCCATGTGCTATCCACTTCCACATGCGGGGAGAAGTGACATTTTCTTAAGGGAGAGGGGATCTGGACAATAAAATATCATCTTTATTACCTTGTGTTACAGGTACAGTACGTTGTCTCCAGCCTGAAATCAACATAATCAAAGATGAGAAAAATACTGTAGGATTCAGGAGTATACGGTGTGATACACTGAAGGAAAAAAATAAGATGTTTCTAGAATGTCTACCCAAAGTTATGGTGGATGAAAGAATCAGAAACATACCTAGATCATACCTAGATCACGTGTTTCTCTCTGTTGTTACACATGTAACAAATTATTTTCCATTATATAATTCCATGATTTAAGTAACCATTAATTTAAAATCACATTTTACCGACAAAAAAACACAAGATTTATGTTACAAATAAAAGGTTAAAAAGGTTTAAACCTGTTACCACTGAAATTGGTGAAAAATCTTCCAATAAATCTCTGGGGAGTTACACATGGTACAGGCACCATGGGCTTGGGGAAACTGATGCACATCTTTACCTTTACATCTGTGAAGGCTCTACTTAATAGTTTCTACTTCAAGCATAAACTTTAATGGCAATTAAAAACATATATGTTTTACTCAAGAAATGACCTTTTCAGGAAAAAAACAAACAGAAAATTTTTGTTTTAGATAAAGGTCGCTGTAAATTTTGAAATTAAATAATTAATTAAAACATTTTTTTTAGTTCATAAAATACTGCGTTCCCAATAAATTGAGTCAATAATTATTCAATTTTTTCTCTATATCTCAATTAAAGTGTTTTGGCAAATAATAAAAGCAAAAAAGGGGAAATGAGACTTACCAATTTCTGCAGTAAGTTTCCCTGAAAAAACAAAACCAAGCAAGCAAATAGTCACCGTGCTCCAGAGACTCGTCCTCATGGTTACCTGATCAAAGGCCTAAATTTGTTACGTATATAATTCATAAATGGTGCAGAGGGATGTATCTGATTTATAGAAAAGCTTAGCAGATACATGTAGCAGGTTTTTGTTTTAGATAAAGATCGTTGTAAATTTTGAAATTAAATAATTAATTAAAGCATTGTTTTTTTAGTTCATGAACTGTGTTCCCTATAAATTAATAGAGTCAATAATTATTCTATTTTTTTCTCTATATCTCAATTAAAGTGTTTTGGCAAATAATTAAGCAGAAACATAGCATCCTAACATTAGAAAAGACCTCAAGGGTCATCTAACTGTCTACCTCTACATCTTCACAACTACATGTTTATCAAGGCTTTGAAAATTTGATTTAATTTTTACAACTAGCTTCTCATACCTCTACAGGAATGGATGTGTAATGATTATCTGTGTAGATTTATAATTTTGGAAGAAAATTTGGTCACAAATATTCATTCTGAGTTAAACTGGCAACTATAGAGATTGCGGTTATAGAAGTAAAAGTGCATCTCTTGGCAGAGATTAAATTCTTAATTCAAAGGTAAAGAGCTGTGTGTGTGTGTGCGCACATGCATGTGTGCACACAAGCATATGTGTGTTGGGGGAGTGGTCCTTTCCCTTTCTTTTTTCTCTTATCTCCTTCTATTATACAAGATTGTCAACATTATAGTTAGTTTTGTTTAATGAGATCCCTTTTCTTTGTCTTATTTTTTCAACAGAATAGTAACTAGGATACAACCCTATACAAAAGGAAAAAAGGGGAAATGAGACTTACCAATTTCTGCAGTAAGTTTCCCTAAAAACACAAAACTAACAATTAAATAGTCACCGTGTTTCAGAGAGTCTACCCTCATGGTTACCAGATCAAAGGCCTAAACTTGTTATCTGTGTAATTCATAAATGGTGCAGAGGGATGCATCTGACTTACAGGAAAGCTCAACAGATACATGTAGTAGGTTTTTACTTTGGGGGGTTATGACTTTCAGCACTGAAATCACAATAATCAACAAGGTGAAGTTGATAAGGAGTTTCCATATTTACTTGCACACCACATGTATTTCCCCCTCCAATCAGCCTTCCAAAATTGGGGTGCATATTTTAAGCTGACAAGCTGAATTTTCTTCACTGGCGTAGCAGAGAGGAACAGGGCACATAGACACTGACTCCTGGCTGCCAAGATGCCTGTCACTTTTCCCTGGGGCTGCAAACAGCAGGAGCCAAGTCTAGTATTAACCCTCTCAAAGCTATTGACTGAACATTGTAGCTTGTGCCTGGGGGAGCAACTGAGCTGGCTTAAGGCAAGTGAGCTGCTGCATTCAGTCTGTAGTATCTTGATAAGACTTGTGTTGTGGAAACAACACTTTATTATTTACAGGAACTTATATAAGGAACTATTGACTACCCTTGCAAGGGACTGGGGCCTAGCCTTGTTGCTGTCCTGCCACACCAGATAGTCCCTGCTTCCTTGACCAGACTTTCTCCTGGCTTGCCACATTTTCAGGACACTCCATATTTCTAGGAGGACTTACTCTCTCTCACAGAGTTGGCCATGACTCTGGAAAAAAATCATTTTTTTTTTTATAGATTCTGCCTTCCACAAGCAAGATGTGTGTTCATATGGGGCTGTAACAATGACATAAATGTGAAGATATTGGTGAGAGAGTCCTGCCCCAGGTGGATTTTTCAGGCTACACAGGTTGGGGCAAATTATCACCAGATGATTACAAAACCATCAAGAAAAGATACAGAGGGGATGAAGAGGAATCGGTAAAACCATGATTAAACCATCAAACTGACATAGAAGTGGCAGTTTGGGATACATAAAGAGATTGCTTCAGTTGAGCAAAGAAAGAGAATTGTGGGATTTTCCTGAACAATGGTTGCCTGACTTGACTAGGCTCTCCATACAGGCTATTTCTCACAATTTATATTAGACAAGTTGGAAATCAGGTTAGAAGGAAGGACAATAGATGGGAGAGAACAGTGCTGAAAGTATCAGGAAACAGAAGTCTACATTTAATTTCTCTTTACACACCTAAAAACTATGACACAGTCATGCAACTGCAGTTTGGGCACATATACACTGGTCCAGATTCTAGTTCACCCCACAGTGATATTATATCACTTGGTGCCTTCAACTGTTGGGAGCAAAATGGAGTGGGGGGAGGCACAGCCGCCTGGGTTATAGCCTAATAGCACGCTGGTAAGGACATTTGCCCCTCGCTTCAAGGTGAATGTCCTACTTCACAGAAAGGTGTTCAAATCACCCACTCACAGGCTGGGTATTATTTGAAGTCTCTCCAGCCCTTTTCTTGGCTATGCAGAGAAAGAGACAACAGCAGCATAACAGTGAGTGGGCAAGCGGGGCTTCAGCCACAGGCACTGCCTAAGGGGAGGGTCAGGGATGGAGGTAGGGGAACACGCCCCTCTTCCCCTGCACTGTGCACCTTTCCTGCAGGTCCAGCTCCGGCAGGGGTGGGGAGAATGGCCAAGACTATGAGAATCGCGGGGACAGAAGAAGACCCAAGCGGAAGCCTGCTCCTCTAGGGAGATGCAGAGTGCAGGAGCAGAGGCTGGTGGTTCATTTCTACTGGAGGAGATTTCACTTTGTGTTTTTTTTGATGCTGAAAATCAGTGGGGAATTACCCCAGCAGCAGTGAACCACCAGCTGCTGCTTCTGCACCACGTGCCACTTATGCCCAAGGTGTAATACTGACCAGTTATGCCTCTGGGTCATAAGTGGAGCCAGGAGGAAGAGAATAACCCAGATGGTGGTAACACAGAGAAATGGCCATGGCTTTGGAAGGGAGGCGGCCTTGGGCTCCAGCTTGGACTCTTGTTCCCAGTTGGACTGAAACTTCTCTACTCTCCATCTATTTTAGCCAATGAATATTAAATGCAAGGTGCAATGCATTAGCCTGAAGGGATGAAATAAAGAGGCTGCTTAACTCCTAACCTGTGGACTGGTGCTGAGAACACTGTGCTGGGAAATCAGAGGAGTGGAGGTTCAGACCAGCTGAGAAGAGCCTGAAACCTGTTTTTTCCAATTCCTGGGTGGGCACCCTAACCACCAGATGAGAGGTCCCTCTTCCTTCACTGTCTAACTTTTACTAATCATGGATTTTTGCCCAGCTTCAATATCAGGACTTAGCTGGCCTTCAGTACATATCTGCACAAACATGCCATGCAGAATGCAACACAACGGAGCAGGTTCAGTATGTGTGTTCACACTGGTGTGCTCAAAGTTGAATTCCATACTGTGAAAAACTGCTACTCCCTAACTACAGATATGCCATTTAAGCATATAAAGCACAATAGGATTTAGCCTCTGGTTTCTAGGCCTCCCTCATCCTACTGAAGGTGAGCCACTGGGCAACCAAGACCACAAGAATCATGGGGTCAGAAAACAACAGAAGAGGGAGCCTGACTCTCAAGGCTGGGGGCTTGGAAACTCTTCTAAGAAAGGAAAATCAGGTTTGGTCTCTGCTACAAGGCCTTTGGAGTGAAGCCTGTCTAATGAAAAGGCTAATGAACAGTGCTGAAAAGAAAGGACAGAGCTGAAAAACTATCTTTCCTAGAATGTAATGATACGTGAGCAAAGGGAAAGGAAGACATCCTCCCATATTTTGGGCAAGTGCCTTGAAAAAAACAGTATCAATCAACTGATGCCTAATTCATCGAATGGACGTGCTGATCACTGATGGGGGTGTATAAAGAAGCTTGAGACTGTTATCACTGCAAAGGTATAGACACTGTAAGTACAGGCAGCCACAACTTTTCCAGTTCTGGTGAACGGCACTTACAACCTTTAGAAATGGGTACCCTGGTTCGAGGTTTCAACTTAACGATGCTCGATGCAGCTGCGTCCAGCTGGTAAGTTTTTTGTGGTGGAGGGGGTGGGGGCAGATCAATGGCTCAGCTGGAAAGGAGGGATTGGGGCTGGAGTGAGCACTGCCCAGCTGGGACGGGGGTGTGGGACAAAGGTGAGGCTCGTCTGGGGGGCATGGGGGTGGTGGCTCCCATCGCTGTGCGCTGCTGGTCCAGGAGGGCAAGTTGAGGGGGTGTGCCCCCAGATCTGTGTGGGGTGTGCGGGACCGTGGCTGCACTGCACTGCGCTCTGGGTGGGCACAGCAGTGCTGGCAGCGAGGATTATGTCCTACCGCCTCTCACCCAGGCAGGACAGGGTGGGTGCAGGGTGGAGACACAGCACCGCCTCCAGGCGAGCAGAGTGCAGTGGGGGTGCCACCTCCCACATTCCTGCACCCCCTGGATGAGCCGTGTCCTTGCCCTGCCCCCGCCCCCAGCCCTGGCTGGGCAGTGCTTGCCCCAGCCCTTGTCCCCTCCCCCCCCTCCCCGCCCACCCCAATCCCTGCTTCACTGCTGGGGCATTGATCTGCCCCCTCCCCTTCCACCACAACAGATTTACCAGCTGGACGCAGGTGTATCAAGTGTGGTAAAGGAATCAATACCCCATTTGTAACCTTGTTCCTATGGGAAAATTTGTTCCAAGTTGCAATGTTTTGACTTACGACACATTTTCAGGAACCAATTTTTTTTTTGTGTCTTAAGTCTGAGGACTCCCTGTATTAGCAGAAGAGCTCAACTAAGTTACATCCTCAACTTCAGAAACTTGCTCAAGAAACACTGGAAAAAGTTATCTACATAGAAGGAGGAAGGCAGGGCTTTGCTTATTAAAAAAAAAAAAAAATAATCCAGGACAGGAAACAGTTGATGCTAACAACTTAAGAAGGGGGTGTCAGACAGATGGCCTGTAGGCTAGATGCAGCTCATGGAGCTGCTGTATTCAGCTTGCTGAGTTACCTGTGTCTGGGGGATGTGGCCTACTGATGAATCTGGGGTCCTTGGGCCCCTGCCACCACCCCCGGGACACTGCTGCCTCAGCCACTGGTTCTGGGGAGTCAACCTGACAGGAGCCCTGTAGTCTGGATCCAGTCTGGGGCGCAGCATCATTTGACAACTCTTTTAAGATTATTGCTTGACTATGATACGGAAGCTTCTTATCACTGTCATCAAGGAAAAAAGTTGACTGAGCAAGTTGAAATTGATAGTATGTTTCCTTCAGAGCAGAAAGCATGTCAAACACATGCTTTAGGGGAAAAGAAAGCCAAAGACCTTGCTTGTTTGTTGAGTAATTATGTATAAGCATATCATAGCATGTCACACAAACAGATTGATGAAAAAAAACCCAGCCTGAGATACCAGGAAAGGCTCTTTGATGACCATGGATCCTTGTTTTCTATGATAAAAAAAATCCCAAATTTTCTGATTTAAAAAAGTAACCCCAGATCCACATTTTTCCAGGATTAAAATGAAACACCACATTTTATATTTATAGTGGTGTTTCATTTAATCACGGAAAATGTGGAATTTGGGTTACTTTTTTCAGTCAGAAAATTTGGGATTTTTTTTTTTAAATCACAGAAACCCAGGATCCCCGTTGAGGCCTGTATCACCTGTTTTATGTGAATAATCTGAAACTATGAGCATGTCTTCATTGTAGCGACAGGAAGCCCAGTCAAGACATTACCAAAACATGCCCTATCCACTGCATGGGAAAACTTACCAATATTTCCTTCTTGGGGCTGATTAGGGAACAGAAAGGCTACAGGTTTTCCATTAATACTACCCCACCAGAAACTCTGCATTTGATTTGTCTGTTAGAGAACAATCTTGATCTAATTATGATCCATTTCCCTCTCCAATATTTACCTTTTCTCTTAAAGAGATGAACAGTAAGGCCAACGAAAAGAAACAAAAGCCCCAGAATCATACAAAGGGCTAGGATCCAGGGATTCATCCTGGGGAAAAATATATCTGAAAAACAGAACTCCAAAAGGACTGACACTGGGAGATAGTTAACCCATATCTCTTGCTAGCGTATGGTTTTGATTGTTTGACTTTCCTTTTAAGACAGTGGAAGACTCTGCTTCAGACAATCTAGTGGGCTGTAAAGGTTATGCAGTGGGAAGGCAGTCTGAATATGAAGGTTTAGGTGTGACAGGCTCTCACCACATGGGAGAAACAATGGATAAGAGGGGAGAGAAAAATAGTTTTATGGCATACAACTTTCAGCATTTGGTGAAACACTCTCCTTTATCCACATTGAATTGTACACACATGTTCACAGGAAGGGGGGACTGTTTAGAAACCACATTGCATGTATACTGAGGTTCTGTCCCACCTGCAAAACCATGCGATAATTACAACCGCCAAGATAACACCATCTTCAAAAGAAATCTCTTTTTCAGGTGGAGGAAAAAATCCAGAGTAAATCCACAAAGATTTAATAAAAAATTAAGGTTGCCAGTTGCTATTCTGTGCCCTCCAAAATGCTGCCTTTACCTAAGTCCATCTTTTAAGTGTCCAGTGTTCCAGGTCATTTGGTTTCTTAGTGTAATTTTAGATAATCAGACAAACTTTAACTTGTTATTTGTGATACATAAGTTCCTACAGGCTCCTTTGCACTAGACCCAGAACACACATATTAAGAGATAACTACTTCACCAGGAACTATTTACAGCCAAATAGACATGACAAAATGTTGGGAAAAAAGGATCAGGCCCCTTTCCATAACAATGACTGAAAAATCAATCCCTACCATTTCAATTAAAACCCCCTGTCATGTATACAAGCGCTCTAAGAGAACAAGAGGCAGCAGCTCAACAGGGACCAGCTGGGGGTTTCCAGGCCCGATTCCTCTGTGCTCGAGACTTTCCCTGTTTCCCTTCCACGGGGGCTGAGTTGGGGTTCTCCAGAGGTGTCGGGATCATGCGGTAGCTGGGCACAAACTCCCCGACCCTGTGTGACCGCAGTGGCAGCATCAGATCCCAGCCAGAGCGAGTCTGTGCCAGGCTAGGCATGGCAGCAGGTGGCACTTTCCAATCGGGTGCGAGGATTTCTATGAAACGTCTTTGCATGAACCAGGCATCCATTAGGGCTGCACAGACCCTGAGCACTGCACGGTCGGAAATTCTGTGCATGGCGGGTAACGGGATTGATGGCAAGTATTAACAGCCCCTCACAGAGTAGGGAAAAGGGGCCAAAGGGACCACGGTGTAAATCCTCCCTCAGCAGAACTGCAGGGGCCGCATCACTGAACAGACTCCTGTTACCATGCACTGAGCAGCCCCGTAGCGCAGCTCACACGGCTCCACACCCAGGGCTGCTTTCTGCCCCGGGGCAGCGTCCTGGAGCTGAGAAAATCAGCAGGCCTGAGTCCTGCACCTTCCAGCATCACTGCCCCCTCCCACAGCTGAATGGCCCCGGGGATCCCTCTTGCTCTTTCCAGCCTGGGAACGGCCCTGTCCCATACAGGAGATAGACACTGGTCCCAGATGGGTTCAGCCCCGGGAAAGCAGCAGCTCCCTGGATCCGCCCAGGCTGGGCTGGAGATGGGGCTCCCTGCTGCAGAAATGTGGGGGAGTTGGGAGGGATCAGGACTGTGCAGAGCCAGGCAGACAGGACCCAGCGAGCTGCTCTCAGTGTGGGGCTGCCTGGGAACATGGATTCAGGATTCATGGCTGTGGAGCCAAGAGGTCCCCAGACCATGGGAGGGTGGGGGTTCCCTGGACTGGAGCAGCTGCACATCCAGAGGGAGGTCAGAGAGACCATCAGCAGCACCAGGAGACCAACCATCATGTAGCGCATCCACATCTGTCTCAGACTCCTAGAGACACTGGGCAGGACCAGAGCTCCAGAAGTTACATCTGGCCCAGCCCTGGCCTGAGGAAGGTTCAGCCCTGTCCAGCCCAGCCCAGATACATCTCTAATCACCTCCCCTGGGGAACTCTCCCCCAACAGTGATGACCAGTGCAGGAAGCTGGTTTGCAGAGCAGGGTGTTCCCTGTGCAGCTCCCTCCAGCAGGTCAGCTGCTGCCTTTGCCCTTGGGCATCTTGATTTCCAACCCCTGGGGCCATCTGGTCCTGCTCAGTGCCCATCAGTCCTGTGTCCAGCATCAGCCCTTGTTTCTCTTACCCACCCTCCTTCTTAGCCACCAGCTTGCTGCAAATACTCATGTGTGGGCAGAGCTTTGTGAGTGGGTCCCACAGCCTGCCCCTCCCTTACTGGGATGTGGTGAGTAGGAAGTGGTGCAGGTGTTGCCAGTGGGAGAGGGGGTGGGGGGCAGGAAGCAGAAAGGGAGATCATGCAAAGAGCAGAAAGCAGGGCAGCCAGTTGGACAGGGAGCATAAAGCAGAGCAGAAGATAGGGCAGGGCATGGAGGATCAGAGGCAGGCAGGCTCTGCCAAAAACAAAAAAAGATCAGGCAGGGGAAGGGATGGGAGTGGCACTCAAGGAGGCTATACTCACTCTGTAGGAAGGTTGTTCGATGATCGGGAGGGGCTGTAGGGGAGCTCTTTGTTTGCCCCCACTCTTGCCCGTCCGCTGGCACGTCTCACAGGATTTGCAGTAGTCCGTCACGTTCTGGGCAATCCTGGGCCAAGAGAAGTTCACTTGCAGCCGCTGGCGCGTCCGTTCCCTGCCCATGCAACCGGCACAAGCTTAATCATGAACTGAGGAAAGCAACTGTTGCCTGAACTTTCGAGGTACTACAAGCTGGCGAGAGGGCTCCCAGGTCTCAGCCAGGTTCTTCGGTATCCACGACCGATAAAGGAGTCCCTTGTCCCAGACCACCTGTTCCCTCTTTTCTGGGGTGAACTCCGTCTCCGACTCCTGAGCCATCTGCCGGAGTTCCTCCAAGCTGCGGTCCGCCAGGACCTCCTGCGTGAACTCCTCCTGCCCCGCTAAGGAATCAGCAGGGAGTTCAGGTGCTCCTGTAAGTAGTGCACCCCCCACCCTCAGGGGCATCCTCTAACTTCTCCCCAAGAGTCTGTTTCCTCTGCCACTGACTGACCAGACTCCTCCCCGGGACTGTCACTTAACCCGACCTCGAGGTCGCTGGTTTCCTCAATGGCCAGGGGCTGCTTGCAGTCAGAGGGAGTCAGAGTCTCTCCTTCCTCCCCCTCTGCCTCGGTAGCCAATTGGGTGACCAGGCCCTGGGAAGTTTCCACTCCTCCCACCTTAGCCTTTCCGCTCTGTTCACGGGTCACCACATTAACACGGTAGGGCTCTAGCTCTAGGAGGTGGCCCTCCTCCCTGGGCAGGTATTCTAGCTCCATAATATCACGTCCCGCCAGGATGGGGACAGGAGCCCCTTCCAGCACACTCACGTCTATGCACATGCCACAGCCTCTCCACTCGATGTAGGGACGTGTTACAGGTACCTCAAATGGTGGGCACCCCACCCCTTGAATGGTAAGGGTCCTCCCCAGGATTATATCTGCAGGTGACACAAGGCTGGCATTGATTAATGACACACTGGACCCTGTGTCCAGTTCCCCAACAAGGTTCTCCCCGTTGGGGAGAAAATGCCATTTCCCAGTTGGTCTAATAAAAGGTATAATTTTGAAACCAAGAGTTCTAGTTTTTGGTATGTCTTTATGTCTCAGACCAACAGGACTAACAAGTACACCTTTAAACGTAAAAGATTTTTTTTGCCCATTTCATCCAAGGGTTACGTGGTGTTAAACAGATGAGCTGAACAGATGTGCCATAAGCTGACAATAGCAGCGAGCTGAGATTTGCTAATTTACAGATGCCAAAAGAATGGACATGTTTTTTAAAAAAACGAAACAAACAGCTTTCACGCTTTGCAGAACCTGCCTTCTTCCTCCTCATCGCCACCTTCTTTGACGTAATCGTCATCATCATCTTCATCCTTCAAGATACAGAATATTAAGAGATTTTTAAAAAACTACAGTATGCTTAGGTTGTAATTACACGTGCTTTGCAGAAGATTAAAACAGCACTTTGAGGTTTAAAGATCATGCCTAATTTCTGTTTTTATTACTAGACATTTGTACAGACCAGAGTCCCAATTTACTATATTACACTTATCAGGTTAGCAAAGATGTACAAAACCAAGGCTGGAGTCTTTTATTTGGAGTCTTTTTCTGCTGTTACTTCTGACCTACCAATAATGATTATGCCAACTAGCTGTGAAAATGTCTCAAGAAGAGTATTACAAAATTCAGTGGCCCACAACAGCAATAGCTGATAAGAACCCTTTTTGTCGGTAACGGAAGTCAAACAAGAAGGGAGAAAAAAGAGTTTATACATCCAGAGCTGTTTTGTTTCTAAACAAAACAAAAGTTGCTTTATAAATGGGGTAACTGGACAAATTTAGGCCACTTGGCTACATGAAATCCTAGAAATGTTACACACATACACCGAGATCTCCAGTAGTATAAGTGCAATAGCAGGAACTGAGGACAAACTAAACCTTTTTTTTGCATGTAGGTAATATCTTTGCAAATATATTATCTGCCAAATGAAATGCTTTACAACATCTGGTAAAAGTTGAAAGGCATTTAGCAATTCATTCTGGAATTTCATCTTTAACCGACATGTAAATTTAGGATGTGCTTTTGCTGAATTTATTCAAGTTCAGGTTTAGCTGGTGTATAATTATGCTGATTCCAGTCCTCATTTTCCCTTTCCAAAATATACTGAAATTTTTAAGACGGGACTTTCTGAACCACGTGCGCTTAATGTTGGCTACTGCCTACTCCCCATCAACAACAAATGAAAGGAGTCCTTCCTCTGTTACCAAGCTGTGTTGTGGTAACATTAGGAGTACTTTAGTTCCCAATTTCTTTAGCCCATGCTGCAGTTCTTCACCTCCTGGCAGCTGCCATACACAGAAGCCACTAAGTATATTGAGGTTTCTAACAATATTGCCACCCTCACCAATCAAGTGTTCATTCATGTTCTAAAAGAATTACTGCCAAGTTCTTACTCAGATCCTCAAATGAGATTTCGTTTTTAGCTTTGGAAGGTGTTTTTTCTCCTCAAAATCTGACCTGGTGACCTGGTAGATAACAACACTAATTCTTCAAGGCAGCGCAGTAATGAACCTTGAAGCATTTCATTGAGCAAGACAATGCAGAATACCAAAGAGAAGTGGTTCTCCTACTGCAATGCACTTTTTTGATAGTAAAAGGTCTCTCTCTAAAGTAGCCTATGGCTCACATATGGTAGTGGATTTACACGGTTCTGCTTACAGAAGTTTAAATTATTACACATGTATAATCAGACAGCGTCAAGAAAATCCTAAGTCTTACAGTAGAAAACGGAAAGTCCTACCTGGATCTCCTCCTTCATCAGGTATGAAAGGACCAACTTCTTCCTCCTCTTCACCCTCCCCCAAATCTGAACCCGCATCATCTTCATCTTCTTTGTATCCTCCTGGTGGACCAGCTTCATCTTCATCTTCTTCATCCTCCTCATCCCCTTCTGAAAGGCAGGTAATTAATTCCTTACAGCTTCACTTAAACCTCAAAGGCTTGTTTGTAAACTCATCTTAAATAAGCTTCTAAAAACCGAATGAGCTACAGAATCAAATATGAAAATGACGGGTACAAAAAAAGGCAAAAGCTTTTGGTATCAGCAATAAAATGACTGCTTTTATATAGTTATGTCTCAGTAAAAAGATTTGTACTCAGGTTTTCCTACGTGCAACTCTCCTTTAGCTGTGCACAGCACCCATGACTACACTGTTTGCAAGTGCATTCCCCCCGCCCTCATTGCTCAACAGAAGCAGTATTTGATACTGGCCTACACTTCAAAAATGTAGCTGATTTGTGCTCCAGCAGTTGCACAGTCACTCTAGTTCCAATTTTATATTTAGATACCAACTGAATGGCATAACTCACGACTGCATGTTTAGAGATGTTACCTTCATCATCCTCGTCTTCTGAGTCAGGGGCCTCGTTATCTTCCTGATCAAACCCATCTAGGTAGGCGATCTGTTGAAGCAGCTCAAAAACGCTTTCCCTGTAATCCTCCAGGTTTGTGACATCACAGTTGAACAAGTCCAGGCTCTTCAGGTTTTTGAGATTTTGCTGAAAATGAATGAAAAATGACTCACTGAGATGAAATAACTATTTGGTACCTCCAAGTACTGGACTGTTGCCTCCTAAATGTCATTGATTTTACTATGTATACCTACCACCTTCTCTTCTCCTTTGCTGTTCCCCATTGTTCAGAGTTCATTTAAGAAGTCTTGGTGCTGACAGTCAAAGTTCCTTCCCCATAAGACCAGAGATAACACCTCTCCCTCTACACTTGCTTTGGAAATAGCTTTGACCCAGGTTACTTCCCATTAAGATGCATGTCTTTGTTTCTGGAAGCCCCAAAAGTACATCCCTCTTCAGAAATATGATCCTATAAATCACCCAGGACTCTCCCATTCTCTGGGGTCAGCACAGCCAACTGTCCCAGCACCAATCCTACCATGCCTGGTGGAGAGACAGCTTTCCATGGCCTGAATGGGGCAGCTATGGATGTGCTGATAGAGGTAATCCTGCTTAGGGAGTAGGAGATCTGGGTTTTGTAGCCCATTATAATCATTAGCTGTTTGAGGTGTTCTTTTAAATACTTCAGTGATACTATGAAATTGCAGTTTTGGGGGCCATGTATAAGAGACACCACTTTCAGAGGGTAGTTTTGGCACTTAAACAAGTATGCAACAAGTATAATTAACTTAAATAGAAACAATTTTATCTCTGTGACAACTCGAACCAGTGAGATGCAAGGCAGACTATCATTACCAAGTTTTTAAAACACTTGTTTAGCCTGTGTTTAGTAATAAGAACAGCAAAATTAATCATAAAGATTAGCACCTTGCTTCCAAAAACTTAATTAAAAATTTGTGAACTGTTTTTACTAGGCCACAAACCACTTGTTAAAAATGGTCTTGTGGATACCTTTCATTTACTAACCAAGCAGTTTCATTTTTTTTTCCCAGCATAAATCGGTTGTTATTAAAGAAATCACGGTGTCTTTTAATGCATTGTAACCACTGAAAACAAATACGGGCAATACAGAACTGTCGCTGACACACCACAAGTTTGAATACATCTCCTCCTGTAAATCCCACGGCTGACACAAAATTGATTACTACAGTGTCTTTACAAGTCTGTCTCTAATGAACCATAGGATGATGCATTTATTGCAATAGGAGTAATCAATACTGGCCTAAGTGGGATACAGAAATTCAAAAAAAAGAAGATTCAAATGTTGCCAGAACCGGCAACAAAAAGCTACCCAAGGCTTGGGAAATAGTGAGAGTTTTACTTTTTGGATACTGTTCAGTTCTGTTGAATGTCACACTTAAGACATCTTGTTTATTATCTTTTTGTGTTTTATTGATTTCCTATTTCAACTGTGTTTGTTGTACTTATCCCTTCTACTTGCAATGACCTTCTATCGTCAGGCACTTACAAACTTTACATTTGCATTCAATTATAAAATTATTATTATTTTTCTTTTATAATGCTAGAAAGATTCTGACTTCTTTAACACATTGCAATCTTCTAAGAATCTGACTTTGTACTTACAAGGGCTTCCACAGTGCTGAGATCTTTGATTTTGTTGCCACTTAGATTTAGATGTGTGAGATTTGGACATCTTCCTGCCAGGACCTCTAGGCCGCCCGAAATGACGCTGTCGCTCAATTCCAGCTACAGCGCACAAAAGTTGGATAATTAGATGGTTGGTTTGATTGCTATCAAAATCAAGAGCCTGTATTTTATTGAAAGAACAAATGCATCACAAGACTATTGACTTCCTGTAGAGCCCGTAAAACCTCAGATTACTTGCATAAAATGAAGTCTGGTAAAAAAATATAGCAACCCATGTTGATCACATGTACATCTCTTTAGAGCCTAACATTTATTTCAGAAGCTCTTCACACCTGCACTTGATAGTGATAATTCATTAACTAGTTTCATACTTGGGTGCCTACAGACACTTAAGCATGTTCTACTGTAAGTCGGCAAGTGATCTCACCGATTCCAACTGTTCAGTTAGCATACTTAGTATGGTGCAAACTTAAAATATTTCCAGGCTTTATTTTTTACACGGGGACGTGAAACATAGCACTGGATCTTTGTACAGGCTTTAAGTCAACAGACTAGGTTGAAACTGGTTCCTTACAGGTAACGAACAATGATTTCAGTGTTCCCAGCACTTTACCTAATGCGACTGCTCCCGACCCCCTCTCTTTACAACAGAATGAGATGGCCATCGTTAACAGTTTTCAAGTGATGCTTTTTCAGTACTTTGGCTCATTAATGTTTGAAACCAGCTTTAATTACATTCAGGGTCTTAAAGACTTAATTCTTAAGTTAGCAATGTTTAGGAAAACATTTCAATGAGATGCAAACGTGACTGTGACTATGGAAATACGCAAGTAGTTTAACTGTTGGTGTGTTTCAAGGTATACAACTTTGGCAGGAGAGAACCGATGGGTTTTTGTCTGAAGATGCGTACCTTTCAGAGCTTACTCAAGGTGGGGAGCTTGGCCAGGGATGTCAGCTCTACGTTGGCCATGCTGAGAAACTCCAGCTCTTTAAAGGAGTCATTCAGACCTTCAATTTCGCCATTGCTGGATCAGCAGTTATCAAGCACTAACTCTGTCACCTTGAAACAAAACAGAACGTCACTTATTACTTTAATAGGGACCCTCAACCAAGCAAGCAATTCGGGTCAGACCAGCAGCCTGACGACAGGCTTTACTTCTCATCTGGGACAACCTGAACTTAAGTTGTCTGAACTCATCGACCATATCAACCTTGAGAGGAAGTAAACAGAGTATGTAGCACCATCACAGAGAACCAGAAGATAAAAACTTAATTTATTTCTGTTAACATGCTGGCTTCAGAAAGCACAACCACCAAGACAGAGTTCACAATCGCAGTCCTTTACAGGGCCGGACAAAAACCCATGGTCCTGGTTCTGATGAAAGCCAGGAACAGATGCATCAGAAGAAGCAAGGAGCCAAAAGCCAACTAGGCAATTACAGAATGACCTACCCATATAGTTTTCTTCCATAGCCACCACTTAATGGTTGCTTCATGTCCAGATGAGGGTTTATATTCCCATTCACTATTTAAAATAAGGGGGTATAGCCTCACTTGCCAGAAAAAAGCACCAAATCCTCTTGCAAACCCTATAGCTTTGACCCTCAAAATATTGAGGCAGGGAGTACCATAGGTTAATAATGCACCAGACTGAAGCATTTGCTTCTTCATTCTAGATGCATTTACTCTGCGTCGCTGAATGTTTTGTAGGGAAAAATCCATTTTCTGCTTGTCCGTCCTCCATGTGGGTTGACCACAGTTGCTATTTTACCAATCTGGCTGCAAACAAAAAAGGATTAAACGCAACACCAGTCTGGGAAGTTCAGCTCTGAAAGATGCATCTGTAGAGATGACTAAAAAAGTCACTTGTTCACTGGCGACTTCTGAGTTATTTTGGTGGACACGAGCTGCTTGTTTGTTTCAAGTTTACAATCTTATTTCATGTTGCTGCAGAAAAAGGTGACCAGAGAGACCAGCTTTGAATTGTTTCGTGGTTTCCAAGTCCCAAAGTTGTTCAGGTTTTGCCCTGAAGAAAAGGGAAAGACTGAAACCATTTTGCAGGGGTGGGGGTCGGGTAACTCCAGCCACAGTTTAAAGGCTTAAAAAAAATAATCCGACACAGTCAACTTGTTAAAAAATTTACTGTTTATCTGAGTAGTTTTTATGCAGGGAATCTTTGGGCAATCGGTCACCCAGGCTGGGGTGGAGTAAAAGCACTTTGCAATATCAACCTATCTGGACTTTATTCTTGGGGAGAGCAAGACACGCCAGTCGATAGCGTCCTTACTGACCTAAATGCAAAAACATCTGCTGGAGCACCAAATCATTTGTTGGCCGAGTTTAACAGCAGGGAAGCAGAGGCTGCAAGATGATCAGCCTGCTCTCCATGCAGCTGGCACTGCAGTCAATGAAATTACTACAGGAGATCAACTAAAACCACGACCCTCTCCTAAAAAGCAAAGCGTGGCCACAATCTTTCCCTACGCAGCAGGGGAAAAAACCATGCATCAGATACCACCTGCCTACAGCCACCTCGGGGGGTGGAAAAAAAGTATGTTTAACAATAGACGAAGCCTCTTCAGACATCACATCTCAATTCTGTGCATCTCGATTTGTTTTTGTAAGCTCAAGTGCCTTGAGGCTGGCCAGAACCAAAATGGCTCCGGATTAAAAAGTTAAGAGAAATACTTTCAAGATGCCGTTGGCCCCCTTGCGCTGTGTTTCTGGACCTGACGTCAAAGGAAGAGGATTGGGAAAAAAAAGAAAAAGAAAAAAAAAGAATCCCCGCCATAAAGTTTCGCCGTCACTGGCTTGCACAGGACTTCTGTTTTGAAGTCACGCCGGAGCGGCAGGGGATGGCATTTTCTGCGACACGAGCACCACTCCCAGCGCCGAGTTCGCGGAGGGAAGGAGCTACCTGACTGTAGCTGCATGGCTGCAGGGAGAAGAGCCCTCCTGCCTCGTTCATGACCTCCCAACCGCGAACCTGACTGCTCTCGGTGGGTGGAGGGACCGGCCAGGAGCCTATCTCGTCTCCGATGACTGAGCAGGACCCAGCAGCAATCGCCTTATCTGCCTTTAGCCATTCGGAAGGCCGGTTATAAGCCGTGTGGCTGCAAGGGAAGGAGAGGAGGGTGTCATTACCCCCTCGCGTGCTCTCCGGGCAGAGCTGAAAAAACTCGGGGAGGGTGGAGGTGGGAAGGAGAAAGAAGAGAATCATCATCACCATCATCATCATAGCGATAAGTAATAACAGATCCAATCCTGAATAAACAGCCCCAAACGTCAGCTGAGACACAGGCCAATTTTGACGAAAAGAGGGTTTCTGATCCTCTCCGATCGCCGGCTGGAAGAAAGCAAAGTCGGATCTACCCAGATGGTGTGGTCTTTTTTTTTTTTTTTTTTAAAGATGGATTCGGTGCCACTACGACCTGTTCACAACCTCCACCAGCGAGAAGTTAAAAATAAATGAAGACCCGTCCTGCCAGCAACGCCAGCGCGGGAGGGATGGGCGAGCCCCCGGGGGGCAGGCGACTTCGGGCTTCTCCCCACCCCAAAGAAAAGCAGCTGTCCATTTATGCATTTATTTTTAAAAAGGATACTTTAACACCTTCCCCCCCCCCAAAACTCACCCCCAAACACAACTGAGAAACTTATGGTGGGCGCATCGCGGTGGCTGACCCAGACTCGGAGGTCACCGGAGGAAAGAGGGGGAGGCGGAAAAGAAAAGCAAGTTCCTAATTTCCTGAAAATCAGCCGCGTAAGGAGAACAGATGCCCGCAGCAGCGACCGCAGCGAGCCCGTGCCCAGCGGGGGGGCTTCCAGCCCTCCTTCACTTTTCTACAAGCAGCGCAGGGGGCAGAAAAAGCCTTTGGCCCATCTAAAAAAAATCTTATCGTTGCAATAATAATAAGAATAATAATGATAATAATAATACGCGGTCAGGAGGTGAATAATTAGGAGAATGCACCATAAGGCACAAATGCGTAGTGAGGAGCACGCCGAGGAGGGGTGTTTTGGGGCCCGGGGCTCCTCCATGCCGGGTCGGGGCACGCGCAGCGCCGGACACCGCCGCGACATGGCGGCCCCGTGCTCACCCTCTGGGGCGCGCGGTTCCTCAGCTCCAGCACCACGCGCTTCATCACCTCCATGGCCGAGCCCGCGCGGGGAGGGAGAGCTGGGCCGCCGCCGGCCGGAGCTCCGCGCTGCTCACCGGCCGGGCGCGCACTGAGCCTCCATGCCATGGCGTGCCGCGCCCCCTCGCCCAGGACACGCCCCCCGCGGCCGGCGGGGCGGGGCGGGGCGGGGCCAAAGAAGGGGCGAGCGCTTCCTCTCGCTGCGCCGCTTCCCATTGGAGGAGCGGCGCGGCGCGCGGCGGCGGCCGATTGGCTCCGCCGGACGCCCGTCGAGGCTCCGAGCTCTTAAATGCGACCGTTGGCGGCGGTTGGGCGCCATTACGTGTCAGGCGGTTCGGTGCTTTGTTCCGAGGGGTTAGGTCTGGGTGTCTAGAAGCAGATTAATGAAGTGTTACGGGCACTAAAAACATAAAAAAAAAGGGAGCTGCCTAGATGTTATGTGCGAAGGCAGAGATTAGCAGCATGACGGGCTAAAGATACCACGTGTCTTTAGTTAAAACTGCAGCAAGGAGCTGGCAGATACTTGTTTAAGGGGCTTGAAAGAGGAGGGGTGGTGTTGGGACCTGCTGGCTTTCGGCCCTGATTCCCAAGCGAAGGCTTGCTGCTTCGATTAGGGCGCATGGCATGCTGGGGTGTCGCTTTCGCGGGTGCTGCGCGTGCCGGGTAGTGTTTAGCCCTGTTCGGCGTGCACGCCTGATTCACCAGAACAGAAATGTGAGGGCTTTCATACAGGAATCAAAAGAGTTCAAAGCGTTGCGGTGTTGGGGGCTTTCTCAGCGCTTTGCGACGGGGCAAAAATGATTTGTGACAAAAAAACCCACTCGGGTGAAATGGGCAGTTCCTGAGGGGCGCTGAAAGGGACGCCTGACGTCTAGAAAAATGGAGAACCGTGGGTTTAGTTCCGTGCTGTGGAAATACCCGGTTGTTGGGGTGTGCAAGGGCAGCAAAAGTGCTCAGAAAGGCTGCCAAATCCCAAGAGCTGTTGGCTCCTGCCAAACTTGTGGCCTCACCATCTCTCGGGTTTAGAGGGAATGGGCAACGCAGACTGGCGTCCTTGATTAGTGCGAGGGACTGGTACGATGAGAGCCCCGACACAACAAACGCCGTGAAGACGAGGACTGCAGGCGTGTGTCGGGGGTAGCGGTGAAGCTTCGAAGGACAGAGAATAGCGCGGTCGGGGTCAATGAGCGGCAGAGATTTGACCTGTCAAAAAGACCAGAGATTAGGCTGCAGTCAGTATTGGGCCATGAAGACCTAGACAGCAGTTAACCATGTGGGTGTCAAGCAAAAAATACCACCTGGGATGCTGCGTAGCCTGGGTGTTGGGCTTGGCAGGCAGCGTCTTGCTGCCCTTGGACTTTTGGTCGTGGCTCTGAACGGGAATATGCTGAAGCTCAGGTTGCAGTATTGAAGGGAGTCATGTAACCACTCCCTCCCTCCCTCCAAAGTTTCAAACTACTTGCAGAAAACTTATTATTATGTTTATCTTGCGCTTAACTTCTCATACTTATCGTTAAGAAGAGTAAAAGAGAACGTAGAGGGACACCAGAGGCCAGAACGCAGCACCCCCTCGTGGCGAAGGGGATTAATGCCAAGACTTTGGAGTCAGGCTCTGAGTAGTGTTATTTTAAGGTGCTAAACGGACTTTAAAGAAACAGAAAATCCTGGGTCATACAAACAAACGCAGTTGCGTCGATGTAAATGGGAAATTTTGTTTAGTCTGTGCATGCCCTAAGGCAGCAAGTACTTTGAGGTGCTCTCAGGGGCCCTGTGGTCTGTGGCTGCCTCGCAGAAGGGCCGTGGCATTAGGCTAGCCCCTCCCACTAACATTGACCTCCTGGAGGGTGACTAAACCCTGAAATGCCTGGGTGGGATGGGAGTGGAGCTGATGGATGGGGAAGTAGCTCTCAGGACCCGCTTTATGCGAAGGGAGCGGCTCTTCTGCAGAGCCAGCAGGGAAGCAACACATGCCCCTACCCCATAACCCCTCATGCAGTGGGTGATACTGGCAGGGCAGGAGCAGCACAAACCCTCAGACATGAGCTGTGGGCCCTCCTTACAGATCAATTCAACTTCAGTTAAATCTATTAAGGATTCTGGTTGAAAGCCGTGCTCCCAAAAACATGAGAAACATGCAACCATAATAAAAAATAAATTTAAGCAAAAAATAACAAATACAAATGTAATAATAAAATATAGCTAACCATTGGAAATAAACGTTTATTATCCATACTCCGGACATTAACGTAATCGAATAGAAATATAGTGATAAATCAGGTCATGAATCTATAAAAATGTTATAGATAGGCCTACAATTGACTCAGTAAAATCAAATACAGTGATAAAGTTTATCAGTCTCATCAACAGTAAAGAATGTTTAGCTCTGATCGTTGTAGCCTTATAAGCAAAAATTGCAAGGCGGCTTACTAAGTATAGATCTGTTTGCTGGAAAAGTCAGATTAATTTCTCTCTGTTTGAAAAGTATTTCTGCAAGAATGGTGATAGATACTTTCTCCATATGAAGTATATAGTTGTCATATGAAGAACATTTTAAAACCTAATGGATCACTTCCAGAGCTCCTAGTGGAGTTGGGCTCTTGGAATGGGAAGTCGACACCCAGCCAAAACAGTTGTAGGCAGCTCTTCAGTCCTGAGTCTAGTCAAAGAGGATCACCATTTATAGTTGAGATCCAGCTGTAAATACCTCCCCCACCCAATTCTTAGATTATAGAATCTAATCCCATCTCTAATCTCAAAAAAGAGTTGGAGGAAGACCCAAAAGAGCTCCAAGAAACTTATTCTGAGAGATATCTACATGGTTACTGGCAGCGTAACCCCATACTTCAGCGCCATATAGGATCCGAGATTCAACTTTGACTTTATATACTAATATAGGATCTTAGACTGATGATCCTCCTGCTGTGGTCTCATACAGTTTCTTTATAGCCACGACTGGTTGGGCTGCCTCAGTTCTAAACAACTGAACGTGGTGTTTGTTTCCATGATGGAAAAACTGTAAACCTCATACCCAAATACCTATAGGTTTTAACAACCTTGAGTTCACTTCCCCGCGTGTTCCATGGTTATTGCATCAAACAGCTTCCCCAATACATTATTTTGGGTTTATCATAATTTATCTTTAAATTGTTCAGTCCACAGAAGATACTGAAAAGTTGTAATTGCTCTCTCTAACCCAGTGGGGGTTCTTGACAGTATAATGGTGTCATCCGCGTACATTAAAACAGGAATTGGAATTACTAGTAATTTTGGGGGGTGAAAATGAGCACCCTGCATGTTTCTGATACTGTCATTCATGTAACAAAGGGGCCAAAATACATCCTTGTCTAACCAACCCCCTTTTGTAGCTGAAATTTCTGTGCAAGTTTGACCCTCAGGCCCCTGCTAACTTGGACTCATGTATCTTTATAATATTCTTTCAGCAGGTGCAAAAGAGAAGGGTCAATCCCATAATTTAACAATTTCTCCCAAAATTTAATTCCATCTGTACTGTCAAAAGCTTTAATCAACATATAATCAATGGTACTTGATCCTCTAACAGTGGTCTAGGTTGAATTCTTTGAGGTAATGTTAGGGTAGGATACATTAATTGATCTTGAATTCAAAGTTAACAGTAGTGTCTGTAATCTTAGACTTGTGTTATTAATCCCTATAACATTGAATGATGGAACGCCAATTCCCTCCTCACTGATCTAACACCAGAGGCATCTTCATGTTGATGCCACCTGTAGGGTCCCTTCCTGCCGTGAGCCATTGCTCCTGCCCCTGGTCCTGTGCTGGAGGAACAGCCGCCCTGTCTCCACCTACCTGGCCACATCATATGGGTTGGGGGGGTGGTGACATGAGCCACGGATGGGCCTGTTCCCATGAGGGGTTGGGGCCCCCAAGTGTTGCGCCATCCCAGAGCCAATCTCCAGAGGTGCTGAGCAGCCCCAGGTCCAGCTGAAGTTGCTGGAGACCAGAGGTGCTTGGCCCTCCTGCAGATCCAGCCCTGGGTGTCTCAGGCTGGGCTCCCAGATGCTGCGGCAGCTCCCGCAGGAGCTAATACCACCGCAGGCTCTGTCATTGCTCGCTTGCTTAGAATCCACGACTAATATGGGTAGCTTATTCCAATGCCTGATGGCTCTCTTACCAGCACATCAATATTTCTTAGCTTTTAGAAGAATATTTGGATTAGTTCGATGCATTCAAGCTGGCAAGACCCAGTTAAAATCAACCTTGCATATGTAAGGAGTTACTTGAAGCAATCTGAGATCCTTAGCCATTGTCCTTCTTGGTTGCTGGGAGACCCATGCTTGCCGCTGGGGGTGGGTGGGGTGGTTAAGTCTTTTTTTCTTGCAAGAAATGCTGGCTGCACGCTAGCACTGGCCAAGCATTCGACCTTCCTCCGTCCGATAACAGTGCACCCTGCAACTCTTTCCAGTAATGCCATGACTCCATGAAAGTTGCGTGGTTATCAGCTCTCTGAAAACCTTCCCATCCACCCCCCAATTGGCCACGCATACCAGTTCTTCCTATCACAGTAAACATGATACACATATAGACCAAAAATAAAACATTTTATTCACCCATCTTCTGGCAGGGGACATTCCCTGTCCCCAGACATCCGCTGCTGGGACATGGCCAGTAACCAGAAAGGGGGCCTGGCTACCTGCCTCCCTCTCACCCTCCCCCCATGCAGCCCTTCATCCCTCACTAAGTGACATGTTGCATGTGATTGGAGAAAGGGAACACACACGTATGAATAGTTGCTTGATAGTAGTAATACTGAGGGGAATATCAAAGGATTATTCAAGGGACCTTGGGAGCATATTGTGAATTGGTGTTTTATCCTATTGTATTGTTTGCTGGCAATGGCTGTAATGTCTTCAGAAAAAAAATACATTCACCAGTTGACTACCAAAGGCATTGTTGAGTAAAAAATGTGTATACTGTTTTAGCTTTATTGTGATTTTGCAATTAAATTGATTACAATTGAATTTATTGCGGAAAAAAATAAAGAGGAGCAGCAAAAAATGCTGATTTGTACTTGCTCCTGCTTGATTTCAGGGAATTGTCCTGGGAGTGGGGGAGCAGTTTGCAGCCGGCCAGCAGTGGGAGCGAGTGCAGGAGCTTTGCAGGCTGGACGCAAAGCTGGTCAGGGCCCGTATTTCAGACTGGTTGGCCTCCCCTCCAGGCACCTCAGTAATATGTCTAGGGATAGCCATCTGCTGGATAACACTTCTGGCCTCTCTACAAGGGAGCAGAGTGTTTTTTTGAAGCCTTGGCTGATTAGCAGCTTCCTGCTAGGATGACTCCCTGAGGCAGCTGAGACCCATCTGATGAGGACATGCCAATACCAAGTGTAGAGCCCTGGCAGGACTTTCCTGGTGCTCTCACTTGAAATGCAGAGAAATTTCTTAAAAGAAGCATTTCATTTTCAAATTCGTCTAAAGTCACAGAGAAGAGGGGCTAGTGGCAGATGACAGAACAAGGAGCAATGTCCTCCAATTGCAGCAAGGAAAGTTGAGCTTGGATATTAGGAAAAACTTCCTCAGGAGGAGGGTGGTGAAGCCCTGGAACAGGTCACCCAAGAGAGGTGGTGGAGTCTCCAGCCTTGCAAGTTTTTAAGACTCCATTAGACAACGCCTTGGCTGGGATGACTGCAATGGGTCGTTCCAGCCCCCACTCGGGCTCCGCAGGGCCCTGCCCCTGCACCCGCACCATTTTCTGCTTCTGGTAGTCCAGGATGCGCTGGTCAGCCAGCCGCTCCTGCTCCAGCTTCTTCTCCTTGTACTTCAGCATTTGTTTGTTGATGCGGAAATCCTCCGCATGGGCTTCCCTTTCTTTTTGCCGTTTTTGTTTAAACACCAAACAATGTGTTTAAGACCCTGGCCACATTGTGTGGTGCAGACCTGAGCTGCCTCATACAGCTCCCAGGGTCTGACTCCGTGCACTGAACTGTGCACCACTGTCACGCTTCTCGCTACGCTGCTCGTCGCTCCAATCCAGTGAGGAGGTCTTTTGGCTCTTTAGGGCTACTGCTCTGCCCTGCTGAGCAGCTCTTCTTAGTCTCACTCTCTTCTTCATCCTTTGATGCAGCATGTCTGTGCTGGGCATGCCATCCTTTTATACCCTTAGGAGGCTCCGCCCCTGGATTGCAAGAGGACCAATGAGGTTGAGGGGGAGGTATAGCCCTCATCTAGGTCTAGGCTCTTTGCCTCGCCCCGAGCAGGGGCAAGGCAGCCTCTCCTCCACTACCACCTGATAGATGGGAATGTCCCACCAATGGCTCGAAGCCCTTTCGAGCCGCAAGCTGGGCTGCTACTGGCGTGCCACATACATGCAGCAATAATGTTCAACAACCCCAGTAACAACAGGACAATATCAATTCAACAATATACACACATCCACAAGAAAGCAACCCACTAGAAATAACAGAGATGCACCCAGGAACATTTTCTTCCCAAGCCCTTGCCTGAGACACCAACACACTGGGGAGATTGACCCCCCAGTCCACACCCACTCAGACATGCAATGACTGATCACTGTTACACATGCACGAATGAGCAAGACACTTGCACACTGGATATGGTGCCCCCTTCTCGGGTTGGCGGCCCCTGGATGGCTACACCAGCAGTACACTCTTACGGTCAAGCACAACAAAGTATCAATGGCTCTGGTCCTCAGTTGGGTTTACCCACTTGTCCCCAACCTCTGGCTTGCACAGTCCTCCTCGACTGCACAAAGCCCTCCAATCGACCGTGCCTTTCCTTGCCTTATATACGCTCTCTCAGTCATGCAGCTGTTACGCACCCAAGGAGCCACAAATAGTTGAGTTGGCTGGTGTTCCTGGCCACAGAAACCTCTGCTGAGCACTGGGGATGGCAGCACTGGTGTCACGATGATAGTGGTGTAGTGCTGCTCTAGGCACCTGAAGCTCCCACTCAACTGGGAAGCATGGCCTTAAAACCACTACAAAATTACTCCGTTATTCAACCAACCATCAGCATTTGTACCCTTTTAGCACACAGTTAACGCTCACATCCAGCGTCCCTCACATACAGATGGGATTTCCCAGACTCACGCTCACTCTGCTACTCAAACATACGAAGGACTATTTTTTTACTATAATCTTATGCACACAACCAATGAACACACCCACTGTTCCCATAAATCGGCACACAGGCGGGGGGTATACACACGCTACAGGTTGCATAACATTGTATCACAATTCATGTAACAATTCAGTATCAACAACAGTTCAAATCGGTTAAATACAACAATAGGCATATGAGTATCCATCTAGTTGGATGCTGGTTTCGGTCATACCCAGGATCCTTGGTGCTAATCCATACAATTATTCAACAATTAATAAACAACAATTTCAACTGTATTACAACAGTATGTATATGTGTCTAGCAACAGTGTCAAAATGATGACAACAACAAGTGCACATACACACGACATCAGTTGAGTCCAAATGTGCCGATGAACATGACATCGATGACGACGACTAAGGTGGATCAGCCCACTTGCTGGCAGCAGCAACAACGAGATGGACCTTTTCACATCTCTGCTGCACCCTCTGACAAACCAGGCTAAGGTTTCCTTTTCTTCCTTGGAAGTGATGCCAATGCATCCAATCCTCCGTCCATAAATCACATTCGCACAGTTCACAACCAGGCATCGGAACTTGTATGTCCTCATCCCTGTTCTCTATGGCATTGAGGAAACCAGTTCCTTCAGTGCCCTGGTGGGAACCACCTCGGCCAGCCTCCCCTGCTTCAGCTGCTTCTCCATGTCTGTGGCGGGGGACAGAGCAGCCCCTGGCAGGAAGGTCATGGCCCTGCCACTTGGCTGTGGGCAGGACGGGCACTGCCTGTGCATGGGGCTGGGCTGGCCCCTGTCACGGTTGCTGGCTTCTCCCCCAAGGGAGCAGCGGGAGCAGGCGCTGAAGGAGCAGAGGCAGCAGGAGGAGAGGGTGACCAAGTGACTGGAGTATGGCAAAGCAGTGCGGTTTAGGTGCTAGAAAGTCAGGTGCAGTTGGTGTAGTAGCTGGCTGTCTGCTTTGAGGATGGAAAGCGCCTGTAGCAGATGCAGCAGCATGCTGACTGCATTGCCTAGCTCAAGTGGCAGAGGATGGAGGAGCTCCAGTGAGGGTGGGGTCGTGAGGGGGTGGACCATGGGTGCTGGGAGGGGTGCTGGTCTTAGGGTGATGCCCACCAGTATCTGGCATAACACGTGCTGTCTCTTCCTTTTCTCCTCATTCACCATGTGCTGGGGCAGGCTGAGCCCCTGAGACGTGCTGGGTGGTGCAGGAGTGGGGCTGGGGGCACCGGGCAAACACAAAACTGGAGTCGTTCCCCCCCACCTCCCCGGTGGGAGCTGGGCTGCAGTGGAGGTCTGAACTCCTTCTCCTGGTGCTGCTGCTGCCAAGGGCAGGGCAGACCTCTGCCCTGCGGCGTAGGCAGGGTGGACCTGGCCAGGCTGGGGTGGGAGGGCACATACCCGCCTCTCCTTCCTGTGTCCCCGCCTCCCTCCTGCTCCAGCCTGAGCAGAGCCCAGCGGGATAAGGGCGGATGTGGGCTGCTTGCTGTGGGCTCGGGGCTCCCCACTCTGTATGTGTGTCCATGTGCGTGGAAGGGAGTGAGAGTGCCCCCAGGGCAGAGGCAGTAGACATGCAAACACTTCTACCACTAACACGGACACACACATATTTTCTTGTCACAGGATCTTTTTGCCCTATAATCAATTCCTCTGAGGACACTTCCCCTTCCTGCTGTGCTATGCCCTGGGGGCAGTGGGGAACAGAGTTCAGGGCGCAGGGGTGGTGGGCACTCCCCTTGGTGGGTACAGCCTGGCTGTGGCCAAGTGAGCCTACAGCCGGGCAGCCTGCATCTGCCCTGGGCACAAATATGGGGAGGGGCATATGCCCCCCCATGCCTTCCCTGGAAGGTGCATGCAGCAGTGGGAAGCCATCCTTCCTTCAGCCCTGCATCCCCTGGACCCAGCCCCTGGCCTTGCTCCATTCTCTTCTTCACCATGGGGCCCCCCATGCCCCTTCCCCACCATTAGACTTCCCTGCAGAGCAGTGCCTCGGTGGTCCTGGCCACGCCACAGGCAGGCCTCTTGCAGGTTAGACTGCTGCCCACCTGCAAGAGGAAACCTGCAGTTTCCAAGGAAGCCCAGGCATGGGGGGAACCCAGGCAACTGGGGACCTCTTATTGGCAGGGGCCGCTGGACTTGGGCACCAGTTCTCCTGCCCTGTGGGGTCCAGGGAGCTGCCCTCTAACCCACTGCTCTCTGTGTGTGCAGACTGTTCGTCGGAGGCTGAGGCAGATACTGGGAAGAGCCAAGCTGGGAGATGAGTAGCCTCGGGCCCTGGCCTGACGCAGGGGCAGGAGAGAGCACAGCCCCCTGCCTCCTCCCAGCCCATGGGAGCCACGGAGGAGCAGCCGGGGCCCCACTCGCAGGCTGGGGGTGCCGGCTGGGGAAGGGCAGAGTCTCCCCAGACCCACGCCAGCTCCTTTCTCTCTCCCTTACAGCAGCTTAGGGACATGTGGAGGAGACACCACCACGCCAGTGCACACAGTAAGCACTGCCCCATGCCCCTGCAGCCTCCCGGGGCCTGAGGAGCCCCTTTCTGCCAGGGATGGGGCTGGCTCAGGAAAGGGAGGAGGGGAGGGGGCAATGCAGCCATATGAGATGCCCTCTTTGTCCTGCAGCTGCCACATGCCTGGGCACAGGCTCAGCCTCGTGCACACACTGTAGCTGGTGGAAAGGAGGCTCCAGCACATGACCTGGCTCTGAACCTGTAAGAGCTGAGTGGGGAAGGTGTGGGGTGTCTTTGAGGGGCCCTGGGGCCTGTTCCCAGAGGGGACCTGGAAGCCCTCTTATCTGCAATCTTTGGGAGGACACGGCCCTGCCCCACATCCCCCAGGGTCTGGACCATGTGGGGTGGGGTGGAGGGGACGTGCCCTGCCCCCCATCTCATCTCTGTCCCCCTGTCTCCTCTCTGCCACAGACCCAGACCTGCACGTCCTGCACCATGCTGGAACTCCGAGGAAACGGAGGACCCTGATGCTGCCTTCATGCAACCTCCCAGCCGTGCTGCCATGGGGGATGCCTTCACGGGGCCGTTGCTGTTGCCCTGCCTAAGGGAGACCTTTGTGCTTTTGGAGGAAGATGGCGTGGCTCAGCCCAGCCCGGCACCCCCCTAAGTCCCCACCAGGACAGGCAGATGGGTGTCAGTCAGCCCATGCCTGTGCCAGTGCTGGAGCCAGCGGCTGCCCAGCGTCTGGACTTCCACATCTGGTGCCTGGATCTGCAGCGCCAGCTGGGCCTCCCCAACCCAGATGCCAAGTCACTGGCCCACCTGATCCCCCCAGTGCCGCTCCAGTGCCCCCGTCCCACGTACGCCGAGAGACACTGGCTCCGGAAAAGCATCTCCCGCACCCTTCGGGATTCACGTGCAGCCTTGAGGGTCTTGCACCCGCTGCCTGCTCTGCCTGAAGAGCTGCCACAGTGGGAAGAGACCGAGGCCGTGAAGACAGAGGAGCCTGGACCCGACCCCACAGGATAAGGCCACACGGCATCTGGGATTGGACACCCAGGAGCCCTGTGTCTGCCTCCCCCAGCCCTTGCCCTGCTGGGCCCCAAGGCTCATGAGCCTCCCTGAGACTGCCCTGAGCCAGCCCGCGCCCCATGCTGACATGAGTCTGCAGCCTTCTTTACAGCAGGGGAGCCCGGAGACACAGCCTCTACTGGCCCGCGGGTCCCAGGGGATGGCTCCGTGTGGGAAAGAGACTCCCTCAGCCGCCCAGGCCCATCCTTGGGGGAAGCCTTGCAGTGTGGTTGAGCCAGAGTAGGGCCCAGAGCACTGCCACCACCCCCCAAACCCCTGCAGGCCACTGTGGTGCACCAGCCTGCAGTGGAAGCTGCACCTCCTGGCCCCAGAGCCTGCGGGCAAGCAGGATTCTGCAGACACCACCGTGTTGCCAGGGGAAGCCAGCACCAAGATCCCAGACCCATCTGAGGATGTTTGTGCTTCCCAGGAGGCGTCGGAGCAGCACCTCATGGGGAAGCAGCCGCAGGAGGTGACTGAGGAGCCAGGCCCGGCCTCTTGCCCCCAGGGGCAGAGACTGACACAGGAAGGAAGGACTTGTCCCACCCGTGGGGCACCACCAATGAAGGTACAACAAGCAGCATCAGATGCCTCCTTCCCACCTGGGTGGGAGGCCGCCATGGAGGAAGGGAGCGGTGGAGCCTGGAGCAGTGCAGGGAAGGCACCCAGCTGCCCCCTGCCTGGCACCCCAGAGGGCAGAGGGGGGCACCCAGCACGCAGCCAGTGGCAGCTGGGAGTTGAGAGCTGTATCAGGCTGTTGGGCAGGCATCTGACCTCCCCTACGTCTGTGGCCTGGAGGAAAAGCCAGCCTGTGCGGTCTGGCCAGGAGACTCTGGGCAGCGTGGTGCCATCTGCAGACTGAAGGAGCTTCAGGGGTCGCTCCAGAAGATCACAAGGGTCATGGCAAGAAGCCCCAAGGCCTCAACAAGCTCCATGGCTGGTGCAGGAATAGGCCTCCAGCACAGCAGCCTTGAGACCAGCTGGGAACGGGATCAACTGGTCTCCCAGCTGCCCCCAGGCTCAGAGATATCCCTGGGGACCGATGTCCCATTATCTCAGACCTCCATGCCTTCGTGGAGGCACCGACCAGCCTCTGTGCTGCTCCCAGAGCCAGTCCACAAGCCTGGTGGGGAAAGCGGGATGGGACCCAATCAGGGGAGACCCCCTGGCTCCAGCCAGCCCCAGCAGGGAAAAGCAACCCATGCTAGCAGCTCAAGGGCTGTGGCAAGAGAACGCCTAGCTGGCACCCCTGGAGACATCAACAGGCTCCCCAAGGAGAGGGAATGGGGTGCAGGGCCAGGCCCTTGGCCGTGGAAGGAGGGAGGGACCAAGAAGTGCCCTGTGGGGGCAGCCAGGCCTGGACCCAGGCCAGACCATGTAGAATCCCCTGACCTGGCACAGCTCCTGGGCTCCATCCTGACCTCTCTCAGCGCTCATGACCTGCAGCTCCAGTTTGCTGCTGACCCGCTGAAGAAGCAGTGCCCCCAGGGTGTCAGTGCCATTTGCTCCCACCAGGCCCCTGTGCCAGCTGCCTTCTCCACCCAGGTGGATGTCCAAGCTCAAGGCCAGGTCAGCGCCCACCGGATGAGCCTGAGCTTCAGGCTAGATGCCCCTAGCGGGCCAGCTCAGGAGGGGCCGCACACAGTGGGCTCCCGGGGGACATGGAAGGGGGTGAAGGGTCAGGCGAAAGCAGGGTGTAACAGGTACCCGTTCTGGGCCAGGCTAACCCATGACCCGCACACCTGTTCCTGAGGCAACCAACCGCCTTCTCTCCTGCCATACCTTGATGTTAATTAATTAGTTGATGTTAATTAGCGGGAGGCTGCCATTGTACTGCCCCACTGCAAGGGGGCGCTATCTGCGGCTCCTATCCTCCCCAGTACCGCAGCCCAAGCCTCGCAGATATAATTACTGTTGTCTCGACACTAGTCGGCCTCTTACTGTTCTCCCCAGGCCTTCCTACCTTTGCTGTCCCTCCTCACTGTGCCCAACTTGGGCCTCTCAATAAGATGGCCCCCTTCCTGGGGCTCTCCGCACCCACACTTGGGCTTCTCAATGCTGCCCCCTTCCTGAGGCTCGCTGTGCCCAACCTGGGCTTCGTAATACATGCGGCCCCCTATCAGGGGCTCCCAGTGCCCAAATTTGGGCTTCTCAATAAAAATGGCCCCCTTTCTGGGGCTCGCCATGCCCACACTAGGGCCTCTCAGTAATGCCCCCTCTCTGGGGCTTGCCATGCCCACGCTAGGGCCTCTCAGTAATGCCCCCTCTCTGGGGCTCGCCATGCCTATGCTAGGGCCTCTCAGTAATGCCCCCTTTCTGGGGCTCACCACGCCCACACTGGGCTTCCTACTAATACTGTCCCCTCTCTGGGGCTTGCTGTGCCCACGCTGGGCTTCCTCAAATGCCCCTCTCTGGGGCTGGGGTCTAGGCACCCTGTAAACTGCGCCCTAATTGGCGCTGGGGTTCCCACACCGCTGGGGGTTCCCCCCTGACAATACTGCGCCCTCACTGGCGCTAGGGCCCCACACCCCTGTGGGTCCCTATGAGGCCTCCTCCAACCCCTTGTAGCCTCCCCCAAACCATTGGTATTACAACCACAACAAAACACAAACTCCAGCCCCTTGGCTACAACTTAAATATAAGCCGTCTGGCTATAACAACATTGCTCTCAGTATCTTGAAGCTGTTGCTAGCAGTACCTCCGGTCAGGCTTCTCTTCGCATCATTGCTCCCAGAGGTCCTGCCTTTCTGGCTGCTGGCAGGGAACTGCTGCTGGTCTAAGCTCCTGGGCTTTATCAGGGCCAAGCCCTGTCCCCTCTGGTCAGCTGACCTTCCCTGGTTGCCCCTACAACCCACAGCTGGGCTCTTTAGTCACTTCCAGGGCTCTTTCCCCAGCAGTTTTCCCCTCTTCAGCACAGGGCACCTGAGCGCTCTGTGACACACCTCCCCCCTGAAGACCCAGACTCACCGAGGAGGCGGGTCTTCTTTCCTCAGTTGTCGCTCCAATCTGGGGTTTTCCTCGGCCTTTCTTCCAGCACCCAGCAAATTGGATACCAGAGGCAGAGATTTTCAGGCGCCTCTTTCTCGCTTTTACCCAAAGGCGCACAGTGTGGGATTTGTCAGGAGTTACCTTGCCACAGGTAGTCCCCCCACACTAGCCACCCCTACAGCCTTTGACTAATTGACAGCTAGGAGTCCATCTCTCAGCCCTCCCTTGGTCTTTGTCACTCGCCACTCACAAAGGGTTGACCCCTCCTTTCCTTTCCTCGCCGCGGTCTTTCTGTTCCTTCCGGCCCCACTTCTTCCTCATACTGCCTTGAGAAGAAATCTGCGCTTATATTCTTACTGCCCGGACGATGTTTTATCTCAAAACAATAGGGTTGTAAGCTCAGGGCCCATCTCATCAGTCTCGTGTTGTCCGTCTTCATGTTCTATAACCTGCGCAGGGGTGTGTGGGTGGTCCATAATCAGCGTGAACCATCTTCCCAGCAAATAGTAGCGGAATGTTTCCACGGCCCATTTGATTCCCAAACATTCCTTCTCTATTTTGGCATAATTCCGCTCCGGTGGATGTAATCTGCTACTTATATACGCTGTGGGGCGTTCTTCCCCCCCCTTCTAGCTGGATCAGTACCGCCCCAACTGCCGCTTCTGACGCATCAGTCTGTATCAGGAAGGGTTTCTCAAAGTCCGGGGTATATAACATAGATTGCAAGCACAATGCTTCCTTCACTGCTTGGAATGCCCTCTCGGCCTCCGGCATCCATCTTACCTTGGCAGGTGCCTTCGTTTTGGTCATCTCTGTCAACGGCACCACTAGATCTGCGAAGTGGGGTACGAACCTTCTATAATAATTGGCTAGCCCCAAGAAAGCCCTCACTTGTTTCTTAGATTGGGGCGCATGGTACCTCTGCAAAGCCTCCACTTTGCTTAATAATGGCCTCACTCTCCCACTTCCTACTAGGAAACCCAAATACTGCGTTTCTTCCTTCCCTATGGTACATTTTTTGGGGTTGGCCGTCAGCCCGGCCCATCTCAAATCTTGAACCACCACTCTTAGCGCCTTGAGGTGTTCGGCCCATTCTTCAGTATAGATAATAATATCGTCTATATATGCTGCAGCATAACCCATATGGGGGGCCAAAACACTGTCTATTAGTCGCTGGAACGTAGCTGCGGCTCCATGTAGTCCAAACGGCATGCGTCTGAACTGGAAGAGCCCCCACGGGGTGGCGAAGGCCGTCTTCTCCTGGTCCTCAGGAGCTACTGGCACCTGCCAATAGCCCTTTGTCAGGTCTAAGGTGGATAGGTAGCGCGTCTGACTAATGTTCTCTACCTGTTCATCAACTCTTGGCATTGGGTTAGCATCAAACTTTGCTACCGCATTTACCTTCCGGAAATCAACGCATAGACGGATCTTTCCATCCGGTTTGGGTACTACCACGATGGGGCTACGCCAGTCACTGTGGGATCTGCATATGACACCCTTCTCTAACATCATTTCAATTTCTGTCTTTATCTGACTCTGTAACTGCTGGGGAATCCGTCTCCAGCTCTCCCGGACCACCTGGCCTGGAGGAGTTTTTATCCGGTGTACCGCACCCCGAGCTTCCCCAGGCGTTTCCTGGAACACGTCTTCAAACTCCTTGATTGGTTCGGCTGCCTGTTCCCTCTGGTCCTTCGATAATCGCGAGGCCAGTTTCACGTCACCTGGTCCACTTTCCCCCGTCAAGGACGGTCCTAATTCGTGTTCATCAGACCGAGAGGCTAGATACATACACTCTCAGTCCTCTCACTTCTTCAGCAGATTGATATGGTATATCTGCTGCTTCTTCTGCTTGTTGGCTTGATACACCTCGTAATCCAAGGGCCCCACTTGGCGTATGATTTCATAGGGTCCCTGCCACCAGGCGAGCAGCTTACTCTCCCTATCCGGTAATAGAACCAATACGCGGTTCCCTACTTCAAACTTCCTTTCTCGGGTGCCTCGGTTGTAATCTCGTCTGGTGTTGTTGTGCCTCTCTGAGATTCTCTACGACCTTACTCCGAGCAGCCCCTATACGCTCTCGCAGTTGTACCACGTACTGTATCAAGTTCTGGTCTTTACCCTGTTGTTCCTCCCAACCTTCTTTAATCAAATCTAGTATTCCCCGGGGTTGTTGGCCATATAGTAGTTCAAAGGGTGAAAACCCCGTTGAGGCTTGGGGTGCCTCCCTTACCGCAAACAGCAAAGGTGGTATCATTTTATCCCAGTCCTGCGGGCTCTCGGCCACGAACTTCTTTAACATTTGTTTCAAAGTCTGATTGAAACGTTCCACAAGTCCATCTGTTTGGGGGTGATAGTCATCTTCAGATGTTTAATCCCTAGGGCTTTACTCACTCCCTCAAAGACACAGGATGTAAAATTCGTCCCCTGGTCCGTCAACAATTCCCTAGGGAGTCCTACCCGAGAGAAAATCTTCAATATTTCGGTTGCCACCTTTGGAGCTGATATTGTCTGCATTGGCACGGCCTCCTGGTACCTGGTCGCATAATCTAGTAGTACCAGGATATACTGGTTCCCAGTGCTGCTTCGGGGAAGTGGCCCCATGATGTCCATGGCTACTCGTTCAAACAGAACCTCTATCAAAGGCATAGGAATTAAAGGGGCCTTTGGGGGGCGCCTCGGGTCTGCTTTTTGACACACCGGACAAGAGGCGCAATATCTCGCTACCTCTCGCAGCAGTCCGGGCCAAAAGAATCTCGCCATAATGTGGGCTTCAGTTTTGTCTTGGCCCAAATGCCCCCCCATAGGTAGTTCATGAGCCACCTTCACAACAGCCCATCGATATCGCTGAGGTACTAGCAGCTGTATGACTTCTTCCCCTCCCGGCTGGCCTCACTCAATGCGGTAAAGTAGACCGTTCCGCACCTCGAATCTCGGCGTCACCTTCATTAGTTCTGGACATAAGACCTCGCCATCTCATTGAGCTAGGTGTTCGTGCAACGCATATCGAAAGTCTGCCTCCCGACTCTGCTCCAGCTGAAAATGTTCAGTTTCCCACAGAGCGGTGACATCCACTTCTCGTTCAGCCTCTTCTTCAGGGGGCACTCGTCCTGTATCTACAGCGAACCCCTCAACCTTCTTCCTCGACCTTGCCCTGACTATCTCCCCCAACAAATCAGGCCAGTCACAACCCAGTACCACCGGGTAGGGCAAATGCTCCATGACCCCGACTAGCATCTGCCGCTTTCTATCGACTAGCCACAGCCTGACCCTGACCCTGTCGACTCCAAGGGAATCTCCGCAATAACATTGCACTTGCACACGATCCATTATTTCCCTTCCTCTTGTTGGTAGCACCTTGCTCTGCACCAAGGTCTGTAACGAGCCTGAATCTAGCATAGCTTGGACCGTTTTGTCCTCCATTTTCACTTCAGCCGTGACCGCGGGTGACTTATTTCCCACCTCAGGGCCACTCCTCGCCCCATAGCCACACATCCCCACCGGGATCGCAGGTCGTGTGTGAGTATTTTCCATCGTTTCTGCTATCAAAGCCTGTCGTCTAGTGGCTTCTTCCCGCAGGCCTCGTATTGCCTGCTTTAGCAACACCACAACCTGTGGTTGCAACTCTGAATCTGGGCTAGGCCTCCGCCCTCTCTTCTCTTTGGACCCAAGGATTCTTTCCTTCATACGGCCAAACCAGCGTCTTATGATGCACGCTGCCTTACGAAACTTTCCCGGCCAATGCGCCATTGTAACAGGTACCCGTTCTGGGCCGGGCTAACCCGTGCCCCGCACACCTGTTCCTGAGGCAACCAACTGCCTTCTCTCCTGCCATGCCTTGATGTTAATTAATTAGTTGATGTTAATTAGCGGGAGGCTGCCATTGTACTGCCCCGTTGCAAGGGGGCGCTATCTGCGGCTCCTATCCTCCCCAGTACCGCAGCCCAAGCCTCGCAGATGTAATTACCGTTGTCTTGACACTAGTCAGCCTCTTACTGTTCTCCCCAGGCCTTCCTTCCATTGCTGCCCCTCCTCACTGTGCCCAACTTGGGCCTCTCAATAAGATGGCCCCCTTCCTAGGGCTCTCCGTGCCCACACTTGGGCTTCTCAATGCTGCCCCCTTCCTGAGGCTCGCTGTGCTCTGGGGCTGGGGTCTAGGCACCCCGTAAACTGCGCCCTAATCGGCGCTGGGGTTCCCACACCGCTGGGGGTTCCCCCCTGACAATACTGCGCCCTCACTGGTGCTAGGGCCCCACACCCCTGTGGGTCCCTATGAGGCCTCCTCCAACTCCTTGTAGCCTCCCCCAAACCATTGGTATTACAACCACAACAAAACACAAACTCTAGCCCCTTGGCTACAACTTAAATATAAGCCGTCTGGCTATAACAACATTGCTCTCAGTATCTTGAAGCTGTTGCTAGCAGTACCTCCGGTCAGGCTTCTCTTCGCATCATTGCTCCCAGAGGTCCTGCCTCTCTGGCTGCTGGCAGGGAACTGCTGCTGGTCTAAGCTCCTGGGCTTTATAAGGGCCAAGCCCTGTCCCCTCAGGTCAGCTGACCTTCCCTGGTTGCCCCTACAACCCACAGCTGGGCTCTATAGTCACTGCCAGGCCTCTTTCCCTAGCAGTTTTCCCCTCTTCAGCACAGGGCACCTGAGTGCTCTGTGACACAGGGACATCTGAGCAGGGGGTGGACAACGCCACGAAAATCTGGCTCCACACATCCCAAGCCCCGGATGAGGTCTGTCAAATGTGTGGCAAGAAGCAGCAGAGGAAGCCAGGTGGCTCTTTGGGCCCTGGCGGCTTCCAGGGACCCCTTGGAAAGCCTCAGCGCTCATCTCCAGGGGACCCCTTGGGTCCTTCCAAACTGGACCAGAAGCACCTGGAGAGAGGGAGCAAGATGAAGGAAAGGAGGCTGAAGAGAGCTCCCCACGATCGACCGCAAACTGACTCTGTCAGCACCAGCACTGCAGATTTCCCCCAGCAGATGGATGGAGCCACTTCTCTCCTGGCCACCAAAGAAAAGAAACCCCAGACCAGGACCCCATCGTTGCCCAGAGAAAAGGTCCCTTTGTGCCGCCGCTTCCTGAGGAGCCTCCAACGCACCTTCTCCAAGCTGTGCGTCACCATGAGGTCCAGGCTGTCCCGGGATCCATGGAACAAGGTCCCCAAAGTCAGGCTCACAAAGCCTCCCTTGCGCCATCAGGCCTCCAAGGTGGCGCCCCATTGATACCTCCCAGTCCCCACCTGCCTGCTGGGAGGGACACCCAGGAATGCACCTTCTCCCTGGGCTTGGGCAGGTGGTCACCCTCCTGGTCTACTTCTTCTAGGACTCTGTTATCTTTTCCCATCTGCATTACTAACGGGCGCCCACAGACTCCCCACAGTTGGCATCGGGAAACGGTGTTATACTTCCCATCCCCCCTGCAGTTCCACCATCTCTAGGTCCTTCCCATGGGAACAGCAAAGACAGAGAGTGCATTTGGCATCTGCCTTTCACCCTCTTCAATGTGGGGACATCCTACAACACCTTCGTGGCTACAAGTCCCAGACCTTCAGCATGACAGGGCTCCAGCACTGTGCCCTGACCTGTCGGCCGTGGATTGATAACGTTTTCATAGATTCATAGATGTTAGGGTCGGAAGGGACCTCAATAGATCATCAAGTCCGACCCCCTGCATAAGCAGGAAAGAGTGCTGGGTCTAAATGACCCCAGCTAGATACTCGTCTAACCTCCTCTTGAAGACCCCCAGGGTAGGGGAGAGCACCACCTCCCTTGGGAGCCCGTTCCAGACCTTGGCCACTCGAACTGTGAAGAAGTTCTTCCTAATGTCCAGTCTAAATCTGCTCTCTGCTAGCTTGTGGCCATTGTTTCTTGTAACCCCCAGGGGCGCCTTGGTGAATAAATCCTCACCAATTCCCTTCTGTGCCCCCGTGATGAACTTATAGGCAGCCACAAGGTCGCCTCTCAACCTTCTCTTGCGGAGGCTGAAAAGGTCCAGTTTCTCTAGTCTCTCCTCGTAGGGCTTGGTCTGCAAGCCCTTGACCATACGAGTTGCCCTTCGCTGTACCCTCTCCAGGTTATCCGCATCCTTCTTGAAGTGTGGCGCCCAGAATTGCACGCAGTACTCCAACTGCGGTCTGACCAACGCCCTATAGAGGGGAAGTATGACCTCCTTGGACCTATTTGTCATGCATCTGCTGATGCACGATAAAGTGCCATTGGCTTTTCTGATGGCTTCGTCACACTGCCGGCTCATGTTCATCTTGGAGTCCACTAGGACTCCAAGATCCCTTTCCACCTCTGTGCCACCCAGCAGGTCATTCCCTAGGCTGTAGGTGTGCTGGACATTTTTCCTCCCTAGGTGCAGCACTTTGCATTTCTCCTTGTTGAACTGCATCCTGTTGTTTTCTGCCCACTTGTCCAGCCTATCCAGGTCTGCCTGCAGCTGCTCCCTGCCCTCCGGCGTGTCCACTTCTCCCCATAGCTTTGTGTCATCTGCAAACTTGGACAGAGTACATTTCACTCCCACGTCCAAGTCGCTGATGAAGACATTAAAGAGTATCGGTCCAAGGACCGAACCCTGCGGGACCCCACTGCCCACACCCTTCCAGGTCGAGACCGACCCATCCACCACGACTCTTTGGGTGTGACCCTCTAGCCAATTCGCCACCCACCGGACTGTGCAGTCATCCACATCACAGCCTCTTAATTTGTTCACCAGTAAGGGGTGGGATACCGTATCGAAGGCCTTCCTGAAGTCCAGGTATACGACATCCACCCCTCCTCCTGTGTCCAGGCATTTCGTAACCTAGTCATAGAAAGAGACTAGGTTGGTCAGGCACGATCTGCCCGCCACAAACCCATGCTGGTTTCCCCTCAGCATAATTTGTCCTGCCGGGCTCTCACAAATGTGAGCCTTGATAATTTTTTCAAATACTTTACCAAGGATGGAGGTGAGACTGACCGGCCTATAGTTGCCCGGGTCCTCCTTCCTCCCCTTTTTGAAAATGGGGAACACGTTAGCCCTTTTCCAGTCCTCCGGGACTTGGCCCGTGCGCCACGAGCATTCGAATATTCCCGCCAGTGGCTCTGCAATGACGTCGGCCAGTGCCTTCAGCACCCTCGGATGGAGCCCATCCGGGCCTGACGACTTAAAGGCATCCAGTTCTTCCAAGTGACTCTGCACCATCTCAGGATCTACGCATGGAAGTCTGGCGCCTTGCTGCTGCCTCTCTACAACCCCAGTGAGAGACTTGTCGTGCCCCTCGCTTAGGAACACTGAGGCAAAGAACTCGTTGAGGAGTTCAGCCTTGTCCCCCCTATCTGTCACCAATTGCTTCTGCCCATTTAGCAGGGGTCCTATTCCTCCCTGGGCCTTCCTTTTACTCCCTATGTATCTAAAAAACAATTTCTTGTTGTCCTTTACTTGGGTTGCCATCCTCAGCTCCATGGTAGCTTTGGCCCGCCTAACTGCCTCCCTACAAGCACGAGCAGAGGAGGTATGTTCATCTTTAGTGATCTCACCCTGTTTCCACTTTTTATGTGCTCCCCTTTTGGCCCTTAGGCTGCCCTGGATTTCTCTGGTCAGCCATGGAAGCCTCCTGGCCCCTTTCCCTCTTTTGCCTCGCTCGGGGATCGTCTTGCTTTGTGCCCAAAGGATCGTTTCCTTTAGGCACAGCCACCCTTCTTGGGCTCCCATCCCTTCAAAACTCCTACTCTGCAGTGCGTCCTTGACTAATCGCCTGAGTGCATTGAGATCAGCTTTCCTAAAGTCTAGCACTTTCACCCTACTAGTTACCTTACCCACTCGCCGTCTTATGTTGAATTCTATCATAAGGTGATCACTGTCTCCCAGATGGCTACCGATCTAGAGGTCGCCTATCATGTCATCTCCCGTTGCCAATACCAGATCCAGTATGGCATTCCCCCTAGTGGGACCATACACCTCCTGTGTCAGGTGGAGGTCCTGTACACAAGTTAGAAACCTGCGTGAGCGATGGGACCTTGCTGTCTGCGTCTCCCAGCAGATGTCCGGGTAGTTTAGGTCCCCCATGACTACCGCCTCTTTAGCTTTTATGGTCTCCGAAAGTTGCCTCAGGAGCCCCGCATCTATTTCTTCCCCTTGGTGTGGGGGTCTGTAACGTTGTGTCCTTCCATATAGTTCGGGTGTGATATTTTTCTCTGTCTCTCTTAGTAAAGGTTGTTCTTGATGAATGTGCTCCAGGTGTTTTTCATGCCCCTGTTTCCCCATGGATGAGGTCAGACAGGGGATTCCCTGCTTTCGTGGGTGCTGATTTGTGTGAAATCATGAAGGGTGCAGAGAAAGGGAAGAGGTGCCGAGCCATGAGAGCCTGAAGTCAGTCAGACGGCAGGTTCTAGATGAAATAAGATCGAAAGAGGCTTGTGCTCTGTCTGTCTGTCTCTATATATTTGGAAAGCTTATGATCTCTTTATGCGTATTTGTCTTATTTAATTAGTTTATAAAGGTGCTGTGCCTGCCTCTGCTCCAAAAGGCATTCCCGGGCTACCTTTGCACGGGTAGCTGACTGGATCTGCCCCGCTCCCGTGAGAGAGTCCCAAAAGGGTGCCCCGGGAGACGGTGGCAGATCCCCGGAACTCACCAGCCGCGGTCTTAACTGGACCCTCAGCGGAGGGGTCCCCCTCTCTGCGGCCTCCAGTGCCAACACGCCTTTGGCGGGCACTCATGGGGCTCCGACCTCCCCTACACCCCAGCCAACGCCACCTTCGGTCGTGGGACTTCCAGGCTTGTCCCTGGCCCGAGGACTACGTGACCGGAGACTCTATTGCCCCTGCGGGCTTCCTTTCCCTTGTCCCTGCCGGCTCTTCCTCGGTTTCTCCACCCGAGTCCTTGCCGGCTCTTCCCCCGGTTCCCTCGCAGGTGGTTCCTGCCCGATCTTCCCCGGTTCCCTCACCAGTGGTTCCTGCCGGCTCCCTCTCTGCTTTCCTTCCCGGCACCTCCGCCAGCTCTTGCGTCGACTCCGCCGCTGGGATCCTCACGGCCACAGCTCTCTTCACCTTGGCCGCTCCTGGCGCTGCTGCAGCCTGCCCGTCCCAAGGCAGAGACAACGCGTGGGTGCACGCTTCCGGTCTCGGGCTTCCCTCCGGGCCTTGTGTACTCCTGCAGCGCGCCCCCTGTGCCCTCAGGGCCGCGCTTTATTCCCGCCGGGTGGCACCTCTCCCTGACGTCACTCCACCCCAGCTGAATGTAAGCGCGGCTAATGAACCGCACAGGTGGTTTCCCGGCATGCACAGCTCTCTTGCCCTCGACTCCTGCAAAGGGCAAGTAGGTGCTCCCTCTGGTTTTGGGCCGGGGTTTCCCTCTAGCCCTGGTGTCCCTGGGACAGGTGCAACTCTACCTTGCTTTATTACTGAAGGAATCAATGGCCCATTGTTCTTCACTTCACAGGTATAAGGTGCTAATGGTTTTTCTCTCCTTAATGCTCTTGGCTGATGAAGCTACCATTTCTTAGGGGAAAATTTGTTCTCTGCAACTTTAATTTCTTCTATTTCACAAGTCTTTAGCCATTTCAAAGATCTGGTGCTGGGGCTGGCCGTGGAGCTTGGCTGTAGGCTGGGAAAGGAGGAGGGAAAAGGAGATGCTCCAGCTACCAGCTGCGACAGGCTTCCCTGCCAGGGGGATTGGCCAGGTGGGGCATCAAGCCCGCCCTGGTCACCATCCTGAATGCCTGCCAGGGGCAGCAGAGCCTCACTGAAGCCCTCTGGGGCAATGCTCTGCTAGCTGGTCTCCAAGGGCTCTTGGCTGCAAGGTGCGGGTGCCACTCCCTGGTGCCCAGCAGGTAGCCTGAGCACCCCCATCCCAGTACCACAACAGTGACAGAGCAGGGGCCAGCCTGGGGAGGAGCGGGGGCTGGCAAAGAGGATTTTCCCCACCTCTTCCCTGGCTCTGGGCATCCAGCAAGCATCACACTACCTCTGCCCCAGACCAAAGTTAGGCCTGGACAGGTATGAGGGAGCACACTGACATACCACCTTCACCCCAGCCTAGACCAAGGTGAAGCCAACACCCACCATGTCCCATGCAGGCTGCAGGGGTGGGTGGGGAGGTCTGCATTATTGCTGATAAAGCATCCCCAAGCGAACCCAGAGCTACCGCGGGGATTCCCTTGGCTCTGTCCTGTCCACGGGGTCCTGAGCACAGCTGGATGAGGCAGCGGGAGGCTGTTCTGTGCTTCCCATTCCCAGCTTGTTTCCAGCCACACTCAGCCCCCAGGATGTGCTGCCTCTGGGCTGCTTCTCCCACCACGCAGCCCGTGTGTCTCCCTGCCTGTGGCTTCCTCCTGGCACCTCTGGGCTCTCTCTTTGACATGCATCCACTCCCTCAGCTGCAGCCCAGTCTGTGCCCAGCTGCTTCTTTCGCCTGTGTGTGGCAGCTCTTGCTCAGACCTCTGCACTACTTTGTCTTTGGGCCATGGCTTCTGTCACTTCAGCTCCCTCCCTCCCTCCCTCCAGGAAGCGGCTTCATGGCTTCATCCCTGAGGCCGCAGGGAGGGCAGCAGCAACCTCATCCAGGCCTGGGATATTCCAGAGAGCGCAGACACCAGCCAGGCTCCAGCCCCTCCAGGCACCAACAGACAGGCTCCCTGTTGCTCCCTGTTTAAGAACATCCTGACACACGGAGCAGAAAGGAGAGGAGGAGGCAACCAGCAAAGCCCAGAAGCCTCCTCCCCTCTGTCCCCCCCACACCTACCGGTGAATCCAAAAGCCAAAAGGCTACTTGAGTTCCCAGTATAACCGGGATGAATTTGATGAGAAAATCCATACTGGTAAGTTGCCAGGTTGGTGGAGCAGAAGATATAGCAACCTCCCTCCTCCACCTCTTTCTTTCCACCTCCACTCTCGAGATGCTCCTGGCCGTGCCGCTGAGTCTCAATGCTCTCAGACAGCCACTGGGACTGCTATGCCCAACCCCAGTTGACTGTGGTCCCTGGGGAGGGGAGAGTACCCTGATCTACCCCAGCACAGCCTCTGTCCTGACACCCACACCAGAATAGGGGGCGGCAGCTTGCACAGGTGCTGATTACACTGCCCTGTGCCAGCTGAGCCCTACTTGCACCCAAGCACTGCTCACATATGCAATAAGGACCAGCCCATCTGCCCTATCTCTGCAGAAAGGGGCTGGAGCAGGAGGAGGGTCTGCTCTTTGTCCGGTTCTGCCTCCCTGGCACCCTGCCTCCTGACTCCCAGGGGTGCTGCCTGGCAGGGTCACAAGTGCAAGGAGACAGACCCTTCAGACCCAGGGGCCCTGCTCTGGGAAACACGGAGACCATCAGAATCTGCTGCCTCCTGCTAGTGAGGTGCTGAGCTGGTCTGTGCTGACCCCAGCCCTGGCTGTGTCTGCTGGATTCGCTCCTCCCTCTGTGTGTGATGCAGTGGCAGGTACTGGATGGAGAACAGGGGAGAGCTGGATGCCCTCAGGTTGCTGGGGTGAGGACCAGGGTGTCCAAACCTCACCCGCCAGAACTGTAAGGCCCCAGGACCCAGAGCCCTGCCACCCCAGGCTCAGCTGCCAGGTGCCTCTGTCCTGGAGAAGGCAGCAGTGCAGGGGCAGCACAACGCCCTGTGACCGCCTGCAGCGCACGGGGCATCGCGGCATCGCGGCAGCACAGAGTCCCTGCACTTGCATGTCATAATCCTGCCAGGTGCTGGCACCGTGACTCCACCTAATGTGAGGAGCGAGGTGCTGCTCAGCATCAGTGCCTATGGCAGGATCTGGCTCTCAGTGTCTAGCTGTTTCTTCCAGCAGTGCCAGGAGATCCCAGCTGAGATCAGGCCCTCCTGTGCTCACAGCTGTGCAGACACAGAGTAGGAGACAATCTCGAGGGGCTTCTGATGTGGAGACACTGGAAAGGCAAGGGATGGCCGATGATCCTCTCTCCACTCTGAGGCCCAGGGCGCTCCAGAGACTTGTCCAGGGTGACACAGAGTCAGTGTCAGAGCAGGGGAGGGGACCCTGATCTCCCAGGTTTCTGGCCCTACACCTGCAGCCCAATATCCTCACTTCCTATGGGCAGGACACAAAGGACCCTGGAGTGGGAGCAGGGTGCAACTCAATCTCGGGGAGAGGTATGGGAAGGAGAGCCCAGATCTCCAGGGTCCCTGTCACAGCCGTTGGGTCTCAGGTCTCCTCCAGCCCATAGGGCCTTGTCCCGATGCTCTGCACTGGCAGTGCCCCATGGGCGTGAATTAAACCATCTCAGGAGTAAGGGATGGAAAATTGGTACTAGGGAAACTGCTGGGAGGTCTGGGGTTTGGGGCTGAGACAGGAGGAAGAGGAGGTTGCTTGTGGCCAGGATAAGGGCATTTGCTCCAGGCTCAGGAGACAGCCCAGGAGATGGACACAAAGCGTGATGGGGCAGTGCAGGGTGGGGGAGCAGCAGCATGATGGGGAAGGAGGGCCCAGGGCAGAGCACAGAAGACGAGGGAAGGATGTGGTGCTGGGGCTGGGAAAGAGGAGCCCGTGGGAGAGGCATGGCTGAAGTGGGGGCTGCAGGGCTGAGAAGAGAAGAGATCTGCCATCTGAGCAGGTGCTGGGGCTGGCCGTGGAGCTTGGCTGTAGGCTGGGGAAGGAGGAGGGAAGAGGAGATGCTCCAGCTACCAGCCGCGACAGGCTTCCCTGCCAGGGGGATTGGCCAGGCGGGGCATCAAGCCCGCCCTGGTCACCATCCTGAATGCCTGCCAGGGGCAGCAGAGCCTCACTGAAGCCCTCTGGGGCAATGCTCTGCTAGCTGGTCTCCAAGGGCTCTTGGCTGCAAGGTGCGGGTGCCACTCCCTGGTGCCCAGCAGGTAGCCTGAGCACCCCTATCCCAGTACCACAACAGTGACAGAGCAGGGGCCAGCCTGGGGAGGAGCGGAGGCTGGCAAAGAGGATTTTCCCCACCTCTTCCCTGGCTCTGGGCATCCAGCAAGCATCACACTACCTCTGCCCCAGACCAAAGTTAGGCCTGGACAGGTATGAGGGAGCACACTGACATACCACCTTCACCCCAGCCTAGACCAAGGTGAAGCCAACACCCACTATGTCCCATGCAGGCTGCAGGGGTGGGTGGGGAGGTCTGCATTATTGCTGATAAAGCATCCCCAAGCGAACCCAGAGCTACCGCGGGGATTCCCTTGGCTCTGTCCTGTCCACGGGGTCCTGAGCACAGCTGGATGAGGCAGCGGGAGGCTGTTCTGTGCTTCCCATTCCCAGCTTGTTTCCAGCCACACTCAGCCCCCAGGATGTGCTGCCTCTGGGCTGCTTCTCCCACCACGCAGCCCATGTGTCTCCCTGCCTGTGGCTTCCTCCTGGCACCTCTAGCTCTACAGGAGACTTTGAGGAAGTTTCAAGGTACTGAGAAGGGGGCTGCAAAAGGGAATAGGGAAGTGTCCTTGTTGAGGAAGAAGAGATAAGCATTGGTTTGAATTTGGAGCCAGCATGTTTTTTAATTGGGAGATAAACTAAATGTGCTGGACTGATATCACATGTAAAAAGAATGAAGAGACGAGGCAATGGCCTCTCTCTGCCTTTGCGCGAATCACTAATGAACCAGGGTTCCTCTGGGTGCCCCTTTGTCCCGGGTGCAGAGCCACAGGGCCCCTGCTGCTCCAGCGCTGCTCAGCATGGGCACCTGCAGCTGGGGTGGTGGGAGCTGCGGGGCCCTGCCCCACTCAGAGCGAGCCCCCTGGGCCTCATGTCAGGCCACCAAAGTTAAGAGCCGAAATTGAACATGAGACAAGCTGTCAGGTTTGGATCCTGCTGGCTTAACCCCAGGGGTGCAGCAGCAGGGGGAGGGGTGCTCCCAAGGGGCAGGAGAGGAGCAGGGAGGGAGCAGAGCAGGCAGGTCGGGGGCGGCCCGGGTGAAGCTGCACCTCTGGTATCCTGCACCCCGACAGGGGCCGCTGGAGCAGAGGGCCACTCTGTCTGGACCCCTGGACTTCCCCAGCCAGCGCCAGCCCTTGCCGGTCCCCTCTGCCAGTGAACAAGAGAGCTGTGAAGCTCATCCCCTTCCCACAGGCTCCCCCTCCACCCCCGCTGCTTGTCCCTTTCTGTCACTGAGTCCCTCACCCCAGTGTCTAAGGGGGCAGGATGGGCTGGGCACTGAGCTCCCCCGGGTTGGTGGAGGAGGCCGCGCTGCAGGGGAGCAGGGAGATGTGGAGGCAGCTTCTGCAGCCACAGTCCCAGCAGCAGGGCAGGAGCTGCCCCGGGGTCTCTGCTCCGTCTCAGGGGCTCAGGACCAAGGCAGGTCTAAGTCAGGAGCATGAACCAGACACCACAAGTCTGATATCTGTGCCCCTTTCCCCTTCAGAGACTCTGCCGTCCACCTTGGAGAAGGGCAAAAGGGTACCAAAGGGATCATACACGAAGGGTAAGCGCTGGGGAGCTGGTCCCGGCATTAACACAATGATCCAGCAGAGCCCACGGCCGTCCCTGGACAAGAGTCAAACCCTCTCCCAGCCCAGCACCAAACCCCCCGCACTGGGACGTGGGAAACTGGGCTGGGATTTTCCTATTCTTGCCTATGGATTTGCAGCTACCTGCTTCCTTTCCCCCAGGGGCAGGGCTCTCCCCCGTGCCAGGCTGAGGGGCTGCGGGGCCGTCGGTGCTCAGCCCCCGGGCCCAGGGCAGAGGCAGCTCCGGGGGCCCAGGACGGTCGGAGGCAGGACGGGGCTGGTGAAGAGGGGGAGGAACGGCCCGTCTGCCCCGGGCTGAGCTCTGCCCTAACGCTGCCATTCTCTCTGCCAGCGACGGTGACTCTGGATCCGGACACGGCAAATCCCTGGCTCGTCCTGTCTGCGGATCGGAGAAGAGTGATATGTGCAAACACGTGGCAGCCTGTGCCTGACAATCCTGAGAGATTTGATGTGAACCAGTGCGTGCTGGGCCGGGAGGGATTCACCTCCGGGAGACACTGCTGGGAGGTGGAGGTGGGGCAGGGGGTCTGGCTCATGGGGGTTGCCAGAGAGTCTGTGAGGAGGAAGGGAGGGATCAGATTTAGCCCCGAGGAGGGGATCTGGGTGGTGCATTGCTGTTGGGATCAGGTCTGGGCTCTCACGGCCCCTGCTCCCACCCCCCTGTCCCTGCGCCGGGCGCCCAGGAGGATGCGGGTCTGTCTGGACTGTGCGGGGGGGCAGGTGTCGTTTCTCGATGCTGACACCGAGGCCCCGATCTTCACCTTCCCGCCGGCCTCCTTCGTTGGGGGCAGAATCCGGCCCTGGTTCTCGCTCTGGGCGAGGGGGCCTGGGTCCGAGCTGAGACTGTGCCATTGAGTGATGGGGAACAGCCGGGGAACGGACCCCCCACGCGGGGAAACGGGCCGCTCTGGCTTCCTATTCTCTGTGATCCCGGAGGAGTCCCGTCTACCCGCCCCGTCCCCTCCTCTCTGCCCTGGGAGCTGCCCAAGTGAAAGATGCCGTCTGCGCCGACAAGCCTGTCCCGTTGCACCGACCGATCTGTCCCAGCACTCGGTGGCCCTGGGGGAGTCGAGCGCGGCCACCAGCACGGACCCTTGAGGACGCCGCCCCAGCGATGACTCTGAAACCCGTGCTAAGCTTGGGCCTGCTCACAAAAGTGAAAATACAGAATACGGATGCTAACTGCATGTTGCAAGAGGACGCGAGGTCATGGCGAGGCCATCCGAGAAGGGATAATGAAGTATCTCCTTGGCTCATCTTGCTATATTTAGGGTGATTTCAGGCAGACTCCTAGCTGTCTGGTGTGTAACCATATGAAATATCTATCCTTGATTAATTAGTATGGTAAATATTTCTTTTGCAACTAACTCGTGTTTATGTGCAGGAAGAGACATTTGCCCTATGTGATAGATGTCTCCTCCTGATTCAGTGTCTTTTTCCTGGCTGTTAATCAGTTTCTTGATATGTTTCAAACCGGATCACCTCTTGTTACTGAAGAAGGTAACTCATTCGAATTAGAAACTTCTGATAACCAGTGATGAGCAGGTTTTTCCGTCAATTCTTGCTTGGGACTCTCTTGATTTGCACAACTAAAAGATTGCTTTGAAGATGCTAAACTAAGGGTAGAAAAAGGCAGTAAAACAACAAACCGCGCGCTTCAAGAGTGAGAAATCTCTCTGACACCAGTTGCTGACGTGCCCCACTTACACGAGAAGTTGAAGAGAAACAGACTGCTGCTTAGTTGCCTGTTTGGTGAGAAACCATCACTTTATGGCTAATTACTGGACTTTGCTTTGGCTTGGGCTCAGTTGACTTGATTTTAAATACTTGTAGTAAATAAATACTTTCTGTCACTCATCGAATGAGGTGTTCTGTCAATCCCTGGGGTAGTCCGCAATCCTAGGTTTTTATTTGCTAACACCAGTGCTGGGGCTCATGGCCAAGTGCTGCTGGGGGCCCTTTGCCCAGAGCCCTGCCAGGGCTGTGGCTGGGGGTGGGGATGGGGGGCCGCCTGGTCTGGAGCCTGAGCCCAGCCTGGCTCTGCCTGTGGGAAGCTGCTGGGCTGGTCTGTGCTTGAGCTGGTTTTTCCCGTGAAGCAAAAGGGCCCCTGGGCTGGGCCTTCTCCGAGCTGGAAGAGTTTCACTCAGGGCAGGCGCCTCCCTGCATCCGGCTCCTCCAACACGGACGGTTCCCTTGTACGGCCCGGCCCTGCGCCCCTCGTGTCTTCATGTCCACAGAGATCTCAATAGACATCTCACCTGGGGTTTGCAATGGCTGTGTCTCTTGGGCCTTCACTCCCCCTCTTCTCTCCCTCCATCTAACCTGCGCTGCCTCCTTGCTCGGGCTCACGCAGAGAACGTCCCATGCAAGTTGGACACTGCTTTTCCTGGGCCTGGTCTTGGGCCTTGGCCGTCTTCACCAAGAGGCTGCTCAAGCTGGACCACGCTCTTATTCACCCACAAGCCTCCTCCCTCCCTTGGGGCAGCTGTGTGGCACTGACGGTGGCTCCACCTACCTTCGTGTCGGTGTTTTCCACCTCCAGATGTTGACCACACAAACTGGGGCTGGAGGTAAGTTAGGACTAAAAGTAAAAGCATTTGCAACGTTTATTGTCTCCAAACCAGTTTTTAGGCAGTTCGTAGCCCATCAGGAGAGTTTTATGCTGGAAATCTTTTGGGTTACAGCAGGCTCGCCTAGAAGTGCTCTGTGTTTCTAATTATTAGGTAGTAGATTAACAAGCTTCCCATGTTGTTTCCATTGTATTTGTCCTTGGCGTGGGCGAACTGGGCAGCCGCCTGGGGCCCAGACAGAAGAGAGGACCTGAAAATGGAAAAAAGAAAGGAATAAAATTGCAAAAAAGTTTACATAATTGAGCACATACCATACTGGCAATGTTACCAATTCAGAACAAACTGTTTAAAGACATTGCTACCACAGATGCGAGAATGCCAGTTACAATGATTTCTTGTTGTAAATGTCTATGTGGGGCCCGATACTGCAAGTTTGCCCAGGGCTGCCGGGAGTCTAGGTACCGTCCTGCTGAGAAAAGAAACAGAGAAGAGCAAGGAAGGTTGCTAGGAAATTGAGGAAAGTGATTATTTCCCTTCTATTCTGCACTGCTGAAGCCACTTCTGGACTACTGTGTCCAGTTTTGGGCCCCCCACTACAGAAAGGACGTGGACAAGCTGGAGAGAGTCCAGTGGAGGGCAATGGAAATGGCTACAGGGTTAGGACACATGACTACTGAGGAGGGGCTGAGGGAACGGGGCTTATTTAATCTGCAGAAGAGAAGACTGAGAGGGGATTTGATAGCAGTCTTCAACTCCCTGAAGTGGGGTTTGCACAAGGATGGAGCTGGACTGTTCTCCGTGGACAAGGAGCAATGGCCTCAAGTTGCAGAAGTGGAGGTTTAGGTTGGATATTAGGGAAACTTTCTCACCAGGAGGGTGGCAAAGCACTGGAACAGGTTACCCTGAGAGGTGGTGGCATCTCCATCTTTGGAGGTTTTTAAGGCCAGGCACGACTAAGCCCTGGCTGGGATGATCTAGATGTGGATGGTCCTGTTCTTTGTAGGAGGTTGGACTAGATGTAACCTCCTGAGGTCCCTTCCAACCCTCCTTGTCTTCACAACTTGCCGGGGAGGTAGGGAAGGATCATTCCCACTTACGGTCACAGCGCTAAGGCACAGAGGGGCAAAATGACGTGCCCAGGGTCACCAAGGCAGTCTGTGGCAGAGTATGGAACAAAGTATTGACATGTGTTGTTTCAGTACAAGACACAAGAGGCATGCAGAGGAAATGTATGAACTAAACACAAGTTGCAGCATGGGCTAATTTAAGTTATAAAGTTAAAATTAAATAAAAAAAAACAGAAATAGTTGTCTATCAATGTCTATACAGAGATCAACGGGATCATCAAGCTGCATGAAAAGCCTACTGCAAGCAACAGTAATTGAATATACTTTTGCTGTCATTTTATCATCTCTTGTATTTTTAATTAGACACGAAACTTCCACTAACCTGCAGCTGGGTTCTGGAAAAAAAATAATGGTGTGTTAAACCATGACAAGGGGGCTGAGAGGTTAAGTTGACGGGCTGCTAATCTGTTGTGTTTTGCCTGTATGGGTTCAAATCCCATCCTTATTGTTCGTTACTTCTGTGAATCTATAAGTCTGGGCTGAAGCACTAATGACCTGCTTGTCCCTGTGCTGAACTCCACAGGAGTGTTGCCATTGACGTCACCAGGAGCCAAGTTGTCACATGGTGGAAGCCAGGCAACTGTGCGCTGGGAGACCCTGGGCGTATGCATGCTTTGGGGGCTCTGGGCTGTGGTCAGGTGGAGAAACGTTTGCAGCAGGCCAGTCCTGGGCCCAGTGCAGCCACACCTGCCATGCACACACCAGGCCAACCCACATAATAGTCAGCCTACCTCAAGAAGAAGTCACTTCACAATAGGTTGTGGAGGAGCAGCTCATGGGAACACAAAGTGAGCACCGTGCTGCCCGCACACCTTGTCATCCCATTCCCAGTCTGGCCTTTCCCCTGGCGTGGCTGAGATGGCCCTCTCCCATCCACACCTGAGCTGGAGGCTTCTGCCCAGGGTCCTGTGTGTATTTTGGGGTCCTGCTGCATCTGTGTTGGGAGGGAGAGCATCCACTTGGGTACCCGATGCTGCGGCAGTCCGGAGAGCGGTGTGGTGCTTCCCTGGGTATTTCGGTCTGTGGTGGGAGCCTGCTGGAGTCCTTGCAGTGGTGAGTTGAGCCTCCAGGTTTTTCCTAAATGCTATGGAAGCCGGAAAAGTGTTCAATGCTTCCCCAAGTGTGGTGGGCTTGGGGAAAACTGCCAGACTTTTTGGCAGCTGGGAAAGCATCCAATCCTGTGTCAAGTGTCCCAGTGCAAGCCCCAGGTGCCTCTCTCTCCAGGCCCGCTCTTACGCTGTTCCAACCAGTCTTCGGGGCAATTGCGGTGGGGTCCTCAGTTTGGCACGGCACTGCCTGCCTTGATTGCAGCCAGGGCACCTGAGCTGCAGTGCCGAGGCGTGGTGGGTAGAGGCCTGTTACAAGGATACATGAGAGTGGGGGGCCAATCTCACCATGAAGATTTCCTACGGCTTTGAATGTTACAAGCAAATGGGAACACGATGGGCAGGGGGTCGGAGGAGTGGTAAGGGATGGTTCAGCCTTCAAATAGCCTGGTTACTTTATCTTCCCCAGAATTGTCTGACTGATGACCTCCAGTCATTTTCCTTCCTCATAAAAGCTGCAGCCATCCACAAAAATGTTTAGGCCCGTATGCACATCTGTGATCTGAGGACAAGGCAGAGAGACACTATTTCCAGGGAACGTGGAGTTTCCAGCTGGATATTTTGGAGGTCGTCCGTCATACATCAATGTAACACTGGTGCACTGTGAAGTAGTTCTAAAGAGTGCCTTCTTTTCCAGAGACACTTGTGACTCCTTCCAACAGCAGCGATGTGCAGGAGGCACTCAGGGGTGCGTGTGCATCCCCTGAGAGCGCTGGTGCATCCCCTGGCAGCAGCATTTCCTGCTTAGGCATGGGTGGGGGGGCAGGCAAAAGCGTTGGTCTCCCCCTGACAGCACCAGCCAGGGTGTGGGGACGCCAAGAGAAGCGATGCCTAGACTGGTTGCTGGCGGGAAGTACCCCTCCTGACTCAGAAGGCGCCAGTCGACCATACTTCACTTGGAAGGATCAAAGCAGGACATACCAAGGTTAAGCCCTTTCAAAAATCTTGCCACCAGTCTGATGGCATGGGGCTGGACTGTCCAGTCCACATCTGATGGTCCAGATCTAGGACAAGGGCACTCCATTTAAAGCCAGAAAGCTGAACAGGTGGAACATCAGAGCAATGCAGCAGTGGCTCATACCATGCTGCATGCTTTGCTGTTCACACTTGTGCATCCTCCTTGCCTTATAGCTCAGGTGTACTTGCATCCTGCCTGGCTTATGGGCATGTTCAAAGGACATGGTTCCTTGAAGCCAAAGGAAGCCCTAAGGCCATGATGGCCCCTCAGTTGGAGTGCGCAGGCCCAATAAAATGAGACAAAAGAAGAGACTGCGGAAACCTAGAAGGAACAGGAATCCACTTACATGCTCAGAGAGGCAGAATCACCAGCGCTGGCATCCTGTGGGCCCATCCCAGATCAGGCAGGGGAGGATGGAGGGAGGGGAGGACAGGGGTGCTGGGGGAGGGGAGGAGTTCAGGTGTTCATCTCCTGGGGGCAATACAGCACGGGACAATCCAGGCGAGTCTGTGGGAGAAGGGGCAGAGTCAGGGCACGCTCAGGGTGGGGTGCAGGACACGTGGAGCCGACCCAGTCTGCAACAGCTTCTCATAACTCCCTACGTGGTCTGTGGGCTCACCCCCACTCTAAAGCATACGCTGCTTGCTACTGTGGGAGGCAGGAGCCTGGGGGAGACTGACCACGTCCCCAGGCACCAGCATCACCTGGCTGAGCTGGATTGTCCTGGCCCTGTGCTGCTTACAGCCCTCCATGCACTGGTGCCAGAGCACCCACCCATGTCCCAGGCCCTGCTCAGCGCAGCGCAGTGCCCAGGTCCCAGACCCAGGACAGGAGGAAAGTGGCTGAGAAATTGATGATCATGGACTCACTCGCAGCATCTGAGACTGTCACGTACCCCTTGTAGCCCTGGCAAACCTCATCAAACCTCATGCCTTCTGGGTTGGTATGTGAGAGGTGGGTCAGTGGAAGGAGAGATCCCAGTGTTGGCTGCATCAGCGCTGCACGACCCATATCCTTCCTCTGCATGAGGCTGATCTCCACGCACATCCTCACTGACTCAGTCCTGGCTTCCCTAACCTCCATCTCCCAGCAGTGCCGGCCTGTGATGAGCCCAGCATGCAGTGAGCCCTGCCAAATACCCAGGAGCTGTTGGCATCTCCTTCCACCTCCCTCCCCAGCACACATGTCACTGGTCAGCAGACACCACCAGCAATGGGTTGTCCACATCCAGCTGCAGCTCCACCTCCCCTGGAGGGCAGAGAGGGGCAAGGGCAGGGCTGGGCCAACACCACGGCCCCATCACCAGCTTGCCTGCACAGGGATGCTGGAGCTGGGCAGGGCCCGGAGTGCTTGCCTGGCACTGAGTCCCCGGTGCCCCTGCCGGGGCTGCTGAGCACGCTGTTGGGGCACCCCGGCCCGTGTGCCCTGGCCTCTGGCTGCTCCTGACCCTACAACTCCTCCCAGCACATGGCCCCGACAGCACAAACTGCAACTCCACAACACAACTAACCACCTACTTGAACCCCGGCATGCCCCGGGCCCTCCCCACACAGCGAGAGGCTGCCAGTGCCACCAACCCCTGGCAGCAGCACAGCCCAGCCACGGTGTGACTGCCCGCAACACAGCCCCTGCCCTTCTGCGCCCTCCCATCCCTTCTGGGTCCCTGCAGAGGAAATGCACCTGGAAGGGCCTTGTGGCTTCTCAGGCTGAACATGCTGGACAGTGCCAGCCCTGGAGTGGGGCCCGTGGGAGCTGATGCCCCGACAGCTGAAGGAGCTGAGCTCCCAGGGCCCCACAGAGCTGGAGGTGCACAGACAACCTGGAGCCCAGGGGTGACACCTGGCAGTGGCAGAGGAGCAGGGGCAGCCCTTTCTCTCTGATCCACACTCCCCCTAATCCCGGGCAGCCTTAGGAGCCTGCCCAGCTCTGTCTCACCCCCACCCCCATGGGCTCAGGAAGTGGGAGCCCAGCTGTGCTCCTGCCATGGCCCCGATGGGGCTGTCCCACGGGGCTGGGGAAGCCGGGGGCTAATGCAAAGAGGTGTTATTTTTCAAAGAGCAGTTGCAAGAGCAGCTCCTGGAGATTGGACCCTGTGCCTCCCAGAGGCTTGGGCTTCTGCACGCAAGTCTCTGCTCAGGTGTCTCTGCCCGCTGGGAGGGCACAGGAACCTCCTTTCCTCTCACTGTGCCCAGGTGACCCTGTTGCTCCAGACATCCCTGGGGCTTTTGTGTGGGATCATCGTGTGAGTTAAGGCTCTTGGCAGCGCACATGGGACTTTGGCTTTGGTGTTGGCTGCCCGGGATTTCTGCGCGCTCTGTGACACAAAACGCCCCTTGCGATGTGTGTGTGCAGAGTGGCTGGGCACGTGTACAAAGCACATGGCCTTGCTGGCAGGAGTGTGATGCGACAGAGCCCGCACCGTGGCGGTTGTGTCTCAGCTGGCTGAGGGAGGGCAGAGTAAAGTCTGGGTGAGGACACGGGGCATGGGACCGGCACCATAAAGACCGCTTGTCCTGCACAGGGGCCGCTGTGCTGTTGGAGACCACCGGCGCTGTGCCCCTCTCGTCTGGAAAAGAAGAAAACCCCTCTCCTCGGAAAGAAGGAGCTCCCGGGGTGGGGATGCCAGCCCCCCAGCAGGGCAGGGGCTGAGCAGAGGCAGGGTCTCCAAGGCAGAGGTTACCCACTTCGAGGCCACGCCATGGGAGGGATCCTCTTCTCAAAGCAGCGGGTCTCCATCCCCTCCACCGTGTTTGTGGCGCTTCCTCGGACTTAACGTTCCTCTGCCCTGAGCTCTGAGGACCGGTGTCCTGCATCGGGGGACAACCACACACCCACTCCCTGCCGTGAGGTCCCCACTCCCTGTTCTGAGCCCGGCTGAATTTTGAACGACGTGTTCATGATTTACTTTGTAGAGAAACTCATCCTCCTTGCATAGAAAATTGTCTACAAGCACACAACAGTGCCCCCCTTCCTGTTTCATTCCTAACACAATTGTGCCTTTGCCCTACACTCGAGCCCCTCCCAGCCAGTCAGCCTGGGCCTGGCCCGTCACAACCTGCCAGGGGAAACTCCAGAAGTGCTTTTTGGAGGGTTTTAATGTCTCAGCAGTCACAGTGCACATTGCCTTTGGAAGTCTGCCCGTGCCCGAAGATGCCTCCAGGCCTGTGTCACCTGAGGTCCATCCCTTGGGCACAATGGTGATGTGGGGCAGGCAACAAAGCAAAAATGGGTTTGCCTTCCACTCTAGTAGGGTTGTAGCCTCTGTCTGGGATCTCTTGACTGCTCATCGGAGACTCCATCCTATGAGGGCTGGAAGGTCCCATCTGCCGGCCTGACCCCATGATGCGAGAGGTCTGCTTCCAAAATAAGGCACTCAATGGGGTGTGAAAGGCCCAGCTGTGAACTGCTGCTAGAACGCAGGTTTCTCCAGAGTCTTTTCCTTGGAATCAGCAGGGCCTTTTGGTACCCAGCATATTTTTCTGGTGAAAGCACACTGTACAGAAAGAGCCACCTGGGTACCACATGACGAACTGCTGCAGTACAGAAGAAAAACACCCACAAATCTCACACCGCTGGTTATGACGTATCACCCCTCCCTTGAACCTGTACGGAAAATCCTCAAAAAATTGCAACCCATACTAGACAGAGACCCTATTCTTAAAAAAGATCTTCCCAGAGCCACCCATCCTAGCCTTCAAACAAGCACCGAACCTCGTCAACCTCATCACCAGAAGCAAACTTCCTCAAGCCCAGAACACACCAAAAGGATCCAGACCGTGCCAGGACAAGAAATGCAAAACCTGCCAACGCATCTCCACCACCCCCACTATTACTACACCCCACAACAGAGCCAGCAGCATCCCAGGATCTCACAGCTGCACCTCCAGGAATGTAGTACACCTCATCCAATGCACCAAATGCCCTGATGGAAGATATGTAGGAGAGACCAGACAACAACTGCGCACCAGAATGAACGCACACCGGAAATCTATCAAAGACAGAAACACCCAATTACCGGTGGGGGCACATTTCTCACAGGAGTGCCACTCTCTCTCCAAGCTCTCAGTCCTGATCCTCAAGGGAAATTTACACAACACTTCCCAGAAAGGAGCCTATGAGCTCCATTTCATCAACCTCCTGGATACTAGAGATCATGGACTAAACATAGACATTGGATTTATGACACATTATAACCTGCCTGGCAACTGACTCCCCAGCCCAGCCCAGCCCAGCCCAGCCCAGCCCCTGGCTTCTTTACTTCTCATCCCATCCGGGAAGAGCACACACCGACTGCTGAAACTTCCTTAGCCTGACGAAGGGTTTGTGAACCCGAAAGCTTGCTAAATAACTAATCTCCAACTATTTGGGTTGGTCTAATAAAAGATATCAAATCCACCCAAGGAACCTTGTCTGTACACAAATAGGCACTTAATAACAGGCTTATCTGAACCTCTCATAAAAGGCTGTGCTGAGGGGATGTGGAAGGGGAGACTGGAGCCTGAGACTCTTTTCCTCAGAGGACCAAACAAGAAGGGCCCTGACAAAAGCTTGGCACGTGATGTTCATGGGTCTGCGGCTACGTGGCCCAGCCCTGCCCTAGGGAGGGCCCTGGCTGGATGCCAACAGCCCGCGGCAAGCAGCTTGTCAGAGCGAGGGGTTGTGGGGTGGGGGAGATCCCCCAGGGAAACTCCAACCAGCAGCTGCAGACGTGCTTGCCCTGCCGCTCCACGTGCCATGGGGCCAGCGGTGCTGCTGGGCTTGGCCTCGCTCTGTGCTGGGCAGCACTGGCAGCACTGGTTCTTGATTTCAGACCTGACTAATAGGATTTCCACGGAGGAGCTGAGCCCCAGGGCTTGGATGTTACACACACAGCCAACATTTAGCTGAAACTGGGCATCCAACATCATTTTGCAACACTCTACGAGAAGCTGTATGGGGGTGGGCAAACACTGGAACCGGCTACCGAGAGAAATTGTGGGATCAGGTTAGACAGACACTTGGCTGCGCTGGTTTAGTCAGGGGTGCTCCTGCCTTGAGCAGGGGGCTGCACTAGATGACCTTGTGAAGTCCTTTCCTGGCCTGCTCTGCTAAGATCCTAAGGCACTGGCCTGTGACCAGTGCTGAGCCCACTAGCCTCTCCACGTCTTAGAGGGAGCCCTTTTGAACAGAGAAAAGGACGGGAAGGGGCTCTCATGGACAGCTTCCCTAAGATGAGAGTACTTAGAGCCCTGCAGCCGGGCGCAGGCCTGACCTGTGTAACAAGCTGCTCCTTTGACGATGTGCTGGAAGAAGTGTCTGTACCTGCTGGAGACGCACGGCCCATGTCCCTGCAGACCTGGGCGTGGAGGAACGGGGTTGTCGCCCAGGTGCTGCCCACCTGGTTTGCTTGATGGAAAGTTGTAGTGGGAGCAGGGAGTCGGTTTTCCTCTTGGATCCATGCATTCACTGTCAGAGAGCAGGTCCATTGGCTATTACCCAGTATGAAGGGCTTGGCTGACACCCAAAGACATTGCTGGAAGAATTTCCACAGACCCGGGTGGGCTCTGGGTCACGTCATGTTCCAACCCCGGGATCCTTCACCATGCCCATAACCAGGGGAGTGACCAACCAGGTGACCTCCCTCTTCAGTATTTCTCCCCGGTGCCCCGTGCACCTGGCACAAAGTCCCTGATAAGACCCAGCCGCCTACTACGGCGGCGGCAGTAGCCGAGGAGACAGCAGAGGGGGCAGCAACAGTTGATTCCCCCTAAGGGAAGTGGGGCAGAGGGTCGAGCGTAGCTGAGGTGGATCCGAAGGGGCAGCCCTTCTGAGGCCTCTTAGTTTGCCCGATAGGGAGCCGCGCTCCCGAGCCGCATGCCGGCGGTGCGCAAACAGGCGTGCTCTGTAAGGGTGCGCCGGCGTTTTTGAAAGTGTTTGCGTAAGGCGGGCACAAGGTAGCAGCCCGGAGGGGCACCTCCAGCAAGCGAGAGGAGTAGACGCAGCTCTGCAGACATGGTGCAGACGCGGAGCGCCGCTGTCAGGGGCCTCACCCTGGCGCTGCCGCCTGCCATGGGCTCTTCTGAGGCCTCCACCCAGACGGAGCTCATGGTGGGGTCGGCAGCCCCTTGTCACCCTGTCTTTGGGGAGGGCTTGGTGGGGTCCTGGGGGGGGGCCTGGTGGTCCCCCTGCCTGTCCCTCCTGTGCCCAGCTCGGGGCCCTGGAGGAGCAGGTGAGGGAGCTCCAGGCTGAGATGAGCAGGCTGAGGGGGATCAGGGATGCAGAGGACGAAATGGATGCCTATCTCTGTTCTCTACAAGCTGGTTGCCCGCTCTACAGCCCCCACAGAAGATGCATCCAACGCAGGAGTGGCAGAAGGTGTCCCGATCCAGAGCTGCGTGGCCTAGAGAGGTGGAAGCTCCCCAGGTACACCTGGTGAACAGGTTTGAGGCCCTGGCAGCTGTGACAGAGGAAGACAGAGGAAATGCCTCCGGCGAGGATGATGCCACTCCCCACGCAACAAGGAATAGGCAGGGATCGAACACCGGCAGAAAAAAACTCCGGGTCCTCGTCATCGGAGACTCCATCCTATGAGGGCTGGAAGGTCCCATCTGCCGGCCTGACCCCATGATGCGAGAGGTCTGCTTCCAAAATAAGCCTCCTTTGCTGGAAATAGAGACCATTGCTCCTCATTCTCCTACCCAGAGAGATGGTGTGGACCTAAAAAGGAAATCTCTTCTACTTCTACATCTCTGGATGTAGTCTTTCTGGACTTCAGCAAGGCTTTTGACACTGTCGAACATGCCATCCTCATTAAAAACCTAGGTGACTATGGCATGGATGCCTACACGGTCAGATGGATTGCGAATTGGCTGAAGGGTCCTACTCATAGGGTGGTGGTGGACAGGTCATATTCAACCTGGGGGGAAGTGGGCAGTGGAGTCCCCCAGGGCTCGGTCCTTGGGCCCGCGCTGTTCAATTTCTTTATCAGCGATTTGGACGACGGGGTGCAAAGCAACCTGTTGAAATTTGTTGATGATACCAAAATATGGGGAGAGGTGGGCACATTAGCAGGGAGAAAAACTGCAGAAAGACCTGGATAGGTTGCAGGGGTGGGCTAACAAAAACAGGAGGCATTTCAATACTGACAAGTGCAGGGTGCTGCACGTGGGCAGTAGTAACTGGCAGCACACTTATAAGATGGGAAACTCCTTGAGAGCACGGAGGCAGAAAGAGATCTTGGAATCATTATTGACTCCAAGATGAACATGGGCCAACAATGCGAGGTCACGGTTGGCAGGGCTCACCGGACCTTATCATGCATTCGCAGGTGCATCTCAAGTAGGGCCAAGGAGATGATCTTCCCCAATATGCGACACTGGTCAGGTCGCAGCTGGAGTACTGTGTCCAGTTCTGGGCACCCCACTTCAAGCGGGATGTGGGCAACATAGAGAGGGTCCAGAGGAGGGCCACCCACATGATCCGGGGACTGCAGGGCAGACCTGATAACGAGAAGTTATGGGACCTGAACCTGTTCAGCCTTCACAAGAGAAGGCTGAGGGGGGACCTGGTGACCATCTATAAACTCACTAGGGAGGACCAGAAGGGTTTGGGGGAGACCTTGTTTCCCCTAGTGCCCCCCCAGGGTAACAAGGAATAATGGCCACAAGTTGTTGGAGAGTAGGTTTAGATTAGACATCCATAAGAAGTACTTCACAGTTAGGGCGGCTAGGATCTGGAACCAACTTGCAAGGGAAGTGGTGCTGGCTCCTACCCTGGGGGTCTTTAAGAAGCGGCTTGATGCCTACCTGGCTGGGGTGATTTGAGCCCAGTTTCCCTCCTGCCCAGGGCAGGGGGTCGGACCTCGAGATCTGCAAGATCCCTTCCGACCCAACTTCTATGTTTCTATGATTCAAATCGGGAGGTCCAGATGCTCTCCACCCCAGGGTGCTGAGGGAATTGGCAGGGGTTATTGTGGGGCCCCTGGAACGGCTTTACAAGCACTTGTGGTGCTCTGGCCAGGTGCCGGATGACTGGAAGAAAGCCAATGTGGTCCCCATCTTCAAAAAAAGGAGGAGGGAGGACCTGGGCAACTATAGGTCCATTAGTCTTACTTCAATCCTCGGGAAACTTTTTGAGAAGATCATCAAGGAGCCCATCTGTGATGGGCCAGCAGCAGGGTTGATACTCACAGGCAACCAGCACGGTTTCATTAGGGGCAGGTCCTGTCCGACCAACCTGATTTCCTTCTATGATCCGGTCACAAAAGCATTGGGTGCAGGTGTTGCGGTGGATGTAGTTTTTCTGGACTTCAGCAAGGCCTTTGACACTGTTGACCACCCCATCCTCATTAAAAAACTAGGTGACTGTGGCATCGATGCCTACACAGTCAGATGGATTGCAAATTGGCTGAAGGGTCATACTCAGAGCGTGTTGGTGGACAGGTCTTTTTCGACCTGGGGGGAAGTGGGCAGTGGAGTCCCCCAGGGCTTGGTCCTCGGGCCCGCACTGTTCAATTTCTTTATCAGTGACTTGGACGATGAGGTAAAAAGCAGCCTGTTTAAATTTGCTGATGATACCAAGATATGGGGTGAGGTGGGCATGCTAGTAGGGAAGGACAGATTACAGCAGGACCTGGATAGGGTCAGGGCGGCTAGGATCTGGAACCAACTCCCAAGGGAAGTGGTGCTGGCTCCTACCCTGGGGGTCTCTAAGAGGAGGCTTGATGCCTACCTGGCTGGGGCCATTTGAGTCTGTTTTTCTCTCCTGCCCAGAGCAGGGGGTCAGACTTGATGATCTACAAGGCCCCTTCCGACCCTACTTCTATAGACAAGATTCACTTCTACGAATCTATAGACAAGATCATCAGACGCCTTGTTTCTTTCTTTGCTTTGCAGAGGTCAAGAGCTGTCAGGGGCAAGGTTTCTACCCCTGCTGGTGGGGTTGGGGAGGTAGCTTATTTCAGACAGCTACATCTGACACAATGCTAACACAAATATCCACAAAAAGAAGTCAGCCCTCAGTTGAGGCTGAAGTGAAGTCTGAACATTTCTCACTTATGGGAGACAATCCCATCCTCTAATCAAAGCCACCCAGAGAAAGAGAGACATGGAAAAAGAAGATTAAATACAATTAAAAAAAAATAAAATTAAAAAAAAATGAAATCTAAAATAAAATTTAAAAAATAGAACAAATAATTATAACTTTTATTTCTTCCTTCCTTTCCAAAGGTGTGATAGGGAGAATACAAATACACCTACCAGCAAGGGAGAGCCTGAAATGATTATCTTGCATCCAGCTGCCAGCAAGGTATCATTATCTATTGTTTACTTATATGGGAAACAATGGGCCTCTCTCTCTGCCTGTTCTCTCTGCTCAAGTGCAGCAGACAGGGCTCTTGGATCTAGTGATGATGCTATAATGATGCTTTCTGGATGCGGCATGCACCGGATGATATTATATGCATAGGACCTGATTACACTCCACTCTCTCTCTCTGCCTTGGCTAGTAAACCTTTAATTGCTTCTGTGACTCCCAACAGTCATTAAAAGGGGGTTGGGATGTAGCCAAAGCCAGAGCAAACTCACCACAGAGAAGATCCTCCCTTGTCCCTACCAACTCACGGGGTACCTTTTCTTTCTGTGGCTGTTAGTTGTTCCTTCTCTCCAGACAAATCATTTCCCCACAACCACTAGGACCAGGGTGACTCCCTGGCCCTCAACACAAGCCTATATACTCAGAAACTCCACCTACTTCTGGTCACCCCATCCCTGCTTCTCAGGGCCGGATCCCCATTAACCAATCTATAGGCTTGCCTTTTTGCAGGCTCACGTCTGTGTGGCCACCTGCTTCCACTCAAGCTCCCTCTGCCCTGCCTCACAGCCACACTAGGCCTTCTGCAAGCTGCCCCTCTGCTCTGACTTGCAGCCCCTCAGTTTTGCTTCATGGCCAGTCTCTCTAGCAGGGGTAAGTTGCCTGTATTACTATAGAAGCAGCTTGCTGGAGCTGCTATTACCCTTATTGCCTGGACCCCAGACCTCATAGGTAGGTGGCCTGAAGCTTTTCTGTAGCCGTGGAGCTACTACTTTTCCTTCTGGGTTGCCCACTTCTCTCTTCTGGCCCCCTGTCACTGGCTGTCTCTCTCTCCGAGGGACAAGGCAATAGTCCTCTGTTTCATCCCCCAAGGTCCTTTTCTGCAGTACTGGAGCTTAGTTCATAATTCCCTAGTCTCTCTTTGTACATGTAATTGCTCCATACCAAATGCAAGGTCTTTGCACTTGTCCTTATTGAACTGCATTTGATTCATTTTGGACTATGTCTCCAAGTTTAAATCGATTATTTATCAAGGGTGGCTTCAATTCCACCCAACTAGGTGTCACCTGCAAATGGGCAGAGTGGGCACTCAATCCCATCTTCCACATCATTAATAAGGATATCAAACAATATCAGACCCCCGACAGACCTCTGGGGGAAACCAGCTTAGTACCTCATCCCAACTAGACGCCCCAACCCACTAACGACCGAGTATTCTTTGAATATGACTAAATAGCCAGTTCTATATCTGCTCTGCAGTATTACCATCGAGACAGCATTACCTTAGCTTACTCATGAGAATGTCATGGGAGACAGTTTCAAAAGTTTCCATGGAGACCCCAGCAGTATTGGGACCATGACAGCACAGGGCCAGAACTTGCATGGAGACCATCTCCTACAGCACTGGCAAGGTGTGTAGCAGGGCAGAGAGCTGGTCTGGGGCTGTGATCTTGCTGCAGTGAAAGCATGGTGTCGGGGCACAGCTGTGATACACTGCTCGCATGCCCCAGGCCTGGGTGTGCAGCAACAGACTGTGGCTCTGTCCTAGCTCTGAACCATGGTGTCATCACTGTAAGATCCCAACCCTGGCCCTGGAGCAGTTCCCCATCCGGGAGCATGCCCTGCCAGCATTGCCGGGGCTGGTCTCTATAGAAATCCTGGCCCCGTGCTGTCACAGCCCCAGCCCCAGCGCTGCTCCAGGGAAATCGGATGCAATGATGTGGGCAGGAGCTGCTGGGAAATGGAGTCTGGCCACTGGCCAGATCCACCAATTTGCCCACCCCAGCTCTACATGGAGAGAAGCTAAACAGGAGACGCACACATCCCAACAGGGACATATTTCTGGGTCTTTCACATCAGACCTGGGAGCCCTGAGCACCAAAGCCATCTTTCTGCTGACATGCTGGCCCCGCTCTTTGTCATCTTTCCTGGGGCCTTGACATCAACCCCAACTTCAAGTGGAGAAAGAGTTTTGCTTTCAAAGCTTCTTGAACCATGTACCTGACCACAATGGCCCTTTCCAATAAAACAGTACTAGATATTTTGTAATCAGCTCTACCTTGACACCCTGAGCTAAAAACACCAGATTTCTTTGGAGGGCTGGGGAACCCATGTTTTCCATAAGGGTAGATCATGTTTGCATCTTTCTTTCTATGCAGGTCATGAATTTGTATTAGAAGCAGGAAGAGGAGATCAACAACAACACTTATTAGAAAAGAAAATTTGATATTAAATTTATTAGTCTAAAACTACTCTTAACTCCTACGCACTCATTCTACTCGGTGCCTGTGGTTCATTGTCTCTCCCTGCACGGCCTTCGAAGGATTATCCCTTCAGGGGGGAGCGCTAAGGCAGGCTGCTAACACAACAGATGCTGCAATGGACTGACTTTGCCCCGGTGCCTCAGAGGAAGGCGAAAAACCCCCAGAAGATACTTCCACAGGTGAGGGGGAAAAAATTCCTTCCTGGCCCCAAATGGCGACCGGCAAAAGCCCTGAGGCAGGGGGTAACAAAATGCCACCCGCACAACACGAGCGTCCTCCATTAGGCAACCTGGGGACCACGAGCGCATGGTGTCAGTGCTTTCGCGACCCTTGGCGTGGCAGGGCTGACGGATGAAGTTGTCGAACCCTTCACCCACGAGGGGCTTCTCAGGCTGCGTCTTTGGGGACAAGCTGAAGTCTAGGGAGGACCGCTGTGAGCGGGCGGATCTGCTCAGCCGGTGACTCTCGTGCGGTGGCTTCGGCACTGTTGCAGGATCTCTACACAGCCGCCAGGCTCCTGGTGAGGTGCTAGATGTCCTCGTCGCTCATGGAGGGGCTCTCGTGCTCCTGATGGTTAGGAGCTCTCTCTGCACAGTGCGAGAAAAGGGAGCAAATGTTAAATATGGACATGGTCACACTGACACAAGGCCCTGCTCCGAGGAAACAGGGACTGAAAGCTTTCCCAGGACACAGAGACCACAATATTTGAATGAGGGAAAACAAAATAGTCCCCCCTTAGCTTTCAACATGGAAGCAGCTGAACACCTTCAGGCATCACAGCCCAACCAGATCTGAGCTGAGCTAGAAGCGCAGCATGGAAAACCCCAGCCATGGACAGGTGGACAGGTGGACGCGCGGGGAAGCAGCCTCCAGCCTGTCCTGGGGTTGTTTAGTGACTTGTGGGAGCTCCTTTGAGAAAGAGGGCGACACCTGCACCAGGCAGGTCCATCCACAGCCCCGGGGAGGGACGAGATTTGTGCACAGGCAGCAGGGCACGAGGCAAAGGATCCTGGCAGAGGCGGGAGGCAAGAGGATGGCCCACGGAGGATGGGCGGTAGGACAGGACTCGCCAGGGGCAGAGCAGACAAGTCCCCGCACATGGCAGGGAGCAGGTTTGGGTTAGTGGTGCGAGCCTCCCCCTCTCCCCCCACAAGACCTGCTTCCCCAGAGGCCCAGGGCACAGCACAGTACCTGCAGGACGACCCGGGGGGCTGCTGGAGGGAGGAGAGGAGAGGAGAGGAGAGGGGGCCGGAGGAGCAGGCCAGCAGGCTGTGTCCTTGCAGCTCCTTGGGCAGCTCATGGCAGCACTTCATGAGGACCAGCTTCCTCACGATCCTGCCGGGGACTTCTTCCTCCTACAGGGGCACAAGAGCCAGTCTGAACCTCTGCTGCCCACATGAAGGACGGGGATGGTGGGACGGGTCAAGCCCCGGGACCCAATCTCCAAGACAGACTCTTCTCGGACCCCCGAGAGACCCCAGCCCAGTTCCCAGCCCACGGCAGCCGGAGCTACTGCCCCACTCCCCACCCACCTCCCTGGCCCCTCCTCACCATGTGCCCACGTGGGGAAACCAAGACCCCACTCCAGCCTCCCCCACAACCCCAGCCAGCACTCGGCACATGAGGGCAGGGACTGGGCTGCAAGCAAGGGGTGTTGGCAGCAGCCCAGTGAAATGGGGGCAGGTTCCTGCAGGGACGTTTGTCTGAGAGTCGTGGGGAAGGCAGGGGGTGGCAGCTGGGGAGAAGGGGGCAGATGGCCAGTGCTGACTAGCTGAATACTCTGCTCTCCCTAGGGCAAGCACAGACCCAGGGGCAGCAGGGGAAATGCCCCCCAGCCTGTGATCCCAGGGCCCAGCCTTTCCATCTCTGCAGACAAATCCATCTTCAGCCTGCCGCCTGAGATTGGCCTGGCTCTGAGGAGGTGGAGGGGCAGGCCCATGGGCACGTCTGGGTCTTGGAGCAAGCTTCAGCCTCTGCTGATGTGACCTGGCGGTCACCAGATCTTGGACTTCCTATACAGAGCTCACGGATTCAGTTCACCTACATGGTACAAATCAACCCTGCCCTGTGCTACAGCTCACGCTCCCATAGCTAATGACCTCTCTCCACCCCTTGCGATGGGGGAGAGCGATAAGACATGGCACAGAGGCGAGGGGCCCTTTCTCAGTCCCCTGCACCTGAGGCGGCTGCTAACCTTGTCCCCGATCAGGAGGCTGGTCTCCCCCAGGATGGCATAGAGGAAGAGTAGCGCAGGTGTTTTAACGTGCATCCGCCCATGATGAATTGCCAGAATGGTCCGCTGCAGGAACGATCTCTTTTGCTCCTCGGACAAGATCTCTCTCAGCACCTGAAAGCAAGAGGGCGCAAGGCTTGGTGCATCTCAGAGCCAGGCTCCATCTCTGGGACCTGGGACCATGGCGCTCTGCACGTTGCAAGGCTCTACCCCGCCGCAGGAAGATCTCTGCAAGCTGGAGAGAAGCAGCAGACCTTTCTCCACAGCCCAGCACACAGCCAGGCCAAAGAGACACAAGTCCAGCCCTGCAGCTTGGCAAGCACTGGGCGCAGCATCCTCACCTCTCCGACTCTTGCCAGGTCCCTGTAACACTGGACCTGGCTCGGCTCCAGAGGGCACTCGCCGAACATCTCGTCCGCCCCTCGCATGTCTTGGCCTGTGACAAGTGGAGACATGAGGCTCTTAGCTGCCATTCTAGCTTTGGATCAGGGTTTGCGGGGGTGGGCATCATTTCCATCGTGGTCCAGCGCTTTGGACGGGTCTCCTTACCCCTCTGGTGCAGGAGGATTCGAGTGAGCCAGTACAAACTCTCCACGGCGTCGCAGCCGATGGTCTCCTCTGGGTCACTGATGGACAGACCCAGGCGCGCTGCCATGTCCCCCACCTCAGGCACGTCAGGGGAGCCCTAAGCAGAGGCAGGGGGGGGGGGGGGGTCCATGCCTGTCCTACCTTCCCAAACCTGCAGGTTCCCCAAGGCCATCTCCCTCGCTCCATCTCCCCCCACAACCATCACAAAGCAGGAAGGGGCCAGAGATCATGGTGCCAGGGCATGAAATCCTTCTGTTCCCACAGGAACCTGGAGCCAGGGCACCGGGTCAGCACCCCAGCATGATTCCCTGTGCCTGCTGCTCCGGGGCTACAAAGGTCCCAGGACCCCGGGGGGTGGGGGGTAGGCCAGTGCGCCCAGGGCAGGCCATGGAAAAGAGACCCAAAGAAGAGAGCTGGGGTGCACCGATGAGACAGAAGCAGAGCCCTGGAGTGAAGCTCAGGTCCCAGCTCTGACTCCTCTCTCCCAGGAGGGTCCTGACAACGGCAGGGGACCAGGGCACTGGGCTCGGGGCTCACTGACCTCAAAGTGTGGGAGCAGGAGGGCAGCAAAGGACATGAGGGTGGTGCTTGCCCTCATGCCCAGGGCTCGGTGCTGGGCATCCACCGCCTCCATCCAGAATGTGAACTGCTGCGGGAGGAAGACATCAAGATCAGCGGGCACATGCCCCTGCTGTACAGACCAGCCGTGTCTGCTGACTCCTCCTCGGGGCCGAGGCTTGGAGCTGGGCCTTCATCCCCTGCCTTACAGCTCCAAAGGCATTGAGAGAGGCTCGTGCAGGTCACGGGGCTGCAGGCCACCCCTCCCCGAGCCCAGCCCCTCTCTATCCTGCTCACCTCCCACAAGAAATTCAGCCTGTCCAGGCTGGGGGCGCTGGACAGCAGGCACCACAGCAGGCCCTCCAGGTTGCCCATGTGCATCCTCTGCATGACCAGAAAGGGGAGGGAGAGCCCAGGGTCAGCGCCAGGCAGCTTGTGCCCGCACCTGCCAGGGGCTGGCTTGTGGGACAGGGCAGGGGCAGGGGCACCTACCAGGTTGCTGATGTTGTTGCGCCCTATGGCCCCAAAAGTCTTGGATGCTGCAGCTCGCAGGAGGCGCGACTGCAGGAAGGGGTCCAGGCACATCTCCAGGTCACTGTCAGGAGAAAGGAGCCTGTGTGACGCTGAGCTGTGTGGGGCGGGGGTGCCACTGGGGTTGGCAGGAAGAGGAAGGAAACCTGGGCCTGAGCAGCGGGGATCCCGCTGGCCCATGGCAAGCCTAGGCCAGTTGGGCAGAGGTCCTGGTACCTGAGGCACCAGATGGCAGCTATGATGTCTGGGATGGTGTTTCCTAGATAGTCTTCCCTGGGGACATCCTCCATCAGCTCCTGCAAGACCCAAAGGGAAGGGCGAGGTTACGGCCCCACAGGCCACAGCCCCGTCCCACACGGGAGACCACCCGGTGCTGCAGGCACAGGCACCAGGATCCGCCCATTGGGATGCCTCACACATCCCCCTGCCCCCCACCCACTGGGCTGGTCCTTCCCCTCGCATGGCCACTCAGACATGTCACTCGAACCATCCCCTTGCTCCCTGATCAAGCCCTCATCTGCCCTCCACACACACCATTCCCCCCGGCCTGTCCCAGGATTTCCCATCTCTGCTGCCCACCAGCGCGCCTGCCCTTCTCTCCCCGCTCCAGCTCCATCTCTCCCCTCCACCCTGGACTCAAGAAACTCTTTCCCCTCTCTTCCCCTTTCCCCAAACCATGCCGTGCTACCTCCCACTCACCACTATCTTGTGTGGCATGGACGCTTTCCACCCCTGCAGCTCCACTGCCTCGTGTCCCCTCTGCTGCACGGCTGCCTGCAGGGTGAGGAGCTCCTGCAGCAGGCACTGCCCATCCTTCCTGTGCTGCATCTACCAGGAGAGGGACCAGGGTAAAGGGAGGCTCTGAGCCAGGGACCTCCCTGTCCTCCCCAAATCCGCTGTGGGGCTCAGGTCTCTTGGGACCCCCACGGTGCTGACATGAGTCTCCCCCTGGGCAGGCGCAGGGAGGAGCATGGCAGTGTCTGTGGCGGGAGGGCACCCAGGTGGGGCTTCACAAAGGCACCCACCTTGAGCACTGCCCACGGGTGCAGAGCGTCTCTGCCTGTCATCTCCGGTCAGCAGGATGGGCTCCCCAGGGAGGGAACAGAGGACTGAGCGGGTTTCCTACCTTCCTGCGTTCCTGGAGGCGCTGGGTGACACTTAGCACAGCTCCCTCCTGCGTCCCCTGATCTTCCTTCTCCTGCTCTTCCTCGTCCTGCACCTTCTCTATGGCCGGACTGGCAATCACTGCAGCAGGAAGGAAAGTGGGGAGGGTGAGTCCTTTGCCCCCCAGAGTAAGAAACGTGAGCTGTGGGGGGCAGAGATGGAGTCGCGCTCCCTTCGCCAGCTGAGAGCAGACTGGAGTGTCCCTGCTGCCCTGGGAGGTCCCTGTCCCCACCACAAGCGACTCTGCCTCCCCCTTCACCCACCCCCACCAAGGCCACCCCTGCGCAGGGACCTGGAGGTCATGCAGCTCAGCCCCCTCGCCTTGGCCAGGATCCCCCTGCCCATCCCTGCGCAGGGTCTGACTTGCCCCCTGGAGCGAATGGCCCTGAGACTTGGTGGCCCCCAGCTCGTCTCCTCACCGGTGTGGCTGGCGCCAGGGGCCGGGGGGCTCGCGGACCCCAGGGAACTGTGCGAGTCCGCCGAGGAGGAGCTGCAGCTCAGGCTGGGGCTGGTGCAGGACGGGCTCAGCTCCTGCCCCAGGGAGGCTGGGCCCTCCTCCGCGCCTCTGCAGGGGGCTGCCTGAGCATGCGGGGCTGCAGGGCCGGGCTCCAGGCTGCTCGGTGCCCTGGGCAGGAGGCTGCATGGCTCTTCTGCCCGGCGCTCCTCTCCTCCGGGCTCCCGCCTGCCCGGGCGCACACAGGGCCACCTCCACTTGCACCTGGAGGTGGTGGGCTGCTTCAAAGGATCTCTGGCGCTGGGAAGTACTGGTTTTTTATGCCAGCACATGGAGCACAGCCACGTCCTCGCCTGGATGGGCCCCTCCTCTTCATGGCTGGGGGGGCCCAGATGTTCCTGCCCAGGCCCCCTGCTGTGATCTTCTGGCACAAAGCCCACCTTGGCGGTCCTCCTCCTCAGCACCCGCCTCAGCCTGTCCATCCTGGCACCGAGCAGGAGCAGGCATCAGCTGGCCTTCAAGGCACCCCTGCACACACGTCTCCCCCGACCCTCCTGCTCTCCAGGAGACAGGCAGGTGTGCCCTGTATTTCCCCCATGACACCAGTATCCTTATCACTTGGGGATCATGGACAGGAAAAGCCCTGGGCTCGGGGTGAATGACCGGCAGGCAGCTGGTTTGGACACAGCTCCCTGCTGCTGCCCCCACCTCTGGCTCCATGTGACTGGCTGTGGGCTGAAGCCCCTGGGAGTCCAGGCAGAGGAGGGCAGGGGCCCCTTCCCTGCGACCCGTGATGCCCATCAGCGCCACAGCTTTGGGCTCCCTGCCCACTCGGGCTGGGCGGCACTGGCTGAGCTGGGAGGGGTGGGAGCTTCTGTACCCGGGGATGTTTCCAACCCCATGGAGCTGGTGGGAGAGAGCATCGGGGCCGCGGTCACCACCTTGGAGCGGGGTGGATTTTCCTCCCCTTTCTGCAGTCGCCTGCACAGACATGAGAAAACCGCTGGCCCCTCACCTGCCCGGGGGGATGGTGCGCTGCTGGGCAGGTGCTCAAAGGCCCTCGGGACGCCGCGCACTCCTCCCTCTGGTCCGGTACCGAGGCCTCCTGCCTCGCCTCTGGGGAATGTCCCTCGCCGCCTGGATCCGCAGTCACTGCCTTCCCAAGGCGATAACGCCTGCCCCTGAAAGGGACTATAGCATCCACTCTGAAGCGATCTTCTTGTATAATCTCTTCCCCTATAACAGATCTGCACCTCTCCTGCCTCCCACCCCTTTCCCTCTCTTGCTCTGTCCCCTCCAGGAGTCCTCTCCCCCCAGACCTTCCCTTTCAGGCCCTTCTCGGCCATTAAAGGAAACTCTGGCTGCCCTCTGGCACTTCTTTTCCACACCAGGACTGCTATTGCCTTCTCCCTGGACCTTGTCTTCATGCCTTTCACGATGCAGGAGTGCCCGACTCCCCTGCTCTGCACAAACAAAAACCATGGCCCTCAATACAATGTAAGAGGAACCAGTGTTTTAATCTACACTGGCTGTGCACTGCACTCCAGCCATCCTGGCAGGGACAGCAACCCGGGCCCGGGACTGGTTTTGAAGCCTTCTGACACCCGTGCAGGAGAAGATGGTCTAAGGAGGCGATAAAAGACACACAAGGTTAGAGCGCAAACATTTCTTATCTCGGCCTCGGCAGGGGGTGTCCTGCAGAGCCTGCCCGGCTCCTGCCTCCTGCACACCGAGCCGGCAGGGAGCATTACTCAGCCCCTCGCTCCAAAGGCAGGGTCATGTCAGCTCCGTCTCCTTCTGCACTTTTTTCCGAACACAGGCACAAGCCTGGAAGCAGAAGAGACCCTCACTCCCCTCCCAGATCTCCTGCTGCCGCAGCCTCCAGCAGCACTGCCTGAGGACCTCGTCCTTACCCGCTCACTCCTGGGTGAGAGATCCAAGAGCGAGATCCTCCCCGACCTTGGCTCTCCCGTCGCTCTCCAGACGATGCGTGTAGATCACTGAAAGAAAGAAGATGGAAATTTAAATGTGCAGAAAATGCTTGTGCCCCTGGACTGTCATTTCAACAATAAAATGAATCCTCAGGCGTTGGAAGTGATGTGGGTTTGTGCTCCAATTCTGTGCTTCTTGAAAAGAGGGGAGACCCCACGTCTAGGTGCCTGCGGTGCGGTCACTCAGCTGGGCACGGCTCCGCTTTCTCGCTCCTGGCTTTACACAGGAGCAAACCAGCCCCGAGAAAGGCACTGACCAGATGCCCACTGTTGACAACCTGCAGGACCGGGCACCACTGCCCTTCCCGGTGCCATTGCTGGTGGGGCTGGTGCAAATGTCACCCCGTTGGGCTGCGTCCCCCTGGCACACCTCGTCATGGGACAGGAGGGTGCCGGCCTCGTGACTCTTTGACGTCTGGCTCCAACACCCCCCTGGGGCAAGAGGCCTCGTCTCAACACCCACGTTGCCCTCAGCCAGGGGCAGAATGGGGGCAGCGGTCTCCGCAGCCGACTTACCCGTCTGTGCAGACCCCGGGCGCCCGGCAGCACCGCTCCAGCCTCCGCCGGCAACTGCCCGGAATCCCGCGGTGCTGCGATGGTACGAACGCTGCCGCGGCAACGCCCGGGGACCAGCTCCATCGCCCCCCACCCCGCACCCAGCACCGCAGCCCCCAAACAGCACCCCACGTCCAGCCTGGAGAGCTGGCGCTGCCTGAACCCCACTGGGCACCTGAAACCCTTCCACCCCCAACGTCTGACCCCATGGCTAAGAGCCCTCCCGCCCCAGCCCCCATGTGGGGTGCCCCAAGCTCCAGCCCATTTACTACTATCACCGACTGCCGTACTCGCCTGTGCCCCAAACACAGTGCCCAGAGTCCTACCACATAAACCAGAAAGGCAGCTCCATCCCTGCCCATTCCCTAACCCTAATCCTTACCCTCAACGGAGCTGGAACAGCCCAATGCCAGGCCGCAGGAAGGGACCACGAGCAGCCTGACCACAGGCACTACATTGAAGTGCCTGAAACCCACAGCCCTAAGTTGAGTCAGGAGATCCTTAGCTGCCTCAATCCACGGTGGAGTCAGAGGAACCATCAAACCCACACGCCTGACCCCATCTCTGGGAGTCCTCCCACCCACAGCCCTGCACGGGTGCTCCCCGGCTCCATCCCACTCACTACGAACATGGACTGCCCGATACATAGCTTCGACAGCCCTGCCGCCCCAACTGCACAGACGGCTCGAGTCCTTGCCTGCTCTCTCATGCGACCCGTAGCCCTAGCTCAGGCTGCTGAAGTCCTAGGTGCTACCCCTGTGTAGACATTAAAACTGCTTTAGCCTGGGGAGGGGTAGCAATCCTGGGCCAGCAGTGTGGAGATCAAGATGGGCAGCAAAACTGTTGGAGAAGCAGGGCCTGTTAGCTACCCCCTAAGTGACATGCTGGGGTCACAGAGAAAGATTAACAAAGCAAGTCTCTTGGTATCTGAGAGCCCGATCTCTTGCCTTGGTGAGTCTTGAGCCAGACCCTCAAGTGTTCACCTTCTACACTCAGCTGAGGAGCCAAGGCATGAACAAGCCCCACAGACTCAATCGTTTAAGAAAGGAAGCATTTTCCGGTTGTGTTGAGTGTCTCTGAGGTGGGCAGGACGCAGACACTATGTTAACTGTGTTGTATGTATTTTGCTGAGTGAAAGCTTCAGTTCCCAGGGACTTTGTTGTCAACACTGATTCACTGGTGTGTTGCCAGTTCCTCTTTCCCACATCTGTGCACATATGGACGCACCAGCTCACCTTCCCTCTGTGGCCCCATAAGATAGAGTTGCTTAGTGCTGAGCTGATTGATGTACTAAAAGCCAAAAGATCAGCTGTGCTGAGCTGAGTAGGTGCCCAAATATTTGCCTATTGTTGCAGAAACAGAATCCACTAGATGGTGCCATAAGACTCTAGTTGTGATGCACCACAAGGCTAGGGATGGGGTGCTTGGCAATGAGTATATACATAGATGGTTAGTAATGAAGTGGAAAAAGGAAATGGGAAGTTGTCCTCCCAGCACCAACACAGCACAAGAAGAAATGTGGGGGGGGGGGGGGGGGGAAGCAGAGGAAGAGCGGAAAAGCCAAAGGTCCTTGTGGCAGCATGAGTGCAATGGCCAGGAGTCAGGAAGACCTTGAACATGAGGACTGAGGGAGGACACTCTCATGGACCCAGAGGAACAGATTTCCAGCTTCAGCTTCCACTGTGCAAAAATGAAGTTGATTTCCTCCATATGGGGACTTTTTACCACCTTTAAACTTTCCCTGAGCTTGATGAAGGGCGCATGAAACCGAAAGCTTGCAGAAAGACAATTTTTTGTTGTTGCAGTTTCTCAGTTGGTCTCATAAAAAGGTATCGTCTCTGAACCAAGAGCTCTAGATTTTTGCATTCACTTACCACGAGTGATTAGATCCCTTGAGTTCATTCCTGCATCGGTGCTGGAGCCTGAGGACCAGGGATGGCAGAGCAGTTACAGTGTCTTACAGATCCAGAAGCCAGAGTTCAATGCTTGTCCTGGACTCCATGCCACAGGCCAAGTGGGTACCTGTTCATTTAGGCTGAGGAGCCAACAATACCAGACATGATACTACCTACTTTGATTCTTTGTGTGTGGTTAGCTACAAAACCTGGGGCACCTCGGCCCCACCAGCCCAATGGGTCACCGAGGCTCAGACACACCTATGACCGTTTTTCTCTGCAGGCGAGTCACTACTGGTCGTGGTGCTGCTGGCAGAAAATCTAGACCCAAATATTTCCCACCTCCCCTTTGCTCCTGGCATTGGGCTAGGAAGATGAAGTGGGTCAGCTGTGTGAGGCATTGAACTGGGCTAGCTACAGGGTGGGCTCCAGGCTTGGTCAACCCCTGGCCTTGTTAGTCCCTGCTCCTAATTGTGAGGTTAATGGAGAGAAGCTGCTCCTGGGACCAGGGTAGAGGAAACGGCTCCATGAAGGGATGGGGCAGAGGGGCCATTGGCCAGCACATGCTCACATCAGTCTGTGCTTAGTGAAGGAGGTTGGGATGGGCTTGGGGTGCTCCACTTGGAGCTGGTCCCCTCAGGTGCCTGCCCTGGCATGCATGTCTGGTGGGGCATGGAAGCATTGTCATGCTTGACCATCACTGCTGAGCACAGCTGGAGCCACAGCACCTGGGTGCAAGCATCAGTCATGTCTGAGAATGCCCTGCAGGTCCCGAGTGCAATTTCTGTGTTACAATGTTTGCGGACATCGGGTCACATCACAATTATCAGCAGCTCTACGATCCCACTCTCATGCATAGGCAGATGCTTGCTGGGCAAATGCCACCTTTGGAGATCCGGGAGCAAACCAGCAGAAAGCAACCAAAATGCCCAGAATAAATTAGCACATCAGATGTGCAGTCCAGCCCATCCCTGTGGGAGGATCCCAGGCTGAGCAGTCCTAGCATTGAGGGGGGAATAGCCAAATCCCCTCAGCACCACCGTTTTGCCCATTTAGCACCTCCTGCCAGCTTCAGAGGACAGGATTCGAGGTAAGCACCTCCCTTCCTCCCAGGCCTTATCCCTTCTCCCCTGCTTGCAGGCAACAGGACAAACACATTAACAGACTCCCGGCGCAGAGCTCCTCCCTCCTCACCTGTTTCCAGGTGAGCAGCACTGATCCCCCGGTGCTTAGCGCTCCTTTCTGAGCCCTGGACCAGAGCCCCCGTCCACCCTGTCCTGTCCCCTCTCGGAGGAGCTCTCCTCCCCCCACGCTCTCCCACCTTGTTTCATTACCTTTTGCACGGTGCTGCCAACAGAAGCAGAAAATGCCCAGGATAATCAGAATGGGCAGAATCACAGCCAGAGCCACGACCCAAGGGGAGCCCCGTGGGAAAAATTGATCTGCAAGAGAAAGTGTCATTCACTGGACAGCTCTACGTGCGTAAATGCACAAGGCTTGGGAGCAGCAGTGACTTTCCCTGGGCCCCTCCTGATGGATTTCAGGTTGACGCGGCTCCTTTGTGCTTCACGCTTAGTATACTGGAAGCTCAAGCTCCAGCCCAGCTAATGCGGCCACTGACCTGCCCACTGCCCCGAGGCAACAGAGCGGTAAATCCAGGAATAAACCAGACCCAGCAGCACAACCCCTGGGTGCAGAAACCTCTGTGGGAAGAGACAGCAACCGCCCCTTCCTCAGGGCATCATGGGATCCTTATGGGAAGGAGCTGCATCATCCACAGGTCACCAAAGACAAACATTGTTCCTGTAGTCACAGGCTGGAAGCTGAGCTCCGTGTCAGCGTGAGGTTGTCCTGTATCTCCGTGTAACCCGCCCCCCCCCCCTCCCCATGCCGGGCAGCGCAGGCTGAACCCCGGGCACAGCCAGGTACTGAGGTGCTTGAGCACCACGAATAGAGCCCGCAGACACACTCTCCTATGGAGATGCGGGCACAGAGCGATGCTGGCCGGGGAGCCAGATCTCTAGCTTGTCCCCATGGCTCTGCAGGCAGCTTCTAGCTGGGCCCTCAGGGGATCCTGCTGCTGCTCTCTCACCCCAGAAGTGACTATTGGACCAACAGCAACTTCATCCTCACTCTTCTCCCAAGGGCTGTGTGGCAGGCCAGCAGCAGGTTTTCCTGCGCTGAGCCACCCGCCTCACTGTGCCCGACCACTTCCAGGCTCCAAGTGCCTCCCTGGGGGCGCCTCACATCTGGCCGACCCCCTTCTGGAGCACACCCGCTAGCCTGGGGTTAAATTGCTACCACGCAGGGAAGGGCTTGATTCTAGCTCTGCGTCCCCTGGGAAACACAGGTCTTGTAGCCCTTGCGGGTACTTGACTCACTTCAAGAACTTGGGGATGCTCTCCTCAGTCAGAAGCACAAGTAGTGGTCTTCCTTAGTCAGCCAAACCAAGGAGACCCAAGGCATAATCTAGACCCACTCCCAATAAGACTCCCACGCTAGGTACAAAGGAGAACTTTATTGGTTACAAGGGGTAGGGTTGGAATAGGGTACAGGGTTGGGCTATATGGGAGAAATCTCATAAAGCAAACTTGCATGTCCAGGTAGCCTTTGATCTCACATCTGAGTTACTGCAAGCTATATATCTAGTTAGATCTCAGGTAGCTTACTTACTAGTATCCTCCAGAGGCAGGTGGAGATTCCCTCTGGAGGCAGGCATCTCATTGATCATGAGTTTTGAGAGACAGCAAGTTTCAGATGGTCCACCTCTTCTCTCTCTCCGAGTCTTCCTCATGGCTGCTTCCCCCTCCTCCTGGCCAGTCCTCAACTTATATAGCCCTTCTGACCTTGTTTACCTGTCAGCCAACCAATTTGAAATACTTCATTGGTTGTCAGGCAGACAACCCCTCGCCCAGCCCAAGCCCCTCACCCAGGGATGTGATGCCAGTCACATAGGCAGAGGGAGCAGGTTTCCCCCTCCCTCAGGAATGTATCCAGCTCAGGTTAAACAAAGAGGTAGAGTAAGGTGTGCGTCCTCTGCTGGGCCCGTCCTAACCAAATCGTCAAAGAGCAGAGTTTTGAGGAAGAAAGAGAGGTGGCCTTCTGCCACATCCCTCCCCCTCCCCTCCACACTTTGAAAGCTCGGACACGTGGCTTTACAGAGCTATGGATACAAGCATGTTTCATTGGGAAGGGTCACCTTTTACACCTAAAGAGAGATTACACAACACATAAGACTGGTCATAGCAATAATACACCTAGAACATCCTAACCAAATTGTCACAGAGCTGAGTTTTTGGGGAGAAACAGAGGTGATCTTCTGCCACAGGCTGTCCCAGGTGGGGCACCCAAAGCTGGGGCACCCCCAGGCCTTAGTGGTTCCTGCAAACCTTGGGCAGGACTTGCTGTCTGATTTCACCCTGTGCTCAACCAGGCCCAGCTCTTGACTCAGCCACAGGGAGCTTGGCCTGAGTCCTGATGTCCTGTGTTACCATAAGCCCTGCTGAGAGCAGACCAGAAAGGCACTTGTGCTGCCCGGGGAAAGGGCTCAGTAGGTGTCAGGCACATGATCCTGGCGGTGACAACCCCTCCCCACCCCAGGGCTCACAGCATGGAAGGCACTGACCTGAGATGTTGACTGTTGCTGTTTTCTCCTGGTTGAGGAGCAGGTTCCTGACAGAACAGTTCATGTTCCTGTTAGACTCCTCCATGATAACGATAGAAATCTCGGTGTGAAACAGCCCGTCAGCATCCCTGGAGATTTTCTCAGAGGTTGCTGGTAACGGCTGCCCAAGGTGATCTCTCCATTGAGCCTTGGGCTCTGGGTACCACCCAGCCGACCAACACCCAACCCGTATCCCTCCATCCTGGTACCCATCAGCAGAGATGCTGGGGGCAGAGCCCATAGCTAGAGAAGAGCAGAAAGAGCTGACATTAGCTCCAGCTGGGTGGGGTGGATTTTCAAGAAACAACTCTGGGATTTGGCATTCAATTCCTGTGAGTGTCTAAAGGGAACTTGGCTTCCAGGTCCTTGGGGGCCTTGAATAATCTCTTTCTCATCATATACAAAAGAGCTCCGACATCCAAGAAAAAGAACGAGGTAACAACCTGTTTGGGAGTGCTTGCAGCTGGAGAAAGCTACTGGCCTGCTGGGACATCTGTTCCCTTCATTATACATATAGTCTGTCACACCAGCATCTATCTGAGCAACACACTGCACCACGACACATACTTATAGGAGTCGCATAGTGGGGAACTGGGGGACCCATGCCCCCCCTGACAGGGCCATTCTCACTGCCAACAGCATCTGTGGGTGCTCACCAGCTCCGTCCCTGCTGCCAACGCCGGCTTCCATGGGTGCCCCCACAAGACTCAGGAGGCGCCAGTCGCCCATGGACATGCTCTAAGGCAAAGGTTTGGTGTGGTCTGGACAGGGTGGGAGCACTGGGGATGTACAACTGGCTTGTAGCACCACGGCTCCTGCACCTGCCTTCTTAGTCCCAGCAGGGTCCTCTCAGCCCTTCACCTCCTCCCAGAGTAGAGGAACCAGATCCATGTTCAACCTGGCACTCCAGACCCTCCTGTAACTGCTCCGGTGTGACTCTGTCCTTCTGTACACAGGTCCATACAAGCACACCTCAGAGAGATGGGAAGTGGACTGCTGACTGCAGCCTGGTGTTCAGTCCAGCAAGAGAAACCCACAGACAGCAACACAGACTGCAGTGCTATTTCTGAGACAGCAGCCCTGCTCCATCCACCTCAGCTATTGCTCTCCTCTCTGTGGTGTCAGCAGGTGAGGACCTGTGCTCTACACTGAACGTATCTGTTGTAAGTGCCTGGCAAGACCAGCTCATGTAACAGGCAGACGCAACACTGTAAAGAGGCAAGAGCAGAGCTGTGAAAATGGGAGGGGTGGAAGGGAAATGCCCAGCCATAGCTGACTGTGGCAGGGCACTGCCATGTTAAGGGGAGAAGCTGCCTGAGCAGCTGTCAAGTCCAGAGCGGGCAGGCTGTACGGGCACAGAGGTCCAGCAGGCAGAGGGGCCCGGGGCCTGGTGCCCAACAGCAGACAGTACACCCGCGAGGCTTGCAGCGTGGTATAGGGTAGGCTGCGGAGCCACTCCAGGAGCCCTTCAGGTGATCAGTGCCTAGCAGGGGCACAGGCAGGCTGAAGTGACCTCCTGGTCTGCGGGTGCAGGACTATTACTGAGGGGACCCAGGGAGAGCCCAGTGGGAGTCGACTCAGGCTTGCGTAGAGCCCACAGGCAGCCTCCCCTTTATAATCTTTATTAAGATCAAAGTGTGGCAAGAGCTGCAGTCAAGCCTAAGCCAGGCAGGGCCACTCGGGGGTAGGGTGGCCATCATAGAGGACAGTCCGGTTGTTCTCTGTCCTCTATTGATATGAAACTGGATGGCTTTATGTCGGACATAAAGCGTCAGGTTTTGTATCCATGGACGACAGAGGACGGAGTAGCAGAAGACCGGTATGTCCTTCATGATGGCCACCCCGCTAGGGGGTGTCACGGCCGCCTCGTGGCCACGGTCCCTGCTACAGCTCCCTGCAGGGGCACTTCCAGGCTAAGGGCGTCTACTTAGCATAAGGGCAGGACTGAGATTAGTGGGATCCGGGAGGGACCCACTGAGCAACCGATTGGACTCCGGCTTTCTCTATGGCCCATGGATAGCCTCCCTTACTTAAGCTCAGTAACAACAAGGTGTGGCGGGCAAGCAATTAAGGGAGGGCAACATTACAGACTAAGCCAGGCAGGAGCCATGCAGGCACCAGGAGGCATCACGGCTTCCCCTTTGGCATGAACCTGCTACACTGACAGACAATCAGCAGAAGAAAAGAAACTGGGAGTTTACTGGGAAATCAAGACACCACAAAAGGCGGGGGCCGTGTAGGGGACGGAGGTGTGGGGGTCAAGAATACCTGTTGCATGTAGGAAAAAATCTGGGAATCAGGTAAATTAGAGTGCTCTTAGTTTGACCCTAAGACCCAAGAGCTGAATGCTCTGTACTGATTTTGATACACTATCATTTACCTGATTGACACTCTGTGCTTGCTTGCTTTCCTCCTCAGACCTGATGAAGGATGCCTTGCATTTGAAAGCTTATTTAACTTTACTCCAACCAGGCAGTTGGTCCAATAAAAGATACTGCCACCCAAAAAATCCTTGCCTCCCATGTAACTCTTTGTCCACATGATGTGTCTGACCCTGAATCTGGGAAAGGAATCTGGGACCATGGTTTCAGATCAGACCGGGGAGCTCCCACTTCACTAGTTTGGTCAGCTGAGCTCCCCACGCACACGATATCTCAACATCTGTCATTCCTGCCAGAGACACAAATCCCCTTGGTGTGAATGGTGGGACCAGGAAACTCTCCAGTGCATGGTTGATGGTGTAAGAATCAGAATATGGTTATTGAGATGTGGTGCAAAGCCCAGGGCACAGAGCACTCCAGCCTTCTTGCAAAAGGGTCTGGAAACAGGTTGGAAGATGCAGGGAAACCCTCCAAGCCGGGGCAAGGTTGGAACTGTTCCTGCATCTGCATCAACTGCAATACCCACTCCCGTGCTCATCCCAGCTCACACTAGTTCACATGCTCTTTCTTTTTCCTGAATTATAAAGAGACTTATACAGAATCAGGCTTTCAAACTTCTGTGAAACTGAAACCTGCCCCAGTCTACTCCTGGGCACTAATGACTAACCTGTCACGTGCAGTGCCAACAGAGCTTCGTCTGAGGCACCACCAGATTGGAAAAAGCAGGTGTACTCCCCGTTGTCAGAGGGTCGGACACTGCGTATCACTAGAGATACACTCCCAGTGGTGATGCCATTCTTCACGAGCAAATTACTCCCTTGATATTCAGGCATCTGCTGCAAATACTGATCCTGTCCATCATGGTACAAGTGCACGTAGGGAGAGAACTGGGACCAGACCCACCGCACCTCCATGCTCGCAGCACTCATGCTGGGGGAGAGGCGGCAAGGGAGGCTAGCAACTTCTCCCACAGAGACAACGACCGTCTGGTCTGGTCCAATCACGCTGAACTGGGCTGGGAGCAGCACAAGACACCAGAGAAAGGAAGAATTAAGAACAGCAACAGTGCAGCTGCAACAGGACAAGAGAGTTTAAGCGTGGACAAGGGCAAACCTGCATCCTCAGCACCCTAGCTCAAATGGGCACAGCGTAGCACTGTGCAGGGCCTGCCGCCTGGGCACAGTGCATGAGCACAGTGCAGGCCCTGCTGCCACCCCTCAACAAAGGGCCTGTTTTCTGGTGCAGATACGGCCCCATAATGAGTAAAGGGCACTGTGGGGGAGGGCACCTGGCTCAGTCCCTATGCATAGAGGGGTGGGCACCTCCAACTGCCCCCAGGCACAGGGGATGGAAGCAGGCATGTAGCAGGGGAGGAGCGGGGCTGGGGCTTTAGGCCACACCTTAGCCCATGGAGGAGAGGGTTTCTCCATCCCAGACAGGCTGACAGTTACATTTCAGAGGAGAAAGACTCATCTGAAGGGGTGGAATAAAAGACTGAATAGGTTCATCAGAGACTGAGTGAGCCAGGCCAGTGAGACAGACCACATCCCAGTGACAGTAAGTGCCAAGGAACAAGGTCTCTACAGAGTGGATGCAAGGCAGGAAGTGGGGGAAGCACCTGGCAGTGGGCTGGTTCAGGGAGGGAGGGTGAAGTGAGGGCAGCAAGTCCAGCAGCTGGATGGACACAGGCTCAAAGACAGGGGTTCACTGGGGAGGGTAGTGCCTGCCCTGGGCTGGGGCTGGATCCTATGGGGGCAGCCGTGGAAAGGGGTGACATGGTCACATCTCTGCTGTGCAAAGTGTCACAGGGCAGCGATTTCAGTGTGGGAACAGCAGTAAATGCCATGAGGAAGCAGAGGCACCTACCTGCCATGAGCTGGTGGATCTGGAGTATAACAAGGAGACCGATGCAGCTGGGCAGAGAGCAGAGGGGGAATGAGGAAAACTCCCTCTCCACGCAATGTGGCCTGGGCAGCAGGGAAACATGTAAACCCAACATAAGTGTGCACAGGGCTGTGACTCTGGCACCAGGGCAGGGTGTGGGGGACAGAGGGAAGGGGATCTCTAGAGGCCTCTGCACTAGCCTTGGCAACCTCACACAGCAGCGTGGTTTAACCAGAAGCAGGAGGTGGCACCTGTGCATGGTAGTGCATGCCCCATGGAGCTGCCCTGGCGCTGCCACAGTGATGGGGAGCCCGGAGAGGTGCCTGGCAGGGACAGACCTGCAGAGACAGGTCTGGGCTGTCATCAAGCAGCTGGAAACCTCTGTCCCTACATACCCCGAGGTGAGACTGACACAGGCTGGACAAGGGGTGAACATAGCCAGGGATCAGCTCCAGCACCTCCCTGTGACTGCTGCGGACAGGGTGGCAGCAGGACCAGTGTCTGCTCCCCAGGGAGGTGGCTCTGCCTTACCCCAGGGATGGCAGTGACCCTCCAGTTACCCCAGTAAGAACTGGTCTTCTGGGCACTGGCTACTGGTCTCGGGGTGGCTGGCTGCTCACAGCTGCTGCCTCGCAGTGAAGGGGCTGTCAGTGCCGGTCCCCCAGCAGAAGGAAATCCTATCCAACAGGACCTGGCTGCAATCTTTAGCAATTTTAGGAGCCATGGCTCTGGTCTGGGGCAGAGTCCCAGCCTTCAACAGGCTGGGGGGAGCTGGAGAAGGGCAGCCAGGCAGTGTGAGATCAGCTCCCCAGCTCCACGCTGGTAAGTCTTGGGGTGGGGATTGAGGCACCCATAGGGAGGAAGGGGGAGAGAGAGTAGGTCAGGGCTGGGGGTGCTACCCAGCCAGGGCTGTGTGTGGGGCCCAAGGCTTGGGGTCTGGGACCAGAGCCAGAGCAGGACTTTGCGGCTGCAGGGCTCAGCTGGGGAGTGGGACAGTGCTGCCATCTGCAGGCTGGGGGGGTGGGGCATCACTCAAGGGTGGGGCATGGGGATCATGTACCCCCAGATTTGTGCATGGGGCAGGGGTGGATGGGGGCCACCCGCTGGGCGCTTGGGGCTCTGCAGCAGGGGCCTTTGCAGCCCAGAGGGTGAGACCCAGTGTGGGAGGGCAGAGCGGGCTGGGAAGCTTCTCTGCCCCTCCATGGCGAGGGACCCCCTGCCCGCCTGGCAGCAGTGGGGGGCACAACTCTGTGCTGTCACCCTCACTGCTGCTGGGAGGTCAGGAGGCACCTCGCCATGGTGGCGCAGGGCTACCAGGGACAGCACTGAGCCTCCCTGCCCCGCTCTGCCCTCCTACACCAGGTCTCACCTTCTGGGCCACGGATGCCCTGGGGTGAAGGCAGCAGGATGGGGGAGCCCCACACCTGCAGCAGGCAGCCCCCATCCACCCCCATGGGCTCTACGCCAGCCATGCTGCCCACGCTGCGCTCGGGCCGCAGCAGCTGCCGTCTCTTACGGGCGCCGGCCAGAGCTAGGGCTCTGCTGGGGGGAGCAGGGGGCTGTGGATGCAGGTCCCTGGCCAGGTAGCTCTGGCAGCTGGAGGCCCTGTCCAGCAGGGCAGGGGTTGTGGCTCAGGAGTGAGAGGCACCAGCAGGGCCTAGGGGGCTGCGGGCCGGGTGGCCAGCATGGGGGACATTCCTGCTTTCTGCTACTCTGTCCTCTATGGATACAAAACCCAAATCCTTGACATAATGGCACCTGGTTTCATATCTGGCCCCAGGATGCCCCTCTTGCCTGGCCGTCCTCTCTTTCACTCCATCCCCTGGAGCCGGGCCAGGCATGTTCGCCCCCAGGAGCCCTGGCCCAGGCCCTCGGGCATCGCTGCGAGACAGGGCAGGCGAGGGCACCCCCTGCACCCACCCTGCTACTCACCCATCCTGTCTGCCTCTGCGGTGCCACAGGGGCTCCGTGTCTCTCTCGGGCTGTTTCCCAACAGGACTGTTCCCTTGGGGCTGTGCCCTCACTGAGGGTCCTGTGCTTGCTCCAGACAGTGGGGCCTGGACTAGGGCCCTTGGAGATCCAGCCCTGGCTGTTACTGGTTTAATGTATTCTCAGAGAGGATGCGCTCCCCCTCCTGTCACTCCCAGCACCTGCAAAACCAAAAGCAAAAAGTAAAGCAGACGTGAGAGCCAGGCCTCATCCTGCCACTGCTGCCTCCTTCCCCCACACGCACGCTTGTCCCTTTAGTCAAGAATTCAAGTTCCCTTAAACACACACACACACACACACACACACACCCACCCCCCCAGGCTGCCGCACAACAGCAGCACTGCAAATCTACTCTCCAGCACCCTGGCACCCGCCTGTCCTGCCCTCCAGGGACTGCTAAAGTGTCACCGTGCATGGCATGTGTCCTGTGCCAGCTGCCAGGGCCTCTGCTCTCAGCAGCACCCAGAGCTCCCAGCACTTCCCCATCTGTGACAGGTAAAAAGGCCCCGAGTGCTTCACCCCCAGGCACCCCTGCGCCCGCACCCACCCTGCGCCCACACCCACACCCACCCTGCACCCACACACCCAATGCCAGAGGGGCCGGGCCAGAGAGGAGTCCTCTGAGGGACGTCTCTGTGCGGATACAGGGGCTGGTCACCTGCAAGGGACTGTCCTGAAAACACTGACTGCCCAGGGCTGGGTGAGCCCCAGCTCCTTCTCACTGAGGGTAACGAATCTGTGCAGTGTCCCAGGCACTGACGGAGGTGTAGTGATTATAATGGGGCTTTTTTGCAAGGTTTTCATCTATTGCTTCTTATCCATTTCTTGTTGCACTTGTCATTGCAGTAAAAAGACAGGTTTGGACTTTTAAAAAATAATTAGTATTCGCTGAGGCAAATGTGATGACAATGTGGGATCTCAGCGGGGTAGCTCGAAATCTGTGACTGTCTTTTGTGGATCCCTAGGGCCTGGGCAAGCCAGAGACAGCAGATCATAGGGCAGCGCTGGGGCAGCGCTGGTGACAATCCTGATGTAGGGCCTGGCCTGGCCTGATTCAGCCCCACACCCAGCTCAGCCATCCACAGCTGGGGCCTGTGACCACCACTCCCAGCTGTGCTGAAGCCCCTGGAGCCCCCAGACCAGGGCTGAGCCCTGCTGGGGGGACTGCAGGGCCCCGGGGCCACCCTTGTCTCCTGTGCACGGTGCAGGGGCTCTCACCGAGAGCTGGAGCAGCAGGGCTGAGCCTACGTAAACCAAAGGGCCACAGGAAGGCCTTGACCCACAGCGAGCAGGGCCCAGAGAGAGACTCCAGTGCATGGAGCACAGGGCTTGTCAGGGGCATTTCTCGGGCACTGATGGTGTGGCTGAGGTTGCAGGAGAGGGTGAAGGCAATTTCCATTTTATTGGGCTGAAGAGACAGACCCCAGGGCAGGGGGTTTCTCCCAACTGCCTCTGTGAGGCTGAGATCCGAGGATCACGCAACAGAGCAGCAGACGGCTGGGTCACAGAGCGTGGGAAGAACAGATCTGGGCCCTTCATGAGGCTTCCTCAGTACTGATTTTCCAAAACCATGCCGCTGCAAAAGGCTTGGCAGCGAGTACGACACGGACACTTTGACCCTGACGAGAGCCCAGAACAAGCAGTTCCTGTGGGGTCTGAACACAAAACAGTGGCAGGATTTCTTGTCTTCAAGTCCAGGGCCCAGTGTTCACAGACAGTCGCTCACCCCAGGACCCCCAGGAGCCCCACTTCCACACCTCACAGAGACAACCAAAGCCCAGATATCAAAACCACGCTGTCCTGGACCACAGGTAAAAGCCAGGGAGACTAGGGCACTGGAGTGTGTGGTCACGTCCTGGCAGGAGCAGCAGCGCCCCTCAGTCCAAGCGCCCGGCTTTACCTGTGGCCAACACCCAATGCTTCTGAGGAAGGTGAAAAACCCAGACATGAGTCAAAAGAGGAGGGGGAAAAATCCTGCACTTTGCCTGCAGAGCCAGCGCTCCAGGCAGGGCCCTTGGCCCGTCCCTGCCGGGAATCATCTCTTCTCTTGTCTTGGGGCTGAGCATTTCTGTAGCTGCCTGGAGCCACGAGCTCGCCTCAAGGGTTCCCGTCCCCTCGGGCTGCATGCTGCTGTGTGCGCAGTCTTCAGCAATGACTCCGGCTGTGGAGCGCTGCTTCACATGCTCTCAAGGATGTTTTGGAGATCCCTGAGGGATGGGCATGATGTCTTGGGCTTTTCAACGGCTGTCTTCACAAGACACAGTGAGGGAAGCTGGTGTGGGGATTCGCCATGTGCCTGCTCCTCCATGGTGACTGCCCGTGTGTGCGCTCCAAAGGTGGGCTCCTGTTCCCTGTGTGCACCACAGTGGAAATTTGAACCCCACGTCTCAGTATTTGGGGCTGTGTCTCTGTACTCGGGGGCCATGTGTACTGAGCCGCAAGCCCTGGAGTACCGAGATTGTGTTGTAGGCTCTGCATGAGCCAGGCCTGGGAGCCTGTCCCGAGTGTCAGTCTGGGAAAAAGGGAACGACGGGGAGTTTAAACTTCCCCAGGTTAACCCCTGGGGTGGAGCGCCATTTGGGGCCCTCGTGCTGGAGGCCGCAGCCGTGGGTTCTAGGTTTCCTCACCCAGAGGAGGTTAAACCTGCCTGTCTCTGACTTCCAGCCCAGTGCTCTGACCATCCCCAGGGCAGCCATGTCTCAGGCCCCCTCTTTGCTCCACGTGAAGCTGACACACTGCCCCTGGCAATTCCCAGTCCTTGGGTAAAGTGGGCGGCGAGCAGCCCGGTGGGATAATATCCTCAATGCTGGGGCAAGCATCCATGGCTGCACCTTGGGCCCTGACCTGTCCACAGCTGCGGCCACACCACTGAGCCACATCCCGCTCCGCCTCGCCATCTTCCTCCTACACCCAATGCCTCCCTGTCCTGGCTTCCCTGGGGGACCAGCTCCAAATGGAGCAGCTGAGCAGGGTCTGGGTGATGCCTGACCTGTGCATTGTGGGGCTGGAGCCATGACCAGGACATCAAATAAACAATTTTTGCCAGCTCAGGGTGAGGGAGGGGGCACCTAAAACAAGGACCTGCAACTCTCCCAATGACCCCTGCTCACATGTAGCTCCTGGGACTGAACCACAACAGGCTCCTCTTCCATCTCATGCCCTCTGGCTGAGGGCTTTGGCCCAGCTTTGTTTCCATGGCACAGGCACTGGTGCATGTCCACAGTGGGAGCGTGTGCATGGCCACGTGCCTGCCTGGCAAGTGCCGTAGCCCACTGAGCTCCAACCTGCAGGGTTTTAGGGCGGAGGCTGCATCCTGCCCCTACTGGGGAGGGAAATGAAAGCAGGTGCTTTAGACTCGAAACAAAACAAAGCTTGGATGAGCCAAATCTATCATGAAACAGTCGGATTAACCTTAACTCAGGATCTCAAGATACAACCCTCACACTCAGGATTTTCCTTCCAGTGCAGATAGAGCGTGCCCAGCTGTTAAGTCTGGGATGGGGGAAGGGGATGTGGGGAAAGCCCCAGGCACTGGAGCTGCTGCTTTCCCTGCCCCAGCCCACTCCTGGCTTCCCCCCGTAGCCCGGGAGTGTGGGGAGACACTGTCCAGCCCCTGTCTCAGCCTGAGCGCTGTTGCTGCGGCTCCAGCCCCGTGGACCTGAGGCAAGGACGGGACAGTGTGGTGGCTCCCACAACTCCTCCAACTGGTAGAGAAGGCACCCAGGGTCTCCCCAACCACACCCAGGGCCCTGAGCCGCTGAGCGCCCACCACAAACTCTCCCCGAACGGCCCCCTCCTCTCCCCTCTATTACCCGGCCCAGCGCAGCACGCGTGTGGGGTTGTTGTTTTTTTCTTTTTAAAGAAATTTTCCGTGTTTCAAGCCAAATCAGCCAAATCAAGTCCAAATCCGTGAGTCAGTCCAGAACCATACGTGGGCCTACAACCAGCAAACATCCTCCACTCCCACCAGGGGCTTCAGATAGTTTGAAAGTCTTTTAGCAGGCATCCTACATGCAGGCCCAAGCCCGAAGACTTGGGGCCTGGATGGCCACAAGTTTTGTCCGCCCTCAGCCGTATGGCTGCAGGAGCAAGCTAGGGAGGAGCCTCCAATTTCCATAAAGTGGGCTTTAAGCCCCAACACCTCAGCGGGTACTAAACCATGCCAGAAGAACAGTTATCTTTGGGAACGTTTAAGGAAAACTGCCTTCTTGGACCCAGATACGAGGAGTTTCCTTTGCCCACCTCAGTAGTGATCCCGAGCAGAGGAGGAGGAGGAGGAGGAGCCCCACTCCCCGCAGCTGGGTGGGAGGGGAAGGGGCCGGGGGCGGGCTGGGCGAGCAGCTGCCGGGCCAGCCAGGTAGTAAAACCCAAGTGTCTCTCTTGAAGCTGGCATGCACAGGGAGGGCAGAAAAGCAGAGACAGGGCAAAATCTGAGACATTTGCTGATATTTAAAAAATCCTCCCGGGTGGAAATGAAAGCACCCAAAAAGAGGACATGTCCAGGAAAAAACGGACATATGGTAACCCTATTTCACTCCTACCTCATTGAATTCCTGTTCTAGTTTCTGTTACTTTTTCTGCTCATTTACAATAAAGTTAACCTTTGCATTGATCACAATCGTGGCTGTGCAGAAATTTCTTATAAAAGCAGCAAATAAACATCTTGGCATTCATGGGATGAGAGGACTGTTGTGTACTATGATTGCATTGGCATAACATTTGACTTCCTTTAATTGAGCCAAAAAGACGAACATTTTCCATTGCCCTTCAGCTCTTCCGAGGCCCCACTCTTGCATTTCAGTTGTGGCTGGTCGGCACAAACCTCTCCCACCGCTGTCTGTCACTACATTGCACAGATAAGAAGGTGCATAAGGGGCACCGCAGCTGTCCTGAGCCTCAGACCACCCGAACGTCACAAAGCAGTATAGGAAAGGTGGTCAGTTTGCGATTTGCGGGGACAATCATCCGTCCGTACCAGAACCTGGCCAGGAAAATGCCAGCCTCCTGCCTTGCATAAAAATAGATGAGGCTTGCATGGCAGACAACAACCCCACCCCTCCACACAACCCCTCTGTCTCTTTTCAGGGTTTGGGATGACTTGTTTCAACAGTCGGAGGGCAGCCCGAATGCGTATGCTCTCGTCCTGCTGATCATGATGGTGCCCGAGGCACACCTGCAGTCCTGGCTGGGGACCCTGAGCTCTGACGGTGCAGGCGGCAAGCTGGGGCTTCCCCAAAATATCTGTAGATGCCTAGATTCATATTTGAGTCACTGATACATGTACTCCCCCTCCTCGACAGAGGATGAGATAGCTGCAGGTATTGATGCTATCCTGGGCATTTGATGGGGACCCCCAGGGCCAAGCCATTTACCTAGGCTGTGCTCAATGCTTTAACTGTTTCCCTGCCGCCTGCCTCTGCCCATTGTGTGTGGTAATAGGGGCCATGGCGCTGCAGGGATGAGTAGGCCAGTGTACACTTTGGCTTATTCAAAGTAATCGGTGCAGTACACTTTGTAAAATCCTTTGTTCAACTGGATTTCAATGACAGTTAAACGAGCAATAGCAAGAGTTACTAAGAGTTAGAAAAGAATTACTCAAATATTGCCTGTTCCCATTCCCCACCCCACGCACCCTGTCCCATGTCTAGTGTGTAAGAGAGACATGAAAGATAGAAAGGTACTCTGAGCTCGTAACTGAAGGTCAGAGCACATGAGGAAGCTTTGCCTCCCACCCACCACTACATTAAAAAAAAAAAAATCAATATACAGTTACACGAAATGCTGAAGGCCCCTCACCCCTCATTTCCCATGTATGCATAGGTAATAAACCTCAAGAAAGGTACATGCCTTCAATACAAACTCCGGACACCCTTCATGCATCAGTACTACTGTCGGCCTGTCGACCTGAAATTTTATTCATGCTTCAGGTTTGGGTCAACTCATGCTTTAGGCACAAGAACCTGAAACCTTGCAGGATGCTCCCCTCCTCCCCACCCATGTCTGCTCTGTCTCCTCCTCCCCTTTATCCCTAAACCACTGTGGGGATCTCCTCTTGTGGTTAGAAGAGTCTTGGCCATCATTCTGACAGCACAGTCCCTTTGGATGCACTATTCTCAGTGCTACCAGAGTCAAGGCGCCTGATAAGCTACAGTCTAAACCTTCCCTTTAGACACCCTTGACCATCAGCATCCATATGGAAATCCTTAGCAGCATCCTTATAGGCTCGGCAGTGCTTTGTTGGCTAGCACTATGGAAGAAAGAGACTTGGGGGTCATCACTGACCACAAGATGAACATGAGCCTGCAATGCGATGCTGCGGCTAGTAAAGCAACCAAAAAGTAAAGCATCCATAGATGCTTCTCAAGCAAATCCCGGGACATCATTCTCCCCCTGTACTCGGCCTTAGTGAGGCCGCAGCTGGAGTACTGCGTCCAGTTTTGGGCTCCACAATTCAAAAAGGATGTGGAGAAACTTGAGAGAGTCCAGAGAAGAGCCACGCGCATGATCAGAGGTCAGGGAAGCAGACCCTACGATGACAGGCTGAGAGCGCTGGAGCTCTTTAGCCTGGAAAAGCGCAGGCTCAGGGGTGATCTGATGGCCACCTACAAGTTTATCAGGGGTGACCACCAGTATCTAGGGGAACGTTTGTTCACCAGAGCGCCCCAAGGGATGACGAGGACGAATGGTCACAAACTACTACAAGATCGTTTCAGGCTGGACATAAGGAAGAATTTCTTTACTGTCCAAGCCCCCAAGGTCTGGAATAGCCTGCCACCGGAGGTTCTTCAAGCGCCTTCATTGAACACCTTCAAGATGAAACTGGATGCTTATCTTGCTGGGATCCTATGACCCCAGCTGACTTCCTGCCCTTTGGGCAGGGGGCTGGACTCGATGATCTTCCGAGGTCCCTTCCAGCCCTAATGCCTATGAAACTGTGAAACCTATGAAGACAGCAGTTGCTGAGATGTCTTAAAAAAATTTTTTTTTTCATTTTTCCTTTTGTTTCCATGGTTATCGGGGTCAGGAGGGGCCAGGTGCTGGCTTCCTGAAGCACAGGAGGAGACTTTTAGTCTGCTTCTGTGCTGGAGCATCTGAGCTGCAGGGGTGGGGTGAGCATAAGTCCAGGGTTTGCTTTCCCACACACTATAACTCTAATATAATAAAAGGCTGAGCCCGGCTGTGTGTCTGTCTGTCCATAACACTTTGGGGCAACTGCGTATGCACGGCCCAGAGGGTGGTCGGCAATTGGCTGCGTGTGCCCCAGTGTGTGACAGTGGGATCCTCATCAGCAGAAAAGGGAAAGCTGCAGTTTGAAACTCCATGTCCATTTTTGGCGACAGGTTGCAAATGTGGCTTTCACATTTCCTCCCTTGGGAGCTAGAAGCTGGGCGGAGGGGGCCCTTGTCCTGCAGTGGGGCTGTGGGAGGGGCGTGCATGGCAAGGGTCAGGTGGGAAGAGCTGCACTGTGCCTGGGAGAGTGGAGTGGGGCACGGTGGGTGGCACTGCGCCCAGGCGGGAGGGGGCCGAGCGGGCTGGGAGCCATGCCCCACCTGTGGTATGGGGCGAGCAGGCGGGGCTGAGCTGGGCCGGCCGGGCCAGGAAGTTTGACCCTTTTCGGACGGTGGCGCTGGGAGGGCCTTAGGTGCTGTAGCCCCCCAAAATTCATCTTAGCCCCCACCCCTCAGTGCTGCTGCCCGCCTGCCCACAGAGACACGGCACAGCACTGCCAGCCTGGCCCAGCCCAGCGGGCCCTCGGCATTTGTCCAGCTGCACAGGACAGCCAGGAGCAGCGCCTGCAGGGCAGTGGGACAGGGACGGGCGTGTGGGGTGAGGGGGCTGCCTCCGTGTGGCGCAAACTGGGGGAGTGGGGAGGTCCTCCGAGGGGAAACTGTGTGTGTGTGTATGTGCCTGTGGGTCTGCGTGTGTGTCCAGGTGCAGACAAAGTAGACTGTATGCACCTGTGCGTGTGGACATTGGGCTGTAGCAGGCACAGGGAGCAGAGAGAAGAGGCGGGCATGTGCCCCCCAACCCAGCAGGGTCCACCCAGCCTCCTGTGCCAGCACCAGGAGGGGAAGGGAGCCCTCTCCCCCCTGCAGCTCAGCTGTCATGGGGGGAGGGAGCCTCCAATGTTGTATTTTCCCCGGGCCCCAGTGCACCTGAGTCCACCTGTGGAGGGGAGGGGAGGCAGGTGGATGTGGAGCAGGGTGGGGCGGGGCTGGGCAGGGGATGGGGGTGAAGCGGGGCCAGGACCACAGGGGCAGGGTGGGGGCGGGGCCAGACGCATGGCTCCTCCCTGCTTTCCCTGTCGTGGGCCAGTAGGGTGTCAAATGCTTCTTGGCACCCCTGCTTCCAGACCACTGGATCAGGGCTGCCCTTCTTGGTCAGCTCATGTAGGGGAGCTGCCGTCGCTGCAAATCCAGGTACGAACCGCCTGTAATATCCAGCCAGGCCAAGGAAGGCTCTGACTTGCTTCTTGGTCTGTGGAGGTGGTCAGTCTTTAATGGCCTTGATCTTGTCCCACAAGGGAGCAACACGACCTCCACCCACACAATGTCCCAAGTAGACTACCTCCGATAGTGCCCACTGGCACTTTTTGGCCTTCCCAGTAAGACCAGCTTGCTTGATCTTACCTAACACGGTGGTCAGATGAATCAGGTGAGATTCGAAGTCCTGGCTGAAGGTGCTGATATCATCGATGTAAGCCATGGCAAACTGCTCACATCCTTGTAACAGGTTATCAACCAGTCTTTGAAAGATGTGGGAGAGTTGCACATACCAAAAGGTAAAACTGTAAACCCATATAGTCCCACAGGCGTGATAAAGGCAGACTTGGCTACGGCGTCCAGATCCAGGGCCATTTGCCACTATCCTTTGGACAGATTGAGAGTAGAGTTGACCTTAGCTGGGCCCAGGCGATCAAGTAAAGAGTCCGTCCTGGGCATAAGGTACGCATCAGGGTGGTAATGGCATTCAGCTTCCAGTAGTCCACACAGAACCGGATGGTCCCATCCTGCTTCTGGATGAGTACCACCGGGCTTGCCCAGGTACTCCTTGAAGGCCAGATTACCCCTAACCCTTTCATCTCTGTGATCTCTTGCGTTATTTCTTGCCTCACCTTCTCGTTAATGGGGTAAGGTCTGGACTAGATAGGGCGATGGTTGCCCGTGTCTATAGAGTATAAAGCCAGGTCCGCTTTACCTGGTTTGTTGGAGAACACTGTCTCAAAGCCTTTGAGTGCTGCGAGCAGCTTGTCCTTGTCCTGGGAGGGCAGATGGTCCTGCAGGCGGAGTTCCCTTATTCCTGCCTCTCCATCCCAGTCACTGCACATGACCGGCTCGTTTGGATCCTCTGGAGACCCTTCTACTGAGGAAATCCAGAACACCGCGTCACTTATATTAAAGTATGGTTTAAACATGTTCACATGAACTGTCTTAGGCTTTTTCCCACTCCTGGCCACTACATAGATCACATCATCCAGTCTGTCCAGGATGACATGAGGACCTTCGCAGCAGCTTGCGGCTTGCAGCTTGTCTGTCTTTAGTGGCAGGAAAACCATGACTGCACCCAAGGCGGGGGAAGGAAGAAATCAGAAGTATTCCTCAGGAACAGCTGGCAGTGAATTTTTCTGCCCAATGAATTGGAAATGACGTGACCACACTGAGACAGGAAAAGAAGATCCCCTCATTACGAAACAGCTGGATATGGAAGCACCGGGGGTTACAAGAACAGGGAAGAGTCATGTGAAAGCAGCCTAATCAAAAAGAGCAGGAGATGTCGGTATGAAGTGTGAGAGGAGCCTGACCACTCATGGAGCTGCAAGGAGGATGTGGATTTCAACCCCCAGGAAAAAAAATTTGCCAGGACGGGAGTGCTGAGAAGCAGGGAGAAGACAGTAAGGGTCAGCGCTGACACGGCTGCAGGGAGCAGCAGGAAACAGCGTTACCCAGGGAAACGAGGGCTCGCCAGTTCCTCAGCATCTGGTCCCGGTAAAACCCCTTCTGGGCATCTTCCAGCAGCTCTTGCATGAAGTACACAGCCACGTCCTCAAAGAACTCCTGCAGCTGCAGCCACAAGCATTACCCCATCAGTGTCTTCTCTTCCAGCTCCCTCCAGCCCCCGCCGCCCTCTGCAGAATCCCTCTGCGTGACACCTGTCTGCAGGATGGGCCATGGCACCCAAGGGTGCAAAATCCCCCATCCGTCACTGACAGGGGATATGGGTGCAGCGGTGGATGTAGGAATTCAAGTGTCTGCTCTGGCCCGGCTCAACAAGTTTTATGTACTCAGTCCTTTAAGGCAGCACCTTTAGAGCCATGGCCCCTGGATCCAGGACTGTGGCCAGGCCTTCCCATGCCAGCACCCCCAGGGAGCAAGATCTGGAGAACGCTGGCAGGGTGGGGCTGGAGGCACCATCACCAGTGGCTTGTTGCTTCTCAAGTCTCTCCACTCCCCAACCTTTTGACAGCAACCCTGGCTCCTTCCAGGAGCGACCCCACTGGTACGCGTACCCCTGGTTGACACCCGCTGTACTAGTGGAATGTGAATTAGATCATTGCTTGTTCCTGCAGCAGCAGGACAAGGCCCAACTGAGATGAAGCCACTCTCTACTGGCTCTTTCACCCAGAAAGACAGATCAGGGGTCCTCAGTCCACAGCTGCCCACCCGCAGAGATCAGAGTGCTGTCCTGGAAAGGAACAGACAATCGAGCCCCTGAATTCATGACAGCCACTGCCAACCCCAGACACATGCCTCTCACCTGACTTTGGGTCTGGCAGGGGATCCTCTTTGGGGCTAGGAGGTGGCTGGTCCCGAGGCTCTGGGCTTTGCCTCAGAGGAATGTCTGCAGGTTGGGCTCGTGCCTGCTCTGGCCAGGAATCAGTGGTGGCAGTCCCGGGAGAAGGCACAGGCGCTGCTGTCTCCTGTCCTGTCTCCGCACACGGGCCCTGCTCAGCATCACAGTGCACTGGTGACTGGCACCAATCCCACCAGCCATGGGGTGCCTCCATGGGGCTGGAAATGTGCCTCAAGCATGGTGCTGCAGGGCCATGAAGTGTTGAAACGATTGTCCCCTGATTCACCCATGGGGGTTGGAGTCCATTGGGGATGTGGGGTCTGTGCTCCACACCATGATATTCCCTGGGCTAGGCTGTGCCCTGGCGTGGTGCTCATCTCCCTGGCACAGCCTTGTGGTGAGGGTAAAGGGGCAGAAAAGGCAAAATATATTATTTATCTGTGTTTGTGTGTGCATTTGTGTGTATATGTACACTTTTATGCATTCATATGTGCACGATATATATATATATATATTTGCATGCATGAGTATATGTCCTTTGATGTGTATATATATATATATATATATATATATGCATGTATGTGTATGTATGTAGTTGTATGTGTTTGCACACATGTATATGTGTATTTTACATTGTGCACCTGTGTTTATGCATCTGTGTAAACTCATTTCTGTATATATGTATGCTTATATAGATAAATGTGTGTATGTAAGTATACATGTGTATATGCTTTAATGGGTGTATAGTTGTATGTTTATAGGTATGTACAGGGGTGTAAGTTATATATCTGAGACAGGCAACCCCCAGGACATGTTCCAATTAGTGGCACATGGAGACATTTGCTCTCAGCAGGCCAGGAGGTGTGCCAGGAAGTTGTTTAAAAAAACGTTTTTTAAACCTGCTGGTCTGGGCTCTCCAGAGCAGCCACAGGTCCCAGGTCCATTTTTCTGATCCCTCCCCCTGTCCCCAGGCTGCGCCCTCCAGCCCGGCCTGGACCCTGAAGGGAGCTGTGGGTGGGTGAGGCTGGGCTCGGGCAGGTGCTGCAAAGGGCCACTGCGCTGGAGGGTCCCAGCCAGCTTGCCCCAAGTGCTGCCCATGGCAGCTATTTCTGGGGCCCAGAGGGTTCCTGCAGTTGAACCCTGCAGCTGGGCCCTTGCTCCAGGGCTGGCTCCACCCTGCACCCTGCTCATGCTGTGCACGGAGGCCGAGTCCGGAGCTGGGAGCCCCCCGAGTCCAGCATCCTGCCCCAGCCACTCAGTGTCCCCTCGGGGGCAGGGCAGCTTCAGCCCATCCCCACAGAGGTGCATGGGCCATGATGCACCACGTGTGCTGCTACGCACCTCAACATGCCCACCAAAGCCCAAGTCTGTGGAGCCCCAGGAAACCCCTGCTTCCCACCCAGACCCCACTCCTCTCCCTCTGCAGCACCTGCCCAGGCCCTGGTCTTGCCCCGCTTGCACTGTGCACAGCCCACAGGGAGGCTGAGTCTGGAGCTGGGAGCCCTCTGAGCTCAGCGTCCTGCTCCTGGCCAGGGTGGCTGCAGCCCATCGCCACAGAGCTGTGTGGGTCAGGTCCCACCTTGGGTGCCACTGAGTGCCTCCATCCACCTGCCATGGCCCGAGTCCACGGAGCTCTGGAGCAGCCCCTGCTGTCCTCCAGCTGCCCCCTTCCCACTGGCCTGTGGTGCCTAGTGAGGGGGTCTGTAGTAGACACCCACTATCAAGTCCCTTTCCCCATGTCCCACTTGCATTCTCACCCAGAGCACCTCATTTTGCCCCACCTCTGACCCCATCCTGATCATTGAGGACGTGCATTGCTCTTTGATGTATAGTGCTACATCCCCCACTATTTTCCCTGCTCTGTCTCACCTGTACAGCCTGTATCCCTCGATGTCCACTGCCCATCATGGGTAGGATCCCACCAGGTTTCTGTGAGCCCCACTAAGTCTGGGTTTTTGCTAGCTAGCAGGGGGGTGAGTTCCTCCTGCTTATTCCCCATGCTTCAAGCATTTGTGTAGATGCATTCTGCACCCCCAAAATTGCTAGTAGCCCCCCACCCACCTCACCCCTGCAAACCCTCCATTTCTTATATTTTACTAGCAAATTGCCCATCAAGAATGATTGGGGGGGTGGGGGGGGCATGGCAGGCAGGGCAGAGCCCTGCATCTGGCCCTGCCCACACCCTGCCACCAGGGGTCTGGCCCCGCTCCACCCACCTCCCCCACCCTGCCCTGACCCACCCTGCTCCGTGTCAGCCTCCCCTCCCCTCCCCTCCCCTCCCCAAGTGGATTAAGGTGTACTGGGACACTGGGAAAATACAGAATTGGAGGTCTCCTTCTCCCGTGGGAGGTGGGCTGCAGGGGGAAGAGGGGCCCCTTCCCCTGCTAGTGCTGGTGGGGGAGGCTGGAGGGACCCTGCTGGGCTGGAGGGCACAGGCCGCCTCTTGTCCCTGCTCCCCACCCCTGCTACTGCCCATTGTGCATACACACACAGGCACATTCACTCTACTCACAGTGTCTGCACATGGACACATGCACACACACACAGGCACACAGCCCCACAGGCGCACAGGCACAGACAGGCCTACCAGACAGGCCCGCACACAGGTACAGGTGCGCACACAGGGCTGTACGCACAGACCCACACAGGCAGGCGCACAGACCCACAGACAGAGAAAGGCACAGAGGCACACAGACCCACGCAGATCCACAGAGGCACAGACAGGCACACACAGGTACACAGACCCATGCACGCATGCGCACATACACACCTCTCCCCTCCCCCAGTCTCAGTCACATGGAGGCAGCCCCCCTGCCCTCGCCCCGCCCTGCCCCATCCCATTGACCTGCGGGCGCTGCTCCTGGCTGTCCTGTGTAGCCAGGCAGATGCCGAGGGCCCACTGGGCTGACAGCGCTGTGCCATGTCTCTACTGGCAGGTGAGTAGCAGCATTGAGGGGTGGGGGCTGCTGTGGGGCTAGGATGTATTTTGGGGGGCTACAGCCCCCAAGGCCCTTCCAGCACTATAGCCCACAAAGGTGCAGGACTCCTGGCTCAGTTGGCCCGGCCCAGCCCCATCCACCCTCCCACCTCGCAGTTGGAGCATGGCTCCCAACCCTGGCATGACCGCCTCCCTGCTGGGCACAGTGCTGGGGAATTCATGTCGAAGCTGATCTAGGAGCACTGACTGCTTGGCTGATGACATTAGGGAGATCTTTGCAAGGCTATTAAGGTGGGAGGAAAGCAATTCCGAAACTATCATGGCCAGGAGGGCTATGCAAAATTTTGCCACTAGTTTTGTTTCAATACTATTTTGACCTGTTTCAAGGTCAAAATAGCAAAATTGAAACAAAACAGATATGGTCCAAATATCCTCGAAATGAAACGAGCCAATAAAAATGTTTCGCCGTTTCGACACGGTTTCGATGTTTAGCCCAGAAGCTGGAATGGGGAAGGTCAAAACAGCCTATAACTTTGTTATATCTAGACAGATTTGGATGAAACTTTCAGAAATGGTAGATCCTTCTAAGGGCATGATGCATGCCAAGCTTAGAAAAGATAGGTCCAGGGGATTCAGAGAAACTGCACCCCAAAATCCTGAAAGCAAAACTCATGTCACGTGTATGTGTTAAGCCACAGCAGGGTCAAAACTGCAGGGATGGTGGCCCCTGCTGAGGCCACAAAGCCTGCCAGCTGTCGAGGAGATCGGTGCAGGGCTTCTGGGTTCTGGGGCCCTGCACCTCTGGCTGCTGACAGGTAAAACTCGTGACATGGGTGACAGTGTGTGTGTTAAGGCACAGCAGGGTGAAAGCTGCAGGCCTGCGAGCCCCTGCTGAGGCCACAAAGCCTGCCAGCTGTGGAGGAGATCGGTGCAGGGCTTCTGGGTTCTGGGGCCCTGCACCTCTGGCTGCTGACAGGCAAAACTCGTGACATGGGTGCTTGTGCAACTGTGTCTGTCTTGGGGCACAGGGGAGGGGAAACTACTGCAGGCCTGGCTGCTAGGCCCTGCTGTGACCACAAAGACTGCCAGCTGTCTAGGAGATAGGTGCAGCGGGGTTCAGGGGCCCTGTGCCCCTTTGCTGCTGACAGACAAAACTCATGACCTGTGTGCGTGTGCAACTGAGTGTGTCTGTCTTGGGGCAGTTGATTGTCTGTTTTGATTATTTCCTCTCCTTAGTGTGGGGTTTTGTAGGTGTTACTACCTGCTCATTAAGTCATTATTTAGTAGCTAGGAACTCTGTATTGAGCTGGTCCCTGAGTGAATCGTGGTTAATTGGTAACTGGTAACACAGTAGCTTAGCAGCCAGGTCTGCAGTAGTCCCTGTTAGTAGTCTCCACCTCGGAGATCTGGCCATAGGGTATAAGGGGGGATCAATGAAATAGGTATAACTTTGTTGGTTTTTGTCTGATTTGGATGAACCTTGCAGGGATGGTAGCCCCTCCTGAGGCCACAAGGCCTGCCAAGGCTCAAGGTTTCAACAATATTTCTAGTAGTTACAAAATTCTTGTGTGGACATCTCTGATTGATTTCCCCTAACGGAAATGAGTGCTGGAGTGAGGCACGCCCTTCCAGAGATGCTGCTCCTTTTTATGCCTGTTTGTAACAAGCCTTGGCCCAGAGCTGTGAGAAAGGAGGAGCTCATCAGCTATTTTTAAAGAGGTGGCAGCAGTGGCCTGGCATTTCCATAGGTCTTCCCCAGGAGCAGGGGTCTGGCTGCACAGGGGTGCAGAGCCCACAGTGAGGTACCCCCAGGACAGACCTGCCCCAGTCTGTGCAGCTGCTGGGGGGAGGATGGTTTCCCCAGCTGAAAATGTCTTGAGGCAAAAACATGGGCCCCTGGTGTACTGAGGTCTTCAAACCTCCCTGTATTGACACTGTCCCTACCCCTGCCTAAGCCTCTTTCCATCCTGGGGCTCAGCGCTCCCCTTGACCCAGCTCCTACAACCAAAGAGCTGTGGCTCACCTCATCCCTGGAGCAGCTCTCCCAGGGCTAGAGACCAAAAGCAGCCACTGCCAGTGCAATGGGGAAATGCAGACCCCACCCCCAGGCAGCAAGGATCGTGTGTCTGTGGACTGACAGGAGCAGCTGGAAAATGGGAAGTGTCACAGCATTAAATGATTTCTGTTTTATGTTTGGAATCCTTAAGAAAACAAGGAAAATAAGTCAAGTTCACAAATCTGCAAACACTTCTCCAATTGCTTCAGTCCGTAGCAGCCAGCAGCACTGGGCTGCTAATCCTGGCTCCTCAGAGAAGGAAAATCAAGCACAGAAATGAAGAGTTGGTGTGAAATGTTCATTATGTATGGGTATTTACTTCTTTTCAGTAGCGACTTCACTTTATGCTTCTGACCTCTTTAACAAATTCTTCACCTCCGTTTTCTTGTGCAGGGCCAGGACTCCCCCACCATGTTTCAAGACAGATTCATAGATTCATAGATGCTAGGGTTGGAAGGGACCTCAATAGATCATCAAGTCCGGCCCCCTGCATAAGCAGGAAAGAGTGCTGGGTCTAGATGACCCCAGCTAGATGCATATCTAACCTCCTCTTGAAGACCCCCAGGGTAGGGGAGAGCACCACCTCCCTTGGGAGCCCGTTCCAGACCTTGGCCACTCGAACTGTGAAGAAGTTCTTCCTAATGTCCAGTCTAAATCTGCTCTCTGCTAGCTTGTGGCCATTGTTTCTTGTAACCCCCGGGGGCGCCTTGGTGAATACAACCTCACCAATTCCCTTCTGTACCCCCGTGATGAACTTATAGGCAGCCACAAGGTCGCCTCTCAACCTTCTCTTGAGGAGGCTGAATAGGTTCAGGTTCTCTAGTCTCTCCTCATAGGGCCTGGCCTGCAAGCCCTTAACCAGATGAGTGGCCCTTCTCTGGACTCTCTCCAGGTTATCCGCATCCCTCTTGAAGTGCGGTGCTCAGAATTGCATGCAGTACTCCAACTGCGGTCTGACCAGCGCCCGATAGAGGGGAAGTATCACCTCCTTGAATCTATTCGTCATGCATCTGCTGATGCACGATAAAGTGCCATTAGCTTTTCTGATGGCTTCGTCACACTGCCGACTCATGTTCACCTTGGAGTCCACTACAACTCCAAGATCCCTTTCCACTTCGGTGCCATCCAGCAAGTCATTGCCTAGGCTGTAGGTGTGCTGGACATTTTTCCTCCCTAGGTGCAGCACTTTGTATTTCTCCTTATTGAACTGCATCCTGTTGTTTTCTGCCCACTTGTCCAGCCTATCCAGGTCAGCTTGCAGCTGTTCCCTGCCCTCTGGCGTGTCCACTTCTCCCCATAGCTTTGTGTCATCTGCAAACTTGGACAGAGTACATTTCACTCCCTCGTCCAAGTTTCTGATGAAGACATTAAAGAGTATTGGTCCAAGGACTGAGCCCTGTGGGACCCCACTGCCCACACCCTTCCAGGTCGAAACCGACCCATCCACCACGACTCTCTGGGTGCGACCCTCTAGCCAATTCGCCACCCACCGGACTGTGTAGTCATCCAAGTCACAGCCTCTTAACTTGTTCACCAGTATGGAGTGGGATACCGTATCGAAGGCCTTCCTGAAGTCTAGGTATATGACATCCACCCCTACTCCTGTGTCCAGGCGTTTTGTAACCTGGTCATAAAAAGAGACTAGATTAGTCAGGCACGATCTGCCTGCTATGAACCTTTGCTGGTTTCCCCTCAGCATAATTTGTCCTGCTGGGCTCTTGCAAATGTGAGCCTTGATAATTTTTTCAAAAACTTTGCCAAGAATGGAGGTGAGACTGACTGGCCTGTAGTTGCCCGGGTCCTCCTTCCTCCCCTTCTTGAAAATGGGGACCACATTGGCCCTTTTCCAGTCCTCCAGGGCTTGGCCCGTGCACCATGAGCATTCAAATATTCCCACCAGTGGCTGTGCAATGATGTCAGCCAGTGCCTTCAGCACCCTCGGATGGAGCTCATCCGGGCCTGCCGACTTAAAGGCATCCAGTTCTTCCAAGAGACTCTGCACCATCTCAGGGTCTACGCATGGTAGTCTGGCGCCTTGCTGCTGCCTCTCTACAATCCCAGTGAGAGACTTGTTGTGCCCCTCACTTAGAAGCACTGAGGCAAAGAACTCGTTGAGGAGTTCAGCCTTGTCCCCCTGTCCGTCACCAATTGCTTCTGCCCATTTAGCAGGGGTCCTATTCCTCCCTGGGCCTTCCTTTTACTCCCTATATATTCCTATATATCCAAAAAACAATCTCTTGTTGTCCTTTACTTGGGATGCCATCTGCAGCTCCATGGTAGCTTTGGCCCGTCTAACTGCCTCCCTACAAGCGTGAGCAGAGGAGGTATATTCGTCTTTGGTGATTTCTCCCTGTTTCCACTTTTTATGTGCCCCCCTTTTGGCCCTTAGGCTGCCAAACTCGAGGGGAACGAAGGGCCAGACTCAAGGGGAATGCCTCCAGACCTAAGGTTGAGGAGGACCAGGTTAGAGCGCTTCTGGAGCGGCTGGGCGTGTTCAAGTCAGCAGGTCCAGATGCTCTCCACCCCAGGGTGTTGAGGGAGCTAGCAGGAGTTATTGCTGGGCCCTTGGCATGGCTTTACGAGCGCTCGTAGTGCTCGGGCCAGGTGCCAGATGATTGGAAAATAGCCAATGTGATCCCCGTCTTTAAGAAAGGGAGGAGGGAGGCCCCGGGCAAGTGTAGGCCCGTCAGTCTTACCTCAATCCTGGGGAAACTCTTTGAGAAGATCATCAAGGAGCACATCTGTGATGGGCCGGCATCGGGGATGATGCTCAAGGGCAACCAGCATGGTTTCATTAAGGGCAGGTCATGTCAGACCAACCTGATTGCCTTTTACGATCAGGTCACAAAAGCACTGGATGCAGGTGTCGCCGTGGGTGTAGACTTTTTGGACTTCAGCAAGGCCTTTGACACTGTCGTCCACCCCACCCTCATTAAGAAACTAGGCGACTGTGGCATCGATGCCTGCACAGTCAGATGGATTGCTAATCGGCTGAAGGGTCGTACTCAGAGGGTGGTGGTGGACGGGTCATATTCGACCTGGGGGGAAGTGGGCAGCGGAGTCCCCCAGGGCTCAGTCCTTGGGCCCGCACTGTTCAATTTATTTATTAGCAATTTGGACAATGGGGTGAAAAGAAACCTGTTCAAATTTGCTGATGATACCAAAATTTGGGGTGAGGTGGGCACGCTAGTAGGGAGGGAAAGACTGCAGCAAGACCTGGATAGGTTGCAGGGGTGGGCTTACAGAAACAGGATGCGTTTCAATACGGACAAGTGCAGGGTGCTGCACGTGGGCAGTAGTAACTGGCAGCACACTTATAAGATGGGAAACTCCCTTCTTGTGAGCACGGAGGCAGAAAGGGATCGAGGAGTCATCATTGACTCCAAGATGAACATGGGCCAACAGTGCGAGGTCACAGTTGGCAGGGCTAACCGGACCCTATCGTGCATCCACAGGTGCATCTCAAGTAGGGCCAAGGAGGTGATCCTCCCACTCTACGTGGCACTGGTCAGGCCACATCTGGAGTACTGTGTCCAGTTCTGGGCACCCCACTTCAAGAGGGATGTGGACAACACTGAGAGGGTCCAGAGGAGGGCCACCCACGTGATCCGGGGACAGCAGGGGAGACCCTACAATGAGAGGCAACGGAACATGAACCTGGTCAACCTTCACAAGAGAAGGCTGAGGGGGGACCTGGTGACCATCTATAAACTCACTAGGAGGGATCAGAAGGGTTTGGGGGAGACCTTGTTTCCCCTAGCGCCCCCCAGGATAACAAGGAATAATGGCCACAAGTTGTTGGAGAGTAGGTTTAGTTTAGACATCCATAGGAACTACTTCACAGTCAGGGCGGCCAGGATCTGGAACCGACTTCCAAGGGAAGTGGTGCTGGCTCCTACCCTGGGGGTCTTTAAGAAGTGACTCGATGCCTACCTGGCTGGGGTCATTTGAGCCCAGTTTTCCTCCTGCCCAGGCAGGGGGTCGGACTTGAAGATCTACAAGGTCTCTTCCGACCCGACGTCTATGATTCTATGACAAAGTCTTGTTTGGAAAGGATTGCATTTCATTCCCATGCAGAAAAGCTACTGTCAAGTTTCCTTAAATGCCCAATTTTTTCAGGGTGCCAAAAAATAAGGAAGAACCAAGTAGGAAGTATTGTCTTTCTTTTTTCCTTTTCTAGGTATTTTTAAATGGAAAACAAAGAGGGAAAGTCAAGTCACTCCCTTAATTATGTAAAAGAACAAGACCATTCAGAAGTGACAAGGATCTCTACCCCCTGTAGAGGGCTGCAAGTTTGGTAGAGACCTGTTAGATTATGAGTTCTGAAACTATCCTCTACGTTAAATCCACAGTGTTTAACTTTCAGCAAAACTATGAATTTTTGTCCCTTGACCTGTTTTCTGAAGGACTTTTATAGATTTCTTTTTCTTCAAGGTGCCAAAAAATAAGGAAAAGCAAGCAGGAAGCCATCATCTTGCTTCTTCTCTCCTTTTCTAGGTATTTTTAATGGAAAAAAACAGAGAGGAAAAATTGAATCATTCCCCTCATTATATGAAAGAACAAGACCATTCAGAAGTGACAAGGCTCTGTATCCCCTGTATAGGGCTGCAAGATTGGCAGAGACCTGTTAGATGAGTCCTGAAACCATCCTCTGTATTTAATCCACAGGGTCTAGCTTCCAGCAAAACTATGAATTCTTGTCCCTTGACCTGTTTTCTGAAGGACTTTTAGAGATTTCTCTTTCGTAAAAGGTCTGGGGTGAGAACGGGACTGATTGATTGTTCTGTGAAGTGCTCTTCCACAAGTGCCTGGGTGGCCCTGGGCACATTGACATGTGTGCTTTACTGTGTATTAGCCTATTTTAATGCACATTAGGAGTCATTAAAAAAAAACAAAACAAAAACGCTCTTTAATTAATGCTCATTTAGATAGGCTAATGCACATTTTCCATGTACCTCACAATGGAGGTATTAGATTTAATGAGCATTAACGAAAGCACATTACTGCACATGTAGACGCACCCCCTCTCTCTTATGTTTTTTCCTGTGACATCAAGTGATGTTAGAGCCGTGGCTCTATACATTTCAGGACTCAAGACCCTCCCTCACTGGGACTCAACCGCCCCGCTCACTGGACTTCTGTGAATTGAATGGGGCCCAATTTCAGAGGAGACATCTCCTTATCTTCTGGCAGAGCAGCAGGCCAATGGCGAGAGATCCACCAGGCAGGGACAAGCCCGAGCTCATCTGCTTATCTCGTCACACTTCAATGTCCCCTTTTAAAGGATCTGGCAGCACCTTTGGGTGCCGTGACACCTGGTTGAGAATCATTGTGTTGGAGTAATGTTTTAGCTGGAATTTAATTCCTGGACATCATGGCTACAAGAGCACTCTAACACTACCAGAACAGGGAAGATACCCTCCATTTTCTTCACCAGGACTCAGCTTGCCCTGAGGCCACTTTGCTGTTAGCATGGAGCTGCTGCTACGTTCTGAAATCGCTGACGTCCTGCCAGGGTCCACAGTGTGGCATCCTGGGAGCAGGGACAGAGCTGTGGCTTTGGGGCAGCACTCCCTCCCACATTTTGGGATCCCAAGGTATTAGGAAGCCAATGCCTGACCCCACTTGGCAAATGCCTCACAACTGCATCACTCTTTGCCCCAAGCTCCCGTCCTCTGCATCACTCTTTTTACAGAGAGACCGGACCCATGGAGATCCGCTTGTGCCCTTGGGGATGCCGGCTAGTGGCTTTGGAGTAAGATTTCCTCCTGCCCTTCTGCTTGCCTCCCTCTCAGGGAGCTGAATGCAGATGGCAGATGTTTAGCAGAAGCCACCTGAGGCCCAATCTCCCCTCAGGCTTTCCCTGCAGGCCCTGGGGAAGCCCAGGGGCTCTTCTTCTTCAGTGCTGATGCAAGGCCCAGCACAGGGCTTCTCGCCTTTCGTTCCATAGAGAAGAAGCCGCAGGTCCACGAGTGAGCAGCATCACTTCTACCCCAGGGAGAGCTCTGCTCATTCAGCAGCCAGGCTCGAAGAAGACCCTGTTGGAGGAGGTTGGCTCTTGACAACCCCACACCAGAGTCCTGAGGATTTGGACCTATTCATCCCCCACAGTCCTGCCGAGAGGTGGGGAGTCTTTTGTAGTGGTTTGGTCAGCTCTGATGTTAACAAGTCAGCAAAAATGTAATGACAGCAGAATCAGTTGAAGGACCCCGATAGGTGCAATCTGCCCTAGTCGTTAGGCCCCTGGGGAAGGGCAGGAGCCAAACCGGAGACCAAGTTCCTAGATTCAAGGGGAAACCCTGAAGCAGAGTGAGACACATGGGCTGAGTCAAGGTTCAGGAGTCAATCCCCAAGGAAAACCCAAGAAGCCCAAGTGCAGGATCAGAGCCAAGGAGGGGGTCAGAAACCAGGAGCATGGGCCCAGGGAGGCTCCCTGGAGCAGATCTCAGGAGGACCTGGTGCCTGACCTGCAGCCTGCTGCTGCAGAGGGACCTAAAGGGGACACCTGCTCTCCCCAGCAGCCAATCAAGAGGCCCAGGCAGTGGCCAGAAGGCTAATTAGCTGGGGTAGAGTTGCACATGTGGCTGCCTTGGCAACTGGCCTAGGTTGAGCTCTCCCTTGGGAATGCATTGGGCACGGAGACTAAATGGCTAGTTGCGCCTCTCCAAGTCCAACTTGTCATCATTACAGCCTGGCACATAGGAGATCAGACAGCGATTCCATCGCAAGGCCCCAGGCTGCAGGCCAGGCTGCAGGAAGATAGAGAACTAGTCTGAGAAAAGGTGTCAAACTGCACTGAGCTGCAGAGATCCCTCAGGGCAGACCAAAAAGCCTGGGAGGGAAGCAAGAGGCAGATGTACCAGATAGATGGAGAAGCAGGAGAGGCAGTGGGGGCAAGAAACACACAAAAGGAGTAAAACAGTCCGGATGAGACTCCACACATGGAACTGCAAGAGTCGGCAAAGGTCACAAGGTGTGCACCGTGCGGGACCATGCACAGACCCAGGCAATGTCCCTCATTAGACAAACAGCCCAACACCAGAGAGGAAACCAGGTTATAAGACTTGGCAAACCAGAGCAGCAGCAGTGAAAAGAGCTCCTAACAAGCCAGTTGATCTGCACGGTCTGTGAATCTTGCCAGCACTTTACTTATAAACTAAGGGGATTCCTAACAATAGAGGCTAATCATTACTACTAATGCTAATAACGAACGATGCTCATGCTATGCAGTCCCCTCCTCATAGCGGGGGATCTCCAGCTGCTTTAGAGCCTTCCCTGCTCTCCCACCCATGGGGCCTTGTAAGAGCTGTGGGGGCACCTGGAAGACAGACGAGGGGAAAGACAACTCCACCCATCCTCCTTACAGGCCAGCCCTGTCCCCTGGGTTGGTCACTGCTGAAGTTGGATGTTCAAAGGGGACCTGATACACAAACATCACTGTAGAGACCGGTGCTGTGGAAGACAAAAAGTCACAGCAAAGGATTTTTTCTTGTCACTCTGTGGTTGACATTAATGAGAAAAGGACTAGTTCTGTGAAGACTTAAAGGATTATCACATTTTATTTTAGCAGGAGTAGTATTTTGTTCTTTACCATTCAGGTTCTGGCCCCTGTCCATCCCTCACCTGTGCTCATATAGCATGAAATCCTTGCAGCAAAGGACAGAGGAGTCAGTGGGTGCCCAGGAGCCCCAACAAGCCAGGCTAGTTTTTCTCTGGCTGCAGCATCTGGGAATGTCCAGGTACTTGAGCCTGCTGCAAGGTTGCAGGCTGTGTTTTAGAGGTGGGGAAAGTGAGGCAGGGCCTGTGGCAGGGCCTTGCTCAGGGCTTCCCAGGAGGCGAGTGCCTGACCCAGGGATGGAGCCAGTGAATCTTCACTCCCAGGCCCCTGCTCAGAGCACCAGAGGCATGGGGCCTCGCACCAGTGCCTGGGACCTAACAGTGCCCCAAGCCTCCCCTTGTGGGAAAGGCTGCACTCATGAAAGCTTAGCATGATATCTCCTAGGCAAGAGAGGACGGAGCCTGAGCTGCCTGCCAGGGCCCTGGGCTGCAGTGGCCTGCTGCAGAGGATGTGGAAGCATGTAGGGGTCACCCAGCAGAGATGATCCTGCCTTTAGCCTCAACTAAATGATTTTGGGAAGTCCCTTCCCACCCTGGTTTCCTCTGATCCACTGATCTCTTGATTCCCAGGGTGCAGAGAAGAAGCTGCTTCCTTCAGCAGTGGCGATGCATGAGGGTGCATGGGGGTGCTCTGCAGACTCCTTCCTGGATGAGGAGCTGATCTGAGCCCATCTGGAGTGTCTCCCACCCCCTAGACCAGCTACACCATCTCTTAGATGCAACCTTTAAAATCCTCTGTTTTCTTCACACACCTGGGTCTCCAATGGAGAAAGTTGGAAATTGGAGCTGAGTATGGCACTATGTTAACCTCATGAGTTTCTCTTGCTCTGGATACACTGGCCCTCTTTTGAAACTAGGCCTGAAAACTCACTGGCCTGAAAACACACTGTGGAGCCCCAGCAAAGGCAGGAGGTTTTGCACAATTTTGGGTAAAATCCCTCATGGGCTTCAGGACACTGTGGGGCGGGGAAGAAGCAGTGGAGGCAAAACTTGGCTCAGGTTCAGCCAAAGCTCAGAGACAGACCCCTCCGGTTGCTTTAGAGCCTCCCCTGCCACCACCTGGGAGACACGGGGCAAGAGCTGAGCACCTTTGGGCCTTGGCCTGTCTCCTTGCCAGAAACTCTCCCACACTCCTCCGCAGCCCCCTCTTCCAGGGACCGTCTCCATCTGCTGGGGCCCTCTTCTTACAGGCCTGCTGGAGTCCCCCTCTTTACCTTCCACCCCCAGCAGAGCCTTCCCCCACCTCAGCCTCCCCCTCTTAAATATCCATTCCCTGCTCCTTCCCAGGCCCTTGCCCGTAACTGGGGCTTGCACCCAGCCTGCTCCGACTCCAGGCCTGGAGCCTGAGGGACGCGTTTCTGGGGCCTGTCAGGGTGGTGGTGAGAAGCGGCTGCTGGCAGGAAGGGAGGGCAGGGTATGCAAGGCTCAGACAGCAGTGGGATGGGAAGGCACCCCCAGGCCTGGCAGGAAGGGACAGCTGGAATCAGGCGGCATCCGGCTCGGCTCAGACGGCCTCGATCAGCAGTGTGGCTGCAGTATGGCCCACAAGCTGCAACTGCTTCTGCCAGACCCGGGGCGTGGGGATGGTTTAGCCTGCTCCTAGCATGTCTCCTGTGCTTCCCTGGTCTTGCAGTGGAAGGAGTCAGGAGCCTCCTCCAAGGCTGGGCCCGGAGCATCCCCCCGGAGGACAAGACTCCCTACAAAGTGCATACTAAACACGGAGTTCAAACGTCAGGTGGGCTCAGGACATCCCTGGAGGCAATGGTGGGGCCCGCATGGCAGGGAGGGTGTGATTGTTACCGAATTACATTTATGAAATGACACCTGATTGCATCGAGACAGCATCAGCCTGCAGTGGGGATGGAGCAGCGGGCAGCGCGCCCTGCTCTGCCTTGGCACCAGCACATCCGCGGGGGACTGCTATGGGCCCTCGGCCCGCCTCAGCGCCCCGGCCCCGGCCCCGGCCCCGGCTGCCAGCGCAGAGCCGCGGGAGCCAGCAGCCTGCGCGGCCCGGGGCAGCCCCGCGGGCGGGCGGAGCGGGGCAGGACGGGCTGTGCCGCTGCCTCGGGGCGCCCGGCGCCTGCCGGCGGGACACGGGGCTGCGGAGGAGCCGGGGCCGAGCCCCAGCCCCAGCCCCAGCCCGAGCCGGGCGGAGGCGGCAGTGGGGCGCCGGCGGGGCGAGCGGCTGCTTTGGCTGCCCCGAGCCCGGGAGCCGGGACCGGCGCGGCGCGGAGCGGAGGAGGAAGCTGTGGTCGGGGACACGCCCCGGGAAAGCCCCGGCCCTTGTGCCACAGCCCCTCCCCGCTGCAGGAGGCAGGAGCGGTCCTGGCCGCGGCTGCGAGGAAAGCCCACGTGTGCGGCCCCGGCTCGGCTGCGCGGGGCAGCGCTGGTGGAAGGGCGGCCGGCGAGGGCGAGAGCAGCACCGCCCCAGCGGGGCCCAGCCCGGAGCCCAGTGCCGCCCCGATGCCAGGACCGACGCCTGTGGGTCCTGCAGGGTGTCGGGCCCTGCCTGATCTCATCTGCAGACACGCACTGGCACTTGGATCAGCTCCAGGTGCTGGTGCCGGGAGGGACCTTGAAATCACCCCCGTCCATCTCCTGCCTGCCGCAGGGCCACACAAAGCAGCCAGGACCACCTCCACCTTCCTCCGGGACAGGGCCGTTCAGGGATGGTTTCAACCCAGACGAGACGGCCCTGGGGATGAGCTCATGTTGCCCCAGAGAAGCCATGTTTGGACCTCGCTGCCACAGGTGGCCACGGTGTGATCTCCGCTGGTGGCGCCCCTGGCTTGGCCCACACGACCCATTTCAGCACATCCCGTCCACACCCCGCGGGCCCAACAGGCTCCGGCTGCCAGTCCAGGGAGCGGGGCAAGCGGCACAGGCAGAGCCAGAGCACATCTCAGATCCGCGGACGGCGCCATCTCACCGTAAGAAACCGATGTCACCGCTCACTAAGGAGCTGGTGAAAGCAATAGCTTGAAGCTGGAAGACCCTTCACCCTGGGCACAGCAGTGGTGGGGGTGGTTGGGCAGGAAGCTCAGAGATCCCACAGCCACAGCCACAACCAGAGCCACAAGGGCACAGGCCCCTGACAACAGGTCTCTGCTCCTCACACCCCTGCCCATGTCTCACCAGGCAAGCAGCTGCAACAGTCCCTGGTGCTTACGCGGGGCTGAGGCAGAGCGGCTGATAAGTAGGCAGGAGGTGCCTCCTGGCCCCGTGCTCCAGGACCTGACACAATCTGTGGGCGCAGTCTGGGTTGTCTGCAAGGCCCTGGGACCAGAACTGCACAGGCAGAGGAGGGGGGTGAAAAGCTACTTCTGGCCTAGCCCTGCTGCCCTGCGCAGAGGAACATCCATCCTTCCAGAGCACTGGGTATAAGAGGGGCTGTGCTCCCACTGGCATGAGTGGGCTACGCTGGGCCATATCACTGATGCTCAGTTCTGTCTCATTTTCCCCTCCAGGGCGTCCGAAGTGCCATAAGCAGGCAAGTCTGGGCTCCATCTCACCCCTCATGCCCCACTGGCTAATGCCAGGCTGTAGCCCCATCCCCCAGCACTTGACTCTATGACAGCCTTCCCTCACGGCCCTGGGGCTGCTGCTGCTGCTGTCACCCTGTAACCCACCTGGGGTTGGGGATTGTCCTATAGCAGGGGTGGGAAATTATTTGGTCTGGAGGGCCACTTGGGGATTTTGGTGAGGTGTTGATGGCTGCACACATACATGTGCACACACATGCATAGGCATGTACATGCACAGGTGTACACACACACAAACACACACACGCTCCTCCTCTGCCTCCCCCAGCCTGGACCTGCAACCAGCCAGCTGCATGTGCAACTTGGGGAGCTGGGGATGGAGCCTGGCCATAGGCCTTTGCACTGTCCTGCCCCGCCATCAGGGCTCCTGGCACACATGTTCAAATTGCCCACCCATCCTGCGCCCAGCAGCTCCCAGGAGTCCTGATGGTGGGGCAGGGTTGAATAGTGTGAAGGCCTGCAGCCAGGCTTCAGCCCTCATGGGCATGGGCTGGATAAACCACACTGCAGCTCTGCTCCTTGTCCAGCTCTAGCTAGCAGCCACAGCCTCCAGGGTGCCAGGCGGGAGGGGCTGCTTTCGCCCAGTATCCCCCAAAGCACCTGGGAAATGTAGTCCACCCCCATGGGCAATGGGTACTGCCCACCAGCAGTGGCCAGGGCCCAAGCACAGCTCACCAAGGGCCTGGTACCCAGGGACTGCCACTCATCTGGCCACATTCAGGCCCCAGCCTGTACTGGCAGGTGGTGCAGGCAGCAACTCCAGCTCCGGCATCCACTGGTCCATGTGGTGCTGGGTGGGCAGGCAGGGCTGCTTCTTCCCAGTGTCCCCTGTGGCACAGAAAAGGGGGCCCACGTGTAGTTTGCCCACCAGCAGGCTGGATTAAATCAATTGATGGGTCAGATCCATCCCTCAGACCATATTTTACCCACCCTTGTCCTATAGCCATGAGCAGAATATGCCTCTCCCCAGGGCTGGACTGACTCCCGGCCATTCAGCCAGGGTGTCCAGCTAGGATGTGGTCTAATGGCTGTCCTGTCTGGGATGGCTTAGGGGTCTGTGGGGAGAGCAGCCCAGGCCCCAGTGGGGCAGTGTTCCTGGGCACAAACCCCACTCAGAAACCTCAGCAGTGATTAGGCCCCATGGAAGACAGGATTGAAGTGGAGGAGCGGCTGGCCCCGGGGAAAGGGCCCCTCTCTGTGTCTCAGAAACCACTAGTCCCTTTCTATTGGGGTCCCATGGACCAGGCCACATGTGAAGGGAGCTGGTGCGGCTACTGTCAGGGCTGTTTTCCCCGAGGATGGACTGAGGCAGAGGCCTGTTTGGACTGTGAACATCTCCAATCATTGTGTCATGTAGCTCTCTAGGCAAAAGCCCTGGGGCAGACACAGTTACACCAGGAGCCAGTTCTTTCCTAGTACAGCTTGTCCCACCTGAACCGTTGGAGCAAGCTGTACAGGGAACAGCACCACTTTGCTGGTGTGAGCTGTGGCTGCATGAGGAGGGTTTCCTGATTGAGACCTGCTGGGATAGCTCTACTGGGAGGGCTTCAAGGTACAGACCTTGCTGACCAGTCCCCAGGGTGCGCAGGCACTGGCTGGCCTGTCAGAGTCTGTGTCCTGTGGCCCCAGCTTCCACTCATTTCCCCCTGTGGCCTTGAGGATGTGGGAACATCTGGCTAAGGAGTGAGAGGAATAATTGCCCATGTGTCTCTGCAGGGGCACGGAGGGGACACCTCTGCACCCAGCCCCCAAGTTCCCTGAGCTGGAGAAGGGAATCCTGGATTTCCGTGGAGAGAACAAGCTGGAGGAGGCTCTGACGGGATTCTTGGGTAAGAGGCACTTCCAGGTCTCTGTCTCACTGTACTGGGGTAAAGGCAGGGGAAGGGCAAGAGGGTCATGCAGGGGAAGCGATGGAGCTGGTTTACAGAAAAGGATCATGGAGTCATTATTGATGCTAAAATGAAGATGGGCCAACAATGTGGGGACGCGGTCAGGAAGGCCAACCGTACCTTGTCATGCATCCACAGATGCACGTTTAGCAGTATCAAGGAGGTGATCCTCCCCCTCTATGCGACACTGGTCAGGCCGCAGGTGGAGTACTGCGTCCAGTCCTGGGCGCCGCACTTCAGGAGGGATGTGGACAGCATTGAGAGGGTGCAGAGGAGGGCTACTCGCATGATCAGGGGGCAGCAGGGCAGGCCCTACGAGGAGAGGCTACAGGACCTGAACCTGTTCAGCCTCCACAAGAGAAGGCTGGGGGGGATCTAGTGGCCTGTTACAAACCTGTCAGGGATGACCTGCAGGCATTGGGGGAGTCCCTGTTCCCCCGAGCACTACCGGGAGTGACTAGCAATAGCGGTCACAAGCTGGCAGAGGGTAGATTCAGACTAGACATCAGGAAGCATTACTGCATTGTCAGGGCGGCTAGGATCTGGAACCAACTTCCAAGCAAAGTGGAGGTGGCTCCTACCCTGGGGGTCTTTAAGAGGAGGCTGGATAATCACCTTGCTGGGGTTGTTTGACCCCAGTGCTCTTTCCTGTCATGGAAGGGGGTCGGACTTGACAATCTGTCAAGGTCCCTTCAGATCTTACCAACTATGAAACTGTGCTGTGCTCCCACACCCAGCTTCCGGCTGCGCCGAACGGAGGGGTTTGCAAATGGTTCAAACTCAGCACGCCGGCTCGGATCCCCACCCGCCCCGTGTCCTGAACACCAGACACCGACCTCCAGACAAAACACCCCACATGCCCCTTGTGGCGGGCCAGTAGGGGACGCTCCTGCATTGAGCCGCCCACCTCCCTGCGCCCGACCACCGTCCAGGCTCCGAGTGCCTCCCTGGGGTGCTACCGTCCGGCCGACCCCTTCCCTGGAGCACACCCGCTAGCCTGGGGATCCCGCTGCCACCATCCAAGGCTCTGGACTCAATTCTGGCTCTGTGCACCTTGGAGAACACAGGCCTGATCGTCCAATGGGTCCTAGACCCAATACAGGCACTTGGGGCACTTCCCAAGTCCAGGGCTTATTAGGAAAAGTCTCCCTTAGTCCACAGACCTAAGGGGCCTCCTCGGAATAATTTAGACCCACTTCTCAATAAGTCTCCCACACCGGTCACAAGGAGAACTTTATTGATTACAGGGGGTAGGGCGGAAACAGGGTAAAAGGTAGAGCAATATCATGGAAATATCAGAGGAATATCAGAGGAATCCGATAGAGCAAACCACTATGGCTGAGGTAGCCTTTTGATTTTGCATCTGACTTACTGTAAGCTAGATATCTAGTCAGATCTCGAGTAGCTTACTCACACGCATCGTCCAGAGGTGGCTGGAGTTTCCCTCTGGAGGCAGGGCACTCTTGGAGCATGCAGTGATGAGGAGAGAGCCAGTTTCAGATTCACCTGGATGACCGCATGGCTAATGGCTGCCTTCTTCCTGGCCCAGGCCCTTAAATAACCTCTCTGACCTCAGCAGCCCGGTCCAATCGAAGCTGCCAGTGCTGGCCACTCGCCAACCAATCTAATAAACCATCACTGGCTATCTGGGTTGGTGACCGGGGCTCACCCCCCAGGTGACCAGAGCATCTGCCTCCCAGGCACCAGGCTTTTGTCATGTAGACAAGGGGAGAAGATCCCCGCCCTGAGGGATTCAACACCAGCCTCTCATGCTGGCAGAGACAGACCTCTGGAGAGGGGCACAGACTGTGGCATTTCTGCCACACCCCTCAGCCCACACATCGGTCTCAGACCAAAACTGCTTCTCTGAACGCACCCCGGTCTCACCCTTCAAATCCCCCACCCCAGCTGGGAACATCCCACCACCCCTGGGATCTCATCTCTGGCCCCAACTCTGCCACGGGAGTTGGGCTTCAACATGCCACGGCTTCATCGAACACGTGCTCCGAGCTCTCACGCCCGCGTTAGGCGGCTTCTGAGTCCTGTGAGTAAATGCTCACGTTCGGCTGGCAGGGCAAGGAGCAAGGAGCAGGTCTCAGTGCCCACTTTGCTCTATAAAGGGAGAAAAATCAGCACCCTCTGCTCAGAGAGGACACATTGTTGTATATTTATTACACATAAGTGTGGTCTGCACCTTCAGGTGAGTGCTGAGTGTTTTGGAGGATCTGGCCATGGCCCCTAATCCAGATTGGAGGGTAGAAATGCATTGATGGACACACCGGCTGGCACCGTATCTGAGGTGATCTCATTCCCCAGCCACCCGACAGCCCCAGCACGGTACAGAGCTGACATCGTTACGCTGGAGACATGAATGACCATTTGGTGTCAAGACTTCCTTCTTTCTCTCTAGATACCAGCTCCGTAACCTGGAAAGATGGACCCAAGACTGCAGCGCTAGGCACTACCACAGTCCCTAAAACCCAGGCTTTTATGGGACTGAGGCAGCACACGAGCCACTGCCTGCGGGAAAATTTTTGACAGAACTGAATCGGTATTTTTATAGAAGTAAGGCCTTTCTCCATGTCTTCCCCCAAACCCTGAATTACTGTAGCTTCAAACAAGGAATTTCCTGAAATACCTGCCCAGTGAGGAGTGACTTGGTTTTGGGAGAAATTAAAATGACCCTTTTGGTATGAAAAAGCATGTGAAAGGCTAGAAAACAGAAGTACGAGGTCTGTTCAAAAAGTATTGAGACTGATGCTGTAGGAAACAAAATCTTTTATTTATAGGGGTTTTGGCTTAATCTCCTTTGAAGTGTGCTCCTTCTGCAGCCACACACTTCTCCCAATGTTTCTGCCATTGACAGAAGCACTTCTGAACCAAGAGAAAAACGTCGCATGGGGCCAGGTCAGGTGAATATGGAGGCTGCGGCACTTGTGGGATACAGTGCAACTTTTTTCTCTTCCCTCAATTAAAGAAAACCTTGAAAGGAAGAAGATTTTGTGATGTGAAAACCATAAAACAAAATGTGATGGAGCAGCTTGCAGCAATTCCACAAATTGCTTATCAGAAGTGCTTCCCTGAATGGCAGAAACATTGGGAGAAGTGTGTGGCTGCAGCAGGAGCATACTCCAAAGGAGAGTAAACTGAAAGCCCTATAAATAAAAGATTTTGTTTCCTACAGCATCAGTCTTGATACTTTTTGAACAGACCTCGTGTGTTTGCTGTGGAAACAAGGCAGAAGACGGATCCTTCCATTTATATGGAGAATATTGGCAGCAGTAGGAGTCAATGTCCACCCTTGTGCGCTGGAAATGTACGGTGTTGCATCCTCTTCCTCCTTATAAAATGACATCCAATATCCAAGTGAGTTTTGCAGCACAATATTGCATCGGTTACCAAACCCATTCATGGACAGTGGGTTTAAGGCAGGCTGTGAGCAGTGCTGGAGGAAAGGCTTTGCTGACTCCAGTGGTAACCCTAGATAATGTCCATTAATATAATGTCGACTGAGGACCCTGTTGACCCACAGCTCCTACCTCGTTAGCTCACACAGCTATGGCTTCTCTTGTACTTTTGTTTTTCCATAGTAATACTCCCAATTTCCTGGCAGGAGCCTTCACATGGCCATGAAGACCTGTTGCCCTATATCACGGTCCATGCAGAGCACGCACAGGTCTCTTCCATCAGTGAAGTGGCAATGCAAACATCTGCCGGAGCTTGTCACTGCAGGGGTTGCGGGGGCTACTGATGGACAGGGGCAGGGGCTTGATGCACAGCCAGCCGCTGGCTCAGATGGAGGGGAAAGAGAAACAGCGCTGCACCCAGGGCACACGGTGACCAGGGTGACAGGAGTGGGGAGCACCAGGTGCTTCAGACCTGGATGCAGTTGAGGGGAGAGGGAAATGGAGGAAATCCCAGCTCTGCCCACATCTAGGCATCTCTGTGAGACTGAGTCTCAGAGACCAAGCACTCTGCTGCCCAACTGCTTTGCAGGCGAGCGGCTGGTGCACCTTCCATTGGAAAACATGGGAGACGTGGGGTAGGGGCTGGTGGTGAGAGCTGCGTGCTGGGAGCAGGGACTGGGACACGGGGCTGCAGTTCCCTCCTTAGACTGAAGAAATTCAAATTCTCCTCTCGACCTCCCAGTAGATTCTGGGCAACCAGCTGAGACTGCACTTGGGAGATGTGGGCTCTGCATCCTGGGAATTGCTTCCAGGACATTGCTTGGTCACAAGTCCAGCTCCAGGGAGCAGAAACAGTGAGCTAAAGCCCAGGCTGTGCTCTGGTTTGGGTCCTTTGGGTCTTTTGCTTTCATGTCAGCCGTCTCTGTGTCTGTGGTGAAGCAAGGGTCCTCCCCACCCTGGGCAGGGGCCCAGACAGGCGCTCTCAGCTCTGCACTTGATGTGACCCTTACAGAGACTGGCCGTACCCCTGACACGGTGCAGCCCCTCTCTGCTCTCCAGCTCCTCAGGGGCTGGGAGTGAGGGCTGGGGGTGACTGGGGGTGAAGCACCTGGGGCCTTTTCACCTGTCACAGGTGGGGAAAGCGCAGGGGACTCTGGGTGCTGCTGAGAGCAGAGGCCCTGGCAGCTGGCGCAAGACAAATGCCATCGATGGTGACACTTTAGCAGTCCTTGAGTGGGGACAGTGACGTTCCTGGCTCAAAGGCTGATGTGTGGCAGCCTAGGGGTGTGCATCTTGAAGGGATGTGGATATCTTGATTAAAAGGACAAGTATGTGTGAAGGGGAGGCAGGAACCTGTGGTGGGGAGGGGGCCTGGCTGTCACTTCCCCTTTACTTTTTGCTGTCGGTTTTGCAGCTGCTGGAGAGAGCAGGATGGGGGAGTGAAGCCTCTGCCAGCACTGCAGGCTCCCTAAACTGCAGGCACTGAAGGTTGACAGAAGACTCTGGGTGCTGACAAGTGAATTATTGTCACCTCCTACTGAGCCTAACAGCCCCATTATACTCTAGACAGGTCCCAACAGCAGAGGCACTCGCCTGTCACCTGCAGTTCCAACAGGGCTTCTTCATAGGAGACATCGGACTGGAAAAAGCACTTGTACTGCCCGTGGTCAGAAGGTAGGACACTGCGTATTATTAGGGAGATGGTCCCGTGGTGATGTCATCCTTTATGAGAGAAGTCCTCTCTTGATATTCAGGCATCTGCTGCCCATCCTGATCCTGTCCACGTTGGTACAAGTGCACGTAGGGTGAGAACAGGGACCGGACCCACCGTACCTCCATGTCCTCAGCGCTCATGCTGGGGGAGAGGTGGCAGGGGAGGACAGCATCTTCTCCCACAGAGACAACGACTGGCTGGTCTGGTCCAACCACTTGGAACTGGGGTAGGAGCAGCACAAGACACCAGAGAAAGGAAGAGTCAAGAACAGCAGCAGTAAAGCATGGACAAGGGCAAAGCTGCATCCCCAGCAGCCTGGCTCCAAAAGGTGCAGTGCAGCACTGGAGTGCACAGCACTGCCAGCCCCTTCCCCGCTCAGCTATGGGTCTCTTCTCTGGTGCAGATACAGCCCCATAATGAGAAAAGGGCACTGGGGGATGGGACCTGCCTGAGGCCCTATGCACTGAGGTGTGGGCACCTCCCAGGGCCCCCAGGCATAGGGTTGGGAACCAGGCATGTAGTGCTGGAGAAGCAGGGTTGGGGCTTCAGGACACACCTTAGCCATAGAGGTGAGAAGGTGTCTCAGTCCCAGACTGGCAGAAAGTTAGGGGAGAGACTGGTCAGAGAAATGGAATAAATGACTGAACAAGTTCATCAGAGACTGAGAGCCAGGCCACTGTGACAGACCACATCACAGTGGCAGGAAGTGCCAAGGGGCAAGGTCTTTACACAGCCCTGGCTGTAAGGCAGGAAGAAAAGGGAAGCACTGGGCAGCAAGTTGGCTCAGGGAGGGAGGCTGAAGTGAGGGCATTAAGTCCAGCAGCTGGGAGGACGCAGGCCTGAAGGGAAGGGCTCAGGGGTGGAGGTTCAGTGCATCCCCTGACCTTGCGTGGCAACAGCTATGGAAAGGGGAGACAGTCGTGGAAGGGGTGACATGGTCACATCTTGCTGTGCCAAGTGTCACAGGGCAGCGGCGCTCAGTGTGACAACAGCAGTAAATGGTGCAAGGAAGCAGAGGCACCTACCTGCCATCAGCTGGTGGATCTGGAGTGTAACAAGGACAGTGATGCAGCCGGGCAGAAGAGGGATCACTGCAGGGCCAAGGAGGAATGAAGAAATGTCCGTCTCCATGATGACATGGCCTGGGCAGCAGGAAAACATATAAACCCAACGTAAGTGTGCACCAGGCTGTGACCAGGGCACCATGACAGCTGAAAAGATGTGGAGAGCAGAGGGAAGGGGCTCTCCACAAACCTCTGCACCATCCTGGGCAGCCTCAGACATCCCCACACATTAACTTGGGGGTTTTCAACCTTTTGATGGGTTCTGCTTCTGAAGTGTACCCCCTTCCATGTGGAGCAGGGTGCTAATGGCTGGCCGGATGTGAAGCTGCTGGCAGCATGTGGTGGCGGTGCAGAGTGGTCAATGGTAGCACTGGCAGTGGGGAGCTTGCATGCAGCCACTGTCATTCACCACTCTGCACCTCTGCCACACACCACTTCCTCGTGCTGCCGCATGTACAGCCTGGCACCATCCCAAGTACCCCAGGGGTACACGTACAGCCTGTTCACAACCCCTGCATTAACCAGCAGCAGGAGCTGGCAGATCATGCACACTAGTACCTAGAGCTAATCTGGAGCTGCAGCAGCACTGGGGAGCCTGGGCTGGAGAGGTGCCTGGCAGGGACAGTCCTGCAGGTACAGGTCTGCAGTGTCACCAGGCAACTGGACCCCCCTGTCCCTACGCACCCCGAGGCGTGCCTGACCTAGGCTGGGCAAGGGGTGAGCATGGCCAGGGAGCAGCTGCAGCACCCCGCTGTGACAGCTGCAGAGGGGATGCCAGTAGGACCAGTGTCAATTCCTTAGGGATGGGGCTCTGCCCTACCCCAGGGGTGGCAGTGACCCTGCAGGCACCCCAGGAAGAACAGGTTTCCTGGGCACTGGCTGGTGGTCTCGGGGTGGCTGGCTGCTTGCTCCTGCTGCCTTGCAGTTGAGGAGCTCTCAGTGCCCGTTCCCCAGCAGAGGGAAATCCTATCCAGCAGGAGCTGGCTGCACTTAATAGGAATTGCATGGGCCATGGCTCTGGTCTGGCAGAGATGGTGGCTGGAGGAAAGCCAACTTTGAGGTGAGGTCCCTGCTCACACTGCCTGGGCTGAACCTGGCCCCAGGATGCCCCTCTCGCCCGGCCGTCCTCTCTTTCACTTCATCCCCTGGAGCAGGGCCAGGCGTGTTCGCCCCCAGGAGCCCTGGCCCAGGCCCTCGGGCATCGCTGCGAGACAGGGCAGGCAGGGGCACCCCCACACCCACCCTGCTGGCAGGGACCAGAGCAGGGCAGCAAAGAACAAGCTCTTCCCTGTGGTCCTGTCTGCCTGGCCATTTTCATGGGGAAGGGGCTGGGGAATCGCATCCACATGCGTACTGAGTTCAGCACAGGGCTGGTTTTGGGGTCAAGGAGCCAGGGCCGGTGCCTGGGGCCCCTCTAGGTTAAGTCAGTGCTAATCACCCAGCATGTCTGCCTCTGCGGTGCCAGAGGGGCTCCAGGTCTCTCTCTCGGGCTGTTTCCCAACAGGGCTGTTCCTGTGGGGCTGTGCCCGTCACTGAGGGTCCTGTGCTTGCTCCAGACAGTGGGGCCTGGACCAGGGCCCTTGGGGATCCAGCCCCGGCTGTTACTGGTTTAACATATTTTCAGAGAGGCTGAACTCCCCCTCCTGCCACTCCCAGCACCTGCAAAACTGAAAGCAAAATGTAATTGGGAAGTTACTCCCAGGCCCCGTCCCCGCACTGCATCCTCCTTCCCCCACACACAGACTTGTCCCTTTACTCAAGATATTCACGTTCCCTTCAAGACGCGAACCCCAGGCTGCCACATAACAGCAGCCTCCGAGCCGGCAAATCCTCTCCCCAGAGTCCTGGCACCCGGCTGCCTGGCCCTGCCCTCCAGGGACTGCTAAGGTGTCACTGTTGGTGGCATGTGTCCTGTGCCAGCTGCCAGGGCCTCTGCTCTCAGCAGCACCCAGGGCTCCCTGCACTCCCCGTCTGTGACAGGTGCAAAGGCCCGAGTGCTTTACTCCCAGGCACCCCCGCACCCTCACACCCCCCACAGCCGGAACCAGAGGGCAGTGCTCTCAGGGATGTGTCTGAGAGGACGGCAGGGGTTTGTTGCCTGGAAGAGACTGTCCTGAAAACGCCGACTGCCCAGGGCTGGCTGAGCCTCAACTCTGTGCAGTGTCCCAGGAACTGGAGGAGATTGAGAAGAAAATTTGATAACTTTTCTGTCAGGTAGAGAAACACATGTCCTGCTCTAAATACCTGCTGGAAAAGAGAAAGAACACGAGGACATTGGATCCACCCAGAGGCTCCAGGGCAGTGGATTCATTCTGTGCTAACCTGGCTCACAATAGGAGGAGTTTAAGGGATGGTGCAGCTTATTACAACCTAGTATGTGTGTGTGTGTGTGGGTGTGTGGCAGGAACCCCCTGGTGTTTCAAGCCCTGGCAGGATCAGCCATGCGCCCCAGTCTAAGCCCCTGGCCCAAGTTCGCCCCCGGACAACACCCAATGCTCCTGAGGAAGGGAAAATAAACCCTTTCCAGGCACCAGTCACAACAGGAGAACAAAAAAATCCTTCCTGGCCCCGCAGGGTGACCTGTGTGAGCCCAGAAACATGGCTTTACCACACCACTCTCCCTCTGGACCCCAACCTGGGGACCCAAGCACAGCCCCCAGGGGGATCCCGCACCCTGCCAGCAGAGCCCACGCTCCAGGCTGAGTCCTTGACCTGGCCCTTGGCTTGGGAGACTGATCCAGGTCTGCCGGCCCTCAGTGGAAATCTTCTCTTCTCTTCAGGCTGAAGATTTCTGTAGTTGCTTGGGGCCACGAGTTCTTCCGAAGGGCTCCCTGTCTACTTCGTTTGCATGTAGCTAAGTGCACAGTCTTCACTAATGACCGGTCTGGAGCTCTGCTTCACTCTCCGGATGCTCTCTCTGTGTGGTCCTCTTCTCTTTCCAGCTGCTCCAGGCCACCGACCTCTCCTCACATGCTCTGAAGCATGTTTTGGAGGTCCCTGAGGGGTGGGCACAGTGTCCTGGGCTTTTCAACAGCTTTCTCCACAGCAGGCTCCAGGCACTGTCGCTGAAGGTGCAGCCCCAAGGAGAAAACGCTGCGAGGGAAGCTGGTGCGGGGATTCACCACGTGTTGCTCTTCCACGGCGACGGCCCATGCGTGCGCTGTAAGGTGGGATCCTGTTACCCTCCGTGCAGCACAATGACATTGCCGAGTCCTGTCCCACGGTACTTGGACCCTCTTCTGTGCACTGCGGGGCATGGGTGCTCCCATTTGTACTGAGATGGCTTAGTCGGCTGTGCCCAGGCCAGGCCGGGACGCGTGTCCCTGCGTGTCAGTCTGGGAAAAAATGAGTGAGGAGGAGCAGGGCAGGGACACGCACTGGTTTACAAGAGGGGAGGAGTGGAGCCACCACGTTATTGGGAGGGGGCACTCACGTCCAAGCCCTGCCTGGGACAGACCTAGCCCGCCAGCAGGGCCAATGCCACGGGGGGAGGCAATTCCCCACCCTAGGGCCTTTCCTGGCTCCTCTCCCTGCACCGAGGAGCAGTTGCTGCACTCCGGTTTCCCGGGGCCGGCCCATGCACATGTCCTTGTGCCCGCCGAGTGCTGCAGATGGAGCGGGGCCGGGGAAGGTCTGGACAGCCCCCGCTTGCCCCTACCCCCACCCTCTACTACAAGAGAGGAGCTGGGATGAGGGCAGGAAGCAGCATCGTCCTCGTGCGGTGCCGGCCCCAGCACAGGGAGCCCCGTGTGCACGGAGCGTGGCTTGGCTGATTTCGGGTGACAAGGAAGGGGTCAGTCATGAATGGCCCAGATGCGGACTTGTTTGCGGGCCAGGCCCACTTCAGACAGTGCGACCCCAGCAGCGACCTGCCCAGGCCCGGGGCTGCCTGCCAGGGCGAGCAGAGCTGTCCCTGGAGTTTATCAGGACCGTGCCCCGGGGGACATGGCGAGAAGGAGACATTCACAGACCCTGTGGGTACGTGGCCTGGTGGGTGGGCTTGTTCACTGCTGCTGCTCTGCACTGCCAAGTCTTGCAAACTGTCCTCTTGCTCCCTCCCTTCTTGGAGTGGTTTTCTAATGAGTGACGTTCCCTGGGTCTGCATGTTCCCGCACCCCGTGCGCCCTTGCTGCCTCTTGCAGTCAGTTGGCGGGGTCTTTCCTGCCTGCTTTTCTCCTTGTTCTCATCAGTTTCTGCTCCCCCTCCTTCAGCCCGAAGTACCGGAGTTACATCTTCGAGCAATGAGCCCCTGAAACCGTTCTGTAGCCATAACACAACTGTTCATGCCTGCAGAGTGCTTTTGAAATGGCTGATCAAGCAAAAATTTAATCCACATCTGCTGTAGTATCAGACAGGAGTGCTTTAGGGCCCAGCAAGGGTTGCTTTCGGTTCCTTGCAAGCATTAATTTGGGGTCATTCTGCCCACATCCCATGCTGCTTCGTGGGGCTGGGCTGGTGCTCCTATGGGGAAGCATCAGCACAGCCCCACCCCTGGGACTCAGGGAGACGGGACAGAAAACCTCTATCTTCTCCTTGCGCGGTTGTGGGAAGCCCCCCACCATGCATGCCCCGCCACCCCGAGTGCCCGTGTGGGGTGCTGGGGGCAGGTGGGCTGGGGGACTCCGACTATTCCTGCCCCACTCAAGACTCTTGCCAATGGCAGGGGGACTGGAGCCCCTCTGCTGTGTGGGCCAGGCCCAGCTCCCCAAAACCGTGGTGGGGTGGGTGGGGGCATTGTGAGGGCAGGGCTTCCCTCCCCCTCCGCTGCTGCTGACAGCAGCCCTCTGGATCTGTCCGGAGGAGGATGTTTGCTGAGGCCAGGAGTGTGAGGGCATGGGCCATGTGAGTGGTTGTTGCAGACATGAAACTATTGCCATCAGCTTTCTGATGTGGGCAGCTGATAGCCCCGTCCATCCCACTCCTGTGCCCTGACCTGGCTGAACAGTCCAAAATCCTTGCAGCAAAGGGCAGAGGAGTCGTTGGGTCCTCAGGAACCCCAAGAGACCAGGCTTAGGACTCTCTGGCTGCAGCATCTTGGCATCTCTGAGAATTTTAGTCTGCTGGGAGGCCATGTCCTGTTTCACATATGGGGAAACTGAGGCAGGGGCTGTGGGAAGGACTGCCCCAAAGCCACCCAGGGAGTGAATGGCAGAGCCAGGGATGGAGCCTGCGAGCTTTCCCTGCAATCCTGTGCTTGGAGCATGTGGCCTTGTATCAGTGCCTCAGAGCTAATGGTGCCCAGCCTCCCCTTGCAGTGACAGGCTGCATTCAGGAGGGCTTGGTGTGATCCCTCCCGGGCAGCACCGGGCACAGTTCGAGTTGTCTGCCTTGTCTCTGGGACTCAGGGGGCTGCTGTGTGGAGGATGGCAGGGGGTCTCCAGCACCTTGGGACCCCAAAGCGGGATGAAGAAGCACCCTCCATCCAACTGCCCCATCCCTGTGCTCAGGACCCTGTGCTGTGCTCCCTTGCAGGATATCACTGTTTTTGCCAAGTGTGGCCGAATGCCACCTTTGTTTCTCCCCCAAAAACTCTGCTATGTGACAGTGGTGATTGGGATGGGCCCAGCAGAGGATACATACCTTTACCTTATCTCTTTGGGTAACCTGAGCTGGATACATTCCTGAGGGAGGGGGGAAACCTGCTCCCTCTGCCTACATGACAGGCATCACATACCTGGATGAGGGGCTTCCTAGTGGGCTAGAGTCTGCCCGGCAATAGTGATGTATTGCAAATTGGTTGGCCGACAGCTCTCTCTCTCAAAACTCATGATCAAGCAACCGTCTGCCTCCAGAGGGATTCTCCAACTGCCTCTGGATGATGCTTGTGACTAACCTACCTGAGACCCAACTAGATCTATAGCTTGCAGTAACTCAGATGCGAGATCAAAGGCTACCCCAGCCACAGGAGTTTGCTCTATGGGATGTCTCTGATATTGCTCTCCCCTGGACCCTATTCTAACCCTGCCCTCTGTAACCAATGAAGTTCTCCTTTGTGACTGATGTAGGAGACTTATTGAGGGGTGAGGTTAATTATGCCTACGAGGCCCCTTGGGTCTGCAGACTAAGGGAGACTATCATTGTTTGGCCCCCGACTTGGGGTAGTGCCCCAAGTTCTTGTATTGGGTCGAGTACCCGTAGGACTATTAGGCCTGTGTTTCCCCGAGGACACAGGCCCCAGACAGTCCCTTCTTGGGCTGGTGGCAGCACACGTTACCCCCAGACTCTGCGGTGGGGCTCGAAAGGGGGTCTGCCAGGGCTTAGGTGCCCCTGGAGAGACACGTGGAGTCCGGAAGGTGGATGGGTGTAGTGAGGTGGGAGGCTCAACGCAGGACCGCCCCCTACTGGCACGCCACACGAAGTACCAGTGACTCTGCAATGACTGTAAAGTAGTCTTGCAGAAAAGTTGTGCCCTAACAAAACATCTGTAAGAGCAGGGGACCACCCTGTTTGAGCTGGAGCTGTGTCTGAGTCCTGCAACAGCTCCAGAAAGTGATGACGATGGTAGGACCATGGCCTTGCCCAGCCCTCGTTGGGGTGGGTGGGTACGAGGGCCTGCTGAGGGGTGGGAAATGGGATCTTGGCCTGGCAGGGTGTTACTATGTGTGTGAGGCCGTTTGTCTCTTGGGCAAGTTTCATTTGTAGAAGTGTAAGGTTGGGGGCTTGGCCTGCACTTGTGTGTGTGTGCGTGTGTGTCCTGAGGACATGGGTAGAGGATGCTTGCTGGAAGTAGTACCATACATAGTATTTGGAATGACTGAGTTTCTGCCTCCTCAATAGATATGGTTTTTGGAATGATTGAGTTCTGCTCAGTCAATATTATTTGGAACTGATTTTTCTAATTTGAACTGAAATACGAAATGTATTTATTTAAAAACAAAATGTGTGCAGATGGTAGCATGTGAGCTGGTAGCATGTCACTAGTAGCATGTGAGCACTGGTGACAAGAGCATGCATGGATATGTGGTGGTGGCGGTGAGTGAATGTGTGATCCTGTGATGGTGGTTGGTGTGTATGTGCACACACACGTACACTGTGGACAGGAATGTGTCTGTTCCTGTATCAGAGACAACATGCATGGTACAGCCTCAGGTTCTGAGTAGGACCCAACTGGATGTGCATGTAAGGCCCAGTAACTTGAACACGTGCTCCCCTGTGTCACAGTTGCTACCAAGTTGATTTTCTCTGTGCCCACACAGGCAGCATTGGAGGAAGTGAGCTGTTGCTTACAGACACTCCTGCATCTCTGAAGTAATTAGTCTATAAGGTGCCTTATGATTCTGATAGGCGGTCACCCTTGCTCCTGCCAATGCAGCAAAGCAAAATCTCAAACTCAGCTCCTGTATTACATGCAAACATGCCACGCTAGGTCTTCTGGGAACTGTTGTTCTACCTGTTGGCCATATTGAAAATGGACCAGAGAGGAAATCCCGGACATTCAATTTGCATTTAAAAAACCCATCCAGATGCAGCAGAGGGATGGGGCTGTTGAACTGTGTCAGGCAGCCTGGCCACAGCCCCCTTCCCCCTCCTTCCACCCAGGTGGTGTCTCCTGGCCGCTCAGCCCCGGAGAGCACTGGCACTGACCCTGTGCTGCCCAGCTGGCCATGGAGTTCCCCACTGCGCTGAGAGGCAACACTTGCCCCCCTACCTTGTAGCAGCCCCAACCTCCTCCCCTGCCCCTGCCCCCCTGCCCTGCCCAGATGTCAGGGATCTTGCTTTACTCAGCTGGTGGGAGCAGGGGGAGGGTCATCCAAACTAGACTGGTATTTGGCTCCCCTGCTGGAATTACACACAGGACTTAATTCGTTCAAAAGCCCCTGCCGTGTAAACACAAATGAGTGTGTTAAGGCACAGCAGGGTGCAGATGGGCCCAGTGCAGGCCCTTCCAATGGTCAGCCTGGCCCCAAGCTCATCTTACCCACAAGGGCTGGGCGTGTGCATGGATGCGAGGAGTGGGGCACACTAGGTATCCCTGCAGAGCCTGCTGTATGTGACAGCCTCTGGGCCATGCCACAGAGATGACCTGGGTCATCAAAGCCCTTACAAGACCCTCCTATATATAGGCCTGCCTCTCCCATGGAGGCCAGGAATGGACTGGTTGCTGGTTTGCACCATCATGGACAGGGAGCAACAGGGAGCCTGTCTGGAACCTGCCACCTGGGTGCGTGTCTGTTGGTGCCTGGAGGGGCTGGCGCCTGCTTGGTGTCTGCGCTCTCTGGAATATCCCAGGCCTGGCTGGGGCTGCTGCTGCCCTCCCTGCGGCCTCAGGGATGGAGCCATGAAGTCGCTTCCTGGAGGGAGGGAGTTGAAGTGACAGAAGCCATGGCCCAAAGACAAGGTAGTGCACAGGTCTGAGCAAGAGCTGCCACACACAGGCGAAAGAAACAGCTGGGCACAAACTGGGCTGCAGCTGAGGGAGGGAATGCATGTCAAAGAGAGACCCCAGAGGTGCCAGGAGAAAGCAACAGGAAGGAAGACACACTGGCTGCGTGGTGGGAGAAGCAGCTCAGGCGCAGCACATCCTGGGGGCTGAGTGTGGCTGGAAACGGGAAGCACCAAACAGCCTCCTGCTGCCTCATCCAGCTGTGCTCAGGACCCCGTGGACAGGACAGAGCCAAGGGAATCCCCGCGGTAGCTCTGGGCTCACTTGCGGATGCTTTATTAGCAATAATGCAGACCTTCCCAACCCACCCCTGCAGCCTGCATGGGACATGGTGGGTGTTGGCTTCACCTTGGTCTAGGCTGGGGTGAAGGTGGTATTTCAGTGCGCTCCCTCATACCTGTCCAGGCCTAACTTTGGTCTGGGGCAGAGGTAGTGTGATGCTTGCTGGATGCCCAGAGCCAGGGAAGAGGTGGGGAAAATCCTCTTTGCCAGCCTCTGCTCCTCCCCAGGCTGGCCCCTGCTCTGTCACTGTTGTGGTACTGGGATGGGGGTGCTCAGGCTACATGCTGGGCACCAGGGAGTGGCACCTGCACCTTGCAGCCAAGAGCCTTTGGAGACCAGCTAGCAGAGCATTGCCCCAGAGGGCTTCAGTGAGTCTCTGCTGCCCCTGGCAGGCATTCAGGATGGTGACCAGGGTGGGCTTGATGCCCCATCTGGCCAATCCCCCTGGCAGGGAAGCCTGTCGCGGCTGGTAGCTGGAGCATCCCCTTTTCCCTCCTCCTTCCCCAGGCTACAGCCAAGCTCCACGGCCAGCCCCAGCACCTGCTCAGATGGCAGATCTCTTGTCTTCTCAGCCCCGCAGCCCCCACTTCAGCCATGCCTCTCCCACGGGCTCCTCTTTCCTAACCCCAGCACCACATCCTTCCCTCGTCTTCTGTGCTCTGCCCTGGGCCCTCCTTCCCCTCATGCTGCTGCTCCCCCACCCTGCACTGCCCCATCACGCTTTGTGTCCATCTCCTAGGCTGTCTCCTGAGTCTGAAGCAAATGCCCTTATCCTGGCCACAAGCAACCTCCTCTTCCTCCTGTCTCAGCCCCAAACCCCAGACCTCCCAGCAGTTTCCCTAGTACCAATTTTCCTTCCCCTACTCCTGGGATGGTTTAATTCACACCCATGGGGCACTGCCAGTGCAGAGCATCGGGACAAGGCCCTATGGGCTGGAGGAGACCTGAGACCCAATGGCTGTGACAGGGACCCTGGAGATCTGGGCTCTCCTTCCCATATCTCTCCCCGAGATTGAGTTGCACCCTGCTCCCACTCCGGGGTCCTTTGTGTCCTGCCCACAGGAAGTGAAGATATTGGGCTGCAGGTGTAGGGCCAGAAACCGGGGAGATCAGGGTCCCCTCTCCTGCTCTGACACTGACTCTGTGTCACCCTGGACAAGTCTCTGGAGCGCCCTGGGCCTCAGAGTGGACAGAGGATCATCGGCCATCCCTTGTCTTTCCAGTGTCTCTACATCAGAAGCCCCTCGAGATTGTCTCCTACTCTGTGTCTGCACAGCTGTGAGCACAGGAGGGCCTGATCTCAGCTGGGATCTCCTGGCACTGCTGGAAGAAACAGCTAGACACTGAGAGCCAGATCCTGCCATAGGCACTGATGCTGAGCAGCACTTTGCTCCTCACATTAGGTGAAGTCACGGTGCCAGCACCTGGCAGGATTATGACATGGAAGTGCAGGGACTCTGTGCTGCCGCGATGCCCCGTGCGCTGCAGGCGGTCACAGGGCGTTGCACTGCCCTTGCACTGCTGCCTTCTCCAGGACAGAGGCACCTGGCAGCTGAGCCTGGGGTGGCAGGGCTCTGGGTCCTGGGGCCTTACAGTTCTGGCGGGTGAGGTTTGGACACCCTGTTCCTCACCCTAGCAACCCGAGGTCATCCAGCTCTCCCCTGTTCTCCATCCAGTACCTGCCACTGAGTCACACACAGAGGGAGGAGCGAATCCAGCAGACACAGCCAGGGCTGGGGTCAGCATGGACCAGCTCAGCACCTCACTCGGAGGAGGCAGCAGAGCTGTCCGGGAGGGCAGCTGCAGCAGTCTGATGGTCTCCATGTTTCCCAGAGCAGGGCCCCTGGTCTGAATGGTCTGTCTCCTTGCACTTGTGACCCTGCCAGGCAGCACCCCTGGGAGTCAGGAGGCAGGGTGGGGAGCTAACACACCTGAGGAGAGGGGCCAGGAGGACTTGAGTAAATGTGGCTTCACTCACCTGCATGTCTTTGTGCTCTGGCAGGTCCTGGAAAAGGCAGAAACCAGAGTTCAGACAAACAGGCACAAACCCCATGGGACACAGATCAGTGAGCGAGACATTGCAGAGACCAAAGCCAGCACTTACCCAGCTCTGGTGGAGAGTCCTGGGGAAGAACAGAGGGAGAGAAAATGAAAACAGATCAGCCAGTAGCTGTGATTCTTACTGACAAAGCGGCCTCTGCTCTACATACAATCAGTGCTGGCTTCAACAGGAATGCTGCCTGGGAGCAGATGGCAGGACTGGGTCCCCAGTCCACACTTAGGGCCTCTGACCTATAGCACTTGTCCTGTGATGCCCTCCCACTACCAGCCCTACAAGCAAGTGGGGCTGTCCCTGTGGGTGTCACTCACGGGTGCAAGGGAGGCAGAACCGGACAAAGAGCTGCCTCCTCCTGCTCCAGCCCATTTGTGCAGAGATGGGGCAGACGGGCTGGTCCTTACTGCACATGTGAGCAGTGCTTGGGTGCAAATAGGGCTCAGCCTGCACGGGGCAGTGTAACCAGCACCTGTGCAAGCTGCCACCCGGTATTGTGGTGTGGATGTCAGGACAGGGGCTGTGCTGGGGTAGATCAGGGTACTCTCCCCTCCCCAGGGACCACAGTCAACTGGGGTTGGGCATAGCAGTCTCAGCCGCTGTCTGAGGGCACTGGGACTCAGGGGTACGGCCCGCAGCATCTTGAGAGTGAGGCCCCATTCCTGCTCAACCATTCTGTTACAAGGCCTCTCTGTTGATGGGAAAGGAGCAGTTTGATTTTCAGGGTGCTTGCAATGAAGTCTGTGTCAGTAAAGCCAGAAAAGGGCATTTACCTCCCACTGTCTTGTACCTTGCTGCAAAGTGAGAAAAAAAAAGAAAAAGAAAATGAATGTGGATCCCCACAGACTCTCTGTCCCCAACACAGACAAGGGCAGCAGCCCCTGTCAGACACAGCTTCCCCGTATGGAAGCTGGGAGCAAATTGACATCCAGAGGTTAAAGGCAGAAGTAAGCAAGCAGCAAGGATTTTTGGGGGGTAGGGTGATATCTTTTATTGGATGAACTGTACAGCTGGGATAAAGGAGACCTGGAAAAATAATGCCTTGTGTTCAAAAGCTTACCAAACTTCATCCCAGCTATGCAGTTGGCCCAATAAAAGGTATGAAAACCAAAATTTCCCACCTCTCCCATAATGCCTGAACCATCACAGGTAGAGCATCACTCCAGCACCTCCCAGGACAGAAGTTGACACAACAGGAGACAATGTGTGTAAGGGTGCTCTGTGCAAGCCCTGTCTGTGTGCACCTGCGCTCTTCTGGTCCCATGGCCCTGAAAGAGTACAGGGTTCCCCACAAGACTGACACCTTTGTGGGCCCCAGGGAAAGGCCGTGCTTAAGCCTTGAGGGGCAGAGTCTGAGGGGCCTGTCCTGCTCCCAGGCAGGAGGCAGCACGATGTCAGGTCCAGCACTGAGAAGAGGATGCTACACACAGAACCTGCACCCAATGCAGATGCCTAAATCCCCTGAGCTGGAGGCAATGACTGGAGGCCAACAGGGCAGTCAGGTGAGCAGGACGGTTCTGGGGGAAGCGAGGAGGGCATTTCTCTTGTTTCCAGACTATGCGATCCCTGGTCTCTATGAGCAACAGTGACCCAACTCTTAGTGGTACAGGGAGGGCCCCAGACCTTGGCCTCTGCCCCAGGCCCCACAGCTCTGACACTGGCTCTGCTGGGGAGGCTCCAGCAGGGGATTTACCAGCCCCAGCACAGCACATGGGTCTGACCCTGCTCCTGCTGTGTGGGGAAGGCAGCAGCAGTCACACTGCCCAGGACTGCCCCCAACAGGCACTGCCAACATGGGTGGGGCCTTGGAGCATCCTCACGATTGAGCCCATTCACATACAACTGTCCTTGTTCGGAGGCCTCTCTGGAGATGGGGAGGGATGTGTGGTCTACATCGGTAACAGTGACCCAATGTATGGTGGCAGAGGATGGTTCCCACACCTTGGCCTCTGCCCAGGTCCCACAGCTCTGCCCCTGGCTCTGCTGGGAGAGTGCAGCAGGAACTTTCCCAGCCCCATGACAGCACATGGGTCTGACCCTACTTGTGCTGTGGGAAAGGCAACAGGGGTCACAGTGCCCAGCACTGCCCCAAGCAGACACTGCAAACATGGGTCCGGTCATGGACTTCACGCAGGTTTGGGCCCATTCACACACAACTGTCCCTTCTAGGAGGCCTCTCTGGCGGTGGGGAGGGATGTGTGGTTGGTTTTCTGGGAGTTTCAATGAGGGCAGGCGATCAGTGAAGCCAGTAAAAGGCACTTACCTGTCGTTGTCTTGTAGCTCCCTGTAAAGGGAGAAAGAATAAGCGTTAATGCAGAGCTCAGTGAATTTCTGGTCCCATCTAAGACGGGGCAGCGTCTCCCTGTCTGCCAATACACAAGATGGGAGTGAGTTGCTGCCTGGGTAAGAAAAATGTGAGCAGCAAGGATTTTTGTGGAGTAGAGTAAACCTGAAGACAAATGCCTTGTATACAAAAGCTTTCTAACTAGATCCCAGTTCGCAGTACACCTAATAAAAGCTATCACCCCCAAATTTCCTTATGTTTCGCATAACTCCTAAACCATCATAGCTACAATATCACTCTAATACCATCAAGGACAGAAGTCGCCACAGAAGTAGACAATGCGTGTTCACGTTGTCTATGCAAGGCTGTTTTGTGCACACCTGTGCTCTCCCTGTCCTGTGGCCCCGAAGGAGTACAGGGCTCCCCAGAAAGCTGCCACCTTAGGGAGCCCTGAGGAAAGGCTGTGCTTACACCTTGAGCGGCATAGTTGGAAGAGTCTCTCCTGGTCTCAGGGGAGAGGCAGGTGGAGCGTGAGGTCCCAGCGCTCAGGAGTGGATGCTAAACACAGGATCTGCAACTTGTGAGAGCCAGAGGCAGCACCTGGACTCTTTGCAGACTCCAGGAGTTGAAAGCACAGGCGCCCCAGGGCAGTGGGAGCCAACAAAATAGTCGGGTGAGCCAGGTGGTTGATGAGGGTGTGAGGAGGACAGTTACCCACGACTCGCAGCTGCCACTGGGACAGCATCGCTGCCTCTGGTGGGGATTGTCCACCTGGGACCAAGCAGCCCTGTGACAAAACCCCAGGCTTTGCGCAGATCCCCTGGGCACAGGGAAGGGCTCCCTGGCTGCAGGACACACTCCAGCCCCTTCTCAGCCTGATCCCTGTAGCTCCCTCCCTACCTCTCTTCAGGGACTGGAGCCAGGGGCCCATGCAGGCCCTTTCACTCCTGTGTCACCTTGTCCTGCTCCCTTTCCTGCTCATCCTCTGAGCTGACCCAGCTCCCCCTGGCTCCTGGCATTGGGCCGAGGAAGGTGAAGTGTGTCCCGCAAGAGAGCCATCAGCATCCCTGGATCTTACAGCTGCACCTCCAGAAATGTAATATATCTCATCCAATGCACCAAATGCCCTGATGGAAAATATGTAGGAGAGACCAAACAAGAACTGTGCACCAGAATGAACGCACACCGGAAATCCATCAGAGACAGAAATACCCAATTACCGGCGGGGGCACATTTCTCAAAAGAAAACCACTCTCTCTCCAATCTCTCAGTCCTGATCCTCAAAGGAAGCTGACACAACACATCCCAGAGACGAGCCTACGAACTCCACTTCATCAACCTCCTGGATACTAAAAATCCTGGACTAAATATAGACACTGGATTTCTGACACATTATAATCTGCCTGCAACTGACTCCCCAGCCCAGCCCCTGGCTTCTTTACTTTTCATCCCATCCAGGAAGAGCACAAACCTCCTTAGCCTGACGAAGGGTTTTTGAACCCGAAAGCTTGCTTAATAACTATTCTCCAACTATTTGGGTTAGTCTAATAAAAGATATCATATTCACCCAAGGAACCTTGTCAGTTGAGTGAGGCATTGAGCTGGGCTGGACACAGGGTGGGCTCCACCCTAGGCCAAGCCCTGGCTTTGTGGCTAGTCCCTGACCCTAGTTGTGAAGAAGATGAGGAGAATCTGCCGCTTGGACCAATGTGGAGGAGACGTGTCCATGAAGGGATGGGGGAAAGGGCCTTTGTCCAGGACATGATCATATCAGTGTGGGCTTAGTGAAGGAGGTGGGATGGGCCTGTGCTGCTCCACTTGGAGCTGGTCACGCTGGGGTGCTGCCCTGTCATACATGTCTGGCAGGACATGGAGGCATTGTCACCTCTGACAGTCACTGCTGAGCACAGCTGGGGCGAGAGCAGCTGAGACCTCATATCAGCCATGTCTGAGAACGGCCCGGGGTCCTGTGTGTGATTTCTGTGTTACAACAGCTGCAGACACTCGGTCCTGCTGCAGTCGGCGGCAGCTCTAGGATCCCACCCCACCCCCAGGCAGATCCCTGCTGGCTGACTGCCACCTGCGGAGGCCAGGGAACAAACCAGCAGGGAGCACCCACAGTGCACGAGATGCATTAAAGCACCAGCACACAGTACGGCCCTGCTCCTGGGGCAGGATCCCACACTGAGCAGCCCTAGCACTGATGAGGGAACTGCCTAGTCTCCTCCGCACCTCTTTGCCCACAAAACAGCCCCAGAGGACAGGATTTGGCCCTAAGCACCTCCCTTTCTCCCAGACCCCTTCCCTTCTGCTCTGCCTGCAGGCAACAGGACAAACATGAACAGACTCCCGGCGCAGAGCTCCTCTCTCCTCATCCGTGTGTCCAGCTGACAGCACTGATCCCGGCGGGACAGCGCACTGCGTGTTTGGTCTGGGCTCTTCACTGAGCTCCAGGGCCTGAATCCACGGGGTCCCTTTCCTGGCTCGGATGTGGGGTCTGGTCTGCTCAGAAACTTCTCCCCCAGTTTCAGTCCGTGCCCCAGTGCTTAGCGTTCCTGTCAGGTCCATCCTGTCCTGTCCCATCTCGGAGGAGCTCTCCTCCCCTCACACTCTCCCCACATTACCTGTTACTTTACCTTTTGCACAGAGCAGCCGCCAGAGGCAGAAACCACCCATGACAATGACAGACACCAGGATCCCCAGGATCACAGCCAGTGCCACCACTGTGGGGGAGACCCGTGTAAAAAAGTGATCTGCAAGAGAAAATGTCATTCACTTGGCAGCCCTGAGTGATTAAATGCACGAGGCTGGGGGCAGCAGTGGCTTTCCCTCGGCCCTCCTGACAGCACTCCTCCGTGCTTTCTGTTCATCATACTGGAAGCCCAAGCTCCAGCCCAGGTAATGCGGCCACTGCCCTGCCCAGTGCCCTGAGGCAACAGAGTGGTAAATCCAGGAATAAACTGGACCCAGCAGCACAACCCCTGGGCGCAGAAACCTCTGTCAGCGTGCGGGAAGAGCTATAGAGGTCTCCCCTTCCTCAGAGCGTCATGGGAAGTGGCTGCCTCCTGCAGCAGGTCACCAAAGACAAACACTGACCCTGCAGTCACAGGCTGACAGCTGAGCTCCGTGTCAGTGCGAGGGTGTCCTGAATCTCAGGGTGACCCGCTCATGCCAGGCAGCGCAGGCTGCACCCAGGGCGCAGTCAGGTACTGAAGTGCTTCAGTGCCAGTCATGGAGCCACAGACACTTTCCCTGCAGAGCTGCCGGCACAGAGCGAATGCAGGCCTGGGAGCCAGGCCTCTCCTCGTCTGCCCAGCAGCGTGTCCCCAGTGCTTTGTCAGTAGTTTCTAGATGTGGCCCTCAGGGGATTCCTGCTGCTGCTCTCCAACCCTAGAAACTACCAATGGCCCAAAAGCAAATTCACCCTCACTCTTCTCCCAAGGGCTGTGAGCGTGTTACATTTCATAGTGGAAGTAGAGCTGGACTCAGTCAGATCTTGCACCAGAGCCTGCCAGGAGAGCACGCCCAGGTACCAGGAGCAGTCTGGGAGCACAGCCATAGCATGGGCAGTGCAGCCTATGCAGCCCCAGGGGCAGGGTCATGGGGATGTGTCCCAAGGAGCGGTGAAGTCTCTCAGGAGATGTCTGCGTGGTGCAGCACGGCACTGTGCTGGGATTGCTGCGCAGGGTCTACATGTGTAGTCACAGACCCAGAAGCAGTAGTCTCCTTGCACTGTGCCATGCTTGGGGAATTGCTTTCCTATTGTGGGGAGAGAGGGGGCAACTCTGGGAGCCCTGCCCTGGGGTGAAGCTTTCACAACGCAGGCCTGACGGGAAGCCCCAAACTGCAGCCCTTCCCCTGCCTCCCTGGAAGCCTGGTCCTGCGTCTGGGTTTGTGTCTCTTCTCCTCTTCTCTCTCTGTACCTGCACGGAGGGAGTCAGGGCATTTTGGGACCAGAAGTCTCTTCTCTGAGCCTTAAGGCAAATGCGCTGGGGAAGGACCTTCATGCTGTCCCTGTGAGCCATGGGGCGATCTCAGCAGTTGCAGCAATCAGACACCCTGAGATGAACTGGGCTGGACACTTTGTCTTTGCTATCACCAGGTAATTTTAGTAGTGACCACACAGTGAGGTCAGGCATTATTCTTAGGAGATATAGCAAGAAATAGACTTGCACAAACACCCCCGCACACAGGCAGAAGGCACCTAGCCCGAGGACACCAAGGACACCCTAACCTGCCACGGGAAAAGCAGGGGACAAAGGCACTACCAATAACCTGCCACTGTCAGTTCCTTACATGCACTTAAGACAGGGGTGTCCAACTGTTTTGAATGTGGGGCCGGATCTCGAACTTTTTATCACCCAGTGGACCAGCGAGCCATATTGAAAGACCGCACAGGAAGTGGTATCACACCACGTGAACTTTGAGACCAATGAAGCTGCAGGAAGTGACAATGAAACGGGTCTGGAAACGTGCTTGAAAATCCAAAATCCAAACAATATGAAAGCAACAATGAAATAATACCAAACACTTGACTAAAATAAACACTTTCGCTTCTACTCACTTCTCAATGAATGGAAAAAGCATAATGCACGTCGACAGATCAAATGGGGAAAAGAGATCAGGCAGAGTGGAAAGTAATGCAAGCAACAAAAGATGGGCATTTTTGAGAAGAGTCTTCAAGAAGATTTCCTTGAGCACATTGTCCAGTCTTGCAGGAGCAGACACAGAGCTGCAGGGGCTCAGCCACACTTTCCCTCCCGCCAGCCCGGCCCGGCCCGGCCCCTAGCGAGCGTGGCTTCCCCACCCGCTGCTGCGCTTCCCCCTTCCTGCGCCAGCTGGGCCCGAAAGGAGGAGGCTTCCCCGCCGCCACTGCTGGCCAGTGCCGACCCGGCCGGGCGTCCCCAGCACCACGGGGGAAGCCGGCTTCAGCCGCACGCTGCCCCCCGCAGCCGGGCCGGCACGGGCCAGGAAAGCAGCGTGCGGCTGCAGCCGGCTTGCCCCGTGCTGCTGGGGACGGGAGGAGGCCGGCCGGGTCGCACCAGCCAGCAGAGGTTCATGTTGGACAAGCCTGCTGCGATGCCTTGTTCCCACGGGGCCCGGATCTGCTCACTCTGCTCGTGGCGGACTCACAGGAGAGTCACTAGCAAGTCCAGGGAAGGCGCTCGCGACGCGGTACGTGTATTGCGCGAGTGAGACCAGCTGCGAGGACAAAGCGATTGTTACTTCATGAACTGGCGAATCGCGCCATAAGTCTAGACGGGCAACCGGGTCAAAGTAAGGATCGCCTGATAACTGTGACTGTCCAGTGGTGAAAAGAATCGGGCAGCCATGAAGTCAGCGCTTGCAGATATGTAACAACTCTACAGCTGGTTTTCATCTGGCTTTAATTTCAACATGTAGCAGGGCCTGTATCGATCCCTCTGCTCTACACCGCATTGATGAGGCCTCTCCTGGAGCCCTGTGTCCTGTTTTGGGCCCTGCGCTTGAAAAAGGATGTGGAGAGATAGAAAAAGTCCAGCTCTGGGTCATGAATGATCAGGAGCCTGGGGGATGAGACTGATGAGCAGGGATCCTGGTTTCCTCTGTTTAAAAATCGCAATTTCTCTGATTAAAATCCCCCAAATCCATCACTCACCACCCACAGCCCCCTGGACCATGCTGGTGTCCTCATTCCCCACCCACAGCGCCCCTTACCCCGCAGGCCTGCTGGAGGGGGCCCACAGCTGGCAGGTGCACAGCCCTTGCCCCCCGCAGCAGTGCCCTAGCCCCGGGGGCCACCTGCGGGAGGCAGTGGCTGCTGCGCCAGGGCAGAGCAGAGCTTGGAGCCTGCCTCCCCCTCCCCTGCGGGCAGCATGGCCAGAGCGAAGCCCATGGGCTGGGGGAGGGGGTGCTGGCTACAAATGACCGACTCCCAGGATCCTTAAAATTCTGGCTTATGAGATGGAATGTGCAAAACTGAGAGAGTTAAAACCCCTGAAACCAACCCTTCAAATTATGAGGGGTACTGTCTCCCTAATACCCGCCTCCCCACCCCCAGTCGGGGATGATGCAGCCTTGAGCAGGGGGCTGGACTACATGTGCCCTTGCGTGGTCCCTTCCAGCCCTGCTTTGCTGTGATCTAGTGCCAAGCCAGGGGTCTGTCCAGGCCTCTCTCTCACTGAAGACATTACCACCAGCTGCAGATACTAGTTCTGCACACCCAGGCCAGCCTGTTCCTTTGGTCCCAGGCCTTCCTGATTGTGTTGTCCTATTCTCTCCTTAGCTTTCTCCTTTCCAACCACAGGTTGGTACTCCCTGGGAAAGGAAATCAGTCCCGTATCCAGCAGTGACCCTAAAAAGCCAATATAATATATTGGGCAGCATTAAGAAAAGAATAGAAACCAAACCAGAGAACATTGTTATGCTATTATACGTGTCAGTGGGACTCCCACATCTGAACCCTTGTGCCATTCTGGTTCCTGCATCTCCGAAAAGGATGCTGTACAATTAGAAGAAGTTCAGAGAAGGGCAGCCCAAAGGATCAGGGGCCTGGAGCTGTTGCCATACCCGGAGAGACTAAAAAGGCTCAGACCCTTCTCCTTGGAAAGCAGCAGGCTGAGTGGGGGTAGGATAGAGGTATGGACCAAATGAACAGGGAACCGTTGTTCACTGAGTCCTACAGAACTAGACCTTGGGGGCACCTGCTGAGATTCATAGGTGGTAGGTTTAAAACTAACAAGCTAAAGGAATTTTTAACTCAAGACACTAACGATTAACGGGTGGCATTTATTGTTTTGGGAAGTGGTGGAGATAGCACAATTGGATTCAGCAGGGGACTGGATAAATTCAGAGAAACTAGAGCTATTCTTGGCTGTAGAGTAGGAAGGTCAAAGATGCTTCCTCTGGTGTCTCACACCCAATGAGGTGGATGCTAGGAAGGGTATTGAAAAAGAGGAAGCTCATGAAAATCATAGAGAAGTTGGGCTGGAAGGGAGCTCTATAGGTCATCGAGTCCAGCCCCTGCCTTGCTCTAGCGATACTCAGTTCAAAGTTCTCCCTCTGGCGTTGCCAGACCAGCCTATTTGTTGGGCTGTGGGTCTCGGCCCACCAGGAGAACATCAGGCCTCCGTGTCGAAGACAGGATACCAAGCTAGATGGATCATTGGTCTGACCCAGTTTTATGTCCTTATTCCAGGCATTGCGTGGCATCCTGCTTACACTGCACAGCGGTACAGCCTCAGCATCTCCACCTCATTACACTGGCGTGCTCCAAGGGTGTGGGCTCCAGCAGTGCTGTAGCAAGGCGGGGGGCAAGTGGGGCGACCGTCCTGGGTGCCGAAGCGCAGGGGACACCAAGAGGCACTGCCCAGCTCGGGCGGGTGCAGGATGGAGCTGTGAGGGACTTATCTGGGGAGATGGGGATGGGGAAAGGGTGGCTTCTGCCACTGCGTACACTCCTGGCAAGCGTAGGCAGTGCCCCCCCGACCTGTGCAGGGGGCTAGGGCGGGCTGCCACTGTGGGGGTTGCCACAGGCATCACACTTTGGTGCTTTGGCACTGGCCTCTAGCGTGGATCTACCTAAGCCACGTTCTGGCTTCCAGATCTCCGAGAGTCTCCCCAGCCTGGGTAGCCTCTCCCCCCAGTCTAACTCCCTCCTGCTCAATTTTCCTTCCTTCCTCCTCTTTCTCCCTGCCATACATTTGTTGAGCTCATAGAGCATACTGTTATGTATGCATGTGTCATGGGATTGTAATTCCTGGGTTCATCCTGTGCCTCAGGTACCTCCTGGTTGTCGTTGAGGGCTGTAGGGGCCAGGAAGGAATATTTATTCCCCTTAAAGGCACAGGATAACCTGGCATCTGATGCAGTGGTTAGTTCTTGGTTTGGGGCCTTCCTTTGAAGCCTCAGAGCAGCTGGCTATTTCCAAGCTGAAACATTAAGGAAAAGGCGGGTAGCAGCAAGATGACACAAAGTGATTCCAGGTGGGAAAGACCCAGGTGGACTGCGAGGAACTACAGAAGGATCCTGCATGACTGAGTGACTGGGCAACGAAATGGCAGATAAAAATCCAGCATTGATAAGTGTAAAGTGATGCAAATGGGCAAAAATAACCCATGCTTTACCTATTATGGGCTTTACATGAACTGGTACCACACAGGAAAGAGATCTGGGAGTAATCGTGGACAGCTGGTGAAAAAATACCAGCTCAATGGCTAAAAAAGAGAATTGTAAATGAAACAAAGTCTCAGGATTCCCCTTTATAAATTCATGGTGCCCCCACACACTGAAGACTGTGCCCAGGTCTGGTCTCCACATCTCAAGAAGAAAATCGAAGGACTAGAGAAGGGCACCAAGAATAATGAGCATCAGAGAGGGGCTTCCTTCCACATGGGCATTGGTAAAAGAGGCCACATCTATTCAGTTTAGAAAACACCTGCTTGAGGGGGACCATGTGAAGGGTTTACAAGATACTAAATGGGAAGAGTAAGTCAATAGGGGTTTATTATTGACTGTCTCTTGCAGTACAAGAAGTGGGGTCCCAGGATGAAACTAGTAGGGAGTATGTTGAAAGCAAACACAAGGAAGTTATTTTTCACCCAGAGGGTCATTAGAGTGTGGGACCCGTTGTACCAGATGTGGTGGAAACTGTGAGTTCAGCCAGGTTCAAACAGGGATTGGACATATTCTTGGAGGAAAGGGGCATCAGTAGGTATTGAGCACAGGAGTGAGGGGCACGGCCTCTGAATCAGGGTTTCCCAGTCCTTAAATGCTGGAGGCTGCAAGTGAGAAACAATGGGTAGCCCTGGTCAGACAGTTTACTCTCTGTTACCAGGTTTGCCCATTACTTTGGGGCGTGCTCATTTATTAGGGCTATTTCTAGGGTCTTGGTAATTCTGTCAATGTGCTGCTTGTGTTACTTGTGTTTCTATACGGAGATGTATCTCTCCCTTCTGCAAGTCCTCATCCCCAGTGGAGCTATCTTGCAGGACTCAGTTCAATGGGGCTGGGTTCCTCCAGTCCCCAAATCAGTCACAGACACAAACACACACAGGTTAACGTAACACGCCTGACCCGGCTGGGTTGATCAGCATGGACAGGCTGACACCCTCATGTGCCAGGAGTCAGTTCATCAGAGCAACAATAAACGTCAGTCAGACACAAGCACACGGTAAACAGAATCCCTCTGAATCCGGCTGGGTGTCCAGCTGACACCCTCATGGGCCAGCGTTCAGTTTGTTAGGGTATGTCTGAGTCAAACTGGGTCAATCAGCCTGTACAAGCCGATCCCCTTATGTGTTTCAAACTCAGCACGTCCCAATCTTTGGCTTTTGATGAGCAGACCCCACAGTATTTTGAGCTTCACAGGGATCTTTAGCTTATTTAAAAGAAGCTTTGCTGCAGAGCACGTGAGGAAGGAGAAGCAGAGAAGGAAAAATATGCCCAGTTACTACCAGTTTCACTATAAAAGTCATTTATTGCTAAGCATATGAAAAATATAATGGTACTAATAACAATAGACATGCAAAAGAAAAACAAACACAAACAATTACAGTCCTACCCTGGTTTCACTAAGTATTTGGGGAAAGTTAGCTCAAGCTTAACTTATACCGTTCAGGTTCAGAAATGTATGCCTAGAGAGAAAAGAGAGAAAGAGAAAGAGAGCGAGCGCTGGGATCTCCCCACTCCAAGGCACTCGTGTCTCAAAGCTGACAGGTAAAGTTCCTAGCGCAATCCTTGAAGGGAAACGATCTGTTCTTCCAGCGTCCCGAGAACAACAGTGAGTGGTGTCAGCACACGATTTTCTTCTTGAAGCGCTCACAATGCTGCTTTTTTACAGCTTTTTATACCTTCACTTCAGCTGCTTCAAAGCATTTTCAATAGTGTAAATCATTGCCTTTTCTCTTGACAAGGGGTTATCTGGTTTGGAACATCTCAAGAAACTGGTTGATAATCAGGAACCACATAAATGTATGACAACACCTGTGATCAGGGCTCCAATGGGCTGGCTGCTGTGATGAACCTGTTTACCATCGTTGAACTGTTGCCCATACCCGCTCTGACTCGGTCTCTTGCCTCAGCATTCCCTAACCTGGCAACCGAGTTTTAGTCAATCAAGTTTAAATAGGCCTCCCATAGTGGGACCGGGGAATGTACGGCCTGAGATGCCTATTACACTTAGAGGGGTGTGTGTGCCGGGGTCGGGGGGCCCTTTGTAAATCCAGATGAGAACTGGTCTGATAAATGCTGAGCTGGGTGTGTGTGAACATGTGTTGATTAGCATTTGGAGCAGATTTCCCATCATGCAGTGCTCCCCTGCTTCTCTGATCCCAGAATTCACTGCAGTCTCTGCTTCAGGCTTTCTGTTCTCCATCTCTCATGTAAATGAATGGTCATCTGGTTGCATCTCGGCTGCAAATGAGACCTAGGGCAGTTGTTTCACTCTTGCTACCCTGATCTGGAGGGTCTTAGGTGTGTCTCCCACCGCATCTTTCTCAGTTTCATTTAGGTAGAGGAGGGGAGGGGGGGATTCTTTGTGAGTCAGACAGACTGCATCCTGTGCCAGGGTTCCCCACGAACACAGAGCTGAGATGTAACATCTCCCTTCCAGCACGTGCTGTCTGCCATGGTGTGACAAAAGAGACTGGGCAAGACAGACCTGTGGTGTGACCCAGTATATAGCACTTCTGTTCTTAATTCAGTGTGGAGGAGATGGCTTGGCGCCGTGAAGGAAGGAGCTGGTAGTCAGGATCCAGGACTCCCAGGTTTCATCCATAGATCACTACTTCTGGGATCCAGGACTCCTAGAAGGTTCATCCTAGAAACTTGGCTAAAATGCTAGGGGGCCCCAGCATCAAGGTAAGATCAAGGCAAAAAACTGAATTAATAATAAATTGCTCAGTCACATATTAAATGTATAAAAACGCAAAATGAGTCAAAAGGTTTTGCGTCAGTCACCCAGAAGTATTCATAGTGAAATGTATGTCACTTGTTTCAGGCTTGTAATGCAAAATCTGGCCTTCTGGAGTGTCTGGGCAGTGCATCCCACCCCTTTACTGTTACTTGTTTCAAAAAGGGCATGGAGAAGAAAGAGAGGGTGCAGAGGCAGGCAAAAAGATGATCATGGGCATGGAAGGCTAATCATAGGAGGAGCGGCTGAAGAGGTTGGCATGTTCAGCTGGTAGAAAAGGCGTTTCAGGGGGGATGTGAGAGCAGTCTCCAAATACTTGAAGGGCTGGGACAAAGAAGACGGAGAGCACCTTTGCTCTCTGGCTACAGACAGGGGGACATGGAGCAATGGCTTGTAATTGCAGCCAAGTGGGTTTAGATAGGATCCCAGGAAGCACATCTCCACTATTTGAACAGGGAGGCCGTGGACCAGACGCCAAGGGAAGTGGTGGCTTCTCCGTCACTGGAGATGTTCAATGTGCTGGAGGATGTGCTGAGTGTGGCAGATGTTCCAGAAGATGTTGGATGGCCTGTGCTGGGGGATGATCTAGGCGTAGTGATGCTTGTGGTCTAGCACGAGGGTCTGCCTGGGCCTGAGGAGTGCTCGTAAGGATGGGAAGTGACTCCTTTTCAGTTATAGTGCGAGGGCCCCCGGCTGTGACAAAAGCCTATGTTCCCTGTCTGCAGCTACATCCCCATGGGTTTGCTCCTCCCAGGGTAGTTCATGCCCTGAGTGCAGCCAGGCAGGGTCTGTTGCCCCCTTATGATCTCACAAGGACCCTCCCATTCTGACCTCACGATGATGTCACTCCCTGACGACCTCCTAGGGCCCAGGGTCCCTCAGGTGGGCAGTTGCCAAGAAAGAGGTGGAGGAGGGAGGTTGCTATATCTTCTGCTCCACCAACCTGGCAACTTACCAGTATGGATTTTCTCTTTGAATTCATCCTGGTTATACTGGGAACTCAAGTAGCCTTTTGGCTTTTGGATTTACAGGTAGGTGTAGGGGGACAGAGGGGAGGAGGCTTCTGGGCTTTGCTGGTTGCCTCCTCCTCTCCTTTCTGCTCCATGTGTCAGGATGTTCTTAACCCTCTTTTAGAGGCAGGGGAAACACCATGGATCTGGGTCAATTAAGCCAGTTTGCTTGAGCGTTCCCAGGGGTACCTGTTTCCCTGGCATGGCTTAGTACCCGCCTCGGTATTGGGGCTTAAAGCCCACTTTCTGGAAATGGGAGGCTTCTCCCTAGCTTGCATCTACGGCCGTATGACTGAGGGCAGGCAAAACTTGTGGACTTGGGCCTGCATGTAGGATGCCCGCCAAAAGACTTTGGAAATATCTGAAGCCCCTGGTGGGTGTGGAGGATGTTTGCCAGTTGTAGACCACTTATGGTTTGGACTGACTCATGAATTTAGACTCAGTTCGGCTGGTTTGGCTTGGAACATGAAACAGTTCTTTAAAAAAACCCCAAACAAAACAAAACAAAAATTGTTTTTAGAGGTGTTGGGTGCTGGCTGCAACTGAGGCCGGGGATGATGACAGGACTATGCAAATGCTCCTGCTGGAATGACAGCCGCAGACTCCTGGCTAGAGGGTCTTGTCCCTCTGCTCAGGGTCTCCAAGCAGTGACATCCCCGTGGGGATGGTGGGACCTGCCGGGTGGGCACCAGTTCTCCTGCCCTGTGGGGTCCAGGGAGCTGCCCTCTAACCCGCTGCTCTCTCTGTGTGTGCAGAGCGCTCGTCGGAGGCTGAGGCGGCCGAGGCAGATACCGGGAAGAGCCAAGCTGGGTGGTGAGTAGCCTCGGGCCCTGGCCTGGGTCAGGGGCAGGAGAGAGCACGGCCCCCTGCCTCCTCCCAGCCCATGGGAGCCACGGAGGAGCAGCTGAGCCCCTGCTCACAGGCTGGGGGTGCCAGCTGAGGAGGGGCAGAGTCTCCTCAGGCCCACGCAAGCTCCTTCCTCTCTCCCTTACAGCAGCTTGGGGACACGTGGAGGAGACACCGCCACCGCAGTGCACACAGTAAGCACTGCCCCATGCCCCTGCAGCCTCCCGGGGCCTGAGGGGCCCCTTTCTGCCAGGGATGGGGCTGGCTCAGGACAGGGAGTAGGGGAGGGGGCAATGCAGCCATATGAGATGCCCTCCTCTTTGTCCTGCAGCTACCCCATGCCTGGGCACAGGCTCTGCCTCAAGCACACACTGCAGCTGGTGGAAAGGAGGCTCCAGCACATGACCAAGCCCCTGTGGAGCGATCTGATCCCGTAAGAGCTGAGTGGGGAAGGTGTGGGGTGTCTCTGAGGGGCCCTGGGGCCTGTTCCCAGAGGAGACATGGAAGCCATGTTTTCTGCAATCTTTGGGAGGACATGGCCCCACCCCACGTCCCCCAGGGTCTGGACCATGTGGGGTGGGGTGGAGGTGACGTGCTTTGCCCTGCATCTCATCTCTGCCCCTGTCTCCTCTCTGCCACAGGCCCAGACCTGCACGTCCTGCACCATCCTGGATCTCCAAGGAAATGGAGGACCCTGACGCTGCCTTCATGCAACCTCCCAGCCATGCTGCCGTGGGGGATGCATTCACGGGGCCGTTGCTGTTGCCCTGCCTAAGGGACACCTTTGTGCTTTTGGAGGAAGATGGCGTGGCTCTCCCCAGCCCAGCCTGGCACCCTCCTAAGTCCCCACCAGGACAGGCAGATGGGTGTCAGAGTCACCCCATGCCTGTGCCAGTGTTGGAGCCGGCGGATGCCCAACATCTGGACTTCCACATCTGGTGCCTGAACCTGCAGCGCCAGCTGGGCCTCCCCAGCCCGGATGCCAAGTCACTGGCCCACCTGATCCACGCAGTGCCACTCCAGTGCCCCCGTCCCACATATGCTGAGAGAGACCGGCTCCAGAAAAGCATCTCCCGTACCCCTCGGGATTGCCGCACAGCCCTGTGGGTCTTGCACCCACTGCCCACTCTGCCAGAGGAGCCACCACACTGGGAGGAGGACGAGGCCATGAAGACAGAGGAGCCTGGATCCGACCGACAGGATAAGTTCGCGCGGCCTCTGGGATTGGACACCCAGGAGCCCTGTGTCTGCCTCCCCCAGCCCTTGCCCTGCCGGGCCCCAAGGCTCATGAGCCTCCCTGAGGCTGCCCTGAGCCAGCCCACGCCCCATGCTGACACCAGTCTGCAGCCTTCTTTCCAGCAGGGGAGCCCGGAGACACAGCCTCCACTGGCCCGCGGGTCCCAGGGGATGGCTCCGTGTGGGAAAGAGACTCCCTCAGCTGCCCAGGCCCATCCTCAGGGGAAGCCTTGCAGCACAGCTGAGCCAGAGAAGGGCCCAGAGCACTGCCACCCCCCCCCCCCCCGAACCCCTGCAGGTCACTGGGGCGCACCAGCCTGCAGGGGAAGCTGCACCTCCTGGCCCCAGAGCCTGCGGGCAAGCAGGATCCTGCAGACACCACCGTGTTGCCAGGGGAAGCCAGCACCAAAGTCCTAGATGCATCTGAGGATGTTTGTGCTTCCCAGGAGGTGTTGGAGCGGCACCTCATGGGGGAGCGGCTCCAGGAGGTGACTGAAGAGCCGGGCCCGGCCTCTTGCCGAATGCCCCCAGGGGCAGAGACTGACACAGGAAAGAAGGATCTCTCCCACCCGTGGGGCACCACCAATGAAGGTACAACAAGCAGCTTCAGACGCCTCCTTCCCACCCCGGTGAGAGGCCACCATGGAGGAAGGGAGCAGTGGAGCCTGGAGCAGCCCAGGAAAGGCACCCAGCTGCCCCCTGCCCAGCACCCCAGAGGGCAGAGGGGGGCGCCCAGTGCGCAGCCAGTGGCAGCTGGGAGCCGAGAGCTGCATCAGGCTGATGGGCAGGCGCCTGACCTCCCCTACGTCTGTGGCCTGGAGGAAAAGCCAAGCCGTGCGGTCTGGCCAGGAGACTCTGGGCAGCTTGGTGCCAGCTGCAGCCTAGAGGAGCTTCAGGGGCCGCTCCAGAAGATCACAAGGGTCATGGCAAGAAGCCCCAAGGCCTCAACAAGCTCCACGGCTGGTGCAGGAAGGGGCCTCCAGCACAACAGCCTTGAGACTAGCTGGGAACAGGATCAACTGGTCTCCCAGCTGCCCCCAGGCTCAGAGATATCCCTGGGGACTGATGTCCCATTATCCCAGACCTCCATGCCTGCGTGGAGGCACCGACCAGCCTCAGTGCTGCCCCGCAAGCCAATCCACAAGCCTGGTGGGGAAAGCGGGATGGGACCCAGTCTGGGGAGACCCCCTGGCTCTAACCAGCCCCAGCAGGGAAAAGCAACCCGTGCTACCAGCTCGAGGGCTGTGGCAAGAAAAAGCCTAGCCGGCACCCCTGGAGACACCAACAGGGTCCCCAGGGAGAGGGAACTGGGTGCAGGGCCAGGCCCTTGGCCGTGGAAGGAGGGAGGGACCAAGAAGTGCCCTGTGGGGACAGCCAGGCCTGGACCCAGGCCAGACCATGTAGAGCCCCCTGACCTGGCGCAGCTCCTGGGCTCCATCCTGACCTCTCCCAGCGCTCATGACCTGCAGCTCCAGTTTGCTGCTGACCCGCTGGAGAAGCAGTGCCCCCAGGGTGTCAGTGCCATTCGCCCCCACCAGGCCCCTGTGCCAGCTGTCTTCTCCACCCAGGTGGATGTCCAGGCTCAAGACCAGGTCAGCGTCCACCGGATGAGCCTGAGCTTCAGACTAGATGCCCCCGGCGGGCCAGCTCAGGAGGGGACACCCACAGGGGGCTCCCGGGGGACATGGAAGGGGGTGAAGGGTCAGGAGAAGGCAGGGACATCTGAGCAGGGGGTGGACGATGCCACAAAAGTCTGGCTTCGCACATGCCAAGCCCTGGATGGGATCTGTCAAATGTGTGGCAAGAAGCAGCAGAGGAAGCCAGGTGTCTCTTTGGGCCCTGGCGACTTCCAGGGACCCCTTGGAAAGCCTCAGCGCTCATCTCCAGGGGACCCCTTGCGTCCTTCCAATCTGGACCAGAAGCCCCTGGAGAGAGGGAGCAAGATGCAGGACAGGAGGGTGAGGAGAGCTCCCCACGAACGACCCCAAACTTTCTCTGTCAGCACCAGCACCATAGATTTACCCCAGCAGATGGATGGAGCCACTTCTCTCCTGGCCACCAAAAAAAAGAAACCCCAGACCAGGACCCCATCAGTGCCCAGAAAAAAGGTCCCTTTGTGCTGCCGCTTCCTGAGGAGCCTCCAGTGCACCTTTTCCAAGCTGTGCCTCACCATGAGGTCCCGGCTGTCCCGGGATCCACGGAACAAAGTCCCCAACGTCAGGCTCACAAAGCCTCCCTTGCGCCATCAGGCCTCCAAGGTGGTGCCCCATTGATACCTCCCAGTCCCCACCTGCCTGCTGGGAGGGACACCCAGGAATGACCTTCTCCCTGGGCTCGGGCAGGTGGTCAACCTCCTGGTCTACTTCTTCTAGAACACTGTTATCTTTTCCCATTACTAACAGGTACCCACAGACTCCCCACAGTTGGCATCAGGAAATGGTGGGATACTTCCCATCCCACACTGCAGTTCCATCATCTCCAGGTCCTTCCCATGGGAACAGCACTGAGAGAGAGAGTGCATTTGGCATCTGCCTTTCATCCTCTTCAATGTGGGGACATCCTACAACACCTTCGTGGCTACAAGTTCCAGACCTCCAGCATGACAGGGCTCCAGCACCGTGCCCTGACCTGTCGGCAGTGGATTGATAACAATGTGTCCTTCCATATATTTTGGATGTGATATTTTTCTCTGTCTCTCTTAGTAAAGGTTGTTCTTGATGAATGTGCTCCAGGTGTTTTTCTTTCCCCTGTTTCCCCATGGATGAGGTCAGACAGGGTTTTCCCTGCTTTCGTGGGTGCTGATTTGTGTGAAATCATGAAGGGTGCAGAGAAAGGGAAGAGGTGCCTAGCCATGAGAGCCTGAAGTCAGTCAGACGGCAGGTTCTAGATGAAATAAGATCGAAAGAGGCTTGTGCTCTGTCTGTCTGTCTGTCTCTCTATATTTGGAAAGCTTATGCTCTCTCTTTATGCGTATTTGTCTTATTTAATTAGTTTATAAAGGTGCAACTCTACCTTGCTTTATTACTGAAGGAATCAATGGCCCATTGTTCTTCACTTCACAGGTGTAAGGTGCTAATGTTTTTCTCTCCTTCTTAATGCTCTTGACTGATGAAGCTAACCTTTCTTAGGGGAAAATTTGTTCTCTGCAACTTTAATTTCTTCTCCTATTTCACAACTCTTTAGCCATTTCAAAGATCAGAGGACCTCTTTGTTCAAGAGGGAGTGACCCGGGAAATGCCGCACTCTGTGTATCAGAACCGGACTAAAGTTTCTCTTCTAGATTTATGGAAAGCTTTTTCACCACCTCCTGACATCGCGGATCTGGGGTGAAAATAACAGTGCTGGGGGGACAGGTGGGGGGCGGGGGGAGGGAGAGTTGTGTGTGTGGGAAGGTCTACTCTATCAAGAAGGGGCTGATAAGGGTCTGTCCTTCACCTGGTAGCATCAATATCCCTGTATTTGAAGTAGGACGGGGGGATTTTCAGTGCCCTGATATCTGCTGGTGAAAGTGCTTTAGCTGAAGGGAAACAAGGGGGTCCCGGACCACCACATGAAATACTTGGTCAATGGAATAGGCAGATAACTGTCAAGAAGCAGGGATTTCCATGGGGGATATCTTCGTTGGACTGCCTCCATGGTTGGGATTGATTTAGACCAGCTTTAGGTTCAGGGCATTCATTCTTCAGGAAAGTAATGGTCAAGTATTTGAAGGATTCATTTGTTTGAAGAGGGAGGAGAGAGACTTGAATTGAGAGCACATTTGATATTTCCGCTAATTACCACCACCAAGTAGGTAACTTACTGTGAAAGGATGGGAAATTGTAAATATTGTAATTAACTGAATCTCAGTTGGTGCCAGGTAAGTGTAAATGGGGATGATATTTAGGAGAGCAGGGTAGGGAGTGTGAAGAGGATAACAAGGTGATCGCAGGTAGCCGGCATGGATTCCCCAAGGGCAAATCATGCTTGACCAACATGAGTCCTTCCATGATAAGGTGACAGGCTCTGGATGTGGGGAGAGTCATAGATGTGATAGACCTTGACTTTAGCAAGGCTTTTGGACCCTGTGGTCCCCTCTATACGTTACAGGTATCACACAGTTAACTGCTTATTTATCCAATTACCTTAAAACCAACTACATGTGCCAAGTAGCTATCACACAATAAAAAGTTAAGTTAGAAAGTTAAGCCTTAAAATTGTGTACTAATGTTTTAGCTAGTTGCTATTGAGCTTACTTTATATGTGTAGCAGTGTCTCCGCTGCGGGTGAGAGCCCCATCAGTTGGCAGGAGGTGCTAAATTGCAACCCCCTGCACCCGCTAGTGGACTCCAAGATGAACATGAGTCGGCAGGGTGATGAAGCCATCAGAAAAGCTAATGACACTTTATCGTGCATCAGCTGTTGCATTACGAACAGGTCCAAGGAGGTGATACTTCCCCTCTATCGGGCGCTGGTCAGACCGCAGTTGGAGAACTGCGTGAAGTTCTGGGCACCGCACTTCAAGAGAGATGCGGATAACCTGGAGAGGGTCCAGAGAAGGGCCACTCGTATGGTTAAGGGCTTGCAGGCCAAGCCCTATGAGGAGAGACTAGGGCACCTGGACCTCTTCAGCCTCCGCAAGAGAAGGTTGAGAGGTGACCTTGTGGCTGCCTATAAGTTCATCACGGGGACACAGGAGGGTGTTGGTGAGGTTTTATTCACCAAGGCGCCCCCAGGGGTTACAACAAAAAAAGGCCACATACTGGCAGAGAGCAGATTTAGACTGGACGTTAGGAAGAACTTCTTCACAGTTCGAGTGGCCAAGGTCTGGAACGGGCTCCCAAGGGAGGTAGTGCTCTCCCCTACCCTGGGGGTCTTCAAGAGGAGGTTAGATGAGTATCTAGCTGGGGTCATCTAGACCCAGCACTCTTTCCTGCCTATGCAGGGGGTCGGACTCGATGATCTATTGAGGTCCCTTCCGACCCTAACATCTATGAATCTATGAATCTATGAAAAAAGAGGCAAAGAACTTGTTAAAAATATCAGGTTTTCGTCTGGCATAGCCACAAGGTTACCATTTGAGTCTAACAGTGGCCCTACATTACCCAGGTAATGTAGGGCCCCTACATTAGCTGCAGGGTCCAGATAGAAACACCTGCAGAGACTGGGAGACCCCATCCCTGCCCCCAGAGCATTAGTGGGGCCCTTTTCTCCTGCTCCGGGGCAGACTTCAGGTTTTCCATCTTGGTGCATTTTTCTTCCCACGGGAAATTATTCCTGGGGTCAGAAGTCTTTGTGCAAGTGCAGGGGAGGAGGGGGCAGGGGTGGATGTTTCTGTCACCCTTTTGGCTACATGTCCATTCTGTGGCTGCCTGTGGTCACAGGGGACTGGAGTCAGGGGTCCAGGTGGGCCTTCCACTTCTGTGTCACTATGTCCCTTTCCCTTTCCTGCTCCTTTCTGTGCCCATTCCCTGATCTGACCCACCTCCCCTTTGCTCCTGGCATTGGGCTAGGAAGATGAAGTGGGTCAACTGTGTGAGGCATTGAACTGGGCTAGGTACAGGGTGGGCTCCATGATAGGTCAACCCCTGGCCTTGTTGGTAGTCCCTGCTCCTAATTGTGAGGTTAATGGAGAGAAGCTGCTCCTGGGACCAGGGTAGAGGAAACGGCTCCATGAAGGGATGGGGCAGAGGGGCCATTGGCCAGCACATGCTCACATCAGTCTGTGCTTAGTGAAGGAGGTTGGGATGGGCTTTGGGTGCTCCACTTGGAGCTGGTCCCCTCAGGTGCCTGCCCTGGCATGCATGTCTGGTGGGGCAAGGAAGCCTCGTCATGCTTGACCGTCACTGCTGAGCACAGCTGGAGCCACAGCACCTGGGTGCAAGCATCAGTCACGTCTGAGAATGCCCTGCAGGTCCCAAGTGCAATTTCTGTGTTACAACGTTTGCGGGCTTCGGGTCACATCACAATTATCAGCAGCTCTAGGATCCCACTCTCATGCATAGGCAGATGCTTGCTGGGCAAATGCCACCTTTGGAGACCTGGGAGCAAACCAGCAGAAAGCAACCAAAGTGCCCAGAATAAATTAGCACATCAGATGTGCAGTCCAGCCCATCCCTGTGGGAGGATCCCAGGCTGAGCAGTCCTAGCATTGAGGAGGGAATTGCCAAATCCCCTCAGCACCACCGTTTTGCCCATTTAGCACCTCCTGCCAGCTTCAGAGGACAGGATTCGAGGTAAGCACCTCCCTTCCTCCCAGGCCTTATCCCTTCTCCCCTGCTTGCAGGCAACAGGACAAACACATTAACAGACTCCCGGCGCAGAGCTCCTCCCTCCTCACCTGTTTCCAGGTGAGCAGCACTGATCCCCCGGTGCTTAGCGCTCCTTTCCGAGCCCTGGACCAGAGCCCCCATCCACCCTGTCCTGTCCCCTCTCGGAGGAGCTCTCCTCCCCCCACGCTCTTCTACCCTGTTTCATTACCTTTTGCACGGTGCTGCCAACAGAAGCAGAAAATGCCCAGGATAATCAGAATGGGCAGAATCACAGCCAGAGCCACGACCCAAGGGGAGCCCCGTGGGAAAAATTGATCTGCAAGAGAAAGTGTCGTTCACTGGACAGCTCTACGTGCGTAAATGCACAAGGCTTGGGAGCAGCAGTGACTTTCCCTGGGCCCCTCCTGATGGATTTCAGGTTGACGCGGCTCCTTTGTGCTTCACGCTTAGTATACTGGAAGCTCAAGCTCCAGCCCAGCTAATGTGACCACTGTCCTGCCCACTGCCCCGAGGCAACAGAGCGGTAAATCCAGGAATAAAACAGACCCAGCAGCACAACCCGTGGGTGCAGAAACCTCTGTGGGAAGAGACAGCAACCGCCCCTTCCTCAGGGCATCATGGGATCCTTATGGGAAGGAGCTGCATCATCCACAGGTAACCAAAGACAAACATTGTTCCTGTAGTCACAGGCTGGAAGCTGAGCTCCGTGTCAGTGTGAGGTTGTCCTGTATCTCCGTGTAACCACCCCCCCCCACACCATGCCAGGCAGCGCAGGCTGAACCCCGGGCACAGCCAGGTACTGAGGTGCTTGAGCACCACGAATAGAGCCCGCAGACACGCTTTCCTACGGAGATGCGGGCACAGAGCGATGCCGGCCGGGGAGCCAAATCTCTAGCTTGTCCCCAAGGCTCTGCAGGCAGTTTCTAGCTGGGCCCTCAGGGGATCCTGCTGCTGCTCTCTCACCCCAGAAGTGACTATTGGACCAACAGCAACTTCATCCTCACTCTTCTCCCAAGGGCTGTGTGGCAGGCCAGCAGCAGGTGCTCCTGCGCTGAGCCACCCGCCTCACTGTGCCCGACCACTTCCAAGCTCCAAGTGCCTCCCTGGGGGCGCCTCACATCTGGCCGACCCCCTTCTGGAGCACACCCGCTAGCCTGGGGTTAAAACTGCTACCACACAGGGAAGGGCTTGATTCTAGCTCTGCATCCCCTGGAAAACACAGGTCTTGTAGCCCTTGGGGTACTTGACTCACTTCAAGAACTTGGGGATGCTCTCCTCAGTCGGAAGCACAAGTAGTGGTCTTTCTTAGTCAGCCAAACCAAGGGGACCCAAGGCATAATCTAGACCCACTCCCAATAAGACTCCCACGCTAGGTACAAAGGAGAACTTTATTGGTTACAAGGGGTAGGGTTGGAATAGGGTACAGGGTTGGGCTATATGGGAGAAATCTCATAGAGCAAACTTGCATGTCCAGGTAGCCTTTGATCTCACATCTGAGTTACTGCAAGCTATATATCTAGTTAGATCTCAGGTAGCTTACTTACTAGTATCCTCCTCTGGAGGCAGGCATCTCATTGATCATGAGTTTTGAGAGAGAGCAAGTTTCAGATGGTCCACCTCTTCTCTCTCTCCGAGTCTTCCTCATGGCTGCTTCCCGCTCCTCCTGGGCAGTCCTTAACTTATATAGCCCTTCTGACCTTGTTTACCTGTCAGCCAACCAATTTGAAATACTTCATTGGTTGTCAGGCAGACAACCCCTCGCCCAGCCCAAGCCCCTCACCCAGGGATGTGATGCCAGTCACGTAGGCAGAGGGAGCAGGTTTCCCCCTCCCTCAGGAATGTATCCAGCTCAGGTTAAACAAAGAGATAGAGTAAGGTGTGCGTCCTCTGCTGGGCCCGTCCTAACCAAATCGTCAAAGAACAGAGTTTTGAGGAAGAAACAGAGGTGGCCTTCTGCCACATCCCTCCCCCTCCCCTCCACACTTTGAAAGCTCGGACACACGGCTTTACAGAGCTATGGATACAAGCATGTTTCATTGGGAAGGGTCACCTTTTACACCTAAAGAGAGATTACACAACACATAAGACTGGTCATAGCAATAATACACCTAGAACATCCTAACCAAATTGTCACAGAGCTGAGTTTTTGAGGAGAAACAGAGGTGATCTTCTGCCACAGGCTGTCCCAGGTGGGGCACCCAAAGCTGAGGCACCCCCAGGCCTTAGTGGTTCCTGCAAACCTTGGGCAGGACTTGCTGTCTGATTTCACCCTGTGCTCAACCAGGCCCAGCTCTTGACTCAGCCACAGGGAGCTTGGCCTGAGTCCTGATGTCCTGTGTTACCATAAGCCCTGCTGAGAGCAGACCAGAAAGGCACTTGTGCTGCCCGGGGAAAGGGCTCAGTAGGTGTCAGGCACATGATCCTGGCAGTGACAACCCCTCCCCACCCCAGGGCTCACAGCATGGAAGGCACTGACCTGAGATGTTGACTGTTGCTGTTTTCTCCTGGTTGAGGAGCAGGTTCCTGACAGAACAGTTCATGTTCCTGTTAGACTCCTCCATGATAACAATAGAAATCTCGGTGTGAAACAGCCCGTCAGCATCCCTGGAGATTTTCTCAGAGGTTGCTGGTAACGGCTGCCCAAGGTGATCTCTCCATTGAGCCTTGGGCTCTGGGTACCACCCAGCCGACCAACACCCAACCCGTATCCCTCCATCCTGGTACCCATCAGCAGAGATGTTGGGGGCAGAGCCCATAGCTAGAGAAGAGCAGAAAGAGCCGACATTAGCTCCAGCTGGGTGGGGTGGATTTTCAAGAAACAACTCTGGGATTTGGCATTCAATTCCTGTGAGTGTCTAAAGGGAACTTGGCTTCCAGGTCCTTGGGGGCCTTGAATAATCTCTTTCTCATCATATACAAAAGAGCTCCGACATCCAAGAAAAAGAGTGAGGTAACAACCTGTCTGGGAGTGCTTGTAGCTGGAGAAAGCTACTGGCCTGCTGGGACGTCTGTTCCCTTCATTATACATATAGTCTGTCACACCAGCATCTATCTGAGCAACACACTGCACCACGACACATGCTTATAGGAGTCGCATAGTGGGGAACTGGGGGACCCATGCCCCCCCTGACAGGGCCATTCTCACTGCCAACAGCATCTGTGGGTGCTCACCAGCTCCGTGCCTGCTGCCAACGCCGGCTTCCATGGGTGCCCCCACAAGACTCAGGAGGCACCAGTCGCCCATGGACATGCTCTAAGGCAAAGGTTTGGTGTGGTCTGGACAGGGTGGGAGCACTGGGGATTTACAACGGGCTTGTAGCACCACGGCTCCTTACCTGCCTTCTTAGTCCCAGCAGGGTCCTCTCAGCCCTTCACCTCCTCCCAGAGTAGAGGAACCAGATCCATGCTCAACCTGGCACTCCAGACCCTCCTGTAGCTGCTCCGGTGTGACTCTGTCCTTCTGTACACAGGTCCATACAAGCACACCTCAGAGAGATGGGAAGTGGACTGCTGACTGCAGCCTGGTGTTCAGTCCAACAAGAGAAACCCACAGACAGCAACACAGACTGCAGTGCTATTTCTGAGACAGCAGCCCTGCTCCATCCACCTCAGCTATTGCTCTCCTCTCTGTGGTGTCAGCAGGTGAGGACCTGTGCCCTACACTGAACGTATCTGTTGTAAGTGCCTGGCAAGACCAGCTCATGTAACAGGCAGACGCAACACTGTAAAGAGGCAAGAGCAGAGCTGTGAAAATGGGAGGGGTGGAAGGGAAATGCCCAGCCATAGCTGACTGTGGCAGGGCACTGCCATGTTAAGGGGAGAAGCTGCCTGAGCAGCTGTCAAGTCCAGAGCGGGCAGGCTGTACGGGCACAGAGGTCCAGCAGGCAGAGGGGCCCGGGGCCTGGTGCCCAACAGCAGACAGTACACCCGCGAGGCTTGCAGCGTGGTATAGGGGAGGCTGAGGAGCCAGTCCAGGAGCCCTTCAGGTGATCAGTGCCTAGCAGGGGCACAGGCAGGCTGAAGTGACCTCCTGGTCTGCGGGTGCAGGACTATTACTGAGGGGACTCAGGGAGAGCCCAGTGGGAGTCGACTCAGGCTTGCGTAGAGCCCACAGGCAGCCTCCCCTTTATAATCTTTATTAAGATCAAGGCGTGGCAAGAGCTGCAGTCAAGCCTAAGCCAGGCAGGGCCACTCGGGGGTAGGGTGGCCATCATAAAGGACAGTCCGGTTGTTCTCTGTCCTCTATTGATATGAAACTGGATGGCTTTATGTCGGACATACAGGCGTCAGGTTTTGTATTCATGGAGGACAGAGGACAGAGTAGCAGAAGACCGGTATGTCCTCCATGATGGCCACCCCGCTAGGGGGTGTCACGGCTGCCTCGTGGCCACGGTCCCTGCTACAGCTCCCTGCAGGGGCACTTCCAGGCTAAGGGCGTCTACTTAGCATAAGGGCAGCATTGAGATTAGTGGGGTCCGGGAGGGACCTGCTGAGCAACTGATAAAACTCGGGCTTTCTCTAAGGCCCATGGATAGCCTCCCTTACTTAAGCTCAGTAACAACCAGGTGTGGCGGGCAAGCAATTAAGGGAGGGCAACATTACAGACTAAGCCAGGCAGGAGCCATGCAGGCACCAGGAGGCATCACGGCTGCCCCTTTGGCATGAACCTGCTACACTGACAGACAATCAGCAGAAGAAAAGAAACTGGGAGTTTACTGGGAGATCAAGACACCACAAAAGGCGGGGGCCGTGTAGGGGACGGAGGTGTGGGGGTCAAGAATACCTGTTGCATGTAGGAAAAAATCTGGGAATCAGGTAAATTAGAGTGCTCTTAGTTTGACCCTAAGACCCAAGAGCAGAATGCTCTGTACTGATTTTGATACACTATCATTTACCTGATTGACACTCTGTGCTTGCTTGCTTTCCTCCTCAGACCTGATGAAGGATGCCTTGCATTTGAAAGCTTATTTAACTTTATTCCAACCAGGCAGTTGGTCCAATAAAAGATACTGCCACCCAAAAAATCCTTGCCTCCCATGTAACTCTTTGTCCACATGATGTGTCTGACCCTGAATCTGGGAAAGGAATCTGGGACCATGGTTTCAGACCAGACAGGGGAAGCTCACACTTCACTAGTTTGGTCAGCTGAGCTCCCCACGCACACGATATCTCAGCATCTGTCATTCCTGCCAGAGACACAAATCCCCTTGGTGTGAATGGTGGGACCAGGAAACTCTCCAGTGCATGGTTGATGGTGTAAGAATCAGAGTATGGTTATTGAGATGTGGTGCAAAGCCCAGGGCACAGAGCACTCCAGCCTTCTTGCAAAAGGGTCTGGAAACAGGTTGGAAGATGCAGGGAAACCCTCCAAGCCGGGGCGAGGTTGGAACTGTTCCTGCATCTGCATCAACTGCAATGACCACTCCCGTGCTCATCCCAGCTCACACTAGTTCACATGCTCTTTCTTTTTCCTGAATTATAAAGAGACTTATACAGAATCAGGCTTTCAAACTTCTGTGAAACTGAAACCTGCCCCAGTCTACTCCCGGGTACTAATGACTAACCTGTCACGTGCAGTGCCAACAGAGCTTCGTCTGAGGCACCACCAGATTGGAAAAAGCAGGTGTTCTCCCCGTTGTCAGAGGGTCGGACACTGTGTATCACCAGAGATACACTCCCAGTGGTGATGCTATTCTTCACGAAAAAATCCTCTCTCAATATTCAGGCATCTGCTGCAAATACTGATCCTGTCCATCATGGTACAAGTGCACGTAGGGAGAGAACTGGGACCAGACCCACCGCACCTCCATGCTCGCAGCGCTCATGCTGGGGGAGAGGCGGCAGAGGAGGATAGCAACTTCTCCCACAGAGACAACGACCGGCTGGTCTGGTCCAATCATGCTGAACTGGGCTGGGAGCAGCACAAGACACCAGAGAAAGGAAGAATTAAGAACAGCATCAGTGCAGCTGCAACAGGACAAGAGAGTTTAAGCGTGGACAAGGGCAAACCTGCATCCTCAGCACCCTAACTCAAATGGGCACAGCGTAGCACTGTGCAGGGCCTGCCGCCTGGGCACAGTGCATGAGCACAGCGCAGGCCCTGCTGCCACCCCTCAACAAAGGGCCTGTTTTCTGGTGCAGATACGGCCCCATAATGAGTAAAGGGCACTGTGGGGGAGGGCACCTGGCTCAGTCCCTATGCACAGAGGGGTGGGCACCTCCAACTGCCCCAGGCACAAGGGATGGAAGCAGGCATGTAGCAGGAGAGGAGCGGGGTTGGGGCTTTAGGCCACACCTTAGCCCATGGAGGAGAGGATTTCTCCGTCCCAGACAGGCTGACGGTTACATTTCAGAGGAGAAAGACTGATCTGAAGGGATGGCATAAGAGACTGAATAGGTTCATCAGAGACTGAGTGAGCCAGGCCAGTGAGACAGACCACATCCCAGTGGCAGTAAGTGCCAAGGAACAAGGTCTCTACAGAGTGGATGCAAGGCAGGAAGTGGGGGAAGCACCTGGCATTGGGCTGGTTCAGGGAGGGAGGGTGAAGTGAAGGCAGCAAGTCCAGCAGCTGGATGGACACAGGCTCAAAGACAGGGGTTCACTGGGGAGGGTAGTGCATGCCCTGGGCTGGGGCTGGATCCCGTGGGGGCAGCCATGGAAGGGGGTGACATGGTCACATCTCTGCTGCGCAAAGTGTCACAGGGCAGCGATTTCAGTGTGGGAACAGCAGTAAATGCCATGAGGAAGCAGAGGCACCTACCTGCCATGAGCTGGTGGATCTGGAGTGTAACAAGGAGACCGATGCAGCTAGGCAGAGAGGGGATCACCATGGACCTGAGGGGGAATGAGGAAAACCCCCTCTCCAGGGCGATGTGGCCTGGGCAGCAGGGAAACATGTGAACCCAACATAAGTGTGCACAGGGCTGTGACTATGGCACTGGGGCAGGATGTGGGGGACAGAGGGAAGGGGCTGTCCAGAGGCCTCTGCACTAGCCTGGGCAACCTTACACAGCAGCATGGTTTAACCAGCAGCAGGAGCAGGCAGCCTGTACATGCTAGTGCATGCCCCATGGAACTGCCCTGGTGCTGCCACAGTGATGGGTAGGCTGGAGATGTGCCTGGCAGGGACAGACCTGCAGGGACAGGGCTGGTGTGTCGCCAGGCAGCTGGACCCCCCTATCCCTATGCACCCCGAGATGTGACTGACCTGGGCTGGGCAAGGGGTGAGTATGGCCATAGAGCAGCTACAGCACCTCCGTGTGACTGCTGCGGATGGGGTGGCAGCAGGACCAGCGTCTGCTCCCCCGGGAGATGGCTCTGCCTTACCCCAGGGATGGCAGTGACCCTGCAGGTACCCCAGTAAGAATTGGTCTCCTGGGCATTGGCTACTGGTCTCGGAGTAGCTGGCTGCTCACAGCTGCTGCCTCACAGTGGAGGGGCTGTCAGTGCTGGTTCAGCAGAGGGAAATCCTATCCAACAGGACCTGGCTGCAATCTTTTTAATGCAATCAAATTTATGAGCCATGGCTCTGGTCTGGGGCAGAGTCCCAGCCTTCAACAGGCTGTGGGGGAGCTGGAGAAGGGCAGCCAGGCAGCGTGAGATCAGCTCCTGCAGCTCCATGCTGGTAAGTCTTGGGGTGGGGATTGAGGCTCCCATAGGAAGGGAGGGAGTGGGTAGGTCAGGGCTGGGGCTGGGGGTGCTACCCAGCCAGGGCTGTGTGCGGGGCCCAAGGCTTGGGGCCTGGGGCCTGGGGCCAGAGCCAGAGCAGGACTTTGCAGCCACAAGGCTCAGCTGGGGAGTGGGACAGTGCTTCCATCTGCAGGGTGGGGGGGGGGTGACTCATGGGGGTGGGGGGCATGGGGATCATGTACCCCCCAGATTTGTGCATGGGACAGGGATGGATGAGGGCCACCTTCTTGGGACTTGGGGCTCTCTGCCCTGCTGCCTTCCCGAGCAGGGGCCTCTGCAGCCCAGAGGGTGAGACCCAGTGTGGGAGGGCAGAGCGGGCTGGGAGGCTTCTCTGCCCCTCCATGGCGAGGGACCCCCTGCCCGCCTGGCAGCAGTGGGGGGCACAACTCTGTGCTGCCACCCTCACTGCTGCTGGGAGGTCAGGGGAAACCTTGCCATGGTGGCGCAGGGCTACCAGGGGTGGCTCTCAGCTTCCCTTTCCGTTTCTGCCCTCCTACACCAGGTGTCACCTCCTGGGCCACGGATGCCTCGGGGGTGAAGGCAGCAGGATGGGGAAACCCCAAGCCTGCAGCAGGAAGCCTGCATCCATCTCCATGGGCTTCACTCCAGCCATGCTGCCCACACTGCACTCTGGCCACAGCAGCTGCTGTCACCTATGGGTGGCAGCCAGAGCTCAGGTGCTGCTGGGGGGAGCAGGGGGCTGTGGGTGCAGGTCCCTGGCCACGTAGCTCTGGCAGCTAGAAGCCCCCTCCAGAAGGGCAGGGGCTGTGGCTCAGGAGTGAGAGGCACCAGCAGGGCCCAGGGGGCTGTGAGCAGGGTGGCAATCATGGAGGACTGGCAGAAATGCCACCGTCTGTGTCTCTCTCCAGAAATCTGTCCCTATCAGCTTGGGACACTGGGGTTGAATTGCTAAGGGAGGAGGGATTTTCCTCCCTGCCTACGTGACAAAAGCCTGGTGCCTAGGGTGAGGTCCCTCTGGTCACCTGAGTGGGGGTAGGGAAAAGCCCCTGCTCATCTGCCCAAGTGACCAGTGAGGCTTTTTAAATTGGTTGGCTAATTGCCAACACTGCTGGCTTCTATTGGACTGGGCTGCTGAGGTCAGAAAGGCAATATAAAGGCCTGGTCCAAGAAGAAGGGGGAGAGAAGCCATTTTTCCAGCATGGCCCATGCACCAGGACACAGGAAGAGAGTCTGATCCATCTTAAATGCTCTCTCTCTGGAAATCTCCGAGCCAGATCTCTACCATCTTCTGAATAATACTTGTAAGTGTTTCTTAGAGAGCTAGTCAGCTCACAGTGATGCATTTGCACATCAAACGGCTACCTCAGCCAGACTGTTTTGCTCAATGGTAATTCCTTGATAGTGCTCTACCTCTTACCCTATTCTAACCCTACCCTTTGTAACCAATAAAGTTCTCCTTCGTGACTGGTGTAGGAGACTTATTGAGGGGTGGGTTTAATTATGCCTAACAGGTCCCTTGGGTCAGTAGATTAAGGGAGACTATCCTTTTTGGCCCCCGGCTTGGAGAAGTGCCCCAAGTTCTTGTATTGGGTTGAGTACCCGTAGGACTATTAGGCCTGTGTTTCCCCGAGGACACAGGCCCTAGACAGTCCCTTCTCAGGGTGGTGGCAGCATACATTACCCCCGGACTCTGCGGTGGGGCTCGAAAGGGGGTCTGCCAGGGCTTAGGCACCCCTGGAGAGACACGTGGAGTCCGGAAGGTGAACGGGCATGATGAGGTGGGAAGCTTAACGCAGGAGCACCCCCTACTGGCCCGCCACAAGCACATTCCTCTTTTCTGCTACTCTGTTCTCTATGGATACAAAACCTAACACCATGACATAAAGGCATCTGGTTTCGTATCAATAGAGAGAAGACAACTGGACTGTCCTCTATAATGGCCACCCTAGGTGTGGGTGGAGAGTGGGGGGCACCAGCAGGGCTGGTGAGACTGTGGCTTGGGAGTGAGGAGCACTGGCATGGGCAGGGCACCAGCATCTCAGGACTGCTCAGCACCACTGGGGGCAGCTGCAGCTAGACCTGAGTCCTGGTGTGCAAACGGGGAGGAAGACCTGTGATTTTCCATGATAAATAACCCAAAATCAAACACCCACATTTCTAGGTATTTAGAATTTATTTTATTATAGTGATTGAGGCACAGGTAAGCTTGCAAATTGCTTTTAAATTGTAAATATATCAGTAAAACATTATGTTCAACTGAAACCTATATATAGAGTGGTGTTTCATTTCAATCACTGGAAAACACAGATTTGTGGGATTTTTATCAGAGAATTTGCTATTTTTAAACAGAGAAAGCCAGGAGCCATGTCACCAGCTCCTTGCTGAGCTCCTTGGGGCATTCAGTCTGACTAAACCCCTGTTGCGTTGCACCTGCTGCAGCCTGGGCTAGTGCTGAACCAGCAACCATACAAGAGGGGAAGTGCAAAGGGCTCCACACAGCCATTAAATAGCGCCAGCACAGACCGCGCTGCAGGATGTTAACATGGCAGAGACGGTGGCTGGAGGAAGGCCCACTTTGACGTGAGGTCCCTGCTCACACTGGCTGTGTTCAACCTGGCCCCAGGATGCCCCTCTCGCCCAGCCGTCCTCTTTCACTCCATCCCCTAGAGCAGGGCCAGGCGTGTTCACCCCCAGGAGCCCCGGCCCAGGCCCTTGGGCATTGCTGCAAGACAGGGCAGGCAGGGGCACCCCCCACACCCACCCTGCTGGCAGGGACCAGGGCAGGGCAGCAAAGAACAAGCTCTTCCCTGTTGTCCTGTCTGCCTGGCCATGTCACAGGGAAGGGGCTGGAGAATCGTGCCCACATTCGTACACATACAGCCGATCTCAGAGCTGGGCTGGTTTTAGGGTCAAGCAACCAGTACCAGTGCCTGGGGCCCCTCTAAGTTAAGTCAACACTACTCACTCATCCTGTCTGCCTCTGCAGAGCCAGAGGAGCTCCAGGTCTCTCTCTCAGGCTCTTTTCCAACAGGGCTGTTCTTGGGCTGTGCCCTCACTGAGGGGCCCGTGCTTCCTCCAGACAGTGGGGCCTGGACCAGGGACCTTGGGAATCCACCCCTGGCTGTTACTGGTTTAATGTATTTTCAGAGAGGCTGAATTCCCCCTCCTGCTACTCCCAGCATCTGCAAAACTGAAAGCAAAAAGTAAAGCGGAGGTGAGAACCAGACCTCATCCTGCCACTGCTGCCTCCTTCCCCCACATGCATGCTTATTCCTTTAGCCAAGAATTCAAGTTCCCTTAAACACACACACACACACACACACACACACACACACACCCCAGGCTGCCACACAACAGCAGCACTGCAAATCTACTCTCCAGCGCCCTGGCACCCGCCTGTCCTGCCCTCCAGGGACTACTAAAGTGTCACCGTGCAGGATATGTGTCCTGTGCCAGCTGCCAGGGCCTCTGCTCTCAGCAGCACCCAGAGCTCCCAGCACTTCCCCATCTGTGACAGGTAAAAAGGCCCCGAGTGCTTCACCCCCAGGCACCCCTGCGCCCGCACCCACCCTGCACCCACACCCACACCCACCCTGCGTCCACACAACTGATGCCTGACGGGCTGGGCCAGAGAGGAGTCCTCTGAGGGACATCTCTGTGCGGACATAGGGGCTGGTCACCTGCAAGGGACTGTCCTGAAAACACTGACTGCCCAGGGTTGGGTGAGCCCCAGCTCCTTCTCACTGAGGGTAATGAATCTGTGCAGTGTCCCAGGCACTGACGGAGGTGTAGTGATTTTAATGGGGATTTTTTTAAAGGTTTTCATCTATTGCTTCTTATCTATTTCTTATTGCACTTGTCATTGTAGAAAAAAGACAGGTTTGGACTTTTAAAAAATATTTAGTATTCACTGAGGCAAATGCAATGACATTGTGGGGTCTCAGCTGAGTTGCTCGAAATCTGTGACTGTCCTTTGTGGATCCCTAGGGCCTGGGCAAGCCAGAGACAGCAGATCATAGGGCAGCGCTGGGGCAGCGCTGGTGACAATCCTGATGTAGGGCCTGGCCTGGCCTGATTCAACCTCACACCCAGCTCAGCCATCCACAGCTGGGGCCTGTGACCACCACTCCCAGCTGTGCAGAGCCCCTGGAGCCCCCAGACCAGGGCTGAGCCCTGCTGGGGGGACTGCAGGGCCCCGGGGCCACCCTTGTCTCCTGTGCACGGTGCAGGGGCTCTCACCGAGAGCTGGAGCAGCAGGGTTGAGCCTGCGTAAACCAAAGGGCCACAGGAAGGCCTTGACCCACAGCGAGCAGGGCCCAGGGAGAGACCCCAGTTCATGGAGCACAGGGCACTTTCAGGGGCATTTCCCTGGCACTGATGGTGTGGCTGAGATTGCAGGAGAGGGTGAAGGCAATTTCCATTTCACTGGGCTGAAGAGACAGACCCCAGGGCAGGGGGTTTCTCCCAACTGCCTCTGTGAGGCTTAGATATGAGGATCACGCAACAGAGCAGCAGGTCTCTGGGTCACAGTGTGGGAACAACATCTCTGGGCCCTCCCTGGGGCTTCCCCATGGCTCATTTTCCAAAATCATGCTGCTGTGACAGGCTTGGCAGTGAGTACGACACGGACACTTTGACCATGACGAGAGCCCAGAACAAGCAGTTCCTGTGGGGTCTGAACACGAAACAGTGGCAGGATTTCTTCTCTTCAAGTCTAGGGCCCAGTGTTCACAGACAGTCGTTCACACCAAGACCCTCAGGAGCCCCACTTCCACACCTCACAGACAACCCAAGCCCAGATATCAAGACCACCCCATACCAGACCACAGGTAAAAGACAGGGAGAATAGGGCACAGCCAATGCCCTGATGCTGTGAAAGCCGGGAAGCACAAGCTTCACACACTTTCAGGAGCAACTCGGGGAGGACCTGCACCTGCTACAAAGGAAGGCGAAAACCCTATGAACCATGCCAGTCTGACCGTGGGGTAAAACACCTTCCTGACCCCAATTTCGGATTGGTCTGACCCTGAGTGGAGAAGCAAGACCTACCAGGATCTTCTGCATGTTGCACGTCCTGGCAGGAGCAGCAGCGCCCCTCAGTCCAAGCTCCCGGCTTTACCTGTGGCCAACACCCAATGCTTCTGAGGAAGGTGAAAAAACCCAGACATGAGTCAAAAGAGGAGGGGGAAAAATCCTGCACTTTGCCTGCAGAGCCAGCGCTCCAGGCAGGGCCCTCGGCCCGTCCCTGCCGGGAATCATCTCTTCTCTTGTCTTGGGGCTGAGGATTTCTGTAGCTGCCTGGAGCCACGAGCTCTTCTCAAGGGTTCCCGTCCCCTCGGGCTGCATGCTGCTGTGTGCGCAGTCTTCAGCAATGACTCCGGCTGTGGAGCGCTGCGTCACATGCTCTCAAGGATGTTTTGGAGGTCCCTGAGGGATGGGCATGATGTCTTGGGCTTTTCAACCGCTGTCTTCACAAGACACAGTGAGGGAAGCTGGTGTGGGAATTCGCCATGTGCCTGCTCCTCCATGGTGACTGCCCGTGTGTGCGCTCCAAAGGTGGGCTCCTGTTCCCTGTGTGCACCACAGTGGAAATTTGAACCCCACGTCTCAGTATTTGGGGCTGTGCCTCTGTACTTGGGGGCCATGTGTACTGAGCTGCAAGCCCTGGAGTACTGAGATTGCTTATTAGGTTCAGCATGAGCCAGGCCTGGGAGCAGGGGGGACCACACTTCAGGTTTGGGTCAACTCATGCTTTAGTCACAAGAAACTGAAACCTTGCAGGATGCTCCCTTCTTCCCCACCCATGTCTGCTCTGTATCCTCCTCCCCTTCATCCCTAAACCACAGTGGGGCTCTCCTCTTGTGGTTAGAAGAGGCTTCGCCATCAGTTGGACCTGACAGCATAGCCCGTTTGGATGCACTATTCTCAGTGCTACCAGAGTCAAGACGCCTGATAAGCTACAGTCTAAACCTTCCCTTTAGACACCCTCAACCACCAGCATCCATATGGAAATCCTTAGCAATGTCTACAAATACCTTAGTGCTGGTCCTGATAGTTTCAAAATTGTTTTCCTCCCACCTTATTAGCCTTGCAAAGTTCTCAGTAATGTTGTCAGCCAAGCAGTCAGCGCTCGTAGATCGGCTTTGGCATGTATTCACCAGGATCTCCAGCTTGCTTTCCCTTGAGCGCCACGGGCATCTTCTGAAGTCGTGCTGTCACTCAGCACTGCTTATCACTGTAGCCAAAGTAGGTTGGTACAGTGAGGGTGAGTGGCGGAAGTCAGTAGTGGCATCAGATTTTGGGGCACAATGCAGAAAGTTGCCTGATCAGTGCCACAACAGTTTGGACATGGCTACAGTCATCGCTGTGATAAGCAAGTCAAGTTGTCATTGAAGGAATTGCAGGCAGGAATTGGCCAAATAAATTCCTAGGCAGGAGGACCAGTCCAGACCATGGTTTTGGGAAGAGAAAAGAGGTTAATCCTGCATCCAGTTCTGCCTGCAAGCCAAGAGGAAGGAAGTCAAAGCAGGGGATGAGTAACATGACCTGCAGGGAAACCTGAATTACCTTGTAAATAGCATAAATGTGACAGTACTAATAGGACCATGGCACTAGCATTCCCTCAAACTTAGCAGACTGTGTCTCTGGTCTCTGCTGCGTAACATGGCTTCATCCACTCCCAGGGGCCTCTGCAAAGAAGACTTATGTCTAAACTTTGACATGGGGAGACAAAAGCATGTCTGATTTGTCAGAGTCATGAGAAAGGACTTTGCAGAACACCAGCAGGCTTCTGCAGCTGTTGAGGACAGAGTGAGCTGTCTGAACAAGAAGGGAAAAAAATAGCATTTTTGCATTTTAATTCTCTGAGAAAAAACTTCTTTGCTCCATCAAAAGAATCTGCTCGTTGCTTTTTTGTCTCCCTTTGGGGTAGTGGGTTTCCCTGCAAATGGGCCTGGCCGAGAGAGCAGGCCTGCGACTGACTGAGGCACTGTGCATGTTTGCAGGAATAAAGGTGAGTGGGGAGGATTTGGGGTATGTTGTCGTAGAGCTCCTGCTACGGGATGACAACAGTGGGCCAAAGACAGCAGTTGCTGAGATGTCTTAATTTTTTTTTCATTTTTCCTTGTGTTTCCATGGTTATCATGATCAGGAGGGGCCAGGTGCTGGCTTCCTGAAGCACAGGAGGAGACTTTTAGTTTGCTTCTGTGCTGGAGCATCTGAGCGGCAGGGGTGGGGTGAGCATAAGTCCAGGGTTTGCTTTCCCACATGCTATAACTCTAATATAATAAAAGGATGAGCCCGGCTGTGTGTCTGTCTGTATGTCTGTCTGTCCATAACACTTCCAGGCAACTGCGCATGCATGGCCCAGAGGGTGGTCAGTGATTGGCTGTGTGTGCCCCAGTGCGTGACAGTAGGATCCTTAGCAGCAGGGAAGGGAAAGCTGCAGTTTGAAACTCTGCACCCATTTTTGGCATCAAGTTTCAAACTGTGGCTTTCACATTTCCTTCCTTGGGAGCTAGGCGGAGGGGGCCCTCGTCCCGCAATGGGGCTGTGGGAGGGGCGTGCATGGCAAGGGTTGGGTGGGGAGAGCTGCACTGTGCCGGGGAGAGTGGGGTGGGGCACGTGGGTGGCACAGCCAGGGCTGGAGGGGGCTGAACAGGCTGGGAGCCGTGCCCCACCTGCGGTGTGGGGTGAGCAAGTGGGGCTGGGCTGGGCCGGCTGGGCCAGGAGTGCTGTGTCTTTGAGGGCAACAGTGCTGGGAGGGCCTTGGGGGCTGTAGCCCTGCAAAATTCATCTTAGCTCCCACCCCTCAATGCTGCTGCCAGCCTGCCTGCAGAAACACGGCACAGCACTGCCAGCCTGGCCCAGCCCAGCGGGCCCTTGGCATCTGCCCAGCTGCACAGGACAGCCAGGAGCAGCGCCTGCAGGGCAGTGGGACAGGGACAGGCGTGTGGGGTGAGGGGGCTGCCTCCGTGTGGCGCAAACTGGGGGAGTGGGGAGGTCCTCCGAGGGGAAACTCTGTGTGGGTCTGCGTGTGTGTCCAGGTGCAGACAAAGTAGACTGTATGCACCAGTGCGTGTGGACATTGGGCTGTAGCAGGCACAGGGAGCAGAGAGAAGAGGCGGGCATGTGCCCCCCAACCCAGCAGGGTCCACCCAGCCTCCTGTGCCAGCACCAGGAGGTGAAGGGACCCCTCTCCCCCCTGCAGCTCAGCTGACATGGGGGGAGGGAGCCTCCAATGTTGTACTTTCCCCGGGCCCCAGTGCACCTGAGTCCACCTGTGGAGGGGAGGGGAGGCAGGCGGATGTGGAGCAGGGTGGGGCGGGGCTGGGCGGGGGATGGGGGTGAAGCGGGGCCAGAACCACAGCGGCAGGGTGGGGGCGGGGCCAGATGCACGGCTCCTCCCTGGTTTCCGTGTCGTGGGCCAGTAGGGTGTCAAATGCTTCTTGGCACCCCTGCTTCCAGACCACTGGATCAGGGCTGCCCTTCTTGGTCAGCTCATGTAGGGGAGCTGCCGTCGCTGCAAATCCAGGTACGAACCGCCTGTAATATCCAGCCAGGCCAAGGAAGGCTCTGACTTGCTTCTTGGTTTGTGAAGGCGGTCAGTCTTTGATGGCCTCGATCTTGTCCCACAAGGGAGCAACACGACCTCCACCCACACGATGACCCAAGTAGACTACCTCCGATAGTGCCCACTGGCACTTTTTGGCCTTCACAGTAAGACAAGCTTGCTTGATCTTACCTAACACGGTGGTCAGGTGGATCAGGTGCGATTCAAAGTCCTGGCTGAAGATGGTGATGTCATCAATGTAAGCCAAGGCACACTGCTCACATCCTTGTAACAGGTTATTAATCAGTCTTTGAAAAGATGCAGGAGAGTTGCGCATACCGAAAGGTAAAACTGTTAACTCATATAGTCCCACAGGCGTGGTAAAGGCAGACTTAGCTACGGCGTCTGGATCCAGTGCCATTTGCCAGAATACTTTGGACAGATCGAGATTAGAGATGACCTTGGCTGGGCCCAGGCGATCAAGCAAAGTGTCCATCCTGGGCATAGGGTACGCATCAGGAGTGGTAATAGCATTCAGCTTCCGGTAGTCCACACACAACGGGATGGTCCCATCCTGCTTCCGGACAAGTACCACCGGACTGGCCCAGGGACTTGTTGAAGGCCAGATTACCCCTAACCCTTTCATCTCTGCGATCTCTCATGCTATTTCTTGCCTTACGTTCTCGTTAACGGGGTAAGGTCTGGACTGGATAGGGCGATGGTTGCCCGTGTCTATAGAGTATAAAGCCAGGTCCGTTTTACCTGGTTTGTTGGAGAACACTGTCTCAAAGCCTTTGAGTGCTGCGAGCAGCTTGTCCTTGTCCTGGGAGGGCAGATGGTCCAGCAGGTGGAGTTCCCTTATTCCTGCCTCTCCATCCCAGTCACCGTACATGACCAGCTCCTCTGGATCCTCCAGTGATTCTTCTGCTGAGTGAATCCAGAACACATGACCTGTCTTAGGCTTTTTCCCACTCCTGGCCACTACATCGGTCACATCATCCAGCTTGTCCAGAATGACATGAGGACCTTCCCAAGCTGCTTGTAGCTTGTCTGTTTTTAGTGGCAGGAAAACCATGACCTTATCACCTCATTCAAAGGTATACATAAGCGGGCCTTTTCATCAAACGAGACACTGCTTCTCCTGGGCCTGGGCCAGGGAGTCTCGTGCCACTTTCATCATGGCAGTTAGCTTCTGACAGAAGCTGAGCACGTATTCTACCATGGAGGTCTTGGTGGAAGAGAGTTTCCCTTCCCACTCCTCTCACCAAATCGAGAGGACCCCTAACTTGCCTCCCGAACATCATCTCAAAGTGCAAGAGCTCAGTGGACTCCTGGGGCATCTCCCAGTATGCAAAGAGAAAATGCGGCAGTTTCTCATCCCAGTCATTGGGGTTGGAGTCCACATAGGCATTTAGCATACCTTTCAAGGTCCCATTGAACCCATCTACAAGCCCATTTGTCTGAGGGTGGTAGGCTGTGGTCTTGAGGTGTTTCACCCTACAGCAGTCCCACAGGCACTTCATCACCTGTGCCAGGATGTTCCCACCCCAGTCTGTCAGGATCTCAGAGGGAAAACCCAGCTGGAAGATTTTGGTTAGGGTGTCAGCAACTACAGGTGCCTCGGTGGAGGTCAAGGCAATTGCCTCCGGGTACCGAGTTGCAAAATCCACTAAAGTCAGGATGTATTTCTTCCCTTTATGAGTCTTATGCCTCAGAGGGCCCACAATGTCTATCCCCACTCTTTGGAAGGGTTGATCGATGATAGGGAGGGGCTGTAGGGGAGCCTTTCTCTTGTCCCCACTTTTGCCCGTCCGCCGGCACGTCTCGCAAGATCAGCAGTAGTCTGTCACATTCTGGGCAATTCTGGGCCAATAAAAGTTCACCTGCAACCACTGGTGTGGCAGAAATGCCACCGTTGGTGCCCCTCTCCAGAGACCTGTCTCAGCCAGCCTGGGAGGCTGGTGTTTCATTCCTCAGGGTGGGGATCTCCCACCTGGTCTACATGACAAAAGCCTGGCGCCTGGGAGGCGGATGCTCTAGTCACCTGGGCAGGGAGGAAAGACCCGGCCCTGCGCGGGCCCAGGTAGCCAGGGATGCTGGGGAGATTGGTCGGCTTGTGGCCAGTATTGGCAGCTTCGATTGGACCAGGCTGCTGAGGTCAGAGAGGTTATTTAAGGGCTCGGTCCAAGAAGAAGGGGCAGTCAGCCATCAGCCATGCGGTCATCCAGGTGATCTGAGCCTGGCTCTCTCCTCATCACCGCATGCTCCAAGAGTGCCCTGCCTCCAGAGGAAACAACAACCACCTCTGGACGATGAGAGTGAGTAAGCTACTAAAGATCCGATTAGATATTTACCTTCAGTAACTCAGAGCCATTTAAACGGCTACCTCAGCCACCCTGGTTTGCTCAATGGGATTCCTTTGATATTCCTGTAAGATTTCTATGATACTGCTCTACCTTTTACCCTGTTTTCACCCTACCCCCTGTAATCAATAAAGTTCTCCTTTGTGACCGGTGTGGGAGACTTATTGAGGGGTGGGTCTAAATTATGCCGAGGAGGCCCCTTAGGTCTGTGGACTAAGGGAGACTTTCCTAATAAGCCCCTGACTTGGGGAAGTGCCCCAAGTGCTGGTATTGGGTCTAGTACCCATTGGACGATCAGGCCTGCGTTCTCCAAGGCGCACAGAGCCAGAAGTGAGTCCAGAGCCTTGGATGGTGGCAGCGGGACCCCAGGCTAGCGGGTGTGCTCCAGGGAAGGGGTCGGCCGGACGGGAGGCACCCTAAGGGAGGCACTCGGAGCCTGGAAGGTGGTCGGGCGCGTGGGAGGTGGGCGGCTCAACGCAGGAGCGCCCCCTACTGGCCCGCCACACGTGGTGGCAGTGGTGGGATCCGAATACCCTGCTGTATTTGAGGCATAATTTGGGAAAGGAATAGAGTCACTGAAATCCCTTGAGCAAACAATTTCTAATTTGACATCGGGTCGACTGGATAGGGTAGAGAGTCAGGATGGAGGACGAGTATGTCCGGATGACTGTGCCCGAACTGAAGGAACTGGCAAAAGAGAGAGGCCTTCACGTGAAGAAAGGGCTAAAGAAGGAAGAGCTGATTAAACTTTTGTGCACCAGCGAGTCAGAACCAGCGTCAGCTTCACGCTCAACAAGTCCTGGGCCTGACTCAGGACCACCCTCCCGCTCGTCAAGCCCGGAGGCTGCCAGGAGATCACTCTCCGAGAGGGAGCAACAGAGACTCCATGAGAGAGAGATGAAAAGGATGGAGCTGGAGGAGAAACAGCTGGAGGCCCAGCGTGAAAGGGAACAGCGGGAAGACAAGAAGGAACAACGACAGCTGGAGGCCCAGCGTGAGAAGGAGCAGATAGAATTGAAAAGGCTGGAGCTGGAGGCCCAGCGCCAGCGCGAGAAGGAGCAGATAGAATTGAAAAGGATGGAGATGGAAGAGAGGAGGTTGGAAAGGGAAGCCCGGTTGGAGGCACAAAAGCTGGAAGCACAGCTCCATTTGCAGGCCACTGGGGGAAACGCGAACCCTCCGCAAGCGTCCGGGGAACAGCCCAAACTGGACGTCTCCGCCTTCGCTCGCTACCGAGAGGGAGACGATCCTGCGGTGTTCCTAAGCAACTTCGAAAGACAAGCCCAGCGGTGTAAGGTGCCGGAGGAAAAGATCATGATGTACTTGTCTGCTCTGGTAGAAGGTGACATGGCGGTGATCCTGAACAGCCTGCCCCCAGATGCAGCCGATGACTATAATGCCTTCAAAGCTGCTGTGTCCAAACGGTTCAAGTTAGGACCGGATTATTTTCGGAAAAAATTCCGGAATACGCGCCCACAACCCGAAAAGTCATTGAATGATTTTGCGGTCATGTTGTACGACACATACTTTAAATGGTTGGTTGAAGCCAAGGTTGACAATTTAGATAAGGCAAGCCATCTCCTGGTGCTGGAACAATTCTATTTTTGGTGTCCGAGAGAGGTTAAGACCCTGGTCAGGGACAGGGACCCCAAAGATGCTTACGAGGCCGCAGACATTGCAGACCGACTGTTGCTAAACCGTGAGAGGCCTCCCTACTCTGGGAAGGAGCAAAAAGGGTTCCAAAGAGGGGGGAAGGGAGGCCCAGGTCAAAAAGGGGAAAGAGGGCCACCTCCTGCCGAGCGCAAGGCGGCCCCAGATTCGGACAAACCACCCAATTCGGAAAAGAGGGGGTGCTATAACTGCGGGGAGCAGGGCCACATCAAGCCCAACTGCCCAAAGCTAAGCACTAGACCCAGGCCCGTCAGACGTGCAACAGTCGTGAGCAGCGAGGGGGAGGGCCGGAGCCCCTCTGAGGAGAGTGTCTGTTGCTACAGGATCACAAACTCGGAGGAGGTGATGGCCCCCCACCGGACCATGATCACAGTGAAGGGGAGGACCCTTGTGGGGGAACTGGACACGGGGGCCAGTGTGACACTGATTAGTTCCAACCTGGTCTCACCTGCAGACATAATCCCGGGGAAGACCCTCACTATTCACGGAGTGGGGTCCGCACCCCAGAAGGTACTGGTAGTCTGTGCCCCCGTCGTGTGGAACGACTGTGCAACGTATCTGGAAATGGGGGTACTGAAAGAGGCTCCGGCCCCCATCCTGGTGGGACGGGATCTTATAGAGCAGGAAGCCCAGCTCCGGAGGTGGGAACAGATCCAAGAGCCAAAGCCCCGCACCGTTCATGCGGTGACTCGCCTGCAGAGCAGGAAGGCTAAAGAAGGGGGGTTAGGAAATCCCCGGGAGAAAGTCACACCATTGGCCGTAGGGGAAGGGACCCCTGCAGACGGCGATTGCACCCTGGTCCCAGAGGGAACCGGTAACCCCGAGGGTGGGTTAAGTGACAGTCCCGGGGAGGCGTGCATTCCGTCAGTGGCAGAGGGAGGTGACACTAGCAGGGAGGAGACCCAGGAAGTCCCTGTGGGTGAGTGTGCACTCCCTGCTGATTGCCTAGTTGGGCAAGAGGAGTTCAAGCGGGAGGTTCGGGAGGACCCCAGCTTGGAGGCACTCCGGCAGATGGCTCAGGAGCAAGAGACTGAGTTCACTCCGGACAAGAGGGAACAGGTGGTCTGGGATAAGGGGCTTCTCTATCGGTTGTGGGTGCCAAAGAACCATGCCGAGACCAGGGAGCCCCAGCGCCAGCTCATTGTACCCCAGAAATACAGACAGCAATTGCGTGCCCTGGCTCATGATCTACCGTGTGCTGGTCACATGGGCAGGGAACGGACACGCCAGCGGTTGCAGGTGAACTTTTTTTGGCCCAGAATTGCCCAGAATGTGACGGACTATTGCAAATCTTGCGAGACATGCCAGCGGACGGGCAAAGGCGGGGACAAGAGAAGGGCTCCCCTGCAGCCCCTCCCGATCATAGACCAACCCTTCCACAGGGTGGCCGTGGACATTGTGGGACCGCTGAAGCATAGGACTCGTAGGGGAAAGAAATACATACTGACTCTGGTGGATTACGCAACGCGGTACCCGGAGGCAGTTGCCTTGACCTCCATCGAGGCCCCCGTGGTGGCTGATGCCCTCATCAGGGTCTTCTGCCAGCTGGGTTTTCCCTCCGAGATCCTGACGGACCGGTGTGGGAACTTCATGGCGGAGGTAATGGAGTGCCTGTGGGACTGCTGTGGGGTGCAACACCTTAAGACCACAGCCTACCACCCTCAGACAAATGGGCTGGTGGAAAGGTTCAACGGGACCTTGAAAGGGATGCTCAAGGCCTATGTGGACTCCAACCCCAATGACTGGGATGAGAAACTGCCGCATCTGCTCTTTGCCTACCGGGAGGTGCCCCAGGAGTCCACTGGGTTCTCGCCCTTCGAGCTGATGTTCGGGAGGCGAGTGCGAGGTCCTCTCGATTTGGTGAGAGAGGAATGGGAAGGGAAGATCGCTTCCACAAAGACCTCCGTGGTGGAGTATGTGCTTGACTTCCGTCAGAAACTGACTGACATGATGAAGGTGGCACGGGACTCCCTGGGACAGGCCCAGGAGAAGCAAAGGTCCTGGTATGATGAGAAGGCCCGCTTACGTACCTTTGAGCGGGGTGAGAATGTGATGGTTTTCCTGCCACTAAAAACGGACAAGCTGCAAGCTGCTTGGGAAGGTCCCCATGCTGTCCTGGACAGACTGGATGATGTGACCTATGTAGTGGGTATTAAGGGTAGGAAACCTAAGACAATTCACGTGAACATGCTTAAACCCTACTACGACAGAAAGGAGATGGTATTCTGGGTCCCCTCCGTTGAGGGAACTCCGGAGGACCCCGAGGAGCCGGTCATGTATGGAGACTGGGATGGCGAGGCAGGGATCGAGGATCTCCGCCTACCAGACCATCTGCCCTCCCAGGACAAGGACCAGCTGCTCGCAGCGCTCAAGGACTTTGAGACTGTGTTCTCTAACAAACCAGGTAGAACGGACCTGGCGGTACACTCGATAGAGACAGGCAGCCATCGCCCTATATACTCCCGACATTACCCAGTCAATGAGAAAGTGAGGCAAGAAATAGAATGGGAGATCGCAGAGATGGAGGAGTTCTGGCCCGCCACAGCTGGTGTGTCCGTTCCCTGCCCGTGTGACCAGCACACGGTAGATCGTGAGCCACGGAAAGCAAATATTGTCTGAACTTCTGAGGTACTATGAGCTGGCAACAGGGCTTCCAGGTCTTGGCATGTTTCTTTGGTACCCACAACTGATAGAGAAGTCCCTTATCCCAGATCACCCATTCCCTCTTATCTGGGGTGAACTCTGCCTCTTGCTCCTGAGCCATCTGCCGGAGTCCCTCAGAGATGGGGTCCGCCAGAACCACCTGCTTGAACTCCTCTTGCCCAGCTAAGCAATCAGCAGGGAGTTCTGGCGCTCCTGTAAGGAGTGGAACTGCACCCTCGGGGATGTCCTTTAACTTCTCCCCAAGAGTCTGTTTCCTCTGCCACTGACTGACCAGACTCCTCCCTGGGACTGTCACTTAACCCAACCTCGAGGTTACTGGTTTCCTCAATGGCCAGGGGCTGATTGCAGTCAGGGGGAGTCTGAGTCTCTCCTTCCTCCCCCTCTGCCTCTGTAGCCAATTGGGTGACCAGGACCTGCAAAGTTTCCCCTCTTGCTGCCTTAGCTTTTCTGCTCTGTTGATGAGTCACCACATTAACACGGTACGGCTCTAGCTCTAGGAGGTGGCCCTCCTCCCTGTGCAGGTATTCTAGCTCCATAATATCACGTCCCACCAGGATGGGGACAGGAGCCCGTTCCGGCACACCCAGTTCTATGCACATCCCGCAGCCTCTCCACTCGATGAGGGAACAGGTTACTGGTACCTCAAATGGCTGGGACCCCACCCCTTGAATGGTAAGGGTCCTCCCCGGGTCTATATCTCCAGGTGAAACAAGGTTAGCATTGATCAATGACACGCTGAACCCTGTGTCCAGTTCCCCAACAAGGGTTCTCCCACTTACCTTTATCTTAGTCCGGTGGAAGGCCGTCACCTCCTCTGGGTTTGTAATGCTGTAGTAACAGGCACGCCCCTCAGAGTGGCTTGGGTCTGCCCCCTCACTGCTTACAGCTGTTGCATGTCTGACGGGCTTGTGTTTGTTGCTTAGCTTTGGGCAGTTGGTCCTGATGTGGCCTGGCTCCCTGCAGTTATAGCACCCCCTCTTTTCTGAATTGGATGGTTTTTCCGAATCTGGGGCCACCTCACACTCTGCAGGAGGTGGCCCTCTTTCCTCTTTTGGACCTGGACCTCCCTTGCCCCTCTTTGGAACCCTTTGTGTTCCTTCCCAAAGTAGGGAGGCTTCTTGTCTGGCCCCCATGATATAGCAACAACTCATCTGCAATTTCAGCTGCCTTCTGCATGGTTTTGGGAGCCCTGTCTTTGACTAGGGTTTTAAACTCCCTCAGGCAGCAGTAATAAAATTGGTCCAGTGTCATGAGGTGTAGCGCCTTCTCTAAATTGTCAGCCTTGGCTCCTTCTGCCCATTTAAGGGGTGCATCCCACACCAGGGCCGCAAAATCAGCCATTGCCTTCTCGGGTTGTGGGTGGATATTCTGGAATTTCTTCCGGAAATAATCCGGTCCTAACTTGCTCCTTGAAGACACGGCATTTTTAAAGGAATCGTAGTTATCAGCTGAATCCAAGGGCAGGCTGTTCAGGACCACAGACATGTCACCCTTGACCAGAGCAGCCATGTGTTTCATGAACTCTTCCTTTGACAACTTCCATAGGCGCGCCTGGTTTTTGAAGATGCTTAGGAACACTTCTGGATCATCCCCGTCTTTGTAGCAAGATAAGATTGGAGTGTTCAGCCTGGGGGATGCATCTTGTGCGGGCTGGGCTCCTGCGGTGTTAGCATTTGCCTGCATTTGGAGTACTGCGAACTCATGCTCCCGCTTGAGCTGAGCCTCTCTAGCTTCATGCTCGCACTGTTCCTTCTCACGCTCCAGCTCCATCCTTTTCAGCTCTAGCTCATGGTTGCGCTTGCTCTCTCGTGCCCGCTCCTCAGCTTCTAGCCACATCTGGTACCTCCAGCGCTCCTTCGCAGGGGGTGATTCCTCAGAGGGCTCTGGACTTGATGCGAGGGGATGTGATTCTGGGGAGGATCCAGGAGTTGGCGTGCATGAAGGTGACTCTGTGGCTGAGTCATTGTCGCACAGGAGTTCAGTCATCTTTTCCTTCTTTAGCCCTTTCTTCACATGAAGGCCTCTCTCTTTCACCAGCTGTTTCAAGTCAGCCACTGTAATGTGGACATACTTGTCAGCCATCCTAGCTATCTACACTGTCCAGTTGACCCAGTGCCAAATTAGAAATTGTTTGCTCAAGGGTTTTCAGTGACTTTATTCCTTTTCCCAAATTATGCCTCTAACACAGCAGGGTATTCGGATCCCACATCTACAACCACGTGTGGCGGGCCAGTAGGGGAGCTCCTGCATTGAGCCTCCAACCTCACCACACCCGCCCACCTTCCGGACTCCACATGTCTCTCCAGGGGCACCTAAGCCCTGGCAGACCCCCTTTCGAGCCCCACCACTGAGTTCGGGGTAACATGTGCTGCCACCACCCCGAGAAGGGACTGTCTAGGGCCTGTGTCCTTGGGGAAACACAGGCCTAATAGTCCTACGAGTACTCGACCCAATACAAGAACTTGGGGCACTTCCCCAAGTTGGGGGCCAAAAAGGATAGTATCCCTTAGTCCGCAGACCTAAGGGGCCTCTTAGGCATAATTAAACCCACCCCTCAATAAGTCTCCTACACCAGTCACAAAGGAGAACTTTATTGGTTACAGAGAGCAGGGTTAGAATAGGGTCCAGGGTAGAGCAATATCATAGAAATCTCATAAAGCAAACTCCTGTGGCTGGGGTAGCCTTTGATCTCACATCTGAGTTACTGCAAGCTATATATCTAGTGGATCTCAGTTAGCTTACTCACAAGTATCATCCAGAGGCAGTTGGAGAATCCCTCTGGAGGCAGGTGGTTCCTTGATCATGAGATTTGAGAGAGAGAGCAAGTTTCAGATGGTACAGCTCTTCTTTGTTCCTGAGTATCCCTCATGGCTGCTGCTCCCTCCTTCCAGGCAGTCCTTAACTTATATAGCCCTTGTGACCACATTTACCTGGTCCAATGGAGGCCAGCACCTATTGGCTGTGAGCCAATCAATTTGAAATACATCACTAGTTGCCGGGCAGACTCTAGCCCACCAGGAAGGAAGCCCCTAACCCAGATATGTGCTAGTCACGTAGGCAGAGGGAGCAGGTTTCCCCCCTCCCTCAGGAATGTATCCAGCTCAGGTTACCCAAAGAGATAGGGTAAGGTTGTGTCTCTCTGCTGGGCTCATCATTATCAAATTGTCACAGAGCAGAATTTTTGAGAGAGAAACAAAAACTGGTTTTCGGCCACATTCCCCACCCCCCATGTCATTCTTGCAGGGCAATTTGCTAGTAAAATATGAAAAAGGAGGGTTTGCAGGGGCATGGGTGGTGTTGCCTTAGTTAGGGGGGGCACATGCCGACCCTGTGACAAGTCCCATTGACCAGAGGAAGAATCCACTGTGGATGATCCTGCAGTCTGGGAGTGAGGGAGGCAGTTCCCTCCAGCCGATCACTGTGCTGGCTGCAACCGCTTCCAGGAGGGGCTGTGGTGACTTCTGGGAGCAAGTGCCAGCCAATCACAGCACCCGCTCCCAGAAGCGGCTGCAGCAAGTGCAGTGATTGGCCAGCACTTGCAGGTTGGGCACCAGTGCTCTCACATGCCCCCCGCTGCCCATCACCTAAGCGTACCAGCACTCTCAGGGGGTGCACATGCACTCCCATGCACCCTTATGCAGGGTGAGCAGCATAAGGGTGCAGCGGTGAGGTGGGTAGGGGGCTACTAGCAATTTTAGGGGTGCAGAACAGGGATGGAGCGGGGTCTCATGACCCTCTTGTACAAGAAGGGTCCAAGGGAGGAGCTGAAGACCTGGAGGCAGATCACTCTCCTGAATTTTGATTACAAACAGCTGGCCAAAGTCTTGGCTGAGCGATTCATATCCATCCTAGGTGCATTCATTTATGAGGACCAGTCATGTGGGGTGCCGTGATGCTAGATCCACGCAGCCCTGGTACAACTGAGAGGTGCGTTCAGGTCCTGCCCTACATGCACTGTTTGAACATCCTGCATGGATGCAGGAACAAGGGGTTGGTATCAAGAGCCCTGTGGCACATGCAGGTATCTAAGGTGGCGGCAGGGGCCAAGCTCAATGTGAGCAAGAGCACCTGTCTGTCATGGGTGAGCTTGAGGAGCAAGAGCAGGGGATAGGGGCCAGGGCTGGAAGTTCTTGTGGCCTTTTGGCTAAACATCCATTGGACGACTGCCTGTGCTCACAAGGGACTGGAGTCCGGGGCCCATGCCTGAAGCTGCCCCAGGGTCATAGCATGGAGATGAGGAAGGTGAAGTAGGTCAGTTGAGTGAGGCATTGACCTGGGCTCTACCTGAAAACTACTCCTGGCCAGGTGGGTATTCCCTGCCCCTAGTTGCAGGGATGATGCGGAGTAGCTGACATTGGGCCCAGGTTAGAGAAGACATGTCCATGAATTGATGGGGGGGGGGCCTTGTCCAGCACATGCTCACACCAGCCGGGGCTTAGTGAATGAGGTGGGGCTGGGCCTGTGGTGCTGCACTTGGAGCTGGTCCCCCTGGGGTGCCTGCCTGGGATACACGTCCAGCAGGACACGGAGGCATCAGCATGTCTCACCATCACTGCTGAGCACAGCTGGAGACAGAGTATTTGGGCCCAAGCATGAGCTGTGTCTGAGAGTGGCCCTGCAGGACCCAAGTGCAATTTCTGTATCCCTACAGCTGTAGACACCAGGTCACATCACAGCCGTCGGCACCTCTAGGATCCAACTCCCACCCTCAGGCAGATCCCTGCCGGCCAAATGCCACCCTTGGAGACCAGGGAGCAAACCAGTAGGGAGCACCCACTGTGCACGAGACACATCAGCACCCCAACGTGCAGTCCAGACCGTTCCTGTGTGAAGATCTCAGGCTGAGCACCCCAGCTTTCAGGAAGGAATTGCTGACTCTCCCCAGCACCACTTGTCCATGATAGCTCCTACCAGCCTCAGAAGACAGGGTTTGGCCATAAGCACCTCCCCAGATCCTTTCCCAGTGGGTTTGCTCCCTGCAGTGTTTGGTTTGGGTCTTCACTGAGCTCCAGAGGCCTGAATCCTTCTCTGACTCAACTGCAGGATTTTATCTGCTCAGAAATTTCTCCCACAGATTCAGTCCATGCCCCAATGCTTAGAGCCTTTCAGAGCCCTGGAACAGAGTCTCCATCCATCCTGTCCTGTCCCATCTCAGAGGAGCTCTCCTCTCCCCACTCTTTCCCCACCATATTACATTACATTACATTACATTACCATTTACAGAAGTAAAGGCACCGGGCACAGCAGTCATAGAAACAGCTCAGGACCCAGCAAAGCACCGCAATTGCCCCCACCACAGTCAGGACCATCATCGTGTTGTAGACCCCTGGGAAATAGTGATCTGCAAGAGAAAGTGTCATTCACTTGGCAGTCCTGAGTGAGTAAATGCACAAGGTTTGGGGTCAACAGTGGCTTTCGCTGGGACCCTCCTGATGGATTTCACTTCATGCTTAGCATACTGGAAACCCAAGCTCTAGCCCAGCTAATGCAACCACTGTCCTGCCCACTGCCCCGAGGCAACAGAGTTGTAAATCCAGGAATAAACCAGACCCAGAAGCACGTGTCCTGGGTGCAGAAACCTCTCTCAGTCTGCAGGAAGAGATAGTGACCTCCTCTTCCTCAGAACATGATGGGATCCTCCTGGGAAGTGGCTGCCTCCTGCAGCAGGTCACTAAAGTCAAACACCTGATCCTTCAGTCACAGGCTGAAAGCTGAGCTCCGTGTCAGCGTGAGGATGTCCTGAATCTCAGTGTGACCCCGCCATGCCAGGCAGCACAGGCTGAACCCCAGGCACAGTCAGGTATAAGGTGCTGAAGGCCCTTAATGGAGCCCACAAACACCACCCCCGCAGGGATGCAGGCACAGAGCGAATGCAGGCCTGAGAGCTAGACCCCTCCTTGTCTGTCCCAGCAGCGTGTCCCCAGTGCTTTGTCAGTGGTTTCTAGATGTGGCCCTCAGGGGATTCCTGCTGTTGCTCTCTAACCCTAGAAGCTGCCAATGGCCTAACAGCAAATTCACCCTCACCCTTTTCCCAAGGGCTGTGAGTGTGTTGTTTCATAGTTGAAGTAGAATTGGACTGATTCGGACTTTGCACCAGAGCCCTGCCAGGAGAGCACGTCCAGGTACCAAGAGCAGTCTGGGAGCGCAGCCATAGCATGGGCAGTGCAGCCGGTGCAGCCCCAGGGGCAGGGTCATGGGGACGTGCCCCAAGGAGCGGTGAAGTCTCTCAGGGGATGTCTGCGTGGTGCAGCACGGCACTGTGCTGGGATTGCTCTGCAGGCTGTACATGTGTAGCCACAGACCCAGAAGCAGCACGGTTTCCTTACACTGTGCCGCGCTTGGGGAACTGCTGTCCTATTGCAGAGAGCAAGGGGGCAACTCTGGGAGCCCTGCCCTGGGGTGAAACTTTCACAACACAGTCCTGGTGGGAAGCCCCAAGCTGCAGTCCTTCCCCTACCTCCCTGGAAGCCTGGTCCTGCATCTGGGTTTGTGTCTCTTCTCTCCTCCCAGTGCTCTGTACCTGCACAGAGGGAGTCAGGGCACTCAAAGTCCAGGAGTCTCCTCTCTAAGCCTGAAGGCAAATGAGCCGGGGAAGGCCCTTCATGACATCCCTGTGAACCATGGGGTGATCTCAGTAGTTGCAACAATCAGACACCTGGAGATGAACTGCGCTGCTGTACCCTATGTCTTTGCTATCACCAAGTAATTTTAGTGGTGAACATACAGTAAGGTCAATAATTATTAAGAGATTTAACAGGAAACAGACTTACAAGGGCTCCCAGAAATATAGAAAAGTAGGCCTGGGAGGCATCTCAGGAAGTCTCATCTAGTCCAACCCCCTGCTCCAGGCAGGATCATCCCTATCCAAACCATCCCATAGAAGAGCTGGTCTAAGCTATTCCACACTACACAAACACCCCCGCACACAGGCAGAAGACACATAGCCCGAGGACACCAAGAACACCCTAACTTGCCACGGGTAAAGCAGGGGACAAGGGCACTATCAGTGTCCTGCCAGTGTAAGTTCGTTACATGCACTTATGAGATCCAAGGAAGAGGACCCTGCCCTCCACCTCCTGCTCTCCTGCTGGTTACAGAGGAAGGCAATGCCTGCCCGCTCTGCTTTGTAGCAATCATATCACAGAGGAAAATTGCCTACTGACCCCATATGTGGTGATTGGTCTGACCCTGAACAGAAGGGCAACAACCTCTAACTAGAAACTGAGAAGCATGGGGTTCTTGCATGAGTGACTGTCATGTTAATGCACACCTGGGGAACTCCACCCCTGATGTCCTTCTGCACCTAAGAGACCCTGTATGCACTGTGCAGCTCTTGAAGGAAAAGCCAGAGTGCACACATGTAGCAGAGGCTGGTTGAGGTGGCTTTGGACAGTCCAGGCTGTGTGCAGTCCCATACAGCACCTGCAGTGACTCTGGACACTCAGCCTGAGGGGGTCTGAGAGTGGTGATGTGCTGAGCCCCTGCCGTTCAATATCAGGCTCCATCAGGTGTCTCTGGTGGGCACCCAAGGCTGAGGCACTGCCAGTCCTCAGTGTTTTCTAAAAACCTTGTGCAGGAGTTATTGCCTGCCTCCAGCCTGTGCTCCCCCAGGCCCAGCTCGTAGCTTAGCTATAAGGAGCTTGGCCTGAGTCCTGATGTCAGTGTAACTGCAAACTCCTGTGTTAATGTAAGTGCTGCTGAGAGCAGAACAGACAGGCTCTTGTGCTGCCCGGGAAAAGGGCTCTGTACACGTCAGACATGTAAGCCTGCCAGCGACAACCACTCCCCACTGCAACGTTGTGCTCAGGGTGTGGAAGGCACTGACCTGCGATATCGATTGCTGCTGCTTTTTCCTGGTTGAGGAGCAGGTTCCTGACAGAACAGGTCACGTGCTGGTTAGAGTCTTCCATGATAACAATAGAAATCTCGGCGTGAAACAGCCCATCAGCATCCCTGGAGATTTTCTCAGAGGTTGGTGGTAACGGCTGCCCATGGTGATCTCTCCATTGAGCCTTGGGCTCTGGGTACCACCCAGCCGACCAACACCCAACCCGTATCCCTCCATCCTGGTACCCATCAGCAGAGACATGGGGGGCAGAGCCCATAGCTGGAGAAGAGCAGCAAGAGCAGGCATTAGCTCCAGCTGGGTGGGGTGATCTGTTCAGAACCACCTCTGGGATTTGGACATTCAATTCCTGGGAATTTCTAAAGGGAACTTGGCTTCCCGGTCCTTGGGGGCCTTGAAAAATCCCTTTTTCATGGTATAGAACAAGAGCTCAGACCTTCAGGAAAAACAATGAGGTAACAGCCTCTCTGTGAGTGTTTCCAGCTGGAGAAAGCTACTGGCTGTCTGGGACATCTCTTCCCTTCATTATACACATGGTCTGTGACACCAGTGTCTGTGTGAGCGATATGCTGCACCATGACACATGCTGTAGGCAAAGACCTGGTGTGGTCTGCACAGGGCGGGAGCACTGGGATGTACACCTGACTTGTAGCACCACAACTCCTGCACCTGCCTTGTCAGTCCCTGCAGGGTCCTTTCAGCCCTTCACCTCCTCCCAGAGTAGAGAGACCAGATCTATGCTCAGTCTAGCACTCCAGACCCTCCTGTAGCTCCTCCAGTGTCACTTTGCCCTTCTGTACACAGCTCCATACAAGCAGACCTCGGTGCCCTGGGTGGCAGCAGGGTATGGGGCGAGGTCATTTGTTGTACTGTACGGCAGTGTGGTTGTGGCCAGTCCAGTACCACAGGTGCTACTATCTTTGAGCTGCCCCCACCATGGTCAGCACCGGGGGCTCATGCCCCAATCACACCTCCTTGTGGCAGGGCAGGGTCGAGCAGCCAGAGTCCTGCCTCTTCTGGTTCCTTGGGCCCTTCTCTCTCTCCCTCATCTGCTGTCTTTAATGTCATTTGAAAAGGAAAAGATTGGGAGGCTGCCCAAGGCCCAGGCAGGGGGACCCCCTTGGCCAGTCTGTCTTTCTCTCTCTGTGTCTCCTGACACCAGGTGCCTTATGAGGTATGTTTGTGGGCTTTGTCCTATCCCCTACAGCCATGCCTATGCCTCACAGGTGTTACCATTATCATTTCAGGTCTTCTCAGACCTTTCCTTTGACTGGGTCCTTTTCAGCCTAGGTCCACCACGCCAGGCTGCAACTTCGGGGCTCCAGCTCTTCTCACTCTCTCCCTTTTGGTCATGGATGTTAGCTGGTCTGTTTCCAGTGTCCCTGCCCCTGGCAGGGCTTCCTGACTTGTCTCGCTGGCACTCTCCACCACCAGAGCCCAGGTGAGGGCAATGTCCCCCTGCCCTAGCAGTTGGTGCACATGCACTCCTGGCTCTGCTGTCTACACCACTTCTGCCAGCACTGCACACTCCTAAACTGCGGGCACTGGAGGCTGATAGAAGACTCTGGGTGCTGACAGGCAAATTATTGTCACCTCCCACTGAGCCCCATTTAATATACTCTGGGCATGTCCCAAAAGCAGAGGCACTGACCTGTCACCTGCAGGTCCAACAGAGTTTCACTTGTGGTGTCATTAGCCTGGAAAAAGCAGGTGTACGTCCCATTGTCAGAGGGTTGGACACGGCTTATTATCAGGGAGATGCTCCCATTGGTGATGTCCTTTTTGAGTGAAGTCCTCCCTCAATATTCAGGCATCTGCTGTTCATCCTGATCCTGTCCATGACAGTACAAGTGCACATAGGGAGAGTCCTGGGACCAGACCCACCGTACCTCCATGTCCTCAGCGCTCATGCTGGGGGAGAGGCGGCAGGGGAGGACAGCAGCTTCTCCCACAGAGACAACGGCCGGCTGGTCTGGTCCAATCACTCTGAACTGGGCTGGGAGCAGCACAAGACACCAGAGAATAAAGAGTCAAGAAGAGCAGCAGTGCAGCTGCAAGAGGGCAGCAGAGTGTAAGCGTGGACAAGGACAAACCTGCATCCACAGGCACTGCATATTGATATGGGGTTTGGGCCTTCCACTACAGAGAGGATATGGACAAGTTGTTGACAGTCCAGCACATGGCAATGAAAAGGCTTAGGAGGCTGGGGCACATGGCATATGAGGAGAGGCTGAGGACCCAGGTACACAAAGCCTTGGCTGGGGCAATCTAGCTGGGGATGGTCCTGCTTTGAGCAAGCGGCTGGGCTACATGTGATCTCCTGAGATCGCTTCCTGCCCTCATTTTCTATGATCCCCAGCAGCTTGGCTCAAATGGGCACAGTGTGGCACACAGCTCACAGCACCGCCTGCCCCTGCCCCCATCAGCAACGGGTCTGTTTCCTGGGGCAGATACAGCCCCATAATGAGAAAAGGGCACTGGGCTGGAAAGCACCTACCTGAGGACCTATACAGTGAGGTGTGGGCACCTCCCTCTGCCCCCAGAGGGAGGGAACCAGGCATGTAGTGCAAGACGAGCGACTCATGGAGGTGACGGGGGTGTCTCAGTGCCAGACAAGGCGACAGATACATTTCAGGGAAGAAAGACTGACCATGGGCTGGAATAAATGACTGAACAGGATCATTGGAGACTGAGAGAGCCAGGCCAGAGTGACAGACCACACCCCAGTGGCAGTAAGTGCCAAGGGGCAAGGTCCTTACAAAGTAGGGGCCACAAGGCTGGAAGGGGAGGGAAGCACGAGGCAGGGGCTGGTTCGGGGAGGGAGGGTGAAGTGGAGGCAGCAAGCCCAGCACTCGAACGGACACAGGCCCAAAGGGAGGGTTTCATGGTGACAGGTTCAGTGGCTGCCCTGGGCTGGGCCTGGATCCCATGGGGGCAGAGGGGGAAGTGGGTGACATGGTGACATCTCTGCTGTGCCAAGTGTCACAGGGCAGCAGAGCTCAGTGTGAGAAGAGCAGTAAATGCCACAGGGAAGCAGAGGCACCTACCTGCCATAAGCTGGTGGATCTGGAGTGTCACAAGGAAAGTGATGCAGCCGGGCAGAGAAGGGCTTGCTACAGGGCTGGGGGGGGGACAAGGAAACCCCCCTCTCCATGTCAATGTGTCCTGGACAGCAAGAAAACACATAAACCCAACATAAGTGTGCGTAGGGCTGTGACCAGGGCACCAAGGCAGGTGGCAGGTTGTGGGGTGCAGAGGGAAGGGGCTCTCCAGGGGGCTCTGCACTGGCCTAGGCAGCCTCGCACAGCAGCGCGATTTAACCAGCAGCAGCAGCTGGCAACCCGTGCACACTGGCACCTTCCTCACAGAGCTGCCCTGGTGCAGCAGCAGTGCCGGGGAGGCTGGCGAGGTGCCTGGCAGGGAAAGACCTGCAGGGACAGGGCTGGGGTGTCACCAGGCAGCTGGACCCCTCTGTCCCTAGGCACCCTGAGGTGTGACTGACCCAGGCTGGTCTAGGGGTGAGCATGGCCAGGGAGCACCTACAGCATCTCCCTGTGACTGCTGAGGAGGGGGTGGCAGCAGGACCAGTGTCTGCTCCCCAGGGAGGTGGCTCTGCCCTACCCCAGGGGTGGCAGTGACCCTGCAGGCACCGCAGGAAGAACTGGTCTCCCGGGCACTGGTGCTGGTCTCAGGGTGACTTGCTGCTCACACCTGCAGCATCACAGTTGAGGAGCTCTCAGTGCCCGTCCCTCAGCCGAGGGAAATCCTGTCCAATGGGAGCTGGCTGCACTCACTAGGAATTGTATGAGCTGTGGCTCTGGTCCAGGGCTGTCACCAGGTCCTTGCTGAGCTCCTCGGGACATTCAGCCTGAATAAATCCCTGTCACATTGTGCCTCCTGCAGCCTGGGCTGGGGCTGTGGGATAGGGGAAGAGTAAAGCACTCCACAGAGCCATTAAAGTGTGCTAGCACAGACCATGCTGCAGAAAGTTAGTATGGCAGAGATAAGGTGACCATGCGCCCCTAATTGGGAGGGACAATCGCAGAATGGGAACCTCAAGTCCCGATCCCAGGTTGCATGATCCTGAATCCAGGACAAGTGATGTCCCACAGTGCTGTGCAGAGATCTGTGGGAAACGGCGGGTTTCCCCTTGCAGGCTGGCAGCATGCTTGGGGCTTGTGGGAGAGGGGCACAGGGTCAGCAGGTGCACGTGACTGGGAATACAGCCAGGCAATGGGGAGAGCAGCTCCCTGCAGGGAAGCCCCCTAAGCAGGGGTAGGGGGCAGATTGAGGCTGTCACAGTGAGGGAGTGGGGCAGGGGCTTGGGGCACTTCCCAGCCAGGTTGGCGCATGGGGCTGGGGCACTGAGCAGGATTGAGTCACGGGGGCTCGTCCATGGGGCACAGGGCATGGGTGAGGCACAGCTCCCCATTGCTGCTGAGTCCCCATGGGAGGGCACGGGGGAATATGTGCTCTCCCATATTTGTGTTCAGGTTGCAGGGAAATGCAGGGTGCTGGCTGCGGGCTCTGGGCTCCCTACCTTGATATCCTTCCCAAGAGCCCCACAGCACCACTGCATCACAAGCAGGTCCAAGGAAGTGATCCTCCCCCTCTATGCAATACTGGTCAGGCTGCAAGTGGAGTACTGCGTCCAGTTCTGGGCGCCTCACTTCAGGAGGGATGTGGACAGTATCGAGAGGGCCACTCACATGGTCAGGGGGCAGCAGGGCAGGCCCTACGAGTGGAGGCTATGGGACCTGAACCTGTTCAGCCTCCACAAGAGAAGGCTGAGCAGCTTCAAGCAGCACAAGAGAAGGCTGAGCACCCCATCTGGTGGCCGTCTATAAACTGGCTAAGGGTACCAGCAGGCTATGGGAGAGTCCCTGTTCCCCAAGCACTACCGGGAGTAACGAGGAACAATAGCCATACATTGATCAGGAGTAAATTCAGGCTGGATATCAGGAGGCGCTACTTCACACTCGGAGTGGCTAGGATCTGGAACCAACTTGCAAGGGAAGTGGTGCTGGCTCCTACCCTGGGGGTCTTCAAAAGGAGGCTAGATAGAACCTTGCCGGGGTCCTTTGACCCCAGCACTCTTTTCTGCCATGGTAGGGAGTCAGACTTGATGATCTGCTCAGGTCCCTTCCAACCCTACCAGCTATGAAACTATGGTAATGCATCCCCTGCCCTCCCAGCAGCGGTGGCATGAAGGTTTGCCCCTATTGCTGCCAGGTGGGCAGGTGGCGCGTGGCCAGTGCAGGGTTGCCAGGGGAAAGGCAGTAGGACAGGGAGTCCTGAGACCACAGCAGGCAGCTCGCCCCCGCCACACTCAGCTCTGCAAGGGTTATGCTGACAGTGGAGGTAAGAAGGGAGGTGGAGGTGGGCATGTGTCCTACCTTTACATTTTAAAAAGGTGGTCACCCTAGGCAGAGATGGGGGCCTGAGGAAGGGTCACTGCCCAGGTCCCTCTATTTTAAGCCAGTGCCACTCACCCAGAGCATTCATAGGCCTCTGCCCAAGGCCCCAGACTTGACTCTGTGCTGGGCTCTGTCGCAGTGAGCGGTGCCTGCCCATCCCAGCAGGGCCATCTTACAGTGGCAGTTCCCACATGCAGGTGGGGGGGTCTGAGTGGGGATGTTGCCCGTAGAGCGTGAGCCCTGTGCCCAGAGCCCCCTGCCCCCCAAGTGCTGGAGAGCAGCCGCTGAGCGCATCTGTCTCTCCCGTGCTGGAAGGGCTCAGTGTCGACAGTTTCCCAACACAGCTGCTCCCATGGGGCTGTGCCTCTCACTGAGGGTGCTGTCCACCCTCCAGACAGCTGGTCTTGGACCAGCAGCCTTGGAAACCCAGCCCTGGCTGTCTTAATTGAATTAATTTTTAGAGAGGCTTCACTCCTCCATCCTGCTCTCTCCAGCAGCTGCAAAACCGACAGCAAAAAGAAAGGGGGAAGTGACAGCCAGGTCCCCTCCCTGCCACAGGTCTCTGCCTCCCCCCTCACATATACTTGTCCTTTTATTCAAGATATCCATGTCCCTTCAAGACACACAGCCCTAGGCTACCACAAAGCATCAGCCTCCGAGCCAGGAATGTCACTCTCCCCACTAAGGTACTGCTAACGTGTCACCGTTGATGGCATTTGTCTTGTGCCAGCTGCCAGGGCCTCTGCTCTCAGCAGCACCCAGAGCTCCCTGCACTTTCCCCACCTGTGACAGGTGAAAAGGCCCCAGGTGCTTCACCTCCAGTCACCCCCAGCCTGCACCCCCAGCCCCTGAGTTGGGCAGCGGAGTGCTTGGTCTCTGAGACTCAGACTTACAGAGATGCCTACATCTGGGAAGAGCTGGGATTTCCTCCATTTCCTTCTCCCCTCAACTGCATCCAGATCTTAGGCACCTGGTGCTCCCCATTCCTGTCACCCTGGTCACCATGTGCCCCAGGTGCGGAGCTGTTTCTTTTTCCCCTCTATCTGAGCCAGCGGCTGGCTGTGCATCAAGCCCCTCCTGCCCCTGTCCATCAGTAGCCCCCACAACCCCTGCACTGACAAGCTCCGGCAGAGGCTGTGATGGGGTTGCACAGGCAGTCCTCAGGGTGTGAGCCCTGGCCCAGGAGGGGCTGTCATGGGGGCTCTGCCCAGGAGGGGTTTCCCAGAGGGAGGACAGGAGCCTCCCTCGAGGCTGGTGCTTCCTTCAAATGAGATGCCCAGGGCTTGGGGTCCAGTTTCCAGCTCAGTCCTCCACCTGGGTCTGACTTCGCCAAAAACGCAGTGCTGCCCAGGGTTGAGTGGACACAATGTGCTGGGAGAAGGGGCAGTGATGGCAGAAGACAGCAGAGGGAGAAGAGGAGTCTCCCTCAAGGTTGGTGCTTTCCTTGAATCAGTTGCTCAGGGCTTGGGCTCAGGCTGCCAGCACATTCCTCGGCCTGGGGTCTGACATGGCCAAAGTCCCAGGCCTGCCCAGGGCCCAATGGGCACAGAGTGCACTGGCACAAGGGGCAGTGAGGGCAGAAGGCAGTAAGGCTCTGTTCTATCACAAGTTCAAACCCTACATACGAGGCACTGTGATGGTGGTAGAAGTGGCTGCAGGAAGCACAGCTCTTTCAGGGAAGGGGCCTGGGGTCACTGATACGGGGTCAGGGTCACTCACCTGCGTGTCCTCAGTCTCTTCCGAGTCCTGGAACAGCAGAGACAGAGGTGAGCATTCACGCAGCAGTCGCTGCAACAAGACCCAGTGCAGATGCTGGGGCAAACCTTGCTGTCTCCAACAGCCAAACCCCTGGGGCAGCCTGGGAGCTGGGGCAAGGGAGAAATCAGGGCTGCAGCATTTGGCTTCAGGTCCCTGCAGCAGCCAGAGGACAACTGAAACACCCACGACTCAGGGAGTCCCAGAGGGAGGGTCCCCTCAGCAGCACCAATCCTGCCCCATTGGCCTGACCCAGGGGAGGGGGCCATGGACCTGCCTGGGTGGGGAAATGTTGGCATCATGCTGAAACCTGCCTGGGGGAGTCGGTGTCACTGTGGAGTTATCACTTCTTCGTGCCCTGGTGTCTGGGGTCTCAGTGCTCATCCTTCCCTACCTGGCAGCCCTGACTTGGCCCCTCCGTGTGTCTGGGTCCTTATGCCTCACAGAGTTGTTATCTCACAGCTACATGCACAGGCCTGACAGTCCAAAAGCAGCTCTCGCCAGGCCCACCCATGGGCCTCCTGCCCACAGGACCAGCTGGGAACCGCCTCACCATAGATTAGGGCTGAAGAAGTGCCAACTTCCCCTCAGTTTTTCTGCCCTATGCCATTGACACACATCCCCCTGCTGGGTTTTACTCATCAGACCATAATTTTACACCACCCTGAATCTCCCTATAATACCACCTCTCCCATCCAAGATGGACAAGAGATCATTCATAAATCCCTCCATGGTTGGGTCCAAGAACTGGCATTGAGGCCTCAGACAGAAGTGAATGTTTCCATCACCCCATTGATGTAGCAGACCTGTGAATGGTCTTTATAAACTGTGATGTGGGGCCACAGGCCTTCATGGTCACTGGTGATGGCCTGGGAATTTGAAGCATTCTTATAGAAAACAAAAAGGACAAGAGGAAACATGGCTGTGCAAGCTAATGAGGTAGGAGCTGTGGGGCAAGAGGGTCCTCAGTGTCCATGTCTTAGTGAACTTTATCTGGAATTACTGCTGGAGTCAGCAAAGCCTTTCCTCCAGCACTGCTCACAGCCGGCCTTAAACCCACTGTCCATGAATGGGTTTGGTAACCGATGCAATAACGTGCTGCACAACTCACTTGGATATTGGATGTCATTTTATAAGGAGGCAGAGGCTACAACACCGCACATTTTCAGCATACAGGGATGGACATTGACTCTTACTGCTGCCAATATTCTCCATATAAATGGAAGGATTCATTTCTTTCATGGCAGATTTATTTCTATTTCCTAGCCTTTCACATGCTTTTTCATACCAAAAGGATCTTAATTTCTCCCCAACCCAAGTCACTCCTCACTAGGAAGGTAATTCAGGATATTCCCCGTTGGAAGTGGCAGTAATTCAGCGTTTCAGGGCAGACCTAAAGAAAGGGCCCACATTTACAAAAGTACTGATTCAGTTCTGTCAAAAATTTCCCCACAGTCAGTAATTTGTGTCCTATCTCAATCCCATAAAAACCTGGGTTTCAGGTACTTTCATAATGCTCATCCCTGCAGGCTAAGACCCATCTTTCCAGGTTATGGAGCATATATCTAGGGAGAAAGAAGGAAGTCTTGACACCAAATGGGTCATTCATGTCTCCAGTGTAATGATGTCAGCTCTGTACCTTGCTGGGGCTGTCGGGTGGCTGGAGAATGATGAACATCTTGAACACGGTGCCAGCTGGTGTGCCCGTCAATCCAGTTCTGCCCTTCAATCTGGATTAGGGGCTGTGGTCAGATCCTCTAAAGATCCCAGCGCTCACCTGAAGGTGCACACCTCGCTTATGTGTAATAAATGCGTGGATGAGCTCTATCTGATGCAAGAAGTTGGTGGGCCGATGAGAGGTAAAGCGCTGCTCAACCTGGTTCTGGCAATGGGGGACAACCTAATCAGTGACCTAAGGATCAAAGAATCAAAGGGAAGCTGGGTGACAGTGACCACAAGCTGATCAACTTCACCATCCACCATAAATCTGGCAAGTCAGTCAGCAATACAGAAGTCCTCAACTTCAGAAAAGCTGACTTTGACAAGCTCAGGAGGTTTGTCAGGGAGGCTCTAAAGGGCCACAACCCATAGGGGAGGGGAGTTCAGGATGCTCCTGAACCCTCAGGTGACAAACAAGCAGAGTTGAACATCCTGCAGCACAGAATCACGCAGGATGTGCAGACTCAGCGGAACTCCACATTCCTCATGCTCGAGAGGCTGGTGGAGCAACAGAAGGCCAGCCATGAGATGGCCTTGCTCGGGGCGATTGGGATTAACGGCCCCCTGAACAGAGCTGAGTGGGATACCGTCTCCCAGATCTTGGTGGTCCACCAATCCTTCCTTGAGGCCACCAAGACCCTCAGCACTGCCGTTGCCCTCCTTAGACAGGTGATCCCTGTGACATGCCAGCAGGGTGTGCTCCTGCGTTGAGCCGCCCACCTCCCTGCACCCACCCACCTTCCAGGCTCCGAGTGCCTCCCTGGGGTGCCTCCCATCCGGCCGACCCCTTCCCTGGAGTACACCTGCTAGCCTGGGGTTCCCGCTGCCACCATCCAAGGCTCTGGACTCAATACTGGCTCTGCGCACCTTGGAAAACACAGGCCTGATCGTCCAATGGGTACTAGACCCAATACAGGCACTTGGGACACTTTCCCAAATCAGGGGCTGATTAGGGAAGTCTCCCTCAGTATAAGACCTAAGGGGCCTCCTCGGCATAATTCAGACCCACCCCTCAATAAGTCTCCCACACCGGTCACAAAGGAGAACTTTATTGATTACAGGGGGAAGGGCGGAAACAGGGTAAAGGTAGAGCAATATCATAGAAATATCAGAGGAATCCCATAGTCCTCCACCTGAGTCTGACATGGCCAAAAGCCCAGCCCTGCCCAGGGTTGAGTGGACACAATGTGCTAGGAAAAGGGGCAGTGAGGGCAGAAGACAGCAAGGATGTAGTGGCTCTGTCCCATCACAAGTTCAAACCCTACTTTCAGGGCACAGCGATGGTGGCAGCAGTGGCTGCAGGAAGCACAGGTCTCCAGGGAAGGGGCCTGGGGTCACTGATACGGGGTCAGGGTCACTCACCTGCGTGTCCTCAGTCTCTTCCAAATCCTGGAACAGCAGAGACAGAGGTGAGCATTCACGCAGCAGTCGCTGCAACAAGACCCAGTGCAGACGCTGGGGCAAACCCTACTGTCCCCAACAGCCAAACCCCTGGGACAACCAGGGAGCTGGAGCAAGGGAGAAATCAGGGCTGCAGCATTTGGCTTCAGGTCCCTGCAGCAGCCAGAGGACAACTGAAACACCCACGACTCAGGGAGTCCCAGAGGGAGGGTCCCCTCAGCAGCACCAATCCTGCCCCATTGGCCTGACCCAGGGGAGGGGGCCATGGACCTGCCTGGGTGGGGAAATGTTGGCATCATGCTGAAACCTACCTGGGGGAGTCGGTGTCACTGGGGAGCTGTCACTTCTTTGTGCCCTGGTGTCTGGGGTCTCAGTGCTCAGCCTTCCCTTCCTGACTTGGCCCCTTTGTGTGTCTGGGTGTTTATGCCTCACACAGTTGTTATCTCACAGCTACATGCGCAGGCCTGACAGTCCAACTGCAGCTCTCGCCAGGCCCACCCATGGGCCTCCTGCCCACAGGACCAGCTGGGCACTGTCTCACCATAGATTAGGACTGAAGAAGTGCCAACTCCCCCTTGCTTTTTCTTCCTTACGCCCTTTACACTCATCCTCCTGCTGGGTTTTACTCATCAGACAGTATTTTTACACCACCCTGAATCTTGCTATAATATCACCTTTCCCATCCAAGATGGACAGCAGATAATTCAGGATTTCCTCCACCATTGGGTCCAAGAACTGGCATTCAGGCCTCACACAGAAGTAAATGTTTGGATTGCCACTTCACTGATGGAAGAGACCTGTGCGTGCTCTGCATGAACTGTGATATGGGGCAACAGGTCCTCATGGCCATGTGAAGGGTACTGCCAAGAAATGGGGAGTATTCCTATGGGAAACAAAAGTACAAGAGAAGCCATGGCTGTGTGAGCTAACGAGGTAGGAGCTGTGGGGTAACAGGGTCCTCAGTGGACATTATTTTAGTGGACATTTTCTAGGGTTACTACTGGAGTCAGCAAATCATTTCCCCCAGCACCGCTCACAGCCTGCCTTACGCCCACTGTCCATGAATGGGTTTGGTAACCGATGCAATATTGTGCTGCAAAACTCACTTGGATATTGGCTGTCATTTTATGAGGAAGAGGATGCAACCCCGTACATTTCCAGCACACAAGGGTGGACATTGACTCCTACTGCTGCCAATATTCTCCATATAAATGGAAGGATTCACCCTCTGCCAGCTGTTGTTTTCACAGCAAATACATGAGGTCTGTCCAAAAAGTATCAAGACTGATGCTGTAGGAAACAAAATCTTTTATTTATAGGGGTTTCAGCTTAATCTCCTTTGAAGTATGCTCCTTCTGCAGCCACACACTTCTCCCAACATTTCTTCCATTGAGGGAAGCACTTCTGATAAGCAATTTCTGGAATTGCTGAAAGCTGCTTCATCGCATTTTGTTTTATGGTTTCCACATCACAAAATCTTCTTCCTTTCAAGGTTTTCTTTAATTGAGGGAAGAGAAAAAAGTTGCACTGTATCCCACAAGTGCCGCAGCCCCCATATTCACCTGACCTGGCCCCATGCGACTTTTTTCTCTTGCTTCAGAAGCACTTCTGTATCTGAATCACCGAACCGAATCACTGTCCCCCAAATTGGCTGAATCCAAATCCGAAGCGAATGGTAGTTGCTTTGCACAGGTCTAGTGGACAATCCAGCCCACGGCTGCCTGTTTGTGCAGGTTCTGCAACTCATGGATCAGGCGTTTGTGTCACCTCCTGTTGAGGAAGACACATCGCTTGCCTACCTGCTGGAAAAAGATTTCGTCCTCTCTTGGATACTGTCTGCTTCTCACCGCCTCCTGCATCTTCTTGTGATTGACCATGGTCATGGGGCCTGTGCTCTGTAGACTGTACATGCTGGGCAACTCATTCAGGGTCTGGTAGAACCATGGTAGGATCATGAGCCAGGGTCTTCTGTTGGTCAGCGCAAAAGCCCCACACTGTTTCAGGAGATTTCCTGCAAAATATCTCATGAGACAGACTGTTTTGGACACTGTGATCATCACCAGTTTACAGATCTGGCTCATGTACTTTGCCCACAGGAACAGGAGGATGTCTGGGATGCCCTTTCCCTGTGCCTGTTTAGTCTTATACAGGGTCTCTGTTTTTTCCCATGCTTTCTTGCTGCTCAACTTGGGGTCAAAAGCCACCCACAGGATCTTGACCCCTTGTGGGGGACAGAGACCCCCAAGGATTCCAGGTCCCCGAGCTCACCCATGGCCAGACAGGTGCTCTTATTCACATTGAGCTTGGCTCCTGCTGCCACTTCATAGCTCTGTGTGCCACAGGGCTCTTTCCACAGACCACTTGCTTTGGCACAGGATCTTCAGATCATCCATGTAGGCCAGGACCTTGGTCTCTTCTCTACTTTCACCTGGGCTCAGGGATCCCTAAATCCCTGGGTCTTGCACAATGCTCTGGGCCAGGGGTTTGATCACACAGATGAAAAGTATAGGGGAGAAAGGGCAGCTCCACCGGACGTCCAACTCTACAGCAATCTGTGCACCCAGTAATCCACAGACCTGCACTTCGCTGCTTGCATTTGTGTACAGGGTCCTGATCCATCCAATGAAGGTTGGGGGGACTCCCATCTGCTTCAGTGTCTCAAAGAGGAACCAGTAGGATATTCTGTCATAGGCTTTCTCCAGGTCCAGGTTCAGAATGGCAACTTTCTGCCCTCTTTCTCATTCCAGTTGGAGCATGTCCCTTAGTTGCAGCAAGGTCTCATGAATCTGGTGCACTGGCACCCCGCATGACTGGTCCTCATGGATGACGGTACCTAGAATGGATTTAAAATGCTCTACCAAGACTGGTCAACAGCATATAGACAAAATTCAGGAGGGTGATAGGCCTCCAGTTCTTCAACTCTTCCCTCAGGTCCTTCTTATACAGAAGGGTCACAAGGCAACCCTGCCCGGTGCAACCCTGCACCTAGGCAGCCTTCCAGCAGGTACTCCTGGAAAAGCTCCAGCAGGCCTGAGCCTACCAGATCCCAAAAGGTCAGGTAAAACACCTTTGGCAGACCATCTACCCCAAGAGACTTATTGTTTTTGCACATTTGGAGGGTACTCTCAGTCTCCTCTAGCATCCACTCCTCCTCCAGCCGTTGCTGTTCGGGTTCTCTGAGGGTCCAGGTAAGCTTTTTCAGGCACTGTTTCATAGTCTTTGGGTTTACCAGTTTCTCAGCATACAGCTCTCGATAGAAAGCAGCCATAGTTTCTAACATGCCCTCCTTTGATCGGTGCTCCACTCCTCTTCCATCCTTCAGGCATGTCGTTGGCTCCTCCTTGCTCTTCTTTAACCTGCTAAAATAAGCAGACCACTCTTCCCCTTCCCCTAACCAGGTCACCCTGGCTTGGAAGATCTTTTTCCTGGCCTCCTCCTGGTACCAGGCACCAAGTTGGGCCTTAACCTCCCTCATTTCCTCCCTCACATCCCAGCCCACCACTGCCTGCATGCTCAGGTTTTGCAACTCATCATGGGCCAGGCGTTCGTGTCACCGTCTGTGGAAGAAGGCATGTTGCTTGCCCACTTGCTGGAAACATTTTTTACTTTGATACTGGTCCACTGCTCTGTTTGGTTTGAATATAGGTCCCTCAGGGTCTTTCATCCTTTGTAGTGATCCTGATGGCTGTGCAGGGTCTTTTCATCCTTCAGGAGGCTCGTGTTTGGTTTCCACACATCCCTGACTCTCTCCAGCTCCCTTCCCATGTCTGCCTGGATGGTTAGGAGGCAGTGGTCTGAGAAACAGATGGGAGTGACACCGGCCCTCTCCACCCTCCACCCTTTGGGGAGGAAAACAAAATTTATCTTGCACTTGGTGTTTTCTGCAGGGTCCACTCAGGTGAAATTCCCTCCAGGTCCTTGGGAGCTCCTTTCCTGCACCTGCCAGCCCGTGGTCACAGACAAGCTGTTTCAGCTGCCTGGAGGACCTGTCCATACCTGATGTTCAGGCTCTACTTACTCTATTTCCCTCACTGATGATGCACTCGAAATCCTTCACAATGATCACTGGTCTGCCAGTTGGCATTGTTACATTCATGTTATCAATGAAGGTGCACCTTGCTTATTTGTTAGCTGGCGCATATACTATGAGCAAAGATTCATAGATGCTAGGGTCGGAAGGGACCTCAACAGATCATTGAGTCCAACCCCCTGCCTGGGCAGGAAAGAGAGCCAGGGTCAGATAACCCCAGCCAGATGCCTAGCCAGCCTTCTCTTAATGACCCCCAAGGTAGGGGAGAGCACCACCTCCCTTGGAAGCCCAGTCCAAATTTTGGCCACCCTCACTGTGAAGAAGTGTTTCCTGATATCTAGCCTAAATCTGCTCTCTGTCAGTTTGTGACCATTGTTTCTTATTACCCCAAGAGGCACCCTCGTGAACAGACCATCTTCGATCCCTTGCCGCATCCCCCTAATTAATTTGTAGGTGGCCACAAGATCACCTCTCAGCTTTCTCTTCCGGAGGCTGAAGAGGTCCAGGTCCCTCAGGCCCTCCTCGTAGGGCTTGTCCTATAAACCCCTGACCATATGAAAAGCACTCCAAAAGCAGTTCAAAAGCACTTCTGCTTGCTGCTAGCAAGGCTTGTAACAGCCTGCCTGCAACTACAGTATTTCTTGGTGCTGTAGGAGGCACACAGTGTTTTCTTTTAGCAGTATTGCTGCTCTATTGTCCTCAGACCAACTCTACGCAGGGGAGCCCACATTCCCGAAAGCAAAAAATGTCTTCTTCTATCTGTTGCAGGATTTGTAACACCTGATCCCATTTTCCTTTTCCCACCAAACTTCTCACATTAACAGAAGCTATGTTGATCCTTTTCATTGTGCTACCTGAATAAGAGGAGGGTTGGGAAGGGGGTGGGAGGCATGCATCTGGAACCTCATTGTCTGCCCCTGTGCTTTTTTCCTTTTATTCTCTGGGAATTGGTGGTTTTTCTGCCTGGGGACTTCCTTAGGTTTCTCTGTGGTTGTTCTCTATGTGACCTTTCCTCTTGCTCTTTTTCTTCTTGCTTTTAACCTGGCTCCATCTGTATGCCTTCAGGGGGTCAAAATGGGCAGGAGGAGTTCCTTGGGTTTATGCATTCTTCCCTTCCTTTGTTTTTGTCATGGGAGGCTTTCTCCCTGAGCCTGAGGTTTCCTCTCATTCCTCCTTCGATTCTATCATTTCCCCGCTTCCACCTTATCTTATTCCTTTACTCTGACTGTTGGATTTTCAGCCAGTTGCTTTAGCATCTCAGTGCTCTTTCCTACTGTTTGTAAGAGGAGTTTGTCCTCTGGATCTGGTGGGGGGGAGGCTTTCTTCCTCTGTTTCCTCTTACTTTTCCTCTTGTTCAGTCTTATCCTCACTCATTGTTTCTGTTCTGTCCTGTACTCCTGGCTCAGAAGTAATGGACTTGAAATCCTCCTCCTCATCTTGCCTTTCCATGCACTCTCTTGCCCACGGGCATTTCCTGAAAAGGTGACCCTTCTCCCCACAGAGGTTGCAATGCTATTCTTTGTTGCAGCTTTGGTAATTGTGCCCAAAGGAGCCCCATGGACTGTGAGAGAAACCTCTTTGGGCATTAGGCCCCTCCCCAGCCCCCCCTGGCCCTGAACCAGCCCCCATCTGCCCCCCACACCCGCTCTGCCCTTCCTTCCCACGCATCAGGCATGAGGTGTCTCTGCTGCTAAACCTCCTGAAGCCAGGGGAAAGCAACACCTTGTGTCTGTCCGCACTGCCCAGGAGCGCCGCTGTTGTCCCACTGCAGTGCAGCTGGTCCTGGAGCAGGGCCGTGCGGGCAGTCTCTGCCGTGGTTCTTTCCCACGGGCAAGGCTGGGGCTGGGGTCTGTGCATGTCCGGCTCTCTGCCATGGGGCACGTCCCAGCCCTGCCCAGCACATTTTTTCCCCTGCTCAAGGCCTGGAGTCTCCTCTGGCCTGTAGAAGTGGAGCACTTGGTGCCCTGGGTGGGCAGGACAGAGGCAGGGGGAGCAGCATGGCGGCAATGAGACCCAGTGCACAGAGCATCCTAACAAGAACCCCCACTTCCCTCCCTGCGCCGCCTCCACCAGCACTTCCCCGCCTTGGGCCTGTTGGCATTACATTTGCCTCAGTGAATAATAATTATTTTTTAAAAGTACAAATGCAATAAGAAATGGATAAGAAACAATAAATGAAAATCTTACAAAAAAGCCTCATTAAAATCACTACACACACACACACACACACACACACGTCCTTGGTAGCAGATAAGCTGCTAGCAAGCTTCACCATCCTTTAACTTCCTCCTATTGTGAGCTAGGTTAGCTCAGAATGAATCCACTCCCCTGGAGCCTCTGGGTGGATCCAATGTCCTTGTGTTATTTCTCCTTCCCAGCAGGTGTTTGGATTAGCCCTCCCCTGCTGCTGACACTGCTGTCACTGCCTGCAGGAGCTCCCCACTTGCTACCCCATGCCCCTGCTGCTGACACCACCGCCACCACCTGTGGGTGCTTACCATGCCACCCCGGCCTCTGGGGGCACTCAGCATTTGTGGTCCTCACAGAGACACCCCTGAGAGCACTGGCCTCTGCCCCCGTTGCAGCGGGTGTGCGGGCTGGGGGTGACTGGGGGTGAAGCACTCGGGGCCTTTGCACCTGTCACAGATGGGAAATGTTTAGGGAGCTCTGGGTGCTGCTGAGAGCAGCGGCCCTGGCAGCTGGCACAAGACACGTGCCATCGATGGTGACACTTTAGCAGTCCCTGGAGAGCAGGGCAGGCGGGTGTCAGGACTGGAGCTGCTGGCCCAAAGGCTGATGTTGTATTGCAGCCTAGGCTTGTGTATTTTTAAGAAAACTTTAATATCTTGACTAAGAGACAAGTATGTGGGTGGGGAAGAGCGGGAGCAGCGTGGGGGAGGGAGGCTGGTTGTCACTTCCCATTTACATTTTGCTTTCGGTTTTGCAGCTGCTGGGAGTAACAGGAGGGGGAGTCAGCCTTTCTGAAAGTAAAGTTAAATGAATAAAGCAACCAGGGCTGGATTCCCAAGGCCCCTGGTCCAGGACCCACTGTCTGGAGCAAGCACGGGACCCTCAGCAATGAGCACAGCCCCACGGGAGCAGCCCTGTTGGGAAACAGCCCTGGAGAGAGACACAGAGCCCCTCTGGCACTAGAGAGGCAGACAACTCAGGTGAGTAGTGCTGAGTTAGTGTAGAGGGGCCCCAGGCACTGGCCCTGGCTTCTTGCCACCCTAACCAACCCTAGTCCAAGATTGGCTGTTTCTGTATGAATGTGGGTGCGATTCTCCAGCCCCTTTCCCGTGACATGGCCAGACAGACAGGACCACAGAGGATTTTGCTTCTTTGCTGCCCTGCCCTGGTCCCTGCCAGCAGGGTGGGTGTGGGGGTGCCCCTGCCTGCCCTGTCTCGCAGCGATGCCCGAGGGCCTGGGCCAGGGCTCCTGGGGGCAAACACGCCTGCCCTGCTTTAGGGGATGGAGTGAAAGAGAGGACGGCCGGGCGAGAGGGGCATCCTGGGGCCAGGTTCAGCCCAGGCAGTGTGAGCAGGGACCTCACGTCAAAGTGGGCCTTCCTCCAGCCACCGTCTCTGCCACGCTGACATCCTGCAGCACTGTCTGAGCTGGCACATTTAAGTGGCCGTGTGGAGCCCTTTGCACTTCCCCTCCCCGTGGCCTCTGGTTCGGCCCCAGCCCAGGCTGCAGCAGGCGCAATGTGACAGGAGTTTAGTCAAACTGAATGCCCCGTGGAGCTCAGCAAGGAGCTGGTGACAGCCCCAGAACAGAGCTGTGGCTCATACAATGCCTAGTGAGTGCAGCCAGCTCTGTTGGATAGGATTTCCCTCTGCTGTGGGGATGGGTACTGAGAGCTCAGTGCAAGAAACAGGTAGCCTCCAGGTGCCTGATGAGGGCAGCCAGTTTGGACCCAGGGATATAAGCTGGTCTGCAGTTTGCTGCAGGAGGAAGGAGGTAACATTAGGATGTGAAGCTGTTCTGACGAGGATTAGGAGTTAAGGGCAGGGGCTATGGGGTGGAGGTGACCCCTTGTCCTGGGTAAGATGTAAAACTTCACCCTGCCAGGGAAGGGTGGTCTGGTGGGGCTCCTAGTGGCATAGGAGCCCCCAGGAAATGCCAGGCCAGTTACCTCCCCAGTGAAAGGCAGGTTGAGGTGCCTTGATAACCCCAGTCCTACATTCCTGGTGGTGTTCTGATGAGCAAGGGGAGCCCAGGGCTCATTAAGGAGCCCTGAGGCAGGGCTTAGGCTGGAGGAGGGACCTGGGGCTGTGCCCAGGTGGAAGATGAAAGGCTGGGGGTGCTAGAGAGACCCTGAGTGAGAGAGGTGATGATTAGAGAGACCCTGAGTGAGAGGGGCGACAAACAGAGTGGCCCCATGAGTGTGGGGTAGTGAGGAGGCCCAATGGAGACATAGTGGCCCAGCGAGAGGCCAGGACCAAGATAGGCCTATGGTCATAAAATTGCTCAGTCAACACTCAGATGAGGGTAGCGGGAGACTCCCAACAGGCTGTGCTAGGGCTGACCGAGGAGAGGAGAGCTAATCCTGAAGCGAGATGAGGCCGGGTGGGATGAGTGTGGCCCTGAGAAAGGGCAGTATGTAAGAGGCTGGGTGAGAGCCAGCAGAGTAAATGGGACCCTAGTGAGAGACACCTGCAAGGCTTGGGGTCTGTGGAGGGGAGGTCGGAGTGGGTATTAGGGTGTTGTCAGCAGGGCGAGTAATGGGTAGGTCTCCCGCCTTAGTAACAACTCTCACTTTTTCCGTCAAGGTGTGGCAGGAGAGCAAAGCAGGTGGTTACCCCAGGGTCAGGGTGGCTGGTGGAGACCTGACAAGGAGGCTACCCTGTTACACAGCAGGTGTGAGCAGTGAGCTACCCCAAGACCAACTAGTGCCCAAGAGACCAGTTCTTCCTGTGGTGCCTGCAGAGTCACTGCCATCCCTGGGGTGGAGCAGATCCTCTTCCCTGGGGAGCAGACACTGGTCTTGCTGCCGCCTCCTCTACAGCAATCACAGGTAGGTGCTGCAGCTGCTCCCTGGCCATGCACACTTCTTGGCTAGCCTGGGTCCATCACACCTTGGGGTGCATAGGGACAGGGAGTCCAGCTGCCTGGTGACACCCGAGCCCTGTGCCTGCAGGTCTGTCCCTGCCAGGCACCTCTTCACTCTCCCCAGCACTGCTGCAGCACCAGGGCAGCTCCATGGGGCAGGTGCTTGTGTACACAGGCTGCCAGCTTCTGCTGCTCGTTAAACCACCTGGGTGCATGAGGCTACCCAGGCCAGTGTAGACACCACTGGAGAGGCCCTTCCCTCGGCACTCCCATGTCCTACCTGGGTGGGGGGCACAGCAGCCTACCAGTAGTCTACCTGGTGGCTGCCCTGGTTCCCTGGTCACAGGTTTGTTTGGGGGGTTTTTTGGCTCAAGTCTCAAGGGTCATACTAGTTCTGAATTCTACTGGGAAAATCCAATAGTCAAGTTCCAGGTTTTGACTGAGCAGGGCTCAATTGTTCAAGTTTGTGTGGCTCTACCAATTGTACAAGTATCCATCTTCCTAGAATCATCAGTCTGGGGCTTCAGGTACTCCCCTGGATCTGTGACAGACATCCTACAACCAAGCCTGGGGTCCAGGGACCCTGGGGTTGAGGTGCCTTCTTGCCTTGCTTGTTCTTAGCCAAAAGGCCAGGGAGGAAGTTGGGGAGGAAGCAAGAAAGCAGTTCCCCACTGCTACAACATTATGCAGTTGAGTTTCCTGCATTTTGGGAAACTGACTCCTGTGAGTGTGCCCAGAACAGAAAGAACAGGTTTCGTATATAAGTGCGTTTCCCAGGGTGAATCCTGTCCTTTGTGTTCTGGGCACACTGACTCCAGTGAGTTTCCCAAAATGCAGGAAACTCAAATATATATGCACAGAAAAACACCTATCTATAGCTTGATGTGTCTATAGATACATAGGGGTGTGTATCTATCTATCAACAGATGTGTGCATTCCAATGTAATAAAAGGCTTAGCCTGTCTTTCTGTCTATCCATAACACTTCTGGACAATTGTGCATGCAAGTTTGTGCCACTGCTGGGGAACTTTGTGGTGGTGAAGAACATGCCCCAGCTGCCTGAGCAGCGGGGCTTCTCCCTGCCTGAGGGTGCCCCCACCCCTGCTGCCTGGCCCCCATGTCCCCCAGAACAGCCGGCAGGAAGAGGGAAGTGGGGGGCAGAAGGGGAGTGGGGAGGGGAGGCAGGTGGAGGGGAGGGATGGAGCAGGGCCAGACCCAGAGCAGCGGGAGGGTGGGGGAGAGTAGGACCAGGCCCGGAGCAGAGGAGGAGTGGGGAGAGTGGGGCTGGACCCAGAATAGCAGTGGAGGAGTCTGGAGTGGGGCCTGACCCATAGTGGTGGGAGTTGGGGGCAGAGTAGGGCTGGACCCAGAGCGGCAGGGGCAGGGAGGGAGGTAGAACCCAGACCTGGAGCAGCTAGGGTGGAGGGGAACCAGACCCAGAGCATCAGGGAGGAGGGGGGTGGAGTGTAGCCAGTCCCGGTGGTGGGGGGTGGGGAGCAGGGCTGAACCCAGCATGGTGGGGAGGGGGTGCATAGAGCAGGGCCCAACCTGCAGTGGTGGGGGGGAGTGGGGCTGTACCCACAGTGGTGTGAGAGGGGGTGGAGCGGGGCTAGACCTGGAGCAGTGGTGGGGCAGGGAGTAGGGTCAGACCCTGAGAGGAGAGGAGAGGAGGGGTGCTGGGTTGGACCTACAGTGGCAGGGAGAGGGGGGGAGTGGGACTGGACCCGGAGTAGAGGGGTGGGTGGCAGGGAGTAGGGCCAGACCTGCAATGGCAGTAGAGGTGGTGGAGCGGGGCCAGACTTAGAGCAGCAGGGCGTGTGGAGCAGGGCCCAATCCACAGTGGTTGGGGGTGGGGAGCAGGGCTGCACCCACAGTGGTGGGAGAGGGGGTGGAGCAGGGCTGGACCTGGAGTAGTGGGGGGGGGGTGGAGTGGGGCTGGACCCAGACCCAGATTGGCAGGGGGGCATGGAGTGGGGCCAGACTCAGAGCAGCAGGGAGCAGGGTGGGGGCTGGGGCCAGACCCGCAGTGGCAGGGAGGGGAGGGGGGAGCAGGGCTGGACCCACAGCAGTTGAAGGGGTGGTGGAGAAGGGCCGGACCTGCAGTGGGTAGGAGCGGGGGGAGTGGGACCCGGCGGTGGGGGGGGAGTGAGTCGAACCCGCAGTAGTGGAAGCAGCAGGGGAGTGGGGTCAGACCTGCAGCAGCAAGGAGGGCAGGGTGTGGAGCAGGGATGGACCTGCAGTGGCAGGAGGTGGGGAAGAGCTGGACCTGGAGCAGCAGAGAGGGTGGAGGGGCTGGGGCTGGGGCTGGGGCTGGACCCAGAGCGGTGGAAGGCAGAGGGGCAGGGCTAGAACCAGTGGCGGGGGGTTGCGGGCTTGGACATGGTGAGGAGTGGGGCTCTGCCCCTGGCTGCCCCCCCTGCCCCCAGTCATTCTTGACAGGCAATTTGCTAGTGTATATATATAACTATCTCTAACAGCCTGTCTTGTGACCACTGTGGTTCACTTGACAGTCCAAAACACACTTTTACAATTACATCATTCTTAGTCCTGTTATAAATTCCACACTGTGCATCCACATTCCTGCATGCTTGCGCTCATCACCATCACCTTGAAACCAAGGTCCAATTGCACAAAAGACTACCTCAGTCCTCTTGTACCTCAGTCCTCTTGCCCCTCCCGCCTTTCCCTACCTTACCAACTCCCCCACCTGTTTGCCCAGTCCTTTCATTCATTATCATATTTTACTTGTCATCGTCATCATTGTCATCATCCTCATTACACTTTTTGGAGGGCTCGCCTCTGTAAAATCTGCCAGTCCCCTCTCTTCCATATGATGTCTGCAATCTCTTTTCCATCCTCTTCTACCATCTTCCTGTACTACCAGTGCATCTCACTCTGTCCCTTTTTAATACAGTCCTGGACTGGGAGGTTTATGTGCCTGTTTATGAGCAAGTTCATGGTTTTTTTTGCACAGGATGTTCCTGAAGCAGGAGATGAATTGGTTGAAGCGGGCTATCAGGCCCCTTGCTGCGTAGTCAAGTGCCCATACAGAACTGCCTCTCTGGTCAGGGTTATGAAACCTGTTATCACCAGGAATGGTACGCATATTCTCTTCTACACTTTGCTAGAGTATAGGCAGTCCCAGAACTTGATTGTTTCTGTATGTCACCAGCCAAATTGCCTGGGGAAGTTAGATGGGCCTGTCTGCCCCACACTGTTTTTCCATGCCCACACAAGAAATGTCCAGTGGGCTACCTGCCAGTTCAAGTCTCTGTGCTCCTTCTGCAGGTCCTTGTAGAAGATTCGCTCCCACAATGCCTGGACACTTTCACCAGGTAGCAAGTCCACGGGCAATATAATGTCTCTTGTCTTTATCACCTCCTGCATCTTGTGGTGGAAATACTTTGAGGCTTTGTAGAAATATGGGGACTTCATGGTCCATGGGTTCACATTGGTCATCATGTACACCTACCACTGTCACAGTAGCTGCCCTGTAAAATACTTTACAGAATGAGCTGTTTTGGATTCTGTCCTTATTGCCATTTTGCAAATCTGGCTCGTGTTCTTGGCCTAGAGGAATAGCAGGATGTCTGGCCTGCCTCTGCACCATTTTCCTTTGTAGAATGTGGTCCTTTACCACTTTGTCCCATGTGGATCTCCAGAGACAACACACATGGTTCTCTGGGTTCTGTGGATGACTTGCACTGAGGGGATGAAAACTGTGGGGTGTGTAGAAGCATTAGTAGTATCACTGTCTTCTTGAATGCCATGTGCCCCCCACCCATAATGAACAGGCAGCATGATTGCCATAGTCCCACTCACTATTTGACCTTGGCCTCAGTCTTTTCCCATGCCCTCTGTCCAGCCAAACTCCATCCTGAGAATCTTTACTCCCTCGTGGGGGACAGAGACTCGCAGGGCTCTGAGTTTGCCCAGTACGAGTCAAGTGCTTTTGCTCACATTTAGCTTGGCCCCTGCTGCTGCTCCATATACCTGGGTGTGGTGTAAAGCTCTTTCAACTGAGCACTTGTCTGTGAATATGATATTGCATATGATATTGAGGTCATGCTGTAGGCCAGGACCTTTGTCTCCTCCCCATTGCTCCTGAGGATCTTCATGTCACTGATCCTGGGGTATTGCCTGAACCACTGTGCTAGCAATTCCATCACACAGAAAAAAAGGATTGGGGAAAGTGAGTGGGCAGACATACTTGATACCCAACTCCACCACAGTCAGGGCTGTCAGGACTCTGTTTACCAGTACTCTGATGCTCATGTTGATGTACAATGTCTTTATCCAGGTGATTAAAGGTTAAGTGGACTCCCATCTTTTTCAGTGTCTCCAATAGGAACTGATGGGATACCTAGTCATAAGCCTTCTTTAGGTAAAGATTCAGCATGGTGGTGTTCTGCCCTCTCTCCCATTGGTATTGTAGCATGTTTCACAGATTCATCAGGGCTTTGTGGATCTGCTAGCCTGACACCATGCATGCCTAGTCCTTGTGGAATTAACAGACTTAAAAAGCACAGCCAAAACATTGGCCATTACTTTGTAGTCAAAATTCAGGAGCATCATAGGACCCCAGTTATTCAGTTGCCACCTCTCCCCCTTCTTGTAAAGAATGATAATGAGACCCTCCTCAATTCCTGCTCCACAATGACCCTCTGGCAGGCACTCTCTATAGACCTCTAGTGGGTCTGGGCCCACCAGGTCCCAGAAAGTAATGTAGAACTCCTTGGGCAGGATGTTTGCCCCAGGAGTCTTTCCATTCTAAAAACTGTGCAGTGTTGTGTTGATCTCTTCCAACATCCACTCCTGCACCCACTTCTGACCCTTCTCCTCTCCAAGGATCTGCATGAGCTTTTGCAGGAATTCCTGCATGACCCCTGGGTCCTCTGGGTGCACAGTGTTGAGCTCTGGGTAGAATGCCACCACCATCTCCAGCATCCCCTTACTTGACCAGTGCTCTACCCCCGCTCTGCCTGCCAGGTTGGTAATTGCTTTCTTCTTGGTTTCCTTCATCTTGCTAAAATAAGCAGACTTCTCCTCCCCCTCCTCCACCCAGGGGGCCTGGGCCAGGAAGACCTTCCTGATCCCTGTACCAGGCCCTGATCAGGGTTTTCACCTCTCACATGGTCTCCCTCACATCCCAACCCCAAGGTGCCTGCTTGTGTAGGCTCTGCAACTTGTGGTTTAGGCCAGTGTTTCTCTACCAGTATGCCATGGAACAAAAGTGTGCTGTCAGAAATGAATAGGTGCACCAAAGAATTTTGCCACAGCAATGAGCTACAGGGAGCTATGATAGGTATGAGGATGGGGAATGCTTAACAGGTATGCCACAGAAAACTTTTATTAATGTAAGTGTACTTTGGGCTGGAAAAGGCTAGGAAACACTGGTTTAGATATTGATGTTGCTTTCTGGACTCAGATTCACTTCCTTCCAGCCTTTCCCCATGCCCTCTCCCTGATCAGTTGTGGGTCAAACTCTACCAGAAAAGGAACAAATGGGAAATCAGTGTGAAAAGCACTAGGGCAACATCAGTTTCTTTTGCATGGAGGACGAAGAGATCCTCTGTGTGATCTGCACAGAGTCCCAGGCTCACCGCAGACATGCAGTGCTTTCCATCAAGGAGGCTGCTGGTCATTAGAAGGTAGGAAAAAACATTGATCTAGGCAAATCTAATGAGGGACAAGTGGTCTGTGGAAAGAATGATACAACACACCCAAGTATATGAATTGGCATCAGGGGCCAAGCCCAATGTGAGCAAAAGCACCTACCTAGTGTTGGGTGAACTCAGGGACCTGACAGCCCATTTGCTCCTTTCCTGGTCTCAACCTCTGTTCCTTAATCTTCTCCATCATGTTTCTCAGTTGAGTGTTGGGTCAGAAGCTCCCTCTGGAGCCCTGCTTTGCACCTGGGACAAGAGAAGGCATCACCTGGGACATGGGCACATTTCCTCACAGTGTTGGGTGATGCAGGCTTGGCAGAAGGTGTGCCCCCACTCTCTGGTCACTGGCTCCATCAGGAGCTTGGGGCAGATGGACAGCTGTCCTACTCCTCCATGTCTCATCCTGGAGCTTTGCAGGCTATGCTGCTGTCTTATGCTGACTTTTTTTCACCATACTTTGGCTTGGGTTGATACTGAGGAGTGGCTTCCTGAATGTATCATCCAATTTCCAGTAAACTGACCAGCTTCTTGGAATAAAGAGGAGGGGCCAAGAGGGGAAAGGGGAAAGTAAATGAAAGAATATTAACAAGTAGAGGAAAAAGAATGGGAGAGAAGGAGGGAAGTAGAATAAGAAAAGAGAGGAGAAAGGTCAGGGAAGGCAGAATGGACAGAGCCAGGAGAGGAGAGATTAAACAATACTGGCCTGCATTCATACATGAAATAGCCAGGGGTGAAAAAATGCACTCCCAGATTTCTTTCCATTGTGGTAACTAGGGCTGTGCAAAATTTCGCCGCCAGTTTTGTTTCAACACTATTTCGATGCATTTCAAGGTTGAAACAGCAAAAACAAAATGAGACAGATATTGTTGAAACAGCCTTGAAACAAAACGAGGCAAGTAAAAATGTTTCGTCGTTCCAACGCTGTTTCGACATTTCACCCATAGGCTATAATGGGGCAAGACAAAACTGCCTATAACTTTGTTATTTCTGGCTTAAGTTGAATGAAACTTGCAGGAATGGTAGCCACTTCCAAGAGCATTAAGTCTGCCTAGCTTCAAGAAGATAGGTGCAGGGGGTTCAGGGAAACTTCACTCCCAGGTTTTGAAAGCAGAACTTGTGTCATGTGTATGTGTTAAGCCACAGTGGGGTCAAAACTGCAGGCATGTTAGCCCTTGTGGAGGCCACAAAACTGCCAGCTGTTAAGGAGATCGGTGCAGGATGGTTCTGGGGCCCTGCACCCCTAGCTGCTGACAAGAAAAACTCGTGACATGGGTGCTTGTACAACTGACTGTCTCTGTCTTGGGGTAGTTGATTGTCTGTATTGATTCTTTCCTCTCCTTAGTCTGTGGTTTTGTAGGTGTTAATCCTTGCTCATTAGCTCATTATCTAGTAGCTAGTAGTGTATTGAGCTGATCCCTGAGTGAATCAAGATTGATTAAAACACAGTAGTTAGCTGGCATAACGAGTTAATGAGCAAGAATTAACATATACAAAATCACAGACTAAGGAGAGGAAAAATCAATACAGAGCCGGGAATTGCTTCTGTCCCAAGACAGAGACAGTCAGTTGCACAAGCACCCATGTCATGAGTTTTGTCTGTCAGCAGCTAGCGGTGCAGGGCCCCAGAACCCCTGCACCAATCTCCTTGACAGCTGGCAGTCTTTGTGGTCACAGCAGGGCCTAGCAGCCAGGCCTGCAGTAGTTTCTCCACCCCTGTGCCCCAAGACAGACAGTTGCACAAGCACCCATGTCACGAGTTTTGCCTGTCAACAGCTAGAGGTGCAGGGCCCCAGAACCCAGAACCCCTGCACCGATCTTCTTGACAGCTGGCAGGCTTCATGGCCTCAGCTGGGGTTAGCAGGCCTGCAGCTTTCACCCTGCTGTGCTTTAACACCCTCAGTGTCACCCATGTCACGAGTTTTGCTTGTCTGCAGATTGAGGTACAGTTTCCCAAAAACCTCTGCAGGGAGTAGCATGCCAGGAGTTTTGACCCCACTGTGACTTAACACATACACCTGACATGAGTTTTGCTTTCAAAATTTTGGGGTGCAGTTCCCTGAACTCCTTGCACCTATTTCCATGAAACTTGGCAAACTTCCTGCCCCCGGATGGGGCTACCATTCTGGCAAGTTTAATCCAGATCAAGACAGGAATAACAAACTTATAGGCAGTTTTGTCCTTCCCCATTATATCCTATGTGTGAAATGTTGAAACAGTTTCACCGTTTCGACCCTTTCTGCTGATCTGGCACCGTGGTCGCAGTCCTGTACATACTTATGTTGGTTTATGTGTTTCCCTGTCGCCTAGGCCACATCGCCATGGAGAGAGGGGTTTCCTCATTCCCCCTTGGCCCCATAGTGAGCCTCTCTCTGCCCAGTTGCATCACTCTCCTGGTTTCACTCCAGATTCACCAGCTGATGGCAGGTAGGTGCCTGTGTTTCCACGTGGTATTTACTGCTGTTCTCACACTGAGGTCTGCTGCCCTGTGACACTTTGTACAGCAGAGATGTGACCATGTCACCCCCTTCCACAACTGCCCCCATGGGATCCAGGGCCACCCCAGGGCAGTCATTGAACGCCTCTCCCCCCACCCCCCATGAACCCCTCCCTGCAGGCCTGTTTCTGCCCAGGTGCTGGACTTACTTGCTGCCTCACTTCACCCTCCCTCCCTGAACCAGCCCACTGCCAGCTGCTTCCCTCCCCTTCCAGCCTTGCATCCACTGCTCTGTAGAGACCTTGCCATTTGGCACTTACTGCCACTGGGCTGTGGGCTGTCTCACTGGCCTGGCTCACTGTCTTTGATGTACCTGTTCAGTCAGTCATTTATTCCACCCCTCTGAACAGTCTCTGTCCTCTGAAATGTAACTGTCAGCTTGTCTGGACTGAGACATCTCTTCATCTCCATGGGCAAAGGCAGGGGTGGGCAAAATATGGCCAGTGGGCTGGTTCCAGCCTGCCAGGCATTTTAATTTGGCCACCAGTGCCCACCAAGGAATTGTGCCCTGCCCAGCCCTTCCAACCATGAGGGTGGGAGCTAGCTGCCCACGTGTACACCCCCCGCAACATACCCTATTGCACCTCGCTCCCATTGCTCTTGGGCTGAAGGGCCCGGCTTGGCCAGAACACAGCTTCCAGGCAGGGCTTCTGTTGCTGCTGCTGCTGTTACTGCAGCCCCCAAGGATCTGCTCTGCTTACCCAGTCTCCTGCTGGCTCCAGGCACCAGGCACCAGGTAGGGAAGCAGTGAGGGGCAGGGGCAGGCTACAGCTGGGCAGCATGTGAGTTTGAGGTGTCGTGGTGGGTGTGGGAACCCCTCCAGGCTCCTTCCATGGCACACAACCCCATGGGTGTTTGGCAGCAGCAGCAGGCAGTGTTCAGGGCTCTGGTACCCAGCATGGCGCAGCTCCAGCCAGCACTACACATCACAGCAAGGGGCACAGCCTCCACTGGGTAGTCTGTATCACAGGCACTCCCTGCACTTGCAGCATGGGAGGGAAGCCCCAAGTGCTGGAGCTGGCTTCCCTCCCTGCCCCCATGGGAAGGTGCCCAGGGTTTATCTCCTCTGCAGTGCAGCCCTGGTGGGGAGAGCAGGGCATCTCCTATGTCTGATGAATGAATGCGGGAAGTGCTGGCAATACAGGTGACCCAGCAAAGGCTGCGCCCCTTGTAGGTTGCCAACTGTATAGGATTGGCCAGGAGTCTACCAGAATCGGCACTGGTGATTATTGAAAGCAGTCCAGGAGATTGATATTGTGAATGGTTTGAACAGTACAATTAATTCATTAATTACTAGAGGTGTACTGATGTATCTGTCCCATATTGGATCAGCACTGATATAAGGAAAATTGATAGTATTGGCAATTGGCTTTTTTTGGCTGAAGTGCTTGATAATGTCCCTAATAAATGCCCTGTGCATGCACACAGCCACAGTGCAGCACACAGGCAGCCAGAAGCACAGCCCAGCAGCATGGAGAACGGTCAGGTCCAGCAGGTAAGTCTGTTGTGAGGGGAGGGCATGGGGGGAATGCATATTGAGGCCCCAGCAGTGAGGGAGGGAGTGGGGCTGGGGCTGCACCCCAGGGTGGGGCATGGGTTGGAGCCATGAGTGGCTCGAGAAGTGGGGAATTATCCTGCCACTGCATGCACCCTGGGAAGGCATGGGGGGCGTGTGCTCCTGGATCTATGCATGGGGTGAGGGTGAACTGCTATTGAGGGCTGGGGCCAGGGATGGAGCTGGGCTTTTGGCAGGGGAGTTGGGCTGGGGCTGCACTTTGGGTGGGTGGAGGCAGTGCTGGGAGTGGTGAATTTTGAGGTGGCTGCAGGTCCCCCCCATCATAGCCCTCCTCCCAGCACTTCTGCTGCCTGCCCCAAGCATAGCCCAGCCCAGCCCTGCACTGGGAAGAGCCCAGCACCAGCTTGGCACCAGCCTTCAGTGACAGCCCACCCTGACCCTCATATAGATCCAGAATCATAGGCCCCCGACCCTCCTGGGGTGTGTGCAGCAGCAGGAGCCACGCTGTGCACCCCACAGACAAGCCACTCATGGCTCTGTCCTGCACTCTGCCCCGGCTGTACAGTGTCTGCTCCTGCCCCTGCCCCAGCCCCACTCCCTCCCTCACATCAGGGGCCTTGGTCTTCGCCTCCTGCCCCTTCCCTCCCCACCCTTTTCCCCTCAACAAACTCACCAACTGGATGCTTCTCTCCAAGCTGTCCGGCTGCATATTGGCAATCGGATCACTGTCGGCCGATACGGCTCATTAAAAGTTGGCCATGGTAATAGCCCAAAAAATCTCTATCAGTGCACCCCTATTAATGATATTACATCATGTTGGAAAACAAAAATCTCCTGGAATAGCTTCAGTCAGAATTGGCAACCCTAGCCCCTTTCCATGATGTGCAGCATGGCCCAGAGTTGCACCCCATTGGGCACCAGCACCCAGAGCACTCCTGCCCGTTGCTGCTGCGCCATGTGTGGAGTGTGTTGTGGGAGGTCCTCACACCTCCCCACACTTCCTCACTCCTCACAAACCCAGCATACCCACACCCTGCCCCTACGATCCCCCACATATACACAACTTTCAACATACGCTATGCCTTCCACACACAGCCACACCTCTCACAACCCGCACCTGCCCCCGCACACCCCCACAATATAGAAGCCTAATCATTTATTTTTTCAGTTATTATGCAATCACCTCTATATACACTATTCACACACAAATCATGACAAAAATATTTTTTGTAGTAAAGTTAAAATAGATGTTTGACTTTTAGTGTATGATTTGGCTTTTTTTCTGATTCTAAAATGGCAACCCCCCCTCCCAAAAGGGGTATTTCTGGGGGGGCAAGGGGAGGCATTTCTGGTGGAAAAGGTCAGAGGTTAGAGGTGGAACTTCCAGTCCCAAGATGATGATGGGGGGCAGGGCTACCCATGTGGCCCTGCACAGCTCAGCAAACCTCATTAAGTGGCCCTCCAACTGAAATAATTGCCTGCCCCTGGGCTAAGGTATGGCTTGAATCCCCAGCCCTGCTCCTCCTCTATGACATACCTGGGGAAAGTGGGAGGTGCATAGGTCCTCAGGCTCCTGGGGATGCAGGTTTGCCCTTGTCCACCCACTGCACTGATGCTGTTCTTGACTCTTCCTTTCTCTGGTGTCCTGCATTGCTCCCAGCCCAGTTCAGAGTGACTGGACCAGCCCAGCCCATCATCGTCTCTGTGGGAGAAGCTGCTGTCCTCCCCTGCTGCCTCTCCCCCCGTATGAATGCTGAGGACATGGAGGTGCGGTGGTTCCGGTCCTGGTTCTCTCCCTACGTGCACTTGTACCGACATAGACGGGATCAGTATGCACAGCAGATGCCTGAATATCAAAGGAGGACTTGGCTCATAAAGGATGACATCACCAGTGGGAGCGTCTTCCTGATAATATGCAGTGTCCGACCTTCTGACCACGGGCAGTACAAGTGCTCTTTCCAGTCTGGTAGCTCCTATGAAGAAGCTCTGTTGGACCTGCAGGTGACAGGTCAGTGCCTCTGCTGTTTGGACCCACTCAGAGTGTATTGAATGGGACTGTCGGGCTCAGGTGAAGGTGACAGGAACTCACTTGTCTTTTCTCAGCTACTAGTACCTTCAATTTAGGTGCCTGCAGTGCTGACAGAGGTGGTGTAGATAGCAGAGCCCGGTGCTGGAGTGAGGGCTGTGCTCAGCATGGGAGAATGGAGGTGGGGGGATTAACATAGTCTTATTTGCCGCAGCAGTTGCTCACCTAGGAGCTTACCTGGCAGGGGTGGAGGCTCCAGCCTTGTGAAGAGGAGACTGGAGTACCTTCATGGCCTCACTCCCTTGCACCTCTTTCTCCCCACCCCTTGCCTGAAACACTGCTGCTGCCAGGGGATGTCTTTGCATGGCGCCCAGCTCTGAGATGAAACAGCTCACAGTTGCTGCTGAGCTGTATGCTGAATGACACTAGAAAAGCCTCAATTTGGTGGGTGCTGCAAGAGGGTTAACCCTGTGGCTACTTGGCCAGGCAGACATCCCTTCCACCCAGCAATGGTGTCTTCTATGAGGAAGGAGGGGCAGGGGAAGAATGAGGGGTCTCCTGCCCCCCTGCTGCTATTCTGGCCCCCACCTGCCTCTGTTCTGATGCCCCGCAACATCTTGGTAAAGTAACCAGGGCCAGATGACCAGGGCAGGAGCCTCAAGTTCAGACTGAGTGTTGGTATCTGTTTCCTGAGAGCAGACTGGGAGGATTTTCCTTGTGTTTCCTGTCCTTGGGGTAGCCTGTGTGCTGTCTTGGAGGGCTGAGGAGGGAGAAGGCTGGGGCAGAAAATGTCAGTTGTACAGAAGTTGTAATCGCTTTATCACTGCGGAAAAAGAAAGATGTAAATTAGACAATATGAGCCGAGATGAGCACAGGAGCTGTTCATTGCAATTGATGCAGAAGCAGTAACATTTCTAACCTGAACCTGGCTTGGAGAGTTTCTCTGCAGCTTCCAACCTGTTTCCAGACCCTTTTGCAAGAAGGCTGGAGCACTCTGTGCTCTGTACCACATCTAAATAACCATGTTCTAATTCAAGCGCTATCAGCCATGCATTGGACAGTTTCCTCATCCCATGAATCATAACAAGGGGATTTGCGTCTCTGGCAGGAATGGCATATGATGAGAAGCCATGTGTGTGATGAGCTCAGCTGACCCAAGCAATGAAGTGTGAGATCCCCTCAGTCTGGTCTGTAACCATGGCCCCAGGCTCCTCTCCCAAAGTCAGACATACCTTGTTGACAAATAGTTATCCTGGAGGCAAGAATTTGCTGGGGAGGGAAGTATCTTCCATTGAACAAACTGCCCAGTTGGAATAAAGTTAAACAAGCTTTCAAATGCAAGGCTTCCTTCATCAGGTCTGAGGAGGGAAGCAAGCATGCACAGGAAGTGTAAATCAGGTAGATTATAACGTGTCAAAAATTGTGATAGTGTTTGTAGCTCTTGGTTCTTAGAGTTACACTAAGAACACCCTAATTTACCTGATTCCTAAATTTCCTCTTACACACCGTAGGTATTTATGGCCCCCGACTCCTGACATTTGGGGGTGGTCTTGATCTCCCAGCAATCAATTTATTTTCTTCTGCTGACTGTTTGTCAGCTGTGGCTGGGAATTTCTCCTCTCTCTTTTCACAGTTCTACTCTTGGCTCTTTACTTTGCTTCTTGTATGAGATGATCTTGTCAGGCACTTACAACAACAGGCATGTTCATCGTAGGGCACAGGTCTTCAAGTGCTGACACCACATAGAGGGGAGGAGAGCAACTGCTGAGATGGATGGAGCAGGGCTCCTGTCTCAGAGCTACTTTCAGTTTGTGTTGCCCTCTGCGGGTTTTTCTGGTTCAACTGAGAACACTGCTGAGAACAACAGTCCTCCTTTTTTTGTCAGTTGTGAGGAAGATATGTGGGGACAGGACAAAAAAGGGTTTGTGCCTCCTCAGAGAGATGGCTGCTTTTGGGGAACGGAGCAGGCCATGGATCCTAGACTTGACACTGCTCCCAATGGGGCAGAAGTTCTGCACTGCACTGTTCTCTACCCATTTAATCCAATTGCTAGTAGAGGGATTTTCAGTCAGGTGCCAAGGCATCCTGGCATGTGCGACTGGTGCCGCCTTAGTCAAGCGGGGCACATGCCCCCCCCCCAGCAACTGGTTCCTGCCCAGCAGGGGGTGATCCCTGCTGCTTCCAGCTGCCCTGTGATGCATAGGGGCCTCTTCCACAAGCCCCCTGAAGCCCTGAGGCTGCTGCAGGAACTGGTGAGTCCCGGGTTTGGGGTTTGTTTGTTTTTCCTTTTTAAAGGGCCAGAGCTATGTCTGACAGGGCAGACATGGGGGGGGGAGGGGCTCATGCAGAGCCCCCCATGCAGCACGGGGCAGTGGAGGGCAGTGGGGATTGCTCCCACCCCCTCCAGGCAGAAGCCGGTGAGTGGTGCTTTTGTCAAAAAGCCAGGAGCTGGGGCCGGGCGGGGCAGCCATTGAGGGCAATGGATGGATGGGGCCTGTGTGATTTGGAGATTTGGCTGATTCAGCAGCAGCCGAATCTCCAAATCAGATTCGGCTGAATCAATTCAGGACAGTGATTTGAATCACTGAATCAAATTAATGTCCCCCAAATCGGCTGAATCCGAAGTGAATACTAGCCACTTTGCACAGCCCTACTGCTGAATAGAGTGGAAGAATCATTTTCTGCGATTTGCAAATGAAGTTCCTGTTAATACAATCCAGGATGCTACTGGCATTTTTCTGCAACAGGAGTACACTGTTGGCTCATTCAATTCATGGTCCACCATAACTCCCAGGTCCTTCTTTGCACTATGAGTTCCTAGCCAGTCGCTCCCCAGTCTGTATTTGTACATGCACTTATTCTGTCCCAAGTGCACAGCTTTGCACTTGTCCTTGTTGAATCTCATTTCATTGATTGTGGACCATTTCTCCAGTCTATCCTGGTCATTCTGGATCCTAGCCCTGCCTTCCAGGGTGTCCACAGTTCCACCCAACTTGGTGTCATTGCAGATTTTTAAGTGTGCACTCAGTCCCATCAGCTGAAGTATTTTGATCAACACCAGACAAACATTTGCTCCCTGCTAGACTTTGAACCACTGAAGACTACTTATTAGGCACATCGACACGTAACACTTTAATTCACATTAGCTTAAGTTAAAGCACTTTAAAGGCACATCTCTACATTTGTGCCCCTTAAAGCACATTAAAAATGGTGAATTTAAGCTATTTGAGCATTTTTATACATGCAAGTGCTGCAGTTGTATAAGCGATGAAATGCGCATCATCACACAGAAAATGGCAGCGGCACACTTTTGAACTAAAACACATCAATAGTGTTTTAGTTCAAAAGTGCACTGCCATTATTTTCTGCATGCTGACACACATTTTACTGCTTATACAACTGCACAGGTGCAATGCAGTGCACTTCAGATGGCTTGCACAGCAGTCTTGTTTAATTGAGTCTGGTCTGACCCTCTGGATCTCCAGAGTATCAGGGGACAAAAAGGTACGTGTATAAATGCCCTTCATGCCTAAATTTGGCCCCTGAAAATGCAGGCATCAAATTTAGGTGCAAATAGTTCAAGTGACTGGAGGCACTGTGTGTGTGGACTAACTTGGGACTAGCTTTAGTCCCAAGTCAGTTCACACCCAGCATTAGTACTTTAATGTCTGTACTTGTCTGCCTAAACCTGCTGAATGTGCATTAAGCTAATGCACATTAAATTTAGGTGTTCTCAAATGCACGTGTAGACATGCTCACTGAGTACATTGATCCCACCAATTACATATCTACCTAACATTATTTTCATCTAGTCTGTATTTCCTTAGCTTATTAATTAGGATGTTGTAGGAGACAATGTCAAAAGCCTTGATAAAGCAAGGTATACTATGCCCACTGCTCTCACCTTATCCACAGAGCCTGTCATTTTATTATAGATAGAGATCAGATTGGTTAGGCATGACTTGCTCTTGGTGATCCCATGCTGACTGTTTCTGATCACCGTGTTCTCCTCTAGATCAGGGGTTTTCAACCGGGGGGTACACTTACCCCTGGGGGTACTTGGGATGGCCTCAGGGGGTACTCAGCAGTGGGTACTGCTGCCGTCACCAGCACTTACACTGCTGCTGTGCTGCCAGCACTTCTGCTGCCCGCATGGCACCAGTACTCTTGCCGACTGGTCACTGGTACGCTTGCTGCTTGTCTGGCTGCTGGAGACTATGTGGGCCTGGGAGGATATTCCTCCCTGGAGAGGACCCATTAGCTGGGTTTTGACTATGGCTCCCCAAGAGGAGGCTTCCTTAGGGACAGGGGAGGAGTCTTTGTAACCGAGCCCTGGCAGTCGCTGTAGCTCAGATGCCCCCTAGGGTACAGTTCCCACCTAATCCTTGTACCCCAGGTAGACCTTGGGCAGATGCCCACACTAGGGCCCCAGGGTTCTGTTACACATGTGGGAAATATGGGCACATGGCCCAGGAGTGTACACAGCCAGATAACCCAGAGTTGGTATTCCAATAACTAAAGCACGGTAGGAGGTGGGAAATGGGGAAGGGGCAGAGCAAGGGAGTTGGCTCTGCCCCAGAACCAGCCAGACTCCCGAGCATTACCCTCTGAGTGCCCTACCAAAAGGATTAGTGGGTCCCTGAGTGAAAGTCCACATGGCCCTGAATGGTCACACATGCCAAGCTATTCTAGACAGCGGGTTCCAGGTTACCATACTATTTAAATCCTTTTATGATGAGCATTTGAAGCACTTACCTCTGCTTCCCCTTACGGGGCTGGGACCCTGTGGCTTGGGTCAGGAGCAGTATCCCTACAGGGGTTACATGAATATAAGAATAAAATTCCATGCTCCAATAGCTGGAGTGGGGTGGAGAAAGAAGTATTGACCATTGCTCTAGTGTGCCCTGACCTGGGGTGGATGAAGGGGGCCTCCATCATTGTAGGGACAAACTCCAGCCTCCTCCAGGTTCTTGCTCAGTATCACAAGCAGCAAGCTGGCCCAAATTACCAACAGCTGTTAAAGATGCATGCTTTGTGCTCAAAGGCTTATGACTGGTGGAAACACGGAGGAAAGTGGGTTCTGGATGCATTACTTTTCTCTGGGATGGAACCTCAGCAGGGCCCTGTGCAGATCCAGTGGGCATTGCCCACTGTGTGTAGATGGGTGGAAGGGGGGGAAAGGAACAAACTGGTGGTATTGGAGACTCCCACCAGAAAGGGGAACCCCTGGGCATTGAAGGTCCTGGAATGGGTAACTGAGACACAAGGGGTTGATCAAAAAGTGATGACTGTGATAGTGGTCAACCTGACTATGGGATATATTGTAGTCCACCCAGGACAAAAGGTGGCTGACATGGGGGAAGGCGAAGTGGTGACCCACGAGGTGGGAGGCAGCCCCCTTCCTGTTGACCCTCAATGTTTTTGTGGAAGGAAGACCTGAGGGAGAAGCTCAAGGCTGGATCCTGTTTCTTCCCTATGCCTGACTGGGATGTGAGAGGGGCAAAGGGGGTGGAGCACCACATCCACCTCAGTGATCCCTGACCCTTCTAAGAAAAGTCCCCCTTGTAGAGAAGGAGGTGACGCGCCATCTACAAGAACTCATGGACCAGCAAATCATCACAGAGTCTAAGAGCCCTTATGCCTCTCCCATCAACAGAACAACGGCCAGCTCTGTATGTGCATTGACTACTGTGCATTGAACGCTTGTACCATCACTGACCAGTTCACCATCCCACGAGTACAGGCGGCTTTGGACTATTTAGTAGGGAGCAAGTGGTTTTTGGTACTCGACCTCCACAGTAGCTACTACCAAATGCTTCTGTGAGAGAAGGACAAGGAAAAAGGTGCTTTTGTCTCCCCCCTTGGGTTTTATCAGTTTAAGCGGATGCCCTGAGGCATATCAGGGGCTACCACCGGCTTCCAACGACTAACGGAGGAGGTAGTTGGGGATATGCACATGACCCAAGTATTAGTTTATTTAGATAATATTATTGTCTTTGGTAGGACAATAAAAAAATGCTTACCTGGCAGGGGAAATGCCATGACCACTAAGGTGGTTTTCCTAGTTGCAGGGGAAAACCACTTCCTTGGCAGGGGATAGTACCTTGACTAAGGTAAGGCATAGTCTCCCACTTCCTCTTCCAGTAGGAAGATCTTGGCTGTATGCCCATTTTATGGAACCAGGAGACTCCTCCCTAGGTTGCTCCTGTGGCCATATGGCTGAGGTCAAGCAAAATTCGGGGGCATCTGAACCCCAAGCCTCCGGACTTGGGCCTGCATGTAGGAAGCCTGCCAAAGGGTTTGGAAGCATCCAAGACCTAGGTGGGGTGGGGGGTGGGGAAGGGGGGATGTTTGCTGGTAGTAGGGCCACATAGGGTTCTTGAATGACTCATGGATTTGGAATAGATTTGGCTTACCTAATGCAGAGATAATTTATTTAAGGCACTAGCCTGCTTTTGTTATGGTTTGCTACCAATGGACCACTTTGTGATTATCAGGGAAGGAAAGAAGTCACAGAGTGACAGAGAGGCATGTTAAGAAATCCTGCCAGGGGGCGGGGACATGGGACATAGAGGGACTAGTGTCCATGACCCAAAGGGAGAGAGCGAGAAGGGCTGGAGCCCAGCAGCTGCAGTACAGTGTGTTGGACCTGCCCAAGAGTGGGCCAGCTGGAGGAAAGGAGCCAAGGCTGGGAAGGCTAAAACCCCAACAAGGGTGTGCAGGCCTGAGAAGGCCTGAAATAACTGGTCACACCTGCAAGGTATGGAAATGGCTGTAGGGGTGGCCAGAGACCACAAACATACTTCTTAAGGCACCTGTTGTCAGGAGACACTGAGAGAGCATGATAGACTGAACAAGGGGTTCCCTCTACCCAGGCCTTGGGCAGCCTCCCATTTTTTTCTTTTTCAAACAAAATGAAAGGCATGGCAGGTCAGGGAGAGGGAAGGACTCAAGGAACCAGAGGAGGCAGGACTGTGGTGGTCATCAGAGGGTGCTACTCGACCCCACCGTGCCACAAGGAGGTGTGATTAGGGAACCAGCCCTGGCTGCTGACCATGGTGGGGGCAGCACAAATATGGTAGCAACTGTGGTACTGGACTGGCCACTAAAGCACTGTGATGCAGTACAGCAAATTACCTTCCATTAGACACTGCTGCCACCCAAACTGCTGGGGTGTGTGCTTGTATAGACCTGTGTACAGAAGGGCATAGTCACGCTGGAGCAGCTACAGGAGGGTCTGGAGTGCCAGGTTGAGCATGGATCTGGTTTCTCTATGGTGGGAGGAGGTGAAGGGCTGAGGGGACCTGCCTGGGACTGAGGAGGCAGATGCAGGACTTGTGGTGCTACAAACTGAGTGTATGTCACCCAGTGCTCCCACCCTGTCCAGAACACACGAAACCTTTGCCTTAGAGTATGTGCTTGGGCAACTGGTGCCTCCTGAGTTTTGGAGGGGCACCCACAGAAGCCAGTGGTGGGGACGGAGCTAGCGAGCACCCACAGACATGTTGGCAGTGTCGGTGGTAGGGACAGCCCTGTCACGGGGGGCACATGTCCCCCCATCCCTCCCTACACGTCACCTATGAGCATGTGTCATGGTGCAGTGTGTTGCTCAGATAGACGCTGGTGTGACAGACTATACGTCACCCAGCTGGAGCTAATGCCAGTTCTTTCTGCTCTTCTCTAGCTATGGGCTCTGGCCCCCACATCTCTGCTGATGGCTACCAGGATGGAGGGATACAGGTTGGGTGTCGATCAGCTGGATGGTACCCAGAGCCCAAGGCTCACTGGAGAGATCACCGTGGGCAGCTTTTACCAACAACCTTTGAGGAAATCTCCATGGATACCGACGGACTGTTTCACACAGAGATTTCTATTATTATCATGGAAGAGTCTAACCGGAAAGTGACCTGTTGTGTCAGAAACCCACTCCTCAACCAGGAGAAAACAGCAACAGTTGATATTGCAGGTCAGTGCCTTGCACGCTGCAAGCAGGACATGGATGTGGGGAGGGGTTGTCACTGCTGGGCTCACGTGTCTGACATCTACTGAGCCCTTTCCCCGGGCAGCACAAGACCCCATCTGGTCTGCTCTCAGCAGGGCTTATGGTAACACAGGAGTTTGCAGTAACACCGACATCAGGACTCAGGTCAAGCTCCTTGTGGCTAGGTCAAGAGCTGGGCCTGGGGGAGCACAGGCTGGGGTCAAGCAGTAACTCTTGCTCAATGTTTGCAGAAATGACTGAGGATTGGGGGTGCCTCACCTTTGGGTACCCACCTGAGACACCTGGTAGATCCTGGCATTCAAAGACAGGTGCTCAGCACATCACTACTCTGTGACTTTCTCAGGCTGAGTGTCCAGAGTCACTAGCCAGTAAAGTTGTTGTATGGGACTGCACACAGACTAGACTGTCCACAGCCACCTCCACCCTCCCCTGCTGCATGTGTGCGCTCTGACATATAGTTTCACAGTGCAAACAGGGTCTCTTAGGTGCACAAGGATATAAGGGGTGAAGTTCCTTGGGTGTACATTAACATTTTGGTCACTCGTGCAAGGGCCCCATAATTCTCAGTTTCTAGTTAGAGAGTGTTGCTCTTCTGCTCAGGTTCAGACCAATCACCATGTTTCAGGTCAGGAAAGAATTTCCCCCTGTGATATCATTGCTACAAAGCAGGGTGGGGAGGGGTTGCCTTCCTCTGTAGTCAGTGGGAGAGCGGGAGGTGGAGGGCAAGGTCTTTTTCCTTGGTTCTTTAAGTGCATGTAACAAACTTACAGTGGCAGGACACTGACAGTGCCTTGTCCCCTACTTGTCTTGTGCCAGGTTAGAGTGTTCTTGGTGTCCTTGGGCTATGCGCCTTTTACCCCTGTGTAGACAAAACAGGGGCCCTAAATTGAAGTGGTGGGTTTTAAAAAAACACCGCTTCAATCTAGGGCTGATTAAACAGTGGTATCCCACCCCATACTGGTGAACAAGTTAAGAGGCTGTGACTTGGATGACTACACAGTCCGGTGGGTGGCGAATTGGCTAGAGGGTCGCACCCAGAGAGTCGTGGTGGATGGGTCGGTTTCGACCTGGAAGGGTGTGGGCAGTGGGGTCCCACAGGGCTCAGTCCTTGGACCAATACTCTTCAATGTCTTCATCAGCGACTTGGATGTGGGAGTGAAATGTACTCTGTCCAAGTTTGCAGATGACACAAAGCTATGGGGAGAAGTGGACACGCCGGAGGGCAGGGAACAGCTGCAGGCAGACCTGGACAGGTTGGACAAGTGGGCAGAAAACAACAGAATGCAGTTCAACAAGGAGAATTGCAAAGTGCTGCACCTAGGGAGGAAAAATGTCCAGCACACCTACAGCCTAGGGAATGACCTGCTGGGTGGCACGGAAGTGGAAAGGGATCTTGGAGTCCTAGTGGACTCCAAGATGAACATGAGCCGGCAGTGTGACGAAGCCATCAGAAAAGCCAATGGCACTTTATCATGCATCAGCAGATGCATGACGAATAAGTCCAAGGAGGTGATACTTCCCCTCTATCGGGCGCTGGTCAGACCGCAGTTGGAGTACTGCGTGCAATTCTGGGTGCCGCAATTCAAGAGGGATGCGGATAACCTGGAGAGGGCCCAGAGAAGGGCAACTCGTATGGTTAAGGGCCTGCAGACCAAGCCCTACGAGGAGAGACTAGAGAAACTGGACCTTTTCAGCCTCCGCAAGAGAAGGTTGAGAGGCGACCTTGTGGCTGCCTATAAGTTCATCACGGGGGCACAGAAGGGAATTGGTGAGTATTTATTCACCAAGGCGCCCCCGGGGGTTACAAGAAATAATGGCCACAAGCTAGCAGAGAGCAGATTTAGACTGGACATTAGGAAGAACTTCTTCACAGTTCAAGTGGCCAAGGTCTGGAACGGGCTCCCAAGGGAGGTGGTGCTCTCCCCTACCCTGGGGGTCTTCAAGAGGAGGTTAGATGAGTATCTAGCTGGGGTCATCTAGACCCAGCACTCTTTCCTGCTTATGCAGGGGGTCAGACTCCATGATCTATTGAGGTTCCTTCCGACCCTAACATCTATGAATCTATGAAACCCCCCCTGTCATGCACACACCCTGCTGACTTACCTGCCTCTGCAGCAGGGAGGGGAGAGTGAGCTGCTGGGGAGCGGAGCGGTGCCTGGGCTGTGGGGAGGTAGAGAGGGGTTGGTGCTTCCCTCTGTGGCAGAAACGCCCCCTGCATCAGGCAGCACCTGCCCTCAGGCACCCAGCTTAGGCAGGCCCAGGGGTACTGCAGCCACAGAGGAAAGTACCAGGCCCCCGCGCAGATCAGGCAGGCAGGCTCTGGGAGGAGAGGGGGAGATCAGGCTTGCCACTTTTCTTGGGCAAAGCTGCTTTCCTGGGCTGCTGCCAGGCTTCCTGCAGAGCTCCTGAGTTGCACAGAGCCCGGTGCTTCATTGTGCAACTGTAGGGGCAGCAAACCAAAACTCCTTGAAGGAGTTTTAGTTTGCTGTGCCCCAAGTCAGTTCTAGTCAGACAGCAAAATCCCACCACTCACGCAGGTTTCTAACCTGTGTACAGGACCTCCACCTGACACAGGAGGTACACGGTCCCACTAGGGGGAATGCAATACTGGATCTGGTATTGGCAACGGGGGATGACATGGTAGGGGACCTCCAGATCGGTAGCCATCTGGGGGACAGTGATCACCTAATAATAGAATTCAACATAAGACGTCAAGTGGGTAAGGTAACTAGTAGGGTGAAAGTGCGAGACTTTAGGAAAGCTGATTTCAATTAACTCAGGCAATTAGTCAAGGACGCACTGCAGAGTAGGAGTTTTGAAGGGATGGGAGCCCAAGAAGGGTGGCTGTGCCTAAAGGAAACGATCCTTCAGGCACAAAGCAAGACGATCCCCGAGCGAGGCAAAAGAGGGAAAGGGGCCAGGAGGCTTCCATGGCTGACCAGAGAAATCCAGGGCAGCCTAAGGGCCAAAAGGGGAGCACATAAAAAGTGGAAACAGGGTGAGATCACTAAAGATGAATATACCTCCTCTGCTCGTGCTTGTAGGGAGGCAGTTAGACGGGCCAAAGCTACCATGGAGCTGAGGATGGCAACCCAAGTAAAAGACAACAAGAAATTGTTTTTTAGATATATTGGGAGTAAAAGGAAGGCCCAGGGAGGAATAGGACCCCTGCTAAATGGGCAGAAGCAATTGGTGATGGACAGAGGGAACAAGGCTGAACTCCTCAACGAGTTCTTTGCCTCAGTGTTCCTAAGCGAGAGGCACGACAAGTCTCTCACTGGGGTTGTAGAGAGGCAGCAGCAAGGTGTCAGACTGCCATACGTAGATCCTGAGATGGTGCAGAGTCACTTGGAAGAACTGGATGCCTTTAAGTCGGCAGGCCCGGATGAGCTCCATCTGAGGGTGCTGAAGGCACTGGCCGACATCATTGCAGAGCCACTGGCGGGAATATTCAAACGCTCGTGGCGCACGGGCCAAGTCCCGGAGGACTGGAAAAGGGCTAACGTGGTCCCCATTTTCAAAAAGGGAAAGAAGGAGGACCCGGGCAACTACAGGCCAGTCAGTCTCACCTCCACCCTTGGCAAAGTCTTTGAAAAAATTATCAAGGCTCACATTTGTGAGAGCCCAGCAGGGCAAATTATGGTGAGGGGAAACCAGCATGGGTTTGTGGCGGGCAGATCGTGCCTGACCAATCTAGTCTCTTTCTATGACCAGGTTACGAAACGCCTGGACACAGGAGGAGGGGTGGATGTCGTATACTTAGACTTCAGGAAGGCCTTCGATACGGTATCCCACCCCATACTGGTGAACAAGTTAAGAGGCGGTGATGTGGATGACTACGCAGTCCACTGGCTGGCGAACTGGCTAGAGGGTCGCACCCAGAGAGTCGTGGTGGATGGGTCGGTCTTGACCTGGAAGGGTGTGGGCAGTGGGGTCCCGCAGGTCTCGGTCCTTGGACCGATACTCTTTAATGTCTTCATCAGTGACTTGGACAAGGGAGTCAAAAGTACTCTGTCCAAGTCTGCAGATGACACAAAGCTATGGGGAGAAGTGGACACGCCGGAGGGCAGGGAACAGCTGCAGGCAGACCTGGATAGGTTGGACAAGTGGGCAGAAAACAACAGGATGCAGTTCAACAAGGAGAAATGCAAAGTGCTGCACCTAGGGAAGAAAAATGTCCAGCACACCTACAGCCTAGGGAATGACCTGCTGGGTGGCACAGAGGTGGAAAGGGATCTTGGAGTCCTAGTGGACTCCAAGATGAACATGAGTCGGCAGTGTGACGAAGCCATCAGAAAAGCCAATGGCATTTTATCGTGCATCAGCAGATGCATGATGAACAGATCCAAGGAGGTGATACTTCCCCTCTATCGGGCGCTGGTCAGACCGCAGTTGGAGTACTGCGTGCAATTCTGGGCGCCACACTTCAAGAAGGATGCAGATAACCTGGAGAGGGTCCAGAGAAGGGCAACTCGTATGGTCAAGGGCCTGCAGACCAAGCCCTACGAGGAGAGACTAGAGAAACTGGACCTTTTCAGCCTCCGCTAGAGAAGGTTGAGAGGCGACCTTGTGGCTGCCTATAAGTTCATCACGGGGGCACAGAAGGGAATTGGTGAGGTTTTATTCACCAAGGCGCTCCCGGGAGTTACAAGAAACAATGGCCACAAGCTAGCAGAGAGCAGATTTAGACTGGACATAAGGAAGAACTTCTTCACAGTTCGAGTGGCCAAGGTCTGGAACGGCCTCCCAAGGGAGGTGGTGCTCTCCCCTACCCTGGGGGTCTTCAAGAGGAGGTTAGATGAGTATCTAGCTGGGGTCATCTAGACCCAGCACTCTTTCCTGCTTATGCAGGGGGTCGGACTCGATGATCTATTGAGGTCCCTTCCGACCCTAACATCTATGAATCTATGAAAGTCATTTAAGGCCCTCCCCAGTGCATTGGCCCCCAGGCTAGGAGAGAGGAGACTCCTGGGCTCTGAGTACCCTGACTCACTCTGTGGAGGTACAAAGCACTGGATGGAGAGAAGAAACACAAACCCAGATGGTAAGGGCTGCAGTTTGGGGCTCCACATCAGGCCTGTGTTGTGAAAGCTTCACCCCAAAGCAGGGCTCCCAGAGTTGCCCCCTCTCCCATGACAACAGGACAGTGATTCCCCGGGTGTGATATGGTGTGAGGGGACCATGCTGTTTCTGGGTCTGCAGCTACATGTGCAGACCCTGCGAGGCAATCCCAGCATGATGCTTTGCAGCACCATGCAGACATCCCCTGACATACTTCCCTGCTCCTTGGGATACATCCCCTTGACCTTGCCCCTGGGCCTGAACTGGCTGCGCTGCCCATGCTATTGCTCTTCTCTTGGTCTGTGTCTGGTACCTTGCCATGCTGTCCTGGCAGGTCTCTGGTTAGGGCCTGACTGATCTTAGGCCTACTTTAAACATTAGATTTGCTCTTGGTTCATTGGTAGCTCCTGGAGGGAGAGAGCAGCAGCAGGATTCCCCTGAGCCCTCAGCTGAACATCATCTACAGAGCACTAGGGACAAACTCCTGGGACAAATAAGGAGCAGCCTGGCTCCCAGGCTGGCATTTGCTGTGTGCCTGGAGTGTGTTTGTGGGCTCCATGACTGGCACTCAAACACCTCAATACCTGACTGCGCCCCAGGGTTTAGCCTGCACTGCCTGGCATGGCGGGGTCACACTGTGATTCAGGACACCCTCGCACTGACATGGAGCTCAGCTTTCAGCCTGCGATTGAAGGATCAGTACTTGTCTTTGGTGACCTGCTGGAGGAGGCAGCCACTTTCCAGGAGGATCCCATCATGCCCTGAGGAAGGGGAGGTCGTTATCTCTTCTTGCAGTCTGAGAGAGGTTTCTGCACCCAGGACATGTGCCTCTGGGTCTGATTTATTCCTGGATTTACTACTCTGTTGCCTCAGGGCACTGGGCAGGACAGTGGCCGCATTAGCTGGGCTGGAGCCTCGGCTTCCAGTATGATGAACAGAAAGCACGGAGGAGTGCTGTCAGGAGGGCCCCAGGGAAAGCCACTGCTGCCCCCAGCCTTGTGCATTTAATCACTCAGGGCTGCCAAATGAATGACACTTTCTCTTGCAGATCACTTTTTCACACGGGTCTCCCCCACAGTGGTGGCACTGGCTGTGATCCTGGGGATCCTGGTGTTTGTCATTGTCCTGGGCGGTTTCTGCCTCTGGCGGCTGCTCTGTGCAAAAGGTAATGTAACAGGTAATGTGGGGAGAGTGTGGGGGGAGGAGAGCTCCTCTAAGATGGGACAGGGCAGGATGGACCTGACAGGAGCACTAAGCACTGGGGCACAGACTGAAGCTGCGGGAGAAGTTTCTGAGCAGACCAGACCCCACATCCGAGCCAGGAAAGGGACCCCGTGGATTCAGGCCCTGGAGCTCAGTGAAGAGCCCAGACCAAACACGCAGTGCGCTGTCCCGCCGGGATCAGTGCTGTCAGCTGGACACATGGATGAGGAGAGAGGAGCTCTGCGCCGGGAGTCTGTTCATGTTTGTCCTGTTGCCTGCAGGCAGAGCAGAAGGGAAAGGGTCTGGGAGGAAGGGAAGTGCTTAGGGCCAAATCCTGTCCTCTCGGGCTAGTAAGAGCTGTGGATGTGCAATGCGGTGCTGAGGGCAGCCAGCTGTTCCCTTTTCAGTACTAGGGCTGCTCAGCCTGGGATCCTTTCACAGGAACAAACTGTACTGCACATTGATGTGTTAATGTGTCTTGTGTCCTGTGAATGCTCCCTGCTGGTTTGCTCCCTGGTCTCCCAGGGTGGCAGTCAGCCAGCAGCTGCTGGTGGCTGCAGGGTGATCTGGTGTCTACAGTTGTTGTGACACAGAAATCGCACTCAGAACCTGCAGGTCTGTTCTCAGACACAGCAGATACTTGGGCCCAGCTGCTCTGGTCCAGCTGTGCTCAGCAGTGACCATCATGTTGACTCCATGTCCTGCTGGACATGTATCTCAGGGCAGGCACTCCAAGGGACCAGCTCCAAGTGGAACCACAGGCCTAGCCTCCTTCACTAAGCCCAAGCTGACATGAACATGTGCTGGACAAAGGCTTGTCTACCACATGCCTTCACAGACACATCTCCTGAACCCTGGTCCCAGTGGCAGGTTCTCCCCATTGTCTTTGCAACTAATGGCAGGGACTATCTACAAGACAAGGAGTTGGCCTAGTGTGGAGCTCACCGTGTATCAAGACAAGATCAGTGCTTCACTCAGATGACCCACTTCATTTTCCTGAGCCCCATTCCAGGAGCCAGGGGGAGCTGGGTCAGCTCAGGGCATGGGCAGAACTAGAGAAAAAGTAGAAAGATAAAGGGACACAGGTAGCCACAGAATGGACATTTAGCCAAAAGGGCCCACAAGAACACCCACCCCTGCCCCCTCCTCCCCTGCACTGCCACAAAGACCTGTGACCACAGGGACAGCTTACATCAAGGAAAAAAGAACACCAAAGTGTAAAACCTGGAGCCTGTCCTAGAGCAGGAAAGACAAGGGCCCCCAGCAACACCTTGGGCACCTGCAGGGGCAAGGATTTGTTGGGTAAAAGATGCCTGATGATCCCAGTAAATGGACCCAACCACCCCACGGTCCTGGCCAATCTGACCTAGGAGATAATTTATTTCTTGCTTCAGTACTGCCAGTGGAACCAGCTCTCCTGAACCAATCTCCCTCTGCCTCATTATGACATTCAGTTACCCCCAGCTACAAAGTAAGGAGTCACAGGGGACTAGACAATGTGAGGTCCTTTGGAAGAGACTTTTAGAGCACATCCTAGAGGGGATAGGAAATAATGGGACAGTCTGAACCATGCAATGAAGCAGGTCAGTCTCAGCCAGCAGGGACATGGTGTGCAGGGAGGCTAATGCCAACCTGCCTGTGTCAGCTCATCTCCTCATGTCCATCATTACAGCCCAACCCTGCTCATGGTAGGAACCTAACTATAAATTGGACAGGGTGAAATCTCACCTCTACCCTTTCTCTCCCAAGGAGCCCTGCAGTCTGAACTGGAGAGGGAGAAAAGTGAGTACTGGGGCCACATGGGATGTGCTAAACAGTTTCTGTGATCGTTTCTAGCAAAAAAAAAAAAGATGATTGGAGAGAGAGGTTGCAGCTGGAGCAGACAAGAGCTCTGACTTGAGTTGAAGGGAGGCCCTGACCCAATGTGACATCCGTCACAGAACAGGGAGCCCCTCACTCGCCCCAGGGACACAGCTGCACCTGCCAGTCCCAGAGGAAGTTCTGCTGAACTCTTGTCCAGACACAGAAGAAAGGTACTTTCCTCAGCCCTAGCAGCTCAGCCAAGCCAGCACAGCTCTGTGCATGGCCATGCAGGAGAGAAAGCCAAGATCATTTTCATGATTCTAGCAAGTCAGGTGAGACGGCCTGCTTTGATCCCTGCTCAGGGCTATCTCCACCCCCATTGCAGACTCCAGCAAGTACACCGAAGGGCTGCTCCTGCTGACACAGAGCAGCTCTGATGTGGAAGGGCCAGTTTCTTTATCAGCACTGGTTATTACAGAAGGGCTCCCTGAGCCCTCACCCTGCCTGGTCCACATCATTGCAGGAAACTGGGAGACCTGACCAGTACTTAGCAGGATCCCTCCTCAAATAGTATTCCCTGGGCTATGGCCCTTGCATGGCCTGCAGTGGAGCAAGGGAAAGACTTTACCCAGAATACACAACCAACACAACTCTGCCTGTCTAGACCCCAGGTACTAGTCTCACAGCCCTTATCAGTGCAGGATTGGGTCTACAGGTCTAAGACAAGGCATTGTGGTTATTAAAGATACCTTAGGGGTTCCCTTTCTTCCAGGTGTCACTTCAGGGCAGAGTTAAGGGGTTTTAGGTGCCTCATCTGCTTTTCCAGGATGTAACCAAGAAACTACTATGAAACTATGAAACCTGTTGCAGCTTCTTTTCAGTTTGCCCTAAGCTTTCCTGGGAATGTAATTCTGGGACTCGGGCTGATTTCCTCACCCTTGGAATGTGCTGCCCCCATAAGTTACTGAAAACTCCTTCCATCCCATATGTCAGGGCAAATGATTTGGGTACCCAGGTGGCCTGTTGACAAGGGGAGCAATGAGGAAGAGACCCTGTCAGTATAGATAGTAGATGGAAAGTCTTTGCTTGGCACTCTTCCTCACTGACATCCAATATTCATCTGTGTAACACGTCTCTCCTGATGTTTGTTTCAGAGAGGCATCTCGTAGGAAAAGGTAAATTTCCTTCATTAATTTCCCGCAGGAGGGAAGGGAGAAGTCTCATGTTTTGCAGCGGATGTCCAGCAGCTCTTTGAGGCTCTCCTTGGAGCAGAAGCTGTGTGTGCTTTGTGCTGTCTGCTGACAAACTCCCCAAGAAACCTCATCCATCCAGCACCTGCTGCCTTATGCTCTGTCCCACCCCTCTGCAGTGCTGCATGGGAGCTCCCAGGCACAGTGCTTGTCTCCACGTGCCATGGTCTACGAGGGAAGCATGACTGTGGGGGGCTGGAGACAAGGGGCTGGATTAGCTGTGGCAAGAGTGAAGTAGGGGAGTGCTGGATGAGAAACTGGGCTGTCAGGATTTAGAAGAGGCCGGGTCACACTGTGGGGCTGAGTGAGGGGCAGAGGGTGCTGCTCCATGCAGTGAGAGAGAAAGGATGAGAGGGGAAATGAGAAGTTTTCTTTGCCCTCCCTTAGCTGTGACCTGAGCAGGAGATAGCCTAGAGCAAAGGGCAGAGAGACAGGCCAGGCTGGGGTTGTGGGGGAGGAGGCAGTTGAGGGGCAGGAGGAGGATCTTAAAGTTGTCAGCACCAGGTGCCGGCTGAAGAGGATGTGAAGTGTTGATTGGTGTGGAGGGGAAAGGGCAAAGGAGGGCAGAGCTGTGGAGAACCCTCCACAGAAGATAGGAGAAGGGAAGAAGAGGCAGCTGCCCTGGAAGAGATGGCCAGGGATGAGAAGTCATCTGGCTGGAGGTGAGACTGGAAGGAAGGGAGCCTTTTCAGGTAGCCAGGAAGCCCTGCCCTGTGCCCAGGCTTTCTGTGCAGAGCCTGGGTGAAGAGACTATACCAGGGCAGCTGGGAGAGCAGAGCCGGTTCCTGCCCACACAGCAAATGGCCCATGAGCTGGACTGAATGGTGATTCCTTGGGCACCACACTCCTGCTCAGATATTGGGTGGTGGAGCTGTACTCTGCCTGTCTATCAAGCTCATCGTTGCTTAATTATTTATAGACAACCCCAGTTTTTCACAGATTTTATGAACCAGTGTTCTTTGCCCTATGTCCCCCTGACTCGGGAGACAACCTCTTCCTGAGCATGTGATTAACCCGAACTGCATAAGTAAGACCCACCATCTGAACAGCAAAGAGTTCTTCCAGTACCATGGGGGTCACCAGCCCACCTCAGCAAGTCTCTCTTTTCTATAGCTTAACCTTCAGTTCCCCTCTGCCACAGTGGCAGGAGTTAGAGGGGACCTGACAGTGAGATGGCTCCTTTGGGAAATACCTTGGTCCAGTAGGGGATAGGAAATAGAGGGGCAGTTTGAACCATGCCTTGGAGCAGGTCAGTGCCAGACAGCATGGATGTGGTGTGCAGAGTAGCTACTGCAAACCTGTCTGTGTCAACCTATTTCCTCATGTACTTCATGGACAGAACCTCAGTAGAAACTGGACAGGGTGAAATCTCATCATCTCTTATCCTTCTCTCCCCCAGGAACTTTGCAATCGAAGACAGAAAGTGGGAAAGGTGAGTGCCTGAGGCCAGTTATATACAACCAGGAAGATGATTCCCAGGGACACGACAGGGTGACATCTCACCTCTCTTGTCCTTCTCTCCCTAGCAGCCCTGCAGTCTGAACTGGAGATTGAGAAAGGTGAGTGCTGGAGACATGTGGGATGTGCTAAACAGTTTCTGTGATGGTCTAGGAAAACAAATGACTGGAGATAGGTTGTAGGTGAAGCAGATAAGAGCTCTGACCTGAAGTGAAGGGAGGCTGTGACCCCATGTAACATCCGTCACAGGATAGGGAGCCCCTCACTCGCCCCAGGGACACGGCTGCACCTGCCAGTCCCAGGGGAGGTCTGCTGAACTCTTGTCCAGACACAGAAGAAAGGTGCTTTCCTCAGCCCAGCTAGCTCAGTCAAGCCAGCTCAGCTCTGTGCATGGCCATGCAAGGGACAGAGTCAAGAGTGTTCACTTGATTGGAGCAGGTCAGGTGACAGCCTGGTTTGATCCCTGCTCAGCACCGTCTCCATTCCCATTGCAGACCCCAGCAGTGTGCAGAAGGGCACAGACCAGCTCTGATGGGGAAGGGCCAGTGTCTCTATCAGCACTGTGACTATTACCAAAGGGGTCCCTGAGCCATCAGCCCTGAGCAGCCCTTGCTGTGCTTGGTCCACATCATTTCAGGTGACTGGGGCACCTGACCAGTACTTAGCAGGATCTCTCCTCACATAGGATCTCCTGGGCTCTGGCTCTTCATTGACCTGCAGTGGGGTGAGGGGCAAGACTTTACACCCAAACACACAGCAAACCCTAACTTTGTCCTCTCAAGACTCCAGGTATTAGTCACTCAGCCCCGATCGGTTCAGGACTGGATCTGAAGCAGGAGGGGATGGAGCCCCAGGCCCCACCCCCCATCTGGGCCTGCTCCCTCCTTCCCTCCTGCTGCTTGGGGTCTGGGCCCGTTCCCTCCCTTCTCGCCGCAGAAGCAGGGGGAGGGCAGTAGTGGACCCAGGCCTGATGCAGGGGAGCACCGACCGGCCCGAGGGTGGGGAGAAGCCAGGCTGCCGCAGTGCGGGGGAGGGGGCAGAGCAGCGGGGCTAGGCCAAAACCAGTGGCAGCAGGGGGAGGGGAGGAATGGGGGAGGGGCCGATGCGGTGGAGGCGGGGTGAAGGACGAGCGGGCCTGGGCCCAGCTGGGTGGAGGAGGCCCACTCCTCCCCTCCCCTCCCCTCCCCTCCCCTCCCCTGGCTGCTGCTGCATCAGGCCATCTGCTCTGTTGCCCCCTCTCTGGAGAGCTGGTGGGGGGGGGGGGGGAGCGGTGAGGCCAGCTGTGCCCTCACCATCATGGTGGCACCCATTGGCTGCCAGCTCCTAATCGAAAGCTTGTTTGCATTCTGATTGGCTGTTTGTCAGCCGATCGGTGTGCAAATAAAACATTACAGGCAGACAGACAGACTTAGGCTTTTATAACATTAGAATGGATCTAGCTTATTAAGATGCCTTAGACATTTCCTTCCCCCAGGGTGCCACGGCAGGGTAGAGGTCAGGGTATTCAGACACTTTAAAAACCATTTCCAGCCTGAAACAGTTTTCGGTTTACACTGATCTTTCCTAGATGTGTAACACTGAGGCTGGGGATGATTCCATGCCCCCACCTTCTAAACGCGCACACATCTTGTCACACACTTTCCCCATTAGTTGCTGCCAGCTTTTCCTACGTCGAACTACCTCTCAGCGTAGTCTGTTTGGGGGAACATCTGTTCACCAGAGCACCCCAAAGGACAACAAGGTCAAACGATCACAAACTCCTCCATGACCGTTTCAGGCTGGACATAAAGAAGAACTTCTTTACTGTCCGAGCCCCCAAGGTTTGGAATAGACTGTCGCTGGAGGTGGTTCAAGCACCTACCTTGAACTCCTTGAAGAGACATTTGGACGTTTATCTCTCTGGAATCCTTTGACCCCAGCTGACTTCCTGCCCCTGGGGCAGGGGGCTGGACTCAAAGATCTTCCAAGGTCCCTTCCAGCCCTGGTGTTTATGAAATCTATGAAATCTGTGAAATTGAGGGCCGCAGTCCCAGCATTCCCTTCATCCACCCAAGTAGTTATCTTGTCAAAGAAGTTCAAAGTCCTTTGACATTATTTGTTCTTCATAAATCCATGCTGGTCATGTGTAGGCATCAGGAAATGGAAAAGCTGATCACAGGTGGCCATCCTTAGGATGTCCTCCAGTAACTTGCCAGGTATTGAGGGAAGGCTAACCAAACTGTTGTTCCCTGGGGCCTGGTGTCTGCCCCTTTTAAAGAGGGACACTACACTGGTGGAGAGCAGCTCCCACAGCTCCTGGCAGGTCAGTCTGTGAGGGGCATAGGTGATGCAGAGGGGGAGATGGGGGGAGATTGAGGTGACAGCACCAGTTGTCACGGAGCCCCCACAATGAGGGAGGGAGGGAGGCAGGGTTGGCAGCTGGGGCTGGGGACACTGCCTAGCTGGGGTGGTACATGGGACCTGGGACCAGGGCAGGAATGCAAGACTGCGGGGCCCAGCTGGGGAGGGGATGGAGCCACAGGTGGCTCGGCCAGATGGGGCAGGGGCTGGCAGGGAAGCTGGCTCCACACTGTTGCATGTACTCCCAGGCTGGCAGCATAGGCAATGTGTCAGAGGAAAATGGGAACACACTTGTTCTTCCAGATTTCTGTGCCCCTGGGGGTCTCAGTCCCTCGCAAGTGGGTCAAGATCCTTAGGGTGCATTTTGACAAAGGAGAAGAAATTGGTGTCATATATCTTGACTTTAAAAAAGCCTTCAATCTGGTATCCCATGATCACCTCTTAGTAAAACTGTCTAACTGTGGCCTCAACCACACCACAATCAGCTGGCTGGGGAATTGGCTCCATGGTAGGACCAAGAGGGTTGTGGTTGATGGAAGTCAATCGTCTTGGTGCTCTGTGACCAGTGGGGTCCCCCAGGACTCTGTCCTTGGGCCTATACTATTTAACATCTTCATTAAATGTGGATATTGGTATCAGAAGTGGACTGGCCAAGTTTGCTGATGACACCAAACTCTGGGGCAAAGCATCCACACCTAAACACAGGAGGTTGATCCAGGCTGACCTTGACAAGCTCGGGAAATGGGCGGTTGAGAACCTGATGGCGTTTAACACTGAAAAATGCAAAGTTCTCCACCTTGGGAGGAAAAACCTGCAGCATCCTCAGAAAGGGCTACCATCCTGCAAGTTTCATTGAAATCTGGCTAGAAATGACAAAGTTATAGCCTGTTTAGACCTTCCCCATTATATCCTATGGGTGAAACGGCGCAACAGGGTTGAAATGGCAAAACATTTCAATGGAACGAAATGGAACAGCTATTTTGACTCAGAACAAAAGTCAAAATGAAACACTAAAATGCTGGTCAAAATGGAACACTTCCGTTTCACACAGCCCTAGTCGCCATCCTTGGAGGTGTTCAGGAGGAGTCTGGACAAGCACCTCATTGAATTTGTTTGAGCCCAATAAGCTCCTTCCCATGGCAGGGGGCCAGACATAAATTTCATAGATTTCATAGACATTAGGGCTGGAAGGGACCTCAGAAGATCATCGAGTCCAGCCCCCTGCCCAAAGGGCAGGAAGTCAGCTGGGTTCATAGGATCCCAGCAAGATGAGCATCCAGTTTGCTCTTGAAGGTGTTCAATGTAGGCGCTTGAACCACTTCCGGTGGCAGGCTGTTCCAGACCTTGGGGGCTCGGACAGTAAAGAAATTCTTCCTTATGTCCAGCCTGAAATGGTCTTGAAGTAGTTTATGACCATTTGACCTAGTCGTCATCCCTTGGGGCACTGTGGTGAACAAACGTTCCCCCAGATACTGGTGGTCACCCCTGATAAACTTATAGGTGGCCATCACATCACCCCTGAGCCTGAGCTTTTCCAGGCTAAAGAGCCCCATGGCTCTCAGCCTGTCATCGTAGGGTCTGCTTCCCTGACCTCTGATCATGCGCGTGGCTCTTCTCTGCACTCTCTCAAGCTTCTCCACATCCTTTTTGAATTGTGGAGCCCAAAACTGGACACAGTACTCCAGCTGCGGCCTCACTAAGGCCGAGTACAAGAGGAGAATGACGTCCCGGGATTTGCTTGAGAAGCATCTATGGATGCAAGCCAGCGTTTTGGTCGCTTTACTAGTCGCAGCATCGCACTGCAGGCTCATGTTCATCTTGTGGTCAATGATGACCCCCAAGTCTCTTTCTTGCATAGTGCTAGCCAACATAGCACTGCCGAGCCTATAAGGATGCTGCAGGTTTTTCTTCCCAGGGTGGAGAACCTTGCATTTATCGGCGTTGAACACCATCAGATTCTCGTCCGCCCACTTGCTGAGCCTGTCCAGGTCAGCCTGGATCACCCGCCTGTCTTCTGGTGTGGATGCTTTTCCCCAAAGTTTGGTGTCGTCGGCAAACTTGGCCAGTCCACTTCTGACTCCAGTGTCCACATCATTAATGAAGATGTTGAACAGTATGGGTCCAAGGACAGAGCCTTGGGGGACCCCACTGGTCACAGGACACCATGATGAGTGACTTCCATCAATTACTACCCTCTGGGTCTGACCACGGAGCCAGTTTTTCAGCCAGTGGATCGTGGAGGACCCAAGGTGACAATTGGCCAGTTTCTCTAAGAGGTGATTATGGGAAACCAGGTCAAAGGCTTTTTTGAAGTCAAGATATATGACATCAATCTCTTCTCCCTTGTCCAGGTGATAGGTCACCTGGTCGTAGAAGGAAATGAGATTGGTCAAGCAAGACCTACCCGCAACAAACCCGTGCTGGCTATCCCTTAAGGTGTTGGTGTCGGCCAGTCCATTAAGGATGGCCTCTTTAATAAACTTTCCTAAGATCTTCCCCGGGATAGAAGTCAGGCTAATGGGCCTATAGTTAGCTGGATCCACTTTCCTCCCTTTCTTGAAGATAGGCACCACATTGGCCTTCTTCCAGTCTTTGGGCACTTCCCCAGAGTGCCAAGAGTTTTCAAAGATCCGTGCTAGAGGCTGGGCTATGATGCTCGCCAGCTCCTTGAGTACCCTGGGGTGAAGTTTGTCAGGGCCGGCTGACTTGAAGGTATCCAGCTTCTCAAGATGTTCCTTCATGAAGTCAGCATCAGTGGAGGGCAGGGGATCACCCTCACCCAGACTTCCCTGTCCCGTAGCGGGCACGGGCGTCCCATGGGACTGATGAAAGACCGACGCAAAGTACCTATTTAATAGGTTGGCTTTTTCCTGGGTGTCAGTTGTCAGTTGCCCCATCTGGTTCAGCAGGGGTCCAACGTTGCCCCTACTTTTCCTCCAGCTCCCCACATATCTGAAAAAGGACTTTTTATTGTCCTTGATGCTCAAAGCTAGTTGGAGTTCAGTTGCATAGGGCAGGCCTGGGCCCTATGCCTCTGTTGCCTTCCGCACACAGCACATGAAGGGTCAGGGCTGTGTGCTCTCCTGGGTCAGTTTGATCCCCTGCTGGACCTTCACCAACAGAGCCAGTGACAGCTTCACGAGGCCAAGGCAGAGGTCAGGACGGGGAGACCTGTTTACCCCAACTCCTGAGAACTGAGACCTCCCAGTCCAGCTGCCTCCACCCTGGGACCAAGGCTGACTCCTCCTCCAGGAAAACCTCACAGATTAACTTGTGTCTGCAGTGGGTTGGGTGTCTTAGGAGGAAGGGCATGCACAGGCTAGCTAATGCTGGGACCTGGTGCTGCTGTGGTACAGACCAGTCCAGCTGAGATCTTTACCTGCACCTGCAGTGATTCATCTGAAGAACAGATATGCAGTCTGAGCAGAAGAGAGGGAGGAGCTCGTTCCATTGGTGGAGAAAGACAGGCCAGGCCTCACCAAGGTTGGAAGGATTGAGACAACCCCCACCAAGAAAAAGTGACAGGTGGTGGTGGTTGAAGATTCCCTTCTGTGGGTGATAAAGGGAGCCATCTTCTGACCTCACCTGTTGTCTCAAGAGATCTCGTGCTTGCCCAGAGCCTGGATCTGAGATGATGACACGGAGGGACTACAGAGACTCATCTGGCCCTTTGACTACTACCCTATGCTGCTGATCCGTGTGGGCATGAATGATACTGCCAGGGGAGACCCTGAGCATATCAGCAGTGACTACAGGACTCTGGGTGCAAGGGTGAGGGGGTCTGGAGCTCAGGTTGTGTTCTTGTTGATTGTTACAGTCAAGGGAAAGGGCCCCAGAAGGAGCAGGTGCATCCTGCAGACCAACACCTGGCTGCACAGGTGGCATTGCTAGCAGGACTTTGGTTTCTTCAAACATGGGATGTTTTTTCCAAGAAGAAAGATTTCTGGGAAGAGACCGGATCCACCTGATGAAAAGAGGGAAGAGCATCTTCACAGAGAGGCTCACTGACCTCAAGAGAAGAGCTTTAAATTAGGTTTGCTGGGGGATGGAGACCAAAGCCCTGAGGTAAGTAGGGAAGCAGGAGACCTGGAGGAAGAGGAAGCAGGAGGGGGCAACAAGGGAGGTGCTCTCATACTTCCTGAGAAATCAGGACAATCAAGTGGTTACCTGTACACGAATGCACTTAGCCAGGGAAACAAGCAGGAAGAACTGGAAGTCCTCGCACAGTCACGGGGCTGTACTTCAAAGAAGCCTTACTGAGGGTGCAGGAACAAACCATCCTGATGCGCAGAAAGACTAGGAAATATGGCAGAAGACCAGTTTGACTTAGCAGGGAACTCTTCAGTAAACTAAGTCATAAAAAGGAAGCTTATAAGAAGAGGAAACTTGGACAAGTAACTAGGGAAGAATATAAGAGCATTCCTCGGGCATAGAGGAATGAAGTCAGAAAGGCCAAAGTGCAATTGGAGTTACAACTAGCAAGGGATGTAAAGGTAACAAGAAGGGTGTCTACAAGTATGTTGGTAGCAAGAGGAGGACCAGGGAAGTATGGTTCCCTTACTGAATGGGGGAGGCAACCTTGTGACAGAGGATGCAGAAGAGGTTGAAGTGCTCAGTACCTTTTTCGCCTCAGTCTTCACAGGTAAGGTCAGCTCCCAGACTACTGCACCTTGCAGCACAGTTTGGGGAGGAGGTGAGCAGCCTTCAGTGCTGAAAAAGCAGGTTAGGGACTACTGCACTTAGAAAAGCTGGATATATAAAAGTCCATGGGGCCAGATGGGAGGCACCCAAGGGTGCTAAGGGAGATGGCTGATGTGATTGCAGAGCTACTGATCATCATCTTTGAAAACTCATGGTGATCAGGAGAGGTCCTGGATGATTGGAAAAGGGCAAACTTAGTGCCCATATTTAAGAAAGGGAAAAAGGAGGATCCAGGGAGCTAAAGACCAGGTAGCTCCACCTCAGTCCTTGGAAAAATTATAGAGCAGATCCTCAAGGAATCCATTTCTAAGCACTTGGAGAAGAAGATGGTGATTAGGAACAGTCAGCATGGATTCATCAAGGGCAAGTCATGCCTGACCAACCTGATTGCCTTCTATGACAAGGTGACTAATTTGTGGATGCAGGAAGACCAGTGGATGTGGTGTACCTCCATTTTAGCAAGGCTTTTGATATGGTTTCACACAACGTTCTTGCAGGCAAGCTAAGGAAATATGGGCTGGATGAGTGGACTGTAAGGTTGATAGAAAACTGGCTGGAGCATCAGGCTTAGAGAGTAGTAATCAATGGCTTGATGTCTAGTTGGCAGCCGATATCAAGTGGAGCACCCCAGGGGTTGGTCTTGGAGCTGGTTTCATTCAATGCCTTCATCAACAACCGGGAAGATGCCATAGAGTGCACCCTCAGCAAGTCTGCAGATGACACCAAGGTGGGGGGAGTAGTAGATACACTGGAGGGTAGGGCTAGGATTCAGAGTGACATAGACACATTGGAGGATTGGACCCAAAGGAATCTCATGAGGTTCAACAAGGACAAACGCAAAGTCCTGCACTTAGGACAGAATAATCCCATGCAGCAGGACAGGCTGGGGGCTGACTGGCTGGGCAGCAGCTCTGCGGAAAATGACATGTGGGTTACAGTGGACAATAAGCCAAATAGGAGCCAGCAGTGTGCCCTTGTTGCCAAGAAGGTTAACGGCATCTTCAGGAGAGACTCTGCCAGGCCTAGGGTCAGGGAGGACCGAGTTAGAGAACTTCTGGAGGTGCTGGACATGTTCAAATCAGCAGGTGCAGATGCTCTTCACCCCAGGGTGTTGAGGGAATTGGCAGGGGTTATCACAGGACCCTTGGAACAGCTTTACGAGCACTTGTGGTGCTTTGGCCAGTTGATGGATGACTGGAAGAGGACCAATGTGGTCCCCATCTTCAAAAAAGGGAGGAGAGAGGACCCTGGCAACTATAGGCCCATTAGTCTTACTTCAATCCTGGGGAAACTCTTTGAGAAGATTATGTTTAAGAGGAGGCTTGACAATTACCTATCTGGGGTCATTTGAGCCCAGTTTTCTCTCCTGCTCAGGGCAGGGGCTCAGACTAGAAGATCTGCAAGGTCCCGTCTGTCCCTACATCTATGAATCTATGAATCCTGGGCTGCATTGGTAGGTGTTTTGCCAGTTGGTCAAGGCAAGTGCTATTCCCCTCTATTCAGCACTGGAGAGGCCATATCTGGAGCACTGTGCTCATTTTGGGCCCCCCACTACAGAAAGGATGTGGACAAATTTGAGAGAGTCCAGCGGAGGGCAATAAAAATGCTGAGGGGGCTTGGAGACATGACTTATGCAGAAAGACCAAGGGAACTGGGCTTATTTTAGAGAAGAGAATACTAAGGCAGGATTTAATAGCAGCCTTCAACGACCTGCAGGGGGGTTTGAAAGAGGATGAAGCTGAACTGTTCTCAGTAAGGCAGGTGACAGAACAATGGCACAATGGTCTCAAGTTGCAGTGAGGGAAGTGTAGGGTAGATATTAGGACAAATTTGCTCACTAGATGAGTAGTAAAGCACTGGAACAGGTTACCCAGGTAGGTGGTAGAAGTTCCATCCTTGGACATGTTAAGACCCTAACAGACAAACATTTGGCTGGGATGATCTAATTGGGGCTGGTTCTACTTTGAGCAGGGGGTTGGACTATATGTGACCTCCTGAGCTCCATTCTAGCCCTATCTTTCTATGTTTCTATAATCCCTTTCTGTATCTCATGGCATTCTTGTGAACCACAGAGTTCTTCAGCTCATCTTCCCTGAATTGGTCTAGTCCCACGACTAAACTAGGATCCTCCACCCACAGCTGCCATCCATGACCTCATCTTCCTCCCCACTCCTGTCTGGGTGTGGACCAGGCTCTTCTGTGTCTCTAGCAGACTGCTTGACCTCTTCTAGCACCATGGCCTTTCTGTTCTGAGTTTGTGCTCTCCCCTGAGAGCTGGGTCAGATATTTCTCTTTTACCACCATCTGGCCCAATGTCACAAACTCCTCCCACCTCAAGAAAGCTCTTAAATACTTAAATGACTGACCCAGGCCCCTATTCAGAGATGGGCCTGAGAAATACCTTGTCTCCAGAGGTCAAAGTATAGGGACAGAACAGCATTCATGGTACAACAGCATTCATAACAACGTCCCCACCTAACCCAGGGCTCAGAGAGATGCCCCAGCAACCCCTCCTTCCCACCCAGGGGCCAGGGGGTGTAGAGCCTGGAGGGCCCCAAGCAGCCCCTTGCAAGCTGGAACTCTGACAGCCTGCAAGGGAAAAGCCACGGTTTCCCACTTTCCTCCTTTAAAGGAGAATTCATTTTTAAAGTTTGTTCATGAACCTTTCATATATTCTTGCAACTCACTTTTGGGTTACAAACCACAGGCTGAGAAACACTGTCTAGGGCCTTTGATGACCCAAGTCAGCTCTGTGGCATTGCCTGGAGGTTCTCACGTACAGCAGGCTTTGCAGGGAAACCTGTCATGTCCCACTGCTCACATCCATACACACGCCCAGCTGTGCAGAGTCCTGCTGAGCCAGGCTGACCATTGGGAGGGCCTGCACTGGGCCAGTCTGCACCCTGATGCAGCATGGCCCAGGCATGCAGGTGTTTTCCTGGATTATAAGGTGGGCATGGTCTTGTTTTACAATGTGACTGACAGGTCCAATGTCTTCACTTTCGCTGACACCGTCTCCAGGACTCTGCACCTTTTCTTCTGATCTCATCTCAATGCTGGGGGCACCAATGCAGCTCCTCTGATCCTGTTCCTGGTCCCAGCCCAGCCCTGAGGGAATCCCTGTCACTGTCATGACACATGCACAGACTGTCCCCTCCCAGCCCTGCCCGACTGCCAGCCCCTCGGGTGCCCCCAGGGTTAGGGTGGGGCAGGGGCTGGGGTCTCCCAGTCTCTGGAGCTGTTTCTGCCTGGGCCCTGCTGCTTCCCTGCACAGAGCTGCAGGCCCTCAGTACCACTTGGGCTAATGCCCAGCATCCCCTCAATCATGGACTCGATGATCCATGAAGCCAGTCATGGTCCCTGATTCTCAGACTGCCCCAGGGGCTGCTCTGACCAACTCCAGTTGACTGTGGTCCAAGGGGAGGGGAGTGTACACTGATCTACTCCAGCACAGCCCCTGCCCTGACACCAACCCCAGAATAGCAGGTGGCAGCTTGCCCAGGTGCTGGTTACCCTGCTCCATGCCAGCTGAACCTTACTTGTGTCCGGGATGCGCTATCAGGGCCAGATCCAACCAACTGCTTAACCTTGGCACACAGGGCCTGGAGCAGTGGGAGGGTCTGTCCTTTGTCCAGTTCTTCCTCCCTTGCACCTATGAGTGATCCCCACAGGGGCAGCCCCACTGGCTTCCAGGTCTGGTGGTGGGTGGGCCTCACAGGGCAGATGCTATAGATCAGAGGCCTGAGCTGCTTTGGGGACCGGATCCTGCCATCTGCCCCCAGGCAGCATTGCTGCTGAAGCCAACTCTGGTTGTATGTAGCACAGGGGCAGCTTTGCAAGTGAGGATCACGGCTACTGACTGATCAGTTTTTATTTTCTCTCCTCCTGCTGTCCTTCCTCGGGACTCTTCACCAGAGCGGGGTAAGTTCTGGTTTTTGGTCTCTGTGATGTCTTGCTCATTGATTTGTGTCCCATGGGGTTCACGCCTGTTTGTCTGATCTCTGGTTTCTGCCTTTTTCAGAATGCATGGGAGTCCAAAAAGAGGCAGGTGAGTGAAGCCACTGCTTTCTTGGGCTTCCTGGCCCCTCTCCCCAGTTGTGTTGGCTCCCTGCTCTGCCTCCTGACTCCCAGGGTGCTGCCTGGTGGGATCACAAGTGGAAGGAGGCAGACCATTCCCCAGAGCCCCCAGAGGCCCTCCTCTGGGAAATGCTGAGGCCATCAGACCCTGGTACATCTGCCCTCCCTGGTACCTCTGCTGCCTCCTGCTAGTGAGGTGCTGAGCTGGTCCCTGCTGACCCCAGCCCTGGCTGTGTCTGCTGGATACGCTCCCCGCCCTGTGTGTGATGCTGTGGCAGGTACCAGATGGAGGACAGGGGAGAACCTGATACCCTCAAGGGTTAGTGGGTTAAGGAACAGGTCGTACAAACTTCACCCACCAGACCTGTAAGGTCCCCTCCATGGGAGAGAGGAGCTGTGTCCCATTCCCAGGACCCAAAGCCCTGCCTCCTGCTGCTCAGCTGCCAGGGTCTTCCTCTGTCCTGGGGAAGGCAGGAGTACAGGGGTAGCACGTGCCCTGTGACCCCCTGCAGAGTATGGGGTATCAGGACAAATAAAATCCTTATAATTTGTGAGAGATTCCTGCCAGATGCTGGTGCCCTGAACCCCAGGGTTCATTTCCCAATCCCCACATTCCCAATCCCCACAGTCACACCCTGCCCCTGGATGGGACTGTCTCCAAATTCTCATCCTTCACTTACAGATCACTGCATGTGCTTGAGTTTATTACTTTGCTCACTTCTTTCAGCATTGTCCTTGCTCCCCCTCCTCCCCCCCTTTTCCACTCATCATTACAAGGGGATCATGTGAGGTGTCCACTCTTGTTTCTTTTCTCATGGGAGAATCACTCGTGGAGTGGCTCACAAGTTTTTGTGCTCATTAGTTGTTCAGAACAACTCTATGCGACCTTCCTGCCTCTCTGAGCAGCTGTGCTGGTTTTCCCCTTTCTCTGCAGCGGGTGCAGATCCTCCCCCTAGGAGCTCCTGGGAGTGTGTGAACCAAATGCCTCCCTGTTCTTGCAGTGGCAGGGCATTGGCAGTGCCCTCATCTCCCCAGCTTTTACCTGTGGCCTGGTACAGCAGTCTTCATATTTGGAGCTTAGGCCTTAGGCATGTGTGAGAGGGTTGGAAGTGGGGATCCTGGGCACTCCTGCGGTAAATGATTGTCTGTGACTGCTTGGCTCTGGACATGAAGAAAAGAAATCCTGTCAATGTTTAGTGCTCAGACCCCGCAGTAAATGTCCCTGGTAGTTCTGGGTTCCCATCACGGTCAGAGTGCCAACATACTGGCCCCTGAGTCTGTCACAGCATCGTTGTCCTGGAGAGGCAGCATGGAGGAAACCCTGTGACCCAGAGACCTGCTGCTCCCTCTCAGGATCCACAGATCTCTCCTTGGCCCCATGCAGGTACTTGGGAGAAATGCCCCTTCCTTCAGCCCAAGCATCAGCTCCAGTGACCAGTCAGTCCCTTTGCTGCAGCTTAAAATGCTGCTTTCAGCAATTTGGGGATACCTCTGTTGTGGTGTCACCCCTGGGATCACTGACAGGGTGATGGAAGTGGGGAGGGGAGTTCCCACACAGAAAATAAGCCTTGGATCTTTTTTATAGGAAGTTAAGGTCTAAGGTCCTGGGCTGGGCTGGGCTGGGCTGGGCAGCCCCCACCTGGGAGCAGCAGGCGCAGGTGACACCTGCGGAGTCCCTGCAGCAGCCGGGCTGGAGCATGCTCAGTGTGGATGGGGTTGTGGGAGAACGTATGAGACTTTGCTTCCAAATGGTCCTTAATCTGGTTCTCATTCTCATCTGTTTATTATCATTAGGTCTTCGCTATACTTCCTTACAGCTCAAAGCCCTTGCACAACCGATCACCAATTTCATGTAGTCCGGAGTTTTCCTGCCATCATGCAACACCAGGAACCCCGGCAAGGAGACAGGGGAGAAGGCGGTTCTGCCCCTCACCCAGCCTAGACCCCTGTCGGCCCACTGCCATCACTGCTGGAGAGTCCTGGACACCCCTCTGCCCTTTCTGCTCTGCCTGGGGTGTCACTACATTCCTCCTTCCAGACACTCTGATCCCAGAAGCAATTCAGTCTGAATCACGGTGATTAGCTTGTGGGAGAAGCAGATTGAACAGGACAGTTTCAAGGGAGTTGAGATGCCGAAGCCAGTGATCACACCTAGCGTTAAGAAGGTGACCCTAGGAAAGAACAATGGTCACAGGCCATGACTCAGTTTCCCTGCTCCCTACTGAACTGGACGAAGACCTTATCTCAGCAGAATGGGCGGGAATACAGAAATTTGCACCTGAACTGTATATACCCCCCACACAAAGGCAGAAGTGGGGGAGACTGGGAATTGCCTCAAATCTTGAGAACAGACTCTCAGGGTCCTGAGACCTTGCCACCCACTTGTGAGTATATCTGCATGTTCTCTACTGTACATAGTTGCTCTTTCTAATGTTGCCTGAGTGATAATATCCCAAATAAACTGGTCTATAGCTTGGAGGAACTTGCTCTGGCTTCTCTTGTACTTCTCCAGATAAAATAAATTGCCAGGGGCCACTGTGGACTCCCCACCCCAAATGAGCAGGGGCCTGGTTACAGCTGGGTCGAGGGGGCAGTTGCTGGCATAAGTCTGGAGCAGGACTTAACCTCAGAGCTCTGGGTGCTTCTCTGCCCTGAGCACTGCTCCTGCTGGCTTGGGTAAGCTGGGGAGTGATAGCCCCTTCTGGACAGGCCAGCATAGCCTAGAAAACCCACTTGGAGCTGGGAGATGAGATGCAGTGTGAAGTGGAGTGGAGTGGAAAGAGCAGGGCTCATGGCTCTGCTGGGACACACTGTGCCAGGGCTGAGACCACTGCTAGCACTGAGATGCAACAGATGATGCAGTCTCTGTTATTGCTACTCTGAAGGGGGCTGACCTGGACACTGGGTCCAGTCGAGCATACCCAGTGCAAAGGAGACTGAGCCTGCATTGCGCTGTAAAGGAGACTAAGCTGCAGTGTTTCCTGCTGAGACCAGTTGCAGGGCAGAGGGAATCATCCTTTATCATCCAGGGCAGGGACCTACTGCTCCTGACAGTGACCCATTCTGGAGGCCAGGACTAGGGGTGACATCTTTTACTACAGCAACTGCGTGGCTGGAAGAGATTACAGGCATGGTTCCAAGACAAGGCACCTTCCCCAGCAATAGATGTGAGATGTTTTCTGTCCTTTCAGGGGAGCCCTATCGGTCCCAGCCCCTGGCAGGTGGATCCAACTGATCCATGTGGTAGCTCATAGCTAGGAGGCAGCATTGACACCTGTGTGCTGCATGTATGCAGTGCAGTTGATGCCATGGCAGTGGCTGGAGAGTGAGGGTGGTGCAGGGAGCACAGCTGGAGGGGGTGGCACTGATCTAGACTGCAGAAACAGAGGCAGCTGTTCACTCTGCACAGACCATGGGGAAAATAGCTGCAGCTGAGCACTTTTTCAGTGTTCACCATCACTCGGCACCATGCACAGGGAGGGACATCACCTCTACCCTCTCCACCATAGCTCATGTCTCTGCATCCATGGGTGCAGTGGTGTGGGTAGAAATGATTGTGGGGCACAGACTGCAGCACCAGGCGGGGGTAAGAATGGGTCCATGCCTGGGGCAGCTGCAGAGGGGACATATCAGAGCAACAGGGCAGGGCATGGGTGAGTGCCCATGCATGAGGAGTTGCTCACCTGCTTCCAAGGATGACCGCAGGGGGGTGAGTCTTCCTCCAGTGGGAGTGAAATGGCAGGACCAGCCTCACAGCAGATCCAGGCAACAGCAATCTATTCAGGGGAGGATTCACTGCCATCCCGCTGTGGTTCCCCCTTTTCGAATGTTACAACACCTTCCCAGCTGTCCCATGTCCTTACATTTTGCCTGCTACCGCCTGTGGCTGGGGCTCCCTCCACTGCCCCAAGTAGGGGGTCCACTGCCCCAGGTAGCCACAGCATCCCCACACCAGGAGAACCAATGGCCCTGCTTCAGGGCAGCTCTGCACCAACATTGCTGTCACTCTTGCTGTGTCCCCAGGGCTGCAGGAGCTGCCTGGGGGAAGCACCTGAGCCTGACGCTCATGGTGCTCTATGGCATCCTGGAACTGGGTGCTGTGGAGGGCTTAGCCTCCCTGGCCAGGCTGGCTGTGGGTGCAGGTGGGATGGGGCTGTGGATGGAGAGGTCCCAGTTCCTCAGGGCCAGGGTGCCGGAGTCTCCTACCTGAGCAGGGACAGTGGCATGGGTGAATCTGGCTCCAGCTGCAGGGTGCAGCAACCTGCCTGCCCTGCCCACCCCACCCTGCACACCTAGGGTGTATCCACACATGCAGACATGTGCACTTGCAGCAGCTCAAATAGGAGCGGCACAAATTTGTGCCAGAAATTTTTGCCTCAGCACATGTGCCTGAACATGCACTTTGGTGTGGGGCAAATTGTGCCACTTGGGGCACGCTGACCCTGCCCAGTTCCTCCCGGATCTTCAGCCAGGGGAGCTAGAGCCTGAGGCCAGCACATGTGCTGGCCTCAGCAGTATAAAAAGCTGCCCTGTGCCTGCTGCAGCAGTATAAAAAGCTACCCTGTTGAGCAGGTCAGGGCTATTCATTCTCAGGAGCTTCTGGGGAAGGAGCCTCTGAGAGGAAGTTGGCCATGCCCCTTCCTGTCCCCGGCTGCTGCTGCTGCAAGCTTGGTCTCAGGAGCTTCTGGGGACAAGGTGGCCAGGCCCCTTCCTGCCTTGGGCTGCTGCTGCTGTTGCTGCCCCCACAACAGGGGGGGTCTTCTGCTGCATGTTGCACACCACTGCCCCCTCCGGAGCACCACACCACACCACACCACACCCTAGCAATGCACCCAAGCTTCTGCACTCCTGTTTCAGCCCGATGTCCAGCCCACTGCCAAGCCACAGTCAGGGTACAGCCTGGGAAGGGAGTCTGTACTGCCTGTAGACCCTTCCCCCACCATTCCTGCCAGAGCCTAAAGGTGTCTTTCCTGCCCCAGCTACCTTAGCAAGCCACCCCCTGCCTTCACGTCCATGTTCCACTGAAGCACACCTTGAGTGGCTGAACTGGACGGCTGCTGCCACCACTGATGTTGCTGCTGCCATTGTTCTGCTGCTGCCCCCTCTCAAGAGAGAGGGTGATTCCCTGTTGCACCACCTGACACCACACCTGCGTTGGATTATTCCCTAATTGACTGATTGCTCCTGTCCTCCTCCACAGCTGCCTCACTGCATCTGATCCTGCTTTGTTTTCTTGCCTAGTGCTCTGCTGCTGAGTGCCTGGCTGGAGGCCTGAGGGAGCTGATCTTCAGCAAACAAAACCCCTCCACTGCTCCAACCATCTCTTACATCTGCCTCAGCAGCCTTCCCTGTGTGTTTTTGCCCTTGTGTGGTAAGTCCTGTGGTCCACTCCCGCTGCCCTGGTGTTCATTGTGTGGCTGAGTAAGTCAGCTCAAGTTTTCCCAGCATGTGCGTGTGCGTGTCCTCCCCCACCATCCCCAAGCATAACCCACCTGATTTCCTGTGGGGCTGTAGCTCAGTGAGCCTCATCCTCCTATCCCCTCCACCCCCTTCTCCCACAGCCCCAGTCTGCCCCTATTTGTTTCTCTAGCCCCCCTGTACTTTTATTTTTTCTCATTAGTTTCCTCTCCCTTATGTAAACCCATGGCAGGGCAGGAACCTTCTGGAGGGGCAGATTTCATAGATTTCATAGACGTTAGGGCTGGAAGGGACCTCAGAAGATCATCAAGTCCAGCCCCCTGCCCAAAGGGCAGGAAGTCAGCTGGGGTCATAGGAGCCCAGCAAGATAAGCATCCAGTTTGCTCTTGAAGGTGTTCAATGTAGGTGCTTGAACCACCTCCGGTGGCAGGCTGTTCCAGTCCTTGGGGGCTCGGACAGTAAAGAAATTCTTCCTTATGTCCAGCCTGAAATGGTCTTGTAGTAGTTTATGACCATTCGACCTAGTCGTCATCTCTTGGGGCGCTCTGGTGAACAAACGTTCCCCCAGATACTGGTGGTCACCCCTGATAAACTTATAGGTGGCCATCACATCACCCCTGAGCCTGCGCTTTTCCAAGCTAAAGAGCCCCAGGGCTCTCAGCCTGTCATCGTAGGGTCTGCTTCCCTGACCTCTGATCATGCACGTGGCTCTTCTCTGGACTCTCTCAAACTTCTCCACATACTTTTTGAATTGTGGAGCCCAAAACTGGACACAGTACTCCAGCTGCGGCCTCACTAAGGCCGAGTACAAGGGGAGAATGACGTCCCAGGATTTGCTTGAGAAGCATCTATGGATGCAAGCCAGCGTTTTGGTCACTTTACTAGCCGCAGCATCGCACTGCAGGCTCATGTTCATCTTGTGGTCAATGATGACCCCCAAGTCTCTTTCTTGCATAGTGCTAACCAACATAGCACTGCCGAGCCTATAAGGATGCTGCGAGTTTTTCTTCCCAGGGTGGAGAACCTTGCATTTATCGGCGTTGAACACCATCAGATTCTCGTCTGCCCACTTGCTGAGCTTGTCCAGGTCAGCCTGGATCACCCGCCTGTCTTCTGATGTGGATGCTTTTCCCCAAAGTTTGGTGTCATCGGCGAACTTGGCAAGTCCGCTTCTGACTCCAGTGTCCACATCATTAATGAAGATGTTGAACAATATAGGTCCAAGGACAGAGCCCTGGGGGACCCCACTGGTCACCGGACACCATGATGAGTGACTTCCATCAATTACTACCCTCTGGGTCCGACTCCGGAGCCAATTTTCCAGCCAGTGGATCGTGGAGGACCCAAGGTGACAACTGGCCAGTTTCACCAAGAGGTGATCATGGGATACCAGATCGAAGGCTTTTTTGAAGTCAAGATATATGACATCAATCTCTTCTCCCTTGTCCAGGTGATAGGTCACCTGGTCGTAGAAGGAAATAAGATTGGTCAAGCAAGACCTACCCGCGACAAACCCGTGCTGGCTATCCCTTAAGATGTTGGCGTCGGCCAGTCCATTAGGGATGGCCTCTTTAATAAACTTTTCTAAGATCTTCCCCAGGATAGAAGTCAGGCTGATGGGCCTATAGTTAGCCAGATCCACTCTCCTCCCTTTCTTGAAGGTAGGCAGCACATTGGCCTTCTTCCAGTGTTCGGGCACTACACCAGAGCGCCAAGAGTTTTCAAAGATCCGTGCTAGAGGCTGGGCTACGATGCTTGCCGGCTGTCAGGGGCTCTGCAGCAAAGTCTGCCTAAACTAAGTATAAAAGGACAGTGAAGACCAGGCCCTGACTACGCTGTATGGCATCCACATCAGCTCAGGAGAAAACTATCGGCATCCCTCCATAAGTTCATTGTGTCAAGAGGCACTGAGACTAGCCATCATGACTGAGCTGGAGCACCAGTGGTTTGGCCTGTGTGGATGTGTGTGAGTGTGAATGATTTCACATAGATCATTACTTTTCCCCACTTGACCTATGTGTGCCACTCAATAAAGACCTTGGGTGCTGAACCTGTGTGTTGGTCTTTCGTCCAACAATAGCTTTCTCCAGCTGGAAACACTCACAGAAGGTTGTTACCTCATTCTTTTTCCTGAAGGATGGAGCATTTTTTATACATCATCAGAAAGGCCCCCAAGTTCCCTTTAGAAATTCCCAGGAATTGAATGTCCAAATCCCAGAGGTAGTTCTGATCAAGTCACCCCACCCAGCTGGAGCTAATGCCAGCTCTTTCTGCTCTTCTCCAGCTATGGGCTCTGCCCCCCACGTCTCTGCTGATGGCTACCAGGATGGAGGGATATGGGTTGGGTGTCTATCAGCTGGATGGCCCCCAGAGGCCAAGCCTTGGTGGAGAGATCACCATGGGCAGCTGTTACCACCAACCTCTGAGAAAATTTCCAGGGATGCTGATGGGTTGTTTCATACAGAATTTGTATTGTTATCATGAAAGCATCTAACCAGTGCATGACCTGTTTTGTCAGGAACCTGCTCCTCAACCAGGAGAAAGCAGCAACAGTCGATATTGCAAGTCAGTGCCTTCCACACTGTGAGCATGGCATTGCAATGGGCAGGGGTTGTCACTGCTGGGCTCATGTGTCTGACACCTAGTGAGCCCTTTCCCTGGGCAGCATGAGAGCCCATCTGTTCTGCTTTCATCAGGGCTTACAATAACACAGGAGTTTGCAGTATCACTGACATCAGGACTCGGGCCAAGCTCCTTGTGGCTAGGTCAAGAGTTGGGCCTGGGTGAACCCAGGGTGGGATCAGGCCACAACTCCTGCCTGAGGTTTGCAGAAACCACTGCGGACTGGTGTGCCTCAGCTTTGGGTGCCCACCTGAGACACCTGACATAGCCTGATATTCAAAGAAAGGTGCTCAGAACATCACCACTCTGAGACCCCCTCAGGCTGAGTGTCCAAAGTCACTGCAGCTGCTGTATGGGACTAAACACAGCCTAGACTGTCTCCAGCCACCTCAACCAGCCCCAGCTGCATGTGTGCACTCTGGCTTTTCATTCTAGAGCTGCACAGTGCATACAGTGCCTTCTAGGTGCAGAAGGACATCAGGGGCAGAGTGCTCTGGGGTGGAGTTCTCTGGGTGTGCATTAACATTACAGAAACATTACATTGCAGAAACAACAGCCACAAACTGACAGAGAGAAGATTGAGATTAAACATCAGGAAGAATTTCTTTACTGTAAGGGTTACCGGAATCGGATCAGGCCACAGTTGGAGTACTGTGTCCAGTTTTGGGCGCCGCACTTCAAGAGGGACGCGGGGAATCTGGAGAGGGTCCAGAGGAGGGTCACTCCCATGATTAGTGGCCTTCATGATAGACCCTATGGGGGGAGGTTGAGAGAGCTGAATCTCTTCAGCCTTCACAAGAGATGGTTGAGGGGAGATCTTGTGGCCGTCTATAAATGTATTAGAGGAGGTCAACGGGGAATAGGGGACGCGCTGTTTACTAGGGCGCCCCAGGGAGTGACTAGGAATAATGGGTGTAAACTAGTTGAGAGTGGATTTAGGTTAGATATTAGGAAGAAATGTTTCACAGTAAGGGTGGGCAGGATCTTCCAAGAGAGGTGGTGCTATCACCTGCTAGGAGGTCTTCAAGAGGAGGCTAGATAGTCACCTGGCTGGGGTCATCTGACCTCGGCCATCTTTCCTGCCAGGGGCAGGGGGCCGGACACGATGATCCATTGTGGTCCCTTCCGACTCTGCAATCTATGAATCTATGGCTCTATGAATCTAGAATGGGCTTCCAGGGGAGGTGGTGCTCTCCCCTACCTTGGGTGTTTTTTAGAAGAGACTGGACAAGCACCTGGCTGCGGTCATCTGACCCCAGCACTCTTTTCTGCCCAAGGCAGGGGTCAGACTCTATGATCTACTGAGGTCCCTTCTGACCCTAAAAATCTATTAAATCTATTACGGTCACTCATGCAAGAACCCCATAATTTGCAGTTTCCAGTTAGAGGATGCTGCCTTTCTGCTTGAGGTCAGACCAATCACCAGATTTGGGGTCAGGAAGTAATTTCCCCCTGTGATATCTTTGCTACAAAGCAGAGGGAGACAGGGGTTGCCTTCCTCTGTAGCCAGGGGGAGAGCAGGAGGTGGAGGGCAGGGTCCTCTTCCTTGGATGTTGTAAGTGTATGTAACAAACATACAGAGGCAGGACATTGATAGTGCCTTTGTCCCTGGCTTTACCTGTGGCAGGTTAGCATGTTCTTGGTGTCCTTGAGCTATGTGCCTTCTGCTGGTGTGCAGGGGTGTTTGTGTAGTGTTGGAATAGCTTAGACCAGCTCTTCTCTGGGATGGTTTGGGTAGGGATGATCCTGCCTGGAGCAGGGGGTTGGACTAATTGAGACTTCCTGAGATGTCTCTCTGCCCTACTTTTCTATGATTCTGGGAGCCCATGTAAGTATGTCTCCAGTTAAATCTCCTAATAAGTATTGACCTTACTGTGTGGTCACTACTAAAGTTACCTGGTGATAGCAAAGACAGGTCCAGCAGCATGGTTCATCTCAGGGTGTCTGATTGCTGCAAATGCTGAGATCACCCCATGGTTCACAGGGATGGCATGAAGGGCCCTCCCCAGCGCATTTGCCTTAAGGCTCAGAGAAGAGACTCCTGGTCCCTACATGCCCTGACTCCCTCCGTGCAGGTACAGAGAGAGGAGAGGAGAAGAGACACAAACACAGATGCAGGACCAGGCTTCCAGGGAGGCAGGGGAAGGGCTGCAGTTTGGGGCTTCCCATTAGGCCTGTGTTGTGAAAGCTTCACCCCAGGGCAGGGCTCCTGGAGTTGACCCCTCTCCCCCACATTAGGACAGCAGTTCCCCAAGCGTGGCACAGTGTGAAGAGACCGTGCTTTTTCTGAGTCTGTGACTACACGTATACAGCCCGTGCAGCAATCCCAGCACAGTGCAGTGGTGCACCATGGAGAAATCTCACAAGAAACTTCACTGGTCTTTGGGTCATGTCCCCATGATCCTGCCCCTGGGGCTGCACTGATTACAGTGTGCTCCCAGACTTCTCCTGGTACCTGGACGTGCTCTCCTGGCAGGCTCTGGTGCAAGGTCTGACTGAGTCCAACTACTTCAACTGTGAAATGTAACACGCTCACAGCCCTTGGGAGAAGGGTGAGGGTGAATTTGCTGTTGGGCCATTGGCAGCTTCTAGGGTTAGAGAGCAGCAGCAGGAATCCCCTGAGGGCCACATCTAGAAACCACTGACAAAGCACTGGGGACACGCTGCTGGACAGACAAGGAGGGGTCTAGCTCCCGGGCTGACATTTGCTCAATGCCGGCATCCTTGCAGGAGATAAGTGTCTGTGGCTCCATGACTGGCACTCAAGCACTTCAGTACCTGACTGAGCCCTGGGTGCAGCCTGCGCTGCCTGGCATGAGCGGGTCACCCTGAGATTCAGGACACCCTCGCACTGACACGGAGCTCAGCTGTCAGCCTGTGACTGCAGGGTCAGTGTTTGTCTTTGGTGACCTGCTGGAGGAGGCAGCCACTTCCCATGAGGATCCCATGATACCCTGAGGAAGGGGAGGTCGCTATCTCTTCCTGCAGGCTGATAGAGGTTTCTGCACCCAGGACATGTGCTTCTGGGTCTAGTTTATTTCTGGATTTACCACTCTGTTGCCTCAGGGCAGTGAGCAGGACAGTGGCTGCATTAGGGCAGGCAGTGGCTGCTGGAGCTTGGGTTTCCAGTATACTAAGCATGAAGCATGGATGATCCCCGTCAGCCTAAAAACCATCAGGAGGGTCCCAGGGAAAGCCATAGTTGCCCCCAAACCATTTGCATTTATTCACTCAGGACTGCCAAGTGAATGACACTTTCTCTTGCAAATCAATTTTTCCCATGGGTCTCTGCCACGGTGGTGGCTTTGGCTGTAGTGGTGGCAATCCTGAGGATGCTGGTGCTTGTCTGTGTCCTGTGTTGTTTCTGAGACTGCTGTGCCCGGTGCCTTTTCTCTTGCTGTGAAAGGTAATGTAACAGGGTGGGGAGAGTGTAGGTAGAGGACAGCTTCTCTGAGATGGGACAGGGCAGGATGGACGGGAGCTCTGAAAGACTCTAAGCACTGGGGCACGGACTGAACCCGTGGGAGAAGTTTCTGAGCAGATGAGACCCCACATCCAAGCCAGAAAAAGGGACAAAGGATTCAGGCCTCTGGTGCTCAGTGAAGATCCAAACCAAACACTGCAGTGAGCAATCCCACTGGGAAAGGATCTGGGGAGGTGCTTATGGCCAAATCCAGCCCTCTGAGGCTGGTAGGACCTATGATGGCCAAAGTGGTGCTGAGGAGAGTCAGCAATTCCTTCCTGAAAGCTGGGGTGCTCAGCCTGAGATCTCCCCACAGGAACGGTCTGGACGCACGTTGGGGTGCTGATGTGTCTCATGCACTGTGGGTGCTCCCTACTGGTTTGCTCCCTGGTCTCCAAGGGTGGCATTTGGCTGGCAGGGATCTCCTGATGGTGGGAATGGGATCCTAGAGGTGCCGACAGCTGTGATGTGACCTGGTGTCTACAGCTGTAGGGACACAGAAATCACACTTGGGTCCTGCAGGGCCACTCTCAGACACAGCTCATGCTTGGACCCAAATGCTCTGGCTCCAGCTGTGCTCAGCAGTGATGGTGAGACATGCCGATGCCTCCGTGTCCTGCTGGACGTGTATCCCAGGCAGGCACCCCAGGAGGACCAGCTCCAAGTGCAGCACCACAGGCCCAGCCCCACCTCATTCACTAAGCCCCGGCTGGTGTGAGCATGTGCTGGACAAGGGCCCCTCCTCCCCCATCAATTCATGGACATGAATCCTCTAACCTGGGCCCAATGTCAGCTACTCCACATCATCCCTGCAACTAGGGGCAGGGAATACCCACCCGGCCAGGAGTAGTTTTAGGGTAGATCCCAGGTCAATGCCTCACTCAACTGACCTACTTCACCTTCCTCATCTCCATGCCAGGAGCCTGGGGCAGTTGGGACAGCTTCGGGCATGGGCCCCGGACTCCTGTCCCTTGTGAGCAGAGGCAGTCGTCCAATGGATGTTTAGCCAAAAAGGCCACAAGAACATCCAGCGCTGGCCCCTCCTCCCCTGCACTGCCACACCGACCCCTGACCCCGGGGACAGTTTCCATTAGGGGGAAATCCCACCAGGAAGTAAAATTGCAGTCTGCCCCAGAACAGGAGAGACAAGGGACCCAACAACATCTTAGGCACCTGCAGAGGAAAGAATTTTTTGGGTTAAAAATGCCTGATGATCCCAGTCAGTAGAACTGACTGTCCCACAGTCCTGGCCATCCTGACCTGGGAGATCTTTCCATCCTGAGCCCATACTCAGCAGTTGATTTAAGCCTAACTTTTCTTTTAATATAGCTCTCTATATATGAGGTTATATATAGCTACACTCCTAATATCACAACACAAAGAAAACCAAAACCCATTAAAATATCCACACTCACGCACCCGTACAAAGGCAAACTATTCCCTTCATCCCCGCCCGGTGGCAGTCACAGGCTCAATTCACCCACTGTCCATGTTGCTGTTGCTCCCGCTGGAGGACTCACTGCTGCTGTCACTGTTGGTGCTGCTGTCCTCAGTTCTGTCGTTCTTCTTTTCCTCGCTGTCTGCATCTACTTCCCCACTAGTGGAGGCAGGATGGTACTCTGCCACATGTCTCTGTGCCAGGCGGGCTGGAGCAGGTCCTAGAGGGGATAGGAAACAGTGGGGCAGTTTGAACCATCCACTGGAGCTGGTCAGTCCCAGGCAGCAGGGACGTGATGTGCAGAGAAGCTAATACAGACCTGTGTGCGTGTCCCCTCTGACAGCCCATCACCTTATATTCATCACAGTCCAACTGTACTAGTGGTACCTCTAGTCCTTCCTTCCCCAGAGGCCTTGCTGTCTGAACTGAAGAGTGAAAAAGGTGCATGCCGGGGACTGTGTGATGTTTTAAAGAGTTTCTGTGACCTTTTCCAACAAATAGAAATGACTGGAAACAGGACTCAGATCAGATGGATAAGTGTGTCGTGACCCCACATAACAGCCCTCACAGGGCAGGGAGGTCCTCACTCACCCCGGGACACGGCTGCACCTGCCAGTCCCAGAGGAAGTTCTGCCAAACTCTTTCCTGGACGTGAAAGAAAGATGATTTCACAGTCCCATTAACTCAGTCTAGCCAGCTCAGCTTTGTGCAGGGACACGCAGGGAGAGAGGCAAGAGTGTTTGCTTAATTGCAGCAGGTCAGATGACAGCCTGGTTTGATCTGTGTGCTGGGCTGTCTCTTTTCCCATTGCAGACCCCAGCAGTGCGCTGAGGGGCTGCTCCAGCTGGCCCAGACCAGCTCTGATGGGGAAGGGCCAGTGTCTCTATCAGCGCTGTGGCTTTACGGAAAGGCTCCCTGGCGGTTTCGTGCCTGCCCCGATGGCTTTCAGCCATTTCATCCAGTGACATAATATAAGACTCAAACAGCTTAGCCTCTCCCCACCCGGAGCAGGGAGGAGCAATGGCACCTGGGAATGTCTGGGAGGTGCAGAGCAAAGGGAGGAAGGAGTCTGGGACACGCCATCCCATGGGATGCGTGGTGGTGACTGCTGTGAATAAGAGCTCTCTAGACGTGTGAGTGTGTGCAGGGTCCTGCCCCCAGACTGGGACCTCCTCAGTGCAGGGACGGGGTTTCTGAGGGTGCCTGGACACGTTGTTGACTTAGTCTAGCTAAATATGTTCTTTGGGATTTTTACTCTTGCCATGTACCGCGATGACTCCCATGACTATTTTGCAGACAATGGGTTTAGCACTCGAAATTCATTACTGTGCTATTACAAGTTAAAGACGCCAGAGGGCACCTCAGACCAGTTTTACCCTCCTGACCCCCCACTGCTAAGTTACAGCAGGGGGCAGTCGTGGACTATGAGCTGTGATTGGTTTAGCTTTTTTAGGGGGGCTTATGCTGAGACTGCTCCCATTGCCCCAATTTTCTTCCGATCAACGCTGCATTTTTGGGTGCTCTCCCTGAGAAGTGTGCTACTTTGGTCAATTTGGGGGACACGGGGGCTTGGTGTGAGACTGATTTAGCTTCTGGTTGCAGCACCAAAAATCCCACCCCCTGCACAGAGGCCAGCATAAGCCCCCACATCCAGCCCTCGGGGCGGGTTGGAGCTGGGACCCCATGGTATGGGGTCTGCTGTGGTATGCTCTTATTGGCTACAAATTTCCAACTCGGGATCCTTAAAATTCTGATTTATTAGGCAGATTGAAGCACTGTAATGAAATTAAATTATAAACCTTGGGGCTGGTCCCCATACACACACATGCACACACACAGTAGTGAGCTACAAGAGTCAGGTATACCTATCCTACAAGCGCTGGAGTCTGCCATTGAGGCTTCTTTCAGCGTGGTGTTATCTTCCAGAAGGGGGTTGCCGGCTGGACAGGTCTGGTCGAGTTGGAGATCAAGGGGGTGCCCCTGAGGGTCACTTTTCACTGCTTTTTATCTGTCATTGGCAGACTTTGGTGACTCCTCAGTTTTCAGGTTTGCCCAATCCAGGGGTCATTGACCCTCATGGGACTTCCTCCCCCTCAGTGGCTACTGAATGGCATCTGTCAGCCCCAGGGGTCGTCCGCATGTACGTGCAGGTTTGGGAGTCCGTTGATGAATTTTGAATAGGGCTCTGGGAGCAGTTAATCTGGAGATATTCAGCCCAAAAGTTGGTCCCCGGCATTGATTAACTCAGGCCAGGGTTTCTAGCCCTTGATCAGTGAGGTTTAGAGATTTCCCGGTTGTTACATTGTCTTCTATTGAGTTCTTCCCTTGGTTGATCTGCAGTTTACCAGGTGTTAATCGCTGCCTGCTTCCATGTTACACATTCAATCACGTTACAATTTCAATCACTGATTCACTGGCTCTTTCAGGGGCCAGCCTGATACAGGGAAGGGCAGTTTGATTCCTGCCCTTGTTAACTAAACAAATTTAGTTGAAAGGTGAGGAGTATAAAATATAAGCTACAGAAGTAATGCCATGGCACACAAATAGATAAAGCAAGGGGAAGAACTAGATTCGGGGCTCCTGAAGCAGCTCTCAGAGAATATAAAAGCTAAGGAGGCGGTAGTCATGGGGGACCTAAGCTACCCAGACATCTGCTGGGAGTCGCAGACAGCAAAGTCCCACCGTTCACGCAGGTTCCTATCCTGTGTACAGGACCTCCACCTGACGCAGGAAGTACACGGTCCCACTAGGGGGAATGCCTTACTGGATCTGTTATGGGCAACGGAGGATGATATGGTAGGGGACCTACAGATCAGTGGCCATCTGGGGGACAGTGATCACCTAATAATAGAATTCACCATAAGACATTGAGTGGGTAAGGTAACTAGTAGGGTGAAAGTGCTAGACTTTAGGAAAGCTGATCTCAATGAACTCAGGCAATTAGTCAAGGACGCACTGTAGAGTAGGAGTTTTGAAGTGATGGGAGCCCAAGAAGGGTGGCTGTGCCTTAAGGAAATTATCCTTCGGGCACAAAGCGAGATGATCCTGATGCGAGGAAAAAGAGGGAAAGGGGCCAGGAGGCTTCCTTGGCTGAGCAGAGAAATCCAGGGCAGCCTACGGGCCAAAAGGGGGGCACATAAAAAGTGGAAACAGGGAGAGATCACCAAAGAGGAGTATACGTCCTCTGCTCGTGCTTGTAGGGAGGCAGTTAGACGGGCCAAAGCTACCGTGGAGCTGAGGATGGCAACCCAAGTAAAGGACAACAAGAAATTGTTTTTTAGATATATTGGGAGTAAAAGGAAGGCCCAGGGAGGAATAGGACCCCTGTTAAATGGGCAGAAACAATTGGTGACAGACAGGGGGACAAGGCTGAACTCCTCAATGAGTTCTTTGCCTCAGTGCTCCTAAACAAGGGGCACGACAAGTCTCTCACTGGGGTTGTAGAGAGGCAGCAGCAAGGCACCAGACTGCCATGCGTAGATCCTGAGATGGTGCAGAGTCACTTGGAAGAACTGGATGCCTTTAAGTCGGCAGGCCCGGATGAGCTCCATCCGAGGGTGCTGAAGGCGCTGGCCAACATCATTGCAGAGCCACTGGCGGGAATATTTGAATGCTCGTGGTGCATGGGCCAAGTCCTGGAGGACTGGAAAAGAGCTAATGTGGTTCCCATTTTCAAGAAGGGGAGGAAGGAGGACCCGGGCAACTATAGACCAGTCAGTCTCACCTCCATCCTTGGCAAAGTCTTTGAAAAAATTATCAAGGCTCACATTTGCGAGAGCCCGGCAGGACAAATTATGCTGAGGGGAAACCAGCATGGGTTCATAGCAGGTAGATCATGCCTGACTGATCTAGTCTCTATTTATGACCAGATTACGAAACGCCTGGATGCAGGAGTAGGGGTGGATGTCGTATATTTAGACTTCAGGAAGGCCTTCGATACGGTATCCCACCCCATACTGGTGAACAAGTTAAGAGGCTGTGACGTGGATGACTACACAGTCCGGTGGGTGGAGAACTGGCTAGAGGGTCGCACCCAGAGAGTCGTGGTGGATGGGTCAGCTTTGACCTGGAAGGGTGTGGGCAGTGGGGTCCCACAGGGCTTGGTCCTGGGACCTATACTCTTTAATGTCTTCATCAGCGACTTGGACGAGGGAGTCAAATGTACTCTGTCCAAGTTTGCAGATGACACAAAGCTATGGGGAGAAGTGGACACGCCGGAGGGCAGGGAACAGCTGCAAGCTGACCTGGACAGGTTGGACAAGTGGGCAGAAAACAACAGAATGCAGTTCAACAAGGAGAAATGCAAAGTGCTGCACCTAGGGAGGAAAAATGTCCAGCATACCTACAGCCTAGGGAATGACCTGCTTGGAAGCACAGAAGTGGAAAGGGATCTTGGAGTCCTAGTGGACTCCAAGATGAACATGAGCCGGCAGTGTGACGAAGCCATCAGAAAAGCTAATGGCACTTTATCGTGCATCAGCAGATGCATGACGAACAGATCCAAGGAGGTGATACTTCCCCTCTATCAGGCGCTGGTCAGACAGCAGTTGGAGTACTGCATGCAGTTTTGGGTGCTGTACTTCAAGAGGGATGTGGATAACCTGGAGAGGGTCCAGAGAAGGGCCACTCGTATGGTTAAGGCCTGGCAGACCAAGCCCTACGAGGAGAGACTAGAGATATTCAGCCTCCGCAAGAAAAGGTTGAGAGGCGACCTTGTGGCTGCCTATACAGTCATCATGGGGGTACAAAAGGGAATTGGTGAGGTTTTATTCACCAAGGCACCCCCGGAGGTAACAAGAAATAATGGCCACAAGCTGTGAACTTCTTCACAGTTCGAGTGGCCAAGGTCTGGAACGGGCTCCCAAGGGAGGTGGTGCTCTCCCCTACCCTGGGGGTTTTCAAGAGGAGGTTGGATATGCATCTAGCTGGGGTCATCTAGACCCAGCACTTTTTCCTGCCTATGCAGGGGGTCGGACTCGATGATCTATTGAGGTCCCTTCCGACCCTAACATCTATGAATCTATGAAAAATACCAAAATACAAGGGGAGATACAAAATGCACACATACAAATTTCAAAATACAATTCCTCATCTTAAAGTGAAAGAAAGAGGAAGGAAGAAAAGGTAGAAGAGGAAAAACATATCCAAGGAGGGGAGAGCAACTGCAGGCAAGAGGAGAAGGGGCTTTCTGCTACACTCTCACCATCACAAATTTTCTTCCAATCAGTGCTGCATTTTCAAGTGCTCTCCCCCCCAAAATGTACTGGCTTTGTCAATTCTGGGGCACACGGGGGCACAGCAGCAATTTTACAACAGTCACTTTTGGGTTTTTGTTTGTCCAAGCCAGATCATGGTCTTTTTGCTAGCACTTTTCTCCTCTTAAGTGGCATGTTGTGTACATAGGAATGGTGATTACCTTCCTCATTAGCATCACAACACTCAAGTCATATCCCTGAATTATTCATAGATTCATAGATGTTAGGGCCGGAAGGGACCTCAATAGATCATCGAGTCCGACCCCCTGCATAAGCATTATAGCATTATAAGTAACACTCAATTATAACACTCGATTATAACACTCATTCAAATGATACAACACACAGACAGGCAGACAGCCCCACAGAGAGAAAGGCAGAGAGGCATGGAAATCCACACAGACCCAGAGCCACAGACGGGCACAGACAGGTACACAGACCCACGCACATGCACCCCCCCCCCCCGCTCCCCCAGTCTCGGTCACAAAGAGGCAGCCCCCCCGCACCCGTCCCAGTCCCAGTGCCCTGCAGGCACTGCTCCTGGCTGTCCCGTGCAGCCGAGCAGATGCCGAGGGCCCGCTGGGCTGCGCCAGGCTGGCAGCGCTGTGCCATGTCTCTGTGGGCAAGGTGGCAGCATTGAGAGGTGGGGGCTAAGATGAATTTGGGGGGCTACAGCCCTCAAGGCCCTTCCAGCGCCACTGCCCACAAAGGCTCAGCCCCAACTGCCCCCCCTCCCCGCTTGTGGGGCACGGCTCCCAGCCAGCTCGGCCCCATCCTGCCTGGGCGCGGTGTCACCTGTCCCATCTGAGCTTCTCCCCCAGGCACAGTGCCACTTTCCTGTCCCAACCCTTGCCCTGTGGGCCTCTCCCACAGCCCCATTGCGGGAGGAGGGCCCCCCACTTCCAGCTCCCAAGGGAGGGAATGTGAAAGCTGCAGTTTTAAAGCTGATGCCAAAAACAGGTGTGGAGTTTCCAACTGCAGCTTTCCCTTCCCTGCTGATGAGGATCCCTCTGTGACACACCGGGGCCTACGCAGCCAGTCACCGGCCACCCACTGGGCCGCGTGTGCACAGTTGCCAAAAGTGTTACGGACAGACAGACATCCAGACAGACTCACAGCCGGGCTCAGCCTTTTATTATATTAGAGTTATAGCATGTGGGAAAACAAGCCCTGGACTTATGCTAACCACACACTTGCCGCTCAAACACTCCAGCACCAAAGCAAACTAACAGTCTCCTCCTGTGCTTCAGGCAGCCAGCACCTGCCTCTCCTGACCACGATAACCACAGGAACACAAGGAAAAATGAAAAAATCCATTTTTAAGACAGCTCAGTAACTGCTGTCTTTGGCCCGCTGTTTTCATCCTGTAGTGTACCCCCAATCCTCCCTGCCCCCCTTTATTCCTGCAAGCCTGCACAGTTCTTGAGTTAATCACAGGCCTGCTCTCTTGGCCTGGCCCATTTCCAGGGAAACCCACCACCCCAAAGGGAGACAAAGCAATAAGGAAACTTTTTTGATGGAGCAAAGTTTTTCCTCAGACAATTAAATTACAAACTTGATAAGTTTTTCCTTTGTTGTACAGACCGATCACTCTGTCCTCACCAGCTGCAGAAGCCTGCTGGTGGTCTGCAAAGTCCTTTTTCATGACTCTGACAAGTCAGACATGCTTTCAGCTCCCCATAGCTGCCCATCGTTTCCCTCAAAGTTTAGACATAAGTCTCTGATAGTCTTCAGATGTAATATTTTGTCTTGTTCAAATGTGACTGACACTTCTAGGGCTTCCATCAACACGGTGAGCCTCAAGGATGAAAAGCTGTCATGGATTGCCATCAAGAGGTTTATCAGTTCATAGGCTGCATTCAGCAGCAGGAGACTTTTCTCTTTCAGCATCTTAGTTGTCCTCTCCAACCTTTCTAGGGCATCAAAGAGCAGTTTTTCTTCCTCGTTGAGGCCCCTAGGAGTGGATGAAGCCATGTTATGCAGCAGAGACAAGAGACACCACCTGCTAAGTTTGAAGGCGTGTTACATCTGCTTGTGCCATGGTCCTATTGGTATTGTCACAGTTATGCCATTTACACGTGTCCTGGGGGAGAGCGGGAGAGAGGACCCCAGATTACAAATGGGGACTCCTGGGCACAAGAACCACCCAAGGAAAAGAAAACAAACACAAAAATAAAACAAGGAAAACATTTACCTGCAGCAGGACCTGCGATGCAGCTGAAACCTGCACAGATCCGTGAGCCGTGCCTTCATACAGCTGAAGCTGATCGGTGATGTCTTTGCAATCACCAGCCGACGGGAATAAAACAAATCATGGGGAAGCTGGAGAAGGAGGGAGATCTTGGTCTCCCCTGTGCTGGAGCAGCTGGGTCTTTCAGGTGAAGCTGGGACTCTGAGCGTTCTGCTGCCTTTTTCTTGGACTCCAGGACACCTGTGGAAGCTTGTTTGCAAAGATTTCCCTGTGCCGGGCCAGGGCCATTTTCTGTTCAGTGGCACTGAGTTGCGGGGTAAAGAGGGTGCAGCAGCAGGGTGCTGCCTCCCACTCCAAGGAGGCCTGAACCTCAGGGAGGTTTCTGAGGGGTGACACAGGTCAAAGACGGGGGCAGCTGCACCACTAAACTGCTAAGGGATGCTCGTGTCTCTCTCTCAGGAGGAAGAAGAATGCAGACCTGCTCCCTGCCTGATGCAGGAGGTGGGGGAAAGGACACAAACCTCTCCAGGTCCCCAAGCCCAGTAGCAGCAAGCTGTCACCTGCACAGGATTCAGAGTCCCCTTTTGTCCTTGCTCCTCTGAGCTGCAGCCTCTTCTGCACTTCCTTATTCCCACCTGGATCCCAGGACAACCTGCAAAGCTGGTCTCGGAGAGTTCGTCTCCTTGGGAAATTTCCTGTTAATTAGTCTGGCCCAAAATGTGAAAGCCTGTGTGAGAGGACTTACTGTCAAGTCCTTATTTTTTGGCCCCTGACAAAAGGACTTATGGCAGGACTGCAGCGGGGAAAACCTGTCCATTGAAAACTCGGCTTTTGAGCGGAGCAACAGGAGCTGCATCGAGCTCTAGAGCTGGGGCATAAAGAAAAGCTTCGTCCATTCATGTTTGATTCCCTGTGGCTTAGAGAAGAATTGAGGCATCACCTCTTTAAAATCTTCTGTTATTTCTTAACACGCCTGCATCTTTTTTTCCACTAATGAAAAAGTTTTCTTGTTTTCTGTGGAGCCAGAGCACAAAGTGTGCAGGTAGGGGAGTTGTATCTGACTGTGCCTGGCTGCCCCCTTCCCGCCTCCCTGGAGCCCACCCCTGTCCCGGAGACGGGGCAGGAGACTGGCGGGAAGGGGCAGTGCTACTTCTCAAGTGGTAAAGCCCCCTTCACTGCAAGCTGCATCATTGGCAGGTTGCAACATTTGGTGAAAGAGGACTACACGGATAGCTGGAGGTGTGCAGGGCAATGGGCTTCTCTGCTCCATTGCAAAGAGGGATTCACCCTGTTCTGGGCCATGTTTTTCTCCATGGTGGTGTCCATGCTTCCCCCTGGGCTGCGGGTCTGATCCTGAGCAGGGGAGGAGATCCTCCCAGCCCCTGTGTTCTGGATGGATACCAGGAAAATACTGTCCTGGGAACTCGCTCTAACAACTCCTCCTTTGCTTAAGTTCTCCCAGGGCTTTTTGCTGGGGCAGGAGGGTGGGTGGGAGGTGCCCTCCCAGCCAGGGGCAGTCTCCACCCCCAGTCCGGGACTGCAAACCCTGGCCTTTTTCCTGCAGAGATAGGGAGGCTGGGGAAGGGATCTCTCTGCCTGACCACTGCCTGAAGGAGGTACAGTAACAGAAGCACAGTCAATAGAAAAAGGGAAAGCTACACACCCAACATGGGGCTTGAACCTAGGACCCTAAAAGTAAGGGTCTCATACTCTACCAACTGAGCTAGCCAGGCATGCACCGTGTTTGCCATTAGGAGGTCAAACACTGCAGCACAGAGCAAAGAACAAGAGGGCAGAGGGGGACAGTAACTGGGCAGCACTGTGGGCTATGTCGAGGGGAGAGGTGGGCACAGCGCCTGGTGTTTGCAGCCCAGTACCCAGGTCTGTAAGCTGAGGATCTGGACAGCCGGAGGTGATGCCTGGGAAGCAGCTTTAGGAGCAGGGCAAAAGGGCTGCCTTCTTTGAGGATTGAACTCAGGACCTTCAGATTATGAGACTGACGCGCTGCCGGCTGCGCTAAAAAGGTGCCACCTATTGATTTTTTGTAAGAGCTTGGAGCCCATGAGCCTGAAATTAAGAGTCTCATGCTCGACTGACTGAGCTAGCTGGGGACATGACAAGCCTTCTGTGTAGGAGGTCAAAGACTGCAGCAGAGAGCAAACAACCCATGGGCAGGGTTGGATAGTGGCTGGGCAGCACTCCCAGGCATGTCCAAGGGAGAGTTGGCACAGGATGGGGCAGCAGCTGGTGTTTGGAGCCGAGGTCCCAGGGATGTCAGCTGAGGAAGTGAGTAGCCAGAGGTGGTGCCTGGGAAGGGGCTTTGCGAGCAGAGCAAAAGGGCTGCCTTCTCTGAGGCTTGAACTCAGGACCTTCAGATTATGAGACTGATGCGCTGCCAGCTGCGCTAAGGAGGCACCTACTTCTGGTTTTTTGTCACATCTTGGAGCCCCTGCCTGTGCTGTTGTTTGGCTGCAACTGAGAGCTGGGACATGCTGGGATCTAAAATAATAGCAGTAATACTAGTAAAAGTAGTACCCAGACTAGTATCAATATTTGTACTTGTCTTAGCTATGCTATTATAATACTAGCAAATTGCCCATCAAGAATGACAGGCTGGGACAGAGCTGCACTCCCTGCTACCCCTGCTGTGCTGGGTCTGACTCTATACCCACCCACTGCCAGGTCCGAACCCCCTCCCCCAACTGTTGTCAGTCCAACCCCATCCCCCTGCATCAGATCCAGCCCCCACTCCCCCCTCCCCCAGCTGTGGGTCTGACCTGCCCCATCTTCCCCCATTAAGCCCAACCCCACTCCCCCACCATGCCAGATATGACCCTGCTCCCCTCACCCTTGGTGTCCCTGCTCCCCCCAACCTGGCCACCATGCCTCCACACTTTGCCCTCAGGGAACAGGGCCCTGGCATTTTTCCCACCATCAAACACCCCCAGCAGTGAAGTGTACTTGGGCCGGTGCAACCTGGGCAGAGCAGTAAATCGCCATCCACCCTCTTGGTGTTGAATATGCACTTGGCTGGGAGTGTTATGCATGGACAGACAGACAGACAGACAGTCAAGCCTTTTATTATATTAGAATATATGAAAAGCAATAGTAATAATAGCAATAACATTTACTATTACTAGATAACATGCTATTATCACTAGAATAATTATTACAGCAAAAGGATTATTTCTAGTTTATTGTGATAAATACTAATTCTACCAATCATAATAATAAGTAGCATAGTAAGTAACAGTTATAGCAACAGTCATACTGACTACTACTATCCTTATGTAGACACCTGTCCCAGCCTTTCCAGAAAGGCTCAGCACAGCTCAATGCCCACATACCCAATGCCTCAGAGGAAGTCTTAAAAACAGGAAACCCCCTGACACATGTAGAAGAAGGGGGCCGGAGGTGGGATTCCCACCCAGCTCCGTGCGCCAACCAGGAAAACCAGGAGCCCTAGGAAAGAACCTGAGCAGAAGACAGGCAGAGCTCGGCCCAAATCCCCCACAACCAGCGGCTGTTTAAACTCGTGTTGGGCCCCCCTCCCGCTGCAGTCACGTGTCTCTTTTAAGAAACCTTTTAAGAAAATGTCCCCACAGGGGATCCAGCCTGTGAACCTGTCTCTGAGCAGCAGCTGGACCCGTGCGGTGGCAAAAGTGTAGGATCCCACAACAGAAGCCCTAGGGATCATGAGAGAAACTGCTCATGGCATAGGTACACCCAGCTGCCCTCTAGCCCTGAACTGGCTATAGGGAACACCTGCTCTGCCACCCCACACCTGTTCTGCCTCTCCATACATGGAAACCTCCCAAAGCCGGGGGAAAGCACTGCCTCGTGTCTGTCTGCATTGCTTGGGAGTGCCCATGTTGTCCCGTTGCAGCACAGCCACTCTGGGAGTGGGGCCATGCTGGCAGTCTCTGCTGGGTTTCTTTCCCATGAGCAAAGCCAGGGCTAGGCTCTGTCCATGTCCAGCTCTCTGCCATGGGGCATGGCCCAGTCCTGCCCCAGCACATTTTTTTCCCTGACCAAGGCCTGGAGCCTACCTCATCCTGTGGAAGCAGAGCACTTGATCCCCCAGGCAGGCAGGATAGAGGCCAGATTAGACCCAGATCCCAGTGCCTGAAGGATCCTGGCAAGACCCCCCGCTGCTCCCTCCCTGTGCCCCCTCTGCCAGCGCTTCTCCACCTTGTGCCCAGGGCACGGAGGGGCACGGGGAGTTGTTTGCCATCATCTTCTTTGCGCAGCCAGCAGTGCTTCAGTCTTCTAATCTGAAGGTCTGAAGTTGGAGTCCCAGAGAGAGCAGCCCCTTCCCCAGCACCACCTCCTGCTCCACAGGCCCTCAGCCCTCCCCCACAAGGTCCGCTGATAGCAGTGCTTGGAGGAAAGGCTTGAGCCCTGATCCTGAACCCCGCAGCTCCCAAAGTGTCTCATCCCGCATCCCCTTTGCAGGCTCTTGCCCCATGGCCGTGACTGCACAGCCTGGCCTGAGATGCATGACTGGCAGGAAAGAGATGTCCTGAGGCTGGAAGGTGTCTTGCTACATAGCAGGATGGCCAGGGGAAGAGATCTTTCTGCCGGACCACTGCTTCAAGGAGGTACAGTAACAAAAGGAAAATCAAAAGGAAAGGTGACATACCCAACACAGGGCTGGAACCAACGACCCCAAGATTACAAGTCTTAGACGCTGCATACTGAACTAGCCAGGAATAAGAGCTATTGGTCACATATGAGGTCAAAGGGTGTAGCAGACTGGTGACAGCCTATGTGTGGAGAAGGACAGGGCTGGACAGACATGTGGAGAGCAGAGATCAGCAAAAGATGGGACAGTGTCTGGTGTGGGGAGCAGAGGTGGCAGGTGTGTGTGCAGCCCCTGGCTGGGGGGGCTGAGGGACTCCACAGCCAGAGGTGGTACCCAGGGAGGGGCTTTGGGAGCAGGGAAAAGGGCTGCCCTTTCTGAGACTGGAACTCAGGACATTCAGATGCCTGGACACAGCTTTGTGTAGCCCCAATCTCTGTCGAGCAGCCCCAGGCACACCCCCATCTCCCATGTGTCATGTTGCAGGCAGCTCATCCCATCCAAGGAGTACTGAGGCCAGTCACAAAGGGAGATGTTTCTTATCATGAGAAGCAGGGCATCAGTCTCCTAATCTCGGAGTCCTCAGTCAGAGCCTCACGGAGGGCAGCATTTCTGCTCCCACTCATCCACAAACCAAATCCCCAGCCTGGGCATGCCCTGGAAAGGGAACCCACCAACTACTTACCAGACAGTCTTATTACCTTTTGCAAGACCTGTCCCCTCGTAGTTTTTGTTGTCCCCTCATTCATGCTCCTCTCAACCTTTGCCCTTATACTGGTGCATGGGGAGGGGAGTGGGTGGACCAGTCGGCGGGTTGTGCTGGCCTGTGAGCTCTGCCTTGCCCTTCGGGGTCCTCGACATTGGGGCACAAGCAGTGCATGGAAACCTTGAAGATCCTTGCTTGGCCAGGAGCTCTTCTGTGCTTGAGGAAGGCTGGGGGAGAGAGCAGGAAACAGAGGGGACGAGGTGGGATCCATCCCCCTGGTCTTGGTGCTTTGTTCGCACACCCCATGTAGGCTCTGATCCTGCTCCTCCGCTCGCTCCGCGGACACTTCTGCAGGATGCTCTGCAGTGCAAGCACCACAAGCACAGTGATGAACAGAGCAGACTCAGCACTGAACAAGCCTGAGAAGTGGTTTGACAGAGTGAATAACAGCAAGCCCTTGGACAGTGGGTCACTTAGAAAGCAAGACCTTGGAGTTCACTCCAGGGCTTGACTATCTACGCTTGAAAGATGAGATTCTGCGAGGTGCCCCAAGGTTTTTCCATTGTGCCAGAAACAACTGCAGTCAAACTTAATATGCCCAGGCAGCCTAGAGCCAAAGAGTCCACCTGTCCTGAACCAGTGTAAAGGTATCAGGAGTCATGGGAGAAGGGTAACCAAAGACCAGGAGGCTGTGCCGTACCCGAGGGAATACAAAGGATGGGCTCAGCAGTGAGCACACCTGAGAACTGACTTAATTCCCTTCAGTCCCTTCCCATCAGGAAGGTGGGAAAAATAGCCTGGAGGAGCAACAGAAGTGTCTGGACAGAGTGGAAGAACATGGCAGTGGCTCCAGGAGGCTTTTGTCCCGATGCCCGGCCCAGCCTCTTCTCCAGCCCCGGCTGCAGGAGAGGACCTGAAGAAGGTGTGCAGAGGTCTCCTCTCCGGGCTCATTTCTGTCCCCAGCCCCCAAACACCTGTGCCTGTCAGAGCCCCATGCTCCCAGGGAGGCCAGAGCAACCGAACCGAGCCTTGTGGCTTTTCCCTTCGTATTGACAATGCTTTTGTTACAGTACCTTCTTGAGGCAGTGGTCAGGCAGAAAGATCCCTCCCCTGGCCATCCCGCTATGTAGCAAGACACCTCCCAGCCCCAGGACATCTCTTTCTTGCCATTCATGTGGCTCAGGCCGGGCTGTTCAGTCACAGATGTGGGGCGAGATCTCATGAGGGGGATCAGGACTGAAACACTTGAGAGGCCGTGGGGATCAGGAGTGCTGTTATCAAACAGCACTGCCAGGGCCTGTTTGTCTTTGCACCCTGCTCCACTCCGCTCTGCTGCAGCCACCTCCAGCCCCACCGGGTCCCACCAGGAAACCCTTCCTTCTCCTCTCTCTCCCGGCACTGCCGGGGGTGAGGGGTGAAGACTGCCCCCCGCCACGAGAGCCTTCAAGGTGGGGTGGGGCTGCAACACATCCCAGCATAGTCCAGCCTGACAGCAGTACAGCACAGGGGCTCTGAGGTGTGCATGAAGGTAAAGCAAGAAGCCTTTTTACCGCAGCTGGTCTTTAAAATTTGAAGGTCCTGAGTTCGAGCCTCAGAGTGGGCAGCCCTTTTGTCCCTTCCTGGGCACCACCTCTGGCTCCAGCATTCCTCAGCCCTCCTTGCCAGGACCCGCACCCACCCCTGGCACCTCTGCTCCCAACACGGGGTGCTGCCCTGTCCTTTGCCAACCTTTCCCCTCCACATGCCCAGCCCTGTCCCACCCTGCCCACGGGCTGTCAGCTGTCCGCTCCCCACCTCCCTGGAGCCCTCCTGTGTCCCAGAGATGGGGCAGGAGACTGGAGGGGAGGGGGACAGTGCTACTTCTCAAGCAGTAAGGTCACCCTTCACTGCAAACTGCATCATTAACAGGTTGCAACATTTTGCCATAGAGGATTACATGGAGAGCTGGAGGTGTGTGGGGCAATGGGCTTCTCTGCCCCATTGCGAAGAGGGATGCTCCCTGTCCCCAGCTGCATTTTCACTCTGTGGTCGTGTCCATGCTTCCCCCTGGGCTGTGGGGTCTGATCCTCAGCAGGGGAGGAGATCCTCCCAACCCCTGTGTTTTGGACAGATACCAGGAAAAAACTGTCCCAGGAACCTCTTGTAACAACTCCCACTGTTGCTTCAGTTTTCCCAGAGCAGGGTGGTGGGTGGGAGGTCCTTTCACAGCCAGGGCTGTCTCTGCTCCACACCCGGGGCTGTACAGCCCCGGCTTTTGTCCTGGAGAGCATGGCAGCCAGGGGAAGAGATCTCTGCCCAACCACAGCCTGAAGGAGGTACAGTAACAGAAGCACAGTCGATAGAAAAGGGAAAGCCACAAGCCCAATATGGGGCTTGAACCCAAGACCCTGGGTCTTGTGCTCTACCGACTGAGCTAGCCAGGAACAGAATATAAGTCCTATGTATAAGGTGAAAAGCTGCATCAGAGAGCAAACAACCTGTGAGCAGGGTTGTACAGTGGCTGGGTGGCACTGCAGGTTATGTCGAGGGGAAAGGTCAGCACAGCACCGGGTATTTGGAGCTCACTTCCCAGGGCTATCGGCTGAAGATCTTCACAGTCGGAGATGGTGCCTGGGAAGGGGTTCTGGGAGCAGGGCAAAAGGGCTGCCCTCTCTGAGGCTCGAACTCAGGACCTTCAGATTATGAGACTGACGCGCTGCCAGCTGCGCTAAGAAGGCACTTGCTTTTAGTTGGCCTCATAGCTTGAACCCCCTGACTCACCTGCTGTTTGGCTGCAAAAGGGAGCCTGGACATGCTGGGACCTAAAATAATAGAAGTAATAGTTGTAAAAATAATACCCAGAGCAGTAGCAATATTAGTATTTCTATTAGAAATGTTATTGCTATTATAATACTAATAAATTGTCCATCAAGAATGGTGGGCTGGGACAGAGTCCCTCTGCTGAGCCGCAGCTGGGCTGACTGCACTCCCCCCTACCCCTGCTGTGCTGGATACCACCTGTTCCCACCTCCTGCTGGGGCCAACCCCACTCCCTCCTCCCACCACTGCAGGTCCAACCCCATCCCCCTGCATCAGATCCGACCCATACTTTCCCTCTCCCCATGCCGTGGGTCCCCACTCCCTCATCCCTGCTGAGCCTCCCCCTGCTCCCTGTCCATGCTGGTTACTACCCAGCTTGCCCCACCCTTGGCATCCTTGCACCATGCCCCTGGAGGAGCTGCCAGGCTGCGCCAGGAGCTTCCCAGGGATGACCTTGAGCAGGGCAAGGTTGCCCTCCCAGGGGCTTCATCCCTTCTGCCCATGGTGAAGCTGCAGCTGGCCCCACTCCAGCTCCTGGCCCCAGATCCCACTGGGCAGTGCGGTGCCAGGGCTGGTGTGAGGTTGGGGGTCAGCGGACTCGTGACAGCAACCAGTGCCAGGCAATAACCTGAGCACAGGGGAAGGGGCAGCCAGGCCCGTGTCTGCCTGTCTCACCTCTCCGCCCTGTCCCTGCTTCCCTTCTGGACAGCCATTCTGTGTGGCATCTGGGCCAGATGGCAGGGGGGCGCTGCCACCATGCCCACTCACTTTGCCCTTAGGCAAGGAGCCAAGGCATGTTTCCCACTGACAAACATGCCCGGCAGTGGGGCATACTTGGGCCCATGCAGCCTGGGCAGAGCAGTAAATCACTCGCCCTCTCTGTGCTGCATGCGCATTTGGCCTAGAGAGCATTACGGACAGAGAGACAGACAGATGGACACAGCCTTTTATTATATTAGAATATATGAATAGCAATAGTAGTAATAGCAATAACATTTTTGCTAGCATTGCTATTATCATTAAAACAATTATTATAGCAATAGACATTTCTATTTTATTATGATATATATTAATACTACCAAGCATAATAATAAGTAGCAGTGATAGCAACAGTCATAATGACTACTACTATCCTTATGTAGACACCTGTCCCAGCCTTTCCAGAAAGGCTTGGCACAGCTCAACACCCAAACACCTAATACCTTAGAGGAAGGCTTAAAAACAGGAAACCCCCTGACACATGTAGCAGAAGGGGGCCAGAGGTGGGATTCCCACCCAGCTCCGTGCACCGACCAGCAAAACCAGGAGCCCTAGGAAAGAACCTGAGCAGAAGACAGGCAGAGCTCGGCCCAAATCCCCCACAACTGGCAGCTGTTTAAACTCATGTTGGGGCTCCCCTCCCGCTGCAGTCAGGTGTCTCTTTTAGGAAACTTTTAGAAGTGTCACTCCCCACAGGGGATCCAGCCTGTGAACCTAGCTGCAGAGGGACGCTGAGGTCCATGGAGAGCATGGAGGGCATTTGACACTGGAAAAGAGAGGCAAGAAGCTTCCCTGAACCAGAAAGAGAAAGGGGGTCTAATATGTATTCACACCCACCTGTGTCTACCCTGTCCTGGGTCATGTTGCTCTCCCTAGTGAGAAGACAGAGGCAGCTTGAGCTCAAGGTGGCTCCTGGGCAAATGGGCATGGGCTGACAGTTGTGTCCTCAAACCCAGCAGCTCTCCCAGTCTGCCTTTCCAGCTAGCTCAGTGGCCCAGAGGGACCTGCCTCTCTGCTCTCACACAGGCTATTTGGCAGAGAGAGGGGGAGGTGGTGCTGCCAGAGCTGGAGTAGGATCCCAAATCAAGTTCCTCTGCACAATACACAGTGTATGGGGGTACTAATGATCAGACATAATGCCACAGACATGACAACATGCTGCATTTCACCAAGAGGATGACTCGGGAGTGAAGGGGGCCAGGGCAGAAGGGGGAGGTTTCTGTCCCCAGGAGACTGCTGCAGAGTGCAGGGCCAAGGGGCTGCTGTCCCTGAGCAGCAGCTGGACCTGAGTGGGGAGCAAAAGGGTCAGATCCCACCACAGGGACTGTGAGAGAAACCACTCTCATGGCACCCCCAGCCAGCCTCTGGCCCTGAACTGGTAACAGAGACCACCTCTGCTCCCCATGCCTGCTGTACGTCCTGCCTACCCTGAAACAGTGCATGAGGAAACTCCATTGCAAAACTTCCAGAAGCCGGGGGAAAGCGCTGACTTGTATCTGTCCACACTGCCCAGGAGCGCCGCTGTAGTCCCGTTGCAGCACAGCCGCTCCCAAAGAGGGGCCGTGCGGGCAGTCTCCACCACAGCTCTTTCCCACGGGCAAGGCCGGGGCTGGGCTCTGTGTGTGTCGGGCTCTCTGCTGTGAGTATGTCCCAGCCCTGCCCCAGCACATTTTTTCCTTGCTCAAGGCCTGGAGCCTCCTCTGGCCTGTGGAAGCGGAGCACTTGACACGTTTGGTGGGCAGGACAGAGGCAGGGGGAGCAGTGCGGTGGCAATGAGACCTGGTGACTGGAGCATTTTGGCAGGAACTCCCATGGCCCCCTCCCTGCGCTCCCTCTGTCAGCGCTTCTCTGCCTTGTTCCCGGGCTCGGAGGGGCACAGGGAGCTGTTTGCCATTGTCTTCTTCACTCAGCCGGCAGCGCTTCAGTCTCCTAATCTGGAGGTCCCAAGTTGGAGTCTCAGAGACAGCAGCCGCTTCCCCAGCACCACCTCCTGCTCCACGGGCCCTCAGCCCTCACCCCTAAGGTCCAGCGCTTGGAGGAAATGCCCGAGCCCCGCTCCTGATCCCCGTGTCTCCCGAAGTGTCTCAGCCCACACACCCCTCGTGGGCTCTTGCCCTTTGTCCATGACTGCACAGCCCGGCCTGAGCCACATGAATGGCAGGAAAGCAATTTCCTGGGGCTGGAAGGTGTCTTGCTACTGTAACCTGGGTGGTACGCCAAGATGTACCCCTCTCCAATTGACGGGATCAGAGCAGGTGCACAAGTGCTGTGGGAGGTATAGAGACCCTCCTCCCCCTATAGAGCAGAGCCAGACCACCACTGGGGATGTAACAATATACCTTTTAATGAGAGAACAGCAGTGGGAGCATAACAGATATAAACCAAGGGGTATAGGGGACACTACAACGCCCCAAGAAGGCAGGATTCAACAAAGGTTAGACACTTACAATCATTGACAAAAGACAGGGTTAACAAAATATAAACCACAAACAACAGAGCAAACAATACTGGTTGATGAAATATAAAAGGCACAAAATACAAAACATCAAATAACAAGAAATATAGGGCCTAGGTACCTGGAGGGGGGGGGGGGGGGGGGGAAGGGAAAACACAATGACCCCTTTCCACTGCAAGAAGAATTTCTCCCTGTCACCTCACTCACCCTATGTCATCAGAAGTAGGACGTGAACTAAGATCTCCAACAGGTTAGGTAGAAACACCTCTACACAGCCACCAGTGCTGATACTACCCCCAAGCTACTAGGAGTCTTGACTTTTTAGGACGCCTGGCTTCTTATTGGAGGAGCTGGAAGCAGAGCCGGGAACACCTCAGGTCACTGCTCAGATCTTGCTGGAGCTAGGGAGCCTCTCCTGCTGGCCACAGCCTCTCAGAGGGGATCCTGAAGCCCAGCACGAAGCCTCTCCTGCCGGCAGCACACCGTGCTGCTGAGGGTCCCACTGCTGCCTGCAGGTCCTGCTCCTGCTCCAGTGAGGTCCTGCTCCTCATTGCTCCCACCCCGCTGGCCCAGCTCTTGCCAGCTCCTTGAAGCTCCTTCCCTGTGGTCCCTCACTGGTCTCCCCTGAGTCAGCTGCACTACCCCTTTTGACCCCCTCCAGGTGACCCATGGGGCCAATCAGGGGACAGGGAGGGTAAATTTCTGGGGCCTGAAAGGGAATCCCAAGCCCTCCAATCATCTTTTACCCTTCCAAAACCCCTGGGCTAAGTCATTACCAGCTAGCCCGTCATGCTACATAGCAGAGAGGCCAGGGGAAAGGATCTTACTGCTGGACCAGTGCTGCAAGGAGGTACAGCAACAAAACGAAAGTCAGTAGGAAACAAAATAGCACATACACCCGATGTGGGGCTCAAACCCACGACCCTGAGATTAAAAGTCTCAAGCTCTACTGACTGAGCTAGCCAGGCATAGCACTTAAAATCTAAATATGAGGTCAAAGAGTGCAAAAGGTAGCAAACAACCTGTGGGCAGGAAAGGACAGGGCTTGCTCTTGCACAGGAGGGAGGGAAAGAAGGTGGGCAGGAAAGGACAGAGCTTGGCACGTGGAGTGAAAGGTCAGCAAAGGACGGGACAGCGCCCAGCGTGGGGAGCAGAGGTGCCAGGGCTGTGTGTGGGCCCTGGCTGGGAGGGCTGAGGAACTCCACAGCTGGAGGACGTGCCCGGGGAGGGGCTTTGGGAACAGGACTAAAGGGCAGCCGTCACTGAGGCTTCAACTCCGGACATTCAGATGCCCGGCCACAGCTCTGTAGATCCCATCTATACCCCCATCCCCCATGTGTCATGACACGAGCAGGTCATCCTGCCTAAGGGTGCAATAGAGAGGAAGCAATCTGAGAGGAAGCCACAATACTCAATGAGAGATGGCGCTGGTCCCAGCCCAATGGGAGGAGGGGATGCATCAGCTCCCCTGCACACCCAGCACCCTGTGCCCATCACAGCATTCCAGAGAGAAGCCCAACCCTGTGCACCAGTCCCCATAACCCCTCCACACAGCTCCCCAGGTCTGGGGGGAGTGAGAGGAGAAGCTGACCTGAGAAGCACTGCACCCTGCTCCTCCCCTCCCTTCCCCCTGGGTCCCAGCACCAGCGTCTGCAACTTTGCACTTTACCCAAGCACAGGCTGGAAGAGAAAGGTGCAATTGTGGAGAGGGGAGACCAAGACTTCCCCTGGGAACAAAGTCTTAGAGAAAGTCCAGTGCTTCCATTTCTACCGAAGCCGGGAGTAGCTTTCCTGCCTCAGACAGGGAAACCCAGATCCCGAAGGCTGGAAACCAGAGACCTCCCACCCTGGATCATCACAGAAGTCCTAGAAATACAGCCTGCTCCTTGGCACAGGTGTCAAACCATGCCACCAGCTCCACAGGCAGGATCCCCGCAAGGACAGGAAGGACTGATGGTGCTCTGTGCAACGCAATGGGAGGTGCACACCCAGCATATGTACAAATCCCTCTTGAGGCTCCCACAGCCCATGGGCAAGGACAGGACAGGGAGGGAATGGGGTTTCTGACCCAGAATGTAGCCCATCAGTCTTACCTCAAACCTCGGGAAACTCTTTAAGAAGATCATCAAGGAGCACATCTGTGATGGGCCGGCATCGGGGATGATGCTTAGGGGCAACCAGCACGGTTTCATTAGGGGCAGGTCATGTCAGACCAACCTGATTGCCTTTTACGATCAGGTCACAAAAGCATTGGATGCAGGTGTCACCGTGGGTGTAGTCTTTCTGGACTTCAGCAAGGCCTTTGACACTGTTGACCACCCCATCCTCGTTAAAAAACTAGGTGACTGTGGCATCGATGCCTACACGGTCAGATGGATTGCTAATTGGCTGAAAGGTCATACTCAGAGGGTGATGGTGGACTGGTCACATTCAACCTGGGGGAAGTGGGCAGCGGAGTCCCCCAGGGCTCGGTCCTTGGGCCCGCGCTGTTCAATTTCTTTATCAGTGATTTGGACGACGGGGTGAAAAGCAACCTGTTCAAATTTGCTGATGATACCAACATATGGGGAGAGGTGGGCATGTTAGCAGGGAGGAAAATACTGCAGCAAGACCTAGATAGGTTGCAGGGGTGGGCTAACAAAAACAGGATGCGTTTCAATATGGACAAGTGCAGGGTGCTGCACTTGGGCAGTTGTAACCAGCAGCACACTTATAAGATGGGAAACTCCCTTCTTGAGAGCATGGAGGCAGAAAGTGATCTTGGAGTTGTCATTGACTCCAAGATGAACATGGGCTGACAATGCGAGGTCACAGTCGGCAGAGCTAACCGGACCTTGTCGTACCTGAGAGGTCCCGTAACCATGAGAGGTTACAGGACCTGAATCTGTTCAGCCTTCACAAGAGAAGGCTGAGGGGGAACGTGGTGACCATCTATAAACTCAGTAGGGGGGACCAGAAGGGTTTGGGGGAGACCTTGTTTCCCCTAGTGCCCCCTGGGATAACAAGGAATAACCACCAGAAGTTGTTGGAGAGTAGGTTTAGATTAGACATCCGTAGGAACTACTTCACAGTCAGGGTGGCTAGGATCTGAAACCAACTTCCAAGGGAAGTGGTGCTGGCTCCTACCCTGGGGGTCTTTAAGAAGCAGCTCAATGCCTACGTGGCTGGGGTCACTTGAGCCCAGTTTCCCTCCTGCCCAAGCAGGGGATCAGACTTGAAGATCCCCAAGGTCCCTTCTGACCCTACATTTATGAATCTATGATTCTATGAGAGGAGTTTGGATGAAAGGACAACAGCAGCTACATCCAGAAAGACTACACCCATGGCGACACCTGCATCCAATGCTTTTGTGACCTGATCGTAAAAGGCAATCAGGTTGGTCTGACATGACCTGCCCCTAATGAAACCGTGCTGGTTGCCCCTAAGCATCATCCCCGATGCTGGCCCATCACAGATGTGCTCCTTGATGATCTTCTCAAAGAGTTTCCCGAGGTTTGAGGTAAGACTGATGGGCCTATAGTTGCCCAGGTCCTCCCTCCTCCCTTTTTTAAAGATGGGGACCGCATTGGCTATCTTTCAATCACCTGGCACCTGGCCCAAGCACCACGTGTGCTCGTAAAGCCGTGCCAAGGGCCCTGCAATAACCCCTGCTAGCTCCCTCAACACCCTGGGGTGGAGAGCATCTGGACCTGTTGATTTGAACACGTCCAGCCCCTCCCAAAGCACTCTAACCTGATCCTCCTCAGCCTTAGGTCTGGAGGCGTTCCCCTTGAGTCTGTCTTGAAACACGGTGGGGGAGTCCCGGTCCCTGCACTGGAAAACGGAGGAGAAGAATTTGTTAAAGAGGTCTGCCTTCTCCTCTGGCTCAACCACCAGATTGCCCAGCGTATCTTGCAGGGGACCCACATTTCCCGGTGCCTTCTTCATCCTCCCTATATATTTGAAAAAGGACTTTTTATTATCTTTGATCTTGGACGCTAGTCCTAGCTCTATGTCCGCCTTAGCTTTCCTAACAGCCCCCCTACAGGCCCAAGCAGTGGAGGTATACTCTTCTTTGGAGATAGCCCCCGCTTTCCACCAGGTGCAGGCGGCCTTTTTGGCAACCAGGAATTCCTGGACGTCCTTGGTGAGCCAGGGGGGCTTTTGGGCACTCTTGACCCCCTTGCTTCTTGTTGGGATCATCACCCCTTGGGCCCTGAGTATCGTCTCCTTAAGGAATGACCACTCATCTTGGGCATTGAGTTCCCCTGCCCTCGAGAACCCCAGCGCCTCTCCCACCAATCTCCTTAACCCGTTGAAGTTGGCCCTCTTGAAGTCTAGGGCTACCACCTTGCTGCAGGCCCTTGTCTCCCTGCGCTGGATGATGAATTCCAGGAAGCAATGATAGCTTTCACCCAGGTGGTCAACGGACCTGGAGCCCCCTTACCAGATCATCGCCTCTGTCCAGGACCAGGTCCAACAGGGCATTTCCTCTGGTGGGACTGTGCACCTCCTGGGTTAAGACCTGGGCCCTTGTGCCGGTGCACAGGGAGGGGAGCTGGTGGAGTGGGTGGTGGGTTGTGCTGGCCCTTGAGCTGTGCCTCACCCTTCTGGGTCCTTGACCTTGGAGTACAAGCAGTGCACAGAGACCTCCAAGGTCCTTGCTTGGCAAGGAGCTTCTCTGTGCCAAAGCATGGCTGGGTTGGAGGCAGGAAATGGAGGGAACCAGGTGGGATCCAACCCCCAGGTCTTGGCTCTTTGTCTGCACACCCCACGCAGGGAGTGACACGAGTTCTGCGCGTGATCCTCCACTCTCTCCATGGACACTTCTGTGGGATGCTCTTCAGTGCAAGTGCCACAAGCACAGGGATGAACAGAGGACTCGGCACTGAACAAGCCTGAGAAGTGGTTTGACAGAGTGAATAACAACAAGCCCTCGTACAGTGGGTCATTGAGCAAACAAGACCTTGGAGTTCACTCCACCACTTGACAATCCATACTTGAAAGATCCTGTCAGCTGCCCTGAGGTCTTCCCATTGCCCCAGAGAGGTGCAGATAGATGCCGTACCCCCAGGAAGCCTACAGACAAAGAGTCTGCCTGTCCTGGACCAGTGCAAAGGCATCAGGAGTAATGGAAGAAGTGAAACCGAAGGCCACGTGGCAGTGCCATGCCCGAGGGAATACATAGGATGGACTCAGCAGTGAGCACACCTGAGAAACAACCTAAATGTCTTCATTTGTAATGAGAGATACATGTCCCTCTCCTACTGGGAAGGTGGGAAACACAGCCTGGAGGAGCAACACGGAAGCGTCTGCACAGAGCGTGGGAACATGGTAGTGGCTCCAGGAGGCTTTTGTCCGGCACCCAGCCCAGCCCCTTCTCCAGCCCCGGCTGCACAAGAGGAGCTGCAGAAGGTGCACAGAGATCTCCTCTCCAGGCTCATCCATGTCCCTGCCCCGAAATGCCAGCGCTTGTCAGAGCCCCACATTCCTGGGGAAGCCAGAGCAACTAGACCGAGCCGAGCAGCCTTATGCCCTCATGGCCTCAATGTTACAAACATGGCAACTCACATCACAAGGGGTGGAAACCAGAGACCTGCTTGCCTGGACTATCGCGGATGTCCTAGAAATACAGCCAACTCCTGGTCAAAGCATGTAACCAGCTCCACAGGCAGGATCTCCACAAAGAGAAGGACTCATAGTACTCTGCACAATGCAATGAGATGTCCATGCCTAATGTCTTTGCACACAAGCCTCCTGAGACCCCCACAGCCTGAAGGCAAAAATAGGACAGGGAAGGAACGGGGTTTCTGACCCCAAAGGTAGCTGCTGTTCTCCCCTCTCCCAAACCCCTCTCAACCCATGAGGCTGAAGATGGTTACTTATTCCCAGTCCCATATTCCCAGTTCCAGCGCCTATGCTTGCCACAGCACAACTGGACTGAGTCGGGCAGCATGGGCCCGCCCTGGGGCTCCAGCAGGACTCAGGAGCCGCCCCGAGTTCTCCCCTGCAAATGGAGCTGCTCCAAGAGGAGCTATGCAAGAGCTTCAGGGGGAGGAAGGTCTGCACAAGGGCCAGGCTTCGTGTCCATGTTGGCAGGTTCAGGAGGGTCCAAGCAGTGCCCTTGTCCGAGCCTCTCCCGTGCCCGTTCCTGTGACCCTAAGCAAAACATCTTCTGCTCTGCTGAAAAGACCGAACAGCTCTTTCTTTTCATTTTCTCCATGGTCCTGTGGTGTAATGGTTTACACTCTGGGCTTTAAATGCAGCAGTCTGAATTCAAATCTCAGGACAAACCCTGTGTTTTGGACAAAAATCGTGAAAAAAACTGGGCTGGAGCTCGTTCTAACAACTCCCTTTTATTGTCTCAGTTCTCCCCGGGCTTTTTGCCAGGGGCAGGAGCATGTGTGGATCCAGAGGTGGACCTACGGACTAACCCATAGATCATGGAGGGAATAAATGGACCAACCAAATGATCCTGCCTTGCTTTGCCACCTCTGCACTGGCAGGGGGCCGAGCTCCTGGGATGGACAGCGGGTGCCTGGTTCTGAATGAGTGCTCACCCCTGTAGTGTTCAGCAGCTGCCTGATTAGCTCCGTAGGTGTGTGGGCTCGGTTCCCATACAGCCCACAGGGCTTGTCCCTCTTGTGTTCACCTCCTATTTCCTTCCCTCCCTCCCATGCAAGAGCAGCCCCTCACTGCATCTCCCCCTGCTCCGCACAGGACAGCACCGCAGCAGCTGCCAGCCATGTCCAGGACTGATCACTCCAGGCATCACCTGTTTCCATCCAGCAAAGACATGGTAAGGCCCCTGAGCAATGAGAAGAGACAGACTGCACATGCGCGGCTCTGTCCTGGCCCTTCCTGGCCTTCCCTGAGGGACTGGTTACACTGCCAGGGAGGACCCACAGGTCCCATCTCCCAGGTGCAGGCAGACAGCAGCACAGCACGATGGGTCCAAGGTGTGAGTGAAAACAGAGTCAGATGATTTCTTAGTGCAGCTGGCAGCACATCAGTCTCATACTCTGAAGGCCCTGAGTTCAAGCCTCGGAGAAGACAGCCCTTTTGCCCTGTTCCCAAAGCCCCTTCCCAGACATCATCTCTGGTTGCACAAATCTTCAGCCAGCCCTCACCCCCCGGGGCCTGCAGACACCCCTGGGATGGGTGTCTGGTGCCTCTTGAATCAGTAGGGGCATATGCCCAACTTGACACCATTCAGCAACCTGTGGGGCTTCCCGGCGATGGATCTCACTCTCTGTAACAGTGGCCGTGCCCCTGTGGGAAGTGGCGCAGCCAATTCTGCTGCCGGCCCCACTCTCCAGCCAGTGCTCAGGGGGGGCACTTGTGCTCCTGCCTGCCCTCTTGCCCACTGGCTAAATAAAGCATGGTCTGACAGGGGTGCACTGGCACTCTCAGGGGGGGCACGTGTACCCCCATACACCCCCTACTCATCGCCCATGCCTGGGACCTCTGCTCCAAACCCTGGGTGCTGCCCTGTCCTGTGATGACCTCTCCTCTCCCCATGCCCCGCAGTGTTCCCCAGCCACTGTCCCACCCTTTTCCTATGGACTTTTGTTAGCAAATAAAAACCTAGGACTGCGTACTAGCCCAGGGATTGACACAACACCTCCTTCAATGAGTGACAGAAAGGCTTTATTTACTATAAGCATTTAAAATCAAATCAAGTGAGCCCAAACCAAATCAAAGTCCAGTAATTAGCTATACTAATAACCATACTAATTAATCAAGGATTTCATAGACATTTGGGCTGGAAGGGACCCTGGAGGATCATCAAGTCCAGCCCCCTGCCCCAGGGGCAGGAAGTCAGCGGGGATCATAGGATCCCAGCAAGATAAGCATCCAAATGTGTCTTGAAGGTGTTCAAAGTAGGTGCTTGAACTGCCTCCAGTGGCAGGCTGTTCCAGACCTTGGGGGCTCGGACAGTGAAGAAGTTCTTTCTTATGTCCAGCCTGAATCGGTCATGGCGGAGTTTGTGACTGTTCAATCTTGTCATCACTTGAGGTGCTCTGGTGAACAGACATTTCCCCAGATCTTGATGAGCACCCCTGATAAACTTACAGGTGGCCACCAGATCACCCCTGAGCCTGCGCTTTTCCAGACTGAAGAGTCCCATAGCTCTCAGTCTCTCATCATAAGGTCTGTTGTCCTGACCTCTGATCATGTGCAGGGCACTCCTCTGCACCCTCTCAAGCTTCTCCACATCCGTTTTGAATTCTGGAGCCCAAAACTGGACACAATACTCCAGCTGCAGCCTCACCAAGGCCGAGTATAATGGGTGAATGATGTCCCGGGATTTGCTTGAGAAGCATCTATGGATGCAAGCCAGTATTTTGCTCACTTTACTAGTCGCATCACACTGAAGGTTCATGTTCATCTTGTGGTCAACCATGACCCCCAAGTCACATTCATCTGTGGTGCTACCCAGCATAGCACTGCTGAGCCTACAAGCATTCTGCAGGTTTTTCCTCCAAGGATAGACATTTCATATGGTTACACACCAGACAACTAAGAGTCTGCCTGAAATTATCCTGAATATAGCAAGATACTGTGGAAGAGATACTTCATTATTCCTTCTCAGATGGCCTAGCCATGAACTCGCACCCTCTTGCATTATGCAGTTAACATCGATATTCTGTACTTTTACTTTTGTGAGTTTGGTCCAAGCTTAGCATGAGTTTCAGAGTCATCACTTTGCTTTTATAACTGTACCTCCTTGAGGCAGTGTTCGGGCAGAGCCAGGCAGCAGCACAGCGCAGGCACTGCAAGGTGTGAGCGAAGACAGACACCAGCGCCGCCTTAGCACAGCCGGCAGCACGCCAGTCTCATAATCCTCAGCTCAAGTCTCAGAGAAGACAGCCCATTAGCAGTGCTCCCAAAGCCCCTTCTGGCTGCACGGATCCTCAGCCCTCACCCCCAGGCCCCACAGACAACCCAGGGAAGTGTTCTCCAGACACCGGGCACTGCACCTGTCTTCTGCTAACCCAGCCCCTCCACATGCCCCACAGCACTCTTCAACCACTGTTCCCTCCCCCTGCCCAGGGCTGTCGGCTGCAGCCTTTGACCACATACATGGAAACCACAAAGTGCACCTGGCTAGCTCAGTTGGTCGAGCATGAGCTTCTCAATGTCTGGTCCCTTCCCCTGGCCACCCATTCTGCAGCAAGGCACCTCCCAGCCCCAGGACATCTCTTTCCTGCCATTCATGTGACTTCGGCCAGGCTGTGCAGCCACGGGCGGGAGGCGCAGGACCGCAAGGGGGCTGAAGCACTTCAGGAGGCACGGGGAACAGCAGCAAGGCTCCGGCCTTTCTCCAAGTGCTGGTATCAGTGGGCCTTCAGGGTGAGGGCTGAGGGCCGAGAGCCCATGGAGCAAGAGGTGGAGCCTGGGAAGGTGCTTTAGGAGAAGGGGAAAAAAGGCTGCAAACAACCCGTGGCCAGGGTGGGACTGCAGCTGGGCAGCACTGCAGGGTATGTCGAGGGTAGAGGTCGGCGCAGCGCCCAGTGTTTGCAGCCCAGTTCCCAGGTGTGTTGGCTGTGGATGTGAGCTGCCAGAGGTGATGCCTGGGACAGCGCTTTGGGAGCAGGGCAAAAAAAAAGCTACCCTCTCTGAGACTCAAACCCAGGACCTTCAGGTTATGAGACTGATATGCTGCCAGCTATGCTAAGAAGGCACCTGCCTGTCTCTACATTCACACCATGGAGCTCCTGTGCTGTGCTGCTGTTTGGCTGCAACTTGGAGCAGGGACACACTGGGACCTAAACTAATTGAAGTAATAGTAGTAAAAATAATACCCAGAGTAGTAGCAATATTAGTATTTCTATTAGCAATGCTATTGCTATGATTATACTTGCAAATTTCTCATCAAGAATGACAGGCCGGGACAGAGTCCCTGCCCCCAGCTGAGGCTGGGCCAACTGCACTCCCTGCTACCCCTGCTATGTTGGATCTGACCCGCTCCCAACCCCTGGCAGGTCTGACCCCCCTCCCCCACTGCTGCAGGTCCAATCCCATCCCCCTACATCAGATCTGACCCCCACTCCCGCCCCCCTCTGCTGTGGGTCTGACCCCACCCCCTCCTCCCCTGCTGAGCCCAACCCCTCTCTCCACCATGCTGGGTACCACCCTGCTTCTCCCATCCTTGGTGACCTTGCACCGTGCCCCTGGAGGAGCAGCCTGGCTGTGCCAGGAGCTTCCCAGGGATGACCTTGAGCAGGGCGAGGTTGGGGTCCCAGGTGCTTCATCCCCTCTGCTCATGGTGTAGCTGCAGCTGGCCCCACTCTAGCTTCCAGCCCCTGTGCCCACTGGGCAGTGTGAGGCCAGGGCTGGTGTGAGGCTGGGGGTCAGCAGACCTGTGGCAGACACCAGTGCCAGGCAATGACCCCGGACACAGGGGAAGGGGCAGCCTAGCCCGGGGCTGCCTGCCTCACCTCACCTCTCCTCTCTGTCCCTGCTTCCCTTCCTTCCAGCCATTCTGTGAGGCATCTGGGCTGGCTGGCAGAGGGCCACTGCCACCATGCCCGCCACTTTGTCAGGGCATGTTTCCCAACAACAAAAATCCCAGGCAGTGGGGCATACTTGGGCCCGTGCAGCCTGGGCAGAGCAGGCTCTCCATGCTTGATGGAGGGTGGGCTCACCACCCACGCTCTCCATGCTTCATGCGTAGTTGGCCTAGAGCATTATGGACAGTGAGACACACAGACCGACCAAGCCTTTATTATATTATTATATATGAATAGCAATAATAGTAATAGTCATAACATTACAGCTAGCATTGCTATTTTCATTAGAACAATTATTATAGCAAGAGGATTATTTCTATTTTATTGTGATAAATACTAATACTACCAATCATAATAATAAGTAGCATAATAAGTTGCAGTTCTAGCAACAGTCATAATGACTACTAATGTCCTTACGTAGAGGCCTGTCCCAGCCTTTCCAGAAAGACTCAACACAGCTCAATACCCACACACCCAATGCCTCAGAGGAAGGCTTAAAAACAGGAAACCCCCTGACACATGTAGCTGAAGGGGGCCGGAGGTGGGATTCCCACCCAGCTCCGTGCACCAAGCAGGAGCCCTAGGAAGGAACCTGAGCAGAAGACAGGCAGAGCTCTGTCCAAATCCCCCACAACTAGTGGCTGTATAAACTCATGTTGGGGCCACGCGCCCCTCAGTCAGGTGTCTCTTTTAGGAAACCTTCAGAAGTGTCACCCCCCACAGGGGATGCAGCCTCTGAACCCAGCTGCAGAGGGATGCTGCGGTCCATGGAGAACATGGAGGGCATTTGGCACTGGACAAGAGAGGTGGCAACTTCATTGGACCAGAAGGAGAAAGGGGACATGCGAGTCTAATGTGTACTCACACCCACCTATGTCTACCCTGTCCTGGGTCGTGTTGCTCTCCCTAGTGAGAAGACAGAGGCAGCTTGAGCTCTGGGGGGCTCCTGGGCAGATGGGCAGGGGCTGACAGTTGTGCCCTCAAACCCAGCAGCTCTCCCAGTCTGCCTTTCCAGCTAGCTCAGTGGCCCAGAGAGACCTGCCTCTCTGCTCTCACACAGGCTATTTGGCAGGGGCAGGGAGAGGCGGTGCTGCCAGAGCTGGAGTAGGATCCCAGGGTGTCACACCCAGGATGTCTCTGGGCCCTGGTATTTTCTCTGGAGAAGAACACGAGAAGCTAAATCAAGTTCCTCTGCACAATACACAGTGTATGGGGATACAAATGATCAGAGAAAATGCCACAGACATGACAACATGCTGCATTTCACCAACAGGATGACTCAGGAGTGAAGGAGACCAGGCCAGAAAGGGGAGGTTTCTGTCCCCAGAAGACCCCTGTGAAGTGCGGGGCCACTTTGAGTAGCAGCTGTACCCAAGTGGGGGCAAAAGTGTAGGATCCCACTAGAGGAGCCCCAGGGACTGTGAGGGAAATCTCTCCTGGCATTAGGCAACTCCAGCCCGGAAGGACAGAGGCAGGGTGAGGGAAAGCCTCGCGGCGTCAATGAGACATGGATCCAGGTGCCCGGAGCATCCTGGCAAGACCCCCCACCATTCCCTGCCTGTGCCCCACCACCACCGCTTCTCACCTTGTGCCCAGCCCCAGGGAGTGGGGGGGAGGTGCTTGCCATCATCTTCTTAGCAGTGTCTCAGTCTCCTAATGTGAAGGTCCTGATTTCAAGTCTCATAGAGAGCAGCCCTTTTGCCTGCTCCTAAAGCCCTGCCCTGGGCACCACCTCCTGCTCCGTGGGCCCTCAGCCCTCACCCACAAGACCCGCTGATACCAGCACTTGGAGGCAAGTCCTGAGCCCTGCTGCTGCTCCCCTCCGGTCCCAAAATGTCTCAGCCCCCAGCCCCTTCATGGGGCCTCATCCCCTGCCTGTGGCTGCACAGCCCAGCCTGAGCCACTTGAATAGCAGGAAAGAGATGTCCTGGGGTTGGGAGGTGCCTTGCTGCAGAGCAGGGCAGCCCAGGGAAGGGATCTCTCTGCCAGGCCATTGCTTGAAGGAGGTCCGCTAACAAAAGCAAGGTCAATAGACAAAAGCCCACAAGCCCAACATGGGGCTTGAGCTCTTCACAGTGAGATTAAGAGTCTGATGCTCTATGAATTTAGGTTGCTAGGCACAAGAGTCATGTCCAAGTATAACCTCAAATGGTGCAGCAGACAGGTGACAGCCCATGGGCAGGGTGGGACAATGCTGGACACGTGGAAGGGAGAGGTTGGCAAAGGACAGGGCAGCACCCCATGTTGGGAGCAGAGGTGCCGGGGTGTGTGCAGGCCCTGGCAAGGAAGGTTGAGGAACTCGACACCCAAAGGTGGTGCAAAAATGGGCAAAAGGGCTGCCTTCTTTCAGCCTCCATCTCAGGACCTTCAGGTTTTAAGGCTGGCCACAGTAAAAAGTTGCCTTGCTCTACCTTCATTCACACCTCAGAGCCCCTGTGCTGTGCTGCTGTCAGACTGGACCATGCTGGGATGTATCACAGCCCCACCCCACCTCGCAGGCTCTCACAGCCACGGGCAGTCTTCGTCCCCCCGCGGTGCCCGGACAGAGAGGGGAAGGAAGGGCTTTCCTGGTGGGACGTGGTGGGGCTGGATATGGCTGCAGCAGAGATGTGTGGAGTGGGGTGCAAAGACAAACGGGTGCTAGCAACTTTGTTTGGGGAGGAGCAGAGAAGGGGTGAGGGCAGGAGAGGAAGTGGATGTGTCCGGGTCGGGGCTGTGTCACCCCAAGCCATGATCTGCCTGCCGAGACCCAGGAGTGAAGGCGGCCCCACAGAAGTTTGTGTCCCCAGGTTTATGACCCATTTTCTGTCCCCAGGAGGCCACTGTGTAGCGCGGGGCCAAGGGGCTTCTGTCTCTGAACAGTAGCTGGACCCAGGCAGGGGCAAAGCTGTTGCATCCTGGCACAGGACAGGGACCACGAGGGAAAACTCTCCTGGCATGAAGCAACCTCAGCTGGGCCATACAGAGGCAGGGGGAGCAGTGCGGCGGCATTGACACCTGGATCCCGGTGCCTGGATCCCCGTGCCATGAACTCCACCGCTCCCTTCCTGCGCCGCATCCCCTCCTTGTGCCTGAGGCTCGGAGGAGCTGGGGGCTGTTTTACTTCATTGACTTAGCACAGCCAGCAGACCCTCCATTTCCTAATAAGAAGGGCGAGAGTTGTAGCCTGAGCGAGTGCAGCCCTTTGGCCAGGTCCTAAATCCCCTCCCAGGGACCACCTCTTGCTCCATGTGTCCTCAGCCTTCACTCCCAATGCCCAGTGATACCAGTGCCGAAAAGCAAGGCCTGTCTCAGAGACACATGAGGTATCTCTGCTGCGAAACCTTCTCAAGCCAAGGGAAAGCACTGCCTCGTGTCTGTCCGCACTGCCTGGGAGCACCATTGTTGTCCTTCTGCAGCGCAGCCTGTCTGGAGCGGGGCCATGCAGGCAGTCTCCCCCACAGCTCTTTCCAGGGGAGGGATCTTTCTGCCTGACCACTGCCTCAAGAAGGTACTGTAACAAAAGCATTGTCAGTAGGAAAGGAAAAGCCACAAGGCTCAGTCCAGTTGCTCCGGCCCTGCTGGGAGCATGGGGCTCTGTCAGGCACAGCTGTTTCAGGGTTGGGGGCAGAAATGAGTCTGGAGAGGAGACCTCTGCACACCTCCTGCAGCTCCTCTCCTGCAGCCGGGGCTGGAGAAGGGGCTGGGCCGGTTGTTTGGACAAAAGTCTCCTGGAGCCACTGCCATGTTCCCACACTCTGTCCAGATGCTTTCTTTTTGCTTCTCCAAGCCATGTTTCCCACCTTTCCTAAAGGGAAGGGACTGACGGGAGTTGTCATTTCTCAGGTGTGCTCACTGCTGAGTCCATTCTTTATATTCCCTTGGGCACGGCACTGCCACGAGGCCTTTGGTTTCCTTTCTCCCATTACTCCTGATGCCTTTGCACTGGTCCAGGACAGGCAGACTTTTTTGTTTCTAGGCTGCCTGGGCATATTAAGTCTGACCGCAGTCATCTCTGGTGCAATGGGAAGACCTTGGGGCACCTGACAGGATGTCATCTTTCAAGTTCAGATTGTCCAAGGTTTTGTGTACTCAGTGATCCGCTGTCTGACGGCTTCCTGTTATTCACCCTGGCAAACCACTTCTCAGACTTGTTCGGTGCTGAGTCCTCCCTGCTCATCCCTGTGCTTGCAGTGCACTCCTGCACAAGTGTCCGTGGAGCGAGCAGAGGAGCAGGAGCAGAGCTCGTGTCACTCCCTGCGTGGGGTGTGCAGACAAAGAGCTGAGACACGGGCGTTGGATCCCACCTCATCCCCTCTGTTTCCCACCTCCAACTGAGCCCTCCCGGGGACACAGAAGCTCCTGGCCAAGCGAGGACCTTTGAGGTTTCCGTGGACTTCTTTTGCCCCAGGGCTGAGGACCCACGAAGGCAAGGCAAAGCTCAAGGGCCAGCACAACCCACCACCAAATCTGCCCATTCCCCTCCCCAGGCACCGGCACAAGGAGTTTGGATGAGGGGACAACAGAAGCTCCCTCCAGGGTGAGAAACCCCATTCCCACCTGTCCTGTTTTTGTCCGCGGGCTGTGGGGGTCTCAAGAGGGATTTGTGCAGACGCAGGGTGTGCACCTCCCATTGCGTTGTGCAGAGCACCACCAGTCCTTGTCTTTGCGGAGATCCTGCCTGTGGAGCTGGTGACATGGTTTGGCGCCTGTGCCAAGGAGCAGGCTGTATTTCTAGGACTTCTGCAATGGTCCAGGGAGGCGTCTCAGCCGGGCTGAGCCAACCCAAGGTGATTTACAAATTGCTCGTTCGTCTGGGCGGACTGGTGAATGGGGAGGCTGACAAGGCTTGACTTTTCCTCGTTGATGGTCCATCCCTCACTTTGAAGGTGAGCAACCTGGCAACTACAGAGCTATCGCGACCCATGATGGCAATATCATCAACGTAACTCCAAATTTTTAATTCCTTTTCTGGGGGAAGAGTGCAAGGCTCGAAAATTCTTCAGGGTGTTATTCATGGCACCAGTGGCTAATGATGGAGCGTTGCGATATCCTTGCGGACAAACTGTCCACCTGTACATGATGCCATCAATACACATATTTAGTGTTCCTTCCGGGTCAGTTATTGGGATGGAAAAGAACATATTTTTCAGATCCAATGTGACTCCGACCCACTGACTTTGCTGGAACTGTGCCATCTCAAACATACACTGTGGCAGAGTAGACAGATTAGGTTGTTGAAGTACCTGACACCTTTTGTTGACTTCTCTATAGTCCACAACCAACCAGGCTTCATTAGGCTTCCCAGGTTTCGCAACTCCCCATCCTGATGATAGGTAGGTGCTGGCTGTTACGGTCTTAATACAGCCTCATCGCTCAAGTCGCTGCAGAAGGTCAGTAAGGGACTGTTGTAGAGAATCCTTAGTTGGGATTGGCCGATATCGCCAGGTGGAAGTGTCGTGAAGCGTTGGTCGATGCCAGTCCTGCTCTGGGATAATTACGGGTAATGCCTGTAGCACTTGTTCCTTGAGGTCAAGCACTTTTATCCCCGGGATTCCTAAAATGTTGATGCCCCCTAGAACAGCCTCTAGGGGATATCGGTGATCCTGGACCCAAAACTTGACATTTATTGTGACGGCGATAGCGTTAAGCCCTTGTACCTTGATCGTCCTGGTGGTCTTTTGATGAGGTATCATCGAGGTAATCACATTGACTTGAGCTCCAGTATCGAGAAGAAAGAATACCTGTTCTTGGTCATCCGGATCGGTAGGGTTGTAAACAGTGAGTTCAGTGTATGGACGAGAATCAGTAGGATTGGGTTTGAATTGGTGAAGGCCGCCGGCAGAGCCGACGGCCATTACTTGTTTTTTGGTGAATCCTCGAAATTAAATCCCAATGCTTCAGCCATACTGGCCTGGGCCTTGTCTCCCAAAAGTCTCAATTGAGCCTTTGTTAGTCCGGAGTAAGTGAGAAGAAATCCGAACATAGTTCTTTCCTTCAGAGTTCTTTCCTTTGAGGTTCTTTCTTTTGGGGTCCTTGAAGGTGACCCCCCATGGCTCTCGCCGAGGGGTATACCCTTGACGCCAAGGCCTCAGTGTTGCAGCTAGGTATGCTGAAGGTCGATCCCTTATGTCATTAGAAGCTTCCTCACCTTGCTTCATAAGTGCCTGCAATCGTGGGAGATGGCCTAAAAGATTTCCTACTGGTTGACCTGCCGTCAGGTTCAAGAAGAGTCGGAGTGTAACAGCATTTGCTCCTCCATATACCTCCACGCAGGCATCTATGGCTTCCAAGGGCGTTGGAATTGTCCCAGGGTCCAATAGGTGATGATGAGCCCATCTATCCTTACACTGGACTGCTGTTAGTCCCATTGGATTTGTTCTTGGGCTCCATGAGAGATACGACACTCCAACTATAGCCAGGAGAAGTTGTTCTGCAGTAGCCTTCTGCGGGCAACCCTCATGCCAGGTGTGAAATTTGTGGGTTACCTGTCCTACCACAAGCGCCGGGAGCGGGATGGGCCAGTGGGCACTGTCCGTGACCACATTCAAATCAGTAGCGCGCCCTCCGCTCCACGCCGCTTGTCGTGTCAGGGAACTCGCTTCTTCCTTATCCAGAGTGTCAGATCCAAATTCCACTATCAGTCTTCCTAACCACATGGCCAAGGTTTCTTCCGGCCTTATTTTAGATTCTTTGCAAAGCTCCTGTATCTCTGGTCTGGTGCGTGCGCAAGATAACAGTGGTACGCGTGGTACCTTCTTCATCCTCAACATGCTTCGTCACAGCTATCGGGTGAGCTGCGGCAGAGAGAGGGTTAAATTCTGTATCTGGGAGCTTTGGGTATATCCCTCCTCCCATTGCCCCCTCCCCGTGGTAAGGAGGCTTGACCATTGGGAATGACGTCACCTCAGGGGTGGAGTCACTAGGGGGATCTCCACCGGGTCTTCCAAAACTCCGCCCCTCTTTTCCAGGTTCCCTGGATGGCTCTCGCTTCTTTCAGCACCATTTTCTGCTAACAGCATCATGCGGCTGGCACTGTTAATAAACGCTGCTCTGGAGCCCTTTGCTGTCCGCTCCAGCGACTCCTTACCCGCAGTATGCATCTGAGCCTCCAAATTCGTGTATTCCCTTAGTAGGCCCGTTACTGCACGGAACAGCACATTTAGCATCTTTCCCTTTTTCCATTTAATTAGACCCCACTTCGGCTTGTGACGGCCCTTAGTTTCCAAATCCTCCCGTAGCTGAACAAGGAGCTCATGGCCCCGCGACTCAGGCACCAAATCTGGACAGTTGAACCAGTCCACGGGGGTGGGTTCCCCCCCCCCTCCTTTAAGTATCGGGTGCATTGGGCGAACTCCTGAGCGGGGGCCAGCTTTTCTGCTTTCCGCGCTTTCACCCCGGCTAGGGATATGGTTGATGTTTCCTCCGGGGGCCGATAATAAACCCGGTCGCTCCCCATTATGCATCCGAACTCCCCAAGGGATAACTTTGTTCTCCATTCTTTCACTACGGCCTCTTTTCTTTTTACGGAGAAGTAACCATCAATACTTCTTTCCTCCCCTTCTATCACCTGGTGGTAAGCAATATGCACCCATAGATGGTTAGCATTCTCTACGTGGCGGTTCCCGGTGCGCCAGGGGCAGCACCCAATTAAGTTCTTCTCCATCACCATGCCCTTTAATCCCATCCTCGTCGCCATGTCTTGGCCGAGCTGAGCCGACCTGAGGTGATTTAGAAATTGCTCGTTCGTCAGGGCGGGCTGGTGGATGGAGAGGCTGACAAGGTTTAATGGTTGTAAAAACTTTACTTACGTCGCGGGTGGTTGCGACGGAAACGGTCCGGTCGTCTGAACAACAATGTGAGTTGCTCCAGCTGGCGAGGCCAAAGCCAGCAAATCCATCCATAACTTAAGCCGGCTGGAAAAGGGTACGTCTGGGATTGCGCTCGGCGACAGGAAGAAGGATCGATAGGTGATCAGTCTATCGACCAGCTAGCCGCAAGTCGGATCTCTTCAGAGGCACTCTGCAGCGTGCTCAAAGTTCTTCGACTTGGACGGAAGTCACGCTAATTTTTAAACGGCCAGCAAGCCAATTACCGGCCGCCACGTGTGAATAATTTAGAACTAGCCAACAGCAGGACACAAATTTGCATTCAAATAGCGGGAACTCTTTGCACCGTGCATTTCTGTGCTGCAAAGGGAAAATGCATCCTGCAAAGACAGCTGCAAATTGGCGGGAACTCTCTCCTGCACACGGGTTCTTTATGCAGCAAAAACCCTCGCTGTGCAAGAGGCTCTCATGTGACAAGAAAATTCCATAGTGCCGAGGCACCAAAATCACTGGGTCGTGACAGGAGGGAGGTCTCAGATTTCCAGCTTTCAGGATCTGGGTTGCCCTACCTGAGACAGGAAAGCTGCTCCCCGCTCCGGTGGAAATGGAAGCAGTGAAGACTGTCCGTGGCACTTGGTTCCCAGGGGAAGTCTTGGTCTCCCCTCTCCACAATTGCACCTTTCTCTTCCAGCCTGTGCTTGGGTAAAGTGCAAAGTTGGAGACACTGGTGCTGGGACCCAGGGGGAAGAGAGGAGAGGAGCAGGGCACCGCACTTCTCAGCTCGGCTTCTCCTTCCGCTCCTCCCAGGCCCAGGGAGCTGTGCAGAGGGGCTGTGGGGACTGGTGCACGGGGCACTGCTTCTCCGTGGCATGCTGATGTTGGCTACAAATGTCCAACTGGGGATCCTTAAAATTCTAGTTTATTAGGTGGAATGAAATACTGTAATCATAAACCTTGGGGCTGGTCCCCACACACACACACACACATGCACACACATACACACACACAGTAGCAGGCTACAGAGTCAGGTATACCTATCCTACAAGCGCTGGAGTCTGTCGTTGAGGCTTCTTTCAGTGTGGTGTTATCTTCCAAAAGGGGGTCGCCGGCTGGTCCTTCTGGCTGGTCAGGTCTGGTCACGTTGGAGATCAAGAGGGTGCCACTGAGGGTCACTTTTCACTGCCTTTTATCTGTCCTTGGCAGACTTTGGTGACTCCCCAGTTTTCAGGTTTGCCCAATCCAGGGGTCATTGACCCTCGTGGGACTTCCCCCTCAGTGGCTACTGGATGGCATCTGTCAGCCCCAGGGGTCGTCCGCATGTATGTGCAGCTTTGGGAGTCCGTTGTTGAATTTTGAATAGGGCTCTGGGAGTGGTTGATCTGGAGATATTCAGCCCAAAAGTTGGTTCCCGGCGTTGATTAACTCAGGCCAGGGCTTCTAGCCCTTGATCAGTGACATTTAGAGATGTCCCGGTTTTTACATTGTCTTCTATCGAGTTCTTCCATTGGTTGATATGCCGCTTCCCAGGTGCTAATTGCTGTCTGCCGCTACAGTGTTACACATTCAATCACTTATTCACTCACTCTTTCAGGGGCCAGCCTGATACAGGGAAGCAGCAGTTTGATTCCTGCCCTTGTTAACATTGTTTCAATGTATAACTTACTTATGAAACTAAACACATTTAGTTGAAAGTTGAAAGGTGAGGAGTATAAAATATAAGCTACAAATGCCATGGCACACAAATAGATAAAAACACCAAACTACAAGGGGAGATACAAAATGCACACATACAAATTTTAAAACACAATTCCTTATCTTAAAGTGAAAGAGAGAGGAAGGAAGAAAAGGTAGAAAAAGAGAAACATATCCAAAGAGGGGAGAGCAAATGCAGGCAAGAGGAAAAGGGGGCTTTCTGCTACATGGTACTGTGTGCAGCGGAGCTAATGCATCCCCTCCTCACCTTGGCCCAGAAGCAGCAGCATCTATTAAAGACTATTGCGGCTTCCCGCAGTCCTCCTGCTGCTGGTTGTGACTCAGTGTCCTGGGAGATGCCACGTTCCCCTGCGTGTCTGTCATGTGGGAGCAGCAGGCAGCCAGGATGGGGCATGGGAAGGCGGGGAAGGGCCAGGACAGAGCTGTGCACATGCACATGCAGATTGTCTGTTCTCATCCTGCAACTGTCAGCCCGCTGTGCCTTAACACACACAGGGTCATCTATGCCACGAGTTTTGCCTGTCAGCAGCTGGAAGCACAATTCCCCCCAAGCCCCTAGCCCCTACACCTATCTAAGACTAGACAGGCTTCATGGCCTCACCAGGGGCCACCACCCCTGCAGTTTTCACCCCCAAGTGGTGTAACACATACACGTGACATATGAGTTTTGCTTTCAAAAATCTGGAATGTAGTTCCCCTCCAAACCCCTGTACCCATCTTCTTGAAACTTGGCAGGCTTCATGCTCTCAGCAGAGACGAACATCCCTGCAAGTTTCATCCAAACGAGACAAAAACAACAACAAAGTTATAGACATTTCATTGACTTCCCATTATACTCTAAGGCCGGATCTCCGAATGGGCTCCAAAGCTTCAGAGCCGCTTCGGCCGAATTGAAGCAGGAAACCGATTGGGAGCTCCGGATCGGATGCCTGGTATCTAAACTGGCCAGATATAAAGCATGTGGCAAGTGTGGACCCCAATTCTATATTCCCAGGAGGACTTATTCTCTACAACAGTTGGCTGTGACCCTTGAGAAATCTTTTTCTTTTATATTCTTGCTTGCCAAAAATAAAAAAGGGATGGGGTATGTTGTATGCAAGATAATAGGGTACTCCTGCGAGCAGGTGAGAATCCCCACCTTTTTCTTCAGCTCGGGACTTTGAGAACACTCGGATCCTGGCCAAAAACAGTTGCAACTTCACTCGTACATCATCAGGCCATGCAGGACAGTAGCAGTGGGATGGTGTGACCACCTGTGTATTCAAGGAACCCATCATTCCTTCAAGCCCTCAGGGTTTCCCACACAGCCAAGTGATGGCCTGATTCCAATCAGCACACCTTATCCCATCCCCTGCGACCCCAGAGAATAGTTTCTCTCTGTCCTCCATACACTTCCCCCTACCCTTACCGCTCCAGGACAAGACCCAACACCTCCGGTTCCAGGTCCAGCCCTCCTCCTCCACTCTCACACCTACATTGTGTCTACCCTACCCTGGGTCCCATTTCCCTCTCTAGTGAGGAGACAGAGGCAGCTTGAGCTCTGGGTGGCTCGTCAGATGAGCAGGAGCTGAGTGGTGTGCCCTCAAACCAAGCAGATATCCCAGTTAGCTTTTCCAGCTGGCCCAGCATGCCAGCAGGACCCATCCCTCTGCTCTAACATAAGGTTATTTGGCAGGGACAGCAGGACGGCAGTGGTGCCACAGCTGGACTAGCATCCCAGGATGTTACACTAAGGGTGTCTCTGGGTCCTTGGATTTGTCTGGAGAAGAACAAGTGAAGCCAAAGCAAGTTCCTATGCATGAGACATGGTCTATTGTGATTCTACCAACCAGGGAATATTCCCCAGACATGATAACATGCTGCATTTCACCAAGACAATGTCCTCATACTTACTGTTAGGGTGACAATAATTTGGATTATTAGAGAGCACTGGATTTGCAGCTGAATACAAGGCATGACCTGTGGCCTAGCAGAGCTCCTGACCACAAGGCAGGATGCAAGTTAGACCAACCATTTACTTATGCTAAGTAACCATTTTTACTGTGTCAACCATTTTCTGAGGAATACAAAGCAAGACAAAGGACGAGTAAACGTTAATGAGTATGAACCAAAGTGTATAACTGTAAGAAAAACCTATTGTTTGGAGCAGGACCCCGTCTCTAATGGCATGAGGCCCCTGTCCGAAGTGGTCTCCATTCTGAATAAAGCAGCTGCAAGCAATGTGTGCTGGTGTTTGCTCCCTGCCTGCTCTGGCTAATGAGTAACAGGATCCACACGTAACTGGACCGTCGTCTCCCTAGTCGTTGGGTGCAGCATGGAGTCAGGGTCTAACACTTGCTGCGACCTTGCACAGGACGCAGGAACTGCCATAGCCTGCATTTCCTTCCCCCTGCCCCCATTTCCCCAGGAAAAGGCACTCTATTGCCCCCTGGCCACAGGCTCCTTCAAAAGGGCAGTGCCCTTGCTGCACAGCAGTACATAGAAGTGAGGCCTTGAAGGCAACCAACATTTTTTACTGAGTTGTTGCAACAAGCCCTGGACAGTGGTGAACCCTTGGCAAAGGGAAGAGGCTGGGAACTCAGAGAGATCTGCCCTGGAAAGGTTTCTGGGCTCTTTCAATTCACATCTCAGTTGAGGAGAGGGCACAGAGCCCAGCCACAGGGATACCATGTTCAGTACGACAGCTTTCTGATCAGAGACTGGATTAGAGAGAGTGCAGCTAAGGGCAGGAGGGCAGGGGAGTGACATGTACCAAGGCATGCATAACTCTGGAGGGAGGCTGAGAAGCAAAACCTGACAGATTGGTGGGAGAATATGGCAAAGCTCTTCCCACACACAAAGCAATAATGTAGCTTTTAGCCTGTGAGGATGCGCTGGTGGAATGCCAGGCTGAAGGTGTGGATGAAGCTCTTCCCCCACACAGATCACTGATGTGGCTTCTCCTCTCTGTGGATGCGCCAGAGTATGGCCAGGTTGGAGGAACAGGTAAACCTCTTCCCACATTCAGACCACTGATTTGGCTTCTCCCGTATGTAGATGCACTTGTTTTCTCAGGCTGGAGAAATCACTGACTCTTTTCCCACGCTCAGAGCGGTGATGTGGCTTCTCCCCTCTGTGGATGCAGTCGTGTTTGGTCAGGCTGAAGGAACTGCTGATTCTCTTTCCACATTCAAAACATTAATGTGGCTTCTCTCCTTTGTGGATGCGCTGGTGTACAGCCAGGTTTGAGGACTGGGTGAAGCTCTTCCCACATTCAGAGCACTTATGTGGCTTCTCCCCTGTGTGGATGCGCTGGTGTCTGGTCAAGTGGGAGAATTCACGGAAACTCTTCCCACACTCAGAGCACTGATGTGCTTTCTCCCCTGTGTGGATGCGCTGATGTCTGGTCAAGTGGGAGAATTCATGGAAACTCTTCCCACACTCGGAGCAGTGATGTGGCTTCTCTCCTGTGTGGATGCGCTGGTGTGTGGCTAGGTTGGAGGAACAGGCGAAGCTCTTCCCACAGTCAGAGCACTGATGTGGCTTTTCTCCTGTGTGGATGCGCTGGTGCATGGTCAGATGGTAGGATCTGGCAAAGCTCTTCCCACATTTAGAGCACTGATGTGGCTTTTCCCCTGTGTGGATACGCTTGTGTTTGGTCAGGCTGGAGGACTCACTGAATCTCTTCCCACAAACACAGCACTGATGTGGCTTTTCCCCTGTGTGGATGCGCTGGTGATTAGCAAGGTAGGAGGAGCGGGCAAAGCTCTTCCCACACTGAGAGCACTGATGTGGCTTCTCCCCTGTGTGCATGCTCCAGTGCATGGCTAGGCTGGAGGACTGGGTAAACCTCTTCCCACACTGAGAGCACTGATGTGGCTTCTCCCCTGTGTGGATGCGCTGGTGCATGGCCAGATTGGAGAACTGGGTAAAGCTCTTCCCACACTGAGAGCAGTAATGCAGCTTCTCCCCTGTGTGGATGCGCTTGTGTTCGGTCAGCCTGAAGGATACACTGAATCTCTTCCCACAATCAAGGCACTGATGTGGCTTCTCCCCTGTGTGTATGCGCTGGTGGTTGGCCAAGCTGGAGGAGCGGGTAAAGCTCTTCTCACACACAGAGCACTGATATGGCTTCTCCCCTGTGTGGATGCGCTGGTGTCTGGTCAGGTGGGAGAATGCACGAAATCTCTTCCCACACTCAGAACACCGATGCAGCTTCTCCCCTGTGTGGATGCGCTGATGGTAGGCTAGGCTGGAGGAGTAGGTAAAGCTTTTCCCACACTGAGAGCATTGATGTGGCTTCTCCCCTGTGTGGATGCGCTGATGGCAGGCTAGGCTGGAGGAGTGGGTAAAGCTTTTCCCACACTGAGAGCACTGATGTGGCTTCTCCCCTGTGTGGATGCACTGATGGTAGGCTAGGCTGGAGGAGTGGTTAAAGCTTTTCCCACACTGAGAGCACTGATGTGGCTTCTCCCCTGGGTGGATGCACTTGTGGTTAGCCAGGCTGGAGGAGCGGATAAAGGTCTTCCCACACACAGAGCACTGGTGTGGTTTCTTCCCTGCAAGGAGGCAACGGTGGTTGGACAAGTGGGAAGACTGGGTGAAGCTCTTCCCACACACACAGCAGTGATGTGTCTCCTGCCCTGTGCGGATGCGCTGGTGTTTGGCTCGGTTGGTGGAACGTATGAAACGCCTCCCACACTCAGGATACTGATGCTGTTTATCCCTCGCGTGAATGTGCCAGTGCTGAGCTAGGGAAAAGAAATGAGTGAAGGTCTTGCCACACGTGACACAACGGTACTGACAGTTTCCCCTGTGCACATCTTGGTGCTTTCTTACTTCTGAGAGGCACACAAAGCTCCTCCCAAATCTGGTTAAGTGGTACGGGAGCTCTCCAGAACGCATCTTGCAATGAGAAGCTTGGGCGAAGCCACACGTGAAGCCCTTTGCACACTTGGCACCTAGGTGGGGTTTTGCTCCAATGTAGCTTATCTTGTGCAGAGCCAGGAGTGAGGGGAAGCTAAAGCTTTTCCAGAACTCAGGGCAGGGGCGGCCTCTGCCCCTGGGCATCGTGGGGAGCTCTTGCTTCCCTCTGAGGCCCTTCCTGCTGGCTCGCCTCAGATTCAGGGTCTCTCTCCAGAGGAACTTGGCTTCATGGCTCTTCAGCTCCACAAATCCTTCCCTGCGCCCAGGGCTTCGTCTGGCTTCTGTTCCTTCTTCACTCTCACCCCCAAGGAGAGATCGCATCTGAGTCACTGCAACATTCTCCTTCTGCTTTTGGGGCTTCCCCTGGCTTTTGAGCCATCGTTTGTCCTCAAGTCTCACAGACTCCGTCTTACCCAGACTCCCTGGGGTAATCCCAGGTGACTCCAGATTTGCAGGCCCTTCCTCTGCTCTGCTCAGCAGCCAGGTACCTCCTGCATGGGGAAGAGGAACTCCAAGTTAGTCCCTGCCACTGCTATTCCCTCTGCTGCAACAGGCTTCCAAGCATGACTGGACCTGGGCACCTGCCTTTCCTTAAAAGAACAAGGTCTTTCTGCCCAACCCCAAGTGCTGGGCTTGAGGGAGGGACGAGCCCCTGTGGCAGGCTAATGTTCCCTGCTCAGTGGAGGTCAGAGCCACCTTCTCAGCTGGTAGCAGGATGAACAGCCTCACAATGGATTTTGGGGGCTCAACAGCAGTCAAAGATGTGTGGGGAATATGGCCTTACATTACTACAACTGCTACTACTTGGTAGAAAAAGCCCATATGGTTCATCCCTCCTACTTTCAAAGCCTGCTTTGGGAGGGGAGGATTTAAGAGCTGTGGCTCTCCCTTTTGGAAGAAGCAGGGTTGTGTGTCCTACCTGATAACTGTAAAAGTTTGGCCATTTAAATTATTGAACTGCTAAAATAATAGCTTATATTATAAAAATGCAATATCGTGGCTGGGACCATGTGAAAAAAAAACAATCCCAAATTGATCACATCTCCTGTGTTACATTCCTAATGTACCCAGTGTCTATTATGCTAAGTCAGGCTACTCACTGACTGTATCTAACCACAAATTAACTCATGCTTATTGCCCTAGGGGCCTTCGATCCTCACTACCCTGTATTTGCATTTATCAATTAGGGTATGTTTCTCAAAACAGGCAGTCAGTCTCTAAATGTTTATTATGCTAAACCAGGGTACTTCCCTGAAATTCAAACCTACTTATTCTTCTTCTTATCTCCATTTATATTTTATCAAACCTGCTTTGGTCCAATAAGAGGTATCCCATACAGCCAAGGAAGCTTGTAAATCAAAACACCTCTCTCAAAACAGGCATTTAATGGCTGTCAAGTGTCTGTCATAAATCATTTGATGCAGCTCCACTGTTAAAATAACTATTGAAAGTTAGTATTCTGTAATCAACTCCCTGAAGGCATCTCATTCAGTCAATACCCATCCCACTCCAAAACTGGTCAAAAGCTTTCAAACTTCACAAACAAACACACAAACGGGATGTAATTGCAATATGTTAATTCTGTCCTTGCCTGCTTTGTTCAAACTTTGATTAACCAACTATCTAGAAAAAATGCTTTGAAGCTATACAACTGAACAAGTATAACAAGGGCAAAGTGCCAGCAGATGGTGGGCATCTTCTCCAGGGGGAAAAGGGAAACTGTAACCTGCTCCCAGCTGGACTAAGGCAACGGATCCACGCTTTGAGAAGGCTGAAGACTTGAACTAGCTTTAGGCCTACATGAGTAGCATCACTGGCTCTAATACGAAGACTGTGTGGTAATACAGCTCATTTATTTGATATTGGGAAAGAATCTTTGTCATTTGGTTTTGTAACCTGTTAGTAGTTAGTAAAGAAAGTATTTCTGGTATTCATCAGCGAAGTGTTGTGTCAATTCTTAAAGCACCAGGTTAAAAATCCAGTTTGTAAGTGCAACACTATCTGCTTCCAGGGAAAGTTCTGGGGCAGGGAACAAGCCCATGGGGCTTTCCTCTGCTGATGAAGCCACAGGAGGCCTGCACATCACCAGAATCTGCACTGGGACAAAGGCTTTGGCATTAACCTGCTTGTGGACTTTGTGCTGAATCCCAGGTTCTGTGACACTCACGGTACAGAGACAAAACACAATGGCACAAGCCTTGGGGGATTCACTTCCCCCTGCAACATGAAAGCTTGTGAATCGCACTCCCCCCATAGAGCCGTTCAATACAGGCTGAGACCAGGAATCAACACTTTCTGGGTTCCAGGTCAACTTGACAAGGAGATAACAGGCACAGCTCCAGCCTCTCTTGTGTCCTACAATAATGACTACACACAACTTCACACAATCCTGCTGATTTCCAAGGGGAGCTACAAATCCCATCATGCCGTGGGACAGGGTGCTAAGAGGTCTGGCTACTTTGGAATGAGGACTCAACTCGCACACTGCTGAATGAAGATGGAAAACTAAGATCATGGTATCTTTCTGGAAACCAGGCCTGTGCCTAAAGATTAACGCAGCAAACTCAGTTGTCCCCCCGCAGCTGCAGTTAGAGGTGGGTAGAAGTGAACAACTGCTCGTCTCCACAGTCTGGAATTTCAGGGCACGGGAAAGCCACCTGCCTGCACACGCTACAGCATAAACTAGTTGAGGTCTGCACCCTGGAAGGGCAGTGCAGGGCAGGTCTGCAGGTTTCAGGCCCTGTCCCTGCGGACATAGAGCATTTCTGAAAGGAGATTTGGGGAAGGGGACAGCCACGACTCACCTAGCCACAGGTCCTCAGAGCTTGAGATTTCCCCATGGTCCTCATCACCACAGACCCAGAGCTCCTCCTGTCCTTGCTGGATGCAGTGGATTAAGTTAGGTGTGGGGCCTTGATATCCTGTTTGGGGCAGTGGTTAAAGAGAGTTTGTGATTCAGTCCAGAGAAGGCACTGCAGGGAAAAGCATTTGATAGATGATGGCCTTTGTCACCCAGGTGCTGCGGGGACAGTAATAGGAAACAGATCACCAACAACCCTGAGGATTTATAAAAAGGCTGCAAGACCAACAGATTTCCCAGAGACGGAGGTGATGGAAGGAAAATTGAATCTGGTTTTGTCGTCAAGTTGACAGATCTCCCAGAAGTCTGTCCGTCTGTCCCTAATGCTCCAGGCCAACTATGCATGCACTGCCAAGAGAGAAGGCACTGACTGGCTGAACATACTCAGCCCATCCCCCACAAGAGCCAGCAGGGAGTGGGAGGCAGCAGGCAGGGACTGGCTGGGGTCAGGCCTGCCACACAGCGGGGTGCCTTGAAGGGAGGGGGCTGGCAGGGATACAGGGGAGGGGAGGCAGGCAGGTGGAAATGCGCCAGACAGACACGGAGGGGAGGATGGTGGAGTGGGGTCAGACCCAAACCAGTGGGGAGGAGGGAACAATGCGGTGGGACCTGAATTGGCAGTGGCGGGGAATGGGGTCACCCCCAACTGGCGGCAGTGGGGAAGGGGGTCGGTCCCGAACCAGTGGGAAGTGGGGGTGGAACAGGGTGAGGCCCGAACCAATGCCAGGGAGGAGAGAGGGGGAAGGGGGGGGGGGGGGCATCACAACTGAACAGGCGGTGGGGGAAGGAAAAATCTGACTGATTTTCAGACGAGTCCTGTGAGTTAATCACATAGTTCTCCTTGCCCACAGAGAAGAAGGACTGGAGTTTCAGCCCAACAGGGGGTGGAGATGCAGTGCCATGTGATGTGCTAGACAGCAAAAAGATTAAGCTTTCATTTTTCATGAGACACAAAAATAAAAACACACTGGACATTTGGGCAGCTGGACAACACCTGTGTTATCAGTGTCATTCAAGGGAAAGGAACAGAGGTGAGTTTCTTTTCCGCAAAGGTTTAATGCGAGGCCAGGTGGCAGTGGTCAGAATCCAGGGCAGATGGCTAACCAGCACACTTCTTTGTAGGAGAGAGGATCACTCACCAACAAGGCAGAAGAAGGGAACATTTTATACGAACTGCAGCGGCAACAAAAAGAATCACTGCATGCAGTGGGAGGATATTCCCAAAAAGGGGAGATGAGCACGCAGGCGGGAAAATCCTGCAGGGCTTCAAACAAACAAACAAACAAAAGGTCCCACGTGTCCTGGACATGGACAACACAAGGCAGAAGACATCTTTTCAGCATGTGAACGCCCATAACATAGGAATGGTTGACATGGTCTTCGCTGTTTTACAAATAGTCTGGGAGCCGTTCCCTAAGGAAGTCCTTTGGGGGAACCGGAAGGAAAAGGAAGTGCTAGAAAAGCAATGTGAAGCTAAATACTTGAGCTCTGCACATTTTTGTTTTTATTTTGGAATTTTTTTCATGTTCCAGGTCAAATTAGCCAGATCAGTTACAAATCCTTTTTGACTGAGCAAAATTCAGTCTTTCAAAAACCGTATATGGCACTAGAACTGGCAAGTATCCTCCACCCCAGACATTTCAGCCCGCAACTTTGGATGCTCCCAAATTGATTGGCAGACATCCCATATGCAGGCCCAAACCGGAAGGACATGGGTTCAGACGCCCCCAAGTCTCACCTGCCCTCAGAGCAGCACGAGGCCACAGGATGAAGCTAGGAGGACTTCCACACTTCCATAATGGAGGGGTGTAGCCGAGATCCTCCCACTGGACACTGGCCATCAGGAAGCTATTTTCAAGTCTCTCACAGGGAGTTCTTTCCACATTTGGACAGGAGTGCACACTCAACTACACACTGCCATTTAAATCTATTCTGGCTCAGGTACCAAGACCATTGCAGTGATTACACTCAATCCTAGCCCATATCAGATCAATGCAACTTGATCTTAGCCCACAAGAGGCCGAGAAACAACGGGCATTTGACAGGTCTTATCCTGCTCCTGGAATCTATGCAACTTCTGGAAACAGCAGAGCGAGCTTCAGAGCAAGTCTCCAAGTAAACACAGCCAAGCAAGAGCCTGCAGCCTGTTCAGATGAAGACATTAGGAAGCAATGTGAGTAGATGCTTCCAGGGACCTGGTGATAGAAGTACCCCAGGTCCAACACGTGTCCACATGTCACTAGAGACCGAGTGGAGGAAATTCAAATCCCAGGGGTGACAGTAGCAGACACTAAGACTTCCATTACCTTCTGCTGGGTTGCAACCAAATGAGGAGAAAGAGGATTTAGACATCACTGACTGAGCATGCTTGGAGTGTTACACGTGTGGGACAGGCCAGGCTAGGCAGGAAAAGGAGGAAATCAGAAGCATTTCCCAAGGAAGAGCTGGCAGTGAATTCTTTTGCCCAATTAACTGGAGATGACACAACCACATTGAATCGGTAGACCCCCTTGCCAAAAAATGACTGCATATGGAAGCACCGGGGGCTACAAGAACAGGAACGACTCAGATGAAGGCAGCCAGCTCAAAAGGAGCACATGTTGATACGAAATGCCAGAGGCCTGGTCACCCATGGAGCCATGGGGGAGGATATGGATTTCAAGCATCAGGGAAAGGTTCACAGGGATGAGTGCTCAGAAGCAGGGAGAAGACAATAAGTGACACAGCTGACATGGCAACAGGGAGAAGCAGGAAACAGCTTTACCCAGGGAAATGAGGGCTTCACAGTTCCTCAGCATCTGGTCCCGGTAAAGCACCTTGTCTGCATCTTCCAGGAGCTCCCACTCTGCCCGCGTGAAATACACAGCCACGTCCTCAAACACCTCCTGGAGCTGTAGCCACAAGCATTAGCCCATCAGTGTCTCTTGCTCCAGCTGCCTTCAGCCCCCACCACCTTCTCCGCAATCCCTCTGTGTGACAGCTGTGTGCAGGATGGGCCATGACACACAGATCTGCAAAATCCTCCATTTTTGGCTGACATGGGATGTGGGTACAGCCTGTTGGAGCTCATGCCCTGCTCACCTCCATGCTTTCCCCCTGCTTTGCCAGCCTGCCCTGTCCCTTCTGCAGCTGGCCCAGCTCAGGGCTCTGTGGCGCCCTCTCCCCCAGCCTTCCCGGGGAAGTCCTCAGCAGCTCCAGGTTTGCAGGCCCTTCTTCAGGAAGCTGCTGATGAACTCTGCTCATGGTCTCTGCACCTGTGCGTAGGGAAGAAAATGCACAGGTCAGCCCTGCTGCTCCTAGCACATGAAAGCCCTGTTGTCCGGTACTAGTCTCCGACTGCAGCAGCTGGAGGCTTTACTGTGTGGAAGAGTGGGGAGACAGGACTCAATTTCCCACTGCTCTTGCTAGCAGAAGCTGGAGAGGACCCCAGTAGCTCTGTCCCAGGGCAGCGATCACAGCACTGTGTCAGGGCCCGCAGGGACCTTGCTCCCAGGGAAAGAAGCTGGAGGGATGGGGAGGGGGGCATGTTATCCCCTTGTTTTAAGGAAGTGGTGGGGAAATGCCAGGTTAGTGTTCCCCAGGAGGCGTGGCCTGTTCAGGGGGTGGGGGGACAAAGAAAGCCACTTCCCCCAGCTGCATGTCCTGGCACAGAGACCTTCCCATTGGGGGGCTGCGGCTGCTGCTGCTGGGAAAGGCAGAGCCACAGTGCCTCACTGGCTGCTGAGGAAGGACCTCGTCCTGGGGCGACCAGGGCATGGAGGGCTCATGCCAGAGGAGAAACAGTCGAAGAAGGGAGCACGGATTGGTGGACCGTGAATCGGGTCATTGACTGTTCCCATGGTGGCAGGACAAGGCACAACCAAGATAAAGCCTCTCTCCCCTGGGTGCTGCACATACATCGAGACAGGCCCGGCGTCCCACCCACGGCTGCCCACCTACAGACATCAGAGCGCTGTCCCCGGCAAGGGGAGACGCTTGAACCTCTTCCCCACACGCAGGACAGCCCCCGAGACCCCAAGAACCAGGCCGAGGCCTGCACGTGGCCCCTCACCAGATCCCGCGTCTGGCAGCGGCTCCTCTCTGGGGCAACAAGGGGCCTGGTCCCAAGGCCTTGCGATTTCCCTTGGTGCTGCCTCCTCCGGAGAAGTATCTGCAGGCTGGGCTCGCGCCTGCTCCAGCCAGAAATCGCCAGGCTGCTGTAGCGCCCCAGCGGGCTGCACCCTGCCCACGGTCACCTCCCTGGCCGGCACACTGACCGCGACCTGGGGACAAGACCAACCTGTCATGGGGGAGCTGGGCTGGGAGAGACGGGGCGGCAGGGACCACCCCGCAGGGACACGGAGATTCACTGACACGCAGAGTGAAATACTTGCACGTGCAGCTTCGAAGCCGGCACCTGCCCCAGCCAAAGCCCGTGTGACAGGGTCAGCGCCTCGGTGCAGGTCTCCACGCCGCGTCCGCGCGCCCTGCTCCGCGCCTCCGTGGGCAGCACAGCCGGGGCCTGCAGCACCGCCCGCTCCGCCCGCTGCCCCTGCCTGCGGCGCCCGCGCAGCTCCCACCCGCGGACACCGACCTCGCCGGGCCCGCGGCCTCCCGGCGGCGCTCCCCGCAGTGCCAGCGCCAGGTCCTTTGCGTGGGGAGCTCGCGCCCCGGTGCCAGCGTTGGGGTCTGTGGGGGCGGCGGGGGCACGGTCGGCTGGTTCCCCTCCTGCCCGCGCCGCTGCCCCGGCCCCTCCTCGCGCCCCTGCGCCGCTTCCCGCAGGGCTGCCGCGCCCCCGACCCCGGCCTGGGCCGCGCCAGACACTCGCCCTGCCCCGCGCGCTCCTGCCGGCACACGGCCCCCGCGCTGCTCCACCATCGTCCCCGGGGTTGCTCCCGCCCGGCAGGGGAGGAGGCGGCGCGGTTCGGACCGGGGCACGGACACCGTGCCCCTGCCCCAGCCCCAGCGCAGCCCCGTGCACCTCACTCCGGAGCCCCGCAAGGATTCCCACCGGCCCGGCGGCGCCTGCGTAGTGACTGCTCCGCCTCTGCTCCCCGCGCCGCTCCCGGCCTGGGCATGCGCAGAGAGTCCTTTCCCGAGGCTTCCCCGCCCCGCTCTGCCGCCAGCGCATGCGCAGTGGGGCGGTTGCTGCCTGTGCTGATGTGCGAGGCTCCTTAGGCGCAGCGCCCGCCCTGACCCGACCGACAGCGGCGCTGGGGCGGGCCAGGGCACTGCCGCAAGAAGGTACAGTAAAAAATGAAAGTCAATAGGAAACCAAAAGCCAACACGTCACTCAAACCCATAATCCTAGGATGGAAAATCTGATGCTCTACTGACAGAGCTAGCCAGGGACAACACTTGATCTGCATGTGTGAGGTCAAAGCGTGCAGCAGGCAGGTCACAGCCCTTGGCAGGGAAGAACAGGGCTTGGCATGCGAAGGGCAGAGGTCAGCAAAGGACTGGACATCTCCAGTGTGGGGAGCAGAGGTGCGGGGGTGGGCTGGGGCCTGGGCCAGGAGGGCTGAGGAACTCCGCAGCCGGAGGTGGTGCCCGGGTGGGCTTTAGGAGCAGGACTAAAGGGCTTCCTTCCCTCTCTGAGGCTGGAAGTATGCACATTCAGATGCCCGGCCACAGCTCTGCGCAGCCCCAGGCACACCCTTGTCTCCCATGTGTCATATCACGAGCAGGTCATCCTGTCTAAGGGGGTCCTGAGGACAGTCACAAAGAGAGATGTTTCTTATCATGTGAAACAGGGCATCAGTCCCCTCATCTGACAGTCCTAAATCAGCCTCACGGAGGGCAGCGCTTCTGCCCCTGCTCATCCACAAACCAAATCCCCAGCCTGGGCGTGCTCAGGAACAGGAACCCACCAACTACTCACCAGACAGCCTTACTACCTTGTGCAAGGCCTGGCCCCCTGCCAGAGCCTCTGCAGCCGGAGACAGTGCCGCAGCCCCTGAGAAGGAGGGCAAGGCAGGCCCTAAGGCTGCCCCACACCACGGGACAGGTGCCTGCACGTCCTGGTCTCCGTCTCGGGGACCCCCAGGCAAGGGGAATACTTCTTAGATCGCAGCTTCTCCAATGCGCCTCTCCCCATCCTGGCTGCCTGCTGCTCCCACAGGCCACGCACCCAGGGGAACGTGGCTTGTCCTGGGACACTGATTCACAACCAGCAGCAGGAGGCCCATGGGAAGCCGCAATAGTTGTTGATAGATGCTGCTGCTCCTGGCCCAATGTGAGGAGGGAATTCAGCAGCTCCCCTGCACACCCACCACCCTGTGCCCACCACAGCATCCCACAGAGAAGTGCAGCCCCATGCACCAGTTCCCGCAGCCCCTCCGCACAGCTCCCCGGGCCTGGGGTGAGTGGGTGGAAAAGCCGAGCTGAGAAGTGCAGGGCCTCGCTCCTCCCCTCCCCTGCCTTCCCCCTGGGTCCTGGCACCAGCGTTTCCAACTCCATGCTTTATTCAAGCACAAGCTGGAAGAGAAAGGTGCAATCATGGAGAGGGGAGAACAAGACTTTCCCTGGGAACCAAGTGCTGCGGTCTTGGAGAAAGTCCAGCGCTTCCATTTCCACCAGAGCAGGAAGCAGCTTTCCTGTGTCAAGACTCCTGTGTCTGGGCCATCGCGCATTTCCTAGAAATACAGCCTACTCCTTGACAAAGGCACCAAACCATGTCACCGGGGCCACTGCAATTCCTTAACAGGCCTTCACCTGTTTTTTTTTTTCCACTAAGGAATAATATTTCCTGTTTTATTCATAGCCAGAGCACAAACCATGCAGGCCAGGGAGTTGAGTCTCTTGACTGTCTGGTTGCCCCCTCCCCACCTCCCTGGAGCCTGTCCGTGCCCTGGAGATGGGGCAGGAGACTGGAGGGGAGGGGAAGAGAGGGGGGCAGTGCTACTTCTCAAGTGGTAAAGTCATCCTTCACTGCAAGCTGCATCATAGGCAGGTTGCAACATTTTGGGAAAGAGCACTACGTGGAGAGCTGGAGGTGTGCTGGGCACCAGGCTTCTCTGCTCCATTGCGAAGAGGGAGGCTCCCTGTCCCTGGCTGTGTTTTTCGTCTGTGGTGGTGTCCATGCTCCCCCTTGGACTACAGGGTCTGATCCTGAGCAGGGAAGGAAATCCTCCCAACCCCTGTGTTTTGGACAGATCCCTGGAAAAAAACTGTCCCGGGAGCTCGCTCTAACAACCCCCTCCATTGCTTCAGTTCCCCCATGGCTTTTCCCTGGGGCGGGGCAGTGGGTGGGAGGTGCTTTCCCAGCTGGGACCAGTCTCTGCCTCATGCCCAGGGCTGCAGAGTGCAGCAGCCTGGGGAAGGGATCTCTCTGCCAGACCACTGCCTGAAGGAGGTACAGTAACAGCAGCACAGTCAGTAGAAAAAGGCGAAGTCACATGCCCAACTTGAGGCACATCCCTGAGATTAAGAGTCTCATGCTTTACCACCTGAGCTAGCTGGACACTGCTCAGGGTTTCCATGTATGAGGTCAAAGGCTGCATCAGAGAGCAAGCAACCTGTGGCCAGGGTGGGACTGCAGCTGGGCAGCACTGTGGGGTATGTTGAGGGTACACGTCAGTGCAGCGCCCAGTGTTTGCAGCCCAGTTCCCAGGTGTGTTGTCTGTGGCTGTGAGCTGCCAGAGGTGATGCCTGGGACAGGGCTTTGGGAGAAGGGCAAAACAGCTGCTCTCTCTGAGGCTTGAACTCAGGACCTTCAGATTATGAGACTGATGCACTGCCAGCTGTGCTAAGAAGGTACCTCCCTGTCTTTACACTCACACTGTGGAGCTCCCGTGCTGTGCTGCTGTTTGGCTGCAACTGGGAGTAGGGACATGCTGGGACCTAAACTAATTGACGTAATAGTAGCAAAAATAATACCCAGAGTACTAGCAATATTAGTATTTCTATTAGCAATGCTATTGCTATCATTATGCTTGCAAATTTCTCATCAAGAATGACAGGCCAGGACAGAGTCCCTGCCCCAGGCTGCAGCTGGGCCGACTGCACTCCCTGCTACCCCTGCTATGTTGGGTCTGACCCACTCCCAACCCCTGGCAGGTCTGACCCCCCTCCTACCCTGCTGACCCCAACCCCTCTCTCCACCATGCTGGGTACCACCCTGCTTCTCCCATCCTTGGTGACCTTGCACCGTGCCCCTGGAGGAGCAGCCTGGCTGTGCCAGGAGCTTCCCAGGGATGACCTTGAGCAGGGCGAGGTTGGGGTCCCAGGCGCTTCATCCCCTCTGCCCATGGTGTAGCTGCAGCTGGCCCCACTCTGGCTTCCAGCCCCGGTGCCCACTGGGCAGTGTGAGGCCAGGGCTGGTGTGAGGCTGGGGGTCAGCAGACCCGTGGCAGACACCAGTGCCAGGCAATGACCCTGGGCACAGGGGAAGGGGTGGCCTAGCCCAGGGCTGCCTGCCTCACCTCACCTTTCCTCTCTGTCCCTGCTTCCCTTCCTGCCAGCCATTCTGTGAGGCATCTGGGCTGGCTGGCAGAGGGCCACTGCCACCATGCCCCGCCACTTTGCCAGGGCATGTTTCCCACCGACAAACATTGCAGGCAGCGGGGCATACTTGGGCCCGTGCAGCCTGGGCAGAGCAGGCTCTCCATGCTTGATGGAGGGTGGGCTCACCACCCGCACTCTCCATGCTTCATGTGTAGTTGGCCTAGAGCATTATGGACAGAGAGAAACACAGACTGACTGAGCCTTTTATTATATTATTATATATGAATAGCAATAATAGTAATAGTCATAACATTACAGCTAGCATTGCTATTTTCATTAGAACAATTATTATAGCAAGAGGATTATTTCTATTGTATTGTGATAAATACTAATACTACCAATCATAATAATAAGTAGCATAGTAAGTAGCAGTTCTAGCAACAGTCATAATGACTACTACTATCCTTATGTAGAGGCCTCTCACAGCCTTTCCAGAAAGGCTCAGCACAGCTCAATACCCACATACCCAACGTCTCAGAGGAAGGCTTAAAAACATGAAACCCCCTGACTCATGTAGCAGAAGGGAGCCGGAGGTGGGATTCCCACCCGGCTCCGTGCACCAAGCACTAAAACCAGGAGCGCTAGGAAAGAACCTGAGCAGAAGACAGGCAGAGCTCTGCCCAAATCCCCCACAACTAGTGGCTGTATAAACTCATGTTGGAGCCACGCGCCCCCCAGTCAGGTGTCTCTTTTAGGAAACCTTTAGAAGTGTCACTCCCCACAGGGGATCCAGCCTCCGAACCCGCTGCAGAGGGATGCTGAGGTCCATGGAGGGCATTTGGCACTGGAAAAGAGAGGCAGGAATCTTCCCTGAACCAGAAGTAGAAAGCGGACATGAGAATCTAATGTGTCCTCACACCCACCTGTGTCTACCCTGTCCTGGGTCATGTTGCTCTCCCTAGTGAGAAGACAGAGGCAGCTTGAGCTCTGGGGGGCTCCTGGGCAGATGGGCAGGGGCTGACAGTTGTGCCCTCAAACCCAGCAGCTCTCCCAGTCTGCCTTTCCAGCTAGCTCAGTGGCCCAGAGGGACCTGCCTCTCTGCTCTCACACAGGCTATTTGGCAGGGGCAGGGAGAGGTGGTGCTGCCAGAGCTGGAGTAGGATCCCAGGGTGTCACACCCAGGATGTCTCTGGGGCCTTGTATTTTATCGGGAGAAGACCAAGAGAAGCCAAATCAAGTTCTTCCCCACAATCCCTTTCCCTGGCTGCCCCACTATGTAGCAAGACACAAATACACTATTACGATTTTACCAGTCTTTACCCCTTTATAAACAAAATGAAGAAGTACCCAACAGTACACCCTGAAATCATTCATGACAATTTTTAACCCCTGTCAAGCTATTTTGGAAGAGCCAGGGTGAAACTGTACCCACCATGGAGCCTTTTTATTCCATGCTACCCACTAGGGTGAACGGGAAACTTATGTTCACACTGTGTGGCCTCTGCACGGAAACAAGACAGCAAAAGTGTGACCACACTGCTGAAGAGAGGGCCCTCCTGGGCACGTGCTGCACACCAGAATTGAAAAAAGCTATCACCAAGGGGGACAGAGTAGCTCAAATCTATGCAGTCTGGCATTTTGCTGAGAAGTCTAGCACCCTTTTTTCACGGTACATAAAAATACACCTCCGACAGAAGCAGGAAGCCTCGGGCTACCCCGCCTGGTGTACCGACCAAGAAAACAAGAATTTCTTGCAAAAAGAAGGCGTGACCTTATGCCCAGGGCATATCAAACCCAGCCCTGCAAAGCGCCAAATAGCAAAATTGTTTCTAAATTCTTTGTGGGGTAAATTCGGTCAGAGAACCAACTTGCCCAACACCAGCATCACGAGAGACCCCGAAGGACTCTTTAGCTACCTCTTTTCTCCCACCTATGACATTTCATCTTACAACTTTATTGATGATGAGGCAGCCTGCGTGTCTTAGAAACACGCCAAAGAGTGTTACACGGTCTCTGGTAACACAAACATCTTTACAGCCTGTTTCACCAGCGCTTATGCATGCTTAGAGTTGTACGAGCTGTTAGACAGCTTGCAAGACCGGTGTCTGTACCACGGCACAGATTCTGTGATATTGCTGGGCTGCGAGGGAGACTGGAACCCCCCACTCGGCGATTATTTAGGTGAGCTCACCAGTGAAATCCCAGCAGATGAACACATCACAGAGCTTGTGTCGGCCGATCCGAAAACCTATGGGTACAAGATGTCCGGGGGAAAGGTTTGCTTGAAGGTGAAAGGGATTACCCTGAATGTGGCCAACAGTGAAAAAGTCAACTTTGAAACCTTGAGAGATCTTGTTCTAGATTATGGGGCAAACCCCACTGGGGACACCCGTAAAACAATCGTGATACAACAGCGCTCTATCGTCAGGAACAAAAGCAAGTGGATGATAGAAGCCAAAAACTTGAGAAAAATGCAGAAAGTCGTTTATGACAAAAGGGTCCTCACAGAAAACTTTAACAGCCTCCCCTATGGTTGTTAAAGATGGATATGCAAGGGAAGCACCCCTTTTCTGTGATTTCATCAGGCCCTAGCAACTGTGGTAAAAGTTACTTTATAAAAAACCTTTTGGATCATGCTGATCGAATGTTGTCTGTTGTGCCTGAGGATATGGTGTGCTGCCATAGCTGTTGGCAGCCTTTGTATAAAGAACTGCTTTGTAAATACCCTTTTATCAAGTTTGTGGAGGGTCTACCAGACAGTCTCATGATGACTGTTTGTTTCCTCCTAATAACATAAATATGGTTGTGGTAGATGATTTGATGGACTCTGCCTGTAACAGTGGCGAAATGGAGAAAACCTTTACCAAGTACGTGCACCATCAGAATCGTAGCATTATGTATATAGTTCAAAACGTTTTCTGTCAAGGGAAAAGGAGCTACACCGTTGCCCTTAACACAAAATTCATGATTTTGTTTAAAAACCCCAAGGATAAGCTGCAGATAGTGTCTCTGGCGTGGCAGATGTACCCAGGTAAGGCCCAGTTCTTTCTAGAAGCTTTTGAGGATGCCACTAAAACACCTTACAGGTACGTGGTGGTTGACTTAAATGCTTCTACCCCGGATGCTTTTAGATTAAGAACCAGGGCTTTTCCCAACCAACCGGCTGCTTACACTTTTATAAAAACAGCAGGTGGGAATAAAAAGAGATGATGTAGTGGCAGCCTCTTCTTAGCTCTCGAGACGGTGGAAAGGGAATGTGTCTAACCGCGTAAAAAGAAATTTGCCTCTCTTAAAACTGCTTCTTCAATCCTCCCCACAGCAGAGAAAAGCTATACTCTGCTCGGCCTCTGATGATTTAGTAGCAGCCATTTCAGAAATTGCTCTGAACACCTTAAAAAGAAACATCCCTTTGACACTGCATCAAATTCCCATGCTGAAAAAGAGATGCGGGATCATAAAAAACCTAAGTAACAAAAGATTGCCTCTTAAAAAAAAGAAACAGCTGGTGAAACAGTCTGGGGGATTTATCAGACCTCTGTTAAGTTTTGCTCCCTCTACGGGGCTTTTGGCTAGCTGGTGATGGAGCACGAAGAAAAAATGTACCTGGTGCCCAAACATGAGCTGGAATAATTAAGGGCTCTCCAACCGCCTCAGGAAAATATCAGAATCGAGGCAACCTGCTTATTGGATGCAGAAATGAGGGATATTCTCCAAAGGCCGGGCTTAGCAGAATATGATAAGGCTAAGCTGTATGCCGCTGTGCTTGAGAAATACCTGACCTACATAAAGCAGGGTGATCTGGACCCAGGGAAATTACCATGTTTCTGCCAGAACAGACCCCTCTAGAAGCTGGAAACCCCTTAGAAACCCCCACGAACCCCAACACCATCGTTCAAGAAGTATTGGATAATGTGCATGCCCGATACAGGAAAAATGCTAAAGTATTGCTCAGTAAGTGGAGCCAGCACAAGGATATTTCTTCTTGGGGTGATCAAGGGGGTTTCGTCTACAAAGGGATGCTCGTCAAGGTTTCTAATATGCTTGACTTGGTCTGGGGAACCCTTCAGATTCATGCTGGGACTACTAAACATCTGCCTAAAGGCTGGGACATCTTTATGAAAGCCATGACCGAGCTGAACATACCATCTTCTGTTATGGGCAATGCCGTGAATCGTGGTCATCTGGAACAGACCAAGAAACACGAACAGCACTGCCTAAGAAGCGAAAAACTGTCTCTAAAAGCCATTGGCTCTCCCTGTAAAGTTTTATGCTTTGAATTAAACTATTCTATACTGATATAAAGTTTTTGTCTACAGAGGATTTTTTCATTGAAAACACGCTTACACATTTAAACAACAACAGATTTATTTACACAGTATCAGCTGAGTGTTTTATTTAGACAAAGCATTCGTGAAAGTCAGCAAGAAATACATGTCTGGGCATGTTGAAACATGTTTTGAACAGGCCCAGCTACATGGAAATTGTTATATTTACTTTTTACAAAATGCATCACCCACCACCCTATCATTTTGTGCTAAATTGTTGGAATAATACAATTTTAAAATCTGTTCAAACGATAGCCCCTTGCTATGGTGGTGTAGGAAAAACACACAATGGTATCCGCAGGCGACAGACTGGGGGTCTTGTCTGAAAAGCAGTGTTGGTAGCCTTCTTGTTTAGAAACCACTTAATGCTTTGAGGAAAGAGAGCACTGTTTGGGGGGTGCCCGTACAAGTCTAAAAATTCCCCGTGGTTCCGATCCTCCAGGTAAACAGCCAACCAGTGCTCTCCAGGTTGATGATGTGAGTGCGTGTTGACCACCAAGCTCAGGGGCCTTCTAGACAGTCGAGTCTTAGGAAGCCAATCGCAGGAGAAAACATCTAAGAAAGTTCCTTTGGCACAAGGATCTGAGGATAATACCCTGGCGAGCTGTTTGATGTCCATGTTCACATGTAGTCAAACAGAACCTTTCTCCTCTGATTTATTTCTATGACGTTGTCAAAGACCCCATACATGATCATGTTATCATGGGCAAAGCTGCAGCAAAGCGTATTTCTGCTCTCAGGTTCCCGGTTTTAATCAGCAAATAATGATGTGGAATCAGAAAAAAAAGAAATGCCTTAAACTTTGATCATACGAGTTATAAGATGATAACTCCTCTGCAGCTGCTTCGCTCACCGTGGCCTTGAAGATAGCAGAAAAAAAGTATGTACAACTCTGATTTCCAAGTGCAAGAAAGAAGTGTTAGTTCTCGTGTTGTGAACTAACCTTGTCTCCCCCATAATTCCCATCCTGATAACAGCAAAGCAGTAATATGCTAGTGTTTGTAGCTGCTTTTTCTAGCAAACTCCACTATATGATCACGTGAGTTGTAGCGACTGTTAAAAAGTATATAAGCCTCCTGATTTTGCACTTGGGGGGAACCCCTTCCAAGTGCTTGGGAAATCCATGTCACTTTGGGGTCCCCCCTACAGCTGTAGTTTCATTTGAGTAAAAGCTTCTGCTGACCCGACCCAAAAGTATGCTGCGTGTGTTTCCACAACAATGATCAGCACATTCCTGGTCAGGAGACAGATGAAAGGCAAATAAGGTGTACCCCAGAGCAAACTTCTTATGGTTGATTATCAGGGTCCGGTCTTTTGTATGTTTACCGGCTGTCTGTACCAGCTGCATGTATTCTTTCACGCAGTTACCGTTTGCAAAATCTGGTTGTAGGGGCTTTGTCAGGGTTTGTTCTTCATTGACGTAGAGGGGGCACAAAATTAATATTGTAATGTTTAAAGTTAAAGGGGTTCTTAGCATAATTCCTGCTAAAGGAATCGTTATCCACAAACCCGATGACGATGGGTTTGGGCAATTGCGGTATTTAACATTGGCCTTAAGCAAGGCCTCTGCGTGGGCCAGTCAGACACCCAAGGCTACCTTCACTTTTTTCACAAAAAGTGAGGCAGATGTGATTTTTAGTTTACATGGGCCATCCGCTGCAATGCCCATCAAGCAGAAAGCATCTTTGCTGCATGTCAGTTTAATTTTCACATCCACGCCATTCAGCAACAGTTTTTCTTGAAAAAACAAATTGCTATGGAGATGACCAAGCAGCTCTGTCTCTTTGTCTCCGGTCTGTCAGGTTTTCCCACCTCTGAAACCCATGATTATCGCCATCCCGCATGACCGTTTCATGATGCCTAGGTGTATCTTTGTAAAACAGCCCGGCAGAAAATTGGGTGGCGAGGGTGTCATTGCTGTAGTTGAGAACCGATTCGATGAAGGCTCGGTAGGGGTAACAGTTGTTGCTCTGGCTTATGAGACGATCTCCCAGAGTGACATCCAGCTGACTGAAGACAGAGGCTAGCGGATAATTCACCAGACCCACCACTGCCCCGGCATCAAGATCAGTTCCATTGCCTTTTACAATCTTGCAGCAAAAGTACAGCAGCGAGTTGTTCAAATCCATGTAATCTTCGCCATTCCCAGCTATGAAAAAGTCAAGGGGACTGGACTCAGTAATAGCTGAAAGTGGGGGGATCTCAACATATAGGCTTTTCTCAATGCAGGTCTGCGTAGGGGCTATTTGAAACACATCGAGTTCAGATTTGGCACATTCTTCAGACCCACAGTGAACAAAGGCCATGGCGGTTAAAATATATTTTTTTTCTTTCCTACAGGAGAGTGCCCCTTCTTTCTCCCAGGCTGCTTCTTGGTTTTTCATGTCTGGCAGCCCCGTCAACTTACCGTCTTCTTTTTAAGGGGTTCAGGAGGTCCTGCATGTCCGAAGTCTGGTGTGTCTCTCTCTTTTAAGGCTCTTTCTTTGAATATACATGAGGCTGGACCCCTCCTGCTTTGCTGGGTTGACCACCTTATCCAGGACAGCTCAGGAGATGTGACTGATCACATCTTTGGCTCTGTTTTCCACTGCATTTTTAGTGTGGGGCTTAGCAATTTCCAGACCCCTTCTCAAAAGTGGAACAGCTTTTCTAAAGAGGCTGTGAACTATGCCTCCCACACCAGCCCTGTACATCATGGGTACCCCCTGATATCCTGAAAGACCATACCCGGCCTGGGCTTTATAATAATTTCTGTACAAGTTAGGGTCCCCGTAGTTTTTTAGCATCACCGTCGTGCTTTTACTTATTTTAAAATCTCAAAGTCTTCCGGGGGCGTAGGTGAAGCTTAACGATCACGTCCCAAAGTGAAATGAGACGTGTTTGTTCAGATCTGTCCTTATTTCAATGCTGATTGTGTTGATGTGGTGCTGACTAATGGGGACATAATGCAGGTTGTCACATGTGATGGTGACAAACTTGTTCCCACAGAAAGGGACGCAGCATAGCAAAGAAACCAAAAACTCCTCGACAAGATGATGTTCCACAATGTCCATGCAGACATACAGAGAACTGAACCCACCAGTAATATCAGCTGTAAAGGGTTTTTTTTTAGCAGTGCACCCTGGTAGCAACCCCATAATATACGCTAGTTCACCACTGGTAGAAAAAGCATAGGAGTTATCACTGGCTTTCAGTCTAATATTTCTGCTCACCTGATCATAGAGCATAACTAATTCAGGTGGAGTAGGGTGGATGGTAATTGTATTGTTCATACGATCCAGGAACTCTTTGATGGTTGTATAATACCCCAGAGACAGGAGGTACTCCCATTTTTTAGTCCCAGAACTGATTTTGAAAGGGGTGTCTTTGCTGATGCTGTTCCAGCTGTGCGGGTATTGTATTTCTGCTAAGCCTATCTCCCAGTTGCCCAGCAGATCCAGAGGTTTAACCAGCTGTATGGTAAAGTTTGAGCTGGTGTTCTTCAGAAAAATCCTGGCGCAAGCGCTGTTGGGCAAAGCAATGTAAAAGCCACCGTCATACATCTCGGCCTTCTGACTGAGGTACCCCTATATGTCACAAACTTGGGAGGCTTCCACCCAGCTGTTAAATTTGGCCAGCCACCCCAACCATTTCACCAGCAACTGCTTCTTTCTCCCCTTTCCTTTCGTTGCTAGAACTTTTTCAACCCTGTAAACTCTGTCCTGTTTGGGGTTCAATTTTTGTAGTTCTTCAGGGTAAAAAGAACCAGTTCCAGGGAACAGAAAACAGCCCTGGCCCGGCACAGGAAAATCTTTGCAGATGAGCTCCCACAAGGGTCCTGGAGCTTGAGGAAAAAGGCAGTGGAGCGCTCGGGGTCCCAGCTTCACCCGGGGGACCCAGCTCCTCCAGCACAGGGGAGACCAGGATCCCCCAGGCCCTGCAGTGCATTGGGAACCAGGTGGAGGAGGGAAGAGGCACGGACATGGGAAGTGCAGGCCTCCATCCCCCGCCCGGCCCATGCAGGGCCTTACAATACAGAGGTGGGGACGAGGGGCACTGCCGGTGTGTGCCCGCTGGGGAGGCAAGGGCTGGAGCTGCAGGAAGGCCACCAGTTCCAGGCACACAACAGGAGAGAACAGTTTTCTTTTCCCCTCCTCTCCCGGGCCCATTTCTGTCCCAGCAGCACATCTTCTGCTCCTCCGTAAATGCCTACAGCTCTTTCTTCTCTTCCCCGGTTTGGTTGTATCAGGTCATGGTTTACACTATGGGCTTTGAATCCCACAGTCTAAATTCAAACCTCAGTTGAACAAGTGGATTTGGAACAAATACAGGGGAAAACAGTCATGGAAGTCCTTTAAAAAATGTCCTCCTTCACAAAGACAAATGGGCCCTAGCAGCACTGTTTGGGAGGAGCGGAGAAGGGGCAAGAGCAGGAGAGGAAGGGAGACGCAGTGGAAGTGCCCGGGTCGGGGCTGTCTCGCCCCAAGCCATGGGCTGCCTGCGGAGACCCAGGAGTGAAGGCGGCCCGCACAGAAGTTTCTGTCCCCAGGTTTCTGGCCCGGTCTCTGTCTCCAGGAGGGCCCTATGGAGCGCGGGGCCAAGCGACTTCTGTCTGTGAGCAGCAGCTGGGCCCCAGCGGGGACAAAAATTTCTGATCCCGCCACAGGAGCCCCAGGGATTTCAAGGGAAATCTTTCCTGGCATTAGGCAACTCCAGCCCGGAAGGACAGAGGTGAGGGTTTGGGGAAGGCTCGCAGTGGCAATGAGACATGGATCCCGGTGCCCAGAGTGTCCTGGCAAGACCCCCCACCATTCCCTGCCTGTGCCCCCGCCGCCAGCGCTTCCTGCCTTGTGCCCGGCCTCGGGGAGTGGGGGGGGAGCTGCTTGCCGTCATCTGCTTAGCAGTGTCTCAGTCTCCTAATGTGAAGGTCCTGATTTCAAGTCTCATAGAGAGCAGCTCTTTTGCCTGCTCCTAAAGCCCTGCCCTGGGCACCACCTCCTGCTCCATGGGCCCTCAGCCCTCACCCACAAGGCCCGCTGATACCAGCGCCTGGAGGCAAGTCCTGAGCCCTGCTGCTGCTCCCCATGGGTCCCGAAGTGTCTCAACCCACGCCTGCAGCTGCACAGCCCGGCCTGAGCCACATGAACAGCAAGAAAGAGATGTCCTGGGGCTCAGACATATCTTGCTGCAGAGCGGGGCAGCCCAGGGAAGGGATCTCTCTGCTAGACCACTGCCGCAAATAGGTACAGTAACAAAAGCATGGTGAATAGGAAAAGAAAACCAAACACACCCAACATGGGGCTCAAACCAACAACTGTGAGACTAAAAGTTGTATGCTCTACCGAGTAAGGTATCTGGGCATGTACAAGGTCACATGGTGCAGCAGGCATGTGACAGCCCATGGGCAGGGTGGGACAGGGCTGGGCATGTGGAGGGCAGAGGTCGGCAAAGGACAGGGCAGCACCCCATGTTGGGAGCAGAGGTGCCAGGGGGGTGTGCGGGCCCTGGCCAAGAGGGCAGAGGAACTCTGCAGCCAGAGGTGGTGCCTGGGAAGGTGCAAAAGAGCTACTTTCTCTCAGGCTTGGACTTGCTCTGCCTTCATTCACAACTCAGTGGCCCTGTGCTGTGCTGCCATCAGGCTGGGACATGCTGGGAAGTGTCCCAGTCCCCCTCCCCCTGGCAGGCTCTCACAGCCGGGGCAGTCTCTGTCCCTCGGCCCCCTGCGGTGCTGGAGCAGAGAGGGGACAGAAGGGTTTCCTGGTGGGGTGGAGGTGTGGGTGGGGATGGAGGGGCTGCAGCAGTGCGGTGCAGAGTGGGGTGCAAAGACAAACAGGCCCTAGCAGCACTGTTTGAGGAGGTGTAGAGAAGGTGGGAGGGCAGAAGAGGAAGGGACACGCAGTGGATGTGCCCACGTCAGGGCTGTCTTGCCTCAAGCCATGAGTTGCCTGCCAGACCCAGGAGTGAATGGGGCGCCCACAGAAGTTTCTGTCCCCAGGAGGCCCATGTGGAGCATGCAACCAGGCAACTTCTGTCTCTGAGCAGCAGCTGGACACGGGTGGGGGCAAAAGTGTCGGATCCTGGCACAACAGCCTCATGGACCAGGAGGGAAATCTCTCCTGGCATGAGGCAACCCCAGCTGGGCCAGACAGAGGCAGCGGGAGCAGTGCAGCGGCATTGACACCTGGATCCCGGCGCCTGGATCCCCGTGCCACGAGCTCCCACCGCTCCCTTCCTGCGCTGTGTCCCCTCCTTGTGCCTGGGGCTCGCAGGGTCTGGGGGCTCTGTTTTACATCACTGTCTTAGCGCAGCCAGCAGCGCCTCCATTTCCTTATCTGAAGCTCGACAGTTGTAGCCTGACTGAGTTGTAACGTGTCCTGGCAGATGTTCACAGGGCTCCAACCTCCTCTACACTCTGGCCATATGCCAACCTATGACACAAGCTTCAGGATCTTTTGTGGCTAGCCCCTGTTGAGGTCTTCCTCAGTTCCCATGTGTCCTTTCTCACGGATGGACGCCTTGGGCTCTGACCAGACCCAGAGGGTCTGGTGATGCTGTCTCCAGGGTTGTCCCTCTCAATGCCCTGAGTGATCTACGACGGATGCTATCGGTTGTCACCGCATTCTCACGTGGTCTTTTGTCTCCAAATGGGGTCTCTAATTCCTCGAGCCTGGTGTGGTGTGCTAGGCTAAACTGCTCTAGGCAGGGAACTAAAATAGATCTGACTAAGAAAGAAAAACATGAACAGAACACTCGCCACCAGAAAACCACATGCTGTGTGGTTTTCTGGAACAACCCAGCGTGAAAGAAAAAGGAATTAAAGACAAGACTACAAGAGGAATGAGACAAAAAGGAGAAAAAAAGAGAAGAGGAGTGACTGCAGGGAGAGTCCCGTGCTCCCTTCACCCCTAATGTCCCTAAACTAATGTGTCTCCTGGGTCAGGACTTGTGCCTTCACCCCAGCTGGGGCTTCTCAAATTCCCTCTGGGATCCGCCTCCTCCCTGGGGTCACTGCACCTGCCGCCTCCGGCAGGAGCTCCCTCGCCGGCTCTTGCCATCACCACTGCCAGCCTCCCTGCTGGCTCCTCCTGATTCCTGCCGGTCTTCCCCAGCACGGGGATCTCCTGCAGTTCCTGCTGCCACCGCTGCTGCCAGCCTCACAATAGGCCCTTGATCCCTGCTGGCCTTCCCCAGTGCAGGGATCTCCCACAGCTCCTACTGTCGCCGCTGCTGGCCACAGTGGCTGGATGTGCTCCACCCGGCAATTCCCTGCTGCTCCACCAGCACTCGGCGTCCTCCTTCCCGTGCTCTCGGGGCCAATTTTTATCTTCACCAGGTGACATCTCTCTGTGATGTCACCCGGCTCCAGCTGGAGATGGGCACGGCTGATAAGCCACTCAGGCGGTTTTCCCTGGCATACCTCCTCGCTTCTCTGGACCCCTGCAATAGGTAGGTTTTTTTCTTCTTTCACTTTCATCTGAGGTCTGCCTCTGGACGAGGCTTCCCCCTTGCCCAATCCTGCATCCCTGGGACAAACAGGTTACTGAACCACTCTAAAAACAGCTCTGGGGTCATCTGGTTTAAATTAATAGATCAAGAGTATAAACAGTTTGCCATGTTATCTGCCGGAATACGTAACTGGGCATAGTCATTGCCTGTGAATCTCTGGCGGAGTTCTGCTACAATTTCTTCCACCCCTCAGCTTATGGCTTCATGTGGCACGTGTAATGGCACACGCTCCAGAGTCACAAAACGGAACTCCTCAGTGTACCTCGTCCCCCCAAACCTGGTTACAGACCACTCTTGCCTTCTCACCCGCACCATATGTACGACTGGTAAAACATCCTCTGCTGACTCAGGAGACAAGGGGGTGCTTGAGGGGTCCCCTAAATGGTCTTCTACACCAGATTCATTATCCCAACTCTCTGACCCTTCAGATCTTGGTTGTGAGGCAGGCCTAGGAGGCCTGGGAACATTTGAGGGGCCCTCTAAAGGGCTTCCTAAATCATAGCCACCATCTCCTCTCTCTGGCTCCATGGGTCCTGGTGAAGGGTCAGGCCTGGGAAGAGGGGAAGCGCTTGAGGGGCCTTCTAAAGTGCCATTACTAGGGGATCTCTTATTTTTTCTCAACCAGTGTTTAGTCTTCCCCATGCTCCTCTTTAACCAGGCCCTTACTTTTTGCCCTGTGATCCACTTGCTGGTTCGCCACCCATCCTTACCTCTGCGTTTACCAGGACTCCCCCTTACGATACAGGCCATGACTGCTGTCCGAGTTACACAGACTACCTCCTCTCTGAGTAAAATTTACCCTTTTGCTCCGGTAGTAATCATGATGTTTCAAAGTGCTCTACATTATAACTGTGCTAAAACAGTCACAATTAAAAGATAACTCCACCCTTTTAGTCTTAAAATATGTAGAGATCTGGACACACAGGTTAGCTTTTTTGTGGTCTGGTTTATCTTTACAACACACCCCCGGTTCTTGGAAAATGCATAGCCCCTCCTATAGCATAAAAGCCCCTGTAAGAATATATATTTTAATCTGCTTTTATTTCCAGCAAAAACCTTTACAATATTTACTGGTTTATTATGTTAAACCTTCTCCTAAAAAGGGATTTTAATAATTTCTAGGGACCATTAACCCTTATTGGCTTTATCTTCACAACAGGCCTTTTGGTAAAAGAGAACTCCTTTAGTCTTAAAATATGCAGAGCTCTCAACATACTGGTCATCTTTTGGTCATCTTTTTTTTTGTGGTCTGGTTTATCTTTATAACATCTCCACCACCCCCACCCCATACAAAAGCTGTGAGAATATATATTTTTAAATTCAGTCTTTATTTCCATCAAACACTTTTACAATATTTACAAGCTTATTTTGTTACCCCTTCTCCTGAAAGGGTTTGTTTTTTTTAACATTTCTAGTGACCATTAAATCTCTTTGGTTTTATCTTTACAAAAACCCCTACATATATGTGTTTACAGAGTCAAGGGTGTACTTGGTAGCTGTGTTGGTCTGAGAACAAAAAGACATACAAAAAACTAGAACTCTTGGTTCCAAAATGATACCTTATATTACACCAACTGGATTTTTGGATTGCCGGGTTAGGGAATGCTGAGGCAAGAGACCGAGTCAGAGGGTGTATGGGCAACAGTTCAACAATGGTAAAGGGTTCATCACAGCGTCCAGCCCGTTGGAGCCCTAATCACAGGTGTTGTCATACTTTTCCCGAGATGACTGGTGGGAGTCCTCTCCACAAAAGGTTATGAACACCCCAATAATTGCTTTAAGTCTGTTAAAAGTCTATAGTAAGATCTGGAAAAGTCATGCTAAGCTGAGGCTTGTTCACAACAGTAAAAATCCAAAATCCTGATGCCGCATGCTGTCTATTGTTTCTGAAAAAACCATGAGAGATCCCATCAGTATATCTGCTATCCATAGGAATTTCAAGCTGGCTCCCAAGTATTTGGTTACTTCCCAATCTTAAGTGTTTCCTGATTATCAATCAGTTTCTTGAGATGTTCCAAACCAGATAACCCCTTGTCAAGAGAAAAGACAATGATTTACACAATTGAGGATGCTTTGAAGCAGATGAACTGAGGGTATAAAAATCTGTAAAAAGTGTGGGTGCTTCAGAAGAAAAGAAAAGGAAAAGGAAAAAAAGAAAAAAAACTCCTGTGCTGACATCATCCCCTGTTGTTCTCAGGACGCTGGAAGAACAGATCATCTCCCTTCAAGGACTGTGCCTGTCAGCTTTGCAGCCCAAGTACCTCGGACTGGTGAGATCCCAGTGCTCTCTCTCTCTCTCTTTTCTCTCTAGGCATAAACTTCTGAACCTGAACGGTATTAGTTAAGCTTGAGCTAAGTTTCCCCAAATACTTAGTGAAACCAGGGTAGGACTGTAATTGTTTGTGTTTGTTTTTCTTTTGCATGTCTATTACTACTAGTACCATTATATATTTCATATGCTTAGCAATAAATAACTTTTATAGTCAAACTGGTAGTAACTGGGTACATTTTTCCTTCTCTACTTCTCCTTCCTCACGTGCTCTGCAGCAAAGCTTCTTTTACCTAAGCTAAAGATCCCTGTGAAGCCCAAAAGTACTGTGGGGTCTGCTCATCAAGAGGCCAAAGATTGGGACGTGCTGAGTTTGAAACACATAAGGGGATCAGCTTGTACAGGCTGATTGACCCAGTTTGACTCAGATGTGCCCTTATGAACTGAATGCTGGCCCATGAGGGTGTCAGCTGGACACCCAGCCGGATTCAGAGGGGTTCTGTTTACCTGTGTGCTTGTGTCTGACTGCAGTTTATTGCTGCTGTGATGAACTGATTCTTGGCATATGAGAGTGTCAGCCTGTCCATGCTGATCAACCCGGCCAGGTCGGACGTGTCACGTTAATTTGTGTGTGTTTGTGTGTATGACTGATTTGGTGACTGGAGGAACCCAGCCCCATTGAGACTGCGTCCTGCAAGATAGCTCCATTGGGGGTGAGGGCTTGCATAAGGGAGAGATACACCTCCATATAGTAACACAAGCAGCACATTGACAGAATTACCAAGACCCTAGAAACATATCACTAATAAATGAGCACACCCCAAAGTAATGGGCAAATCTGGTAACAGCAGTGTGGTCCCGCAGGGCTCGGTCCTAGGACCGATACTCTTCAATGTTTTCATCAGTGACTTGGACGAGGGAGTGAAGTGTACTCTGTCCAACTCTGCGGATGATACAAAACTGTGGGGAGAAGTGCACACACCGGAGGGCAGGGAACAGCTACAGGCAGACCTGGACAGGTTGGACAAATGGGCAGAAAACAACAGAATGCAATTCAACAAGGAGAAATGTTCAAGGAGAAAAATGTCCAGCATACCTACTGCCTAGGAAATTACCTGCTCGGCAGCACGGAAGCGGAAAGGGATCTTGGAGTCCTAGTGGACTCCAAGATGAACATGAGTCGGCAGTCATCAGCAAAGCTAACTACACTTTATCATGCATTTGCAGATGCATGACAAACAGAACCAAGGAGGTGATACTTCCCCTCTATTGGGCACTGGTCAGACCACAGTTGAAGTACTGCATGCAGTTTTGGGTGCTGTACTTCAAGAGGGATGTGGATAACCTGGAGAGAGTCCAGAGAACCATATGACTGGCCCTTAATGGCTTGCAAGCCAAGCCCTACGAGGAGAGATTAGGGCACCTGGACTTCTTCAGCCTCCACAAGAGAAGGTTGAGAGGCGACCTTGTGGCTGCCTAGAAGTTCATCATGGGGGGCACAGAAGGGAATTGGTGAGGCTCTACTCACCAAGGTGTCCCTGGGGGTTACAAGAAATAATGGCCATAAGCTGCAGAGAGCAGATTTAGACTGGACATTAGGAAGAACTTCTTCACAGTTAGAGTGGCCAAGGTCTGGAATGGGCTCCCAAGGGAGGTGGTACTCTCCCCTACCCTGGGGGTCTTCAAGAGGAGGTTAGATAGGCATCTGGCTGGGGTCATCTGAACCCAGCACGCTTTCTTGCCAATGCAGGGGGTTGGACTCGAACTATGGAGGTCCCTTCCAACCCTAACATCTATGAATCGATATACTACTCACAGTATATGGCTTTCATGTATGAGATCAAAGGCTGCAGCAGAGAACAAACCACCCGTGGGTAGGGCGGGACAGTGGCTGGGGAGCGCTGCAGGGCACGTCGAGGGGAGAGAATGGCACAGGATGGGGCAGCGCCTGATTTTTGGAGCACAGTCCAAGGGCTGTCCGTCCTGGGGGTGAGGATGTGAGCAGTCGGAAATGGTGCCTGGGAGGGATCTTTGGGAGCAGGGCAAAAGAGCTGCCTTCTCTGAGGCTCAAACTGAGGACCTTCAGATTATGAAACTGATGCACTGCCAGCTGCACTAAGAAGGCACCTACTCTTGTCTTCAGTCACACCCTGGACCCCCTCCCTATGCTGCTGTTTGGCTGCAACTGGGAGCTTGGACATGCTAGGAGCTGTGGCTCCTCCCTGGCAGCGTGACCATTCACTCAGGGAAGGCCGGGAAGAGCCAGGACAGAGCCACGCACATGCACATGCAGATTGTCTCTGTTCTCATCCCGCAGCTTTCAGCCCGCTGTGCCTCAACACACACAGGGTCATCTATGTCACGAGTTTTGCCTGTCAGCAGCTGGAGGCGCAGTTCCCCCCAAGTCCCTACACCTATCTCTTTGAGACTTGACAGGCTTCATGGCCTCACCAGGGGCCACCATCCCTGCAGTTTTCACCCCCCTGTGGTGTAATACATACACGTGACATATGTTTTGCTTTCAAGAATTTGGGATGCAGTTCCCCCCAAACCCAGGTACCCATCTTCTTGAAACTTGGCAGGCTTCATGCTCTCAGCAAAGACTAACATCCCTGCAAGTTTCATCCAAATCAGACAAAACCCAACAAAGTTATAGATATTTCATTGAATTCCCGTTATACCCTATGGACAGATCTCCAAATCAGCTCCAAAGCTTCAGAGCCTCTTCGGCTGAATCAAAGCCGCAAACCAATCCAGAGCTCCGGATCAGATCCCTGGCATCTGAAGTGGCCAGATCTAAAGCTGAATTGAATAGCTGCCTATTCGCACCGGTCTACCAGCCACTCACTCCCCGTCCCAGGATCCTGACCCCCCTGCCAGCGCAGAGGAGGTGAAGCAAGGCAGGATCATTTGGTTGTTCCATTTATCCCCTCCATAACGTAACAGTCAGTCTGCAGGTCCACCCCTGCATCCACCCATCCTCCTGCCCCACCGCTCTGGGCACAGCATAAAGGCCTGGTAGAAGCAAGCAAAGAAGGAAGCTGTTAGAAGGGGATTCCAGGAAAGTTTATTCCTGGTATCGGTCAAAAATATGGGAATTGTCCTGAAATCTGAAGGAAAGGATATTCTACCCCACCAGCCCCCTGCTTTCTGTGCCATGTCAAGGAGCTTTAAGCCTCCCTTAGAGACACCAAGACTGGGGAAAGCACTGCTCCTGGAGAGGACTGCTTCAGCCAAGAGCTAACAGTCTTGCTACAGCTCTTGCCAGGTGGTGTGATTAGCCTGGTGTGATGAGTCGTCCTGGAAAGTCCAGAGTGTGACATCCTAGCAGACAGTCAGAGTGAGGCAGAGAGAGCATGTGGCAAGTGTGGACCCCAATTCTACATTCCCAGGAGGACTTATTCTTTACCACAGTTAGCTGTGACCCTGGAGAAATCTTTTTCTTTTATATTCTTGCTTGCCAAAAATAAAAAAAGGGGTGGGGTATGTTGCATGCAAGATAATATGGTACTCCTGCGAGCAGGTGAGAATCCCCACCCTTTTCTTCAGCCCGGGACTTTGAGAACACTCAGATCCTGGCCAAAAACAGTTGCAACTTCATTCATACATCATCAGGCCATGCAGGACAGTGGTGGTGGGATGGTGTGACCACCTGTGTATTCAAGGAACCCATTTGTTCAAGCCCTCAAGGTTTCCCACACAGACAAGTGATGCCCTGATTCCAATCAGCACACCTTAGCCTGTCCCCTGCGGCCTCGGAAAATAGTTCATCTCTGTCCTCCATACAACACTCCCCTGGTTATGGGTCCGGCCCTGCTCCTCCACTCTCTCACCTACATTGTGTCTACCCTACCCTGTCTCTCTCTCTAGGGAGGAGACAGAGGCAGTTTGAGCTCTGGGTGGCTCATCAGATGAGTAGGAGCTGAGGGGTGTGCCTTCAAACCAAGCAGATATCCCAGTTAGCTTTTCCAGCTGACCCAGCATGCCAGCAGGACCTGTCTCTCTGCTCTAACATAAGGCTATTTGGCAGGGACAGCAGGACAGCAGTGGTGCCACAGCTGGACTAGCATCCCAGGGTGTTACACCCAGGGTGTCTCTGGGTCCTTGGATTTTGTCTGGAGAAGAACAAGTGAAGCCAAAGCAAGTTCCTATGCATGAGACATGGTCTATTGTGATTCTACCAACCAGGGAATATTCCCCAGACATGATAACATGCTGCATTTCACCAAGACAATGTCCTCATACTTACTGTTAGGGTGACAATAATTTGGATTATTAGAGAGCACTGGATTTGCAGCTGAATACAAGGCATGACCTGTGGCCTAGCAGAGCTCCTGACTACAAGGCAGGATGCAAGTTAGACCAGCCATTTACTTATGCTAAGTAACCATTTTTACTGTGTCAACCATTTTCTGAGGAACAGGAGGCGGAACAAAGGAGGAGTGAATGTTAATGAGTATAAACCAGTCTATAACTAAGAAAAACCTTTTGTTTGGAGCAGGACCCTGTCTCTAATGGCATAAGGCCCCTGTCCGAAGCGGTCTCCATTCTGAATAAAGCAGCTGCAAGCAATGTGTGCTGGTGTTTGCTCCCTGCCTGCTCTGGCTAATGAGTAACAGGATCCACACGTAACTGGACCGTCGTCTCCCTAGTCGTTGGGCGCCGCATGGAGTCAGGGTCTAACACTTACTGTGACCTTGCACAGGACACAGGAACTGCCACAGCCTGCACCTCCTTCCCCCTGCCCCCATTTCCCCAAGAAAAGGCACTCTATTACCCCCTGGCCACAGGCTCCTTCAAAAGAGCAGTGCCCTTGCTGCACAGCAGTACATAGGAGTGAGGCCTTCAGTGTAACCAACTCTTTTTATTGAGGTGTTGCAACAAGCCCTGGACAGTGGTGAACCCTTGGCAAAGGGAAAAGGCTGGGAACTCAGAGAGATCTGCCCTGGAAAGGCTTCTGGGCTCTTCTCAATTCACATCTCAGTTGAGGAGAGGACACAGAGCCCAGCCACAGGGATACCATGTTCAGTACGACAGCTTTCTGATCAGAGACTGGATTAGAGAGAGTGCAGCTAAGGGCAGGAGGGCAGGGGAGTGACATGTACCAAGGCATGCATAACTCTGGAGGGAGGCTGAGAAGCAAAACCTGACAGATTGGTGGGAGAATATGGCAAAGCTCTTCCCACACACAAAGCAATAATGTAGCTTTTAGCCTGTGAGGATGCGCTGGTGGAATGCCAGGCTGAAGGTGTGGATGAAGCTCTTCCCCCACACAGATCACTGATGTGGCTTCTCCTCTCTGTGGATGCGCCAGAGTATGGCCAGGTTGGAGGAACAGGTAAACCTCTTCCCACATTCAGACCACTGATTTGGCTTCTCCCGTATGTAGATGCACTTGTTTGCTCAGTCTGGAGAAATCACTGAATTTTTTCCCACGCTCAGAGCAATGATGTGGCTTCGCCCCTGTGTGGATGCGCTGGTGTAAGGCCAGGTGGGAGGACTGGGTGAAGCTCTTCCCACATTCAGCGCACTTATGTGGCTTCTCCCCTGTGTGGATGAGTTGATGTATGGCAAGGTGGTAAGACTGGGTGAAGCTCTTGCCACACTTAGAGCACTTATGTGGCTTCTCCCCTGTGGGGATGCAGTCCTGTTTGGTCAGGCTAAAGGAATTGCTGAATCTTTTTCCACATTCAGAACATTAACATGGCTTCTCTTGTTTGTGGATGCACTGGTGTACAGCCAGGTGTGAGGACTGGGTGAAGCTCTTCCCACATTCAGAGCATTTATGCGGCTTCTCCCCCGTGTGGATGCGCTGGTGTTTGGTCAAGTGGGAGAATTCACGGAAACTCTTCCCACACCCGGAGCACTTTTGTGGCTTCTCCCGTGTGGATGCGTTGGTGTGTGGCTAGGTTGGAGGAACAGGTGAAGCTCTTCCCACAGTCAGAGCAGTGATGTGGCTTCTCCCCTGTGTGGATGCGCCGGTGTGTGGCTAGGTTGGAGGAACAGGGGAAGCTCTTCCCACAGTCAGAGCAGTGATATGGCTTTTCTCCTGTGTGGACGCGCCGGTGTATGGTCAGGTTGTTGGAAGTGGCAAAGCTCTTCCCGCATTCAGAGCACTGATGTGGCTTTTCCCCTGTGTGGATACGCTTGTGTTTGGTCAGGCTGGAGGACTCACTGAATCTCTTCCCACAGTCAAAGCACTGATATGGCTTCTCCCCTGTGTGGATGCGCTGGTGGTTAGCCAGGCTAGAGGAGTGGGTAAAGCTCTTCCCACACACAGAGCACTGATGTGGCTTCTCCCCTGTGTGGATGCGCTGGTGCATGACCAGGCTGGAGGAGTGGGTAAAGCTCTTCCCACACACAGAGCATAGATGTGGCTTCTCCCCTGTGTGGATGCGCTGGTGTATAGTCAGATTGAATAATTCACGGAATCTCTTCCCACACTCAGAGCACTGATGTGGCTTTTCCCCTGTGTGGATGCGCTGGTGTTTGATCAGCCTGGAGGACTCACTGAATCTCTTTCCACAGTCAAAGCACTGATATGGCTTCTCCCCTGTGTGGATGCGCTGGTGGTTAGCCAGGCTGGAGGAGTGGGTAAAGCTCTTCCCACACTGAGAGCACTGATGTGGCTTTTCCCCTGTGTGGATGCGCTGGTGTTTGGTCAGCCTGGAGGATTCACTGAATCTCTTCCCACAGTCAAGGCACTGATGTGGCTTCTCCCCTGTGTGTATGCGCCGGTGCACGGCCAAGCCGGAGGAGCGGGTAAAGCTCTTCTCACACACAGAGCACTGATATGGCTTCTCCCCTGTGTGGATGCGCTGATGGGAGGCTAGGCTGTAGGAGTGGGTAAAGCTCTTCCCACACTGAGAGCATTGATGTGGCTTCTCCCCTGTGTGGATGCGCTGATGGTAGTCTAGGTTGGAGGAGCGGGTAAAGCTCTTCCCACACTGACAGCACTGATGTGGCTTCTCCCCTGTGTGGATGCGCCGATGGTAGGCTAGGCTGGAGGAGTGGGTAAAGCTCTTCCCACACTGAGAGCATTGATGTGGCTTCTCCCCTGTGTGGATGCGCTGATGGTAAGCTAGGCTGGAGGAGCGGGTAAAGCTCTTCCCACACTGAGAGCATTGATGTGGCTTCTCCCCTGTGTGGATGTGCTGGTGTTTGGTCAGGTGGGAGAATTCACAGACACTCTTTCCACACACAGAGCACTGGTGTGGTTTCTTCCCTGCAAGGAGGCACTGGTGTTTGGACAAGTGGGAAGACTGGGTGAAGCTCTTCCCACACACACAGCAGTGATGTGTCTTCTGCCCTGTGCGGATGCGCTGGTGTTTGGCTCGGTTGGTGGAACGTATGAAACGCCTCCCACACTCAGGATACCGATGCTGTTTATCCCTCGCGTGAATGTGCCAGTGCTGAGCTAGGGAGAAGAAATGAGTGAAGGTCTTGCCACACGTGACACAACGGTACTGACAGTTTCCCCTGTGCACATCTTGGTGCTTTCTTACTTCTGAGAGGCACACAAAGCTCCTCCCAAATCTGGTTAAGTGGTGCGGGAGCTCTCCAGAATTGATCTGGCAATGAGCAGCTTGGGCGAAGCCACACGTGAAGCCCTTCCCACACCTGACGCATAGGTGGCGCTTTGCCCCAGTGTAGCTTATCTTGTGCAGAGCCAGGAGTGAGAGGAACCTAAAGCTTTTCCAGAACTCAGGGCAGGGGCGGCCTCTGCCCCTGGGCGTGGTGGGAAGCTCCTGCTGCCCTCTGAGGCCCTTCCTGCTGGCTCGCCTTAGATTCGGGGTCTCTCTCCAGAGGAACTTGGCTTCATGGCTCTTCAGCTCCACAAATCCTTCCCTGCGCCCAGGGCTCCGTCTGGCTTCTGTTCCTTCTTCACTCTCACCCCCAAGGAGAGATCGCATCTGGGTCACTGCTACATTCTCCTCCTGCTTTTGGGACTTCCCCTGGCTCTGGAGCCATCGTTTCTCCTCGAGTCTCACGGACTCCGTCTTGCCCAAACTCCCTGGGGTAATCCCGGGTGACTCCAGAGTTGCAGGCCCTTCCTCTGCTCTGCTCAGCAGCCAGGCACCTCCTGCGTGGGGAAGAGGAACGCCAAGTTAGTTCCTGCCACTGCTATTCCATCTGCTGCAACAGGCTTCTAAGCATGACTGGACCTGGGCACCTGCTTTCCTTAGAAGAACAAGGTCTTCCTGCCCAACCCCAAGTGCTGGGCTTGAGGGAGGGATGAGCCCCTGTGGCAGGCTAATGTTCCCTGCTCAGTGGAGGTCAAAGCCACCTTCTCATCTGGTAGTAGGATGAACAGTCTCACAATGGATTTTGGGGGCTCAACAGCAGTCAAAGATGTGTGGGGAATATGGCCTTACATTACGCGAGCTGCTACTACTTGGTAGAAAAAGCCCATATGGTTCATCCCTCCTACTTTCAAAGCCTGCTTTGGGAGGGGAGGATTTAAGAGCTGTGGCTCTCACTTTTGGAAGGAGCAGGGTTGTGTGTCCTACCTGATAACTGTAAAAGCTTGGCCATTTAAATTATTAAACTGCTAAAACAATACCTTTTGTATAAAAATGCAATATCATGGCTGGGACCATGTGAAAAAAAAAAAAAAAAAAAAAAACAATCCCAAATTGATCACATCTCCTGTGTTACATTCCTAATGTACCCAATGTTTATTATGCTAAGTCAGGCTACTCACTGACTGTATCTAACCCCAAATTAACTCATGCTTATTGTCCCTAGGGGCCTTTGATCCTCACTGCATTGCATATGCATTTATTAATTAGGGTATATTTCTCTAAACAGGCAGTCAGTTTCTAAATGTTTATCATGCTAAACCAGGGCACTTTCCTGAAATTCAAACCTATTTATTCTTCTTCTTATCTCCATTTACATTTTAATAAACCTGCTTTGGTCCAGTAAGAGGTATCCCATACAGCCAAGGAAGCTTGTAAATCAAAACACCTCTCTCAAAACAGGCATTTAATGGCTGTCAAGCATCTCTCATAAATCATTTGATGCAGCTCCACTGTTAAAATAACTATCGAAAGATAGTATTCTGTAATCAACTCCCTGAAGGCATCTCATTCAATCAATACCCATCCCATTCCAAAACTGATCAAATCTTGCAAATTTCACACACACACACACACACACACACACACACACACACGATATAATTGTAATATGTTAATTCTGTCCTTGCCTGCTTTGTTCAAACTTTGATTAAACAACTATCTAGAAAAAATGCTTTGAAGCTATACAACTGAACAAGTATAACAAGGGCAAAGTGCCGGCAGATGGTGGGCATCTTCTCCAGGGGGAAAAGGGAAACTGTAACCTGCTCCCAGCTGGACTAAGGCAATGGATCCATGCTTTGAGAAGGCTGAAGACTTGAACTAGCTTTAGGCCTGCATGAGTAGCATCACTGGCTCTAATACGAAGACTGTGTGGTAATACAGCTCATTTATTTGATATTGGGAAAGAACCTTTGTCATTTGGTTTTGTAACCTGTTAGTAGCTAGTAAAGCAAATCTTTCTGGTATTCATTAACGAAGTGTTGTGTCAATTTTTAAAGCACTAGGTTAAAAATCCGGTTTGTAAGTGCAACACTATCTGCTTCCAGGGAAAGTTCTGGGGCAGGGAACGAGCCTGTCGCAGGGCACCTCAGTGCCTGCTCCTAGGGAGTAGAAACTGCCAGGGAGAGAGAGCCCTGGCAGAACATAACCACAGCTGTGGGTTGCCAGGGCAACTAATGTGAGTCAGCTGCCTGTAGGAGGCAGGGCCTGGCCCTCATAAAGCCCAGGGCTGAGGACAGGCTGGCAGTTCCCTGCCAGCAGCCAGAGGGGCAGGAGCTCCTGCAGTTAGGATGCGGAGAGAAGCCTAACAGCAAGTACCGCTGTGACATGGAGCAATGTTGTTATAGCCATAGGGCGTGTGTTGAGTTGTAGCCAGGAGGCTTGCAGTATGTTTTGCTTTGCTATTACACCGGTGGTTTGGGTGAGGCTATAGGGGTTGGAGGAGGCCTCATAAAGGGCCTCATAAAGGGGCCCCACGGGAGTGCAGTGCTCTCATAGGGACCTACAGAGGGTGGGACCCTAGCGCCAGTGAGGGCGCAGGTTTCTCAGGGGGAACCCCAGTGGTATGGGAACCCCGGTGCCAGTGAAGGCGCAGCTTGCAGTGAGAAGCGCAACCAGTGGGTTGCGGGCGGGGAACATAGACCCCGGGTTGTGTGCGGGGTACGCAGACCCCAGCCCCAGAGAGGAGCAGCTTTGAGACGCCCCAGCGTGGGCACAACAAACCCCAGAGAGGGGGCCACATTATTAGGAAGCCCAGTAGGGGCACAGCAAGCCCCAGAGAGAGGGGGCCATATTATTAGGAAGCTCAGCAGGGGCACAGCGAGCCCCAGAGAGGGGACAATATTATTGAGAAGCCCGGCGCGGGCATGTAAGGTCCCAAAGGGGGACTATTGAGAAGCCCAAGATGGGCGTAACGAGCCCGGCTGTAGGCTAGTGCGGCAACAGCCCTCAGATAGGCAAGGTGCTACAGTGGTCCCCAGCAAAGGGGGCTAGCAGTGCGGTGAGCCGGGATCAGAGAGGGTAGCCGTGCGGTTGGCCTAAAGGACCGGAGACCCGCTAGAGGGTCCCTGAGCGGGACAACACTTTTAGAGAAGGCCCAGAGTGGGCTCGACAAGAGTCCCAGTGAGGGGCTGTGTATTAGAGAGCCCAGAGTGGGCTAGACTACAGGGGAGGCCCAGGAGTGGGCTAGATTACAGAGGAGGCCCGGGAGAGTGGGCAAGCTGATTTGTGACAGGACAACGTCTATCCCATCAGCGAGGCTTGGGGCGTGGTATTAGGGGTTGGTAGGAGCCACGCATAGCCCATAAGGCTAGGGTGCCTGGGGAGCACCCATCATACCGGGAGACCCCCAGGGGGTCCAGGAACACACAGGGACAGAGGTCCTAATCAGCTGTGCCCAAGGAGGTGTAAGGCAGCCTCCCGAACTTACTGAACATCAAAGACGTGGCAGGCGAGAATAAGAGGGTGCCCTTGGGCCGGACTTGACACGGTGAGAGGGACCTCAGGGAGATCACAGCCCTCCTGAAGGACCCCGCCGTGACAGAGCCCATGGGGCTTTCCTCTGCTGATGAAGCACAGGAGGCTTGCACATCACCAGAATCTGCACTGGGACAAAGGCTTTGGCATTAACCTTCATGTGGACTTTGTGCTGAATCCCAGGTTCTGTGACACTCACGGTCCAGAGATGAAACACAATGGCACAAGCATTGGGGGATTCACTTCCCCCTGCAACACGAAAGCTCGTGAATCGCACTCCCCCATAAAGCCATTCTGTAGTTAGAGGGGGGTAGAAGTGAATGACTGCTCGTCTTCACAGTCTGGAATTTCAGGGCAAGGGAAAGCCACCTGCCTGCACACACTACAGCATAAACTATTTGAGGTCAGCACCCTGGAAGGGCAGAGCAGGACAGGTCTGCAGGTTTCAGGCCCTGTCACTGTGGACATGGAGCATTTCTGAAAGGGGATTCAGGGGATGGGACAGCCACAACTCACCTAGCCACAGGTCCGCAGAGCTTGAAATTTTCCCATGTTCCTCATCACCACAGACCCAGAGCTCCTCCTGTCCTCGCTGGATGCAGCTGATTAAGTCGGGTGTGGGGCCTTGATATCCTGTTTGGGGCAGCAGTTAAAGAGAGTTTGTGGTTCGGTCCTGGTTGCAGAATAACCAACTGGGATACGGGGAATGGATCCAACGAACTCATGCATACTACTGGGGCCTCATAACAGAGACAAGGGTGGACCTTTAGGATGAATAAGAAGGCTCTACGGTTAAAAGCATGTGATAGGCGATTGCTTTTGTCACCTAGGTGGTGGGGGGATGATCACAGGAAACCAAGCACTAACAACTCTAAGTGATAAAAAGAGTGCAAGACCAACAAGAGTTCCCAGGGACGGGGGTGGAGATGCAGTGATGTGCTAGCCACCACAAAGATGAAGCTTTCACTATTGACAAGGCACAGAAATGAAAGGACACTGGACACACACAGTTGGGTAGCATCTGTGTTATTAGTACCATTGCAGGGAAAGGAACAGGAGTGAGTTTCTTTAGTGGGAAGGTATAATGCGAGGCCAGGTGGCAGCGAACAGAATCCAGGACAGATGGCCGACCATGACACTCTTTGTAGGAGAGAGGATCATTCACCAACAGGGCAGAGGAAGGGAAGATTTTATATGAACTGCAGTGGCAATGAAAGGAATCATCACATGCGGTGGAAGGATACTGCCAACAGCGCAGACGAGCATGCAGGTGGGCAAATCCTGCAGGTTTTCAAACAAACGTCCTGGGTGTCCGAGATATGGACAGCACAAGGCAGAAGGAGACGCCTTTTCAGTACGTGAAAGCCCATAATGTAGGAATGGTTGACATGGTCCTTGCTGAACTACATATAGCCTTGGAGCCTTTCCCTAAGATGTCCTTTGGGGGAAATGGAGGGAAAAGAAAGTGCTAGAAAAGCAACGTGACCTCATAGAAGCCAAGTCCCTCAGCCCTGCACATCTTTTTTTAAATATTTTTTCATCTTCCATATCAAATTAGCCAGATCAGTTCTGATCAGATAAGACAGTAAGTGACATAGCTGACATGGCAATAGGGAGAAGCAGGATGAAGTTTTACCCAGGGAAACGAGGGCTTGAAAGTTCCTCAGCATCTGGTCACAGTAAAGCCCCTTGTCTGCATCTTCCAACAGCTCCCACTCCTCCCACGCGAAATACACAGCCACGTCCTCAAAGGCCTCCCGGAGCTGCAAACACAAGCATTACCCCATCAGCATCTCCTGCTCCGGCTGCCTTCAGCCCCCACCACCTTCTCCAGAATCCTTCTGGGTATCAGCTACGTGCAGGATGGGACAGGATGACACGCCGGGATGCAAAATCCCGCAATCTTCACTGACATGGGATGTGGGTGCAGCCATTGACGTAGGAGTCCACGTGCTAGCTCTGGCCTGGCTCACCATATTTTATGCGCTCCACCATGGGCGACTGGTGCCTCTTGAGTAAAGAGGTGGGGCAAGTGCCCCCCCCACCCCCCTCCCCGACACCAGTGAGCGACTGGGGGAGAGGCTCCCCCCACGGCCCATCACATTGCAGGGGGAAAGCACTGGTGCTCCCGCCTACCCTCCTGCCCATCACCTCAACAGGAGCACGGCCTGACAGGGGGTGCACCAGCACTCTCAGGAGGTACATGTGCATCCCCTATATGGTGCCACTGTGCTCCATCCTTTTGGGCAACACCTTTACAGCCACGGCGCCTTGCTCCACAACTGTGGCCTAGACTCCCCCGCCGGCACCCCTATCGCCACTGGGGAGCGAGCTCTGGAGAAGGCTGGCTGGGTGGGTTGTTCCCCAAACTCTTGACAGTGACCCTGGCTCCTCCTGGGTGTGGCCTCTGCTGCACTCCCAGCCCCGCTGGAGCCGGTGCCCTGCTCACCTCCATGCTCTCCCCCAGCCTCCCTGGGGGAGTCCTGGGCAGCTCCAGGTTTGCAGGCCTTTCTTCGGGAGGCGGCTGATGAGCTCTGCTCATGGTCTCTGCACCTGCGGGTAGGGAAGAGAACGACATTGTCGGACAAGAAGCTTCCCTGCCCGCAGCTGCCCCAGCCGAGGCCCGTCTGACAGGGCCACCGCCTCGGTGCAGGTCTCCACGCCACGTCCCCACTCATCTCCTGGGGCAGGACGGCCAGGACCTAGTCCAGCTCCACCGGCTGCGGCCTGGGCACAGCTCCCGCAGGCGGGTGCCGACCGCCCGGCAGCGCAGCCCTGGACGTGCAGCGCCAGGGCTCTGGCGCGGGGAGCTCGTGCCGGTGCCGGCGCTGGGTGTGCGGGGCCGCGGGCGCACAGACGGGGCAGCACGGGCTGCCTCACCTCCTGCCCCCGCGCCCCGCCGCGCTGGGCCGGCTGCTCCTACGGCACCCGCGTCTCCAGGACACGGGTCTGGGCCGCGCCACGGACTCGTCCCGCCCCGCGCGCTCCTGCCGGCACACGGCCCCGGCGCTGCTCCGCCATCGCCCCGGGCTGCTCCCGGCCGCAGGGAAGGCCCGCGGGTGCCCGGGGCTCCGGCGCCGCCGCGTGTCCTCCGCCGGGACACACTCAGCCCCGCCGGGGGCCCCGCCCCGCCCCGCCCCGCCCCGCGCACGGCGCCGCCGGGGCTGCAGGGGAGGAGGCGGCGCGGCTCGCACCGGGGCACCGACACCGGCCCCGCCCCTGCTCCCGGCCGACCCCCCACGGGCGGGGCCGCTGCTGGTGCGGGTCCCACCTCCCCGCTCTGCTCGGCCCCCCCCGACCCCGTCCCTGCCCCGGGGTCTGCCCAGCCCCGACCCCGACCCGCTCTCCGCACAGGCGGGACCGGGGTTGGTCCAGGAGCCCCCGGGCCACTCCCCGCGGTGCCCCCCCCCCGCCGAGACCCCGACCTTTCCCCGGCGCCACCCGCGCTCCGACTGTCCTGCCTCTGGCCCCGCCCCGCCAATTCGCACATGCGCAGTGAGTCCTTCCCGGAGGCTTCCCCGCCCCTCTACTGATTTTTGGTTTTTGTTAAGAAAATATAAAGTAGCTAGTTCTCTCTCCACACCGCCTCCTTTTGTTAATATCTCACAATAAACAATATCATACGTGAATCAATAATACATGACACAATCGTGGGAACTTCCCATTTTCTTTCTCCATCACAATTTCTTCACAATTGGCTCACCAGATCCTCTTTATACATAATCATCAATTCAATCCATGACAATACATTTTGCTTTTTCTCATGCAGGTTCTTGGGACACTTTCAACATTTATAATACATCCTCATATTTTACACAATCTTTCCCTGTGGTCTGGTATTTTCCTTCTTTTTATTTGCCTTTAACGCATTTTCCACACCTCTTTATTTATAGCGTACACAAATCACTTTTGTTTCAGTATTACTGTTTTCCCCACTTTCCGTTTTCACCTTTCCCTATTCCCTGATTCCTGACGCATTTTCTTTCCCTACTTCCCGACGCTTTTTCTTTCCCTCCTCTCTCTCTCTTCTTCTTTTCTTTCCCTACCCTTACCCTATCCCGGCCAGCCGGAATAATTCCTGCCGCCGAACGCCTTGCCATGCCCTACTCCCTTTTCCCCGCCCCTCTGCTGATGGCGCACGCGCAGAGAGGCGGCTGGTGCAGCTCTGGTGCCCGGCGAGGGGCTGCACATGTGCAGTGGCATTCCCGTGGCAGCAGTGGGGTTTGGTGCGGCAGGGACAGGTGCGTGGATGCCTGGAGGGGGCAGCTGTGGCAGGGGCTGTGCTCCTTCCAGCCTCCTTCATGAAGGCCCCCTTGCTCCGCAGGATGCCCCAAGACAGCTGCACCCCCGGGTCCGTCCCCAGGATGAGCTGCTCATCCCCAGAGACTTTGGGCATTGTGGCCGGCTTCCAGCGGGAGGGTCTTGGCCACACGCTGACTTGATGGAAATGGGAGACCCCCTCCCTCGCTCGTTCCTGCGGCCATATAGCTGAGGCGAGCGAAATTTGGGGGCATCGGACCCCCAGGTCTCTGGGCTTGGGCCTGCACGTAGGATGCCTGCCAAAGGACTTGGAAGTATGTGAAACCCCAGGCCGGGGTGGGGGATGGTTGCCGGTCGCAGGGCCGCATATGGTTCTTGAACGATTCAAACAGATTTGGATTTGATCGGGCTAACTTAACCTGGAATAGAAAAAAATCTCCAAAAACAACAGGAGGTGGGGGGCAGCTCGGCGCAGCCGCACAACCCACGAGCCAGAGCTGTTTTGGGGAGAATGGGGGATAACGCGGACTCTCTGTATTCCCAGAATAAAAGGCTGCCCTGCACCCCAGCGCTGGCCAAGTGCTTCCCTACAGCGGGGTTGTACGATTCAGTCTACCATGTCTGCATGAAGCCTGAGCCCACGCCCTGCAGCTACCACGCAGTCGCTCCTCAAACGTCCCCAGGTTGACTGACCTCTCTATTTATTCTCTAGATTTATATCCTGCCCTACCCAGAGAGACTGATGGTGGCTTGGCATTATATTGGAAAATGTAATGTTCTTCCCTGAGCTTCAATTTAGCAGCTTAGCCAGAAGGAGAACATCTCTTTTCAGATGGTTTCTTTTTTTTCATAGAGGAGTAGGGCAAGAAGAGATCTCCTGAGGTTATCTGGTTCAGCCCCTTACCTGAGACAGGACCATCCCACACAACCCCTAATCTAAACTCTACATAAGATGACTGTCAGCCCTAACACAGCACAGACCTAATGCCCTACCTGCCATAGGCAAAGCAGGGGAACCACAGCAGCCAGTGTCCTGCTTCTGTGAAATGTTGTCAATATATGCTGAAGAGATCCCGGGTAAACGGCCACATCCCCTGTACAGAGGAAGGCAAACCCCCCACAGTCCATACCAATCTGACCATGGAGTGAAATTCCTACCTGACTGGCTATGGCATCTGTCTGACCCTGAGCAGTGGAGCAAGACTCTTTAGTCAGAAACCTAAAACCTATCCTTCCTCTTCTTTGCTGTTGTAGTACACTATTTGAATCAATCTTCTGCTTTCCCAGTTCTTCAAATCTCCATTTCATTCTCTTCCAGGCCCTTTTGCAATAGGAATTCTGCACTGTCTAAGTATTTTCTAACTTCAGACTGGAAATTTGAGCTGACTGTCATAGATTCATAGACTCATAGATATTAGGGTCGGAAGGGACCTCAACAGATCATCGAGTCCGACCCCCTGCATAGCCAGGAAAGAGTGCTGGGTCTAGATGACCCCAGCTAGATGCCTATCTAACCTCCTCTTGAAGATGCCCAGGGTAGGGGAGAGCACCACCTCCCTTGGGAGCCCATTCCAGACCTTGGTCACTCTAACTGTGAAGAAGGTCTTCCCTGTCATGGGCTTTAGATCAGGGAACTTTATCTCAAAGTTCATTACAGTCGGTCTCCAGATCTCACTTTTTAGATATGAGGCAGTTTAAGCATTATTGATAGTTTCCCTCTATTAACGCTTATTTCTTTTGTGTCATAAGTGTATTATCATTTGAAGCATTTAAGAAGCCTTATGTGCATATAGTAGGACACTGTTTCCACTTTACTTAGATGTGCAGTGGGGATTTCATTAAATGTCCAAGTTACCATATGCTAGATACGTTGCAGAATATGTCATAATTTGTGATGTGTCAGGCTAAATTGCATCTTCCTATGTGGGTTTAAAGGATTACATACATATTTGTGTCTATGCTTTTACATGCAATCTTTCTGTGTAAAAATTGTCAGTAACTTGGCACAGTTAAGCTGAAATTCTACTGCATTGCTTCCATTGTCAATAAGCCTTTTCCTTCTAAAGGCAAAAGTTCAGATGAATTTCATGCAGTTCATGTGATGTGGAAGAACAGGTTCTACTGTGTTTAATTGTAGCCAGCTGGATAAGGGTTTCTCCAGTAAACCTTTACAGAGAAGAGCAGAAGAAAGTTAGATTCCTTAGATCAGGGATTTTCAACCTTTTTTAGTATAAGTACCTCTGGCAGCCAGATGCCAAGCCCAGGCAGTAAGTGGGATGGGGCAAGGTAGTGCATGGCTAAACACCGAGCAGGCGGTTGGGGCGGGGGGAGTTGAGGGGGAGGGATAGCATGCAGCCAGACACGAAGCAGGGATGTGCGGATGGTGCACCACCACCACCCAGGAGTAGGGCCAGGGCAGGGTGGGGAAGCTCACCAGGCTGGGATGAGGGCAGTGGTGCCCCTCTGCGGGGCAGGGAAGCTCACCGAGCTGGTGTGTGGCAGCGGTGGCTGCTGCATGTGAGCTGAGCTTCCCTGCCCTGCAGCGGGGTGCTGCTGCCCTCAGCCTGCCCTGGCCCCTGCTTCTGGGAGGTAGCTATGTTCCATCTCCACCCGCCTGTGCATACCCCTAAGACCAGTCCAAGTATCCCCAGGGGTATGCCTACCCCTGGTTGACAACCTCTGCCTTAGCTGACTATAATAGTCAAGTAATTAACAATATTTTAATTATGTAACTATTGTATGTTTTCAGGAGTATTTTTGGTAAAATCTAGATTTGGCTTGTATGTAGCCAAGGTTACCTTGCCTTTATAATCTTTATAAGCAGGTGTGACAAGTCTGTCTTGTACTGCTGGTTAATTTGGCTAACCAGTTGAATGGGATGCCCCTGAGTATCAGGCGGGGGCGCTCCATACTATTCACCTGGCCTGCAGAGCTAAAAGTGTGAGCACTGCTGGCTTACATTGTAACTAAGTGCACACTAAACATTGCCATCTGCTTTAATATTTGCACTACATTTAACTTCACCGGAAAGGGTGAAGAAGCAACAGTGAAGAAGAAGAATTGTGAAAGCATTCATGATTGTGGGAAGTTGTTTTAGGGTAGCTAATACAGCAGTACTATAAGCAGCACTTAAGTACACAGTGATTTCAGTAGTCCCAAAACTAACTAGCTCTCTTCATTTTCAAGGCTTCAGTTTTGCAACGGTCTATTCCAGGGGTTCCCAAATTGTGGTACATGTACCCCCCTCGGGTATTCAAGACATCTCTGGGGGTTACGTGGGAGAAATTTTATAATGGCAGATTTAAATTTTATTATAATAATTGGTATTTAAGGGGTTAATATAAGAGATAAAAAGTATGCTGGTGGGGTTATGTGGGCAGCTGGTAAATCTGGAAGTGGGTATGCAATAAGAAAATGTTTGGGAACCTCTGGTCTATTCAAAGCAGACACGTATGCAAGAATCAAACGATTTCCTTTGAATAAGAGTTTTGGGTTTATAATCTGAATTAGGAATTCTGAGTTCTGATTCAAGTTCATTCAACTAATCTTTATTTGCATGACACAAATTTCTTCTTAATTTCCAAAATATCTGTTTTATTTTTTTTACGTTATATGAAGTTGCTGCCTGGAAGTGTTGAGAACTCTGCCTTTGGTAGGGATTCAACTTCTGAGATTATAGCAGGGTGTCCGAGGCTATGTCTGTAGACAGAAACAAAATAGGCAAAAATCATGTTGGTTTCATTCAGTAGCTGGCACTGGGAAGCATTTGTCATTCTGGAAACACTGTTATTGTTCCCAAAATGAGATTTTTCAGAAATTGTTTCATAGGAAATCATCCCCCTGAAATTTCCTGTCTATCTTGTCAGGTTCTTCCAACTCTGTAGAGGAAATTGGATAGGCTTCTTTAGGTAGACCTGGCCTGCTTTTTTAAAGGGAAACTGATAAGTTGATATGTTACTAGTCATGTGCTCAGGTCATGTATATTATATATACATTTATAATAACTAGAGTAACATAAATGCTTTGGCAAAGTAGGACCAGAAAACACAGTTGATAGAAAACCATTAAGTCACATACCATGTTCTACTTACATCTTGCTTCTACCAGTGCTGCCATCAGTAGAGATACAGTGGTAAAAATTACAGGTCCAGCTCTGATTTTTGCCACTGTGTAGCCAAAGAGCTTGTGCCCAAGTTCATGTGAACCAAATGGGGCACAGTATTCTGAACGAAAAGAGACTGAGGATACTGTGTCTTGAGGCTGGGTAGTATGTGACAGAAAGGTAGAAGGAGGTCACAGGATCAGACAAGCTTGTGATAGTAGCTCTGGAGTTGGGAAGGTAAAATTACCTCTGGGAATATTGGTGGTGCTACTTTTTGCCTTTTTTCTTTTGGGTGAACTGGACTTGTGTATAGATTAAGGGTAGAACAGCCTGAGGAATATTCTGAAGCTGTGGCAGTTGTACCTGTATTATCATAGCTTGTTAGATAGAATAATACTGAAAGGTAATTGCAAAATGGAATGACAGACAACTAAGCAGATGAGCTTAAGATGTTGCTTTGAGATGTTAGTCTGTCCCCCGACTTTGATTGAGCTGTTATGTCACTCAGTTGTCCTGATGGGGGAACAGCAGAAAAAAGATGATTGTCCTTCAGTCATTTTTTTCTCTACTAGCACTTTCCTTGTGTCCCTCAGAAAAAAAAATGACATCAAAGCTTCCTTAAAGAAAAGTCCTTGGAGCAGCTACATTTTGCTTATCCAGCTTGCTCCTTAAAACTCACCTGTCTTCATCCACATTTGTCAAAGACAAGGCAGCTGCTGTATTGTGTGTCCTGCTTACTATGTTATTCATAACCATCTCTTACCTGGTGCTTTATTTGTGCCCAAATGTGTCTCATTCTCTAATTAAATTGTTAGCTGTTTGGAGCAGGAGCTGTCTCTTTATCTGATGTGTTTGGTGATTAGCACGATGGGGTCCTGATCACAGATTAGAGCTTCTGGACATTCCTGCAATACAAGCTGATATATGCATAAGCTCAGTACCTCTACAGGCAAGGGGCTCCATCAACACCTAAGGTTGAGCTGTTTGTTGGTGACTGTGAAGCTGTAGAAGTGGAACTGTTACTGATGTATGTTTAATTTGGATGATTAAATAGATCACACATGGTTTCCTGAGCCAGGGCAAACCTTTTTTTTTTTTAACCTTTTTTTGCTAAGAAAATGTCATTGACCTGCTACAGGGACAAAGGATCAGTTGCAGTTTCTTTGCATGTGGATGATGAAGCATTGATGACCGGGGGAAATGGAAACTTTGATTGTACTTCCATCAAAATCTATTCAAACCTGTATTGCTTTGATATAAAAGTTGTGGAATGGGAGGGAGGAGAGGGGTGTACCACACAGGCCTTGTTCTCCCTAGATCATCATTCAGCCTGTTGTCTAGTCCAAGAGTTTATTCTTTAGGGGAATGTGATATTCCTGTTGGCCATGAAGCAGCATTATTTCACACTTCCTCCATCAGAAATGCCCCTTTCCTCCCTCTGAAAAACTACATGCTTCTGCTGTCTTTTACTAATGGTCTGTGCCTGAGGACAGTATGTACCCACAGTCTGTCTCAATCTAAAGTGTGCAGACAGAGCAGCAGTGCAGGCAGTGGACTTACTTTTTTGAGTCATCATCCTTGATTCCCTTCCTTTATCTTTTCCTTGCATTTGCATAAGTACCTAGTAGCATCAGGAATTATGTGCTCGTATGCAGTGCTGTTGGTTGCAAGGGAAACAGACTCATGTAAATGACAAGGAGGATAGAAGTGTTCTGAATTTATTCTTAATGGGAGCACTGTGGGGGACTTCTCACTTTGAATGTACTTTGCAATGCTAGAAGCTGTAAGAGTGGCTTTAAATTGCTTGGCTTCCTGCTGGGTTTTTTCTTTTGTGGTCACTATAATTTGGGATTATTTGGGTGGATTATTTTGAAATCATTGCTTTTGTCATGTTAAGTCTCTTTGTACTCCACTGAAATACCTCTTGCCAAAATCTCTTCTGAGTTTTTCTTATCCAAATCCTTAGAACTAGTACTCAGCCGTCACACTCCATGAACTGTCAGATTCCTTCAACCTTCTCAGCCGTGCCCTTTTCTTCCTTGGATCTCTTGAATGTATTTTAACAACACATGCAGCAGCAGGACATTGACTACTGTTGTCCACTTACTTTACTTGTGGCAGATTAGATTGCCTTGTGGTTGTGTGACAGGGTGGCCTGTGTAATTTTATTAATCGGTTAGACAAGGATTTGCTTGGGATGCTTTGGATAGGGCAGATCCTGCTTCAGGCAGGGAGTTGGACTAGATGGGTGCTTGTACATGTGACAAAACTGGTGTTTAAAGTGGCTTAATTGCCCTTTTGCATCGCTTTAATGGCGTTGTTGTTTACACATTTGGCAAGGTCTTCCTCTTTAATTTCATGATGATGTACACCTTTGCCAGTGTATTTCGCTTTAAATTACTTTGTTACGTAGCAAGGTAAAACCCACTGGAGGTATTTTAGTTTGCTACATAATAAAGTGCAATGGGGTGCAGGAAGCTCGGGCTTGGCGGGCTTCTAGTGGCCCATGCATTGTCCCTGCTACCTTCTCCCACTGCCAGTGTTACACAAATTGCTAATTGTTTAAATCACAAGTGAGACTTTATAAAGGGGATAAGGCAAGGTGCCACATTTATTGATAACATGAGTTAGACATAGAGGTTCAGGCACACTATTCGTACAAACACACACAAATCATCATATACATCATTACACACAGACATACACATACACAAAACAACCATTTCATCTACACATAAACTAGATATAATTACCAGCAATAGTTGCTCAATATCAGCCCAGGGTGGCCAACCTAGGATTATTGAGTAGATGATGTTGATTTGAAGATAGCAGATTTAAAGATAACAGCTGGAGCGGGGTGAACAGATGCATCTGTGCTCTGATGGAACAGCAGTAGACAAAGAGACTCACCCAACTTGGCATTTTCAAAGTGTTCTTTTATGGGGATTGGCATCCTTTGTTTCAGTACTTTGGGGTTTTTCCATACCCAGCTTCTCTTTTTGTGGTTGTTCTTCTTATGTCTTCAGCTTATCTTAGCCTTGGAGTATTCTTGTTGCCCATCTGGCAGAATTTCTTCTTCTGTTATTTTCTTTGTGCCCTTGAGCTTCAAAGGGATTCTTCAGCCATTCATTAATTAGTTTACTGACTGGTAACTTGCATTTGGTGCCTTGTTGTTTACATTAACAGGTAAATCTTCTTCTCCCATCTCTGTGCCATTCTCTCACCATTCACCCTTTTACACACAGTCATACATAAAGGCTATGCAGAGTTCATTCACTTATGTCAAGCAGAAGGATACAAAACGGAGTTTTCAAGTTGCTTACAGGACAAGACTAACATGGTTATATTTTACTATTATTACACTTTCTGTTAACATTAGCTACATTAGCTCAGTTCATGCTACACCAGCACACCCAGCTCCCCTCCTACTGCCTTGCCGCACTGCCCCCGGGACAAGCCAGTCCATTCCTGGAAAGTCCCAGGTGGCTGGGGTGGTGCACAAGGTGCTGGAGCCTACCTGCCTCTCCAGCGGCCAGGGGGCTAGCTCCCAGTGGGCCAAGTAGCCCTTGAGCTGTGGGGGACCCCCTGACCTTCCCTCCATGGCAGTGGTGCCCCTGAGGCAGCACCCATCTGCTAGCACCCAGCCTGGGAGAAGCAGGTAGGCTCTGGGGGAAAAAAAAGATCAGGCCCCTCACTGTTTTTTTTTCTGATGGAGCCTGTGGCAGGGGGTGGGAGCAGGCAGGGGAGGCAGAAGAGCTGATGGGGAGCTGTGATGTATTGTGACATCACTTGATGTCATAGAAGTCCCTAAATTGAAATGGTGGGTTTTTTAATGACACAATTAAAAACCCACCAATTAAAAACCCACTGTTTCAATTTAGGGAAATCTATACCTCTTACATGTTTACAAGCATCTGATCACCTTCAGAGGTCCATTTCAGCTCCACTTTTCTATGATTCTGGGGGCACGTCTACACGTGCCCCTTTTAGGCATGATTAGCCTAAAATCACCATTTTTTAAGGCGCGTTAAGGGTTCGGGTCTACACATTTCCCTTAATATGTCTTTAAAATGGCAAATTTTAGGCCAATCACACCTAAATTTGATACCTGCATAAAGCAGATATCAAATTTAGGTGTGAATAGTTGAGGCACCTTAAGGGATGTATAGATACCTTAAGGCACCTTGATGCTGAGTATGTCGACTGAGCAAGCCTGGGTGCCACCAAGAAGAAGAAGCAGGGTGTGCTATTTTCCAAGGCACAGACACTGGAGCTGGAGCAGCAGTTCTGGCAGCAGCGGTACTTGTCGGCGTGCCGACTGACTCGGGACACTGACAGCTCCGACAGGATACCTTCACAATGACTGCAGTGATGGAGCTGACAATGCGAAAGCCAGGCTGAGAAAACCCAAGGGCAAATTAGAAGATGAATAACTTTGCTGAAGCCATGTCCCTGCGAGTGCCTCAGCCTGCCTGCCCCAGCTCCACTGGCTGAATTCCCATCCTTCCACCCTGTTCCCACCACCCTTTGCTCCCCTCAAAGGAGACAGACTTGTTGGCACAACAACAAGTACCATTGCTGCCAGAAGCGCTGCTCCAGCATCTGCACCTTGGAGAAAAGCACCTGCTGCTTCTTTTTCTTGGTGGCTTCCGGCGGCAGTGCAGTGTCCCATGAGCTCAGCTCTGGCCCATTCTCAATTGATGCTGGAGAGGCAGGAACATGGGCTGTTGTGGGCCTCTAGGGGCTGTCCAGGGTGCTGTGTACATGTATAGGTGTGGGTACAAGTCTCAGGGTTTTCCAAACCACATAATGCTCCTTGTAACTGCATTGGGTCTTGTTTTCCAAGAAGCTTGCACTCAGCTTCTACAGTCCCCTGCCTTTCTGTACCTGTTCTCCCATGCTAGCACTGGATGGTTTGGAAGCAGTGGTCTGACAAAGAGACAGAGGTGGAAGGAGCATTTTCTGCCTTCTACCTGCTAGGGAAAAAAAGGCAAAGCCTAACTGCAGATTTCAAAAAGAGCTAGCGCTATGGAAGACTGAACACCATGGGTAATAATCACAGGAGATTTTTTTTTTTTTTGTAAAAATATATTTATCTCTCTATATATGGTTATATATATCTACTCTCTAACCTATTACATGCCAAAAAGGTTAAACCGATCCCATTACAGAAAACTGCACCTGCGCACCCGTACAAAGGCCCGCTAGCCACCCGTACCTGTTACAATATCTGCAAATGCGTGCAACACACACAAGCTACAAACTCAGTCCTTTCTGGTCCCTCCTACCAGCCCTCCCTTCGTATCCATCCTCACACCGCTTCCAGGGTCAGGTACTCAGCTCAAAGGGTCTCTCTCTTGTTGTCGCTCCAGCTTCTGCTGGAGGACCTGCTGCTGCTGCTGCCGCCATTGTCACTGTCCTCCGTTCCACTTGTCTATTCCTCTTCTCCGCTGCTTTCGCTCCCTTCTTCACTTGGTGGGGGTTGTATGGTCCTGTGCCATGTGTCCCTGTGCCAGATGGCATTTGCTGCGTCCTCTCTGTCCTCTGCTACCAATTTCTGGTAGTAGGTCTGGATGTCACTTAGCGCCATCTTCACGCAGCCCACTACTTCTGCTTCCGTTTGTCCATACAGAAGCAGGTTCCTGGCCTTCCACAAGGCGCTCCTGACACAGGATGCAAACTGGTCGAACCAGAGCGATAGGCTCCCCTGGTGTATGGTGTCCATACAGCGTGGCCTCGCTGCTTAGCCAGCTGACGCCGGTCACTGCTTCACATAACTGCTGTACCCTCTTCCATACTTCCTTGGCGCAGGTAGAGCCACAGGAGGTGCTTGGTGGCCCCATGGTAGTTGGGCCATCGACAGCTGGGTCTCCCCAACTGTCCCTTTCTGTCTCCGGGCCCTCACTGGGAGAGCTCGGTGAGCTGTGAGCCAATTTAGGTCCCTGTGATCTTTGCGCAGCTCCTTGCGGTGGATGCGCTCCCACACAGCTTGGCATGAGTCGTCCGGGAGCAGGTCCACGGGCAATGTGATGTCCCTTTGTCTCTCCGTCTCTTGGATCTTCCTGTGGCTTTTCATGGTCGATGGGCCCGTGTTCTGCACACCGTACATGTTGCAGCGCTGGTTCAAAGTCTTGTAGAACCAGGGCGGGTCCGTGATCCATGGCCTATGGTTAGTCGGGGTGAAGATCCCCCCAGTGTCTCAGGATGTGCCCTGCAAAATACCTCATGAGACACGTGGTTTTATTGTCTACCTCCGTCGCCAGCTTACAGATTGTGCTCATGTACGTGGCCCATAGGAACAGGAGGATCTCTGACATGCCCACGCCCCTGGCCCTTTTGTCCTTGTACAGCATCTTCCAGGCAAACTTTTCCCATCTGGAGCCCCAGAAGAAGGTGTGCATAGATCTCTGGATCCTGCAGTCAACACACGCAGAAGTGGTGAAGACTAATACAGCATACAGAAGCACCAATAACAACACTACTGTCACAAACACAACATGCCACCCATGGAGAGGGAATGCAAGTGCCACACAAAACAGACAATAATCACAGAACAGCTATCACACATCTATACATAGTCACAAAACACGTGATAGCTGTCCTGTGCTTACTCTTCGTTGTACTCAGCCCCCTCCCCCCCCAGTGCTGACTCTCTTTGAAGGCAAGGTGAGTATACATTTTGACTTCCTCTTCATTCCCACAGCTGAGCTGCACCTTTCTTTCCATTGTACTGATTCTTGTTTCTTCCCCAGCCTTAAATGCCTGGCAAACAGAGCCCCAAACAGTTCACCCAGAATCTATCTTTTGCCCTCTCTTAGGCTGTTGCATATGACAAGTGTGGCCCTGCCCTTCATGAGATGGAGTCAGACCAAGTTGTCTTGTGTCTCATCTGCATATACATTTTTGGAAGATCCCAGGACTCTTAACGAGAAGTCATGACAAGGTGTCTCTAAAGCCCCAGATCCCTGGGTGTAGGAGGGAAGATGCTTCCCTGGTGGCAGGGCCACAGTCTTGACAATTGAGCTCTGCTCAGACAGATTTTGGCACTTGACTGTTGGGTGTTACCTGATAAAATTCGGAACGGTTTTGGCCTTGATAAAGATTAGAAAAAGAATAACAAAAAAAGAAGGGGTAGGTTCCTATCAGTATGCTTACCCCATGTCAGTGACGTGTTTTATATTCGTGTTCCATGTTGGTTGTGTTTTAACAATGTCATCGGTGGTTTTCTTTACTGAGCATGTTCTGCTTTTGGCAGCAGGGGAGTGGTGTCTATGTCAATGGCCATCACTTCCCTGCTGCCAAATTTTTGGGCCTCTGGCTTATAACATGGCTCCGTTGGCCAGATGCGACCCATGGGCCAGGGGTTGAGCATGCTGAGCTGGGACATCTGAAAAGAACAGAGGGAAGGGACCTGTATGCCCAGAGGGCTTTTGCAACAGTATATACTGCCATTTGTCTTGGGTCGAGAGGAAGTTGCGGTTGTGGCCATACTGGTGGTTGTGGCTGTGAAAGGCCGGGAGCTATGGGAGAAGCAAGGATGCTTGTGGCTGGAGTCTATCACTGAACCAGTGGCAGGGCTGGTACAGACACGGGCAAGCTCTGTGGCATAGCAGCAGCCTGCCTCCCTCCCTAAGAGCCTCCCGTGCAGCCCTAGCTGTGGTTTCCAGAGGCTCTTGGCTTGAGGAAGGTTTCCTGCCCCCTGGTCCTTAAGAGGAAGGAAGCCCTTGATGCAGCAGCTTGCTGGGGCTGGCAGTGGCTGCAGTGCCAGGAGTTGCAAGGTCAGGAGGCAGCGCGAGGCCACGCAGGCTTGTCTCCGGCCCACTCTCGACCAGCTCTGGGGAAGCAGGAACATGGGGAGGGGGTTAGACACAGGACTGGGGCCAGATCAATCACATCCAGGGGGACTGGAGGCTCTCATCCCCTTGGCTAGTCCCTGTGACTGAAGGACAGGCAAGTTTAGTCACGGGTAAAATGTCAATGTTTTTATAGCCTGAGCCTTTTAACTCGGTTGCTGATGACCCAGTGCTGAATGAGTTAAAATGTTAAACCTTACACTGGAACCTATAGTTCAGGTACTACACAAACTTTTAGCACTGGGTGTGGGTTAAAGAAAAGTTCTTTTTTCCACTTCTACCCCATGAGACTATACTCTCTGATATGCACTAGTGGCAGTAGAAGATTGTCCAAGATGACGAGACCAGCAATTTTACAATTGGTCCCAAGAGGCTGAGCTGACCGTTGGAAGGTTAAGGGTAGAAATGCTCATGCCAGCTCTAGGACAGATGTTAGGAAATGTCTGCAGAGGCCAAGCAGCAGCAACATGTAGGTGAGAGAATATTACTGAGAAGATTCAGCTTAATTAGCATATCATACACTTTATGGGCAGGGATAGAAAGTGCAGCTATATTTAGTGCAAATTGAAATGTTCCCAGTTGCAAAAAGAGATTTGAAGACTTTTTTCTAATACTAGGGATTAAAGAGTATTTCCACAATCTTCTGCCTTATTCATAGGGGATCCCTTTATCACAGCATGGCAGGCACACAGGATTGAAATGAGTTTTTGCTTGCCAGAGGTAGTTGCTCTGGCATTTCTAACAGGGAAGGGGAGGCCTTCACAAAGCAGGAAGATACTTTAATTGATCTAGTTATAACAGCTCAGACAGGCTTCCTTTAGGCTGGGTGTAGAGTCCCTTGAAGGAGATGCTGGAAGTATTTGAACACCAGGCTCAGAAGGCCCTTCCCCTGGGCTGATATGATGAACCTCAGGTGAAGCTGCCTGCTAGAGAGGAATAACAGGGAGCCTAGAGTTCCTGCTACTTTGAGAGAGAGACTGCAGCAGAAAGAGCCCCAGACAGTTGAACTGGAGTTAGCTCCAGGGGGGAAAAGGAGCAATTGCAACCTAGGTGCAGTAAGCTGCCCATTAAGATGAGAGGACACACCTGCAGCTTGTTGGGAGCGAGAGAAGCCCAGGGGCTATAAGCCTGGGTTTCTGAACCTTGCAGGAATAGGAGCTTCTGCCTGCTTAGACTGGTGGGGAGAGGGAGCTGCAGGCCATGGCACGTACTCCCAGGGCTGGGAGAGCTGGAAAGTGGGAAGATGGTCCGGTACTGGTATGATGATCTAGTGAGGGGACTTTGAGTTAAAGCTGTTGCTTGTTTTTTTTTATTCTAGTTTTAGACTGTAAGACTGGATGTGGCTGATAGGGGAGGAAAGGAGGTCATGGGGGTACTCAAGGGGCCCATGAGGTTTTGTTGTCCCCTCTGGGATCAGGCTTCAGCCCCCTCAGCCTCATCCTGCCCCTGTTGCCCCCTCTGGGTGCATACTCCAGCCCTCTCAGTGTCTGTCTGTCCCTGTTGTCCCTCTGGGTGCAGTCTTTGGCCCTCTCAGCCTCAGGTCACCTATGTTGCCCCCTTGGGGCTCCAGCTCTGGCTCCGACCTGGTTGGCCTCAGCCTTCAGGACAGTCCTGAAATGTGACTATTAATTCCCAGTCCCAGGCTAAATGACTCCGGGATGGCATTTGTCCCAGACTCCAGTATCGTGCAGGGATCCGGGTTTCCATTTACTGTGGGGAAAATGCAGGAAACAGCAAGTTCCCCCTTGCGGACTGGCAGAGTTTCAGTTTGCAAGGGGCTGTTTGGGGGAATGGCAGTAGCGGGGGCAGTGGTGGCTCACAGTTGTGCCCCCCCACCCCCTCCCTATACTGTTGGGCAGGCGGGCGGGTCTTGCCATGGCGGTGTGTGGGGTCCCAGGGAGAGGGCAGCAGGGCAGGGAGTCCCGACCCCACAGCAGGCAGCCTGCAGTGTCCCTCACCTCCTGTGGGCTCTGTTTGTCTCTGGTCTGGCCGTGCCACTGGCAAGTGGGGAAGTGGGAATAGGTGGGCATGTGTCCCACCTTTCCATTTTGAAAGCACCCTAAGCATGGGTTGGCTATGGGGGCTGCAGAAGGCCATGGGTAAGAGCTCTAAATTACTCTTATTACATGATTACTTACGATGCCATTAGGGTGAATCTGATGTAGATGAACAAGCCATTGTGTAACTATAGTATGTCAGATCACGTTCCAATATGCTGTATTAGCATGTAAAATAAGTAGTCTTGAGGATGTTTGCATCATTAAGATGTAAACCACAATGAAAATGGTGTTGATGAATTTAATCTTATTAAAGGTAATGAACAAAACCAGTTCTGTACCTCTGATCACAAAACAGGCTGAATGTGAGGAGGATGAACAATATTTTTTTTATTTTATTTTTTTTTTTAAAGTATACGGTGTAAGTATATATGTGAATACTATAGCAAATTGCTCTTAGTGACTTTGCAGGTAAAGTTCATGACATTTCAAATAGGTCAAACCCAGTTTTTTGTTTTTTGTTTTTTTAAACATGTTGATTTACATAATATTCCTAAACTTGTTTATAAAACCAAACTGTTTTATTAATGTGTTACACAGACATGGAAGTAATGAAGACATTAATTGAAGAACAGAATTCAGACAGCATCTCGGAGGAAGAGCATGAAAATGAATTGTTGCCGGTTGAGAAGCATTACCAACTTGATAATCAAGAGGGCATTACGTATGTACTGTTCTAAATTTCATCTCCTTAAAACACAATACTTCTAAGTTGTTTTTTGGAAATGTAATCCCTTACTTTTAATCCTTTTTTTTTCTCTTCCTGTGAACTGTAATTTATATATGTAATAATCTATAATATATGTATATTATACCACATTATAGTGTTTGTTTATATATGTATACACACACTTTATGTATACTACATACTTATTATGATGTTATATGTATTTATAATGTGTGTGTGTGTGTGTATATTTATGCATACAATACTATTTTAAATATATACACGCTATACTCTTATAGACACTATATATAATAGTGCATACTGGAGAGCACAAAAAACAGTTGTGCGTATATTTTATAGTGCTTCTCATTACAGGTGTTTTTGGAGACCAGCCCCCGATACAGGCCTGATTTCAGCAGGCCCTCCTTTTTTTCAGAATGTGACAGTGCAGTAGTGATGAAATAGATATCTGGAATTATTTCACTATGCATAAACTGTTTTGAGTTGTTCAGAAAACAAGCACCATATTTCATAATGTACTGGTTGACACGGTGTATAAGTTGACCCCATTTTTCTGATCCAAAAAGTTGGGAGTTTCATAGATCTGGTGTATATGTCTACCTAACTTTTTGGATCAGAAATATGTGGTGGACCCTGTGTGCCCTCACTGTGGGCCGGGCACCCGGGGAGTGAACACATGCTGTAGTGCCATTCTCAGGGGACAGGGTTGGGCTTGCTGCTCGGCTAGTGCAGCCCCATCCCCTGCAAGTGGTGCTACCTGGGCTGTACCAGACAAGTGCTAAGCACAGTGCCGTTCACCGGGGATATGGCTGCGCCAGCCGAGCACCGAGCCTGGCACCACTCCCAGGGGACTGGCCCAGGCTCAGGGCTCGGCTGGCATGGCCCCAACAGCGCTGCTCGCAGGGGACAGGGCTGGGCTTGACGCCCAGCTGAGCAGTGTCTCCATGGTGGCGGCAAGGCCTGCAGGCTGTGCTCGGGCTGGGCCTGGGCCCCATGGCCTCCAGCAACAGGGACGCTGTCGGTAGGTGAAGAAGGTTGGATCGGGTTGGCTCCAGGCTGGGGCAGCACTGGGGTGGGAGTCAAAAGTATTGATACAGTGTTTAAGATGAGGTGGAAATGTAAAGGTAAATATTAGAGGTGCACCGATACATCAGTCCAATATCAGATCAGTACCGATATAAAGAAAATTTGCTGTATAGGATATCGGCCTAATGGGGTTGATAACGTGGCTGATTAAATACCCATGTTGTGTGCATCACAGTGCAACGCCGGCATCATGGAGAGCTGCCTCCAGCTGGTCAGTCGGCAGGGGAGGGGGGAGGGAAGGGGAGTGATGGGGCAGATCAATGCCCCTGGGGCGAGGGAGGGAGGGGCAGCTGGGGTGGGCACGGGATGGTGGCCTGGCCTGGCCTGGCCTGGGGGGGTGGGGGGGCAGCTCCCACCACTGCTTGCACCCTGGGATGGCGGGGGGGCAGGGGCAGTGTCCCCTGGCTCTACATGGAACAGGGGGCAGGCTGGAGTCAGCGCTGAGCAGCTCTTCTCAGTGGGGTCTGGGCTTGGAGCAGGGGCCGGTGGTGCTGGATGGGGCGGCAGCCACCACAAATTTCACTGCAGCTCCGCTCCCAGCCCCACACTGCCAGGCGCAGCCTGACTTCATGTCCCACCTCCACCCATGCGCTTGGAAGAGTCGAGATTGTGCCAGGCGGCTAGGGGCAGTGATGGCACTTGGAGCAGAGCTGCAGTGAAATTTGGGGTGGCTGCTGCTCCTCCAACGCCGCTTGTGCCTACCCTGAGCCTGGCCAAGAAGAGCCATGCAACGCTGGCTCCAACCCGCCCACACGACGCAGATCTGGGGGCACACACTCCCCCACACTCCCAGGGTGCAAGCAGCGGTGGAAACCGCCCTCTCCCCCCAAGCTGTGTCTCTGTCCAATGCCCCCACTCAGCCTGGGCAGTGCCTGCCCCTGCCTCCTCCCTCCCTCACCTGGGGGGGTGGGGGGGGCGTTGATCTGCACCCCCCCCATGCCCCTTCCCTCCCCTTCTACCACAACAGACTTACCAGCTGAAGGCAGCTGTATCAGAAATCGGATCGGTATCAGTCGATACACCTCCATAAATATTGACTATTGGTATCAGCCCCCAAAATCTCTATCGGTGCACCCCAGTAAATATTTTGGCTCCAAACCTCAGCTCATACACTCTGAAATATGGTAAGTCTTTTTTTAAGGACAAATCAAAGTTCTTGGAAGACAATGTCGGTTATACTGGACAACACAGTAGACCTGAAAAATAATATTCAATTAACATGAATCCTGAAAAAAAAAAATTCTAAATTTTTTTTTCTCAAGTATCTCTTTGTACATTCATGGTTGCTCGACAACTACTTAGGGAGGCATTGATTCTAAAACAGAATAGGCAAAAAACAGTATAGTTTCAAAACGTAGTTGTTCCTCTGTCAGGCCTTTATTTTTCCAAGACTTATCTTGAAATTGTTAAAGCATGAAGTTATCTTCACGTTTTGTTAAGCTAAATTTTTTTCAACAGTCTGCTGTTGTTCAGTGCCTACACTCTGACTTTTACCCTTTTTTTAAATTTCAGATTTGTACAAACACTTGCACATCTCCTCAAAGGAAACATTGGAACTGGCCTTCTAGGACTTCCACTTGCAATAAAAAATGCAGGTGTTGTGGTAAGAATCTTTTTTTTTCTTTAGGTGGGAAAAGAGGTGCTTGTAAAAGTTTCTGATGGTGCAGGAATTCGGGCTGACACTTACTTATCTTGTCAATAATGACTTAAGCAGGGTGACATCTTATTTTTCCTTTCTGGAGTTCGGTTGTTAGGATGAAAGATTGAGAATTGGAATTCTTGGCTTCTTTTCTTTTTGTCACTGGTTCAGTGTAAAGCTTTAATTTCTGTGTGTGTGTATGAAAACTTTTGATTCAGAAATTGTTACTGAATCATGGGAGTTGTTGTTTGGGTGAATTTTTTCCTCCTCCTCCTCCTTTATGGGCTGGGGTCCCTTGCCAGACCATGGGCTATACATCCTGTTAATGTTTTATACACCTAATCAGAGCTTATGTAGATTTGTAAGCACAGTTTTTGCTATTCATGCAGAGGTGGTTTCTGTTAGATCTTGCATAGTTATGCTTGCCATATACTTTTTTTTTTTTTTTTTCTGTGTGCGCTCAAAAGGCTCCATTCTACATAGGTGGATTAATGCATGGGCCAGCGGGGCCTGGGCTAATTGGGGGCCTCTGGATGCCTAGCTTTTCTTTTTCCTTTCTCTTTTCCTTTGATAGCTAGGTTTTTATTTTTGGGGGGGGGAGTTTTTTTGCATACACTTACACCTCTAACAAACTGTCAAGTGACCACTGTGGTTCGCTTGGCAAACCAAAGCATACTTTGGCAGTTAAACTATTTTAGTCCTGTTACACGGTTCACACCCGCACACCCATCACCACTCCAGTGCTTTCACCCACTGTCTTTTCAGAGGGCTTGCCTCTAAAAAGTCTATGCCAGTCCTCTCTCCACCACATAAGGTCTGCTGTTTGTTTCCTATCATCCTCTTCTGTCTCTTTGTAGCACCAGTATATTTCACTCGGGCCCCACTTTAATACAACTTTTTTTTAAATAAGGAAAATTGTTCATGTCCCCGGTCAAATTAGCCAGATCAGTTTGGAATCCTTTCAAGCATTCAAAAGCTTCATGTGGCCCTACTACCGGCAGGTATCCTCCAACCCAGATTTTCAGCTTGGGGCTTCAGATACTTCCAAATCCTTTGGCAGGCATCCTATATGCAGGCCCAAGCCCAGAGGTTTGGAGTTCAGATGCCCCCAAGTTTTGCATGTCCTCAGCCATACAGCCACAGGGGAAAGTGAGGGAGGAGTCTCCCATTTCCATAAAGTTGGTATGTAGCTGAGATCCTCCCAGTGGAAGCTGGCCAGTGGGAAGCTAACTATGAGGAAGTCCTGCCTGCAAGCAGACAAGGGTGCCTCCTTCACCACACGAAGCCATTTTTAAGCCACCTACGTGGTCACAGAATTTCCTGAGCAGGTTCCTGGCTTTCCACAGGGCATGCCTGAAGCAGGAAATGAACTGGTCAAAGTGAGCTATTAGGGCCCTTTGTTATTTGGTCCAGTGCCCATAGAGGACTGCTTCTCTGGTCAGGGTCCTGACACCTGTCACCACCAAAAGGAATGCACAGACTTTCTGCCACACCTCTCTAGTGTATTTTCCTTTTTCTGTTTTGTTTGGGGGGGTTTTTAAGGAAATTTTTCATGTCCCAGGTCAAATTAGTCAGATCAGCCAAGTTGATTCCAAATCCTTTGAATTTGTTAAAGATCCAGATGTGGCCCTACTACTGGCAAGTATTCTCCACCCAAGATTTTTCAGCCTGGGGCTTCAGATATTTCCACATCTTTTGGCAGACACCTTGCATGCAGGCCCAAACCTGGAGGCTTGGGGTTCAGATGCCCTCAGGTTTTGCCTGCCTTCAGCCACATGGCCACAGGAGCAAGCTAGGGAGGAATCTCCCATTTCCATGAAGTTGGCATGTAGTTGAGATTCTCCTACTGGAAGCTGGCCAGTGGGAAGCTAACTATGAGGCTCTTGTAGGGAGTCCTGTCCTCAAGCAGACAAGGGTGCCCCCTCCACTACATAGTGCCATATTAATTGTGTTACCTTGGTCAGAGTATTTCCCTTGACAGGTAAGTATACACTCTTTGGTGTTTTTGTTGTTGTCATTTTTTGGTTGGTTTTTTTTTTTTTTTTTTTTTTTTAAGGAAAATTGTTCATGTCTCGGGTCAAATTAGCCAGATCGGGTCCAAATCCGTTGAATCGCCCAAGAACCATATGTGGCCCAGCTACCGGCAAGTATCCTCCACCCCAGCCTGGGGCTTCAAATACTTCCAAATCTTTTGGCAGACATCCTATGTGCAGGCCCAAGCCTAGAGGCTTGAGGTTTGGAGTCCCCCGAGGTTTGCTTCCCCTCAGTCATATGGGCTCAGGAACAAGCTGGGGACGAGTCTCCCATTTCCATAAAGTTTGCCCAGTTGTTGCCTTTAGAACTGACACTCAGTTCTGCAGGAAGAATAGGGACTCTTAGTGTTTAAACTGTTTCTCTGTTCAAAATAAACATGATGGACCTGCTCATAGTAGCTCTTATTTAATAAAATGTGAAATTGCTTATAGAGAGACTTGTCTATGACAACTAGTTCTCTTAAGTACTTTATATATTTACAACCTATGACCTGCCTTCTCTCTCCATACAGATTGGACCCATCAGCCTTGTATTTATAGGAGTTGTATTTGTTCATTGTATGCATATCTTGGTACGTTGCAGCCACTGACTTTGTCAGAGGTAATTGTGCAGCTCTTTTTTCTGCTATAGAATTGTCATTTGCTCTCTTTATTTTTATTTTTGATTTTTAGCCTGTAAAGTGTCTTGATGTTGTAATATTTTCAGTCCTGATTCTGAGACCAAAAGAAGGGTCACAAAGGTCAATGTTCAACAACTAACGTCAGCTTCTAGATATCACACAGGGATGCTTAGTTGTTTGTTTGTCATCCTCTCTTCTACAGTGCTTTGAACAATATTTGCTTTTAAATACTTAAGAGCGCTTTGCTTACTGCTTGTGTACCCAACTGGGCTTATTTACAATTAAGCAACACCCCTGCTATGCAATGTGCCAGAGGTGGAAGGAGGAGAGACAAGAGCCCTGTCACTGCCCTACCCCTGCTGCCACAGCCAAGCAGCTGTTCCACAGACACTCAGGATCCCTGGAACGGCCCCTGCACCAGGGCAGTCAGACCTGGGGAGAGAGCCCCTGCTTGACCTCAGGTGTCATGATTGGTTTGACCCTGAGAGGAAGAGCAAGGCCCTCCAGCTGGAAACCGTGGGGTTTTCTGGCACCTAAGGAGCATGAGCATGTGCCAGGCAAACACTTCCAAAGGCTGACACCTCAGAGAAAGGCAAACAAGCACATTCAGAGCTCCCAGATCATTAAGCATCTCCCTGTGATGGGCAAGGAAGCCATCACCCTAAAGTGGAGCAGTCACGTACTCGGGGAGTTCAAAGGTTCAAGAGTTCAAGGACAGCTTATTGCATTGCAGTTTTTGCTGACCTACTTTTGTAACCGCCGCTTGTGGAAAAGTACCAGGTTTAGTGGAAAATGCGCAGATGTGGGTTTGGTGTTACCTTATATGGAAATGTTGTTTACCGCTGATGCCTTACTCTTTACAAAAAGGCATAAAAGAACACCCCGCCTTTTAGTCGGGGCCATTTTGCCTCCTTGTTGGCTTATTGTCTTTGCTCGAGCAAATAAACTGCAGGAAGCCTTTACCTTTGTTTAACTAACTGGACATCGTATACGTCCCAGCTGGATTCAGGAAGACGATGGCAAGAAAACGGATCATTTGACCCGACTCATTTAACTGCCTTGCGAAAAATCTTGGCGAACCTCCGGCCCGGTCAGATGGACTATTGGTTTCTGTGGGACAATGCCGCTACCAAACGATTTAAAAGAATGTCCCTTATTACCTCCCCGCTTTTAGCTCCTCTACAATGTTCCAAACCCTCCACTCCGCCCTCTTATTCAGAAGATGACTATAGGCCTATGTCCCAACCTCCCGGCCCTCCCCCACCATTAATCCCACCTGATCTGTTCATTCCTGTGCCAGCAGGGAACTCGGGAAATCATGGGGAGGTGTCACCCTGACTGCCTCCCGGCGACCGCCCAAGTCCTGAGCCTGTAGATGGATCAAGGCATCCCTCTCCAGACTCAACCTCCCCGACCACTGATTTAACTCCCATAGGTAATAATACCCGACAATGAGTACCTAACTCTAGCCTTCTGGCTCCCCTGAGAGTACCCAGTACCTGGTGATAATGGCCAAGTTATCAGTCACTGGACACATACTCCGTTCACCACCACTGACCTCTTAAATTGGCAAGAAAATACTCCCAGACTTAGAGACGATCCAGAAATAGTCCTAAGGCATTTTAAAACTATCTTCATGACCCATCCTCCCTCGTGGTCAGACAACATGCAACTTCTCGAAAGCCTCTTAACCTCAGATGAGAGAACCCAAGTGTTGCGCCATGCTGACCAATTTCTAGCCGATCAAAACCACCCCTTGCTTAATGGTGTACTTAGGCAAGATCCAAATTGGAATTACAACAAGGAAGAAGGGAAAAATGCAATACAAATGCTAAAGGAAAGTATCTTAGAAGGACTAAAAAAGGCAGGAGATAAAACTGCAAATTGGTCCAAGGTGACAGGTGTTGTTCAGGGTCCAGAAGAACACCCTTCAGACTACTTTGAAAGACTCTGTAAAACTATGTGCCAACATGGAAACATGGACCCCGAGTCACCTGCCACTTTGCCTGTGTTAAGACTTGTATTCATAAGTCAGGCTAGTGAAGATATTAGAAAGAAATTCCAACATAACACCGAGGGTGTTGAGGGCAAATCCATGGCCGAAATCTTGGCCATTGCTACTAAAACCTTTAATGGAAGAGAAGAAAAAAGAAAAACAAAGGGAAGACCAATCCAACATTCTCATGTTGGCAGCAGTAATTCAGCCGTCAAATCCCTATGGAAACAATATGCCCCGAGGCCCTTTGCGCCTAGACCACCGGGCTGCACCCACCAACCATATGGGCCCAATGTATGCCATTACTGTAAACAGGAAGGACACTGGAAGAGAGAGTGTAAACTAAGACCAAAAAGGTCCCCAAGTGATAACCCTGAAAACAGAAAGTTTAAGAACCCTCCGTTCGCTACTGTTACCCCAGATTTTGCTCAAAACCAATTTGACGTCTGACGTGATGAGGGAGATTCTACATGCCACCTTTTGCAACTATGCTCTGTCCAACCCAAAGAAGTCACCCTAAACTGCAGCGCTCAAAACCCTCTGATACCCCTAGAAATAGGAGGACACGTCTACAAGTGCCTGCTAGACACAGGGGCAACTTTTTCCAGTATTTCCAAAGGACATCTTTCACCAAGTGGAAGACAAGTCACAGTTATGGGAATCGAAGGTAGACCCTTCCGTTGCTCACTTTCTCAACCCACAAACATCAAAGTTTGCCCCCTTTCAGCAGAACACTCTTTTCTTCTAGCAACTGGTCCTGTAAACCTTCTTGGACGGGATCTTCTTTGCAAGCTACAAGCCACCATACACTGCTCACCCAACGGAATTACCCTAATGTTTCCGTCCTCCCAGATCCCTATGCTAGCTACAGCGCTTGCAGTTACGGAGAACTCGAGCTTGCAGTCTCTTCCCCTTGTTCTAAAAGAAAAGGTACCCCAGAACTTTGGGGCCTCACCTCCAGCTCCGTGGGAGTGTTAAAATCTGCAGATCCTGTCAAAATTCTAATTCGTACCAATGTCGAACCACCTAGAGTACCCCAATACCCTTTAAGAACAGAGGCAATTGAGGGACTTAAGCCTTTAATTGAAGATTTTTTTAAACAAGGAATTTTAATTCCCTGTCAGTCCCCTTGTAACACTCCCATACTTCCAGTAAAAAAGCCTAAGCCTGGTCCAGACGGGAAGCCCATTTAGCGTTTTGTTCAAGACCTCAGACAAATTAATAAGTATGTCATTCCTTGACATCCTGTTGTTTCTAACCCCAATACTATCTTAACTGCAATACCCCCTGACACTGCTGTTTATACAGTAGTAGACCTCTGTTCAGCTTTCTTCAGCATCCCCATCCACCCTGAATCCCAATATCTTTTTGCCTTCACCTGGGGTTCTTCTCAACTGACCTGGACAAGGTTGCCCCAGGGATATGTAGAATCTCCCAGCATTTTTTCTCAGATTCTTCACAAAGATTTGCAAGATGTTACCTTTCCTAACTCCTCATCCCTCTTAATATACGTGGATGATTTTCTCTTATGCTCTACCTCATCAGAGGCATCTACCAGGACACCATCGTCTTGCTTACTGCGCTAGCCGCCAAGGGTCACAAGGTGTCACCAAGCAAGCTTCAGTTCTGTAAATCCACTGTTAAATACTTAGGACACGTCTTAGAGCCAGGCCAATGACGCCTTAGTGATGACAGAATCCAAGCCATTCTAAATATCCCTAAACCTATAACAAAGTGTCAGGTTAGAGGTCTGCTGGGAATGGTAGGGTTCTGTCGCTATTGGATCCCAGCCTTCGGAGAGTTAACTAAGCCACTTGTGCAGCTTACCACAAAAAATGCAGAAGAGCCAGTCTTTTGGGATCATGAAGCCGCCTGCAGCTTCAGCAATATAAGAACAGCTCTAGCCTCTGCTCCTGCCCTAGGGCTACCAGATTATCGAAAACCTTTCACGCTTTTTGTCCATGAGCGACTAGGAGTAGCCTCTGGGGTACTTACCCAACCCTTAGGCACCACCCAACGCCCAGTAGCTTACTTCTCTGCACAATTGGATCCAGTGGCAAAGGGGGGAGTGGGATGCCTTCGCGCAGTGGCAGCAGCTGCAACAATAGTTGAGAAAGCCCAGGAATTAGTCCTCGGATACCCCCTTATCCTAAAGGCCCCACATGCGGTGGCCCTCCTCCTCCTCCAGAAAAATACTCAACATTTTTCTCATCAAAGAATGAACAAATATGAAACCACACTCTTAATGGCCACAAACCTGGTCATAGAAACATGCAATACCCTGAATCTGGCTACCCTATTACCTCTACCCAACGACGGTGAGCCAGACTCCCATGATTGCCTTCAAGTTGCAGCATTTTCAGACAAACCCAGGGCAGTTCTCAGTGACTTACCCTTAGACAACCCTGACTTAATTTTTTATGTAGATGGCTCTTCAAAAATAGTTAATGGGGTTAGAAAAACAGGTTATGTGGTGGTAACTCTGTTTGAAGTACTTGAAGCTGAACCACTGCCTGGGCAGTTGAGCGCACAGGTGGCCGAACTTACTGCCCTTACACGAGCTTGTCAATTAGCATCAGGCCGCTCTGTAAATATTTGGACTGATTCTAAGTATGCCTTCGGAATCTGTCATGCCACTGGACAATTGTGGAAACAAAGAGGATTTATGATAGCCTCTGGAACTAAAATAGCAAATGCCAAACAAGTCCATGATCTCCTACATGCTATAATGTCACCAAAGGCCATAGCTGTAATGCATTGTCCAGCCCACACCAAAAAGGGAGATCAAGTCTCAAAAGGCAAAGCCTTTGCTGATGCAGCAGCCCAGGAAGCAGCCCTACAGCCGCTATCTGCCCTAGCCTTCCAAACTCAAATTCCTCAGTCAAAGGCATATTTGGGAATATTGCTAGAGCCCAAAATGTACGAGTCTGCACTGCCTTTAGAACAACAAAGATGGAAAGCGGCAGGAGCCACCTGTGAAGAAGATGGAATATGGCGATTGCCAAACGGAAGGATAGTGCTGCCTAAAGTAGCCCTTAGACCTTATCTACAACAACTCAATCAAAGCAAACATTTGGGTTGTGAAAAACTTGCTGCTACCACTAATAGGCTGTACTATGCACCAGGAGTCTACCAGGAAGCAAAACGGCTTTTAGAACACTGCAGTATATGCAAAAGTTTAATATCAAAGGGAAAAAATCAGGACCCCTGGAGCCCACCCTTAGGCTTATACTCCCTTTGAAAGTACAAATAGATTTTGCTGATATGCCTAAAGACAATGGGTACAAAAACCTCCTAGTAATCGTGGATCAACTCACGGGGTGGGTAGAAGCCTTCCCCACCAGAAGAGCCACAGTGCAACAAGTAGTAAAAATACTCCTTAACAAAATTGTACCCAGGTTTGGTCCACCACGTACCATTGAAAGTGATCAAGGATCACATTTTGCTGCTGACATAAATAAAACACTGGCCAGCTGCCTAGGAATAGAATGGAAATTCCATAACCCTTGGCACCCAGAAAGCTCTGGACAAGTAGAGAGAATGAATCAGACCCTGAAACAAAAGATTGGAAAGCTATGTGCTGAGAGCGGGTTAAAATGGACTAAGGCTCTCCCACTAGCTCTTATGTCCATCAGAACCACCCCCAGGGGAAAACTAAAGCTCAGCCCTTATGAGCTGCTGTTTGGACACCCTGTTCCCCAACATTCCCCCTTACTACCAGCTCACACCTCCTCTCTTTTAGGCAATGAAGAACTCACCTCTTATATTTTATCTCTACAGTCTCAGTTAAAATTTCTCCATAGGTATGCTGCTTTAAGCCAACCCTTAACTGCCGATGTTCCTGCACATCGCATCCAGCCTGGAGACTGGGTGTACGTAAAAACTTGGAAACGGTCTCCCCTTGAACCAAGGTGGCAAGGACCGTATCAAGTCCTCCTCGCCTCCCACACTGCCGTAAAGGTAGCAGAAAAAGACAACTGGATTCTCATACGAAGAAGAGAGAAGTTTCACCAGAGCTCAGGATCGGCTCCAATGCAAGCTTCCCCAACCTGGAAAAGGGGAAGTCAGAAGAAGACTACTGCGGACTTCGCAGGAGCACCACACGCCCACCTGACCGCGACAAGGGTAGGCCAGAAGCAGACAAAAAAATAAAAACAAACACCTCCTGGACCTGCAGCCCATTAGATAATATAAAACTCAAACTAACCAAAATCTACTAATGAACTGTCACCCTTTTGGGGTCCTGTCCAGCCCAAAGAACACCGAACTCCAAGTACAGCATCCTTTAGACTCTTTCGGACCAGCCGAAACGGAGCACTTTGGGACTGTAACATGCCCCGGAAGACCAGTTACTGGAGCTGCAGGGTTGTTTATACTGTTTGTGCTGATTTTTTTGTTATGATATGGCTTTTATAACTATGTTCTTTCTAATCTTTCTCTTTGCTGGGGAAATGAGTCCTTTACAGGGGTCGGCTATGGCTGCCAGTTGCTGCAGATGTGCTAATCCTGGCACCCAAGGTTTTCCTGTCTGGATAAGCGATTCAATCGAACTCTCTGAAACAGACAGAAAAGTCAACATTGCCCACTGGTATCCTCCCTCACATTGCTGTAGTTCAGCAAAAGTCCGAGTATTTACTTATGGAGTAGAATATTGTGTAAAGCCTAGCCACCCAGTTTTCAAACAATTTGCAGAGTCTCCTCAGGCTAAGGCTACTCTTAAACCTACTGTTGCCCATATCTCTGATAACAATATGTACCTCCAGTACATTGAGAGAGCCGCTAAAACAGAAAACCAAAGTAACTGTTGGGTGTGCAGTTATTTTCCTCTCCATACCCAAGGAGGAATTCCCATGACTCCCATCCCTTTGGGCCCCATCAAGTTACTTTTAAACCCCTCTAATAACTGGGCTTGGGACCAAAGTCAGCAGGAGTTCCTTTTAGTAAAGCCTGTCATTGGAGATTGGTGTTTTTATGTAAACTGCTCGGTATCAAACTGCAACAACTTAGGCACCAGCATATGTCACCACTATTTTACTAGTTCAATTGGAGGAGACTGGCGTAATAATAATACAGCAACCCCTACCTATTGCAGCTCTTACAATGATTTCTACAGTGGAAAAAATTTAACCAAGGGCACTAATCCTATCTGCACCCCCATCTCCTCTTTAAATAATACCTTGTGGTATTGTTTGTACACTGATACCTCCCGGGGACAATGCTTCTTCAATGGAACTGCAAATCCTTCCTTTAAATCAAAAGCTGAGCGAGGAGTGCTAGGACTGGGAAACGGTGGCCGAATACCTCCTAAGTATTCAAACCTCGCTGCTTTAAAGGGACAACACTGGGTCTGTGGCTCCCACGCCTACCATAAAATCCCTGCCAAAGGAAAAGGTATCTGCTATCTGGCGATGCTAAAACCCTCTATGACCTTCGCCACGCACCTTTCACGGGGCAGGTGGCGAAACAAGAGGGATTTGCAAGAAAGCTGTGATAATGTAAACAAATATCAAACAACTCCACTTACCAAAGGAGTATTACTTGGGTGTTCCCTTGCAGGTATGCTCCCAGGAGTAGGCACTGTGTGTCTTGGAAGATATACTTTACACCTCCAAGCAGTAATAGAGGTCATGGCTCACGAATTCAGTGAAGGTCACAAGGAACTCTCGAAGGCCGTCATGGCCTTGGCTGACACCCAAGAAGAACTCCGACAAATGGTAATCCAAAATCGCATAGCCCTTGATTTCCTCCACACCACCCAAGGAGGTGCATGTGCAGTCATCGGACCAGAATGTTGTGTATGGATTAACAGCTCTTTTACCATAGTTCAAACACACCTCAATGATGCAGCTGTCCATATCCAAAAAGCCGAAGATATAGCTAAAATCCCCAAAGATATGTCTCTTAGCTGGCTTACTGATTGGTTCCCTTCCCTTACGGGATGGCTTAGACCCTTTGTATTAAATATAATTGGAATTGTTGTAACTGTAGTCTGCCTGTTGTGCTGTTTTCAGTGTTTATGCTCTTTAGGACAACAGTTTATGCAAAGACAAGTAAAAATGTATGGTCAGTTTGTACAAATATCCAGCAACAATCATCAAAACCTAACCCCACGGGAATTTGAATACTTAAAAATGTGTTCCAAAACTCCCTCTGGAAGTTTGGAACAAAGGAGGGACTGTGATGAGCAAAGAAGCTATTACCCTGAAACAAAATAGTTCACAAAAGACAAAGAAGCCATTGTTCTAAAGTACAGCGATCCTCAAGAAATGTCTGTTGCTGTGCAGTTTTTGCTAACGTATCATAATGTAACTGCTGCTTAACTTTTGCTTTTAAAAAAGTGCCAGTTCAGCTTAACAGAAATATGCCGCTATGAAAATTTGTGAAGCACCGCCACAAGTATTGCTTATTTGTTAACCCTGTAGTCTTGTCTTGTTGTAAAAGTATAGAAGAACACCCCACCCTTTAGTCGGGGCCATTTTGCCTCTTTGCTGGCTTATGGTCATTTGCTTGAGCAAATAAACTGCAGTAAATCCTTTACCCGTGTTGCCTGGTTCCTATGCGGCTAGACAACAGAATCCAGGGAGTTTTCTCCCAAGACACACCTCTGCCCAGCTTTGCCCAGGATATAGGTAGTCTCATGAATGAGCACTAACCAAACCATACTAATTGTGACCCCGGTCAGTTCAGTTGGGGTTCAAACTATGAGACTGGTGCCTCTGCCCCTCAGGCTCCTCCTGTTCCAGCTCCTGCACAGAACCAAGCTGGCTGTGCCACCAAGACCATCGCTATTGGCCTCCTCCTGGGGAAAGTGTGGCGCCTCGGCTGTGTGGGCTCCATACTTGAGGCGCCGGGGCAGGGCAGGCTCTCGCCTGGCAAAGTCTTTCTACCCCTGGCACCTGCGTGCGAGAGCAGGGAGCAGCACAGAGCAGCAGGTCGCGGGCGACAACTGGCACATCCATGCATCTTGGAGGACGTGAGCATAGTGCCTGGTGTGGGATCCAGCCTCCCTCCCCCGAGACATGGGGACTCTGCTCCTCACACCTGAGGAAAGAGCCTGGAGTCCCTGTGACTGCACATCCCTCCTGGGCAAGGAGGGGAGCAGGGAACCAGCGCAGGGAAAAGAGTCACATGGCGGGGCAGTGAGGCCACTAAGGGACATGCCCCCACTGCCGTCTGTGCTGCTCACAACCCTGCCCGAGGCTCCTGGGCTCTGCCAGACTAGCCTGGCCCTGTGGCCATACCCAGGAACCTGCCCGGTTCACATTTGCACTTGCAGGCTTGTGTCAAGGAGGCTTGTTGTCTCAGTGCATTTCCCACCAGGAGGTGCTCATGGTGCAAGGAAAACATGGACTGGACGTGGACTGTCCAGCCAAAGAAGTAGGGCTTTACTAGCTAAATGCTAAACGCTGGCCACATGCTCTGGATCAGGCCATAACAAAGCTGCTGGTGTTGCAATCCTCCTGAAAGGAGACACCACGTGCCCCCTGCAGCACAAAGAGACTGTTGCAGGCAGGCTGCTACAAGCCACCCTGGAGACACGAGGAACTGTTCTGAGCTGCTGGCAGTGTATGAGCTGGCCGATAGAGAAGCCCGGGGCCCGTTTCTGGAAAAAGTGACCATCACAATGCCCACTGGCTGCCCAGTGATGCTTCGGGGAGATTTCAACTGCATCACCATCAGCAAGGAGGACAGGGTAAGCACGGGCAGCGGGATGAGCATGCACAGATCCTCGAGGCAGATAAAGCAACTTGTCTGCGATCACATCCTGGTGGACACAGCCAAAGAGGCCCAGGTCCCCAGGGGACACTCACCCGAGTGGACCCCCTCAGGCAGCACCAAATCCAGAATTGACTTTGTCTTCCTGCCCATGGGGTGGAAGACAGAGCAGGCCCACTGTACACCCAGATGTTTCTCAGACTACTCCCTCCTCACCCTCTGGGCCGACCGGGGGGCGGGGGGGGGCAGCTGGAAAGAGGCAGACAAATGTGGAAGCTGAACACCAGCCTCCTGGAAGTCGAGCGGACCAGGCTCAGCTACAGAGAGCACTAAACAGGCTGGAGGACTGTTCGGGACCTATACCAGAACCAGACCTAATGGTGGGCCAGCATGAAAGGACCTGGGGCTTTTTCCAGCGAGCAGGCAAGTGGCAGGCACCGGAAGTGGCACAAGCACCTGATCCATAAGTTACAGGACTTGCACAGGCAGGCAGAGGTGGGATGGGATGTAAGGGAGGCCATTCGGGAGGTGAAGGCCCAACTCAGTGCCTAGTACCAGGAGGAGGCCAGGAAAAAGATCTTCCAGGCCAGGGCACCCTGGGTGGAGGAGGGGGAGGAGTGGTCTACTTACTTCTCCAGGCTGAAGAAGACCAAGGAGGAGATCATGACATGCCTGAAAGACTGAGGGGGGGTGGAGCACCAGTCGAAGGATGGCATACTGGCTACAGTGGCTGCCTTCTACCGGGAGCTCTATGCTGAGAAGCCGGTAGACCCAGAGGCCGTGCAGCTGTGCCTGCAAAGTCTCACCTGGACCCTCAGGGAGGATGAGCAGTGGCAGCTAGAGGAGGACTGGACACCGGAGAAGCTCGAGAGGAGCCTCTGGAGTTTCAAGTATGGTAAGACTCTGGGTCGGACGGCCTGCCCAAGGGTTTTTACCTGACCTTCTGGGACCTGGTGGGCCCAGACCTGCTGGAGCTCTTTCAAGAGTGCCTGCAGGAGGACCAGCTGGAAGTGGGGATCCAGCAGGGCCTTATGACCCTCCTGTACAAAAAGGGACTGAGGGAGGAGTTGAAGAACTGGAGGCCAATCACCCTCCTGAACTTTGACTATAAGCTGCTGGCCAAAGTCTTGGCCAAGCAATTTAAATACATCCTAGGTGCAGTCATACACAAGGACCAGTTGTGCGGGGCCCCTGGGAGACAGATCCACGGAGCCCTGGTACAACTGAGAGACACGCTCCAACTAGAGAGGGAGAGAAGGCAGAGCATCGCCGTCCTAAACCTGGACCTGGAGAAGGCCCACGGCAGAGTGTCCCATCAGTTCCTGTTCCAGATGCTGGAGCGGAGGGAGTCCCCTCGACTTTCGTCAGATGGATTAGGACCCTCTACATGGAAGTGAGACATGAAGTGCAGATCAATGGTTTCCGAGCGCCTGGATCACGGTGGAGCTGGGAGTCTGGCAGGGCTGTCTACTCTCCCTGATCCTGTTGATCTGCGCCATCGAGCCCCTGGCCCAGTGTCTGAGGCAGGACCCAGGGATCCACGAAGTCCACACCCCAGGCAGCAGCAACCGAGCGACAAAGATCCTGGTCTGCATGGACGATTTGAACATCCTGTGCTGAAACAGGGGGTCAGTAGAGAGAGCCCTGGCACACACCCAGGTATATGAGGTGGTGGCAGGGGCCAAGCTCAATGCGAGCAAGAGCACCTGCCTGGCCGTGGGTGAGCTCAGAGACCTGGAGTCCCTGGGGGTCTCTGTTCCCTGCAAGGGATCCTCAGGATAGATTTTGACCCAGAGCTGAGCAGCAGGACAGTGTGGGAGAAGACAGAGGCAAAGGTAAAGCAGAGACTGGGGCTGTGGCACATGTGCTCCCTCTCCATGGGGGGCACATCGCGCTTGCGAAGGTGGTGTTGTTATCAGTGCTTCTGTACACCGCACTGGTCTTCCCCCCTTCCAAGCGTGTCGCCTACAGAATCCAGAGGGCCGTATGCATCTTCTACAGCTCCAGATGGGAAAAGGTCCTTGTACAAGGTCTTCCAGGTGATAAGAGGGCCGAGGGCAGGGGCATGCCAGATATCCTCCTGTTCTTATGGGCCAAGTATACGATCCTGATCTGCAAGCTGGTGATGGACGCAGAATCCAAAACCGCTTGCCTCATGAGTTACTTTGCAGGGCACATCCTGAGACCCCGGGGGGTACTCACCCCGACCAACCGTAGACCGTGGATCATGGGCACACCGTGGTTCTACGAGACCCTGAACCAGTGCCGCAGCTTGTACGGCCTGCAGAACGCAGGCCTAGTGACCATAAGAAACCACAAAAAGATCCAGGAGATGGTGAGACTAAGGGACACTACATCACCCATGGACCTGCTCCCCAGTGACACGTACCAGGCCGTGTGGGAGCGCATCGACCACAAGGGTTTGTGCAAAAATCCCAAGGACCTGAACTGGCTCATAGCTCACCAAGCTCTCCTGGTAAGGGCCCAGAGACAGAAGGGGCACACTTGGGGAGACCCAGCTGCCATGGGGCCACCGACACAATTGACCACCTCCTCTGGCTTTGCACCTGTGCCAAGGAGGTATGGAAAAGAGTGAAGCAGCTCTGCAAAGCGGTGACTGGAGTCATCTAGCTAACCAGCCTCCTCTGGCTCTGCACCTGTGCTAAGGAGGTATGGAACAGGGTGAAATAGCTCTGCAAAGCAGTATCTGGTGTCAGCCAGCTGACCAGAGAAGCAGCGCTGTAGGGGCACCTCGGCAAGCACCAGGAAAGCCTGTCAGCCATTTCAACCAGTTGGCATCCTGCATCAGGATCCCCTGTGGAAAGCAGGAAGCCCCTGATGTACAGTCACATGGATGTAAAGGTGGTAGACTGTGAGAAAATGGCTCCGAGAAAACTCCAGACCTACTACCAGAAATCAGTAGTAGAGGATGGAGAGGACATGGCCAAAGCCATCTGGCACACAGACACTTGGCACAGGATCCTCCAACTCCCCCCTAGCAGGGAAGTGGGCTGTGATAGCGAGGAAGAGGAAGAGACAAACGGAACTGAGGATAGTGACAGCAGCAGCGAGTCCTCCAGTGGGACCTGGAGCAACAGTGACAGGGACAACAGGTGAACTGAGTCTGTGACCCCGCAAGCAGGGTGGGAATGAAGGGAATGGGTTGCCTGGTTCAGCATTTGTGTGTGTGTGTGGCATGTGAGCACAGATACTGTAACCATTTCAGGTGGCCAGTGGTCCTTTGTATGGGTTCAGATATTGTAATGGGTTATGGTTTTTTCTCTTATATACACACACATATATATACACATGTACATATATACACATACATATATAATTATTCCCCCCCCCCCCAAAAAAAAACAACCCAAAAAACAAAAAAACCCCATGACCATCAGGGTGGTTTTCCTAGTTGCACCTGGGGTAACCACTTTTCTGGCATGGGGTAGTATCCACGGAGGTAAGGTAAACCTCCCACTTGCTGCTCGAGTGGTAAGATCTTGACTTTATGCCCACTTTATGGAAATGAGGGACTCCTCCCTGGCTTCCTCCTGTGGCCTTAGGGCAGGTGAAACTTGGGGGCATTTGAACCTCAAATCTCTGGGCTTGGGCCTGCATGTAGGATGCCTGCCAAATGATTTGGAAACATCTGAAGCTCCAGGTGGGCGTGGAGGATGTTTGCTGATAGTAGAGCCATTTACGCTTCTTGACGGACTCATTGTCAAGTATTTGGAATTGATTTGGCTAATTTGGCTTGAAACACAAATTAATTGTCAATAAAAAAAAAGAAAAAAAAGAAAAAAAGAAGTTAGAGGATCCCCACCAGGGGCCTCCCAATCTTTTTTTGCCCACGTCCCAAAACATCTCTGAACAGGGACAATATATGTGCTGAGCATCACCTGTACTTCTGAGATATCCTACTGTGGGGTCTCTTCTTAGCAATAAGGTGGCCTTCGTTTTCCTAGTCTTTGGAAGGTGGCAAGATCATAGCACATTATAATAAACCTACAATAACAATTAGACTTCCTGAAGCAAGACTGCCTTGAGGTCTACATCAGTAGTCCTCAATCTTTTGGTCTTGCAGCCTGATGAGTAGCATGGTGATGGTCCACATGTGTTCACATGTGGTACACAAATATAATTCACTCCTTGGTCTTGAAGGTAGGAACTATGCATCTGTTGCACCTAGGAAGTTCCCTAGAACTGTTTTGCATATCACTATAGTATAATAACAAACAACAATGCTATCTTTTGACAGTAAAGTAAAGCCCATAATCTGGATATGGAATAATATGTAGAGACTATCAAAGAGATTATATGGTTTCTGTTTCAACATATTTAATAGTGCATTGCTGATTTTGTGCAAGAAAAACCCACTATCTTATTGTAATATTTAGCTGAAATTCCTTTATTTTTCTAATACTGTCTGTCTGTGTGTAAAGTAAGTATACACCACAGTTGAACTGTGACACTTTTCAAATTTAAGACATACAATGATAGGCCAATGAAGCTGCAAGCACTTACACAAGAACTTGGTTCAGCCTACAAAGCAAGTGGATCACTGTTTCAAAGTACCTTTAGGGAAAACAAATGTATTCTGTATAGCGTCTCAGTTTTGCATTCTGTGAATAGCACACACTAAATATACAATAAAATTAAGATGTTGCCAATTAAGCCATTTCCTAATGATACAACTGGTGGACTATTTTATACTAAGGGCATGTCTACACTTTGTCCAACTATACTTGACAGCACTGCCATGAAAACATGCCCCTTGCACTCCATTTTCTCCAAATGCCAAAGAGAAAAAGGAATACAGCCACTGTCAGAGCTGCACAAAGCACAAAATCATAGAAAACTAGGATTTTCTCGTAATCCACCACCTACATCTTCCTGCCCCTTTCCAAGAAGACCTTCGCTAGCAAACTCCTCTGTAAGCTGGTCTGTTTGGAACCTTGGTCCCAAAAGGTTTCCTTTTCTTTGCTTCCTTTCACCAAGCGCACACTGAAGGAAGGTGAGGGAGTTTCCAGGCAAATTCTCTAGCAAACACCCCCTCACTCAGGACTCGAGTTAAGAAAGGGTCTTAAATATTGGTGTAACTGCTGAGATTTACAATCATAGAATCACAGAAAATTAGGGTTGGAAGGGACCTCAGGAGGTCACATCTAGTCCAACCCCCAGCTCAAAGCAGGACCAGCCTCAGCTAGATCATCCCAACCAGGGCTTTGTCGAGCTGGGCCTTAAAAATCTCCAAGGATGGAGACTCCACCACAACTCTAGGTAACTTGCTGTAGTGCTTCACCACCCTCCTAGTGAGAAAGTTTTTCCCAATATCCAACTTAAACCTCCCTTGCTCCAACTTGAGACCATTGCTCCTTGTTCCGTCATCTGCCACCACTGAGAAGAGTCTAGCTCCATCCTCTTTGGAAACCCCCTTCAGGCAGTTCAAGGCTGCTATTAAATCCCCCCTGTCTTCTCTTCTCCCAATTAAATAAGTCCAGTTCCCTCAGCCTCTCCCCAGAAGTCATTTGTCCCAGGCCCTGAAACGTTTTCATTGCCCTCCACTGGACTCTCTCCAACTTGTCCACATCCTTTCTGCAGTGGGGCAGCTCAAAACTGGATGCACTACACCAGGTGTGGCCTCATCAGTGCAAAACAGAAAGGAATAATTACTTCCCTCGGTCTGCTAGCACCACTCCTACCAATGCAGCCCAGTATATTGTTAGCCTTATTGGCAACAAGGCCACACTGCTGACTCATATCCAGTTTACTGTCCACAGTCACCCCCAAGACCTTCTCTGCAGAGCTGCTGCTTAATCAGTCACTCCCCAGGCTGTAGCAGTGCATGGGATTCTTCTGTCCCAAGTGCAAGACTTTGCACTTGTCCTTGTTGAAACTCATGAGATTTCTTTCGGTCCAATCTTCCCATTTGTCTAGGTCATTCTGGTGACACAGGTCCAATCCTAGCCCTACCTCCACTGTACCGACTACACCCCCAAGCTTAGTGTCATCTGCAAACTTGCTGAGTATGCACTCCATCCCATCTTCCAGATCATTAATAAAAATATTGAACAAAACCAGACCCAGGACCAACACCTGCAGCACTCCACTTGATACCAGATGCCAGCTAGACATTGAGCCATTGACTGCTAACTACTACTAGCTTGACAATCCAGCCAGCTTTCCATTTACCTTACAGTCCATTCATCAAACCTATAATTCCTCAGGTTGCTTGCAAGAATACTGTGGGAGACGGTATCAAAAGCCTTGCTAAAGTCAAGGTATAGTATGTCCACTACTTTCCCTGCATCCATACAGCCAGTTATCTCATCACAGAAGTCAAATCAGGTTGGTCAGGCATGACTTGTCCTTGGTGAATCCATGCTGACTATTCCTAATCACCTTCTCCTCTAAATGCTTAGAAATGGATTCTTTGAGGACCTACTCCATGATTTTTCCAGGGACTGAGGTGAAGCTGACTGGCCCTTCTGGTGAGGATCCCTTTCTTATAAGATGGGAACTATATTTGCCATTTTCCAATTGTCCAGGACCTCCCTCAATCACCATGAGTATTCAAAGATAATGGCTAGTGGCTCTGCAATCACATCAGCCAACTCTTTCAGTACCCTTGGATACTTTTAGCTACTTTCACTTAATATGGGGTAGGCAAAATATGGCCGTGGGCCGAATCTGGCCCATGAGGCCATTCTAGCCGGCCCACGGGGCCCATAAAAAAATTTAGAAACTTTATATTTATCTGCCCTTGGTTCCCATCAAAAATGACAGGAGCCAGGGGCAGTAGGACTCATGAGAAGCCCTGGTGGACTCCTGTAACAGCAGGGCCCACCCAGCCCTGTCCCCCCAGTGGGAAGCCCTAGCAGGGGCTTCTGGCCTGGGACCAAGTGGCTGCCCTCCATCATTAAAAGTTTCCAAAAAGAGGTTGGAAAGCCATTGGTGTGGGATGAGCTGGACACAGGTATGCCTATGTTCTACTGTGGGTATTTCCCATGCTTCTGGGCTTTGCTACTTGTCACACAGAGAAGGGAAACAATCCTGCAGCCACTGCTACATGTTTTACAAGGTTTTTTAAAGCCTTCCTCAGTGGCACTGGGTGTTGGCTGCAGCCAAGCCTAAGGATTTTGACTGGGGTGTGTCAATGCTCTTGCTGGGAATTAAGCTTGGATGTTCCTGGCTAGAGGGTCTTGCCCCTCCACTCATGGTCACATTGATCACCATATTTGAGGCCAGGAAATAATTTTACCCCATGGTCAGTTTGGCTGCAGAAATAACTGGCCAGTGTAATAGCTGAGCCGCTGGCACAGCTGTTCGAGCACTCGTGGTGCTCCGGCCAGGTCCCTGAGGACTGGAGAAGGGCCAACGTGGTGCCCGTTTTCAAGAAAGGGAGAAGGGATGAGCTGGATAGCTTTAGACCAGTCAGTCTTACCTCTATTCCTGGGAAAATGCTAGAGAAAATAATCAAAGAACACATTTGTGCAGGCCCAGCAGGGGAAATGATGCTGAGGGGAAACCAGCACGGGTATGTCACAGGTAGATCCTGTCTGGCAAACCTTGTAGCCTTCTATGACCAGGTCACACACTGCCTGGACGCGGGAGCAGAGGCTGATGTCATCTTCCTGGACTTTAGGAAGGCCTTTGACACAGCGTTGCACCCTATCCTCATTGAGAAGCTAGCAGACTGTGGAGTGGATGCCTACACAGTCAGGTGGGTGGCCAATTAGCTTAGGGACCGCACCCAGAGAGTGGTGGTGGATGGCTCCTTCTTGGCCTGGATGGAGGTGGGCAGTGGGTCCCGCAGGGTTCGGTCCTTGGACCGATATTATTTAATATCTTCATCAGCGATTTGGACGAGGGCATGGAGAGCACCCTCTCCAAGTTCGCTGATGATACCAAGTTATGGGGCAAAGTTAGTACACCGGAGGGCAGGGAGCAGATTCAGGCCGACCTGGACAGGTTGGATCAATGGGCAGAGAGAAATAGGATGCAATTTAATAAAGATAAATTAAGGTTCCTGGGAAGGAGGAACCCTCAGCACACCTATAGGTTAGGGAGTGTCCTTCTCAGCAGCTCAGAGGCAAAGAGGGATCTTGAAATCATAATTGACTCCAAGATGAACATGAGCCGGCAGTGTAACGAGGCCATCAACAAGGCCAATCGCACCTTGCCATGCATTAGCAGGTGCATGACTAATAGACCAAAGGAGGTGATGCTCCCCCTCCATGCGGCACTGGTCAGGTCGCAGTAGGAGTACTGTGTCCAGTTTTGGGTGCCGCACTTCAAGAGGGACGTGGGGAATATCAAGAGGGTCTAGAGGAGGGCCACTCGCATGATTAGTGGCCTTCATGATAGACCCTACAGGCAGAGGTTGAGAGAGCTGAATCTCTTCAGCCTTCACAAGAGACAGCTGAGGGGAGATCTTGTGGCCACCTATAAATTTATTAGGGGAGGTCAATGGGGAAGAGGGGAAGCGCTGTTTACTAGGGCGCCCCAGGGAGTGTCTAGGAATAACAGGTGTAAACTAGTTGAGAGTGGATTTAGGTTAGATATTAGGAAGAAATTTTTCACAGTAATGGTGGCCAGGATCTGGAGTGGGCTCCCAAGAGAGGTGGTGCTATCACCTAGCTTGGAGGTCTTCAAGAGGAGGCTAGATAGTCACCTGCCCTGGGTCATCTGACCTCGGCCCTCTTTCCTGCCAGGGGCAGGGGATCGGACACGATGATCCATTGTGGTCCCTTCCGACTCTGCAATCTATGAATCTATGGTATGTACTGTGTGGGTTTTTTGCCTTCCTCGGTAGTGGAGGACATGGCCCTCCTCCTCAGATCTCTTGAGCTTATATTAACAACCTTTACAGCAGCAGGACATTGGCTGCTATTCCCCCTGCTTTAGCTGTGGCAGGATAGAGTATTATGGCTTGTGGTTGTGTTATGTTTGACTGTGTAGTTTGGCTAAGAACTCAGACAAGGATTTGCTTAGGGTGGTTTGGACAGAGGTGATCTTGTGCCCGGCAGGTGGCTGGCCAAGATGATCTCTGGAGGTCCCATCCTACACACTTGCAGGGAGGCTGCTCCAAAGTGCGGTAATTACAGTGCATCGGAGCAAACTCAATTAATTGGGTCTGCTGAAGTACAGTAATTACTGTGCACCAGCAGACTCCAGTGTCATGTGTATCACTGTCCCCATGCTGAAAAATGGCAGCAGAGGTGCTTTAACTAAAGCTTGTTCAATGAGCTTTAGTTAAAGCCCCCCGCCACCATTTTTCAGTGTGGGGATGGTGATACACATCACACTCCAGGCACTTTAATTAGAGTAGCTCTTGGAGCTGCTCTAATTAAAGCGCTCCCTCACTACACACTCCTGAAGCACGTGTATAAATGCCCTAGGAGTCCATCCCTTTCTGTCTTGTGCAATCTCCTTCCATGTTGTCGCTTCTTTTCATATCCCTTCTAGATCAGGTTTTACATGATCTTCCCATCATTGCCTTGGTTAACAAACTTCGTAGCATTACAGAAATAACATCTGCTAGAATTCTAAGTACACATTAAAATAAAGATGAGATGCATCTCACCCCACAGGAAGGTCTGACATTTCCTCCTCCTCCACAGTATCATTTAAATGCATTTTTCCTGCTTTTAAAATTGTTAAAAATTGAGTTTCTCTCAATTCAAAAAGACTGACACACCATATTAACACGAAAGAAATTTAGGAGAAATTCACATGCAACTGTCCCTAACAAGGTCATTTAGAAAATAAATACTTTTCTCAATTATTAAACCACAAGAGGGGCAGGGGAGAAATATTTTGCACTTGATATGCAATTTCCTATTTTAATCAATTCCCTTATTATTTAATGTGACAGACTGCTGGATCATGTTTTCTTTTAACCAGTGCAACTACCTGTTATTAGAGTATAAACCCTTCCTCATTTGCCATTCCTATCAGAAGCAACGAGAGTAAAGATGGTGGACAGAGGACACTGGAACAACACAGCTGTATGTTAACCCAAATCATCACCCTGGTTTACTTAAATGTCTTTTCCTGTATGCGCTAGAAAAACTGATTTGATGGAAGGTCTTGCACCGTTATTCATTTTCTACTGTCTTTACACAAGGAGAGTTTAAGGCAAACCTTCTTGCAGAATGGAAATGGTCCCTGACAAGACCGAGATCCTGCAACCCCCTCAGCTCTTTACTTTCTCTGTTCACATTGCTAAAACGTGTGCCCTTTTTCAAAATGCTTCAGGAAATGAATGAGAAGTGGGTCAGCTAATCTCATATACGGGTCTATAAGCAATAGCTTTTTTGACACTTCTCAAAGCACATTTCTCATTTTCTCACTGTACATTTTTTACTCATTCTTTTCTACTTTCATCTTTTGCCCAATTTTGTAAACCTTTCATATATTTCTCTCTTCTTCACACTCCTCTTCCTTTGTTTTGCACATATTGTCTTGCCCTCTGGGTTCAAAACAAGGCTGAACAATTGAAACAGAAACAACAGTGTTTTTACTATCTTTTTGTTCTGCTAAATTTCCAGGTCTAAGTGCAAAACTGCACAGCAGCTATCTGAGCCAATCTAGGGTTCATCCAGAGGATTCTGGGAGTATGCTACTCATGTCAAATAGCTATAATAAGCCTGTTTTTTTTCTTTCTACAGAGTCCTGTGTCCAGCTTTGGGCCCCATACTTCAAGAACAGATTGGAAAGAGTCCAGTGGAGAGCATCACAAATGATCAGAAGCCTGGGAAGTATGACTTCGATTAAGGAAAGGCTCAAAGAACTGGGGTCATTTTGTCTGGAGAAGAGAAGACTGAGGAGATTTTTGGTAGCATCCTCAACTTCCTGAAAGGTGATTATGGAGAGGATGGAGATGGGCTTTTCTCTGTGGCTGGACAGGACAGGACTAAGAGAAACAGCCTCAAGCTTCAACAGGGGAAATTTATGTCGGAGATGAGGAGGGTCTTTCTGACTATGAGGCTGGTCGTGCACCGGCACAGGCTGCCTAGAGAAGTTGTAGAGTCTCCATCCCTGGAAGTGTCACAAGGAGGTTGGCCAACCCCTTGGTTGGGATGGCTTTCATCAGGGAGGACTTTGTCTTGAGCAGGGGGCTGGACAAGATGACTTGCGAGGTCCATTCATAATGCTGAGTGGAAGGGTTTAGGGAATGCACTGATATAACTAACGGTGCATTATCTTCTGATTGGATTGTGTATGTATGAAGATACACAAACTGGAGGGAGACTGGATTTGTGTAACCTTGCAGCTGCCTTTTGGCCACTCCAATCACCTGGCTGCAAGGGAATAAAGCTAATCTGGTTTTACTCATGGTGTCTGTTAGCCCAAACTTAGTCCAATCATGGCAACCTTGTTGTAGGAGCTGACACCTGATGTAGGATGCCTGTCCCCAGGGTGTGTGTGTGTGTGTGTGTGTGTGTGTGTGTGTGTGTGTGTGTGTGCATGCGTACATGTGCCTGGGCTTTATTTCTGCCTGCCTCTGTGTATGTCTGTGTGTGTTTGTCTAGTTTATGCTTGTGTGTGTATGTGTGCATGTGTGTGTGTGTTCTCATGTGTGTGTGTGTGTGCATGTGTTTGTGTCTGGTTGATGCCTGCCTGAATATGTATGTGTGTGTATGCCTGGTTTATGCCTCTATGCCTGTATGTTTGTGTGCGGTTCATGAATGCCTGTGAATGTGCATGCATGTGTGCACATGTGCGCCTAGTTTATGTCCACCTGAGTGTGTGCGTACCTGGTTTTTGCCTCTGTGTGTGGGAGTGTGAGAGTCTGTGACCCAGATTCCTGGGGGTGGAGGGGTATACATGTGCATAAGCACCCTGGGTTTATTTCTGCCTGCCTCTGTGTGTGTAAGTGTGCATATGTGTGTGTTTGTATCTACTTTATACTGTGATGTGTGTGTAGATGTGTATGTGAGTGAGTGAGTGAGTGAGTGAGTGAGTGAGTGAGTGAGTATTTACTTAATGCCTGCCTGAGTATGTGTGCGCCTGGTTTATGCCTGTATGGTGTGTGTGTAAGGGACGCAATAGCTTCTGACTATTTTTGCCTAGCTTCTTGTTGTTTTTAACATACATACATACATACATACATATGCGTGCACACACACACACGTGTGTGTGTGTGTGTGTGTGTGTGTGTGTGTGTGTGTGTGTGTAAAGCTAGGAAATGAATGCACATTCCAATGGTTATATTTATTTTTGCTTTAATCTTAAACTCACTGCGGCAGAGGGTCTCTAGACAGTGCCAGGCACAGGAGACTCCAGTCCTGGAATCTGGGCCATTCCCTACCACCAGACGCCATGGATTCCTATGACAAATCTCTGGGTTTCTCTGCTGAATGCTATGGAGGATCCACCCCCTAACAAGGCATAGCACCCTGCAGCACCTTTAAAAGGGATCTCACGGCCCCCCAGAGGCTATGCTTCTGTCCACAGCCTGCAATCACATTGCCAAAGTGCTTTGTTAATGTGCAGGGTGGTGGGGGGGGTTTCCAAGCAAGCAATTTCTTCATCAAATAAGGAGCTTTGTAGAGCTGTAAGAGAAGGACAGAAACCGCCCAACAGAAGTACCAGTGTCCCACTGTTCCCATAGCTCATGCCAGCCTCAAACACCCATCCACTGCCCATGGATAAAAGCCATGAAACCTTTCACTGGCAATGCTCCCAGAGCCTTAGACTGAAAAAAGAAGCAACAGCGCTTTGAATTAAAGGCCTTCACACGGGGATCAAGCTTAAGCTGTATATAGGGCTGGGGGAGGGGATATCCTAACTTCTCCCTGTGTGTTTCGTTCCCCTGGGCTGCCTGCTGTCTCACTGTGTCTGCAGGGGCGAATAATCAGAATGGGAGAGTCTTACCGTACTGGGAAAGTTCCCCTCTGTCCCGAGGCCCACGGCAAATCTCAGGCCCACTCCGGGGAGCTGGGACCCCCGCACTCAGCCCCTCTGAAAGGACTCTGTCCGAGCCACATGTAGTCAGGAGGGAGTCTGGAAGGAAAGCGAGCAGAGGGGGCTTATGTGAAGACACTGAAATAGCTGGATGGCTCTGGGTGATTCATGTCCCTTTTGGCGCTGGGGCCCCACTGGCAGCTGCTCCAGCCCCATCTTGGCCCCCAGCTCCTGGTCATTTCATGCCAGCATCCCCTCCCCCTGCCCCCCCACACCTGTCCCTCCTGTTGCCCTGCTGCATTTCACTGCCCCACAGATGGCTTGGGAGAACCAAGAAAGGTTTGAAGGACCGGATCCACCCAGATGAAATACACACACCATGGGAATACCTGTTGCCCTGCTGCATTTGGCTGATTCACAGATGGCTTCGAAGAACCAAGAAAGGTTCATAGATTCATAGATGCTGGGGTTGGAAGGGACCTCAACAGATCATCGAGTCCGACCGCCTGCATAGACAGGAGCGAGTGCTGGGGCCAGATGCCTATCTAGCCTTCTCCTAAAGACCCCCAAGGTCGGGGACAGCACCACCTCCTTTAGGAGCTCATTCCAGATTCTGGCCACCCTTACTGTGAAGAAGTGTTTCCTGATATCTAGCCTAAATCTGCTCTGTCAGTTTGTGATCGTTGTTTCTTATTACCCCAAGAGGCGCCCTGATAAAAAGAGCACCTCCCATCCCTTGCTGTGTCCCACTAATGAATTTGTAGGCGGCCACAAGATCACCCCTCAGCCTTCTCTTGCAGAGGCTGAAGGGGTCCAGGTCCCTCAGTCTCTCCTCGTAGGGCTTGTCCTGTAAGCCCCTAACCATGCAAGTGGCCCTCCTCTGGACCCTCTCGAGGTTATCCACATCCTTCTTAAAGCACAGCACCCAGAACTGGATGCAATACTCAGTATTGTGGTCTGACCAATGCCGCATAGAGGGGGAGTATCACCTCCTTGGATCTATTTGTCATGTATCTGCTGATGCATGATAAAGTGCAGTTAGCTTTGCTGGTGATTTCGTCACACTGACAACTCATGTTCATCTTGGACTGCACTAGGACTCCGAGATCCCTTCCTGCTTCTGTGCTGCTGAGAGGGTCACTTCCCAGCCAGGAGGTGTGCTGGATATTTTTATGGCCTAGGTGCTGCGCTCTGCACTTGTCCTTGTTGTACTGCATCCTGTTGTGTACCGCTCACTTTTCTAACTTGTCCAGGTCTGCCTGCAATCGTTCCCTACCCTCCGGGGTGTGAACTTCACCCCACAATTTAGCATCAACCACAAACTTGGACAGAGTACACTTCACACCCACATCCAAGTCACTGATGAAGATATTGAAGAGTACATGTCCAAGGACCAAGCCCTGGGGGACCCACTGCCCACATCCTTCCAGGTCGATACCGACCCATCTACAGTAAAAGCTCTGTTAACCGGCATCTTACAATCTGGCATGCTCCACTAACCGGCATGCCGGCTTGTAAGATGAAGTGAAACCGGAAGTGCCCACTGTGGCACTTCCGGTTTCTCCAAGCCCCCATGGCTCGGAGAAAAGCAGCCTGCGCTGCTGAGCCCCCACGGCCAGGGGACATAACAGGCTGCGTGGGGCTGTGCAGGGCCCACCTTCCTGTCCTGCAGGGCCCGTTAAAAAATTAGGGGACTGTGGCATTGACACCTACACAGTCAGATGGGTCACTAACTGGCTGGGGGGCCACACCCAGAGAGGTGGTGGACGGGTCCTATTCAACCTGGTGAGATGTGGGCAGTGGGGTCCCCCAGGGCTCGGTCCTTGGGCCCGCACTGTTCAACATCTTCATCAGCAACTTGGATGAGGGGGTAAAAAGCACCCTGTTCAAATTTGCCGATGACACTAAGAAGTGGGCACGCTAGAAGGGGGGAATAGACTGCAATTGGACCTAGACAGGTTATAGGGGTGGGCGGCTGAGAACAGGATGGGTTTCAACACTGACAAGTGCAAGGTGCTGCACCTGGGAACGAAGAACCAGCAGCATACCTACAGGCTGGGGAACTCCCTCCTCATCAGTGCAGAGGCAGAAAAGGATCTGGGAGTCATTATTGATGCCAAAATGAACATGGGCCGACAGTGTGGGGACACAGTCAGGAAGGCCAACCACACCTTGTCATGCATCCACAGATGCATCTTGAGCAGGTCCAAGGAGGTGATCCTCCCCCTCTATGCGGCACTGGTCAGGCCCCAGCTGGAGTACTGCGTCCAGTCCTGGGCGCCTCACTTCAGGAGGGATGTGGACAGCATGGAGAGGGTCCAGAGGAAGCCACCCGCATGATCAGCGGGCAGCAGGGCAGGCCCTACGAGGAGAAGCTACAGGACCTGAACCTGTTCAGCCGCCACAAGAGAAGGCTGAGGGGGATCTAGTGGCCGTTTACAAACTAGTCAGAGGGGACCAGCAGGTGCTGGGGGAGTCGCTGTTCCCCAAGCACTACCGGGCATGACTAGAAATAGCGGTCACAAGCTGGCAGAGGGTAGATTCGGACTAGACATCAGGAGGCGCTGCTTCACTGTCAGGGCGGCTAGGATCTGGAACCAACTTCCAAGAGAAGCGGTGCTGACTCCTACCCTGCGGGTCTTCAAGAGAAGGCTGGATGAACACCTTGCCGGGGTCGTCTGACCCCAGCGCTCTTTCCTGCCACGGCAGGGGGTCGGACTTGATGATCTGCTCAGGTCCCTTCCGACCCTGCCAACTATGAAACTGTGAAACTATAAGTCAGCATCGATAGTTGTTGGGCTGGTGTCCCTCTGATGTCCGTCTAAGAGCCCATTAGGAGACTTATCTTGACCCCTGTTCAGGAACACCGAAGCAAAAAACTCATTGAATAGCTCAGCCTTGTCCCCGCTCCCTGTCACTAATTGCTCCTTTTTGCTCAGAAGGGGTCCTATACTGCCCTGCATCTTCCTTTTACTCCCTACATACCTAAAAAAAAGACTTTTTGTTGTATTTATTTTGTGTTGCCAGCCTCAGCTTTGTAGTTGCTTTAGCTTTTCTAACTGCTTCCCTGCAAGTGCGGGCCAAGTAGGTATACTCCTCCTTGGTAGCTTCCCCCTGTTTCTACCACCTATATGCCTTCTTTTTTGCCTTCAGGCTCCCCTGGATTTCCCTGTTGTGCCAAGGAAGTTTTTTGGCTCCTTTCCCCCTTTTCCCTCATACTGGGATCATCTCCCTCTGCGCTTGAAGGATCGCCTCCTTTATTTAGGAACGACCACCCTTCCTGGACTCCCATCTTCCAGTGCTCCTATCCTGCAGTGCATCATTGACTACACTCCTGAGCACACTGAAGTTAGCCTTCCTAAAATCAAGCACTTCCACCCTACTAGTTATCTTACCCACCCTGTGCCAGATGGTGAATTCGTTTGATTGGTGGTCACTGTCCCCAAGGTGACCACGAATCTGCAGTTCCCCTACCAGGTCATCCCCTGTAGCCAACACGAAGTCCAGTAAGGCATTTCTGCTAGTGGGACTGTATACCTCCTGCATTAGGTGAAGGTCCTGCATGCAGGTTAACAACCTATGCGAACGGTTGGATTTGGCTGACTGCTCCTCCCAGCATGTCGGGGTAGTTTAGGTCCCCCATGACACCATGTCCCTAGACCGTACGGTTTCTGAAAGATGCCTCAGGAATTGCAAGTCTATCTTTTTCCTCTTGATGTGGTGGTCTGTAGTAGGCCCCCACCTCCCACCAAGTCCCTTTCCCCACAATCTCCATGTATCTCCATGTATCCTAACCCATAATGCCTGGACATTAGGAAGAACTTCTTCACAGTTCGAGTGGCCAAGGTCTGGAACGGGCTCCCAAGGGATGTGGTGCTCTCCCCTACCCTGGGGGTCTTCAAGAGGAGGTTAGATAGGCATCTAGCTGGGGTCATCTAGACCCAGCACTCTTTCCTGCCTATGCAGGATGATCTATTGAGGTCCCTTCCGACCCTAACATCTATGAATCTATGAATCTATGAATCAACTTTCTCCTCCTCTGATCCCATTTTGATTAGGGTAGATGTATAATGCTCCTTTACATAGAGAGCAACCCCTCCCCCTTTCCTCCCTCCTCTGTCCCTTCTGTACAACCTGTAGCCCTCAATGTGTACCGCCCAGCCATGGGTAGGGTCCCACCAGGTTTCCATTAGCCCCACTTAATCGAAGTTATTATCTGCAAGCGGTAGTGCGAGGACTTCCTGCTTGGTCCCCATGCTCCAGGCTTTAGTACAAAGGCACTTGAGCCCTCCGAATGGTGCCTTTGGTGCCCCCACCCCCTTCTGATGCCCAAAGGGCCCCTTGGTACTTACCTGCAGTGTACTGCTGCATGTCTCGTTGTTGTAGCTTCTAGACTCTCTCCATCTCCTTCCTCCACGTCCCCTGTTGTACTTAGGGGTTCAAAGGGCTGGATCCACTAGTATTAAATACACACATACGAATGCCTGCATTTGCAAAAGGTCTAGAGAATTATGATTCTTTCTACCATAGATTCCTGTGGTTTGCTGGTTTCCTCCATCTCCTTTGTCCTGCTCCATGTGTCAGGGTGCTCTTAAACCTCCCTCAAAGGCATTGGGTATTGGCTGCAGCCACAGGTGGGGATGGTGACAAGGCTCTGCCAATGTACACATTATTGCAGTTGCCTAATTAGCTCTGCACTAAACTTCTCAATGTCTACAAGTGCAGTGCTATTAGGAAGGAGTAAACTAATTAACTCCACAGCAGGATAGCATTTGTAAATACAAATACTATCTTACGGTGAAGTTTTTCACTCCACAGCAACCCACATGTAGATGCCGATAGGGCTAGCTGGGGCATGAGTTTGGGGTTTCAATATGGCTGGCTAGCCCCACACTGTAGCACCCTTGTGCCCCAGCCAGCCCCTCCACAACACACTGGACTAGATTGGAGCAGCCCTTGGAGAAGCCATGCCAGCAGGGGTAGCTTCAGCCTGGCTCAACGTGCTGCAGTCCCCAGTGCATGTTCAAATGGTGTGTCCAGATGCAATAAAGACTGGTTCAACCTGTGCTGGAATGTATTGCTTTGACATGTAGATGTGTCCAATTATTACAAAGAAAGAGCTGTTATTTTCCCTTCCTTCTGCCTTTCAAAATAAAGGTGCATGTTATATCCCAGGGCATGGTGTTTGCAAGAAGATATGATAAGTTCCAAGCTGGTTTCTCTGTACATGAAGGTCATTGTGCGAATAATAGCACCCCCGACCCCTGTCCCCTGCCACTCACGTCATCTCAGATTCTCTCTGCCATGTGTGGGTACCTCTCACCCAGGCAAGGGTTCGAGATGACAGGAAAGCTATAGATAGTAAAGGAATTCAGGGCTTGTCAAGAAAGGCGATTGCAACATGGGTGGAGGTTGGACTGGCTCACAGGGACAAAACCACAGCAGTGCAGGCTTTAGCATGAGCTGCAAAACCCCAATAGAGACATGCCCCAGCTGGTAACCTGTAGCAGCACTACACAATGTTTTTCTAGCTCTAGCTTAAAGCCTTCCTTCACATGTGCTTGTATGAACCCAGGTGTAGAAATGACTGACAGTGAAGTATTGGAGGCACATCAAGATGCTTAAGGTGGCTAGATTTTGTGTTATGAAACTGAAATTAGCTGCGTACATTTAACGATAATGACTACAGAACTAACGATGCAAGATCTTTGTGCTATTTTGACTATTTTTCATCCAGTTTCTTTTAAACTTTATATATAATCCAACAAATTATTATTGCTAAAATCACATGTAATCTAGTGCACATTCCAGGAATTATATCCTTTTACTTTGATCTTAAATGAAATATTATAGCGCAGGCTCCTTAGCATATTAGTGCAGCATCTAGTTTCTCTTTAAATGGAAAAAAATGTGTTGTGCTCTGTATGACTATGCTCTGTGTGGCTGTGCTCCCCACTTTTCCTAAATCCTAGTTCCCCCCATGACCACAGTGCACATTTTCCCCAGTTAAAGAGAAACTAGAAGCTTTACTAATATGCTAGGGGCCAGCGCTACAGTATTCACTCTAAGATCAAAGCAAAAACGCATAAAACTAGTGGGATGTATATTTATTTGCTATATTATATATAAAGGTTAAAAAACACAACAAGCTAGGCAAGAGTCAAAAAATATAGTGTCACTAGTCTTGTAATCACTGTAATTAAATGTGCATCTCATTCAGATTCACAAAACAAAAGCTAGCCTTCTTGCGTGTTTTGGCAGTGCCTCCAATACTTCACTGTCAATTATTTCTACACCTGAGTTCATCTGAACACCCATGAGTGAAGGTTTTTAGCTAGAGATGAAAATATGCTGCAGGTTTTAAGATAAATGGGTAATTAAACAGTTAACTGTGTGGTACCTGTAATGTATAGAGGGGACCACAGGGTCCAAAAGCCTTGCTAAAGTCAAGGTCTATCACATCTATGACTCTCCCCACATCCAGAGCCTGTCACCTTATCATGGAAGGAATCACATTGGTCAAGCATGATTTGCCCTTGGTGAATCCATGCTGGCTACCTGCGATCACCTTGTTATCCTCTTCACACTCCCTACCCTGCTCTCCTAAATATCATCCCATTTACACTTACCTGGCACCAACTGAGATTCAGTTAATTACAATATTTTAGAATTTCCCATCGTTTCACAGTAAATTAGCTACTTGTTGGCGGTAATTAGCATAAGTATCAAATGTGCTCTCAATTCAAGTCTCTCTCCTCCCTCTTCAAACAAATGAATCCTGCAAATACTTGCCCATTACTTTCCTGAAGAATGAATGCCTTGAACCTAAAGCTGGTCTAAATCAATCCCAACCATGCAGGCAGTCCAACAGAAGATATCCCCCATGGAAATCCCTGCCCCTTAACAGTTATCTGCCTATTCCATTGACTCAGTATTTCATGTGGTGGTCCAGCACCCCCTTGTGTCCCTTCAGCTAAAGCACTTTCAGCAGCAGATATCGGGGCATTGAAAATCCCCCCGTGCTACTTCAAATACAGGGATATTGATGTTACCAGGTGAAGGACAGGCCCTTATCAGCCCCTTCTTGCTAGAGTAGACCTACACACACACACAACTCGCCCCTGTCCCCCCCGCCCCCCGCCTGTCCCCCCAGCACTGTTATTTTCACCCCAGATCCGCGATGGCAGGAGATGGTGAAAAAGCTTTCCATAAATCTAGAAGAGATACATTAGTCCAGTTCTGATACACAGAGTGTGGCATTTCCTGGGTCACTCACTCTTGAAGAAAGAGGTCCTCTGATCTTCGAAATGGCTAAAGAGCTGTGAAATAGGGGAAGAAATTGAAGTTGCAGAGAACAAATTTCCCCCTAAGAAAGGTTAGCTTCATCAGTCAGGAGCATTAAGGAGAGAGAAACGTTAGCACCTCACACCTGTGAAGTGAAGAACAATGGCCCATTGATTCCTTCAGTAATAAAGCAAGGTAGAGTTGCACCTTTATAAACTAATTAAATAAGACAAATATGCACAGAGAGCATAAGCTTTCCAAATATATATACAGACAGACAGACAGAGCACAAGCCTCTTTCGATCTTATTTCGTCTAGAACCTGCCGTCTGACTGACTTCAGGCTCTCATGGCTCGGCACCTCTTCCCTTTCTCTGCACCCTTCATGATTTCACAGAAATCAGCACCCACGAAAGCAGGGAATCCCCTGTCTGTCCTCATCCATGGGGAAACAGGGGCAAGAAAAACACCTGGAGCACATTCATCAAGAACAACCTTTACTAAGAGAGACAGAGAAAAATATCACATCCAAAATATATGGAAGGACACATTGTTATCAATCCACTGCCAACAGGTCAGGGCACAGTGCTGGAGCCCTGTCATGCTGGAGGTCTGGAACTTGTAGCCACGAAGGTGTTGTAGGAAGTCCCCATGTTGAAAAGGGTGAAAGGCAGATGCCAAATGCACTCTCTCTCTCTGTGCTGTTCCCAAGGGAAGGACCTGGAGATGATGGAATTGCAGAGTGGGATGGGAAGTATACCACCGTTTCCCAATGCCAACTGTGGGGAGTCTGTGGGTGCCCATTTGTAATGCAGATGGGAAGAGACAACAGTGTCCTAGAAGTAGACCAGGAGGGTGAGCACCTGCCCGAGCCCAGGGAGAAGGTGGATTCCTGGGTGTCCCTCCCAGCAGGCAGGTGGGGACTGGGAGGTGCCAATGGGGCGCCACCTTGGAGGCCTGATGGCGCAAGGGAGGCTTTGTGAGCCTGATGTTGGGGACCTTGTTCCGTGGATCCTGGGACAGCCGGGCCCTCATGGTGAGGCACAGCTTGGAGAAGGTGCGCTGGAGGCCCCTCAGGAAGCGGTGGCCCAAAGGGACCTTTTCTCTGGGCACCGATGGGGTCCTGGTCTGGGGTTTCTTTTCTTTGGTGGCCAGGAGAGAAGTGGCTCCATCCATCTGCTGGGGGAAGTCTACGGTGCTGGTGCTGACACAGACAGTTTGGGGCCGTTCACAGGAAGCTCTCCTCAGCCTCCTGTCCTGCCTCTGGCTCCCTCTCTCCAGGGGCTTCTGGTCCAGATTGGAAGGACGCAAGGGGTCCCCTGGAGATGAGTGCTGAGGCTCTTCAAGGGGTCCCTGGAAGTCGCCAGGGCCCAAAGAGCCACCTGGCTTCCTCTGCTGCTTCTTGCCACACATTTGAAAGACCCCATCCGGGGCTTGGGATGTGCGGAGCCAGACTTTTGTGGCATCGTCCACCCCCTGCTCAGATGTCCCTGCCTTCGCCTGACCCTTCACCCCCTTCCATGTCCCCCGGGAGCCCCCTGTGGGCGGCCCCTCCTGAGCTGGCCCGCTGGGGGCATCTAGCCTGTGGCTCAGGCTCATCTGGTGGGCGCTGACCTGGTCTTGAGCCTGGACATCCACCTGGGTGGAGAAGGCAGCTCGCACAGGGGCCTGGTGGGGGCAAATGGCACTGGCACCCTGGGGGCACTGCTTCTTCAGCGGGTCAGCAACAAACTGGAGCTGCAGGTCATGAGCGCTGGGAGAGGTCAGGATGGAGCCCAGGAGTTGCGCCAGGTCAGGGGGCTCTACATGGTCTGGCCTGGGTCCAGGCCTGGCTGCCCCCACAGGGCACTTCTTGGTCCCTCCCTCCTTCCATGGCCAAGGGCCTGGCCCTGCACCCCATCCCCTCTCCCTGGGGAGCCTTTTGGTGTCTCCAGGGGTGCCGGCTAGGCTTTTTCTTGCCACAGCCCTCGAGCTGCTAGCACGGGTTGCTTTTCCGTGCTGGGGCTGGCTGGAGTCAGGGTGTCTCCCCTGACTGGGTCCCATCCTGCTTTCCCCACCAGGCTTGTGGATTGGCTTGTGGGGCAGCACTGAGGCTGGTCTGTGCCTCCACGCAGGCATGAAGGTCTGGGATAATGGGACATCGGTCCCCAGGGATATCTCTGAGCCTGGGGGCAGCTGGGAGACCAGTTGATCCCGTTCCCAGCTGGTCTCAAGGCTGCTGTGCTGGAGGCCCCTTCCTGCACCATCCATGGAGCTTGTTGAGGCCTTGGGGCTTCTTGCCATGACCTTTGTGATCTTCTGCAGCGGCCCCTGAAGCTCCTTCAGGCTGCAGCGGGCACCAAGCTGCCCAGAGTCTCCTGGCCAGACCGCACGGGCTGGCTTTCCTTCCAGGCCACAGATGTAGTGGAGGTCAGGTGCCTGCCCACCAGCCTGATGCAGCTCTCGGCTCCCAGCTGCCACTGGCTGCGCACTGGGTGCCCCCCTCTGCCCTCTGGGGTGCCAGGCAGGGGGCAGCTGGGTGCCTTTCCTGGGCTGCTCCAGGCTCCACCGCTCCCTTCCTCCATGGCGGCCTCTCACCGGGGTGGGAAGGAGGCATCTGATGCTGGTTGTTGCACCTTCATTGGTGGTGCCCCACGGGTGGGACAAGTCCTTTCCTGTGTCAGTCTCTGCCCCTGGGGGCATTCGGCAAGAGGCCGGGCCCGGCTCTTCAGTCACCTCCTGCGGCTGCTTCCCCATGAGGTGCCGCTCCAACAGCTCCTGAGAAGCACAAACATCCTCAGATGGGTCTGGGACCTTGGTGCTGGCTTCCCCTGGCAACACAGTGGTGTCTGCAGGATCCTGCTTGCCCGCAGGCTCTGGGGCCAGGAGGTGCAGCTTCCCCTGCAGGCTGGTGCACCCCAGTGGTCTGTAGGAGTTCAGGGGGTGGTGGCGGTGCTCTGGGCCCTTCCCTGGCTCAGCCGCGCTGCAAGGCTTCCCCCAAGGATGGGCCTGGGTGGCTGAGGGAGTCTCTTTCAAACACAGATCCATCCCCTGGGACCCATGGGCCAGTGGAGGCTGTGTCTCTGGGCTCCCCTGCTGGAAAGAAGGCTGCAGACTGGTGTCAGCATGGGGCGCGGGCTGGCTCAGGGCAGCCTCAGGGAGGATCATGAGCCTTGGGGCCTGGCAGGGCAAGGGCTTGGGGAGGCAGACACAGGGCTCCTGGGTGTCCAATCCCGGAGGATGTGCGGCCTTATCCTGTGGGTCAGATCCAGGCTCCTCTGTCTTCACGGCCTCTGCCTCCTCCCACTGTGGCGGCTCCTCAGGCAGGGTGGGCAGCGGGTGAAAGACCCGCAGGGCTGTGCGGGAATCCTGAGGGGTACGGGAGATGCTCTTCCAGAGCTGGTGTCTCTCGGCGTACGTGGGACGGGGGCACCGGAGCGGCACTCGGGGGATCAGGTGGGCCAGTGACTTGGCATCCGGGTTGGGGAGGCCCAGCTGGCGCTGCAGGTCCAGGCACCAGATGTGGAAGTCCAGATGTTGGGAAACCACCGGCTCCAGCACTGGCACAGGCATGGGCTGACTCTGACACCCATTTGCCTGTCTTGATAGGGACTTAGGGGGGTGCCAGGCTGGGCTGGGGAGAGCCACGCCATCTTCCTCCAAAAGCACAAACGTCTCCCTTAGGGAGGGCAACAGCAACGGCCCCGTGAAGGCATCCCCCATGGCAGCACGGCTGGGAGGTTGCATGAAGGCAGCGTCAGGGTCCTCCATTTCCTCAGGCTCCTCGGAGATCCAGGATGGTGCAGGACATGTAGGTCTGGGCCTGTGGCAGAGAGGAGATGGGGGCAGAGATGAGATGGGGGGCAAAGCATGTCCCCTCCACCCCACCCCACATGGTCCAGACCCTGGGGGACGTGGGGCAGGGCCGTGTCCTCCCAAAGATTGCAGAAAACATGGCTTCCAGGTCCCCTCTGGGAACAGGCCCCAGGCCCCCTCAGAAATACCCTGCACCTTCCCCACTCAGCTCTTACGGGTTCAGATCTCTCATCAGGTGCCAGGTCACGTGCATGAGCCTCCTCTCCACCAGCTGCAGTGTGCGCTCGAGGTTGAGCCTGTGCCCAGGCATGGGGCAGCTGCAGGACAAAGAGGAGGGCATCTCATATGGCTGCATTGCCCCCTCCCCTCCTCTCTTTCCTGAGCCAGCCCCATCCCTGGCAGAAAGGGGTCTCTCAGGCCCCGGGAGGCTGCAGGGGCATGGGGCAGTGCTTACTGTGTGCACTGGGGTGGCGGTGTCTCCTCCACATGTCCCCAAGCTGCTGTAAGGGAGAGAGGAAGGAGCTGGTGTGGGCCTGGGGAGACTCTGCCCCTCCCCAGCCGGTACCCCCAGCCTGTGAGTGGGGCCCCGGCTGCTCCTCCGTGGCTCCCATGGGCTGGGAGGAGGCAGGGGGCCATGCTCTCTCCTGCCGCTGACCCAGGCCAGGGCCCGAGGCTACTCACCTCCCAGCTTGGCTCTTCCCAGTATCTGCCTCGGCCTCCGATGAATGCTCTGCACACACACAGAGAGCAGCGGGTTAGAGAGCACCTCCCTGGACCCCACAGAGCCGGAGAACTGGTGCCCGCCTGGCAGGTCCCACCATCCCCACGGGGACCCTGAGCAGAGGGACAAGACCCTTTAGCCAGAAGCCTGTGGCTGTCGTCCCAGCAGGAGCATTAGCACAGCCCTGTCACCATCCCCGGCCTCAGTTGCAGCCAACACCCAACACCTCTAAAAACAGTTTTTGTTTTGTTTACTTCAGGGTTTTTTTAAAGAAATGTTTCATGTTCCAAGGCAAATCAGCTGAATCAAGTCTAAATTCATGAGTCAGTCCAAACCATAAGTGGCCTACAACTGGCAAACATCCTCCACCCCCGCCAGGGGCTTCAGATATTTCCAAAGTCTTTTGGTGGACATCCTACCTGGAGGCCCGAGTCCAGAGACTTGGTGTTAAGATGCCCCCAAGTTTCACCTGCCCTCAGTCATACGGCCACAGACACAAGCTAGGGAGGAGCCTCCCATTTCCATAAAGTGGGCTTTAAGCCCCAACACCGAGGCAGGTACTAAACCATGCCAGGGGAACAGTTATCCCAGGGAACGCTCAAGGAAACTGCCTTAATTGACCCAGATCCAGGGTGTTTCCCCTGCCTCTAAAAGAGGGTTAAGAACATCCTGACACATGGAGCAGAAAGGAGAGGAGGAGCCAACCAGCAAAGCCCAGAAGCCTCCTCCCCTCTGTCCCTCCCCCCACACCTACCTGCAAATCCAAAAGCCAAAAGGCTACTTGAGTTCCCAGTATAACCAGGATGAATTCAATGAGAAAATCCATACTAGTAAGTTGCCAGGTTGGTGGAGCAGAAGATATAGCAACCTCCCTCCTCCACCTCTTTCTTGGCAACTGCCCACCTGAGGGACCCTGGGCCCTAGGAGGTAGTCAGGGAGTGACATCATCATGAGGTCAGAATGGGAGGGTCCTTGTGAGCTCATAAGGAGGCAACAGACCCTGCCTGGCTGCACACATGGCACAAACTACTCTGAGGGGAGCAAACCCATGGGGATGTAGCTGCAGAGAGGAAACATAGGCTTTTGATGCTGGGGACCCCTAGCATTTTAGCCAAGCTGCTAGGATGAAACTTCCAGGAGATCCAGGAACTAGTGATCTATTGATGAAACCTGTGAGTCCTGGATCCCAGCAACCAGCTTCTTCCTTTACAGCACCAAGCCATCTCCTCCACACTGAATTAAGAACAGAAGTGCTATATACTGGGTCACACCACAGGTCTGTCTTGCCCAGTCTCTTGTGTCACACCATGGCAGACAGCACATGCTGGAAGGGAGAGTAAACTATGTCTGACCAGGGCTATCCATGGTTTCTCACTTGCAGCCTCCAGCATCTAAGGTCTAGGAAGCCCTGATTCAGAGGCCGTGCCCCTCACTCCTTGAGATGCGGGAACCAGACCTGGGCACAGTCTTCAGTGTGTGGGGGCACCATGGATTTATAAAGGGGAAACCTGAGACTTTGTTTCATTTACAATTCTCTTCTTTAGCCATCGAGCTGGTATTTTTTAGCCAGCTGTCCACAATTACTCCCAGATCTCTTTCCTGTGTGGTACCAGCTCATGTAGAGCCCATAATAGGTAAAGCATGGGTTATTTTTGCCCATTTGCATCACTTTACACTTATCAATGCTGGATTTTTATCTGCCATTTCGTTGCCCAGTCACTCAATCATGCAGGATCCTTCTGTAGTTCCTCGCAGTCCACCTGGGTCTTTCCCACCTGGAATCACTTGGTGTCATCTTGCTACTACCCCCCCCCCCTTTTCCTTCATGTTTCAGCTTGGAAATAGCCAGCTGCTCTCTGAGGCTTCAAAGGAAGGCCCCAAACCAAGAACTAACCACTGCATCAGATGCCAGGTTCTGCCTTTAAGGGGAATAAATATTTCTTTCTGGCCCCTACAGCCCCCAGCAACAACCAGCAGGTACCCTGAGGCACAGGATGAACCCAGGAATTACAACCCCATGACACATGCATACATAACAGTGTGCTCTATGAGCTAATTAAATGCATGGCAGGGAGAAAGAGGAGGAAGGAAGGAAAATTGAGTGGCCAGGGGGTGGCGGGGGGGGGGGAGCTAGGCTGGGTGGAGGGGCTGCCCAGGCTGGGGAGACTCACGGAGATCTGGAAGCCAGAACGTGGCTTAGGTAGATCCACCCTAGAGACCAGTGCTGAAGCACCAAAGTTTGATGCCTAGGGCAAGCCCTGCAGTGACAGCCCGCCCTAGCCCCCTGCACAGGTCAGGGGGGCACCCCCCATGCTTGCCAGGAGTGTACGCAGCGGCAGAAGCCACCCTTTCCCCATCCCCATCTCCCCAGATAAGTCCCTCACGGCTCCGTCCTGCGCCCGCCCCAACTGGGCAGTGCCTCTTGGCGTCCCCTTTGCTTCGGCACCCAGGGCGGTCGCCCCACTTGCCCCCGCCTTGCTACGGCACTGCTGGAGGCCACATCCTTGGAGCATGCCAATGTAATGAGGTGGAGATGCTGAGGCTGTACCGCTGTGCAGCGTAAGCAGGATGCCATGCAGTGCCTGGAATAAGGACATAAAACTGGGTCAGACCAATGATCCATCTAGCTTGGCATCCTGTCTCCAACATGGAGGCCTGATGTTCTCCTGGTGGGCCGAGACCCACAGCCCAACAAATAGGCTGGTCTGACAACGCCAGAGGGAGAACATTGAACTGAGTATCTCTAGAGCAAGGCAGGGGCTGGACTCGATGACCTATAGAGCTCCCTTCCAGCCCAACTTCTCTATGATTTTCATGAGCTTCCTCTTCTTCAATACCCTCCCTAGCATCCACCTCATTGGGTTTGAGACGCCAGAAGAAACATCTTTGACCTTCCTACTCTACAGCCAAGAATAGCTGTAGCTTCTCTGAATTTATCCAGTTCCCTGCTGAACCCAGTTGTGCTATCTCCACCACTTCCCATAACAATAAATGCCACCCGTCAATGTGTTGGGTCAAAAAAAAATCCTTTAGCTTGTTAGTTTTAAACCTACCACCTACGAATCTCAGCAGTGTGTGGGTCGAGCGGTAAGGCCGCGGGCTGTGGCCAGCAGCCTGGACCGTCAGGTGGGTACTTTTTCATGACGGAGTAGAATTAGGCATGGACTCATAGTGGTTGAACAAAGAAAGCTTTACCTACACTGTCGATGGTCACAGTGCAGGCAGAAAACTTGCTTGGGTTACAGTTGCAGACAGAAGAAGAAGAAGAAAACTGAACAAGAGCTCAAAGAGCCAGAGCTCTGGCTAACAGACTGGACGAGAAACCAATATGAGAGTCCGAAGGTGACTCTTGACGAGCGCACAGGGTAGGGATACGTCAGGACACAGCGTTCGACGATGGGGATCAATCGGTGGTTGATCAGGCCGCCAAGTTCTTTCTGAGATACGCACTAGTTCTCTAGCGATCACTCTGCCTCTCTCTCACACTCCTTGGAGTGCTCCAGCTCCAGCTCCGACTTGGGCGGAAACTGCTCTAACCTTTTATATGGCTAGCAAGCCAATCGCTACCTGCCAGGTAGGAATAATTTACAATTGGCCAATAGTGGGACACAAATTTGCATATGAATGGAGGGAACTCTCTTGCACCGGAGTTTTCCTCTGCAGCAGAAAACTCCACCATGCAAAGAAGCTTTGCTGTAGCGGGAAATAATTCCAAGGCACTTAAAATCATTGGGTTATGACAAGCAGGTGCCCCCAAGGTCTAATTCTGTAGGACTCAGTCAACAACGGTTCCCTGTTCATTTGGTCCATACCTCTATCCTACCCCCACTCAGCCTTGTGCTTTCCAAGGAGAAGGGTCTAAGCCTTTTTAGTCTCTCCTGGTATGGCAACAGATCCAGGCCCCTGATCCTTTGGGCTGCCCTTCTCTGAACTTCTAATTGTACAGCATCCTTTTTGGAGATGCAGGAACCAGAATGGCACAAGGGTTCAGATGTGGGAGTCCCACTGACATGTATAATAGCATAACAATGTTCTCTGATTTGGATTCTTTCTCTTCTTCATGTTGCCCAATATATTATATTGGCTTTTTAGGGTCACTGCTGGATACGGGACTGATTTCCTTTCCCAGGGAGCACCAACCTCTGGTTTAGAAAGGAGAAAGTTAAGGAGAGAATAGGATAGGGGTCAACACAATCAGGAAGGGCTGGGACCAAAGGAACAGGCTGGCCTGGGTGTGCAGAACTAGTATCTGCAGCTGGTGGTAATGTCCTCAGTGAGAGACAGGCCTGGACAGTCCCCTGGCTTGGCACTAGATCAGAGCAAAGCAGGGCTGGAAGGGACCTCACAAGGGCACGTCTAGTCCAGCCCCCTGCTCAAGGCTGCATCATCCCCGACTGGGGGTGGGGAGGAGGGTATTTGAGAGACAGTGCCCCTCATAATTTGAAGGGTTGCATTCATGGGTTTTAACTCTTTCAGTTTTGCACATTCCATCTCATAAGCCAGAATTTTAAGGATCCTGGGAGTCGGTCATTTGTAGCCAGCACCCCCCTCCCCCCACCCATGGGCTTCGCTCTGGCCATGCTGCCCACAGGGGAGGGGGAGGCAGGCTCCAAGCTCTGCTCTGCCCTGGTGCAGCAGACACTGCCTCCCGCAGGCTGTCCCTGGGGCTTGGGCGCTGCTGCAGAAGGCAAGGGCTTTGGACCTGGGTCCCTGGCCCTGTAGCCCTGACAGCTGTGGGCCCCCTCCAGCAGGCCTGTGGGGTAAGGGGCGCTGGTGGGTGGGGAGTGAGGGCACCAGCATGGTCCAGGGGGCTGTGGGTGGTGAGTGATGGATTTGGGGGATTTTAATCAGAGAAGTTGCAATTTTTAGAGAGGAAACCAGAATCTCTGCTCATCAGTCTCATCTCCCAGGCTCCTGATCATTCGTGATCCTGAGCTGGACTTTTTCTATCTCTCCACATCCTTCTTCAAGCGCAGGGCCCAAAACAGGACACAGGACTCCAGGAGAGGCCTCATCAATGCGGTACAGAGCAGAGGGATCGATACAGGCCCTGCTACATGTTCAAATTAAAGCCAGATCAAAACCAGCCATAGAGTTGTTACATATCTTCAAGCGCTGACTTCATGGCTGGTCAATTCTTTTCACCACTATACAGTCACATTTATCATGTGATCATTACTTTGATCCTGTTGCCCGTCTAGACTTATGGCGTGATTCATCAGTTCATTATGTAACAATCACTTTGTCCTCGCAGCTGATCTCACCTTGCCCATGGCCACGGGGCCAATTTAAATTTATTACGCAATTCATCAGGCACTTGCGCAATACACATAACGCGTCGCAAGCGCCTTCCCTGGACTTGATAGTGACTCTCCTGTTAATCCACCATGAGCTTTACAAGCAGAGTGACGCTGTTGGCTCCGAGTCAACTGAAGGTTAATTCTTAAGACTTGCAAAATGCTACCTAGCATCCTTTTGACCCCAATACCACCCCCTGCTGGCAGTAGCCAGAACCATCACCCCCCCCCCAGCACATCTGGGCCCCCATGGGAACAGGACATGAGGCAGCACCTGGGCACCACTGGTGGCACCCACCAGGCAGCAAGCTGTGCCTCAGCTGGCATTTGGAAGCTGTCTTTGCCTGGCTGCTAGGATGCAGCGGGTCCTTTAAGGGTAGAATGTTGGGGAGGCCAAGATTCCACCCTTGGAATCTGGCTGAGTGGAAAGTTCTAACTGGGTGGAGAGAGACCAGTGAGGATGTAGGTCATGCCACCAGAGGGCCAACTTAGCTACCAGGAGGTGGTGGGGAGGGAGATTGTGAGGTCAACATTCGAAGACGGGGGCGTACGCAAAGGCTGCTGGGTGTTGTAATCTCTGCTGGGGGGGAGGGGCTCCCCCACACATCTGGAGAACCCAGGTGTCCAGAGGCAGGCACTGTGGTGGGCAGCCGACACACAACAGCCCCTGACTGCCCACTTCAAGACACGTGGGTTCTCCCCCCCATCCAGGCCTAGGGGCCTCAGGGGCTCATGGGACAGAGGAGGCCTGGAAGTAGCCCCTCCCTACACACACCCTTAGTGTCTATGGTCATCCGTTAGGTAGAGGGGCAAGGGGGTGCCATGTTGGGAAGACTGAAAGCAACCACTCTAGCCCTGCCTTTGGGGGCTTCTCTGCTTCTCTCCCGGGTGTCTCCCCCACCCCGCTCTTGCAAGGCAGTGACCGGTATGGAGGAGCGCAAGGGTACACTCTAGCCCCTTTGGGGCGTTATCTACTCATTGGTGCCTCAGGCCAGTAACTGACCGCCGTGATGTGGAGGACCCCACATGGACGCTCTAGCCCTCTCCTCCTTGCGGCGGTGCACCACAGTCCTCACTGCCACCTCACTCGATGCTCCACACGGGCTGCCATGGTGTGGAGGACGTGGTGTGAACACTCTTGCTCTCATTTGGCTCCACCACACCGTGCTGTGGCAGACCGCGGGCAGGAGCTGCTCTCGTCTGATGCCACCCGCCCTTCTATGCTCCCACGGTGCCTCTCGAGGTGCCGCTTCTGGGCTTGGAGGCTCAAGCAGTGCCCAAGCAGGGGCCTGATGGGGAGGGGAGGATGCCAGCTCCCACCAGCAGGCAGGGGAGGGTATTAAAGGGCCACACCCCAAAATAGGGTTGGGTCAAAGGTTATGTGGCGGGGGGACACCCATGGGGGGCAGGTTCGTGCCAGGAACCCCAGCTGCTAGGGAGTCCAGGTGTCCGAGTTGTGGCTGTATTGGTCTAGAGCAACACTTCCCAACCGGTAGTACAGGTACCACTAGTGGTACACAGACAACCTGTCAGCAGTACACAGTAACAGATTTATTACAATTACTTTATATGACAAAAAAATTGCTGGCAATACTTAAGGCTGTATTATTTTAAGTTGCCCTCTCACTTCACACCAACACCTTTTTTTCCTGCAAAAGTCACTTTATTGAAAAATATAGTCATCTATAGGAACAGCCCCCCCCAACCCCCCAGGGCATTAACCCTGTCAGTGCCGGCGCTTGGTGGTTCCAGAGGAGCCAGCTGCTCCCTTCCTCTCCCGGGTGGAGGGGGCCGGGTGCGCCAGTGGATAGGGTTGGTCCAGGCAGTAAGGGCCCAGCTCAGCCTCCTGCCTCAGGACCCCGATGAGCAGGAACTCTGCCGAGGCCACAGGCAGGCCCACGGCCAGGGCAGGGCGGCAGCAGGGCAGGTCAGCAGCGCATGAGAGCACCAGGCGCTTGGGCTGTGGAAGCGCCAGGTAGGGGTCAGGCAGTGCCCCTCATTCCCAACCTGCAGTCTCCACCCCCGCAGCCCTGCCAGTACCCCTCACTCCCAACTCACATCCCCCCCATACCCTGTCAGTACCCCTCACTCCCAAACCACAGCTCCCTGCCACCCATGATGCCTGTCACTCCCAACCTGCAACCCCCACCTTGTAGGCCCGCGGCATTCTGGGTAGGAAGAGACCCCCACTGCAGACTATTAACTCTTTCATTCGCTCAGGCTCTGGCTGGACATGGTGGGTGATGTGGATCTCATAGCTCTGGAGGGAAAGAGAGGTCAGAGGGGCCAACCCAACACCATGCTAGCTGGAGGGAGGAGTGGAGCTTCTCAGATCCATGACATCTGAAAAGGGGGTGGGGCTACTTAGATCTACAACAGTGGTTACCAAGCAGTGGATCAAGGCCTCTTGAAGTCTATCCCAAGGTGGGGGAGGGGGGGAGGGGGGGAAGGGGAGTACGCACACACATGCCCCAACCCCAGTCAGCAGATCAGTCCGTGGGGGAGGGAAGCGGCGGGAGCCCAACTGAGGCCCCAGTGAGGGATGGTGCTGCAGAGGCAGGAGCAGGGGTAAATTGAGTGGGGCCCCAGCCAGGTGCGTGGTGAGAGGATGGAGCCCAGGCAGCTTGTCCAAGGGTGCAGGGGGGCTCTTGCCACTGTATGCACGCCAGTGGAGGCCCTGAGGGGCACGTGCCCCCCTCTCTGTGTGCATTCAGCTACAGTTGCAGGCTGGGCAAGATGATGGTGTCCTGGGTAGATGCCTCTGATGAGGTAGAGCATAAGAGTAAATCATCCACGTATATTAGGAGGGATGAGGAGTTAGGAAAAGTAACATCTTGCAAATCTTTGTGAAGAATTTGAAGGAAAAAATGCTGGGAGATTCTGCATATCCTTGGGGTAACCTTGTCCAGGTTAGTTGAGAAGAACCCCAGGTGAAGGCAAAAAGATATTGGGATTCAGGGTGGATGGGGATGCTGAAGAAAGCAGAACAGAGGTCTACTACTGTATAAACAGCAGTGTCAGGGGGTATTGCAGTTAAGATAGTATTGGGGTTAGGAACAACAGGGTGTCGAGGAATGACATACTTATTAATTTGTCTGAGGTCTTGAACAAAACGATAGATGGGCTTTCCGTCTGGACCAGGCTTGGGTTTCCTTACTGGAAGTATGGGAGTGTTACAGGGTGACTGACAGGGAATCAAAATTCCTTGTTTAGAAAAATATTCAATTAGAGGCTTGAGTCCCTCAATAGCTTCTGCTTTTAAAGGATACTGGGGTACTTTAGGTGGCTCAAGATTGGTGCGAATTAGAATTTTGACAGGATCCCACTGAGCTGGAGGTGAGGCCCCAAAGTTCGGAAGGTACCTTTTCTTTTAGGCTAGAAGGAAGAGACTCTAAACTTGGGTTCTGGGTGGGTACAAGGACCGCAGCCAATGTAGGGATTTGAGAGGATGGGAATGTTAAGATAATTCCATCGGGTGAACACTGTATGGTGGCACGTAGTTTTCAGAGAAGGTCTCTTTCTAGAAGGTTGACAGGACTATAGGCTAAGAGGAAGGAGTGTTCTGCTGAAAGAGGATTAATCTTGATATCAACGGCTTGAGAAAAGGGACAACGGAAAGGTCTGTCCTCGATACCCATAACTGTGACTTGTTTTCCGCTTGGGGAAAGGTGTCCTTTTGAGATACTAGAAAAGGCTGCCCCCATGTCCAATAGACATTCATAGATGTGTTCCCCTATTTTTAAAGGTATCATGGGATCTTGAGCACTGCAGTTTAAAGCAACATCTTTGGGTTGTGTAAGGGATGATTGCAAAAGGTGGCACGTAGAATCTCCCTCAACTTGTCAGTCTTCAAACTGGTCTTGAGTAGGATGTGGGGCAACTGTAACAATGTTTCTTTCTTTTTGGTTTCAGGGTAGTTGCCAGGGGGCCTTTTTGGTCTCAATTTACAATCTCTTTTCCGGTGTCCCTCTTGTTTGCAGTAGTGGCACACGTTGGATCCATATGGTTGGAGAGTGTGGCCCGGTGGTCTAGGTGCAAAGGGCCTCGGGCCACGGAACAGACTGGTTCCATAGGGATTTGGTGGCTGAATTACCACTGCCAACATGCAAATGTTGGATTGGTCTTCCCTTTGTTTTTCTTTTTTCTTTTTTTCTTCTCTTCCATTAAAGGTTTTAGTAGCAATGGCTAAGATTTCGGCCATGGATTTGCCCTCAACACCTTCGGTCTTATGTTGGAGTTTCTTTCTAATATCTTTGCTAGCTTGGCTTATGAATACAAGTCTTATCACAGGCAAAGTGGCAGGTGACTCGGGGTCCATGTTTCCATGTTGGCGCATAGTTTTACAGAGTCTTTCAAAGTAGTTTGAAGGGTGTTCTTCTGGACCCTGAACAACACCTGTCACCTTGGACCAATTTGCAGTTTTATCTCCTGCGTTTTTTACTCCATCTAAGATAATTTTTTAGCATTTGTCTTGCATTTTGCCCTCCTTCCTGGTTATACTTCCAATTTGGATCATGCTTAGGTACGCCATTAGGCATGGGGTGGTTTTGATGCTGCTAGTCATCTAGAAATTGGTCAGCATGGTGTAGTACTTGGGTTTTCTCGTCAGAGGTTAAGAGGCTTTCGAGAAGTTGCATGATGTCTGACCACAAGGGATGATGGGTCATGAAGATAGTTTTAAAATGCCTTAGGACTATTTCTGGATCGTCTCTAAGTCTGGGAGTATTTTCTTGCCAATTTAAGAGGTCAGTGGTGGTGAATGGAGTATATGTCCAGTGACTGACAACTTGGCCATTATCACCAGGTACTGGGTAATCTCTCAGGGGAGCCAGAAGGCTAGGGTTAAGTACTCGTTGTCGGGTGCAATTAGCTATGGGAGTTGAATCAGTGTTCGGGGAGGTTGAGTCTGGAGAGGGATGCCTTGATCCATCTACAGGCTCAGGACTTGGGTGGTCGCCAGGAGTCGGTCGAGGTGATGGCTCCCCACGATTTCCTGAGTCCCCTGCTGGCATGTGCCAGCACGTGTACATACAACCGGTATTCTCGGACCCCACTGGCTTTCTCCGTAAGGAGGGGTGTCTTGAGTCCGAGACCCTAGTCACTGGCCGTTATGACAGTACTTCTACCTCATACCCGTGTCTTTTGCCTTTCGGCCAGGTTGCCGCTCTATTAGCTTTTAAGAGGCAGGCGGATACCCTTGGACTGCTCCCAAAGTCCTCTAGAGGAATAAAGGTGGGACTCGAACCCACAATCAAACAGAAACAAGACCAGAGTCCTCTAAAGGACTAACCAGAAACTATAAAACCCTGGAGCAACTAGGAACCAGAAATTAAACCAAAAACATACAAACCTGAGGTACCTAAAGTACCATTCCTTTACCTGATTTAAGGATCCCGCCGTATTGGTCCCGAGGGGACCATCCACCTCCCGAGACTGACCCAAGTAGGTGAACTCACCTGGTGCGCACTGGGGTGTCAGGGGGTGGAGGTCTCCAAAGGCTCCAAGCTAGACGGGTCCCAACTGGGTTGCCAGATTGTCGTGGGAGAAAACTCCCTTATGTTCATTGTCTAGCCGCATAGGAACCAGGCAACACAGGTAAAGGCTTCACTATAGTTTATTTGCTCAAGCAAAGACCACAAACCAGCAAAGAGGCAAAATGGCCCCGATTAAAGGCGAGGTGTACTTTTATACTTTTTCAAAGGTCAGGCTATTAAGGTTACAAAGAGTTACAAAGCATTTGCGTATGCGTATTTTCCACTTGGTCCGGTACTTTTCATGAGCTGCGCTGAGGTTAAACTGTTGACACACCTGTAAGGACCAGATACTTTCCATGAGCTGCGATTTCATGAGCTGCGGGTAGACTGTGTTACATTTGCAAAACCAAGCGGCGGCCAGACTTAAGCACACCTGCAAAACTAAGCAGTGGTTAAAATGCCAGTGGTTTCTGCAACACTCAAGTAACTAGATACTTTTGAAAAAAACATGCACCGCAACAGCTGCTTCCTGAGTACGTGACTACTCTACTTCAGGGTAATGGCTTCCTTGCCCATCACAAAAACCATGTCACCGGGGCCACTGCAAATACTTAACAGGCCTTCACCTGTTTTTTTTTTTTCCACTAAGTAATAATATTTCCTGTTTTATTCATAGCCAGAGCACAAACCATGCAGGCCAGGGAGCTGAATCTCTTGACTGTGTCTGGTTGCCCCCTCCCCACCTCCCTGGAGCCCATCCATGCCCTGGAGATGGGGTGGGAGACTGGAGGGGAGGGGAAGAGAGGGGGGCAGTGCTATTTCTCAAGCGGTAAAATCGCCCTTCACTGCAAGCTGCATCATAGGCAGGTTGCAACATTTTGGGAAAGAGCATTATGTGGAGAGCTGGAGGTGTGCTGGACACTGGGCTTCTCTGCTCCATTGCAAAGAGGGAGGCTCCCTGTCCCTGGCTGTGTTTTTCGTCTGTGGTGGTGTCCATGCTCCCCCTTGGACTACAGGGTCTGATCCTGAGCAGGGAAGGAAATCCTCCCAACCCCGGTGTTTTGGACAGATCCCTGGAAAAAAACTGTCCTGGGAGCTCGCTCTAACAACCCCCTCCATTGCTTCAGTTCCCCCTTGGCTTTTCCCTGGGGCAGGGCAGACCGCCTGGGGTGGTCTCTGCCTCATGCCTGGGGCTGCAGAGTCCAGTAGCCTGGGGAAGGGATCTCTCTGTCAGAACACTGCCTGAAGGAGGTACAGTAACAGCAGCACAGTCAGTAGAAAAAAGGGAAGTCACATGCCCAACTTGAGGCTTAAATCCACATCCCTGAGATTAAGAGTCTCATGCTTTACCACCTGAGCTAGCTGGACACTGCTCAGGGTTTCCATGTATGAGGTCAAAGGCTGCATCAGAGAGCAAACAACCCGTGGCCAGGGTGGGACTGCAGCTGGGCAGCACTGTGGGGTATGTCAAGGGTAGAGGTCAGTACAGCACCCAGTTTTTGCAGCCCAATTCCCAGGGGTGTTGGCTGTGGATGTGAATAGCCAGAGGTGATGCCTGGGACAGGGCTTTTGGAGTAGGGCAAAACAGCTGCTTTCTCTGAGGCTCAAACTCAGGACCTTCAGGTTACAAGATGGGTGCACTGCCAGCTGCGCTAAGAAGGCAACTTCCTACTTAGGTACTCACAACATGGAGCTCCCGTGCTGTGCTGTTGTTTGGCTGCAACTGGGAGTAGGGACATGCTGGGACATAAATTAATTGAAGTAATAGTAGTAAATATAATAACCAGAGTAGTAGCAATATTAGTATTTCTATTAGCAATGCTATTGCTATTATTATACTTGCAAATTTCTCACCAAGAATGACAGGCCAGGATGAAGTCCCTGCCCCCAGCTGAGGCTGGGCCAACTGCACTCCCTGCTACCCCTGCTATGTTGGATCTGACCCGCTCCCAACCCCTGGCTGGTCTGACCCCCCTCCCCCACCGCTGCAGGTCCAATCCCATCCCCCTACATCAGATCCGACCCCCACTCCCGCCTCTCCCTGCTGTGGGTCTGACCCCACCCCCTCCTCCCCTGCTGAGCCCAACTCCTCTCTCCACCATGCTGGGTACCACCCTGCTTCTCCCATCCTTGGTGTCCTTGCACCATGCCCCTGGAGGAGCAGCCTGGCTGTGCCAGGAGCTTCCCAGGGATGACCTTGAGCAGGGCGAGGTTGGGGTCCCAGGCACTTCATCCCCTCTGCCCATGGTGTAGCTGCAGCTGGCCCCACTCTGGCTTCCAGCCCCTATGCCCACTGGGCAGTGTGAGGCCAGGGCTGGTGTGAGGCTGGGGGTCAGCAGACCTGTGGCAGACACCAGTACCAGGCAATGACCCCGGGCACAGGGGAAGGGGCAGCCTAGCCCGGGGCTGCCTGCCTCACCTCTCCTCCCTGACCCTGCTTCTCTTACTGCCAGCCATTCTGTGAGGGGTCTGGGCTGACTGGCAGAGGGCCACTGGCACCATGCCCCCGCACTTTGCCAGGGCATATTTCCCGCTGAAAAACATCCCAGGCAGTGGGGCATACTTGGGCCCATGCAGCCTGGGCAGAGCAGGCTCTCCATGCTTGATGGAGGGTGGGCTCACCACTCGCACTCTCCATGCTTCATGGGTAGTTGGCCTAAAGCATTATGGACAGAGAGACAGACAGACTGACCAAGCCTTTCATTATGTTATTATATATGAATAGCAATAATAGTAATAGTCATAACATTACAGCTAGCATTGCTATTTTCATTAGAACAATTATTATAGCAAGAGGATTATTTCTATTGTATTGTGATAAATACTAATACTACTAATCATAATAATAAGTAGCATAATAAGTAACAGTTCTAGCAACTGTCATAATGACTACTACTATCCTTATGTAGAGGCCTCTCACAGCCTTTCCAGAAAGGCTCAGCACAGCTCAATACCCACATACCCAACGTCTCAGAGGAAGGCTTAAAAACAGGAGACCCCCTGATGCATGTAGCAGAAGGGGCCTGGAAATGGGATTCCCACCCAGCTCCGTGCACCAAGCAGGAGCCCTAGGAAGGAACCTGAGCAGAAGACAGGCAGAGCTCGGCCCAAATCCCCCACAACTAGTGGCTGTATAAATTCATGTTGGGGTCACGCGCCCCCCAGTCAGGCGTCTCTTTTAGGAAACCTTTAGAAGTGTCACTCCCCACAGGGGATTCAGCCTCCGAACCCGTTGCAGAGGGATGCTGAGGTCCATGGAGAACATGGAGGGCATTTGGTACTGGAAAAGAGCAGCAAGAAGCTTCCCTGAACCAGAATGACAAAGGGGAAGCTTCTTGCGAGTCTAATGTGTACTCACACCCACCTGTGTCTACCCTGTCCTGGGTCATGTTGCTCTCCCTAGTGAGAAGACAGAGGCAGCTTGAGCTCTGGGGGGCTCCTGGGCAGATGGGCAGGGGCTGACAGTTGTGCCCTCAAACCCAGCAGCTCTCCCAGTCTGCCTTTCCAGCTAGCTCAGTGGCCCAGAGGGACCTGCCTCTCTGCTCTCACACAGGCTATTTGGCAGGGGCAGGGAGAGGTGGTGCTGCCAGAGCTGGAGTAGGATCCCAGGGTGTCACACCCAGGATGTCTCTGGGGCCTTGTATTTTATCGGGAGAAGACCAAGAGAAGCCAAATCAAGTTCTTCCCCACAATCCCTTTCCCTGGCTGCCCCACTATGTAGCAAGACACAAATACACTATTACGATTTTACCAGTCTTTACCCCTTTATAAACAAAATGAAGAAGTACCCAACAGTACACCCTGAAATCATTCATGACAATTTCCAACCCCTGTCAAGCTATTTTGGAAGAGCCAGGGTGAAACTATACCCACCATGGAGCCTTTTTATTCCATGCTACCCACTAGGGTGAACGGAAAACTAAAGTTCACGCTGTGCCGCCTCTGTGCGAAAACAAGACAGCAAAAGTGCGACCACACTGCTGAAGAGAGGGCCCTCCTGGGCACGTGCTGCACACCAGAATTGAATAAAGCTATCATGAAGGGGTACAAAGTAGCTCAAATCTATGAAGTTTGGTATTTTGCTGAGAAGTCTAGTACACTTTTTTCACGGTACATAAAAATACACCTCCAATGGAAGCAAGAGGCCTTGGGCTACCCCGCCTGGTGTACTGACCAAGAAAAACAAGAGAGCTATGTGGCCAATTTCTTGCAAAAAGAAGGTGTGACCTTACACCCAAAGGATATCAAACCCAACCCTGCAAAGCGCCAAATAGCAAAATTGTTTCTAATTTCTTTGTGGGGTAAATTTGGTCAGAGAACCAACTTGCCCAACACCAGCATCACGAGAGACCCCGAAGGACTCTTTAGCTACCTCTTTTTCCCACCTATGGAATTTCATCTTGCAACTTTATTGATGATGAGGCAACCTGCGTGTCTTGGAAACACGCCAAAGAGCATTACACGGTCTCTGGTAACAAACATCTTTACAGCCTGTTTCACCACTGCTTATGCACGCTTAGAGTTGTACGAGCTGTTAGATAGCTTGCAAGACCGGTGTCTGTACCACGACACAGATTCTGTGATATTGGTGGGCTGCAAGGGAGACTGGAACCCCCCCACTCGGTGATTATTTAGATGAACTCACCAGTGAAATCCCAGCAGATGAACACATCACAGAGCTTGTGTTGGCCAGTCTGAAAACCTATGGGTACAAGTTGTCCGGGGGAAAGGTTTGCTTGAAGATGAAAGGGATTACCCTGAATGTGGCCAACAGTGAAGAAGTCAACTTTGAAACCTTGAGAGCTCTTGTTCTAGGTTATGGGGCAAACCCCGCTGGGGACACCCCTAAAACAATCGTGATACAACAGCACTCTGTCATCAGGAACAAAAGCAAGTGGACGATAGAAACCAAAACGTTAAGAATAATGCAGAAAGTCGTTTATGACAAAAGGGTCCTCAGTAGTAGATAGGCTCACCACCCTTCAATGCAAATATGACAGGTGGACGGGACTGGAAGTCCCGCCCCACCTTAGCCCTGCCCCTTCCCCCTTGTATGGTGTGTGACATCAGCAACTCCTCCCCCTGACCCTGGTCATGTGGTGCATAACGTCACCAGCCACAACCCCTGACACTAGTCACGTGGTGCGTGACATCGGCAACTCTGCCTCCACCCCCAGGCACTTGGTGTGTGACATCAGCAACTCCACCCCCACCCCCGAGTCACATGGTGTGTGACAACAATACCACGTGGTCCGTGACATCAGAAGGACAGCCCATGCAGACCCCCAAAGCCCAACCCCTCATGCTGCAAGAACCACCCTAGATCACGTGGTGCAGTTATGACCTATCAGGTCCCAGACTGCTTGAGCCCCCGCCACAGCACAGGCATGGCCTATGGGGTGGGAGGGTGATGGTGTGACCTCTCTAACAAATCACCCCACCATCCCCAACCACTTGATGGGGGCTTCAGAGGCCTCAGACCTCCTAAGAATGATGCTGAACCAATTGGAATGAGTACAGGGGGTGGGATGTAGGCAGCAAGCCCCACCAGGTCTATCTGCTTTCCAAAATGACCCCTCTATTTATCTGAGACTGTGCTAAGGCAAGCACAAGCACATGTGGATTTTTTCACAATGCCTGTAGGCCCACTCACTACAACCCCAAGATGGCCTTATAGAAGGCGTTACTGTAGAAATAGTTTTGAGGAGGAGACTCAGCTCCTTGCCATAAGACTCTTTGAGATGCCAGACCCTGTACCGGAAGACCCAATGATCAGGCAAATGGAGGAGGCCCAGGCCCTCAAAGCAGATGTTGAGAATTTGGAAGATGGTATCTTTATGCCAGAGCCTGCATGCGAAGTAGAGGTCATCTCAGAGGAGAGACCGGTAAGAGACTTGGAGCATGGTTGTGAAGGCCCTTGGGTTTTGAAGGTAGTGGTGTGGGTTCACTTCATTGCACGTGTGTGTTTGGAAGTACCTAAGCACTGATTAAACAGCAGCTAACTAACTCAGTCTTTTATTTGAATTCCGTTGCAGCTCAATGAAGCCTTTTTAATGACTCCAGAAAACCTACTCACTAGTACACAAGAAGGAAGCGTATGCTTCTGCAGAAAACAAAAATCGGATGAAGCTGAGGAGTACAGAAGACAGCTAGGCATTGAATCAAAACACATCCGGTTTCAAGTCAAGAATATAAAGTATTCATGAAGTCTCTTGTTCACATTTCCTTTTATGGCATAATGAAATACTGCTTGAGAAAGAGACTTTTTGACTTATGCTGGGGGTGCACATTTAGCCTAGGGGGTCAACAAGCACACAATTGCGTTACTTGGTTAAAGGAAGACATAAAAAAAATATCATAATCAAATAATTCAGGAACTTTGCAGCAAGCAGATGCCAAAGGAGGCCTTTTTCCCCAAAAACCTCCAGGACAGCTGTTCCAAAGGGAGGCAGGTCCCAGCCCTTCCTGGCTGCCTGTCCAGGCCAGGAGCCAGAGTGCCTTCCAAGATTCCCCTGATCCAGGACAACTCCCAACCGTGGGCTGGAAGAGCACTCCAGGTGTATCGCAGGGGGGCAGAAGGCTGGGTGGGGGATGTGGCGAGACAGGACGGGGTGCTGCTGTGCTGAGCCACCCGCCTCACTTTGCCCGACCAAAACCACGCCTCGGGTGTCTCTCCTGGAGTGTCTGCGTCGAGCTGATCCCCCTTGCTAGAGCACACCTGCAAGCCTGGGGTTATTGCTGCCGCCACCCAGGCTCCGGTCTCTGTTAGGGCTCTGTGCAGCCCGGGGTACGCAGACCCTGCAGACCTTGGGGCTGGCAGCGCTTAGCCCACTAGTAGTATTTCTGGGTGCTCCTTAGGGAGATTCTCAGGGAGGACAGAATCCCTCACTAATCAGCCAAGCTCTGCCTAGAGCGAGAAGGCCCGTCTCTCCCCTCACGCATTCCCAGCTAGGCGTGCTGTAAGGAACAGCTTGATTGACCAGAGGGAGAGAGAGAGAGGATGCAGGAGGGCGGAGGGGCGGGGAACAACGGGATTTCAGAGAAAGCACCTTGAGCAACGCAGAATATTTGGACGCTTTCATCAAACCTTGCGTTCGGTAACCCTTTTCGTACGCATCTAAACTACTTAGCTCTAACGTTCCAGCTAGTCGCCAGGCATACTCGCTGCTTCATGCAGCCGGCAGCCTGAGGCCCCTGCTTGACTTTGTTCCAACTTGCCTGCCGGAGGAAGTCAGCCCCAGGACCAGCTGGCCTGACCCTTAAATAACGTTTTTGACCTCATCACTTGGTTCCCACCAGAAACAGGCATCATTTCAACCCTGCTGATGCAGACCAATCCTTTCAAGAGTGGTCAGCAACCCGTGGTGGCGGGACCAGAGTGCCCCGGTTGGTTCCACAGGTTCCTTGGAGGGAAACGTAGGACAACGGGTCTGAATCCAGTGAGGGGGCGTGGGAGGTGGCCCGATCTGGTCCTAGGGGAAGCCAAAAAGACAGCGCCAACAAGAGACAAAGCAAGAGAAGTCCAGCAATACTTGAGCACACCCAATCCCCAGCTAAGCTCATCTTAAAGAAGGTATCACAGAAGAAGCCTTTCTCCCTTCAGTTCTCATAGCTTTGGACGAGAGAAGGAAACACGGGACTGTTTTGGAGGGTGGGGGTGGGGTCTGTTTTGTTTGGCTCTTATTTCACGTAGTGAACCCCGGCTCGTGTTTTCCTTGAAGTTGCGTATTTTTCCCTTTTCCCCCTGTAATAAGCCCTGTTTTCTTGTGGTGTTGTTTGGAAGTGGGTAAATCTGTTTGTGGTAAAAGCCGGTGCAAAAGGTATCTTCAAGTGCTCCTGTGATGAGGCTGGAGCCAGATTGAGAAAGTTGATGTAGAATCCCAATCTTAGGCCCAGACCCTGTTAGTGCAGTGCAGTGCAGTGCAGTGCTGTGCAGTGCCTGGCAAAAGGTTTACACGTGCCAACTTGAATAAGGCAGGCGAGGGTCACACTGTCGTTGTGAGGGGGCCGGAGCAGCTGGGCGCAGTGGCTTGTGTCTGTAATCCAAGTGTCTGGGAAGCTGAGGCTGGTGGATTGCTTGAGCCCAGGAGTTCAAGGCTGCAGCGGGCTGTGTCGAGCAGGTGTCCGCACTGGGGTCTGCACCGACATGGGGCCTCTGAGGGAGCTTGGAGGCTCCAGGTTGCCTAAGGAGGGGTGAACCGGCCCAGGCTGGAAACAGAGCAGGTCAAAGCTCCCTTGCTGACCGGTAGTGGGACAGCACCTGTGAAGGGCTCCTGTGGCCCACCCTGGGCAAGACAGGGGGACCCAGCCTTTTGCCAGGTCCTTCCTCCTGAAAAGCTACCCCGTAGTCCCTGTGGGCCAGGGCTCCGGAGAGATGGAGCCCTAGAGCTGGCGTAGCGGCGGGTCAGCGTGCACAGCTTGAGAGAGGGTCCTGCAGGAAGTGGGAGGGGAGCACCCCCTGGGGAAGCCCAGGGCTCCAGTGCATGGCTACAAGACATGATGGTGCTACTACCTCAGTGGCTACGGGGCAGGAGCAGGTCCAGCACAACCCATGCACCCTGGAGCAGAGAGCGCTGCATGGAAAGGGGAGGGTGCACACCTGGGCATCGCACTCCTTCCTCTGGTGCTTGTTGTGCTCTCCCGTGGGTCTCACAGGTCCCAAAGGAAAGGGCCAGCCCTGGAAGGCATCCTTCAAACATTCATTCTTGCCTTCGCGATGTTGGCTACAAAGCACCATCTCTCAGGAGCCTCATGAATTCTAGCTTCTTGGACAGGATGTGACGTTGCCAATCAACTAACAAATGCCAACTTCATATTCCTCTTTAGCTTGCAATGTCTCACCCTGGAAAGACTCGCTGGCCACAAACCAGGCCCCTTGGAGCAGGGGAACACGCGGAAGTGATTTTTGCTACTTGGCTGACCCAGCACAGGGAGCCTGAAATGCCCCTCTCCACTCTCCCACAGAAAACCCCTAGGAAATGCCCCTCTCCACTCTCCCACAGATAGAAAGTCTCCGAGCCTGCTCCATGACACTAGACAGCCTTTCCATCTACGCAGACTTCAAGGCCTGGTGTTTTGCGTTATGGGCGTTTGGGTCAAAAAGAGGCCTCCTTCCAAGCACAGCAAAGAAACCACCACGCGTGGTGCGGATCTCCCAGGGACAGAAACCACTCAGCGGGACACAGCTGACCCCAGGGTGATTTCACCACCCCGCCGTCTGATGTGGCATGACACAGGCTACCCTTGCCCCCTGGGGCCACAGGCTCAAAGCTCCTCTCTCTCCGCTTCACAACCTGCTGCCAGTAGCCCTCCCACTTGGTGCATGTAGGGATTTGGCCCCTCCCCTCTGCCAAGTGCCCCTTCCCCTGCATTTCCCAGCCTTTCCCGCCGTTGCCTCTGGGAAGTGGGGAGGCTGCGTAAAGGGCAGGAGAGGGGAGTGGAGAATCTTTCTCTCAGGTACACTCCTGCTTGAGTACATGCTGCCATTTTGAATGATCCTTTCCAGTGGTTCAAGTAGGAGCTGGCAGGGGACAACTACGACTGTGAAGCCAGTGGGTGTTTCCTCTGTGTCTGAACTGGCTTGCCGGAGGGGAGTTTGTCAGCTCTTTGAAGGATACCACCGATATTTCAGCTAGACGCTTAAGTAGGCGCTGTGTTAACATCGTGCTGAGGTTCGGTCGTTCTTTCTGGATTTCTATGCCAGTCACAGGAACCGTAGGAAAAGTCTGGAGAATGCAGGGGGATGGGCGCTTGGAATAGGGCAGGGGCCAAAATCGCTTGGTGCACCGAGAGGAAGGCCTTCTTTCAGGCAGGCATGAAGAGGAAAGCGCAGCTGCCACACCACGTGGCCCCATGGTGCAATGGTAGCATGTCTGACTCCAGATCAGATGGTTGTGTGTTCAAATCACACTGGGGTCAAGGACCTCCTTTTACGTCCTAGGAGACAGTCACCACTTGTGGTGGCTTCCTTGCTGTCTTGCTGATGACTTGAGGCAGCAAGCAGATGCCAAAGGAGGCCTTTTTCCCCAAACAGCTCCAGGATAGCTGTTCTAAAGGGAGGCAGGTCCCAGCCCTTCCTGGTTGCCTGTCCCGGCCAGGAGCCAGAGTGCCTTCCGAGATTCCCCTGATCTAGGACAACTCCCAACCGTGGGCTGGAAGAGCACTCCAGGTGTATCGCAGGGGGGCAGAAGGCTGGGTGGGGGATGTGGCGGGACAGGACGGGGTGCTGCTGTGCTGAGCCACCCGCCTCACTTTGCCCGACCAAAACCACGCCTCGGGTGTCTCTCCTGGAGTGTCTGCGTCGAGCTGATCCCCCTTGCTAGAGCACACCTGCAAGCCTGGGGTTATTGCTGCCGCCACCCAGGCTCCGGTCTCTGTTAGGGCTCTGTGCAGCCCGGGGTACGCAGACCCTGCAGACCTTGGGGCTGGCGGCGCTTTGCCCACTAGTAGTATTTCTGGGTGCTCCTTAGGGAGATTCTCAGGGAGGACAGAATCCCTCACTAATCAGCCAAGCTCTGCCTAGAGCGAGAAGGCCCGTCTCTCCCCTCACGCATTCCCAGCTAGGCGTGCTGTAAGGAACAGCTTGATTGACCAGAGGGAGAGAGAGAGAGGATGCAGGAGGGCGGAGGGGCGGGGAACAACGGGATTTCAGAGAAAGCACCTTGAGCAACGCAGAATATTTGGACGCTTTCATCAAACCTTGCGTTCGGTAACCCTTTTCGTACGCATCTAAACTACTTAGCTCTAACGTTCCAGCTAGTCGCCAGGCATACTCGCTGCTTCATGCAGCCGGCAGCCTGAGGCCCCTGCTTGACTTTGTTCCAACTTGCCTGCCGGAGGAAGTCAGCCCCAGGACCAGGTGGCCTGACCCTTAAATAACGTTTTTGACCTCATCACTTGGTTCCCACCAGAAACAGGCATCATTTCAACCCTGCTGATGCAGACCAATCCTTTCAAGAGTGGTCAGCAACCCCTGGTGGCGGGACCAGAGTGCCCCGGTTGGTTCCACAGGTTCCTTGGAGGGAAACGTAGGACAACGGGTCTGAATCCAGTGAGGGGGCGTGGGAGGTGGCCCGATCTGGTCCTAGGGGAAGCCAAAAAGACAGCGCCAACAAGAGACAAAGCAAGAGAAGTCCAGCAATACTTGAGCACACCCAATCCCCAGCTAAGCTCATCTTAAAGAAGGTATCACAGAAGAAGCCTTTCTCCCTTCAGTTCTCATAGCTTTGGACGAGAGAAGGAAACACGGGACTGTTTTGGAGGGTGGGGGTGGGGTCTGTTTTGTTTGGCTCTTATTTCACGTAGTGAACCCCGGCTCGTGTTTTCCTTGAAGTTGCGTATTTTTCCCTTTTCCCCCTGTAATAAGCCCTGTTTTCTTGTGGTGTTGTTTGGAAGTGGGTAAATCTGTTTGTGGTAAAAGCCGGTGGAAAAGGTATCTTCAAGTGCTCCTGTGATGAGGCTGGAGCCAGATTGAGAAAGTTGATGTAGAATCCCAATCTTAGGCCCAGACCCTGTTAGTGCAGTGCAGTGCAGTGCAGTGCAGTGCTGTGCAGTGCCTGGCAAAAGGTTTACACGTGCCAACTTGAATAAGGCAGGCGAGGGTCACACTGTCGTTGCGAGGGGGCCGGAGCAGCTGGGCGCAGTGGCTTGTGTCTGTAATCCAAGTGTCTGGGAAGCTGAGGCTGGTGGATTGCTTGAGCCCAGGAGTTCAAGGCTGCAGCGGGCTGTGTCGAGCAGGTGTCCGCACTGGGGTCTGCACCGACATGGGGCCTCTGAGGGAGCTTGGAGGCTCCAGGTTGCCTAAGGAGGGGTGAACCGGCCCAGGCTGGAAACAGAGCAGGTCAAAGCTCCCTTGCTGACCGGTAGTGGGACAGCACCTGTGAAGGGCTCCTGTGGCCCACCCTGGGCAAGACAGGGGGACCCAGCCTTTTGCCAGGTCCTTCCTCCTGAAAAGCTACCCCGTAGTCCCTGTGGGCCAGGGCTCCGGAGAGATGGAGCCCTAGAGCTGGCGTAGCGGCGGGTCAGCGTGCACAGCTTGAGAGAGGGTCCTGCAGGAAGTGGGAGGGGAGCACCCCCTGGGGAAGCCCAGGGCTCCAGTGCATGGCTACAAGACATGATGGTGCTACTACCTCAGTGGCTACGGGGCAGGAGCAGGTCCAGCACAACCCATGCACCCTGGAGCAGAGAGCGCTGCATGGAAAGGGGAGGGTGCACACCTGGGCATCGCACTCCTTCCTCTGGTGCTTGTTGTGCTCTCCCGTGGGTCTCACAGGTCCCAAAGGAAAGGGCCAGCCCTGGAAGGCATCCTTCAAACATTCATTCTTGCCTTCGCGATGTTGGCTACAAAGCACCATCTCTCAGGAGCCTCATGAATTCTAGCTTCTTGGACAGGATGTGACGTTGCCAATCAACTAACAAATGCCAACTTCATATTCCTCTTTAGCTTGCAATGTCTCACCCTGGAAAGACTCGCTGGCCACAAACCAGGCCCCTTGGAGCAGGGGAACACGCGGAAGTGATTTTTGCTACTTGGCTGACCCAGCACAGGGAGCCTGAAATGCCCCTCTCCACTCTCCCACAGAAAACCCCTAGGAAATGCCCCTCTCCACTCTCCCACAGATAGAAAGTCTCCGAGCCTGCTCCATGACACTAGACAGCCTTTCCATCTACGCAGACTTCAAGGCCTGGTGTTTTGCGTTATGGGCGTTTGGGTCAAAAAGAGGCCTCCTTCCAAGCACAGCAAAGAAACCACCACGCGTGGTGCGGATCTCCCAGGGACAGAAACCACTCAGCGGGACACAGCTGACCCCAGGGTGATTTCACCACCCCGCCGTCTGATGTGGCATGACACAGGCTACCCTTGCCCCCTGGGGCCACAGGCTCAAAGCTCCTCTCTCTCCGCTTCACAACCTGCTGCCAGTAGCCCTCCCACTTGGTGCATGTAGGGATTTGGCCCCTCCCCTCTGCCAAGTGCCCCTTCCCCTGCATTTCCCAGCCTTTCCCGCCGTTGCCTCTGGGAAGTGGGGAGGCTGCGTAAAGGGCAGGAGAGGGGAGTGGAGAATCTTTCTCTCAGGTACACTCCTGCTTGAGTACATGCTGCCATTTTGAATGATCCTTTCCAGTGGTTCAAGTAGGAGCTGGCAGGGGACAACTACGACTGTGAAGCCAGTGGGTGTTTCCTCTGTGTCTGAACTGGCTTGCCGGAGGGGAGTTTGTCAGCTCTTTGAAGGATACCACCGATATTTCAGCTAGACGCTTAAGTAGGCGCTGTGTTAACATCGTGCTGAGGTTCGGTCGTTCTTTCTGGATTTCTATGCCAGTCACAGGAACCGTAGGAAAAGTCTGGAGAATGCAGGGGGATGGGCGCTTGGAATAGGGCAGGGGCCAAAATCGCTTGGTGCACCGAGAGGAAGGCCTTCTTTCAGGCAGGCATGAAGAGGAAAGCGCAGCTGCCACACCACGTGGCCCCATGGTGCAATGGTAGCATGTCTGACTCCAGATCAAATGGTTGTGTGTTCAAATCACACTGGGGTCAAGGACCTCCTTTTACGTCCTAGGAGACAGTCACCACTTGTGGTGGCTTCCTTGCTGTCTTGCTGATGACTTGAGGCAGCAAGCAGATGCCAAAGGAGGCCTTTTTCCCCAAACAGCTCCAGGATAGCTGTTCTAAAGGGAGGCAGGTCCCAGCCCTTCCTGGTTGCCTGTCCCGGCCAGGAGCCAGAGTGCCTTCCGAGATTCCCCTGATCTAGGACAACTCCCAACCGTGGGCTGGAAGAGCACTCCAGGTGTATCGCAGGGGGGCAGAAGGCTGGGTGGGGGATGTGGCGGGACAGGACGGGGTGCTGCTGTGCTGAGCCACCCGCCTCACTTTGCCCGACCAAAACCACGCCTCGGGTGTCTCTCCTGGAGTGTCTGCGTCGAGCTGATCCCCCTTGCTAGAGCACACCTGCAAGCCTGGGGTTATTGCTGCCGCCACCCAGGCTCCGGTCTCTGTTAGGGCTCTGTGCAGCCCGGGGTACGCAGACCCTGCAGACCTTGGGGCTGGCGGCGCTTTGCCCACTAGTAGTATTTCTGGGTGCTCCTTAGGGAGATTCTCAGGGAGGACAGAATCCCTCACTAATCAGCCAAGCTCTGCCTAGAGCGAGAAGGCCCGTCTCTCCCCTCACGCATTCCCAGCTAGGCGTGCTGTAAGGAACAGCTTGATTGACCAGAGGGAGAGAGAGAGAGGATGCAGGAGGGCGGAGGGGCGGGGAACAACGGGATTTCAGAGAAAGCACCTTGAGCAACGCAGAATATTTGGACGCTTTCATCAAACCTTGCGTTCGGTAACCCTTTTCGTACGCATCTAAACTACTTAGCTCTAACGTTCCAGCTAGTCGCCAGGCATACTCGCTGCTTCATGCAGCCGGCAGCCTGAGGCCCCTGCTTGACTTTGTTCCAACTTGCCTGCCGGAGGAAGTCAGCCCCAGGACCAGGTGGCCTGACCCTTAAATAACGTTTTTGACCTCATCACTTGGTTCCCACCAGAAACAGGCATCATTTCAACCCTGCTGATGCAGACCAATCCTTTCAAGAGTGGTCAGCAACCCCTGGTGGCGGGACCAGAGTGCCCCGGTTGGTTCCACAGGTTCCTTGGAGGGAAACGTAGGACAACGGGTCTGAATCCAGTGAGGGGGCGTGGGAGGTGGCCCGATCTGGTCCTAGGGGAAGCCAAAAAGACAGCGCCAACAAGAGACAAAGCAAGAGAAGTCCAGCAATACTTGAGCACACCCAATCCCCAGCTAAGCTCATCTTAAAGAAGGTATCACAGAAGAAGCCTTTCTCCCTTCAGTTCTCATAGCTTTGGACGAGAGAAGGAAACACGGGACTGTTTTGGAGGGTGGGGGTGGGGTCTGTTTTGTTTGGCTCTTATTTCACGTAGTGAACCCCGGCTCGTGTTTTCCTTGAAGTTGCGTATTTTTCCCTTTTCCCCCTGTAATAAGCCCTGTTTTCTTGTGGTGTTGTTTGGAAGTGGGTAAATCTGTTTGTGGTAAAAGCCGGTGGAAAAGGTATCTTCAAGTGCTCCTGTGATGAGGCTGGAGCCAGATTGAGAAAGTTGATGTAGAATCCCAATCTTAGGCCCAGACCCTGTTAGTGCAGTGCAGTGCAGTGCAGTGCAGTGCTGTGCAGTGCCTGGCAAAAGGTTTACACGTGCCAACTTGAATAAGGCAGGCGAGGGTCACACTGTCGTTGCGAGGGGGCCGGAGCAGCTGGGCGCAGTGGCTTGTGTCTGTAATCCAAGTGTCTGGGAAGCTGAGGCTGGTGGATTGCTTGAGCCCAGGAGTTCAAGGCTGCAGCGGGCTGTGTCGAGCAGGTGTCCGCACTGGGGTCTGCACCGACATGGGGCCTCTGAGGGAGCTTGGAGGCTCCAGGTTGCCTAAGGAGGGGTGAACCGGCCCAGGCTGGAAACAGAGCAGGTCAAAGCTCCCTTGCTGACCGGTAGTGGGACAGCACCTGTGAAGGGCTCCTGTGGCCCACCCTGGGCAAGACAGGGGGACCCAGCCTTTTGCCAGGTCCTTCCTCCTGAAAAGCTACCCCGTAGTCCCTGTGGGCCAGGGCTCCGGAGAGATGGAGCCCTAGAGCTGGCGTAGCGGCGGGTCAGCGTGCACAGCTTGAGAGAGGGTCCTGCAGGAAGTGGGAGGGGAGCACCCCCTGGGGAAGCCCAGGGCTCCAGTGCATGGCTACAAGACATGATGGTGCTACTACCTCAGTGGCTACGGGGCAGGAGCAGGTCCAGCACAACCCATGCACCCTGGAGCAGAGAGCGCTGCATGGAAAGGGGAGGGTGCACACCTGGGCATCGCACTCCTTCCTCTGGTGCTTGTTGTGCTCTCCCGTGGGTCTCACAGGTCCCAAAGGAAAGGGCCAGCCCTGGAAGGCATCCTTCAAACATTCATTCTTGCCTTCGCGATGTTGGCTACAAAGCACCATCTCTCAGGAGCCTCATGAATTCTAGCTTCTTGGACAGGATGTGACGTTGCCAATCAACTAACAAATGCCAACTTCATATTCCTCTTTAGCTTGCAATGTCTCACCCTGGAAAGACTCGCTGGCCACAAACCAGGCCCCTTGGAGCAGGGGAACACGCGGAAGTGATTTTTGCTACTTGGCTGACCCAGCACAGGGAGCCTGAAATGCCCCTCTCCACTCTCCCACAGAAAACCCCTAGGAAATGCCCCTCTCCACTCTCCCACAGATAGAAAGTCTCCGAGCCTGCTCCATGACACTAGACAGCCTTTCCATCTACGCAGACTTCAAGGCCTGGTGTTTTGCGTTATGGGCGTTTGGGTCAAAAAGAGGCCTCCTTCCAAGCACAGCAAAGAAACCACCACGCGTGGTGCGGATCTCCCAGGGACAGAAACCACTCAGCGGGACACAGCTGACCCCAGGGTGATTTCACCACCCCGCCGTCTGATGTGGCATGACACAGGCTACCCTTGCCCCCTGGGGCCACAGGCTCAAAGCTCCTCTCTCTCCGCTTCACAACCTGCTGCCAGTAGCCCTCCCACTTGGTGCATGTAGGGATTTGGCCCCTCCCCTCTGCCAAGTGCCCCTTCCCCTGCATTTCCCAGCCTTTCCCGCCGTTGCCTCTGGGAAGTGGGGAGGCTGCGTAAAGGGCAGGAGAGGGGAGTGGAGAATCTTTCTCTCAGGTACACTCCTGCTTGAGTACATGCTGCCATTTTGAATGATCCTTTCCAGTGGTTCAAGTAGGAGCTGGCAGGGGACAACTACGACTGTGAAGCCAGTGGGTGTTTCCTCTGTGTCTGAACTGGCTTGCCGGAGGGGAGTTTGTCAGCTCTTTGAAGGATACCACCGATATTTCAGCTAGACGCTTAAGTAGGCGCTGTGTTAACATCGTGCTGAGGTTCGGTCGTTCTTTCTGGATTTCTATGCCAGTCACAGGAACCGTAGGAAAAGTCTGGAGAATGCAGGGGGATGGGCGCTTGGAATAGGGCAGGGGCCAAAATCGCTTGGTGCACCGAGAGGAAGGCCTTCTTTCAGGCAGGCATGAAGAGGAAAGCGCAGCTGCCACACCACGTGGCCCCATGGTGCAATGGTAGCATGTCTGACTCCAGATCAGATGGTTGTGTGTTCAAATCACACTGGGGTCAAGGACCTCCTTTTACGTCCTAGGAGACAGTCACCACTTGTGGTGGCTTCCTTGCTGTCTTGCTGATGACTTGAGGCAGCAAGCAGATGCCAAAGGAGGCCTTTTTCCCCAAACAGCTCCAGGATAGCTGTTCTAAAGGGAGGCAGGTCCCAGCCCTTCCTGGTTGCCTGTCCCGGCCAGGAGCCAGAGTGCCTTCCGAGATTCCCCTGATCTAGGACAACTCCCAACCGTGGGCTGGAAGAGCACTCCAGGTGTATCGCAGGGGGGCAGAAGGCTGGGTGGGGGATGTGGCGGGACAGGACGGGGTGCTGCTGTGCTGAGCCACCCGCCTCACTTTGCCCGACCAAAACCACGCCTCGGGTGTCTCTCCTGGAGTGTCTGCGTCGAGCTGATCCCCCTTGCTAGAGCACACCTGCAAGCCTGGGGTTATTGCTGCCGCCACCCAGGCTCCGGTCTCTGTTAGGGCTCTGTGCAGCCCGGGGTACGCAGACCCTGCAGACCTTGGGGCTGGCGGCGCTTTGCCCACTAGTAGTATTTCTGGGTGCTCCTTAGGGAGATTCTCAGGGAGGACAGAATCCCTCACTAATCAGCCAAGCTCTGCCTAGAGCGAGAAGGCCCGTCTCTCCCCTCACGCATTCCCAGCTAGGCGTGCTGTAAGGGACAGCTTGATTGACCAGAGGGAGAGAGAGAGAGGATGCAGGAGGGCGGAGGGGCGGGGAACAACGGGATTTCAGAGAAAGCACCTTGAGCAACGCAGAATATTTGGACGCTTTCATCAAACCTTGCGTTCGGTAACCCTTTTCGTACGCATCTAAACTACTTAGCTCTAACGTTCCAGCTAGTCGCCAGGCATACTCGCTGCTTCATGCAGCCGGCAGCCTGAGGCCCCTGCTTGACTTTGTTCCAACTTGCCTGCCGGAGGAAGTCAGCCCCAGGACCAGGTGGCCTGACCCTTAAATAACGTTTTTGACCTCATCACTTGGTTCCCACCAGAAACAGGCATCATTTCAACCCTGCTGATGCAGACCAATCCTTTCAAGAGTGGTCAGCAACCCCTGGTGGCGGGACCAGAGTGCCCCGGTTGGTTCCACAGGTTCCTTGGAGGGAAACGTAGGACAACGGGTCTGAATCCAGTGAGGGGGCGTGGGAGGTGGCCCGATCTGGTCCTAGGGGAAGCCAAAAAGACAGCGCCAACAAGAGACAAAGCAAGAGAAGTCCAGCAATACTTGAGCACACCCAATCCCCAGCTAAGCTCATCTTAAAGAAGGTATCACAGAAGAAGCCTTTCTCCCTTCAGTTCTCATAGCTTTGGACGAGAGAAGGAAACACGGGACTGTTTTGGAGGGTGGGGGTGGGGTCTGTTTTGTTTGGCTCTTATTTCACGTAGTGAACCCCGGCTCGTGTTTTCCTTGAAGTTGCGTATTTTTCCCTTTTCCCCCTGTAATAAGCCCTGTTTTCTTGTGGTGTTGTTTGGAAGTGGGTAAATCTGTTTGTGGTAAAAGCCGGTGGAAAAGGTATCTTCAAGTGCTCCTGTGATGAGGCTGGAGCCAGATTGAGAAAGTTGATGTAGAATCCCAATCTTAGGCCCAGACCCTGTTAGTGCAGTGCAGTGCAGTGCAGTGCAGTGCTGTGCAGTGCCTGGCAAAAGGTTTACACGTGCCAACTTGAATAAGGCAGGCGAGGGTCACACTGTCGTTGCGAGGGGGCCGGAGCAGCTGGGCGCAGTGGCTTGTGTCTGTAATCCAAGTGTCTGGGAAGCTGAGGCTGGTGGATTGCTTGAGCCCAGGAGTTCAAGGCTGCAGCGGGCTGTGTCAAGCAGGTGTCCGCACTGGGGTCTGCACCGACATGGGGCCTCTGAGGGAGCTTGGAGGCTCCAGGTTGCCTAAGGAGGGGTGAACCGGCCCAGGCTGGAAACAGAGCAGGTCAAAGCTCCCTTGCTGACCGGTAGTGGGACAGCACCTGTGAAGGGCTCCTGTGGCCCACCCTGGGCAAGACAGGGGGACCCAGCCTTTTGCCAGGTCCTTCCTCCTGAAAAGCTACCCCGTAGTCCCTGTGGGCCAGGGCTCCGGAGAGATGGAGCCCTAGAGCTGGCGTAGCGGCGGGTCAGCGTGCACAGCTTGAGAGAGGGTCCTGCAGGAAGTGGGAGGGGAGCACCCCCTGGGGAAGCCCAGGGCTCCAGTGCATGGCTACAAGACATGATGGTGCTACTACCTCAGTGGCTACGGGGCAGGAGCAGGTCCAGCACAACCCATGCACCCTGGAGCAGAGAGCGCTGCATGGAAAGGGGAGGGTGCACACCTGGGCATCGCACTCCTTCCTCTGGTGCTTGTTGTGCTCTCCCGTGGGTCTCACAGGTCCCAAAGGAAAGGGCCAGCCCTGGAAGGCATCCTTCAAACATTCATTCTTGCCTTCGCGATGTTGGCTACAAAGCACCATCTCTCAGGAGCCTCATGAATTCTAGCTTCTTGGACAGGATGTGACGTTGCCAATCAACTAACAAATGCCAACTTCATATTCCTCTTTAGCTTGCAATGTCTCACCCTGGAAAGACTCGCTGGCCACAAACCAGGCCCCTTGGAGCAGGGGAACACGCGGAAGTGATTTTTGCTACTTGGCTGACCCAGCACAGGGAGCCTGAAATGCCCCTCTCCACTCTCCCACAGAAAACCCCTAGGAAATGCCCCTCTCCACTCTCCCACAGATAGAAAGTCTCCGAGCCTGCTCCATGACACTAGACAGCCTTTCCATCTACGCAGACTTCAAGGCCTGGTGTTTTGCGTTATGGGCGTTTGGGTCAAAAAGAGGCCTCCTTCCAAGCACAGCAAAGAAACCACCACGCGTGGTGCGGATCTCCCAGGGACAGAAACCACTCAGCGGGACACAGCTGACCCCAGGGTGATTTCACCACCCCGCCGTCTGATGTGGCATGACACAGGCTACCCTTGCCCCCTGGGGCCACAGGCTCAAAGCTCCTCTCTCTCCGCTTCACAACCTGCTGCCAGTAGCCCTCCCACTTGGTGCATGTAGGGATTTGGCCCCTCCCCTCTGCCAAGTGCCCCTTCCCCTGCATTTCCCAGCCTTTCCCGCCGTTGCCTCTGGGAAGTGGGGAGGCTGCGTAAAGGGCAGGAGAGGGGAGTGGAGAATCTTTCTCTCAGGTACACTCCTGCTTGAGTACATGCTGCCATTTTGAATGATCCTTTCCAGTGGTTCAAGTAGGAGCTGGCAGGGGACAACTACGACTGTGAAGCCAGTGGGTGTTTCCTCTGTGTCTGAACTGGCTTGCCGGAGGGGAGTTTGTCAGCTCTTTGAAGGATACCACCGATATTTCAGCTAGACGCTTAAGTAGGCGCTGTGTTAACATCGTGCTGAGGTTCGGTCGTTCTTTCTGGATTTCTATGCCAGTCACAGGAACCGTAGGAAAAGTCTGGAGAATGCAGGGGGATGGGCGCTTGGAATAGGGCAGGGGCCAAAATCGCTTGGTGCACCGAGAGGAAGGCCTTCTTTCAGGCAGGCATGAAGAGGAAAGCGCAGCTGCCACACCACGTGGCCCCATGGTGCAATGGTAGCATGTCTGACTCCAGATCAGATGGTTGTGTGTTCAAATCACACTGGGGTCAAGGACCTCCTTTTACGTCCTAGGAGACAGTCACCACTTGTGGTGGCTTCCTTGCTGTCTTGCTGATGACTTGAGGCAGCAAGCAGATGCCAAAGGAGGCCTTTTTCCCCAAACAGCTCCAGGATAGCTGTTCTAAAGGGAGGCAGGTCCCAGCCCTTCCTGGTTGCCTGTCCCGGCCAGGAGCCAGAGTGCCTTCCGAGATTCCCCTGATCTAGGACAACTCCCAACCGTGGGCTGGAAGAGCACTCCAGGTGTATCGCAGGGGGGCAGAAGGCTGGGTGGGGGATGTGGCGGGACAGGACGGGGTGCTGCTGTGCTGAGCCACCCGCCTCACTTTGCCCGACCAAAACCACGCCTCGGGTGTCTCTCCTGGAGTGTCTGCGTCGAGCTGATCCCCCTTGCTAGAGCACACCTGCAAGCCTGGGGTTATTGCTGCCGCCACCCAGGCTCCGGTCTCTGTTAGGGCTCTGTGCAGCCCGGGGTACGCAGACCCTGCAGACCTTGGGGCTGGCGGCGCTTTGCCCACTAGTAGTATTTCTGGGTGCTCCTTAGGGAGATTCTCAGGGAGGACAGAATCCCTCACTAATCAGCCAAGCTCTGCCTAGAGCGAGAAGGCCCGTCTCTCCCCTCACGCATTCCCAGCTAGGCGTGCTGTAAGGAACAGCTTGATTGACCAGAGGGAGAGAGAGAGAGGATGCAGGAGGGCGGAGGGGCGGGGAACAACGGGATTTCAGAGAAAGCACCTTGAGCAACGCAGAATATTTGGACGCTTTCATCAAACCTTGCGTTCGGTAACCCTTTTCGTACGCATCTAAACTACTTAGCTCTAACGTTCCAGCTAGTCGCCAGGCATACTCGCTGCTTCATGCAGCCGGCAGCCTGAGGCCCCTGCTTGACTTTGTTCCAACTTGCCTGCCGGAGGAAGTCAGCCCCAGGACCAGGTGGCCTGACCCTTAAATAACGTTTTTGACCTCATCACTTGGTTCCCACCAGAAACAGGCATCATTTCAACCCTGCTGATGCAGACCAATCCTTTCAAGAGTGGTCAGCAACCCCTGGTGGCGGGACCAGAGTGCCCCGGTTGGTTCCACAGGTTCCTTGGAGGGAAACGTAGGACAACGGGTCTGAATCCAGTGAGGGGGCGTGGGAGGTGGCCCGATCTGGTCCTAGGGGAAGCCAAAAAGACAGCGCCAACAAGAGACAAAGCAAGAGAAGTCCAGCAATACTTGAGCACACCCAATCCCCAGCTAAGCTCATCTTAAAGAAGGTATCACAGAAGAAGCCTTTCTCCCTTCAGTTCTCATAGCTTTGGACGAGAGAAGGAAACACGGGACTGTTTTGGAGGGTGGGGGTGGGGTCTGTTTTGTTTGGCTCTTATTTCACGTAGTGAACCCCGGCTCGTGTTTTCCTTGAAGTTGCGTATTTTTCCCTTTTCCCCCTGTAATAAGCCCTGTTTTCTTGTGGTGTTGTTTGGAAGTGGGTAAATCTGTTTGTGGTAAAAGCCGGTGGAAAAGGTATCTTCAAGTGCTCCTGTGATGAGGCTGGAGCCAGATTGAGAAAGTTGATGTAGAATCCCAATCTTAGGCCCAGACCCTGTTAGTGCAGTGCAGTGCAGTGCAGTGCAGTGCTGTGCAGTGCCTGGCAAAAGGTTTACACGTGCCAACTTGAATAAGGCAGGCGAGGGTCACACTGTCGTTGCGAGGGGGCCGGAGCAGCTGGGCGCAGTGGCTTGTGTCTGTAATCCAAGTGTCTGGGAAGCTGAGGCTGGTGGATTGCTTGAGCCCAGGAGTTCAAGGCTGCAGCGGGCTGTGTCGAGCAGGTGTCCGCACTGGGGTCTGCACCGACATGGGGCCTCTGAGGGAGCTTGGAGGCTCCAGGTTGCCTAAGGAGGGGTGAACCGGCCCAGGCTGGAAACAGAGCAGGTCAAAGCTCCCTTGCTGACCGGTAGTGGGACAGCACCTGTGAAGGGCTCCTGTGGCCCACCCTGGGCAAGACAGGGGGACCCAGCCTTTTGCCAGGTCCTTCCTCCTGAAAAGCTACCCCGTAGTCCCTGTGGGCCAGGGCTCCGGAGAGATGGAGCCCTAGAGCTGGCGTAGCGGCGGGTCAGCGTGCACAGCTTGAGAGAGGGTCCTGCAGGAAGTGGGAGGGGAGCACCCCCTGGGGAAGCCCAGGGCTCCAGTGCATGGCTACAAGACATGATGGTGCTACTACCTCAGTGGCTACGGGGCAGGAGCAGGTCCAGCACAACCCATGCACCCTGGAGCAGAGAGCGCTGCATGGAAAGGGGAGGGTGCACACCTGGGCATCGCACTCCTTCCTCTGGTGCTTGTTGTGCTCTCCCGTGGGTCTCACAGGTCCCAAAGGAAAGGGCCAGCCCTGGAAGGCATCCTTCAAACATTCATTCTTGCCTTCGCGATGTTGGCTACAAAGCACCATCTCTCAGGAGCCTCATGAATTCTAGCTTCTTGGACAGGATGTGACGTTGCCAATCAACTAACAAATGCCAACTTCATATTCCTCTTTAGCTTGCAATGTCTCACCCTGGAAAGACTCGCTGGCCACAAACCAGGCCCCTTGGAGCAGGGGAACACGCGGAAGTGATTTTTGCTACTTGGCTGACCCAGCACAGGGAGCCTGAAATGCCCCTCTCCACTCTCCCACAGAAAACCCCTAGGAAATGCCCCTCTCCACTCTCCCACAGATAGAAAGTCTCCGAGCCTGCTCCATGACACTAGACAGCCTTTCCATCTACGCAGACTTCAAGGCCTGGTGTTTTGCGTTATGGGCGTTTGGGTCAAAAAGAGGCCTCCTTCCAAGCACAGCAAAGAAACCACCACGCGTGGTGCGGATCTCCCAGGGACAGAAACCACTCAGCGGGACACAGCTGACCCCAGGGTGATTTCACCACCCCGCCGTCTGATGTGGCATGACACAGGCTACCCTTGCCCCCTGGGGCCACAGGCTCAAAGCTCCTCTCTCTCCGCTTCACAACCTGCTGCCAGTAGCCCTCCCACTTGGTGCATGTAGGGATTTGGCCCCTCCCCTCTGCCAAGTGCCCCTTCCCCTGCATTTCCCAGCCTTTCCCGCCGTTGCCTCTGGGAAGTGGGGAGGCTGCGTAAAGGGCAGGAGAGGGGAGTGGAGAATCTTTCTCTCAGGTACACTCCTGCTTGAGTACATGCTGCCATTTTGAATGATCCTTTCCAGTGGTTCAAGTAGGAGCTGGCAGGGGACAACTACGACTGTGAAGCCAGTGGGTGTTTCCTCTGTGTCTGAACTGGCTTGCCGGAGGGGAGTTTGTCAGCTCTTTGAAGGATACCACCGATATTTCAGCTAGACGCTTAAGTAGGCGCTGTGTTAACATCGTGCTGAGGTTCGGTCGTTCTTTCTGGATTTCTATGCCAGTCACAGGAACCGTAGGAAAAGTCTGGAGAATGCAGGGGGATGGGCGCTTGGAATAGGGCAGGGGCCAAAATCGCTTGGTGCACCGAGAGGAAGGCCTTCTTTCAGGCAGGCATGAAGAGGAAAGCGCAGCTGCCACACCACGTGGCCCCATGGTGCAATGGTAGCATGTCTGACTCCAGATCAGATGGTTGTGTGTTCAAATCACACTGGGGTCAAGGACCTCCTTTTACGTCCTAGGAGACAGTCACCACTTGTGGTGGCTTCCTTGCTGTCTTGCTGATGACTTGAGGCAGCAAGCAGATGCCAAAGGAGGCCTTTTTCCCCAAACAGCTCCAGGATAGCTGTTCTAAAGGGAGGCAGGTCCCAGCCCTTCCTGGTTGCCTGTCCCGGCCAGGAGCCAGAGTGCCTTCCGAGATTCCCCTGATCTAGGACAACTCCCAACCGTGGGCTGGAAGAGCACTCCAGGTGTATCGCAGGGGGGCAGAAGGCTGGGTGGGGGATGTGGCGGGACAGGACGGGGTGCTGCTGTGCTGAGCCACCCGCCTCACTTTGCCCGACCAAAACCACGCCTCGGGTGTCTCTCCTGGAGTGTCTGCGTCGAGCTGATCCCCCTTGCTAGAGCACACCTGCAAGCCTGGGGTTATTGCTGCCGCCACCCAGGCTCCGGTCTCTGTTAGGGCTCTGTGCAGCCCGGGGTACGCAGACCCTGCAGACCTTGGGGCTGGCGGCGCTTTGCCCACTAGTAGTATTTCTGGGTGCTCCTTAGGGAGATTCTCAGGGAGGACAGAATCCCTCACTAATCAGCCAAGCTCTGCCTAGAGCGAGAAGGCCCGTCTCTCCCCTCACGCATTCCCAGCTAGGCGTGCTGTAAGGGACAGCTTGATTGACCAGAGGGAGAGAGAGAGAGGATGCAGGAGGGCGGAGGGGCGGGGAACAACGGGATTTCAGAGAAAGCACCTTGAGCAACGCAGAATATTTGGACGCTTTCATCAAACCTTGCGTTCGGTAACCCTTTTCGTACGCATCTAAACTACTTAGCTCTAACGTTCCAGCTAGTCGCCAGGCATACTCGCTGCTTCATGCAGCCGGCAGCCTGAGGCCCCTGCTTGACTTTGTTCCAACTTGCCTGCCGGAGGAAGTCAGCCCCAGGACCAGGTGGCCTGACCCTTAAATAACGTTTTTGACCTCATCACTTGGTTCCCACCAGAAACAGGCATCATTTCAACCCTGCTGATGCAGACCAATCCTTTCAAGAGTGGTCAGCAACCCCTGGTGGCGGGACCAGAGTGCCCCGGTTGGTTCCACAGGTTCCTTGGAGGGAAACGTAGGACAACGGGTCTGAATCCAGTGAGGGGGCGTGGGAGGTGGCCCGATCTGGTCCTAGGGGAAGCCAAAAAGACAGCGCCAACAAGAGACAAAGCAAGAGAAGTCCAGCAATACTTGAGCACACCCAATCCCCAGCTAAGCTCATCTTAAAGAAGGTATCACAGAAGAAGCCTTTCTCCCTTCAGTTCTCATAGCTTTGGACGAGAGAAGGAAACACGGGACTGTTTTGGAGGGTGGGGGTGGGGTCTGTTTTGTTTGGCTCTTATTTCACGTAGTGAACCCCGGCTCGTGTTTTCCTTGAAGTTGCGTATTTTTCCCTTTTCCCCCTGTAATAAGCCCTGTTTTCTTGTGGTGTTGTTTGGAAGTGGGTAAATCTGTTTGTGGTAAAAGCCGGTGGAAAAGGTATCTTCAAGTGCTCCTGTGATGAGGCTGGAGCCAGATTGAGAAAGTTGATGTAGAATCCCAATCTTAGGCCCAGACCCTGTTAGTGCAGTGCAGTGCAGTGCAGTGCAGTGCTGTGCAGTGCCTGGCAAAAGGTTTACACGTGCCAACTTGAATAAGGCAGGCGAGGGTCACACTGTCGTTGCGAGGGGGCCGGAGCAGCTGGGCGCAGTGGCTTGTGTCTGTAATCCAAGTGTCTGGGAAGCTGAGGCTGGTGGATTGCTTGAGCCCAGGAGTTCAAGGCTGCAGCGGGCTGTGTCGAGCAGGTGTCCGCACTGGGGTCTGCACCGACATGGGGCCTCTGAGGGAGCTTGGAGGCTCCAGGTTGCCTAAGGAGGGGTGAACCGGCCCAGGCTGGAAACAGAGCAGGTCAAAGCTCCCTTGCTGACCGGTAGTGGGACAGCACCTGTGAAGGGCTCCTGTGGCCCACCCTGGGCAAGACAGGGGGACCCAGCCTTTTGCCAGGTCCTTCCTCCTGAAAAGCTACCCCGTAGTCCCTGTGGGCCAGGGCTCCGGAGAGATGGAGCCCTAGAGCTGGCGTAGCGGCGGGTCAGCGTGCACAGCTTGAGAGAGGGTCCTGCAGGAAGTGGGAGGGGAGCACCCCCTGGGGAAGCCCAGGGCTCCAGTGCATGGCTACAAGACATGATGGTGCTACTACCTCAGTGGCTACGGGGCAGGAGCAGGTCCAGCACAACCCATGCACCCTGGAGCAGAGAGCGCTGCATGGAAAGGGGAGGGTGCACACCTGGGCATCGCACTCCTTCCTCTGGTGCTTGTTGTGCTCTCCCGTGGGTCTCACAGGTCCCAAAGGAAAGGGCCAGCCCTGGAAGGCATCCTTCAAACATTCATTCTTGCCTTCGCGATGTTGGCTACAAAGCACCATCTCTCAGGAGCCTCATGAATTCTAGCTTCTTGGACAGGATGTGACGTTGCCAATCAACTAACAAATGCCAACTTCATATTCCTCTTTAGCTTGCAATGTCTCACCCTGGAAAGACTCGCTGGCCACAAACCAGGCCCCTTGGAGCAGGGGAACACGCGGAAGTGATTTTTGCTACTTGGCTGACCCAGCACAGGGAGCCTGAAATGCCCCTCTCCACTCTCCCACAGAAAACCCCTAGGAAATGCCCCTCTCCACTCTCCCACAGATAGAAAGTCTCCGAGCCTGCTCCATGACACTAGACAGCCTTTCCATCTACGCAGACTTCAAGGCCTGGTGTTTTGCGTTATGGGCGTTTGGGTCAAAAAGAGGCCTCCTTCCAAGCACAGCAAAGAAACCACCACGCGTGGTGCGGATCTCCCAGGGACAGAAACCACTCAGCGGGACACAGCTGACCCCAGGGTGATTTCACCACCCCGCCGTCTGATGTGGCATGACACAGGCTACCCTTGCCCCCTGGGGCCACAGGCTCAAAGCTCCTCTCTCTCCGCTTCACAACCTGCTGCCAGTAGCCCTCCCACTTGGTGCATGTAGGGATTTGGCCCCTCCCCTCTGCCAAGTGCCCCTTCCCCTGCATTTCCCAGCCTTTCCCGCCGTTGCCTCTGGGAAGTGGGGAGGCTGCGTAAAGGGCAGGAGAGGGGAGTGGAGAATCTTTCTCTCAGGTACACTCCTGCTTGAGTACATGCTGCCATTTTGAATGATCCTTTCCAGTGGTTCAAGTAGGAGCTGGCAGGGGACAACTACGACTGTGAAGCCAGTGGGTGTTTCCTCTGTGTCTGAACTGGCTTGCCGGAGGGGAGTTTGTCAGCTCTTTGAAGGATACCACCGATATTTCAGCTAGACGCTTAAGTAGGCGCTGTGTTAACATCGTGCTGAGGTTCGGTCGTTCTTTCTGGATTTCTATGCCAGTCACAGGAACCGTAGGAAAAGTCTGGAGAATGCAGGGGGATGGGCGCTTGGAATAGGGCAGGGGCCAAAATCGCTTGGTGCACCGAGAGGAAGGCCTTCTTTCAGGCAGGCATGAAGAGGAAAGCGCAGCTGCCACACCACGTGGCCCCATGGTGCAATGGTAGCATGTCTGACTCCAGATCAGATGGTTGTGTGTTCAAATCACACTGGGGTCAAGGACCTCCTTTTACGTCCTAGGAGACAGTCACCACTTGTGGTGGCTTCCTTGCTGTCTTGCTGATGACTTGAGGCAGCAAGCAGATGCCAAAGGAGGCCTTTTTCCCCAAACAGCTCCAGGATAGCTGTTCTAAAGGGAGGCAGGTCCCAGCCCTTCCTGGTTGCCTGTCCCGGCCAGGAGCCAGAGTGCCTTCCGAGATTCCCCTGATCTAGGACAACTCCCAACCGTGGGCTGGAAGAGCACTCCAGGTGTATCGCAGGGGGGCAGAAGGCTGGGTGGGGGATGTGGCGGGACAGGACGGGGTGCTGCTGTGCTGAGCCACCCGCCTCACTTTGCCCGACCAAAACCACGCCTCGGGTGTCTCTCCTGGAGTGTCTGCGTCGAGCTGATCCCCCTTGCTAGAGCACACCTGCAAGCCTGGGGTTATTGCTGCCGCCACCCAGGCTCCGGTCTCTGTTAGGGCTCTGTGCAGCCCGGGGTACGCAGACCCTGCAGACCTTGGGGCTGGCGGCGCTTTGCCCACTAGTAGTATTTCTGGGTGCTCCTTAGGGAGATTCTCAGGGAGGACAGAATCCCTCACTAATCAGCCAAGCTCTGCCTAGAGCGAGAAGGCCCGTCTCTCCCCTCACGCATTCCCAGCTAGGCGTGCTGTAAGGAACAGCTTGATTGACCAGAGGGAGAGAGAGAGAGGATGCAGGAGGGCGGAGGGGCGGGGAACAACGGGATTTCAGAGAAAGCACCTTGAGCAACGCAGAATATTTGGACGCTTTCATCAAACCTTGCGTTCGGTAACCCTTTTCGTACGCATCTAAACTACTTAGCTCTAACGTTCCAGCTAGTCGCCAGGCATACTCGCTGCTTCATGCAGCCGGCAGCCTGAGGCCCCTGCTTGACTTTGTTCCAACTTGCCTGCCGGAGGAAGTCAGCCCCAGGACCAGCTGGCCTGACCCTTAAATAACGTTTTTGACCTCATCACTTGGTTCCCACCAGAAACAGGCATCATTTCAACCCTGCTGATGCAGACCAATCCTTTCAAGAGTGGTCAGCAACCCCTGGTGGCGGGACCAGAGTGCCCCGGTTGGTTCCACAGGTTCCTTGGAGGGAAACGTAGGACAACGGGTCTGAATCCAGTGAGGGGGCGTGGGAGGTGGCCCGATCTGGTCCTAGGGGAAGCCAAAAAGACAGCGCCAACAAGAGACAAAGCAAGAGAAGTCCAGCAATACTTGAGCACACCCAATCCCCAGCTAAGCTCATCTTAAAGAAGGTATCACAGAAGAAGCCTTTCTCCCTTCAGTTCTCATAGCTTTGGACGAGAGAAGGAAACACGGGACTGTTTTGGAGGGTGGGGGTGGGGTCTGTTTTGTTTGGCTCTTATTTCACGTAGTGAACCCCGGCTCGTGTTTTCCTTGAAGTTGCGTATTTTTCCCTTTTCCCCCTGTAATAAGCCCTGTTTTCTTGTGGTGTTGTTTGGAAGTGGGTAAATCTGTTTGTGGTAAAAGCCGGTGGAAAAGGTATCTTCAAGTGCTCCTGTGATGAGGCTGGAGCCAGATTGAGAAAGTTGATGTAGAATCCCAATCTTAGGCCCAGACCCTGTTAGTGCAGTGCAGTGCAGTGCAGTGCTGTGCAGTGCCTGGCAAAAGGTTTACACGTGCCAACTTGAATAAGGCAGGCGAGGGTCACACTGTCGTTGCGAGGGGGCCGGAGCAGCTGGGCGCAGTGGCTTGTGTCTGTAATCCAAGTGTCTGGGAAGCTGAGGCTGGTGGATTGCTTGAGCCCAGGAGTTCAAGGCTGCAGCGGGCTGTGTCGAGCAGGTGTCCGCACTGGGGTCTGCACCGACATGGGGCCTCTGAGGGAGCTTGGAGGCTCCAGGTTGCCTAAGGAGGGGTGAACCGGCCCAGGCTGGAAACAGAGCAGGTCAAAGCTCCCTTGCTGACCGGTAGTGGGACAGCACCTGTGAAGGGCTCCTGTGGCCCACCCTGGGCAAGACAGGGGGACCCAGCCTTTTGCCAGGTCCTTCCTCCTGAAAAGCTACCCCGTAGTCCCTGTGGGCCAGGGCTCCGGAGAGATGGAGCCCTAGAGCTGGCGTAGCGGCGGGTCAGCGTGCACAGCTTGAGAGAGGGTCCTGCAGGAAGTGGGAGGGGAGCACCCCCTGGGGAAGCCCAGGGCTCCAGTGCATGGCTACAAGACATGATGGTGCTACTACCTCAGTGGCTACGGGGCAGGAGCAGGTCCAGCACAACCCATGCACCCTGGAGCAGAGAGCGCTGCATGGAAAGGGGAGGGTGCACACCTGGGCATCGCACTCCTTCCTCTGGTGCTTGTTGTGCTCTCCCGTGGGTCTCACAGGTCCCAAAGGAAAGGGCCAGCCCTGGAAGGCATCCTTCAAACATTCATTCTTGCCTTCGCGATGTTGGCTACAAAGCACCATCTCTCAGGAGCCTCATGAATTCTAGCTTCTTGGACAGGATGTGACGTTGCCAATCAACTAACAAATGCCAACTTCATATTCCTCTTTAGCTTGCAGTGTCTCACCCTGGAAAGACTCGCTGGCCACAAACCAGGCCCCTTGGAGCAGGGGAACACGCGGAAGTGATTTTTGCTACTTGGCTGACCCAGCACAGGGAGCCTGAAATGCCCCTCTCCACTCTCCCACAGAAAACCCCTAGGAAATGCCCCTCTCCACTCTCCCACAGATAGAAAGTCTCCGAGCCTGCTCCATGACACTAGACAGCCTTTCCATCTACGCAGACTTCAAGGCCTGGTGTTTTGCGTTATGGGCGTTTGGGTCAAAAAGAGGCCTCCTTCCAAGCACAGCAAAGAAACCACCACGCGTGGTGCGGATCTCCCAGGGACAGAAACCACTCAGCGGGACACAGCTGACCCCAGGGTGATTTCACCACCCCGCCGTCTGATGTGGCATGACACAGGCTACCCTTGCCCCCTGGGGCCACAGGCTCAAAGCTCCTCTCTCTCCGCTTCACAACCTGCTGCCAGTAGCCCTCCCACTTGGTGCATGTAGGGATTTGGCCCCTCCCCTCTGCCAAGTGCCCCTTCCCCTGCATTTCCCAGCCTTTCCCGCCGTTGCCTCTGGGAAGTGGGGAGGCTGCGTAAAGGGCAGGAGAGGGGAGTGGAGAATCTTTCTCTCAGGTACACTCCTGCTTGAGTACATGCTGCCATTTTGAATGATCCTTTCCAGTGGTTCAAGTAGGAGCTGGCAGGGGACAACTACGACTGTGAAGCCAGTGGGTGTTTCCTCTGTGTCTGAACTGGCTTGCCGGAGGGGAGTTTGTCAGCTCTTTGAAGGATACCACCGATATTTCAGCTAGACGCTTAAGTAGGCGCTGTGTTAACATCGTGCTGAGGTTCGGTCGTTCTTTCTGGATTTCTATGCCAGTCACAGGAACCGTAGGAAAAGTCTGGAGAATGCAGGGGGATGGGCGCTTGGAATAGGGCAGGGGCCAAAATCGCTTGGTGCACCGAGAGGAAGGCCTTCTTTCAGGCAGGCATGAAGAGGAAAGCGCAGCTGCCACACCACGTGGCCCCATGGTGCAATGGTAGCATGTCTGACTCCAGATCAGATGGTTGTGTGTTCAAATCACACTGGGGTCAAGGACCTCCTTTTACGTCCTAGGAGACAGTCACCACTTGTGGTGGCTTCCTTGCTGTCTTGCTGATGACTTGAGGCAGCAAGCAGATGCCAAAGGAGGCCTTTTTCCCCAAACAGCTCCAGGATAGCTGTTCTAAAGGGAGGCAGGTCCCAGCCCTTCCTGGTTGCCTGTCCCGGCCAGGAGCCAGAGTGCCTTCCGAGATTCCCCTGATCTAGGACAACTCCCAACCGTGGGCTGGAAGAGCACTCCAGGTGTATCGCAGGGGGGCAGAAGGCTGGGTGGGGGATGTGGCGGGACAGGACGGGGTGCTGCTGTGCTGAGCCACCCGCCTCACTTTGCCCGACCAAAACCACGCCTCGGGTGTCTCTCCTGGAGTGTCTGCGTCGAGCTGATCCCCCTTGCTAGAGCACACCTGCAAGCCTGGGGTTATTGCTGCCGCCACCCAGGCTCCGGTCTCTGTTAGGGCTCTGTGCAGCCCGGGGTACGCAGACCCTGCAGACCTTGGGGCTGGCGGCGCTTTGCCCACTAGTAGTATTTCTGGGTGCTCCTTAGGGAGATTCTCAGGGAGGACAGAATCCCTCACTAATCAGCCAAGCTCTGCCTAGAGCGAGAAGGCCCGTCTCTCCCCTCACGCATTCCCAGCTAGGCGTGCTGTAAGGAACAGCTTGATTGACCAGAGGGAGAGAGAGAGAGGATGCAGGAGGGCGGAGGGGCGGGGAACAACGGGATTTCAGAGAAAGCACCTTGAGCAACGCAGAATATTTGGACGCTTTCATCAAACCTTGCGTTCGGTAACCCTTTTCGTACGCATCTAAACTACTTAGCTCTAACGTTCCAGCTAGTCGCCAGGCATACTCGCTGCTTCATGCAGCCGGCAGCCTGAGGCCCCTGCTTGACTTTGTTCCAACTTGCCTGCCGGAGGAAGTCAGCCCCAGGACCAGGTGGCCTGACCCTTAAATAACGTTTTTGACCTCATCACTTGGTTCCCACCAGAAACAGGCATCATTTCAACCCTGCTGATGCAGACCAATCCTTTCAAGAGTGGTCAGCAACCCCTGGTGGCGGGACCAGAGTGCCCCGGTTGGTTCCACAGGTTCCTTGGAGGGAAACGTAGGACAACGGGTCTGAATCCAGTGAGGGGGCGTGGGAGGTGGCCCGATCTGGTCCTAGGGGAAGCCAAAAAGACAGCGCCAACAAGAGACAAAGCAAGAGAAGTCCAGCAATACTTGAGCACACCCAATCCCCAGCTAAGCTCATCTTAAAGAAGGTATCACAGAAGAAGCCTTTCTCCCTTCAGTTCTCATAGCTTTGGACGAGAGAAGGAAACACGGGACTGTTTTGGAGGGTGGGGGTGGGGTCTGTTTTGTTTGGCTCTTATTTCACGTAGTGAACCCCGGCTCGTGTTTTCCTTGAAGTTGCGTATTTTTCCCTTTTCCCCCTGTAATAAGCCCTGTTTTCTTGTGGTGTTGTTTGGAAGTGGGTAAATCTGTTTGTGGTAAAAGCCGGTGGAAAAGGTATCTTCAAGTGCTCCTGTGATGAGGCTGGAGCCAGATTGAGAAAGTTGATGTAGAATCCCAATCTTAGGCCCAGACCCTGTTAGTGCAGTGCAGTGCAGTGCAGTGCTGTGCAGTGCCTGGCAAAAGGTTTACACGTGCCAACTTGAATAAGGCAGGCGAGGGTCACACTGTCGTTGCGAGGGGGCCAGAGCAGCTGGGCGCAGTGGCTTGTGTCTGTAATCCAAGTGTCTGGGAAGCTGAGGCTGGTGGATTGCTTGAGCCCAGGAGTTCAAGGCTGCAGCGGGCTGTGTCGAGCAGGTGTCCGCACTGGGGTCTGCACCGACATGGGGCCTCTGAGGGAGCTTGGAGGCTCCAGGTTGCCTAAGGAGGGGTGAACCGGCCCAGGCTGGAAACAGAGCAGGTCAAAGCTCCCTTGCTGACCGGTAGTAGGACAGCACCTGTGAAGGGCTCCTGTGGCCCACCCTGGGCAAGACAGGGGGACCCAGCCTTTTGCCAGGTCCTTCCTCCTGAAAAGCTACCCCGTAGTCCCTGTGGGCCAGGGCTCCGGAGAGATGGAGCCCTAGAGCTGGGGTAGCGGCTGGTCAGCGTGCACAGCTTGAGAGAGGGTCCTGCAGGAAGTGGGAGGGGAGCACCCCCTGGGGAAGCCCAGGGCTCCAGTGCATGGCTACAAGACATGATGGTGCTACTACCTCAGTGGCTACGGGGCAGGAGCAGGTCCAGCACAACCCATGCACCCTGGAGCAGAGAGCGCTGCATGGAAAGGGGAGGGTGCACACCTGGGCATCGCACTCCTTCCTCTGGTGCTTGTTGTGCTCTCCCGTGGGTCTCACAGGTCCCAAAGGAAAGGGCCAGCCCTGGAAGGCATCCTTCAAACATTCATTCTTGCCTTCGCGATGTTGGCTACAAAGCACCATCTCTCAGGAGCCTCATGAATTCTAGCTTCTTGGACAGGATGTGACGTTGCCAATCAACTAACAAATGCCAACTTCATATTCCTCTTTAGCTTGCAATGTCTCACCCTGGAAAGACTCGCTGGCCACAAACCAGGCCCCTTGGAGCAGGGGAACACGCGGAAGTGATTTTTGCTACTTGGCTGACCCAGCACAGGGAGCCTGAAATGCCCCTCTCCACTCTCCCACAGAAAACCCCTAGGAAATGCCCCTCTCCACTCTCCCACAGATAGAAAGTCTCCGAGCCTGCTCCATGACACTAGACAGCCTTTCCATCTACGCAGACTTCAAGGCCTGGTGTTTTGCGTTATGGGCGTTTGGGTCAAAAAGAGGCCTCCTTCCAAGCACAGCAAAGAAACCACCACGCGTGGTGCGGATCTCCCAGGGACAGAAACCACTCAGCGGGACACAGCTGACCCCAGGGTGATTTCACCACCCCGCCGTCTGATGTGGCATGACACAGGCTACCCTTGCCCCCTGGGGCCACAGGCTCAAAGCTCCTCTCTCTCCGCTTCACAACCTGCTGCCAGTAGCCCTCCCACTTGGTGCATGTAGGGATTTGGCCCCTCCCCTCTGCCAAGTGCCCCTTCCCCTGCATTTCCCAGCCTTTCCCGCCGTTGCCTCTGGGAAGTGGGGAGGCTGCGTAAAGGGCAGGAGAGGGGAGTGGAGAATCTTTCTCTCAGGTACACTCCTGCTTGAGTACATGCTGCCATTTTGAATGATCCTTTCCAGTGGTTCAAGTAGGAGCTGGCAGGGGACAACTACGACTGTGAAGCCAGTGGGTGTTTCCTCTGTGTCTGAACTGGCTTGCCGGAGGGGAGTTTGTCAGCTCTTTGAAGGATACCACCGATATTTCAGCTAGACGCTTAAGTAGGCGCTGTGTTAACATCGTGCTGAGGTTCGGTCGTTCTTTCTGGATTTCTATGCCAGTCACAGGAACCGTAGGAAAAGTCTGGAGAATGCAGGGGGATGGGCGCTTGGAATAGGGCAGGGGCCAAAATCGCTTGGTGCACCGAGAGGAAGGCCTTCTTTCAGGCAGGCATGAAGAGGAAAGCGCAGCTGCCAGACCACGTGGCCCCATGGTGCAATGGTAGCATGTCTGACTCCAGATCAGATGGTTGTGTGTTCAAATCACGCTGGGGTCAAGGACCTCCTTTTACGTCCTAGGAGACAGTCACCACTTGTGGTGGCTTCCTTGCTGTCTTGCTGATGACTTGAGGCAGCAAGCAGATGCCAAAGGAGGCCTTTTTCCCCAAACAGCTCCAGGATAGCTGTTCTAAAGGGAGGCAGGTCCCAGCCCTTCCTGGTTGCCTGTCCCGGCCAGGAGCCAGAGTGCCTTCCGAGATTCCCCTGATCTAGGACAACTCCCAACCGTGGGCTGGAAGAGCACTCCAGGTGTATCGCAGGGGGGCAGAAGGCTGGGTGGGGGATGTGGCGGGACAGGACGGGGTGCTGCTGTGCTGAGCCACCCGCCTCACTTTGCCCGACCAAAACCACGCCTCGGGTGTCTCTCCTGGAGTGTCTGCGTCGAGCTGATCCCCCTTGCTAGAGCACACCTGCAAGCCTGGGGTTATTGCTGCCGCCACCCAGGCTCCGGTCTCTGTTAGGGCTCTGTGCAGCCCGGGGTACGCAGACCCTGCAGACCTTGGGGCTGGCGGCGCTTTGCCCACTAGTAGTATTTCTGGGTGCTCCTTAGGGAGATTCTCAGGGAGGACAGAATCCCTCACTAATCAGCCAAGCTCTGCCTAGAGCGAGAAGGCCCGTCTCTCCCCTCACGCATTCCCAGCTAGGCGTGCTGTAAGGAACAGCTTGATTGACCAGAGGGAGAGAGAGAGAGGATGCAGGAGGGCGGAGGGGCGGGGAACAACGGGATTTCAGAGAAAGCACCTTGAGCAACGCAGAATATTTGGACGCTTTCATCAAACCTTGCGTTCGGTAACCCTTTTCGTACGCATCTAAACTACTTAGCTCTAACGTTCCAGCTAGTCGCCAGGCATACTCGCTGCTTCATGCAGCCGGCAGCCTGAGGCCCCTGCTTGACTTTGTTCCAACTTGCCTGCCGGAGGAAGTCAGCCCCAGGACCAGGTGGCCTGACCCTTAAATAACGTTTTTGACCTCATCACTTGGTTCCCACCAGAAACAGGCATCATTTCAACCCTGCTGATGCAGACCAATCCTTTCAAGAGTGGTCAGCAACCCCTGGTGGCGGGACCAGAGTGCCCCGGTTGGTTCCACAGGTTCCTTGGAGGGAAACGTAGGACAACGGGTCTGAATCCAGTGAGGGGGCGTGGGAGGTGGCCCGATCTGGTCCTAGGGGAAGCCAAAAAGACAGCGCCAACAAGAGACAAAGCAAGAGAAGTCCAGCAATACTTGAGCACACCCAATCCCCAGCTAAGCTCATCTTAAAGAAGGTATCACAGAAGAAGCCTTTCTCCCTTCAGTTCTCATAGCTTTGGACGAGAGAAGGAAACACGGGACTGTTTTGGAGGGTGGGGGTGGGGTCTGTTTTGTTTGGCTCTTATTTCACGTAGTGAACCCCGGCTCGTGTTTTCCTTGAAGTTGCGTATTTTTCCCTTTTCCCCCTGTAATAAGCCCTGTTTTCTTGTGGTGTTGTTTGGAAGTGGGTAAATCTGTTTGTGGTAAAAGCCGGTGCAAAAGGTATCTTCAAGTGCTCCTGTGATGAGGCTGGAGCCAGATTGAGAAAGTTGATGTAGAATCCCAATCTTAGGCCCAGACCCTGTTAGTGCAGTGCAGTGCAGTGCAGTGCAGTGCTGTGCAGTGCCTGGCAAAAGGTTTACACGTGCCAACTTGAATAAGGCAGGCGAGGGTCACACTGTCGTTGCGAGGGGGCCGGAGCAGCTGGGCGCAGTGGCTTGTGTCTGTAATCCAAGTGTCTGGGAAGCTGAGGCTGGTGGATTGCTTGAGCCCAGGAGTTCAAGGCTGCAGCGGGCTGTGTCGAGCAGGTGTCCGCACTGGGGTCTGCACCGACATGGGGCCTCTGAGGGAGCTTGGAGGCTCCAGGTTGCCTAAGGAGGGGTGAACCGGCCCAGGCTGGAAACAGAGCAGGTCAAAGCTCCCTTGCTGACCGGTAGTGGGACAGCACCTGTGAAGGGCTCCTGTGGCCCACCCTGGGCAAGACAGGGGGACCCAGCCTTTTGCCAGGTCCTTCCTCCTGAAAAGCTACCCCGTAGTCCCTGTGGGCCAGGGCTCCGGAGAGATGGAGCCCTAGAGCTGGCGTAGCGGCGGGTCAGCGTGCACAGCTTGAGAGAGGGTCCTGCAGGAAGTGGGAGGGGAGCACCCCCTGGGGAAGCCCAGGGCTCCAGTGCATGGCTACAAGACATGATGGTGCTACTACCTCAGTGGCTACGGGGCAGGAGCAGGTCCAGCACAACCCATGCACCCTGGAGCAGAGAGCGCTGCATGGAAAGGGGAGGGTGCACACCTGGGCATCGCACTCCTTCCTCTGGTGCTTGTTGTGCTCTCCCGTGGGTCTCACAGGTCCCAAAGGAAAGGGCCAGCCCTGGAAGGCATCCTTCAAACATTCATTCTTGCCTTCGCGATGTTGGCTACAAAGCACCATCTCTCAGGAGCCTCATGAATTCTAGCTTCTTGGACAGGATGTGACGTTGCCAATCAACTAACAAATGCCAACTTCATATTCCTCTTTAGCTTGCAGTGTCTCACCCTGGAAAGACTCGCTGGCCACAAACCAGGCCCCTTGGAGCAGGGGAACACGCGGAAGTGATTTTTGCTACTTGGCTGACCCAGCACAGGGAGCCTGAAATGCCCCTCTCCACTCTCCCACAGAAAACCCCTAGGAAATGCCCCTCTCCACTCTCCCACAGATAGAAAGTCTCCGAGCCTGCTCCATGACACTAGACAACCTTTCCATCTACGCAGACTTCAAGGCCTGGTGTTTTGCGTTATGGGCGTTTGGGTCAAAAAGAGGCCTCCTTCCAAGCACAGCAAAGAAACCACCACGCGTGGTGCGGATCTCCCAGGGACAGAAACCACTCAGCGGGACACAGCTGACCCCAGGGTGATTTCACCACCCCGCCGTCTGATGTGGCATGACACAGGCTACCCTTGCCCCCTGGGGCCACAGGCTCAAAGCTCCTCTCTCTCCGCTTCACAACCTGCTGCCAGTAGCCCTCCCACTTGGTGCATGTAGGGATTTGGCCCCTCCCCTCTGCCAAGTGCCCCTTCCCCTGCATTTCCCAGCCTTTCCCGCCGTTGCCTCTGGGAAGTGGGGAGGCTGCGTAAAGGGCAGGAGAGGGGAGTGGAGAATCTTTCTCTCAGGTACACTCCTGCTTGAGTACATGCTGCCATTATGAATGATCCTTTCCAGTGGTTCAAGTAGGAGCTGGCAGGGGACAACTACGACTGTGAAGCCAGTGGGTGTTTCCTCTGTGTCTGAACTGGCTTGCCGGAGGGGAGTTTGTCAGCTCTTTGAAGGATACCACCGATATTTCAGCTAGACGCTTAAGTAGGCGCTGTGTTAACATCGTGCTGAGGTTCGGTCGTTCTTTCTGGATTTCTATGCCAGTCACAGGAACCGTAGGAAAAGTCTGGAGAATGCAGGGGGATGGGCGCTTGGAATAGGGCAGGGGCCAAAATCGCTTGGTGCACCGAGAGGAAGGCCTTCTTTCAGGCAGGCATGAAGAGGAAAGCGCAGCTGCCACACCACGTGGCCCCATGGTGCAATGGTAGCATGTCTGACTCCAGATCAGATGGTTGTGTGTTCAAATCACACTGGGGTCAAGGACCTCCTTTTACGTCCTAGGAGACAGTCACCACTTGTGGTGGCTTCCTTGCTGTCTTGCTGATGACTTGAGGCAGCAAGCAGATGCCAAAGGAGGCCTTTTTCCCCAAACAGCTCCAGGATAGCTGTTCTAAAGGGAGGCAGGTCCCAGCCCTTCCTGGTTGCCTGTCCCGGCCAGGAGCCAGAGTGCCTTCCGAGATTCCCCTGATCTAGGACAACTCCCAACCGTGGGCTGGAAGAGCACTCCAGGTGTATCGCAGGGGGGCAGAAGGCTGGGTGGGGGATGTGGCGGGACAGGACGGGGTGCTGCTGTGCTGAGCCACCCGCCTCACTTTGCCCGACCAAAACCACGCCTCGGGTGTCTCTCCTGGAGTGTCTGCGTCGAGCTGATCCCCCTTGCTAGAGCACACCTGCAAGCCTGGGGTTATTGCTGCCGCCACCCAGGCTCCGGTCTCTGTTAGGGCTCTGTGCAGCCCGGGGTACGCAGACCCTGCAGACCTTGGGGCTGGCGGCGCTTTGCCCACTAGTAGTATTTCTGGGTGCTCCTTAGGGAGATTCTCAGGGAGGACAGAATCCCTCACTAATCAGCCAAGCTCTGCCTAGAGCGAGAAGGCCCGTCTCTCCCCTCACGCATTCCCAGCTAGGCGTGCTGTAAGGGACAGCTTGATTGACCAGAGGGAGAGAGAGAGAGGATGCAGGAGGGCGGAGGGGCGGGGAACAACGGGATTTCAGAGAAAGCACCTTGAGCAACGCAGAATATTTGGACGCTTTCATCAAACCTTGCGTTCGGTAACCCTTTTCGTACGCATCTAAACTACTTAGCTCTAACGTTCCAGCTAGTCGCCAGGCATACTCGCTGCTTCATGCAGCCGGCAGCCTGAGGCCCCTGCTTGACTTTGTTCCAACTTGCCTGCCGGAGGAAGTCAGCCCCAGGACCAGGTGGCCTGACCCTTAAATAACGTTTTTGACCTCATCACTTGGTTCCCACCAGAAACAGGCATCATTTCAACCCTGCTGATGCAGACCAATCCTTTCAAGAGTGGTCAGCAACCCCTGGTGGCGGGACCAGAGTGCCCCGGTTGGTTCCACAGGTTCCTTGGAGGGAAACGTAGGACAACGGGTCTGAATCCAGTGAGGGGGCGTGGGAGGTGGCCCGATCTGGTCCTAGGGGAAGCCAAAAAGACAGCGCCAACAAGAGACAAAGCAAGAGAAGTCCAGCAATACTTGAGCACACCCAATCCCCAGCTAAGCTCATCTTAAAGAAGGTATCACAGAAGAAGCCTTTCTCCCTTCAGTTCTCATAGCTTTGGACGAGAGAAGGAAACACGGGACTGTTTTGGAGGGTGGGGGTGGGGTCTGTTTTGTTTGGCTCTTATTTCACGTAGTGAACCCCGGCTCGTGTTTTCCTTGAAGTTGCGTATTTTTCCCTTTTCCCCCTGTAATAAGCCCTGTTTTCTTGTGGTGTTGTTTGGAAGTGGGTAAATCTGTTTGTGGTAAAAGCCGGTGGAAAAGGTATCTTCAAGTGCTCCTGTCATGAGGCTGGAGCCAGATTGAGAAAGTTGATGTAGAATCCCAATCTTAGGCCCAGACCCTGTTAGTGCAGTGCAGTGCAGTGCAGTGCAGTGCTGTGCAGTGCCTGGCAAAAGGTTTACACGTGCCAACTTGAATAAGGCAGGCGAGGGTCACACTGTCGTTGCGAGGGGGCCGGAGCAGCTGGGCGCAGTGGCTTGTGTCTGTAATCCAAGTGTCTGGGAAGCTGAGGCTGGTGGATTGCTTGAGCCCAGGAGTTCAAGGCTGCAGCGGGCTGTGTCGAGCAGGTGTCTGCACTGGGGTCTGCACCGACATGGGGCCTCTGAGGGAGCTTGGAGGCTCCAGGTTGCCTAAGGAGGGGTGAACCGGCCCAGGCTGGAAACAGAGCAGGTCAAAGCTCCCTTGCTGACCGGTAGTGGGACAGCACCTGTGAAGGGCTCCTGTGGCCCACCCTGGGCAAGACAGGGGGACCCAGCCTTTTGCCAGGTCCTTCCTCCTGAAAAGCTACCCCGTAGTCCCTGTGGGCCAGGGCTCCGGAGAGATGGAGCCCTAGAGCTGGCGTAGCGGCGGGTCAGCGTGCACAGCTTGAGAGAGGGTCCTGCAGGAAGTGGGAGGGGAGCACCCCCTGGGGAAGCCCAGGGCTCCAGTGCATGGCTACAAGACATGATGGTGCTACTACCTCAGTGGCTACGGGGCAGGAGCAGGTCCAGCACAACCCATGCACCCTGGAGCAGAGAGCGCTGCATGGAAAGGGGAGGGTGTACACCTGGGCATCGCACTCCTTCCTCTGGTGCTTGTTGTGCTCTCCCGTGGGTCTCACAGGTCCCAAAGGAAAGGGCCAGCCCTGGAAGGCATCCTTCAAACATTCATTCTTGCCTTCGCGATGTTGGCTACAAAGCACCATCTCTCAGGAGCCTCATGAATTCTAGCTTCTTGGACAGGATGTGACGTTGCCAATCAACTAACAAATGCCAACTTCATATTCCTCTTTAGCTTGCAATGTCTCACCCTGGAAAGACTCGCTGGCCACAAACCAGGCCCCTTGGAGCAGGGGAACACGCGGAAGTGATTTTTGCTACTTGGCTGACCCAGCACAGGGAGCCTGAAATGCCCCTCTCCACTCTCCCACAGAAAACCCCTAGGAAATGCCCCTCTCCACTCTCCCACAGATAGAAAGTCTCCGAGCCTGCTCCATGACACTAGACAGCCTTTCCATCTACGCAGACTTCAAGGCCTGGTGTTTTGCGTTATGGGCGTTTGGGTCAAAAAGAGGCCTCCTTCCAAGCACAGCAAAGAAACCACCACGCGTGGTGCGGATCTCCCAGGGACAGAAACCACTCAGCGGGACACAGCTGACCCCAGGGTGATTTCACCACCCCGCCGTCTGATGTGGCATGACACAGGCTACCCTTGCCCCCTGGGGCCACAGGCTCAAAGCTCCTCTCTCTCCGCTTCACAACCTGCTGCCAGTAGCCCTCCCACTTGGTGCATGTAGGGATTTGGCCCCTCCCCTCTGCCAAGTGCCCCTTCCCCTGCATTTCCCAGCCTTTCCCGCCGTTGCCTCTGGGAAGTGGGGAGGCTGCGTAAAGGGCAGGAGAGGGGAGTGGAGAATCTTTCTCTCAGGTACACTCCTGCTTGAGTACATGCTGCCATTTTGAATGATCCTTTCCAGTGGTTCAAGTAGGAGCTGGCAGGGGACAACTACGACTGTGAAGCCAGTGGGTGTTTCCTCTGTGTCTGAACTGGCTTGCCGGAGGGGAGTTTGTCAGCTCTTTGAAGGATACCACCGATATTTCAGCTAGACGCTTAAGTAGGCGCTGTGTTAACATCGTGCTGAGGTTCGGTCGTTCTTTCTGGATTTCTATGCCAGTCACAGGAACCGTAGGAAAAGTCTGGAGAATGCAGGGGGATGGGCGCTTGGAATAGGGCAGGGGCCAAAATCGCTTGGTGCACCGAGAGGAAGGCCTTCTTTCAGGCAGGCATGAAGAGGAAAGCGCAGCTGCCACACCACGTGGCCCCATGGTGCAATGGTAGCATGTCTGACTCCAGATCAGATGGTTGTGTGTTCAAATCACACTGGGGTCAAGGACCTCCTTTTACGTCCTAGGAGACAGTCACCACTTGTGGTGGCTTCCTTGCTGTCTTGCTGATGACTTGAGGCAGCAAGCAGATGCCAAAGGAGGCCTTTTTCCCCAAACAGCTCCAGGATAGCTGTTCTAAAGGGAGGCAGGTCCCAGCCCTTCCTGGTTGCCTGTCCCGGCCAGGAGCCAGAGTGCCTTCCGAGATTCCCCTGATCTAGGACAACTCCCAACCGTGGGCTGGAAGAGCACTCCAGGTGTATCGCAGGGGGGCAGAAGGCTGGGTGGGGGATGTGGCGGGACAGGACGGGGTGCTGCTGTGCTGAGCCACCCGCCTCACTTTGCCCGACCAAAACCACGCCTCGGGTGTCTCTCCTGGAGTGTCTGCGTCGAGCTGATCCCCCTTGCTAGAGCACACCTGCAAGCCTGGGGTTATTGCTGCCGCCACCCAGGCTCCGGTCTCTGTTAGGGCTCTGTGCAGCCCGGGGTACGCAGACCCTGCAGACCTTGGGGCTGGCGGCGCTTTGCCCACTAGTAGTATTTCTGGGTGCTCCTTAGGGAGATTCTCAGGGAGGACAGAATCCCTCACTAATCAGCCAAGCTCTGCCTAGAGCGAGAAGGCCCGTCTCTCCCCTCACGCATTCCCAGCTAGGCGTGCTGTAAGGGACAGCTTGATTGACCAGAGGGAGAGAGAGAGAGGATGCAGGAGGGCGGAGGGGCGGGGAACAACGGGATTTCAGAGAAAGCACCTTGAGCAACGCAGAATATTTGGACGCTTTCATCAAACCTTGCGTTCGGTAACCCTTTTCGTACGCATCTAAACTACTTAGCTCTAACGTTCCAGCTAGTCGCCAGGCATACTCGCTGCTTCATGCAGCCGGCAGCCTGAGGCCCCTGCTTGACTTTGTTCCAACTTGCCTGCCGGAGGAAGTCAGCCCCAGGACCAGGTGGCCTGACCCTTAAATAACGTTTTTGACCTCATCACTTGGTTCCCACCAGAAACAGGCATCATTTCAACCCTGCTGATGCAGACCAATCCTTTCAAGAGTGGTCAGCAACCCCTGGTGGCGGGACCAGAGTGCCCCGGTTGGTTCCACAGGTTCCTTGGAGGGAAACGTAGGACAACGGGTCTGAATCCAGTGAGGGGGCGTGGGAGGTGGCCCGATCTGGTCCTAGGGGAAGCCAAAAAGACAGCGCCAACAAGAGACAAAGCAAGAGAAGTCCAGCAATACTTGAGCACACCCAATCCCCAGCTAAGCTCATCTTAAAGAAGGTATCACAGAAGAAGCCTTTCTCCCTTCAGTTCTCATAGCTTTGGACGAGAGAAGGAAACACGGGACTGTTTTGGAGGGTGGGGGTGGGGTCTGTTTTGTTTGGCTCTTATTTCACGTAGTGAACCCCGGCTCGTGTTTTCCTTGAAGTTGCGTATTTTTCCCTTTTCCCCCTGTAATAAGCCCTGTTTTCTTGTGGTGTTGTTTGGAAGTGGGTAAATCTGTTTGTGGTAAAAGCCGGTGGAAAAGGTATCTTCAAGTGCTCCTGTCATGAGGCTGGAGCCAGATTGAGAAAGTTGATGTAGAATCCCAATCTTAGGCCCAGACCCTGTTAGTGCAGTGCAGTGCAGTGCAGTGCAGTGCTGTGCAGTGCCTGGCAAAAGGTTTACACGTGCCAACTTGAATAAGGCAGGCGAGGGTCACACTGTCGTTGCGAGGGGGCCGGAGCAGCTGGGCGCAGTGGCTTGTGTCTGTAATCCAAGTGTCTGGGAAGCTGAGGCTGGTGGATTGCTTGAGCCCAGGAGTTCAAGGCTGCAGCGGGCTGTGTCGAGCAGGTGTCCGCACTGGGGTCTGCACCGACATGGGGCCTCTGAGGGAGCTTGGAGGCTCCAGGTTGCCTAAGGAGGGGTGAACCGGCCCAGGCTGGAAACAGAGCAGGTCAAAGCTCCCTTGCTGACCGGTAGTGGGACAGCACCTGTGAAGGGCTCCTGTGGCCCACCCTGGGCAAGACAGGGGGACCCAGCCTTTTGCCAGGTCCTTCCTCCTGAAAAGCTACCCCGTAGTCCCTGTGGGCCAGGGCTCCGGAGAGATGGAGCCCTAGAGCTGGCGTAGCGGCGGGTCAGCGTGCACAGCTTGAGAGAGGGTCCTGCAGGAAGTGGGAGGGGAGCACCCCCTGGGGAAGCCCAGGGCTCCAGTGCATGGCTACAAGACATGATGGTGCTACTACCTCAGTGGCTACGGGGCAGGAGCAGGTCCAGCACAACCCATGCACCCTGGAGCAGAGAGCGCTGCATGGAAAGGGGAGGGTGCACACCTGGGCATCGCACTCCTTCCTCTGGTGCTTGTTGTGCTCTCCCGTGGGTCTCACAGGTCCCAAAGGAAAGGGCCAGCCCTGGAAGGCATCCTTCAAACATTCATTCTTGCCTTCGCGATGTTGGCTACAAAGCACCATCTCTCAGGAGCCTCATGAATTCTAGCTTCTTGGACAGGATGTGACGTTGCCAATCAACTAACAAATGCCAACTTCATATTCCTCTTTAGCTTGCAGTGTCTCACCCTGGAAAGACTCGCTGGCCACAAACCAGGCCCCTTGGAGCAGGGGAACACGCGGAAGTGATTTTTGCTACTTGGCTGACCCAGCACAGGGAGCCTGAAATGCCCCTCTCCACTCTCCCACAGAAAACCCCTAGGAAATGCCCCTCTCCACTCTCCCACAGATAGAAAGTCTCCGAGCCTGCTCCATGACACTAGACAGCCTTTCCATCTACGCAGACTTCAAGGCCTGGTGTTTTGCGTTATGGGCGTTTGGGTCAAAAAGAGGCCTCCTTCCAAGCACAGCAAAGAAACCACCACGCGTGGTGCGGATCTCCCAGGGACAGAAACCACTCAGCGGGACACAGCTGACCCCAGGGTGATTTCACCACCCCGCCGTCTGATGTGGCATGACACAGGCTACCCTTGCCCCCTGGGGCCACAGGCTCAAAGCTCCTCTCTCTCCGCTTCACAACCTGCTGCCAGTAGCCCTCCCACTTGGTGCATGTAGGGATTTGGCCCCTCCCCTCTGCCAAGTGCCCCTTCCCCTGCATTTCCCAGCCTTTCCCGCCGTTGCCTCTGGGAAGTGGGGAGGCTGCGTAAAGGGCAGGAGAGGGGAGTGGAGAATCTTTCTCTCAGGTACACTCCTGCTTGAGTACATGCTGCCATTATGAATGATCCTTTCCAGTGGTTCAAGTAGGAGCTGGCAGGGGACAACTACGACTGTGAAGCCAGTGGGTGTTTCCTCTGTGTCTGAACTGGCTTGCCGGAGGGGAGTTTGTCAGCTCTTTGAAGGATACCACCGATATTTCAGCTAGACGCTTAAGTAGGCGCTGTGTTAACATCGTGCTGAGGTTCGGTCGTTCTTTCTGGATTTCTATGCCAGTCACAGGAACCGTAGGAAAAGTCTGGAGAATGCAGGGGGATGGGCGCTTGGAATAGGGCAGGGGCCAAAATCGCTTGGTGCACCGAGAGGAAGGCCTTCTTTCAGGCAGGCATGAAGAGGAAAGCGCAGCTGCCACACCACGTGGCCCCATGGTGCAATGGTAGCATGTCTGACTCCAGATCAGATGGTTGTGTGTTCAAATCACACTGGGGTCAAGGACCTCCTTTTACGTCCTAGGAGACAGTCACCACTTGTGGTGGCTTCCTTGCTGTCTTGCTGATGACTTGAGGCAGCAAGCAGATGCCAAAGGAGGCCTTTTTCCCCAAACAGCTCCAGGATAGCTGTTCTAAAGGGAGGCAGGTCCCAGCCCTTCCTGGTTGCCTGTCCCGGCCAGGAGCCAGAGTGCCTTCCGAGATTCCCCTGATCTAGGACAACTCCCAACCGTGGGCTGGAAGAGCACTCCAGGTGTATCGCAGGGGGGCAGAAGGCTGGGTGGGGGATGTGGCGGGACAGGACGGGGTGCTGCTGTGCTGAGCCACCCGCCTCACTTTGCCCGACCAAAACCACGCCTCGGGTGTCTCTCCTGGAGTGTCTGCGTCGAGCTGATCCCCCTTGCTAGAGCACACCTGCAAGCCTGGGGTTATTGCTGCCGCCACCCAGGCTCCGGTCTCTGTTAGGGCTCTGTGCAGCCCGGGGTACGCAGACCCTGCAGACCTTGGGGCTGGCGGCGCTTTGCCCACTAGTAGTATTTCTGGGTGCTCCTTAGGGAGATTCTCAGGGAGGACAGAATCCCTCACTAATCAGCCAAGCTCTGCCTAGAGCGAGAAGGCCCGTCTCTCCCCTCACGCATTCCCAGCTAGGCGTGCTGTAAGGGACAGCTTGATTGACCAGAGGGAGAGAGAGAGAGGATGCAGGAGGGCGGAGGGGCGGGGAACAACGGGATTTCAGAGAAAGCACCTTGAGCAACGCAGAATATTTGGACGCTTTCATCAAACCTTGCGTTCGGTAACCCTTTTCGTACGCATCTAAACTACTTAGCTCTAACGTTCCAGCTAGTCGCCAGGCATACTCGCTGCTTCATGCAGCCGGCAGCCTGAGGCCCCTGCTTGACTTTGTTCCAACTTGCCTGCCGGAGGAAGTCAGCCCCAGGACCAGGTGGCCTGACCCTTAAATAACGTTTTTGACCTCATCACTTGGTTCCCACCAGAAACAGGCATCATTTCAACCCTGCTGATGCAGACCAATCCTTTCAAGAGTGGTCAGCAACCCCTGGTGGCGGGACCAGAGTGCCCCGGTTGGTTCCACAGGTTCCTTGGAGGGAAACGTAGGACAACGGGTCTGAATCCAGTGAGGGGGCGTGGGAGGTGGCCCGATCTGGTCCTAGGGGAAGCCAAAAAGACAGCGCCAACAAGAGACAAAGCAAGAGAAGTCCAGCAATACTTGAGCACACCCAATCCCCAGCTAAGCTCATCTTAAAGAAGGTATCACAGAAGAAGCCTTTCTCCCTTCAGTTCTCATAGCTTTGGACGAGAGAAGGAAACACGGGACTGTTTTGGAGGGTGGGGGTGGGGTCTGTTTTGTTTGGCTCTTATTTCACGTAGTGAACCCCGGCTCGTGTTTTCCTTGAAGTTGCGTATTTTTCCCTTTTCCCCCTGTAATAAGCCCTGTTTTCTTGTGGTGTTGTTTGGAAGTGGGTAAATCTGTTTGTGGTAAAAGCCGGTGGAAAAGGTATCTTCAAGTGCTCCTGTCATGAGGCTGGAGCCAGATTGAGAAAGTTGATGTAGAATCCCAATCTTAGGCCCAGACCCTGTTAGTGCAGTGCAGTGCAGTTCAGTGCAGTGCTGTGCAGTGCCTGGCAAAAGGTTTACACGTGCCAACTTGAATAAGGCAGGCGAGGGTCACACTGTCGTTGCGAGGGGGCCGGAGCAGCTGGGCGCAGTGGCTTGTGTCTGTAATCCAAGTGTCTGGGAAGCTGAGGCTGGTGGATTGCTTGAGCCCAGGAGTTCAAGGCTGCAGCGGGCTGTGTCGAGCAGGTGTCTGCACTGGGGTCTGCACCGACATGGGGCCTCTGAGGGAGCTTGGAGGCTCCAGGTTGCCTAAGGAGGGGTGAACCGGCCCAGGCTGGAAACAGAGCAGGTCAAAGCTCCCTTGCTGACCGGTAGTGGGACAGCACCTGTGAAGGGCTCCTGTGGCCCACCCTGGGCAAGACAGGGGGACCCAGCCTTTTGCCAGGTCCTTCCTCCTGAAAAGCTACCCCGTAGTCCCTGTGGGCCAGGGCTCCGGAGAGATGGAGCCCTAGAGCTGGCGTAGCGGCGGGTCAGCGTGCACAGCTTGAGAGAGGGTCCTGCAGGAAGTGGGAGGGGAGCACCCCCTGGGGAAGCCCAGGGCTCCAGTGCATGGCTACAAGACATGATGGTGCTACTACCTCAGTGGCTACGGGGCAGGAGCAGGTCCAGCACAACCCATGCACCCTGGAGCAGAGAGCGCTGCATGGAAAGGGGAGGGTGTACACCTGGGCATCGCACTACTTCCTCTGGTGCTTGTTGTGCTCTCCCGTGGGTCTCACAGGTCCCAAAGGAAAGGGCCAGCCCTGGAAGGCATCCTTCAAACATTCATTCTTGCCTTCGCGATGTTGGCTACAAAGCACCATCTCTCAGGAGCCTCATGAATTCTAGCTTCTTGGACAGGATGTGACGTTGCCAATCAACTAACAAATGCCAACTTCATATTCCTCTTTAGCTTGCAATGTCTCACCCTGGAAAGACTCGCTGGCCACAAACCAGGCCCCTTGGAGCAGGGGAACACGCGGAAGTGATTTTTGCTACTTGGCTGACCCAGCACAGGGAGCCTGAAATGCCCCTCTCCACTCTCCCACAGAAAACCCCTAGGAAATGCCCCTCTCCACTCTCCCACAGATAGAAAGTCTCCGAGCCTGCTCCATGACACTAGACAGCCTTTCCATCTACGCAGACTTCAAGGCCTGGTGTTTTGCGTTATGGGCGTTTGGGTCAAAAAGAGGCCTCCTTCCAAGCACAGCAAAGAAACCACCACGCGTGGTGCGGATCTCCCAGGGACAGGAACCACTCAGCGGGACACAGCTGACCCCAGGGTGATTTCACCACCCCGCCGTCTGATGTGGCATGACACAGGCTACCCTTGCCCCCTGGGGCCACAGGCTCAAAGCTCCTCTCTCTCCGCTTCACAACCTGCTGCCAGTAGCCCTCCCACTTGGTGCATGTAGGGATTTGGCCCCTCCCCTCTGCCAAGTGCCCCTTCCCCTGCATTTCCCAGCCTTTCCCGCCGTTGCCTCTGGGAAGTGGGGAGGCTGCGTAAAGGGCAGGAGAGGGGAGTGGAGAATCTTTCTCTCAGGTACACTCCTGCTTGAGTACATGCTGCCATTTTGAATGATCCTTTCCAGTGGTTCAAGTAGGAGCTGGCAGGGGACAACTACGACTGTGAAGCCAGTGGGTGTTTCCTCTGTGTCTGAACTGGCTTGCCGGAGGGGAGTTTGTCAGCTCTTTGAAGGATACCACCGATATTTCAGCTAGACGCTTAAGTAGGCGCTGTGTTAACATCGTGCTGAGGTTCGGTCGTTCTTTCTGGATTTCTATGCCAGTCACAGGAACCGTAGGAAAAGTCTGGAGAATGCAGGGGGATGGGCGCTTGGAATAGGGCAGGGGCCAAAATCGCTTGGTGCACCGAGAGGAAGGCCTTCTTTCAGGCAGGCATGAAGAGGAAAGCGCAGCTGCCACACCACGTGGCCCCATGGTGCAATGGTAGCATGTCTGACTCCAGATCAGATGGTTGTGTGTTCAAATCACACTGGGGTCAAGGACCTCCTTTTACGTCCTAGGAGACAGTCACCACTTGTGGTGGCTTCCTTGCTGTCTTGCTGATGACTTGAGGCAGCAAGCAGATGCCAAAGGAGGCCTTTTTCCCCAAACAGCTCCAGGATAGCTGTTCTAAAGGGAGGCAGGTCCCAGCCCTTCCTGGTTGCCTGTCCCGGCCAGGAGCCAGAGTGCCTTCCGAGATTCCCCTGATCTAGGACAACTCCCAACCGTGGGCTGGAAGAGCACTCCAGGTGTATCGCAGGGGGGCAGAAGGCTGGGTGGGGGATGTGGCGGGACAGGACGGGGTGCTGCTGTGCTGAGCCACCCGCCTCACTTTGCCCGACCAAAACCACGCCTCGGGTGTCTCTCCTGGAGTGTCTGCGTCGAGCTGATCCCCCTTGCTAGAGCACACCTGCAAGCCTGGGGTTATTGCTGCCGCCACCCAGGCTCCGGTCTCTGTTAGGGCTCTGTGCAGCCCGGGGTACGCAGACCCTGCAGACCTTGGGGCTGGCGGCGCTTTGCCCACTAGTAGTATTTCTGGGTGCTCCTTAGGGAGATTCTCAGGGAGGACAGAATCCCTCACTAATCAGCCAAGCTCTGCCTAGAGCGAGAAGGCCCGTCTCTCCCCTCACGCATTCCCAGCTAGGCGTGCTGTAAGGGACAGCTTGATTGACCAGAGGGAGAGAGAGAGAGGATGCAGGAGGGCGGAGGGGCGGGGAACAACGGGATTTCAGAGAAAGCACCTTGAGCAACGCAGAATATTTGGACGCTTTCATCAAACCTTGCGTTCGGTAACCCTTTTCGTACGCATCTAAACTACTTAGCTCTAACGTTCCAGCTAGTCGCCAGGCATACTCGCTGCTTCATGCAGCCGGCAGCCTGAGGCCCCTGCTTGACTTTGTTCCAACTTGCCTGCCGGAGGAAGTCAGCCCCAGGACCAGGTGGCCTGACCCTTAAATAACGTTTTTGACCTCATCACTTGGTTCCCACCAGAAACAGGCATCATTTCAACCCTGCTGATGCAGACCAATCCTTTCAAGAGTGGTCAGCAACCCCTGGTGGCGGGACCAGAGTGCCCCGGTTGGTTCCACAGGTTCCTTGGAGGGAAACGTAGGACAACGGGTCTGAATCCAGTGAGGGGGCGTGGGAGGTGGCCCGATCTGGTCCTAGGGGAAGCCAAAAAGACAGCGCCAACAAGAGACAAAGCAAGAGAAGTCCAGCAATACTTGAGCACACCCAATCCCCAGCTAAGCTCATCTTAAAGAAGGTATCACAGAAGAAGCCTTTCTCCCTTCAGTTCTCATAGCTTTGGACGAGAGAAGGAAACACGGGACTGTTTTGGAGGGTGGGGGTGGGGTCTGTTTTGTTTGGCTCTTATTTCACGTAGTGAACCCCGGCTCGTGTTTTCCTTGAAGTTGCGTATTTTTCCCTTTTCCCCCTGTAATAAGCCCTGTTTTCTTGTGGTGTTGTTTGGAAGTGGGTAAATCTGTTTGTGGTAAAAGCCGGTGGAAAAGGTATCTTCAAGTGCTCCTGTCATGAGGCTGGAGCCAGATTGAGAAAGTTGATGTAGAATCCCAATCTTAGGCCCAGACCCTGTTAGTGCAGTGCAGTGCAGTGCAGTGCAGTGCTGTGCAGTGCCTGGCAAAAGGTTTACACGTGCCAACTTGAATAAGGCAGGCGAGGGTCACACTGTCGTTGCGAGGGGGCCGGAGCAGCTGGGCGCAGTGGCTTGTGTCTGTAATCCAAGTGTCTGGGAAGCTGAGGCTGGTGGATTGCTTGAGCCCAGGAGTTCAAGGCTGCAGCGGGCTGTGTCGAGCAGGTGTCTGCACTGGGGTCTGCACCGACATGGGGCCTCTGAGGGAGCTTGGAGGCTCCAGGTTGCCTAAGGAGGGGTGAACCGGCCCAGGCTGGAAACAGAGCAGGTCAAAGCTCCCTTGCTGACCGGTAGTGGGACAGCACCTGTGAAGGGCTCCTGTGGCCCACCCTGGGCAAGACAGGGGGACCCAGCCTTTTGCCAGGTCCTTCCTCCTGAAAAGCTACCCCGTAGTCCCTGTGGGCCAGGGCTCCGGAGAGATGGAGCCCTAGAGCTGGCGTAGCGGCGGGTCAGCGTGCACAGCTTGAGAGAGGGTCCTGCAGGAAGTGGGAGGGGAGCACCCCCTGGGGAAGCCCAGGGCTCCAGTGCATGGCTACAAGACATGATGGTGCTACTACCTCAGTGGCTACGGGGCAGGAGCAGGTCCAGCACAACCCATGCACCCTGGAGCAGAGAGCGCTGCATGGAAAGGGGAGGGTGTACACCTGGGCATCGCACTCCTTCCTCTGGTGCTTGTTGTGCTCTCCCGTGGGTCTCACAGGTCCCAAAGGAAAGGGCCAGCCCTGGAAGGCATCCTTCAAACATTCATTCTTGCCTTCGCGATGTTGGCTACAAAGCACCATCTCTCAGGAGCCTCATGAATTCTAGCTTCTTGGACAGGATGTGACGTTGCCAATCAACTAACAAATGCCAACTTCATATTCCTCTTTAGCTTGCAATGTCTCACCCTGGAAAGACTCGCTGGCCACAAACCAGGCCCCTTGGAGCAGGGGAACACGCGGAAGTGATTTTTGCTACTTGGCTGACCCAGCACAGGGAGCCTGAAATGCCCCTCTCCACTCTCCCACAGAAAACCCCTAGGAAATGCCCCTCTCCACTCTCCCACAGATAGAAAGTCTCCGAGCCTGCTCCATGACACTAGACAGCCTTTCCATCTACGCAGACTTCAAGGCCTGGTGTTTTGCGTTATGGGCGTTTGGGTCAAAAAGAGGCCTCCTTCCAAGCACAGCAAAGAAACCACCACGCGTGGTGCGGATCTCCCAGGGACAGAAACCACTCAGCGGGACACAGCTGACCCCAGGGTGATTTCACCACCCCGCCGTCTGATGTGGCATGACACAGGCTACCCTTGCCCCCTGGGGCCACAGGCTCAAAGCTCCTCTCTCTCCGCTTCACAACCTGCTGCCAGTAGCCCTCCCACTTGGTGCATGTAGGGATTTGGCCCCTCCCCTCTGCCAAGTGCCCCTTCCCCTGCATTTCCCAGCCTTTCCCGCCGTTGCCTCTGGGAAGTGGGGAGGCTGCGTAAAGGAGAGGGGAGTGGAGAATCTTTCTCTCAGGTACACTCCTGCTTGAGTACATGCTGCCATTTTGAATGATCCTTTCCAGTGGTTCAAGTAGGAGCTGGCAGGGGACAACTACGACTGTGAAGCCAGTGGGTGTTTCCTCTGTGTCTGAACTGGCTTGCCGGAGGGGAGTTTGTCAGCTCTTTGAAGGATACCACCGATATTTCAGCTAGACGCTTAAGTAGGCGCTGTGTTAACATCGTGCTGAGGTTCGGTCGTTCTTTCTGGATTTCTATGCCAGTCACAGGAACCGTAGGAAAAGTCTGGAGAATGCAGGGGGATGGGCGCTTGGAATAGGGCAGGGGCCAAAATCGCTTGGTGCACCGAGAGGAAGGCCTTCTTTCAGGCAGGCATGAAGAGGAAAGCGCAGCTGCCACACCACGTGGCCCCATGGTGCAATGGTAGCATGTCTGACTCCAGATCAGATGGTTGTGTGTTCAAATCACACTGGGGTCAAGGACCTCCTTTTACGTCCTAGGAGACAGTCACCACTTGTGGTGGCTTCCTTGCTGTCTTGCTGATGACTTGAGGCAGCAAGCAGATGCCAAAGGAGGCCTTTTTCCCCAAACAGCTCCAGGATAGCTGTTCTAAAGGGAGGCAGGTCCCAGCCCTTCCTGGTTGCCTGTCCCGGCCAGGAGCCAGAGTGCCTTCCGAGATTCCCCTGATCTAGGACAACTCCCAACCGTGGGCTGGAAGAGCACTCCAGGTGTATCGCAGGGGGGCAGAAGGCTGGGTGGGGGATGTGGCGGGACAGGACGGGGTGCTGCTGTGCTGAGCCACCCGCCTCACTTTGCCCGACCAAAACCACGCCTCGGGTGTCTCTCCTGGAGTGTCTGCGTCGAGCTGATCCCCCTTGCTAGAGCACACCTGCAAGCCTGGGGTTATTGCTGCCGCCACCCAGGCTCCGGTCTCTGTTAGGGCTCTGTGCAGCCCGGGGTACGCAGACCCTGCAGACCTTGGGGCTGGCGGCGCTTTGCCCACTAGTAGTATTTCTGGGTGCTCCTTAGGGAGATTCTCAGGGAGGACAGAATCCCTCACTAATCAGCCAAGCTCTGCCTAGAGCGAGAAGGCCCGTCTCTCCCCTCACGCATTCCCAGCTAGGCGTGCTGTAAGGTACAGCTTGATTGACCAGAGGGAGAGAGAGAGAGGATGCAGGAGGGCGGAGGGGCGGGGAACAACGGGATTTCAGAGAAAGCACCTTGAGCAACGCAGAATATTTGGACGCTTTCATCAAACCTTGCGTTCGGTAACCCTTTTCGTACGCATCTAAACTACTTAGCTCTAACGTTCCAGCTAGTCGCCAGGCATACTCGCTGCTTCATGCAGCCGGCAGCCTGAGGCCCCTGCTTGACTTTGTTCCAACTTGCCTGCCGGAGGAAGTCAGCCCCAGGACCAGGTGGCCTGACCCTTAAATAACGTTTTTGACCTCATCACTTGGTTCCCACCAGAAACAGGCATCATTTCAACCCTGCTGATGCAGACCAATCCTTTCAAGAGTGGTCAGCAACCCCTGGTGGCGGGACCAGAGTGCCCCGGTTGGTTCCACAGGTTCCTTGGAGGGAAACGTAGGACAACGGGTCTGAATCCAGTGAGGGGGCGTGGGAGGTGGCCCGATCTGGTCCTAGGGGAAGCCAAAAAGACAGCGCCAACAAGAGACAAAGCAAGAGAAGTCCAGCAATACTTGAGCACACCCAATCCCCAGCTAAGCTCATCTTAAAGAAGGTATCACAGAAGAAGCCTTTCTCCCTTCAGTTCTCATAGCTTTGGACGAGAGAAGGAAACACGGGACTGTTTTGGAGGGTGGGGGTGGGGTCTGTTTTGTTTGGCTCTTATTTCACGTAGTGAACCCCGGCTCGTGTTTTCCTTGAAGTTGCGTATTTTTCCCTTTTCCCCCTGTAATAAGCCCTGTTTTCTTGTGGTGTTGTTTGGAAGTGGGTAAATCTGTTTGTGGTAAAAGCCGGTGGAAAAGGTATCTTCAAGTGCTCCTGTGATGAGGCTGGAGCCAGATTGAGAAAGTTGATGTAGAATCCCAATCTTAGGCCCAGACCCTGTTAGTGCAGTGCAGTGCAGTGCAGTGCTGTGCAGTGCCTGGCAAAAGGTTTACACGTGCCAACTTGAATAAGGCAGGCGAGGGTCACACTGTCGTTGCGAGGGGGCCGGAGCAGCTGGGCGCAGTGGCTTGTGTCTGTAATCCAAGTGTCTGGGAAGCTGAGGCTGGTGGATTGCTTGAGCCCAGGAGTTCAAGGCTACAGCGGGCTGTGTCGAGCAGGTGTCCGCACTGGGGTCTGCACCGACATGGGGCCTCTGAGGGAGCTTGGAGGCTCCAGGTTGCCTAAGGAGGGGTGAACCGGCCCAGGCTGGAAACAGAGCAGGTCAAAGCTCCCTTGCTGACCGGTAGTGGGACAGCACCTGTGAAGGGCTCCTGTGGCCCACCCTGGGCAAGACAGGGGGACCCAGCCTTTTGCCAGGTCCTTCCTCCTGAAAAGCTACCCCGTAGTCCCTGTGGGCCAGGGCTCCGGAGAGATGGAGCCCTAGAGCTGGCGTAGCGGCGGGTCAGCGTGCACAGCTTGAGAGAGGGTCCTGCAGGAAGTGGGAGGGGAGCACCCCCTGGGGAAGCCCAGGGCTCCAGTGCATGGCTACAAGACATGATGGTGCTACTACCTCAGTGGCTACGGGGCAGGAGCAGGTCCAGCACAACCCATGCACCCTGGAGCAGAGAGCGCTGCATGGAAAGGGGAGGGTGTACACCTGGGCATCGCACTCCTTCCTCTGGTGCTTGTTGTGCTCTCCCGTGGGTCTCACAGGTCCCAAAGGAAAGGGCCAGCCCTGGAAGGCATCCTTCAAACATTCATTCTTGCCTTCGCGATGTTGGCTACAAAGCACCATCTCTCAGGAGCCTCATGAATTCTAGCTTCTTGGACAGGATGTGACGTTGCCAATCAACTAACAAATGCCAACTTCATATTCCTCTTTAGCTTGCAATGTCTCACCCTGGAAAGACTCGCTGGCCACAAACCAGGCCCCTTGGAGCAGGGGAACACGCGGAAGTGATTTTTGCTACTTGGCTGACCCAGCACAGGGAGCCTGAAATGCCCCTCTCCACTCTCCCACAGAAAACCCCTAGGAAATGCCCCTCTCCACTCTCCCACAGATAGAAAGTCTCCGAGCCTGCTCCGTGACACTAGACAGCCTTTCCATCTACGCAGACTTCAAGGCCTGGTGTTTTGCGTTATGGGCGTTTGGGTCAAAAAGAGGCCTCCTTCCAAGCACAGCAAAGAAACCACCACGCGTGGTGCGGATCTCCCAGGGACAGAAACCACTCAGCGGGACACAGCTGACCCCAGGGTGATTTCACCACCCCGCCGTCTGATGTGGCATGACACAGGCTACCCTTGCCCCCTGGGGCCACAGGCTCAAAGCTCCTCTCTCTCCGCTTCACAACCTGCTGCCAGTAGCCCTCCCACTTGGTGCATGTAGGGATTTGGCCCCTCCCCTCTGCCAAGTGCCCCTTCCCCTGCATTTCCCAGCCTTTCCCGCCGTTGCCTCTGGGAAGTGGGGAGGCTGCGTAAAGGGCAGGAGAGGGGAGTGGAGAATCTTTCTCTCAGGTACACTCCTGCTTGAGTACATGCTGCCATTTTGAATGATCCTTTCCAGTGGTTCAAGTAGGAGCTGGCAGGGGACAACTACGACTGTGAAGCCAGTGGGTGTTTCCTCTGTGTCTGAACTGGCTTGCCGGAGGGGAGTTTGTCAGCTCTTTGAAGGATACCACCGATATTTCAGCTAGACGCTTAAGTAGGCGCTGTGTTAACATCGTGCTGAGGTTCGGTCGTTCTTTCTGGATCTCTATGCCAGTCACAGGAACCGTAGGAAAAGTCTGGAGAATGCAGGGGGATGGGCGCTTGGAATAGGGCAGGGGCCAAAATCGCTTGGTGCACCGAGAGGAAGGCCTTCTTTCAGGCAGGCATGAAGAGGAAAGCGCAGCTGCCACACCACGTGGCCCCATGGTGCAATGGTAGCATGTCTGACTCCAGATCAGATGGTTGTGTGTTCAAATCACACTGGGGTCAAGGACCTCCTTTTACGTCCTAGGAGACAGTCACCACTTGTGGTGGCTTCCTTGCTGTCTTGCTGATGACTTGAGGCAGCAAGCAGATGCCAAAGGAGGCCTTTTTCCCCAAACAGCTCCAGGATAGCTGTTCTAAAGGGAGGCAGGTCCCAGCCCTTCCTGGTTGCCTGTCCCGGCCAGGAGCCAGAGTGCCTTCCGAGATTCCCCTGATCTAGGACAACTCCCAACCGTGGGCTGGAAGAGCACTCCAGGTGTATCGCAGGGGGGCAGAAGGCTGGGTGGGGGATGTGGCGGGACAGGACGGGGTGCTGCTGTGCTGAGCCACCCGCCTCACTTTGCCCGACCAAAACCACGCCTCGGGTGTCTCTCCTGGAGTGTCTGCGTCGAGCTGATCCCCCTTGCTAGAGCACACCTGCAAGCCTGGGGTTATTGCTGCCGCCACCCAGGCTCCGGTCTCTGTTAGGGCTCTGTGCAGCCCGGGGTACGCAGACCCTGCAGACCTTGGGGCTGGCGGCGCTTTGCCCACTAGTAGTATTTCTGGGTGCTCCTTAGGGAGATTCTCAGGGAGGACAGAATCCCTCACTAATCAGCCAAGCTCTGCCTAGAGCGAGAAGGCCCGTCTCTCCCCTCACGCATTCCCAGCTAGGCGTGCTGTAAGGTACAGCTTGATTGACCAGAGGGAGAGAGAGAGAGGATGCAGGAGGGCGGAGGGGCGGGGAACAACGGGATTTCAGAGAAAGCACCTTGAGCAACGCAGAATATTTGGACGCTTTCATCAAACCTTGCGTTCGGTAACCCTTTTCATACGCATCTAAACTACTTAGCTCTAACGTTCCAGCTAGTCGCCAGGCATACTCGCTGCTTCATGCAGCCGGCAGCCTGAGGCCCCTGCTTGACTTTGTTCCAACTTGCCTGCCGGAGGAAGTCAGCCCCAGGACCAGGTGGCCTGACCCTTAAATAACGTTTTTGACCTCATCACTTGGTTCCCACCAGAAACAGGCATCATTTCAACCCTGCTGATGCAGACCAATCCTTTCAAGAGTGGTCAGCAACCCCTGGTGGCGGGACCAGAGTGCCCCGGTTGGCTCCACAGGTTCCTTGGAGGGAAACGTAGGACAACGGGTCTGAATCCAGTGAGGGGGCGTGGGAGGTGGCCCGATCTGGTCCTAGGATAAGCCAAAAAGACAGCACCAACAAGAGACAAAGCAAGAGAAGTCCAGCAATATTTGAGCACACCCAATCCCCAGCTAAGCTCATCTTAAAGAAGGTATCACAGAAGAAGCCTTTCTCCCTTCAGTTCTCATAGCTTTGGACGAGAGAAGGAAACACGGGACTGTTTTGGAGGGTGGGGGTGGGGTCTGTTTTGTTTGGCTCTTATTTCACGTAGTGAACCCCGGCTCGTGTTTTCCTTGAAGTTGCGTATTTTTCCCTTTTCCCCCTGTAATAAGCCCTGTTTTCTTGTGGTGTTGTTTGGAAGTGGGTAAATCTGTTTGTGGTAAAAGCCGGTGGAAAAGGTATCTTCAAGTGCTCCTGTGATGAGGCTGGAGCCAGATTGAGAAAGTTGATGTAGAATCCCAATCTTAGGCCCAGACCCTGTTAGTGCAGTGCAGTGCAGTGCAGTGCTGTGCAGTGCCTGGCAAAAGGTTTACACGTGCCAACTTGAATAAGGCAGGCGAGGGTCACACTGTCGTTGCGAGGGGGCCGGAGCAGCTGGGCGCAGTGGCTTGTGTCTGTAATCCAAGTGTCTGGGAAGCTGAGGCTGGTGGATTGCTTGAGCCCAGGAGTTCAAGGCTGCAGCGGGCTGTGTCGAGCAGGTGTCCGCACTGGGGTCTGCACCGACATGGGGCCTCTGAGGGAGCTTGGAGGCTCCAGGTTGCCTAAGGAGGGGTGAACCGGCCCAGGCTGGAAACAGAGCAGGTCAAAGCTCCCTTGCTGACCGGTAGTGGGACAGCACCTGTGAAGGGCTCCTGTGGCCCACCCTGGGCAAGACAGGGGGACCCAGCCTTTTGCCAGGTCCTTCCTCCTGAAAAGCTACCCCGTAGTCCCTGTGGGCCAGGGCTCCGGAGAGATGGAGCCCTAGAGCTGGCGTAGCGGCGGGTCAGCGTGCACAGCTTGAGAGAGGGTCCTGCAGGAAGTGGGAGGGGAGCACCCCCTGGGGAAGCCCAGGGCTCCAGTGCATGGCTACAAGACATGATGGTGCTACTACCTCAGTGGCTACGGGGCAGGAGCAGGTCCAGCACAACCCATGCACCCTGGAGCAGAGAGCGCTGCATGGAAAGGGGAGGGTGCACACCTGGGCATCGCACTCCTTCCTCTGGTGCTTGTTGTGCTCTCCCGTGGGTCTCACAGGTCCCAAAGGAAAGGGCCAGCCCTGGAAGGCATCCTTCAAACATTCATTCTTGCCTTCGCGATGTTGGCTACAAAGCACCATCTCTCAGGAGCCTCATGAATTCTAGCTTCTTGGACAGGATGTGACGTTGCCAATCAACTAACAAATGCCAACTTCATATTCCTCTTTAGCTTGCAGTGTCTCACCCTGGAAAGACTCGCTGGCCACAAACCAGGCCCCTTGGAGCAGGGGAACACGCGGAAGTGATTTTTGCTACTTGGCTGACCCAGCACAGGGAGCCTGAAATGCCCCTCTCCACTCTCCCACAGAAAACCCCTAGGAAATGCCCCTCTCCACTCTCCCACAGATAGAAAGTCTCCGAGCCTGCTCCATGACACTAGACAGCCTTTCCATCTACGCAGACTTCAAGGCCTGGTGTTTTGCGTTATGGGCGTTTGGGTCAAAAAGAGGCCTCCTTCCAAGCACAGCAAAGAAACCACCACGCGTGGTGCGGATCTCCCAGGGACAGAAACCACTCAGCGGGACACAGCTGACCCCAGGGTGATTTCACCACCCCGCCGTCTGATGTGGCATGACACAGGCTACCCTTGCCCCCTGGGGCCACAGGCTCAAAGCTCCTCTCTCTCCGCTTCACAACCTGCTGCCAGTAGCCCTCCCACTTGGTGCATGTAGGGATTTGGCCCCTCCCCTCTGCCAAGTGCCCCTTCCCCTGCATTTCCCAGCCTTTCCCGCCGTTGCCTCTGGGAAGTGGGGAGGCTGCGTAAAGGGCAGGAGAGGGGAGTGGAGAATCTTTCTCTCAGGTACACTCCTGCTTGAGTACATGCTGCCATTTTGAATGATCCTTTCCAGTGGTTCAAGTAGGAGCTGGCAGGGGACAACTACGACTGTGAAGCCAGTGGGTGTTTCCTCTGTGTCTGAACTGGCTTGCCGGAGGGGAGTTTGTCAGCTCTTTGAAGGATACCACCGATATTTCAGCTAGACGCTTAAGTAGGCGCTGTGTTAACATCGTGCTGAGGTTCGGTCGTTCTTTCTGGATTTCTATGCCAGTCACAGGAACCGTAGGAAAAGTCTGGAGAATGCAGGGGGATGGGCGCTTGGAATAGGGCAGGGGCCAAAATCGCTTGGTGCACCGAGAGGAAGGCCTTCTTTCAGGCAGGCATGAAGAGGAAAGCGCAGCTGCCAGACCACGTGGCCCCATGGTGCAATGGTAGCATGTCTGACTCCAGATCAAATGGTTGTGTGTTCAAATCACACTGGGGTCAAGGACCTCCTTTTACGTCCTAGGAGACAGTCACCACTTGTGGTGGCTTCCTTGCTGTCTTGCTGATGACTTGAGGCAGCAAGCAGATGCCAAAGGAGGCCTTTTTCCCCAAACAGCTCCAGGATAGCTGTTCTAAAGGGAGGCAGGTCCCAGCCCTTCCTGGTTGCCTGTCCCGGCCAGGAGCCAGAGTGCCTTCCGAGATTCCCCTGATCTAGGACAACTCCCAACCGTGGGCTGGAAGAGCACTCCAGGTGTATCGCAGGGGGGCAGAAGGCTGGGTGGGGGATGTGGCGGGACAGGACGGGGTGCTGCTGTGCTGAGCCACCCGCCTCACTTTGCCCGACCAAAACCACGCCTCGGGTGTCTCTCCTGGAGTGTCTGCGTCGAGCTGATCCCCCTTGCTAGAGCACACCTGCAAGCCTGGGGTTATTGCTGCCGCCACCCAGGCTCCGGTCTCTGTTAGGGCTCTGTGCAGCCCGGGGTACGCAGACCCTGCAGACCTTGGGGCTGGCGGCGCTTTGCCCACTAGTAGTATTTCTGGGTGCTCCTTAGGGAGATTCTCAGGGAGGACAGAATCCCTCACTAATCAGCCAAGCTCTGCCTAGAGCGAGAAGGCCCGTCTCTCCCCTCACGCATTCCCAGCTAGGCGTGCTGTAAGGAACAGCTTGATTGACCAGAGGGAGAGAGAGAGAGGATGCAGGAGGGCGGAGGGGCGGGGAACAACGGGATTTCAGAGAAAGCACCTTGAGCAACGCAGAATATTTGGACGCTTTCATCAAACCTTGCGTTCGGTAACCCTTTTCGTACGCATCTAAACTACTTAGCTCTAACGTTCCAGCTAGTCGCCAGGCATACTCGCTGCTTCATGCAGCCGGCAGCCTGAGGCCCCTGCTTGACTTTGTTCCAACTTGCCTGCCGGAGGAAGTCAGCCCCAGGACCAGGTGGCCTGACCCTTAAATAACGTTTTTGACCTCATCACTTGGTTCCCACCAGAAACAGGCATCATTTCAACCCTGCTGATGCAGACCAATCCTTTCAAGAGTGGTCAGCAACCCCTGGTGGCGGGACCAGAGTGCCCCGGTTGGCTCCACAGGTTCCTTGGAGGGAAACGTAGGACAACGGGTCTGAATCCAGTGAGGGGGCGTGGGAGGTGGCCCGATCTGGTCCTAGGGGAAGCCAAAAAGACAGCGCCAACAAGAGACAAAGCAAGAGAAGTCCAGCAATACTTGAGCACACCCAATCCCCAGCTAAGCTCATCTTAAAGAAGGTATCACAGAAGAAGCCTTTCTCCCTTCAGTTCTCATAGCTTTGGACGAGAGAAGGAAACACGGGACTGTTTTGGAGGGTGGGGGTGGGGTCTGTTTTGTTTGGCTCTTATTTCACGTAGTGAACCCCGGCTCGTGTTTTCCTTGAAGTTGCGTATTTTTCCCTTTTCCCCCTGTAATAAGCCCTGTTTTCTTGTGGTGTTGTTTGGAAGTGGGTAAATCTGTTTGTGGTAAAAGCCGGTGGAAAAGGTATCTTCAAGTGCTCCTGTCATGAGGCTGGAGCCAGATTGAGAAAGTTGATGTAGAATCCCAATCTTAGGCCCAGACCCTGTTAGTGCAGTGCAGTGCAGTGCAGTGCTGTGCAGTGCCTGGCAAAAGGTTTACACGTGCCAACTTGAATAAGGCAGGCGAGGGTCACACTGTCGTTGCGAGGGGGCCGGAGCAGCTGGGCGCAGTGGCTTGTGTCTGTAATCCAAGTGTCTGGGAAGCTGAGGCTGGTGGATTGCTTGAGCCCAGGAGTTCAAGGCTGCAGCGGGCTGTGTCGAGCAGGTGTCCGCACTGGGGTCTGCACCGACATGGGGCCTCTGAGGGAGCTTGGAGGCTCCAGGTTGCCTAAGGAGGGGTGAACCGGCCCAGGCTGGAAACAGAGCAGGTCAAAGCTCCCTTGCTGACCGGTAGTGGGACAGCACCTGTGAAGGGCTCCTGTGGCCCACCCTGGGCAAGACAGGGGGACCCAGCCTTTTGCCAGGTCCTTCCTCCTGAAAAGCTTCCCCGTAGTCCCTGTGGGCCAGGGCTCCGGAGAGATGGAGCCCTAGAGCTGGCGTAGCGGCGGGTCAGCGTGCACAGCTTGAGAGAGGGTCCTGCAGGAAGTGGGAGGGGAGCACCCCCTGGGGAAGCCCAGGGCTCCAGTGCATGGCTACAAGACATGATGGTGCTACTACCTCAGTGGCTACGGGGCAGGAGCAGGTCCAGCACAACCCATGCACCCTGGAGCAGAGAGCGCTGCATGGAAAGGGGAGGGTGCACACCTGGGCATCGCACTCCTTCCTCTGGTGCTTGTTGTGCTCTCCCGTGGGTCTCACAGGTCCCAAAGGAAAGGGCCAGCCCTGGAAGGCATCCTTCAAACATTCATTCTTGCCTTCGCGATGTTGGCTACAAAGCACCATCTCTCAGGAGCCTCATGAATTCTAGCTTCTTGGACAGGATGTGACGTTGCCAATCAACTAACAAATGCCAACTTCATATTCCTCTTTAGCTTGCAATGTCTCACCCTGGAAAGACTCGCTGGCCACAAACCAGGCCCCTTGGAGCAGGGGAACACGCGGAAGTGATTTTTGCTACTTGGCTGACCCAGCACAGGGAGCCTGAAATGCCCCTCTCCACTCTCCCACAGAAAACCCCTAGGAAATGCCCCTCTCCACTCTCCCACAGATAGAAAGTCTCCGAGCCTGCTCCGTGACACTAGACAGCCTTTCCATCTACGCAGACTTCAAGGCCTGGTGTTTTGCGTTATGGGCGTTTGGGTCAAAAAGAGGCCTCCTTCCAAGCACAGCAAAGAAACCACCACGCGTGGTGCGGATCTCCCAGGGACAGAAACCACTCAGCGGGACACAGCTGACCCCAGGGTGATTTCACCACCCCGCCGTCTGATGTGGCATGACACAGGCTACCCTTGCCCCCTGGGGCCACAGGCTCAAAGCTCCTCTCTCTCCGCTTCACAACCTGCTGCCAGTAGCCCTCCCACTTGGTGCATGTAGGGATTTGGCCCCTCCCCTCTGCCAAGTGCCCCTTCCCCTGCATTTCCCAGCCTTTCCCGCCGTTGCCTCTGGGAAGTGGGGAGGCTGCGTAAAGGGCAGGAGAGGGGAGTGGAGAATCTTTCTCTCAGGTACACTCCTGCTTGAGTACATGCTGCCATTTTGAATGATCCTTTCCAGTGGTTCAAGTAGGAGCTGGCAGGGGACAACTACGACTGTGAAGCCAGTGGGTGTTTCCTCTGTGTCTGAACTGGCTTGCCGGAGGGGAGTTTGTCAGCTCTTTGAAGGATACCACCGATATTTCAGCTAGACGCTTAAGTAGGCGCTGTGTTAACATCGTGCTGAGGTTCGGTCGTTCTTTCTGGATCTCTATGCCAGTCACAGGAACCGTAGGAAAAGTCTGGAGAATGCAGGGGGATGGGCGCTTGGAATAGGGCAGGGGCCAAAATCGCTTGGTGCACCGAGAGGAAGGCCTTCTTTCAGGCAGGCATGAAGAGGAAAGCGCAGCTGCCACACCACGTGGCCCCATGGTGCAATGGTAGCATGTCTGACTCCAGATCAGATGGTTGTGTGTTCAAATCACACTGGGGTCAAGGACCTCCTTTTACGTCCTAGGAGACAGTCACCACTTGTGGTGGCTTCCTTGCTGTCTTGCTGATGACTTGAGGCAGCAAGCAGATGCCAAAGGAGGCCTTTTTCCCCAAACAGCTCCAGGATAGCTGTTCTAAAGGGAGGCAGGTCCCAGCCCTTCCTGGTTGCCTGTCCCGGCCAGGAGCCAGAGTGCCTTCCGAGATTCCCCTGATCTAGGACAACTCCCAACCGTGGGCTGGAAGAGCACTCCAGGTGTATCGCAGGGGGGCAGAAGGCTGGGTGGGGGATGTGGCGGGACAGGACGGGGTGCTGCTGTGCTGAGCCACCCGCCTCACTTTGCCCGACCAAAACCACGCCTCGGGTGTCTCTCCTGGAGTGTCTGCGTCGAGCTGATCCCCCTTGCTAGAGCACACCTGCAAGCCTGGGGTTATTGCTGCCGCCACCCAGGCTCCGGTCTCTGTTAGGGCTCTGTGCAGCCCGGGGTACGCAGACCCTGCAGACCTTGGGGCTGGCGGCGCTTTGCCCACTAGTAGTATTTCTGGGTGCTCCTTAGGGAGATTCTCAGGGAGGACAGAATCCCTCACTAATCAGCCAAGCTCTGCCTAGAGCGAGAAGGCCCGTCTCTCCCCTCACGCATTCCCAGCTAGGCGTGCTGTAAGGTACAGCTTGATTGACCAGAGGGAGAGAGAGAGAGGATGCAGGAGGGCGGAGGGGCGGGGAACAACGGGATTTCAGAGAAAGCACCTTGAGCAACGCAGAATATTTGGACGCTTTCATCAAACCTTGCGTTCGGTAACCCTTTTCGTACGCATCTAAACTACTTAGCTCTAACGTTCCAGCTAGTCGCCAGGCATACTCGCTGCTTCATGCAGCCGGCAGCCTGAGGCCCCTGCTTGACTTTGTTCCAACTTGCCTGCCGGAGGAAGTCAGCCCCAGGACCAGGTGGCCTGACCCTTAAATAACGTTTTTGACCTCATCACTTGGTTCCCACCAGAAACAGGCATCATTTCAACCCTGCTGATGCAGACCAATCCTTTCAAGAGTGGTCAGCAACCCCTGGTGGCGGGACCAGAGTGCCCCGGTTGGCTCCACAGGTTCCTTGGAGGGAAACGTAGGACAACGGGTCTGAATCCAGTGAGGGGGCGTGGGAGGTGGCCCGATCTGGTCCTAGGATAAGCCAAAAAGACAGCGCCAACAAGAGACAAAGCAAGAGAAGTCCAGCAATATTTGAGCACACCCAATCCCCAGCTAAGCTCATCTTAAAGAAGGTATCACAGAAGAAGCCTTTCTCCCTTCAGTTCTCATAGCTTTGGACGAGAGAAGGAAACACGGGACTGTTTTGGAGGGTGGGGGTGGGGTCTGTTTTGTTTGGCTCTTATTTCACGTAGTGAACCCCGGCTCGTGTTTTCCTTGAAGTTGCGTATTTTTCCCTTTTCCCCCTGTAATAAGCCCTGTTTTCTTGTGGTGTTGTTTGGAAGTGGGTAAATCTGTTTGTGGTAAAAGCCGGTGGAAAAGGTATCTTCAAGTGCTCCTGTGATGAGGCTGGAGCCAGATTGAGAAAGTTGATGTAGAATCCCAATCTTAGGCCCAGACCCTGTTAGTGCAGTGCAGTGCAGTGCAGTGCTGTGCAGTGCCTGGCAAAAGGTTTACACGTGCCAACTTGAATAAGGCAGGCGAGGGTCACACTGTCGTTGCGAGGGGGCCGGAGCAGCTGGGCGCAGTGGCTTGTGTCTGTAATCCAAGTGTCTGGGAAGCTGAGGCTGGTGGATTGCTTGAGCCCAGGAGTTCAAGGCTGCAGCGGGCTGTGTCGAGCAGGTGTCCGCACTGGGGTCTGCACCGACATGGGGCCTCTGAGGGAGCTTGGAGGCTCCAGGTTGCCTAAGGAGGGGTGAACCGGCCCAGGCTGGAAACAGAGCAGGTCAAAGCTCCCTTGCTGACCGGTAGTGGGACAGCACCTGTGAAGGGCTCCTGTGGCCCACCCTGGGCAAGACAGGGGGACCCAGCCTTTTGCCAGGTCCTTCCTCCTGAAAAGCTACCCCGTAGTCCCTGTGGGCCAGGGCTCCGGAGAGATGGAGCCCTAGAGCTGGCGTAGCGGCGGGTCAGCGTGCACAGCTTGAGAGAGGGTCCTGCAGGAAGTGGGAGGGGAGCACCCCCTGGGGAAGCCCAGGGCTCCAGTGCATGGCTACAAGACATGATGGTGCTACTACCTCAGTGGCTACGGGGCAGGAGCAGGTCCAGCACAACCCATGCACCCTGGAGCAGAGAGCGCTGCATGGAAAGGGGAGGGTGCACACCTGGGCATCGCACTCCTTCCTCTGGTGCTTGTTGTGCTCTCCCGTGGGTCTCACAGGTCCCAAAGGAAAGGGCCAGCCCTGGAAGGCATCCTTCAAACATTCATTCTTGCCTTCGCGATGTTGGCTACAAAGCACCATCTCTCAGGAGCCTCATGAATTCTAGCTTCTTGGACAGGATGTGACGTTGCCAATCAACTAACAAATGCCAACTTCATATTCCTCTTTAGCTTGCAGTGTCTCACCCTGGAAAGACTCGCTGGCCACAAACCAGGCCCCTTGGAGCAGGGGAACACGCGGAAGTGATTTTTGCTACTTGGCTGACCCAGCACAGGGAGCCTGAAATGCCCCTCTCCACTCTCCCACAGAAAACCCCTAGGAAATGCCCCTCTCCACTCTCCCACAGATAGAAAGTCTCCGAGCCTGCTCCATGACACTAGACAGCCTTTCCATCTACGCAGACTTCAAGGCCTGGTGTTTTGCGTTATGGGCGTTTGGGTCAAAAAGAGGCCTCCTTCCAAGCACAGCAAAGAAACCACCACGCGTGGTGCGGATCTCCCAGGGACAGAAACCACTCAGCGGGACACAGCTGACCCCAGGGTGATTTCACCACCCCGCCGTCTGATGTGGCATGACACAGGCTACCCTTGCCCCCTGGGGCCACAGGCTCAAAGCTCCTCTCTCTCCGCTTCACAACCTGCTGCCAGTAGCCCTCCCACTTGGTGCATGTAGGGATTTGGCCCCTCCCCTCTGCCAAGTGCCCCTTCCCCTGCATTTCCCAGCCTTTCCCGCCGTTGCCTCTGGGAAGTGGGGAGGCTGCGTAAAGGGCAGGAGAGGGGAGTGGAGAATCTTTCTCTCAGGTACACTTCTGCTTGAGTACATGCTGCCATTTTGAATGATCCTTTCCAGTGGTTCAAGTAGGAGCTGGCAGGGGACAACTACGACTGTGAAGCCAGTGGGTGTTTCCTCTGTGTCTGAACTGGCTTGCCGGAGGGGAGTTTGTCAGCTCTTTGAAGGATACCACCGATATTTCAGCTAGACGCTTAAGTAGGCGCTGTGTTAACATCGTGCTGAGGTTCGGTCGTTCTTTCTGGATTTCTATGCCAGTCACAGGAACCGTAGGAAAAGTCTGGAGAATGCAGGGGGATGGGCGCTTGGAATAGGGCAGGGGCCAAAATCGCTTGGTGCACCGAGAGGAAGGCCTTCTTTCAGGCAGGCATGAAGAGGAAAGCGCAGCTGCCAGACCACGTGGCCCCATGGTGCAATGGTAGCATGTCTGACTCCAGATCAAATGGTTGTGTGTTCAAATCACACTGGGGTCAAGGACCTCCTTTTACGTCCTAGGAGACAGTCACCACTTGTGGTGGCTTCCTTGCTGTCTTGCTGATGACTTGAGGCAGCAAGCAGATGCCAAAGGAGGCCTTTTTCCCCAAACAGCTCCAGGATAGCTGTTCTAAAGGGAGGCAGGTCCCAGCCCTTCCTGGTTGCCTGTCCCGGCCAGGAGCCAGAGTGCCTTCCGAGATTCCCCTGATCTAGGACAACTCCCAACCGTGGGCTGGAAGAGCACTCCAGGTGTATCGCAGGGGGGCAGAAGGCTGGGTGGGGGATGTGGCGGGACAGGACGGGGTGCTGCTGTGCTGAGCCACCCGCCTCACTTTGCCCGACCAAAACCACGCCTCGGGTGTCTCTCCTGGAGTGTCTGCGTCGAGCTGATCCCCCTTGCTAGAGCACACCTGCAAGCCTGGGGTTATTGCTGCCGCCACCCAGGCTCCGGTCTCTGTTAGGGCTCTGTGCAGCCCGGGGTACGCAGACCCTGCAGACCTTGGGGCTGGCGGCGCTTTGCCCACTAGTAGTATTTCTGGGTGCTCCTTAGGGAGATTCTCAGGGAGGACAGAATCCCTCACTAATCAGCCAAGCTCTGCCTAGAGCGAGAAGGCCCGTCTCTCCCCTCACGCATTCCCAGCTAGGCGTGCTGTAAGGAACAGCTTGATTGACCAGAGGGAGAGAGAGAGAGGATGCAGGAGGGCGGAGGGGCGGGGAACAACGGGATTTCAGAGAAAGCACCTTGAGCAACGCAGAATATTTGGACGCTTTCATCAAACCTTGCGTTCGGTAACCCTTTTCGTACGCATCTAAACTACTTAGCTCTAACGTTCCAGCTAGTCGCCAGGCATACTCGCTGCTTCATGCAGCCGGCAGCCTGAGGCCCCTGCTTGACTTTGTTCCAACTTGCCTGCCGGAGGAAGTCAGCCCCAGGACCAGGTGGCCTGACCCTTAAATAACGTTTTTGACCTCATCACTTGGTTCCCACCAGAAACAGGCATCATTTCAACCCTGCTGATGCAGACCAATCCTTTCAAGAGTGGTCAGCAACCCCTGGTGGCGGGACCAGAGTGCCCCGGTTGGTTCCACAGGTTCCTTGGAGGGAAACGTAGGACAACGGGTCTGAATCCAGTGAGGGGGCGTGGGAGGTGGCCCGATCTGGTCCTAGGGGAAGCCAAAAAGACAGCGCCAACAAGAGACAAAGCAAGAGAAGTCCAGCAATACTTGAGCACACCCAATCCCCAGCTAAGCTCATCTTAAAGAAGGTATCACAGAAGAAGCCTTTCTCCCTTCAGTTCTCATAGCTTTGGACGAGAGAAGGAAACACGGGACTGTTTTGGAGGGTGGGGGTGGGGTCTGTTTTGTTTGGCTCTTATTTCACGTAGTGAACCCCGGCTCGTGTTTTCCTTGAAGTTGCGTATTTTTCCCTTTTCCCCCTGTAATAAGCCCTGTTTTCTTGTGGTGTTGTTTGGAAGTGGGTAAATCTGTTTGTGGTAAAAGCCGGTGGAAAAGGTATGTTCAAATGCTCCTGTGATGAGGCTGGAGCCAGATTGAGAAAGTTGATGTAGAATCCCAATCTTAGGCCCAGACCCTGTTAGTGCAGTGCAGTGCAGTGCAGTGCAGTGCAGTGCTGTGCAGTGCCTGGCAAAAGGTTTACACGTGCCAAGTTGAATAAGGCAGAGCGAGGGTCACACTGTCATTGCGAGGGGGCCAGAGCAGCTGGGCGCAGTGGCTTGTGTCTGTAATCCAAGTGTCTGGGAAGCTGAGGCTGGTGGATTGCTTGAGCCCAGGAGTTCAAGGCTGCAGCGGGCTGTGTCGAGCAGGTGTCCGCACTGGGGTCTGCACCAACATGGGGCCTCTGAGGGAGCTTGGAGGCTCCAGGTTGCCTAAGGAGCGGTGAACCGGCCCAGGCTGGAAATAGAGCAGGTCAAATCTCCCTTGCTGACCGGTAGTGGGATAGCACCTGTGAAGGGCTCCTGTGGCCTGCCCTGAGCAAGACAGGGGGACCCAGCCTTTTGCCAGGTCCTTCCTCCTGAAAAGCTACCCCGTAGGTCCTGTGGGCCAGGGCTCCGGAGAAATGGAGCCCTAGAGCTGGCGTAGCGGCGGGTCAGCGTGCACAGCTTGAGAAGGGGTCCTGCAGGAAGTGGGAGGGGAGCACCCCCTGGGGAAGCCCAGGGCTCCAGTGCATGGCTACAAGACATGATGGTGCTACTACCTCAGTGGCTACGGGGCAGGAGCAGGTCCAGCACAACCCATGCACCCTGGAGCAGAGAGCACTGCATGTCAAGGGGATGGTGCACACCTGGGCATCGCACTCCTTCCTCTGGTGCTTGTTGTGCTCTCCCGTGGGTCTCACAGGTCCCAAAGGAAAGGGCCAGCACTGGAAGGCATCCTCCAAACATTCATTCTTGCCTGCACAATGGTGGCTACAAAGGACCATCTCTCAGGATCATCATAAATTCTAATTTATTGGACAGGGTGTGAAGTTACCAAGAAAATGAGAAATGTACACTCTGAGTTATGAGGGATACTGGTCACTTTAGCACATACACACGCGCATGCTCTCACTCATACCGATGGCATTAAAACCCATGTAATATAATGTATAGTCCCTGCTGTAGTGATTTTCTTAGCACTGGAGTCAGTATATCTACCTGCCCTTTATTCTGCTCAAAGTGGCCAGCTCCCTTTATGGTGATGTCTTCTGCAGAAGTGGGTCTCCTGCTTGTCCTTCTGTGTTGGTAGGTGAGGTGCTGGATTTTAGGGCACCACTTAGGGTTATGCTTCACTGGCTTTTATCCCTTTCTGGCAGACTTGTGTGATAGATTAGCATCATCTTGGCTGCCCAATCCGAAGATCACTGTCCAACGTGAGTTTTGAGTAGTACGTGGCAGCTGTTAGTCACAGCGGTCTCTGCTTGCTGGTACTGGAGTTTCGGGAGTCCACCCTTGACTTATTGACTTAATTGCTTTATTGTCATGGGTTACAAGAATAGTCAATAGGCTGGATGCTTAGTTCCAGGAATCAGTTCCTTGGCTTTATTAGCTTAAAATGGCTTGTAGAGTTTTGTAATTGTAAGTTCCTCTGGCTAGGCTATTGTCGATGAACAGCCAGAGATACTTGGTTTGTCATTCATACTCCCTTTCATTCAAGGGACTTCCCAATATAGCAGATTTTATCACTTTACAAGTACTATTTCAATGCAGTTTTGAACAATGGTCCAGGGTGTAATTTCATTCTATGGGGAGTACATTCCTTAAGGGTTTAAAAGTATAAAATATAAAATACAAAATGCCATGATAAAGACAAGACAGATGAAATATAAAAATACAGTGAGAGAAATACATAAAAAGGCAATGTGAGATAGTGAGGATCAAAGGCTACTGAGGACAGTAAGTGAGTTAGGTTAGCACCAGGATATATTTACAGTCTTTGAGGTGGATATTTTACTTCTTTTGTTTTCTTTAGTGACACTAAGTTTAATTGATATGTAGATGTAGCTTCTAGTTTTTTTCCTACAGAAAGCCACTTCAGCTTTCTGGCTTGCTCTGAGCAAAGCCACACCCATGCAAACAGTGTGCTATGCCTCTGGCAATACTTAGAAGGAAAAAGAAATGCACAAAATGGTGGGGCGGAGGCGGTGGGGTGTGCAGGCAAGCATGGGCTTCTGTTATATTAATGTCCAGAAGGGAAATATACCAAGGCAGAGGTTCTGCTGCAACAACCCCCCAAGTGTTGGGGGAGCAGCAGCAGGGACCAAGATTATCATGGGCAAGAGTACCCACCTGGCACTGGAAGAAATCAAAGACCTGGAGTTCTCCATCCCCTGTGAGAATGTAAGGATCCTTGAGATGGTGTTTGTCCTGGGGCTGACTGGACAGAAAGCAAGGGAGAAGACTGACACCAAGGTCAAAGTGAAATTGGGACCATGGAATATGCGCAACTTGAAGATGGGTAGGGTGTGGTTGGTAGGGTGTGGTGTTCACAAAGACACAGTTGCTACCAGTGCTTCTGTACACCACACTGGGCCTGCTCACCTCAGAGCAAAACATCCATAGAGTCCAGTGGGCCATGCATCTCTTCCTCTGAGGTTCCTGATGGAAGAAATTAAGAAGGATCATTCTCTACAAGAAAAAAAGACTAGGGGGATCAAGGAATGCCAGACATGTCCTCCTTCTACTTACCAGTGCTGCGTGTTGGCCCATTCTTCAGGACTGCATATTCTATTATATTCCTTGCTGGCCTGATGAGATCCAAGCATCTCCATGTAATTCAGGGGTGCCAGAGTGCTTCTGCTTCACTGCCTGGACCACAATCATCGACCAGGTTTCATAGAAGAGCTGCTTCAACAGAAGGAGCTTTTTTCAGGTTAGCAACAGGAAGAACACAAAAGCAGGTCCTTGAAGGACACCTTACGAGTCAAGGGGCAGTTCAGGAAAAGGAAGGACTAAGTACAAGTGGTGCAGCACAAGCAAAGTGCAAGGGCATGTGAATGACCCAAGAGTAGAGGCTCTAGCAGCACTCACCTCACACACACAGGGTAGAAGGACTTAGCAACCAGTGGTCCCAAAGGAAGAAGAACAAGGTAATGACCCTGGTGGGATCTGAATACACAACTTTTTCACATGAAATCACACCAGCTTCCATTGTATTACATGGGTACAGCATTTGTCTGCCCCCCATCATCTCCTCCTCCCCATCCTTCCTCTTGCTCTAGGTGGGCATCCCACCCTAGCATTTCCTGAAAGAACTCCTGCTCAATAAACCAAAATAAGCAAACTCAGCCACCATCATTGCCACATTTTGGGCAGAAGTCCAAGTAGTGGTGATCTTTCTCATCTAGCCATCTTGGCACAGAGAATCTGAAGTGACCCTCCCCACCCATCAAGGAGTAAACAAAGCACTCTGGTCTACTCCAGTTCACCATGCCCATTTCTCTTTTGACCTACCCATCGATGTATCCCTTGTTCCACCACCAACATTCTTCCCTGTGTGGGCAGTCTTTCAGAGGGACCCAAAACTCACCCAGATAAAAAAGGAGCCAGACCCTGGTGACACAACATGCTGAATGGAAGCCAGATAAGCTATCATGGTACCACACTGTCAGAAGAAAAGGGTCACTGTCTCTCTTCTCCATCACATCTCAACCAGGATGCTTTCCTCTTTGCAGTGTATAGAATGAAGATTTTACAAGGAAAAAGAAGTCTTAAGTGACCCATGAAATCAATTGATTCCCTTACTTCTGCCTCAGCTGAAATGCCACTGCCTGAAACAGGCAGTTGGTTTTAAACTTTGCATGGAGCAGGAACCAAAATGGGGTGCAAACACCCAAGCGCACCCACTCACCAAAATACCCCCTTGCTTCAGTGTTTCTTGGAAGATCTCAATCATACTCCTCTTTGCCCTGCAATGTGTCACACTGGAAAGACTCACTGACCACAAAGAAGGACCCTTTGAGCAGGAGAACATGCTGAAGTGATTTTTGCTACTTGGCTGACCCAGTACAGGGAGCCTGAAATGCCCCTCTCTACTCTGCAACAGAAAAAAATAAAGTTTCCTAGCCTACTCCATCACACCAGACAGCTTTTCTATCTATGCAGACTTCGAGGTATGGTGTTTTTCATTATGGGCATTTTTGGTTAAAAAATAAGAAGGCCTCCTTACAAACAACAGCAAAGCCACCACGCATGGTGAGGATCTCCCAGGGACAGAATCTACTCAGAAGGGTGCAGTTGACCCCAGTGTGATTTGAACACACAACCTTCTGATCTGGAGTCAGACATGCTACCATTGCATTGTAGCAGACAGCCCCCTTTTCTTCCTGCCTGCAGTTGCTCTCCCCTCCTTGGATATCTTTTTCCTCTTCTACCTTTTCTTCCTTCCTCTTTCTTTCACTTTAAGATGAGGAATTGTGTTTTAAAATTTGCATGTGTGCATTTAGTATCTCCCCTTGTATTTTGGTATTTTTATCTATTTGTGTGCCATGGCATTACTTTTGTAGCTTATATTTTATACTCCTCACCTTTCAACTAAATGTGTTTAGTTTCAGAAGTAAGTTATACATTGTAACAATGTTAACAAGGGCAGTAGTCAAACTGCTGTTTCCCAGTATCAGGTGAGCCCCTGAAAGAGCGAGTGAATCAGTGATTGAATGTGTAACACAGTAGCAGGCAGTAATTAACACCTAGGGAAACTGCAGATCAACCAAGGGAAGAAATCAATAGGAGACAATGTAGCAACCAGGAAATCTCTACAGTCACTGTTCAAGGGCTAGAAGCCCTGGCCTGAGTTAATCAATGCCAGGGACCAACTTTTGGGCATGAATATCTCCAGATCAACCACTCCCAGAGCCCTATTCAAAATTCATTAATGGACTCCCAAACCTGCATGTACATGCGGACGACTCCTGGGGCTGACAGATGCCATCCAGTAGCCACCGAGGGGGAAGTCCCACGAGGGTCAATGACCCCTGGATTGGGCAAACCTGAAAACCGGGCAGTCACCAAAGTCTGCCAAGAATAGAAAAAAAGCAGTGAAAAGTGACCCTCAGTGGCGCCCTCTTGAGCTCCAACTTGACCAGCACCCAACTGTCCAGCCAGAAGGACCAGCTGGCGACCCCCTTCTGGAGGATAACACTATGCTGAAAGAAGCCTCGACGGCAGACTCCAGTGCCTGTGGGATAGGTATACCTGACTCTTGTAGCTCACTACTGTGTGTGCGCGTGGGGGACCAGCCCCAAGGTTTATGATTTAACTTCATTACAGTGCTTCAATCCGCCTAATAAACCAGAATTTTAAGGATCCCGAGTTGGACATTTGTAGCCAACAGCATCATGGGGCCACATGCTCAAAAGGTCTTTTTCTTTGCTTCACAACTTTCTGCCAAAAGCCCTAACACTTGGTGCATGTAGGGATTTTCTCCCCTCCCCTCTCCCAAGTGCCCATTTCACTGCATGTTCCAGACTTTCCCTATTTTGCCTGTAACTTTCATATTAATCCAAACAGAACATCCTAACCTCAGCATGGTTTTAACACAGAACTTACATAAGCTTCTAGCTGAAATATAGGTTTAATCTTTCAAAGAGTTGCCAAACTACTCTACAGCAACTAAGTATAAACACAAAGGGAAAAAAAAATCATTAAAGATTACATTATAGTAAATAAATCATTAAAGATTACTTAAGTAAATGAAGAATCTTTCTCCTTTTCTTAGGTTTATACTTGTATACTATCAGCAATTACAATTTATTTTTGAAACAAGAGGAAAGGTAAGTCCTTTAACCATTACTGGGAAACCAGAAGCAGCAACAGCATGGTAGAGGGGAGTGGGGGAAGGAGTAGAAAAAGACTCCTTGGGGCTCAGTGTTAAGGGTGGCTCTTATGCCACTTCAGGAACTGAATGGGGGAGCATTAGGAACACTGTGAAACTAGCACCCAAGCAGGGATGACAGACGAGGCATGAAGCCCCTGGGGTGCGACAACCCTTGGGTAGCCCTGGGCGGTGCTGAGGATTGGCAAAGCATGCATGGCCATGCAGGGCCAGCGCTGTCAAAAAGGTGGGGAGGTGAGGCAAGAAAGACCCAAAGGGTAAAATAGAAAGAAAAAAAGTTTTAAAACAGGGGGGTTAATGCTGTAATATGAGGTGCACCTACAAACTCTAGGCACTCCTGGATCGCAGTAACTGGAGATGCAGGAAACAGGAATTGACATGTAAATAGGGTAAGCTGATAAGATCATAAGAGACTTGTAGATGGGGCATGGGGGTGGGCATGTGCTCCCCCCCCCCTTCCCCAAATTGGCCCTTGCCCGCCGGGGAGGGAGTGCTAAAAGAAGCCTCTGGCTGGTGCCCTCCCCCCCCCCCCGATCATTGGGACACCCAAAGAAGCGCTGCCAGCACTTCCGGTTGGCGATTGGCCCCTGGGGCCGCCACCCTCATCAGTGATCAGCCGCTGGTGGACCCCACCCTGGAGATCAACCACTGGTGGTCCCCCAGAGCCAGGAGGCAGTAATCACCCCTGGATAAAACAATGCCTGTGACTGAGCCAACGATGCTTTGCTGACTGACAGAAAAATTGTGCTTTTGCGAGGTTCTGATTGGTGGCCAGTGCAGGGAGAGTGTTTTCCAAAGAGCACCCCACCTTTGTGCCCTGAGGTCCCCCTAGCATGCACCCAGGATTTCTCTGGTCAGGGTGATGGCTGCAAGCGTCCAAAGATGCTTTGCCCAGCAGGCAACAATTCCTTTTGGTATTCAAATTTGGGGCTCCCCTGGAAACCACAAGAGTCCCCCCGGTGATGGGAGGAGAGAAAAAGCAGGTATGCCAGGGGTGGGGGCATGTGGGGTATGGGTAGGCTGGTGATCAATGCCCGCTAAAAAGAGATAAGCTGTGTTTGCATAGTTTCCAATTGTGCTGCCTGAGGCAGAATTGCAAGCATGCGTGAAGTTGTTTTATGAAATGATGAATGATGCTGCATGGAAAAGCAAATTTAGAAAAAGTAAAAGCCCCTTACTGGTTTTCCCCAACATTAACCTTGCAAGTACATTTTTTCGGGGAAAGCACTCAAAAATGCTTCACTGACCAGCAGAAAAGCTGCCCTTGTGCGGGGTTCTGATTAGTGGTGTGCACGGGGAGACAGTTTATGGAACTCCAAACCAAAAAAAACCCATGTCTCACCCCAAGTCCACCTCTCCTCCTCCCTCCCCATATGGCTTATGCTGGCCACCTGAGGTCCACTTGAAGCTGGAGGTGAGGGCTGGCCAAGGTAGCCTTTCACATTTCCCAAAAACAGTGCCCCTAGTTACCAAGGTCCCCCAAACATGAAGCCGGGCTTCCAAGGTGTTGGCTGCAAGCATCCAAAGATGGTTCACCTAGCAGGCAACAATTCCTTTGGGTCTTTGAATTAGGGGACTGCAGTGCCTACCCCCAACAGCTCAGATTAGTGGCCAGTGCAGGGAGAGTGTTTCCCCAAAAGAGCAGCCCACCTTAGTGCCACGAGGTCCCCCTAGCACGCACTCCAGCTTTCTCTGGCTAGGGTGATGGCTGAAAGCATCCAAAGAGGCTTTGCTCAGCAGGTAACAATTTCTTCCAGTCTTTGAATTAGGGGCTCCACTGAAAACCCCAAGCATCCCCCCAGTGATGGGAGGGGGAAAAAGTGGATACTATGTAGATATGTCAGGAAGAACACCAAGAGAGAGCATCCAGCAATGAATAACTGGTTGAATGGAAGAAATTTGGGGGGAGTGGGGAGGAGTGTAACTGAAAGCCACACAAAAAATAAAACCAATCATGAAATACGTTCTTAAACTACCCCCGATGTAATTTAGTACTAGGAGGTCAGAAGGGTAAAATTGTTATGAGGTGCCCCCTAGCATTTACCAGTAATAACATATTAACTCATTATGTGTCTTAAATGCATTATGTCACATAAATGTAACAGCATTCGTTGTGGTATATTGTGAGAGTAAAATAAACCTAGGGAATATCTTTAACTAGAGCAGAGGTAGGCAATGTATTTTGGCCAGAGTGCCAAAAAACACCACAATGCCTGCCTCGGAAGGTGCCAGAGTGCTGGCATGGCAGAAAAACAAAATAAGGGCAAAGGGTACATGGCAGGATGCCCTGCTTGCGCCCCTTGCCCCCCTTCCAAAACCCCTGCCCCGCAGCCCTGCCGCCCTGTGCCCCCCACCCAAAGCCCCTGCCCCCCAGTCCTACTGCCCCTTACCCCCCACCCAAAGCCCCTGCCCCCCTGTGCCCCCACCGAAAGCCCCTGCTCCCCAGCCCAGGCTCTGTGGCTGTCAGCAGCTACCCCAGCTCTGGGTAGCTGCTGGGGCCCGGGTTGCTTCCAGCAGGGCTTGCAGCATCCCAACTGCCTGCTGGGAGCAGCCCGGGCTCCCGGCTGGCAGCAGCTCCCCAGAGCCAGGGCTGGCTACAGCTGGGAGGCTGCAAACAGCTGTGCTGGGCTCCGGCATCAGCTCCACACCGGCACATCAGAGCGGGCAGTGTGGGATGGGGCCGGAGGTGCCCATTCAGTTGCCGCCAGTATGGAGAATGCTGGAGCTGTGGAGCCTGGCGCAGCTGTTTGCAGCCTGCCTGCTGTTTGCCACAGCTGCCCAGAGCCTGGGCTGGCTACAAACAGCTGCGCCAGGCTCCAGAAGCCTGCTATCGCCTCTTGTGCCAGGAGCGGGGGAGAGACCGGGGCTGCGCTGCCTCAGGCCCCTCCCCCACCACCCGCTCTGACGCGTGGGTGCACGTGCCAGTGCAGAGCTGATGCTGGAGCCTGGCGCAGCTGTTTGGAGCCTCCCAGCTGCAGCAGGCCCAGGCTCTGGGGAGCTGCTGCCAGCCAGGAGCCCGGGCTGCTCCCAGCAGGCAGCTGGGATGCTGCAAGCCCTGCTGGGAGCGGCCCAGGCTCCATCGCTGGCAGCAGCTACCCAGAGCTGTGGCTGGCTGTAGCGTGCCAAGTAAAATGGCCTAGCGTGCCATGCTTGGCACACGTGCCTGGGGTTGCTGACCCCTGAACTAGAGTAACCCGATGATGTGTACAAACTCTCCTCTACTCTTTTCCTCTTCTTTCCTTGTTTTACATCAGCTGTATGTTCTCTCATTCTGCAGCAGGTAGAGGGCAGATTCGGACCCTGGTTTCTAACATTTCAGTCTTCACTGGATTCTTCAATTGGACCCTCCTGATTCTTTTAGATGCCCATACCCTGTACTGTCAGTCTTCTCTCTCCCATTAGAGATATCACCCTGAAGCTGTTTTATTTCCAAACCTTCTGAACATTTTCTCACTTGTTCTGTGCCACAAACCTCCCCAGTAAACTAGATTCCATCCTCCAGCTCCATTTTCAGTATGAACTGGGAACCCATACTAGACGTACTGACCCATTATTATGAATTAAGCAAGCCTTCTTGCCCAGCAGGGAGTGAGCCTCTGATGGTGTGTTGGGCAAGTGAGGAAGCTATCTAAAGGCCAGGAGAGGAGAATGGAGAATATTTCTCTCAGGTACACTCCTGCTTGAGCAGATGCTGCAATTGTTTGATGATCATTTCCAGTGGTTCAAGTATGAGATGGCAGGTGACAACTAAAACTGTGAAGTCAGTGGGTGTTTCCTGTTTGTACTTGGTTGCTGTAGGGTAGTTTGAAAGATACAACCTATATTTCAGCTAGAAGCTTATGTAAATTCTGTGTTAAAATAATGCTGAAGTTAGGATGTTCTGTTTGGATTTCTATGCAGGTCACAGGAACTGTAGGAAAAGTCTGGAAAATGCAGTGGAAAGGACACCTGGAATAGGGAAGGGGGCAAAATCCCTACGTGCACCAAGTGAGAGGCATTCTTTCAGTAAGTTAAGAGGAGAGAGAGAAAAGCTGCTAAGTATGTGGCTCCATGGTGTAAGGGTAGCATATCTGACTCCAGATCAGACAGTTGTGTGTTCAAATCACACTGGGGTCAACTACTTCCTCTTAAGTCCTGTGAGATCCTCCCCACTTGTGGTGGTTTCCTTGCTGTGTTGGTGATGATGCAGCAAGCAGATGCCAAAGGAGGCCTTTTTCCCAAAAATGGCCATAATGAAAAAACACCAGGCCTGCCTCAAAGCCTGGGGTAGATGGAAAGGTTGTCTGGTGTGATAAAGTAGACTAGGAAACTTTCTTTTCCTGTGGGAAAGTGGACACGGGTACTTCAGGTTCCCTGTGCTGGGTCAGCCAACTAGTACAAATCAATTCAGCATTGCCTTCGGCTCAGAGTCCCTACTTGTGCTGAATGAGTCTATTCAATGTGATACATTACAGGGTGAAGAAAAAGGCCAGGAAAAGCAGATGGTTGACTCTCGAGCTGTAAGGGGACTCCTGTCTAGGGAGGCTGGACCTGCCCAGTCCTTCCCAGAACCACTGTCTCCAGGAATGTGCCTTGGCCCCATTCTTGGTAGTTCCTGGCTCCGGTCCAGGCTGATCAGACACACACCAGAGTTGCCTAATTGCAGAGCAGCTGGAGTTGTGACTTCCAGGCCCAGGACAGCTGTTTCCACTTTGGACAGCTGCTTTGGTTTATGACCTGGTGCTGCCTATAGGTGAAAAGCTGATGGTGCAGGGGCCTTTGTAAAGCCCCTGGGCTCCATTGTACTGCACTGATCCAAACCCAGAGCCTTGTGTCCCAGCTGGCCATGAGGGGCAGCTGTCTGTATGACACTTCTAACTGGGGCAGACTAGGAACAACACTGCCTAAAGAAGCCACTCAGATGTCAGTACAGACCCACAGGGGTCCTGGTCACACCACAGTGCTTTGATGCCATCAAAGAGAGCTAGCTGGAGGATGAATACAAGGGGGATAGACAGAAGCCTGGCTATGGTGGATGGGCCCTTTTGGGCAGCTTCAGAGCCTCTGAGGTGGTGGCCAGGGTTGCAGACCCTTTTCCTTCACACTGCCATTATTGCAGAGGGTTCAGCGTTTCTGCAAGGCCCTCCCTGAGCCTATCTCAGAGGAGCAACAACAGGAGAGAAATCTGGACTGAGGGAAATGGGGTCCAAAGTTGCCTGGTTCTGCACCTCTGATGTGTTGGGTGGCTGCAGGGTGGAAAGTGGCAACATCTCCTCTGCCCCAAAATACCCGTACACGCTGCCAGGACATTTTTCAACCATGTATCTGGTTATACTAGTGTGCCTCTTAGTTAGACAGCATAATGTGATTCAGGATGCCATGTGATGGATATTCCTGTGCCCCCTGCAATGTTACTTCCCCTGGCTAATTCCTCCCACTTGTTCCTTGCACCTTGTTCCCAGTTTAGTGTTTTCCAACTAGAGCTCCTCACCAGTGGGTCCTGCTCTGCCCATCTGCTGGATCCTCCCAGCATCAGGTCTTTTCTTTCCATGCAGGTATTTGCAGACCATAAGCATATCACACAGTACCAAGCTCTTCAATAAGCTTTTGTCAGGTAAGCTTTTCACACTTAGGTCCTGCTGTTCTCTTTGACCTTTTGATTACCCCTTCTTCCCCCATCAACCTTTTTTTTTTTTTTTAAAAGACGCATGACTTGGCCACAGAGTCCCTGACTTGGCCAGATGCTGCCAGTGGGGGGAATGCTGTCTCCTGCTGCCAGTCCTGCTCCCTGCCCCTACATCCAGAGGCTATCTGCCCTCACCACTGAGACATGAGACTGTTTCTCCCTGTGTGACACAACATGGGTCTGAGTTGCAGGTGAGGCAGCTTCAATAGAGTTGATGCACATGCTGAACTAGAGCTGGTGCAACTCAGGGATGGTTCCTCCTCTACTGGAATGGCCACACCTTGGTCTTAAAGCTCAGTGGGGAAGCCTGGACTACAGCATGGAGTGACACCCCTCCTGCTCCCACTTCCCTGGGCAAGAAACCACATGTTGAGGGTCTCGGGGCTTTCAGGAGTGGCTGCAGCTGCTACCAGGAGCAGCTGCAGTGATCAGCCAGCACTTGCTCCCAGAAGTGACTGCAGCCACTCCTTGGAAGCGGTTGCAAGCACAGCAATTGGCCGTCATGGGATCACATGCAAGGGATCCCACCCTCCCCAGTCTGCAGGCTCATCCCCAGTCGGTGGGATCACCTGTGGGGGACCCTCTCCCCTGGTGAGTGGGACTGGTTGCAGGGGAGGGCACCAGTCGCCCATGCAGGCAAGTGTCATGGCTCCAGCCAGTGATTTGCATCTGCACGTTGCCCCACCCTGCTCTGCACCTGGCCCCCTTCCCTGCCATTCAGCTGGTGTGCTGCAAGATGGGAGGCCTGTTAAGTGTGCCACTGGAACCAAAAGGTTGGGAAATGCTGGGCTAGAGCATCTTCCTCTTCTGTTGAGACTCAGACCTGTCTGTTCTCAGAGGGGCTGTTGAGTCATTGGCATCCTTAACCTGTAACATGCACCAGCCAGGAGGTTTGAGTTCAGCCTTGCTCTGGTAGAGAAAGGGCAGGGGCTCAGGCTGGAAGTGCCCTAGGCTTTGCTGGTTGCCACGTGGGGCTGGGAGGATAGTCTACCCCCCTCACTTTCTGTGCCACGTGTCAGAGGATTTTAAGCTTCCCACAGAGGCACCAAGGCCAGGGAAAGCACTGCTCCTGGAAAGGGCTGCTTCAGCATAGAGCTAATAGTCTTACCACAGTTCTTGCCAAGATAGTGTGGTACTGAAACGAGCAGGTGAGAGTGGTTCCTGGCCCCTTTCTTCAGCTGGGGACTTTGAGAACACCCAGATCCTGGATAAAAACAGTTGAAACTTCATCCCTACATCATCAGGCCATGCCGGACGGTGGCAGTAGGAACCCATGTACTCAAACAACCCTTTGTTCATTCAGCAATGCCTTTCCAGCCCTCAAGGTTTCCCATGGAATCAGGACATCAGGTGGCTCTAATACACAGACCATATCTCATCCCCTGCAGCCTTGGAGAATAGTCCGCCTCTGTCCTCCATATAACACAATCAGTCCAGCAGCTTAGAGCAGGCTGGAGTGAGAGACCGGACTCCTGCATCCTGTCCCTGGAAGTGGGAGAAGGAGGTCCAGCAGACATTGCCATTCAGCGTTCCCCCAGCTTGACTGGCTTCTAGATGCTAACTTTTCTCCCCCATAGTGCTGCTAACCAGCGCTGGACACAAGATAAGCTGGGAGGAGTTGTTTGGGGGGCAGCAACACTCTTCCAGCCCTCTAGTTGTGGAGACCAGTTGTCAGCCACAATCAGTCATTTCACCAGGTTTTGTCCTGGTGGGCAGTTGAGCCGGAGAAGGAAGTAGTGCCAGGATCAGTCTAGTAGTAGTAGTAGCATTCTTAAATTTAATAGCCATAGTGGTAGCACTAATAATAGCAATGGTTGTAGAAATAATAGTTTTGTTACTACTACTGCTATAATAATAAAAGAAATAACAGCAATACCCAGAGTAGAAGCAACATTAGTAATCCTATTAGCACAATTGCTATTATAATAGAGAGAGCCATAGCAATAATATCATTACTACTACTGTTCTTGGCATTACTGCTAGCACTGCTATTATCACTGAAGCAGTAATTATAGCAATAAGATTATTATTTCTATTTATATTATGATAAATAACACCACCAATCATAACTGTAGGTCTGATAGCACCAGTCATGACTGCTACTACCCTTATGTAGAGTCCTATCCAGAAAGGCTTAGCACAGCTCAGAGCCGACACCCCCAATGCATCAGAGGAAGGTTTAAGAACAGGAAACCCCCTGATACATGTAGCAGAAGGGGGGGTTGAGGGTGGGATTCCCATCTAGCTCTGTGTGGCAACCAGCAAAGCTCAGAAGCCTGGGAAAGACCCCTAGCAGAACACAGGCATAGCTACATCCAGTTCACCCCCAACTAGTGGCTGTTTGAACTCATGATGCCACAAACCCCCACACCCAGATGTCTCTTTCAGGAAACCTTTAGAGGTGTCGCTCCCCAAAGGAGATCCAGCTCTGGAAACCCAAGTGCAGTGATGCTGAGGTCCATGGAGAATGTGGAGGGTGTTTGGCAATGGACAAGAGGCAGAAACCTTCCCTGTACCAGGAGAAATGGGACATAGGACTCTAGTGTGCTCTCACACCCACATGGTATATACCCTCCCCTGGGTCCTGTCTCTCTCTCTCTCTCTCTCTCTCTCTCTCTAGTGAGGAGACAGAGGCAGCTTGGGCTCTGGGTGGCTCCTTGTCAGATGAGCAGAAGCTGAGGGTTGTGCCCTCAAAACAAACAGATACCCGAGTTTGCTTTTCCAGCTGGTCGAGCACCCCAGAGTGACCCGTGTCTCTGCTCTCACAAAAGTCTATTTGGGAGGGGTAGTGGGGAGGTGGTAGTTCCAGAGGTGGGGCAGAATCCCAGGGTGTTACACCCAGGATGTCTCTGGGGCTCTGCATTTTACCTGGAGAAGAACAAGAGAAGCCACAGCAAGTTTCTCTGCATGAGATACAGTATACAGAGACACTAGCAATCAGGTAAAATTTCCCAGAAGACAAACACACTGCATCTCACTGACAGGATATCCTCATACCCTCTGTGCCCTTCCACAGGAGGCAGGACCTGTCACAGCCTGCACCTCCTGTGGCAGGGTCCTGGCTGCACAGCAGTAAATGGGAGTGAGGCCTCAAATGTGACTAACTCTGGTGTCTTGAGAGTTTGCAACAAACCCTGAACAGTGGTGAACCCTTGGAAAAGGGAAGAGGCTGGCAACTCACAGAAAGATCTGCCCTAAAAAGGGTTCTGGACTCTTCTCAGTCCCCCTTAGTTCAGGAGAGGGCACAGAGCCCAGCCATAGGGATACCATGTTCAGTACTTCAGCTTTCTCAGCAGAAATTGCATTACAGAGAGTGCAGTGAAGGGCAAGAGGACAGGGGAGTAAAACGTACCCAAGGATGCATCCTTCTGGAAGGAGGCTGAGAAGCAAGACCTTCCAGGCTAGTGGGAGAATATGGCAAAGCTCTCCTCACACAAAGCAACAATATGGCTTCTAGCCTGCGTGGACGCGCTGGTGGTAGGCCAGGCTGAATGAGTGGGTAAAGCTCTTCCCACACACAGAGCACTGATATGGCTTCTCCCCCGTGTGGATGCGCTGGTGCATGGCTAGGTTGAAGGAACGGGTGAAGCTCTTCCCACATTCAGAGCACTGATGTGGCTTCTCCCCAGTGTGGATGCGGTAGTGTTTGGTCAGGCTGGAGGACTCGCTGAATCTCTTCCCACACACAGAGCACTGATGTGGCTTCTCTCCTGTGTGTATGCGCTGGTGGCTGGCCAGGTTGTATGACTGGGTGAAGCTCTTCCCACACTCAAAACACTGATATGGCTTCTCCCCTGTATGGATGCGCTGGTGTTTCGTCAGGCAGAAGAAATGCAGGAATCTTTTACCACACTCAGAGCACTGATGTGGCTTCTCCCCTGTATGGATCCGCTGGTGGATGGACAAGCTGGATGACTGGGTGAAGCTCTTCCCACAGTAGGAGCACTGATGAGGCTTCTCCCCTGTGTGGATGCGCTGGTGGCTGCTGAGGCTGGAGGACTGGGTGAAGGTCTTCCCGCATACATAGCACTGATGTGGCTTCTCCCCTTTGTGGATGCGCTGGTGGCTGGTCAGGCTCGAGGACGTTCTGAAGCTCTTCCCACACTGAGAGCACTGATGAGGCTTCTCCCCTTTGTGGATGCGCTGGTGGCTGGTCAAGCTGGAGGAGTGTGTGAAGCTCTTCCCACACTCAGAGCACTGATGTGGCTTCTCCCCTGTGTGGATACGCCGGTGCATGGCCAGGTCAGAGGAACAGGTGAAGCTCTTCCCACAGTCAGAGCACTGATGTGGCTTCTCCCCAGTGTGGATGCGGTAGTGTTTGGTCAGGCTGGAGGAGTCGCTGAATCTCTTCCCACACTCTGAGCACTGATGAGGCTTCTCCCCTGTGTGGATGCGTTGATGGCTGGTCAGGCTGGAGGACTGTGTGAAGCTCTTCCCACACTCAGAGCACTGATGTGGCTTCTCCCCAGTGTGGAGGCGCCGGTGCATGGCCAGGTTGGAGGAACGGCTGAAGCTCTTCCCACAGTCAGAGCACTGATGTGGCTTCTCCCCTGTGTGGATGCGGTAGTGTTTGGTCAGGCTGGAGGAGTCACTGAATCGCTTTCCACACTCTGAGCACTGACGTGGCTTCTCCCCTGTATGGATGCGCTGGTGGCTGGCCAGGTAGGAGAACTGGGTGAAGCTCTTCCCACACTCAGAACACTGATGTGGCTTCTCCCCTGTATGGATGCGCTGGTGTCTTGTCAGGCTGGAGGATTGGGTGAAGCTCTTCCCACAGTCAGAGCACTGATGTGGCTTCTCCCCTGTGTGGATGCGGTAGTGTTTGGTCAGGTTGGAGGACTCGCTGAATCTCTTCCTATTGCAACATGTAACCTTGTGAAACCCCCACCCCCCCATAGAGCTGTTCAATGAAGCCTGAGACCAGGATTCAACACTTTCTGGGTTTCAGGTCAACTTGACCAAGAGACACCAGGCAGAGTCCCAGCCTCCCTCATGTGCTACACTAATGGATACACGCAACTTCACACAACCATGCTGATTTCCAAGGGTGACTACAAATCCCATCATGCCCTGGGACACGGTGTTAAGAGGTACGGCTACATTGGGCTGAGGAATCAACTCTTATGCTGCTGAATGAAAATGCAAATCTCAGTTCATGGTAGCCTTATGGAAACCAGGCCTGTGCCTAAAGATCAACACAGCAAACTTGGTTGTCCCCCAGCAGCCGTAGTTAGGAGGAGAAGAAGTGAACAACTGCTCGTCTCCACAGTCTGGAATTTCAGGGCACGGGAAAGCCACCTGCCTGCACACGCTACAGCATAAACTATTTGAGGTCAGCACCCTGGAAGGGCAGAGCAGGACAGGTCTGCAGGTTTCAGGCCCTGTCACAGTGGACATGGAGCATTTCTGAAAGGGGATTCAGGGGAGGGGACAGCCACAACTCACCTAGCCACAGGTCCTCAGAGCTTGACATTTTTCCATGGTCCTCATCACCACAGACCCAGAGTTCCTCCTGTCCTTGCTGGATGCAGCTGATTAAGTCGGGTGTGGGGCCTTGATATCCTGTTTGGGGCACCAGTTAAAGAAAATTTGTGGTTCAGTCCAGGTTGCAGAATAACCAACTGGGATATGGGGAATGGATCCAACGAACTCATGCATACTACTGGGGCCTCATAACAGAGGCAAGGGTAGACCTTTAAGATGAATAAGAAGGCACTGCAGTTAGAAGCATTTGATAGGCGATTGCCTTTGTCACCTAGGTGGTGGGGGGATGATTACAGGAAACCAAGCACTAACAACTCTAAGTGATAAAAAGAGTGCAAGACCAACAAGAGTTCCCAGGGACGGGGGTGGAGATGCAGTGATGTGCTAGCCACCACAAAGATGAAGCTTTCACTATTAACAAGGCACAGAAATGAAAAGACACTGGACACACGCAGCTCGATAGCATCTGTGTTATTAGTACCATTGCAGGGAAAGGAACAGGAGTGAGTTTCTTTAGTGGGAAGGTATAATGCGAGGCCAGGTGGCAGTGAACAGAATCCAGGACAGATGGCCAACCATGACACTTCTTTGTAGGAGAGAGGATCATTCACCAACAGGGCAGAGGAAGGGAAGATTTTATATGAACTGCAGTGGCAATGAAAGGAATCATCACATGCGGTGGAAGGATATTGCCAACAGGGCAGACGAGCATGCAGGTGGGCAAATCCTGCAGTGTTTCAAACAAAGGTCCTAGGTGTCCGAGACATGGACAGCACAAGGCAGAAGGAGACTCCTTTTCAACATATGAAAGCTCATAATGTAAGAATGGTCAACATGGTCCTTGCTGAACTACATATAGCCTTGGAGCCTTGCCCTAAGGATGTCCTTTGGGGGAAATGGAGGGAAAAGAAAGTGCTAGAAAAGCAAGGTGACCTCATAGAAGCCAAGTCCTTCAGCCCTGCACATTTTTTTTTTTTTTTTTAATATTTTTTCATCTTCCACATCAAATTAGCCAGATCAGTTCTGATCAGATCAGACAGTAAGTGACATAGCTGACATGGCAATAGGGAAAAGCAGGATGAAGTTTTACCCAGGGAAACGAGGGCTTGAAAGTTCCTCAGCATCTGGTCGCGGTAAAGCCCCTTGTCTGCCTCTTCCAACAGCTCCCACTCCTCCCACGCGAAATACACAGCCACGTCCTCAAAGGCCTCCCGGAGCTGCAAACACAAGCATTACCCCATCAGCATCTCCTGCTCCGGCTGCCTTCAGCCCCCACCACCTTCTCCAGAATCCGTCTGGGTGACAGCTGTGTGCCAGATGGGACAGGATGACACGCGGGGATCCAAAATCCCGCAATCTTCACTGACATGGGATGTGGGTGCAGCCATTGACATAGGAGTCCACGTGCTAGCTCTGGCCTGGCTCATCGTATTTTGTGCGCTCCACCATGGGGGACTGGTGCCTCTTGAGCAAGGTGGGGAAAGTCCCCCCACCAGTGAGTGACTGGGGGAGCGGCTCCCCCCGCAGCCAATCGTGCTGCTGAGAGAAGGCACTGGTGCTCCCACCTACCCGCCTGCCCATCACCTCAACAGGAGCACGGCCTGACAGGGGGTGCACCAGCACTCTCAGGAGGTACATGTGCATCCCCTATATGGTGCCACTGTGCTCCATCCTTTTGGGCAACACCTTTACAGCCACGGCGCCTTGCTCCACAACTGTGGCCTAGACTCCCCCGCCGGCACCCCTATCGCCACTGGGGAGCGAGCTCTGGAGAAGGCTGGCTGGGTGGGTTGTTCCCCAAACTCTTGACAGTGACCCTGGCTCCTCCTGGGTGCGGCCTCTGCTGCACTCCCAGCCCCGCTGGAGCCGGTGCCCTGCTCACCTCCATGCTCTCCCCCAGCCTCCCTGGGGGAGTCCTGGGCAGCTCCAGGTTTGCAGGCCTTTCTTCGGGAGGCAGCTGATGAGCTCTGCTCATGGTCTCTGCACCTGCGGGTAGGGAAGAGAACGACATTGTCGGACAAGAAGCTTCCCTGCCCGCAGCTGCCCCAGCCGAGGCCCGTCTGACAGGGCCACCGCCTCGGTGCAGGTCTCCACGCCACGTCCCCACTCATCTCCTGGGGCAGGACGGCCAGGACCTAGTCCGGCTCCACCGGCTGCGGCCTGGGCACAGCTCCCGCAGGCGGGTGCCGACCGCCCGGCAGCGCAGCCCTGGACGTGCAGCGCCAGGGCTCTGGCGTGGGGAGCTCGAGCCGGTGCCGGCGCTGGGTGTGCGGGGCCGCGGGCGCACAGACGGGGCAGCACGGGCTGCCTCACCTCCTGCCCCCGCGCCCCGCCGCGCTGGGCCGGCTGCTCCTACGGCACCCGCGTCTCCAGGACACGGGTCTGGGCCGCGCCACGGACTCGTCCCGCCCCGCGCGCTCCTGCCGGCACACGGCCCCGGCGCTGCTCCGCCATCGCCCCGGGCTGCTCCCGGCCGCAGGGAAGGCCCGCGGGTGCCCGGGCTCCGGCGCCGCCGCGTGTCCTCCGCCGGGACACACTCAGCCCCGCCGGGGGCCCCGCCCCGCCCCGCCCCGCCCCGCCCCGCGCACGGCGCCGCCGGGGCTGCAGGGGAGGAGGCGGCGCGGCTCGCACCGGGGCACCGACACCGGCCCCGCCCTCGCCCTTCCGAGACCCGCCCCGCTCCCCGCAGCCCCCGCACAGGCGGGACCGGGGCTGGTCCGGGAGCCCCCGCCCCCGGCACTGCGCACGGCCCCGCCGCCCCCGGGCCACTCCCCGCGGTGCCCGCCCCTCACCCCGCCGACACCCCCAACCTTTGCCCGGCGCCACGCGCGCACTGACTGCTCTGCCTCCGGCCCCGCCCCGCCAATTCGCACATGCGCAGTGAGTCCTTCCTGGAGGCTTCCCAGCCCCTCTGCTGATGGCGCATGCGCAGGTAGACGGTTGCTGCTGCTTCTCTGGTGCCCGGCGAGGGAATGCGCATGCGTGGTGGCGTTCCCGGAGCAGCAGTGGGGTTTGGCGCGGCTCCGCATGTCCTCTTCATTCCCACAGCTGAGCTGCACCTTTCTTTCCATTGCACTGATTCTTGTTTCTTCCCCAGCCTTAAATGCCTGGCAAACAGAGCCCCAAACAGTTCACCCAGAATCTATCTTTTGCCCTCTCTTAGGCTGTTGCATATGACAAGTGTGGCCCTGCCCTTCATGAGATGGAGTCAGACCAAGTTGTCTTGTGTCTCATCTGCATATACATTTTTGGAAGATCCCAGGACTCTTAACGAGAAGTCATGACAAGGTGTCTCTAAAGCCCCAGATCCCTGGGTGTAGGAGGGAAGATGCTTCCCTGGTGGCAGGGCCACAGTCTTGACAATTGAGCTCTGCTCAGACAGATTTTGGCACTTGACTGTTGGGTGTTACCTGATAAAATTCGGAACGGTTTTGGCCTTGATAAAGATTAGAAAAAGAATAACAAAAAAAGAAGGGGTAGGTTCCTATCAGTATGCTTACCCCATGTCAGTGACGTGTTTTATATTCGTGTTCCATGTTGGTTGTGTTTTAACAATGTCATCGGTGGTTTTCTTTACTGAGCATGTTCTGCTTTTGGCAGCAGGGGAGTGGTGTCTATGTCAATGGCCATCACTTCCCTGCTGCCAAATTTTTGGGCCTCTGGCTTATAACGTGGCTCCGTTGGCCAGATGCGACCCATGGGCCAGGGGTTGAGCATGCTGAGCTGGGACATCTGAAAAGAACAGAGGGAAGGGACCTGTATGCCCAGAGGGCTTTTGCAACAGTATATACTGCCATTTGTCTTGGGTCGAGAGGAAGTTGCGGTTGTGGCCATACTGGTGGTTGTGGCTGTGAAAGGCCGGGAGCTATGGGAGAAGCAAGGATGCTTGTGGCTGGAGTCTATCACTGAACCAGTGGCAGGGCTGGTACAGACACGGGCAAGCTCTGTGGCATAGCAGCAGCCTGCCTCCCTCCCTAAGAGCCTCCCGTGCAGCCCTAGCTGTGGTTTCCAGAGGCTCTTGGCTTGAGGAAGGTTTCCTGCCCCCTGGTCCTTAAGAGGAAGGAAGCCCTTGATGCAGCAGCTTGCTGGGGCTGGCAGTGGCTGCAGTGCCAGGAGTTGCAAGGTCAGGAGGCAGCGCGAGGCCACGCAGGCTTGTCTCCGGCCCACTCTCGACCAGCTCTGGGGAAGCAGGAACATGGGGAGGGGGTTAGACACAGGACTGGGGCCAGATCAATCACATCCAGGGGGACTGGAGGCTCTCATCCCCTTGGCTAGTCCCTGTGACTGAAGGACAGGCAAGTTTAGTCACGGGTAAAATGTCAATGTTTTTATAGCCTGAGCCTTTTAACTCGGTTGCTGATGACCCAGTGCTGAATGAGTTAAAATGTTAAACCTTACACTGGAACCTATAGTTCAGGTACTACACAAACTTTTAGCACTGGGTGTGGGTTAAAGAAAAGTTCTTTTTTCCACTTCTACCCCATGAGACTATACTCTCTGATATGCACTAGTGGCAGTAGAAGATTGTCCAAGATGACGAGACCAGCAATTTTACAATTGGTCCCAAGAGGCTGAGCTGACCGTTGGAAGGTTAAGGGTAGAAATGCTCATGCCAGCTCTAGGACAGATGTTAGGAAATGTCTGCAGAGGCCAAGCAGCAGCAACATGTAGGTGAGAGAATATTACTGAGAAGATTCAGCTTAATTAGCATATCATACACTTTATGGGCAGGGATAGAAAGTGCAGCTATATTTAGTGCAAATTGAAATGTTCCCAGTTGCAAAAAGAGATTTGAAGACTTTTTTCTAATACTAGGGATTAAAGAGTATTTCCACAATCTTCTGTCTTATTCATAGGGGATCCCTTTATCACAGCATGGCAGGCACACAGGATTGAAATGAGTTTTTGCTTGCCAGAGGTAGTTGCTCTGGCATTTCTAACAGGGAAGGGGAGGCCTTCACAAAGCAGGAAGATACTTTAATTGATCTAGTTATAACAGCTCAGACAGGCTTCCTTTAGGCTGGGTGTAGAGTCCCTTGAAGGAGATGCTGGAAGTATTTGAACACCAGGCTCAGAAGGCCCTTCCCCTGGGCTGATATGATGAACCTCAGGTGAAGCTGCCTGCTAGAGAGGAATAACAGGGAGCCTAGGGCTCCTGTTACTTTGAGAGAGAGACTACAGCAGAAAGACCCCAGGAAGTTGAACAGGAGTTAGCTCCAGGAGGGAAGGAAGCAACTGCAACCTAGGTGCAGTAAGCTGCCCATTAAGATGAGAGGACACACCTGCAGCTTGTCAGGAGCGAGAGAAGCCCAGGGGCTATAAGCCTGGGTTTCTGAGACTTGCAGGGAGAGGAGTTTCTGTTTGCTTAGATTGGTGGGGAGAAGGAGCTGCAGGCTATGGCACGTACTCTCAGGGCTGGGAGAGCCGGAAAGTGGGAAGATGGTCCGGTAGTGGTATGATGATCCAGAGAGGGGACTTTTAGTTAAAGCTTTTGCTTGTGTTTTTTTGTTCTAGTTTTAGACCATAAGACTGGATGTGGCTGATAGGGGAGGAAAGGAGGTCATAGGGGTACCCAAGGGGCCCATGAGGTTTTGTTGCCCCTTCTGGGATCAGGCTTCAGCCCCCTCAGCCTCATCCTGCCCCTGTTGCCCCCTCTGGGTGTATACTCCAGCCCTCTCAGTGTCTGCCTGTCCCTGTTGTCCCTCTGGACGCAGTCTTTGGCCCTCGCAGCCTCAGGTCACCTATGTTACTGTGGTGGGAGAAACCTCCCTAAGGTCCGTTGTCTAGCTGTAATTTGATTGACAGACAACGCGGGTAAAGAAAGACAGCTGTTTATTTGCTCGAGCAAAGACCATAAAGCCAGCAAAAGGCAAAATGGCCCCCCCTCAAGGGTGAGGTGATCTTTTATACTTCTTACAACAAAGCAAGACTATATGGTTAACAAAAAGCAATACTTGGGGCGGTGCTCTACAAATCTTTGTAACAGCATATTTCTATTAAGCTGAACTAGCACTTTTTAAAAGCTAAAAGTTAAGTAACAGTAACATTATGTTAGCAAAACCTTACACAGTAGAAGATACTTCTCAAGGACACAACCAGTAAGCTCAAAACAATGGTTTCTCTGTCTTATCTTACTTCTTGCTGTAGCTGATTTTTTTTTTTTTTTTTAGCGCACAGACACAGATTCACTTTTTAACTCAGAAAATGCTTGTTGCAGTTAAAATGATTACTTGACACAAGCAAAGGCCTAGCTATCATTCTGCCTTGTGGTCAGCTGCATTACTAGGCCACAGGTCATGCCTTGTATTCAGCTGTAAAGCTAATACTTCTTAAAAATCCAAATTATTATAAACCTAACAGTATGCTTTCAGAAAACTATTCTATTTTAGGGTAATGACAAACCTGCGGACTACATTACCCCCTTGGGGCTCCAGCTCTGGCTCCGACCTGGTTGGCCTCAGTCTTCAGGACAGTCCTGAAATGTGACTATTAATTCCCAGTCCCAGGCTGAATGACTCCAGGATGGCATTTGTCCCAGATTCCAGTATCATGCAAGGATCCGGGTTTTCCATTTACTGTGGGGAAAATGCAGGAAACAGCAAGTTCCCCCTTGCAGACTGGCAGAGTTTCAGTTTGCAAGGGGCTGTTTGGGGGAATGGCAGTAAGCGGGGGCAGTGGTGGCTCACAGTTGTGCCGCGCCCCCCATACTGTTGGGCAGGTGGTGGGGCCTTGCTATGGTGGTGTGGCTAGTGTGGGGTCCCAGGGAGAGGGCAGCAGGGCGGGGAGTCCCAAGTCCACAGCAGCCAGCCTGCATTCTCCCTCACCTCCCGTGGGCTCTGCTCGTCTCTGGTCTGGCCATGCCACTGGCAAGTGGGGAAGTGGGAATAAGTGGGCATGTGTCCCACCTTTCCATTTTGAAAGCACCCTAAGCATGGGTGTGGCTATGGGGGTTGCAGAAGGCCATGGGTAAGAGCTCTAAATTGCTCTTATTACATGATTACTTACAATGCCATTAGGGTGAATCTGATGTAGATGAACAAGCCATTGTGTAACTATAGTATGTCAGATCATGTTCCAATATGCTATATTAGCATGTAAAATAAATAGTCTTGAGGATGTTTGCATCATTAAGATGTAAACCATGATGAAAATGGTGTTGATGAGTTTAATCTTATTAAAGCGAATTAACAAAACCAGTTCTGTACCTCTGATCACAAAACAAGCTGAATGTGGCTCCAAACCTCAACTCATACACTCTGAAATATGGTAAGTCTTTTTTTAAGGACAAATCAAAGTTCTTGGAAGACAATGTCGGTTATACTGGACAACACAGTAGACCTGAAAAATAATATTCAATTAACATGAATCCTGAAAAAAAAAATTCTAAATTTTTTTTCTCAAGTATCTCTTTGTACATTCATGGTTGCTCGACAACTACTTAGGGAGGCATTGATTCTAAAACAGAATAGGCAAAAAACAGCATAGTTTCAAAACGTAGTTGTTCCTCTGTCAGGCCTTTATTTTTACAAGACTTATCTTGAAATTGTTAAAGCATGAAGTTATCTTCATGTTCTGTTAAGCTAAATTTTTTCAACAGTCTGATGCTGTGACTTTTGCCCTTCTTCTTTAATTTCAGATTTGTACAAACACTTGCACATCTCCTCAAAGGAAACATTGGAACTGGCCTTCTAGGACTTCCACTTGCAATAAAAAGTTGTGGTAAGAATCTTTTTTTTTTTTTTTTCTTTAGGTGGGAAAAGAGGTCCCTGTAAAAGTTTCTAATGGTGCAGGAATTCGGGCTGTCACTTACTTATCTTGTCAATAATGACTGAAGCAGGGTGACATCTTATTTCTCCTTTCTGGAGTTTGGTTGTTAGGATGAAAGATTGAGAATTGGAATTCTTGGCTTTTCTTTTTGTCACTGGTTCAGTGTAAAGCTTTAATTTCTATGTGTGTGTATGAAGACTTTTGATTCAGAAATTGTTACTGAATCATGGGAGTTGTTGTTTGGGTGAATTTTGTCCTCCTTCTCCTTTATGGGCTGGGGTCCCTTGCCAGACCATGGGCTATACATCCTGTTAACGTTTTATACACCTAAGTGGAGCTTATGTAGCTTTGTAAGCACAGTTTTTGCTATTTATGCAGAGGTGGTTTCTGTTAAATCTTGCATAGTTATGCTTGCTGTATACTCTTTTTCTGTGTGTGCTCAAAAGGCTCCATTCTACATAGGTGGATTAACGCATGGGCCAGCAGGGCCTGGGCCCAGGGACCTCTGCTAATTGGGGGCCTCTGGATGCCTAGGTTTTCTTTTTCTTTTCTTCTGATATCTAGGTTTTCGTTTTTGGAGCGGGTTTTGACATACACCTCTAACAACCTGTCAAGTGACCATTGTGGTTCACTTGGCAAACCAAGCATACTTTGACAGTTAAACTATTTTAGTCCTGTTACACGATTCACACCCACACACCCATCACCACTCCAGTGCTTTCACCCACTGTCTTTTCAGAGGGCTTGCCTCTAAAAAGTCTATGCTAGTCCTCTCTCCACCACATAAGGTCTGCTGTTTCTTTCCTATCATCCTCTTCTGTCTTTTTGTAGCACCAGTATCTTTCACTCGGCCTCATTTTTATACAACTTTTTTTTAAATAAGGAAAATTGTTCATGTCCCCGGTCAAATTAGCCAGATCAGTTCGGAATCCTTTGAAGCATTCAAAAGCTTCATGTGGCCCTACTACCGGCAGGTACCCTCCAACCCAGATTTTCAGCTTGGGGCTTCAGATACTTCCAAATCCTTTGGCAGGCATCCTATATGCAGGCCGAAGCCCAGAGGTTTGGAGTTCAGATGCCCCCAAGTTTTGCATGTCCTCAGCCATACAGCCACAGGGGAAAGTGAGGGAGGAGTCTCCCATTTCCATAAAGTTGGTATGTAGCTGAGATCCTCCCAGTGGAAGCTGGCCAGTGGGAAGCTAACTATGAGGAAGTCCTGCCTGCAAGCAGACAAGGGTGCCTCCTTCACCACACGAAGCCATTTTTAAGCTACCTACGTGGTCACAGAATTTCCTGAGCAGGTTCCTGGCTTTCCACAGGGCATGCCTGAAGCAGGAAATGAACTGGTCAAAGTGAGCTATTAGGGCCCTTTGTTATTTGGTCCAGTGCCCACAGAGGACTGCGTCTCTGGTCAGGGTCCTGACACCTGTCACCACCAAAAGGAATGCACAGACTTTCTGCCACACCTCTCTGGTGTATTTTCCTTTTTCTGTTTTGTTTGGGGGGGTTTTTAAGGAAATTTTTCATGTCCCAGGTCAAATTAGTCAGATCAGCCAAGTTGATTCCAAATCCTTTGAATTTGTTAAAGATCCAGATGTGGCCCTACTACTGGCAAGTATTCTCCACCCAAGATTTTTCAGCCTGGGGCTTCAGATATTTCCACATCTTTTGGCAGACACCTTGCGTGCAGGCCCAAACCTGGAGGCTTGGGGTTCAGATGCCCTCAGGTTTTGCCTGCCTTCAGCCACATGGCCACAGGAGCAAGCTAGGGAGGAATCTCCCATTTCCATGAAGTTGTCATGTAGTTGAGATTCTCCTACTGGAAGCTGGCCAGTGGGAAGCTAACTATGAGGCTCTTGTAGGGAGTCCTGTCCTCAAGCAGACAAGGGTGCCCCCTCCACTACATAGTGCCATATTAATTGTGTTACCTTGGTCAGAGTATTTCCCTTGACAGGTAAGTATACACTCTTTGGTGTTTTTGTTGTTGTCATTTTTTGGTTGTTGTTTTTTTTTTTTTTTTTTTTTTTTTAAGGAAAATTGTTCATGTCTCGGGTCAAATTAGCCAGATCGGGTCCAAATCCGTTGAATCGCCCAAGAACCATATGTGGCCCAGCTACCGGCAAGTATCCTCCACCCCAGCCTGGGGCTTCAAATACTTCCAAATCCTTTGGCAGACATCCTATGTGCAGGCCCAAGCCTAGAGGCTTGAGGTTTGGAGTCCCCCAAGGTTCGCTTGCTCAGTCGTATGGGCTCAGGAACAAGCTGGGGACGAGTCTCCCATTTCCATAAAGTTTGCCCAGTTGTTGCCTTTAAAACTGACACTCAGTTCTGCAGGAAGAATAGGGACTTTTAGTGTTTAAACTGTTTCTCTGTTCAAAATAAACATGATGAACTTGCTCATAGTAGCTCTTATTTAATAAAATGTGAAATTGCTTATAGAGAGACTTGTCTATGACAACTAGTTCTCTTAAGTACTTTATATATTTACAACCTATGACCTGCCTTCTCTCTCCATACAGATTGGACCCATCAGCCTTGTATTTATAGGAGTTGTATTTGTTCATTGTATGCACATCTTGGTACGTTGCAGCCACTGACTTTGTCAGAGGTAATTGTGCAGCTCTTTTTTCTGCTATAGAATTGTCATTTGCTCTCTTTATTTTTATTTTTGATTTTTAGCCTGTAAAGTGTCTTGATGTTGTAATATTTTCAGTCCTGATTCTGAGACCAAAAGAAGGATCACAAAGGTCAATGTTCAACAACTAACGTCAGCTTCTAGATATCACACAGGGATGCTTAGTTGTTTGTTTGTCATCCTCTCTTCTACAGTGCTTTGAACAATATTTGCTTTTAAATACTTAAGAGCGCTTTGCTTACTGCTTGTGTACCCAACTGGGCTTATTTACAATTAAGTGTTACTTGCTTCTGTTTCAATTGTTCAGCCTTGTTTTGAACCCAGAGGGCAAGACAATATGTGCAAAACAAAGGAAGAGGAGTGTGAAGAAGAGAGAAATATATGAAAGGTTTACAAAATTGGGCAAAAGATGAAAGTAGAAAAGAATGAGTAAAAAATGTACAGTGAGAAAATGAGAACTGTGCTTTGAGAAGTGTCAAAAGCTACTGCTTATAGACCCGTATATGAGATTAGCTGACCCACTTCTCATTCGTTTCCTGAAGCATTTTGAAAAAGGGCACACGTTTTGGCAATGTGAACAGAGAAAGTAAAGAGCTGAGGGGGTTGCAGGATCTCAGTCTTGTCAGGGACCATTTCCATTCTGCAAGGAGGTTTGCCTTAAACTCTCCTTGTGTAAAGACAGTAGAAAATGAATAACGGTGCAAGACCTTCCATGAAATCAGTTTTTCTAGCGCATACAGGAAAAGACATTTAAGTAAACCAGGGTGATGATTTGGGTTAACATACAGCTGTGTTGTTCCAGTGTCCTCTGTCCACCATCTTTACTCTCGTTGCTTCTGATAGGAATGGCAAATGAGGAAGGGTTTATACTCTAATAACAGGTAGTTGCACTGGTTAGAAGAAAACATGATCCAGCAGTCTGTCACATTAAATAATATGGGAATTAATTAAAATAGGAAATTGCATATTAAGTGCAAAATATTTCTCCCCTGCCCCTCTTGTAGTTTAATAATTGAGAAAGGTATTTATTTTTTAAATGACCTTGTTAGGGACAGTTGCATGTGAATTTCTGCTAAATTTCTGTCATGTTAATATGGCGTGTCAGTCCTTTTGAATTGAGAGAAACTCAATTTTTAACCATTTAAAAGCAGGAAAAAATGCATTTAAATGATACTGTGGAGGAGGAGGAAATGTCAGACCTTCCTGTGGGGTGAGATGCATCTCATCTTTATTTTAATGTATACTTAGAATTCTAGCAGATGTTATTTCTGTAATGCTACGAAGTTTGTTGACCAAGGCAATGATGGGAACCTGATCTAGAAGGGATATGAAAAGAAGCGACAACATGGAAGGAGATTGCACAAGACAGAAAGGGATGGACTCCTAGGGCATTTATACACGTGCTTCAGGAGTGTGTAGTGAGGGAGCGCTTTAATTAGAGCAGCTCCAAGAGCTACTCTAATTAAAGTGCCTGGAGTGTGATGTGTATCACCATCCCCACACTGAAAAATGGTGGCGGGGGGCTTTAACTAAAGCTCATTGAACAAGCTTTAGTTAAAGCACCTCTGCTGCCATTTTTCAGCATGAGGACAGTGATACACATGACACTGGAGTCTGCTGGTGCACAGTAATTACTGTACTTCAGCAGACCCAATTAATCAAGTTTGCTCCGATGCACTGTAATTACCGCACTTTGGAGCAGCCTCCCTGCAAGTGTGTAGGATGGGACCTCCAAAGATCATCTTGGCCAGCCACCTGCTGGGCACAAGATCCCCTCTGTCCAAACCACCCTAAGCAAATCCTTGTCTGAGTTCTTAGCCAAACTACACAGTCAAACATAACACAACCACAAGCCATAATACTCTATCCTGCCACAGCTAAAGCAGGGGGACCGTAGCAGCCAATGTCCTGCTGCTGTAAAGGTTGTTAATATAAGCTCAAGAGATCTGAGGAGGAGGGCCATGTCCTCCGCTACCGAGGAAGGCAAAAATCCCACACAGTACATACCATAGATTCATAGATTGCAGAGTCGGAAGGAACCACAATGGATCATCGTGTCTGACCCCCATCCCCTGGCAGGAAAGAGGGCTGAGGTCAGATGACCCCGGGCAGGTGACTATCTAGCCTCCTCTTGAAGACCTCCAAGCTAGGTGATAGCACCACCTCTCTTGGAAGCCCGTTCCAGATCCGGGCCACTGTTACTGTGAAAAATTTCTTCCTAATATCTAACCTAAATCCACTCTCAACTAGTTTACACCTGTCATTCCTAGTCATTCCCTGGGGCGCCCTAGTAAACAACACGTCCCCTATTCCCCTTGCCCTCCCCTAATAAATTTATAGGCAGCCACAAGATCTCCCCTCAGCCATCTCTTGTGAAGGCTGAAGAGATTCAGCTCTCTCAACCTCTGCCTGTAGGGTCTATCACGAAGGCCACTAATCATGCGAGTGGCCCTCCTCTGGACCCTCTCAATATTCCCCGCATCCCTCTTGAAGTGCGGCGCCCAAAACTGGACACAATACTCCAACTGCAACCTGACCAGTGCTGCATGGAGGGGGAGCATCACCTCCTTTGGTCTATTAGTCATGCACCTGCTAATGCACGGCAAGGTGCGATTGGCCTTGTTGATGGCCTCATTACACTGCTGGCTCATGTTCATCTTGGAGTCAATTATGATTTCAAGATCCCTCTTTGCCTCTGAGCTGCTGAGAAGGACACTCCCTAACCTATAGGTGTGCTGAGGGTTCCTCCTTCCCAGGTAGAGTACCTTAATTTATCTTTATTAAATTGCATCCTATTTCTCTCTGCCCATTGATCCAACCTGTACAGGTCAGCCTGAATCTGCTCCCTGCCCTCCGGTGTACTAACTTTGCCCCATAACTTGGTATCATCAACAAACTTGGAGAGGGTGCTCTCCACGCCCTCGTCCAAATCGCTGATGAAGATATTAAATAATACCTGTCCGAGGACCGAACCCTGCGGGACCCCACTGCCCACCTCCATCCAGGCCGAGAAGGAGCCATTCACCACCACTCTCTGTGTGCAGTCCCTAAGCTAGTTGGCCACCCACCTGACTGTGTAGGCATCCACTCCACAGTCTGCTAGCTTCTCAACAAGGATAGGGTGCAACACTGAGTCGAAAGCCTTCCTAAAGTCCAGGAAGATGACATCAGCCTCTGTTCCCGCGTCCAGGCAGTGTGTGACCTGGTCAGAGAAGGCTACAAGGTTTGTCAGGCAGGATCTACCTATGACAAACCCGTGCTGGTTTCCCCTCAGCATCGTTTCCCCTGCTGGGCCTGTACAAATGTGTTCTTTGATTATTTTCTCTAGCATTTTCCCAGGAATAGAGGTAAGACTGACTGGTCTAAAGTTACCCGGCTCATCCCTTCTCCCTTTCTTGAATATGGGCACCACACTGGCCCTTCTCCAGTCCTCAGGGATCTGGCCGGAGCACCACGAGTGCTCGAACAGCTGTGCCAGCAGCTCAGCTATTTACACTGGCCAGTTATTTCTGCAGCCAAAGTGACCATGGGGTAAAATTATTTCCTGGCCTCAAATATGGTGATCAATGTGACCATGAGTGGAGGGGCAAGACCCTCTAGCCAGGAACATCCAAGCTTAATTCCCAGCAAGAGCATTGACACACCCCAGTCAAAATCCTTAGGCTTGGCTGCAGCCAACACCCAGTGCCTCTGAGGAAGGCTTTAAAAAACCTTGTAAAACATGTAGCAGTGGCTGCAGGATTGTTTCCCTTCTCTGTGTGACAAGTAGCAAAGCCCAGAAGCATGGGAAATACCCACAGTAGAACATAGGCATACCTGTGTCCAGCTCATCCCACACCAATGGCTTTCCAACCTCTTTTTGGAAACTTTTAATGTTGGAGGGCAGCCACTTGGTCCCAGGCCAGAAGCCCCTGCTAGGGCTTCCCACTGGGGAGACAGGGATGGGTGGGGCCTGCTGTTACAGGAGTCCGCCAGGGCTTCTCCTGGGTCCTGCTGACCTTGGCACCTGTCATTTTTGACAGGAACCAAGGGCAGATAAATATAAAGTTTCTAAATTTTTTTTTTAGGGGCCCCGTGGGCCGGCTAGAATGGCCTCATGGGGCAGATTCGGCCCACGGCCATATTTTGCCCACCCCGTATTAAGTGAAAGTAGCTAAGTGTATCCAAGGGTGCTGAAAGAGTTGGCTGATGTGATTGCAGAACCACTAGCCATTATCTTTGAATACTCATGGTGATTGAGGGAGGTCCTGGACAACTGGAAAATGGCAAATATAGTTCCCATCTTATAAGAAAGGGATCCTCACCAGAAGAGCCAGTCAGCCTTACCTCAGTCCCTGGAAAAATCATGGAGTAGGTCCTCAAAGAATCCATTTCTAAGCATTTAGAGGAGAAGGTGATTAGGAATAGTCAGCATGGATTCACCAAGGACAAGTCATGCCTGACCAACCTGATTTGACTTCTGTAATGAGATAACTGGCTCTATAGATGCAGGGAAAGTAGTGGACATACTATACCTTGGCTTTAGCAAGGCTTTTGATACTGGCTCCCACAGTAATCTTGCAAGCAACCTGAGGAAGTATAAGTTTGATGAATGGACTGTAAGGTAGTTGGAAAGCTGGCTGGATTGTCAAGCTAGTAGTAGTTAGCAGTCAATGGCTCAATGTCTAGCTGGCATCTGGTATCAAGTGGAGTGCTGCAGGTGTTGGTCCTGGGTCCGGTTTTGTTCAATATTTTTATTAATGATCTGGAAGATGGGATGGAGTGCATACTCAGCAAGTTTGCAGATGACACTAAGCTTGGGGGTGTAGTCGGTACAGTGGAGGTAGGGCTAGGATTGGACCTAAGTCACCAGAATGACCTAGACAAATGGGAAGATTGGACCGAAAGAAATCTCATGAGTTTCAACAAGGACAAGTGCAAAGTCTTGCATTTGGGACAGAACAATCCCATGCACTGCTACAGCCTGGGGAGTGACTGATTAAGCAGCAGCTCTGCAGAGAAGGTCTTGGGGGTGACTGTGGACAGTAAACTGGATATGAGTCAGCAGTGTGGCCTTGTTGCCAATAAGGCTAACAATATACTGGGCTGCATTGGTAGGAGTGGTGCTAGCAGACCGAGGGAAGTAATTATTCCTTTCTGTTTTGCACTGATGAGGCCACACCTGGTGTAGTGCATCCAGTTTTGAGCCGCCCCACTGCAGAAAGGATGTGGACAAGTTGGAGAGAGTCCAGTGGAGGGCAATGAAAACGTTTCAGGGCCTGGGACAAATGACTTCTGGGGAGAGGCTGAGGGAACTGGACTTATTTAATTGGGAGAAGAGAAGACAGGGGGGATTTAATAGCAGCCTTGAACTGCCTGAAGGGGGTTTCCAAAGAGGATGGAGCTAGACTCTTCTCAGTGGTGGCAGATGACGGAACAAGGAGCAATGGTCTCAAGTTGGAGCAAGGGAGGATTAGGTTGGATATTGGGAAAAACTTTCTCACTAGGAGGGTGGTGAAGCACTACAGCAAGTTACCTAGAGTTGTGGTGGAGTCTCCATCCTTGGAGATTTTTAAGGCCCAGCTCGACAAAGCCCTGGTTGGGATGATCTAGCTGAGGCTGGTCCTGCTTTGAGCTGGGGGTTGGACTAGATGTGACCTCCTGAGGTCCCTTCCAACCCTAATTTTCTGTGATTCTATGATTGTAAATCTCAGCAGTTACACCAATATTTAAGACCCTTTCTTAACTCGAGTCCTGAGTGAGGGGGTGTTTGCTAGAGAATTTGCCTGGAAACTCCCTCACCTTCCTTCAGTGTGCGCTTGGTGAAAGGAAGCAAAGAAAAGGAAACCTTTTGGGACCAAGGTTCCAAACAGACCACCTTACAGAGGAGTTTGCTAGCGAAGGTCTTCTTGGAAAGGGGCAGGAAGATGTAGGTGGTGGATTACGAGAAAATCCTAGTTTTCTATGATTTTGTGCTTTGTGCAGCTCTGACAGTGGCTGTATTCCTTTTTCTCTTTGGCATTTGGAGAAAATGGAGTGCAAGGGGCATGTTTTCAGGGCAGTGCTGTCAAGTATAGTTGGACAAAGTGTAGACATGCCCTTAGTATAAAATAGTGCACCAGTTGTATCATTAGGAAATGGCTTAATTGGCAACATCTTAATTTTATTGTATATTTAGTGTGTGCTATTCACAGAATGCAAAACTGAGACGCTATACAGAATACATTTGTTTTCCCTAAAGGTACTTTGAAACAGTGATCCACTTGCTTTGTAGGCTGAACCAAGTTCTTGTGTAAGTGCTTGCAGCTTCATTGGCCTATCATTGTATGTCTTAAATTTGAAAAGTGTCACAGTTCAACTGTGGTGTATACTTACTTTACACACAGACAGACAGTATTAGAAAAATAAAGGAATTTCAGCTAAATATTACAATAAGATAGTGGGTTTTTCTTGCACAAAATCAGCAATGCACTATTAAATATGTTGAAACAGAAACCATATAATCTCTTTGATAGTCTCTACATATTATTCCATATCCAGATTATGGGCTTTACTTTACTGTCAAAAGATAGCATTGTTGTTTGTTATTATACTACAGTGATATGCAAAACAGTTCTAGGGAACTTCCTAGGTGCAACGGATGCATAGTTCCTACCTTCAAGACCAAGGAGTGAATTGTATTTGTGTACCACATGTGAACACATGTGGACCATCACCATGCTACTCATCAGGCTGCAAGACCAAAAGATTGAGGACTACTGATGTAGACCTCAAGGCAGTCTTGCTTCAGGAAGTCTAATTGTTATTGTAGGTTTATTATAATGTGCTATGATCTTGCCACCTTCCAAAGACTAGGAAAAGGAAGGCCACCTTATTGCTAAGAAGAGACCCCACAGTAGGATATCTCAGAAGTACAGGTGATGCTCAGCACATATATTGTCCCTGTTCAGAGATGTTTTGGGACGTGGGCAAAAAAAGATTGGGAGGCCCCTGGTGGGGATCCTCTAACTTCTTTTTTTCTTTTTTTTCTTTTTTTTTTATTGACAATTAATTTGTGTTTCAAGCCAAATTAGCCAAATCAATTCCAAATACTTGACAATGAGTCCGTCAAGAAGCGTAAATGGCTCTACTATCAGCAAACATCCTCCACGCCCACCTGGAGCTTCAGATGTTTCCAAATCATTTGGCAGGCATCCTACATGCAGGCCCAAGCCCAGAGATTTGAGGTTCAAATGCCCCCAAGTTTCACCTGCCCTAAGGCCACAGGAGGAAGCCAGGGAGGAGTCCCTCATTTCCATAAAGTGGGCATAAAGTCAAGATCTTACCACTCGAGCAGCAAGTGGGAGGTCTACCTTACCTCCGTGGATACTACCCCATGCCAGAAAAGTGGTTACCCCAGGTGCAACTAGGAAAACCACCCTGATGGTCATGGGGTTTTTTTGTTTTTTGGGTTGGTTTTTTTTTTTTTGGGGGGGGGGGGGAATAATTATATATGTATGTGTATATATGTACATGTGTATATATATGTGTGTGTATATAAGAGAAAAAACCATAACCCATTACAATATCTGAACCCATACAAAGGACCACTGGCCACCTGAAATGGTTACAGTATCTGTGCTCACATGCCACACACACACACAAATGCTGAACCAGGCAAACCCATTCCCTTCATTCCCACCCTGCTTGCGGGGTCACAGACTCAGTTCACCTGTTGTCCCTGTCACTGTTGCTCCAGGTCCCACTGGAGGACTCGCTGCTGCTGTTGCTATCCTCAGTTCCGTTTGTCTCTTCCTCTTCCTCGCTATCACAGCCCACTTCCCTGCTAGGGGGGAGTTGGAGGATCCTGTGCCAAGTGTCTGTGTGCCAGATGGCTTTGGCCATGTCCTCTCCATCCTCTACTACTGATTTCTGGTAGTAGGTCTGGAGTTTTCTCGGAGCCATTTTCTCACAGTCTACCACCTTTACATCCATGTGACTGTACATCAGGGGCTTCCTGCTTTCCACAGGGGATCCTGATGCAGGATGCCAACTGGTTGAAATGGCTGACAGGCTTTCCTGGTGCTTGCTGAGGTGCCCCTACAGCGCTGCTTCTCTGGTCAGCTGGCTGACACCAGATACTGCTTTGCAGAGCTATTTCACCCTGTTCCATACCTCCTTAGCACAGGTGCAGAGCCAGAGGAGGCTGGTTAGCTAGATGACTCCAGTCACCGCTTTGCAGAGCTGCTTCACTCTTTTCCATACCTCCTTGGCACAGGTGCAAAGCCAGAGGAGGTGGTCAATTGTGTCGGTGGCCCCATGGCAGCTGGGTCTCCCCAAGTGTGCCCCCTTCTGTCTCTGGGCCCTTACCAGGAGAGCTTGGTAAGCTATGAGCCAGTTCAGGTCCTTGGGATTTTTGCACAGACCCTTGTGGTCGATGCGCTCCCACACGGCCTGGTACGTGTCACTGGGGAGCAGGTCCATGGGTGATGTAGTGTCCCTTAGTCTCACCATCTCCTGGATCTTTTTGTGGTTTCTTATGGTCACTAGGCCTGCGTTCTGCAGGCCGTACAAGCTGCGGCACTGGTTCAGGGTCTCGTAGAACCACGGTGTGCCCATGATCCACGGTCTACGGTTGGTCGGGGTGAGTACCCCCCGGGGTCTCAGGATGTGCCCTGCAAAGTAACTCATGAGGCAAGTGGTTTTGGATTCTGCGTCCATCACCAGCTTGCAGATCAGGATCGTATACTTGGCCCATAAGAACAGGAGGATATCTGGCATGCCCCTGCCCTCGGCCCTCTTATCACCTGGAAGACCTTGTACAAGGACCTTTTCCCATCTGGAGCTGTAGAAGATGCATACGGCCCTCTGGATTCTGTAGGCGACACGCTTGGAAGGGGGGAAGACCAGTGCGGTGTACAGAAGCACTGATAACAACACCACCTTCGCAAGCGCGATGTGCCCCCCATGGAGAGGGAGCACATGTGCCACAGCCCCAGTCTCTGCTTTACCTTTGCCTCTGTCTTCTCCCACACTGTCCTGCTGCTCAGCTCTGGGTCAAAATCTATCCTGAGGATCCCTCGCAGGGAACAGAGACCCCCAGGGACTCCAGGTCTCTGAGCTCACCCACGGCCAGGCAGGTGCTCTTGCTCGCATTGAGCTTGGCCCCTGCCACCACCTCATATACCTGGGTGTGTGCCAGGGCTCTCTCTACTGACTCCGTTTCAGCACAGGATGTTCAAATCGTCCATGCAGACCAGGATCTTTGTCGCTCGGTTGCTGCTGCCTGGGGTGTGGACTTCGTGGATCCCTGGGTCCTGCCTCAGACACTAGGCCAGGGGCTCGATGGCGCAGATCAACAGGTTCAGGGAGAGTAGGCAGCCCTGCCAGACTCCCAGCTCCACCGTGATCCAGGAGCTCAGAAACCATTGATCTGCACTTCATGTCTCACTTCCATGTAGAGGGTCCTAATCCATCTGACGAAAGTCGAGGGGACTCCCTCCGCTCCAGCATCTGGAACAGGAACTGATGGGACACTCTGCCGTGGGCCTTCTCCAGGTCCAGGTTTAGGATGGCAATGCTCTGCCTTCTCTCCCTCTCTAGTTGGAGCGTGTCTCTCAGTTGTACCAGGGCTCCGTGGATCTGTCTCCCAGGGGCCCCGCATGACTGGTCCTCGTGTATGACTGCACCTAGGATGTATTTAAATCACTCAGCCAAGACTTTGGCCAGCAGCTTATAGTCGAAGTTCAGGAGGGTGATTGGCCTGCAGTTCTTCAACTCCTCCCTCAGTCCCTTTTTGTACAGGAGGGTCATAAGGCCCTGCTGGATCCCCATCTCCAGCTGGTCCTCCTGCAGGCACTCTTGAAAGAGCTCCAGCAGGTCTGGGCCCACCAGGTCCCAGAAGGTCAGGTAAAACCCCTTGGGCAGGCCATCCAACCCAGAGTCTTACCATACTTGAAACTCCAGAGGCTCCTCTCGAGCTTCTCCGGTGTCCAGTCCTCCTCCAGCTGCCACTGCTCATCCTCCCTGAGGGTCCAGGTGAGACTTCGCAGGCACAGCTGCATGGCCTCTGGGTCTACCGGCTTCTCAGCATAGAGCTCCCAGTAGAAGGCAGCCACTGTAGCCAGTATGCCATCCTTCGACTGGTGCTCCACCCCCCCTCTGTCTTTCAGGCACGTCATGACCTCCTCCTTGGTCTTATTCAGCCTAGAGAAGAAAGCGACCACTCCTCCCCCTCCTCCACCCAGGGTGCCCTGGCCTGGAAGATCTTTTTCCTGGCCTCCTCCTGGTACTAGGCACTGAGTTGGGCCTTCACCTCCCGCATGGCGTCCCTTACATCCCATCCCACCGCTGCCTGCCTGTGCAGGTCCTGTAACTTATGGGTCAGGCGCTCATGCCACTTCCAGTGCTTGCTGCTTGCCTGCTCGCTGGAAAGTCGCAGGTCCTTTCATGCTGGCCCACCATTAGATCTGGTTCTGGTATAGGTCCCAAATGGTCCTCCAGCCTGTGTAGTGCTTTCTCTAGCTGTGCCTGGTCCGCTAGTCTTCCAGGAGGCTGGTGTTCAGCTTCCACACTCCTCTGCCTCTTTCCAGCTGCCCCCTCCCAGGTCGGCCCAGAGGGTGAGGAGGGAGTGGTCCGAGAAACACCCGGGTGTACAGTGGGCCTCCTCTGTCTTCCACCCCATGGGCAGGAAGACAAAGTCAATTCTGGATTTGGTGCTGCCTACGGGGGTCCACTCGGGTGAAGTGTCCCCCGGGGACCTGGGCCTCTTTGGCTGTGTCCACCAGGATGTGATCACGGACAAGTTGCTTTATCTGCCTGGAGGATCTGTGCATACCCATCCCACTGCCTCGGCTAACCCTGTCCTCCTTGCTGATGGTGATGCAGTTGAAATCTCTCTGAAGCATCACTGGGCAGCCGGTGGGCATTGTGATGGCCACTCTTTCCAGAAACGGGCCCTAGGCTTCTCTATCGGCCAGCTCATACACTGCCAGCAGCTCAGAACAGTTCCTCGCGCCTCCAGGGTGGCTTGTAGCAGCCTGCCTGCAACAGTCTCTTTGTGCTGCAGGGGGCACATGGCGTCTCCTTTCAGGAGGACTGCAACACCAGCAGCTTTGTTGTGGCCTGATCCAGAGCATGTGGCTAGCGTTTAGCATTTAGCTAGTAAAGCCCTGCTTCTTTGGCTGGACAGTCCATGTGTAGTCCATGTCTTCCTTGCATCACGAGCACCTCCTGGTGGGAAATGCACTGAGACAATGAGCCTCCTTGACACAAGCCTGCAAGTGCAAATGTGAACCAGGCAGCCACAGGGCCAGGCTAGTCTGGCAAAGCCCAGAAGCCTCGGGCAGGGTTGTGAGCAGCACAGACAGCAGTCCCTTAGTGGCCTCGCTGCCCTGCCATGTGGCTCTTTTCCCTGCACTGGTTCCCTGCTCCCCTCCTTGCCCAGGAGGGATGTGCAGTCACAGGGACTCCAGGCTCTTTCCTCAGGTGTGAGGAGCAGAGTCCCCATGTCTCGGGGGAGGGAGGCTGGATCCCACACCAGGCACTCTGCTCACGTCCTCCAAGATGCATGGATGCGCCAGTTGTTGCCCGCAACCTGCTGCTCTGTGCCGCTCCCTGCTCTCGCACGCAGGTGCCAGGGGTAGAAAGGCTTTGCCAGGCGAGAGCCTGCCCTGCATGGAGCCCGCACAGCCGAGGCGCCGTACTTCCCACGGGAGGAGGCCAAGAGCGATGGTCTCGGCGGCACAGCCAGCTTGGGTCTGTGCAGGAGCTGGAACAGGAAGAGCCTGAGGGGCAGAGGCACCAGTCTCATAGTTTGCACCGGGATTAAACCCCAGCTGAGCTGACCGGGCACACGATTAGTATGGCTTGGGCTGAGCACTCATTCATGAGACTACCTATATCCCGGGCAAAGCCAGGCAGAGGTGGCAGGGGGGCACCCGGTGGGGCGAGGGATTGCTTTGGCTGCACTGATCCCGGGAGCCGGGACCGGCTCCGAGCAGCGCGGAGCGGACGAAGAAGTTGTGGCTGGGGAGATGCTCCGGAAAAGCCCTGGCCCTTGTGCCATAGCCGCCTCCCCACGCCTCCGACATTGCCTGTGGGCGCCGCTGCGGCCGAGGGGAGGCTCAGCCCGGCCGGGGCTCCAGCTCCTCCGGGAACGGCGGCTCAGTCCGCGGGGGCTGCAGGGGAAGCCGGAGCAGGAGGCAGGAGCGGTCCTGGCCGCGGCTGCGAGGAAAGCCCACGTGTGCGGCCCCGGCTCGGCTGCGCGGGGCAGCGCTGGTGCAGAGTGGGAGCAGCAGGGGTTTAGCGAGGGCAAGAGCAGCCCCGCTCTGGCAGGGAACCAACCCCGGATCCCCATGGATCCCCGATGCCAGGACCGACGCCTGGTTGACGGCAGCACTGTCAGGTGCCAGGTTCCTGATACCAGTTACAACAAGTTGGACAGCATCACTGCCACAGACTGCGGAGACATGGGGAAGGGAATTGGGCTCCCAAGAGCCAGCTCTTGCAAGGAGCGGGACAAGGAAGCTTCTTGTGGCCACTGCGGGGGGGAGTTGTATCTAGGAGAAGACGGGCAGGGATTTGAGGGTGGCCAGAGGGTCTTTCAGTGTGGGCAGGTGGTTCTCGCCCACAGACTCCAGGCCCTCCATAACCGTGCCAGGACATGTGGGAAAGAGGACAGGCTACAGCCCTTCCCTGGGGGTTTGGCAGAGGCCGCTGGGCACCAGCCAGGCAGAGGGTCACCCTTCTCTGCATGTCCTGTGTCCCTCTCTACCCCCTGAGCCTCCTTCACATCTCCTCTGCCTTGTCTGTACCTCCCCCTCGGCTGAAAAGCCCCGTGGGCGCAGGCCCCTGCTCCGGCGGAGGGCTGTGCCATCTGGCTGTGCGGGGAGTGGGGCCAAGCGAGGCTAAAAGGCTTTATCTGCTGGAGCCCCTCTCTGATGCCAGGCCTCAGCCCGTTTGGGCACAGGGGGATGCTCACATGGTGCTGGGTTGGAAAGGGTCCAGTGGGAGCCGCTTCCGCCTGTCACCTAAGCAAACCCTTCAGGACTTGGGGGTGAGTACCCAAACTGTGGAGAAAAGTCTCATACTCCTTTAGCCCACAGGGATCCTCACTGTTTTTCTGGATCACTTCTCCCTTTGGTGCTTTTCCCCCCAGTTGGGATCTTGAAGGCTGAGGAAGAGGGACACAAAGACATGGGTTTGCATTGGCCAGGAACCAAACCAAGGTCCACGGGTTGGAAGGCAGCTATGCACATCAGGTGCCACCAAAGCCCATGTTCCCTGGGCCTGCCAGCAAGATGCCGAGGGAGAGAGCCCAGGCACTGCGTGCATCTTTCACCAGGATACTTGGACTACTTGAGGGCTGGTTTTCTGAGATATCTCCAACTGGGGAAACAGGATCAAGTCAAACATTGGATTTCCACCAGCTCTGGCCCACCCATGGCTGGTGGGGCCCCTGGAGTGTGCAGCCAGGCTGGGGCAGCTGGAGGAGGGTGCAGGATGACAGGGCTCGAGAGGAGTGGAGCCAAGGTGGGGAGCAGAGCTAAGCAGGCAGGGTGCAACAGGTTGTGTGTCCCACCAGACCAGGGATCCTGCAGGTCTCCAGACAGGAGCTCCCAGTTGGTCTGAGCTGCCTGTTGCACTTTGCGCTCAGCCGCACCTGTGGGCCAGGTGGGGCCGGTTACTCTTGTCCCCCTGGATCCTGCAAGGGCACTTGGGGCACCAGGATCCGGGTCTCATTGCCACTGCGTTGCTCTCCCTATCTCTGCTCTGCCCGCCAAGGGGACTAAGCCTCCACTTCCACAGGCCCAGGGAGGTCCCAGGCCTTGACCCAGGAACAAATGCTCTAGGGCAGGGCTGGAAGAGAACGGGACCTGCACAGAGCCCAGTCCCAGCCTGGCCTGCAGCCCCCAGGGAAGGTTTTCTGCCCCAGCCCTGCTCCCAGGGGCAAAGCCCCTGAGAAAAACTGAAAGGCCTTTGGCGTCCGGACCCTGCAGGCTCTTGCTGCCCCACTCAACTCACATAAGGCTCCTGCCTCGTGCCCCAGCTAGGAGGGAGCAGCAAGGCCTGGCTCCATTGCAGCCTCACAGCTACCACACCTGAGACCTGGGCAGGCTGGAGCTAGCCAGGCACAGGGCTGGCACAGAGAGTAAGGGGTCATCAGGGAAGGCAGGCCAGTGAGGCAGAAGTGGGTATGGAGCAACCATGGGGGTGTACCCGAGACCTTTTTTTGAACCTGTGTCCAGGAGGGATCCAAGCTGGTGGCAGGGCAGGGTGGGAGCGACCAGTGTCACTGCCTGGGGTGGGAGGAGAATGGCTGAAAAATAGCTGTGGTTCTACTCCTCGCTGCCCTGCCCCAGTCTCCTCTTCCTGCAGCCTCCGTCCATCCATCTGTTCCCTCGGCTCACGGCTGGGCCCCAGCGGCACAGACAGGGGCACTGCTGTGGGATCACTTCCTTCCACATTCACTGCTTCGGGGTCACACTTAGGCCTCCCCGGCTGGGAGCTTCCCCTGGAGCCTGCAGGTGTCCCCAACCTGGGACATTGCCCTGGTCACAGCCCAGGTCCATCTCTGCAGCCTGAACTGGGGTGACACTCCCAGCCTTGGGGTCCTGAGCACATTCCCACCCAGGGCCTGAAGAGTCTGCTGTCCCCCACCCCCCCAAAATCCTTCCCATGCTCAGCATGGCATGGCCATTGGGGCAGCTCTGGAGGAGCCCTGGGCTCCAGAGAGAAGGCTCCTTTTTTGTCTTTTTCTAGTTAGATGGTGGGGGCCTGTCACATTTGTGGGGCTTTCCCAGGTGTGGGAGTGCAGCTGCATGGGAGCTGCTTTCATGACAGACCCGCCACAGGCTGCACAGCCCTTGGGGAGAAGACTGTTTCCCTTGAAAATGTCAAAGTTGAGGCAAAAACTTGGGAAATTCCTGATTAACTTTATGAAGCTGGCAACAGCTTTCCATATTCCCTTGGGAGTTGCATAGTGGCAGTTGCCTTCAGCGGTAGCTGCTTTGCATCTGCATTAGCTCCACATCTCCAGCCCTTTCACCGTTGGCTGTAGCTGCATGGAGGACTGAAACAAGCCAGGCCCGATGAACTGAGGCCATGGAGCCTCCCTGGGTTAACACTGTCCCCACCTCAACCATGACAGCAGTGGTGTCAGCAACAGCAGAAGCAACAGTGACAGCGACAATGGCAGTGAATGAACTGAGACTGTAAACCCCCAAATCAGGGCTAGGACTAAGAGGCTACAGTTGGGTTAGGGAAAGAACTCTGGACGGGTGCACAGGTCCATTGGTGTGCTTACTGTAACAGGTGTGGGCTTTAAATGTGGTGTAAGATGTGTAAAGTGCAGCTTTTGCTGGATGGTGTCTGTGTGTGTGTGTGTGTATACACACACACACACACACACACAATTTGTTAAAGCCCTATTCTTATCACAGAATCATAGAAAGTTAGGGTTGGAAGGGATCTTTGTTGGTCACATCTACTCCAACCCCCTGCTCAAAGCAAGACCATCCCCAGTTTGTACATTGCAGCCAAAACTTTCTCTATCCAGGTTTTTAAATACCTCCAAGGATGGAGCTTCCACCACCTCTCTGGGTAAGCTGTTCTAGTGTTTCACTGCTCTCTTAGTGAGGATTTTTTTTTCCTAATATTAAACCTCAACTTCACTTGCTGCAACTTGAGACCATTTCTCCTTGTTCTGTCATCCACCACCACTGAGAACAGTCCAACTCCATCCTCTTTTGAAACCCTCTTCAGGTAGTTGAAGGCTGCTATTAAATCCCCCTCAGTCTTCTCTTCTGTAGACTAAATCAGCCCAATTCCCTCAGCCTCTCCTCGTAAGTCATGTGCCCCAGCCCCGAACCATTTTTGTTGTTCTGTGCTGGACTCTCTCCAATTTGTCCACATCCTTTCTGTAGTGGTGGGCCCAAAACTGGACACAGAATAGAGTGGAATAATCACCAGGGATTCTGCCTATACCTGATAAAAAATGGCATATTCTTCGATAAAAAATCGCAAACTCTGATAAAAATCCTAACATCCGTGATTAAAATAAAAGGCCCCCCACAGCTCTGCTGGTGACCCTAACTCCCTAACACACCAGCCCCCCTCTGGCTATGCTGGCATCCCTCCCAAAGCCCCTCACCCCTGCACAATGCCCCGTTCCCCAGCTTTGCAGGAAGGTGCCCCCAGCTGCCAGAGCTATGGGGCCAGGGACCTGTGTCCATATCCCCCTTACCCTGGCAGCAGGCCATGGCTGCTGCAACAGAGTGCAGCATGGCTCCCCTGTGTTGTTTGCCCACTGCAGGCTTGGGAGGGTAGGCCAGCTCACCACTGCTGCATGTAGTCAGTCCCCAGAGGGCAGGGGGTGTTACACAAATAGACTTTTTTGCCTATTGCTTTTAATCTTATGTATTTTCTTGAGTTTTGCATTGCCTTAAGAAACTCCATTTTGTATTGCTCTGTAGCTTGACATGAGTGCTTGACCTTTGTATGCTGCATGTATGAGAGAATGGGTGAGAGTGTGTCTGTGGAAAAGGGAAACATCAGGTGGTGACTGGCTGAAGAATGCAGACAGATAAAAGACCAGAACAAGAAGAATCCACCCCAGAACACAGTGATAACACAGGAAAAGCCCAGAGGACTGGGTGAATTGATTTGGGATCTTGTTCTGCATGTCATCCTGGAGGATCAGTTCATCTGACAAGATGGACCAGCAGGAGCCCAGCTTCTACTCGTGATCAACTTGGCTGGCTGCTAAGTTGAGCTGAGCACTGATAAGACTGGTTAATATATACCAGCACAGAACAGAAATTTTGGTATGAATGTGGGGTGTGTGTGTGTATTAAGCACTTGATCAATAAACGCGACATCTTGCCTTATCCTCCCTCATAAGGTTTCACTCGTGATTTGAGCAACTGATAATTTGTGTAACATTTAAGTAGTGGAGAACTGCGAAACGGGGGGATACAGAGGAAGCTCCGTATTTATGCTCTTTTGGTGTACACAACTAAGGCTGTAGAATTCCCCAAGCTTATGAGAGAAGTTGGATTTTCACCAATTTGGAGATATTTTTGTTTAGGAGAAAGAAGGAATGAATTATAAAGTTTATGGAAACAAGGTTATGGATGTCTCTTGGCTGTAGATTACTCAAGAAACTAGGGAGGGAATTTAGGCTCCCACTCCTACCATTAATCCTCGGCTGTAGCTGTCCCTGAAGGTTAGAAGGGGAAATTTAGGTGGTGCGCAGTTGGTGACTATGGATTTTAAGATATATTGTGTGACTTAAGGCAAGTGGACTTTAAATTGTGGAAACAGAGGTGGTATCTAAATAGGCTGTAAGAAGTGTAGGAATTTATTAACATCTAGAGAAACAGGTTAATCAGTTGAAAAATCCTGTGTGTCAGCTGTCTGTTGCAGCTTTGCAGTTGGCTGTTATACAAAAGACAAAAGCAAAGACTTGAGGGTCCCCGTCCCCATCCCCTGGGGAGGATCCCCAAGGCCACCATGGACCAAGAGCACATACCAGTAGCCTGTCTCATGTACCCCACTGGAGCAGGGCTGTGGGCCTTGGAATCCCACCTCCAGACTAATGACACCTAAGAGAGAGCCTCAGAACGCATCCTGGCCAGATGTACTTTGACTCTGATGACAGCCCTAGGATTGGTAGATATAGAATTGCTTGTTTGCATTGTTGCTTTTTGTTATCACTCTGTATTAATAAACTCACCTATTATCAACTGGCAGGCATTGTGGTTGGTCTGAGGTTTGTGCTTGCCCAGAACAAAGGTAGAGGGGCTGGTTCCTAAACTTCAGTCCAACAGTTGGCCACTTCACTGGGCACAAGGACAGTAATCTGACCCATCAGGGAATTTGTTGGCACAGTGACCCTTTCTAGAGGGGCTAGCTAAGACCTGTAGTATGGTATAGCTGTATGGTAATTGTGACTAGGGTTGTTAAGTTTTGTGCAGGAGAGGTTGTTTGTTACTGCTGACTGGGAGACTTTGTTTGCCTAGGTCAGGCAGAGTAGTGGAGATGGTTATATGCTATGGTCCGCTTAGGATTAAGTAAGAACCTCTTGTTGTGTTTGCAATAGGAAGCTAGAGAGCAGAGAAAGTCATCTCTCTGCTGGAAAGGCTGTGTGAATGAATAGGGTCCTTTGACTCTAGGGTTCCTGGAAAGGGTTAGTCTTTTGTGAATGGTTACAAGACCAGTCTTGTGAGTTGCCTGTGGAGTATCTAAGGTGTAGGTTATAAGTGCAGGTTATGGCAAGGCAAAATGTTGTCCAGGCAGCTTCAGAGATCAGTTAGAGGAATGTGAGGCAGATACTTTGAGATCCTGTGTGCCTGGGAGAATGGAGGCAGCAGAGGCAGTACAGAAAGAGACAGGGTATGTTACTGGACACCTGCTGAGGCAGTGGCAGAGAAGTTGTGATTGGAAAGTGAGGGCAAAAGTTGGTCCAGGTGGCAGGGCACTGTTGGTGCCTGCCACTTTAAGATCAGAGACAAGCAGCTAGCAGGTGCTTGATTGTGGCAGCAGTTTTTTAGATCCCTGGCTGCCTATATAAATAGACCAGTTCCCTGCTGGCAGGCTAGGCAGTAACATCCTGGAGTTAAGGGAGGAGCTGTAGGGGATGGCTAGGAGGCTCCTGGTCCTGGGCATGACCTAAAACTGCACCCTGCTGGGAGTGGATGGCCTGGTGGGGCTCTCAGTGGTGCGGGAGCCCCCAGGAAATGCTAGACCAGTTACCACCCCAGGGAAAGGCGGGTCAGGGTGCCTTAACCCCTAGCTCCCACAACTGGGTCGGTCACCCGCTAATAGGGCCAAAAGGTGGACCCAGGAGCGAGAGTGGGGCTAGAGGCTCAGAGGCCTGATTTTAGAGTACCTTCTAAATGCTGGGGCCAGGACCAGAATGGTCAAAAAGGCCAGGGGCCCACCACAAGGGATGCTCGGAGCTAAGAGGGCCCGGGGTTTCTGACTGGCCTCGGAGGTGAAGCCAGGGCCTGTATGGCCAAAGTTCTCAGGGGGGACCATGCCCAAGAGGGGAAATGATTCAGGGAGCTAGGCAGCCCTGAATGAGGGCAGGGTAGGCTGCCTGAGTGGAGAGATCCACTTGGGGTCCAAACTGGACGGTTCTGTGGCCCAGTGTGGGGCCGGTGAGTAACATCAGTGGATGCCATATGCGAGGCATGGGCTGCAGTGTAGGGAGGTACAGAGCCACAGATAGCACCCCCTAGCACTGGGGCAAGAAATGGGCATCCTCCCCCCTAATTAAGATTGTTAGTTAACAAGGCATGGCAGGCAAGAAGGCAGGCAGTTGGCCCAGAAACAGGTGGACAGGCCAAAGGCAAATTGGCCCCAAGAAGGCCATCCTGTTACAGTCCGCCATCCCCCTTCCTCTCTAGGAACAGTGAAGAGCCTAGAAGAGATTGTTATAGGAGTGTAACATCTTGCTTTGGGAAACATCAGGTGTAAACAGATCAGTGCCCAGAGTTACTCTGGGCAGAGGAAAAGTGAGCTTATCAGAGGTATACTTTGGGGACTTCCTTTTGGAGGTAGGTGGGAAGAACTTCAACCAGTCCTGCTATCTGGCCAGGCATCAGCACATCCACACAAAGACGAGGCCAGGTCAGTGCTCTGAGTGGGAAGAGCTTTACCCGCTCCTCCAGCCTGGCCAAGTAGAGGCAGATTAAGGTGTATTGGTGCCTTGGACAACTACATTGGTGGAGGAGCCCTGCTCGCAGCTCACAGGGAAGTGAATGTGAAAGCCAGTTTTAAACTTGGCACCATTTTCACCCCAGCCCCACAGGGAGAAAAAAATGGTGCCAAGCTTAGAACTGTGACTTTTGCTTCCCTGCTGATGAGGATCCAGGGGTCCCCTGATTTTTGGTAATGGCCCCTGGGCCCAGGCTGAGCTGGCCCATCCCTTAATCTGCCTATGTGGCCAATCATCAGTGCATGCACATGGGAGAAGCCATGTCAGTGCTCTGAGTGTGGGAAAAGCTTCACCCACTACTCCATCCTGGTTAATACCAGTGCCTCTACACCGCAGAGAAGCCACATTGTTGCTCTGTGTGTAGGTAGAACTTCACAAAATCTACCCACATGGCCATATAACAGTGCATCCACACAGCAGAGAAGCCACATTGTTGCTCTGTGTATGAGACAAACTTTGCCAAATTCTCCCTTCAGTCTGACAGGTTTTGCTTCTTAGCCTCTTTGCAAAACACTGCACCCCTGAGTGCATGCTCCTCCTCTGCCCTTGTGCCCTTCACTTCACTCTCTGTAATGCAGTGTCTGCTCAGGAAGCTGCAGTACTGAACATGGTACCCCTGGGGCTGGGTTCTGTGTTCTTGTTGACAGTGCACCAGGCTGCAGCCCCTCCACCTCCAGAAGCTTCACCTGAGGTTTTCTCTGAACTTCTACCCCTCCCCCACCTTTTTATTTGAGCACTCCATCCACAGCCCCACCAACTCTAGGGACCTCCTGGTCAACCTCCTCCTGGCCCTGACCGAGTGGGCCCTGTACATAACCAGAAAGGAGGCTCTGGCCTGGAAGGTGCCCAGGAACTGTGGGAGCGCATTCCTCTCACTTATCCATGCATGTTTCTGGGCAGAGCACCAATGAGTGGCATCCACTGGCTCCTTGGATGCCTTTGAGGACTGGTGGGTGCTTCCCAGGGGGGTTCTGCTCACCATCCCCCTCCAGAGCACCTATTTTCACGTTTTGACCCTTTGACCCCCACAGCACTCCTATCCTGTTTTTCCTTAGTTGTCACAAAACTTGTGTTGTGTTATTCATTCATTGGCCATATAACATAGGGGCTACTAGTTAGTTGGGTGTGCCTCAGGGCCCATGACACTTGGATAGCACAAATAGGCAGGGGTTGTTGCAAACACTTGGGCATAAGTTAGTCACACTCGAGGCCCCACTCCTAGTCCTGCTGTGCAGCAAGGATTCTGCCCTTTGCAGCCACAGGGCAGTAGAGTGCCTTTTTCTGGGGGATATGCAGGCAGAGGGGTAGGAGGTTCAGCCTATGGCAGGTCCTGCCTCTCCTGTGGAAGGGCACAGAGAATATGAGGACTTCATCTTGGCGAAGCAAGTTGTGGTGGGACAGTAGGGGGTTGCTATGCCAAACCACCCACCTCACTGTGCCTCGCCCAAAACCATGCATCAGGAGTCTCCACTGGGGTGCCTGCATCTGGCCAACCCCCTTCCCGGAGCATACCTGCAAGCCTGGGGTAACACAGCCACCACCCAGGCATTGGTCCCTGTTAGGGCTCTGTGAAGCCCTGTGGGGTGCACAGACCCAGCCAGCTTTGGGGGTGCTTTGCCCCCTGGAGGTATTTCTGGGTTCTCCTTATAACCTGGAGCCCTCCCCCCTCCAAGATATTCTCAGGTTGGACTGAGGTGGTTCATAAACAGCCAAGCACTTCTGGGAGCAAAGCACCCTGTCTGATCCCTCTCCCTTACGAATTCACAGCCAGGCACACTGAGCCAGACAGCTTTTTATTGACTTGGGAGAAAGTGAGGAAAGGGGTGTGACAAAGGAAGTTAAGAGAAAGCACCCTGAGCAAAACAGAACCGAGTCTCATCCAATATTGAGTTTAGTGACTCCTTTAACACGTGTCTCAATTTACTTGGATCTTGCTTCCTAAACTAGTCTTCAGGCATACTCAATGATTCATGCAGGTGGCAGCCTGAGGTTCCTTCTTCAGGCTGTTTAAAAAACCTCCCAGACTAGGAGGGAGTGACCTCCCAGACCTGGTGTCCTGACCCTTTATAACTTTTCTGACCTCATCACCTGGTTCCAACCAGAAAAAGGCATTATTTGAACACTGACGATGATGATGATGGCTGAGAAGGTGCAAAAATTAGTCTGCTCTTGCTGCTCTGAGCTCCTTCCAACCATTGAGGGTGACACCCATTTGGGGACCCAATCACCTCAGCTTGGTGTAGATGGTCAAGCTGCACAGACTTTGCCTCAGAACATGGGTCATTGGTCAGGCTGGGAGCTGTTCCCAGGGGCATGCCCTGCTGTGACCCCTCACAGTCCCCCATGCCAACTAAGGGCTAGAGAGGCAAAGCCTCCTGCTATCTGACCTCGGGCGCAGCTTTGGGGCCCATTGGGCATTTTTCGGTCTGAATAAGGTGACGGTTTCTTGTTATATCCACCCAGCCCAAACCCATGTCAAGATGGTGCCATCGAAGACCAACAGTTAGGCATTGCATGCCTCCATTTTACCTTAGTTAAGGTTCAAGCTGAACCTCTTTGCCAGGCAATGCAAAGCTGCTAGCCTGAGATGGCTGTGGCTTCAGAAAGACCGCAGAAACACTTCAAGTGTGGAAAGGGCCGTAGCCAGTCCTATATTAAAAGAGGGTTATCATATTCCCAGTTCCAAAAAAGAGGATACCTACCATGCAGAGAGGTGCAGTGGTATACGACTGTGAGGGTGACAATGATATGCTAGGGCCCTGCCCATTCTGTTGCCCCTCACTCCCAAACTATAGCCCTCCCCATCCTGTTCCCCTCACTCTTGACCCACAGCTCTCAGCCCTTACAGTGCTCCTCACTCCCAAAGCACAATACATTGACCAATGGGCTATGCTGGTGCCCCTCACTCCCAATCCAAAGACCCACCCTGTCTCTGGTGGTCCCCTCACTCCTCACCTACTGCCAGTGCCTCACCCTGCCACACAGTCCCCTGCCCAAGTGCCTGTCACTCCCAACCCACAGCCCGCCCAGTCCTGCCGGTGTCTTTCACTCCTGAACCAAAGCCCTCTGCTCGCGCAGGCACTGGCCACAGTGCCACCAAGCCAGCCACAGAGCTTGCTGCTGCCCCTGAAAGGCTACCCAGTTCTTTTCCGCTGCTAGAGGGGCAGGCACCTCCCCTACAGACTTACCTTTATTCAGCTGATGGGGTCCTCCCAACCCCCTGCTTGGCTACATGCTGACCACCATGTGTGCACATTCTGCCCCCAAACATCCTCTCTTCCCCAGCCCCAGGCAACCCCTTGCCTAGGGCAAGCCAGAAAGTGCCAGGAAAGACTTTGAAGCTGAGCTGACCAAAGTCCTGGAAATTTTTTTTTTTAATGATCATATTTAAAAGAACCACCCAGACTGACATTGGAAGATCTAAAAAGAGGACGTGTTCAGGAAATCCTGGAGATATGGTAACCCTAGTTAAAATAGCCCCCAGGGGCGGGCACTGCTTGACATCAGATAGAGAGCAAACTATTGCCAAAGAATGCCTAAGAACACCCAATTTGCCACTGCTTCCAGTATTAAAAATGGGAGCTGGTGAAGTTGGCACCAATCCCACATCAACATGGTTTTACATCATAAGAGGTGAGGGTGTGGCTTCTTAGCCACGTGGTATCGCAAAGAGGCTGGAAATATGCTGGAGGAGCAGGTAAAGCTCTTCCCAAACTCAGAGTACTGATGTGCTTCTCCCCTGTGTGGATGAGCTGGTGTATGGCCAGGTGGCAGAACTGGGTGAAGCTCTTCCCACACACAGAGCACTGATGCAGCTTATCACCTGTGTGGATAGGCTGGTGGATGGCCAGGTTAGAGGAACGGCTGAAACTCTTCCCACACAGAGCAGTGATGTGGCTTCTCTCCTGTATGGATGCACTGGTGTCTGGTCAGGCGGGAGAACTGGAGGAATCTCTTCCCACATACAGAGCACTGATGTGGCTTCTCCCTTGTGTGGATGCACTGGTGTAGGGCCAAGTTGAAGGATTGGATGAAGCTCTTCCCACACAGAGCATAGATGTGGCTTCTCCACTGTGTGGAAGCGCTGGTGGCTGGTCAGGCTGGAGGACTCTGTGAAGCACTTTGCACACTTAGAGCACTAATGTGGCTTATCCCCTGTATGGATGCGCTGGTGTTTGGTTAAGTTGGAGGACTGGATGAAGCTCTTCCCACACACAGAGCACTGGTGTGGCTTCTTCCCCGAGTGGATGCACTGGTGTCTGGTCAGGCTGGAAGATTCACTGAATCTCTTCCCACACTCAGAGCACGGATGTGGCTTCTCCCTTGTGTGGATGCGCTGGTGGCTGGTCAGGCTGGAGAAATGTGTGAAGCTCTTTCCACACTCAGCGCACTGATGTGGCTTCTCTCCTGTGTGGATGCGCCGGTGGATGCTCAGATTGGAGGAAGAGGTGAAGCTCTTCCCACACTCAGCGCACTGATGTGGCTTCTCTCCTGTGTGGATGCGCCGGTGCATGCTCAGATTGGAGGAAGAGGTGAAGCTCTTCCCACACTCGGCGCACTGATGTGGCTTCTCCCCTGTGTGGATGCGCTGGTGTATGGCCAGGCTGGAGGAACAGGTGAAGCTCTTCCCACAGTCAGAGCACTTATGTGGATTCTCCCCTGTGTGGATGCGTCGGTGTATGATCAGGCTGGAGGAACAGGTGAAGCTCTTCCCACATTCAGAGCACTTATGTGGCTTCTCCCCTGTGTGGATGTAGTAGTGTTTGTCCAGGCTGGAGGAGTCGCTGAATCTCTTCCCACACACAGAGCACTGATGTGGCTTCTCCCCTGTGTGGATGCGCTGGTGGCTGGCCAGGTTGGAGGACTGGGTGAAGCTCTTCCCACACTCAAAACACTGATATGGCTTCTCCCCTGTATGGGTGCGCTGGTGTTTAGCCAGGTAAGAGAACTGAAGAAATCTCTTCCCACACTCAGAGCACTGATGTGGCTTCTCCCCTGTGTGGATGGACTGGTGGCTGGTCAGGCTGGAGGACTGGGTGAAGCTCTTCCCACACTGAGCGCCCTGATGTGGCTTCTCCCCTGTGTGGATGCGCTGGTGTTTGCTCAGGCTGGAGGATTCACTGAATCTCTTCCCACACTCAGAGCACTGATGTGGTTTCTCCATTGTGTGGATGCGGTGGTGGTTGGCCAGGCTGCAGGAGCGGGTAAAGCTCTTCCCACACTGAAAGCACTTATGTGGCTTCTCCCCTGTATGGGTGCACTGGTGGCTGGCCAGGTAGGAGGACTGAGTGAAGCTCTTCCCACACACAGAGCACTGGTGTGCCTTCTTCGCTGTGTGGATGCGCTGGTGGCTGGCCAGGTTGGAGGACTGGGTGAAGCTCTTCCCACACTCAAAACACTGATATGGCTTCTCCCCTGTATGGATGCGCTGGTGTTTGGTCAGGTAGGAGAACTGGAGGAATCTCTTCCCACACTCAGAGCACTGATATGGCTTCTCCCCTGTGTGGATGTGCTGGTGGATGGTCAAGCTGGAGGACTGGGTGAAGCTCTTCCCACAATCAGAGCACTGATGTGGCTTCTCTCCTGTGTGGATGCACTGGTGGCTTGTCAGGCTGGAGGATTCGCTGAATCTCTTCCCACACTCAGAGCACTGATGTAGCTTCTCCCCTGTGTGGATACGCTGGTGTTTGGTCAGGCTGGAGAATTCACTGAATCTCTTCCCACACTCTGAGCACTGATGTGGCTTCTCTCTTATATGGATGCGTTGGTGGTTGGCCAGGCTGGAGGAGTAGGTAAAGCTCTTCCCACACTCAAAGCACTTATGTGGCTTCTCCCCTGTGTGGATTCGTTGGTGTTTAGTTAACCTGGAGGATTCTCTGAATCTCTTCCCACACACAGAGCACTGATGCGGCTTCTCCCCTGTGTGGATACGGTGGTGGTTGGCCAGGCTGGAGGAGTTGCTGAATCTCTTCCCACACTCTGAGCACTGATGTGGCTTCTCCCCTGTGTGGATGCGCTGGTGGTTGGCCAGGGTGGAGGATTGGGTAAAACTCTTCCCACACTCAAAGCACTTATGTGGCTTCTCCCCTGTGTGGATGAGCTGGTGGTTGGCCAGGTTGGAGGAGCGGGTAAAGCTCTTCCCACACTCAAAGCACTTATGTGGCTTCTTCCCTGCGTGGATGAGCTGGTGGTTGGTCAACCTGGAGGATTCTCTGAATCTCTTCCCACACACAGAGCACTGATGCAGCTTCTCCCCTGTGTGGATGTGGTGGTGGTTGTCCAGGCTGGAGGAGTCGCTGAATCTCTTCCCATACTCTGAGCACTGTTGTGTCTTGTCCCCTGTGTGGATGCGTTGGTGGTTGGCCAGGCTGGAGGGGCGGGTAAAACTCTTCCCACACTCAAAGCACTTATGTGACTTTTCCCCTGTGTGGATACGCTGGTGGTTGGCCAGGTGGGAGGATTGAGTGAAGCTCTTCCCACATTCAGAGCACTGGTGTGCCTTCTGCCCTTTGTGGATGCGCTGTTGCTGTGCCCGGTTGGTGGAACAAGTGAAGCTTTTCCCACATTCAAGATACCGACGTGGTTTATCCCTTGCATGGAGGCGCCAGTGCTGAGCCAGGGAGAAGAAATGAGTGAAGGTTTTGCCACATGTGGCACAATGGTACTGACGCTTTTCCCTGTGCAGATGTTGGCGATTTCTTACCTCTGAATGCCACACAAAGCTCCTCCGAAATCTGGTTAAGTGGTGGGGGACCTCTTCAGGATGGATCTTGCGATGAGCGGCTAGGGCTGAGAAACAGGTGAAGCTCTTCCCACACTTGGCGCGCAGGTGGTGCTTTGCCCCAGCGTAGCGCATCTTGCGGAGAGCCAGGAGTGAGGGGAAACTAAAGCTTTTCCAAAACTCAGGGCAGGGGTGGCCTCTGCCTCTGGGCTTGGTGGTGAGCTCCTGCTTCCCCTTGAGGCACTCCCCGCTGGCTTGGCTCGTATGCGGGGTCTCTGTCCAGTGCAACTTTGCCTCATGGCTCTTCAACTCCACAAGTCCTTCCCTGTGCCCAGGGCTCTCTCTGGAATGTGTTCCTTCTCCACTCTCACACCCAAGGACAGATGGCACCTGGTTCAGTGCTACATCCTCCCTCTGCTTTTGGGGCCTCCCCTGGCTCTTAAGAACAACCAATGACTCAGGTCTCAGGGACTCCGTCTTACCCAATCTCCCTGGGGTAATCCCAGGTGGCTCCAGGCTTGCAGGTCCTTCCTCTGCTCTGCTCAGCAGCCAGGCACCTCCTGTGTGGGGAGGAGAAATCCAAAGTTAGTCCCTACCCTACTGCCACAGAGCCAAACGCTGCTATTCCCTCTGCTGTGACAGGCCTCCAAGCATCACTAGATCAGGACACCTGCCTGTCCTTAAGAGAACAAGTGTTACCTCTCAGCTCTGTGTTCTTGGGGAACCCTGGCACAGGACACAGCCTGTCTGACTCACAAAGGACTCACCCCCTCCCCACCTCTGCCTGAACAAGAACTGATTAGAGGAAGGACTTACAAAAGACAATGAAGATGCAGTGGGGGATGCATCTAAAGTCCTCTAGACAAGGGTGACAAGAGTGGAGCAACTCCTCTGGTCTCATTTGCATCCGAGATGGAACCGGATGACAACTTATTTAAGTGGGAGATGAGACAGGCATGCACCTTCTTTAGCATTCACGATAGAGAACAGAGATTCCAAGACTAGGACCACACTGAATTCTGGGACCAAAGCAGGGGAGCACTGCATGATGGGGGAATCTCTGCTCCAAATGTTAATCAACCCACGTCTACACACACACCCAGTTCAGCAGTTATCAAACCAATTCTAGTAATGACTCCTTTACTGGTACTGAAAACACTGAACCACCGGCCTGTCTGCGTTGTGAGCTCCCTCAGAGTAATGCCACCCATAGCCGGGAGCGATCAGTTCCTATTATCCAGCATATGAGCCATTGTTTACCCATAAACAAACCTCCTGTTCTCCCTTGAGCCATTGTGAGTTCTCCACAAAAACCCCTACCCAAGCTCAAGTTTCTGTCCTGGTGCTTGGATCCAAAGCTGCACCGGTTCCACTCCTTTTCTGCCTGGAATCCCTCCACTGGTCATGCTGAGGGCTCTGTCTGTCTGCAAGCTCCAACAACACCTGGGAACTTCGATTGGTTCAAGCTTCACTGAGTGGTGAGACCCCAACTCTCTCTCCCTCCCTGACTCCAGGAACCTTTTACTCTCTTGCTCCAGGCACAGCTTTCAAAACCAGACTTTTGCTTTCTTAATCCAGGCACAGCTTTCTAAACCTGACTTTTGCTAATCAAACTCAAGCTAGACTTCCCCAAATACCTAACTGAAACTATGTAATACTGTAACTGTTTTATTTCTCTCTCTTGTAGGCCTGTTACTACTGGTCTCATCATAAGTTCATATACTTGACAATAAATAACTTTTATGGTCAAGCTGGGTGCTATACTCTCTCTCTGAACCTCACTTACTCTTTCTTCCTCTTGACCTCCCCTTTTGCTCTGTAGCAATGCTTCTTTTACCTATGCCAAAGATCCCTGTAGTGCCCAATACTACAGTGGGGTCTGCTCATCAAGGGAGTTACTACTAGGACCTCTGTGACAACAGATTGGGATGTGCTGAGTTTTGAGGTGCATGAGGGTATCAGCTGAAAGTGCTGATCAGACCCAGCCTGCTCAGATGTCCTGTTAGCGTGTGTGTATCTAACTGCATTTATTATTGTCCTGCTGAAATAAGGGATGAACTGAGTTCAAGGCACGTGAGAGTGTCAGCCCGTCAATGCTGAATAACCCAGCCTGACTCAGCTGGGCTCTGTTCACCCATATGCTTGTGTTTGACGGCATTTTATTGTTGCCCTGATGAACTGAGTTCAAGGCACACAAGGGTGTCAGCCTGTCAATGCTGAATAACCTGGCCTGGCTGAGGTGTGTCTTGTTAATCTGAGTGTACATGTGCATATATATGTTTGACTTATTCGGCGGTTGGAGGAACCCAGCCCCACTGAACCCAAGTCCTGCAAGATAGCTCCACTGGGGGTGAGGACTTGCAGAAGGGAGAGATACGGCTCCGTATAGAAACACAAGTAACACAAGCAGCACATTGATAGGATTACAGAGACCCCAGAAATGTACCCCTAATAAATGAGCACACCCCAAAGTGACATGCAAATCTGATAACACAAGGTCTTCTCGTGCAACCCCAAGTGCTAGGGATGAGGGAGTAGCATGTCCCTGTGCCAAGCTAATGTTTCCTGCTTGGTGGAGGTCACAGCCATCTTCTCATCTGCTAGGAGAGTGAACAGCCTCACAATGGATTTCTGGGGCTCAACAGCAGTCAAAGATGTGTGCCGAGTACGGCCTTGCGCTGGGCCAGCTGATACTCCTTGGTAGAAAAAGCCCATATGGTTCATCCCTCCTGCCTCCAAAACCTGCCCTGGGAGGGGAGGTCTGAGAGCTGTGGCTCTCCGTTTTGGAAGAAACGGAACTCTGTGCCTCCGACCCACTTCCAAGGAAAGGTCTGGGGCAGGGAATGAGCCCACGGAGCTTTCCTTTGGTGATGAAGCTTAGGCAGCTGGCACATCACTGGAATCGGCACCAAGACAAAGGCCTTGACATTAAACTGCACGTGGACTTTATGCTGATTCCCAGGTTCTGTGACACTCACAGCCCAGAGATGAAACACAAAGGCACAAGTCATGGGGGACTACAACATGAAACCTTGTGAACCCCACCCACCCCATAGAGCCGTTCAATGAAGCCTGAGACCAGGATTCAACACTTCTTGGGTTTCAGGTCAACTTGACCAAGAGATGCCAGACAGAGTCCCAGCCTCTCTCATGTGCTACAGTAACGGCTACACACAACTTCACACAACCATGCTGATTTCCAAGGGGGACTACAAATCCCATGTCTTGGGACAGGGTGTTAAGAGGTACGGCTACATTGGGCTGAGGAATCAACTCTTATGCTGCTGAATGAAAATGCAAATCTCAGTTCATGGCAGCCTTATGGAAACCAGCCTGTGCCTAAAGATCAACACAGCAAACTTGGTTGTCCCCCAGCAGCCGTAGTTAGGAGGAGAAGAAGTGAACAACTGCTCGTCTCCACAGTCTGGAATTTCAGGGCACGGGAAAGCCACCTGCCTGCACACGCTACAGCATAAACTATTTGAGGTCAGCACCCTGGAAGGGCAGAGCAGGACAGGTCTGCAGGTTTCAGGCCCTGTCACAGTGGACATGGAGCATTTCTGAAAGGGGATTCAGGGGAGGGGACAGCCACAACTCACCTAGCCACAGGTCCTCAGAGCTTGACATTTTCCCATGGTCCTCATCACCACAGACCCAGAGCTCCTCCTGTCCTTGCTGGATGCAGCTGATTAAGTCGGGTGTGGGGCCTTGATATCCTGTTTGGGGCACCAGTTAAAGAACATTTGTGGTTCAGTCCTGGTTGCAGAATAACCAACTGGGATATGGGGAATAGATCCAACGAACTCATGCATACTACTGGGGCCTCATAACAGAGACAAGGGTGGACCTTTAAGATGAATAAGAAGGCACTGCAGTTAGAAGCATGTGATAGGCGATTGCCTTTGTCACCTAGGTGGTGGGGGGATGGTCACAGAAAACCAAGCACTAACAACTTTAAGTGATAAAAAGAGTGCAAGACCAACAAGAGTTCGCAGGGACCGGGGTGGAGATGCAGTGATGTGCTAGCCACCACAAAGATGAAGCTTTCACTATTGACAAGGCACAGAAATGAAAAGACACTGGACACACGCAGCTCGATAGCATCTGTGTTATTAGTACCATTGCAGGGAAAGGAACAGGAGTGAGTTTCTTTAGTGGGAAGGTATAATGCGAGGCCAGGTGGCAGTGAACAGAATCCAGGACAGATGGCCGACCATGACACTCTTTGTAGGAGAGAGGATCATTCACCAACAGGGCAGAGGAAGGGAAGATTTTATATGAACTACAGTGGCAATGAAAGGAATCATCACATGCGGTGGAAGGATATTGCCAACAGGGCAGATGAGCATGCAGGTGGGCAAATCCTAAAGTGTTTCAAACAAAGGTCCTAGGTGTCCAGGATATGGACAACAGAAAGAGACGCCCTTTCAACACGTGAAAACCCATGTAGGAATGGTTGATATGGTCCTTGCTGAGCTACGTATAGCCTTGGAGCCTTTCCCTAAGGATGTCCTTTGGGGGAAATGGAGGGAAAAGAAAGTGCTAGAAAAGCAAGGTGACCTCATAGAAGCCAAGTCTTTCAGCCCTGCACATTTTTTTTTTTTTTTAATATTTTTTCATCTTCCATATCAAATTAGCCAGATCAGTTCTGATCAGATCAGACAGTAAGTGACATAGCTGACATGGCAATAGGGAGAAGCAGGAAAAAGGTTTACCCAGGGAAACGAGGGCTTGAAAGTTCCTCAGCATCTGGTCGCGGTAAAGCCCCTTGTCTGCCTCTTCCAGCAGCTCCCACTCCTCCCAAGCGAAATACACAGCCACGTCCTCAAAGGCCTCCCAGAGCTGCAAACACAAGCATTAATTACCCCATCAGCATCTCCTGCTCCGGCTGCCTTCAGCCCCCACCACCTTCTCCAGAATCCCTCTGTGAGACAGCTGTGTGCCGGATGGGACAGGATGACACGCCAGGATGCAAAATCCCTCATTCTTCACTGAATGTGACCCCTGACACCTGGCATGTGGCCCCCGACACCAGTGAGTGATCGGGGGAGGGGGTCCCCCCCACGGCCAATCTCACTCACCAAGAAGTGATGCGGCTGCTTTTGCTGGCTACCCTGCGCTCATGCCTGCCCCCCTTCCCAACTCCCAGGCCAGGGAGTATGGCCTGAAAAGGGGTGCACTAGCACTCTCATGGGGTGCATGTGCACCCCCATGCACTCCTTATGCATCGCCACTGTGCTCTGTCCTTTTGGACAACACCTTTATAGCCACGGCGCCTTGGTCCACGACTTTGGCCTAGACTTCCCCTGCCGGCACCCCTGACTATCGCCACTGGGGAGCGAGCTCTGGAGAAGGCTGGCTGGGTGGGTTGTTCCCCAAACTCTTGACAGTGACCCTGGCTCCTCCCGGGTGTGGCCTCTGCTGCACTCCCAGCCCCGCTGGAGCCGGTGCCCTGCTCACCTCCATGCTCTCCCCCAGCCTCCCTGGGGGAGTCCTGGGCAGCTCCAGGTTTGCAGGCCTTTCTTCGGGAGGCGGCTGATGAGCTCTGCTCATGGTCTCTGCACCTGCGGGTAGGGAAGAGAACGACATTGTCGGACAAGATGCTTCCCTGCCCGCAGCTGCCCCAGCCGAGGCCCGTCTGACAGGGCCACCGCCTCGGTGCAGGTCTCCACGCCACGTCCCCACTCATCTCCTGGGGCAGGACGGCCAGGACCTAGTCCAGCTCCACCGGCTGCGGCCTGGGCACAGCTCCCGCAGGCGGGTGCCGACCGCCCGGCAGCGCAGCCCTGGACGTGCAGCGCCAGGGCTCTGGCGCGGGGAGCTCGTGCCGGTGCCGGCGCTGGGTGTGCGGGGCCGCGGGCGCACAGACGGGGCAGCACGGGCTGCCTCACCTCCTGCCCCCGCGCCCCACCGCGCTGGGCCGGCTGCTCCTACGGCACCCGCGTCTCCAGGACACGGGTCTGGGCCGCGCCACGGACTCGTCCCGCCCCGCGCGCTCCTGCCGGCACACGGCCCCGGCGCTGCTCCGCCATCGCCCCGGGCTGCTCCCGGCCGCAGGGAAGGCCCGCGGGTGCCCGGGCTCCGGCGCCGCCGCGTGTCCTCCGCCGGGACACACTCAGCCCCGCCGGGGGCCCCGCCCCGCCCCGCCCCGCGCACGGCGCCGCCGGGGCTGCAGGGGAGGAGGCGGCGCGGCTCGCACCGGGGCACCGACACCGCGGCTGGCCCCGCCCCTGCCCCAGGGTCTGCCCAGCCCCGCCCCCCGCAGCTCCCGCACAGGCGGGAGCGGGGCTGGTTCAGGAGCGCCCGCCCCTCCGCCGCCCCGCGATGCCCCGCCCCAACCTTTGCCCCGGCGCCACCTGCGAACTGCCTGGTCTGCCTCTGCCCCCCCCCCCATTCGCACATGCGCAGTGAGTCCTTTCTGGAGGCTTCCTTGCCGCTCTGCTGGCGGCGCATGCGCACGGAGGCGGCTGGTGCTGCTCTGGTGCCCGGCGAGCGGCTGCGCATGCGCGATTGGCGTTCCTGGGGCAGCAGTGGGGTTTGGCGCTGCTTCGCGTGTCAGCGGGCTGGGCTTCTGCCCGGCCGGGAGGCCCCCCCCGCGGCACCGCCTGGCGCGTGCGCACCACCGGGGAAGGGCGGCGGCCCGGCTCGTGTCGCATCCGCAGGATGGTTTAAGGCACCAGCCTCAAGGTTGCGTCCTCACCCTGGTGTCTTCTGAGCTGTGATGGAGACAACCGCGCTCCTGGCACTCTTCTGCCCGTGTCAGTCGGCGCGTCCACGCGTTCATTAAGCACCTTCGATCCTGCACGTTTTCTGCCCTGCTTACCTAATAAAGGACTGGGTAAATGCGCAGTACCTGCAATTATTGCACAGTAGTGCCGGACAGCACACGGTTTAGTGACGCACACTGCACCCAATAGCACCGCAGCGAGCTGTGAACACCGGTGTCGCCGTGACGCGGTACGGAGCAGTGTCGTTAGGCCAATGCGCAGTCAGCGTCTGGGGTAGCCTGCCTGTGTCTCTTCTCAGGCTCTTCCTCCGATGATCTGGCCTAATAAGAGAAACCACCTGGTCACGGCTCCATTCTGACCTGGCACCTTTTGGGCTCCAAGTCAAGGTGTTCGGTGCTGCACGTTCAGGAAAGCCTGTGCCCTCCAGTTCCTTTTCGGGTCCATGTACTTAGCTCAGTGGCTGGGGTGCTGTCACTTGGCAGCCTGGCACAGCCAAACCGCGGTTTGGGCCAGGTAAGTCTCTGGTCAGAGATGTCCAGAAGTGTCCCCCGGTGGCACAGAGACATACTCTAGGGTGGCCCAAGAAGGATTTCCGGGTATAATCCCAGCCCAAAATCCAGTTCCTTATTGAGTTCCACATATTTAGCACAGCGGCTTGAGAGCTGTCTTGTCAGCCTGGCATGGCCAAACCACCATTTGGGCCAGGCAAGTCTCTGGTCACAGATGTCCAGGACAGTCCCCCGGTGGCACAGAGACATGTTCTGGGGTGGCCCAAGAAGTATTTCTGGGTATAATCCCAGCCCCAAAGCCAGTTCCTTATTCGGGTCCAGATACTTAGATACTTTCAGTGACCGGCGCGTGGTGTCAGTTGGCAACCTGGTGCGGCTAAAATGCGTTTTGGACCAGGCAGATGTTTCATCAGAGCTGTCCAGGAGTGTCCCCTGGTGCCACAGAGGTGCGCTCTGGGGTAGCCCAAGAAGAATTTCTGGGTATAATCCCAGCCCATAATCCAGTTCCTTATTCGTTTTCATATATTTAGCAGAGTGGCTTGGGTGCTGTCTGTTGGCAGCCTGGCACAGCGGAACCGCGCTTTGGGCCAGGCAAGTCTCTGGTCGCAGATGTCCAGGACAGTCCCTCGGTGGCATAGAGGTATGGTCTGGGGTGGCCCAAGAAGGATTTCTGGGTATAATCCCAGCCAAAAATCCAGTTCCTTATTCAGTTCCATGTATTTAGCACAGTGTCTGCGGATTGGTGACAGTTGGCCAACTCTCGTGGCTAAACTGCACCCTGGGCCAGGCAAGTCTCTAGTCAGAGATGTCCAGGAGTGTCCCCTGGTGGCACAGAGATGTGTTCCAGGGTGGTCCAACAAGGATTTCTGGGTATAATCCCAGCACAAATTCCAGTTCCTTATTCGGGTCCAGATACTTAGCACAGTGGCTGGGGTGCTGTGTTTTAGCAGCCTGGTACGGCCAAACCACACTTTGGGCCGGGCAGGTCTGTATTCAGAGATGTCCAGAAGCATCCCCTGGCACTGAGGTGTGGTCTGGTGTGGCCCAAGAAGGATTTCTGGGTATTATCCCAGCCCATAATCCAGTTCCTTATTCAGTTCCATATATTTAGCAGAGTGGCTGGGGTGCTGTCAATTGGAAGCCTGGCACGGCCAAACCGCGCTTTGGGCCAGGCAAGTCTCTGGTCACAGATGTCCAGGACAGTCCCCCAGTGCCACAGAGGTAATCTGATGGTTGGCCCAAGCAGAATGTCTAGCCATAATCCCAGCCTGAAAACCAGTTCCTTTTTCAAGACATTATACTTTGTATAGTGGGCATGGGGGCTGTTATTTGGCAGCCTGGCACGGCCAAACCGTGCTTTGGGCCGGGTGGGACTGTGGTCATGGTTCTTTGGGACAGTCCCCCAGTGGCATTGCCATGAAATCTGGGGTGGCCAAAGAAGTATTTTGCCACATAATCCCACCCTAATCTGGGATCATAATCCCATCAAGTGCTCTGTACTTGATATGAGATATTATTTTACATATTAATTAGTACATATGCATAGCTAATTAAATTCTGTCTCTTTAGCAAGTGTAATTCATTAATAACAAGTTTTTATTGGGTCTAGATCAGGTTTGAAAAAGGAACTGGGAATAAGGAATAAGGAACTGGGAAAAAGGAACCAACTTCAGTCTCATTTCATAGTTCAAGCACCAAGAAATGGAGGAGGGTGGGGAGCTGGGGGGCCCTGTGTGTCCTCAGCCTCCACCTCTGCAGCAGGGAGGGCTTTGCGAGGCTCTCCCCAGCACTGAGACCCCTGGCCTGTCTGCGAGCCCCGGCACTGAGCACTGGCACTGTGGAGCTCCCCGCCGGGTGGGCTGGGGTTAGGGTTAGGTTTAGGCTGTGCCATAGCAACGACAGTGCCAGAGTCCTCTCCTCCTGGCACATTTTGGCTCCCGGGGCTGGATCAAGCAGCCCTGCAAAGCGCCCGGCCGAAGCGCCTGAGGGTCCTGTGGTGCAAAGGGGCATGGGGAAGCCCTCCCTCCAGAAGGGGCTGGGGGGACTCGTGGGGACAGGTGGGAATGCGCAGCATCCCCTGGGGACGAGAGCATGCCCAGGTGCAAGGGCAGGGGGTCTGATCCTTTTGGGCTGCTTGGACCGTCCTGTGGCTGAGGTTGATCCGTGAGCCCGGGCCTGGCACGGACGTGGCGGGACCAGGGCAGAGAGACACCGCCGCGCCCTTGCACCCCTGCGGGACCGGGACCGGGAGCTCAGCCCTGGGATCCCCGGCGCCACTGCCTCCTCGTCCTGGTGGGGACCTTCCAAGCCAAGTCGGTGGGCCGCGCATGTCTCCTTAGTGGAGCTCGGCCCCTCTGCGGGCTTCGGGGGCAGGGCCGAGCCAGGCGGTGAGATCCCCGCCAGGGCCATGCACCGCTGTTCTGGGCATCTCTCATGGAGCTCTCATTGGACTGGGGAGAAACCCTTCCCCGGCTCGGAGCCGCCTGCTCCGCTCCCTGTGGAGCACGGCCCTGCGGGGGCAAAGCAGACAGAGGCAGTCCAGGAGCGGCAGTGGCCCAGCAACACCCAGGATCCATGGGACAGGAGTGAGCCCCCCACCCGCACCTGTGGGGACAGGGAAGAGCGACAGAAATGGGTGTGAGTGCCCTCGGGGGGGGTTTCCACAAGCGAGCCTGGGCCAGTGGTATGGGGCACTCCCAGCCACCCCTGCAGCGTGCGCGGTGGCACACGCAGCTACAGGTTAGTCTCCGTTGGGGATAAGGGAGAGGAGGGCATGAAGACTAGCGGGAGCAGCCATTTTACACGGTTCTGGGTCACCACCAGTCTCCCGCCAGGAATGGCTGTGCCGGTTTAGACCGGCAGTGGAGGAGCCTGATGCCTGCTTCGCTGGAGGAGCGGGGACAATGGATGATCACAGCGATCCCTTCCAGCAGAGCGTCCTGATCCACCCACCTGCTCCAAAGTTCCCAACCACTCCCTCCCGACACCCAGGGACAGGCAGGAAAGCAGGGTTTAGCCCTGCAACCACATGTTCGTCCACATCCAAGAGCTGTGGTGTGGGCTTTTAAGTAGATGTTTTATATTTCTGAAAGAATTATCTTGAGGCATCATCTGGGCTTTGAAGGCATCCCCGTCCTGTGGTGATAGACCCGTGGCTAAGAGGTGATGCAGATAGGCAGGTGGGAGAGGAAAATGGACCAGGGGTGGGCAAAATATGGCCTGGGGGCCAGATCCAGCCCACCAAGCCATTCTGTCTGGCCTGCAGGGCCTCTAAGAAATTTAGAAAATGTAATATTTATTTGCTCCTAGCTGCCTGTCAAAGATGACGAGAGCCAGGGGCAGTAGGACCCAGGGGAAGCCAGCAGTAGGACCCTGCAGCAAGGCCCACCCAGCCCTGCCCCCACAACCAGAAGCCCCTGCCTAGCAGAGGCTTCTGGCCTGGGACTGTGGGGCTGTTCCTGCTTCCCTGTGCCAGAGAGGGAAATGCAGCCCTCAACAGCTTGCCAAACCTTGGTAAATGGCCCTCTGTCTGAAATAATTGCCCTCTGCTGAAACAGACAGACAAAGGTGGAGGATCCTAGTGCTCTGCCCTCATTTACACCACCAGGGGCCTGGGATCTGGAGACTTCTCTCAAACTTCTTGTTTTACTGATGGACACACACTGAATCTTCAAGCAATCCCTTTCCCCATGGTATTCACTTGCAAATCCTCTGGTAACACCCAAGTATGGTATGTTGGGATTTTTTGCTGTCTTTATTTTTGTTTGTTTGGGGTTTTGTTCTTGTTCTTTTTTAGTTGGTTTTGTGTTTGGTTAGATTTTTTTGTTTGCTTGGGTGCTTCTTTTTGCTGGCCACCTCTATTTCCATTTGACATAGTCAAATATTCCTCCATCTTCCCATGTGGAGAAGGAAGGGCAGTTCTGCCAACTACAGTTTGTGTTGAATACATTGCTATGTAAAGGTATATGTTTCTAATGTGAAGTGTTGTGTCAAGGTAAATGTGCTCAGCCTTCCTGTGGGCAGGGGCAGAGGAGCCCCATCGGTCCCTCCCCCACGGGCTTTTTATGGAGGAACCTGGGCCAGTTGGTGACCTTCAGCCAAGGATCATTGCTGAGTTTGACCTTCAGAAACTAGGAGTTACCTGTGTCTGGGTAAACCACGTGCATAAATTGTATTTGAAAAGTGTTATCCAATGGTTCCATATTGCTGGACAATGCCTGAGTTGCAATCAAGTGAGTGACTTCTTAAAGTTGTCCTTCCAAGGCTTTTGCTTGCACTGCCAGGATCAGGGGCATCAGCCCCTGCTGAGTCCTTAGGGTGCGTCAGGTCACCACAGCTAGACGGGGGGGAATTGATGCCTTCTGCAATGCAGGAAAGGAGGGAGAATGAGTCTGTGTCAAGGCTGAGCCTGTGCACTTCCTGGAAGGCTCTCAGAAAGGAAAAGAAGGGGCTCACGTGACCGTCCCTCTGCAAGGTAGAGAGAGAAGCACCATGACTTCTCCAGGTGCAGCCCCATCCTGCCATGTTCTGCTCTCCCCTGCCCAGGTGTTAGGAGCACAGCACAAGTCTCTCTCTCCCTCTAGTGGCTGGTTCATGTTCAGGACTAAAGTCAGCTGGGGATGAGTCCAGTAAAATACTTGGCTTCTGGATTTTGTCTCCGGGTTTCCCTTGAGAACAGCTCTTGAACTAATTGATCCTAAGGGAACAGGGACAGAATCATTGAAAACCAGGAACCAACAATTTATGCTGTTGAAAACTGGCATGATTGCTTTTCCATTTTAAATGTTTTTAATTCATCTAATTTGTTTCTCTTAAAAGTCTCTGTGTGTTTCCTTCCCATACGTGCCTTTGCCTCCCAGGTCTAGCTGTTCCTTCCACCAGTGGATTTATGTCCTCAGTCCCTCTGGTGCAGACAACATGGACAATCCCTGGTTCTTTCTTTTCTAGGCTGCCTGTCCACGCTCCAGCCATGAATCTCTCGCTTGCTAATTCTGAGTGTGTTCCTCAACCTGTTAGGCAATTTCCCTCATAGCACACTCAGGTGAATGAGGAGCCGCACTGATGCCACCTCCCTGCCACAATTCAAGGCTATATCTGTCACACGGGCCCTTTTCTCACTGTCTTTCCCTCCCACAGCCCACCTCTGCTTCAGCAGTCAGGTCAGACATTGTTCACATTGTCCCATTTTGAGACTTGGGGAACTATGGTCATACAAGCTAGGGCTGGGATGCAGCACTGAGGTCCTTGGGCCCTGGGTGACTATGCCATCTCCTCCCTTCCATTACCGCAGTAAGCTTCATCCTGTGCCCAGGAAGGAAGGAGAAGCCAGGGCTGTGATTGCACAGTGCATGCGGCACCTGGATGTTTTAGGGCAGAGGTTAGTAGCCTGTGGCCTGCAGGCTGGATCCAGCCTGTGGAGTGAATTTTATCTTGACCACAAAGTCTGCAGCATGTGGCGGGCAAAAAGCTCCTGCAGCCACGAGGGCATTTGCATGCAGAATGGCAGCCAGGAGAACATGTGGCTGGTCAGAAGCATCAGCTTGCTACCAGGTGAGGGGCACAATGTCAGCCCACTGTTCCTAGAGCTTGTGCCCCCTGTTTTGGGCAGGATGCTGCTCCTGCAGGTGCAGGGGGGTTCCACCACCCCCTGCTGGCCCATTAGTTTGGCCAGCTCTTTGATCCTCTTGGGGTTGTATAGGGTGACATTTGGAGAGCAGCTCTGTGTCCCTCATTTCCTGCCCCCAGGGACATGACACAGGCACAGCAGCCTCTGAGCAGCAGATGTGCAGATTCATCCAGGTCTAGATTGGGGGCTGTACTCCTTTGGGAGCTGCAGGGGAGCACTGACCCCAGCAGGTCAACAAGGGGCAGCTTCCCAGGCATTAGTCCAGGGCCCCATAGTGTAGAGTGTGAGTACAAGGAGAATGGGTCTGTACTGCAGCATCACCATGGGGCTGTTTTCCTGGTTGCTGAAGGGCAAATTTCTTCCCGCTCTTTCTGTATCCTCCACAAAGAGGCTTGAACAGCCTCCAGCTACTCCTGCTGTTCCCGTGTGTGCTGTCATGTCCTACTGGGTGGATCACACCCTACTGGGTAGAGCAGGAGCTGTTCCAGGTATGCCCCATGGCACCCTTCGCTGTGGGTGACGGCAGAAGCAGGGCAGGGCTGTTCTATGGATCTCTCTGCTCTAGGGCTCTCCCAGCTGGGGGAATCCAGCTGCTTCCCATCCTTTTTACATGATGGGAGCAGTGTTGCCAACCTCAGACACAAAGACCCTGGCTCCACAGAACTTAGGGATTGCTTGAAATCATTGTTTTTTTTAAATAACTGTGTTTTTCATATGATTTTGAGAGAGCTCTGACTGCTTCGTAACTGCTTGACTCCAGGAGCCGGGGCTTTAAGAGAGTAACAAATATAATGAAATCTGCGGTGAAACCTCCAGAGCTGTAGACCATGCAGGAATGTGAAGGGGTGGGAATGCAGCTGAAGCCTGAGGTCAGACCTTGCAAGGGATGACTGTGCTGAGAGGAAGCCATGTTTTCTATGTGATGGAGATCCCAGTGTTTGGCCATTGAATTCTGGGGGCAGAAAGTTGAAATACTGTGACAGCCAGCTCTCCCCCGATGGCTCCAAAATGCACCTGGAAATGCAGCAATTGCTGTTCATTCAAAATTTATATATATATATTTGGATGCTCCTAGTGCAAATGGCTCTGCTGTGTGCTGCCATGTCAGACTGCTTCTCTTCAGCACTGAGCGGCTGCCCTGGTGCCTTGTGCAGGCAGGGGTGCGGTTGCCTCTTTGCCCTCTTCTCTCCTATGGGTTCCTTTGGTTGGACCATGTCTCCCATGATGCTCAGTGGTACCGCAGTCAATCGGAAAACACTTGTGCATCATAGAAGACATAGTCTGGGCAGGGAGCCTGGTCCATGGGAGGGACTGGGCACAGGAGGCACCAGAACTACCACGTCTGTGAGGCTCCGTGGCCGCTCAAATGCTGGACATGGGCTAGTGCTGAACTGACCCACAGCAAAACAAACAATTCCTCAGTAAAAAATTGAAACAGCCTGAGAAAACTAACCCTCTTCTTTGCAAAGACAATCCTTGGAAAAGATTTCTTTGTTGCAAAACCCCTTTAGACCCAACATCCCAGACAAATCGTAAGGCAGACAAATCAGATAGCAGGACTGAAGTTTTGGGCTTAAAAATGCAAATTTCAACAAGCTTAGGTCACTAGTAGGGCAAGTACTGCAGGACCAGGGACCAAAGGTGAAAAGTGAGCATGAAGAGTGGTTGCTCCTTAAGGACACAATCCTTGAAGCACAAAGGAAGTCCATTTCCATGTGAAGATAAGGTAACAGAAGGGCTGGGAAGCCCTCTTGGCTAAACGGAAATCACGGTCCTCTTAAGAAAGAAGAAAGAGACTTATAAACAATGAAAGCTCGAGGCGAGCCCCTAGGAGGACTATTCCATGATGGTCTGCATTTGCAGGGAACAGATCGGAAAGGCTAAAGCGGTGACCAAACATAGATTACCAACAGGAATCAAGGAAAACAAGAAGTCCTTCTTTAGGTAGATAGGGAACAGGAAGAAAACAAATGGGAGTGTGGGGTCATTTTTCAACAACTCAGGAGAGCTGGTTACTGGCACCCAGGAGAAAGCTGAACTCCTGAATGACTACTTCACCTCGGTCTTTCACCGAACCAAGGGGAAAACCATGCCAGGTGGAGTAGAGGATGATCACCTTCCTACTATTGCCATGGAACTGGTGTGTGACTAGTTAATAAAATTACATGTATGGAAGTCAGAGGGACCAGATGATCTTTGTCCGAGAGTGCTGAAGGAGCTGGTTCAAGTCATTGTGGAACCCTTGGCAAAACTCTTCCATACCTCGTGATGCTCTGGAGAAGTCCCTGAGGACTGGAAGAGAGCCAATGTGGTGTCCATGAATGAAAGGGACCTGGGGGTAATAATAAACCACAGTATGAATATGAGCCGGTAGTGCGATGCTGTAGCCAGCAGTGCAAACAATACTCTAGCATGCATCAATCAATCCATCTAAAGCAAAGCCAAGGAGATGATTCTTCTGCTCTACTGGCACTGGTGAGACCGCAGCTGGAGTACTGTGTCCAGTTCTGGGTACCACACTTTAACAAGGATGTGGACAAGCTTGAGAGGGTCCAAAGAAGAGCCACCCATATGATTAGCAAGCCATACGAGGAAAGGCTGAGGGATCTGGGACTTTTCAGCCTGAGGAAAAGAAGGCTGAGAGGGGACCTGGTAGCAGCTTACTGCTACACTAGAGGAGTACATCGAGGGCTCGGTGAGCAACTGTTCACCAGGGCACCCAAGGGGAAAGTCAGGAGTAATGGCCACAAACTCCTGGAGGATCGATTCAGGCTCAACCTTAGGGAAAACTTCACAGTCAGGGTGTCCAGACTGGAATAAGCTCCCTTCAGTGGTGATGCAATCACCAGCCCTGGAAATCTTCAGGAGGAGACTGGATGGACACTTTGTTGGGGTTTACCTGACCCCCAGTTATCTTTCCTGCTTGGTTTAGGGGGCTGGACCCAATGATCTTCTGAGGTCCCTTCTGGCCTTACAATCTATGAATCCCAAGTCAGCTGTGCCAAGAGGAACAGGCTGGTTGTAGCATGACCCTGGGGTGGAGGGAGCAGGCCTGCATTGCCCTCCTGGGGGAGTGAGGACCAGAACTGCAAAGGGCAGTTCTCAAAGGTGACCCTTCTCAAAGCAGAGCGATCCCCAGCTGGACCATCTGTGGAGCAGCCACTCAGAGAATCAACACAGACTGTAGAAGGCCAGAGGCCAAGATGTGTAATGTCTGTCTCTTTCTGTTCATTTTTCTAACACAGGCATTTCTGATGCACTATAAAGTTCCCTGAGACTACTGGATTGGACTCCAGAGGAAACTGGGCCAGCCATGGCAATGGGCTGATGGCACCCAGTTGAGTCACTGGTGAGGCCCTTTTAGTCCTGTGGGCTCTGTCAGTGCGGCAGCTCAGAGGGCTGGAAGAAACAGCCTCCCTTGCAGCCCAGAGGCTGGGATGGGATTGCTGGTTCTGTTGCAGGTTCTCCTGGGGTCTCAACCCAGTCGTCCCAGGCTTGTCTGCAGTGGCCAAAGGCAGCGTCAAGAAGCTGTGTACATGCGGTGAGCATGGTGCCCCAAGGGCCGGCCTTGTCCAGGTGCTGGGCAGGCACCAGTGAGAGTGCCTGAGTCAGAGGGCCTATTGGTGTGTACCTAACCGGACCCTGACATGGTCATGTACAGCCTTTCTGGGGCATCATGCACAGTGCACTTATACCGAGACCCCCTTGTGGTCCCCCTTGTACCATCCTTCAATGGGGCAGAAAGGTTCAAAGGGCAAGAATCTCACAAGTCCCTGCTGTCCCACTACTTCTGCTGACTGAGTTTGTTTCTGTGGCAGTTTCCAATACTGAGCGAAGAATTTTGCACTTATCTGAATGACAAGGGTATTGCCAGCTCCAGCTGCACCAAGCAAGGACTCTGGCTCTGCAGCAAGCCAGCCAAGGCAACAGAGAGCAAAGTGGGTGACTGACATGGACCTGCCAGCCCATTCCTCTTCATAGATCTTGGACCTTTCAAAGAGAGGCTGCCTCTTATGCACGAGGTCTGTGAGATCATGTGGGAGCAGCAGTAAATAAGGGAATAGGATACAAAAGCGCAGCCAGAGAATTTCTCCCCTTGGGAACTTTGAAGACAAGGGATGCAGATGACCCTTCCCAGGGTCCTCTAGGGCCCACAAAGGAGGAACGTCCAAGAGGCATTATCTGGCAGCAACTCAAATCACAACCACTTGGGATCTCGTGAGGAGCGCTGAGGCAGCAATTATTTCAGTGAGTGAGAGGACAACTCATAACCCCGATAATCCCCCAAGCTGCTCATGGTGTGTGTGACACTCTGTTCCTCGCATATCTCCTGCTGCAGACCGAGCTGCCATGTGCAGTGAGTCACCTCCCATGGCAGCACAGGGCAATTATTCTGCTTGGTAGCATTTTAGGGTTGCTGAGTGTGAGGCAGGGAGGGGGAGAGACTTTGTCTTCACATGTAAATGAAGAGCGAGTCAAGCCAGCTGCTTACTGGTGGCTTTATTTTAGGCAACTTATTTCTGCTTTTGGGACAGTGCTGTCCAGAACTGTATATAAGGCACTACAACTAAGCCAAAGTCTCACACAACACACACTGTTCTCTTCATTTTTAGTTTCGAGGCGGAGGTCAGATCTCTGTGGATCTGGCTTTGGGGCATGCAGCTGTAGAGGTTTCTTCTTCCTGCAGGTCAGGCCTGTCTGCAGCCCAGTTTTTCACATGGCCCCTGAGTCACACACATTGGTTGACAAAGTCCCAAACTCTTCCTTAGCTCCCTATGCACTGCACCCCAAAACTCCTGCAATTAAGTGAGCCACCAGCCTCAGCCTCCCCAGTCTTTAAATTCTAGACAGGAGCAACTGTAACCAGCTCCTCAGTCTCTCTTACCAGCTTCTCCCACTGCTGCTGGGGGGCCTTGACATGAGTCACACCAAGGTGACAAAAACCACCCCAGACTCCCCCGTGGCCCCTTGTAACCTGCCAATGATAGGGCCACCTACAGCATGGCTGAGACAAGCCCAAGCCATCCTGTGAGGGAGAATTTGAGCAACAGAGCTTCTGCAAATCATCCAATTAAGGTGTTGACTCCTCCTCCTCCATGGACTGAGCCTCTTTCTCCTCTAGGGTCACCTGGTCTCAGTGTCTTTAACCCCATATCACTGAAGGGAGGGGATTAAATAGGCCTTACCAAGGGCCCATGGCATCTCCCTGAGCAACAACATAAAGGCAAGAATAAATGCTTGAAGGATGTCTTACAGTCCTGGCCCTTTCCTTTAGGACCCGTGAGACCCATGGGAAAGCAGAACAAGCACCAGCGGCAGGAGTGCGATGCCCAGGACAGAGTGGGGGTTCATGTGTCTCCATTTTGCACCTCCCCTTTCCATCCTCTCTGCGCTCTCTGCTCCAGGGTGGATGGGTTGTGCTGGACCTGCTCCTGCCCCGTAGCCACTGAGGTAGTAGCACCATCATGTCTTGTAGCCATGCACTGGAGCCCTGGGCTTCCCCAGGGGGTGCTCCCCTCCCACTTCCTGCAGGACCCTCTCTCAAGCTGTGCATGCTGACCCGCTGCTACACCAGCTCTAGGGCTCCATCTCTCCGGAGCCCTGGCCCACGGGGACTATGGGGCAGCTTTTCAGGAGGAAGGACCTGGCAAAAGGCTGGGTCCCCCTGTCTTGCCCAGGTTGGGCTACAGGAGCTATTCGCAGGTGTTGTCCCACTACCAGTCAGCAAGGGAGCTTTGACCTGCTCTGTTTCCAGCCTGGGCCGGTTCACCCCTCCTTAGGCAACCTGGAGCCTCCAAGCTCCCTCAGAGGCCCCATGTTGGTGCAGACCCCAGTGCGGACACCTGCTCGACACAGCCCGCTGCAGCCTTGAACTCCTGGGCTCAAGCAATCCACCAGCCTCAGCTTCCCAGACACTTGGATTACAGACACAAGCCACTGTGCCCAGCTGTTTCAATCCTCTTCTAACAACAACATGATCATTTACTGCCATATTAAGTAGGCATGTGTAAACTTTTTGCCAGGCACTGGACTGCAGTAACAGGGTCTGGGCCCAGTTTTTGGATTAAACATCAACTTCCTCAATCTGGCTCCAGCATCATCAGAGAAACATGGGAAATACCCTTTCCACCAATTTTTACCATAAACAAATTTACCCACTTAGAACCAACTTTACAAGAAAACAAGGCTTATTGCAGGTGGAAAGGTGAACCATATACAACCTTAAGGAAAACACTTGCCAGGGTCCACTTCCATAAAAAACAAAAAAACCCAAAAGTCCAGTGTTTCATTCTCTCATCCAAAACTGTGAAAAATGAAGTGAGAAAGGCTTCTTTTGTGAGATCTTCTTTAGGATTATCTTAATTTGGGGAACTAAGACAAAGGCACCTGTAGGATTAATGTTTAAACCCAATCACTGTTTTGACCCCTGCATTCTGGACCCAGGTACAACACAGAGCTCCCCCTTTCATAGATTCATAGATGTTAGGGTCGGAAGGGACCTCAATAGATCGAGTCCGGCCCCCTGCATAGGCAGGAAAGAGTGCTGGGTCTAGATGACCCCAGCTAGATGCTTATCTAACCTCCTCTTGAAGACCCCCAGGGTAGGGGAGAGCACCACCTCCCTTGGGAGCCCGTTCCAGACCTTGGCCACTTAAACTGTGAAGAAGTTCCTCCTAATGTCCAGTCTAAATCTGCTCTCTGCTAAATTGTGGCCATTATTTTTTGTAAAAATGCACATCTGAAAAACAACCACAGAGGGACTCGAACCCTCAATCTCCTGATCCGAAGTCAGATGCCTTATCCATTAGGCCATGTGGTCACCTTCAGCTCCCTTGAATCTGATCATGCCCAGCTCATACAGAGTATGCTGGGCTGCAGTCAGTAAGGGGGAAAGGCAGCAGAGATGCACTGATTCTTGCTGGTCACAGGAACAAAGCCCACCTTCAGGGCACTCTGAAGGTGGTAGAAGTGGCTATAGTAAGCAAAGTTCTCAAAGGAGAGGTCTAGGGTCACTGATACGGGGTTAACTGCATGTCTTTGGGCTCTTCCGAGTCCTAAAATCAGGCAGCAGAGAGAAAGAGCTCAGAATTCACAAGCAGAGTCACCGCAGCTGGATCCAGTGCAGACACTGGGACAAACCCTGCTGTCCATACATGCCCAAACTGGTGAAACTGCTCAGGAATTTGGGCAAGAAAGGAGTCAGGGCTGCAGTCTTTGGCCTCATGTCTCTGCAGCAGCAAATGGAAAACTGACACATTTTGGAGGGGAGAGACAGGCCTTTTCGCTTTTAGCAGAGCTTGGCTGATTATTAATGGATTCTGTCCTACCTGAGAGTATCCTGGATGGCCCCAGGCTATAAGGGGCACCCAGAAGTACTACTAGTGGGCAAAGCACCCCCAAGATCTGCAGGGTCTGTGTGCCTCAAGCTGCACAGAGCCCTAACAGAGACCAGAGCCTGGGTGGTGGCAGCAATTACCCCAGGCTCGCTGGTGTGCTCCAGGAATGGGGGTCAGCTGGACATAGACACTCCAGGGGAGAAACCCGAGGCATGGTGTTGGTCGGACACAGCGAGGCAGGTGGCTCAGCAGAGTAGCACCTTGTACTTTCCCCCCACGTCCCCCACCCCGCCTTTGCCCACCAGGGGTACAGTTGTAGTGCTCTTCCAACTCACTGTTGGGTGCTGTCACCGATCAGGTGAATGTTGGAGGGCACTCTCACTCTTAACCTGTACATACAGCGAGGAAGAGCTGGGACCTGCTTCCCTTTAGAACAGCTTTGCTGGAGCTCCACCATCGAATTAAACCCTCCCAGTGAAGACTTGCTGGGGTTCCTCAGGGAAATCACCACAGTTGTCCCCAAGCACATGCTAGCAGCTGTTGCTGGGAATACTCCAGGGCTGGGATTTATGCACCAGCACAAACACCTCTGGGAAGTGAACTGTGGACTCTCACCCTGGGCATTTGCACTGGGGCCTCTGGCTCTGGATTCCCAGCTCTGAGTGTCAGGATCTGAGCATCGAGCAGCAAATCCCAGAGTGAATGAAACACAGGACACTTCTGTACAGCCAGGGCCACCAAAAGCACCAGACCTGTGCTAAGGGGCCCACGGCCAGGGCAGGAGGCACCAGAACCACATGGACTGGAAATGACAAATGGTGAGCTCAGCTTCAGGGAGTCTACCCCATGAAGCCATGGAGAGCTCGGCAATCTGAGCCCAGCTCTGGTCCTCTGGGCACACGAATGCAAGGGCTCCCATAACCCAGCTCCACAGCTTCTTCCAAAGGACTCCCTCATCTGCCCTCAGTACAGTAAGACACAGGCCCAAGAAGTGCCCTTTGCCCAGGAATCCTGTCAGAGCCTCCTCCAGCTTGTTCTCTCCAGGGAAATCCCAGATCCTCTTCTCCAGCTCAGGGAACTTGGAGGCTGGATGCAGAGGTGTCCCCTCCTTGCCCCTGCAGAGACATAAGGGCAATTATTCCTCTCATACCTCAGCCAGAAGTTCCCACATCTTCAAGGCCATAAAGAGAAATGCATGGGCCACAGGGCAGGGACTGTCTGGCAGGCCAGTTAGGGCCTGTGCAGTCTGCTGGTTCCCAACCCTGGGGACTGAGGTGATATTTGTATTCAGAAGGTTTCTTGTAGAGCTATTCCAGCAGAGCTCAACCACAAACCCTTATTGTGCAGCCACAGCTCACACCAGCAAAGCAGCTTGTACCAGTGTTGGAAGGTGGGGAAGCTGTACTGGGAAACCACTGGTTTCAGGTGTAGCTGTGTTTGTCCCAGGGCTTTTGTCCACAGCGCTGACCTGTGCAAGGGTTGGAGATGTTCACACTCCTAGCAGGCCCTGCCCTTGTTGCACTCTCAGAGAAAATTCAGACCAGGCAATGGCAGCCTGAGCCCTCCTGACACGTGGCCTGACCATAGGCCACTCTGGAGCAGGGAGAAGCTGCTTCTCTGACTGAGGGGCCTGTTCTGCAGGCCCAGCTCTTCCTCCGTTTCCTTCCCAGCCTCTAAGGATCCTAGTCATTATTGACATCTCTTCACAAGGACACTGTCCCACTGGGTCGTGGGCTGAGACACCTGGTTGCCTCCACACAACCCCCTGCATCCCTCAGAAGGACAAACTTGCAGGCATTACAGAGGCCAGATCCCAGCCAAGCCACCAGGAGGGGCTTGTTCATCCCGGGGCTGTGGGTCAATCCTCTGCCCAGGCTGGGTCACAGGGTGGCAGGAACAGCCCTAGGGCCACAAGTTTGGAGGAGACTGGATCTGGAGCAGACTGACCCACAGGCAGGTGCTGGTGGCTGAGGCTACAGCCTAATGTTGGCCAATGGGATGAAACCCAAATGTATCTGTTCACAGTGCTTCTGACACCCCGGTGGGGACAAGAAATAGAACAGAGAGTCACTGTCACAGCCCGGCCCATCCTTGTGCTACCAGGAGCAGCCCCACTTACAACTGTAACCCGGGCGGTACTCCAAGAGGTACCCCCTCTCCAATTGAAGGGATCAGAGCAGGTGCACAAGTGCTGTGGGAGGTGTAGGGACTCCCCTCCCTCTATAGAGCAGAGCCAGACCACCAATGGGGTCTTAACCATATACCTTTTAATGAGGGAACAATACTGGGAACATAACCAGTATAAACCCGGGGGAATAGAGGACACTACAATGCCCCGAAGGGGCAGGATTCAACAAAGGTTAGACACTTACAATCATAGACATATTCATCCAGTTGACAAGAGACAGGGTTAAACAAAATGTAAAACACAAACAGTAGAGCAAACAATACTGGTTGGTATTACTGGAAATACAAAAAGGTACAAAATACAAAATGTCAAATTACAAGGAATATAGGGCGTAGGTACCTGGAGGGGGAGAAAACACAACGCAAGAAATATTTTCTTTGTCAGCTCACTCAAACCAAGTCACCAAAGCTGGGACTTGAACTCACACCCCCCACATGGTAGGCAGAAACACTACTACACAACCACTTGTGCTTATACTACTCTAACCTGCTAGTGATCTTGACCTTCCAGGAGCCCCATTCATGTCGAGCTGCCTGGTCTCTGATTGGAGGAGCTGGAAGCAGGGCTGGGAACCTCTCAGGTTGCTGCTCAGATCTTGCTGGAGCTGGGGAGCCTCTCCTGCCGGCCACAGCCTCTGGTCGGGGATCCTGGCGCCCAGCAGGACACTTCTCCTGCCGGCCACGCACCGCGCTGATGAGGGTCCCACTGCTGCCTGCAGGTCCTGCTCCTTCAGGCTCTTCTGGGGCAACTGCTTCCACTGCTGGCTCAACTTTTGCCAGCTCCTTCCTTGTGGTCCCTCACTGGTCTCTCCCTGAGTCAGCTGCGCTGTCCCTTTTATCCCCCTCCAGGTGACCCAAGGGGCCAATCAGAGAACATGGAGGGTTAGTCTCTAGGGCCTGATTGGTGAGGAAAGGGAATCCCAAGTCCTCCAATCATCTTTTACCCCTTCAAAATCCCTGGGCTAAGTCACTACCAGCCAGCCGGTCAAACAACCATTGCTTGATTGGGATGGCTGGCCCTCTGGACTGAGCCTGGGGACTAGGGCAGAAGCTGGAGCAATCTTTCACTACCCTGCCCTGCCTCCCTGACTGCCCCAACCCCTGTCTCCCTGCAGCTCCAGTCCTGGGTCCCTGCAGACCCTCCAGGCTGTGCCTTCTGCCCTGCATCACCAGCTCTCTGGGACTCAGAGTCCACCAACTCTCTACGCTGGGCACTGGGTACATCTGATGCAGTCTCACCTGCAGGAGCTCAGGTGCCAGCTGCTGGCACTTCCCCTTCAGCTCCATGATCAGGGCACTCAGGCAGGCAGTCTCCTCATGCAGGCGGGTGGTATTTTCCTCCCTCCTCCTCACAATCTGTGCATCCAGCTCCCCCAGCCAGGCCAAGAGGAGATGCTCATGTTCATCCAGAAGCTGCTGCAGCCTCTTGCACTTAGACAGCACCGGCTGCTTCTTCAGCTCTGTCTGCCCCAGGACGGGCAGGGAGAGGTAGCGAGAGGGCAGAGTTCCACCGGGAACACAGCTTGACATGGCAGGGGGGGACAGGACAATTGGGGGGATGGCCCTAAGCCTTATCCAGGCTGCAGGGAATGCCTCATTCCCCACTCACAGGGTCCAGCCCAGGGCAGTTCTGGGCAACAGAGCATTGCTGGTAGCGCTGCTGGTCCAAGTGGGGAATTTCTCACAGTCCCCAGCCACCCCAGCACTATGGCTGCAGCAGGACCCCCATGATCCAGGGGTTTATGGAGCAGGTCCCTGAGAGCAGAGCGCTGCCCTGACTCATCCACGACATAGGAGCCTTCCCCCTACCAATAATCTTGCCTGACCCACTGAGGAAGCTCCATAAACCTGTGCCGGGCCTGAGCCCAGGACAGCAAAAATCTCCCCCTGCCACACCCTGATACCATAAGGACCAGTGCATGTGCTGCAGTTACACTGCCTCTCCCCTCCCTGCCCAGCCTTGGTGGCAGAGCAAGATGCTCCTTACCCCAGTGTAAACCCTCAGGATCCCCCTTGATTCCAGAGCCATCACTCCTGATTTACACCAGGGGAAGGAGCAGAGTCAGCTCTGCAGTGCTGACCTGAGATCTCTTCTCAACTACATAGACAGCCACGCAGCACAGAGACCCACGCCCTGCTGCCACTGCTGTTCTCCCTGAGCCAGCAGCTACCTGGAGCCTTTCACTCTCCTGCTCCCAGGTGCATTTCAGGCCCTGCAGCTCCTCTCTCTGCTCCCTCCAGTGCTCCAGATGGATTAGGTTTTGCTCCTGCACACACAGGAAATGGCTCTGGTGCCTGATCTGGGTCCCTTGTTTTGTGCCCTGCAGTAAAATCCTCCCTGCACAGAACAGGGCTGCACAAGCACTTCCCACAGGCCTGAGTCACAGAGCGAGTGACAAAGGTTACCATATTTTCAGTATCAAAACAGAGGACACCTGTGGGGTGGGGAGTAAAGGGGGTGGGAAGGGCAGGGTGGAGGGGGAAGAGAGGGTGAATGGGTATATAATGTAGGGGGGCAGCGATATGCATGTGCCCTGCTCCTGCACCTCACTCCTAAGCTACAGCTTCCCCTCCCCACCCCCAGCCCTTCTGCTGCCTGTCACTCCTCACCCCCACAGACCATGCTGGTGCCCCTCACAACCAATCTGCAGCCCCCTGCCCCCCAGCCCTGGTGAAGCCCCTCATTTCCAACCCACAGCCCTTGCCTCCACAAGCCCTGCTGCACACACAGCTCGCAGGCCCATATCACACACTCTCTCTGTCTCTGTGTCTCTTTATTTCCTACCTGCAAGCAGCTTGCTGGGACCCCCATGCATAGAGCATGTGATCCCCCAACAGACAATCACCTTGCTGTGCTGCTTCCAGCCCCAAGGTGGAAGCGCTCAGGAAAAGCAAAGGTAAGGCAAAAACCCAGACATTTGCTCTCATTTTAAAAACCCACTTGGACAGGAGGAAAGGGGCCCAAAAAAGAGAACATCCTGGAAAATTGGGAAGTATGGTAACCCTATGTTAACCCTGGCACTGAAGGAGAAATGTAGGGATGTGGGACCGTCTGCTTTCCTGGGTGTGGGGCTGCAGGTTATAATGGAAAGGGTGCTCTGGGGTGTGATCCGCATGGATGATGTATTCAAAGCTGGTAGTTTATGCACACATGTGTGGCTGGGGGTGGTACTATGGGCATGCACATGTGCCTATGGTGTCTGTGCTTGAGTAGTAATGGTCAGAGCTTGTGCAGAGCATGCATATGTCTTGGGGTAAGTGTATGGGTGGTTGTGTTTACATGCTGGTGGCTGGCATGTGTGTGCACACAAGGTGAGGGCCATGTCCCCAGCAGGCACCTACTCCCTTGTCCTTCACTCCCACCACAGGTCCACCCTCAGATGGTGCAGTATAGGCAGAGGCTTCCCAAGATGGAAGTGCAGGGAATGATAGGTTTCCTGTCTGGCCATGACTGCAGGGCAGGGACGGGCCAAGTTTAGGGACTGGGGCTGCCAGGTGGGGCCTTGGCAAGGCTCCCTGCCCTACGGAAAACCAGGGGAATAGAGAGCTCACAGCCTCTGCGCCCAGGGGTGGGCACTTCCAGTGCAGTGATGGTCTCCTCTCACCTGATCCATCCTAGGGCCTTATTGAGGTGCACCAGACCTGGATCCATCCCACTGCTGCTGGGGGGCCTTGACATGAACCACAGCAAGATGACAAAATGACCCCAGACTCCCCCGTGGCCCCTTGTAACCTGCCAATGATAGGGCCACATACAGCATGGCTGAGACAAGCCCAAGCCATCCTGTGAGGGAGAATTTGAGCAACAGAGCTTCTGCAAATCATCCAGTTAAGGTGATGACACCTCCTCCTCCATGGACTGAGCCTCTTCCTCCTCTGGGGTCACCTGGTCTCAGTGTCTTTAACCCCATATCACTGAAGGGAGGGGATTAAATAGGCCTTACCAGGTGCCCGTGGCATCTCCCTGAGCAAGAACATAAAGGCAAGAATAAATGCTTGGAGGATGCCTTACAGTGCTGGCCCTTTCCTTTAGGACCCGTGAGACCCATGGGAAAGCAGAACAAGCACCAGAGGCAGGAGTGCGATGCCCAGGACAAACTGGGGGTTCATGTGTCTCCGTTTTGCACCTCCCCTTTCCATGCAGCGCTCTCTGCTCCAGGGTGGATGAGTTGTGCTGGACCTGCTCCTGCCCCGTAGCCACTGAGGTAGTAGCACCATCATGTCTTGTGGCCATGCACTGGAGCCCTGGGCTTCCTCAGGGGGTGCTCCCCTCCCACTTCCTGCAGGACCCTCTCTTAAGCTGTGCACGCTGACCCACTGCTACGCCAGGTATAGGGCTCCATCTCTCCGGAGCCCTGGCCCACAGGGACTACGGGGTAGCTTTTCAGGAGGAAGGACCTGGCAAAAGGCTGGGTCCCCCTCTCTTGCCCAGGGCAGGCCACAGGAGCCCTTCACAGGTGCTGTCCCACTACCGGTCAGCAAGGGAGCTTTGACCTGCTCTGTTTTCAGCCTGGGCCGGTTCACCCCTCCTTAGGCAACTTGGAGCCTCCAAGCTCCCTCAGAGGCCCCATGTCGGTGCAGACCCCAGTGCGGACACCTGCTTGACACAGCCCGCTGCAGCCTTGAACTCCTGGGCTCAAGCAATCCACCAGCCTCAGCTTCCCAGACACTTGGATTACAGACACAAGCCACTGTGCCCAGCTGCTCAGTGGCTCTCCTAACAACAGCTTGACCCTCTGCTGGGGATTAAGTAGGCGTATCTAAACCTTTTGCCAGGCACTGGACTGCAGTAACAAGGTCTGGGCCCAATTTTTGGATTAAACATCAACTTTCTCAATCTGGCTCCAGCCTCATCACAGAAACTTGGGAAAATACCTTTTTCACCAGCTTTTACCACAAACAAATTTATCCACTTAGAAACAACATTGCAATAAAAGAAGGCTTATTGCAGCAGAAAACGTGAAAAATATGCAACCTTAAGGAAAACACTTCCCAGGGTCCACTTCCTTATAAACAAAACCAAACAAAAAACCCAACAGTCCAGTGTTTCCTTCTCTCATCCAAAGCTGTGAAAACTAAAGTGAGAAAGGTGTCTTTTGTGAGATCTTCTTTAGGATTATCTTAACTTGGGGAACTAAGACAAAGGCACCTGTAGGATTAATGTTTAAACCCAATCACTGTTTTGACCCCTGCATTCTGGACCCAGGTGGAACACAGAGCTCCCCCTTGAGCTTCCCTGAGTCTAACCAGACCCAGGGCACACAGAGTATGCTGGGCTGCAGTCAGCAAGGAGGAAAGGCAGCAGATGTGGTGGGAGAAAACTCCCTGGGGTTCATTGTCTAGTTGCATAGGAACCAGACAACACAGGTAAAGTTTTACTACAGTATATTTGCTTGAGCAATGACCATTAAGCCAGCAAAAAGGCAAAATGGCCCCCCATAAAGGGTGGGGCGATCTTTTATACTTTTTACAAGGCAAGACTATAGGGTTAACAAAAGCAATACTTGGGCGGTGCTTCACATTTCTTCATAACAGCATATTTCTATTAAGCTGAACTAGCACTTTTTAAAAGCTAAAAGTTAAGTAACAGTAACATTATGATACGTTGGCAAGACCTTGCAGTGGTAGATACTTCGTAAGGACACAATCACTGTACTTAGAACAATGGATTCTTTGTCTTATCTTGTTCCTTGCTGTAGCTGATTTTACAGCACACAGACACAGATCCACTTGCTGCATTTTACTCAGAAAATGCTTAACACAGTTAAAATGATTACTTGACACAAGCAAAGGCTTAGCTATCATTCTGCCTTGTGGTCAGCGGCATTGCTAGGCTACAGGTCATGCCTTGTATTCAGGTGCAAAGCTAATACTTCTTAATAATCCAAATTATTGTTAACCTAACAGTATGCTATCAGAAAACTATTCTATTTCAGGGCAATAACAAACATGCTCACTACAATGAGGACCCAGGACACATAGTGTGCTGGGCTGTATGCAGCAAAAGGAAAAGACAGCAGGGATGCACTGATTCTTGCTGGTCATGAGAACAAAGCCCATCTTCAGGGCACCCTGAAGGTGGCAGAAGTGGCTGTAGCAAGCAAAGTTCTCCAAGGAGAGGTCTAGGGTCACTGATACAGGGTCAGGGTCATTCACCTGCATGTCTCTGGGCTCTTCTGAACCCTAAAATCAAGCAGCAGAGAGGGAGAGCTGAGAAACCACAAGCAGAGTCTCCACAGCCGGATCCAGTGCAGACACTGGAACACACCCTGCTGTCCATATATGCCCAAACTGGTGAAACTGCCCAGCAATTGGGGCAAGAAAGGAGTCAGGGCTGCAGTGTTTGCCCTCATGTCCCTGCAGGAGCCAATGGGGACCTGAAACATTCCCAACACAGGTCGTCTCAGTGGGGAGGGTCCCCTCAGCACCTGAATCCTGTCACAGACTTGCTAGTCTTCTTGTGCATTGGGATGTTTTTTTCCTGCACTCTCATTAAGGCTTCCTTAAAGTACAGCCAGGTCTCCTGGACTCCTCTCCCCCTCAGTCTGGCTGCCCTGGGGATCCTGCCCATGAGTTCCCTGAGTGAGTTGAAGTCTGATTTTCTGAAATCCAGGGTCCTTACTCTACTGCTCTCCATCCTTTCTTTCCTCAGGACCCTGAACTCAATCATCTCATGGTCACTGCTGCCCAAGTTGCCATCCCCTATATTACATTCCCCACCAATTCTTCCCTGTTTGTGAGCAGCGGGTCAAGAAGAGCATGGCCCTTAGTTGGTGGCTCCAGTACTTGGAACAGGAAGTTGTCCCCAACACTCTCCAAAAATGTCTTGGATTGCCTGTGCACTGCTGTATTGCACTCCCAGCAGACGTCAGGGTGACTGAAGTCCCCCATGAGAACCAGGACCTGTGTTCAGGAATCTTCTTCTAGCTGTCTGAAGAAGGCCTCATTTACCTCATCTTTCTGGTCTTGTGGTCCATAGCATGTCCCCACCACAACATCACCCTTGTTGCTCTCCCCTCTAATCTTAACCCAGTGACTGTCAACAGGGCTATCTCCAGTTTCATACTGGAGCACTGAGCTATCATATGGCTTTTTTACATACAGCACAACTCCTCCTCCTCTTCTCCCCTATGTGCCCTTCTTGAACAGTTTGTAGCCAACCTTGACAGCGCTCCAGTCATGTGAGCTCCCACCACGTCTCTGTTATTCCAGTCATGTCATAGCCCCATGACTGTGCGAGGACTTCCAGTTCTTCCTGCTTGTTTCCGTGGCTAAGTGCATTCGTGTACAGGTAACCACTTTATTGTCCTGATTTCTCAGGGAGTATGAGATCAGCTCCCCTGTTTCCTGCTCCTGCTTTCTCTTCCTCCAGGTCTTCTGCTTCCCCACTTACCTCAGGGCTTTGGTCTCCATCCCCCTGAGCTACTACATGGATCAACAGGATCTGCCCACCAGGGACCTGGATCTGCAGGGCTCCCCGAAAAGGACAGGAAACCTCTCACATCTATTGCTGAGGAAGGTGCCTTGGTCTGGAACCGTGTCTGTGACCTCTCCCAGCCACGCAGTTGCTGCAGTAAAAGACATTGCCCCCAGACCTGGCCTCCAGTACGGTCACTGTCAAGAGTGGTAGGTCTCTGCCCTAGATGATAAAGGATGATTGCCCCGGCCCTGAGACCAGGCTCAGCAGGTAGCACCACAGCTCAGTCTCCTTTACAATCTAATGCAGGCCCAGTCTCCTTTGCGTTGGGTATGGTCCACTGGGCCCAGTGTCCAGGTGAACCCTCTCAGAGTGCAAATAACAGAGGTTGCATCATCTGTCCCATCTTAGTGCTAGCAGCGGTCTTAGCCATGGCACAGCGTGTCCCAGCACAGCCACGAGCCCTGATCTTTCTACTCCCCTCACCTCTCTTGCTGCATCTCATCTCCCAGCTCTGAGCAGCAGGCAAATCAGAGCTATGCTGGCCTGTCCAGAAGGGGCTGTTGCTCCTCAGCTTACCCAAGGCAGCAGGACCACAGTGCCCAAGGCAGAGAAGGACCCAGAGCTCTGAGGTCAAGTCCTGCTCCAGAATCCTGCCAGTGTCTGCCCTCCTTGACCCAGCTGTAACCACGTCCCTGCTCTTTGGCGTGGGGAGTCCATGGTGGCTGGATGGGATGGTGGCAATTTGCCCCTGGTGCAATGCTGATGATGTTACACCCAGGATGACTTGGGGGGGGGTTATTTTACCCAGAGAAGTACAAGAGAATCTACAGCAACTGTCTCTGAACTATACATCAGCTTATTGGGATATTATGACGCCAGCAATATTAGCAAGAGCAGCTGTGTACAGCAGACAACACGCAGGCGTACTCACAAGTGGGTAGCCAGGTATCAGGACCCTCAGAGTCCGTCTTGATGGTTTGAGGCAGTTTCCAGACTTCCTCACCTCTGCCTTTGTGAGAGGAAGTTTTATACAGTTCAGGTGCAAATTTTTGTATTCCTGCTTGGCCCTCTGAGATAAGGATCTCGGTCAGTCTAATACAGAGCAAACGCCCTCCCTTCTGTGCTGCCAGGGCACCCTGCTGGCTTTAAGCAGCCTTGGGGAGCTGTGGGATATGGGCTGAATGGAAGTTATCTGGGCAGCCTCAACCCTGGCATTTCCTAGCTTTGACTCTGCAGCCATAATGCTTGTTTGCTAGTTTTTTGTATATGTATTAGACCGTAACTTCCTTTGGGAAAGAACTGAGGCTGATTGACTGCATGTGAACTCCCTTCCCCCTTTCCATCGCCCTATCAGTGATCCCAGGGATGACACCACAACAGAGATATCCCCAAATTGCATGCAACTGCTTTGTCAAGGTGCAGGCAGGGGACTAACTGGCCACTGGAATGGATGCAGTGGCTGAGACTGCAGGAGACAGATGTCCCTTTGCTTGTGCTGCAAAGAGAGACCCCAGGGTAGGGGCATTTCTCCCAGAACTGCCTGCATGGGGCCAAGGAGAGGCCTGTGGATCACTTGGGAGCAGCAGGTCCCTGGGTCGGGGGATCAGGGACAACACCTCCGGGCCCTTCCTGCGGTTTCCCCAATGCTGCCTCTACAGGACAGTGCTGCTGTGATGGGCTCAGGAGTGAGTACAGCATACACACACTGACCGTGATGGGAGCCCAGAACTACCAGTAACATTTACTAAAGGCTCTGACACTAAACGTTGGCAGGATTTCTTCTCTTCAGACCTGGACCAAGCAGTCACAGGCAATCCTTTACTGCAGCAGCCCCCAAGATCCCCACTTCCAACCCTCACACAGCCCCAAGGCCCAAGACCAAAACATGAAGACTGCACTGTGCCGGGGAGATGAGGGCACTGCCAATGCCCTGCCACTGAAAGAACAAGGCAGCACTTGGGTCACACACTCCCAGGAGCTCCTAGGGGGAGGCCCTGCAGCCAGGGCAGAGGAAGGGGAAAGCCAGCATGGCTTAATGGACAGGCACAAACGAGGTATGAAGTTGTTCTGAACAACAAATAAGCGCAAGAAATTTGAGCCACCCACAGGTGACCTTTACACAAGAAAAGAAACAGGAGCGGACACCTCCCATGCTACCTTTGTAATAAGGAGTGGGTAATACTGAGTGGGGCCCTGCCGGGGCAGATAAATGTCTGTGATACTAGTCACAGGGAGGAGAATATGGACCCATTTCTCTTTTACCCTCAATCACTGGGGAGCACCTGGCTGTGGATCAGGCTCCTCCTGCAGTGATGGGCAGCAGCACAGAGGCTGTGAAGGGGTTGCTTAGGCAGAGGCCCTCTGGACAGTGGGGGCCTAAAAGTGTAAAGAGGTTTTGATTTTGGGTTTCTGCCTCTCAGTCCCCTCTGCCCCTTGCCTCCCTCCCCCCGCAGGGTTTGTCTGGACCTGTATTCTCCACCAGATGTTAAGCTCCTTAGCACTGGTAGCTTTGGAAACACCTATGCGTGGGTTGCACGATAAACCTAGAGATTTCAAAAATGAAATCTGTAATGTAAACACTGTTCTGATCTGTTGTAGCCCGAGTTCTCTGCAACACAAGAATGGCTCTAGTACTTTTTCTGCAGTCAAAACAGGAGTGAAAGGTAAGAGTTGGCAAGGGTGCTTTGAGTCTAAAAAGGATGAGAACCACTGATCTAGACAAAGAGACATAGTTAGCCATGTTCATCTGAAGTCAGGCAGAAGGCAGGGTAGAGATGTGTCTTATAAACTCAGGGGGGTTCAGCCCCCCCACCCATGGGCCACATTTGGGCCTGCAGAACCTGGGGATACCCACAGGTCTAGAAATTTTGTGGTTGGTGAGTGGTGCCAGCTGTTCAACTAACAGCTCCCCCACCATTGAATGATTAGATATGGGGGAGCCGCACACAGTAGAATAATGAATTGGGGAGATTGGGGCACCAACTGTGGGCAGAAGGAGGGATAAAGTTGGGGGCAGGGTTGAGAAAAAATTAGGAGCCGCTGGGCTGGCAGGAACAAAGGGAGTGATGCTGCCCCCACCTGCACAGCAGTGCCCAGGGTGCATCCAAGGCCACTTGTCCAGTCCAACCCCACATGCAGCCCCAGAACTGGTGCATAGCCCTGGACTCACACACCAGAAAGCTTGAGCACCACTGGACTCACTGATTCCAAAATGTATCAGATTTTATGTGCAAGAGCTCAGCTCATCAGAAGCAATGAAGGAAGTGCAGGAAACAGACTGTCCGACAATTTTTTTTTAAATATAAGTCAGGGAGCAAAGGAACGAGTGGGGGGGAGAGGGGGGGAGATGAGGACACGGGGTGTAAGAAGACAATACAGCAACTAAGTTATAAACCCAGGGAAACTGCAGAAAGATGATTTTCAAGTGGGCAATGATGTGAATATGGGGATTGGGAGATGAACCCCAAGGAGCAGGAAAGCAACAGGGTCCAGGCTGAAGTAGCTCCATTGGAGGGGCTGGCAGTCAGGCAGGGCTGGGAGGGGACAGTGTGTGCCACATGTGTCATGGTAGTGACAGCGATTCCCTCAGGGCTGGGCTGGGACCGGGCATAGGATCAAGGGAGCTGTGTTGGTGCCATCAGAGACACCAGTATAGAAATATGGGCGCAGGATCCCGGAGAAAGTGTCAGTGAAAGTGAAGAGGTGGGACCTATCAGTCACGTTGTAAAATGAGACCTTGCCCGAGTCATAGTCCAGGAAAACCCCCATCCGTGTGGGCTGCACCCGCAGGGGGACAGGCGTTGAGGGAAAGGTGAGAGCCTCGTATTTCCCATCCTGCAACCACAGAGTCCAGTATCCTTCCTCAGGTGCCAGTATGGCCCCCCCCTTCCTGTCCACAGACTCCCTGCACACGCCCAGAGCCCAGGCCTTCTTGTCTCCCACCTCCACCTCCCAGTAGTGCCTCCCGCCCATGAGCCCCTCAGAGCCCAGGACTTCTGGGTCAGTGTCATATCTCTCAGGGTTGTCAGGCAGATCCTGTTGCGTGTCCGTGTCCCTCACACATTTCCGATCCTCAGACAGGACGAGGTCGGGATTTGCCGTGTCTGGGTCGAAGGTCACGTCCACTGGGGAGAGAGTCACAGGTCAGGGCTGGGGCAGGCGGGTCCCAGGGATCACAGGGAATTCACTGCATCCCAGGAATCGTTGGTCAGTCCCTGCCTCTGAAATCACCGTTGCACGGAGGGGACATGGGGAGAACTGTAAGCGACTCCAGGGCAAAGTGGGATATTCCCACCAGGCCTCTTCACCCCCTGGAACAGAGGCAAGAGTGGCAGGTGCTGAGCCCACAAAGAGGAGAGGGGAAAGCACCATGGGGTGGGGACAGGCCAGGCACAAAGAAGGGGGAGGGACATGGGAAAATATCATAATAGCAGGTTGGTGCCTGCCTCTGCCCACACCTGGCTGGGCTGCTCTGTCCCAGCTGAGCCCCTCCATGTCCCACCCCCATGGGCACAGAGCTGTACCCAGGGCAGCCCCACTGCCAGCTCCAACTCTCACACAGCCCAGCCCAGCCCAGGGGAGGGTTGAGAGTCCAGGCTGTGCCGATCTGTTTTCAGGAAACACTGACAACCGAGCACAAGAGCCCATTTCAAATGACTATGGGGGCATGGAGGGGGGAGTAGGCATTTCCCCACTCACTGCCCCTCCCCTTGGGCTCAGTCGCACCATCAGCAAGTCCCCATTCACCCCATGCAGTGCACCTGCTCTAGGGGTCTGTACTGGGGGTCACGTACTGGGCCAAGGACATGCTGTGCAGACAGGGCCTGGGGCACTGCTGGGACAGGGGTCTTTTCCCACCAAGTATTACACAGTCCTATCCCTATGCGTCACAGGCAGATTGGGATCTGCAAACCAATATGAACAATTTAGGAGTAGAAATCCCATTGGCTCCCAATAGGTGGGTTTCTGGACCACACTAAGACTGCTGAAGTCTTGCCCATTTGAAAATACCAGGAAACCTAAGCTCAGTGCCCCAGGGTATACCTGCACCATCCACCCCCAGTGGCAGATACCAGCAGAGCTGGGGTGCCCACAGGGCTCCAGCTCTCACACCCCAATCTGGTTGCTGACAGACCTAGGGCAGACCCTCCCCATAGTCAGCCTGGCTCCAGGCTCACTCGTCTCAGGAGAGGAGATGGTGACAGCTCTGCACAGCTGGACGTGAAAAGTGAGAAACTTCACATCTCCCTGCAGAGCCTGCCCCATTGCTGAGAGCCTCAGGGATCGTCCTCACCATAGAGCTGACCTGGGGCATGAAAGCCCCTTAAAGACCTACCTATCAGTCTTCCTAACCCAGGCACAGGTCTGCCAAGGCAGGCTCATGACATTGCTGGGCTCTGGTCAGTGTGGGCACCCTAATCGGCAGACCAACTGTAACAAAAGGTGCTGTTGCATGCAGCTTAGACAGCGCCAAGGAGATGGATTGAGGATCCCAAAACATCCTGGGCTTGGGGTCTCACATGGCTCAGAGACCAGCTCTGACCAGGACCCAGGGCACATAGTGTGCTGGGCTGTATGCAGCAAAAGGAAAAGACAGGAGGGATGCACTAATTCTTCCTGGTCACAGGAACAAAGCCCACCTTCAGGGCACTCTGAAGGTGGCAGAAGTGGCTGTAGCAAACAAAGTTCTCCAAGGAGGGCTCTGGGGTCACTGATACGGGGTCAGGGTCACTCACCTGCGTGTCCTCGGGCTCTTCTGAATTCTGGAATCAAGTAGCAGAGAGAGAGGTGAGAATTCACACAGCAGAGTCACCACAGCAAGACTCAGTGCTGACAGTAGGACAAATCCTGCTGTCCATGTTTGCCCAAACAGCTGAAACTGCACAGGAATTGGGGCAAGAGAGGAGTCAGGGCTGCAGCATTTGCCACACAGCCCTGCAGAAGCCCATGGAGAACTGAAATATTTCCAACACTGGGAGTCCCAGGTGGAGGGGACCCTCAGCACCTGAATCCTGTCACAGCAGCCTGGCCCAGAAGGGTGGCCCATGGTCCTGTCTGGGATGGGAAATCCCAGCATCCAGGGGCACCAGGGGGTTTGGTGTCACTGTGGAGCTATCGCTTCTCCATGCCCTTATGTTTGCAGGACGTCTCAATTTGCGGCCTCCCCTTCTCAGCAGCCCCCGCTTGTCCCCTCTGTGTCTGGGTGCTTTGTCTCCAACTACTGTCATCTCACAGTAACATGCACCAACCTGACTGTGCAGCACAAGCTCCCAACAGACCCACCCCAGGCCTTCTCCCGACAGGGCCCAGAGACAAGAATGGACAAAGATTTGACTCCCCTTGGCTGTTCTGACAGATGCCCTTCCCACATGTCCCCTGCGGGCTTCTCTCCTCCGAGAATCACATCACACTGCTCAGCCCAGAGCCCCAACAAAACGGTACGGGGACCCATTGGCTGCTTCCTCCCCTTCAGCATTTGTCCAGGACTCACCTTTCTCTGCAGCCAGCCCCTCTGCAAGAAAAGAGGACAAGCCACATATTAGTCCTCATCGGGATTTTTTTTATTCACAATTGGCACTGGTAAGGACTCCCAGGACTTTTCCTGTGCTGACTCCCCTAGAGAGCTGGTGAGGATGGGGACTAACACACAAGCTGCCAGAGTCCCAGGGGCTCAGGTGGACTCATCAGACATCCTCCCTGGAGGCCCAGGACTGCGGGCACTGAGGATCTGGCTCTGAATCCAACCGTAGTGACGTCTCTCCGGGCAGCCAAGACCCTCCCCAAAAATCCCTTGCCCACCCTTCTGAACCACAGGGGATGCACCGGGGAGGGCTCTTCCCCCACACTGATGGGTGTTGTCACAGAGCAGGTGCATGTTGGACGGCACTCTCACTGTCAGTCCCTACATGCACCCAGGAAAGCTCGGAGCAAAATGGCTGCTTCCCTTCACAACAGCTTTCCTGGAGCTCCACAATCCAGCCAAACCCTCCCTGTGAGGACTCCCTGGGGTTGCTCGGGGAATTCACCTCAGGCCTCCCCAGACCCCTGCTGGCAGCTATTGCACCAGCACAAATGCCTCTGGGAAGCTCTCACCCTGTGCATGTCTATTCACATCGGGGCATCTGGGTCTACAGTTCCAGCTCTGAGTGTCAGGATCTGCATATTAAGCAGCAAATCCCAGAGCGAAAGAAACACAGGACACTTTTGTATTGCCAGGGCTGCCAAGAGCACCAGGCCTGTGCTAGAGGGCCCAGGGCCTGAGCAGGAGGCAGCAGAACCACACAGATGGGAAATGACAAATAATGAGCTCCTCTTCAATCATCCCCATGGAGTCCACCCCGCGCAGCCCTGCAGAGCTGAGGCGCCAAGGGCTTTCCCAGGATATGGACCACAGGCCTCTGAGTCCAGCTCTGGTCCTCTGGACACATGAATGCAAGGGCTCCCATAACCCAGCTCCACAATTTCTCCCAGAGGACCCTCTCCTCTTCTCCCAATACAATGAGACAGCGGCTCTGGAAATGCCCCTTACTCAGGAATCCCATCAGAGCCTCCTCCAGCTTGTTCTCTCCAGGGAAATCCCAGATTGTCTTCTCCAGCTCAGGGAACTTGGGGGCTGGATGCAAAGGTGTCCCCTCCTTGGCCCTGCAGAGATACAAGGGCAATTATTCCTCTCAAACCTCAACCAGAAGCCTCCACATCTTCAAGGCTACAAAGGGAAATGGGTGGGCCATAAGGCAGAGACAGGGTCTGAAAGGCCTGGCGGGGCCTGTGCAGTCTGCTGGTTCCCAACCCTGGGGACCGAGAGGTGATATTTGTATTCAAGTTTCTAGTAATGCTATTCCAGCAGAGCTCAACCAGCAAACTCTTCCTGTGCAGCCACAGCTCACACCAGCAAAGCAGCGCTGTTCCCTCTACAGCTTGCACCAGTGTCGGGGGTGAAAGCTGTACTGGGAATGAGCTGGTTTGTGGTGTGGCTGAGTTTGTCCCAGGGCTTTCATCCAGACAGCTGCACTGTGCAGGAGTTGGAGATGTTCACACTCCTAACAGGCCCTGGCCTTGGTCCATCCTCAGAGAAATGCAGACCAGGCAATGCCAGCCAGAGCCCCTCTGATATGGGGCCTGACCCAGGGCACTCTGGAACAGCGAAAAGCTGCTCCTGGGACTGAGGGGCCCGTCCTCCAGGCCCAGCTGCCCCTCCCTTTCATTCCCAGCCTAAAAGGGGCTGGGGCTGTTTTGGCATCCCTGCCCATGGACCCTGTCCCACTAGGGCCTGGGCTGAGACACTCGGTTCCCACTCCGCGATCCCTGTGTCCCTCAGACAGGACAGACTTGCAGCCATTACAGAGGCCAGATTCCAACCAGGCCATGAGGACAGGCTTATTGAACCCAGGACTGTGGGGCAATCCCCTGCTCAGGATGGGTCACAGGGTGGCAACAGCAACCCCAGGGCCACGTGGATAGAGGCCGGGTCCAGGGCTGAGAATGGCCCAGGGATAGGTGCTGGTGGCTGAGGCTGTAGTCTAGTGTTGGCCAATGGGAGAGGAGGGGTGAGATGAAACCCAAACGTACCTGCTCACAGTGCTTCTGACATCCTGGCGGGGACAAGAAACAGAACAGAGTCACTGTCACAGCCCAGCCCGTCCTTGTGCTACCAGGAGCAGCCCCACTTATAACTGTTGCTTGACGGGGATGGCTGCCCCTCTGGGCTGGGCCCGGGGCATTGGGCAGGAACTGGAGCAACCTTTCACCACCCTGCCCTGCCTCCCTGACTGCCCCAATCCGTGTCTCCTTGCAGCTTCAATCCTGGGTCCCTGCATCACCCTGCTAGCTCCCTGGGATTCAGAGGCTGTCAACTTTCTACACTGGGTGCTGGGTACATCTAATGCAGTCTCACCTGCAGGAGCTCAGGTGCTGGCTGCTGGCACTTCCCCTCCAGCTCCGTGATCAGGGCACTCAGGCGGGCAGTCTCGTCATGCAGGCAAGTGGCATTTTCCTCCCTCCTCCTGACAATCTCTGCATCCAGCTCCCCCAGCTGGGCCAGGAGGACACGCTCGCGTTCATCCAGGAGTTGGCGCAGCCCATTGCACTCAGACACCACCAGCTGCCTCTCCAGCTCCGTCTGCCTCTGGGATGGGCAGAGACATGAAGGAGCAGGGGGAAGGAGAGGTGGGAAATGGACAGTCAGGGAGATGGGAGCAGTCTTTTCCAGGATGCAGGAAATGCCTCATTCACACGCCACAGTGTCAAGTCCAGGGCATTTCTGGGGAATGCAGCCCTCTCGGTACAGGAAGGGAATTTCTCAGGGCTCCCAACCACCCCAGCACTGCAGCTGCAGCAGGTCCCCCATGATGCAGGGGTTTGCAGGGCAGAGCCCTGAGAGCACAGCACTGCTGCGACTCATCCATGACGTAGAAGCCGTCCCCCTTGCAAGGGCCCTGCCTGACCTGCTGAAGGGGCTCCAGAGCCCTCGTCCAGGCCCAGCACCTGCCCTCCCCTCCCTGCCCAGCCTTGGGGAGCAGGGCTGGACAATGCTTTCATTACACCTGTAAACATTGTCAGGATCCACCTGGATTTCAGGGCTGTCACTCCTGATTTACACCAGGGAAGTGAGACCATTCTCATGGTTGGCCATGCGCTATTTATCTGACCCTGTACTTTGCACGGCTGCAGACCTGAACATCTTTCCTCCCCTCCCAACTCCACCAACACGGAGCAGCACCGAGACCCCCACCATGCTGCCACCACTGCCTTCCCTGTGCCGGGCACCTACCAGGAGCTTTTTGGTCTCTTGCTCCCAAGCGCGTTTCAGGCCCTGCAGCTCCTCTCTCTGCTCCCTCAGGCGCTCCACATGGCTCTGGATTTGCTCCTGCAAAGACAGGAAATAGCTCTGATGTCCGGTTTGTGCCCTGCAGTAAAATCCTCCCTGCACAGAGCAAGGCTCTGCGAGCACTTCCCACAGGCCTGAGCCGCAGAGCAAGCGACCCCAGCTGTAAGGGGACTCCTGGCCAGGGAGGTGGACCTGTCCCGTCCCTCCCAGACCCGCTGTCTCCCGCCAGGTGCCTGCGCCCCAATCTCGGCAGGTCCCGGCTCTGGTCCAGGCTGATCAGACGCACACAGGGGTGCCTGACTGCAGAGCAGCCGGAGCTGTGACTCCCAGGCCCAGGACAGCTCTTCCCTACCTTGTATTCGGGGGCAGCCTCCTCGATGGGAATCACCGTGTGATTTCTGTGCACCCGGGACTCTCGGCAGATCACGCAGATGGGGGCTTCGTCCTCTTCACAGAAGAGCTTCAGAGCCTCGTGGTGCCTCTCGCACATGCACTGCCCTTTGGGCTCCTTCTCCTCCTGCAGCCTCAGCTTCTTCACCAGCTCCACCACGTTGCCCAGCTGCCGGTTGGGCCGCAGGTGTCTCCGCGGGGCCCTTTCCCGGCACTGGGGGCAGCAGCAGTTTGGCTCCGACTCCCCCCAGCACTGGTCGATGCAGGCACGGCAGAAGTTGTGCCCACAGCCAAGAGTCACTGGATCCGAAAAATAGTCCAGACATACGGAGCAGGTCAGCTCCTCCTGGATGCTCCCTGCCAGGTCCTCCGCAGCCATGGCTCCTGGGCAGAGGGGAGCAGCAGCAGCTCAGCTGGTTTCAGTTTCCTGAGTGCAACAGGCTGTGCAGCCTGGGGCAGGGCCTCTCTCTTCCTGCTTTTCCAGCCAGGCCTGGGCGGAGCCCCGGGTGCTAGCAGCCCCTGAGCCCAAGCAGGGAGAGCCAGGGCAGGGGAGCAGTTAACACGCACACAGTCTCTGCTGGGTCTGGGGCTGGCTCCAGCTGGAGAAGTCCCTGTGCTGGGGGGTGCAGCCTGGGCTGCTCTCAGGGGCAGCTCCTGGCTCTGAGTTAGGGACAAAGTCTGCCACAAGTTGCTGCAGCCTCCTCCACTGACCCAGGAGCCGGGGCTGAGCAGGGCTCTTCCCTGAGCGGGGTCTGTGCAGGGAAAGACCGTCCCCTCTGCCCGGCCCAGCAGGGACTTTCTCTGGTGGCTGGAGCCAGCCCCATGGGCATGGACTCTACTCCAGAAGTGGGCAATTATTTCAGGTGGCGGGCAGCTTAAGGAGTTTTGCTGAGCTATTGAGGGCCACGTGGGTAGCCCTGCCCTGTGGCTGCCACCTTGGAACCAGAACTCTGCCCCCCCCAAATCCCTGACCTTTGCCACCAGAAGTCCCTCTCCTTCCCCCCCCCCCCACATACTCCTTTTGGAGGGGATGTGCCACCTTAGCACCAGAAAAAAAACCAAATCATACACTAAAAGTCAAACACCTACCATAACATATTAAAATTTTATTACAAAAAATATTTTTCTCATGATTTGTGTTTGTGCACTGTATACAGGCAACCCCCACTTAACGCTGTCTCGCTTAGCGTTATTTCACTATAACACGCTTTTGAAATTGATACCTGATTGCACTTAGCACTCGGCGAGTTTCGTTATAGCGCTTGCGGGTGCCATCTTGGGTCATTAAAAACAATTGCGGTTGCCATCTTGGGTCATCAAATACTTTTGGTTTCACATAACGCACATTTTGCTTAAAACTTGTTTTTTCAGGAACTGATGAACAGCGCTAAGCGGGGGTTGCCTGTATAGATGTGATTTCGTAATAACTCAAAAATAAATCCTTGGTTTTGTATATTGTGTGGTATGTGTGTATGGCAGGTCTGTGTGTGTGTGTTTGAATATGGTGGGTGTGGCCTGTGAGGTATGTGGGGTGTGTGTGTGGTAGGATGTGGGTTTGTGTATATGTGGGGGGTCATGGTGGCAGGGTGTGGGTGTGAGGGAAGGTGGGGGTATGGGGATGTAGCAGCAGGTGGGGCGCTCAGGGCGTAGGTGCCCGGTGGGGTGCAGCTCTGGCCCATGCTGCACAATGCAGCGAGCGGCACAGCATCCCCTGGGCTCATAGGTGACACATGGGGGGCACATGCCCCCCCCCCAAGAGTGCTGGTGCCCCCCTGACAGTGAGCACTCCGGCTGGTAGGGGGTGTCACAGGCCAGTAGGGGGCGCTCCTGCATTGAGCTGCCCACCTCACTGCACCTGACTGCCTTCCAGGCTCCGAGTGCCTCCCTGGGGTGCCTCACATCCAGCCAACCCCCTTCCTGGAGTACACTCACAAGCCTGAGGGGTAAATGCTGCCACCATCCAGCATCTGGACTGATCTGGGACCTGTGCCCTCTGGGAAACACAGGCCTAGTAGTCCTTCAGGGTACTTGACCCACTGCAAGAACTTGGGGTGCTTCCTTCAGTCTGAAGCACAGATAGTGGTTTCCCTTAGTCAGCTGAACGAAGAGGACCCCAAGGCATAATCTAGACCCTCTCCTAATAAGTCTCCAATGCTAGGTACAAAGGAGAACTTTACTGGTTACAAGGAGTAGGGTTGGACTAGGGTACAGGGTAGCGCAATATCAGAGAAATACCTTAGAGCGAACAGTGTCATGGTAGCCCTTGATCGCTCATCTGAGTTACTGCAAGCTATATATCTAGGTAGATCTCAGGTAGCTTACTTACTAGTATCCTCTAGAGGAGGTGGAGATTCCCTCTGGAGGCAGGCGGTTCATTGACCATGAGTTTCAAAAGAGAGAGCGAGTTTCAGATGGTCCACCTCTTCTGAGTTCTGAGTCAGTCCTTCACTTACACAGACCTTATGACCTCATTTACCTGATCCAATGAAGGCCAGCAACTGTTGGCTGCCAGCCAACCAATTTGAAATGCATCACTGGTTGCTGGGTAGACTGGCAGGGTCTGTAGCCCCCTCCCAGTCAAGTTGGCATTGCTTAGAAGAATAGGGATTTTAAGCCCCCACCCAGGCATGTGATATAGGCAGGGGAAACAGGTTTCCCCTCCCTCAGGAATGTATGCAGCTCAGGTTATAAGTTATGATTAGCCTAAACTACCAGCAGTGGTGGCTGTGTGATACTGTTTTCATTTACCATGTAGGAGATCCAAGTTCAAGTCCCAGCTGGGTCAAGTAGAAGTGAGTTAAGTGACAGGAGGGAAAACTCTTGTCTGCATGGAAGAGGTCATTGTGTTTTGTCCTGCTGTCTGGCTTAAGGGTTAGTGGGGTGAGCTCCTCGGCAGAAGGTTGGGTGTGGGCACTGTTGCGGGCCAGTAGGGGGCGCTCCTGCGTTGAGCCGCCTACCTCCCTGCGCCCGCCCACCTTCCAGGCTCTGAGTGCCTCCCTGGGGTGCCTCCCGCCCGGCCGACCCCTTCCCTGGAGCACATTCACTACCCTGGGGATCCCGCTGCCACCATCCAAGGCTTTGGACTCAATTCTGGCTCTGCGCACCTTGGAGAACACAGGCCTGATCGTCCACTGGGTACTAGACCCAATACAGGCACTTGGGGCACTTCCCCAAGTCAGGGGCTGATTAGGAAAACCTCCCTTAGTCCACAGACTTAAGGGGCCTCCTCAGCATAATTTAGACTCCCCCCCCCCCCCAATAAGTCTCCCACACCGGTCACAAAGGAGAACTTTATTGGTTCAGGGGGTAGGGCGGAAACAGGGTAAAAGGTAGAGCAATATCAGAGGAATCCCATAGAGCAAACCAGTGTGGCTGATGGTAGCCTTTTGATCACGCATCTGAGTTACAGTAAGCTAAATATCTAGTCTGATCTTGAATAGCTTACTCACACACATTGTCCAGAGGTGGTTGGAGTTTTCCTCTGGCCTGGTGGGTGGCAAATTGGCTTAGTGGTTGCACCCAGAGAGTGGTAATAGATGGGCTGGTATCAACCTTGAAGGATGCGGGTAGTGGGGTCCCGCAGGGTTCGGTCCTTGGACCTGTACTCTTCAAGATCTTTGTCAGTGACTTGGATGTGGGTGTGAAGTGTACTCTGCCCAAGTTTGCAGATGATACTAAATTGTGGGGTGAAGTGCACGCCCCGAAGGATAGGGAACGATTGCAGGCAAACCTGGACAGGTTGGAAAAGTGGGCAGTACACAATAGGATGCAGTACAACAAGGACAAGTGCAGAGTGCTGCACACTTCCTGGCTGGGAAGTGACCCTCTCAGCAGCACAGAAGCAGAAAGGGCTCTTGGAGTCATAGTGGACTCCAAGATGAACATGAGTTGTCAGTGTGACGAAATCACCAGCAAAGCTAACCACACTTTATCATGCATCAGCAGATACATGACAAATAGATCCAAGGAGGTGATAATCCCCCTCTACGCGGCATTGGTCAGACTGCAGTTGGCGTACTGTGTCCAATTTTGGGTGCCATGCTTCACGAAGGATGTGGCTAGACTTGACAGGGTCCAGAGGAGGGCCACTCATATGGTTAGGGGCTTACAGGACAAGCCCTACGAGGAGAGACTGAGGGACCTGGACGTCTTCAGCCTCCGCAAGAGAAGGCCGAGAGGTGATCTTGTGGCCGCCTACAAATTCATTAGTGGGACGCAGAAAGGGATCAGAGATGCTCTGTTCATCAGGGTGCCTCTTGGGGTAACAAGGAACAATGGTCACAAACTGACAGAGAGCAGATTTAGGCTAGATATCAGGAAACACTTCTTCACAGTGAGGGTGGCCAAAATCTGGAATGGGCTCCCAAGGGAGGTGGTGCTGTCCCCAACCTTGGGGTCTTTAAGAGAAGGCTGGATAGGCATCTGGCTGGGGTCGTCTGACCCCAGAATCTTTCCTGCCTAGGCAGGGGGGTGGACTTGATGATCTGTTGAGGTCCCTTCTGACCCTAACATCTATGAATCTATGAAGCAGATGCGACCAGAGGAGTCTGCCCTCTGCAATGACCATGGTAACCAAATTGTCAGATAGCAGAGTTTGGGGAGAGACAGAGATGGTATTCTGCCACAGGGGGACATGGAGAGTGCTAGTGCCCCGCCTGAATTGGCTGCACCAGTGGCACATGCCACATGTGGAATTGCTGGCACTTATGCCACCTCCATGCTGCTGGCACGCTCAGCGACTGGCCGTTGGGGGACAACCCCCCTCCCCGGTCACTAGCTGGCTGCTGAGAGACCCCCCTCTCCCCCCAGTCATGCCCTGCTGGAACCCCCCCAGACTTGGGAGGCACCAGTTGCCCACGCCCGGGGTGTCTGTATCGCTGGCACTCCCCGCCACTCACACACAGCACAGAAGGAAATCCCCATGTGCTGGAGCTGGCTGCATTTCCTGCCCGGGGTGCACAGCACAGGAGGGAAGACCTGCAGGCTGGAGCCCATTGCCCCATGGGCCAGATGAAAGTGCTTAGTGGGCCACATCAGGCCTATGGGCTGTATTTTGTGTACCCCTGCTGTACACACATGGCCTCAGGGGCCTCGGGTCTGGCAGTCCCTGGCAATGCGAGTCCTTGTGGTTATAAGATCCCAGCCGGAGGAAGGAGCAGAGCTAATAGCAATGAAGCTGTGCCTGGTGCTGCTGGCCTGTGATCAGCCATCATGCATGTCCCTGGTAGCTGCCAGCCCTTCCAGGCAAGTCCAGGATGTCACAGTTAGTCTCTGCAGGGAGAGGCAAGTTTCCCCATCTTGCCTTGGTGCTGGGCAGCAGGAGCAGCCGCTCAGCCCCGTCATGCCAGGAACTGCAGGCAGTGCAGTCTGGGCACACGGCAGTGCCAGGCAGGAGGTCGATGGTGCTAGAAGGTCCCGTGGCCATTGAAGCAGCAGCAGAGGAGGGGCCATTCTCCTCGTCCAGCCCTTTGTGGGGGAAATGGCCAATACCTGCAGCAGGTTTGTATGAAGGGTTTTGCAAATGGTTCAAATGCAGCAATTGGCTCTGATTCCTACCTGCCCCAGTGCCCCCAACACCCAACTCTAGACAGTGACCTCCAGACAAAACACCCCACATGCCCCTCACCCCACACATCGGTCTCAGACCAAAACTGCTTCTCTGAATGCACCCTGGACTCACCCTTCAAATCCCCCCACCCCAGCTGCGAACATCCCACCACCTCTGGGAGCTCGTCTCTGGCCCCAACTCTGCCATGGGAGCTGGGCTCCAGCATGCCACGGCTTCATCAAACACCTGCTCTGAGCTCTCTTGTCCACGTTAGGCGGCTTCTGAGTCTTGTTCGAAAATGCTCGCATTTGGCTTGCAGGGCAAGGAGCAAGAAACAGGTCTCAGGGATCTTTGCTCTATCAAGGGAGAAAACTCAGCACCCTCTGCTCAGAGAGGACACACTGTTGTATATTTATTACACATAAGAGAGGTCTGCACCTTCAGGTGAGTGCTGGGATCTTTGGAGGATCTGGCCATGGCTCCTAATCCAGGATGGAGGGCAGAGCTGCATTGATGGACACACCGGCTGGCACCGGGTTCAAGGTGTTCATCATTCCCCAGCCACCCGACAGCCCCAGCTAAATTTAGAGCTGATATCATTACACTGGAGACATGATTGACCCATTTTGTGTCAAAGATGGGTGCTGTATCCTGGAAAGATGGACCCAAGACTACAGGACTGGGCACTACCAGAGTCCCTAAAACCCAGGCTTTTATGGGACTGCGGCAGGACATGAGCCACTGCCTGTAGGAAATGTTCTGACTGAACTGAATCAGTATTTTGTAGAGGGGCAGCCTTTTTCCAAGTCTGCCTCCAAGCCCCGAATTAGTGTGGCTTCAAACAAGGAGTCTCCTCTATTACCCTCCCAGTGAGAACTGACTTGGCTGCAGGAGAAATTAAGAAAATCCTTTTGGCATGGAAAAGCAGGTGAAAGGCTAGAAAGGAGCAGCATATTTGGTGTGGGAAAAAAAGGGCTGGCACAGAGCTGAAATCAGAAAGGCCAAAGCATAATTGGAGTTACAGCTAGCAAGGAACATGAAGGGTGACAAGAAGGGTTTCTACAAGTATATCAGGAACAAGAGGAAGGCCAGGGAAAGTGTGGATCCCTTACTGAATGGGGAAGGCAGCTTAGTGACAGATGATGTGGAAAACACTGGAGTGCTCAGTGCCTTTTTCACCACAGTCTTCACAGGCAAGGTCAGCTCCCAGAGTACTGCAACTGGCAGTGCAGTTTGGAGAGGAGGTGAGCAACCAACAGTGGCAAAAGAGCAGGTTAGGGAGTATTTAGAAAAGCTGGAGTCAACAAGTCCATGGGGTCAGATGGCTGAAGGGTCGTGCTCGGAGGGTGGTGGTGGACGGGTCATATTCGACCTGGGGAAGTGGGCAGCGGAGTCCCCCAGGGCTTGGTCCTTGGGCTCGCACTGTTCAATTTCTTTATCAGCAACTTGGACGACGAGGTGAAAAGCGACCTGTTCAAATTTCCTGATGATACCAAAATATGGGGTGAGGTGGGCACGCTAGTAGGGAGGGAAAGACTGCAGAAAGACCTGGATAGGTTGCAGGGGTAGGCTAACAAAAACAGGATGCGTTTCAATATGGACAAGTGCAGGGTGCTGCACGTGGGCAGTAGTAACTGGCAGCACACTTATAAGATGGGAAACTCCCTTCTTGAGAGCACGGAGGCAGAAAGGGATCTTGGAGTCATCATTGACTCCAAGATGAACATGGGCCGACAATGCGAGGTCACGGTTGGCAGGGCTAACCGGACCCTATTGTGCATCCACAGGTGCATCTCAAGTAGGGCCAAGGAAGTGATCCTCCCCCTCTACGCGACACTGGTCAGGCCACAGCTGGAGTACTGTGTCCAGTTCTGGGCACCCCACTTCAAGAGGGACGTGGACAGCATGGAGAGGGTCCAGAGGAGGGCCACCCACATGATCCGGGGACAGCAGGGCAGACCCTACAATGAGAGGCTACGGGACCTGAACCTGTTCAGCCTTCACAAGAGAAGGCTGAGGGGGGACCTTGTGGCTGTCTATCAACTCACTAGGGGGGACCAGAAGGGTTTGGGGGAGACCTTGTTTCCCCTAGCGCCCCCCGGGATAACAAGGAATAATGGCCACAAGTTGTTGGAGAGTAGGTTTAGATTAGACATCCATAGGAACTACTTCACAGTCAGGGCGGCTAGGATCTGGAACCAACTTCCAAGGGAAGTGGTGCTGGCTCCTACCCTGGGGGTCTTTAAGAAGCGGCTTGATGCCTACCTGGCTGGGGTCACTTGAGCCCAGTTTTCTTCCTGCCCAGGCAGGGGGTCAGACTTGAAGATCTACAAGGTCCCTTCTGACCCGCCTTCTATGATTCTATGATACATCTGAGCGTGTTGAGGGAATTGGCCAATGTGATTGCAGAGCCATTGGCCATCATCTTTGAAAACTCATGGCAATTGTTAGAGGTATCAGATGATTTAAAAAGGTCAAATATAGTGTCTGTCTTTAAGAAAGGTAAGAAGGAGGATCCAGGGAACTACAAACCTGTCAGTCTCACCTCAGTTCCTGGAAAAATCATGGAGCAGGTCCTCAAGGAATCCATTTCTAGGTATCTGGAGGAGAAGAAGTTGATTAGGAACAATCAGCATGGATTTACCAAGGATAAGGCATGCCTGACCAACCTGATTACCTTCTATGATGAGATGATTGGCTCTGTGGATACGGGAAGAGTGGAGGATGTGATGCACCTTGACTTTAGCAAGGCTTTTGATACAGTATCTCACAACGTTCTTGCAAGCAAGCTGTGGAAGTACGGGTTGGATGAATGGTCTGTAGGGTGGATAGAAAACTAACTGGATCATTGGGCTCAGAGGATAGTACTCAATAGCTTGATGTCTAGTTGGCAGCCAGTATCAAGTGGCGTACCCCTGGGGCTGGATTTCTTCAATTTTTTTATCCATGAACTGGAAGATGGGATGGAGTGTCCCCTCAGGTCTCAGTGGCAGCAGATGACAGAACAAGGAGCAACAGTTCAAGTTGCAGAAAGGGAAGCTTAGGTTGGATATTAGGAAAAACTGTCTCACTAGGAGTGTGGTGAAGCACTGGTATAGGTTACCCGGAGAGGTGGTGGAGTCTCCATCTTTGGAGGATTTTTAGGCCTGGCTGGACAAAGCTTTGGCTGGAATGATCTAGTTGGGGTCTGGTCCTGCTCTGAGCATGGGGTTGAACTAGATGACCTGCTGAGATCCCTTCCAACCCTACTTTTCTACACTTCTATGATTCTATATGAGGAGAGACTAAAAAAGGTCAGATTTAGAAAATTTAGAAATTTAGAAAACAGATGCTTGAGGGAGGACATAAGTGTTTCCAAAATACTATATGGTGAAGAGAAAGTCAATACGGATTTATTATTGACTCTCTCTCTCCCAATACAAGAACAAGGGGTTACACCATGAAACTAGTAAGGAGTAAGTTTAAAATGAACAAAAGGAAGTTCTTTGTCATCCAGCATGTCATTCAAGGGTTGGACTCATTGCCACTAGACACGGTGGATGCTGAGAACTTAGCCAGATTCAAAAAGGGAGTGCATACATTCTTGGAGGAAAGGGGCATCAGTAGCTATTGAGTGCAGGAGTGAGGGGCACGGCCTCTGAATCCGAACTTCGTAGCCCTTATATGTTGAAGACTGCAAATGAGAGGGGAACAAAAGAAAAAACCCTGGTCACACCCAGCTTACTCTCCCTTTCAGCGTCCACTTTCTGCCATGGTGTGACAGGAGACTAAGCAAGATTGACCTGTGGCTTGACCCAGTAAATGGCAAGTCTTATGTTCTTACATTCCCTTACATGCTGTTTCCGCATTTTGAGAAGGCAAGAAAATTCAAGGAGACGCGGGTAGAAAATGCAACGCTTTTATTCACCATGTTAAAGGAAACAGCTAAAAAAGAAAAAAAAAATCAACAAAAATCTATATATTAGTTTAAAAAATTTGTCTTTTTATCTCTACTCTCCAAATATGTACAGATCCCATTTCCAAATAATAATAACAATAACAACAATAATAATATTAATAATACAAAAGCTACTGAGATCAGCAAGGGAGGGGGAAAAATGGAGAAAAATTTCGACAGTGTTGTGTGAGAAGAGGGAGGGAATTTAAACAAGGAGACAAAACACAGACACGTCCAAGCCACTGAACCTATGTCACAGCCACTAATATTTACTCCCTGGAAACAAAACGAGAAGACAGTGGGGGTTTTTTTCAAGGGAACCCAAGGGAATTAAGCACCAAAAGCTCAAGCTATTTGAATGAGTGCTGCATTCCCCTAGGCCTCCTTTAAGAAGCTCCAGCTTGAGAGTTTTAAAAGCAATGGGTGATCTTACAGTGTTAAGGCCCCTGATTAGCAAAAAAGCTCTTTATGGGGTGTCCCTGATATACCGTATCTTTTCACATACCACATGTCCCCAATAAGATAGACACCTCTTTTTTGGGAAGGCAGAATGAAAAATACAAGATTTTTTTTTTCCAGAGTTAAGGCCACATACAGCAGGGATAGAGCATTAACTTCTGCTCATTTGCCCTCCTTTTTCTGTTCAGGCCAAAGGTCTGGTCTTAATCCTTTCAATGCTAAACTGTCAGCAGCTCAACCAAAAGCTGAAACTCTAGTTGTTACTGAACATTGCACTCCATGTGCAGATTTAAAATGTTGCAAAAAAGCTTCAAAACAGGGCTGTGAAATAGGGAAAGAGAGACCGTAGGATCTACATTGCAAATTCTTCAGTACTCTGGGTTAGTGGAACATCAAGACCATTAAAAAGGAAAGAGAGTTGTTAACACCCATGGAGTGAAGAGCAATTCATAGATTCCAGTGAGCTATCAAGTCAATCAACTCCCTTAACACTGCTTGAATAGAAATGCCACGGCTGCTATTCTGGGCAGAAGGATCAACTTTCCCACTTAAGATATGCACCCCCATTTTGAAAGTTTCATTTGAAAGGGGGGGAGGAGTGTGTGGTATACAAATATATACAGTACTCCAAAAATGTGTTTGCATTGGTACACCAGTGAAAAATCTCCTCTCCTTCCCAACAGCAACCAGACAGGATCTATAGCCCTGTCTCATGGGGGAAGAGGGAATTTGATGACGAAGGGGATGGGCCGGATTTCTCTGCTGGAGTCTTCAAAGTACCATAAGAGCCAGCACTGGTATCATGTGAGTTGGAGGTCTCTGGATCAGCCCCATGGGGCCATTGAAGCTGAGTCGTGGCTCCCAGCCTCCAGCGTTGCAGTCAGTAGTGTCTCCCATATATCCAGTGTTTGGCGATGCCTCACAGCACCGCAACTACCCAGTGTTAGCCCAGTCTGAGGGAACATCACATGAGGCAGGGACCTGACCCCCACCCCTCCAACCCATCACAGTCCTTTGAGGGTGGGGAGTGAAGCAGCGGGGTGGTGGAGGTCAGCCCCTCTGGGAGTAGAGAAAGGAAAGGAAACACCCTTGAGCAGGGAAGGGCAAAAGAAAGGGAATGGGTGAAAGAGGGATGATAGGAGATGGGGAAGTGGGTGGAGAACAAGACATAAGACAGATGGGGAATGGAAGAACTGAGGAGAGATGGAGACAGAAAGCAATAGAGGGACAAGTGTGCATGAGGTGGTGGAGTGTATGGTCAGAAGATAGATAGATAGATAGATAGATAGATAGATAGATAGATAGATAGATAGATAGATAGCGTAGAGTGTATGAGCAGAAGGGAGGTAGATAGATAGACAAAGTATGAGGGACTATATATAGACAGACAGACAGCTGTGAGTATAAGGAAGACAGACAGATAGAGAGACAGCTGTATATGAGGGAGACAGACATGGATGGGAGTAAGGAAGATGGATAGACAGCTGTAAATGAGGAAGACAGACAGATGGGTGTAGAAGATAAATGAGTGTAGAAGCTAAATAGAAAGACAAGGAAGGCACGGGTAGATGGATGTTGGAGGGGACTAAATGACTTCTGAAGGTCCCTTCACCCTACTTCGCTATGATTCTATGAGAAAAGATATAGATAGGACAGACATACAGTGTCTGAGGAATACAGATACATAGATGGGTCTGAGGAAGATACAAAGCTGTCTATCTGTCTAAGTGGAAGATGTATGTAGGAAGTAGAAAGTGTGAGGAAGACAGACAGATGGACAAATAGTTGTGTATGAGGAAGACAAATATGTAGAAGTGTGTGAGGCAGATACATAGCTGTCTGCCTATCTTCCCCACATCTAGCCATGCACCTGTCATCCTCATACACATCTGTCTATCTGGCTATATAAGAGAGATACATAAAGGGGTGTGAGGCAGATAGAGACACAGATAGACAGCTGTATATGAGGAAGACAGAAAGGTAGATGCAGTTGGACTAGATGGCCTTTGGAGGTCCCTTCCAAAGAAAGCTCTACTTCTCTATGATTTGATGAGGAAATAGATAGATAGGACAGACAGACAGTTGTATATGAGGAAGACTGATACATAGATTGGTGTGAGGAAGATATACACAGCTGTCCACCTGTCTGTCTGTGAGGAAGACAGACAAAGAGAAGTGTGAGGAAGACAGATAGATGGAAACCTGTGTGTGAGAAAGAGAGATACATAGAGGGGTATGAGTCAGATAAAGACAGACAGACAGCTGTATATGAGAAGATGGGAAGGTAGATGGGTATTGGGGGTTGGACTAGATGACCCTGGGAGGTCCTTTCCAGTCCAGCTTCTCTAAAATGCTATTAGGAAAGAGACAGGAAATATAGACAACTGTATGTCAGGAAGACAGACAAATGGATGGGTATAAGGAAGACAAAGAGATTCAGAGGAGGTAGGCAGAGGAGAAGTGGGACAAGGAATGGGGTGGTAGAGCCTGGGCATCAGGGAGATCCCATGTCCCTAACCCCTCCAGCACCAATATGTCCAGTTCCCAAAGCTGGGCATGGTCTGGCCACCCTCCATCCACCCATCCACCCCTGTAGCTGTGGCCGGAGAGACACCAAGAGGCCTATGCCCAGGACAGCCACCCCAAATCCCTCCCCCCACCCTGGCATAGCCCAGCTCACACCATATTGAGAGCGTCTTCATTCAGGAAGCGGTGGAGATGCTGGAAGAGGGGACGGTCCTTGGCATCCCGAGCCCAGCATCTCAGCATCACTTCATAGAGGGCCAGGGGGCAGGCTGGGGGCCGTGACAGGTAGACCTAGGTTTGGGGGTAAAGACAGATCAGTGTGGGGGGAGGTCTAACCACCTCATGCCCCCTTCTCATTTCTGCTGCCCCTCCAGGAGGGCTAAAGTTTTAATCCTTTCACATCTGCTCAGCCAAAATCTGAAACTCTTGTTGCTGAGGCTGGAGACTGAACTCTGTGATGCCCCCGTACCTGCTCGCCCTGGTCTCTGAAGAACTGCCCGGCATTCTCGATGACCTGCTCATCGGTGAGTTGGCTGTAGGGCTGCTCCTGGCACAGCATGAGCACCTCCCACAGCGTCACCCCAAAGGCCCAGACATCTGAGGCTGTTGTGAACTTCCCCTATGGAGCCATGAAGGGGAGAGGGGCAGGGTGAGTGGGACGGGGTCTTGGGTGGGACGCTGAGTGGGCCCCAGGGCACATTTCCTTTCCCCCCCACCCATTTAGCCACACCCTTACTCCCTAGCCTCCTCCCATCCCCACTGCTTTCACTGAGCCCCTTCCCCTTTGGGATAGCCCCACCCCTTTATTTAGCTCTGCCTGCTCTGGGATAAGACCACTCTTCCCTTTGATCTGCTCCTTCTGGGCTAGACCCACCCTTCTTTTAGTCCCACTTCCTCTGGAATAGCCCTACACTGCCTTTAGCCCTGCCTCCTTGGGGATAAATCCCACTTCCCCTTAGCCTCACCCATTCTGGATTAGCTCCACCCTTCCGTTAACTCCTCCCCTTTTCAAGCAGCCCCATCCCTTTCTTTTAGTCCCACCCCCTCCATTAGCCTCCTCCCTCAATGCTATTCTTGCCCCTTTTGGTGAACCCACTGCTTCCTTTTAGCTCCACAACCTCTCAGCCAGGTCACACCCTCTTGGGTTTTTATACAAGGGATTCTCTCACCACTCCCTGGCTCCACCCTTTCCCTCAGTTGCTGCCTCTCCTGCATATTAGCTCCAACCCTTTCCCCAAGACACATCCTTTCCCCTTTAGCTCCACCCTTCTCTCCCAGGCTATCAATCCAAGGAAGCCCCTTTCATTCCCCCCATCCTCTGGCTCCATCCCCCTCCCTCATGCCCTAGCCCAGGGGTGGCAAAATGTGGTCTGGGGGCTGGATGTGGCCCAGGAAGCCATTCTATCTGGCCCACAGGGCCCCTAAAAAATTTAGAAAATTAACATTAATCTGCCCTGGGCTGCCTGTCATGCGGCCTTCAATGGCTTGGAGAAACTCAGTAAGTGGCCCTCTGCCCAAAATAATTGCCCGCTCCTGCCCTAGCCTGTGGACATTAGCCACGCTCCTCTTCCAAACTCCACCCCTTCTCCCTTTAGCCCCACCCTTCTCCCCAAGCCCTGCCCCCCTGGTCTTACCATAAGGATGCACTCCCAGGCCATCCAGCGGATAGGCAGGACAGCTCGGCCCTGGATGCGGTAGTAGTCACCCGAGTAGAGGTTGCGGCTCATGCCAAAGTCAGCAATCTTGATGGTGAAGCCCTCACCCACCAGGCAGTTGCGTGTGGCCAGGTCCCGGTGCACAAAGTTGAGGGAGGCCAGAAACTTCATGCCTGAGGCAATCTGGGCTGCCACATGGATCAGCGTTGGGTAGCTGGGCCCCAGGGGAGGGAAGGAAGGGGATTAGAGATGGTCCCACAATGCCCTGAGGCAGCTGGGGAGAGGAGAGGCTAGAAATATTTCATAGATTTCATTGAAGTTAGGGTCAGAAGGGACCTCAGCAAATTGTGGAGTCTGACCCCCTGCCCTGGGCAGGAAAGAGTGCACAGGTCAGATGACCCCAGCCAGGTGTCTGTCCAGTCTCCACAATGCACTGTCCAGTCTCACCATGCACTCAAATGTCTCTCACCAGGTACATGAAGTGGTGAGAGGGGGTTAAGGATATTCCCACAATCTCCTGAGGCTGCAGAACACAGGAGGGAAGGGAATGGGTTAGGGATATCGCCACAATGCTCTGGGACAGCTGGGTATAGGAGGAGGCAGAAGGAAGTTGGGGATATTACCACAGTGCAGTGGGGCAGCTGAGCCAAGGAAGGGCAGGAGGTGGTTAGGTATGTTCCCACAATGCCCTGGAGCACCTAAGTAGAGGAGCCCAGCTGGGCCAGGACTCCTGGGTCCCTGCTCCTGCTCCCAGCAATACCTGATAGTGGGGGCATCGCTGGCACTGCCCCCTGTCTTGGCCTCCAGCTCGTGGGCGCTGAGGAACTGGTTGAGGTCACCATTCTCCATGTACTCGGTGATCATGCAGAGGGGGTCGTCCCGCACACACACGCCCAGCAGCCTCACGATGTTGGGGTCCTTCAGCCGTGACATGATCTTCACTTCTTTTAGAAAATCATTCCTGGGGTGGGGGAGAGTGGGAGCCAGGGCTTGTGAGTGCCACTACCCCACTTATGAGGGAACTGCTCCCATGCACTCATGACAAAGCATCCAGCATCCACCCTGAATGAACTCATGAGGCCCACACAAGTAGGACAGTGAATGCTTAAGGACAGCCCTCATCGGTGGCGATGTGTAGGGGGTGTATGGGGGTGCACCTGTACCATCTGAGAGCGCTGGTGCACCCCCTGATTCTCCATGCTCCCTGCTTAGGCGATGGGCAAGGAGGGCAGGTGGGAACGCAGGTGCCCCCCTTGCGAGCGGTGGCTGGGGAGTGCGAGTGCCAGATGTAAGCCATGGCTGCTGCTGGAAGTACCATGGCCACTTCTGGGAGTGCCATGACCGCTTTCAGGAGCAGTATGGCTGCCCACTGGTTGGTAAATTTGGCCACAGGGGGACTCCCCCACCCCCCCAGTTGGCGAGATTGGCTGCAGGGGGGACGCCCCCCACCCCGGGTGCTGACTGGTCATTGGGGGGGGGGAGGGGCACGTGCCCCTCCCACCACCCCCAGACTAAGGTAGCACCAGTTGCCCATGGCCCTCGTGAACTGACAAATGAGCAGCTGTGACTGCACAACAAGCTCCACTGATGAGTTCACGGGGCAACCGATGTGACCACCTGAGGAACTTCCCTTGTGCACTCAAATGGAAGAACTGCAAATGCCTGAATCTCTACTCATGATCTCACATGGAAATGATGCCATGAACTCATGAGAGAATAGTGATGACCATATCAGGATCCCTCTTACCCATGCAACTGAAAGAACTGTGAGTGCTTATGGACGGCCTTTGAGAACTCACACATGAGTAGCTCTGACTCCACAATGAGCTCTGTTGGTGAGCTCATGGAGGAACCATTGTGACCCCATGAGGAATCCCCTTGTACACTCAAATGGAAGAACTGTGAATGTGCACCAGGAACACTGCTGTAAATTTACAAGTGAACAGGGATGACTGTACCAGGATACCTCTTTCTTGTGCAAATACCATCATTTCTCACAAACAACATGCACATTTCCCTCCAAAATCTACATCCCCCCAACACCTTAAATATGAGGTGCATGCATTAAGCAGGGAAACTGATTTTCTGGGATAGAAGCCCCTTGCTTTGATTCTTGCCATACCATGGCTAACTCTGGTAATACCATTCAGGCAGTTGAGGGAGTCCATTGACTTAATGGCCCATTGTTCTTCACTCCAGAGGTATTAACACTGGACTGTCTTACCTTTTTAATGGTCTGAATGTGATACTAAGCAAGCTAAACTTTCTTAAAACAATTTGGCAGTCTACAAGCTCCTCTTGGGCTTTCCTTCTATTCCACAACTTTTTATCTCTTTTCAAAATCCTAGAGACAAATTCTCAGCAGCAGCTAGGCTTTCAGTTTGTGGTTAAGCAGGAAGGGAGGGTGAGGCCACTGAAGATAAGGCTCAGTCCCTACCCTCTGCAGCCAAAGCTCTGGAAAAACCTTTTGTCTTCGCCCTGCCTTGGAAAAATTAGGTGTGTCTTATATCTATGGGGATGTTATATGTGAGATAATAAAGTAGATGAGTTTGTCTCTCTGAAGAAATCTGTTATGTGTTCAGTTGTGACTGTACAAGAAATACCAACGTGAAAGCCCCAGGAACATTTATGACCACACAAGAGTCTCCCTTGCTTGCTTCAATATGAGAATGATGCCTCTGTGAACTCATAAATGAACACAAGAAGCTCTATCAGTAAATACATGAGGGAACCATTATGAAAATATAAGTAATCCTCTGGCTCACACAAGAGGAAGAGTCATCACTGTGTGATGAATCCCCTTGTGGATTCACAAGGGAACCAACATGACTTCACCAGAGACACCATCATGAACTCACGTGAGGGATAGCTGGGATGCCTGGATCTCTCCCTCTTGTACTCACAATACTGACTACACAAGGAACTCCCTCACTAGAGGCCAAACCACAAGCACCCAACATGTGCACTTACAAAGGAACAACCCATGGCTGTGAGGACTCTTGCCCGGTGCAGGAAGATTCCCAGTTGCTGCATGAACTTGTCACATGTATCCAGATGGGGCTAGCCCCTGGGCACACAAGGATCTCGTTCATGTGATGGTTGTGCATCATCAGTACCTGCCTGAGCTTGCGCCCTCATGAAATCACCATCCCCTCTTGTGTGAGGGAAGGTCGCTGGTTGCACTCTCCCAGTGGCATAAGATTATCTGTGTCCACAGAAGCACATCATTCTCGTGCCTTCACAGTGGAGTATAGGCTATAGACATGACCAGAGACTGACAAACCACTCTGATGAGTGCAGACAATGGACGTAACGGAAACCTAAATTATGAATGACGTGCTTAGGCTGATAAATAATCCCTAATCAATAAGCTTGCAGTTCAATTGCAAACAGCAGCTTCCCAGAATGGTGCTTTTCTTAAGGACATGGTCCCCAGGTAATTGGCATTGTCCAGGCCCACAGGAAAACTGGTTCAGTCCAGTTCCCAAAGTCTCAGTGAAACAAGAAATCTGAATAATACCAATCAGAATAGTTATCTAAATAATCTATGCATACTGTATTTACTCAAATCTAAGATGACCCCGAATGTAAGATGACCCCACAATAATTCAATTCTATACATGGTAAATGTATACATTTGTTATAATTTTCCATGTATGGAATCTAATTACTGGAGGGGTCATCTTCAATTTATTCCTCCACCACCACTGCAGGAAAGGGCAGGCTTTGGGGAGGCAGGTGGTATGGAAAGGTCAAGTAGCTTGCCCTGTTTATTCCTGTCCCCCTGCCACCTCTGTCCCCCTGACTGCCCCCTCCATGGTCTGGACCGCCCCCTTCCCCCTCTGCTCCCCCTCCCCTAGCTTCTCTGGTCCTTCTCTCTCCCCTCTCCTCCCCTTTCCTCTAGCTTCTTCTCCCCCCCTACATCCTTGTTTTGTACTGGCACGCTCCATCCCTGTTCTAGTAGGCTGGAGCACTGAGCATGGCCCCAACCCCACTTGTAGCAGCTGTGCAGACTGTGCACCACTGCTATGTGGCAAGCTGGGGCCATGCTTAGTGCCCCAGGCTCTAGTGTGGATGGAGTCTGCCAGTGAGGAACAAGGGTACCGAGGGAAGAGAGGCTGCATGAGCTGAGGGCGGAGAGGTAGGCAGCAGCTGTGTCCGTGACCCCAGTTAGGGGTTGGAGACCAACCCCTATTAGGTGCCTGCCCCCCCTCCCCTCCCCCCCCTGCTCCTATTCAATTCTAAGACAAGGGGCTTTTCTCCTATGTTACATGTGGCGGAGGACACTGTCTTAGAATTGAGTAAATATGGTAAATAATGGGTATAGACAGGAGGAGTATTTAGGAAGACCTCAGCAAATTCAAGGCAACCTGCTGCCAGATTGCATGCCAGCTGCCTTTTCCCTCTTGCATCTCCTCAGCTCCTGTAGTTGAGAATCTGCATTGTGCTGTTGCAGGGGGCTAGACAGGCAGAGACAAGTGCTTATTCTTACACTTTGGGAAGTCATCAATAAAAGGTTGGGTTCTAGACCTTTCTCTTGCCTCTTTATCTGACTTGTCTGGTAGTGATGCCTCAGTGGCTAAGAGGAAATGAATGATCCCTGGAGAATGGAAGTGTATCTTGATTTGGTGTAGAAAAAGGGTAATGAGTAAGGGAACTTTAACTGTCCCTGAATCCTACACTTAAACTTGCAAAGAAGTCCTGATCGTAGGAGGGTTGTAGCCTTGTCTCTCAAAAAACTGAATGGTACTGGGTTTTTGGTAACTGGAGAGCCTGAGTTGGAATAAGCACTTCCCCGTGCAACAGGGCAGGGTGCATTTGTGCGGAGACCAATATTCCCCGTGCGTTCACCATGGCATTCTTTGAGCAGTTTCAACTCTCAGGATCCCAGTATGGTCACCACGGCTCCCTTGTGAGTTCACAACTGTGTTCAGGATCCTAGTAAGGTCATCACTTTCCCCCCGTGAGTTCAAGACAGTGTTCAAGATCCTGGTAGGTCGGGTCACCACAGCTCCTTTGTGAGTTCACAACTATTCAGGATCCTGACAGGGCTACCACAGCTCCTTTGTTAGCACTGTTCATTTGTGAGTTGCCACAACCAGCCCCCCACTAATGCAATGGGGTCTTGCTGGATTCATACAAGAGCCAGCCATGCCTCTCTGCTCTCTAGAGCACCTACCTGGCATTCTTGGTGGCATCAGAGCGCAGGATTTTCACAGCAACCAGCAGAGGGCGTCCCTTGCGCACGTTGAAGGGGAACTCCAAGTTGAGCAGGTCCTGGGGACTCTCCACCTCGCACAAGTGGACCTGGGGTAGGGAGTATAGCAAAAAGCAATGGCCAATTAGCACAGATCTGGGCTGGCCACACCCTAGATGACCAACCTGTGCCCAAGACTGAGTGCAACCTTCCCACTGTATTCTTCAGCCAACAAAGTAGCCCCCACCCTGGCCTTGGGATAGACGAGGGATGGGAAAGAAAGGAGAGAAGGAGAGAGATGGGAAAAGAGTTTGAGGAAGGGAATATGTCAACTCTGGAATGGAAAAAGTAAAGAAAGAATGAAGGCAGTAGAGAGATGGGTAGATAGAGGCATCACAGGAAAGACACAGGGAAATGGGAGGAAGAGATACTGGTCTGAGGAAGAGAGAACAGGGTTTAACAGAAGGTGGAAGAAAGAGGGAGAGATGGAAAGACAGAAGGAAAGAACAAACATAGAAAAGAATGAATGAAAGGGAAGAAACCAGGGAAGGAGAAACCCTGAATGACAGAGTGATGGGAAGATGAATGAAAGAGCCAAAGGAAGGGGGCAAAAGAGAACAAATGAATAGGGGGAAGGGAAGAATCAATGAAAAAAATGAACAAACAAAGAAATGGACAGAAGAAATGTGAGGAACAAAGGATGAAAGTGTCATTGAAAGGATGAGCAGCAGGAGATTGAAAATAGGATGAAAAAAAACCCAAATAGAGTAAAAGAATGATAATTATGGATCATCTCGGTAAGAAAAGAATGAATGAAAATACAAAGGAACAAGTGAAGCAACAATGACTGAGAGAAAAAATGAATGGGCCTAGAAATGAAAATTAAAAATGAATGAATGGAAAAAAGAATGAATGGAAGAGAAGGAAAACCCTGAATAGCTAATAAGTGGCAGATAAGAGTAACTGACTGAAAGATAGAATACATAAATTAATAACAGAAAATATATATATATTTATTCCATCACGTTTTCATTCATTTATTCATGCAGTAATTAATTCACACCTTCTTTATGCTTCAGTTATTCCTCCATTCATTTATTGATGTGTTCTTGTAGTTGTTGTTTTTAACTTTTCATTCATCTGTGTAGCCATTTATTTTTTATTCATTCATTTATTTATTTGTTCATTATGTATTCTTTTATTCAGTCATCTGGGTACTCTACTTTTATTCTTTTATTCATTTGTTTATGTATTCATTTACTTTTTCATTCATGCATTCCTTATCTCATTTGTGTATTCATATATTTATGGTTTTTTGTTCATTTATTCCTTCCTTCATTTATCTATTCTTCCTTTCTACATGTATTTATTCTTGTATTAATTCATTTATGTATTGTTCAATTGACATGTTCTTTCACTGACATGTACATATATATATATATATATATATATATATATATATATGTGTGTGTGTGTGTGTGTGTGTGTGTGTGTGTGTGTGTATGTATGTAAGTGACAGATAAAAGGAACTGAATGAAAGATTGAATACCTAAATTAATAAAAGAAAAAAATATATAAGGTGAATATAAGGTGAACATAGGGAAGGTAGGAATATATGAAAGAAAAAAGAATGGATGCATGAAATGAGTGTACAGATGAAGGAATGGAAAGAAAGAAAAGAATGAGAGAACTAATGGAGAAGCAGTAAAAAGATGAAGGGAAGAATGAACAATTAAAAGGAAAAATTAAAGAGAAATCAATGAGAAGTGAAATGAAGGACTGAACAAAATTGATAATGAATAAATGAAGGGGGGAAATGAAAAACCATAATAAATATATGAGTGAGAAATTAACTGAGAACTAAGTGAAGAACAGACCAGGTACACAAAGGAACATACATTAGACTGTAGACAGGAATAAAGGGCTGAGGGAACCAGGAAAAGGAAGAAATGAATAAACAAAGGAATAAAGAAACTGTTGAAAGAACAAATAAAAAAATAATGAAAGAATGAATGAATGAAGCAATGAACAAAAGAGAATGAAGCAATGAATGAATGTGCAAAATAAGAAAAGAATGAAAGAGCATAAGAATAAAAAAGAAACAAATGGATGAATGAATAAAAGAGTAAATAAAGGAGGTAATGAGAGAACAGATTAGGGACTGAATGAGTGATAAAACTTAGCAAGGCAATGAATAAAAAGGAACAAGTGAACATAAGGATGAGTGAATGAAAGAAAAAAATAAAGAATGAAAGAACAAAAGAATAAAAAATAAACAAGTTAAAAAAGAATAAAAGAATGAAAAAGTGACTAAATAAATGAATGAAAAAATGAATAAAATGTAGGAATGAAATAAATAGCAAAACAAATGAATAAATGAAAAAGCATATTAAAGAGTGAATAAATGGAATTATGAACAAAATGAATGAATGAATGAACAAAAATAGATGAATGAAAAAGCACAGGAAAGAAAGAATGAACAAGTGAGTGAAGGAAAGAAAGAGGAAATTAAGGAGTGAATTAATACAAGAAAGAATGAACAAAAAATGAATGAAAACAAATGAATAAGGATTAATGAAAAAGAATGAATGAAATGAAAGAACGAAAGAGCAAAAGAATGAACAAAAAGGAAAAAATGAAAGAATGAAAGAATGAACTAACAAATGAATGAAAGAAAGTATGGAGTGAATAAATAGAAGGAAGAACATAAAAATAATGAATGAACAAACAACTGAACAAAAGAAGTTATAAATGAAAGAACAAACTAATGAACGAATGACGGAATGAACAACATAATTAACGGAAAAATGAAAGAACAAGAGAACGAATGAACAAATGAGTAAAACAGTGAACTTAGGAATAAGAGAATGAACACATGGACGATTGAAAGAGCAAATTAAGGAGTTAATGAAGGAAATGTACAAAAATATTGAATGAGAAAAGAGAAAAGAAAAAGAGAAAAGAAAATGACAGAACAAATGACTGAACAAACCTGCTAAGAACAAATATACGAATGAATGAGTAAATGAACACAAGAAAGGAACAACCAAGGAATGAAAGGAGGAGAGCACAAACAGAAGAATGAATGAACAACTAAACAAATAGAAAAGAGAAAGAAAAGAGGAAAGAACAAAAATGGAAGGAAAAAAATGAAGGAAAGAAAGCACAGCAAATGGATCTGGATGGATGAAGAAATGTCTGAGCATGTGAAGGAAAAAGACAGGAGAGAGGGGACCAGGGAAGGGCTGGCAGGAGAAGGGTGAGGGGAGTCCATACCTCCCCAAACTGCCCCTCCCCAAGTTTCTCCTTGAAGCGGAGGCGGCCGCGGGGGAACTCAGCCAGGGCCACATCCTTGGCTGCCAGTGCGTCCACAGCCACAGCTGGCACGGCATAGGTGTTCCCTCCTGTCACCCCTTGCAGGTTGATGATGTCAGCTTCGGCATAGTGTGGCACGTTGTTTGGCACTGGGGCCAGGGCTCCCGAAGAGTCTGGTTCCATGTAGTCGCTGCTGCAGGCTGGCAGGGAGGGCAAGGAGACTACATTAGTGGGGACTGCTCTACCCCAGAGTTAGCTGCATCTTGATGTCAGAAAAAAGGAATCCTCTATACTGTATATTTTGCATGGTTTTGTTCCCACAAAAAAAATGGCTGGAAATAGGTGCATTATAAGCCAGAAATATGGTAAAAGCAGTTTCTGCCACTTACAGGGCAAATGTGAAAATACCATACTTTCTGACATACAACACAAACTTTTCCCCTCAAAACACAGCTGCTAGAGATATTGGAGAGGACATTGTATGCTAGGTATGTGGTAAAAGTAGTTCCTGCAACTTACTGGGCAAAAATGAAAATACCATATTTTTCAGACCTACATGCACTTTTCCCCGCAAAAATCAGCAGGAGGAAATTGGAACATGCATTATATGTGAGGCGTACAGTAAGAGCATTTTCTGCCATTTACCGGACAAAAGTGAAAATGCTGTGTTTTTCACATATCCGCACACATTTCTCTGCAAAAAACGAGCAGCAAAAAACTGAAGTGCTCATTATGTGAGGCATATGATAAGAACAGTTTCAGCCACTTACTAGGCAAAAATGAAAATAATATATTTGTTATATGCCCATTCAAATTTACCCCACCTCCCATAAACCAGCTGTAGGAAATCGGAGTGTGCATTATATGCAAAGAATATAGTAACAACAGGTTCTGCCACTTGCTGGGCAACAGTGAATACAAACTGTGCAGTGATTCGCAGGGAGCAGAACAAGGAGCAGACCCAGGTCTCGCTGTTGCTACTTGGCTACTTGCTACAAGTCATTCCACCTTTCTAAAACAAGGTGCAGATTATATTCCAGCATATGTTGTATACAGGAAAATACAGTATAAAGTGTCATCACATCCTCCACGCCCCCATATTGAAGTCAGGGAAGGGATCCCTGTATACACAGAGGCCCCCGCTCCGGAGATGGCTGCATCTCTGCGCTGGCAAAAGACCCCTATATACACAGTAGCCATCCTGAGAGGGTTGCATTTTAACATAATATACCATATTTTCCTGTTTACCACACACCCACCAAATAAGACCCACACTTTGTTTGGGGGAAGACAATTAAGGGAAAAAAATAGTTATGGCCACATAGGGCAGCTCATTCACCTTAGCTTCATAGATTGTAAGGCTGGAAGGGAGCTCAGAAGATCATTGGGTCCAGCTCCCTGCACCAAGCAGGAAAGATAACAGGACAGATAACTGGGGAATAACCTTCCCTTTCCTGCTTAGGCAAAAGTTATAGTTTTAACTTTTTCATGCCTACACTATCAGTAGCTCATAGAGGCTCAAACAAAAACTGAACCTCTAGCTACTGCTGAAGACTAGACTCCATGGGTAGATCTAGGATTTTGAAAAGAGCTAGAAACAGCTTTCAGGGGTGTGAAAGAAGCAAAGAGCGAGTAGCTGCATTACAAATTCTTTAAAGAAAGGCTATCTTGATTAATGGAATGTGAAAATGATTAAATAGGAGAGCAGATCATTAACACCTGTGGAACAAAGAGCAATTAGCAGGATTCAAGTGGATGCTAATGAGCCACAAAGTGAATTGATTCCCTTAGCATTGCCTGAATAGAAATGCCACTGCTGCTATCCTGGGCAGAAAATCACCTTCCCCACTTAAGACGTACACATCAATTTGGGAACGCTAATTTCTTGGGTAAATGGAACCTGTGGCATGTGAGGAACTATGGTAATCCCGTACCCTGGTCCCGCCCATCAGCCAAAGCAAGACGCATTATGGGAGCGAGACAGGAAGGAAGCTGTGAGCCGGGGTCAGTTTGGAAGAGACAGGAAAAGCCAGAGTGGCAGAGGATGCCCCCTGGAAGGCAAGAGGGGGGCAGGAGATGCTGCCCAGCCCTGCATCCCAAGCAGGGCTCTCCTTACCATCAGTGTTGATTGGCTTAGCCGCCTCGGACAGCGGGCGAGCGAGCCCTCCCATTGGCTGGGCGTATGTGGCCAGGAAGAGCCGATAGGCCGGGTTGTTGAGCAGCAGAGCTGTCGGGAGAAGGGTGGGGGGTGGGAAGGGAGGGGGAAGGGAGAGACAAACGGATGGATGAGAACAGACAGACGGACACAAGAGGGCCGGGGTACGGGGAGGGGGCTAGCAGGACACGTCTCTCCCCTGGAAAACCCAAGAGACAGGGGGAGGGGGACAGGGATGTTCCTGACACACAAGGATGATGGTGGGAAGCCCTCCTCAGTTAGATGGGACCCAGGTGTCTGGGCTTCCAAACCCATTCACCCCCTGCTGTAACCCGCCACACTCTATGCCCTTTCCAGAGCTAAGAGACAACTTGGGAGTCCTGGCCCCCAGGCCTGTCTGCCATAATCCATCAGACCTTACTACCCCCCTAGAGCTGGGAGAGAACCCGGGCATCCTGGTCCCCAGCCCCCACCAGACCTTATTCCCCTAAATTGAGAAGAGAACTCAGGATTCCTGGCTCACAAATCCCATCCCCCTTGCTTTTACCCACCACGCTCCATTCCCTTCCCAGAGCTGAGGTCAGAACCCAGGCGCCCAGGCTCCCACCACCCCGACTACTCTAACCAAGCAGAGCCCGCCCCTTCCCAGAACCAGGAAGGCATTGCTCACTCTGGTGTGGGATGAGCACACAGGATGGAATGCAGGGGAGGGGCAAACACAGCGGGTTGGGGGAAGGGCTCCAACTGGTGGCCGAGTAGGTGGGGTGACCGGGCCGGGGGCTGGGACCTTCCACCTCCCTGCCCATCCCACACTTCTTCCCAACTTTACTGCTTGGTATTGTCTTTCTCTGCCTCTTCTTTTCTCCACCTCAGCTCATATCCCTTAATCTCTTTCCCTCCCATCCTTTTGCCCTCTACTCTGTATCCTGGCCTCTTTTCTTCTACCCCAAGCCCTTTCCCCACTTCTACCCATATGTCTTTCCCCAGTTCCTGTCTCTCTCCAGCTCTGCTTATTCCTCCTTCTCTCCATCCACCCACCCATTTTTCTACTGCCCTATTCATCTTCTTGCTTAGCCATTCATCCTTCTAACCATACTCTCTCCATCCATCCATCCCCTTCATCCAGCCATCCATCCAGCCATTATTTCTTTGCCTATCAATATACATCCATGCATTTGACACTCCGTGCTTCCATCTGTCCAGCCATTTGCCTGTTTGCCTATCTATCCCTTTGTTTCCTTGTCATGTGTCTGCCTATCAGTATAACTACATGACATTACCTGCAGAACCTATCATGCTGTCCATCCATCCATCCTCCACGACCCTTTCATTCATCTATCCAACCATCGCTCCATCCATCCATCCATGAGTTCATTCATCTATTAATTTACCTATTAGTATATCTGTCTTTATATCCATCCGTCTGTTTGTCCATTCATTCTCCACGTGCCTCCTTCATCCATCCATCCATCCATCCATCCATCCATCCATCCATCCATCCATCCATCCATCCATCCATCCATCCATCCATCCATCCATCCACTTTTCTCCAGCAACATGTCTCCATTTGCTTGTCCATCCCTCCATCTCTTTTGCTACCTCCCCTCCCATCATCTCACCATCACACCCAACCACATCCCAGATCCCAACCCAACCCACAGCTGAGTGACTCTCCACAATCTGGCCCCTACCCTGTGCACTCACCAGAGTTCTCAGTTCCATGGGGCAGGTCAGGCAGCTTCATGCGAGCACGGTTGGGCTCCTGGTACTCAGTCTCCCCAGACTGGATGCGTTCATAGCGGCTGGAATGGCGCTGGGAGCCCATTGTGTTGTTGATGACAATGGTGTCGCCAGGCACAGAAAGATGAACCGTCAGGTCATCATCAGAGATTCGTCGCTGAGCCTGCAGAGGATTCCAGAGAGATCATACTAGCACTGACTGTCATGTCCACCCCTAGGAGAGTTGGGAAGGATCCAAGAAGTCCTGACACCAGCACCATCTAACCCATGGGCTTCCAACAACCCATCCAGAACCAGAAGAGAACCCATGCATCTTGCTCCCAGCTCCTCCCTTCTTTAGCCCACAAAACTGCACTACCCTCCCAGAGCAGAGAGAAACCAGGAATGCCAGCACCTTTCACCCCTTAAGATATACAAGAACCTCTATCAGCAGCAAGGATCTCCCATTCCCACCCCAAAGCCTCTTCCCCCTCTGCCATCCCCTCTCACTTACTTTTCCCAGGATTTTTTTCCAGTATTGCCTCCAGAGGATGAGGAAGATGACGACCAGTAGGAGCAGGATGATGGCCACCAAGCAGCCAATCAGGATGGACGTGTTGCTGTTGTCATCCTTTGCAACTGGCTGGCTAGTTTTGGGGTTCCCCTGGACCTCCAGGTCTGAAATGGACAGAGAAACAGTGCTGAACTGGAGGCAGCCTCTCAGTGGGCATTAGGGAATTAGGCCATGTCCACTTCTTCCCTTGCCCTGTCCTATTCTGTGACTTACCCTGGCGGGTGAGGTTGGAGGTGGGTCTTGGTTCCCCATGCAATGTGGAGCCCAGGTCCTCCTGGACAGAGGGGGCTGCAGCCCCCCTACCTGAGGGTTGAGGAGGGACCACTGGGGGCCAACGGCTTGTTCCAGTGAGAGATGGGTCCTCTACCACTTCTGGGGAAAGAGCAGAAGTGGGTGAACGGACACTTAAATGCCTAATCTCTTGGAATAACAAATTAACCACCTAATGAGCTTCTTCGTGAACCAGAGAGAGAAAGAACAAGCTAGTCAGCTAATGAGCAAAGGAAATAACTAATTCCCTACTGAGAGAGATAACAAATGGAAGAGGTGGCAAAAGATTTAATATGCAAAGAATGAACAAATCCATTATGGAAGGAACTAATGAATGAACCTATTAATGAGCTAACTCATGAATTAATGACCTAACTAATGAACAAAGGACTAAGAAAAGAAAGAACTGATGAAAGAGACCAATCAATCCTCCAGCCAGTCAATGAAGTAACCAGCCAACCACTCATCAAAGGATACAGCACCCCAACTCCAAAACCAATCACACATCTAGTCACCCAACCAACTAATAACCATCTACTCTATCTATTAACCATGCAACCAACCAACAAACTAACATCTCAGGTGTCCAAACCTTCAATGAACCTACCAAAGAAACATATTAACCATACAACTGAGCAACCAATCATGCAACCACCAAGAAAAGACTCTTCTGCACTAACCAACCAATGAAAAAGCCAACCATCCATAATGAGTGAATGAATGTATAGGAGAATTAGCATATTTACTCACATACCCCACACACTTTTCCTCAAAATTTAGCCTTTCAAAATTGGGGGGGAGGGGGGTCTCTTTTAAGCAGGGAGACGGGTATTGTTTTTGATTCTTGCTCCACCCAAAGTTTCAAACCAGCTTCCCAACAGCAGCATGGCATTTCTATTCAGGTAGTGATGAGGGGGTCAATTGATGTAATGGCTCATTGCTCTTCACTCCACAACCATCTATTCTATGTAATGGTCCTTATATTCCACAAATCCAGTTAACCTTTCTTCCTGAAATTTTACTGTCTGCTAGCTCCTCTTGGTCTCTGTTGTATTCCTGTCACATCCCTGCAGACTGTTTCTAGGCCTTTGTAAAACTGCAGACCCACCCACACAGATCAGTTTTTAGCAGCAGCTACAGTTTCAGGGTTTGGTTGAGCAGGACATGGAGGATGAGCGAGCTAAAGGTAAAACTCTGTTCCTGCTCTATTTAGCCATAACTCTGGAAAAATCTTTTTTGCTTCTTTCTGTATTTCCCAAAAACAAGGTGCCTGTCTTACTTGGTGATGTACAGCCGGTTTAACTACTAATGAGTAAAAAAAGAGCTAATGAGCACAAGAAGAAAAACTAAACAAAACCTAAGGTACAACAAACGAATTAATAAACCAAGGAGTCCTGAAAGAACAAATGAAAATTCCAGCCAATGAGCTAATAAATTAATGAATGAAGTAACAAACTTTTAAAGCCAATGAAAGTCCGGGAACATGAAGAAGATAGAACAGGGACAGGCAGTTACTTCAGCTGGAGGGCCACTTAATGAGTTTTGGTGAGTTGTTGCGGGCTCAGTTGCTACACAACACTTCACAGGAGTGGACGCAGGTAGTTTTATGGTGACAAGGGATGTTGGGACTGGGGAGGGCATCCAAGGGACCTCACCTGAGAGGAAAGCAATTTCACTGAAGAGCATCCACTCATTGGAGAAGTAGAAATGGCACTGCAGGAAATGCCCCAGGCGTCCCTCCAAGGGCACGGTGACAGAGCGGGCACTGGGGTCCTTGACATCCACTGCCAGCAGGTGAGTCACCAGTTCAGGATCCCAGGCAGTTTCAAGGTTCTGCTTGAACCTACAGTCCACCTGACGGAAAATGCTCACGCCCCGCGTGTGCATGTTATTGCAGTGGACCTGCAGAACAAGGAGAGAGGGAAGTTGATACCACCACTCCCTGTCCCCAGAGAGCTATACAGGACAATTATCATATTTACACACATAGCATTCACACCTTCCCCCCAAAATTTAGCCTCCCAAAACTGGGGTGGGTTTCTTAAGCAGGGAAATTGCTACTACTTTTGGCCAAAACAGACATAGCCCACTTTGATTCCTGTTCCACTCAAAGTTTCAAACCAACTTCCCAGCAATAGCAGTGGTATTTCTATTCAGGCATCACCTAGGGAGTCAATTGATGTAATGGCTCATTGTTCTTCATAGATGTTAACAACTGTTTCTTCTATATACTGGTCTTAATGTTTCACTAATCAAGCTAACCTTTTTCCCTGCAATTCCTAGGGCCCCCTATGCTGATACCTTCATGTAGGTGAAGGTCCGGAGACAGTCAAACTCAAACTCCATCTCCACATAGCCCATAGAGAAGGAGTCGTTCTTCCACCCGATGTAGTCATAGCCTGGCCAGACCCGCAGCTCCTTGGTCCGAGTGAAATCATCCAGTCCCACCACACCATCTGCCAGTTGCCCAAGGCCCCCAAACTGAAGCCTGTAAGGGGGAGAGAGGCAGCACCATGAAGAGAGGCCACCAGCACCCAGTTTGGACACCACATGGGGCAGCTTTTCAAACATGGGGTGTGGGGGGGAGGATGGGCTCAGACACTTCTGTTCTAGCACCACTGAAAGGAGTTGGGAAGCACTGGGATGGGGTAAAAACACAGGTGCTGGAACCCACCAGATAAGCTGAGGGGTGCATCCTATTCATGCATCTAGCCATAGGTCTGCCCATCCATCCATTCATCCCTCCACCTATTCCTCTTCAAATCTGACTGTTCATTCATCTATCAGTTCATCTTTGCATGCATCCCTTTGTATCCTTTTACTCAGATCTTAAGGTCCATCTATGAAGCTGTTCATCCTTTTATCAAAAGATTTCCTTCTCCACTCATCTGTCCACCCCTGGTCACATGGAACTATAGATTCATAGATGTTAGGGTCGGAAGGGACCTCAATAGGTCATCGAGTCCAACCCCCTGCATAAGCAGGAAAGAGTGCTGGGTCTAGATGACCCCAGCTAGATACTCATCTAACCTCCTCTTGAAGACCCCCAGGGAAGGGGAGAGCACCACCTCCCTTGGGAGCCCATTCCAGACCTTGGCCACTCGAACTGTGAAGAAGTTCTTCCTAATGTCCAGTCTAAATCTGCTCTCTGCTAGCTTGTGGCCATTGTTTCTTGTAACCCCCGGGGACGCCTTGGTGAATAAATACTCACCAATTCCCTTCTGTGCCCCTGTGATGAACTTAAAGGCAGCCACAAGGTCGCCTCTCAACCTTCTCTTGCGGAGGCTGAAAAGGTCCAGTTTCTCTAGTCTCTCCTCGTAGGGCTTGGTCTGCAGGCCCTTGACCATACGAGTTGCCCTTCTCTGGACCCTCTCCAGGTTTTCCGCATCCTTCTTGAAGTGTGGCGCCCAGAATTGCACGCAGTACTCCAACTGCAGTCTGACCAGCGCCCGATAAAGGGGAAGTATCACCTCCCTGGACCTATTCGTCATGCATCTGCTGATGCACGATAAAGTGCCATTGGCTTTTCTGATGGCTTCGTCACACTGCCGGCTCATGTTCATCTTGGAGTCCACTAGGACTCCAAGATCCCTTTCCACCTCTGTGCCACCCAGCAGGTCATTCCCTAGGCTGTAGGTGTGCTGGACATTTTTCCTTCCTAGGTGCAGCACTTTGCATTTCTCCTTGTTGAACTGCATCCTGTTGTTTTCTGCCCACTTGTCCAACCTATCCAGGTCTGCTTGTAGTTGTTCCCTGCCCTCCGGTGGGTCCACTTCTCCCCATAGCTTTGTGTCATCTGCAAACTTGGACAGAGTACATTTGACTCCCTCGTCCAAGTCACTGATGAAGACATTAAAGAGTATCGGTCCAAGGACCGAGCCCTGCGGGACCCCACTGCCCACACCCTTCCAGGTCGAGACCGACCCATCCACCACGACTCTTTGGGTGCGACCCTCTAGCCAATTTGCCACCCACCGGACTGTGTAGTCATCCACGTCACAGCCTCTTAACTTGTTCACCAGTATGGGGTGGGATACCGTATCGAAGGCCTTCCTGAAGTCTAAGTATACGACATCCACCCCTCCTCCTGTGTCCAGGCATTTCGTAACCTGGTCATAGAAGGAGACTAGATTGGTCAGGCACGATCTGCCCGCCACAAACCCGTGCTGGTTTCCCCTCAGCATAATTTGCCCAGCCGGGCTCTCACAAATGTGAGCCTTGATAATTTTTTCAAAGACTTTACCAAGGATGGAGTTGAGACTGACTGGCCTATAGTTGCCCGGGTTCTCCTTCCTCCCCTTCTTGAAAATGGGGACCACGTTAGCCCTTTTCCAGTCCTCCGGGACTTGGCCCGTGCACCACGAGCGTTCGAATATTCCTGCCAGTGGCTCTGCAATGATGTCGGCCAGTGCCTTCAGTGCTATACATTCATAGGATCAGAGAAAAGTAGGGCTGGACGGGACCTTGTGAGGTCATCTAGTCCAACCCGCTGCAGGATCATCCCTGAGTGAGCCATTCCCACCCAGTGTCCATCCAAACTGCTCTTGAAAACTGACAGAGGTAGATTCCTCAACCTCTCCTGGCAGCCTCTTCCATTGCATGACTGCCCTTAGTCAGAAAGTTCCTCCTCGTCTCCATCTTATATCTTCTGCTGTAGCTTGAGGCCATAGCTTCTAGTCCTGTCCCCTACAGCTACAAAGAGAATCCCATTTCTATCCTCTGTCATTGCCCTTCATGTCTTCGAAGTCTGTTATAAAATCCCGCCTCAGTCTTCTCTTCTCCAGACTAAATAATCATAATTCTTTCAGCCTTTCCTCATAAGTCACATTCCCCAGGGCTCTAATCATTTTGGCCACTATTCACTGGACTCTTTCCAATCTTTCCAGAACTCCCTTGAAGTGTGTAGCTCAAAACTGGGCACAGGACTCCAGATAAGGCCTCACTACTGCATAATAGAGCAGAAGAAGCGTCTGCCATCTGTCCACTGATCTTCACATCCATCCATCCATCCATCCATCCATCCATCCATCCCTTCAGCTATCTCTTTATCCATCCTGCATCAGATCTCCCTTCCATTTATCTGTGTGTTCATCTTCAGGTCTGTTTGTCCATCCATACACTCTGTCCATCCATTTTCCCATCCATTCATTGCTGCATCTACCTGACGGTTGGGGGCAGGCGTGAAGAAGCATGGCACTAGCAGAGCTTCTTTTAATTGGGTCAAGTAGGCACCAACAGGGTGGTGAGATGGGGCACTGTAGAGCGGGTAGAGGAGGGTGGGATGGGGGGTTGAGGAAGGGAGCCAGCATGGGGCCACTGAGTGGGAGCTAGGGAGTGGGGGCCAGCACTCACTTACTTGCTGATGCTGAGGCCATCGTAGGTGGAGTCATTGAGGTAAACAGGCTCTGGCTGGAGAGGCATAACTTGTCCCATGGGGGCGGTGTAGGACTGCAGTCCGTCTGCAGGGGGAGACAGGGAACAATGCCCCTGAGTTCCCAGGATGGGAGGCAGTAGGGCAGAGAGGAGGAGAGGTAGTGAGCACCCCAGAACCAGCTGGGGACTGAGGGGCATAGCAGGGGGGAAGGGGATGCCTCACTCTAGCTCCTCACCCCACCAAAAGTGGATATACAGCCCCATGCACAGGAAAGAGCAGGTGGGGATGGGTGTATGAGGGGACACTCACCCCGCCAGAGGCAGCCATACAGTTCCACACGCAGGCAGACGCTCATAACACGGTCTGCACGGGGATAGAAGCGGATGTAGCGGGCAATGATGGGTGGCCCAAGATCCTTCAGCACCACCTCATTTGTGTTAACGTTCCCAGAGATCACCTGGACAGGCAGTGAGGGGTTAACTGCATTGCAGGGCAGTGCCCTGCCCACCATTCTGGCTCCACCCCTCAAAAGGATATTTGCCTCACTCTCATAACATCATGGCCTTGTGATCTATCACATCACAGCTTGACATCATGTGACGCTCAATGTCTCCTTGCCCACCCGAGCTGACATCACTGTTGCCTGCTTGAGACATTATCAGTGCCTGTCCTGACATAATTTCCCTCTTGCTGCAACTTCACAGAGCCAGTGACACATAGCCCATGTGCTGATGGCAGCATGCTCATGGGATGTGATGTCATAAGTAGGTGGATGATGATGTCAAAAGGCTGTGATGTCCACAGGAGCAGCTGCAACATCACAGGGAGCCATGACATTTCACGGGGCTTGAAGGCCATCATGATGTCAGCAGGGGGCTTTGATATCTCATGGCCTAGTGACATCAGAAACTGCTATGTCACTGGTCCCATTGGAACCTCCTTTCCCTTCCACAGCTCCCATGACCCGCCCCCCCCATTCCCCTGCCCCTCCCACTCAGCCCCTCCCCGCCCCGTACAGTGACCCCACCTCTCTGGTACCTCATTGCCCCAGCGGTCACGCCAGGTCAGCCAACGGCGCCGGTCACGACTGTAATGGAGGCGGTAGGCCCGGGCAAACTCCTTGCCGTGCCCACCGGCGTGGCGGCCCTGGGTGCCCACTAACGTCAGGAAGTGCAGGCGCCGGAGGTCAACTTCCAGGAACTCAGCATCGTTGGGGTAGACTGGTCCCGCTGGGCACCAGGCCCCATCCCCGTCACTTGTATCCAGCCTGAGCACATGTGAGATAGAGAGGAAGGAGAGGAGATATCTCATGTGAGAGAGTTACCCAGGGCACTACAATGGAGCTTCCCAGGAAAACCAGGGCTGGTTTGTTTTTGTAGGGTCCCCTTTAAAATCAGAGGGCTATTCTATAGCAGCAAAGTCCCTTGGGAAACCAGAGGGCCAGTCTGTGAGTGGAGGATCAAAGGCGTTTGTTACGGTCTCCATAAGTACCAAGTTTGCTATGGCAGGGTTTCTTATGAGAACCAGGGCCAAGCTATTACCATATTTTCTCGTGTACACATCCTTTCTCCCCTCAGATCAAGTCACCTCAAATGGTGTTGTGTGTCTTAAGCAAGAAATCTGATTTTTCCCCCTGGTCTGGAATAGAAACAGGGGGGGATCCAGTGGGAGTCCAGTGGTGCAGTTGTACCCCCTTTCATTCCTGCTCCACTCAAACTTTATTACCAACTGCCTGAGTTGGGCAGTGGCATTTCTATCCAGGCTGCGTGGGTCATATGGGAGTGTATAAAGAATGGGTGATATCTAAACCAACTGGTTGTAACCTTCAGGTGGAGCAGGAAGCAAAGTGGGTGCAACTGTAACATTGCACCTCCCCTGGATCTGCCTTTGCTGGGGTCTGCTGTAAAAAATGAGGCCCCATGTGAGACCATCATTTATGGCTGGGTCTCCATAAGCCCTGGGGCTGGTTTGTGATGCTAGGCTCTCTACCTAAAGTCCAGGCCAACCCTGCATTTTGCCTCCACCCCACTGTTATTGTACAGTTTCCCATAAAAACTGGACTGGGCTTGTTTATAGCCACATCCTGGCCTACTCTGGGGCTCTGAGGAGGCTGGCAAAGGGATGGAGGGGGGGGAGGGAGGGGCCCTCACCAGCTGTGCTCTGGGGTGGGGGTTTCAGCGATGGAAGTCTGGGGCTAACAGGGCTTAGTCCTCACAAATGCAGGACAGTGGTAGCAGAGGGTAGGCCCGCAGGGCAGCCCGGGCGCAGGCTCTGGGCGGCTGCAGTGGGGTGGGGCGGGGAGGGAAAGGAGCACGCACAGACTCAGACAGGCAGCCAGGATTGCAGCCTGGTATGTGAATCACTGCCCAGCATGGCAGGCATGTCTTAGTCTGTGAAGGGGAAGGGACTTGGATGTGTGTGTAGCGGGGAGGAGATTGAAGTTCCCATGGTGAGGGAGGGAGTGGGGCAGGGTCAGGGACTGGGGCAAATGGGGCCTTGAGGAGGGGGCAACTCATCGGATGGGGGCAACTCTTGCCACTGCACACACCCCAGGGGAGGCACGGGGGCATGTGCCCCCGGATTTGTGTGTGGGACGGAGAAGGGCTGCTGCTGAGGGCTGGGGCTTTGCACCCCACTGCCGCTGCCCTGGGTGCCCCACAATGCCACGTGACTGCCACTGCTGGGCAGGCATGGAAAGTGGTGCAGCCTGATGGCAGAAGGTACATGGAACAAGGTACATCATGCAGCTCTGGACGCAGTGGCAGTGGGGTGCAGAGCCCCAGCCTGCACCAGCAGTCCAACTCTGCCCTGAACACAAATCTGGGGGGCACATGCCCCCATGCCTCCCCTGGGGTGTGAGCAGTGGCGAGAGCCCCCCCATGCTCCTGGAGGAGCCACTGGGGCTCTGACCGTCTGATGAGCCACCATGGGCAACTGGTGCCTCTTGAGTCGGGGGGACACGTGCCCCCCCTGACACCAGTCAGCGACCTGGGGGTGGGTGTCCTCCATGGCCGATCTCACTGACCAGGGGGCAGTCCCCCCGGTGGCTGATCTCACAAAAAAGTGGCTGCGCCACTTCCGGAAGTCCCGTGGCCACTTCTGGAAGTGGTGCAGCCGCTTTTGCTGGCGGCCCCGCTCCCTGGCCTGTGCTCACAGGGGGGCACCGGCAAATAAATAGAGAGTACAGCCTGACAAAGGGTGCACCAGAACTCTCAGCGGGTGCACGTGCACCCACATGCACCCCCTACAAATCACCACTGTGAGCCACCCTGTCCTCAGGGCCCCATTCGCCCTAGCCTCTACCCCTGTCCCACTCCCTCCCTCACCGTAGGGACCCCTGCCCCTCCCTCACTGTGGGGGCCTTGATCCCCACCCCCTCCCACCCCTTCCTGCCCCTTCTCCTCCACAGATTTACCTGCTGTGTGTGTGTGTGTGTGTGTGTGTGTGTGTGTGTGTGTGTTTGTACACAGCACCCCCAAATAATATTTTCTCCCTCCACCTATGGGTTTCAGGGATAGGAGGGGGGTACCTCACCGGCTGTACTTGGCGGCAGTGGAGTCTGACCAGGAGCTGGAGGCTGACAGGTCCTTGTCGGGGATCGTGCGGTCCTGCATACCCAGCGCATAGCGGCACTTGGCTGGTGGAGGGGGTGGGAGAAGAGTGAGAGAGAGAGAGAGAATAAGGAGCAGCCCCTTGGCATCCCTTATTTGCATTCTCCCCCTACCCCCCAGATCCCACCCAGCCTCTAGAGACCCCAACCAGGCTCTTGGCATCCTCTATGGTTTACTTGGCCCCTATAGCTCCCCACAAATCCCACCTAGTCCCTAGAGACCTCATTCAACATTTACTCACTCCTACATAGCCCACCTGGCTCTTGTAGATTCTACCCAGCCACTATAGATCTTATCCATCTCTTATTCACTTCCATATGGCCCACTCAGGCTGTATAGATCCTATCCAGCCCTTACAGACTCCAGCCACCCATTATTCAATCCCACATGGCTCTTCCAGCTTTGATAGGCCCCTATAGATCCCAGCCGGCTCCTACAGATCTTATCCATCCCTTATGCACTGCCATATGGATCCCTCATCCTCCTATAGACTCTACCCATCCTGTGTTCATTCTACTACAGCCCTTCTAGAGACCTAGGTATCTTATCCATCTCCTACATATCCCCTTATAGTCCATCCTGCCTCTATAGAACCATACATCTACTATAGTTTCCTCTGCCCCACACCCAGATTCTCCTATAGTCCATCTTAACCTTCTTCTGACCTCCCCCCAACATTTCCTTATAGCTCAGAAAGGTCCTGTTGAAGTATCAAGCCCCTCTAAGCCCTATACAGAGACATTCTGTATATGTATCTGTATACAGGGAATAAATATGGGGAGACCCCACGTGTATCCCTCCCCCACCCTATATATTCCCCTATAGCCCACTGGGCCTCATTGATCCCTTATATATCCCACCTGCTCCATACAGATTCCCCTAGCACCCACATGGCCCCTAGACAACCCATATGCACCCCATCTATTCCCTACAGAGTTCTATAGCCTACCTGGGCCTTATGGATCCCGTATGTATCTCATCCACGCACCCTCTATAGATTCTCCTGCAGACCACCTGGGCTGCACTGATCCCTTATGTGTTCCACCCACCACTACAGATTTCCCAATAGTCCCACTTGGCCCCTATACATCCCAATATGTATCTTACCCATCTCCTGAAGATTCCCCTATAGCCCACCCAGCCTCATTGATCCCACATGTATCACATCCACCCCTTATAGATCTCTCTATAGCCCCCTAGGCCTAATTGATCCCATATGTATCCCCCCCATATGTACTCTCTTGGAGCCCACATGGTGTCTAGACAACCCATATTTAGCCCTCCCACTTCCTATCGAGTTCTATAGCCTACCCCAGCCTCATGGATCCTGTATATATCTCATCCACCCCTACAGATTCCCCTTTATCTCACCTGGCCCCTACCCCTTATGTATCCCACCCATCCTCTACAGATTCCCCTATAACCCACCTGACCCCAAGAGATCCCATACAAATCCCACCAACCCCCTAAAGATCCCCCATCTCCCACCTCCCCTCTGGTCCTCTACACTACGCTTGTTTCCCTGTACTTCCTCTAAACCCTCTCCCACCACCCACCAGCCCATATACATCCCCTATGGCCCCTGGTAGGTGTGAGGCTGCAGACAGTATAGGGGTGATCTTGGGTCCAGACACCAGGAGGCGCTAGCCCCACACTCTCCAGCCAGGCTGGGATCAGGCCCCCAGATGCCCATGCATGTATAAGTGTGTGTGCATATACACACGTATATGAAGTGTATCTGGTTGCATGCTAGCACATGCAAAGCATGTTCACTTATAGTCCCATGTGGTGGCATGTACTGGGTCCTGTATCCTGCCTGTCTTAGTGTGTTTGGCAGGGCACGTTGGCTTGTGTAAAGCATGTTCATGTGTGCTTACATCAGGGGTGGGCAAAAAACAGCCCAGGGGCTGGATGCAGCCATTCTATCCGGCCCTCAATGGTTTGCCAAAACTCAGTAAGCGGCCCTCCACCCAAAATAATTGCCTGCCCCTGGCTTACCTGTATGTGTGGAGTGGGCACTGTGCCTGTTTTAGCCTTCTTGACAATGTGTGTACATGTGCTCGCATGTTTACATGTGCTCGCATGTTCACATTTGCTCACATGTGTGTTGGCATGTGCAGACTGGGCCTGTGTGGATATGAGTGTGTGTGCATGTGCAAGGCATGCTCATACATGCTTACATATGCTAGCATGTGAGGGGGCATGCACAGTCCCTGTCTTAGCATGCTTGATGAGGCCTGTGTGTGTATGTGTGCATGTGTGCACATACAAAGCATATTCTCCTGTGCTCACCTATACAAGGTATGAACTATGTCTGTCTTAGCATGCTTGAGGGGGCCTATGTGCACACATGTATGTGTTAGTATGTACAAAGCATGTTCTTCTGTCCTCATGCATGCATTAGCATGTGCAGAGTGGGCATCATGTCTATCTTAGCCTGTGTGGGTACCAAGCCCAGGCTCTCACACCAGGCCATGTGCATCCCACATATTTGTGTGGCTGAGGCTCGGGAAAGGGAGTCTGTGAGGTGCGTGTGTAAATGTGCGCATGTGCACACACACACGTGTGTGTGTGTGGGGGGGTGCCAAGCTGAGCTGAGCTAAGGATCTCTCCCACCTTCCCAAGCAGGTAACCCAGGCTCACCAAGGTCGAAATGCCCCTCCAGCTCCGCAGTTCCAACAGATGCCAAGAGCAGGGAGCAAAGAATTATGGGGACCATCACGCCCCCAGGGGTCCTGGCTCCTCCTGCCAGGTTAGGCCAGCAAGGGTGTCTTCATGCCTAGAAACAGAAGAGAGAGGAGGTGAAGAGTGGAGCAGTGAGCACAGACAGCTTACACGGTACCAGGTGTGACCAGCTATGGGGTATGGCAGGCAGAAAACAGCCATATAGAACAACCCAGTATCTGTATGGGTCATGTAGTATGGAGATGCAGCCAGTTCTGGGGTGTGGCAGGCAGAAAAGAACCATATAGAACAGGCCCAGCTACTGCCTTGGTTACCTAGCACTGAGATGCAGCCAGCTCTGGAGAGAGGAAGGCAGAAAACAGCTGCGTAGAGTGGCCCAGCAGCTGCATGGCCCACAAAGCACATGAATGCAGCCAACTCTGGGATGTGGCTGGCAGAAAAGAGCCATGTAGGATGGCCTGACACCTAGAAAGGATGCGACCAGCTCTGGGGCAGGGCAGGGGAAGGCGAGGACTGGGATATCCTGCCTCCTCCCCATGCCAGGGACATTCCCCCAGGCTGGGTATTCCGGACACGTGAGTAGCCGCATTCCCAGCTGAGGCATCACAGCTTCCTGCCATTGTCACGGCTTCCCCCTGGGGACAGCTGGAAGGGACACATGGTGACCACATTCCCGAAACACACACGCCCACGGTCCCACATGCTCCCTGTACAAACACACAGCCTGTGCACGCTGCCTTTGGCACACACACATACCACACTGCACATGCACACTGTATGTAACATAGATCCAGCATACAGAAGGCAACGTGTGTGCACTGCATTACACAAGTATGTGCTTGCCTTCTGCAGTACACACATCTCAACACACACTGTGTGTACAAGCAGCTTTACCCACACACACACACACACACACACTACATGCATGTGCTACATTACACCCACATGTTCAGGCATACTGCGTTACACACAGAGCTGAATGTACAACTGGCCTAACAACCCCCCCCCCCATGCATGGGTATATTCCCTTATGTACCCACATACTCTGTGTGTATGTATGAACATATGTATACATGTAGATAGGCATGTACACACATACAAACACACAGACTGCATGGATTCAGTTTTATGCACTCACAGATGCACAAACACATATATGCATATGCTGCATGTGTACACTGCATCACACACACACGTACACTGTATGGATCTGTTACATTACACACAAGCTGCAGTACATAGTCACATACATGATGCATTACACATGCACACTGCATGGATATACCACCTGACATCCCCCACAGGCACATTCACATGCACTGCATGTACACATTATACGATACATACACATACACACACATGCTATGCATTGCACGCGCACACACACACACACACACAAACACAAACACGGAGCAGGTGCTCTCTGCATTTAATACACAGCTATGCACACACCCCACGCTACATGTGCATACTGTATTTAACATACATACATCATGCTACATGTACACACAGCATTACATTGTGTCACATTACACACAGGTGCACATGTGCATTACACACACACCTGCAGCAGGTACACACAACCTTATATACCCACACACAAGTGTACACATGCACACACATGCAGCATGTACACATGGTATTTAATACACACAGCATGCTGCATATGTACACTGTACTGGACATATATACACCATGCAGACTACATGCACATACTGCATTACACACAAACTGCATGGATATACTGCCTCAGACTCCCACAGACTTACACTCACACATGCTGTCTATATACACATACACACAGGCAAGCGAAATGTATACACTGCATTTAACATGTGCACATGCACACACATACCACACTGCATGTGCACACTGTATTTAACATACATACATAGTGGATGCTACATACATATATATAGGCAGTCCTTGGACTTACGACACAATTGGTTCCTTAAAATTGCATCTTAAGTCAAAACGTTGTAACTCAAAACCGATTTTCCCACAGGAAACAATGTTATAAATGGGGGACTGGTTCTTGAACCAAGGCATGATACCCTATTTTCACCAAAAATAACCCAGGATTTTGTACTGAATCAATTAGAGATGAGTAATATAGCTACATTCACGTATTCGTATTGTAAATAGCAATCAAATTGATTTGGAAGGACTTCTTTGAGGTGACTTTGCTGGACTTTTTGAAGGGCTCTTGACTGGCGTCTTCTCAGGAGTCTTGGCTGCAGGTTTTTCTGGAGTCTTGTCTGCTTTCTTACAGAAAGTGTCCAAGGAAGTTTGGACAGATGATCTGCAGGGAGGTGGGCCATGCAGTGAACTTGTTCGCTGGTGTCGCGTCGGATCAAGCGTGGTAAAGTCGAAACTGACATCAGAAAGTTGAACCAGGGTGTCAATTTATAAATGTTGTAAGCGCAAAATGTAATTTGAAATGTGGTAAGTCGAGGACTGCCTGTATACTGTATTGCATACACACACAGAATGCATGTGCTACACCGCACACAGGTACACGCTGCAGTACACATACACACATGCACACACCACGTGGATTCACTGCTTTACACACCCACACATACACATACGTGAAGCATGTACATGTTGCGTTTACCACAGAGACAGACACGCACTCCACACTTGGGCAGACCATGGGACATACATACAGCATGCATGTGGCATGTACACCCAGCATTACACACACACACACTCAAACAGCATGACCCTCCCTGTAGCCCAGCAGCGCCCTTCACTCCCATCCTGCAGTCTCTGCTACCCAGTGCTGCCAGGCCCAGCTGGACTCCCCCTCTGCCCCCCTCCATGCAGTGGTGGGGGGGTGTGGGCACCCGCAGCCCAGCTGGCCCCACAATGCACGGCTGGAATGTCCCTCCTGGCAGCTGCTTTTATGGCAGCCGGGTAAACAGCAGCTGACAGGCTGGGGGTGAGGAGGGGGTGCCAGCTTGGGTCTGGGGGCAGGGGGATGGGCAGGGGGCTGTGAGTTGGGACTGAGGTGCTGGGATGTGGGCAAGGGACACCGCCACCCCCTCCAGGCCCTTCTCAATACTCCCACAAACCTGGGCTCCTTGAGGGAGGCACATTGGGCTGGGGAGCCAGCCACACCACCCTCCTTCACTCTGGGGGGCAAACATGGGGCAGCAGGTTGGGAGTGAGGGGCACCAGCAGAACAGGGGGCTGCAGGCAGGGTGGGGGGTATGGGGCTGGCACCCGCCTAGGGCCGTCTGACATTCCCGGCTCATAGCTGGGATTCCAGGCCTGGGCGCTCTGCTCCATGTGCTGCTTCTCTCCCAGCTCCCGGGGGCCTCTGGGTCGCCCAGAGCCAAATACCAGCAGGGCACTGTGGGGGCAGCACAGCTGCTGAGCTGTGGGTCTGGAGTGAGAGGCACCCGCAGGGCCGGGTATGCATATGCATGTGTAGCCAAGTGTGTGCATGTGTGTGTATGTGTGCAAGTGAGTGTCTGAGAGTGATTGTGCCTGTCAGTAAGAATGTGCATGTGAGCGAGAGTGTCTGAGAGAGTCTGTGTGTATAAGTGTAAGCATGTGTATGCATGCCTGTGTGTTGGAGTGTGTGCATGCGGTGTGTACAGGTGTACATGTGAGTGAGAGGGTCTGAAAGTGAGTGTGCATGTGTGTGTGAGCATGAGAGTGTATATGTGTGAGATTGTGCACATGAGTGTGAGAATGTGAGCTTCTGAGTGTGTGCATGCCTATGAGTGACAGCGCTTGAGAGTGAGTGAGTGTGTGAGGGAGTGTATGTCTGAGTGAAAGTTTGAGTGAGAGTGTGTGAGCATGAGTGTGTGCATGAGCATGTAAGCATGTCTTTGAGCATGTGTGTGTGTGTGTGTGTGTGTGTGTATGTATGTATGAACTGTGTCTCCCCCTCCCCTAGCTCAGCACCTTGCTGCCCCCAGGGCTCTATGGAGACCCAGCCCAATGGCCTGAGGTGGAACTGGGGGTGGGGGGTGGCTTGGTGCACACCCCCCCTGCATAAACACAGTTATATACACACACACATACATGCACATGCAGATTCTTGTATACACATACACACACACACACACACACACACACAGAGGCTTGTACGCACCCACACTACTTGATACAAATATTTGATCCCCCATGTATATGCACATGCCCCTTTAAATGAACACACACACCCCCCTTGTGCATAGACATATCCCCTTGTAGACATACAGTTGTACACACACACACAATTGTATAGACACATACAGCCCCTTGGGTACAAACACAGTCCTTTATATAGGCACACGAAGACTTGTACACACACAGTTGTATACACATAAATATATGTACACAAACACACTTGTACACACACACACATACAGGCTTGTATGCACACAAATACCCACACCTCTGCATACACATATCTTTGTACATACATATATATACATACCCTTGTGTATAAACACACCTCTTTGTACACTCACAAACACATGTGCCTTTGTAGGCAGACAACTGTACACACAAAATTGTACATACATACACCCTTGTGTACAAATATGCTCCTTTGAATGTACACATGAAGCCTTGTACACATGATTGCGCGCACACACACACACACACACACACACAGGTTTGTACCTATGGAGTCCCCACACCCTTGCATACGCATATCTTTGTATACACACACACCCTTTGTAGACAAACACACCCCTTTGTACATACACACCTATACCCTTGTACACACATATACATGTACCTTTATATGCACATGATGGTGCACACACAATTGCATATACATATATGTATTCTTTGTATACAAACACATCCCTTTGTACAGGTGCACTCACCCTTGTACACACACATGCACTTGTGCATACACACACCCTCTTGTAGATATGCACACACTCCCCCCTTGTATATAAACACCCGCCTTGTACACAGACACACATACGCGCACACAAACGCACACATACAACCCGATGGTCCATGACCAGCTCCAGCCAACGCCAGCCCCTGGCATATCATTAACCCTCAGCCAAATCCAACCACCTGGCTCTGACTCAGCGCCAGGAGCTGGGACAGACTGAGCCCCAGGGACGGATGGACAGACGGACACACACACCCACACACACAGAGGGAAGACTGCCTGTCTTTCCATAAAATGGGGCAGTGTCTCCCTGCTAATCACACACACATACACACACACACGTTTTCAGACAACTGGGGAAGCATTTCTCTCACACACATCCCCATACATACACAACCACACACATTTCCATACAACAGGGACAGTGTCACCCCCCCCCCCCCCCCCCACTAAGTGAGAAGAAAAACCCAACCTTGAACTTGGAGCTCCCCACTCCCCACTTCAAGGCATCCCAGTCCCTTCCCAGCCCGCAGCCTACATGCCCAGCCCCGTTCTGCCCTTGTGGTGCTGGAGCCAGGCCCTCCTGGATGGATGCTGGATTCAGGGTCAGGCTCTCGCTGGAGACCTGGCCCCGAGAGCTTGCGGGGAGGATCCCCATGCTTCAAAATACAACCAGCACACCCCGCAGCCTGTTGTGAGGAGTGGGACCTGCCTCCTGCATGCCTGGAGCCCTGTGTGGGCCCCAGGGTAAGGCAGGGTGGCGAGACTGGCTCCCCATCCCAATGTGCCTCCTTCAAGGAACCCAGTTTTGTGGGGGTGTTAAGAAGGGCCTGGGGGGGGAGGGCCTGTGTCCTTTGCCCACATCCCCGCCCTCACCTAGGGTATGGGGAGGCTGGGGTTCAGCCTTCCTCAGCCCGAGCAGTCTTAAAGTCCCCACTCCCACCATCCCCATGCCCCAGAGCTCTTGACAGGGCTGGAGGGTGGGGAAGAGCCTTGCTGGAAGTGCGGTCTTCCAGGATGGATGGATGGAGAAAGAGACCTGAAAATGGATGGGTGAAGGGATGAACAGAGGGACAGATAGTTGGATAGCTAGGTTGATGGCTGGAGGCAGAGAGATTAATGACACGAGTTAACAACAGTAGTGCATATGTATACGCGTGTGTGTGTCTGTACGTGTGTTTCTGTGTGCGTGTGTGTACTCAAGAGGCCCCTGACACTCCCAAGGCAACACATACACTCCTCCGCCCCTGAACAATCGTTCAGAGCAGCATTACCCAACCATAGCATTTGCTATGACCATGTTTAGAAGTAATGAGGACTTTGATGGATACTTCAACACTGCAATGGCAAAGTTAGGTGCCTGGACGAGACTTCCAGAAGCACTTGACCCCGGTTGAAACCAAACAGCATCTAGTCCAGCAGTACTCAGCCTTTTAAGACTCAAGGCACTGCACTTAAGACTCAAGGCACTTTTATAAAATGCCAGCTCTTTGCTTTCACTAATTTTTGGCTACAGAAAATACTAGATTCTTCTGGTGCAAAGAGCTCAGAAAGGCCACAACAGGTCAGAATGATTTTGACACTATGGGTTCCTCTCTGAAATCTCTGGGTTTGTCTGGTGAATCCTGTTTGCACACCTAACCATGCTAACATTGCCTGGCAACCTGTGGCACCCTTGGAAGGATCTCCAGGAACCCTGGCTGAGAATCACAGACTCCTAGAGAAGTTGGGTTAGAGGGGACCGCATCTAGCCCAACCCCCTGCCTGAGGCAGGATCACCCCTATCCAAAGCATCTTATATAAATCCATCTTCTAAACTATTCGTAAGACCACTATCAACCCTAACACAACACAAGACATCACACCTGACCCTGCCACAGGGAAAGCAGGGGAACCACAACAGTCAGTGTCTTCCTTCTTTAAAAGGTTGTGACTCAAGAGATCCCAGGTAGGGGTCATGCTCCCTGGTGCAGAGGAAGGCAAAACTTCCCCACAGTCTATTTGACCACGGGGTAAAATTCCTTCCTGATCTCAAATATGGCATCTGGCTAACCCTGAATGGAGAGACAAGACCTTCCAGCCAGGAGCCTCCAGCTTTATTACCCAACAGGAGCTCTAGCACGGCCTAATCAAAATCCCCACCCTTGGCTGCAGCCAACATCCAATGCCTCTGGGGAACAGTTAGAAACACTCTGACACACCTAGCAGAAAGGGGGACAGGGAGGAACTAGCAGAGCCCAGAAGCCTGGGAAATACCCATAGTAAGACATAAGCACACTTACACCTACATCATTCCCAACTAGTGGCTGTCCAACATCTTCTTGAACACCTCCAGTGATGGAAAGTCCATACCTTCCCCAGTCATGTATTCCACTACCTCCCTGCCCTAACAAGTTCTTCCTGAGATCCAATCTAAACCGACTTGGCTGCAACTTCAAGCCTTTGTTGCATGTCCTACTTCCGGCAGCAAGACAGAAAAGGTGGTATGCACTGATCTAGGCCTTGGACTCCCTGGAAAAGTGAGCTTGGAGCCTCCCTCTGCTGCCACAATCTTAAGGGGTAAAAGTACATTTCCAACCCTCTCCTTCACCCCTTTTTGCTTGGGGAAAATTAGTTTCAGACCCTGCTCTAGTGACTCTTTTTTTTTGCTGTAGATGTTTCTTGTTCTCCTCTCTCTTCTTCTTGCTGGCTAAAAATGTGAATTTCAAATCCCGCCCACACACCTCCTGCCTGGGCAAAGGTCGGTTACAAATCCCTGCATATCCTAGCCTTTCAGTTCACATAAATATGTCCCTTGTCTGCATGAAATCATGTTATGTGGATCAAAACTCCTGGCTTGAGTCAAGGGAGTCTGATTTTGTTTCACTTGGAATTTCCCTGCAGTTTATGAAGTCAGGATGGGAGTCCTTATAGCAGTAGTTCTATTCTATTCTATTCTATTCTATTCTATTCTATTCTAATGAAATGTAATGTATTTGGATGCAATGTAATGCAATATACATTGTATCATAATATATCATATGTATTACTTGTAATTTAGTCCATTGCATTTTATTATGGTTTATTATTTAAATTGTGTCATATTATATTGCACTACGCATAGCTAACATATATGATATTTATCTATGATATCATATATTTATTACTTGAAATATTCTATTGTATTGCATTACCAGTATACTGTATTTTATTATATACTGTATCATATAATGTCATATTTATTACTTGTAATCTATTCTATTTTATTACAGTTTATCATTTGAATTGTATCATATTATATTGCATTACCCATCAAACTGTCTGTAGTATTATATTTTATAATATTATAGTACAGTATAGTACATTACACCTTGTATTGTATCATATGTATTACTGGTAATATATTCTATTTTATTATGGTTTAATTGCATTATATATTATATCTATCATATGGTATTCATTACTTGTATTATTATACTATACTATATGATATTATACATTGTATCATATTGTATCATATTTATTACTTGTAATATATTCTATTATAGTATATGATGGGTTATTAATTGACTTGTTTCATATTATTATGTTATGTTATGTTATGTTATGTTATGTTTCTCCGTGATGATGATGATGATGATGGGGGTATATCACTGCAGACTGGTGGGCAGGGCATAGGTTAGATACCAGGACACCTGGGTCCTATCCCTGGCTCTGTGACTGGCTGGGGACAAGTCAGTGTCCCTTGCTTGAAAAGTTCTCCTTGCAAAGCCTTTGTCTTGTCTCTTTAGTTTGAAAATCCACTGGGGCAGGAGCTATGTGGGCAGTGCCCGACACAGAGCGATCCCAATCTCAGCTGGGGCAGAAACTGCCTCTTTGTCTGTGTATGTGTACAGCGCCTGGTGCCACCGGGCCCCAAGTTTAATTAATACCTCTGTATAACTAATAGCATGCTATGTTATTTCTAACATTATTTCTATTGATCCCTGTCTTTATTGTATAGCCCTGGGTGTCACTGCATTAGTTTTAGTAAGACTGCCTTACTTTTTATATGTTGTTTAGTTTACCCAATATATTCGTATTCACACTCCTATTATCATCATTGTTAGCATTAGCATCGTTACTACTACTACAACTTGCAACGCATGCAGTGATTAATGTATTTAACTACCTAACACCCCCCCTCCCCCCGAAGTAGACACCTACCTTTGTTTTGGGAAGTACAAATGAAGCAGGGGGAAAAAAAGAGGGATTTCTTTTCCTTTTAACCAAACCATTACAGTTTCCTAATTCAATTTTCAATTGCTAGTTTCTGGGGGAAAGGTTAGTGGAGTATGTGAATAAATAAGGTGTCATATCAAAACATATATATAATCAAATATATTTTGATTAATAACCTATAATCATGCATCCAATCACATATATGATTTATACGAATAATGCATCCTTGCATATATAGCCAGATGTGCATAGTTTAACAATATGGAGCCATAGATGTGTGTGTGTATGTATATGTGTACATATATATGCGTGTGTATATGTATATATATGTGTGTATTTGTGTGTGTGCATGTTGTATATGTACAAATGTGTGTCTATACGTATCTGGGTGTGTATATGTGTGTTAGTATGCATGTGTATATATATGTGTGTATGTGTACAGGTGTGTATATATATTTGTAAGTGTGTATGTACATATGTCTATATGTGTGTGTTTCTATATGAATATGTGTATATATATGTATGGATACATACATATGTGTCTATATGTATGTGTGTATATATGTATGTGTGTATCTGGAGATATGTGTGTATATGTGTATTTATGATTTATAACAACAATGCTGTTAATATTATTGAAACGTGTTTGTTTTTAATCACAAAGTTTGGTGTGTAATTCTATGATCTCTAGCAAAATTGCCTTAATTCTTATAGTTTCAATAAGGATAATGATGATTCTGATTATTATTTTGATTTATATCCTGCTCTATTCAGAAGGTCTGAGTTACCTACTAATTACTATTACTGTTATTTTGAGTAACTGTGACCATCTAAAATATACAATTAATCACAGCTCTGTGCATATCATTAATATATAACTTAAATACATACTTACATCAGCGTGTGTGTATTAAGAATATATTCTAAGAATGCTAATACTATTATGGAAACATTTTATTATACTGTACTATATTATATTATACATTGCATCATATCATATCATATCATATTCATTACTTGTCATATATTCTATTATATTTATTGTTTGACTGTGTGGGTAATACATGAATCTTTTGCCAAATTGCCTTCATAATTAGTGGTATTCTTGTGTTATCTGCTTTACTGTAATCCACAATAAAAAAAGCAGCAATGCTAACACTAATTTGCATAATTGCTCTGCCTCTGCTATTTATGACCACATTTATCACCTCAAACATCAGAGCAGATATAATTACTTAGCTTTACTCCCTCTAGTGACTAGCTGTTATTTTTATTTTTTTTTATTTTTACCTCTCACAGCAACAGCAGTAGATCTTGCTATTCCCCATTGTTTAAATGTCGAATTGTCCATTGCTGGGTATTAGTTTCTCCTTTTTGCTAATGGCCATGGGGCCTTGGCATTGTGAGGTCTTTCCCATGGTTAATTATCACCCGCTATAATTCTTCGTGTCCATCCAGGCCGAATCACGTTACCTGCTAATGCGATTTCAATGGCCGGGAGTGATCGATTCACTGTTATTATGGTTCACAGGCTGCATAGATGATGAGTCTCACCCGTGTAAACTCGTGGAGCAGCTGGCTGAAGGGGAAGGGTCTCATGGGAGAGCGAGGGGTCGGAGAGAGTGAAGGTTTGAAAGCGGGATGAGGAGGAAACCATTTGGAGACAGCCCCCGAATGGGGCGGGTTAAAAATGGCTCAGGTCAGAGCTTATACCTGGCGCCTGCCGAACCTTTCCGAGACGGCTGCAAACTTCGGTGCCTGGAGCCAGACCTGAAATAGTCCCTGTCGGATTCCAATCTCAGGCCTACGCTGGCCTCGCTGAGATCAAGAAGCCGGGGAGCACCCCAGGGATCACTCTGGGTTTACTCAGAGGTCACCGACTTCAGAATCCAGCCTGTGTCCCTGGGGGTCGCTCTGGATTTCAACCAAGGTCATGGAGAGAATGGGCCTCATGCCATTGACAGCCACCAAGTTAAGAGCCGAGAAAATCGGAGATGGGAGATCCCCTTTTCTTTCCCCTCCACCGCCTCCCCTTCCCCTCTCCCGCCCCATGGAAAATGCATCCCAAGCGAATTACCTTCTCTGACCCTCCTTGCTTGTCTTACAGGGAAATATAATCCACGGGAGAAAGAGAAAAGTCCCCGAGACAGGAGCCCAGGTTTGAAGCCACTTGGTAAATCCAGTTTCGGAGCTGGGGAGCGAGGTCTTCCCAGCAGCGAGTCTTCGAGGACTGGCACCCACAAAGCCCAGCCCTCCAAATCCAAGGAGTTCTGCACAATAAGAGAGAGAGAGAAAGAAACCAGCAGTTTTTTGTTTTTTTTTTTTGGCGTGTCCCTGCAAAAGAGTCCAGTTCCGAAGGCTTCTGCTTTCCCCTGATCTCATCCTCCACCAGCCCCAGGATTTGCATAAACTTGTTTCTCCGGGAGCTGGGATTCGCTGGCGAAGTGTAGGCAAAGAGCCCAGACCTCCCTCCCCCTTGCCGCCTCCTCCTCTTCTCAGCTGTTCGCCAGAGTTTTTCCCAAGAGGGGCCTCTCAGCCTCATTGTGCCTGGCTGGGCTGCCATCAGGCACAGAGAAAAGGAAGACAGAAGGGGGAGATGGGGGCGGGAGGGTTGCCTCAGAAATCACAGCTTAAAAATTCCCCACTTCCCTGTTTCTAGCTCAAGACCTGCAAGAAGAGGCCTGTCCCTTCTCACCTGCTCTCACTCGGGGTGGAAAAGTATTAAGGGGTTCCCAGTCTCTGCCAAGGACAAGAAATCCACCCGTCTTCCTCTCCCGGGCTAGGGTAAAAAGTGAGTTTTAAGTCCCCTTACACACGTGTCTTTGTCCAGCTGGGAGGGGGAAAAAAAGTGAGTTGTAACCCCCGCCCCCTGCACGCACACACACCCAGACTCGTGCTAGGATAAAATGAGGTTTAAACCTCACCTTGGTACCAAAGGGACCGTGTATTTCAATTCCCCTTTGCTGGGAAGGGGCAGGGGGAAGGAAGACTCCTACTAGGATAAAATAAGTTTCAAATCCCCCCAACTTTGGTGCTAAGGGGAACATGTGCTTCAAATCCCCAGTGCTAGGGGGGCAGGGAAGTGACTTGCAACCCCCCTCCAGACTCATACTAGGATAATATGAGTTTCAAATCCTCCCCTTTGGCACTAAGGGAAATGCGAGAGAGGCACAACATGCACGTAGATACGCAGGCCCACAGACACGCACACGTTCACACACAGGGGCACGCATGCACATACACACACATGCACCCCACAAGCTAAGCATCCCCCAGACGCTAAAAGCACCCCCAAGCTAAACACACACAACTCCACAAGCCATGGGTGACTGGTGCCTGGGGGGGCACCAAAACGCAGACTGGGGCAGGGGGGTGTCCCCCCAATGGCTGATTGCCAATGGTGGGGGGGGGGGGTCCCCCAGCAGCTAATCACTAAGCCAGTGGCGAAACCAGAAGTGCACTTCTGGTTTCACGGCTGGCGCTTCCAGGGGGTGCACGGCCGATCTCGGGGGGGTGCACCCCCTATGCATTGATAATGCCACAAACTGAACATACACATGCACACACACCCCTCCTCCTACAAACGTATTTACACCCCCACAAGCTAAACACACACACACCCCAGCTAAAAATGACCCCCCCACACACACTCAAGCTAAACACACACACACCCACAAGCTAAAAAAACTCCATTTCACCTCCTCACAGCCCTGCCTTGATAAAGGTAGTTACAAGTTCCCTCCCCTACCCTCGCACGCTTGCAGCTTAAAGAAAAATCGTTTCAAGTCCCCCCCACATTCCGACCCCTGCTTCTCATTACCCCCTTGGTCTCTGCTGTCCCCAAATCCCCCTCATCCAGGATGCCCAGTCCCCAATCCCAATAGTGGTCTGGGACCCAGAGGCCTTCAGGCCTAGGTTTTGACCTTTGTACTTAGCTTAAGCTGAGTGCTTAGCTTGAATTGTGGTCGAGACATGCACTCGGTGAAAGGAGCAGATGGAAAATACTGTTCCTGACTTTATACAAATTGGGGAGTTGGCTAACTAAATTGAATAAATTGCTTCTCGGCCTCTTGTTAGCTCAGAACAAGTGTAGCCTGGGCAAAAGAGGAGCAGTAAGAGGAAAAAAACCTACCTCTACCTAAGACTGAAAAAATTACTTCAGAATAGAAAATTTCAGTTGAGGGTAACCATATTTGGCAAACAGAAGCAAAAGTATTAATATGCATTAGGAGGGAGACTTAAACTCTTTTTATGTAATGGGCTCCCCTCGCTTTATGTGGGTTCTCTATGTGCGAATTCGCTCTTATGTGACGACCCTTTTTATACCAAAAATTTGTTATATGCAAGATAAATTAATGCTTATGCGATTAGTGTGGTAGAGTTGCTTTGTGCGGTGCATTGTGGGAGGGATGCGCACCAAAATACAGTCTCCTGTGTGGATCTGTGCTCCTCACTCGTGTGCGACGTGTTTCTGTAGTTGCCATCCTCATTACAATAGTACTGTCTGCTACTGGTGAGCACCAAAAATGTCTTGTAAAAGTGATAGAAATGGGCCTGGGGGTCAGTACAGTCAAGGTCTTGGAACGTATCCCTATTTGTTGCATTGTAAAATGGGTTCCCTTTATGCAAATTCAAGTTACGTGTTGTTTTCCAGGAACACGTGTATTGCATAAAGCGAGGGAAACCTGTATTAAGAAATGCAAAGCTATCTGGTATATAAAGAGTGGTGAGAGAGCGTACCCTTCGGAGCCTGCTCTTAAAAGACCCAGTCACCAATCCGAGACTCAGAACTCAGATGAAGGAGTCAGGAACTGTGGACAAGACCTCCCGGACTGTCCATCCAGTGATGGTGCATTTGTTATAGCTCGGTGTGGTGAGCATGCTGTTCGGCTTTTGACTAACTAAGGTATTAGAACTGTAACTGCTGAGGATACCTAAGGACAACCGTATCTTAGTCTGCACACTTGGTAAAAAGACCCGTACCATCATTGGATTAACAAGTAAGAGACGAATTTCCCACTCGGCTGCCTTGGTTTAGATTGGAGATTCCCTCTTTCCCCAGTCCACCACCAGAAGGGAGGACTTAAAATTCCCATTTTTTAAACTGGGAACTAAGGGAGTTTCACTCTCCCTCCACCCCCTCATTCTGATGGATGAGGAGAAGGAAGAGGCAAGTCAGCTTCAATTTTTAACCAGCCATAAGCAGATCCCTTTAGACTCCCCAAAAAACTGAGTTTTGAGGCCTCCTCCCTGCTGCTCCCCCAATGGAAAAAAAAAAAGTCCATTTCAAGCTGCTTTTTCCCTTGGGAAAAACCCAATTTGGACCCCGCGCTCCTTCCTCTTTTCCTTTTCCCTGTGCAAATTTTAAGTCTTCCCCTCCCCTCTTCTTGGTGGCTAAAAAAATGGGATGTTCAAATCAGCTACTCATTACCCAGCCTGTATTGATGCATGGGATTATTCCATCCTAAGTGCAGGACGTTGCCCTTCTTTTTGAACCTCATGAGATTTTTTTAGGTCGAATCCTCTAATTTGTCAAGGTTACTCTGATTCCTAGCCCTACCCTCCAATGTATCTACTACTCCTCCCAGCCTGTGTCCTCTGCAAACTTTTTGAGGGTGCACTCTGTCCCATCTTCCAGGTCATTGATGAATTAATTCATTGAACAAAACTGGCCCCAGGACTGACCCCCGGGGCACTCCACTTGATATCAGCTGCCAGCTAGACAGCTAGTCATTGATTACTACCTTCTGAGGCTGGTGATCCAACCAGTTTGCTATCCACTTTATAGTCCATTCATCCAACCTGTACTACATTAGCTTGCTTGTGAGAACGTTGTGGGAGACCGTATCAAAAGTCAAGGTATATCACATCCACTGTTCTCCTCACACCCACAGAACCAGTCATCCCATCATAGAAGGCAATCAGGTTGGTCAGGTATGACTTGTCCTTGGTGAATCCATGCTGACTCTTAAATAGAAATTAGAAGCTTTACTAACATACTAAGGCACCTAGTGCGATGATATTCAGCTTAAGAGCAAAGCAAAAACAAGTCGAGCTTTATAGGAATGTGTACAAATTAGTTAGATTTTATATAAGGTTTAAAAATACACAACAAACTAGGCAAAAATCATCAAAAGAAATTGTTTCATTAATCCTGTAGCCAACATAGTTAATTGTGCATCTCTTGTTCAGATGTATAAAGCACAAACTAGCCTGTGTGTCTTGACAGCGCATCCAACACTTCACTGTCAGTCATCTCCACACCTGAGTTAATGTTCACTTAAGTTCATAGGACCACACCTGAGATAAGGCTTTTGGCAAAAGCTATAAACAGTCTACAGGGCTGTGAAATACGAGAGAAACATTAAGAGGAATGGCTGACAGACAGCAACATTGCAGAAGGAAGGACGGCTTGAATAGTAGAACAAGACCACTGAAAAGGTGAGGGGGTCATGCACACCTATGGAGTAGTGAGAGATTAGCAGGAACTAGGGAGATGCTAATGAGTCACAAAGTCAGTGGATTCTCTCATTACTGCCAGAATAGAAATGCCCCTGCCCCTCCAGGTAGATGGTTTAAAAACTTGGGTGGAGCAGGAATCAAAGGTTGGAGAGAGACCCTGTGTGTGTGTGTGCATGTGTATGTCTGCACACATGTGTGAGCCCTGTTACATGTTGATTAAAGCTGGATAGAAACCAGCTGTAAAGTTGTTATACATTTTCAAGCACTGTGTAGCTGCTTGGCCCTTTTCATAGCTGGCCCTTTACTACATTGATTGCACAACTGACCAGTTAACCATGTGATAACTACTTGAGAGGCTAGGATTTCTTAGGGTGATCTCTTTTATTGGACCAACTAGGTAGCTGGTATCATGTTAGATAAGCTTTCATGTGTAAGACAGTCTTCCTCAGGTCTCTGAATATAGGAGGTAATTACTTTGCACTTGTGGCCAGTCCAAATTTATTTCACGATTGACCAGTAAGATGTGCAATATATGTAATGTGTGCCAAGGGCCTAGGAAGAAAGTGTGGGGGAGCTGGGATGAATCACACCCGATACAAAGGCAGGATATCCCGGCTGCCACGAGGGCAGCTCTGATTCACGTTCCATGCTGTATGGGGCCCGGAAAGCCACGAGATCCAAAGTGACAATGATCAATGGAAGCTTTCCTCTCCGGGGAATGTGGCCATGATCCAGGCCCTACTCAGCGTGGGGGGGATGGGCCACAGGGACCCAAAAAGGGTTTGCCTCTAACTGCCTATGCAGGCATGCCAGGGCAGGCTGGAGGCTCCTGGAACTATTAAGGCAAGGAGAGCACTGGGGCAGGCCTGGACTGTGCTGCAGGGGTGACTCATGAATGCAAGGGGAGAGGAGGAAGGGGAGGGGGGGTAGAGTCTCAGGGGAGCACTTCCCAGGCCCCAGGGGTGTAGCTGGGCCTGCTCTGTCCCCACCCAGCTGTGGAAGCCCCAGGTTTGCTGCCCCCCCAGAGTGGGTGCTTGGGGCTCCAGCTATGCCAGGCGGCAGGTAAAGAACCCAGGTGTCCTGGGTCCCAGGTCGCAGCTTCCCCTACCACAACCAACTAAATTAGGCTGCTCCTAGAGCTGGCAAAGAACCCAAGCATCCTGGCTCCCAGCCCTCCCATCCCCCTGCCCACCCACTCCCAAACCTGAATAAAAACCCCAGGTGTCTTGCTTCCCAATCCTCCCCCTTCTTTAGACCCTGCTAAAAAGAACCCAGGTGTCCTGGCGCTGGATGGCTGGGGCTGCTGGAGTGGAAGCAAGGGGCACCATCAGTTGGCAGGCAGTGGGTTAATGGGGTTTAAGCACCCTGTTTGCCCAGAGGTGGCTCCAGCCCCACCCTTGGCATCTCTACCAGCTATTGGGGATAGTCAGGGCTCTGTGCCAGGCCTTGGTCTCCCCACCCTCCTAGTTTGAGGCCCGTCCAGGCAGGCAGGAACTTGAAACTCCTTTCTCCCTTCAGAGAAAGGCATCACTCCCGTCTACCGAAAGCTTAGACTGAAAGCGTGGGACTGGAAATTCATTTTTTCTGTTATAATGGGGAAACATGGGATGCTCCTTACCAGGAGAGACTCATGAGGCTAGGATTCTTCCATCCAGAGAGGAGAAGGCTGACAGGGGGGATAGGATAGGCGTATAAAGGCGTATAAAGTCATGAAGAGTGTGAACCAAGTGAACAGGGAACTATTGTTTGCCAAGTGTCAGAAAACTAGAGCAGGGGCCACCCATTGGAGACAAGTGTAAAACTAGCCAGAGAAAGGCCTTTTTTTGAGGCAATGTGTCATTAATGTGTGGAACCCATTGCCACAGGAAAAGGTAGAGGCAGATACCAGATCCTAGGACTGGATAAAGTCATGGAGGATAAATCATCTGCCCTGGTGTGACACAAGAGATTGGGCAAGATGGACCTATAATCTGATCCAGTAAATGGCAGCTCTTATCTGTATTCATGGCTGTTGAAGAGGATGGTGGGATGTTTCCTCTCATATCTCTAACCCAATGAATGGTGGATGCCAGGTTGGATGTTGAACAGAGGAGTAGACATCATAGAGAAGCTGGGCGGGAAGGGACTCCCACAAATCACCTAGTCCAACTCCTTTGCCCCACTCTAGATACATCTGGTTCAGTGCTCTCCCTCTTTGTCATCCACTTCTGCGACTGCTGGAGATGAGCTGATTTGTCATAAGAACATATAAAGAGCATAGGATCTGCCATTCATTGGGTCAGCTGATAGCCCATCTTGCCCAGTCTCCTGTATCACACAATGCTGGTGACGGATGTGCCCTAGGTGCACCGGCAGATGGTCATGGTGATGGCAAATATCCCCTATATTATGGCCCTCCTGGACTATGCCAATGGTGGGCTGACCCCTTGGCACTTGCCTGGCATAAGGAACTGCCCACACTGCATGCACCCCAACACCTACTCCAGAAGGTCAAGGCTGTCCTGCCAGATAAGGCCACCCTTACCTTGACCAGGTCATGCATGAGGGCGGTCCCCACACCCCTGGTATCACCCAGCCCCCCCGGAGCTTGTTATGGGGAACCCAGCCTTGGCAGGCCCCACGGCACTCCTCACCATGCTATCTCCAGCTGGAGGATACCAAGCTGATCTGCTTCTGGACAGCCCATCACCAGCTCTACATACTCATGGTCTGCATCATCCACTGTCCTGTCCTTGCATCCCACCCAGACACCCAGTGGCAGAACAGCCTTGACAAAGACCAGGGTCTCCAGTGGACATGCTTATACTCCACCCTGATCCTGCGAGCCACCGGGGATCTCAGCTGGCAGCTCCCCCATAGAGCCATCACCACACTAGAGCCATCTAGTATGCTCTAGCATAATTCTTCGTGTCCATCCAGGCCGAATCACGTTACCTGCCAATGCGATTTCAATGGCCGGGAGTGAGACTCACGGACACTCCCAGCACCTGCCACTTCTGTGAGCAGAGGGAGACCCTGGCGCATGTGTACCTGGAGCTTGCCAGGCCACAGACGCCTCCACCACCTCCACCAGAGGCTCCTGTGGAGGTCCTGGCTACATGACTCCCAGCACCTCTTCTTTTACTCACTCCCCATCCATGGCCCCACCAAGTCATGGGTCAGCCTCCTCCTGGCCAGGCCAAGCTAGCCATCTACCTGACCAGGAAGGGTGCTCTGGCTGGGAGGAACCTGAGAAGAGAAGAAGGAAGAAGAAACAGTGCGAGCAGTGGAGCCCTGGAAACCTCAAGGCCTGGTGGTAAGCAGGGCAGACACGTGACAGCAGCGGTGCAGAGACAGGCCATGAGGATGATCTTTGGTCTTCCCTTCCCAGGTGCTCCCTAAAAGGCGATGGTCTTTTCACAGGTGTTTCAGACACAAAAAGGATGGCACATACTCAGAGACACATGCAGCGGGAGAAAGTCTGACGGCCATGTAAATGTACATGTAGAAGGCACCACAACAGGCATATGCTTGGTGACACTGCAAGACAGATTCACACACACACGGAGACACCAATGCACATACACACCTGCGAGACAGATTTACACATACACAAGGAGAGACACCAAAATATACACACAAGGAGACAGACACACAGAGATGCATACACACACTGAGGCAGATTCACATGCACACAAAAGATGGGTTGGGAATGAGGGGCACCAGCAGAGAGAGACACACACACACATTGTGAGAGTTACACACACACAAGGAGACACACACGCACATTTGGACATACTGTGAGAAAGCTTTCAGGAACCCGGGATGGGGTTGTAAAGCCCCTCGCACCTTGTTTTCCCCTCCCACCCCACAGCCAGGGAATAGTGGGGGCTCGCACTCCCCAGAAGCAACAGATGGGGAAGTGTTGGGGAGGGGGCACAAACACCTGCAGTCTCATCTATCCCAGCTGGGGGAAAGGCTCCTGTCACTGGACCTGACACCCACATCTCCCAGCTGAGGGAGCCCTGGTCCTAGGGCAGGGGCTGGCTGCATAGAGCCTGGCACAGCCTCCTCCTTGGCAACCCATGGGGCAGGTTTATACCCCCCAAGACATGACAGGAGCACATGAGGCAGTTGCCAGACCCCCAGTCCAGCTGGTGCCCCTCATTCCCAACCCACAGCCCTCTGCCCCCCTTCCCCCCATAGCCCAGCCCTGTGGGTGCCCCGAACTCCTGACCCACATTGCTGGGCTTCCTAGCAGGCAGAGGTCCGTGCCAGGCCCCAGGCGCATAGCTGGGCCCCAGGCGCCTGGAGGACGGAGCAGGGGATGTTGTTATCTGCACAGATTCCAGGATGTCGTGGATGGGTTAAATATAGGAATAAGAGGGAGAGAAGAAGGGGGGGTGTCTGTGATGGAAGGATGGTAGAGACAGACAAAAGGATGCACACAGAGAGACAGACAGACATACCCCTGGACAGACAAAAGCAGTCACAGGGAGACATGCTGCGATAGACATACACATAGACCAAGGGCTAGACAGACATAGAGACAGGCGCACATGGACATGGATGCACACGCAGCAGGAGATACACTAACAGCTACACGGGCACACACAAGAGGCAATGTGAGACAGATTCGCACTCATGAGGAGACACTGAGACCCACAGAGATGCTGAGAGACGCACACAAATAGATACACATATGGAGACACCGAGAGACATGCACAAGAGACAGTAAGACACATACACACACAGACACTGGAAGAGACACTGAGACACAGATGTGGAGACAGTGAGACACAGATGCTGAGATACACACACTAAGACACAAAAGACACTCACACACACACTTGGACTCACTGTGAGACAGATTCACACACCCACATGCACACACAAGGAAACAGTAAGATGCACATACACACTGAGACACAAATAGACACTAACAAATGCACAGACACCCCCCCAGCAAGACAGTTAGAAAACCACACAAAAGAAACATCGTGTGTGAGGGACAGTGAGACAGACACCTGCACACCCACAGATACACATGTAATCAGACACACACAGAGACATGCTGTGAGAGATGCACAAAGCCATGCAGGCACTCCCACACTCCTCACATGGAGACACTGTTACAGACACACACACATATTCTCTTGGACAGAGACAAGTAGACACCAACCGGCACACACATACCCAGACAGACAGAAACAATCACACAAAAGGCACACTGAGACATTGTGTGAGAGACACACAGATATGAAAACAGGTCCACAAAGAGACACACCATGGAAGAAACAGAGACAGAGAAAACTGTACATGCACACAAGGAAACACTATGAGACAAACAACACGCCAAGACAGACAGACACCCGTACAAACACAGAAAGACAGGGAGACAGGCACAAAGACAGACACACAAGTACACAAAGAGATAGCAGGGAACACACACATACATTTGCAGATGCACAAAGAGACACATAGTGGGACACGCACAGCCACACACACAGATATTGTGAGACCAACAGACACACTTGGACACAGTGAAACTCAGCTACAGGCCCCCCAGGGGGATACCATCAGATAGATGCACACTTGGATACACAGCACACTCTGAGACACAGACAGACAGCAACACACACACACATACATAGAAACACATGTGGAAAGAGAGAGAAACACGCACATGCAGACAGAAGGACACAGCTACACAGACGCACACAAAGATGTTGTGAAATAGATACAGACATACACAAAGAGACAGCAAGACACACATGTATGTATACAGACATTGCATAAACCAGTTTGAGCCAAATCAGTTAAGTCTGATACTACATTCAACCAGGTTTATTTCAAACCAGTTTCAGCCATTTTCAAACTGGTTTATGTGCACTGAACATCTGTTCTGTTACAGGTTTAAACCAGTTTATGATCACTTAAACCGGTTTCTGTGTAATGTCTGTCCCTAGCCATAGTGAGATCTACAACCACACATATACACACAGAGGCATTATGAGACCAGCAGACACATACTTGGACACAAACACATGAGACAGACTCAAGTACACGCAGACACACACAAGGAGACATTGTGAGACACACATGTATGCATGCACTGAGACAGACAGAGAAACAGACAAACACCAACACACAGATACGGTGATACTGTCAAACCAACTGACACACACTTAGACACACAGGGTGCATCTACATGAGCTGCTGACTGTGTTGTAGCCGAATAATACTGCGTACTAGCGTGCCACAGCACAGCCGGTGCTAATACGTTACCGCATAGTATTATTAGGCTACTGCACAGTAGCATCACTTAAAAGGCATTCGCTGGCACTACTGTGCTGTAACTCCAGTTACTGTGCATTTATTTAGTACTTGTATAATCAAGTGCTAAATAAGTGCACGGTAACCACTGCGTATTAGCATCTTGTGTAGATGTGGCCAATGAGACAGATTCTCTCTCTCATAGACACAAGAGACACATATACAGGCACACACAGAGACAGACACCCACACACGCACCCACACAGTGAGACAGATTCTCTCTCTCTCTCTCTCTCTCTCTCTCTCACACACACACACACAGAGCCACTATGAAACAGACAAAACACAAACACTGACACCCACATGCACGTTGCCCCCTTGTGTTTCTGGTTTGTCTAGTTTTTCTGCTCAGGAGTCACCTTGGCAGACAGACAGGCAGACACTGCGGTGCCGCACACCTACACATGTGCCCCCCCCCCACACCCATCCATAACTCTTCTTCAGATCCCATGCCCCCACCCCCCGGACACATACACAGAGTTCCCCCAAGGACGACTGTATATACACACACATGTAAGTCCTCCCATGGACTACTGTATACACACATACACCGCCCCCGGATTCCCCCATAGACAGCTGTATACACATGCACCACACACACACCCCTCCCAAGTTCCCTCACAGACTGCCATATGCATCTACCCCTGAGTTCCCCTATAGACTGCTGTACACATAGCAGCCCTACTTGAGTCACCTAGCACCTGCTCTAGAAGCAGAGGAAGGAGCTGGTCCAGAACCACTGCCTTCCAGACATCCCCTCCAGGTTTTCCTCCTGCCCTGCCAGGGAAGGGGCCTGCCCAGAGGGCTGCCTCCCCCACTCGGTCTGGGCTGCAAGGGTGGGCTGGAAAACCCGGCACCCATGTTTCTGCTGTCTGAAATGGATCAGTCCCTCCCAGCTCCCCCAGTAGCAGGGGCTGTGTGGGCAGCTGCCCCACTATGAAAAGGATGTGGGCAAATTGGAGAGTCCAACTGAGGGCAATAAAAATGGTGAAGGGGCTGGGGGACATGACTGATGAGGAAAGGCTAAGGGAACTGAGCTTATTTAGTTTGGAGAAGAGAAAACTGAGGGGGGGGGCCTTAATGGCAGGGGGGTGTCTAAGAAAGACTATTCTCTGTGGTAGTAGGTGACAGAACAATGGAGCAATGCTCTCAAGTTGCATCAAGGGAAGTTTAGGTTAGATATCAGGCAGAAATTTTCTCACTAGGAGGGTAGTAAAACAGTGGAACAGGTTATCTGGAGAGGTGGTGGATGCTCCATCCTTGGAATTTTTCAAGACCTGGCTAGACAAAGCCTTGGCTGGCGTGATCTAGTTGGGGATGGTCCTGCTTTGAGCAGGGGGGTGGACTAGATGTGACCTCCTACAGTCCCTTCCAGACCTCATTCTTGGGCTCTGGAGCCCCCAGTAGCAGGGTCCAGGGGGTATGTGTGTGTGCGCGCACGTGTGCAGCGTGTGTGTGTGTGTGTGTGTCCTCCAGGGGCACAACCCAGGCATCCAGCCCCTAGCTCCCACCAGACCAGAGAACCCAGGGGAAGGAAGATCCAGGGATGCCAGGGAACCCAGGAGTCCAGCATCCCAGCTCCACCAGCGTGCAGGGAATCCAAGGCAAGACCCAGATGTCAGGGAACCAAGCAGTTGACCTGGGTTTGATTCCTGGTTAGGCTGGACATCAGAAAGAACTTCTTCATGGTGAGGGTTGCCACAATCTGGAACAGGCTTCGAAGGGAGGTGGTGCTCTCCCCTACCTTGGGGGTCTTCAAGAGGAGACTGGACAAGCACCTGGCTGGGGTCACATGACCCCAGCACTTTTTCCTGCCATGGGCAGGAGGTTGGGCTTGATGATCCGTTGAGGTCCCTTCCGACCCTAACATCTATGAATCTATGACCCCGGGTGTTCGGGCTCCCAGACCCACCCCCGCACTAAACCACTAGGTCTCATTCCCTTCCCAGACCCAGGTCAGAACCCGCACGTCCAGGCTCCCAGGCCCACCAAAGGGGTGGGAGTGGGGGGAGGGGGAGATGCAGGCAGGCCAGGAAAACCTGGGGTCAAGGATCCCTGGTGCTCCAGGGGAACCCAGGCATCCAGGCAGACCTTACCCCAGGGGCCCTGTGAAATATTTGACTTGGCAGTGTGAAATTTCTCACCCGGCCCCAGAGGGTTTACATGGAGCTCTTAGCACCCTGGTGCGGAGCCGGCTCAGCCCTGGACACGCTGCATAATCAGCACAGCAGAGAGAACCCGGGAGTCCAGGCTCCCAGCCCTCCTCCAAAAAAACAACCTAGACATCCAGGCTCCCAGGGCCCCCAGCCCCTGCTGTAACACAGCACCCCTGGCAGATGTGGGCAGGGAACCCAGGCGTCCCGGCTGGGTGGCCCTCCCCCGCTGCTCCCCCCCACCCCCATGGCCTGGGGGTGATCTCATAGTTCATTTACAACGATGACCTTTACATCACAGACGCCAGGCTATAAATAGCCCCCAGAGAGACTTTGGGGTGGGGGGGAAGGGCATTCCCTCCCCCTCCACAGCGCCCCTCATTCCCAACCTGCAGCCCCCTACCCCCTGTGGTGCCCATCACTCCTGCCCCGCAGCCCCTGCCCCCCCAGCCCCGTGGATGACCCTCATTCCCCGACCCTGCAGCCTCCTCGTCTCTCCAGTGCCCGTCACTCCCCACCCCCCGCCCCCTGCGCTAGGCTGGCGTCCATCTGTTCCCTAGGTCTTGTCCATGACAACTGTGTGGGAATGCAGGGTGGAGGGGGGGGGCAGCAGCTGTGGGTTGATGGGAACAGCTGGGGAGAGCCTGGGGGGGAAGACCCGGAGCCAGGCCCAGCGTGGGAAAGGAACACAGGAGTCCTAGCTCTCTGCCCCATGGCACCCCCCAGTGCCACTGAAAAGTGGGGAGTCTGCCCCAGCCTCGGCTGCATTGGGGCAAGGTGTGAACAATTGCTCAATGTCAGGGAGACCCATCCAGAGCCCTCCAGTGCCCCCAGGAGTGTCCAGCTGTCCTGGGGGGGGTGCCCTCCATCTGCTGGACCCACCCCTCTGCAGCCAGCACCCCCTAGTGCCCCCCCTCTACAGAGCCCACACGCCCTCCCCCCCCAATCAGCTGATCCAGGGAAGATTTCATGGCTGGATTCTGCAGGCGCCGGCCAGGAGACAGCAGGTGCCTGAGCTGGAGCTGGAGAGACCCCAGGCGCCCGGGCCCCCAGCCCCCCCGAACCACATTCCTCTCTTCCAGAGCTGGAAAGAACCCGGGTGTCCGGGCTCCCAGCCCCTCTCAGCCATGTTCACTTCCTCCACAGCTGGAAGGAGCCCAGGCATCTGGGTCCCAGCCTGAACCCCAGCTTCCCCCTCCTCTTCCAGAAAACCCAGTGTTGGAACTTCACTGAAAAGCACCCGCCTCCCCGCCACCCCTCCATCACCTGTTGGGTGGGGGGGGACCCAAACCCCTAGGTTTTTTCTTTTATTACTCCCCCTCACCCCCGCCAATGCTGCTGAGTGGGGGTGAGGGCATTATGCCCTACTTGTTGGTGGGGGAGCGACTACCAAGATGCCCCTTCCCCCCCACCAGTGCTGCAAACTGGGGAAGGGACTCACTATTAGCACTGAACTATGGTAACAGTTTCTTAAGCTTCTGACACACACACACATTCATACATACATACATGTTGTGTTGTTTTGTGTTGTGTTGCATTGTGTTGTGTTGCGTTGTGTGGGTGGAAGGCCCAGCAGACCTGTCTGCAGACTGTATGCCATGGCTTCCTCCCAGTGATCCCTGCATTCTGGTAAAGACCTGCCTCAACCTGTTTCTTGCATTTTGCTGAATCCCACATGATTTCTATGCTCAGAAATATGGTACATACCTTAGATGAGCCTCCCCACACAAACCTCCAGACTCTGAACCCCCTCCCCGCTCTCCACCAATCCCAGCTTGCCACTCACAACAATTGGCCAATAGGGGAAGCTCAGCACATTAGCCAATGGGAGCAGGCAGGGATGCATGTTATTAAGCCTCTGCCTGGTCCCAGACCCTTACAGCCTGGTGGGTGGAAATCCAGTTTCGTCCTGCTTTAGGACAGGGGATTGGGCAGGGGTGGGTGTGTTATAGTGCGTAGCTGTCTCTTGCAACTGTGTGAGCGTCAGTGGTGTGTGTTATGGGGGGCCCTGAACCTTGTCTCTTGGAGGGTGCAGTGATAGTGTTGTGTGTCACGTTGTGTAGTACCTATTGCAGCTGTCTGAGCCTGTGCAATGCACGACGTGTGTACATGGGGAGTGTGTTGGGGAGGGACCCTACTTCCAGCCTTTGGAAGGCTGCAGAGACCATGGTGGTTGCCTGGTTGTGTAGTTGTGTCTTGAAGCATGGGAAAGGAACCCAGGGGTCCTGGCCCCCTACCCTACAGTGCCCACTAGTTCCCCTGGGGGAAGGTGTGAGCAAGTGCTCAGTGTTGGGGAGGCCTCACCAGAGCCCCCCCCAGGGGGCTGTGGCTGGGTTGTGGGGGGCTCCACAGCTGGATGTACCCCTGTGCTGCCAGCGCACTGTAGTGCCCCCTGCAACAGCCCACTGGCTTCTCCTAGTGCTGGGAGCAGCTGATCCTGGGGAGATTTCCTGACTGGATCCTCCAGGCTGGGGTCTGTGGGCAGCAGGTGCCTGAGCTGCGGCTGCGTCCAAAGAAGTCTCTAATGTAACACATCACTAGTGGCCCCCATTACTAAAGGAGGCTTGTCGTTTCTGTGGTGGGCCTGGTCCATGACTTCTCCTGATGTGTTAAAAGGTCTGAGCTGGAGCTGGAAAGAACCCAGGTGTCCGGGCTCCCCGCACCCCCTGCTCTCACCTCCCCACTTCATCCCAGAGAGCCCAGGTGTCAGGCTCCAGCCTGCCTGGGAGCCCAGGCATCCAGCTGTGGGGGGAGAAGGGGAGGAGATGCCGGGTTCTTTCCTTTAGTAGGACCATGGGTGACTGGTGACACCTTAGTTGGGGGGGCACATGCCCCCCCCCATGAACGGGGGCGGTGGGGTCCCCCCCCCCGTGGCCAATCATGCAGACTGGAAAGCGGCCACGGTGCTACATTCAGTGCTCGTAGTGGGGGGGCACTGGTGCTCCTACCGGCCCCCCCTGCCCATTGCCTAAGTGGGGAGTGCGGCCGGTCAGGGGGAGCACATGAATCCCCACGCACCCCCTATGCCTTGCTACTGATTAGGACACCAATGCTGCTGGGTTGGGGGCAGGGCCATTCTTGCCCCACTGTGGGGTGTGGCTACCATATTGTCTTTCATACCTTACACCCCTTCTCCCCAACCAGCTGTCGGACATTGGGGTAGGGGCATGCTAGCAGCACAAAAGTATGGTAAGAGATCCACAAGCAGAAGCTTCAGGAGCTGTTACCCTACTTCTGTGCTGATAGCATGCTCCCTCCAACACACGTCTTGGGTGTGCGGTGTGGGTGGAAGCATGATCGCATGCCCCTTCCCAACACACACCATACTTCTGTGCTGATAGTATGTCTTCCCCCCCCCAACCCAACACACAGCTGTTGTTGTGTGGAAGCCCCAGCAGTGCTGCTTTTAGTCCGCGACTCCCTCCCCGAGGTGCCTTCATTATGGTAGAGACGGGCCCGCATTTTGCTAACCCCCACGCGATGTATATGCTCGGAAATACGGTACGTGCCGTAACTGGGCTCCCCACCTCCCCCAACAAAGTTCCCGCCGCGGGAACGTGCTCCCGCCCTCTCCTCTCTCTGCACCAATCCCAGCCCGCTCCTCACGGCAGCCGGCCAATGGGAGGAGGCGGAGATGCATGTTATTAAGCCTCTGCAGACTCCCAGCATGCCTTGCGGCGCGGGCGGCCCCGGAGCCTGGTGCGTGGCGGGGGTGGGGTGCAATCCGGCTCCATCGTGTGTGTGTGTGTGTGTGTGTGTGTGTGTGTGTGTGTGTGTGTGTGTGTGTGTGTGTGTGTGTGTGTTGCAGCCTGCTGAACGCCGGGTGTGTGCGCGAGGGACACGGTCGTGCTGGCCGGGGGGCGCGGTACAGGTGGTGTGTCCCCGTTACAGCTGTGCGGGTGCAGTGTGATGGGGAGTGAGGGGAGGCCGCGCTGGGGGTGTATCGCGTGTGCTTGTGTGTGGTTGTGGTTGTGTAACCATCCGAGATGCCGCAGTCACCGAGGGGCGCACGCGTGCGAGGAGTGCGTGTTCAGGGGGACCCCAAGCCCGGCCTCTGGGGGGTGCGGAGACTGGTGTGTGTGATTGTGTAGCGTTTGTTGTTGCGTAACTGCGTTGTGCATCTGCGCGCGCCTTTGCATCGGAGCTGTGCGTGCGTTGGGGATCCTGAGTGTGTCCCCGGGGTGCTGTAGAGAGTGATGCGTGTGCGCGTGCATTGTGCTGTGTTGGTGTGTGTGGTTGTGTAGCTGCCTCTTGCGGCCGTCTGAGCCCCTGCAGGCACTCAAGGTGGGCATCAGGATTGTGTATTTGTGCGGCACCCTGAGTTTGGTCTTGTGGGTGCTGCAGAGACTATGATGTGCGTGTTGCGTTGTATTGTGCTGTGTGTATGTGTGGTGCTGTAGCTGTTTCTTTCAGCCGTCCGAGGTCCCGCAGTGGTCGGGGTTGTGTGTTTGAGCGAGGTCCTGTGCAGAGAGGGGGTTGGTGGTTGTGGTTGTGGTTGTGGTTGTGGTTGTGGCTATGGTTATGTAGCAGACTGGCAGCTTTGCAGCCCCTGCAATGTCAAAGGTTGTATGTTCATAGGAGATCCTAATCCCCCCTTCTGGGATCTGGTAACGGTTGTGGTGTGTGTAACTGTGTAGCTGCCCCTTGCAGCCATCAGAGCCCCTGCGGTGGCCAGGGTGTGTGCATCAGGATTGTGTGTGGGTTTTTTTTGTTTTGTTTTGTTTGGGTTTTTTTTTTAGGGGAGGACCTTAAGCCTGACTGGTGGGAAGCTGCAGAGACCATGGGGGAAGGGGGGCGAGGGCGTATGTGCATGCACGCATCAGGACTGTATGCGTTGTGAGGAGTACAAGCCTCTGGGGTGCTGCAGAGGGCAAGCTCCAGGCGTGTTGTTTTTTATCGTCATCATTTTATTAACAGACTTGTTTAAAGATGTGGGTGGCGGGGGTTGTCTGTTGTAAGTTGTTTCTGGCTTTGCATGTATAAGTTGATAGTGCCCAGGTTGTGTTGGGAGGGGAAGAAGGGGTGTGGGTGGGTGATTTGTGTAAGGGGAGGTGCGTGTGTTATGCAAGTTGTGGTGTTGTGCCTGGGTTGTGTCAGCAGGAGAAGTGTCTTGTTTTGTATTTGGCTCTGCATATGTAAGTTGCGCCCTCAAGGAAAGAGGGGTGCATGTGTGTTGCATGCAAGTTGTGGCTGTGCGTACATTGTCAGCAGGGGAAGGGTGTGTGTGTCTTAGGTGTAAAGGTGTGGTTGTGCCCAGGTTGTGTAGGCAGGGGACAAGTGTGTGTATGTGTGTGTCATGGGCTGTTGCATCTTTCACTCCATGTGGGTGTGGGTGTCATGCCAGTTGTGGTTGTGTAAGCAGGCAAAGGGTAGGTGTGTGTGCACCTGCAGACAGCTCCACACTGGAGCATGCAGTTCAGGGCTCACACTTGAGCAGCTAGGTGTGAGGGGCACCATACGTTTCCTGCTGCCCCGCTCTTCTTTTCCCCCCCCATCTGCCCCCACGGCCAGTGCTGCCCCGTGCGCTTGCCAGGGGCCGGGGGCAAAATGACGGGGGTGCCTACGGCCAGGGCCACCTCCCTTGGTGACCCTGGTATACAACAGCCCCCCACAGCTCCCTTCTGACCTGCAACCCCCTGCTCCCTTTGGTGCCCCTCGCTTCTGATCCGCAACCCCCAGCCCCTTCCTCTTCCTTTCATTCCAGACAGATTAATGCCGCGTCTCTTCCTCTCCAAATGTCCAGAGGCTTCCTGCTTTCCTTCCCCCCTTCGCAAAATCCTTCTGCCGCCTCCAGGTGGGTTTTGGTGTGACCCCAGCCATGAGCTGGCTAGGCCCAGGCAGATAATGTTAGTGGGTACTTGGAGCTGATGGATCAGAGCAGGGCAGGCTGGGAGCCGGACTCCTGGGTTATTTCCCTAGCTCTCGGAAGGGAGTGGAAACTAGTGGGTTAGATTAGAGCAAGGGGATGGAGTGGGGAGGCCGGACACCTTGTTCACTTAATCTCCTCCCATGGCTTGAAGGGGACTCTGGGTAACCTGTTCAAATCAAGGTTAACAATCGGATATGGGTAAAAAGGTTACTAGTTAAAATAAAGATGTAATCTTTATTATAGCTGCATACAATTGTTGGTAGTAGTATCAGCATTAACATTTACTATTATTACCACCATTAATATGATTGATATTATTCTTACCATTAATATGATAAATATTATTAGTATCACAGTTAATATCAGCAATAGTATTAATAGTGATGCCAATAATGTTAAGCATTAATGATGATATGATGATTATTATTGGTAGTATCACTATATATAACTATTGCCATTAATGATTACTGTTGTTGATACGAACACTGATATTACTATTAACCTGGTTGGTATTAACATAATATTAATGCTGCTGTTATTACAATTCACAATAATAATAACTATATTAGTATTTATTACTAATAAGAATAATACCAGCAAATTGCTTGTCAAGAATGATGGGGGGCCAGCGGGGACAGAGCCCAGCGTCCGGCCCTGCGCCTCCTGCTACCCCGGGCCTGACCCTGGTTCCCGCCCCCCCTCAGGTCTGGGGTGCTCCCTTCCCTCTCCCTGGCTGTGGCGGGTGCAACCCTGTTCCCTCCCTCATCCCTGCCATGGCAGCCCTGACCCCATTTCCATCCCCACCTTGCTCCACTGCAGCTTCTTGCACAGGGGGGGCAGCCCAGCTGCACAGGCCTAACCCCGCTCTGTCCCCTGCTGTGGAACCTGCACTTGTTGCAGGTGTGCAGGCAGCAGAACACAGCTTTGCCCTGGCCCTATACTGTCACCACCCCAAGACCCTGGGGTCTCCCTGGCTCTGGCTACAGCCCCATCTCAGCCGTGCTCCCTGCCCACATGAGTCCTGCCCCCAGCAGTAGGTGTAGGTTGGATGGACCAGGGTGCCCGGGCAGCAGGGCTGCATCCAGCAATGACTGCTGAGAAGTGGATTCTGCCATGGGCCCGTGGGCCAGACTTTGCCCACCCATGCCTGCTCTGTATCCATGGAGTTCTCTTCTGTGACACTAAGATGTAGCCAGCTCTGTGGTGGGATCCTCTGGATATCCAGAGTTCTTTTTCCTGACACTGAGATGCAGCCACCTCTTGTGAGAGCTGTTGTGAATCCATGGCTTCTGTTTATTTTTCTTATTTTTTTTTTTTAAATCCATGGCTTTCAGTACAGGAAACAACCAGCTTGTTCTTAAAGACAAGTGAGTCTTGGTTAGGGTGTGCTGTGTGCCAGAAAGTATGTTAATAGCCTGAGCTATTTAAAAAGATGGCTGTGATTAGGCAAAAAAAACCTTGGTGACCTTTTGATTTATGCTTTTTAGGCCTGGACCCAGGGGGGAGAGGGGTGGGGATATTGAGCCTCCTACAAAGGCGTGCCTGGACCCCCCCATGTCTGTGCACGTAAGAACAGGAGGCAGATAAAGAGGAACAAGGAGTTAGTGATGGGACAGCTGCAGCTTGGGCTGTTCAGGTGTCCTTGTTCCCACAATCCCAGCAGGGTGGGGGAGATGTAGGAGGGGCTCTTCCCTTCCAGTCTGGCTCTGGGCTTCCCCCTCGGTCCCCATCCTGGCTAATGATACCCCTCCTTTTTTCCTAGGCTCCCTGGATGCAGCAACCAGGAATCAGAAGAATGGCTGGAAGAAGATGCAATGCTGGGTGCAGACACTACAGGCACCCTTGTCCTGCATCTTGCCCAGGCTAGGAATATGGCTGCTATAGCAGCTGTGGCCACCTGGGGCGTCCTTGCTTCCTGCCATTGAAGAATGGGGATGAGGGGTGGGTGTCCTCCTAGGCCCAGCCACGAGGGGGTGCTGTGGCTCCCAGCTGGGTACCTGGGGTGTAGGATCAGCCAGGAGGTCCACTGCGGTTGCGACTCAGATGCTGGGGCTACAGCAGGCTGCAGGGCTGGCGACCTCTGCTCACAGTTCTGGACACCCAGAGAGCCTGAGCCAGGATGCTCTGGGGTTCAGCCTCACAGGACACCTGGGTTTTGTTTCTGCCACTGACACCCCGTGTGATCTGGGGCCACTTGGGTCACCTCCCTGTGCCACAGTTTCTTCACCCATGCCATGTGCTTCCTTCTCTGGGCATGGTGCCTCGTGCCTCCATTTCCCGGGTGAACTGGTAGCATTCTGGGGAGTATGCTTCCTTTCTAAGCTGCTGTCTGTAGCTCCTTGCAGGCTTAGATGTCACCACAGCTGTTGTGTTTCCAGGTATCTGGGCCAGGGAGGGCTACAAATGCATCTTTAACAGCCCTGCTGAGGTGGAGCTGTCATCACAGGACTAGTTCTTGGGGCTTCAAGGCGTGTTGGCCTCAATCCTGGCCTGGCCTAGTCCCACGACAGGGGTTTGGCTGTGATTAAGGAACCTGGGTAGGAGAATGGAGGGAAGGTCAGTTTCCCTCTGCCCCTAAACACAAGATACTGTATTTTCTGGTATAGCATGCACTTCCTCCCTAAACTTGGAAGAGTTTCTGCCACAGACTCTCCCTGGGCAACCTTGGTCATGCCACCTGTCTCAGTCTCCCCAGCTGCAGCCCTGTACTGCTGCAGCCTGGCTGGGTCTAGTCAGCCTCTTGGCACAGACAAAGCTTCAGTTATGAGGAGGGAATGGTGATCCTCTCCTGGGACCTGCCTCCTCCCCTGTTTGGGGTCCACTCCAGTGCTCGCAGTACCCCCTGTCTCATTTCCCCCTCTTAGCCCTGTCCAGGTCTCGGCTACCTGGCATTGCTGGGCAATGTCCCCCAGGCTGCCTGTTGCCTACTGCCTCCCTTGCACCCCTTTTGTGACCTGCTCCTTTTTCACTTGCACACCAGCTCCATGGAGTCCTGTCTCCCTTCCCTGCTGCCCCAGGTTAGGCCCCTGGTCTATATTTTGTGCCCCTGCCCCCAACCTGCAGCTAAGGAGGCAGCAGGAAGGACCCCATCTTGTTGGATATGGCAGGGTGTTTTTATTTGGAGAAGTACAAGAGAAGGCAAAGCAAGTTCCTTTGTGCTATATGCCAGTTTAGTGGGATATTGTTCATCACTAAACATTACTAGGGAAAGCTGTGTACAGCATAAAATACACAGGCAAACTCACTGCCATTGGGAGGGGGTGGGGTGGTGTCAGGCTCCCCAGGATCTATCCTCATGGTTGAGGCAAGTTTCAGACTCTCACTCCTCTACCTTTTGTGTGGAGGAGTTTTATGGGTTCAAATGCCTATTAGGCCTTGTTGCACATTGCATTTTGCACTGCTCATTAGTGCTAGCTTCAACTTGCAGCAGTTGCACCTAAAGGCTAGGAATTGTCTTCTGCCTGCCCCACACTGCACAGCTGGGACTTGCCACTCTGGGAGCTAGTGAGCAGGGGGAAGTTTTCCCTGCAGGGCTGGGGAGTCAGGACTGGTTTCTATCCCTGCTCTAGGTGGGGGTGTGAGAGATGGGTGGTGGTGTGGGGGGAGTAGTGAGAGATGGAAAGGAAATGGGGGTGAAATGAAGTAAGTCGGCTATTGAAAGATAAAATAAGTAAAGACAAGAAACATTGAAAAAGAGGAAAAATTAATCTTGTGTGTTATTTGAGGTGTGTGCATTGTGAGGGCTTGTTGTGCTTCCTGGTGTGTCTGGGAGTGGTGAGGAAAGGCACTTCTGGAGAAGCTGCTATGCCTGCCCCCAGGAAGGCAGTCTCGGCTCATGGGGACCCAATTGGGTGCCTACCCTGTTCCCTACTCCCCACTTCCCCAGACTCTGCTCCTGGACCCATCTGTGACTTGGCTAGCTGGCATCTACTTTTCAGGCTGTTTGCTTGGGGTTGCACCTCGGGGAGGGAAAGTCATAACCTCAGGGGCAGGAACAGGAGCTGGCTTGGTACCAGAACTGCTTGCTGGGCAGTAGAGTTCAGGGGGTGGAAAGATTGAGGCTGGAGGCTGCGAGTGAGAGAGGGACAGAGGGAAAAACCCTGTTTACTCCCTTTCAGCACTTGCTCTCTGCTGCTGTGTGACAAGAGGCTGGGCAAGATGCGAAGAACACATGTTGCCACTAAAGGGGACCACGTCCCACTGAGAGTGAGCTGAACAGCCTGGAGACTCGTATAGCTCCTTTCAGCAGCATTATGTACCTGCACATATAATAGCTTTGTGGGTAATGGGCTGAATAGTGGAATGTCAAGACTTAAGAACATAAGAAGTGCCATTTACTGAGACCACAGGTCTGTTTTGACTTTCTGGTTCATTATCTTCTCCCTGATTCCTGCTAATGTCTCTCCATTCTAAAGGGGTGAAGGCCTCTCTCCCTTTTTTTAATGATAATAGAAGAACCAGGGATCAACAAATGAAACTAGCAGGGATTAAGTTTAAAACAAAAAAAGTTCTTTTTCACTCTCTTACATAGGAGGAGAGATGAAACTAGTCCAAGGGGATCAGCAGGTATTGGGGGAGTCCCTGTTCCCCCGAGCACTACCGGGAGTGACTAGAAATACCGGTCACAAGCTGGCAGAGGGTAGATTCAGGCTAGACATCAGGAGGCGCTACTTCACTGTCAGGGCAGCTAGGATCTGGAACCAACTTCCAAGAGAAGTGGTGCTGGCTCCTACCCTGGGGGGCTTTAAGAGGAGGCTGGATGAACACCTCGCCAGGGTCGTTTGACCCCAGTGCTCTTTCCTGCCATGGCAGGGGGTCAGACTTGATGATCTATCAAGGTCCCTTCCAACCCGACCACTATGAAAGTGGCCAGGCCTATTCAGTTTAGGAAAAAAGACGATGGGGGACTCAGGGCTTGCAAACAAGTATGAAAACAGAGTCAATAGAGATTTATTATTGACTGTCCCCATACAAGAACCAGGAATCATAAAAGGAATCTAGTAGGCTGCAAATTTTAAAACGAAGAAAAGGAAGTTTTATTTCCCCCAATGTGTCACTAAAGTGTGGGGCTCATTGCTACCAGATGTAGTAGAAGTTGAGCATTTCGCCCAATTCACAAAGGGATTGGAAGAAAGGGGCATCTGTAGTTATTGAGTATGGGAGTGAGGGGCACAGCTTCTGAGTAAGCCACCTAGACTTTAAGTGCTGGAGGTGCAAGCGGGAGAGAAAGAGTTGGAAAAACTCTGGCCAGATCCGGTTCACTCTGCGTTGCAGCATCTGCTTTCTTCTCCTCTTGGGACAGAGGCCTTGGCAAGATGGACTCATGGTCTGACTCAGTAAATGGCAGTTCCTATGTTCTGAAATTGATGTTCCACTATTCAGCCCATTATTACTCACAGGTCATTAGCCATGCTGTATACAATGCTGGCTGAAAAGAGCAGTATTAGTCCCCAGGCTGTTCAGCTTGCGACAGTATCATCTAGTCCCCTCTAGTGGTTTCATGTGTTCCTTGCATCTTTCCCAATCTCATGTCACAGCAAGCAGGCTGCCCCTTCACTGAAGCACCCTTTTGCCCCAGCCAGCCAGGGCAACATCTACACATGCGCTGCTGCAGAGTTTTTTTTTCACTCCAGCCTGATAGTAGTGCACATGTAGACACATGACACTTACTGTGCAGCTAATTATTCCATTGCACAGTAAATGTCTTGTGTAGTTGTGCCCTGTGATTGCCTAGTGTGTAAACATGATTCACAAGATGAGCTCAGAGATTTCAACAAGGCATCCATAGTGTTAAAACTATTTGCCCTGTTGTGGCTTTTTTGAGTTCTTTGCAATGGGAAAAACTGCGCCACCCCCATCCCTATGCTGTCAAAAAATGAGTGAAAACAAAGACCTGGTGTTTTCCAAGGATTATCCTTGTGTCTGTAACTTGAATCTAGAAAAGTTGAGAACCACAACACCATGGGCCTATGTGCTTTATTGAAATGAATACATCAAGCTATTGTTCATGCCATGCATCAAGCACACCTGCCTCCCATACTGAAGTTTTATGATGTAGTTGGGAAAAGATTTAAGCTCTTCCAGATGGTGCTTTTTGACTTCTCAACACTATTAGAAGCTTTGCAGTGGAACACTCTTGATGTGTTGCTTCTTGATGGGAGTTCATAAGGTCTCTGACATATGTCTCAGTACATTTAAGGTAATATTTAATTTCATCTGAGGGGGCAAATGCAAGGAAGTTAAGTTCAAAACACTGACCTTCTCCAAGGCCCCATTGTCCGTCTCTGTGTTCCCACCAGGAGTTCCCAGGTACAATTGTGAACATCTAGTGCTTCCCAGGTGGGCTTGGAGCAGGCCCTAGTCCCTGTGCAGCTGTGGCTCTGCAGAGAGGCCGTGGCTCTCTGTGCAGGTTGTTTCCCAGAGAGTGCCGGGAGATTTTACCTGTGCTTCCAGCAGGGCAGGAATAGGAGGATCCAGCCTGTCAAAGTAGACGGTGTCCAGCCCAAATGAAAGTGGAGATTGAGTCCTCGGCTCTGTCCCCAGATTGGTCACCTCGTTGCCACTTAACATGCTGCAAAGCATTGGAATTATTGGGTGGGTGAGGTGGAATGAAGCTTAACTGCAAACTGGTTATTTGTAGATATGCCCAGGAAACAACTGGAGACTGGACGTACACCTTATTTGACCCCAGCAGTCTTTCTTGCCCAGAGCAGGGTGGCTGGACCCAATGCTCTCACAAGGTCCCTTCCAGCCCTAAAACTTCTGTAAATCTGTGAGTTTAGCCAGATTCACAAAGGGTTTGGACACATTCTTGGAGGAAAGGGGTATCCATAGCTATTGAGTATGGAAGTGAGGGGTACAGCCTCTGAACCAGAGCTTCCTAGGTGTTAAATCAGTTTTCAAACTTTTTCAGCCCTTTTGAGTTACAAATTTATTTGTGCTTGCCGCCACTGCCACAGCTGGACAAGAGCTGAGTGAAGTGGAGTAGAGTCGATTTGGGCTGCCTGGTTGAGGCTTCCTGCCCTGCCACTTTTTACTCAGGAGTCCTACAGCAGCCACGTGTTCCCTGCCAGCCCAGCAGCAGCAGGGGTACAACACCCTGCTTGCCATCTCCACTGCTGCCAGGCAGGCAGGGGGCACCTTGCCACAGCAGTGTGGCCAACGCAGGACCTCCAGATGGAGGGCAGCAGGTTGGGGAGCCCTAAGCCTGCAGCAGGCAGCCTGCATCCACACCTGCCCTGTGCACAAATTGGGGGGGGGGGGGCACTTGCCCCCCCCCCATGGATGAGATGCCCATGACTCTGTCCTGCTTCACGCCCTGGCCCCTATTACCTGTCAGCTCTGTCTGACTTGTGAAGGACTCACCCCCCCATGGCCCCTTCCACCTCTGCCTGAACCAGAACTGATCAGAAGGACTTTTTTGGGAGCTGCACCTAAACCCCTCTAGACAAGGTGATAGGAGTGAAGCAACTCCCCTGGTCTCATTTACATGAGAGATGGGACAGGCATGCACCTTCATTAGCATTCAGGATGGAGAACAGAGATTCCAAGGCAAGGGCTGCACTGAACTCTGGGACCAGAGAAGCAGGGGAGCATTGCATGATGGGGGATCCTTGCTCCAAATGCTAATCAGCCCACATCTGTGCACACCCAGCTCAGCAGTTATCAAACCAATTCTAGTAATGACTCCTTTATTGGTACCCAAAATGCTGAATCTGCCTGCCTGTATTGTGAGCTCCCTCAGAGTAACGCCACCCATAGCCAGGAGTGAGCAGTTCCTATTATCCAGCACATGAGCCATCATTTCCCATAAACAAACCTAGTGCTCTCCCTTGAGCCACTGCTATTTCCCGACAAAAAGTACCCAAAGTTCAGTCTCTGTTCTGGGGCTTGGATCCAAATGCTGCCCCAGTTCCACCTGGGACTTTACCTTCTCCTTTCCTGCCTGAATACCCTCACTGATCATGCTCTGCCGTCTCAAAGCACCTTGGACCCACAGCTGAACAGCTTGTTTGTGGAGCTTGCAGACACCTGGGAACCTGGGAGTGGTGAGACCCCAAGTCTCTCTCTCTCCCCCTCCTTTTTTATTTAAGCCCACTTTCTAAACCTCAGACTTGGTTCAATCCCTCTCTCTCCTCTCTCTCTTACTCCAGGCACAGCTTTCTAAACCTGACTTTTGCTGATCCAACTTGAGTTAGACTTCCCCAAATACCTAATTGAAATGGTGTAATATTGTAATTTTTGTTTTTTTTTCCCCTTGTATGGCTATTACTACTAATATCATCATAAGTTTCATATACCTGGCAATAAAATAATTTTTTATAGTCAAGCTGGTTGCTATACTCTCTCTTTCAACCTTGTTTACTCTTCCTTCTCTTCTACCTCCCTACAGCAATGCTTCTTTTATCTAAGCCAAAGATCCCTGTAAAGCCCAAAGATCCTGTGGGGTTTGCTCATCACTTAGGACACATGACAATAGATTGGGATGTGCTGAGTTTTGAGGAGCATGAGGGTATCATCTGAAAGTGCTGATCAGACCCAGCCTGCTCAGACATACCCAGTTAGCACGCGTGTATGTGTGTCTAACTGCATTTATTATTGTCCTGCTGAAATAAGGGATGTGCTGAGCCAGGGCACATGAGGATGTCAGGTTGGAAGTGCTGAGGAACCCTGCCCACTCAGAGGTACCTTATTAACCTGTGTGTGTGTCTGAATGTGTTTTATTGATTGTCCTATTGTGCTGAGCGGTGGCATTAGGGGGTCAGCCTGTAAATGCTGACTGACGCAGCCAGCTCAGATGTATTCTCTTCCTGTACTGAATTTGGGGCGCATGAGGGCATCAGCCTGAAAATGCTGAGTAACCCGGCCTGACTCAGATGCACTCTGTGTGTGTGTGTGTGTGTGTGTGTGTGTGTGTGTGTTCGATTGATTCAGTAGCTGGAGGAACCCAGCCCCACTGAAACTAGACCCTGCAAGGTAGCTCCATCAGGGGTGAGGACTTGCAGAAAGGAGAGATATACTTCATATAGAAACACAAGTAACACAAACGACACATTGATAGAATTACTGAAACCCCAAAAACGTAACTAATAAATGAGCACACCCCGAAGTGACAGACAAATCTGCAACACCCCATGCTCTGCCCTGCCTGTGCAGCACTCCCAGTCCCTGTCCTACTCCCTCCTTCACCATGGGGGCCTCTATCTGCCCCCTCCCAACCCCTCTTGTACCCCCTTGCCCCCCCCCCCATAGACTTGCTTGTAGGGAGCAGCTCTCCACGGTGCCCAGATGTATTTTCCAGGCACATGCATGCGTGTGGATGCGCACATGCATGCGGCACCCCCTGCCTTCTGGTCCCAAATGCCCCTTGCGGTCTGGAATGCTGCCAGCCTGCAAGAGGAAACCCACTGTTTCCTGATCCCAGACCATGGCACCTGTCCCCCCAACCCCCAACATCCCTTTGCATGCTCAGTTCTTGGTGGCAGCAGTGGGCACGTGCCCCACAATTTGAAAACTGCTGCCTTAAATGAAGGAGGCTGCAAGTGGGAGAGGAACAGCAGGAAAAACCCTGGACTGTCCCAGTTCACTCTGCCTTCCAGCATCTGCTCTCTGCTGCTGCGGGACACAGAAGCCTTGGCAAGACGGAGCCACGGTCTGCCTCAGTAAATGCCAGTTCCTATGTTCTTAATTCTTGATGTTCCACTATTCAGCCCATTACCCACCAGGCCATTATCCCTGCTTGTAGGCAGTGCTGGCTGAAAGGAGCTGTATCAGTGCCCGGTAGGCTTTCTCTCAGTAGGATGTGGTGCCCTCTAGTGGCTTCATCTGATCTTTACATCTTGCCCGGGCTCATGTCACAAGGCAGGTAGGCAGGCCGTCTCCAAACTGCCCCAGCCAACCAGGGCAGCATGTATGCCTCAAAAACTACTATCCTGCTGCAGAGTAAATTAGTTTACTCCAGCCTAACAGGAGCACAGCAGTAGACTTGTGACATAGTTTCATAGATGTTACAGGCTGGAAGGGACCTTACAAGATCATCAGGTCCAGCACCCCTGCACTTGGGCAGGAAAGACTACTGGGATCTGATGACCCCAGCAAGGTGGGCATCAAGACACATTTTGAAGATTGCTAGGGTAGGTGACTACCACCTCTGGGGGGAGTTGGTCCAGACCCTCAGCCCTTTTTTTTGTGGCCCAAGTCAAATCAGCCAAATCAATTCCAAATTTGTGAGTTATTCAAGAATTATATGTGGCCCTGCTACCAGCAAGCATCCTCCACCCCTGCCTGGGGCTTCAGATAGTTCCAAATTCTTTGGCGGGCATCCTACATGCAGACCCAAGCCCAGAGGCTTGGGGTTTGGATGCCCTTGAGTTTTGCTTGCCCTCAGCCATATGGCCGCAGGAGCAAGCTAGGGACAAGTCTCCCATTACCATAAAGTTGGCACGCAGTTAAGATCCTTGCACTGAAAATCAAAGTAGGAGGCTAACTATGAGGCTGTGGTAGGGATTCCTGTCCACAAGCAGACAAGGGTGCAACCCTTCACTACACAGTGCCATTTTAATTGCATTACCTTGGTCAGGGTACTTACCCCATGCCATGTTGGTGGTTTTTCCCTGCCAATAGGAAAACCACCTTCATGGTCATGGTGTTTCACCTGCCAGGTAAGTGGGAATTAAGGGAGTCCAACACAATTGATGGAGATTATTTCATATCTCCTTTATCAGTATCATCACAGCCTCCCTCACCCAGCTCCTAGCAAACAGAGGCAAATCTCCTGGGATTATGGGCATATGGGCTTTTGTAAGAAGTAGTTAATTTGGTCTCCAGGTGCCTAGTCCCAGCCTCTGGGAATTAGGAAGACAGGAGCGAATTCCACAGAGCCCATTAAACACATGTCCATTTTCAGACACCCAATGAGATGATTGTGGGTTGTTGTTCTTTTTTGGACTGAAGTTGGCTGCTGCTTATACACACTGGAGAATAGAAGAATCAGGCTGGTGGGGCCTCCAGAGGTCATCTATCCCTATCCCCTGGCTCCGAGGCAGTATCATCCCATCCAAACCATCCCTTGCAAGCTCTATCCACACTGCCTTCTAACTTATTCCTAACACTATACAATTAACCCTGTTGTACAATTAGTGTTGTGTTGTGTCAGAGTTGGTGGTTGCTTTGCAAAGAATTTAGATTATGGACTTGTGCAGGATGGTTTGGTTTTGATAGGGATGATGCTGTCTCAGGCAGGGGGTTGAGCTAGAATAGTGTTTTGCAACCCATGGGTGGTGACCCAAAAGTGGGTTGCAAGAATATATCAAAGGGTCACAAACAAACTTTAAAAATGATTCAACAAACTTTAAAAATGGATTCTCCTTTAAAGGAGAAAAATGTGGGAAGCTGTGGCTTTTCCCTAGGAGGCTGGCAGAGTTGCAGCTTACAAGGGGCTGCTTGGGGCTCCCCCATCTCCCACACACACTGCCCCATGGCCTGCACACCTACCCTCTGCTCCACCCACTGGGGCTCTGGGGCAGTGGGTCAGGAGTGAGGGACACTGGGTTGGGACTGGCCATTAATGTTTACAAATGGGTCCTGGTACAAAAATGGTTGAGAACCACTGGGCTAAATGATCTCTGGAGATCCCTTCTAGCCCAATTTCTCTATTATTCTGACTGCAAGGCTCACAGCCAGATGCCTAACACAGCTGAACCTCCCCAGGTAAAGCAGTGGGACAAGGACTGGCAATGTCCCACCAGTGACAAAGTTGTTAAAATACACTCAAAAGATCCAAGAAAATGGGCCATGTCCCCAGCTACAGAGGAAGTCAACCCCCCCCCCCCCCCCCCGGCAGTACATAGCAATCTGACCATGGGGTAAAGTTCTTTCCAGACCTCAAATGCATGATTGGTGTGACCCTGAGTAGAGGGGAAAGACCCTCTAAGTGGAAACCTTCAGGTTTGTGTCCCAGCAGGAGCACTGGCACAGCACATAGGTGCTAACCTTTATTTTTGCTGGGTGGGCGCCTAAGATGATGTGTGTCTTCCCCCCCCACATTCCCCAATGGCACAAATGGAGCAGAGCCAAGCAAGGCCTGTACAGGGGTAGGGGGGGATGCAGACTGCCACCTGCGTGATCGAGGCTCCCTGCCCTGTTGCCTTCCTCTTGGGTGGCTTATGTGACCATGCCACCTTGGGGATGCAATGCCTGCCAAACCAGTAGCAGCAGGGAGCATAACTCCTTTCCACCACCCTGCTGCTCCCAGGTGGGAAGGGTGCACCTTGCCATGGCAGCATGGCTGGCACAGGCCTCCCAGGGAACGGGCAGCAGGGCAGGGAGCCTTGAACCCACAGTGGGTAGTTTGCATCCAACCCCTGCCCTGTGCACAAATCTAGGGGGCCTGTGCCCCCCGTTCTTCTCTCTTTTGGAGTGTGCATAGTGGCAGGGAGACATCCTGACCACTCCCTGGATGAGCTGCCTGTGGCTCTGTTCGGCTCTCCACCCCAGCCCCAGCCTGGCTTGGCAGTGCCCCCAGGCCTAGGCCCAGGCCCACTCCTTCTCTCACTATAGGGGCCTCAATCTGTCTCGCCTAATTAGGGATGGGTGGTCACCCTACCCTCTTTCTGAGGGGGACCAGGGCCCTTGGGCCCCCATGTACTCAACACCTATGGCACAGCCCAATCCAAATCCCCAGCCTGGCTTGCAACACCCAATGCTTCCAAGGAAATTAATTTCCCACCATGTGGCAACCAAGAAATCCCAGAAGTCTGGCAAAAGTCAAACAGTCTCTGCTCTGCTCTACAACCCAAACTCATGTTTAGTCTGCATTGGGACATTGCTTGTACAATGGTCCCAGCTCTGCAAGTGGCCTCTCATGTGCTACAACAACAACAAAAAATTAATCATATCAAGGCATGGTTAAAATAGCAATCAACAGCCCGACAAGAAGAAAAACATGTTTGAGGCACTGAAAAACACCTACAAATGGTTTCCTCCTTCTGTTGTCTGGCTGCTGTTTATTAGATATGTAACCCAGGTGATACTCCAAAAGGTACCCCCTCTCCAATTGAAGGGATCAAAGCAGGTGCACAAGTGCTGTGGGAGGTGTAGGGATTGTCCTCCCGCCATAGAGCAGAGCCAGACCACCACTGGGGACTTAACCATAGACCTTTTAATGAGGGAACATAACAGGCATAAATCAGGGAGTATAGTGGACACCACAATGCCCCAAAGGGCAGGATTCAGCAAAGGTTAGACACTTACAATCATTGACAAAAGACAGGGTCAACAAAATATAAAACACAAAAGCAGAGCAAACAGTACTGGTTGGGGAAATATAAAAAAAAAAAAAGCACAAAATACAAAATGTCAAAGGACAAAGAAATTACAGGGCCTAGGTACCTGGAGGGGGAAAACACAATGGCTCCTTTCCCTGCAAGAGGAACTAGATCACTCAACTCAAGTCACCAAAGCTAGGACTTAACTTGGATCTCCCACATGGCAGGCAGGAACACTGCCACACAGCCATCAATGCTGGTACTGCTCCCAGCTGCTAGGGGTCTTGACCTTCCAGGAGCCCCAGCTTCACATCGAGCTGCCTGACCTCTGTTTGGAGGAGCTGGAAGCAGGGCTGGGAACCTCTCAGGTTGCTGTTCAGATCCTTGCTGAAGCAGGAAACCTCTCCTGCCGGCCACACACCGTGCTGCTGAGGGTCCAGCTGCTGCCTGCAGGTCCTGCTCCTTCAGGCCCTTTTGGGGCAACTGCTTCCACTGCTGGCTCAGCTCTTACCAGCTCCTTCCTTATGGTCCCTCACTGGTCTCTTCCCTGAGTCAGCCATGCTGCCCTTTTTATCCCCCTCCAGGTGACCCAAGAGGCCAATCAGGGGACATGAGGGGTGAATCTCTGGGGCCTGATTGGTGAGGAAAGGGAATCCCAAGTCCTCCAATCATCTTTTACGCCTTCAAAACCCCTGGGCCAAATCATTACCAGATTGGTGAGGAAAGGGAATCCTGAATCCTCCAATCATCTTTTGCCCTTTCAAAACCCCTGGGCTAGGTCACCGCCAGCTAGCCCATCACAGGTATAATCATTAATGTTGCAGTCACCAGGAGTCCTCACCAGATGGACTAGGAACCTTTTGTCCTGGCACTGCACTACCACAGAGCCAAAGAGCCTGTCCCTGCCACAAAGAGTTCATGCTCTTTGGCCAAAATCTGGAACCAACTTCCCAGGGAAGTACTCCTCGCCCCTACCTTGGGCAAATTCAAGTGGAGGTTGGACAATCACCTGTCTGGGGTCTTGTGAACCCAGCATTCATTGCTGCCTGTGGCAGGGGGGGTCAGGCTAGATGATCTGTTTAGGTCCCTCCTGACCCTAGCTACTATGAAACTATGAAACCGTTGACTTGGAAAAGAATTTGTTTTTATTGCTAGTGCCTGAGGCTGGGACCTGTCCCCGGGGGATGAGTGAATTAGTTCTGGGGAAGTCACTCCCCTGGTTGGAGCAGCAGGTGCTCCAGAGGCAGACCTGTCTCCACTTCTTGGGAGCTGAGTGAGTGAGAGGAGATGATGATACACGGGATGCAGGGTGAGTTATAACTACTGGGTGCTGAACTCCATTTATCCCCTGGGGAAGCGTGGCAGATTGGTAAGTTTGGATGTCATCACACCTTATAGATCAGGGATTGGCAAAACACAACCCATGGGCCAGTTCTGGCCCACCAACTGATTGGATCCAGTCTGCAACTGCCCCCGTGGTGCTCCATTTAGGGCTGAGACCCACTCGCAGCCTGCTCCGGTACCCTGCCCACCAGCCTGGGCTCCAACCAGCAGGTGTAGCTTCTGGCGGGGTTGTTCCCAGTGCTCCTCTTCTTCCCTCACCTCAGGTGGGATCCACTTGGGTGAACCTTTCCCTCTGTCTGGGGCAGTGCAGTGGGGCAGAAGGAGCTGCTGCTGGAGATTAGGGGAGCAGAACAGCACCTGGCTGGCTGCAGCCACACTGGGAACATCCCCACTTGTAGCTCCACACACTGGTCAGGACCTAGGCCCAGGAGGCTGGTCTGCTCCTCTTGCCTCCATCAGTGGCTTCTCCTCTCTGTCCCCCACTGCATAACTGGGACTTGCCACTACAGAGGGCTGGTGAGCAGGGGGAGTTGGCCATGCAGGGCTGATGAGCGAGGGTGGGCTTCTCGCCCTGCTCCAAGTGAGGGTGTGAGAGAGATAGGGGTGGGGGTAATAAGAGGTGGAAAGGAAATGGGAGTGGGGGATGGTGGTGAAAGGCAGGAAGTCGGCCACTGACGGATAGAATAAAAAATTAGTAAAGAAGAAGAAATGTTTTTAAAAGTACATAAGAAAATTAAAGTCTTATGTTTTTAATTATTTGGCATGTGGGGGGCTGATTGTGCTTCTTGGGGTGCCTGGGGGCAGTAAGGAAAGGTACTTTTGGAGGAGCTACTGCCCCTGCCCCAGGAAGGCAGCCTCAGTTCATAGGGATCCAGCTGGCCCCCCTACCCTACCCCCCCCCCTTACACCTGACTCATGCCCTGTGAATTGGCTGCTGGCACTTGCTCTGAGGCTGTTTGCATGGGGTTGCCACTCTGGGGAGACTTGGCTTGGTACCAGACCTGCCCTCTGGGCCATAGGGTTCTGGGAGTGGAAAGTTTGAGGCTGGAGGCTGCAAGTGAGTGAGGAACAGCGGAAAAAACTCTGGTCAGACCCTGTTCACTCCCCTTCAGCATCTGCTCTTTGCAGCTGTGACACGACTGGGGAAGATGTAAAGAACACATGAGGCCACTGGAAGGCACCACATCCCACTAAGAGAGAGCCATCTGTACAGCTTGGGGACTGATACAGCTCCTTCCAGCCAGCATTGTGTACAAGCATGGCTAATGGCCTGCTGGGTAATGGGCTGAATCGTGGAAGTCAAGAATTAAGAACATAGGAACTGCCATTTACTGAGTCAGACCATGGGTCCATCTTGACTTTGTGGCTCATTATCTTCTCCCTGATTCCTGCTAATCTCTCTTCACTCCAAAGGGGCGAATGACCTTCTCCCCTTTTTTATGATAATATAAGAATTAGGGGTCAATAAATGAAACCAGCAGGGACTAAGTTTAAAACAACCAAAAAGAAGTTCTTTTTCAGACTCTGCCATAGGAAGAGAGACGAAAGAGGACAGGCCTGTTCAGTTCAGAAGAAAGATGCTTGAGGAGGGAAATGATAAGGGCTTACAAAATACAAAAGTGTGAAGAGAAAGTCAATAGAGATGACCGCCTCTCCCCATACAAGATCTATGGGTCATGAAAGGAATGTAGTAGCTTGCAAGTTTAAGGTGAAGCGAAGGAAGTTCTGTTTCCCCCAGCATGTCATTAACATCTGGGACTCGTTGCCACCAGATGTGGTAGAAGCTGAGAGTTTAGCCAGAATCACAAAGAGATGTGACACATTCTTGGAGGAAAGGGACACCCATAACTATTGATCATGGGAGTGAGGGACACAGCCTCTGAATCAGAGCTTCCTAGACCTTAAATGCTGGAGGCTACAACTGGGAGAGGAAGAGTGGGAAAAACCCTGGTCAGACCCACTTCAGTCTGCATTCCAGCCTCTGCTCTTTGCCTCAGTGGGACACAGAAGTCTTGGCAAGACAGACACGTGGTCTGACTCGATAAATGGCAATTCCTATGTTCTTAATTCTAGATGTTCCACTATTCAGCCCATTATCCACCAGGCCAGTAGCCATGCTCGTACACAATGCTGGCTGAAAAGAGCTATATCAGCTCCCAGGCTGTTCAGCTCCCTGTGTCTCAGTGGGATGAGGTGCCCTGTAGCGGCTTCATGTGTTCTTTGCATCTTGCCTAGTCTCATGAAACACAGCAGGCAGGCAGCCCTGCACTGAAGCACTCATGCCACAGCCAGCCGGGGCAGTATCTACACGTGCACTGCTGTGGAGTTTTTTACTCTGCAGAAGGATTGTACTTGTATTTACAAGTATTATCCTGCTGCTGAGTAAATTAGTTTATTCCCACCTAATGGGAGCCCATGTGCAGATGTGTGACAATAACTGTAAAGCTAATTATACTACTGTGCCTTAAAAATCTTGTGTAGATCCACCCTGTGACTGTCTAATGTGCAAACATGATTTGCAAGATAAACCCAGAGGTTTCAAACAGTCATACATAGAGTTAAATCCATCCTTCCCTGCTGTAGCTTTTCTGAGTTCTTTGCAACAGGACATTGCTCCCCCCCTGGCCCCCTTAGTCTAAAAATGAGTAAAAATGAAGACCTGGTGTTTTCCAAGGGTCACCTTTGGGTATAACAAGGAAGAACTTGAGTCTAGAAAAGTTGAGAACCACAACACCATGGGCGTATGTGCTTTATTTAAATGAATTTATCAGGCTATTTTTAGGCCATGCCATCAAACAGATCTACCACCCATAATGAAGGCTTGTGATGTGGCCAGGAAGACTTAAGCTCCTCCAAATGGTGTTTTTTCACACATCAAGACAATTAGGAGCCTTGCAGTGGAACATGATTGATCCTGTATTGTTTCTCTCCAGGGCTCGGGGCTGCAGGTTAGCTAGGAATGAAAGGCACTGGCAGGGCTGGAGGGGCAGGGGGCTTCAGGTCGGGAGTGAGGGGCGCTGACAGGACTATTGGGGGGTAGGGGTCTGTGGGTCAGGAGTAAGGGGCAGGGGTAGGACTGGGGGGGCAGGGCAGGAGTGAGGGGTACTGGCAGGGCTGGGAGGGAAGGGGCCTGTGGGTCAGAAGTAAGGGGCACCAGCTGAGCTGGGGGGGTAGGAGGCTGAGGGTTGGGAGTGAGGGGCACTAGCAGTGCTGTGGGGGTAGGGGACTGCAGGTCAGAAGTGAGGGGCAGGGGTAGGGCTTGGTGGCAGGGTGTGCTGCCCGCGCCCGGCACCAGCCCCCCCCATGTGCTCCCCAGGCCACTGTAGGGAGAGGAAAGTCAGGTGCTCTCTGGTGGGCTTGGGGAGCTGCAATGAGTCCAGCTCTAGGGTGTAATGGCCTTGTATAACAGTGTATGGTGAGGGCTGTGCTAAACTATTATATGTGGCCGTTGAACCCAGCTCTGCGGTGTCTCTCAGCCCTCCCCATACACTATTATACGCAGCTGATACACCCCAGAGCTGGGTGTCTCTTCACCCTTCCCATGCACTGTTATGTATGGCTGTTACACTGCAGAGCTAGGGGAACCCGAGCAGGAGTGAGGGGGTGAGGGGCACCAGCAGGGCTGGAGGGCAGGGGCTGCGGGTCAGGAGTGAGGAGCACCAGCAGGGCTGGGAGCTGCAGGTTGGCTGGGAATGAGAGGCATTGGCAGGGGTCAGGGGGCAGGGGGCTGCAGGTTGGGAGTGAGGGGCATTGAGGGTCTGGAGGGAGGGGCACCAGTACGACTATTGAGGGGGCAGGGGTCTGTGGGTTGGGAGTGAGGGGTACCGGCAAGACTATTGGGGAGGCAGGGGTCTGTGGTTTGGGAGTGAGGGGCATTGGTAGGGCTGGAGGAGCAGGTTGGTAGTGAGGGACACCGGCAGGGCTAGGGGTGTGCAGGGGGATGGGGGTTGAGAGCGAGGGGCACCGACAGGGCTGGGGAGCAGTGGGCATAGCTCACGCCTGGGAACCCCCTGGCCTGGCACACTCATGCTACAACCCCCAGGCCACCGTGGGGAGAGGAGTCAGGTGCTCTCTGGGAGGCTTGGATGCTGTGATGCACCCAGCTTTGGGATGTAATGGCCAAGTATAACAATGTATGGTGAGGGCTGTGCTAAACTGTTTTATGTGGCCATTGCACCCAGCTCTGGGGTGTATCTCAGGCCTCTTCATACATGCCACAACCCTCAGGCCACTGCAGGGAGAGGAGAGTCAGGCTTTCTCTGTGGGGCTTGGGTGCTGCCATGCACCTTGTAATAGCCATGTATAACTGTAGCACACTCTTTTAATTGAGCTTTTTTTCCCATAGAGTTGTCATGTTATGCTGCAGAGTCCAAGGACCCCCGGTCTGCTTTTGGGGGGAGATGTTAAATATGGTAGTGCATTGTCCTATCAGCATTTTCACATTTGCATGTCAATTGTGGTTCCCTGCAACCTGGTTACAATTCTTTCATTGGCCTGTGCGTTGGGGCAGACATCCGAATGTGGCTTCCCACAGGAGATTGGACAAAAACCAGCCCAGTTCAATAAAGCATATCGTTTCCTCTTCTAGAAGCAGACTTCTGTGATGTGACTCTTCTAGGGCCAGCAATATTCGTGTTTTCTTGTTGTTTACTCTGTTAGGAAGGGAGGAAGCTCATGGTCTTAGATTTAGCAAGCAGTCCACAGAAACAAATCCCCATTCCTGTTTTTGGGCGGCCAAAGCAACATGTAAAATGGTTCATGAGGCTGCAGTTTGTTCCTTATTCCCAGTTTCTTATTCCTGGTTCCTTTTTCAAAGTTAATCTAGATCCAATAAAAGCTTCTTATTAATGAATAACACATTCTAAAAACATAGAAATTCATTAGCTATGCATATTTACCACATAATATGTATATTAATATCCTGCATCAAGTACAGAGCCCTAAATGAAGATCAGATTAGGATGGGATTATGGGGCAAAATACTTCATAGGCCACCTCAAACTTTGTGCTAATGCCACGGTGTGACTGTCCCAAAGAACTCTGACTGCAGTCCTGCCCAGTCCAAAGCACAGTTTGATCCCGCTAACCTGCCAACTGACAGCTCCCATGTCCACTGTACTAAGTATATGGACCCGAATAAGGAACTGACTTTTGGGCTGGAATTATGGCTGGAAATCCTTTTGGCCTCCCCACCCCCACCATGCCTCTGTACCACCAGTGCACTCTTCTGGACACCTCTGACCACAGTGTTGCATGGCCTAAAGCATGGCCTGACCGACAGCCCGCCATGCACACTGTGATAAGTACATGGGCTCAAATAAGGAATTTCTTTTGGGCTTGGATTAGAGATAGAAATCCTTCTTGGACCTCCACCACAACATGACTGTGTGCCACTGAGGGGTTCTCCCAGACATCTCTGATCAGAGTCTTGCTTGGCCTAAAGCACTGTTCATGCCAGGCTGCCAATTCATAGCCCCCCATGCACACTGTACTAAGTATATGGGTTTGAATAAGGAACTGGTTTTTGGGCTGGGTTTACAGATTGAAATCCTTTCTGGGCCACCTGATATCATGCCTGTGTGGTACCAGGGGACTCTCCTGGACATTTCTGACCAGTCTTGCCCGGCCCAAATGCAGGTTGGCCATGGCAGGCTGCCAATTGACAGCACCCCAGACATTGTACTAAATATATAGGCTCAAATACAAAACTAGTTTTGGGCTGGGATTATGGCTGGAAATCCTTTTTAGACCACCCCACACCATGCCTCTGTGGCACTGGAGGACTCTCCTGGACATTTATGACCAGAGTCTTGCATTGCCCAAAGACCAATTTGTTTGTGCCAGGGTGCCAACTGATGGTTTCCCCATGCCCACTGTATTAAGTGTATGGGTTTGAATAAAGAACTGTCTTTTGAGCTGAGATTACAGATTGAAATCCTTTCTATTGAATGCCTATGTGCCACCACGGGACTCTCTTGGGCATTTCTGACCAGAGTTTTGCCTGGCCCAAAACGTGGGTTGGCCATGCCAGGCTTCCAACTGATAGCACCCCAGCCACAGTGCTAAGTATATAGACCCAAATAAGGAACTGGATTTTGGGCTGGGATTATAGTTAGAAATCCTTCTTGGGCTACCCCATGACAGATCTCTGTGCCAACGGGGGACTCTTGTTAACATCTCTGGCCACAGTCTTGCCCAGCCCAAAGCACAGTTTGTGCGTGCCGGGCTGCCAACTGACAGCCCCCCCCCATGCACCCTGTACTAAGTATACAGGCTCAGATAAAGAATTTCTTTTGGGATGGGATTAGAGATGGAAATCCTTCTTGTTCTACCCCACGCCATGCCTCTGTGGCACCACAGGGGCTGTCAGTTGGCAGCCTGGCATGAACAAACCACACTTTTGGCCAGGTAAGACCCTGGTCAGGGGTGTCTGGGAGAATACCTGGTGGCATAGAGACATGGTGTGGGGTGGCCCAAAGAGGATCTCCTGATGTCATTCCAGCCCCAAACCCAGTTCCTTATCCAAGTCTATATACTTAATACAGTGCTTGGCAGGGGCTGCCAGTCAGTAGTCTGGCACAGCCAAACCGTATCTTGGGCCAGACAGGACTCTGGTCAGAGATGACCAGGAGAGTCCCCCAGTGCAACAGAAGCATGGTGTGGGGTGGCCCCAAAAAGATTTCCAATCATAAACCCAGTCAAAACTGATTCCTTATTCGAGTCATTATACTTAGCACAGTGGCTGGGGGCTATCAGTTGGCAGCTTGGCATGGCTAACCTGTGCTTTGGGCCAGGCAAGCCTCCAGTCAGAGATGTCCAGGAGAGTCCCTTGATGGCACAGAGGTATGCCATGGGGTTGACCAAGAAGGATTTCTAACTATAATCACAGCCCAAAAGCCAGTTCCTTATTCAGGTCCATATACTTAGCACAGTGGGAATGCCAGTTGGCATCCTGGCATGCACAAACCACACTTTGGGTCGGGGAAAACCCTGGCCAGAGATATCCAGGAAAGTCACGTGCCACAAAGTCATGGTGTGGGATGGCCCAAGAAGGATTTCCATCTCTAATCCCAGCCCCAAAACATTTCCTTATTCAAGCCATTATACATAGTATAATGGCTGGGAGCGGGGGCTGCCAGTTGGTAGCCTGGCATGAAGAAACTGTGCTCTGGACAGGGCGAGACTCTGGTCAGATGTGTCTGGGAGAGCGCCCCAGCCTTCTCAGGAAGAATTCCATGGACTCTGGGGGCTCAGAGCATTTCTCACCTCGAAGGGCTTTAATGAATGCTCACTGAGATCACCGGCCATTATCCCTTGAGAAAGGCAGGGCAGAACACCCTGCATAAGTTACCATATGAAGCTGGGTGGGGGGAGCGTCTTGTTTTCTGGAACTGTTTTTTCTGATTTTTCTGGAACTAGCTGGTTTTTGGACTGGGATTACATCTGGAAATCCTTCCTGGTACAGCCCACATGGTCAGGGGTGTCCACGTGAGGCACAGAATGGGGTGGCCCTAGCTCTGGGGTGTAATGGCCACATATTACAGTGCATGGGGAGGGCAAAGATGCACCCAGCTCTGGGGTGTAATGGCTGCATATAACAGTGCATGAGGAGGGCTGAGATATGCTCCAGAGCTGGGTGCAATGGCACTGTTATACGTGGCCATTACACCCCAGAGCAGCACCCAAGCCCCCAAAAAAGTGCCTGACTCTCCTCTCCCTGTTGTGGCCTGGGGGTTGTGGGATGAATGCATGCAGGGGTGGGGGGTGGCAGCCTGGGGCAGTGCACCCTGTACTCTTCCTTGGCTACGAGGACCATGGCTGTGAGTTAACCCTGGCAGTGCCCTCAGGGGCAGGAGAAGGGGGAGGGGTATATTATGGGGGGCAGCAGTGATATGCTCATGTCCTGCCTCTGTCCCCCAGCCCTGCCATTGCCCCATACTCCCAATATGCAGCCCCTGCCCGCCCCGCCCTGCCAGTGCCCTGCACTCCTGCTGGGAGACAAAAAAAAGCATCAAATTTAAAACCCCGGGGGACTGCCTATGTTACAGACCTTGCCCCCCAAGCCCTGCTAGTGCCCTGGGGGACTGCCATTGTCCTGGACCCTGCCCCCAGCACACAGCCCCTGCCCTCCCCAGCCCTGCCGGTGCCCCGCACTCCTGACCCGCAACCTCCTGTCCCCCCTACCCAGCCAGTGACCTGCACTTCCAATCTGCAGCACCTGCCCTCCAGCCCTACAAAACCACACCAAGTTTAAAACCCTGAGGGACTGCCTATGTCCTTAGACCACCACTGCTACAACCAAAAATCCAGTCCAACAGAAAGTAATTTTAATTAACCTGAGTCTTGAACTGCCTGACCCGTAACCATTTGATCCTTTCCACCTGGGGTCTGGTGGTCTCATTGCAACACATACTGCATGGGTTTCTCGGGGTACCCCACGCCACCTGGTGGACAAATCATGGCAGGACAGGGAAAATCCTGTCTTTTCCCTGGCCATTTCCAATCTGGAGAACTCCTCTATATCCAGGAAAGCCAGGCTTTGCAGTTCACTTGTGCCTTTTCACCTTGAAAGTCCAGTGGGTCAGTAGATATTTGTAGAATTATCCAAGAGAAGTAGTTGGCAGAAGTGGGAATTAAGGGAGTGGAGTCCAATACAATTGAGGGAGATTATTTCTTAACTCCTTTATGAGTGAGTACTCATCACAGCCTCCTTCAACCAGTTGCTAAGAAGCAGAGGTACACTTCCTCCTGGGATCATGAGCACTTTGGCTTTTCTGAGAGGACTGGTTTCCACAGAAGTAATTAATCTGGTCCCCCAGTGCCAACCCCCAGGCACTGCACGGCTCCATCACCTCCTCCTCTTCCTGCCCTTGCTGTGCCTCTCCAAGCAGCAGGTAGGGCAGCACCTGTGGGGATGTTTGCTGGGCACCACATGCCCAGCCAGGCAGGGTGGAAGCTGCAGCCAGGCAGCTCATGCCCTAGAGCAAGGGCTGCAGCTCCAGTACCAGCTCTAGCTCCTGGCCACCTTCCACCTACTCTGCCCAACCAGCATGATGAGCAGCCACTTGCGGGTGGCTGAGTAGGTGGAAGGCAACCAGGAGCTGAAGTGCGAGTCCTGAGCACTGAGGCAGGAGCCACATGGCTGCACCTTCCTCCCTTCCTGGCTGGGCATCTGTTGCCTGGCAGGCATCCCCCTGGCATTCCCGCCCTACCTGCTGCCTGGAGTGGCACAGCAAGCACAGGAGGAGGGAGACCCACTGGAGTTGTGGGGAGCCAAGCAGCACCCTGGTGGATGCAGCCATCCTGGAAGCAGCCATACCAGAAAGCTGTGTGCTGAATGGGGCTGGTGCCTGGGAGTTGTCTGGTGGGTGCAGGTGGGAACAGGGAGCAGGCCAAGGTCTTTTGAAATTCAAGCCAAGTCACAATGGTTGCAAGCATAAGAAAGTTCAGCAGAGACTGTGCTTCAACTCTCACTGACACTTTGGGTTGCTGCACCCTGCTTTCAAAGCCAAGCATCCCCCCCAAGTGCTAAGGCAGACTTCATGTGGTGAAAGGTGCTGCCTAAATGTGTCCAGCTTTGACCCTGGCTATGCACCAGCTTGTATCAGCTTAGTGACACTAACAGCCTACAGCAGCGGTACTCAGCTTTCTAGCCCCACACCCTGCATCGTGTGTGTATTCAGTAGTAAATTGGATAAGTGACCCTGTGTGTGCCAATTGGCTGGATGTGGCTATGGAGTAACCCCATGTGCTCCAAATCCAAGCCCTGCGGGCCATCTGTAGAGGTAGGAGAGATGCTGGACAGGCTTTTCTCAGGCTAGGGACAAAAGCAGATATAGCCTAAGCCAGTGATTCTCAACCATTTTTGCAGTAGGACCCATTTTTAAACATTGATGGTCAGTCCTGACCCAGTGCCCTTCACTCCTGACCTGCTGCCCCCCACCCCCAGCCCCATAGTGTGTGGGGAAGGGGGTGGGTGTGTGGGCCAGGATCGGGGGCATGTGGGGCATGAGGGACCCCAAGCAGCCTCTTGCAGGCTGGAACTCTGCCAACGGCTTCCCATGCTTTTCTCCTTTAAAAGAGAATCCATGTTTAAAGTTTGTTCATGGACCTTTCATATATTCTTGTGACCCACTTTTGGATTGAGACCCTGGGGCTGAGAATCGCTGCTCTAAGTTAAAGATCAGATAAAGCAAGAACTGGTTTTTGTCAGGGTTTTATTGAATCATTGAAATTTAGGGTTGAAAGGGACCTCAGCAGGCTATCTTATTCAACCCCCTGCTCAAAGCAGGACCATCCCCAACTAGATCATCCTAGCCAAGGTTTGTCCAGCCAGGCCTTACAAACTTCCAAGGATGGAGAGTCCAGCACCTCTCTGAGTAACCTGTTCCAGTGCTTCACCACCCTCCTAGTGATAAAGTTTTTCCTAATACCCAACCTAAACCTCCCCTGCCACAACTTGAGCCCATTGCTCCTTGTTTTGTCATCTGCCACCACTGAGAACAAACCAGCTCCATCCTCTTCTGGAACCACCCTGCAGGTAGTTAAAGGCTGATATTAAATCCCCCCTCAGATTTCTCTTCTGCAGACTGAATAAACCCAGTTCCCTCAGCCTCTCCTCGTAAGTCATGGTCCTTCGCACCATTGGTTCTGATAATAATTGGTTCTGATAATATTCTGATGATAATTTCTGTGGCTCAAGGTGCCCCTAGATAGATAAAAAGGTTCTCTTAGAAAAAGCCCAGGTGTTCACTTTCACACATTCTTGGATCATGGAAAAGGAGTAAAGCCATTCTTCTTTTGGCAAGGATCAGGAAGACTGCAGTAGGGCAGCATGTTTTTAACACTTGAAATCCTGCTCTGGGTTTATCCTCTGACCTGTGTTTCCATACATAACAGTTCTAGCATTGTGTGGCACCCTGTAGCACCCTAAAAAGGATCTCAAGGCACCCCAAAGAGCCATGGCAACCTGTTTGGTAATCACTGCTTTAGACAAGTGGTTTGCAAACTGACTTCTGCCTGGGTGAGTCTGCATAGGATTTGAAGCTCCACGGCACCATAGGCAGGAGGAAACATTATTTGTTGGGGCTGAGTGCATGCATGCAAGTGCGTGCATGCTTGCACCCCCTCCCCCCCCCCCCCCCCACAGTAGGTAAGTCTGTCATGGCGAAGGAGTGGGGGGGGGGGGCAGATCGACACCCCCAAAGTGAGGGAGGGAGTGGGGGCAGAGGCAGGGGCAGGGGCTGTGGCGAATGGGGCCCTGGGGTGGGTGGAGGAATGCTCAGAGCCTGGGAGGCTGGGGCCAGTGGCAGCTCCAATCTTCCCAGCATGTGCTGCGTCCAGCTGGCAGCACCAGTCTCCTGTAATCCAGCAGGCAGATTGGAGGCTTGCCTGCACCCCTGAGAGGGCTACGGAGGCTGTGCCAGACTGCTTCTGGGTGTACGGGTCCCCAGTCTGCCTCCCAGATCACAGGAGGCTGGTGCTGCCAGCTGGGAGCCCGCACCCAGTGCCAGGAAGATCAGATGACAGGAGCGCACCAGCCTCCTGTCATCTGGCAGGCAGATTGGGGGCTCCCCGCACTCCCAGGAAGGCTGCGGAGGCTGTGCCAGACTGCTCTTGGGGGTGTGGGCCCCCATCTGCTGCCGGATGACAGGAAGTTGGTGCTGCCAGCTGGGGCCAGCGGCAGCACCAATCTTCCCAGCATGGGCTGCTTCCCAGCTTGAGCTGATTTGCCTTGGGCCCTGCACTCCCCTTGGGTCAGCTCTGTTGTGGGGCTTGGGGAACCCAGCAGCTCTCAGCCCCATGGAACTGAGCCCGGTGTGGGGAGGTGGTGCGGAGCATCGGCTCTGCCTGCATCCCGCTACCGGGCTGGGCTCCGTGGGGCTAGCGGAGCTGATCAGAGTGCAACCCAGCGGTGGGAGGTTGGCAGAGCCAGCACTGCGCTCCGATCAGCTCCTCCAGCTCCACAAAGCACAGCCCAGTAGTGTGAGGTGGGGAGGGCCAGGGCTACACTCCCTGCTGGGCTGAGCCACATGGGGCTGTGGAGCTGCTTGGAGCGGAGCCCTGGCTCTCCACCGCCTCCCACCACCAGGCTGTTTCGAAATTCGAAACGTTTCAAAACTTTCAAAACATTTTGACTGGCCTCATTTCATTTCGAGACTGTTTTGAAGCCCTTAATTTCATTTTGATTTCGCTGCTTGAAGTTTGAAACAAGTCAAAACAGCATTGAAACAGAAAACAGCCGGCAAAGCTTCACACAGCCCTACTAGTAACCCTCCTCAGAATTAAATCTCATTGAAGAGTGGAAATCATTGTTACCAGTTGTGGTGGAAGCTGGCAGTTTAGTAAGGTTACAAGAGGGAATGGGCAAATTTTTAGAGGAAAGGGGCATGCATAGCTATTGAGTATTGGAGTGAAGTTATGGCCTCTGCATCAGAACTTCCTAGCCCCGAAATGTTGGAGGCTGTAAATGAGGAAGTGATAGTTGATAAAAACCATGGTCAGACCGAGTTCACTCTGCCCTTTAGTGACACAGGCCAATTTGTGGCCTAAGGAAGGGCCACTGCCCAATAGGAAACACTAAGCCTCCATGAAAAAGGGAGGCCACTAGGGCCACTTTTACACATGACAGGGGTTTAGTCCCCTAAATTGAAATGGTGGGTTTTTTATTGTAACTATTAAAAACCCACCGTTTCAATTTAGGGGCTTCTGTCACTGCAGAGGTGCCTCTGCTGTGGAAGGAAGGACTGATGCCCTCCACAGCTCAGGAGCCACTTGGCCCCCTGGCAGCTTGCCCCACCAGCCATGACAGATGTCAGCAGGCTCCACAAAAAAAAAAAAAAAAGAAAAAAAAAAAGGAAAGTGTCACAACCCAATTATAGTAGTGCCCATGCCACAAGCAAGAGATACTATTTAAAGCAGTCTCATTTCTGCACTAGGTTAACTAAGGGTTAACTTAAAAAATCTTGCCAGTAACAGCCTCCTTTGCTATGCATGCCAACAAAAAGAGATTTATAACTGCGACACTTACATGAAATGAAACTTAGCCTTCTGTACTATACATAAATCATTATAATTGGTTAGAGAAAACAGGGAGTAGCCCTGTGATAACACCCTAGCGAAAACCACTATATAATTGGCGATTCTAATTAAATTTATGACGTAGCGAAAAGCAATTGGCTATTACACAAATAAAACCCACATACACTTCCACAAAGACGAAGAAGAAGGGGAGACCTCCGTACACACCTTGGAGACCTCTGAACATACGTGTCAGAGTAATTAGACAATTTGATCACTTGTCTAAGTTCCCCATCTCGACCCAATCTCAGATGTAAATCAACGACTGCCGGCCCGACCATTTCTGCCCATTTCTGTCCAAACACTTATGCAGACCGACCTACGAACTCTAAGCTGTAACTAACCAAGTACCTCTGACCTCTGTTATTCACCACCTTGACGGCGTGAGTAAATAATCTTGCTTTGCAACTGATAAGCGTCCGCCTAATTAATTCCACTCCAAGCATCACAAGTACCCGCCTGACGGCCTTCTAAGGCTCCCGGACTCCTCGCTGCAGTGCACGGCAGCAACAGAAAGAAAAGAATTGGGGCCCTCACCACTTCTGTCTCCAGCCCACCTCTCGGGTGGCGATGGGGGAAATCTGTCGAAGGCTGCAACATTACAAATAACTATGTTGCAAACTAAACTACATGCAGATGTGTAGTTTGCAATGCAGCAAGCTAATTTAAATGGTAAAAAAAACCCTCACATGTCTAGTGTGATGCAGTTAAATTGCAAAGCAAGAATTTCCATCCTATGTACGAGCACACTAGGTAGACAACAACTTATTTCTGCAGACAACTAAAGGCATGATAGATATGGGAGTGAAGTCAGAGGTTTAAAATGAGTACACAGAGGGGAGACACTGAGCAGAGCATGCCAGACAGTGCCCTCTGGCCCTCAAATGACTCCATGGAGCCAGTGGACACGGCCCAGAGATGGGATCAGACTAGGAACAGAAAAGTGGCCTCACAATCCTTGGAGGTCCTCCTGGCCAGAGTCTGTTTCCTGGTGAGATATACCAGTAACTTAGTGAGGGCCAGGAGGATGTTGACAGGGAGTTCCCAGGACTTGGTGGGACCACTGATGGGGAGTGTATAGGTGAGGCGAAGAGCACAGCCAGAACTGCAGTGGGAGGTTCTGGAGCAGCGGGTGAATGGGCTGTAGCCTGTTGCCTTCTAGGTCAGGGAGTGTGGGGTCAGTATGGCCATGAATGATGCATACCTCTGGCTGCTGGAGGGGGAATGGCTGTGCTGGCAGTGGTGGGAGCGTTGCTGCGTTAAGCGTGGAGCTCCTGCAGATGCTGCTGGCACTGTCAGCAGCAGAGGGAAGGGAGTGGTGAGCACTGAGCACAGGTTGGCGACCACCTGCAGGTGCCTCCAGCAGTGGCGGCCGCCAGTGGTGATTGCAGACTGCCCACAGATACTGCTGGCAGTGTCAGTGGTGGGGTGGAAAGCAATGAAGCAAACTCATTTAATGCAATGCAGGGGTGATGCATAGGGGGTGCATGTGGATCTTTTTGTAGGGGGTGCACCACCGCGCTCAGGGGGTGCACGTACACCTGTGTGCACCCCCTATGCATTGCCTCTGAGTATCACCCTCCTGCTCAACACAGGGAGCTCCCTCTCCCATTCCCTTAGAAGGCCTGGTAGAAGTGCACATCTGCCCATCAATGCCTGGTGCTTTGTTAGTGGGCATCATGTGGAGGGCACCTGTGAGCGTAGCTAAAGCAAGAGGAGCCTCTATCAAGACCTGGCCACCTTTGCTGAGCTGGGGCAGTTCCTCCCACAGAATCTGATGGGCATTAGCATTGGTGGGGTTGAGAGAGAAGAACTCTGTGTAGAAATCCCTCACTCTTTCTTTCAGCTCTCTAGGATCTGTGAGGGGGTGCCATCTTCCACCAAGAGCAGGAGAAGTACTTGTTGGCACCCCTCCTCTTCTCCAGAGCATAGAAGAAGTGGGAGCTGTGCTCCATCTCTTGGGTAAGCTGGACCCATGAGCGGATGAACACACCATCAGCGTGGCAGAGATCCAGAGATCAAAGCTCTTCCTGTTTCCCCTAACACTCTCCCCAAAGGCATGGGTTGTTTGGGTCAGTGAGCAGGTGTCTCTCCAGCTCCTGTACTTCCCTCTCAAGCCATTCCCTGGCCTCCTCCTTCCTCCAGGTGTGTTCCCAGGTGCAGCTATGGCAAGAGAGCTAGACGTGCAGCTTCCCCATGTCCCATCATCTCCAAGCTGAGGGTCAGGCTGGCTGCTTCCTGCATCAGGCCAGCCAGCACTCCTAGAAGGCTGCACAAAGTCTAGGTATCAGAGTGGCTTCAGGTTAGTGGCAGGCTGTGGAGTAGAGTAGAATAGGGCAGGAAATAAGTTCCTTTGGAGAAAGGCCAAAGCAACTACATAACTGAGGCTGGCAACACAAATTTAAGACAACAAAAAATCTTTTTTTAGGTATGTAGGTAGTAACGGAAAGGTGCAGGGCAGCATAGGATGCCTACTGAACAAGAAGGAGCAATTAGTAACAGACAGGGGGGACAAGGCTGAGCTATTCAATGAGTTTTTTGCCTCAGTGTTCTTGAACAGGGGTCAAAATATGTCTCCTAATGGGTTTTTAGATGGTCATCAGAGGGACACTAGCCCACCAACTATCAATGCTGACTTGGTGCAGAGTCACTTAGATGGACTGGATGTGTTCAAGTCAGCAGGCCCGGATGAGCTACATCCGAGAGTACTGAAGGAATTGGCCGGTGTCATAGCACAACCACTGGCATGGCTCTTTGAGCACTCGTGGCGCTTGGGTCAGGTCCCAAAGGACTGGAAAAGGACCAATGTGGTCCCTATTTTCAAGAAGAGGAGAAAGGAGGTTTTGAATAATTATAGGCCAGTCAGTCTCACCTCCATCCTTGGAAAGGTCTTTGGAAAGATTATGAAGGATGATATTTGTGGGAGTCCAGCAGGAAAAATAATGCAGTAGGGAAACCAGAATGGATTTGTAGCAGGTAGATCATGCCTGACCAACCTGGTTTTGTTTTACAACAGGGTCACAAAATGCTTAGACGCAGGAGTAGAGGTGGATGTTGTTTTCTTGGATTTTAGCAAGGTCTTCGATACAGTATCTCATCCCATTCTCATAAATAAATTAAGAGGCTGTGACATAGACATTTACACGACCTGGTGGGTGGCAAATTGGCTTAGTGGTTGCACCCAGAGAGTGGTAGTAGAGGGGTTGGTATCGACCTGGAAGGATGTGGGCAGTGGGGTCCCGCAGGGTTGAGCCCTTGGACCTGTACTCTTCAATATCTTCATCAGTGACTTGGATGTGGGTGTGAAGTGTACTTTGTCCAAGTTTTCAGATGATACTAAATTGTGGGGTGAAGTGCACACTCCAGAGGGTAGGGAACGATTGCAGGCAGACTGGGACAGGTTGGAAAAGTGGGCAGTACACAATAGGATGCAGTACAACAAGGACAAGTGCAGAGTGCTGCACCTAGGGTGTAAAAATATCCAGCACACCTACTGGCTGGGAAGTGACCCTCTCAGCAGCACAGAAGTGGAAAGGGATCTCAGAGTCATAGTGGACTCCAAGATGAACATGAGACGTCAGTGTGACAAAATCACCAGCAAAGCTAACCGCACTTTATCATGCGTCAGCAGATCCATCACAAATAGAACCAAGGAGGAGATACTTCCCCTCTATGCGGCATTGGTCAGACTGCAGTTGGAGTGCTACATCCAGTTTTGGGCACTGTACTTCAAGAAGGATGTCTCACCCCAAACAGACTCCATCCACTGAGCTCTGTCATTCCCATTGCAGGAAGACCTAGTCAGACACCTTGATCCTGATGCATGATCGTAATGGGGAATTTCAACTTCCCTGATATCTCTTGGGATGAGTGCATGGCCAAATCTGGCAGGTTGTGTAGCTTTCTCACATGGATCGATGATCTCTACCTAACCTAGGAGGTTTTTGGGCCGACTAGGAGAGAGGCATTGCTTGAACTGGTCCTGGCCAAAGGGGAGGACCTGGTGAGCGAACTGCGGATCGAGGGGAAGCTTGGTGACAGTGACCATGAATTGGTCACCTTCTTAGTTCACTGAAGAGCAGGCAAATCCCTCAGTAAAACAGAAGTCCTTAACTTTGGGAAGGCTGACTTTTGTAAACTGAGAGAACTGGTCAGTCAGGCAATTAGAGGCCATACCCCTCTGGAAAAGGGAGTACATGAGGAATAGTCATCTCTAAAAAACATAATCCTTGAAGCACAGAGCAAAGCCATGCCATCTAGCAAGAAATGCATTCAATGGGCAAGGAAGCCCTCATGGCTGAATAACGAACTGTTGGACCTCATTAAGCTCAAAAGAGTAGCCTACACCGGCTGGAAAACAGGAAGCATTACCAAATAGGATTACTATGCACTCACCTGCACCTGTACAGAGTGGTTGAGAAAAGCCAAGGCACAAACCAAATTTAGGAAAGCTATGGGAATCAAGGACAACAAAAAGTCTTTATTCAGGCATGTGGGAAGTTGGAAAAAGAAAAAGGGATAGCATTGGGCCCCTGAGAGATCCAATGGGGCAACTGATATCCGATGCCCAAGAAAGGGCCAATCTCTGAAATGATTTTTTTGCATTGGTTTTTCACCCTCCAGGAGGATCACACTGCCAGGAACGGCACAAACCAATCTGGGAACGGGCAACGGGCCCAAAATCGATGTGGATCAGGTGAGAGAACACCTTGAGAAACTGGACATTCACAAGTCCGGGGGGGGGGGGGGGGCAGACAGAATGTACCTGAGAGTCTTGAAGGAGCTGGCAGACATCATTGCATCCCCCTTGGTAGAGATATTTGAAAAATTGTGGTGCTCAGGCGAGGTCCTGGATGACTGGAAAAGAGTCAATGTGGTCCCTATCTACAAGAAAGGGAGGAGGGATGACCCAGGGAACTATAGACCGATCATTCTGATGTCTGTCCCTGGAAAAATCCTGGAGAAAATTGTCAAGGGATCCATCAATGCCAGACTAACAGAAGGCAAGCTTCTGAATGCCAGCCAACATGGCCTTGTGACTGACAGGTCTTGCCTGACCAATCTCATCTCCTTCTATGACCAGGTAACATGTGCCCTGGACAAGGAAGATGACGTGGACATCATATATCTGGACTTCAAGAAGGTCTTTGACCTAGTTCCCCATGATGTCCTCATGGAGAACTGTGGCCTTGATCATCATATGGTCTGATGGCTAGGCAACTGGCTACAGGGTTGAATCCAAAGAGTACTAGTTGAAGGGAGCAAATCAATGTGGTGCAGGGTGACCAGTGGAATCCCTCAGGGCTTAGTACTTGGGCCGGTACTCTTTAACATCTTCATCAATGATCTGGATTCGGGAATCAGATATGAACTGGCCAAGTTTGTGGACGATACCAAATTATGGGGGAGGTGATCACACCGCAGGACAGGCTAGGGATACAGGCCATCTTGGACACACTCTCAAGGTGGGCCGACCAAAACCTGATGGTCTTCAATGCAGAGAAATGCAAGGTGCTACACCTCAGTAGGAAGAACCCCCAGCATACTTGCAGGCTTGGCACTGCTATGCTCACTAGCACCACAACCGAAAGGGACTTGGGGGTCATGATTAACCACAAGATGAATATAAACCACCAACGTGACGCTGTGGCTGGCAAAGCTAACTGAACTCTGGTGTGCATCCACTGATGCATCTCAAGCAAAACCAGGGAAGTCATCTTCCCACTTTACTTGGGCCTGGTGAGATTGCAGCTGGAGTACTGAGTCCAGTTTTGTGCCCCCCACTTCAAGAAGGATGTGGAGAAGCTTGAGAGAGTCCAGAGGGGAGCTACTCGTATGATCCAAGGCCTGGAAGGAAGGCCATATGAGGAGAGGCTGAGGGACTTCAGACTCTTCAGTCTGGAGAAGAGAAGGCTCTTGTTGGCAGCCTACAATTACATATGAGGGGTACATCAGGACCTGGGAGAACAGCTGTTCACCAGAGCTCCTCAAGGGATAACGAGGTCTAATGGCCATAAACTCCAGGAAGGCCGATTTAGGCTAGACATAAGAAAAAAGGTGTTTACGGTGGATGTGTCCAGGGTCTGGAACAAACTCTCCCCAGGGGTGGTGCAAGCACCTACTCTGGACTCGTTCAAAAAACAAGTGGATATATTTCTTGCTGGGGTCACTTGATCCCAGCTGACTTCCCAACTATGGTGGGGCGGGGGTCACTTTTTCTGCTTGCTCCCTATATTCACACCAGTAAACATACCTACCCCAAACCCTCTGATCATGATAGAGGGATTCCTAACATGTGATGGCCCATTTTATAATTACTCCTGCCCCTCTGCTGCCTCCTAGTGCCTGTTCCACAGAATTGCCCCCTCTCTATAATAAGTTTACTTGCAATAACTGGGGCCCATTGTGTGCAAACAAGATAGGGCAAGGACCTGCATGGCATGCAAATCCGAAGTAATTGGTGAGTGGAGGAGTTGCATGTGTCTTGGTGGGGGGTGAATCTCTTAGGAAGCTCATTGTATCAGTCTGAGCCCTTCATGCTAGATCAATTCTATTGCTGCTTGCTAAAATAAAATGTTTTAGTGCAAAAGCACAACAGCCAGAGTGTGTGGTTTCTGAAACAGGTTGGGAACACAGGAACAGAGGGAAGTTTGCAAGTGGCCATTGCATTAGGGGATAGAATTAAAATCCTCTAGTACTAGGCACTGACCTACTATGGGATTCCTTAGTTCTAGGAGCTGCAGAAGGAATTCCCCAGGGCACAAAGGCCAGAGAAGTCATCAGATAGGCTAGACACTGCCCCAGCTCTGCTTCCTCCAAACCATTGTGCGGGGAGGTGATGGACCAAGTCCAGGTCTCAGATCCTGTCCCAGACCAGTCTGTGAAAAACAATGAATAACAGATTGGGCTCACCTTGAGAGAGGACAAACTGCACACTGGGGATCAATACAAGCACAAGCTTACCACACACTCTCCCAGAAAAGTACACATAATGCAGAAATCCCTCTACTTATTTCATAGATTTCATAGACATTAGGGCTGGAAGGGACCTCAGAAGATCACTGAGTCCAGCCCCCTGCTCCAGGGGCAGGAAGTCAGCTGGGGTCACAGGATCCCAGCAAGATAAACATCCAATTGACTCTTAAAGGAGTCCAGAGTAGGTGCTTGCACCACCTCTGGCAGCAGTCTGTTCCAGGCCTTGGGGGCTCAGACAGTAAAGTTCTTCCTTATGTCCAGCCTGAAACAGTTTTGGAGGAGTTTGTGACCATTTGACCTTGTCATCCCATGGGGCGCTCTGGTGAACAGGCATTCCCCCAGATCCTGATGTACACCTCTTATATACTCATAGGCAGCCACCAAGCACCAAGTCCCCCCTGAGCCTGCGCTTTTCCAGGCTGAAGAGTCCCATAGCTCTCAGCCTCTCATCATAAGGCCTGTTATCCTGCCCTCTGATCATGCATGTGGCTCTTCTCTGGACTCTCTCAAGCTTCTCCACATCTGTTTTAAATTGTGGAGCCCAGAATTGGATGCAGTACTCCAGCCTCACTAAGCTCAAGTACAGCAGGAAGATGACATCCTGGGATTTGCTAGAAAAACATCTATGGGTGCAAGCCAGAGTTTTGCTCACCTTGCCAGCTGCAACATCACATTAGTGGCTCATATTCATCTTGTGGTCAATCATGACCCTGAAGTTCCTTTCAGCCATGGTGCTAGCAAGCATAGCACTACTGAGCCTATAAGCATGCTGCATATTTTTCTTCCCAAGGTGGAGTACCTTGCATTTTTCGGTGTTAAAGGCCCTCCAGTTTTCATCCATCCATTTCCTGAGCCTGTCCAGGTCAGCCTGGATCACCATCCTGTCCTCAGGTGTGGACGCTTTACCCCAAAGTTTGGTGTCATCTGCAAACTTAGCCAGTGCGCTTCTGACAACAATGTCCACATTATTAGTGAATATTTTGAAAACAATAGGCCCAAAGACAGAACCTTGGGGGACCCCGCTGGTCACGGCGCACCAGGATGATTGACTTCCATCAACTACCACTCTCTGGGTCCGACCACGGAGCCAGTTCCCCAGCCAGAGGACTGTGATGTGGCTGAGGCCACAGTTGGCCAGTTTTTCTATGAGATGATCATGGGATACCAGATCAAAAGGTTTTTTCTAAATCAAGATATATGACATCAATCTCTTCTCCCTTGTCCAGGTGATATGTCACCTGGTCATAGAAGGAGATGAGATTGGTCAGGCAAGACCTACCCTTAACAAACCTGTGCTGGATATCCCTCAGGATGTTGCCTTCAGCCAATCTGTCAAGAATGGTCTCTTTGATGATTTTTTCCAAGATCTTCCCCAGGATAGAGGTCAGGCTGATGGGCCTGTTGTTCCCTGGATCTACTTTCCACCCTTTCTTGAAGATAGGTACCACACTGGCCTTCCTCCAATCTTTGGGCACTTTGCCTGAGCACCACAAGTTCTGGAAGATCTGTGCCAGTGACTGAGCAATGATGCTTGCCAGCTCTTTATGTACCCTGGGGTGTGAGCTGTCAGGGCCGGCTGACTTGAAGGTGTCCAGCCTCTCAAGGTGTTCCTTCACATGGTCAACACTGATGAAGGGTAACAATTCTCCCTCGCCCTGACCATCCATACCATATTGACCAGAGCTGTCCCTCAGGGCTGGTGAAAAACCGATGGAAAATACCCATTAAGCAGGTTGGCTTTTTCCTGGGTGTCAGTTGTCAGTTGACCCACATGGTTTAGCAGGGGTCCAATGTTACCCTTGCTTTTCCTCCGGCTTCCCACATATCTAAAAAAGGACTTTTTATTGTCCTTGATATGTGTAGCCAGTTGGTGTTCAGTTGCAGCCTTGGCTTTCCTGGCTCACTCCCTACAGGTCTGGACCCATGCACAGTATTACTCTTTTGGGGTGGATCCAGCCTTTCATCTTTTATAGGTCTTCCTTTTTAGATGCAGGAAGTCCAGTAGCTCCCTGCAGAGCCAAGGGGACTGCTGTGCCCTTTTGCTGCCTTTCTTTCGAGACAGGATAGACATTGCTTGTGTCACAACCCAATTAAGTAGTGCCCATGTCACAAGCAAGAGATACCATTTAAAGCATTTTCATTTCTGCACTAGGTTAACTAAGGGTTAACAAAATGATAATAACAGCCTTCTTTGCTCTGCGCATGTCAAAAAGAAATTTATTGCTGCGCCACTAACAGAGATAAAACTTTTGCCTTCTTTGCTTTACATAAATCATTGTAATTGGTCGGAATGACAGAGGAGTAGCTCTGTAATAACACCCTAGCGAAGACTGCTAAATAATTGGCGATTCTAATTAAATTTATGACGTGGCGAAAAGCAATTGGCTATTACGCAAATAAAACCCATTTTCACTTCCGTGAAGTCGGAGAGCGACTCCGTATACACCTGGAGACCTCTGACATAGGTGTCAGAGTAAACTGGCAATTTGATCGCTTGCCAGTTTGCCCCCTGTCTCGACCCAATCTCAGACATAATCGATGACCGCCGGCCCGACCTTCTGCCCGACCACTTTTGCAAACTGACCTACTTTGCAGACCAACCTCATGAACTCTCAGCTGTAACTAACCAAATATCTCTGACCTCCGTCTTTCACCACCTTGATGGCGTAAGTAAACTATCTTGCTTTTGCAACCGATAAGCGTCCGCCTAATTAATTCCACTCCAAGCGTCACAAGTACCCGCCTGACGGCCTTCTAAGGCTCCCGGACTCCTTGCTGCAGTGCACGGTAGCGACAGCTTGAGCTTCCAGGATCATTCCCTTGAGAAGCAACCATTCTTCCTGAACTCCCTCCCCTTTGGATTGTGGTCCCTTAGGGCATCGCCAACAAGCCTCCTGAGCTTGTCAAAGTCAGCTTTCCTGAAGTCAAGGACTTCTGCTTTGCTGACTGACTTGCCATCTTTACGGTGGATGGTGAAGGTGATCAGATCATGGTCACTGTCTCCCAGCTTCCCTTCAATCATTAAGTCACTGATTAAGTCATTCCCCATTGCCAGTACCAGGTTGAGCAGTGTTTTGCCTCTCATTGATCCGTAGACTTCTTGAGTCAGATAGAGCTCATCCAGAACGCGAGGAAGCTTTGCAACCATTCAGATGTGGCCGAGTGCTCTTCCCGTGAGATGTCTGGGTAGTTGAAATCTCCCATGACAACCATGTACCAGGAGCGTGCAGCCTCAGCCAGTTCCCTTGTGAATTCCTGATTAAGCTCTTGATCCTGACTAGGAGGTCTGTAGTAGACTCCATCATTGTGTCTCCTGTGTCATGTTTGCCATGGATTTTGACCCAGAGAGTCTCCAATTGTCCCCCCCGGGTGCCAATGTTGGCTTGCAATAGAGAGCTACCCCCCACCCCTTTTGTCCACATGATCTCTCCTGAACAAGGTATAGCCATCTACACCTGTGGGCCACTCATATGTGGAGTCCCACCAGGTCTCTGTTATCCCTATGAGGTCATAATCCTTTTTGTTTAGCAGGAGGACAAGTTCCTCCTGTTTATTCCCCAAGCTCCTGGCATTGGTGCACAGGCATGTAACTGTCTCATTGGGGGCCCTTGCCTTCCCTATGGATTGCTTTGGGGCTGGGGTAGGGGTGGATTCCCTTCAGTGTCTTAGCCTCGGGGGTTTGCAAAAGCTGCCCAGTGGGCTTGCAGTGGCAGTAGTCCCCCCATGCCCCAGTAGGCTCAGATTAAAGCCTGGTCGAGTAGGTCAGCAAGTCTGGCTGAGAAAAGCCTCCTCCACAGCAAAGTGAGGTGGAGGCCATCTCTTCCCAGCAGTACGCTGCCTTTCTCAACAAAGAGCGGACTGTGATCATGGAAGCTGAAGCCTTCACAATTACACCAGCACAGCAATGTTTGGTTGACTACCTTGATCCTCCTCTCCCTCCTCAGCCCGTAGCCTGAGACCAGGAGGATTGAGGAAAACACCACCTGTGCCCCCAACCCCTTTAGCCCTGCTTCCAAAGCACTGTAGTGCATCATGACCCAGCTGGGCTTGCTCCGAGCCGTGTCATTCATGCCCACATGGATAAGGAGCATAGGGTAGTGGTTGGTGGGCCAGAGGAATTTTGGAATCCTCTTGGCCATGTCCCGGATACAGGATCTCAGGAAGCAGCAAACCTCCTGGGCTAAGGGGCTGGGCTGGCAGATCATGCCCTCAGTCCCCCTCAGGAGACAGTCTCTGACGATGATCACTCTATGAGTAGCCTTAGGGAGAGAAGGGCTGGTAGCTGTGGGTGAACCTGCTTTGCCTGCAGGAGCTGGCAGCTCTGCAGGCTCTCTGGGGCTGCAAGAGGTTCATACCTGTTGCAAAGCTCCAGAGGGGAGGGGACCTTGGTGCAGTGGGCCTTGGGGCCATTGACCACCTTGGCCCAACCCCCTGACTGGACAGTATGGGAGATCCCCAAGTCCTCCCTTGTCCTGGAAGGTGACCTTGGTCTACCCTCTGCCTCCAGGGGGTGAAGGGCCTGGCAGTAGGAGTCTATCTCCTGCTCCCCATCTCTGATGGCACACAGTCTCTGGACTGCAGCCTGGAGCTCCTCTATCTGGTGCCCCAAGGACTCCAAAGTGGAGCAAATCTTGCAAGGGAAGGTGGCCATGCTCCCAGTCCCATGAACCTGGAAATGTGCCAGGCAGCCCCCACAGCCAAGAGCCAGAGGCTCCATCTGTGTGGAGCCCAAAACCATGGATTCTATCTGGGTTGAGGCCTCTGAGGTGCCAGAGGGGGAGGCTGCAGACTCCGAGGGGACCCTCGGGGTGCAGCAAGTGCCCATCCAGATTGTGCCACTGGGATTCCAGCTACTGATGCAATTACCTTCCCTAGGGCTCACTGCCAGGGCCTTGGGCCCTACAGCTCACCCTCCTGCACAAACTCCCATGCTAAATTTACGTACCAGGCAGAACTACACCCGTTTGTGTGTCCTGTTTGTGAGGCTCTGGTCACCAAAGCCACAGAAAGCCATACATGCAATATACAGACCTCTTTCCTGTTGGGACAGGGAGTCAGACACGATGATCCATTGTGGTCCCTTCCGACTCTACAATCTATGAATTTATGAATCTATGACCTATGTGCATACAATGCATTAAGATACTAAGAAAGCCAACCACACAACACATAGATCACTGCATGCAAAACTTTACAAAACACAGAAATACAGAAAACCAGGCTCACAACATAGGTCCACAGGGACAAAGCTTCACAGCATATGTATATAGAAAACCATACATATAACATCCAAACTGAACTATAGCAACATCAAACAGAGCTTATAGGCAACACATATATGCACAGATCTCTCAGGCATTAGTTTTAGCTCCAGTGTGAGGCAGGGGCCAAAACCCCAGGTATGGGTAGGTGTAACAGAATGCTTGTCCCAGGGGGTGGGCATGATGACCCCCTAGTGATTGCTGAGCTCCTGTTTGGTCTGCCCTCCAGAGGCACCCACCATGCTTTGATGTTTTGTCCTTTGAAGGAAGGGAGGCTGCTCCAGGGCTTTCCAAGCCAGGTCCCACTCTCTGGCTCACAGGCTAATTATGTGTCTAAGGGTACCTGGCCCTAATCCAACACTGAGCCACCCCTGGCCCTTATATGCTTGTAGGGATGTAACAGGGACCCATAGCCCCATTATCAGGAAGCAGAGTGGCCCCTTTAAATCCAGAACCTTCTGGGTACAGCTGTCCAGTGGAGCAGGGGTTAAGGATCAAGCCCTGCTAGCTGGTCAAGTGACAGGAAAGGAAAGGCCAGAACCATATAAACCTCAAGTGGAGAAGGTCAGGGAGGCAGCAGAGAGGGAGACTCCCAATGACTATGGAGCAACTGCAGCAGCCTCCTTGGGAAGAACGTGCCATACTGTGAGACAAACACAATCACATGTAAGCGGGCATTTTGCCTCTCTTATTTTTATTTTTGTTATATGGTCATAGGGGCTTATGGTTTATGTTTAATGTTAAAGCTGGTAGTTTGTGGCTGAGGCTGCAGGGGAGGAGGAGACCTCATTAGCACTGAGGGGTGCCATGATAGAGGGCTCAAGAAGTCCTGCTGCAATAGGGGTGCAGCGCTAGGGCCACAAGCCAAGACTCACTTGAAGGGAAGATAGGAGCCTTGAAGCCAGGTCCTAATGGGTGGATTTAGGTGAACGGCCCTAACCACAGAAAGAGTGGCAAAGCCAGAGTGGGCTGAGGCCCCATAGCCTGGCGCCACATAGGTGTGGTGTAGAAGGGCCCATAGGCCTGTTGTCATAGAGAGTATGGAACAGAGGGCCTTGAGCCCGAGTGGGTTACAGAGCTAGAGCCTCAGAGTAAAGCCCTGCTTAGTGGGTTTTGACTGAAAAGCTTAGCTAGAGAGAGAGGGGGTAAGCCCACAGTGGTTGAGACCCCATCATAAAGAGAAAATTATAAAAATATCTGTGAGATATAGGACACATCAAGGGGAGGTAGGAGCATACATTTTGCCCTTAAGGCAACAGATTATTCTACAGGTGGTGAACTTAGAGCCTGTCTGGGAACCTGCAGGTCAGCCTCCCTCTTTTTTAAGAACCCAGTAACACCAAGTCGGGCAGATAAGTAGAAGTGGGGGAAGCTGATCCCCAGGAGAGGATGTCAGCAAGACTTGATGTGTGCCCACTCACCAGCCTACAATAAATAAATAAATAAATAAATTCAGCCAAAGACAGCACCCTGTTACCCTGACAGCACCCTATCTTGGCTGAGCAGGGAAATCCAGGAGAGCCTTCAGAGGAAAAAAAAGAGGCCCACAGGCTGTGGAAGCAGGGGGCAGCCACCAAGGAGGAGTATACCTACTTGGCTTGCACTTGCAGGGAAGCACTGAGGAGGACCAAAGCAGAAACAGAAATCAAGTTGGCAACAAAGATTACGGATAATAAAAAGTCTTTCTTTAAGTACATAGATAGCAGGAAGAAGGCACAGGGTAACATAAGGCCACTACAGAATGGATTAGGGTAACTCGTAATTAATAGGATGGAAAAAGCAGAGCTCTTAAATAATTTCTTTGCTTCTGTTTTCCGGGACATGGATACAATTGCGCTTCACAGTGAGTCTTTTGTCTGGAGTGAGAGTAATACCAATCCCAGTGATCAGCACTGACCTAGTGAAGGGGCACTTGGAAGGGTTGGATGTATTTAAGTCAGCAGGCCCCGATGATCTCCACCCAAGAGTACTAAAGGAATGGCCAATGACATAGCAGAACCACTGGTGCAGCTGTTTGAGCACTTGTGGCACTAGGGACAGGTCCCAGAGGGCTGGAAACGAGCCAACGTGGTCCCTATCTTCAAGAAGGGGAGGAAGGAGGACCTGGGTAATTATATGCCAGTTAACCTCACCTCTATTCTCAACAAGACCTTAGAAAAAATCATAAAGGATAACATTTGCAGAGGTCCAGCAGGTAACACAATGGTAAGGGGCAACCAGCATGGGTTTATAGCAGGCAGATTCTGCCTGACTAACCTGGTATCTTTTTATGACCAGGTCACAAAGTGCTTAGATGCGGGGGAGGAAGTAGATATTATTTACCTGGATTTTAAAAAGGCCTTTGATACACTGTTGCACCCAATACTTAGGAGCAAACTGAGTAGCTGTGATGTGGATTTTTTCACAGTAAGGTGGGTGAAAAACTGGCTTATGGGACTTGCCCAGAGAGTGGTGGTGGATGGGTTGGTTTCTCCCTGGAGGGATATGGGCAGTGGCGTCCCCCAAGGCTCTGTCCTTGGACTGTTTAATATCTTCATCAGTGATTTGGATGAAGGTGTTGAAAGCACCTTGTCCAAATTCTCAGATGACACTAAACTATGGGGCATAGTAAACGCACTGGAGGACAGAGAGCAAATTCAGGCAGATTTGGACAGATTGGGGAAGTGGGCAGATCAAAATAGGATGCAATTCAACAAGGATAAATGCAAGGTGTTGCACCTGGGGAGAAAGAATCTCCAACACACCTATAGACTAGGGATACTATTCTAAGCACCACAACAGTGGAAAGAGATCTTGGAGTCCTGGTTGATGCAAAAATGAACATGAGTCACCAGTGTGATGGGGTAATAAGCAAGGCTAACCACACTCTTTCTTGCATTAGCAGGAGTATCATGAGCAGGTCTAGGGAAGTGATAATTCCCCTCTATGTGGCATTGGTGAGGCCACAGATGGAGTACTGCATCCAGTTTTGGGTACTGCACTTCAAGAGGGATGTGGATAACCTTGAGAGGGTTCAGAGGAGGGCTACTTATATGGTTGAGTGCCTGCAGGTAAGATCCTATGAAGACAGACTGAGGGACCTGAATCTCTTCAGCCTCCACAAGAGAAGGCTGAGAGGTGATCTTGTGGCTGCCTACAAACTCATGGGGGGGCAGCAGGGAATTAGGGTACACTCTGTTTACCAGGGTGCCCCTCAGGATTGCCAGGAATAATGGCCACAAACTGAAGGAGAACAGATTTATATTGGACATAAGGAAGAAATTATTTATGGTAAGGGTTGCTAAAGTATGGAATAGGCTTCCAAGAGAGGTGGTGCTTTCCTCTACCCTGGAGGTGTTCAAGAGGAGATTAGACAGGCATCTGACTGGGATTATCCAACCCCAGAGCTCTTTCCTGCCTAGAGCAGGGGGTCAGACCCGATGATCTACCAGGTCCCTTCCAACTCTAGAAATCTATGAAATCTAAGGGACTTGGCCTCTTGGCCTCAGCCCCCTCTTTTATTTGGCTAGGTCCTATAGCCTAAGCCCACTGCAATGGATGTGGTTTCTGGGTCCCTGCCTTGTCCCAGACCTTTGTGGCCCTGTGTCTGCCCAACTCTGGGCTCTGAGGCCACTGGCCTTGAACTCATCCCTGCCTCAGGCTTTGGGCTTCGTGGCCTCAAACACTGTCCTTCTCAGGTCTCTCTGGCCCCAACTTCCCTCTGGCCTCTACACACTGCCCTGCTCTAGGATAGTTGCTGTATTGGAATGCCTTAAGCCTGCCCCCACTTAATTTGAATTAAAATTTGATTCAAACTGTGTGATGCTGTCACAGGACACCTGAGGTGGTGCCTTTTACTAAAGGGGACTCCCACTCACACCCATGCTGTAGCAAGAAAAGTGGAATGATACAGGGACATGGGAGCCCAGGTGCTCCCAATTAAGCCCTGCCTGGGCCCCATTGGGGAAACATGTGGGGGTCAGGCTGGGCAGATTGGCTCCCAGGGGAGGAGCTGGGAGACAAAAGGGGAGAAGAGGGCTGAAAGGAAGCCCCCCCGAGAGTGGCCCGGTGGCATGATGGGAACAACACAGATGGGTGGAGCAGGCCTCTGCCAAGATGGACATCTGGAGCCCCACTGCAACACAGCAATCACAGGTACTTGCTGGGGGCCAGGAGGCAGTTGAGACATTCATGCTTGAGAGGGACATGGCAGCCAGGTGAGGGAAGACTCATTGCTGGGCCCCATCCATGGGGAGAGAAAACCAGGAGGAGCCAGTATGTAAGGCAGGAATGAGGGTCATCCCCCTCCACTACAAAGGTGGGCCAGAAAGGCGAAGGGCTGAAAGGGGGTTAAAGGGACCACACCCTGCTGAGGGACAGGTGGGCACTGGGACTCTGAAGCTAAGGCCAACCAGCAATGTTGTCCCTGGATAGAGGGCTGCTTACCAGAGACAATGGGGGGGCTGTGAAGATAACAACCTGAAGGGGAGAGCCACTTGAGGACTTGCAATTTGTTACAGGTGGCAGAAGTTGGATACCTGAAGGAATCACCAGGGGATTTTTGCCCCAGTAGGAAAGCTTTGATAATCTGTGTCGTTCGGTGTTAGGTTCAAAGTATAACCACTAGTGTAACCCTAGGGTCAATGACTCAAAGCCATTCTTGGCTAATTCACTTTTTGCTGACTTAAATGCTTCAAATAATTTGCTTTGCTCCTGCTAAGTCTGAAGGCAAAAAGAGAAGCAAATCTCCTTGTGGTAACAATTGTGTTTTGAAATCCTCCTTATTGTCAAGCTCTGACATGGATGAGCTGTTTACATGTTTGGCTTGGGTGGGTTTGCTCTGGGGTTGTTTTTTTTTCTCCAGCATGTTGTTTCCCCTCAATGCCAAGCCACAGCCCCCCCCCCCCCCCCAGCTCTGATGGTGCCCTTAGCTCCTGACCCACAGCCTCCTGCCCTCCCAGCCCTGCCAGAGCGGCCCCAGCTTTTCCTATCCTGACTGGGCCAGAGTGTGGTGTGTCTGACTCATGTAGGCGGTGGCAGATTGTGTGCAGCCCTTGTGCTGGCTGGAGGGTAGAAGAGGGGAGTCTTGTGGCACTCCCTGCCCTGTGATGGGCCTGGGCTGTTCCCCCTGGGCAGTGTCTTCTGGCTGTTCAGCCCCTGTGAGCATGGGCACCAGGCCCTGTGCTGCCCACCTGACCACAGAGTTCCCCACTGCCCTCAGAGGCAACCCCCACCCCTCCTGCCCTGTCACAGCCCCAGCCTCTGCCCTGCCTTCACCCCGCCTTGACCAAATGTCAGGGGTTTTGTTTTACTAGGCTCCTGGGAGTATGGGAGGGCAATCTGAGCCAAGTTGGTATCTGGCTTCCCCGATGGAATTTATGTGGAATTGCACACAGGGCTTAATTCATTCAAAAGCCTGTGGCGTGCAAACACAAACCTAATGCACCAAAATCAATTTAAAATTTTTAAGGCATGGTAAATTAATGTGGATCAAACACCATGGAGTGTACAAATGCCCTATAAGTACTAAACAAATTTACCAGCAAGGTGCACAGTCCAGGAGAAGCAGAGAGAGATCCCTGCAACAATGCACCCAGCTTAACCAGCAATGGATCCTGCTTAGTGAAAGCTGCAAGACTGGACCAGCTTCCTCCACCTGCATTGGTGAGAAAACAGTGCTGCAGCTAAATATGTACTAAGACTTTATGGAGTAGCTCATTTTATTTTGGGAAGGAGTCTTTTTCTGTCATTTAGTTTTATACCTTGTGGTATTGTTATTAAAGCCTTTCTGCTATTGATTAACTGGGTGCTGTGTCAATTTTTGAGGCACTAGGTTTAAAAACTTGCTTTCTAAATGCAACAACCCATAGCCTTTTCATTGCTGGACACTCTAACTGTACAAGTCCCTTCATAGCCCTGGGTCTACCTAGTGATGCAGATCCCATACTGGTCTCGGAGCAGCATATACTTTCATCCCCATAGAGTAGGGAGGGTGTACAGACTCTCAGTTTAAGGCATTTATTTGGTCACCATGGCATTCCCCTATATAGGACAGGAAAGATCATTTCTCCCAGTTCCCCATCTTGTAAGCCTATTTATTTGGATATTCCTAAAATCTTGCGTGTTTCTGGGCATGAAAAGAGGGACAGAGAGACAGAGAGTTTCATTGTGCTGAAACTGAAGGCTCTGTGCATGTGCATGTGCATGTGCATGTGTATGTGTATGTGTGTGTGTATTATAAAACAAATCGGTGGTAATGAAGTACTTCCTCAGTCCCACAATAAAATGGGCTAGAGAGTATTATTTGTACTAGAACCACCAAGAGGTAAGGTGTGACAGCCCTGACCTGGAATGAAAGAGACCCCTATTCAACCCCAACTCTGTACTGCAGCAGGAACTTGAGCCTGGGTTTTCTGGCCCTGAAACTGACTGCCCTTTCCACTAGGTCAGAATAAAAGGCAATGGGATGGATTGGTGCAATACTCCTCCCTTTGGTTCCTGTTCTACCCAAAGTTGAAAAACACCTGCCTGAGAGGGGCAGTGCCATTCCTGTTCAGGCACAAGTGAGATCACTTGAGGTCCTGGGTCATTATCATACACCTGATTCCGTCTAAACTCTCCACACCACAGGTTTTCATGACTCCATCTCCTTTGATGTTTCCACTAATCAAGCTATCCTTTGTTCTGTAATTCTGCTGTTTGATAGCTGCTCCTGGTAATGTAGATCCTATTTCCCATTTCAAACCCTTGTAGATTATTTTTAACATTAGCTAGAAACATTAACTCAGCGGCAGGACGCAATATCAAAATGCTCAAGAAGGCTAGATTTGTTTCATGCCTCTGAAAAAGTTGTGTATTTAATGCTAATGACTACAGGCCTAATGAAACATATTTTTATTCTTTTTGTCTAGTTTATTCTGGTTTTATAAATAATATAGGATAGAGCAAGTTAATACATGTTCCACTAAAATTATATTTGTTTTTATGTCAATCTTAAACTGTATAACGGTATAATATAGCCCGAGGCACTTAGCCTTTTAGTAAAGTTTCTAGTTCTTTTTTTAACTGAAGAAAAATATGTGAAGGTATATTTGATGATGCACCACACTATCTGTACCCCTCTTTTAAAAATCCAATTACCTGCCCCCACCTCCTGCCCCTTTTCTATCTCTTTTAATTTCCTTCTGTGCCTTTTTTCTTCTTTATAATTTCATATTTTCACTTCCATGTAGGCAATCTGGTGCAGCTGACCTGATATATTTCACCACCAGCTACACTGCACAGAGCATATGACCAAAGGACACAGGCTGGGGCTGGTTCAAGGTTGCCTGGTCTTGGGGTATCCGATTAGCTCATGTGCGGGGCTCATGTGTTGGGCTTTAAACTAGGCTCGTCAGGGGGAGGGGAAGATGAGGGCAGGGGAAGCCGTGGACCACCAAACCACATGGCACCCACAAGGACAGCCCAGCCTGAAGAAGCAGAACATTGGGAACCTGCAATCCATGGGGCAGCCAGCACTACAGCACAGGTAAGCAATAAGCAGGTAAGCAATAAGGGGTCCTTTGGGCATCAGAGCCGGGGGGCAACAAAGACGCCAGTCACAGGTCTCAAGTGCTTATACACTGATGCTAGGAGCATGGGGAGCAAGCAGGATGAATTAGCACTCCTGCTTGCAGAAAACACCTACGACTTAGTAGGGCTAACAGAAACCTGGTGGGATTCTTCCATGACTGGGCAATACACAATGAGGGTTATAAGCTGTACAGAAAGGATAGAGTGGGGAAGAGAGGGGGAGGGGTTACACTCTATGTCAATGAGCGATATACATCGACCCTCATCAAAATGGAATTGGAGGAGGAGAAAGTAGAAGGATTGTGGGTTAGGTTACATGGGGGGCAAGGAGAAAGGGATTTGGTGGTAGGGGTCTGCTACAGACCTCCACACCAAGGGGAAGAGCTAGATTTGGGGCTACTGAGGCAGCTCTCGAAGACCATAAAAACTAGGGAGGCGGTAGTCATGGGGGACCTAAACTACCCAGACATCTGCTGCGAGACACAGACAGCAACGTCCCACCATTCACGCAGGTTCCTATCCTGTGTACAGGACCTCCACCTGACACAGGAGGTACATGGGCAGTGGGGTCCCGCAGGGCTCGGTTCTTGGACTGATACTTTTCAATGTCTTCATCAGTGACTTGGACGAGGGAGTGAAGTGTACAGTGTCCAAGTTTGCAGATGGCACAAAACTGTGGGGAGAAGTGGACACGCTGGAGGACAGGGAACGACTACAAGCAGATGTGGACAGGTTGGACATATGGGCGGAAAACAACAGAATGCAGTTCAACAAGGAGAAATGCAAAGTGCTGCACCTAGGGAGGAAAAATGTCCAGCATACCTACAGCCTAGGGAATGACCTGCTGGGTGGCACGGAGGTGGAAAGGGATCTTGGAGTCCTAGTGGAATCCAAGATGAACATGAGTTGGCAGTGTGACGAAGTCATCAGAAAAGCTAATGGCACTTTATCGTGCATCAACAGATGCATGACGAACAGAACAAAGGAGGTGATAATTCCCCTCTATCGAGCGCTGGTCAGACCACAGTTGGAATACTGCGTGCAATTTTGGGCGCCGCACTTCAAGAGGGATTCATAGATTTCATAGACATTTGGGCTGGAAGGGACCTCAGAAGATCATCGAGTCCAGCCCCCTACCCACAGGGCAGGAAGTCAGCTGGGGTCATAGTATCCCAGCAAGATAAGCATCCAGTTTGCTCTTGAAGGTGTTCAATGTAGGCGCTTAAACCACCTCCGGCGGCAGGCTGTTCCAGACCTTGGGGGCTTGGACAGTAAAGAAATTCTTCCTTATGTCCAGCCTGAAACGGTCTTGTAGTAGTTTGTGAACGTTCGACCTAGTCGTTATCCCTTGGGGCGCTCTGGTGAACAAACGTTCCCCCAGATACTGGTGGTCACCCCGATAAACTTGTAGGTGGCCATCAGATCACCCCTGAGCCTGCGCTTTTCCAGGCTAAAAAGCCCCATGGCTCTCAGCCTGTCATCGTAGGGTCTGCTTCCCTGACCTCTGATCATGTGCGTGGCTCTTCTCTGGACTCTCTCAAGCTTCTCCACATCCTTTTTGAATTGTGGAGCCCAAAACTGGATGCAGTACTCCAGCTGCAGCCTCACCAAGGCCGAGTACAAGGGGAGAATGACGTCCCGGGATTTGCTTGAGAAGCATCTATGGATGCAAGTCCGCGTTTTGGTCGCTTTACTAGCCGCAGCATCGCATTGCAGGCTCATGTTCATCTTGTGGTCAATGATGACCCCCAAGTCTCTTTCTTCCATAGTGCTAGCCAGCGTAATTCTGCTGAGCCTGTAAGGATGCTGCAGGTTTTTCTTCCCAAGGTGGAGAACCTTGCATTTATCGGTGTTGAACACCATCAGATTCTCATCCGCCCACTTGCTGAGCCTGTCCAGGTCAGCCTGGATCACCTGCCTGTCTTCTGGTGTGGATGCTTTGCCCCAAAGTTTGGTGTCATCGGCGAACTTGGCCAGTCCGCTTCTGACTCCAGTGTCCATATCATTAATGAAGATGTTGAACAGTATGGGTCCAAGGACAGATCCTTGGAGGACCCCACTGGTCACATGATACCATGATGAGTGACTTCCATCAATTACTACCCTCTGGGTCCGACCACGGAGCCAATTTTCCAGCCAGTGGATCGTGGTGGACCCAAGGCGACAATTGGCCAGTTTCGCCAAGAGGTGATCATGGGAAACCAGATCGAAGGCTTTTTTGAAGTCAAGATATATGACATCAATCTCTTCTCCCTTGTCCAGGTGATAGGTCACCTGGTCATAGAAGGAAATGAGATTGGTCAAGCAAGACCTACCTGCAACAAACCAATGCTGGCTATGCCTTAAGATGTTGGTGTCGGCCAGGCCGTTAAGGATGGCCTCTTTAATAAACTTTTCTAAGATCTTCCCCGGGATAGAAGTCAGGCTGATGGGCCTATAGTTAGCCGGATCCACTTTCCTCCCTTTCTTAAAAATAGGCACCACATTGGCCTTCTTCCAGTCTTCAGGCACTACACCAGAGCGCCAAGAGTTTTCAAAGATCCGTGCTAGAGGCTGGGCTATGATGCTCGCCAGCTCCTTGAGTACCCTGGGGTGAAGATTGTCAGGGCCGGCTGACTTGAAGGTATCCAGCTTCTCAAGATGTTCCCTCACGAGGTCAGCATTAATGGAGGGCAGGACATCACCCTCGCCCGGACTTCCCTGTCCCGTAGCGGGCATGGGCGTCCCATGGGACTGATGAAAAACCGACGCAAAGTACCCATTTAATACGTTGGCTTTTTCCTGGGCATCAGTTGTCAGTTGCCTGATCTGGTTTAGCAGGGGTTCAATGTTGCCCCTGCTTTTCCTCCAGCTCCCCACATATCTGAAAAAAGGACTTTTTATTGTCCTTGATGCTTGAAGCTAGTTGGAGTTCAGTTGCAGCCTTGGCTTTCCTGGTCTGCTCCCTACAGGACCAAACCAGTGCAGAATAATCCTCCTTGGAGGTGACTCCCAACCTCCATCCTTTGTAGGCCTTTCTTTTTAGCCTCAGGAGGTCTGCTAGGTCCCTGGAGAGCCAGGGGGGCTGCTGTGCCCTCTTGCTGCCTTTCCTCTGAGATGGAATAGACTTAGTTTGTGCATTGAGGATCGCTCCCTTGAGGAGCAACCACTCTTCTTGAACTCCCCTCTCCCTGGGGTCACGGTCCCTTAGGGCCTCACTGACAAGCCTCCTGAGCTTGTCAAAGTCGGCTTTCCTGAAGTCAAGGACTTCCGTGTTGCTGACCGACTTGCCAGCTTTTCGGCGGATGGTGAAGGTGATCAGCTCATGGTCGCTGTCACCCAGCTTCCCATCAATCACTAGGTCGCCGACTAGGTCATCCCCAGTAGCCAGTACCAGGTCAAGCAGCGCTTTGCCTCTCATTGGCCCATAGACTTCTTGAGTCAGGTAGAGGTCATCCATGCAAGAGAGGAAGCTTTGCAACTGCTCAGATTTTGCTGAGCGATCCTCCCATGAGATGTCCGGGTAATTGAATTCACCCATGACAACCATGGTCCTGGAGCATGCGGCCTCAGCCAGTTCCCGGGCAAACTCCTGGTCAAGCTCAGGACTTTGGGTGGGAGGTCTGTAGTAGACTCCCACCATTGTGTCCCCTGTGACGTGTTCCCCACGGATTTTAACCCAGAGGGTCTCCAGTCATCCACTCTGGTCGCCAATATCGGCTTGCAGGGACGTGTAGCTTTCCTTAAAATAGAGAGCTACACCCCCGCCCCTTTTCTCTACACGGTCCCTCCTGTACAGGGTATAGCCATCTATACCCGTGGTCCAGTCACGATGTGGATAACCTGGAGAGGGTCCAGAGAAGGGCCACTCATATGGTTAAGGGCTTGCAGGCCAAGCCCTATGAGGAAAGACTAGGGCACCTGGACCTCTTCAGCCTCCTCAAGAGAAGTTTGGAGGCGACCTTGTGGCTGCCTATAAGTTCATCCTGGGGGCACAGAAGGTATTTGGTGAGGTTTTACTCACCAAGGCGCCCCTGGGGGTTACAAGAAATAATGACCACAAGCTAGCAGAGAGCAGATTTAGACTGGACATTAGGAAGAACTTCTTCACAGTTCGAGTGGCCAAGGTCTGGAATGGGCTCCCAAGGGAGGTGGTGCTCTCCCCTACCCTGGGGATCTTCAAGAGGAAGTTAGATAGGCATCTAGCTGGGGTCATCTTAACCCAGCACTCTTTCCTGCCTATGCATGGGGTCAGACTCGATGATCTATTGAGGTCCCTTCTGACCCTAACATTTATGAATCTATGTTTCCAGAGCTGACCCAAGCAGGGTGCGGGGCCTGGGGCCCGGGGCAAATCAACCCATGCAGGGCCCTGTCCCCGCTCTGATCCCACATGCTCTGGACCTGAAGAAGCTGCTGCCACCATTGTGAGTAGGAGGGTTTCCCTTCCCTGCCTGCTCTTGGCCCCCCTGCAGCCTGTGTTGCCCCCACACACCTAGATCCAGCACCTGAGAGACTGCCTTCTGGGATACTAAAGGACTAGAAATTGGTGGTTTGATCTCAGGTGAATGCTCAGAAGTTAACAAGTCAAGCTAGGTTTAGCTTTAAGATGCCTAAAGGGCACTCACCACTAGTTGATGAGCCTTAATGTTTGGTCATTTGTGTTTTAAGCACTCTTAACAAACTGTAAGTTTTTAAGTGCTCTTTAAGCAAGCTACTTGCAATTTGCAATGTCATCCTGAAGCATCTGGTTATTATTGCCCCAGTCTTGGGCCAAGAAACCCCCAGCATTTCTACCATCATGAGCTAAGGTGGTGTCAGCATCATGCTACTTCATGAGCCAAGGAAGCTGCTTGCTTTGAATGTTGGTCTTTTTCCAGAGGAATCCCCTATGCACATATAAACAAGAGGAGTATAATCTGAGAAAACCTCTCTTCAGATGTCATCATTTTATACCTCAGGTCCACCTCCAGCAGTATGTCAGTGTTGTTCTTACTCCTCAGGCCTGTCCTGCCCCAGCCAGACATGAAGCGCATGGTTCCTGGTGTCACTCTTTCCTTACTATCAGGCAGAGGAATGGTTTTCACTTGGTTATTCAGCTTGACTTTGTGCTTCAGTTTCCATGGAGAGAACCAAAGGATCAAAGATTTATCCCACACAGAGGAGGAGGAGGAGGTGAACTTAGGCACCTAAATCTAACTTTGTTCCATGCTGCTTAACTCCATCTGACCCTGAGACTAGAGAAATTGGAAGTGCAGAAATATCCAGGTGTTTCATGGCCCTGCTACACATCAGAGCTGTGGTGTGTTCCTCTTGACCCATGGAGATCAGACTAGTGTCCTCACCTGGGCTCAGGGTTAGTGAGCTGCCATTACCACCATGTCTTTCTGGATCCTAAACCCTTCACATTTAAATTTTACCTTCCCAGATTCTTCAACCTTTATGTAGGCCATGCAAGGATGGGAGTACTTCTCAGCTTCTCATCCTCCAATGATCTTGTCTGGCATGGAAAGGTTATAATCTCCTGCTTTGAGACCACATGTGGCTAAGAAATCAGCACCTCCATGGACCCTCCCCAGCTCCCTCCCAAGATCCCAGAGAAGATTTCAGATATCTCATCAAGATATTCAATTATTCTCCCCACCCATAAAACAAAAAGTCATTTCTGCAAAGGTTTACAGATGACACAGTGATGGAAGCAGTGGTCAGCAATGCAGAGGAAAGCCACAAGTGTAGAGAGCTCTGTACTGCTGGGAAGGAAGAGATGATATGCATTTAAATGTAACAAGGTGTAAAGTCACCCATCTAGGAGTAAAGAATGTGCTGACAAGCTATGCTTGGGGGGAGGGGTGCTCTGTCCTTAGGGCTGCCAGTTCTGGGGGAGAATCAGCAGCATACAACCTTCCAGGCTGGTGCTCTTATGAAATAGTATGTGCAATCCTTGCAGTGATAAACAGAGGGATCTCAAGTCAGAGAAAGGAGGGTATGTCACCTCTGTGTCTGATGCTCAGTCAGTCCCTTACTGGGGGCCAGATCAGGGGCTTATCTACTTTACTTGCTCTATGAGCTCCACCGAGGAGCAGATCCCACCCATTATTTTTTTCTTTCCATGCACCCTGCCCTTGGATATTCAGCAATGCACCACCCTCAGTATGTCTACACTACCTTTCACATATCAGTAAGCCTGCCTGAAGAGACAGCTATAGAGTGGGACCTGACCATGCTCTCAGATCACCTCAATATGCTAACTGTCAGCATTGGGTGCCTACATAACAGGAATGAGCAGGTGGGTCATGATTCTCAGTGGCATTCCTGGACTTGGTACTGTGGAAATAAGTTTCACCAGGCCTCTTACTTGACTAAGAGGAGAGACAAAGAGAGAAAAAGAGACGAGAAAAAGATGCTGATGCCGATGCTATGTGTTTCAAAATGTTCTAAGATAAGAAAAAACCTTCATGCCTTGTTTTGTCTTGATATATTAAGTTCTGTGTGCAGATGTTAACCTCCTCCTTTCCCCTGAACCAGAAGCTGATAGCTGTTCCCAAAACTCAGTGGGGTTTTTTCTGAATAAGTAAACTGCTTACGTGTGACAAGCAAATGATCAGCTTCTTCCTGTTTCTTTCAAGGTTGCTTTGTCTGAACCCTGCATCTTTTCCTGCTGTCTAAAGTATAAATACACTTGTAAACTTGTAGAGGTCGAGTTCCTTTGAGAACCCTCCTTGTGATAACTTGGATAGCTTTAAATAAACCTAGATGGCTCTGCCAGTTCTGATACAACCACAACGTGAAGTTTGATTTCTTCCACAATTTGGTGCTGTGACTCAGATAGAGACACCCGGAGTGATCGGTTGAGATACAGACCGTCTCCTTGCTGACGTCCCGGCGCCAAACTAAAGTAAGAGACCTTTTGAAATCTCTATTGGGGCTTTTCGGTGAGAGACTGCCTGTGTGTCTTCCTGTTCACTGCTTGAGGCTTACCCTATCCATCCCTTTTGAGGCTAGACTTGTCAGACCCACTGTGTAAGTAGGAACTGTAAGTAGAAAAGAGTTTGACACTGTGTTGCTGTTGTCAGTGAATGTGTTTCCCCGTGTGAGTTGAGTTAAGTTCTGCAAAGAACTATGAAGTCTTTCTGAAGCTAGGAGTGGAAACCTTGTGCAGCCGCCCCGAGAATGCCAGACTTGTTCTGTGTGGTCTTCGAAAGCAAGGGTGCAAGGTGGAAACTCTTAGACTGAAGGAGATCAGGGTTGTGTGACGAATTTTCCCTACCCCCACTCTCATGAATGAGCTATGTGTAACAGTGAGTAACTGCGTTGTGTGCCGGTGCTGCAGAGTCTTGTCTTTGGACATTAGCCACAGCATTCCTGCGCCACTAGCAAATCTTATGACCTGACCAGACACCCTCAATAAGCCTCTCCTGTGTGAAAGACCTGTGTGAATTGAGCTTAAAGACATGAGGAGCGGAGGGTCTAAAGATGTACTGGCTCCGCCAAAAGGGACTCCAGTACATGTACACACACTATGGCCATAAAAGTTGTAAGATTCTAGGCAAATGGAATTGGTATACCAGAGATGATTCTAGCTTGCAGTTTCCCCTGAAGGGAACATTTGATTTAAGTAAAATCCTTCATCTCCGCGAAGCCCTTGAGTCAAGAAGCAATAAAACACCACAGACTCAGTGGGATACATTTTTTGATTGGTACGCAGAAGCTTCCAAAAGACGTCAAGAATCTCAAGTTCAGAGCCTTAAGGACTCCCAAGAAAAACTAGAATGTCAGATAAAAGAATTCAAACAGAAAAATGCACCAATAGGGGATCCCCCATCAACAGCATCATCAGCACCAACACAACTTTATCCACAATTGACTGAGAATGAATCTGTAGAAGACATAATTGATTTTTTCAGTGTGCCACCCCCATACCTGTCCCAGGCACAATCTGAACCCGAGGAAGTTCAAAGTAACCAAATAGATTCTTCCTGCAGAATCAGCCCACCCCATCAGGAAACCATCACTCAACGACCATCACCTGCCCCCGGGGCATGCCCGTGGCCACCGGAGACATGGCATCTGTATCCTGAAGCCTTGACCTCCTCTTATTTAAGGTCCGGCACCCAATATGGTCCAGTCCCACCTTTAAAAATGAAAAAGACTCATCTTATGCCTTTATGCCAGCTCCCAGGGCAGGGTCCAAATGGGGAAACTACAGTCACAGTCCATGCCCCCTAGACCCCAGGAGATCTCCTAAACCTTGTTAAGCAATTCCCCAATATCAGGGAAGAACCCCAGAAGTTTAGAGATGAATTGGAAACAGCAATCAATTGTTACGAGCCAACATGGGCAGGTTTAAACCAATTAATGAGAAGTGCTCTGCCCTCTGAGGTCTGTGACCGCCTCATCGCACAGGCTAATTGGCCTCCTCAAGGCCCCGGAATGGGAGGTCTCTTAGTAGGTACCTGAGAACGCCTTCTTGAGGCCGTGCTTAAAATCTGCCCCAGGAAAACTGACTGGGCCAAAATAAATAACTCTAAGCAAAACAAAGGAGAATCCCCAGCAGACTACATGGATCGCTTGAAACTCGTATTTGAAAGACATTCTGGCATTGAAGATGCTACTGAAACTGCCCCAGAAGCAGTTGCTGCCGCTTTTGTCCAAGGACTTCTTTCTAAAGTCCAGGAACAGCTGCGTATAATTGCTGTAGGTTGGCAAACTAAGACACTTACAGAATTAGTCACCATTGCTAATCACTGTGCAGCCTGCCAAGAAAAGAAAAAGGAATCCATGGAAACTAAGCTAATGTCTTTAGAAATACAAACTTTAGGCAGAGATAGAAGCCGAGGTTTCTATCGAGGACAATTCAGAGGCAGGGGACGTGGTCGTGGGATGGGATGAGGAGAATTTCAGTCCCAAAATAACGACAGTTGTTATTATTGTGGCCAACCAGGACACTGGAAGGCTCAATGTCCTCACCGGCCTGGCCAGCCGGGGATGACCTTTAACCAGCCACCACCTCCTCTCACTCAATTTTCCGTCCCAAATCAAGAAGCCTCGTGTTAGAACAGCCTGAGGAATGATAACATCATCAGAGCCCTGCTTCTCTCACTTAATCAAGAGGATCCCTTTGTTTCCTGTTTAATAAATAGCACTCCTACAAAATGTTTAGTAAACACTGGCACAAGTCACTCTACTCTCCGAGCTGAAGAATTTTCTACAGCCCCCCTCTCCTCTGCTATTGTAAATGCTGTAGGATTTTGGTCAAATCAGACTTTTTCCCAATGTCTTCCTCCCTTTTCTGATCCTGCTCCATTTCCACATATCCAGTTAGCCAGAAAAGTTCCTGGACTTTTGTGTTATAAATATAATGGTACCAGATGGGTAGGAACTAGTACCTGTAATTATATTATTGATTGTTCTTCAATGAACAATAATGTGAGCCTTGAAATGAAGGGATATGGAAAGATAACATTTAACTGTTCGGCATGGGCACCAACCATCATTTTAAATAGTACTCATGCTCAAAATAGGAAATGATTGGCATATAATGGAACTTATTATATTTGCGGAGATTTTGCATATTTTTGGTTGCCTGGCAACTGGTCAGGATCATGTTATATTGGATATATTACACCAGCTATTCGGCATCTGTCTTCCCTTCCTTCCAGAGCAGTAAGGACAAAAGGGGAAATCACTGAAGAAGGGAAATGCCTTGTTATAACAGTTATTTTGAAGCAAGGTATCATTGTTCCATCTAAGAGCCCTTGTAATACACCTATTCTTCCTGTAAAGAAACCTGGAAAGAATACCTATCGCATTGCACAAGACCTCCATGCAGTAAATTCTGCAGTTTTACCTACTTTTCCTGTTGTACCAAATCCAGCCACTATGTTGTCCTGTATTCCTCCTAATGCCTGTTATTTGACTGTTGTTGACTTGTGTTCTGCATTTTTCTGTATCCCTATACACCCTGATAGCCAGTTTCTCTTTGCATTTACCTATCAGGGACTTCAGTATACCTGGACTCGATTGCCCCAAGGCTATACTGAATCCCCTTCTCTTTATTTTCAAATTCTGAAGGATTTAGATAACATAATATTTAAAGAAAATTCTGTGCTTGTGCAGTATGTTGATGATCTTCTCTTAGCATCTACCTCCCTTAAAGCCTGTAAAGCTGATTCTTTAACTCTCCTCACCTCTCTTGCCCTAAAATGCCATAAGGCATCTAAAGAAAAGCTACAACTTTGTCTCCCTCGTGTCCTCTATTTGGGTCATGATATTTCCGCTGGAGAACAACTGCTTTCTTCTTCCAGGATAGAAGTTATTCTTAAAATCCTTAGACCAACTACTGTGTCCCAAATGCGTACTTTCCTAGGCATGGCTGGCTACTGCTGCTAGTGGATACTTGGCTATGCCTCTATAGTCAAGTCACTGCAAAACCTGACTCCTATTAATTCCCCTGAGCCTTTGCCCTGGACTTCAGAAGCCGAAGCCACTTTTGCCTCTATTAAACAAGCTCTGTCACAAGCTCCTACCCTAGGCCTTCCTGATCATACTAAACCCTTTATTCTTTTTTGTCATGAAAAAGATGGATTTGCATTTCCTGTGCTCACTCAAGCACATGGAGACAAGCACCGTCCCATTGCTTATTGTAGCTCTGCTTTTGACCCAGTTGCAGCTGGACTTCCTCCATGTCTTTGTGCTGTAGCTGCAGCTGCTATTACTGTTGAACTGTCCTGTACCCTTGTATTAGGTTCTCCCCTTACTGTTGCTGTCCCACACGCTGTAGCAGCCCTTTTACTAAAAACTAAAACTCAACACCTTTCAAATGCTAGATTGACTAAGTATGACATTTTGCTTCTTTCCGCTGGAAATATTACTTTAACTAGATGCCCTGTTTTAAACCCTGCCTCCCTGTTGCCTACTGCTTCAGATGGTGAACCCCATGATTGTATTGCTGTTACTGCCCACCTAACAATGCCCCGCACTGATCTAAAGGACACCCCCTTGCAAAACCCAAATCTAGTATTTTATGTTGATGGATCATGTCAAAGAAACTCAAAAAGTTCTTTTGTTGCAGGATATGCAGTATGTCCCCAATATGATGTTATAGAAAGCCATCACTTGCCTAGTGTGTATTCAACTCAAGTTGCTGAGTTTGTGGCCCTTACCAGGGCTTGCACCCTAGCCTCTGAAACCTCTGTTAATATTTACACTAATTGTTGCTATGCCTTTGGTATTGTACATGATTATGGTTAACTTTGGAAGCAAAGAGGCTTCCTCATGTTAGGAGGTGCCATAATTAGTAATGGTTCATACGTAAATGCCTTGTTAAATGCTTTACAGTTACCTTCTGCTGTTGCTATTATTAAATGCGAAGCTCACCAGAAACCTTATGATGATGTTACATGTGGGAATGCTCTGGCAGACTCCGCTGCCAAAGCTGTGGCTATTTCCACTCCTCAGGCTACACCTGTGTTTTTGTCTATCTCGACTAACCAGTCTCCATTGGCAAGTCTTCATGACGTTGCCTTTCTCCAAGATCAGGCTCCAGAACCAGAAAAATATACGTGGAGACTGGCTGGGTGTTTGCTACACCCTGACCATTTGTGGTGCTCCCCAGATAGCCGCCCGGTTGCCCCAACGGTCCTTCTTCCCTATCTTGCTTGCATACACCACAGCGTAGCCCACATAAGCAAAGGGGGATGATAGAAGCTGTTAAGCTTCATTGTTTGCTCCAACTTTTCCATCTGTGGCTCAACAATATTGTCATACCTGCCCTATTTGTCACGCCCATAATGTGGAAAAGCCTGTAAAAACAAAAAAAGCAGCACATCCCCCACCTTGGGGGCTGTTTGTTCATTTACAAATAGATTTTATTCAGATGCAGAAATGTTGTTCTTATGAATATGTTCTTGTGATTGTATGTATGTTTTCTGGATGGGTAGAAGCCTACCCATGTGCAAAAGCTGATACCATCACTGTGAGCAAAAAGTTGCTCAGAGACAATTCCAAGGTTTGGTATTCCTTTATCCATAAACTCTAATAGGGGAACTCATTTTACTGGGCAGATAATGAAAGAAGTCTGCAATGTCCTGCAAATCCAGCAGAACTTTCTTTGCCCGTACCATCCACAGGCCTCGGGCCTAGTGGAACGCCAAAATGGCGTTTTAAAAAACAAACTGGCCAAAATTTGTGCTGAAACTCACTTGAAATGGCCAGATGCACTTCCCATAGCCCTTATGAGTATGAGATCTACTGTCAGCTGAAGGACTGAACTTAGCCCACATGAAATCCTGATGGGAAGACCCATGAGGCTCTCTGCTTCACCACCTGTTGCCTCCCACTTTTGCGATATATATTTACTTGATGATACTATTCTAGACTACTGTACGGCACTAATGAAGTGTGTTAAGGCTTTTCATTCACAGATACAAGCAACTCTCCCCAAGGAACCAGATGAGCCATGCCAATCCATCCTGCCTGGTGACTGGGTCCGTGTAAAAGTCCATCAACCGGAGTCATCGCTGGAACCCCACTGGAAAGGCCCATTCCAGGTACTCCTGACAACCAACACTGCAATAAAGTGTCAAGGACTCCAACCGTGGATCCATGCTTCACACAATAAGAAAACAACAGCCCCATTAAACCCAGAGTCTCCTCCATATCAACCTTGTAATCAGCCTCCACAGACTGGTAGTGAGCCTAGTGCCTGCCAACAGGAGAGCTCAAGACCAGAAGTAAGTCAAGTGCCTACTGGCAAAGAGAATTTGCCACTACAGAGCAAAGAAAACATACCCCAACGACACTACTATGCCCTTCAGGAAAGGAAAAAGGCCTCTACCTAGTTCCTGGTTCCTGAGGTGGGGTTGGTTAGTCATGACTTGGGTACTTCTCAGTCTTTCCTTTTGGATCATCTTATATGAAATTAAAGGCTCACCAGCTAAAAGAAGCTTTGTAAATCAGACTAGACTTCAAAGCAGGTCAAAAAGATCACTCCCACACTGGCATGCTCACCAAAACACTTTTCCTCAACTGTCTTATCAATATGCAAAGGATTTAAATGTTTCTAAATGCTGGGTATGTTCCCACTTGCCTCCTAGTACAATGACAGGGATGTCCATGATTGCTTTATCCCTTAATTGGACCGACTTTTGTGATATGTATGCTAAAATAGTGAAAAGGTAAAGAGAGAGAAAAATTAGAAGTTAAAAGGCTCATGGCTATAAATATCTAACATGTTGGGCCAAAAAAGGCCCAAAAGTGGGGAATGTGGAAATAAGTTTCACCAGACATCTTACTTGACTAAGAGGAGAGACAAAGAGAGAGAAAGAGAAGAGAAAAAGATGCTGATGCTGATGCTATGTGTTTCAAAATGTTCTAAGATAAGAAAAAACCTTCATGTCTTGTTTTGTCTTGATATATTAAGTTCTGTGTGCAGATGTTAACCTCCTCCTTTCCCCCAAACCAGAAGCTGATAACTGTTCCCAAAACACAGTGTGTTTTTTTTCTGAATAAGTAAACTGCTTACGTGTGACAAATGAATGATCAACATCTTTCTGTTTCTCTCAAGGTTGCTTTGTCTGAACCCTGCATCTTTTCCTGCTGTCTAAAGTATAAATACACTTGTAAACTTGTAGAGGTCAGAGCTCCTTTGAGAACCCTCCTTGTGATCACTTGGATAGCTTTAAATAAACCAAGATGGCTCTGCCAATTCTGATACAACCACAACACGAAGTTTCATTTCTTCCACAGTACAGAGGAAGCGTCAACACACCCCTGATTGCCACACATCAGGAATGACGCTGAAATGTTGGAGACAGTTCAGTTCACAGAGACGCCTGACAAGAAAAGACCAGAAAGCATACGTCGTGGTGTGTAGCACCAGGAGTTCAATGAAAAAGAGCATTACCAAGAGACGGCTGAAGGGTGTCTTGATCACCCTCTGTTCATGTCCAAATGGGGAACAAAACTTTGGTAAAGGGATCTTTGCTTCAGAGGACAAGCTCAGAAGAGGAACCAGTCACTGGAAGTGGAAACTGGACATATTGGGTGTGTCCAGATGAGCACGATCATGCAATATATAGTGTTGCAAACATTTGTAGCACCGCATACCACATAGTCTGGTGTTCTCTGCTTTGCAAAGGTGTGCTACCTGAGTGTGCATTGCAACAGTTGTTTTTTTTCCCCACAGTTTTTTTGACCCCTGGATATCCAGCTATAAAACTGAACTTGCGGAAATCATTGAGGAGGGGGATAATACTCTTCAACAAGTCTTTAGTGTTGACAAGACAGGCCTGTTCTGAAAGAAGATGCCTGCTAGGACTTACATTTCCAGGGACGAGTAGTTGATGTCAGGTTTTAAGGTGTGCAAGGATCAACTTACTTTATTGCTTGGTGCTAATACTGCAGGGGATTTTAAACTGAAACTGTTGCTTGTATACCACTCATAAAATCCCAGGGCTCTCAAGGGGTATTTTAAAAAGCAGTCTGCCAGTCACTTGGATGTCTAACAAGAAGGCCTGAGTGACAGTGTCAATCTTTCAGCCTTGGTTCAGGGATTATTTTTGTCCTGCAGTTGAGAAATATTGTGCTGAGAACAATCTGTCCAACAAGGCCCTTCTCTAGGATGTCCTGGTGCATTGTCTAAAATGAGAAGGGCCTTTCTTCTGCTAACATTGATGCATTATAAATGTATGTGGTCTAATCAAGTGATTTTGATGAAGAGTCAACCACTGATTTAGTACTAAAAACATAATTCCGGGGACATCCACCACCCATATTATTTACTTTTGTTGTCTAAACCAGACTTGTATTTTTATGAGGAAAGGAACCAAGCTGAGCACATCTCCTTGCAGAAGGTATAGATCATAGTGAGCTCAGACTGCTGCAATACTCCCCTAAGATCTGTTTCCACAGATACCTTGATATTGCGGTCCACTAGGACCTGGTTCTGTGCTCAAGTGCTATCTGGTTTACAGTGGGAGTAGGACAGCCTCCTCCCTATGTGTCAGCATACCCTTGGGTAGAGCAGTGTATGAAAGTTAATCTGGATGAACTATAATGGGCTGATTATAGACAAAACACACACACACACACACCATTTGGAGCTATTTTAAAAGCAATTTAAAAGTTTTAATACTGTTTCATCTAGAGTTAAAGTTGGAGTAGCTTTATTGGCTTGTCCACATGTAACTTATAGAGTGGCTGTGTCAGGAAACATTCTGGGAAAGCCGGATTTCAATTTTTTAAAACTTTTAACTTTAAAAAAAGTTAAAGTTAACCTTTTTTTTTTTCAAAACTAGTTAAAGTTAAAAGTTTGCAATTTCTTTACATTTTTAACTTTTTAATGAGTTAATTAACTAGTTAATTCCCATGACTGGTTCTGGTGCCCAGGGGTTGAGGACCTGTCATGGCCATGCAGCTGCTGCTGCAGGTCCTGCAGGAGCTGGAAGAGGAGGAGTTCATGAAGTTCAAATTCTTCCTGAAAGACCCGGCCCTCAAGCCGCAGATCCCACAAGGGGACCTGGATGATGCCTCACGCCAAAACATCGCCAAATTCATGGTGCAGCACTACACCAACAGGGCCCTGGTCATGGCCCGGAAGATGCTGGAGCAGATCCCCCACCTTGAACTGGTGGAGCGCTTCCAGCTCCCACAGGACACGGGTGCTACCAGCAGCCTTAAGCACGCCCCAGCCCCAGGTAGGGACAAGGGAAGCTGCGCTGCTGCAGGGCTGGCCTGGCCCAGCATGGGGCCTGCCGGGTGGGCCAGTTCCCAGGGAGACTGGGCCCAGGAAAGGGGGTACAAAAGGCCCTTTGGGCTCTGGGATGGTTTTTCTTTTTAAGGGGTCACCCATGTGGGTTGTGGCTCATAGGGCTGGTCTTGGGTTACTTCATTTACTCCAGCCACTGAAAGAGCTCCGAAGCTCCAGCAGTTGCCAGTAAGGTTCCCTCCTAAGTTATCTGATGAACTATGCATTCTCGCTTTTAAGGCCTTCCTCCTTTCTTTCTTCCAATTCTCTCTCAGGAGACTGGTCCCTCTCACCTCTGACTCATCATGAAAGTGTAAATCATCTGGTTTGCTCCTGTTGCAGGCCCTTGTGTTGGAATTGTCCAGGCTGGCCATGGGGTTCCCATTAGAGGCTGTGAGAATTCACAACCCTGGACAACCCAGGAAAGGGTGTTTTGCACTCTATAGACATGATTCATGGAGCACTTATTTGTTGTGCTGGGTATTTCAGGCCAATGGCACAAACAATTAGAAATGCTGCAGGTCTGAATTTTTCCTGAGATGTGGGGAAAGGGTATTTTATCCCTTTTACTTAGTTATTAAGAAAGGTGTGGCCACAGGAGTGTCTGGTTTTGTTAACTCTTCTTGCTCACTGATAAAAGTGTTAATTTCTAGAAAAAATCATCCACTTTTCTAGTGCTCATTGCCCAGTCTGCATGGTAAAAAGGGTGGGAGGTAAATGGAAAGTCCTTTCACTCTTCGTTCCCTCCTGGCTGCATCTTGAATATATTTATCCCAACAAATGTGTTCCTTTTTAGCTGCACCGAGGACAGGGGTGGGGAAAAAATGGCCTGTGGGCTGGATCTGGCCCACCAGGCCATTTTATCTGACCCATAGGGACCCTAAAAAGTTAAAAAAATTACTATTTATCTGCTCCTGGATGCCTGTCAAAGATGATAGAAGTCAGGGGAAGCTGGCAGCAGGACCTAGCAGCAAGGCCCACCCAGCCCTGGTACAGGTTTCTGGCCTAGCAGAGGCTTCTGGTCTGGAATGCTGGGGCTGTTCCTGCTTCCCTCCACCACAGCAGGAATCTCAGAGGCCAGGCTGAGCCGGCTCTTGCTGAGTCCTGCAGTTACAGTCATGTAGCCGGGAGCCACGTGGTGCTGGAGCAGACAACAGCAGGCAGGAAAGCAAGGAAATGGCAGTTAAAGGCAGGGGGAGTGGCAGCAAGTGGGTGCCAGAGAGAGATCTTCCCTTGTCTTGGATGGGACCATGGAATGTCCTGGGCTCTGCATTCATTCTTGTTCTTTCTCCTTTTATAGGGCAGTAAAAGGAAACAGAAGGTGAGTGCCCTTTACTGGGTTCACTGATCCCCTGCCCACATTGAAAACACCCAGAAAACCAACCACATGTCCCTCCCCAACTCCAGAGAGGCCTCCTAACAAGGACAGTTATGTATGAATGGGCCGAACCTTGAGTGTCTCCAAGGACCCCACCCACATTCATAATGCCTGCTGGGGGCAATCCTGGGCCCAGTGACCCCTGTTGCCTTCCCCACACAGCACAAGCAGGGTCAGACTCATGTGCTATCATGGGGCTGGTAAATCCCCTGCTGGACACTCCACAGCAGAGCCAGTGTCAGAGATGTGCGGTCTGTGCAAAGGCCAAGGTGTGGGCCCCTTCCCCTGCCACCAAACATTGGGTCACTGTCACAGTCTCTGTGTAATGAGAGCCTGGGGATGTCTGTTCCTTTAAGAGAGCAGCATCCAACACAGAAGCACTGCAGGGCAGGCAGGGCTTAGCAGCTGCAGGGCACCATAGAAACTGGGCAGTGAGGTCAATTAATCAGGGTCTGAAGGCAACCCAGGGTAGCATCCTGACTGGAAGAGGGCAGAGCCCTTGGAGGCATGAAAGCCCAGGGCCTGAACTGGCAAGCAAGTCTATCCCTGCAAGCCCCAGGGGTAGGAGCTCCTGGCTGGGACAGGAGGAGAGTGCACTACTGAGGCTGCAGGAACTCACACGGATATGCTTAGGGGTGGGAGATAACCTTGGCAAGAGGTGAGGGAAAGTTTTCCCTTTTAAAGGGCAGTGAGCAACTTCCCCTTGTGTTTATTTTATAGCATGGGGGCTTATTGTTTGGGTTGTGGTTTAGCACTGGCGGTTGGGTTGGGACTGTAAGGGGTAGAATACGGAGGTCCCATTGGTGCTCGTGAAGCACGTGATCATCTGGACGTCTGCCAGGGGCAGGCTCAAGGCCTGAGCAAAGATTGCATCTGGAACAAGGCAGACCATGAGGCCACAGAGCCTGGCAGGGCCAGGGGACCAGCACCTGAGAGGGGTACTTTCACACAGGGGCCAGGAACCTGGAAATGCTACACCAGAGCTAGTGCCTCAGAGGGCCCACTAAACCTGGGGGCATAGTAGAGACCAGTAGGGTGCCTGGGAGCCCCAGTGGGGTTCAGCTAGAATTGGGGCACACATGAAAGCCTGTGCGAAGCCTCCCTTTTAATCATATTCTTACATCTGGACATGGTGGATGATTCAGTAGGGAAGGCATCTATGGGCAAAGCCACCAGGGGATATCACGGCCACCCCTGGGGCCCCAATGGGCTACATACTGATAATGACCAGGGACCCCATAGTCTGGAAACAAGGGAAACTGCCCTCTTCACTTCCCCCTAGAACCATCCTGTTCACCTGACTGCCATGTTGGCCCCCAGCCATCACCTCCAGCTCAGGGGCTCTGGGCACCTGCATGGGGTGCAGGTTCTGTGTCTAGCATCCTCTTCTGAGAGCTGGGAGCTCACACTCTGCTGCCTCACCACTGGGACCAGGACGGACCCTTCAGACTCCAACCCTCTAGCACTAAGAACAGCCTTTCACCAGAGCCCAACAAGGTGGCAGCCTCATGGGGAATCCTATACTCCTTCAGGACCACGTGACAGGGAGAGCACAGGAGCACACAGACAGGCCTTGCAGAGAGGATGTAAACCCACATTGTCTAGATCTGTGTTGGCATCTGTCCTCAGAGTGATGTTGTATCTCTGGTGGTCTAGGAGTTAGGTGAGAGGTGAGCAATTTTGTGGTGATATCTTTTATTGGACCAACTGCATAGCTGGGATCACGTTATTGAACACAAGGCATTCTTCTTCAGGTCTATGCTATCCCAGCTGTGCAGTCCACCAATAAAAAATATCTCCCCAGCTCCAAAAAGCCCTTCATAGATTTCATAGACACTAGGGCTGAAAGGGACCTTGGAAGATCTTCTGGTCCAGCTCCCGGCCCGAGGGGCAGGAAGTCAACTAGGGTCGAAGGATCCCAGCAAGATAAGTGTCTGAACGTTTCTTAAAGGAGCCCAGAGTAGGTGCCTGCAACATCTCTCGGGGGGTCTATTCCAGGCCTTGGAGGCTCAGACAGTAAAGAAGTTTTTCCTTATGTCCAGCCTAAAACGGTCTTGGAGCAGTTTGTGATGGTTGGACCTTGTCACCTTTTGGGGCACTCTGGTGAAGAGAGGTTCCCCCCAGATCATGATGCACACCCCTGATATATTCATAGGCTGCCACTAGGTCACTGCTGAGCTTGCGCTTTTCCAGGCTGAAGAGTCCCATGGTTCTCAGCCTCTCATCATAAGACCTATTCTCTTGCCCTCTGATTATGCATGTGGCTCTCCCCTGGACTCTCTCAAGTTTGTCCACGTCCTTCTTGAATTGTGGAGCCCAGAATTGGATGCATTACTCCAGCTGTAGCCTCACCAAGGCCAAGTACAGTGGGAGGATAACATCCTGGGATTTGCTTGAGAAGCATGGATGCAAGGAAGAGTTTTGTTTGCTTTACCAGCTGCAGCATTGCATTGGTGGCTTATGTTCATCTTGTAGTCAATCATGACCCCCGTGTCTTTTTCGGCCTTAGTGCTAGTGATCATAGCACTGCTGAGCCTATAAGCGTGCTGAGGGCTTTTTTTTCCTGAGGTAGAGTACGTTGCATTTGTTGGTTTATATCCCCGCCACCCTCACCACACACTTTCCAAGCCTATCCAAGTCAGCCTGGATCAACAGTCTATCCTTGGGCGTGGACGCTCTACCCCAAAGTTTAGTGTCATTGGTGAACTTGGCCAATCCACTTCTGACACCAATGTCCACACTGTTAATAAAGACGTTAAAGAGGACAGGTCTAAGGACAAAGCCTTGGGGGATACCACTGGTCATGGAGCACCATGATGATTCACTTACATTGACTACTACTCTCTGGGTCCAGCCTTGGAGCCAATTCCCCAGCCATCAAACTGAGATGTAGCTGAGGCCACAGTTGGCCAATTTTTCCATGAGGAGATCATGGGACACCAGATCAAAGGCTTTTTTAAAGTCCAGGTATATTATGTCAATCTCTTCTCCCTTGCCCAGGTGATATGTCACCTGGCCATAGAAGGAGATAAGATTTGTCAGGCAAGACTTACCCGTAACAAACCTGTGCTAGCTATCCCTCAGGATGTTGCCATCAGCCAGTTTGTCAAGAATGATGTCTTTGATAATTTTTTCAAGAATATTTCCAGGGATTGAGGTCAAGTTTATTGGCCTGTAGCTCCCTGGATCTACTTTCCTCCCTTTCTTGAAGATAGGCACCACATTGGCCTTCTTCCCATCTTCAGGTACTTCACCTGAGTGCCATGAGTTTTCAAATATTTCTGCCAGTGGCTGAGCTATGACTCCTGCCAGCTCCTTAAACTCTCTGGGGTACAATCTATCAGAACCAGCTGGCTTGAAGGTGTCCAACATCTCAAGGCGTCCCTTTGGTGCTGACTTGTTGTCTAGATGGCAGCCTACTCCCAGTTTCTGTATTGACAGACAGGGAGATGCTGCCTATATGGGACCAGAGAATTTCTTGGTCTCTGCATTCAACCGTGTTCTTTCTCCCTTCACAGGGAAGTACAAGGAAATGGAAAGTAAGTGACCTTTACTGGCTTCACTGATCCCTTACCCGCATTGAAAATACCCAGAAAACCAACCACATGTCCCTCCCCAACCCCAGAGAGGCCTCCTAACAAAGACAGTTGTATATGAATAGGCCCAACCTTGAGTGCGTTCCAAGGACCCCACCCAAGCTTGCAGTGCCTGCTGGGGGCAGTCCTGGGCCCTGTGATCCCTGTTACCTTCCCCACACAGCACAAGCAGGGTCAGATCCATGTGCTGTTATGGGGCTGGTAAATCCCCTGCTGGACACGCCGCAGCAAAGCTGGGTCAGAGCTGTGGTGCCTGGGCAAAGGCGAAGGTGTGGGCCCCATCCCCTGCCACCAAACGTTTGGTCATTGTCACTGTGTAAGTGAGAGCCTGGGGCTGTCTGTTCCTTTAAGAGAGAAGCAGCCAGCACAGGAGCACTGCAGGGCAGGCAGGGCTCAGCAGCGGCAGAGCACCATAGAAACTGGGCAGTGAGGCCAATTAATCAGGGTGTGCCGGCAGCCCAGGGCAGCATCCTGACTGGAAGGGGGCAGAGCCCTGAGAGGCATGAATGCCCAGGGCCTGAGCTGGTCAGCTAGTCTATCTCTGCAAGCCCCAGGGGTAGGAGCTACTGTAAGGGGTAGAATACAGAGGTCCTGTTGGTGCTCGTGGAGCACGTGATCATCTGGACATCTGCCAGAGGCAGGCTCAGAGCCCAAGCAAGTGTTGCTTCTGAAATGAGGCAGACCATGAGGCCACAGTGCCTGGCAGGGCAAGGGGCCCAACACCTGAGAGGGGTGCTTTAACACAGGGGCCAGGAGCCTGGAAATGCTACACCAGAGCTAGTGCTCGTCCAATACAGAACCGAGTCCAATACAGCGGGCCCAGGGTAGAGGGCCAAGAGGAAAGGGGTGGTGGCTGAGGAGATCAAAGCCACAGCAGGAGAGTAGGGATACAGCAAGACCTGTGAGGCTTGTGGCATGGTGTAGGGAAGGAATAGAGCCATGCAATGAGGCCTTAAGGCTGTAGGTGCCCCAGAGTGGCACAGTCAAGAGAAGCACAGCCAGGAGCCTGGGGCTGAGAGGGCCTACTACACCTGAGGGCATAGTAGAGACCAGTAGGGTGCCTGTGAACCCCATGGGTTTCAGCTAGAATTGGGGCACACATGAAAGCCTGTGGGAAGCCTCCCTTTTAATTATATTATTACCTGTAGGCATGGCGGGTGAGACAGGAGGGCAGGGACACTAGGGGCAGAGCAGAGAACAGTTGTGGAGCCACCAGAGGGCATGATGGCAACCCCTGGAATCCCGATGTGCTACATAATGATATATACCAGGGGCCCTGTAGTCTGGAAACAAGGGAAAATATCCTCTACACTTCCCCCTAGAACCATCCTGCTCACCTGACTGCCATGTTGGCCCCCAGCCATTACCTCCAGCTCAGGGGCTCTGGGCATCTGCATGGGGTGCAGGTTCTGTGTCTAGCATCCTCTTCTGAGAGCTGGGACCTCACACTCTGCTGCCTCACCACTGGGACCAGGACAGACCCTCCGGACTCCAACCCTCTAGCACTAAACACGACTTTTCCCCAGAGCCCACCAAGGTGACAGCCTCCTGGGGAGTCCTATACTCCTTCAGGATCATGCAACATGGAGAGCATGGGAGTACACAGACAGTCCTTGCAAAGAGGATGCAAATCCACATTGTCTAGTTCTGTTTTGACATCTGTCCTTGGTCTGATGTTGTATCCATGATGGTCCAGAAGTTACATGAGAGGTGAGCAATTTCATGCTGATATCTCCTATTGGACTGACTGCATAGCTGGGACTGAGTTAGACAAGTTATTGAAAACAAGGCAATCTTCTTTGGGTCTGCTCTATCCCAGCTGTGCAGTTCCTCAGTAAAAGATATCTCACCAGCTCCAAGAAGTCCTTGGTGCTCACATACTTGTTATCTAGATAGCAGCTTGATCTCAGTTTCAGTATTGGCAGGCAGTGCAATGCTGCTCTGATTTGGGATGGGGCCAGGGAATTTCTTGGGCTCTGCATTCATCCGTGTTCCTTCTCCCTTTCCAGAGCAGTACAGGGCAATGGAAAGTAAGTGCCATGTACTGGTTTCACGGACCGTCTGCCCTCATTGAAAACAACCATGTGTCCCTCCCCATCTCCAGAGAGGCCTCCTGACAAGGACAATTCTGTATGAATGGGCCCAACCTTGAGTGCGCTCCAAGGTCCCACCCATGTTTGCAGTGCTGCTAGGGGCAGTCCTGGGCCCTGTGACCCCTGTTGCCATCCCCACTCAGCACAGCAGGGTGAGAGCCACATGCTGTCATGGGGCTGGTAAATCCCCTGCTGGACATTCTCCAATGGAGCTAGTGTTAGATCTGTGTGGTCTGGGTAGAGGCCAAGTTGTCACCCCTTCCCCTGCCACCAAAAGTTGGGGCACTGTCACTGATAATGACCAGGGGCCCTATAGTCTGGAAACAAGAGAAAATGCCTTCCTCGCTTCCCCCTAGAACTATCCTGCTCCTCCGACTGCCATGTTGGCCCCAGTCGTTACCTCCAGCTGAGGAGCTTTAAGCACTGCAGGAGGTTCAGATTCTGTTTTGCATCCTCCTCAGAGTCCTGGGACCTCCCACTGTACAGCCGCACCCCTGGGACCAGGATGGATCCCTCAGACTGCGTTCCTCAAGGCTTACGCAGGGCCTGAACCCACCAAGGTGACAGCATTCTGGGGAGCCCTGTACTCCTTCAGGGCTAAGGGACAAGGAGAGCACAGGCACATGCAGACAGGCCTTGCACAGAGGACCTGAACCAATGTTGTCTAGGTCTGTGTAGACTTCTGTTCTCAGTGATGTTAGCATGATGTTGTAGCTGCGATGGTCCAGGAGTTATGCAAGAGGCAACACATTTGGGGGCTGACAGTTTTTATTGGACTGACTGCATAGCTGGGATTGAGTTAGACTTCTATTGAACACAAGGCATTCTTCTTCAGGCCTCCTTAATCCCAGCTGTGCAGTTCATCTAATAAAAGATATCACCCTACAGCCCCCAAATCCTTGCTGCTTGAGTACTTCTGACTTTAACCCCTGGATGCCAACCTGCTCCCAGCTTCTGTACTGTCTGATGGGCTGTTGCCCTTGTCTGGGATGGGGCCAGGGAATCTGTGTGGCTCCACATTAATTTTTTTTTCTCACTTTGCAGCAAGATACAGGAAACTGGGAGGTAAGCACACTTTTACTGGCTCTACTGATACCGACATCATTGAAAACACCCTGACCCCGCCACCCCCTTCCCCTTCAGAGAGGACTTGTAACAGGACAGTTCTGTAGGAATGGGGCCTCATCCTGGGGAAGCCCTGGCCCCACCCCTAAGTCCCAGTGCCCTCCATAGGACAGGCCTGGGCCCTATGCCCCTGTTGCCTTCCCCATGCGGCACATACAGGGTCAGGCCCTTGTGCTCTGGTAGATCAGTTTGATCCCCCACTGGACCTTCACCAGCAGAGCCAGTGACAGCTCCATGAGGCCACAGCAGAGGCCAGGATGTGGGATCTGTCTTACCCCAACTCCTGAGAACTGAGACCCCCACTCTGGCTTCCTCCCCCCTGGGACCAAGACTGCTTCCTCCTCCAGAAAACACTCAGAGTTGAGCTTCTGTGTCTGCATTGAGGCAGGTGTCTCAGGGGGAAGGGTGCACACAGGCTGCTGCAGTATAGATCAGCCCTGCTTGATCTGGGATCCCTTTTTGCAGCTCATGACTTTCTTCTGAACCACGGGGCTCTTCAACTCAGGTTTCCTGAACTTGTCTAGTCCCACAACTAAACCAAGACCCTCCACCATGCCAGATGTGACCTCACCTTCCTGTCCAGGCGTGCCTGGGTCTGGCCCAGGCTCTTCTGTGTCTCTGCCAGCCTGTTTGTCCTCTTCCAGCACCACGGCCTTTTTGTTCGGAGTTTGTGCTCTCCCCTGAGAGCTGGGCCAGACGGTTCTCTTTTGCCACCATCTGGCCCAATGTCCCAAGCTTCTCCCACCTCAAGGAGGCTCTTAAACACTTAGGGAATTTTTACAGGTGGTATGGGATGTGGTGCTGAGTCGCACTAATTAAAAGTGCCTGGACATCACATGTATCAGCATCCCTACAGTGAAAAAATGGCCTTGGGATGCTTTGAACTGAAGCTCATCGAACCTGTTTTACTTCAAAGTGCCATGCTGCTGTTTTTTCAGTGTGGAACCACACGGCAATGCTGATACACGTGATGTGGAAGGCTGCCAGAACACATCAATTTTCGTGCTCCAGCAGACTCGATTAAACACGCTGGATTTATAGTGTGTTGGAGCAGGCTCTGCTTACATGTATACGAACCCTTAATGACTGGCCAAGATCCCTGATCAGGGATGGGCTGAGAGAAGCCTTGTCCCTGGAAGTCAAAGCATAGGGACAGAGCAGCATTCATGGTACAGCAACGTCTATAACAATGTTCTTGTCTAATCCAGGGCTCCAAGAGAGATGCCCCAGCTCACTGCTGGTGCCCAACCCTGTGAAGAGCTGAATATCCTCTGCTCCAATGGAAGCACACAAAAACTGCAGGCCCTCAGCACCACTTGAGCTCACTCCCAGCATCACCTCAATCACAGAATCACTTCCTGGAGGGAGAGATCCCTGAGAGACCTTTGAGCTGAGCCCAGATTCTTCCCAACCAGAGGAATGAGGGGAGGGGATGAGCAGGAGCCAGTCATGGTCTCTGGTTCACAGATTGTCCCAGGGGTTGTTCTGACCAACTCCAGTTGAATGTGGTCCTTTCGGAGGGGAGTACCCTGATCTACCCCAGCACAATCTCTGCCCTGACACCCACCCCAGAGTAGCAGATGGCAGCTTGCACAGGTGCTGGTTACATTGCTCTGTGCCAGCTGAGCCCTACCTGTGCCCAGGCACTGCTCACCTGTGCAGTCAGGGCCAGCTCCAGCCTGTCTGCTGCATCTGCACAAAGGGGCTGGAGCAGGGGGAGGGTCTTTGTCCAGTTCTGCCTCCCTTGCACCCATGAGTGACCCCCACAGGGGCAGCCCCACTGCCTTCTAGGGCTGGCGGTGGGAGGCTGTCACAGGGCAGGTGCTGTAGAGGCCCTAACTGTGGACTGGGGATTCGATCCTGCCTTCTGCACCCAGGCAACATTCCTCCTGAAGCCAGCACTGGTTGTATGTAGCCCAGGAGCAAGTTTGTCAGTGAGGATTAAGGCTACTGACTGATCTGTTTTTATTTTCTCTCCCTCTGTTCTTCCTCGGGACTCTGCCAGAACTGGGTAAGTCCTCATTTTGGTCTCTGCAATGTCTTGCTCACCAATCTATGTCTCTTGGGAGTTGTACGTGTTTGTCTGAACTCTGCTTTGTGTCTTTTTCAGCACTCGCCAGAGCCCAAAGACATGCAGGTGAGTGAGGCCACCATTTCCTCAGGGCCACCTGGCCCCGGCTCCCCCCACTGCCTCTTGACTCCCAGGGGTGCTGCCTAGCAGATTACACATGCAAGGAGACAGACCATTCCTTACAGAGCATCCAGCAGGTATCACACTAGGTCCGCCCCAGGCCAGGCTGGTCCAGGGGTCCTGCAGGAAGCTCTGAGGCCATCAGACCCTGGTACATCTGCCCTCCCTGGCAGCTCTGCTGACTCCTGCGAGTGAGGTGATGAGCTGGTCCGTGCTGACCCCAGCCCTGGCTGTGTCTGCTGGATACGCTCCTCTCTCCGTGTGTGAAGCAGTGGCAGGTACCAGATGGAGGACAGGGGAGAGCTAGACACCCCCAGGAGTTGCTGGGGTGAGGAACAGGGCCTCGCCTACCAGAACTTGTAAGGTCCCCTCCATGGGAAAGAGGAGCTGTGTCTCTTCTCCAGGACCCAGAGCCCTGGCTCTCCCTGCTCAGCTGCCAGGGGTCTGGCTGCATCCTGGAGAAGGAAGCAGGGAAGGGGCAGGCTGCTGTGTGAGCCCTTGCAGTCAGGACTGGCACACAAGTTTTTGGGGCCCCCTGTAAGATATAGTTCTGAGGGCTCCTGATCCATTGAAAAATCAAAAATGTGGGCTGGGGCTGGAGCTGGGGTGGAAGCAGGACTGGGAACTCCTCCTCCCTGCCTGCATTGAGCTCTTTAAACATGGCGCCGGGGGGGGGGGGGGCAGCGGGGCACAGACCCTTGACTGCAGGGCCCCCTCTGGCCACTGGCTCTGTAGGTTAGGATGGGCCGGCTCTGTCTGCAGTGCACAGGGCACTGCAGAAGCTCAAACTCCACATCAGACTCCTGCCAGGAGCTGGCACCATGACTGTGTGTGGTGTGAGAAGCGAGGTGCTGCTCAGTATCAGGGTGGTTGGCAGGATCTGGCCCTCAGTGCGTGGCTGTTTGTCCAGCAGTGCAAGGAGATGCCAGCTGAGACCAGGCCCTGCTGTGCTTAGAGCTGCAGGGACAAGGGGTGGGAGATGACCCCTGCCCTGCCTGGTGGGTACTAATCTAAAGGACAAGAACAGCCCGTGACCCCCTCTTTCCAGCTGAGGCTCAGGGAGCTCTGGAGACCTGCCCAGGGTCACAAAGAGCATCCTAGCTGCAAGGTGTGGGTCCCACCCTCTGGGTCCCAGCACGTAGCCTGAGCACCCCCATCCTGGTACCGTGACAGGGTGGGGAGAGGGAATGGCAGTGGGCTGTCCGGCTGAGGTCCTCTTCAGAGCTCACTTCAGACCGAACACTGCTCTCTCCCTCTGCTCTCTGCTCTGCCCATTTCCTAAGTGCCTGAGAAGCATCTGAGGCGATTTCTTCCCTCCATGTCTGGATCAGAGCATCCAGCAGGTATCACACTAGGTCCGCCCCAGGCCAGGCTGGGCAGGGACAAGGAAGCACACTGAGATGCTGCCTTCTTCCCAGCCTAGACCAAGCCAAAGACAATACCCCCTGTGTCTCTCTCAGGCTACAGGGGCAGGGGAGGGGGTCTGCATTATTACTAACAGAGAATCCCCACCGAGCCCAGAGCTACCACAGGGATTGCCTTGGCTCCATCCTGTCCATGGGGTCCTGAGCGCTGGTGGATGAGGCAGTAGGAGGCCGGTCCATGGTTCCTGTTCCCAGCTCCTTTCCAGACACACTCAGCCCCTAGGATGTGCTGCCCCTGGGCTGCTTCTCCCAGCCATGCCACCAGTGTGTCCCTCCCTGCCTTCTGCTTCCTCCTGGCACCTCTGGGCTCTCTCCCTGGCACACACCCCTCCCTGGCTGCAGCCCAGTCTGGGCCCAGCTGTTCCCTTTGCCTGTCTATGGCAGCTCTTGCTCAGGTCTCTGCCCTGCCTGGGCTTTGGGCCGTGGCTTCTGCCACTTCAGCTCCCTCCCTCCAGGAGGAGGCTTCATGGCTCCTTCCCTGAGGCAGCAGGGAGGGCAGCAGCAACCTCAGCCAGGCCTGGGGTTGCCCAGAGAGTGCAGACACCAGCCAGGCTCCAGCTCCTCCAGGCAGCAACAGACACGCACCCAGGTGGCAGGTTCCAGACAGGCTCCCTGTTGCTCCCTGTCCGTGATGGTGCAAACCAGCAACCAGTCCATCCCCAGCCCCGACAGAGGTGACCCCAGACAGCTGCTCTTACCCTGAGCTGGGAGAGCCAGGTCTGGGTGTGGAAGGGTTAGTTCCTCAGGTTTGGGCCTTTGATGACCTGGGTCAGCTGTGTGGCATGGCCTGGAGACTCTCACCTACAGCAGGCTGTGCAGGGAAACCTGTTGTGTCCCACTGCTCACATCCATGTACATCCCTCTGGGCGCCGCAATTCAAGAAGGATGCGGATAACCTGGAGAGGGTTCAGAGAAGGGCCACTCGTATGGTTAAGGGCCTGCAGACCAAGCCCTACGAGGAGAGACTAGAAAAATTGGACCTTTTCAGCCTCAGCAAGAGAAGGTTGAGAGGCGACCTTGTGGCTGCCTATAAGTTCATCACGGGGGCACAGAAGGGAATTGGTGAGTTCTTATTCACCAAGGCGTCCCCGGGGGTTACAAGAAACAATGGCCATAAGCTAGCAGAGAGCAGATTTAGATTGGACATTAGGAAGAACTTCTTCACAGTTGGAGTGGCCAAGGTCTGGAACGGGCTCCCAAGGGAGGTGGTGCTCTCCCCTACCCTGGGGGTCTTCAAGAGGAGGTTAGATAAGCGTCTAGCTGGGGTCATCTAAACCCAGCACTCTTTCCTGCCTATGCAGGGGGTCGGACTCGATGATCTATTGAGGTCCCTTCTGACCCTAGCATCTATGACTCTATGAATCTATGCCCAGCCCCCTGTGCCTCCTCCTCTGGAACCTCTTACTGAGTTTCTGGCTACACTATCCCCATGCCTTTTTATTTATGCATTCCCCAACAACGACCCCACCAAGGCCGAGGTCTTCCTGGTCAACCTCCTCCTGGCCCTGGTCCTGGCCGTGCCCTTGACCAGAAAGGAGGCTCTGGCTGGGAGGGTCCCTGAGGAATGTGGTGTTGTTTTCCTTTCCCTGATCCATTCCTGTCTCTAAGCAGACTGCCACTGGGCAGTGTCTGCTGGCTCCTTGGACACGTTTGAGGGCTGGTGGGTGCTGTCTGGTGTGCTGTACTCTGTGTCCCCACTTGGTACACTTGTTATGAACCTTTGACTTCCATCCCTGTTTTTCATCCTTTGCCCCAAGAATTCAATTGCCCCCTTTTTCTGTAGCCTCCCTGCTTAAGGGAGGCTAACACATGACTTGGTGGGCTGGGCCCACACTTTTAAAGGTGGACAAATAGGCATGCACATGCCCAGCCGTGCAGAGCTGTCACCATCCCTGTGTGGGTCAGATGAGCTTGGAGCCAGGCTGACCATTGGGGAGGGCCTGTCTTGTGCCAGTTTGCAGCCAGACTGGGATGTGAGAGCCCAGCCCTGCAGGGATCCCTCAACCCTGCCCTGGTTCTGCCTCTGACTGGATGTTGAAACCAAGGCAGGATGAAGGCACAGGTGTTTCTAAACCAGTTTCTGGGAGCATTATACATGCAGGGGAAGTGCAGATGGAGCTGGAGCAGGTCTGTGCAGCTTGTGGTTCCCAAGGACCTAACTGCTCTGGGCAGAGAGGTCAGGTTGAAGCTGAGTCTTCATTTTCAACTTAATTGTTGAGGTGCCCTTCTACCCGCCCTCCCCCCACAGTGACCCCATCCGCATGCACAGCCCTCCCCTGGGCTGGGCTGGGCTGGACCGTGAGGGAGGAGCTGGCAGTGGGGCTGCCCTGGCTGCAGCTCTGTGTCCTCAGGGCTGGGGACATGGAGGGTCCCAGCTGGGACACAGCAGCTCAGCCTGGGGTGGGTAGGGACAGGCACCAATCTGCTGTGAGCAGCAAACCAAGTGAACCAGACCCCAGGGACCCCCTGGGCCCTGCCCTCTCTTCTCATCCCTGCCATCCCCTTCTCCCAGTGCAGGCTACTCTCCGGGCCCCTCTGCTCCCCCTGCCATCTCCCACCCCAATCCCTGCCAGCCCCATCCCTCTCAGCCTCACTGCCTGCCCCTCCTCACCCCTTTCCCAGTAGACACCATTTCATGGGTTTGGAGACTGCTCATCTTGTCCCCTCTCCCCCACAGCTGTTCCCCCAGGGCAGAGCAGCCCGGCTGGGGGGGTGGGAGGGGCAGGGCAGGGACCTGGTGTCATGATGTCTTCTCATGCCCCTCTCCCTTCCCAGACTTGACCTCCCCCACCCCCTGGCACCTGCCCTCTCCTCTGCCACTCTGCCCCAGGGGATAAAGAGGCCTGTGGGGACGTGTCACTCTACCCCTGGGGCTGTTTCCTGTTCTCCCCACTTCCCCTTGGGGCGATGGTGATTTCACAGACAGGGGCTGACCAGCAATTCCTGGGATGCAGAGAATTCGCTGTGATCCCTGGGACCCGCCTGCCCCGGCTCTGACCTGTGACTCTCTCCCCAGTGGACATGACCCTGGACCCAAACACGGCACATCCCAAACTTGTCCTGTCTGAGAATTAGAAATGTGTGAGACACAGACACACGACAGGATCTGCCTGGCATCCCTGAGAGATTTGATCCTTCTCCCAGTGTCCTGGGCTCTGAGGGGTTCATGGGCAGGAGGCACTACTGGGAGGTGGAGGTGGGAGACAAGATGAGCTGGGACCTGGGTGTGTGCAGGGAGTCTGTGCGCAGGAAGGGACAGGTCATACTGTCACCCAGCAATGGATACTGGACCGTGTGGCTGTGGGATGGGAGATATATGGCCAACACCACCCCCAGGACCTCCCTCCCCGTGAGTGTGCAGCCGAGGCGGGTGGGGGTTTTCCTGGTCTATGAGCTGGGCGAGGTCTCGTTTTACAATGTGACGGACAGGTCCCATCTCTTCACTTTCACTGACTCCTTCTCTGGGACCCTGCGCCCTTTCTTCAGTCCTTGTGACAATGATGGGGCACCAATGCAGGTCCCCTGATTCTGGTTCCAGCCCAGCTCTGAGGGAATACCCATCACTGCCGTGATAGGTGGCACAGACTGTCCCCTCTCTGCCCGGCCAGACTGCAAGCCCCTCAGATGCTTCCAGGTGGGGGTGGGTGGCGGGACAGAGCTGGGGTCTCCCAGTCACAAGACATGTTTCTGCCTGGATCCTGCTACTGGCCTGGACCCCAGGGTGCATTTCCCAACCCCCACACTCACACCCTGCCTGTTGGAAGGGACCATCTCTAAATTCTCATCCTTCACGTACAGATCACTGCTGTCCCCAGGGATTTATCACTTTACTGCTTTGCCTCTCTCAACTTCCAGTCCCTATCTTTTATATTAAATAAAACCTCTGTGTTATACAGCCTGTTCTCCACATCCTTCCATAGCATTGCATGAGATGACCTCTTGCTCCTGAAAGCTGATGCATCTCAAATTCAGTGAGTCCGGTGGTGCTCAACCTTTCTGGTGTGTGAGTCCAGGGTCACGCATCACATCTGGGTATGAGTGTGTTGTTGGACTGGGCAAATAGCCCCGCACTCAGAACATGTAACATGATGCCTGAGCACGCTGGGTACTGGAGTGCCTGGGTGGTGCGGCGGGGGGTGGCAGGTGGGGACAGCGTCACTGGCTGTGCCACTGGCAATGCAGCAGCTTCTATTTTTTCAGCTCCTGCCCTTGAGGTTGGAGCCCAGGGCAGATGCCTCAGTCCTCCACTTGTTTCTGCTACTACATGGGGCTCCCCTCAAGTCCAAAAATTCCCCCATCGCCCAATTTCTGGACCTGTGGGGATGGATGACTTGGCTCTGCAGGCCAGATCAGGCCCATGAGCCTGCATCTATAAGGTGCATCTCTATCCTGCCTCCTGCCTCACTTCAGACTAACACAAGGAACTACCTCTCTGCAGCATCCCCTCACTCGACCAGTGCTCCACCCTGCTCTGCCTACCAGGTTGGTCATGGCTTTCTTCTTGGTTTCCTTTATCTTGATAAAATAAGCAGACCTCTCCTCCCCCTCCTCCACCCAGGGGTCCCAGGTCAGGTAGACCTTCTTCCTGGCTTGTTACCTGTATCAGGCCCTGATCTGGTTTTCAATGGCCTTCCTCACCTCCCAACCCCAAGGCGCTGGCTTGTGTAGGCGCTGCAACTTTTGATTTAGGTGTTCTTTTTGCTTTTTCCAGATCCAGATTCACCTCCTGGCCTTTCCCCATTCCCTCTCCCTGGTCACTTCTGGGTTGAACTCCACCAGAAAAGGAGCAACTGGGAAATCAGTGTCAGAAGCACCAGGATAAAGTCAAGCTCTTCTGTGTGGAGGGTGGAGAAGTCGTCTGTGTCATCTGCGCAGTCCCAGGCTCACTGCAGTCACACAGGGCTTCCCATCACAGAGGCTGCTGGCCATTTCATGGTAGGAAACACCACTGATCTAGGAAAATCCAATGAGGAACAAGTGGTCTGTTGAAAGTGTGATACAACACACCCAGGTATACAGAGCAGTGGCAGGGGCCAAGCTGGTGCAAAAGCACCTGTCCAGCGCTAGGTGAACTTGGGGACCTGTCATTGCATTTGCTCCTTTCCTGGTTTCAACTTCTGCTGCTTAATCTTCACCACCAGGTTTCTCAGGTGGGTGTTGGGCCAGAAGCTCCCTCTCAGCACCCCTGCTCTGCAGCTGGCACAGGGGAAGGTGTCACCTGAGACATGGGCACGTTCCTCGCAGTGCTGGGTGGTGCCAGCTTGGCAGAAGTTGTCCCCGCTCTATGGTCACTGGCTCCATCAGGAGCTCAGGGCAGATGGACAGGTGGCCTCCTCCTCTGTGTGTCATCCTGGAGCTGAGCTCCTGTCTTCTGCTGACTTTCCCCCCCATATTTGGGCTTTGGACTGATTCCTGACTGCATCATGTGTTTTCAAGTAAATCCACCAACTTCTGGGAATAAATAGGAGGGGCTGAGATGGAAAGGGAAAGTAAATGAAAGAGTATTTATAAGTAGAGAAAAAGCAGCAGGGAGAAGAAGGGAAGCAGAATAGGAACAGAGAGGAGAAAGGACAGGAAAGGCAGAATGGACAGAGACAGGAGAGGAGAGGTGAAACAACACTGGTCTGCATTGGTACATGAACCAGTCAGAGGTGAAATAATGTGCTCCCAGATCTTGTCCTTGTGTGGTAACATCTAATGAAGAGCCTGTCATAGTGTAGGTATAACTTGTGTTACTTGTGCCCAAATGCATCACTTTACACGTATCTACAATGGATTTTGCCTGCCATTTAATTGCCCAGTCACTCGATGGCATCGGACCCTTCTGCAGTTCCTCACAGTCCACCTTATTTTTTACTGCTTTGAATAAGTTTGTCATCTGCAAATTTGGCCACCTCTTTACTCACCCCCTTTTCCAAACCACTTATGAATATGTTAAACAGCACTGGGCCCACCGCAGATCTCTGGGGTACCCCAGTGTTTAATTCTTCCCATCTGAAAAAGGAAGCATTTATACTCCCTCTTCGGTTTCTATCTTTGAGATGCTTTCTAATCCACTTATAAACCATTTAATTAATTTCTAATATCATCTTGTTCCCAGAGCAGGACGTGTTTGCACTAGGGTAGTGGGGGAGGTTGCCAGGTTGGCGCTCCAGGCAAACAGGATTTTTTAGACTCAATCAGCGATGATGAAGAACAACGGCAGGAAATAGGAAACTCCCAGCCCAGTTGTGTCCCATGAGCTGCTGTTTCTCTTCGTGGGTGTTTGTACATGCCATCATGTTTAATCCTCATCAATTTAACAAGCTTTAAAAAATTGAACCCGGGTAATTTTGGTGCATGACGTTTGTGTTTACACGGCACAGGCTTTCAAACGAATTAAGTCCAGTGTGAAATTCCCTGCAAATTCCAGCAGGGGAGCCAAATACCAATCTAGCTCAGTTCACCCTCTCCCTGCTCCCAGAAGCTGAGTAAAGCACGATCCCTGACATCTGGGCAGGGCAGGGGGCGGGGGCGGAGGCTGGAGCTGCTGCAGGGTAGGAGGGGTAGGGGTTGGCTCTGAGGGCAGTGGGGAACTGCATGGCCAGGTGGGCAGCACAGGGCCAGTGACAGTGCTCGCAGGGGCTGAGTGGCCAGGAGATGCTGCCCGGGTGGAAGGAGGGGGAAGGGGGCTGTGGCCAGGCTGCCTGATGCAGTGCAACAGCCCCATCCCTCTGCTGTGTCCGGATGGGTTTTTTAAATGTAAACTGAATGTCTGGGATTTCCTCTCCTGGTCCATTTTCAATATGGCCATCAGGTAGAACGACAGTTCCCGGAATACCTAGCGTGGCAGGTTTGCAATGGGGAAGCTGAGTTTGAGATTTTCCTTTGCTCCGCTGGTGGGAGCAGGGGTGACCTCCTATCAGAATCATAAGGCACCCTATAGACTAATTACTTCAGAGATGTAGAAGTGTCTGTAAGCAACAGCTCGCTTCCTTCAGTGCTGCCTGTGCGGGCACAGAGAAAATCAACTAGGCAGCAACTGTGACACAGGGGAGCAGGCTTTCACGTTACTGGGCCTTACATGCACATGCACAGTCAGTTGGGTCCTGCTCAAAAACCGAGGCTGCACCACGTCACCACTGATACAGGGGTGTACACAGTCCTGTCCACAATGTACATGTGTGTGCACACACACACCAACCACCATCACAGGATCACACACTCACTCACTGCCACCACCACATGTATGTGCACGCTCTTGTCACTAGTGCTCACATGCTACCAGACACATCTGCGCACACACTTTTTTTTTTAATAATTATATTTCGTATTCCAGGTCAAATAAGCAAAATCAGTTCTAAATCATATCAATTGAGCAGAACTCAATCGTTCCATAAACCATAGTTATTTAGGAGGCAGAAACTCAATTGTTCCAAATACTACGTATGGCACTACTTCCGGCAAGTGTCCTTTATCCCCGTCCTTGGGGCAATGTGTAGGGGGTGCACGTGGGTGCATTTGCATCCCCTGAGCATGGTGATGCACCCCCTGCAAAAAGGCTGATGCTGCTGGTGATGCCTGTGGGTGGTCGCCAACCCCCAGTTGGCATTCGCCACTCCCTCCCCCACTGCTGACAGTGCCGCTGTGCCCCCCCAGATGCCAGAGGCACGCGCTGTTCATGCCCGTCCTATCACCCTAGGACTTCAGATGTTCCCGAATCCTTTGGCAGGCATACTACAGGCCCAAGGCCAGAGGTCTAGGGGTTCAGTTGCCCCCACACTTGATCTTAGCCCGCAAGAGGCACACACACACACAGTCCAAGGTCCCAACCCTACACTTCCACATATGAAATCGCCCGAGAGACAAACAGCCTCTCACATGTAGTAACACCTGCGCAGGCCAAGATCCCATTTCCCATCCCTTAGCAGGCCCTCATACCCACCCACCCCAAGAAGCGCTGGGCAAGGCCATGGTCCTATCATCCTCACCACTTTCTGGAGCTGTTGCAGGACTCAGACACAGCTCCAGATCAAGCAGGGTTTCCCCCTGGTCTTACAGATGCTTTGTCAGGACACAACTTCTCTGCAAGACCACTTTACACTCATTGAAGAGCCACTGGTATTTGGCAAAAACAGCGATATCCTGCAAGGGAGCACAGCACAGGGTCCTGAGCACAGGGATGGGGCAGTTGGATGGAGGGTGCTTCTTCATCCCGCTTTGGGATCCCAAGGTGCTGGAGACCCCCTGCCATCCTCCACACAGCAGCCCCCTGAGTCCCAGAGACAAGGCAGACAACTCGAACTGTGCCCGGTGCTGCCCGGGAGGGATCACACCAAGCCCTCCTGGATGCAGCCTGTCACCTCCAGGGGAGGCTGGGCACCATTAGCTCTGAGGCACTGATACAAGGCCACATGCTCCAAGCACAGGATTGCGGGGAAAGCTCGCAGGCTCCATCCCTGGCTCTGCCATTCACTCCCTGGGTGGCTTTGGGGCAGTCCTTCCCACAGCCCCTGTCTCAGATTCCCTATATGTGAAACAGGACATGGCCTCCCAGCAGACTAAAATGCTCAGAGATGCCAAGAAGCTGCAGCCAGAGAGTCCTAAGCCTGGTCTCTTGGGGTTCCTCAGAACCCAATGACTCCTCTGCCCTTTGCTGCAAGGATTTTGGACCGTTCAGCCATGCCAGGGCACAGGGGAGGGATGGACGGGGCTATCAGCTGCCCACATCAGAAAGCTGATGGCAATAGTTTCATGTCTGCAACAACCACTCACATGGCCCATGCCCTCACACTCCTGGCCTCCGCAAACATCCTCCTCCAGGGATCCAGATGTGGGGGCTCTCCTGGTTACCTGAGGTCAGCCCAATGGTGGCTTCAAAACAACATTTCCAGCCCCGCTGCTTGCCTCCACTTGGGGAGCTGAGCACAGACTGCAGATGTTTAGCAGGAGCCACCTTGAAGCCTAGTAACCCCAGGCAGGCCATGGGGAAGCAGCAGGGGCTTTTCTAATTCTCTGCTAACCCAGGGCCCAGCACGGGGCTCCCACCTTCCCTTCACGGAGAAGCACCCACGGGCCCTGGCAAGAGCAAGCAGCATCACTTCTCCACTAGGGACATCTCTGCTCATTCAGTGGCCAGGCCCTAAGACGGCCTGGAGAGAGCACAGTGGGAGAAGTGGCTGTTCACATCCCCACCAGGGTCCTGGGGATTTGGACTTCTTTATCCCCACAGCCCTGCGCAGAGGGGAGGAGTCTTCGAAAGGGCTCTGGTCTGATCTGACATTAACAAGTCGGCAGTGGTGTAACTCGTGGGGACCAGAAGGGCACCAGCCCCAGGATACAACTTAAAAGGGGCTCCCACAGCATCCTGCAGCATCCTCCAGCCCTTGCAGCACCTCTGCCCAAGGTGTCAAAGTGACCACTTCCACCTCTCCAGGTCAGGAATTGCACCTCCCATAGAGATCGGACTGATTCCTTGCAAGTCCCCAAGCTACAGAACAGGCTGCAGAAACACTGAGCCACAGATGTATCAGAGTGCCCCAAGGTGCAGAGACCCCTCAGGAGGGACTGGAAAGGCTGGGAGGGAAGCAGGATGCACTAGACAGGCTGTGACCCTGCATACACATGGTTAGGCAGCTGTCCAGTTAAATGCCGTGAGTTAGAGCGCTATTGAACCCCATCAGAAGGCAACTGTCAGCAGCAGTGGAGGAGGAGGGAGGGGACAGAGCAACCCCCACAACGTGTCCATCCCCCTAAATGCTCCCCCTACTGGATCTTGGGGATCTGGGCCTGGCCCACACAGCAGAGGGGCTCCCTTCTTCGTGCCATTGTCAAGAGTCTCGGGTGGGGGAAGGAATAGAAAGTCTCCCCCTGCCATGTGGGCCCAGCCTAACTCCCCCCAGGACCCCAGCAGGACAGGGCAGGGCAGGGCAGGGCAGGGCAGTGGGAGGCGGCATGCATGGTGGGGACTCCCTCCCAGCTGCACAAGGAGAAGATAGATTTTCTGTCCCTTCTCTATGAGTCCCTGGGGTGGGGCTGTGCTGATGCTTCTCCATAGGAGCACCAGACCAGCCCCACGAAGCAGCATGGGATGTGGGCAGAATGGCCCAAAATTAACCCTTACAAGAAACCTAAAGCAACCCTTGCTGGACCCTAAAGTACCCCTATCTGATACTACATCAGATGGGGATTAAATTTTGACTTGTTCAGCCGTTTCAAAAGCACTCTGCAGGTGTGAACATTTGTTATGTTACGGCTACAGAGCGGTTTCAGGGGCCTCACTGCACAAAAATGTAACTCTGGTACTTTGGGGTGAAGGAGGGGAAGCAGCTGGGAGCAGAAACTGATAAGAACAAGGCGAAAAACAGGCAGAAAAGACCCCACCAACTGGCAAGGGGCAGCTTGCAAGAGGCAGCAAGGGAGCACAGGGTGTAGGAACATGCACACCCAGGGAACGTCACTCATTAGAAAAACACTCCAAGCAAAAGAACAGTTTGCAAGACTTGGCAAGTTGGCAGTACAGAGCAGCAGCAGTGAACAAGTCCACCCAGCAACCCACTTCCTGGGATAGTGAAGGACTAGAAATTGGTGGTTTGATCTCAGGTGAAAGCTCAGAAGTGTTTAAGTTTTTAGTTAACAAACTAAGAGGCGTACACCCAATGGAAGGGAGGGACCATCACCAGGGAGGACTATTCCTCTGTTGCGGGGCTGCAGGGGGGTGGTCAGGAAGGCCAAGGCGGAGATGAGACTGGGACTAGCTACCTGGATTAAAGATGACAAGAAGTCATTTTTTAAATACATAGGGGGCAAAAAGAAGGTACTGGGTAACATGGGGCCTCTGCAAGACACGTTAGGAAATCTGGCCGATGACAAAGCTAACTTATTTAACAACTTCTTTGCCTCCATTTTTCTGACCAGGGACCAGGTCACCCCCCCACTGGGACTCCCATAGGACCCAGGGGAGGTGCACCCAGGCCTAGGGTCAGTGAGGATCTAGTCAGGGACTTCTGGAGGGACTGGATGTATTTAAACCAGCTGGTCCTGACGATCTCCACCCCAGAGCACTGAGGGAATGAGGAGAGATCATGGCGGAACCCCTGGCACGGCTTTACGAGCACTCACGGTGCTCTGGTGTAATGCCAGAGGACTGAAAAAAGGCCAGTGTGGTTCCCATTTTCAAAAAAGGGAGGAAGGAAGACCCAGGAAACTATAGGCCAGTTAGTCTTACCTTGATCCTGGGTAAGCTTTTTGAGAGAATTATCCTGGCACATGTCCATGAGGGGCCAGCAGAGGAGGTTATGCTCAGGGGCAACCAACACGGCTTCATTCGAGGCAGGTCCTGTCAGACCAACCTGGTGACCTTCTACGACCAGGTCACAAAATCCTTAGACGCAGGGGTAGCAGTGGACGTAGTCTTTCTGGACTTCAGGAAGGCCTTCGACACTGTCTCTCACCCCATTCTCATTAAAAAACTAGGGGCTGAGGTGTCAACACCTACACAGTCAAATGGGTCACTAACTGGCTGGAGGACCGGACCCAGAGAGTGGTGGTGGACGGGTCTTATTCGACCTGGAGGGATGTGGGCAGTGGGGTCCCCCAGGGCTCGGTCGTCAGGCCCGCACTGTTCAACATCTTCATCAGTGACTTGGACGAGGGGGTAAAAAGCACCCTGTTCAAATCCACAGGCCGCAATAAGATGTGGGGGGAAGTGGGCACACTAGAAGGGAGGAATAGGCTGCAATTGAACCTAGACAGGTTACAGGGGTGGACGGATGAGAACAGGATGAGTTTCAACACTGACCAGTGCAAGGTGCTACACCTGAGGGGGAAGAACCAGCGGCACACCTACAGGCTGGGGAACTCCCTTCTTGTCAGTGCAGAGGCAGAAAAGGATCTTGGAATCATCAGTGAAGCCAAAATGAAGATGGGCCAACAGTGTGGGGACACGTTCAGGAAGGCCAACCACACCTTGTCATGCATCCACAGATGCATCTCAAGCAGGTCCAAGGAGGTGATCCTCCCCCTCTACGTGACACTGGTCAGGCCACAGTTGGAGTACTGTGTCCAGTCCTGGGCGCTGCACTTCAGGAGGGATGTGGACAGCATGGAGAGGGTCCAGAGGAGGGCCACCCGCATGATCAGGGGGCAGCAGGGCAGGCCCTACGAGGAGAGGCTACGGGACCTGAACCTGTTCAGCCTCCACAAGAGAAGGCTGAGGGGGATCTAGTGGCCTGTTACAAACTAGTCAGGGGGGACCAGCAGGCATTGGGGGAGTCCCTGTTCCCCTGAGCACTACCGGGAGTGACTAGAAATAACGGTCACAAGCCGGCAGAGGGTAGATTCAGACTAGACATCAGGAGGCGCTACTTCACTGTCAGGGTGGCTAGGATCTGGAACCAACTTCCAAGAGAAGTGGTGCTGGCTCCTACCCTGGGGGTCTTTAAGAGGAGGCTGGATGAATACCTTGCTGGGGTCATTTGACCCCAGCGCTCTTTCCTGCCATGGCAGGAGGTAGGTCTTGATGATCTGCTCAGGTCCCTTCCGACCCTATCAACTATGAAACTAGGAAGTTTTTAAGTGCTCTTTAAGTGATCTACTTGTAATTTGCAATATCACCCTGAGATTTCTACCTATTATCCTCCTAGTTCTGGGATGAGACAACCCTAGCATCTCCCCCAACATGGGATAAGATGGTGTCAGCATTTGGGTTCTTCAGGATCCAAGGAAGCTGCTTACTTTGAATATTGATATCTTTTCAGAGGAATTGCCTATGCACATCTGAACCAGAGTAGCATAATCAGAGAAAAACTCTCTGAAGATGTGATCATTTTACATCTCAGGTCCACCCCCAGCAGTATGTCAGAGTTGTTCTTACTCCTCAGGTTTATCTGCTTCAGCCAGCCATGGAGCACATGGTGCCTGGTGTCACTCTTTCCTTGCTAGCAGGCTGGGGGGACCCGGGGGCAGGCAGTTGCTTGGTTATTCAGCTTGACAGTGTTTCACCTTCCGTGGAGAGAACCAAAGGATAAAATATTTATCCCACAGAGAAAAGGAGGATGAGGTGAATTTAAGCACCTAAACCTGACCTTATTCCAACCTGCTTAATACCTGTGACCCTGAGACTAGAGAAATTGGCTGTGCAGGATCATCCAGATGTTTCATGGCCCTGCTACACATCAGAGCTGTGGTGTGTTCCTCTTGACCCATGGAGATCAGACTAGTGTCCTCACCTGGGCTCAGGGTTAGTGAGCTGCCATTACCACCATGTCTTTCTGGATCTGAAACCCTTCACATTTTAATTTTACTTTCCCAGATTCTTCAACCTCTGTGTAGGCCATGTAAGGATGGGAGTGCTGCTCAGCTTCCCATACTCCAATGATCTTGTCTGGCATAGAGACAGGTATATCACCTGCTTTAAGACCACAGGTAGCTGAGAAATCAGCACCTCCATGGACATTCCCCAGCTGCCACCCAAGATCCCAGAGGAGATTTCAGAAATCTCAGCATGAAATATAATTATTCTCCCCACCCATAAAACACAAAGTCATTTCTGCAAAGGTTTGCAGATGACACTGTGATGGAAGCAGTGCTCAGCAATGCAGAGGAAAGCCATAAGCGTAGAGAGCTCTATATTGCTGGGAACAAAGAGATAATATACATTTTAATGCATCAAGGTGTAAAGTCACCCATCTAGGGGGAAAGAATGTGCTGCCATGCTATGCTGGGGGCAGGGGGAGGTGGGAGAAGTGCTCTGTCCTTTTTAGGCTGCCAGTTCTGGGGAAGACTCAGCTGCATACAAGCTCCCAGGCTGGTGCTCTTGTGAAAGCATAGTGGGATCCTTGGAGTGATAAACAGAGGGATCCCAAGTCAGAGAAAGGAGGCTCTGTCACCTCTGTCTGGTGCTCAATCAATCCCTGCTGGTCCAGATTTTGGGCTTATGTACACTGCTTCTGTGCTGCTTCTATGAGCTCCACTGAGGAGCAGATCCCATCCATTGTTTTTTTCTCTCCACACACACTGCCCTTGGATATTCAGTGATGAAGCCACCCTCAGTATGTCTACCCTGCCTTCCACATATCAATTAGCATGCCTGAAGAGACAACTATAGAGTGGGGCCTGACCATACGGTCACCTCAGTATACTAATTGCCAGCATTGGGCACCTACATAACAGGATTGAGAATGTGGGTCATGCTTCTCAGTGGTATTCCTGGACTTCATACAGAGGCAGGGTCAACACACTCCTGATTTCCACACATCAGAGATAAAGCTGAAATGTTGGAGACAGTTCAGGTCACAGAGAGGCCTGATGAGGAAAGACCAGAAAACAACCTCATGATGTGTAGTACCAGAGGAGCTCCATGAACAAAGCATTACCAAGGGAAGGCTGAAGGGTATCTTGATCACAGTCTGTTCATGCCCAAATGGGGAACAAAACTTTTGTAAGGGGATCTTTGCTTCAGAAGACAAACTCAGAAGAGGGGCCAGTGACTAGAAGTGGAAACTGGAAGTGGACATATTCAGGCTGGACTTAAGAGACCAATTTTAACTTCTTAAAGTACAGCACCCAAAACTGGATGACAGATAAAGACAGAGGAGCTTCCTTCCCCATGTGGTTGAACTAACTGTTCCTGGAAACCTATTGACCCTGAACACAGGCTAAGAATGTGTGTGCACTCACCAGGCTGGGGACACAACTGTCAGCTTCTCTGCAGGGTAAAATATCAAGAAGGGGGTGAGCCAAGAATGGACATGAGTTTCTAAATGTGACTTTAGGATCCTACATCCAACATTTTGGTACCAGAGATCCTGTTTGGCTTTCCCCAAGTAGCCTGGCTGTCGACCACACAAAGTGAGCATTCTCAGAGCACACCAAACTACAAATACACCTCCACTCAGTGGTGATGCGTAGGGAGTGCACGGGGGTGCACGTGCACCCCCTGAGAGCACCAGTGCACCCCCTTATTGGCTGCGCTCACCGCTTAGGCAATGGGCAGGGGGGGCAGGCAAGTGCCCCCCATGCAAGCACCAGCCGATCGCTGAGATGGGCCACAGCAATCAGATGTCATGGGATTGCCCACAGGGGACCCTGCCCCTATCCACAGGATCAGACAATTGTTCACACCCAGATGGGGAGCAAAACTTATGTAAGGGGATCTTTGCTCCAGAAGACAAGCTCAGAAGAGGAGCCAGTGGCTGGAAGTAAAAACTGGACATACTGGGTGCATCCAGACGAGCGTGGTCATGCAGTATGTGGTGCTGCAAACATATTTGCTATACCATATATCACATAACCTGGTGTCCTCCACATTGCAAGGGCATGCTGCCTAGTGAGCATTGTGCCAATTTTGTTTTTCCCTGCAGTTTTTTTTGACTCCTGGATATCCAGTGGTCAAAAAAAAAAAAATGAGGAAAAAAACCCCAGCGTGATGCACGCTTAGGCAACACGTACTGCTAAAAAGCAGAGCCAGGCTGCCTGGAGCCATGCTGTGGCTGCTGGCCAGACTCCTCCCAGCAGAATCTCCATGGCTGCAGCCCTGGGAGAGCCCCCAGGACCCCAACTAAGGCTGTACAGTGGGCACCGCAACCTACTCTACCCCACCTGGCGTAACTTGCCACACACAAAGGTGCATGTGGCATGGGTGTTTCCCAGGGACAAGAAGCAGAGGAGCAAGATGTGCCACTAGTTGTCCCCAGGGAGTCAAATGTCCACACCATGTGTGGACATGCCCATTCAGGCTGGACATAAGGAACCAATTTCAACACGGGCAGAACTTAAGCACTGAATCACTTGAACAAGGGCTAGGGAGTGGCATCTCTGTCAATGGTAATTTTTAGATCAATATTAGCTGTTTTGCTACTAGACATGATCTAATTCAAACAAGAGTTTCTTCAGGAAAGGCTAGTGGCCCAGTCTATCCAGAGCAGATCACAATGTTTCCTTCAGGTCTTATACTCTGAGTCTGTGGTCTACCAAGACTCCCAGGTCCTTTTCCACAGTTTGCCATCCAGCCAAGTGTCACTCATTTTATATTTTTGTATTTGATGATTTCTCCTGAGGCGTAGCACCTTGTAGTCATAGATTCATAGATGCTGGGGTCAGAAGGGACCTCAGCAGATTATCAAGTCCAACCCCTGCCTAGGCAGGAAAAAACGCTGGGGTCAGATAACCCCAGCCAGATGCGTATCCAGCCTTCTCTTAAAGACCCCCAAGGTAGGGCCAGCACCACCTCCCTTGGAAGTCCATTCCAGATTTTGGCCACCCTTACTGTGAAGAAGTGTTTCCTGATATCTAGCCTAAATCTTCTCTCTGTAAGTTTGTGACCATTGTTCCTTGTTATCCCAAGACATGCCCTGGTGAACAGAGCCTCTCCGATCCCTTGCTGCATCCCCCTAATGAATTTCATAGTTTCATAGTAGCTATAGTTTCAATAATGACTCCAAGATCCCTTTCCGCCTCTGTGCTTTCAAGAAGGGAACTCCCCAGCCTGTATGTGTGCTGTGGATTCCTTCTCCCAAGGTGCAGCACCCTGCATTTGTCTACATTGAACCCCATCCTATTCTCGTCTGCCCACTTCTGTAGTCTGTCTAAATCTATTTGCAGCCTTTCTCTCCCTTTGAGTGTATCCACCTCGCCCCACATCTTAGTGTCATCAGCAAACTTGGACAGTGTGCTTTCCACCCCCTCGTCCAAGTTGCTGATGAAGATGTTAAACAGTGCGGGCCTGAGGACTGAGCCCTGGGGTACCCCGCTGCTCACATCTCTCCAGGTTGAGTACAACCCGTCCACCACTACTCTCTGGGTGCGTCCCATCAGCCAATTTTTTACCCATCCAACTGTGTAGGCATCAATGTCACAGTCACTTAATTTATTGATAAGGATGGGGTGAGAGACAGCATCAAAGACCTTCTTAAAGTCTAGAAAGACTACGTCCATGGTGACACCATCATCCAAGGATTTAGTTACTTGGTCATAAAAGGCAGTCAGGTTGGTCAGGCAGGACCTGCCTTTGATGAACCCATGCTGATTGCCCCTGAGCATGATGGTGGCCAAAGGTCACCTCTCAGCCTTCTCTTGTGGAGGCTGAGGAGGTCCAGGTCCCTCAGTCTCTCCTCATAAGGCTTGTCCTGTAAGCCCCTAACCATATGAGTGGCCTTCCTCTGGACTCTCTCGAGGTTGTCCACATCCTTCTTGAAGTACAGCACCCAAAACTGGAGGCAGTACTCCAACTGTGGTCTGACCAATGCTGTATAGAGGGGAAGTATCTCCTCCTTGGATCTATTTGTCATGCATCTGCCGATGCATGATAAAGTGTGTTTAGCTTTCCTGATGATCTCGTCACACTAATGACTCATGTTTCCATTGAACTTCATCCTGTTAGCTGAAGCCCAACTTTCCAATCTGCCAAGATCCTTTGGAATTGAGCTCATATCCTTCATGTTCACAGTCTTTCCCAGTTTCCTGTCCTCTGCAGATTTGTTCAGGAAGCTTTTTATGCAAGCTTCCAATTAATAAAGACATTGAATGGTACTGGGCCCAGGAGAAACTGTTGTGAAACTCCACTCAAAACCTCCTGCCAAACTTTTGTGTTCTGTGTTTAGCAATTAATTTTGACCTTTGAAATCAAACATCATGAGTCAGAAACATGCAACTGACTTTGTAACTGCAAGTGCTGAGAACAAACAGTGCAATAGTGTAATGCTGAAACTTAAATTGGAAGTCCTGAAGCCAACTCAAGCAGGTGAATGCCAGAATGAAGTCTGCACTGCATTGAATTTGGCTGAGTCAACTGTTAGGACCACATTGAAAAATAAAGACAAAATAAAAGAATGCAGTAGGATTGCAAAGCTTTGAATCCTTTGAAACTCAGTGGGAGTAGGGCTCCAATTATGTTAGAAATGGAGGGGCTGTTAAGTGTTTGGATTGAGGATACAACTCCATATGCCCTGAGTATGCTGCTTATTCTGAAGTAGGCTAAGAGTCTGTATGATGATTTAAAGAAACATTTGCCTGAGGGGTCTGATTGTAAGCCTTTTATTGCAAGTGAGGGGTAGTTTGAAAGATCTGAGAGGACTAACTTGCATAACTTTTCTGTTCAGGGGGAGGCTGCTAGTGCGGACACCCAAGCAGCTTCCAGTTATAAAAATGAACTTGTGGAAACCATTGAGGAGGGGGTTTTATACGCCTCAACAAGTCTTCAGTGTTGATGAGACAGGCCTGTTCTGGAAGAGGATGCCTTCTAGGACTTACATTTCGAGGGAGGAGAAGTCAATGCCAGGTTTTAAGGTGTGCAAGGATCAACTTACTTTATTATTAGGTGGTAATGCTGCAGGTGATTTTAATTTGAAACCATTGCTTGTATACCACTCATAAAATCCCAGGGCTCTCAAGGGGTAGCTTAAAAGCAGTCTGCCAATCATTTGCAAGTCTAACAAGAAGGCCTGGGTGACAGCATCAAGAGTTGGTTCAGGGATTATTTCTGTCCTGCAGTTGAGAAATATTGTGCTGAGAACAATCTGTCCAACAACGCACTTCTCATTTTAGACAATGCACCAGGACATCCTACTATACTTGATAACCTCAGTGATAATGTAAAAGTTGTTTTCCTGCCCCCCCCAATACCATCTCTCTTTTACAACTGACAGACCATTGCTGATGAACAAAGTCATTGTTGCCTTTAAGGCTTATTACATAAAGAAAACATCTGTCCAGCCCAGGCAGTCAGATGGAGAGGGTGCTCCAACCCTAAAATAATTTTGGAAGGGCTATAATATCTGCATGGCAATTGATAACATTTAAGTGCCTGGAATGAAGTTGCTTCCAAAACAATGAATGGTGTCTGGTGAAAGCTTTGGGAAGACTGTGTCCAGGATTTCCAAAGGTTTGAGGAACCAGTGGTGACAATCCAGGACAATATCATTGAGCTTGGAAAGAAAATTGGACTTGATGAACTTGAACCAGAGGAAATTCAGGAGTTGATTGATTCCAACAGGGAGGAATTGAGCAATGATGACCTCATTCAAATAGCATCTTGCTCTTCGTTATGGCTTCTCTGCTGTTTTGAGGAAGATGGTCAACCAGCAAGGGCCTTAACCAGTAAAGGCATGGCTGAAGCTTTCAAAGATCTTGAAGCTTTTCTTTCCTACTTTGATGAGAATGACCCTGACAAGCAGCACAGTTCTGCAGTTGCAAAAGGAGTTAACAATTAAGTGAATTGTTACAGACTGCTTCACAATGAAAAAAAAGAAGCCCAAAGTACAGCCGTCAATGGATTCTGTCTTCAGGAAATGCACAACTCCTGCTTCAACCCCTGCAGCCAGCCCTCAAAAAACTGCTCAGCCAAATACTTCAAAATCCCCTGAAACTGCCACTAATCTTGACAGCCCTGATTCTTTCACTCTTTCAATTGCTAAAGAAAGCCCTAAGAGTAATTGTGGAGGTTTTAGAAAGTGAAAAGTGAAAGTGAACCTGTACATACAGGTCATTCATTTCTTTTGCAATTTTGTATATTATTTCAAAGTTAAAAATCTTAAATAAACCATTTACATACATTTAGATGTCCAAATTAAGTGATTTGTAGTACTAGTGGGGAGCTAGCCACATTAACAAATTATATTTATGTACTAGGATCATGCAAAGTGTGCCCTATTTGATTTGGATTCAGATTTGGTCTGAATCAGGGACAGTGATTTGATTCGTTGATTCAAATCACTGTCCCTGATTCAATTTGGCCAAATCTAAATCTGAAGTTTCGATGCTGATTCAGAGAATCACCGATTCGGACATAGACATAAATGTTTTTTCTACATACCTCAGGGTACCAGCGTGGCTTATGAATGCTGCGATGCTAGGGCAGATGGAGCGTCCCACAGGAGTGCAGTGGGCCCTCCATGTGCTTGGCAGTGAACCCAGAAGTGGACTGGAAGTACTTCTGGTCCACTTCCAAGTCCACTGGGGAGCATGCCAGGAGGCATCCCCCTCACCTCCCTGACTTGATGATAGGCCTCAGGAGGATCCCAAGTGCCTCTCCCAGATCCAGGAGGCACCAGTCGCTGAGCCGTGAGGGTGTGTGTGTGTGTGTGGGGGGGGGGGGGGGCGCTATGCAGTCCCCAGTGGACCCAGTAGTGGACTGGAAGTGCTTCTGGTCCACTCCCAGGTCCAGAAGTGGCCAAGTGCTGCCAAGTGCTCTGGGGAGACCCCTGCACCTCTGTGGGTTGCTCCATTCGCCCCAGAATTGCAGCACTCATGAGCCACATGCTACCTAGAGGTATGTAGAAAAAAACATTTAAAGCTGTGTCTATGTCCAAATCTCTGAATCTTTCAGAATTTCTCTGAATTGATTCAGAGGGTTCCGATTTGATTCAGAGAGATTAGAGGGTCCTCTGATTCAATTCGGATTTGGAGATTCGGCCACTGAATCTGGCCGAATCTCCACCAAATTGAATCAGGAACCAAAGCTTCACACACCCCTATTATTTACATTAAATCTTATGGGAAATTTGGTTTTGCTTAATGCTTTTTCTTTCAATGGTCATTTTTTCAGGAACCAGTTAAGAGCACTAAGCAGGGGTTGCCTGTATTTATCTACCTTGCAGTAGTTTGACCTAGTCCACATATCTCCAGTTTCTTTATGAGAATGTCACGTGAGACCTTGTCAAAAGTCTTGCTGAAGTCCAGATACATGGCATTCCCTTCATCCACCGAAGTAGTTACTTTGTGAAAGGAGGAGATCAAAAGTGTTTGACACTATATGTTTTTCAGAAACCCATGCTGGCTGCTTGTGATTAGTGTTTCCTCCTGCTGGTGCTTGTAAATAGCTTTCCTTAAGATTTGCTTCAGTAACTTCCCAGGTACTGAGGTGAGGCTGACTGGTCTGTAGTTGCCAGGTCCTTCTTCTTCTTCTTCTTCTATTTTTTTTTGAAAGAGTGGTGCTCTGTTGTCCCTTTTCCATTTCGTTTTGGTACCTGACCCATCTCTCACAAGTTAATGAAGATCAGTGGAAAGGGCTCTGAGATCTCCTCTGCCAGGTCCTTCAGAACCCTGGGATTAAGTTCATCAGGCCCTGCTGATTAGAATCCATTCCCAACAAAAGCTGTCATCTCCTTGCTCAGCTTTCTCCCTTTCTTATCCAGATAATCCTATTAAATGTCTAGCTGCAAGTTATTTATTTTTTGTCATCTTCATGTCATTTCTCTTCTACTGTTAGGTTTGAGTAAGTTTGAAGGATCTCTTTGTAAGAATGGCTCTCTTGTATGTCCTTTTTGTCAGCATTATTCCTACAATACTTTTAAGTTTAGACCCAAAGATGGCCATGTTATAAAGTTGTAAGATTCTCTTACGCTGTTGTGATGCACTCTGCTTAGGAGCTCGGTCAAAGAAATCCAGCACCAAGGCTTCTCAGTTCTTTGACCTCTTAGCTGGTTCCTCGATCTTGAATCACCTTCTGTTTCAGTATTATGCAGCTATATCTGTCTATTAGGAAGTCTTATGCTGGTTTTTATTTTCCTGGGATTGTTTATCACCAGTGCAAAGACATGCTCTATTTCAGTCCTCTCATGTATTTCACATATTTCATTAACAATATTTTCTGTAATATGTCTGTTCTCTTCTGTTTCAATGTTTTTCTTTTTTTCTCATATACAGTTTACATTGCACATTCAAATTGGACCTCTTGAAGAGGCATGAACAAAGTCTCTCTCACATTCTCTGAATTCTGCGATGCTCCAGGTGCATTTGTCCCACTGTTCCATTAATAGGGACCATCCTTTCAGGCTGCTTTTTATTATTACAGATTAACTAGTTTCACAACAAAATCAAGCACTTTGGCATCTCATAAAGGTGAGAATTCATTTCTCCTCTGCTCCACTCTTAATTAAATTTGTGCAGTATTGTCTGTCTACTTTACAAAAATCCCCAAACCTTCTATGACTTAGGTCTTCACCGGTATGTCTGGTTTTATACATTATTTGTTTGTATCCTGAGCCAAGTTCTAATCTGCTATAAATCTTGGACAAGAAATCCCTTATTTGCATTGCCATAACCTTCTATGGTATTAGCACACCAGAGTGATTTGGTATTGGACGGAGATAACACAGATCTTAAACTCTGATTGGCAGCTCTGAGTGGATAAAAACTGCAGATGTAGGAGAAGCCCTGGTCAGCCTGTGGGGGAAAGGAACCTGAACAGAGAACTCTTCAAGTTCAAATTGCTGCAGAAGCAAAGGTAAAGACTCAGAATACATTATAAGACTGACTGTTAGAGGTGTATTTGCCAAAGCACCTTTAACAATGAGGGAGGGAGTTAAAGCTGCTAGACAAGAACTATTGGGAGTGTACAGATTTAGTCTCCACAGTTCACTCAAGCCAAGCACTTCCCTTGACGATATGAGAACATCTGTAGAAGGAACTGAACTGTCACTGAAGTATTTCTGCAGGCTGCCCATGCATCTTCAAGGGAGGGTCTTAGGGTAGAATTCTGTTCCACCTGGTGGACAACAAACGTGAAGCTGGAGACCAAGGGTAAATTCTATTCAGTGCCTGGGCTGATTGAGGTGCCCAAGTGTAATTCTATCCCATTCTGCTCTCAGCCCTCAAAAACAGTTGATGCAAAAGGTACGTGGGTCTTTTGTCTCCCCTCTGTTTTTTTCTGATTCATTATTATGAGTAAGGTGACATTAGGTTACGTAAGCAGATGCAGCAATGGCTTTTTAGGCCTTGAAAAGGGTGAATCAATACAGTCACACACAGGTGCCTAAGTCCACTTACCAGCCTAATAGGTAGATTAGGATCATAACGTAACTCTGAGGGCTTTGGAACAGGTTACTTGTATAACATAAGAAATCTGTGGAACGTTGTGATTTTATAAAATGATGAGCGTTTTTAGGAGCAGTCTCAGGTGAAGGCTTCATGTTGTCTCAGACCTACATGACTGTGACTTGCCACTAGACGGCTGATGAGCAGAGGAGTGGAAAGAAGCCGGGACTTAATTCCTCCCGTGTAGTGGGAGAGGAGGGTAGGTGGTGCCATGTAGCTGGGAGGCAGAAAAAACATTATGGAGACTTCCTTGTCTCCACATGCAGCAGAAGCCCAGCCAGAGATGAGTTGGGGGAGGGGAGGACAGATAACTCTTCAAAAACTATTTGAAGTGAGTTGGAGGGGCAATAAAGAAAAATAAATGAAAAAAATTAAAGGACATGCATCTCAATGAATTGGGATTGGGTCTGATGGAGGAGAACTGTTAAAGGCAGCAGGGTTCATGTAGTCTGGGAGTGGGAAGCAGGACTTCACTGGCCCAGATGGTGAGACCCTGGGGCTGGAGAAAGCATGCTTTGCCTGGCTTCTAACCTCCTTTAAAGTGGCTTATCTTTAAAACATTTAGAAGGTATTTATTATGGTTTAACAGCCAGCTAACTAATGACTGGTCTCATTTTAAGTGCCTTTATGCTGGTTTTAAGGTAACTTGTGCCAAATCCTTGAGTTAACCAACTAGGACAGGTCCAGATGAGTGTACACGTGCCCGTTGTGGAGTCTCAAACCAATTTGAGATGCCAGAACAGGCATGCCAAGAATGAAAAAAATGTCAATGAATTGCAAAGTACCTGGAGTTCCAGGTATGGAAAAAAAAAAAAAAACAATAAAAAACCCCATGGAAAAAATGTGGGGCAAGGCATAGTTCAGGACCATGCCCCTAGGCAACCCAGAGGTATCCAGCCAGAACATCTCTATGGGGCTTCCGTTGCCTCAGCATGTGCCTTTAGTGTGCTAGGCAAACAGAAGTGGGACAAGGCTTCAGTGTGACCCAGACCCTGATGCTGTCCCAGGTAAGCAGGGACTGGGGGTGGGGGGCTATGTCATTTCTGGGGGGGATGTGGGTGTAGGATGTGTGGGTGGGTGTTTGGGTAGTGGCAGAGGATGTGTAGGGGGGATGTGGGGTGTGTGGGGAGTAGTGGGTTTGTGGGGGAATGTGGGGTTTGTGGGGGGAGGCTCGGGGGACTGCCAGATGCCCCCCCCCCCCTCTGCAGCATATAGCCCCCAGCCCTGGAAGCAGCAGCTAGCTGGGCTGTGCCCACTGCAATGCTGCCTGACCCATGGGCTGTGCGGGGAGAACAGGCCTGGTCCAACCCAACTTGATCTGGTATGGCATGGCCTGCTAGCATGCCTTTGGACAGGACTGGGACACATGGCTGTGGGACCATGTGTGATCCAAAGTCATGCGCTAGCTCGGTGGGCCAGGCTGGGTTGGGCCAGGCCCCTTCTCTATGAGGGCAAGGCAATGATATGCAGACATGGGGCTTTGCCATGGCCCACTTGTAGGCACAGCCCTGCTGCCAGACTGCTGCAGGGGGTGGAGGGTACAGGGTGCACTTTAGGTCACGGCTGCTGCAGCAGTCTAGCTGGCATGGGGGGCTAGTGTCCCCAGATACCAAGTGGTTGGTCCTGAGAAGCTCCTGTCTATTTATCCATTCAAAATTGTTGTGGGCTCTAAGGCCCACCCACTAAACGAATAGCTCCTGGGGGCTAATGGATGAATGGAACAACTGATTTTGTGGGACAACTAAGGGAAAAAAAAAAAACAGGATAGGAGTGACGTGGAGGTCAAAGGGTCAAAATATGAAAGTAAGTGCTTTGGAGGGGGACATCAAGCAGACCCTCCTGGGCTACACCTACCAGTTCTCAAAGGCATGCAAGGAGCACATGGATGCCACCCACTGGTGCTCTGCCCAGAAACATGCTCGGACAAATGAAAGGAAAATGGCTCCACAGACTCTGGGCACCTTTCTGGCCAAAGCCTTCTTCCTGGTCAAGTACAGGGCCCACTTGGCCAGGGCCAGGAGGAGGTTGACTAGGAGGTGCCAGGACTTGGGGTCATGGATGGAGTGATCAAAAACAAAAAGATGGGGGGTGAAATTCAAGCAGAACCTCAGGAGGAGGTTCTGGAGGTGGAGGTGGAGGGGCTGCAGCCTGGCCCACTTGAGGGTCATGTGCACCAGGGTCTCCCTCTGCCTGCCGAAGGGGCAGGATACCAGGGTGTCTGTGAAGCTCACCACATACATGCCTGTGGCAATGGCTCCATGGAGAAGCCACCAGCTGAGGTCCCCAGTGGCTCATGGGATGAGGGTGGAGTATAGACTCAGCCACTGGGGTGCCTCAGCCATGCCCTCGCTGAGCAGGTGCCTCCGCTTGGTGTCTGCACGGGACGCAAGGGTGGCATGATGGATCGTACGGCACACAAGCGTGTAGAGGTGGTGGTGATGGATGGTGGAAAAGCAGACCAGTCTGGTGTCCTCCAGCCAGCTCAGGTGGTAGAGTGGGGAGTGCCATGAGGCCAGGCAAGGCACCAGCCCCATGACAAACTCTGGTGGGCTGGAGGGCACAGGGTGTGTGGGGGGACTGCCACCACACAGGACTTGGTCAACAAAGGCAAGGGCATTGGGATGCTGAGAATTTACTGTCTATTTGTCCATTCAAAATTGCCATGGGCTCTAAGGCTCACCTGGTAAACTAGCAGCACCCACTATATGGGGGCTAATGGATGAATGGAACAACTGATTTTGTGGGACAATTTAGGGTGGAAAAAAAAAAAACAACAGGAGAGGAGTGACATGGGGGTCAAAGGTTCATAGATTCACAGATTCACAGATTCACAGATTGTTAGGGGCTGGAAAGGATCTTGTAGATCATTGGGTCCAGTCCCCCTGCACTAGGCAGGAAAAGACAACTGGGGTCAAGTTACCCCAGCGAGGGGAATATCCAGTCTCCTTTTGAAGATTTCCAGGGTAGATGACTGCACCACCACTGGAGGGAGTTTAATCCACAGTCTGGACACCCTGACTGTGAAGGAGTTCTTTTCCTGGAGTTGAGCCTGAAGCAGGCTTCCAGAAGTTTGTATCCATTGCTCCTGGTCTTCTCCAGGGGCTCCCTGGTGAACAGTTGTTCACCAAGTTCTTGATGTACCTTTTGGCTGTGCAGGCAGATGACTAGGGCAGGACTAGTCTGTGGGCTAGGCTGAGCCCCACCGGATGGGATTGGTCCCTGAGGACCCAATAGAATCCCCACCAGGCCCCACATATGAGGATTGGTTTCCAGAGGTCTAAATCTGCTCTGTCCCACTGGGGTTGGTCTCTGGGAGCCTAGCTCCACCTTTTTCTACCCCAGCATTCCAGGATTAGGTCCTTGGGCCTGGTACCACCCCCATGTGGCCCCACCCCACTTCTATCATGCTAGGATTGCACCCTGGGGCCCAATGCCACCCTAACTCTGGCCCTGAACACTGGGATTAGGCATCTAACCCAGCATGCAGGGTCAGGGTCTTCCCATGGATCCAGAAATTTGTTGGTGAAGAAGTACCACTGCTCACCTGCTGCCAAATTGCCAGACCCATGGGAAGGCCTGGAGGCTGGGTGACATGGCATAGCAGGTTGGATCTGGCATGTTGGCCAGAAGTTGAACAGCTCTCTCCTAGGAAGTATCTAATGGAAGCTTTCAAATGTTTCTCTTCATAGCACATTACAGATATTGCTACTCCTAAAGCATGCCTAACCAATGTTTATCCTACCTCTTCTTGATTTAAAAAAAGAATTGTTTTTTCCATATGGGGAAAGTTAGAATTACAGAGCAGGAGACTGAGTTAAGAATCAATTGTAGGGGGGCAAAAGGGTGTGATTACTCCTGTTGAATGAATTGCAGTAGTTTGTCCCTTCTTTCCTTGAATTTGCCCAGGTGTTCACACCTTTTTATATAACTGTTAACTTGTTTGTTTCAAATGTTACTCAACTTCCAATTATACATACCATCTGGTGAGCCTCCACTGAGCAGGTGCTCCATCCAAGTCATGACCTTCTTTCCTCTCCCTCTTTCTCTCTTCCCCCCTGCTCTCCCACAGGATACCAATTACAACTTTGTCATCAAAAAACCAAGTGCAAACCTCCTACGGCACCCATCAAAATGAACAAGATTATCATCTATGAGCATGCAAACTTCCAGGGTTGCTGCAAAGAGATCACCTCTGATATCTGCAACCTGACATGTTTCAACTGGAATGACTGTGTCTCCTCTGTGAAGGTTTTTGGACAGCCCTGGGTTGCCTATGAGCATGAGAATTTTAGAGGCAAGCTTGTGGTCTTTGAGGAAGGACAATATGCTTATGTTGGTAATGTTATGAATGACAGGATCACTTCTCTCCAGCTGATTACTGAAGACCTAAGTAATCCCCAGATCACACTTTATGAACACGTGGATTATCAAGGTTGCTCCAGGGTGGTGAGAGAACCAACCAACTTTGCTAGGGAATGTTTCAATGACCAAGTGTCTTCCCACAAAGTCCAGAGGGGTGCCTGGCTCTTGTGTGAGCACTGTGATGGAAGTGGCTTTCGTTACATTGCTCGGGCACATGAAAACCTTCCACACTATGGGGTTATGTGTTTCAATGACAAACTTACATTTATCCGTCCTCTGTATCCTGGGGGACACTGCTACTGACAGGCTGCACGGCCTGCCATCATGGAGAACCCTGGGGTAGGAAGTCTTTCTCCCTGAGAGAGAAGACATTCCTTCATATGTCACAGAAGCAGCATGTGTTAGAAAGCTGCACTGAGCCTGCACTGTGCACCATAGTTTTGTTTCCTAACACTTACTTTAAGGCTTGGCTAAGACTTTTTCAAGGGACTCAGCTTTGCATTCAACTTTTTGCTGCATGACTGTAGGCTATATCCAGGACACTCCTTCTGCCCCCAGACACTTGATGCAGCTCTGATTACAAGATGTATTCAGGAGCCTCCTGGCCTGAAACTACTGCTGCTTTTCCATTTGACCCATTCTTTCTCAATTTCTCTTTATGTCCTTGTTGTAACCAGCCAGCTTACCCTATGACCTCTCTGATGTACTCTGGCCTAAGCCCTAATAGTTATAAGTCTGTTAGAAAATAAACAAACAAGGCAACACTCATTTAATTGGAAGTGTAAGACAGGGGAAATGATTTACCACCCTAGAGAAATTCTTGAACTGGCCCTGGACCCAGCTGATTCATTATAATCCAAAAACAGAATGATTATCCATATTGATACAATACAGGAAGTCAACAAAAGAAGTTGATCTTCAGAGAGTGAAAGAATTCCAGCATTTAAAGTGTCAGGTAGTGGGAAAGAGGATAAGGATTGATTCAACCTCTTTATAGGTATGGGAACTTGAACACTGCATAGAATCATGAGGGGATAAACGAACAACGCACCAAAAGTTAAAAAAAAATGTTGAAGAGTTGCATCTCCTGATGATGATTTCTCCCCAGACACTTATTCCTGTCCCAGTGAAAGAGGCTGATATCTCAGCATTGGTGGGGTTCATTACCAGTGGGCTGTGAGAAGGACAAAGAAGGCCTGCCCACTGAAGCATGTTTCTAGAGTGTAATCCAAAACCAGATGTAAGCTCCAGCTCTAATGGATTTGCCAAACCCACTGCATTATATATTCCCCATCCTCCCTGAAACATTCATCTCTGCTTCTGAGGAAAAAAAAAAGTTATTTTCTTTTGCTAACATTGATGCATTATAAATGTATGTGGTCTAATCAAGTGATTTTGATGAAGAGTCAACCACTGATTTAGTACTAAAAAAATAATTCCGGGGACATCCACCACCCATATTATTTACTTTTGTTGTCTAAACCAGACTTGTATTTTTATGAGGAAGGGAACCAAGCTGAGCACATCTCCCTTCAGATGGTATAGATCATAGTGAGCTCAGACTCTGCTGCACTACTCCCCTAAGCCCTTTTCCTACAAATACCTTGATATTGTGGTCCACAAGGACCTGGTTCTATGCTCAAGTACTATCTGGTTTACAATGGGAGTAGGACAGCATCCTCTCTACTTGCCAGTATACCCTTGGGTAGAGAAGTGTATAGAAAGTTAATTTAGATCAGGGGTGGGCAAAATATGGCTCACGGGCCAGATGCAGCCCACCAGGCCATTCTATCCAGTCTGCAGAGCACCTAAAAAGTTTAGAAAATTAGTATTTATCTGCTCCTGGCTGCATGTCAAAGATGACAGGAGCCAGGAGCAATAGGACCCAGGGGAAGCTGGCAGCACTCAGGAGAAAGGCCAGCCTAGCCCTGCTCCACCCCCTGCCCCTGTCCCTGCCCCCCCCCCCCTGCAGAGAAGTCTCTGCCTGTGGCCGCTTTCACTCCTGCCCTGCATGCAGTTTCTCCAGCAACATGTGGCCCCCCAGTTGCATTGCTGGACCATGGGGCTGTGCCAGTACCCCAGGGCGAGGAGTGGGAGGGAGTGTGTGTGTGTGTGTGCAATTTGTGGGGGAGAGAGAGAGAGAGAGTAGTGTGGAAAGCACAGTCTGTGTGTGCAATGGGAGGGGGAGGGAGAGGGAGTGTGTGTGTGTGTGTGTGTTCATAGGGTGAGTCCCACAAGCACATCCTACCATACACATGCACCCACACCCCCTTTGCATTGCCATACATGCAGACCCCCACACCTACACCCCCTCACACACCTCAGTCACCCTTCCTCCCACACATTCCCCCACAAACTCCAATCCCACCCACACCCACATATCCACACCCCCCACATGCTCCTACACCTCACACCCACACCCTCCCCCACATACCCACACACCCAAAGCCCCCACAAATCTATTCCCACCCTCATGACCCCCACCCTCCCACAGTTACAAGAGTAAGATTTCATTTTAAGCTACTGTGCAATCACCTCTACGTACACTATGTACGTAGAGGTGATTGCACAATAGCTTAAACACATGTAAATCAGGACAAAAATATTTTTGGAAATCAAATGAATGAATGTTGTAGATGTTTGATTTTTAGAACATAATTTGATATTTTTCTGGTTCTGAGATGGCAAAACCCCTTGACGAAAGGAGTATTTCCAGGGGCAAGAGGAGAGGCTTCTGGTGGCAAAGACTGGGGGTTAGAGGGCAGGACTTCCAGTCCAAGATGGCAATCAGAGGCAGGGCACCTGTCAAGGGGCAGGGCTACACATGCAGCCCTCGACACCCTGCCAAAACTTGGTAAGTGGCCCTCCACCCAAAACAATTGCCTGCCCCTGATCTAAATGAACAGTAATGGGTTGATTGCAGACAAAATGCACACACACATATACAACATTTGGAGCCATTTTAAAGCCATTTAAAATAAAATAATACTGCTTCATCCAGGGTTAAATTTGAAATTATGGGCAACCAGTTTATGCTTATAAATATACCACCTTACTGGGCTTTAATGGGTTTGGAATGTTTCATTGCTATCTATAAAGCTGTCAGGATTTTGCAACAACTGTGAACTCCATGCAGTGTTGTGCTCTGAGAAATTAACTTGCCAGTTGTAGTTTAACTGCCACCTCCCCCCGCCCCCCTGCCCCAAAGCATAGGTGGATTAATTCACAGGCCAGCTGTGCCCAGGCATGGGGGGCCCTGCCTCAGTGCAGATGAAACTGGCAGCCGGGCCAGCCCAGGTGTGCATGACATGGTGGCCCATGACTGCCAGGTACCGGAGGAGGGGGCGGTGGGGAGCACAACTATGCTGGAGCCCTGGGAGTGGCCGAATCCACTGGTGGCAGGGACCAGAGCTGGGAGCCATGCATGGCTGGGATCTGCCAGTGGCAGAGCAGCCCCAGCACAGCCAGGTCCTGGATTGGCCTAGCCACGATCCTGCACATTGGCTGGTTGCCACTGCAGCTGTATTGAGCCACAGCGGGGTGAGGGGATGCCTTCGGAGCTCAGCCCATGTCGCACATGCCCAGTGGGCAGTGGCTCTGGAGGGCATGGGTCGGGGGGCCTGGGATGTAGGGGGAGGCCCTGGGCCCAGGGTCCCAATGAATCTTAATTTGCCCCTGTAGAAAGTTATGCCCCCCAAAGTTCAATGGGATAGCAGCAGGTTTGGTTGTAACAGACCCAGGTGGCCAAGATATGGAGAGACACACCCCTGCCATGCCCTCCCCCAACTGTCACACTCCTAACTGTGGTGGTTCTGTTACCACCCCCAAGTATTTTGATAATGCTTCCCCTCACCCTCCAGTGCCACTCAAATGCACCCACCCCAACACCCTCCCTGTCCCATGCTACAAGTGCAGCAGGTGGTAAGTTTGCCATTGAGGGGGTGTGCCTTCACACATGTTAACATGTTAATATTTTGAGGTAACTTGTGTATCTTTTACAGTTGCCTTCCAGAAATGCCAGAGGTGGGATGGCAAGGGGCTGTGGGTTGGGAGTGAGGGGTGGGGGGCAGCAAGACTGGTGGGGCAGGGGCTTAAGAGTGAGGGACAGAGGAAGGGCACAGGCATATAAATGCCCCCCCCAATTATATTCCCCTCCCCCTCCCCCCTTTCTCTCCTCCCCCTTCCCCCCTCCCCCTCCCAGGTATCCTCTTTTTTGATGCTGGAATTATGGTAACCCTACACTGACTGGAAAACAAATGTTGTCTCTCACTATGGATCTGGGGAGCCTTTGTGACCTAACCGTTTTGGACCTGGGGAGTCCTGTGAGTGGGAGGGCAGCATTTTCACTGAAGAGCAAATGAAAGTGCTTCAGGACCCCTCCTTTAGGTGTCCAAGTGGTTCTTAGTTCTTTGATGGAAGCAGGGGCAGATTATGGGTTGACAGTGCCACTGTCGGTAACTATGCCCCTTGGGGAGCCACAGGCACCAAGGCACAGGGGGCACGCATGCCAGGGCCATGTGGGAGGAATGACCATGCAGGTGACTGCAGCTTGGTGTAGGGCTCCCTGTGGGCAGCTATGGCTTTGGGGGGATGTATTTAAGGAGTAAGGGGATTGCTGGTTTGCTGGTGCTCCCTGCTGTAACTGAGTATCAAAAAAGATCGGCAGGGTGGAATGTTATGCTGCTTCCCCTACTGTAACTTACTATGAATTGTGCACACAGTTTTATTTGATTTAAGAGCTATCATGTGTACACAGTGACATAAATGAAAACACACCACGTCAATCTTAATGTGGTGGGTTTGCTGCTTTTGCCCAACATGCCAGGCTTGGAAGAGGGTGTTTCTGATTGGTGGAACATTTCCACCAATCAGGTAATGGCTTGGAGGGGTTTGCCCTCTCCTTGCTCAGAGTGGGGGCAGGGGGGCAAAAAGCCCTGAACCTGATTGAAAACCGCACTTCACCTGCACTGCCCCATCCCTGGTGCTGCTCCTCACTCCCAACCTGCACTGCCCCATCCCTGGTGCTGCTCCTCACTCCCGACCTGCACTGCCCCATCCCTGGTGCTGCTCCTCACTCCCGACCTGCACTGCCCGATCCCTGGTGCTGCTCCTCACTCCCAACCTGCACTGCCCCATCCCTGGTGCTGCTCCTCACTCCCAACCTGCACTGCCCCATCCCTGGTGCTGCTCCTCACTCCCAACCTGCACTGCCCCATCCCTGGTGCTGCTCCTCACTCCCGACCTGCAGACCCCTGACCCTGCTAGTGCCCATCACTCCTACGGCCCCTTGTCCTCCAGGCTATGCTGGTGCCCCTCAGTTACAACTCACAGCCCCACATCCCTGCTGCTGCCCCTCACCCCTGACCTTTAGACCCCTGACCCTGCCAGTACCCCTTAGTTACCAGATTTGCCCATCACTTTTGGGTGTGCTCATTTATTAGGGGTATGTTTCTGGGGGTCTCTAATTCTGTCAATGTGCTGCTTGTGTTACTTGTGTTTCTATACGGAGCTGTATCTCTCCCTTCTGCAAGTCCTCACCCCCAATGGAGCTATCTTGCAGGACTCAGTCTCAATGGGGCTGGGTTCCTCCAACCGCCAAATCAGTCAAACACATGTATGCACATACACACATAGATCAAAACCTGAGCCAGGCTGGGTTATTTAGCTTTGACAGGCTAACACCCTCATATGCCTTGAACTCAGTTCATCGGGGCAGCAATAAAATCCAGGCAGAAACAAGCACACAGGTTAACAGAGCACATCTGAGTCAGGCTGGACTATTCAGCATTGATAGGCTGAAACCCTCATGTGCCTTGAACTCAGATCATCTCTTATTTCAGCAGGACAATAATAAATTCAGGTAGACACACATACACACACATTAACAGAGGACATCTGAACAGGCTGGGTCCGATCAGCACTTTCGGCTGATACACTCATGCACTTCAAAACTCAGCACGTCACAATCTCTTGTCACAATGGTCATAGTAGTAACCCCCTTGATGAGCAGAACCCACTGTGGTTTTGGGCACTACAGGGATCTTTGCCTTAGGTAAAAGAAGCATTGCTACAGAGCAAATGTGGAGGTCAAGGGGAAGAAAGAGTAGGTGAGGTTCAGAGAGAAAGTATAGCAACCAGCTTGACCATAAAAGTTATTTATTGCCAGGTATATGAATTTATGATGATACCAGTAATAATAGCCATACAAGAGAGAGAAAAATAAACAGTTACAATATTACATATTTTCAGTTAGGTATTAGGGGAAGACTAGCTCGAGTTTGATTAGCAAAAGTCAGGTTTAGAAAGCTGTTCCTGGAGTAAGAGAATAAAAGTCAGGTTCCTGGAGTCAGAGAGAGAAAGAGAGAGAGTTGGGGTCTCACTCAGTGAAGCTTGAACCAGTCGAGGTTCCCAGGTGTTGTTGGAGCTGGCAGACAGACAGAGCCCTCAGCACAACCAGTGGAGGGATTCCAGGCAGAACAGGAGTGGAACCAGTGCAGCTTTGGATCCAAGCACCAGGACAGAAACTTGAGCTTGGGTAGGGGTTTTTCTAGAGAACTAACAATGGCTCAAGGGAGAGCACTAGGTTTCTTTATGGGTAAACAGTGGCTCATATGCTGGATAATAGGAACTAATCGCTCCCGGCTATGGGTGGCATTACTCTGAGGGAGCTCACAATACAGACAGGAAGATTCAGCATTTTGGATACCAATAGAGGAGTCATTACTACAATTGGTCTGATAAATGCTGAGCTGGGTGTGTGTAGATGTGGGTTGATTAGTATTTGGAGCAAGGATCCCCCATCATGCAGTGCTCTCCTGCTTTTCTGATTCCAGAACTCAGTGCGGTCCTTGCCTTGGACTCTCTGTTCTCCATTGTGAATGCTAATGAATGTGCATTCCTGTCCCGTCTCCCATTTAAATGAGTTGTCAGCTGGTTCCATCTCGGATGCAAATGAGACCAGAGGAGTTGCTTCGCTCTTGTCACCCTTGTCTGGGGGGCTTTTAGGTGTGTCTCCCACCGCATCTTCATTGTCTTTTGTAAGTCTTTCCTCTAATTAGTTCTTGTTCAGGCAGAGGAGGGGAGGGGGTGAGTCCTTTGTGAGTCAGACAGGCTGTGTCCTGTGCCAGGGTTCTCCAAGAACATGGAGCTGAGAGGTAACACCTCACTCCCGACCCACAGCCCCCCTGCCCTCCCCTCACTTCCGAGCCACAGCCTCCTGTAACTATGCCCCTCACTTGCAACCAACAGCCCTCTGCTCCCCCAGCCCTGCTGGTGGGGGGCCAACAGCTGCCCCTGTCTCAACCATGCCAGAGTGCAGTGGCACCAATTCGCATGGGTGGCAGTGGAGCAATTCTGGCCCCAGCTCAGGGGTTCAGGGAGGAGAAGAGGCCTGTGGCACCCCGCCCTGGGCTTGGGCTCTGGCATTGCACCAGCTGGCCTAACCAGGCCATCCCTTCTCCGGGCAGCATCTCCCAACTTGCCCAGCCCAGTCACAGAGAACCCACTGCAACCCCCATTGGCTCTGCAGGGAACTAGCAGACCTCCTGCATCTGAAAAGAAAGGCCTACAAAGGATGGAGGATGGGATTCACCTCCAAGGAGGGAGGAATATTCTGCACTGGTCTGAACCTGCAGAGAGCGAACCAAAAAAGCCAAGGCTGTGACTGAACTCCAACTGGCTATAAGTATCAAGGACAATAAAAAGTCATTTTTTTATATGTGGGGAGCCAGAGGAAAAGCAAGGGCAACATTGGACCCCTGCTAAACCAGGTTGGACAGTTGACTACCAACACCTAGGAAAAAGCCAACTTGCTAAATTGGTATTTTGCATTGGTCTTTCACCAGTCCCATGGGATGCCCCTGCCCATTACAGGACAGGAAGGCCTGGGTGAGGGAGATTCCTTACCCTCCAGCCTTGTGAAGGAGCACCTTGAGAGGACCCTCGGGTAGCAGCACGTGCCCATCCGCATGATGCTGCTGGGAGGCTGGCTGCGGCTGGGACTGCCTTCCCTAGGGCACACAGGCAGGGCCTCGGGCCCTCCTACTCACCCTCCTGTGAAAACTCCATGCTAACTCATGCAGTGTGCAGACAAGCATGCCTGTTTGTGTGGCCTGTTCACAAGGCTCTGGTCGCATGGCTCCCTGGAGGGCTGGGTGAAGTAGGAGCCAGGGCAGGGTAAGACCCTCCTCGGCTCCAAATCAGCTGCCTCCTTGCAGCTGAGCTGTACTAGTCCGTTCCCACCATGGGCCCCCACTTATCTCTGGCTGTGCTGGGGTTTGGTGGGGGGCTTCGGGGTGCGGGGGCATGATGAGCTTTCATCTGTGCATCTTGTGCTGCTTCCTAAGCCTAACTGGGGCATTTTTCCTTTAGCAGGCCCTTTTAAACTATGCACATGCACAGTGGGCCCACCGCTGGCACCTGTGCTACTCCCAGGCAAGGGGGACCCTGCCTCCCTGGAGAGGGGTTGCTAAGTACCCCCTCCCCCTCCTTTACTCTTCCCCTGGGGGACTGGGCCAAGTAGGAGCTGGGGCGGGGCAAGACCCTCCTCGGCTCCGAGTCAGCCACCTCCCCGCAGCTGAGCTAGACTAGTCTCCTCCCAAATCTTGAATTTGTCTGGGGAGGCAAAAGCAGGTGAGTAAAGTTCCAGACACTGAACTTTTCCAAGCCCCCATTGTCCATATCTGTGTTCCCACCAGAGATTCCCAGGTCCCACTGTGACCACCTAGTGCTTTCTAGGAGGGCCTGTGGCACCTCCTCAGTGCCGGAGCTCTTTCAGTATTCTGCTCCTGTTTGCTCAGCTGACTGTGGTTTGTCACCTGCCATGACTTGGATGTTTCAATGCTCTTTGTATCTTAGGAGGCTGCCTTTAGTCATCAGAGTGAGGCCATGGATCCTGGCTCCATTGTCATTGTAACCAGGCTGCTCATTTTCCCTGGCCACTTGCACTTGTCTTGTCGTGGTTCAGGTGCTCTCATACATCCCTATGAGCTTCAGGCCCTCTTTCTCTCATTCTTTGCCCTCCTGAGCTCTGGGCCTGCTTACACAGTCCTTTGAGCTGCAGGTCCTGATCTCCAGCTTGCAGTCTTGCTCCCTGTCTCCACTCCCTCACACAGTGGTGGCACCTCCCCAAGTACTCCCCATGGCCACCAAATCTCCCCTCACAGTCACATATCTTCTTCTGGTGCTACACTACAATAAAGATATAACATACATAACATCACTTAGGTGCATGTTGTCGCTGAGCTTCCTTTGGCTCCTGCTGTCTAGAGCTCCTTCCCAATGACCAGTCAGAGATAGCTTGTAGGCTCAGCAAGGGCTTGTAAAGCCTGCACCTGGTTACCTGACCAGTCACTTTCCCCTCAGGTCTGTCAGTCATGGCCTAAGGTCCCCCAGGCTTTGTTTTCCAGGCTCTGGTTGAACTTTCTGCACCTGGGGTAAGCAGTGGATTTTTCTAAAGCCCTCTTAACTCCAAGCAGTTCTTATAAGGTTTTGGAGCCAGCCTCTTGCTCCCTGGCCTCCTTCTCCTCAGGAATGGGCTAGGGTTTAGAGCTGTGCAAAGCTTCAGTCACCATTTCGATTCAGAGAAGATTCAGCCCAATTTGGAGGCTGAGTCACTGAATCTGAATTGAATCAGGAGATCAAAAAACCCTCTGAATCAATTCAGAAAAGATTCAGGAAAAGGTTCAGATATTCGGAAGGCAGTTTTTCAGGGAAACAGAAAAGAGAACATGGAGGGGGAGCTGGGGGGTGGGGGTGAAGACTGACATCTGTAGCTGGCCAGTGACTGTAATCTTTCCCTGAGTCTCCTGCCAATCGCAGTACTCTGGGAGAGGGATGTAGAAACAGCACATAAGTCTCTGTGTGCAGCCTTTCTGTCCTTTTTGTGAGCTGTTTCTGCCTGAGCAAAAGAGGGGTGGGAAACTGGCCCAGAAACAGGTGGATGGACAGAGATCAGCACCAGGAAGGCCCACTGTTACAGGTTACCATCCTTGCTGTTTTCATCCAAATCTGCCTTAACACACACAAGTGACATGAGTTGTGCTTTCAGCAGTTTGAGGTACAGTTTCCCTGAAACCCCTGCACCTATCTCCTTGAAACTTGGCAGACTTCTTGCCCTCTGAAGGGGCTACCCAATCTGCTGTTTTCATCCAAATCTCCTAAAAAATTCCAAAGTTATAGGTATTTCAGTGATTCCTCATTATAATCTATGGCTGAATCTATGAATCTCTCCAAATCAGTGCCAAATCTTCTGAAGCCAATTCAGCCGAATTGATTCAGGAGAGTGATCCAAATCTCTGAATTGAATCACTGTCCTCTGAATTGTCCAAATCCAAATCCAAATCAAATCCTATTTGCACAGGCCTACAAGGGGCCCCATACACCTACCCATACTCAAGTCAGAAAATGTTTTAACTTAGTTGTAGCCTTTCAGTTCCTCTTCTCAGATTTTTCACTAAGGATATAAGACACAGGACATGTTTTCTACCTCTTGGCTTCCTCTCACACCCAGAATCTCAGAGTCCTAGAGAGGCAGAGGAATGAAGGAGAAAGGGCTGGATGCATGTGCCCATGACAGCACATCTCCAAGAACTCCCAGGCTGTGGCACTTCTCTCTCCTTTCTGCTTCAAACCCTTGTCCATTGTCACTGATTTCAATGTTATGTCCAGTCCACTGGGAGATGATTTTAGAGTCCTAAGAAAACAGTTATCAATGTGGGGTATCCCACCTAGGATTAGGATTCAGAATGATCTAGACATACTGGGCAAATGGTCTCAAACAGCATTCAGCAACCTTTTTTAAGCAATAGGCTGGAATGACCCAGTTTGGGTCAGTGACAGGTGGGTGGGTGCTAGGACCCGACTACTGCCAGCACTCCTCCCTTTGGTGACATGGGGAAAATGCCCATGACTGAAGCACTGTGTCTTCCAGTGCCCCCAAAGTCCCAAGTCCATGATCCAGATCCACCCTTCAGGGAGTTGATGACAAAGCCCTAGTCTAAACTGAATCATAATTTCTTAAGGACAAGTGAAAAATCCTGTGCTTAGGTCAGAACAATCATGTCCACAATGTCACACAAACAGGTGAGTTGCTGGATATGAGGCTGCTTCAGGGGGTGGGGGTGGAGGTGCCAACCAGGCTCAGGATAGGGGAATGGAGATGGGAGGTTGTGGAGATAGGAGGTCGGGCCAAGAGCAGGGTCTAGGAGTGATTCAGGAATAGAGAAGATCACAGAGTAGAGGAGCAAGTCACAGGGAACAGTAAAACTGTCTAGAGTCTGGTTGAAGCCCATTGTCCAGACACTTCCTGTTCTGTTCAGTGTGTTATATGGGGGACGTGGAGGGTCATCTAACCCTGTCCAGCCACTCCAGTTAGGCCATGGGTAACAAACCTGGGAGATTGGACACTGAGTAGCCGGTCTGGATAAGCTGAGGTGCCAGGTTTGGGTCAGTGGCCTGACACATGAATAAAGACTGGGGAACAACTGGTCAGGCTTCATGAATACAAAAAAACCCAAAGGACCTGGAACTTGTCCTGGACCATAGGCTGAATTGGAATCAATAGTGTTGAAAAGCAAGCCAATTTCTTTATACCTCGATTGACACCTGCAAACACCTCTTTAAATTATCTTTCACTGCATGTGTGATGGGTGAGGCACAGAGAAATCCAGAACCTTGCCCCTCATCCACTTGGCAAGTATGGCTTCTGATTCCAGAGATGTCAGCCCAACTCCCAACTCTGCTACCAATAAAATGTTTGGTCCAGCCTTTGTCACAGACTTGAGGGGGTTGGTTGTCATGTCTTGGCTTTTGCTAGGTTAAGATCTTCAGCTAAGCCAGCAACTGGCCAGTTCCAATCCTGAGACCTCCATTAGATCAGGAAAGTCAGTCTCTGCAACTCACTAGCACCCTTTCACTTGGGAAGCTCAGTAGTTCAGTAAACACCAGTAGCTCAGTAAATATTTACTGAATTACCCATGAAAAGGAGTTGGTAGACGTCAGAATTAAGGGAGTTCAACACAAGTAAGGGAGATTAATTCATAGCTCCTTTTATCAGTACTCATCACAGCCTCTCTCAACCAGTTCCTAGCAAGCAGAAGCACATAAGTAGTTAATTTGGTCTCCTGGTGCTTACTCCCAGCCTCTGGAAATTAAGGAGACAGGAGTGACTTCTACAGATCCCATTAAACACATACGCATTTTCAAACATTCAAAGAGATTATTGTGTTTTCTGCTCTTGTCTGAAGTCTGGTGCTGCTTATACACACAGAAGAGCAGAAGAATCAGGCTGGGAGGGACCTCCAGAGGTCATTTAGCCCTAGCTCCTATCCCATGTAAGTCCTATCCACCCTGTTTTCTAATTTATTCCTAACACTATACAATCAACCCTGTTGTATAATTAGTGTTGTGTTGTGTCACTATTGATGGCTGTTTTAAAAATAATTTAGATTATGGATTTTTGTAGAATGGTTTGGTTTGGATAGGGATGATCCTGTCTCAAGCAGGAGGCTTGGCTAGAAGACCTCTGGAGTACCCTTCTAGCCTGACTTTTCTGTTTTTCGATGACTACAAGGCCCACAGCCAAAGATACCAAACCCACCCAAACCTGTCGCAGGTGAAGCAGGGGGAAAGGGCTAGCAGTGTCCCACCACTGAAACTGTTGTTAAAATACACTCAAAAGATCCAAGGAAATGGGTCATACGCTAAGATACAGAGGAAGTAAAAAAACCTCCAACCTGATCATGGGGTGAAATTCCTTCCAAATGTCTATTGTGGCAATTGGTGTGACACTGAGGCAAGGTGTCCCCTTCCCATCTGGCAGCAGCGGCAGGCATAACTCCACACCACCTCCCCCACTGCTGCCAGGTGGGAAGGGGGCACCTCACCAGGGTGGCATGGGGCTGCCAGGGGGAGGGCAACAGGGTGGGGAGCCCTGATCCTGCCATGGGAATCTCACATCCAGCCCTTTCCCATGCACAAATCTGGGGGAGCTATGCCCCGCCATCCCTCCCTGCAGAAGCAAGGGGCTGCCTCCCACCATCTCCTCGAAGAGGCCTCCCTGGCTCTGTCCTGCTCCCTACCCAGGTCCCAGGCCCCATACAAAATGATGGCTAGGCAGCACCCCCAGGTCCAGCCCCTGCCCCACTCCCTCCCTCACCATGGGGGCTTCAATCTGTCCCACCAAATTAGAAATGGGTGGTCACCCTACCCTCTTCCTGAATGGTGCCAGGGCCTTTAGGCTCCCATGTACTCAGCACCTGTGGCACAGCCCAGTCCTAATCCCCAACCTAAGTTGCAGCCAACACGCGATACTTCCAAGGAAAGTAATCCCCTGCCACGTGGCAAACAACAAAGACCAGAAGCCTGACAAAAACCAAACACCCTCTACTCTGCTCTACAACTCAAACTCATTTTTAGTCTGCACAGGAATTAATATTTTGAAAGGAAGAAAAGTATACAGACTGTGTGTATAATTCAGCTCTATTGTAATCTCATTCAATAAATAGCAGCAGTATGTGCTCCAGGGGTGCATAATACGAGTTTTAAAAGCATTTTGTAGAAAGAATGAAGCCTCAAAATGAGCTTCTGAGTGACAGTGAGCTTTACTGAAACTGAAAGAGAATTCATGCAGGCATAATGTAATGAAGCAAGCTATGGTAATATTAGATTGATGTTAAAACTGTGGTATTCCAGGAATCATGCAAGAGGTAATATATTTTATTGTCAGGACCACCTGGCTGCTCATGCTGAGAACCAGCAGACTCACTTCACATGTGAGACAGCGCGCCCTGAGAGGGGTTGGAGCCATGTGGGCCAGAATGGCCCTTTGGAAGGGGCAAAGCCTGGGCACTTTCCACTTCTCCTTAGGGGAAAATGTCCCCATCTGGGGCCAGCTCTGGGACAGGTGCTGGGCGGGCTGGCAGCATCAGGGAGCTGTATGCAAGGGCCTCCAGGACTTTGGAGCCGGGTCCCAGGACTTATCCTCCAAGTCACCTGGGAGCTTTAAGAATCTCATCCCAGTCCTTGGATAAGCTCTCTCAGGCCCCAGGTGACTTACCTCCCCCTCTCCTCCCTCCAATCCATCTCTGACTGAGCAAAAGTGCTCCCTGATCAGAAGATGGTTTTTAAATTAATATCCCCATTCATGTTGCCCCCTCAGACCCTGAAGCATTTTTTTTTTTCCAGAAAAACTACAGTGAGGAGGTGGGTAAGATTGTATGATGCATTATGCCCTGTTAAATTTACCCTCATGTTAACCCACTATGATTTTATCCTTATGATAACTAGAAATACAGACTGCTATAGCCAAAGTAAGAATGCCCTCATGGCCTTTAAGATTCTTAAGCAAATTGATACAAATTTTTCTCTGGGGGGAATGGGATAAAATATATCAGAGATAGACCTCTCCCTGCAGTTGGCAGTGAGTGGAGAAGACTTCCAACATAGGTTAAATCAAATGTACAGGGAAAAACCAAGTCCACCCCCCACCTGTAATTCACCTTGGTCAAAACCTGGCTTCACCCACTCCCACTGTGCTGCCCACGGACCAAGGCAGCTGGATGAAGGAGTCTGCTGAAGCCAGAATATGGTCAGTTAGCAGGAAATTAGCAGCAGCTGGCAGAGGGACCAGCAAGGGGGACGCAGGAAAAACTGGTAGAACCAGCAATTCTGCTAAATAACCACAGGTCAGCTTGGGGGGAGAGGGAGATGCCTGCACACAGAAAAATGCATTAAATTAATATTAATCCTCTCACTTTGGACCTGGAGAGTCTTTTGGACCTAGCGTGTTTGGACCTGGGGAGTCCTGTGAGCAGGAGGGGGCTATTTGCTCTGAAGGGCAAATGAAAGCACTCCAGAGTGCACCTTTTAGGCACCCAAGCAGGTCTTAATTCTTTGATGGAACCAGGGTAGATTATGGGGTGACAACTGCTGTCATTAAGCGCACACTTTGGGGAGCAATGGGCAGTAAGGCACAAGGGGGTGCCCATGCTAGGGCCATGCAGAAAGGGGTCGGGGGGTGTATGACCATGCAGGCATCTACAGCTTGATGTGGGCAGCTCCCTGTGGGCAGCTTGAAGGTGGGACAGTGTTTCAGGAGTGAGGGGATTCCGGGTTTGCTGGGACCCCCTGCTGTAATTGTGTACCAAAGAGATCAGTGGGGTGGATTGTTATATGGCTCCGCTGATGGAATTTACTTTGAACTGCACACTAAACTTAGGTATCCAGGTTATAACCATATTGGTCTAGAGGAAAAGGCAATCAGGACTCATAGTAGAGATTATATCTTTTATTAGACCAACAAGATTTAAAAAAAAAAATTAATTGCAAGCTTTTGGGCACAAACACCCTTCATCAGGCATTGGAGAAAAGATTGTTAAAGTTCTCCTGAACTGGACTTAATTTGATTTAAAAGCTGCCACCTAGAAACATTGACACATCAATTTTAAATGAATCATTTAAATTTTCATAAACCTATTGAATTTAATAAGGATTAAACCCTGTCATGTGTACAAGTTACCTTCTTGCTTCTATATTGTAAAAATATGGAAAGCAAGACAAATGAAGCTGCTTTTAGGCTCTGAGAAAGAGAGAGAAGCTGATTGGTGTTTAAAGATGATAAGGTGTTTAAAATTATTTTAAATATCTTTCTTCTTCTCCAGGTACTCAACGGTCTTCTGGACCACCTTCCATTTATTGATGAGCACATAGTTGGAAATGGAGCTAGAAGAAAGATTAGTAAAGATTCATTCAGCACTATCATATAGCTTGATGTAGGTGGAAGACAGCAAGTATGCCTCATGAAGCGATTTGATAGCCTGGTCATAGACTGGGAGATTGGGATTGGATTTTGTGAACTTCTGGGTGACTTCAACAGAATCTAAATTCAGATTGACCTGGCCGAGGCAAGATTCAAGTGTCTCGAAGAAGTTCACCATATTCTTCCATTGTGACATCAACACCTCCAGATTATCCAGCCCTTCAGACAGTATCTTCATCAATTCCTTGCAGTCATCTTTTTTCTGCTCATAGCTCGTCAGGTTACAGATGAACTCGATTAGCTCCTGTCCCTTGTTTTCATTCAGGCTTTGACGGAATGCCTCACTTGTCTTCTTCAGTGCCTCTACCAACCCTTTGGCCTTGTCGTTGTCTTCTTTCATTCTTTCACTGAGTCCACTTCCTTGATCTTTAGCCAGATTTGGCTCATTAGAGTGGTTGCCATCACTTCCTTCCATAAAGGAGGCCATGAACTTGAGGTCATACCATAAGGGAGAAGAATTCAGGTATTCCTTGATCTGGATGCGGGCTTTCTCCATCTCCTGTCTTGCACGCTGTTGATCTTGCTCCGCTTTTTCCTTTTTCTCCCTCTCCCTCTCCAGGGTCACCTGAACATCCTTTAGAACCTTCTCACAGTCACACTTGAAATTTCTGCAATAACACAACTGGTTATGAACCTGGTCAATGAACTGTAAGAATACCTGTTTCATGCCTTGAGCTGAGTCCATGAAATTCTTTATTTTGCTCTTTATGTTCTGTAGGTCAGTCAGGTCAGTCAGGGACAGACTCTTCCCTTCTTTCTCTCCCTTGCGGAAGTTCTGGATCTGCTTTTCCATAACCTCAGTGCCCTCAGAGATGTCAAACATCTTGCTGTAGGCCTCATAGATGGCTTTCTTCTCTTCATCAGTCACTTCCTTCAAATATGTCTGGAACTTCTTCAGCTTGGGATACTCAATCAGGTACCCTTTATTCTTAAAGATGCGTTCTAGGTTCATTTGTCCGGTGAAGGCTGACTTGAGTAACTCCTCCCAGTTAGCCTGTGATTTTTCTTCAGCAGCTGCCATTGTGTCACCCTATGGAACAACATAGAGAGCAGTGTCAGAAGTGGTAGATCTCCCTTTCCTAGGTAAGTTCCTAGCTGCTGTATTTAAATCCCAAACTGGATCCTGTATGGCTGTATGTCTACTGAATCTGTGCAGCCATACACTGCCCCTGGCCTTTTGGCATCACTCCCAGGGTACAGACTTCTAGTCTGGTAACTCTTCCTGAAAGTGGGACCCTGGTGTCTAGCAACACTAGCATTTAAGACTCATATCAAGTCACACAAGTTTTTTCAAGATCCAAGGAGGCTGGATCCAACCCAGGAGTGGCCAAATTGTGGCATGCCTTCCACAACTCACATGCAATATCTCTGAGTGTGGTATGATGAGGATCAGGGAGGAGATAGGAAGCTCAGCTACAGAGGGGATAGGCAGCAGAAAGCAGATTGGGTAGGAACCATGGGGCACAGGGCAGAAAGCAGAGCAGAAGACCAGGCAGAGATCACAGGGCAGGGATCAGAAAGCAGAGCAGCAGATTGGGTGGGGGAAGGGGATTGGTGTGGAATTTAAGGAAGGTGTGAGGCTTAATGTGTGGCATGCCTGAGAAAAAGGTTGGATTCCACTGGCTAGATGGCCTTTGAAATCCCTTCCAGCCTTAGACTTCTTCATGCTGAGATTCCCTCTACACACCGCCAGGCTCTCTGAATCCCACTTTGGAAGTGCCTCATTTCCCCGTGCTTCAAATGAAGATTGCTATTCTTATGCATATGATCAATTTGATTAATGTTGATTGATTGATTGATCCTGCCCCATTGATTAATTTGATCCTCAAACCCTAAATCTATAGATTTTTTTCATTTTTATAACCATTTTGATAACCATTATAAACAATTCCATTTAAATCATGTTAAATGAAAACTGCTTCGGAAACTTGATTTTTTTTTTTTTAATAAATATGTTTTTCCACTCTTTAACCAGCCCTATCAAAAAGATGTTGTAGACTGTGTCAGACCCAGTAATGCAGCATTAAGCGATGACAATAACTGGGGTGGAGATGGCGGAAGAAGAAAACAAGGATAGTCTTAGGGTGTTGAAGAGCTCCAGTGAGAAGAAATCAACTCGATAACATGATTTTGGGCTGAAGCCTTTGGTAAGCATGGGCAGATCTTGGATTTTGAAAAGGAGGGTGGGTGCAGATATTGTAGTGCATCATCACATATAATACAATGTATATATTTTCCAGTTAAATAGAAACTAGAGGTTTGACTATTACGTTAGGGGCCTAAATTATTCAATTTAAGATTGAAGTAAAAACAAGTATTTTTACCCAAGTTTGTATTTGCTATATTACATATAGAAACAGAAGAAACTAGGGGGAAAAATAAAAGATGTTGTTTCATTAGTCATTAGAATTTTTCAGATTCATAAAACACAATCTAGTCTTCCTGAGCATCTTGAAAGTGCACCCAAAGATTCCCTGAATGTTATTTCCACTCCTGAGTTATTGTTTTTAGCTCAAATAAAAAAAGAAACAGTCTGCAGGGCTATAAAGTGGGAGCTTCATTACCAGGAGCTACTAACAGATGCAGAATTAAAGAAAAATAGGCTAGCTTGATTAGTGGAACATCAAAGGCATTCAAAAGGGGAGAGGGCTATTAACATCTGTGGAATGAAGAGTTTAGAAAGAATCAGGTGGGATATAGTAAGTAGTGGAGTCAATTGATTCCCTCACTGGTTCCTGAATAGAAATGCTGCTGCCACTGCCAGGCAGTTGGTTTAAAAATTTAGATGGATCAGGAATGAAAGGGGGTGTAGTTGCACCACTGCACCTCCCCTCTCTCATCTTCCCCCTGCTGAACATGTCCACCCCGGCTGGCAAGAATGAGCAGTATTAAATTATACCACTGAGAATTTGGTCCATATTTCCCAACTCTTGATTCCTAATCAGCTATTTTGCATTACATTAGGCCGCTTGAATAGGGACTGGCTAATTGCAATATAGCTATATCCATTCACATCCACTGGAGAATCTGGTTTCATTGATTCTGTTACAGGGAAACTATTTCTCCCCATTCAGGTCCAGATTCCCAGGAGGTATAAACATCCCAAAGTGAATTGTAAAAGTCTAGTTTACACAATCCACATTTTTGATTTCATAGCTCAGGAAAGTTTTTGCTCTATTTCTGCCTTACTGACTCCCAGAGGACTCACCTTTCAATGATGCAAAGTTCTGATGATATCCAGATGACTCTCAACCTGATTCAGTCTCCAAGGCTAGTGAAAAAATTGTGATCGGGGGCCTCAATATATGGTGCTGTTCATGCAAATAAGCTTGTAGGAATCTCAGGTTTCTGTGGCTGTGATTGGGCTCTCTTAAAGTGATGGCACAGGGTGTTTTCCAATGCTTGTTTAACTTCTGTACTTTACATATCTCTCTGGCCAGAAGATTTGTTGTCCTGCTAGAGCAATTATAACCCAGGAAAAAGATTAACTTATACTGTACAGGTTGAATAACAGATTTTTCAAATGACCACAGGAAATAAAATCTTGGATTTAATTTGTTTTCTGGGGGCCATTCAGCACAAATTCTCATAGTGACCCCATACCTTCAAAAGGAGTAAGAAGAACTAGAGAAGGTCCAGAGACAGGCATCAAGGGTGATCTTTGATCTTTTCTTCCAATATTGCCCCTGAAAAGTAATATTTTTTCATGTTTTTGACTCTAAAAAACTCCTTCTGGTGGGCTCCAGCTGCCCAGTTTGGGGTATTTAGTAAATTGGAACAGTCAAACCACATGTGTGTTAATAAAAACAAATGTGAAGCAATGCATCTAGGAATGAAGAACAGAGACCAAGTGTGCAGAATGGAGAATGTGTTTCAGCAACACTGTGTCTCAGATAAGGACTTGGCATTTGTGGTAAAACCGACCAAAGAAAGAGCTTTCATTTTAGTGTTTTGGCAAAGTGGACAAACACAATGTTTGATTAGATACACAATGTGAATGCAATGTGTGTAGCAGCAGGGGTCAGTCATCAGATCTGTGCTGTCTGTAATTTGGATTATAACCCCTAGGGCACTAGAAGACAAAGGAAAGAGGAAGCAGAAGCAGGACTCACCAAGAACAAAAAAGGATGAGAGGCATGGAGGAGAACACATGGTCTCCCAGACAGTGGAAGAATGTGGCAAAGCCAGAGATCTCACTGGCTCAGTTGACCAGAGTTGTGCACTGAAAGAGCTGGACTCAGATTTAGAAGCAACTTCAGGCTGTGATTTGAGCACTCTTGGGACTGAAGTCTGGTTTGGAGATACCTTCAGAGCTGTGGATGGGGACAGTGGGGATTAAGGTGCTGTGCGTGTTACTACAGTGCTAATGTTTATTTAAATACCAAATTTCCCATCAAGAATGATGTGGGGACAGATGGGTGGGGACCAAGAACCACATCCAAGCATGTGCCCCGCCGCCCTACCCCTGGCCCCTCTGTGTCCTGTCCTGCTCCAACTCTCTCCCCTCCCCCGCCCCCTGCTGCTCTGGGTCTGGCTCTACTCCACTCTCCTCACCACCCCACATGTGCTCCCACTCCAACCCCCCCTCCCCCACCACTCCAGGTCCAGCCCCAGCCTACTCCCCCTTCCCTGCTGCTGTGTTTCTGGATGCAACCCCCCCGCCCCCACCACTGCTCCAGATCCACCCCCACTCCACCCTCCCCTCCCCCACCACTCCAGGCCCACCCCCCACTTGCCTGCCCCTCCATGTCTGGCTTCACTACACACCCCCACGTGCTCCTGGTTTGCCCCCGCCCCCGCCACTCCAGGTCTGGCCCCACTCCACCCCCTCCCTGCTTCTCTGGGTCCAGCCCTGCTCCACTCCCTTCCCCCACCACTCCAGGTCCACCCTCGCTCCACCCCCCCCCACCCCTTTCCTGCCACTCCATGTCCAGCCATGCTCCACCCCACCGGCTGCTCCAAGTCTGGCCCCACTCCCCCATCTCTGCTCCAGGTCCAGCCCCGCTCCACCTCCACCACTCTGGGTCTGGCCCCACTCCACTCCCCCCGCACTGCTCCAGGTTTAGCCCAAAACCATCCATCCCACTTTACCCGCCACTACAGGTCTGACCTCACTCCACACCTGCCTTTCCTGCCACTCCGCTTCCAGCCATGCTCCCCCTGCACTGCTCCAGGTCTGGCTCTGCTCCCCCACAGCCACTCCAGGTCTGGCTCTGCTCCACTCCCCCCACCACTCCTGGTCCAGCCCCACTCCACCCCCCACCACTCTGGGTCTGGGCCAACTCCAGTCCCCCCTGCACTGCTCCAGGTTCAGCCCTGCTCCACCCCAATTTTCCTACCACTCCAGGTGTGACTTTGCTCCACACACCCCTTTCCTGCCACTCCACATCTGGCCATGCTCTCCCCGCACTGTTCCAGGTCTGGCTCTGCTCCCCTGTAACAGATGAAATTATGTCTGTGTGATAAAGGTGTTTGCTGAAGGCTCTATGAAGATTAGACCAAGTGTTTTTCTGTCATTTGTTTAGATATTAAGCTATATGTTGTTGCTAAGAGCCTAATTAAAGTTTAAGATGTAGTAAAGCCTTGTATAAAGTAAGGCCTAGTAAATTTAGCAAAGCCTTGAAGTAGTAAGGCCCTGTGGCATAGTTAGAATTAACCTTCTCAAAGGAATGCAAGGCTTGTACTGCTATTGGTTAGTCTAAGGACAGCTGAAGTAAAAAGAATCTGAGTGGCTGTAAGTTAACAGCACAGTTCAGAAGTTATAAATTGGCTGAAACATCCAGAAATCATTCAGAAGGAAGACACAGCTCTGTGAAAGGGAATAATTAGCTGTTGACCTGGATCAGTGGGCCCATGGATCTCAAGGAGCCCAAGGACTGAATACCAGGGTCTTTCCTGGTACCTCTCGGACAGCGCTGATTGGGGACGCCTGACTTCGCTGAGCTTTGTGGAAAGAGAAACTTGTCATACATCAGACATCAGAGGGGACTGCTGATAATTTGCTGACATGAATTATTTTTGTCTGTCATTCTTTGTCTTGTTACTACGTGTAGTTGTGTTTTTGTTAAGTCAATAAACCTTTCTTACCTTTCTACCATCTGACCACACTCTCAGTCAATCCTGAACACTCCACAGCTGGCTGAGACATAAATTGGCATCATGAGCAGGATTGAGAGGCTCTGGTCTGGAGAGAAAGGTCAGAATGGAGGGAGTTGTATGGGCCCCATTGATGGCTTTGCTTAAGGAAGTGACAAGGATGGAGAATCCCGGGTGGGATAAGGATAGGTTGAGAGCTGCCTGGAGCCACCTGGGAACTGTACCCGATCATTGGGCTAGGTTTGCTGCTGCTGCCCGGGGTAAGCCCAAGAAGGAATGCCTGTTGTGGCTGCTGGCCACATGCCTGTGGTTAGGGACTGAAGAAAATGCCCAGCTCTGGGAAAAGGTCACCTGGCTGAGTAAGGAGTTAAACGAAGTGAGAGATTCCAAAAGTGTGGCATGCGAGGCTCTGCGAGATACGCAAAGCCACTTGGAAACATTAGAATGGAGGAAAGGAAAAACTATGATTGTGCGCATGGCTGCTTCCCTCCAGAAGAGGGCTCAGTTAGCAAAGGCTGTGGAGCCATCCTTCCACAAGTGTCTGTATAGAGATAAACCAGAAGTTGAGATCAAAGGGAGGAGACTGATGGAGAGGAGGAGATTGATGACAAGCCTGGTGCTGAACCACCCCTGTATGTCCCTGCCCAGAGGGAGGAACCTAGCCAGCGCTTCCCTGCCCAGAGGGAGGAACTCAGCCACATTTTTCCCATGGTGATAACTCATTCAGGGCCACAAGGAGGGGATCTCTGAACAGAGCTGCATTCCTTTACCCGTGCTGAGATTAAAAATATACAAGAGCAGCAGGAGTCCAAGCCAGGAGAGCCAGTAACAGACTGGCTAGTTTGAATGTATAGTGAAGTGGCATTTGCAATTTCAGTGAATAGAGCTAAAGCCGCAAAAATCATTCTGCGCCCTGGGCTCCAGTTAAATCAGTTTGCAGGAGGTGATAAAAATGTTACTTTGTTTTCTGCTGCGCTCTAAGCAACTGCAGCCAGTTATGGTAATATGGAAGAAGAGCGTAACCCTGCCCCTCAGGCATGGGCCAATTTAGAGGAGGCTGTCCACTGCTTGTATTGTTAGCACAAACTGAAATAATTTGTGCAGCAGTTCAGACTTGCATGCCTGATGCAGAAGTTGTGACACCACCATTGTGGAGGAGGTTTGGCTGATGAGCACCCACAGAGTGCATCTCAGCCCTGTTGACCTTGGAGCCAGAGGCAGTGAATCACCCGGTAAGAGATGAGATCTGGCAATTAGTGCAGCTTTTACCCATTTTGCAGAAGCCAAGGCTTACCAAGCCAATGAAAACTGCCAAGGCCATGGCAGTGGCCTCAGCAAAAGATAAACCCCCTGACCCCCGAAATTGTTGAGAAAAGCCAGGAAAGGCCATCCCAAGACTCCGCAAGCAAAAATGTGGAAAGACTTGTGCTGGCTGTTTCAATAAGGTGAAAATCAATAGACTGCCCACCAGTGTCTTGTGAGGGCTGTGAGCTAAACACTGTACCAAAAGGGCAAGCCCAAAATCAGAGCTTTCTGCACCACCAACAGTGTCACTGGAGAGATTCTCTGCCCTGAGGGCAAAACTGTCAACATTTTCCCAGGCACATGCAGGGCTGCCAGCCTTTAACCCGCCTGATCACATGGCCTAGGGAATCCGGCCGGCTCAAGCCCCAAAGAAAGGGGCCACAATGGGGCCAGTAGCAATCTGGGTACTGGTATCTAAAGTTAATATTGGCCCCTTAATTCGTGGACCTGTACAGATTCAATTAGGTAAAAGTGAAAGGTCAATTGATATGCTATTAAACACGGATGATCAGATTTGCATTTTAGATTCTGCAGATTGGAAGGGGGAGAAAGGAAACCCTTATCAAGTAATTGGAGTCAGAGGCACCAGACGACCAGGACATCTGGTCTGAGCAAACTTCGCGTTACCTAATGGCACAAAGGTGACGGCGGCAGCAGTAATACTTAAAGGGGGAACAAACTTACTGGGACTTAATGTACTAAGAAGACAGCGGTTTGCCCTTGAGCAAAAAAATTGGCAGTTTGAGTGCGCAGTGCCTCACCAGAAACTTGAGGAAATGGCTAAAACAGCTGTAACTCAATGCAGCATGATCCTACTAACCCTGCCTCCCATGAAAGGAGTACACAAACCCCAGTATCAAACTCCTCCCCCTCACCCCAAGGCCACCCAACCTATTCAGCGTATTATCAGCCAGCAGTTAGAAAACGAGCTTATTATCCAAAACCACTCTCTGTATAACAATCCAGTGTGGCCAGTGCGTAAGCCAATGAGAGAGTGGCAGCTGACTATTGACTTTCAAGCTTTGAAAGCTAATACTGACCCCTTGACAGCTGCCGTCCCATCACTACCAGCCTTGACAGAAAGCATCTAGTGTTATAAGCCTGCATGGATAGGATCCATTAATATCAAAGACATGTTGTGACAGTATGTATTTGTAGCTGTAGAAGTTATCACAAAGATAATGTTCACCCACACCTCAGCGAGAGCTACAGCCCAGGACACTTGTGCAGCACTGGAAATTCTGCTAGCTGCATAACCACCACCTATAGAACCACAGAGCAATAACGGCCATCACTTCTGCAATCATCTTGTGTATGACTGGACTGCGAAACATAGCATGTTGTGGACATATCACATTCCATACCATCTGCAATATAATGGATTGATAGAGTGAGCCAATGGCATCCTCAAATGCAATTTGCGGTTGGCCGCTGGCCCAGCTCTTAAGGATTGGGACTTGCACCTGGATCGAGCTATCAATTGGGCTAATAACATGACCCCGTCCAGGAGGTAGCCCTATGCAACAGGTCTTTGGATTGGGTGGTCCCCGCGAGCTGGCAGTAGAGCGACCTAGGGGTGGTGACCCAGGAAAGCTCCAGACAGGAGATCGGGTAGAAGTGAAGCGTCCTCAAAGAGATAAATGGGAGGAGACACTATTAGCAAAAGGTATGCATAATACATAGTGAGTATTTAAGTCAGATTCATCTAACGGGAGCCAAATTCCTTGTTGTCTTGTTCCTACAGATTGGATCTGTCCACAAATGCAGCCATAACTATTCCTAATCGAGCCTGCCATTGAAGATGAGTCCAGTCTGAATCGACTGGCACCATGTTATAACTGTACTCTTTTTATTAATGCCTTATTGTGTTTCCTGGGTAGGGCGTGTCTACTATCCTTTTTATTACCCATATATTAATGAACTTGCTCCTGAAAGCCCCGAGGAGTGGCCTGACAGTGAAGAGCATCCCCCAGAAATGTGCTCAGATGACCTTCATGTAGTCTAGCCACAATATCCGTACTGGAAGAAACCTGCCACCACGGAGCAAGTGAAATCCTGGTCTCTGAGTAGAAGAAACAGGATAGTTAACTGGCAAGGTGGTAACTGTCAGTGCACCTGTGGCACCAGTTATTATCTTGGTTACATTCCCTACCTGAAGGCTGGAATGGCTGACTGTGGGAGGAGAAGTAATTGTTGTAGCTCTGCTTGTTTGGGAGTTTGTTGTTACATACTTCCTGAGGGGAACCCCATTGAGCTCAATGCCCCTGAGTCTGTGCCCCCAATTGTGCATTCTGCATCTGTTCAGCCTCTTGAGCCACTGCGTTTATCGGAGAATCTGCCCCTTTCTATTCCTATGGCTGACAACACTCTCCAGTGATGGTGTGAAGCCCACCAGGTGGGAGAGCGCATTACAGGTTGAAACAAAGTTATTACATGGTTTGTGAATTATACCTACACAGAGGCATGGTGGAATAGTACCCACTTTAATACAACTAGAAGGAGGCTGTATCCGCAAGGCTCCACCACTTATCCTCATCCTTTTATACCAGTAGGGTTCCTAAAGCAAATCAGTGCTATGATTCTGCCAGGGCAGTGCCATTTCATTAACCCGATACAGCATCGTCCCCATGAGTGACAGTAGGAACTCTCTCACTCTCTGGGAGGCAAAGCATGGTTACAGGCTCCCAACAAGGGAAGGATAAATGTGATCTGTGAGAGAACAGAGCGTTCACTATTATCTTGGGCCATTTCCCCATGGAAGGCCCTGACACCATCCATGTATAACTTCACAACCTGGTGAAGGTCATAGGCTAAGATCCCTCCCCATTCCCTGATATAGTGCATGTATTTTAGCATCTTAACTGTAACTATCATAGTGCTTCAGCAAGCAAGGGGTGGAGTGTGACAGTTGAAATGATGTCTGTGTGATAAAGGTGCTTGCTGAAGGCTCTGTGAAGATTAGACCAAGTGTTTTTCTGTCATTTGTTTAGATATTAAGCTATATGTTGTTGTTAAGAGCCTAATTAAAGTTTAAGATGTAGTAAAGCCTTGTATAAAGTAAGGCCTAGTAAATTTAGCAAAGCCTTGAAGTAGTAAGGTCCTGTGGCATAATTAAAATTATCCTTCTCAAAGGAATGCAAGGCTTGTACTGCTATTGGTCAGTCTAAGGACAGTTGAAGTAAAAAGAATCTGAGTGGCTGTAAGTTATCAGCACAGTTCAGAAGTTATAAATTGGCTGAAGCATCCAGAAATCATTCAGAAGGAAGATACAGCTCTGTGAAAGGGAGTAATTAGTTGTTGACCTGGATCAGTGGTCCCACGGATCTAGAGGAGCCCAAGGACTGAATACCAGGGTCCTTCCTGGTACCTCTTGGACAGCACTGATCGGGGATGCCTGACTTCACTGAGCTTTGTGGAAAGACAACCTTGTCATACATCACGCATCAGAGGGGACTGCTAATAAATTGCTGCCACAAATTATTCTTGTCTGTCATTGTTTGTCTTGTTACTACGTGTAGTTGTGTTTGTTAAGTCAATAAACCTTTCTTACCTTTCTACCCCCCCGACCACACTCTCAATCAATCCCGAACCCTGTGCAGGTGGCTGGGACACTCCCCCACAGCCACTTCAGGTCTGTCCCTGCTCCACTTCCCCCACCACTCCAGGTCCAGCCCCGCTCCACTCTCCACCACTCTGGGTCTGGCCCCACTCCACCCCCAAGCCACTCCAGGTCTGGCACCGCTTTCCCCGTCCCACACTCCACATTCCTTTCTGGGGTGGAATTTCCCCTTACATACTGCATGAGGCCAAGCATGGGCATATAATATGGTAGTAGAGACGAATCTAACAATTCCTCCTATAAGAGAAATGATGAACACTGGAAAACTGAAGAAGAGATGGTGCTGTAAAGAAGAGGAGGGCTTATTTGAGCCACAGAGGTGAAATCCCAGTGTGCGTTGCTAACACATCAACAGAACCACAGGTCACATATCAGGGAACCATAATTGCAATGTTTGAGACTGGTGTGGCTGGCCTGTAGGAGGTCAGTTGCTATAAGAGTAGTGGGCTCAAACAAGAGCCAACACCTTGTAGAGCCAGGCTATACCCTTCAATTAAATGTAAGAAAATTGGAATGAGAGTTCAATCTAAGTCATACTCTGGAGCCTGAGCAGGTGGGGGCAATACAAAAAGTCCTATTGGAGTATGCAGATATACTCAGTTTTGGAGATCATGACCTTGGGCATACAGGCCTAACAAAGCACCAGATCAATATTGGCAATGCCAGATCTGTCAAAGAGGAGCCTTTGAAGAGTACCCATCCATTTACAGAGGAAGTCTGATCAGAAGCTGCAAGAGATGGAAGAAAGAGTCATCATCAAGCTCTCTATCATGGGGTGCTCCTGTGGTGTTGAGGCAGAAGCAAGGGGGAGGTGTGCAGGTCTGTGTGGGTTATGGTAGATTGAATGATGTTACTGTCAAGGATACCTATCCCTTACCTCAAATTGAGACATGCTAGACCTCCTAGTCAAAACTTGATGATTTTCCACGCTGGATCTGGCTAGTGGGTAGAAGTGAAAGAAAGCCTTCTGCACTAAGAAGGGACTTTTTGAGTTTAATGTTATGCCTTTTGGTTTATGCAGTACTCTTGGTTCATTTCAAAGACTGATGGATATCATGTTAGCAGATTTGCAAGGGACATCCTTCATGGTCTACCTAGATGATATCATTGTGATAGGCCAAACCTTTCAGGAGAACTTGTAGAAACAGAAAGCAGTGTTTAAGAGGCTGAAGAAGGCCACCTTAAAAATGAAACCTGCCAAATGTCAGCTTTTATGCTGCAAGTGAACTTTTGGGGGCACATGATGTTACTTTAAATTGCCAATTGCTCAAATCATGAATGAGACTTTATAAAGGGGGATAAAGCAAAATGCTGCATTTATTGATTACATGAATTAGACATAGATGTTTGGATACACCATTCATATAGACACACACAAATATCATGCACAAAACTTACATACAGGCATACACAAACACAAAATAATAATTCAATTCAGACATTATAGTTACTAGCAGCAGTTGTTCAATAATAGCACTGGGTGGCCGGCCCAGACCCTATTGAGAGAAGATGCAGATAGCAGGTAGAGTGGTAATTATGAGAGAAAGATCCTGTAGATAACAGCTTGGAGCTGGGTGAAACAGATGTGTCTGTGCTATGATGAAGCAGCAGTTGAGAGACTCACTCAACTTGGCATTCTCAAAGTTCTCTTTTGTAGGGGTTGGCATCCTTTGTTTCAGTGCTTTGGGTTTTTTCCATACCCAGCTTCTGTTCTTACAGTTGTTCTTCATTCATCTGCAGCTTATCTCAGCTTGAGGTCAGTTTGGTCATCAAAGTTGGTATTTCAGCCTTGGAGTGTCCTTGCTGCCCATTTGGCAGGATGGGTGCATTCCTTCTCCTTGTTATTTTCTTTGCACCCTAGGCCTGAAAGGGATTCTTGAGCCATTAATTAATTAGTTTACTTACCAGTAACTTACATTTGGTGCCTTCTTGCTTACACAGACAGTTAAATCTTCTTCTTCCATCTCTATGTCATTCTCTCACCATTCACCCTTTTACACACACTCATACATAAAGGCTATGCAGAGTTCATTCACTTATGTCAAGCAGAAAGATACAAAATAGAGTTTTCAAGATGCTTACAGGACAAGACTAACATGGTTACATTTCACTATTACTACACTCTATGTTAACATCAGCTATGTTAGGTAACTTCCTGCTACAATTATCTCCACAGAGTGGGTAGGACCAGACCCAGAGAAGGTGGAGGCTGTTAAAGCCTGTCCAGTACCTTGAAATGTAACAGAACTGCACAGCTTCTCTGGGCTAGCCTCCTATTATAAAAAAAAAAAAAAATGTGCCACATTTTCTTACCATTGGAAGCCCATTACATAAGCTCTCCAACAAGGCAAAGTTCATCTGGACCAGGGAATGTCAAGATGCCTTTCTAGAGCAAAAATGGTGGTTGATGTTGTCCAATATTTTATCATATTCTTATCCTCAGTTACCACTCTTGTTGGACACTGTTGCAAGTGACGTTGGTATCAGAACTGTTTTGTCACACATTGAAGGAGGCCAGGAAAAAGGTCCTAGCCTATATGCACCATGCCTTAAACAAAGTTGAATGTCAATATGTAACTACAATAAAGGAATTGCTTGCCGGGGTGACCTTTATCAAATATTTTTGGTGTTTCCTTCTGAGAAGACAGTTCTCTCCAGTGGCTACACAATTTTAAACAAACTGAAGGACATCTGGCTAGATGGTTGGAACAGCTGGTTGAGTTTAACTACCAAAGAGTGCATTACCCTGGCAGGCAGTACCAGAATGCTGATACCTTGTACTGTAGTCCTTTACACAGTGGACATTGAACCTAATGCTGAAGTGGTAGAGTTATAGTCAGTATCAGCAGTAGAGACAGGTAGGAGTGAATCAACCCCAAATATAGGAGAAGCCAGAAAGTTGACAGATTTGTGTACAAGACAACAGGAAGATGCTGACATTGGAAATCTAATAAGAGGGGAAAAAATTGATAGTAAGGTGTTCCCTGAAGTAGAGCAATGTTATCCATGCCTGCAGAAGTATCAGGTCATGTACCTGAGCTGAGCATTAGGCAAAGAGTACCAGTGAGAAACCTCCCAGAATCGTCCCAAAGACCCAAGCTTATTTAAATAGTGGTGTCAAAGGACTGATCTCCATTGATACTTATGGTTTAAGGGCCTGACACTGATCTCAGTGATCCTGGTTTAAATCTAGAATAAGTGGGAACAAAATCAGGCCCTTGGTATTTTACGTTCTCCCTCCTGCCCTGGGCCCATCATGGCACTAAAAAAAGGTGTTCTTTATTTACTTGTTAAAACATCTTTTAGCTTCTTGATCTGGTCCCTTATGTTCTGTCTAACTTGGGAACTGCAAATTTCCTCATCAGCCTCTTGCACCCATGGTAATGGCTTCGTCCAAATTATGCTCAAATTTTCTTTTGATTCATATTCAACCATTGCACTGCAAACTTTGAGTCTCTCAGCCAGCATCTGCAGGTATTTTTTATACTTCTCTGTCCTGTTCTTTTTCTCCAGCATATCTATCGGCTTTTCCTGTTCTGACATATCAGAGGCATTGACGATTTCCCTTTTGATCTCCTCAAGCTTCTCTTCAGTTTTTTTTTTCTTTTTCTCCAATTCAGAAACTGCCTTTTTCAAGGCACGGATTGTGATTTTGCACTGGAAAATTTCTTCACGAGACACCAGCACCTTGTTCTCTATACCATTCAGAAAATACCAAATCAATCCTATGATAGATACAGTTAATGAATGCAGTTTCTCAACAATTTCTTTGAAGGGTATTGGGAAATTTTCCATCGACACTGTAGGTAGAGAGAGAATCAGATTTGAAATTATGCAGTTTTTCATAGAAACAATTTATTTCTGGCAAATACATTTTCTGCATGTTTTGGCTTCATCATGGGATTTGTAGTTCATTTCCCTCATGTCTCTGCTATTCACCATGGGACAAGCTAAGAAGCCCAAGTTTCCCATCATGTACCACTTCCCACCATTTCCCATCATGCACCACTGCTTCCCCTTCCCAGTAGTGTGCCATGTCAGGTATCCTGAGATATGTAGTCCAGCTAAGAAGCCCAGGGTTGTAAAAGAGAGTGGAAACACAAGCTACCTGAAGTACAGCACACTTGGGAGGCACAGAGAAAACTTGTCTGCACCAAAATAGTCCAATTTGCAGGGGTGTTGTTATTTTTTAAAGAAAAAATCTGGATGGCCCAGGGCCAGGTCAAAGAAAAAAGCATTTCTTTTTAAGAATACATTTAAAATACCTGGTCCCGACTCAGCCATCAAAGTCTGCTACACTTATAAATGTGTAGTGTAAAAGAAACAGCTACAGAAATCCCCCCAGACTGAAGCTGGCATCCCTTAGAAAAGAAAAACCCTGTATGCCATGCACAGGGTTACTGTATTTCCAGGTCCAAAAAAATGACACGTGTTGGGGGGGGGGGGCAGGAATATGATGGGGGAGGGCAGTGACATACTGGTGCCCTGTCCCTGCCCATTCTGTTGCTCCTCACTGACAAGCCACATCTACCCCCCAGCCCTCCTGCTGCCCCTCACTCCTGACCCACTGACCCCAGCCCAGCCACTGCCCCTCACTCTCAGACAGCAGTACCCTGCCCCCCTCCCCTTGCTGGTGCCCCTCACTCCCAACCCGCAGACCCCTGGTGCTGCCAGTGCCCACCACACCCAACCCACAGTCACCTGTCCCATCCCCCATGCCCCTCACAACTGATATGCAGCCCCTGCCCCCTACCTAGCCCCTTGCTCCCAACCTGCAGACCCTGCCCCTGTGCTGGCCCTGTTGGTGGCCCACACCCCTGACCCACAGCTCTCTTCCCTGCCAGTGCCCCTCACCCCTGACCTGCAGCCTCCTAGCAGCTCTGGCAGTGCCTCTCACCCCTGATCTGTGGCCCCTGCCCCCCAACCCCTCCTGGTGCCCCTCACTCCTCACCCATGGTCCCCCTACTCAGTGATGTCCCTCACTCCCAACCACAACCCCCTGCCTCCCAGCACTGCTGCCCAAGCAGCTCCTGCATCGCTCTCTCACTCTCCATCCCTGCCTCCCTTCCCCTGGCCGCTTTTTGCTGTTCCTGTGTTCTCCCACAAGGTGATTGGCTGTCAGGGTCATGTGACCCTGGGCAGCCAATCACCTTGCTCAGTCTGGGACAGCAGAGGAACAGCAGAAAACTTGGACTTTTGCTCAGGTTTTAAAAACCCGCCCGGACGCATCGCAGGGGGGCAAAAAAAGGACGTGTCTGGGGAAACCTGGACATATGGTAACCCTAGCCCCTCTTTTCAACACCACCAACAGTTTCCTATACCTGGGCCCTATAAGAAACACATTAGAGGCCTTGGTGTAAGTGCCTCCTTGCCTCTATCTTGTAGACAGCCTCCATTATATAAAGATTGGAGTTCATGCTGGGTAACCTTGTGGAGAGAGAGGCTGCCAAGGCCACATTCCACATTTTTGGTGATGTAAGGAAGAAAACACTGACCTAGGGGTTTGACTGTAGTCACACAAACAAATCAATTGAAACCAATTATCATAAAGAATAGCACTCATTGTCAGGAGTCAAAACCTAATAATTGATCATCTCTGAGCCCATCCTAGTTAAATATTACTAAGCATTTATCACATATTTTTCACTTACCTGGGGAGGGGAGGTTTTCATGATCAACCCCTTTCATTAACATACACCCAACCAGGTAGTAGTAAATACATGTTATTAATGTTTGTATATCTATTATTATAAACTTGGGGAAGAGAACAGAAAAACAATGGACCTGACTTGTTGGGGAACAGAACAACAAACAACAGCTCGAATGTCCCGATGTCTGACCTACACAAATTTTCCCATGAGTGAATATTTCCACTGACTGATCTGAATGATAGTTAAACTTAGCAGTAACCAAACGAGACAATAAAATTTTGGGCATCATTAAGAAAGGCAATGAAAACAAAACAGAGGGCATCATTATGCCATTATACAAATCCATGGGGCACTCACATCTTGAATACTGTATGCATTTCTGGTCCCTGTATCTCAATAAGGACATAGTAGAATTAGAAAAGGTCCAATGAAGGACAACCAATATGGTCAGACCTGAAAATGTTGCCATACGAGGAAAGACTGAGAAGTGGGGGCTGCCTTCTAAAGGCTAGGACTTTTAAGTTTGGAAAGGAGAACAAGGCTGAGGGGGCAAAGGTTAGAAGTCTCTAAAACCAGGAAAGGAGTGAACCACATGAACAGGGAACTGTTGTTCACCAGGTCACAGAATACTAGCACTAGGGAGAACCCACTGAAATGAATAGGTGACTAGTTTAACAATAACAGGAAAAGGGCTTTTTTTTAATTTAAAGTGTCATTAAATTCTGGAGTTCATTGTGACAGGAGGTGGGGCAGGCAGATAGTACAGCCAAGTTCAATAAGGGACTGGATACATTCCTGGGTGATACATCTATTAATGGCTATTGAACAGAATGGGTGGAGATGTTTCCTCTGGCACCTCCAGTCCAAGAAAAGATGGAAGCCGGGGAGGTTATTGTATAGAGGATAGATAACTCTTAGAGATATCCAGTTCTATGCTCATCCTGTACAGCATCTACTTATCCCACTGTCAGAGAAAGGACACTGGGCTAGATGGGCCAGTTGTCTGAACTAATCTGGCTGTTTCTATGTTTAGCTTTCCAATAAAGTGATTTTTTAGGAGAGACAGGCATGTTCCTTTGCCTTATTCTGGAGATAAAGGACTTGCTTTCAGATGCGGTGCACCCTTTAGAAGGCAGCCCCCACTTCTCAGCCTAATAAGATCCCAAATTTTTAAAGGGTCCCAATAAGGAGGCTGAAGAGAGCTGGGGTGAGAGGAGGCAGCCCCAGGTGGTGTGGTGGAAGCAGAAAGCCTCCCCATAACTGGGAACTCAGAGACTGAGGGGGAGTTAAGAGGAGCTCTGGCATTGAGTGGCCATGTCTGCAAGAGATGCTGACTGCACATTCATTACTGCATAGTCATTTAGTACTTGTATAAACAAGTACTAAATGACTGTGGAGTAACCAGAATTACTGCTCAATAGTGTCAACGAATAGCCTTTTTTGTGATGTTGACTGCAGTAGCTCATGACTACTGTGCAGTAGTGTTGTGTTATGCTTTCTTCCACATGATGCTACTGTGTAGTAGTTACGGGCTACTGCACAGTCGCAGTCATGGCCAGTATGGACCAGCATGGCCAGTGGATGTGGAATAGTGGCTGTGGGCAAAGAGAGGCCTGAGTAATAAATCTGGAATTGGATGTATGGACCAGCAATGGGACAGAGGAATGATTTCCAGAAGTATCCACTGAAGGCGTGAGAGCTAACCCAAAATCTAGCCAGAAGGTCTGAGCTACCACCCAGAGGGCTTTGGGACAGACCCTTGAAGGATTGGGGGGTGATCCTTGACCTTAGCATGAAGGGCGAAGTTACTGCTGTAGCCCCCTCTGGGCAGCCCACCCTCTCTGGGGCAGTGTGTGTAGGATGCCTTGTTCAGATAATGGAGCAGGCGATGTGTGCTGATCAGTGGATTTTGCTTGGCTGTGGACAACTTAGTAGGCACATGAAAAATGGTCTGTTCTGCCTCTATGGGAGGAGTGGCTTTGGTTAATACCTACCAAAGACAATGTATAGAAGGAGGAACATGAGGTAGAGGAGTTTTAGCATTGTACGATGCTTTTCCTTCTCCTTTTTTGTCTCCTTAGCATCTTCCAGATCTTCCTCACATTTGATCTTATCTTCTGTTTCCTGTTCTTCATCCTTCTTATACTGTTCCAGTACTTTGCTTAACTTTTCATGCTCCATTTCCATTTTTTTCTTTTTATGCTCCATGTGTTGCTTTTCAATGTTCAATTTTCCAATTTGGGATTCGAGTTCACTTTCTTGGGTTTCTGCCTTCTTCTTTGCATCTATAACTTGCTCATGGGCAGAGGAGATCTGTTTTTTTATCTCCTCAAGGTCCTTCATGCCTGACTTGAGAGAGGATAGATATGAAACCAGCAAACTGATTCCTTTCAAGATGGCATTTTCAAAGTTTTCATATTCTGAGGTTGAGGGAGCCATGGCAGCTAGATCCAGAGAAAAGGGAACTTTAATTATATGTGAGGGAGAGAAATATCAGTAGCAGAAATAATCCGGAGACAAAGGGGCCCTCTTCCCTCACCCAGCGTCTTGAGAGCCTTCACTTCATGCATCATCTAGCAGCAAAGGCCTCAACCCAATTATGGTTGAACTGACATCAGAAAAGCATTATAAAGGCAACTGATACCTTATGAGTACTGCTTCCTACCCACGTGTGAGACTAAGTAAAACCAAAAAGTGCTGAACTGAGGTGATTTCAATGGAAACTGTGTATCCACTGTCTCTGGCAATTAATCTCTGGGGCAAGATCTCCAGCCAATGGAATTCCATGCAAGATTCAGCAAAGCCAAAAGAATCAGGGTCAAATTTTGCATGTTAATCAACCTGGAGGAAATTCAGAATCATACTCAGCTGCCCCCTTCCCTACAATAGAGGCAAAAGCAGATCCTAAAACACAGAGTTTCCAGTGTAAACCATGAGCCAGGGCTGAGGGGGGCATGATAAAAGTTTACAAAATACCCAGGGAAAGTAAAGGTTTTTCTTGCTGTTCCTCTCCTACTTCAGCCTTCAGCATTTAAGGTCTAGGAGGTTCTTACTCAGAGGCTATGCCCTTCACTCCCAGTGAGTCCCACACTTTAATGACCGTGTGATTTATTATCTCCCACAATACAAGAACTCAGGGTCACAAAATGAAACTAGTAGGGATTAAGTTTAAATGAACACAAGGAAGTTCTTTTCACACAGTCATTAAAGTATGGGACCCATTGCCACCAGATAGGTTGGAAGCCGAGAGTTTAGCCAGATTCCAAAAGGGAATGGAAACATTTTTGGAGGAAAGGGGCATCAGTAGCTATTGAGCATGGGAGTGAAGGGCACAGCCTCTGAATAAGAACCTCCTAGACATTCAAATACTGAAGGCTGCATGTAGGAGAGGAACAGTGAGAAAAACCCTGGTCTAGGGTTACCATACATCTGGGTTTTCCTGGACATGTCCTCTTTTTGGGTCCTCCAATCTCCATCTGGACACTTTTTTGAAATATGAACAAATGTCCAGGATTTTGCTCTGCTAGTCCTTTTTCCACATTGGTGCTGGTAGAACTGCATTTCCTGTCTTGCCCCAGCAGTGTGCCTGTTTGTCAGGGATCCAAGTTGCTGAAAAAATGTGGATTTTCTTCTTTAAAGGAGGAAACCATGGGTTTCCCTTTGCAGGCTGGCAACCTTCCAACTTGCAAGGAGCTGCTTGGGGTGATTGGAATCAGGGGGAACCATGTGTGTCTTCATGTGCACATGCATGTGGCTGGTATAGAGCCAGGCAGGGTGGTGGGAGCAGTCCTGGCAGATGGATGTAGGTAAGTCTATGGAGAGTGGGGGTTGGAGGGCCAGGACTTGGGGATTTTGTGTGTGTGTGTGTGTGTGTGTGTGTGTGTGTGGCAGGGGTGTGTGGAGGGCATTGGATTTGTCAGGGGTGGGAGGTGGCTGCCAGCACTGGAGGAAGGTCTCCAGGCATTGGGGCTGCAGCAGGGCAGAGGGGGTAAGAGGGAGGCACCTGCTCCTCTAGTGGAGGAAAGAGGTGGGGGTGGCCCTTTAGGGGCAGCAGGGAGTTGCGTGGCTGGGCTGGAGGCACTGGGGCTGGTGCCCTTGCTTGCAGGGGTTGGGCAACTAGGAGACACTGCCTGTTGGGGGGGGGGGGCATGGCCAGGCTGCATGGCATAGTGTGGGAGCCCCAGCCCAGGGCAGAGGGTGGCACAGGCCTGCCTTCCTCCTTCCAGTCTGTACAGAGGCCAGACTCACTTGGCTGACACCCACATGTGCTGGAGCTGCTTCAGCCTCTGTGCTTCAGCCTAGTTGGGATGGGGGCAACTGGGAGCCCCCTCCAGCAGGGCTGGAGGAATAAGGGGTCTGTGGTTTGGGAGTGAGGGGCACTGACAGGGCTGGAGGATAGGTGACTTGGGAGTGAGGGGTACCGGGGTGCAGGGGATTGTGAGTTGGGAATGCAGGGTACTGACTGCATGTCAGGAGTGAGATGCACCAGCAGGGACTTGGGGGCTGCAGGTTGGGAGTGAGGGGAACCAGCATGGCTTGGGAGGGAGGAGTACTGTAGGTTGGGAGTGAGGGGCATTGGCAGGGCCAGGGGTCTGTGGATTGGGAGTGAGGGGCAGCAGCAGAGAGGGGGAATGTGGGTTTGGAGTGAGAGGCACTGGCAGGGCTGTAGAGGCTGTGGCTTTATTTTCATTTTACTGAAGCAATAACACTTGTTATTTGCTGTAATAGTTACAAACTGCCCCCCTCTCAATCATATTACTCCCCCTCCCCCAAGAGGTGTCCCCTTTTCTGGAATTGGAAATATGGTAACCCTACCCTGGTCAGACCCATTTCATTGACCCTTCCAGCACTCACTATCTGGGGCTGTGTGACACAGGAGACTTTGGTCTAACCCAGTATATGGCAGTTCTTAGGTTCTTACGTAAAAGCTCCCATGTAGAGGCCTGAGACTGTGGCCCAGGAGAGAAGATATTAGCCAAATCCACACCCACATTGAGCTGATGGCTCATAACATTATTAAGAACAAGACGTGTCAGGCAAAATCACAGGCCACCGGGTGGTGGGGAGAGCAAGCTGAGCAACTCTCAGCAAGATGGTGATAGTGTACTCAAGAGCCACAGCCTGAGGGTTGTTACATCTGGGACCTGGAACTATGCCCTAGGTCATGAACTCTCTGGAAATCATTTCTTTCTCTCTGGAAACAATGTGTTATAGGTCTGTGGAAGTCTTTCCCCTGACAGATGGCCAGATTCCCAGTTCACAAGAGGGAGGTGCACCTCTGATTACTGGGAGGTGGCTGAGGGAGAAGCTGAGACCAGGGCTGAGACAGGAGGTGTGTAATGATCTCCTCTGCTGGGAAGGACTCCCTTCATCCCTAATTCTGCTGATTATGAGACACATGTACAGGACCTTTGCACATGGGACACTGAGCATGTGTTTTATTAAGACTGCAGGAAGCAGCAGTGCCCAATATTCTGGCAGCTTGGGCTGGATGAATGGTACAGGGGGGTGTGATGCAGCATGCATGGAATCAAAGCCTGATCTGTAGTGTGCTGGTCACACACCCCATAAGGTACCAGTAAGTCCATGCTGACTCGAGCCTTCTGCCTCAACCCTAGCCTCATGTGTCCATGTCATCTGGCCCCTGGGGCTTGGAAATTTGGCCATGGGGGGAGCAGCAACAGTGTTCATTCCCACTGCTCCCTCACCAAATTTCCAGACCCTTGGAGAGCCCCGCAGACTGGATGACACAAGTTTGTGGGCTGAGGGTTGAGCACTCCTGTTAGGAAGCATCAGCCTGCTGTATTAAAAGTTAGAATCTGTTCTGAGAAGTCCCACAATAATGCTTCCTGTGATCAAACTCTCACGTCAGTCAACGCAGAGTAAATCCAGCCTCACACCCCAACTCCCCCATTCTGTGCTCAGTGGAGGCAAAAGCTGATTCTAAAACAAGTGCTCCCAATATAAATCCTGACTGACCCCACTAACTTCAACAATTTACTCTGGATTAACATTATAACTGAGATGGGCATTGTTAGGGTATCGGTATGGATTTTTGGGGAGTACTGGGTGTGCAGCTGAATGAAGGCTTCTTTCTGTGTCTCAGCAGAGCTGCTGACCACAAGGCAGGATGATATATTAAGACTAACCTTGCAAATGCTTAGGCAAGCAGTTTTCTAGACAAAGCCATAGTGTTAGAGCCCTTTGTGTAAGAAGAACAAGATGCAGCCCACCAGCTACCGTCAGGAGATAAGACAGAAGCCAAACCTTCAAGATGGTGCCGAAATCAGCAAAGAACAAGAAAGGACCAGCATGTGACCAACAGTACCCAAGTTCATGGCCTTACGCATGTGCGCTTAGCAGAGAGGCATGTAAATAAAGAAAATGCATAGGCAATTCTATGCTAATGAAGTAAACAGTAAACAGAGGCGGGGCTTGAAATGGGAGGAGAAATAGGTGGAACAGGAGGAGGGATGAAGGCAGGAGAATGTTAATGAGTATGAACCAAGGTGTATACAATGTGAAAAGAACTACTGTTCAGTGCAGGTCCCCTGGTTCACGGGCTGTGTGTCTGTGAAGGACCCTTGTCTCAAGCTGTCTCCATTTTGAATTAAGCTGTTGTGAGCAATGTGTGCTGGTGTTTGCTCCCGACTTGCTCTGGCTAGTGAGTAACAGGATCCATGGGCAATTGGATCGTCGTCTCCCTAGTCATTGGGCGCTTCATGGAGTCGGAGTCTAACAGGCACCTGACCCAGTGAATTTGCCACTCTCACTCATAGCTGTCTAACCACCTACCTCTGCTGTCTTAGCATAGCATCACAGAAACGTAAGGATGGAAAGGACCTTTGGGGGTCATGTACTTCAGCTCCCTGCTCAAGGCAGGATCACCCCTATTCAAACCATCCCATACAAATCCAACTCTGACCTATTACTAAAATAGTACAATGGACTCTACCGCACCAATACAAGACATGACACCCTAACCTGTCACAGATAAAGCAGAAGGACAACAATGACCAATGTCCTGTTACTGCAACAGTTGTTAACATGAAACAACCCCCTCCCCCCACACACACATACTACAGAGGAAGCCAAAACCCCCCATGGTCCATACCAATTTGACAATGGGATTTTGAAGGAAACCCTTCAGACCTCATGCACCCTATAGAAGAAAGGCCTTGCACCTCAGCCTGATAAGTGCCCAGACTTTTAAAGGGGCCAGCAAACGAGGCTCAGGAGAGCTGGGGTAGGGAGAAGCAGCCCCAGGTGGTGTGGTGGAAGCAGCCAGCCTGCCCCAGAACTGGAAACTCGGGAGACTGAGGAGGAGCTGGGAGAGGCCCTGTCACTAAGTGCAGACTCTGGATGTGGAATAGTGGCTGTGGGCAAAAAGAGGTCTGAACAATCAGTCAGTAACTGGGTGTATGGACCAACAATGGGACAGAAAAGAGATTCACAGAGGCCCCTCACTGAGGGCACTAGCCAGAAGGTCTGAGATACAGTTGCATCACCCAAAAGGTTTTGGGACACAGCCTTGAGGTAAAGGGGGAGAAGGAGGCATTCCTTGAGCTAACATGAAAGGTGAAGTTCCTGCTGTAGCCCCTCAGGGGCAGTGTGTGAGGGATGTATTTTTTTTTTTTATTCATACTCTCTTTTCTATCCAGTCCTCTCCTGCTTTTCTTCTCTCTCCAGTCCAAGCATATAACCTTTTTCTGTCTGCTATGTTGGGCTGTTCCCTCTATGCAGCCACATCTCTCATAACCCCAAAGTGTGTGTTTGTGTGTGTGGTCCCTGTTAGCTTTTGTGCCTATAGAGGACAAGAGTCCATTACAGCTACAGTTGGGGAATCACCACTAATTGTGGTGATGTGTCTAACCCTGAGTGGAGGGGCAGAACCCTCCAGCCAGGAACCTCTAGGTTTTAGTCCCAGTGGGTTTATTGGCACACCTCATCTATAGGCTAGCATGTCTTCCCTCCTCTACACCACCAGTTCAAATAAATTGGTCTCCTATCCAGTTAAGTATCTGCCTTTTGCCCCTCCAAGATCAGTCTCGCATAACACACTCCACATAAGATACACACTCTGTTTTAAAGAAGGCAGATTCAAGAAAAGATTTTCCCAGAGTTATGGCCCTTTATGGCAGGGACTGAGCTGAATCTTCAACTTGCTCACCCTCCCTCTCCTGCTCAGGCAAAGAGATACATATCTGAACACTTCCACAGCTAAATTGTCAGCAGCTCTTGTCTACCCTCCCAAAGCTGAAACTGTGTCTGCTGGACCCCATGGGCAGATACAGGATTTTGAAAACAGCTATAAGTAGTCAGCAGGGTTGTAAAAGAGGACAAGAGACACCAGGAGTAGCCAAATAGCCAACACCTCAACAAAAAAACTGCCAAAACAGAAGGAATAGGTAAATTTCATGAACATCAAGACCATTAAGAAGAAAAGAGGGTCATTAACACCTGTGGAGTGAAGAGCAAACAGCAGGAATCAAGCAGACTCTAATGAGCCACGAAGTCCCCTCACCATTGCATGAAGAAAACACCATTGCAGCTATTCTGGGCAGAAAATCAGGTTCCTGGCTTTAAGACATATGTCTCAGTTTTGGAGGGCTATAGTGGGGTGGGATGGATGAGAGGGAAGGTGCGCATGCTATGCAAATAAATATGGTAAGCCCCCTTCCTTACCTTTGTCTTCGCTCTGAACCTCTTCTCTTCAGAAACTGGATGCAGTACTCAGCAATGAGGGGGTATTTATAGAGGGCTCTGTTGAGCAAGGACTGTACCCAATGATAGGCTATTTGAGTGTTTGCATGATGTCCAATGAATGAAGAGGTTCTGTGGTCCCATGATCTCAGAGGCAGGTGCACGCCCCCAGTCACTTGACCAGTGCATGCACCACAAAGCCTCAGCCTGCCTGGCTGATTTCCAGCTGGGGTGATTCTGTCTGGTCTCCTGAACTCCAGCTCCAGGTATGAACTGAGATCTTCTTTCACAGAACTCAGGAGTCCTGGACCCTGCTGTTTGCATTGATCAACAGATGAGATTTTTGACACTGCCAAGTCCCACCCCTTTCATCAATCCTTCACCTGCCATCTGGCTCTTGAGCTTCTGCAACTAACAGATGGACCTAAACTTGTGTTATATTCTGGGCATAGCTCCATGTTTACTGAAGGGGACTGTGTCACTCTTCTCAGGGCCCCTCCTGCTGTCTATCTGGGGTATTGCAATGGATCAGAGGCCAGCTGCTTGGGTAAATGCCTCACTTACAGGCAAAGGCAGTCATTCATTGCCATTGCACCAGTCTGCTTTCTCTTCTTGAATAAGGTGACCAGAGGTACCAGAAACATGGGGATGGTCCATTTTTCAGAACGTTGTTGTCCACACTGTGCTTCTCTGTAGACATTAAAGAAAAAAACAAACAAACTGAAGCCTCAACTCTCAGCCCTTGTACTAGACCAGTGAACCTCCAAACTTCTTAGGCTGGAAAAGGTACCCCAAGCTAGACATAAAGGTGATCTTTAAAAATGTCAGCTCTTCACTTTCACTCATTTTTTTTACTGTGGAAAAGTAATAGAGCCATTCCTCTCATGCCAAGAATCAGGAAGAACACAGCAGGGCAGGATGTTTTTAACACTACAGATTCCTGTATGGATTTATCCTCTGAACTGTGCTTCCACACCTAACAGTGATGGCTTTGTGTGGCACCCTTTGGCACTCTTAAAATGATCTCAAGGCACCCTGTGAGCTGTGGCATCCTGTCTGAGAATCACTACTCTAGACCTGTGGTTTGCAAACTGAGTTCTGCCAGGATCCATGTAGGGGTTTGGGGATCCATGGCATAAGAAATGACGTGTGATATGAAGGAGTCCCATGACTTCAAAATGTTCAGAAACCACCACTCTGGATTATTAGAATCATAGAACCACAGAAAAGTCAGGCTGGAAAGACCATCTAGATGTCACATCTAGTCCAACCCCCTGCTTGAGGCATGATCATCCCCATCCTAACCCTCCCAGACATGTCCTTGTCTGACCCATTCTGAACATTACACAAAAACCCTGTCTCACAACTACAAGGCCCATTGGCGAAACACTCTGAAAGCCCTCACACCTGCCTCAGGTAAAGCGGGGGGTGAGGGCTGTAAGTGTCCTGAGACTGCAGATTGTTAAATAAACTCAAGAGATCCAAGAAAGAGGACCATGCCCTACAGAGGAAGGCAAAACCCCACAGTCTGTATTCATCTGACCACATGGTCAAATTCCCTCCTCATCCAAAATGTGGCAACCTTGAGTGGAAGGAAGACTTTCTGGGTTTGAGTACCATGGCACAGCTCAGCTTAACTCACTTGGATGAAAACCCAAGAATGTTTGTTCATTCCTTAGTTCTTGAACATTGCAGGCATCGGTGGCATGTTGTTATCGCTACATGCATGCCACTGAAGCTATACCCCTTAGCTCAGGCAATGGCAGCATTTGAACTTGTGCTTGGAAGCTCACCAAAATGTCAGAGGCTGAGCCATCACTAGTAATCATCCCCCTCAGATTTAAATGTAATTAAAGTATGGAACTTGTTGCCACCACGTGTGATAGAAGCTGACAATTTAGTCAGATTCAAACAGGGGTTGGAAACATTCTTAGAGGAAAGGGCCATCAGCAGGGATTCTGGTTTTCACAATTTAAAAATCATAAATTCTCTGATAAAAAAACCTGCAAATTCTCTGATTAAAACCCCCAAATCCACATTTTTCCACAATTCAAATGAAACACCACTATATATAAGTACCAGTTGAACACAATGTTTTTATTGATATGTTTATAATTTTAGAGCAATTTGGAAGCCTACCAGTGCCTCAATCACTATTCTAATATAACAAAAGGCTTAGTCTGTCTATCTGTATATCTGTCTGTCTGTAACGCTTTTGGTGAATTGTGCATGTGCCACTGAGAGTGCAGGTGGTAATTGGTGCGCGGCCTGGGCTGCGCAAACTGAAATTTGCACCACTGTCGGGGAAGTTTGTGGTGGCAATGAACACACCCCTGTTGCCTGAGCAGCAGGACTACCCCCTGACCTCCCTCCCTGAGGGCAAATGGGGGACTCACCGTGGAGGCACCCCCTGATACCTGGCCCTGACATCCCCACAACAACCCTTAGGGAGGGGGAGGCAGACATGGGGCAGGTGGATGCCCATAGGCTGGGCAGGGGGGTGTGGAACGGGGCCGGACCCAGAGCAGTGGTGGAGGGAGCAGGGCTGGGCCCAAAGCAGTAGGCAGAGGGTACAGTGGGGTGGACCTAGAATGGTGGTGGGGGGCGGTGGTAGAGTGGGGCCAGACCTAGAACAGCTGAGGAGTGTGGAGGGCTGGACCTAGAGTGGGGATGGGGGGGAGCGGGCCTGGACCCAGAGCTGCGGGGGGTGGGTAGAGTGGGGCTGGACCCAGAGTGGCATGGCTAGGAGGTAGAGTGGGGCCTGATCCAGAATGGTGGGGAGCGGAGCCAGACGTGGAGTGGTGGGTGGGTGTACAGCAGGGCTGGACATGGAGTGGCAGAGGCGGGGGGTGGGTGGGTGGAGTGGGTAGAGCAGGCCAGATCTTGAGCGCACAGCCAGACGTGGGGTTCCATTTCTACCCCCACCCCTCCCTATTATTCTTGATGGGCAATTTGCTAGTAGTAAGATACATTCTACATTTTGGTGTTTGATTTAGGGGTTTTCATCATGGAAAATCAGAACTCCCACAGCCCCTTTGATCATTGACTTCAAGTAACCCTCAGTTGTAACCTGAGCTGGATACATTCCAGAGCATGACTATTTGTGCTTCAGACTGAGGGAAGCACCCCCAAGCTTTGCAGTAGGTCAAGTACTCTCAAGGACTACCAGGACTGTTTCTTAGAGGGCACAGGTCCAAGATCAGTCCAGACTCTAGGTGGTGGCGGCGTAACCTCCAGGCTTGCAGGTGTGCTCCAGGAAGGGGGTTGGACGGATGTGAGGTGCCCCCAGGGAGGCACCCGGAGCCTGGAAGGTGGTTGGGCACAATGAGATGGATGGCTGAATGCAGGAGCACGCCCTACGGACCCACCACACCCCTCACTTCTGCCACACATTCCTGCCCTTGTCCCAAACCCAGGCCCCATGTGCCACCGCAGCTGGGCAGCACCCCCACCACCATCCAACTCTCTCCCTCCCTCATTATGGGGACCTATGTCACTCTCCTCCCCACTACCTTACCTAAGGGGAGCTGTGGGAGCTGCTCTCCATTCTTCCTGGTTGCCACCTGCATGTGCATGTGCACATGCATGTGGTGCCCCCTGCCTGATTGCTCTCCTCCTACTCCTTCCAGCCTCTTGCAGGCTGTAACCCTGCCAGCCTGCAAGAGGAAATCCACGGTCTACCTCGTTTTTCTATTTTAAAGGGAAAAGCTGTGTTTTTCTCCTTAAAAATAGAAAATCCACATTCTTCTCCTTAAAATGATAACATCTGTGTTTTTCCATCTTTTTCCATAGTGAACGGAAACCCTGGGTCCCTTAGCATCATTAGGTATTGAGCATGGGAGCGAGGTGTATGGCCTCTGAATCAGAATGACCTAGACCGGAAATGTTGGAGGCTGCAAGTGACAGAGAAGCAGTGGGGAAACAACCTTGTTACACCCAGTTCACTCTCCCTTTCAGCATCCACTCCCTGCCCCTGGGTGACACAGGAGACTGGGCAAAACGGATCTGTGGTCTGACCCTCTACATGGCAGTTATTATATTATATATATTAGACTGAGGATCCTGTCACCTGTCTGACTCATCTCTCACTTCCTTTTGAATCTATACTAGATTTCCAGATGCTGGGAGAAGGAAAGCATGAGGTCAGCAAGACGATGGCCCTAGATTTCAAAAATGTGGATTTCATGAGACTCAAGTTGCTAACAGGAATGGTGTCATGGGAGGATAGAATGAAGGATAAAAGTCACCAGGAGGCTGGGAAATTCTAAGGGGCAAAGTATTGGAAGCCCAACAAGAAATTGTCCTGACATGAAAGAAGCACAAGGAGAACAGCAAGAAACCAATGTAGCTGCACAAAGTGCTTCTCAAATGCTTCAAATGCAAAAGGATAGCATACATGCAATGGAAGAATTTTCAGGTCACCAAGCATGTGCACCTGGAAATAGCAAGAACCTGCCGGGACAAAATCAGGAAGGCAAAGATAAAGAACAAGTTGCACCTGGCAAAGAAAGTTGAGGACAACAAGAAGAGCATGTATGTTGGCCAGAAAAGGAGGACCAAGAAAGCTGTGGGTCTTCTGCTGACAGGCCAGGGGGAACTCCTAACCAAAGATACGAAGAAGGTGGATCTACTCAACTGCTAATTTACCTCAATCTTCCCCGCAGAAAATTAAACTGAAGCCAGACACCTAATAGGGATTATCTGGATAAGGGAGGAGGCAAGGTAAGGGAGGAGATAAGAAAAGACAGTCAGAGAGCTTTTGTTGGGTTTGAATGAATTGAACTCAGCAGGGCCAGATGAGCTTCATCTCAGGGTCCTGAAGGAACTGAAACAAGAGATCTTGAAGCCCTTGGCAATGATCTTCAAGAAGTTGTGGGACATGGTCCAGGTAGCAAAGGAATGGAAAAGGACCAACTTAGTGTATCTCTTTAAAAAAGGCAAGGAGAAGATGCCAGGGAACTATGGACCGGTTAGCTCAGGAATGGGCAATTATTTGGGCCCAAGGCCCATGTGGGTAGTTTTGATGAGCTATCATGTGCTGGGTCAGCACCCTCCTCTGCCCCCCACTCCCCCACCAACAACTCACCAAAACTCCCTATGGGGCTACAGATGGTTGGGGATGAGCGTTCAGGAGCAGGAGGGGAGGGCAAGGCTGGGATCATGGGGCTAGGTTGTGGGGCAGTGATAGCTCTGGGCCAGGGGTCAGGGCCCATTCCCTACATGCCCCTGCCCTCTGGGAGGGCATGGGGTGTGTGTAGGGTGGACATTCATCTGGTCTTATAGAGGAGAGCCCGGCTTTCTGCTACTTTGTCCTCTGTTCTATTGATATGAAACCAGAGGCCTTTATGTCAGACTGGTGGAAGTCTGCAGAGGAAAATAGAGGACATAAAGGCCTCTGGTTTCATATCAATAAGATGGAGGACAGAGTACCATAAAACTGGGCTGTCCCCTATAAAACCAGACAAATGGCCACCCTAGGTGTGTGTGGGGAGATGGGGCCATGCATATATGTATGTGGGGGAGGGTTGGGGGCTGTGTGCTTTCTCAGTCCCAGGACCCTGCCAGAAGTGAGGGGAGGGAGCAGGGGTGGAGGGCGTGTGCAGTGGGGCTTGCCCGAGTGGTACAGTTTGTGGCTGCCTTTACGGTGCTTCACATGGAGCCAAGACTCACCCACTTGCACTGGGGCAGCCCACATTGTGCTCCTGCCAGCCCCCATGGCCCGGCCCAGCTGGGTGCTGTTATGGTGGCTTGTGTTCCTGCCCCTGCTGCGTTGCATCTAGGGTGGCCATCATACAGGACATTCCAGTTTTCTGTTCCTCTGTCCTTTTTCCTCTATTGATACAAAACCTGTTGCCTTTATGTTCTCTATTTTTCTCTTGAAGGCTGTATTTTTCCCACTCCTGGGTTATCCTCCCCTTAATACCTGGGAAGTTCCTGGGGCATACCCTAAAAAAGTCATTTGGAAGCATCTGGAAGAGGAAAGGCTGATCACAAGCAGCCAGCATGGCAGGGAAAAATTACATCAAACAAACCTGATCTCTTTCTTTGACAAAGTAACTACTTGGGTGGAAGAAGGGAATGCTGTGGATATCATATAGCTGGACTTAAGCAAGGCTTTTGACAAGGACCTACATGGCCCCTTCTTAAACACATTTGAGAAATGTTATCTCAGTAAAACTACTACTCAGGCAGATAGATAGCTGACTCAATAGCCATGAGCTAAGGGTAATTCTGAATGGGTCAATGTCAAAATGGCAGGATGTTTTGAGTAGATTTCAACAGGGGTCTCTCCTGGACCCATCACTGCTCAATGTATTTATTAACTATTTGGATGCTGGCACAAAAAGCTTCTAGAGCAAGTTTGTGGATGACATGAAGCAGGGAAGGAGTGTGAACACATTGGAAGATGTGCAATTCAGAAGGATTTCAACAGATTGGAAAGTTGGGCTAGAGCTAACAGGATGAAGTTTAGTGCACCTTGGGAGGAATAATCAAAAACACAAATAAAAAATGGGGACACCTGGCTAGATGAAACAGGACTTGGGAATCCTGATGGATCACAGACTCAGTATGAATTTGCAGTGTGATGCAGCTGCAAAAAAGCCAAATGTGGTTTTGGGCTGCATCAATAGAAGCATTAGTGCAAGACGTATGAGGTGATAGTGCTTCTCTTTTAGCTAAAGCTGAAAACAGTCTGCACGGTTTTGTAACTCAGCACTGGTTAGGTCTCATCTAGAGTTCGGGGCTCCACATTTTATAAAGGACACGGAGAAGTTAGAAAGGGTCCAGAGGTGGGTAACAAAGATGATCAAGGGCTTGGAAGGCAAATCATATGACGAGAGGCTCAAAGACTAGGAATGTTCAGTTTACAGAAAGGTCCTTAAGGAGGTACATAATAATAGCTTTCAAATACTTGAAGGGCTGCCATCAAGAAGAGGGAAAGCACATTATCTTTCTTGCTGCAGAGAAGAGGGCACATATCAATGGCTTGAAGTTGCAGCAAAATAAATTTAGATTGGGTATCTAGGGAAAAAAAAAAATCTTCATTGTTAGAATAATGAGGCAGTGGAATAGATTGCTCAGGGAAGTTGTGGACTGTCCATCACTGGAGGTGTTCAAAACGAGGTTGAACATCCACTGGTTGGAGAAGATCTAAGCATACCTATGCCTATTATCTACTATTGGGATATCCCATGTATTTGGCCTTTGCTGGTTGCCCCGGTCACCCCCTCCTCGCCCTGTTTTTTGTTTTTCTTTCTGCTGTCTTTGCTGGGGTGATTTTAACCCTCCCCAGAGGCATATGGTATTGGCTACAGCTAAGGCTGTGGGTTTTAACTAGGGTATGCTGATTCTTCTGCTAGGAGCACAGCAGGAGGTTCCTGCCTAGAGGGTCTTGTGGCTGTGCTAGGAGTCAGACTGATGACCTTATTTGGTGTCAGGGAGAAATTTTACTCCATAGTCAGATTGTTATGGGCTGAGGAGGTTTTTGTCTTCCTCTTCAGAGGGGTCATGGCCCTCTGACTGGGACCTCTTGATCATCTACAACATGTTATAGAAGCAGCACATTGGCTTCCATGGTTCCCACGCAGCAGGCTAGGGTGTTAGCTCTGTGTCAGGGCTGACAGTAGCCTTATGTAGAGTTTGGACTATGGTTGTATAAGATGGTTTGGATAGGGATGATCCTGCTTCAGGGAAGGTGTTGGCTTAGATTACCTCTGCAGGTCCACTCCAGCTCTACTTATCTATATCTCTATGACTATGACTCTATAGGCACCTCCAGATGAGCAGGCTTGTGAGGTTTGTGGCACCTCAAAGCCATTTGAGGAGCCACAAACTGCATGTGGCGAACATGAACCTATTTGTGCACTGCATATTTCCAGTGCAGTGCCAAAATTAGATACTGGGATGTCCCAGTACAGAAAAAAACCCCATAAAAAGTGATCTGGTGCATGTGGCAGAAGTGTGCCCTGCCACTAATGGAGCATGGCCATCCGGAGCAACACCTAGCTGTTAGCCAGGCTCTGTGCAGATGGATCAATGCTGCTGCCCCGGAAGACTCCTAGGATCCCAGCACAGGCTGCTGGGGCCAGCCAGTCACTGGTCCAAGCCTCCCCTAACCCACCAGGTACAACTGGATGTGTACTGCAGAGGATGTGAAGGCCCATGCCCTGGGACACAAAGCAGTGGCACAGATGCATGCCATTGCTTTTTGTGCCCTTGGACATGCATATCTCTGTACTTGGGGATGTGCCCTATGACTCCATCTGTAATGTGACCAGATGTTGGGCTCCTCCAGTGAACTCTCCTTCTCACAGCTGTGTCACATTGGTGTCTCATAGCTGGGGGTGGATCCAGCTGGGGGGAAGTGGTGCAGTTTCGTCTTGCCACCTCCCACTTGCATTTCCGCTCCACCCAAAATTTAAAAGTTGCCTGAAAGAGGCAGTATAGCTCTAATCAGGTGGTGCTGACAGACTCCATTGACTTCATGGCTTATTTTCATCTCCCTGAATCCTGATAACCTCTCAGCTCTACTGATGCTAATCACTTTCTCTCCTTTTTAATGGTGCTGCTGTTCTTCTATTCCACCTACCCTTTCCTATGCAATGTTACTGTATCTCAGCCATTCCTGGTAACATCTCTCTCCTGTTACAAAACCGTGCAGACTGTTTTCAGCTTTAGCTAAAAGCCTTCACTAAGGTGTGGCAGTATAAACTCAGGGGTAAAAATGACTGGCAGCAAACTACTGGGGGTCCTGTCAAGACCCTCAGGAAAGATGGACTTTGTTTTAAATGTGTGAGAAACATATATTTAACTATATGTGCACATTCCAGTGCTTTGTTTGTTTGGGTTTTTTGCTTTGCTTTGCACTTCAACTGAATGATATAGTTGTAGACCCATGCATATTAGTAAAGCAACCAGTTTCTCTTTAGCTGGAGAAAAGGTCTTGTGTTTTACATGTGACCATGTGCCACCCCATTGGCACTGTTTTCAAAATCTTGTGACTCCAGAAATTTTGAAAACCACTTTAGATAGTTCGAAGAATAGAACCACAGAAAAGTCTGCCTGGAAGAGCCCTCCAGAGATCACAGTCCACCCCCATGTTGATGTTGCTATTCCATTATTCCAACTATCCTTTCTTCTGCAATATTGCTGCCTCTCAGTCATTCCTGGCCAGTACCATAACAGGGGCCAGGGAGGGATGAGCAAGGTGACTACCCTGTGTGTTGAATCAAGGGGGGAATCAACAGGCTGTGCCCAGCCAGATCAAGATGTAGGACAGAGCTGTGAAAGGCTTATGTGGGGGGCACGGGTTCAGGGGAACAGCCTCACCTGCCGCTGCATGCATCTACCACTGCATGCACCCCAGGCAAGCATTGAGGGTGGGGGGCATGTACCTCCTCCAGTTCTGTGCACAGACTATGGCAGGCTGCCCCCATGGGGTTTGTCCCAGGAGCCAAACTTTAATGCTCCAGCACTCTTCCTGGTAATGTCTCTCTCCTATTCCACAGCTCTGCAGACTGTTTTCAGCTTGAGCTAAAAGGCTTCACTCAGGTGTGGCAATGTTAACTCAGGGGTAGAAATGACTGACAGCAAACTACTGGAGGACCTGTCAAGAGTCTCAGGAAAAATGGACTTTGTTTTACCAATGAGAGACATGCATTTAATTATAGTGACTTCAGAACGGAGGTCACTATATTTTTTGGCTATCTTGACTAGTTTTTGCCTAGCTCTGGTTCTTTTTGTCTCCACTCTCCATACAAACTGGCTAATGCATGGTCATTCCAATGGGGATTGCGCCGGGGGAGGAGCGGGGGTGGGGGGGCAGGGGGTTGCTTTGCTCATCAACTGAATGATATAGTTGTAGCTCCCTTGCATATTAATAAATCAACTAGTTTCTTTTTAGCTAGAGAAAAGGTGTGTTTTATGTGTGATGATGCATGACCCCATCAGTATGTCCCTTTTCAAAATCCTACATCTGTCAGTGCCTGGAAATGACACCCGTACGCTCATTTTGAATATAACAACAGAATCAGTCCCCCAACTCCCACTTTTTTTCCTATGGCAGGATCAGGCTCTGATCATGCACCTGTTTTCCTGAGTGCCCTTGGGGTGTGCATTACCAGGAACTGAAGAACAAGTACAGACTTCCCTGAGCACTCAGACTTTTCTGGGGAATGAGCAACCATTTGCCAAGGTGTTTTGAAATTCAGACCAGGCTACAGTGGTTGAAAGCAAGGGAAAGTTCAGCAGAGATTGTACCTCACATCTCACTCTCAGGTTAGGCTGCTCCACCCTGCTTTCAAAGCCAGGCATGTCCCCAAGTGCCAAGGCAGCCTTGGCAAGTGAAAGAAAGGTGCTGCCTAAAGCTGCCCAGCTTCAACCCTGGCTGCAGATGAGCTTGTACTAGCTTAATGGCACCAAACGCCTACAAAAGTGGTAGTCAGCTTTCTAGCCACACAACCTGCATCCCATGCATGGATTCATCTGGATTCAGTGATAAAGTGATGCTATGCCTGCCAGATAGTGGGATCTGGCTGTGGAGTGAGCCTGTGTGATCTAGACCCAACCTTATGTGGATCAGCTGCAGAGGTGGGCAGAGGCTGGCCTGACTTTTCATCACCAACTGTGTTTTCTCAGGTTTAGGGCAAGACCAGATACAGCCTAAGATAAAGATGAGAGAAAACAAGAACTGGTTTTGCCAGGCTTTTACAGAAATGGCAGGGTGCCCCTTTACAGAGCATGTCTCTGAGAGAGGCCTGAGCTTTCATGAGCCTCAGCATGCTTCACCTGCTTGAACTGGCTTCCATTGATCCTAGGATCCTAGGACAGTAGGGCTGGAAAGGACCTTGTGAGGTCATGTAGCACCCCTGCTCACTGTAGGATCATCCCTGACCAAACCATCTCAGATTACATTGATTGATTTTCAGGCTGGGAAAGCTCACAGCTATTTGCTAACATGATTTGAATATTTCAAATTGGTGAACACGATGACCCAGAAAACCATTAGCTGAGGCACCTCCTGGCAAGGCTGAAAAGTTTTAGGATGGGGTGTCAAGCATATGGACCACAGGCCAGATCCTGCCTGTCGATCTTGCTATATGTGGACACTGGGCTCCCAGTGGGCTATTGTTTCTCAATAGGCCTTGGAAAAGCACCTTGAAGTCTCAACTCTCAGCCCTTACACTGGACTACTGGCTCTTCAGCCTGGATAGAGATAAAGGCACTCTTAGAACAAGGACAGCTCTTCCCTTCTAGTCCTTTTTTGACAAGGGAAAAAGAATAGAGCCATTTTGCTTTTGGTAATGTTTAGGAAGACTGGATCAGGACAGAATTGTTTTATTACAACAGATTCCTGTCTGAGTTTTTCCTCTTAACTGTGCTTCCATAACTAACACTTGTAGCATTGCGCAGCCCTCTGTGGCACCCTGTAAAGCATATCATGGCACACCAGGGAGCCATGGCACCCTGTTGGAGAAACACTGCTCAGGACCAGTGGTTTGCAAAGTGCATTCTGCCAGGGCCCATGTAGGGTTTGGGGTTCCATGGCACAAGAAGTGATATGTGATATGAAAGGGTCCCATGACTTCAGGAAGTTTGAAAACCACCCCTCTAGATTATTAGAATCATAGAGCCACAGAAAAGCCAGGCTAGAAGTGCCCTCCAGAGATCACATGTAGTCCAGCCCACTGCTTGAGGCACAATCATCCATATCCAAACCATCCCAGACATGTTCTTGTCCAAACTGTTGCTAACACTACAAAAAAGCAATGTAGAACATCCACAGTCCCTGTTGTGCAAAGATACCGAGAGCCCCCAAACCTGGGCCTGTTAAACCCAGGTGGTGAGGGCTGGAATTGTCTTGCCCCCACCGGGGTGATTAACTACATACAAGAGATTTAAGGAAGAGGACTGTGCCCTACAGAAGAAGAAATATACCCTACAGTCCATGACCACATGACCATAGAAACTAATTGCATCCTGATCCCAAATGTTGCAATCTAGTTGACAGCGGGAGGGAGGGATCAGGTGGAAGCAGGCTCCAACCCAGAGTCTGATATGGCCTATGGACGAGCCCTGCACAGTTTATTTCAGCCATGGGGCCCAAAGTTGAACTCCACCAGTGTAGAGGTTTACTACAGAGCAATTTGCAGTCCACAAGACCACCTAGTTCTCTGCTGTGTTCCTGCACCTTGAGTTAAGAGGGTACAGGGCAGAGAAACATGAGGGAATATCTCCCCAGTCACATTTTTCCTTGCTACGTCCCTGAAGAGAAGTGACAAGAATTGAGCTTGGATGAGACCCCTACCCCTTACTGCCCCCACATCCCTGCCTCGTGCAATGGGACTAATGCAGGGGCGGACAATTATTTAGGGTGGAGGGCTGCTTACTGAGTTTTGGGGCCCTGCGGGATGGGTAGAATGGCCTGGTGGGCCACATCTGGCCTGCAGGTCACATTTTGCCCACCTCTGAACTAATGCTTCCATCTTAACCTCTGCTGGAAACACTCCCAACTTTGCCTCCTCTATCCAAAACTGAATAAAACAGCCCAGTTGGTCTGTGATAAAATTGATACACTCTCAGTGCCCAGCTGGCCTGTGACAGATCTGGAATGGTTTCTGTTTTGTTTTGTTTTTTTGTTTTTTTTCAGGGCTGGAGGAGGCGCATCGGGCACCACAATGGCATCAGTGTTGTCCCTGAAGCCGTGGGGAAGGGGCTGTGGACTGCTTGCTCATTGTGGAGCCATGTGCCCGGATGGATCCAGGGCATCGAGTCTGGCAGTTGACAAACCCTACTGAAAGTATCATGATGCTCCATTTACAAATCAAGGCTTAAAAATCCTTGAAGAAGAGGAACAAGCAAGGAACCAGGATAAATTAGCTACATAAGGGGAACTGGCCTACGTGACAACCAGACAGCACACGTCCTTAGGAGAAAATTCCAGTAACCTTGCCTGGTGACATGAACTGTTTAAAAAGGCAAGAGAGAAGACCAAATGGGGAACTGCCTGACCATCAGAGCCCGTGCCTGTGTACCCTGCACCCTGCCCCATCAGCAAATAGGGTCTTATCACCCCTATCTACACCATCTTTACCTGGCCTATGTAAGTGTCACTTGTGAGTATGGATGCATAGGTATGTATGAGTGCATGTATGTGAGTGTGATAATAAGCTATTTCATATCTATATACTATATTTCATGTCTTTGTAACAACTCTATATCTCCTCAATACCCTTAGCGATAAACAATTTCGCTAACAAAGAAAACTTGGTCTTAATGAATTTGTGGGTAACAATCTAGACCAAGCTCAGGATCACCCCTATGGAAACCATCCTATACAAAGGCATAATCTAAACTCTTTGTAAGACTACTGTCAACCCTGACACAACACAAAATATTATGCTCAAACCTGCCACAGGTGAAGCATGGGAACAATGGCACACAATGTCCTGCTGCTATAGAAATCCATGTTCAAGAGATCCAAGGAAATGGGCCCTCCGCACACTACAGAGGAAAGCATCACCCCAGAGTCCATTCCAGTCTGACCATGGGGTGAAGTTTGTTCCTGATCCCAAATTCAGCAATTATTTGACCTCTGCTGGGTGTCTAAAGGGCCTGACAGCATGGCCTTAATTTTGGATGGAGCAAGGCCTGTCTCTGCTAGGAGTCTGCACAGTGCCCAGCACAATGGGGCTTTGATGGCAGCCGGGGCAGGGCTGGTCTCTACCTGGGTGTCTACACCGAACCCAACACAAGGGGCCTTTGACTGCAGCTGGAAGTCTCGGCGGGGGGGAGGGGAGAGGAGCATAGAAGTAGCCACAGCCTCATGGGTGAGGGGAGGAAGTGGCTGCGTGACACCTTTAGAGATGGGTGTCCCAGCCACCATCATAGACTAGCAGGAGCTGGGGTGAGGGCAGGCCAGGATGGCACGGAGACATGGGCCATGCTGTGGAGGGGGCTGCTGAAGCTAAGGTGTGGATCCTGAATGTGCTTCCCAGTGGGGGAGCCGTGTGTGAATTTGCACATGAGCATACATGTGTGTAGAGGTGGGAACCTGAGTATGCATATGTGGTCAGGGAGAGGTGCATGTATGTGTGTGCGCTGGGGTGCATGCACATGTGTGTGTGTGTATGTGTGTGTGCGCTCACGTATCTGTGGGGGAGTTTCTGGGTGTGTGAATAGAATGGTGTGCCCATGTGTGTGGGGTGGGGTGGGGACCTGGTGTGTGTGTAGAAGCAGAAGCTCTTGTGCTTGTGTATGGAGCCCATGCGTGTGTGTTTCTATGTAGGTGAGAACCCCTTTTGTGTAAGTGTGTTGGGAGCCTGTTCATGTCTGTGTGCATGCAGAAGAGGGAGCCCAAGTGTGTGTGTGTGTGTGTGTGTGTGTGTGTGTCACCCCCAATGTCCTCACAGCTGTTCACATCCCCATGTATAGGAGGCAGGTCATGTCCCGGCACTGGGTGCTGAGGGGATATTGGTGCCTCCTGGTGGGAGGAGACCCCAGTACCCCATGTGCACTGGGGTGGTGGCAGGAGGATGCTGGACTGAAGCCATAAGATCCTGGGCAGACAGATTTCAGGGTCGTGCCTTGTTCCCCATCTACAGGCCAAGGCACCAGTCACAAGCGCCTCTTCACAGGAGGGGCTGAGGAAGCAGTCTTTCCCTTACAACCACCCCAGCAGCCAGAGACGGAGAGAGATGAAGCCCCATAAGTACTTAGGACAGTCAAGCCCAGGTCAGGCCATATTGATGCCTTAGGTCAAAGGCAGTGGCAGGTAGGCTGCGCCAGTCTTTCCATCCAGCCATTAATTCCTCCATCTCCCTCTCCCCTCCCAGGGCATTTGCCCTTCCTGTTTTCCTGGCTTCCCCACCCAGCTCCCACAGCTCCCAGGGCCCGGCTGCTTTCTGCCCCTGCCCATTCCTGATGCCTGCCAGGCTCCCTGGGACTGGGCATCTCCTCTCAACCTGGCCAAGGGGAGAGACATGTCATGCAGCATGGACCTGGGGTAGGAGGGAGAGCCCATAGCAGTCACAGATGGCCCATGTGATAGAGCAGTCTCAATTAATCAAGTCTCCTGGAGCCATCTGCTTAGAATGCTCCTGCGTGCTGCAGTTTTTCATGTATTCAGTGTCCTGCATTTTAAAATGGTAGCAGTGTAGCAGAAAGCCCCCTTTTCCTCTTGCCTGCATTTGCTCTCCCCTCCTTGAATATGTTTCTCTTTTTTCTACCTTTTCTTCCTTCCTCTCTCTTTCACTTTAAGGAATTGTGTTTTAAAATTTGTGTGTGTGCATTTTGTATCTCCCCTTGTATTCTGGTATTTTTATCTATTTGTGCGCCATGGCATTTGTAGCTTATACTTTATACTCTTCACCTTTCAACTTTCAACTGAATGTGTTTAGTTTCATAAGTAAATTATACATTGTAACAATGCTAACAAGGGCAGTAATCAAACCGCCCTTCCCTGTATCAGTCTGGCCCCTGAAAGAGCGAGTGAATCAGTGATTGAATGTGTAACGTGCTTGAATGTGTAACATAGTAGCAGACAGAAATTAACACCCGGAAGTTGCAGATCAACCAAGGGAAGAACTCAGTAGAAGACAATGTAACAACCAGGAAATCTCTAAAGGTCGCTGATCAAGGGCTAGAAGCCCTGGCCTGAGTTAATCAAAGCCAGGGACCAACTTTTGGGCTGAATATATCCAGATCGACCATTCCCAGAGCCCTATTCTAAATTCATCAATGGACTCCCAAATCTGCAGGTGCATGCGGGCAATCCCTGGGGCTGGTAGATGCCATCCAGTAGCCACTGAGGGGTGGGGGGAAGTCCCATGAGGGTCAACAACCCCTGGATTGGGCAAACCTGAAAACTGAGAAGTCACCAAAGTCTGCCAGGGACAGATAAAAGGCAGTGAAAAGCGACCCTCAGGGGTGCCCTCTTGATCTCCAACTTGACCAGACCTGTCCAGCCAGAAGGACCAGTCAGCAACCCCCTTCTGGAGGATAACACCACACTGAAAGAAGCCTCGACTGGCCATTGATGGCAAACTCCAGCGCTTATAGGATAGGTATACCTGACTTTGTAGCTTGCTACTGTGTGTGTGTATGTGTGTGCATGTGTATGTGTATGTGGGGACCAGCCCCAAGGTTTATGATGTAACTCATTACAGTGTTTCAATCTGCCTAATAAACCAGAATTTTAAGGATCCCGAGTTGGATATTTGTAGCCAACATTATTTGGTGGAGAACGCAGGCATTATTCTAGGATTACTAGTGGATTGGTAATTGGGGAGACTGTGTCTCCAGATAGAACCCATGTCCATGGAGGTGGGTGGGCAATAGTCACCCAAGGGGGTGGATTAGGATTTAGACTCACCCAATGGGGGTGGGCAGGCTCAAGGAGGGTCTGGATTTAGTTGTCACCTAAGAGCGTGAACATATCTCAAGGAAGGGATTTGGTTGTAGAACTGCAGGCGCAGAGTCGGTTGGGAGTGCGAGGGCTCAAGGAAACTGACAGGCTTGAGGCAAGTTGAGGAAAATGTCTTTGTTTAGGTGAAAAAAAAACACTAAGGTTGGAGCAGGAGGCCAAGAAGATAAGTGGGTACGGAGGGAGGAAATTTCCCCTCTCCATATGGAGATTCTGAAGGGTGGACCCAGCCCATGGAGGGAGGATGTGTGCACCCCAGGCTTTTCCATAGGGGACACTGAATCCCAATTTGAAAGATTTTGCCTTTGTGAAAAACCCTCGGTTCAAAGGCAACATGGTGCCTTGGTCTGGCTGCTATGGCATGCTGTAAAAACAGCAGTTGAGGAAAAAGCTCAGTGAGCCTCTGAAATTGAGGAAAAGGAGGAGCTAATCCAAATTCTAAAGATAGATGTGTCCAATTGGAAACCAGTAATCAGACTCTAAAGGGGTTGTCTTGGAACTTGGAAAATGAAAATGAGCAACTGAGAAAAATAAATCAAGACAATGCCCAACAATTGGAATTATTGGACCAAGAAAAGGCCAGCCTAGAAACCTTGCAAAAATTGGTAAAAACAATGGCTAAAGACCAAGCCGAGAAGGGAGCAAAGGCCAACCATGGCCCCTGTCTAAATACCATTAACCATTTAAAAAAGGAACTCCAGGAGCGCAGCCTGCAAGTAGCAGCTGTCATCCAGGGAGACCAAGCCAGGGATCCAGACATCCCCTTCAATCCAGGAGAGATTTGGGGTGGGGAGATGTGGGGAGATCCAGAGGATGCAGGGGAGCCCTGTCCTGAAGACCCTAAGTCAGATCAGGAAAGAACCCTGGTGCCTGAGGTGAGCGCAATCACGCGGACCTCAGTCACTCTGGATGCTCAGGGAAAACCCACAGAAACTACACAGGTAAGGGTCCCCCTCAGTGGAGCTGATCTAGCAGCCCTGGGCAAGACCCTGGGATCTGCTAATATTAGGAATTTGGGACAGTGGTTGCAGAAATCCCTGAATGTAGTGGAGTGTGAAACTCTGAGTGTCCAGGAATGGCACCACCTACTAAGGGTTTGCGCCACCCTAGAGATTCAGGCAGCTATGAATCAGGAGGACAGCTTTGGGGGAGACAATATTCTTCGGAGCATAGTGGGTTTGGGGATCAGTTTGGGAAGAAAGACATTTAAGGGACAGTTTGGCGCTAGCCACCAGACACCTGGGGAACCTGTTAGGGACTATGTGATTTGGTGTGTTACGTTGGGATTGCTGTCAGGGACGGTTCTGCCCCTAGACAAGGAGAACAAACGGACATCAGACATAAGAAGTATAGATTACCCTCCTGGGTTTTGGAAGGAGGTACAGGAAGGCATGCATCAGCCCATAATTGGACTGTTGGGGCCGCTCTGAGAGACAGGGAGATATGTGTTGAGGGAAGTCCTAGCCCGGGCTCAGGATGCAGAGAGGTTAATTGGACATCGGGGGGGAGGGGGGGTGATTGCAGCCACCCAGTTCAAAGAAAAGCTTAATGTCACACCAAATTATATGGCTACCAATTCTAATGAAAGTGCCTACCCCAAAACTGATAGGGGGGTTGGGGGCCCAAATTATCGCCCCAGCCCACACTGGGTTAACCCTAGGGTATCAAAGGAAAGAGAGGGGGGAAATGGGATTCGGTCAGCAGTGTGGAAGTTTTTAATGCAGCATGGGGAACCAAAAGGGAGATGGCATGGAAAGCCTCTAGCCGAGCTGCTTATCAGAATGGCAGAGCTGACCGGGGAGGGAGCAGCACCTCCCCTTTCTAACAGGGCAGCAGCCTCAGCCCCAGTCTCCAAGGACCACTGACAGAGCCCCTGTAATGGGACCCCTGAGCAAATCCTGGCTCATGGGAAAAATTGGGGACCCTTGATTGGGATCCAGGAGGGAGACCCCGAATACCCGTTACGGTGGGAACTCAAGGGCACACCAGTGCACTCCTGGACACCGGAGCTGCATTAAATGTATTTGGGAGGAAATGGGACCTGAAGCAATTTGAAACTGATCAAATTACACTCCGGTCCTTTACAGGGCAGGAGTCCACTGGGGTGGTGTGCACAGGGGTGACCACCTGCATCCAATTCCCAGAGGGGCCCCAAGAAATTAGTATAGATGGAGTTCAACAAGAGGGCTCCACTGAACAGTTGATTCTGGGAGCCCCCTTGTTCAACCGGGAAGGCTGGATCCTGGATCTAGCCAACGGAGTTGTATGGTGAGCACAGACAGCTGACCCCTGGGAGCCTTGTGAGACAAACCCATACTGGAGTTGGGAACGGTGTAAGGGGGTTGGAGCCATAGACTTTGACTCGGGGGATGAGTGGTTGCAGCAGTTACCTAATGTATGGGCTAGGAGTAAAAGTGACTGTGGCCAGATCAACGCCTGCGTTAAGATCAAAGGGGATCTGGTGCCTTCTCAAAAACAGTATAGCTTCCCCAAGCAAGCAGAGGAAGCCATACAGTTAATTATCACAGACCTACTGCAGCAGGGAGTGCTGATTGAAACCAATTCAGAATTTAATTCCCCCATATGGCCCGTCCTAAAGGCGGACCGGGTATCATGGAGGCTTACTGTTGACTATCGAGCCATTAACAAGGGGGCTCACCCCATGGCTCCTATAGTGGCTAACATGCCTGCCATGCTTAGCAGGGTAAAAGAGAGTCCCCGATGGTTTTCTGTAATAGACCTAGCCAATTGCTTCTTTGCAATCCCCCTGCATCCCGAGTCATGGAACCGATTCGCTTTCACCTTTAAAGGGAAACAGTATACACCTTTACCCGGGTCCCACAGGGGTTTCACAATGCTCCAGCTATAGCCCACCACCATGTCGTATCCATGCTCCAGAGTTTAGCTGGACCTGATCAGGAAAGGGTGGTCTCTTACGTAGATGACATACTGGTATGGGGAGATCAGGAGCGGGAGGTGAAGGAACGCACAGGGAGGGTGCTGGCTCTGATCCAGACACCTGGGTTCAGGGTCAGCAGACCAAAGGCTCAGTTAGTCGTGCAAGAAGTAACCTACTTGGGTGTAAGACTCAGGGTGGAAGGGAAAAAGATTGATTCCCAAAGGGTCACTGCCCTACTAAACATGCCGGTTCCCAAGGATCCTCACTCCGTGCAAGTGCTGCTTGAAGGTTTTAACTTCCTCCGCTCCCACATATATCAATTTGCAGAGATCACACAGCCTCTGTGGAGGCTGCTAAAGAAAAAGGAGCAGTGGGAGTGGGGAGACAGCGAGCAAAAGGCTTTTTGTTTATTTAAGGAGGTGTTAATTGCGGCTCCTGCTCTGGCATACCCTAACCCATTGAAGCCTTTCTATATTAAATTGGCAATGAATGAAATAGCTCTATCAGCTGTACTGCTACAAAAAAATTCAGACAATAAACTAGTACCCATAGCTTAAAAATCCCGCAAATTGACAGGTCCAGAGATTAATTTTAACCAGTGTGAATGAGAGTGCCTGGCTGCAGTATGGGCTGTTCAAAAATTTGAAGGACTCACAGAGATGGCCCCAGTAATCATTCAGACACATCACTCACCCTTAAAGTACATTTTGTCAGGATACCTGACAGGGTCTAAAGTGTCCAACACCCAGATCGCCCAGTGGGCATTGTTCCTGACTGGACGGGGAGTTGGACATGAAACCCAGCCTAAGGTGGATATGCTCCCCTATGCCTTGTTAATAGAAGGCACTGCTCACCAGTGCCCTGGTATAGAGCCTTGCCAAGGGAACGCAGGGGTCACTGAGGCTCCACCTCTGGAAGAAAACCCAGCAGTGGAGGATCAGCCTACCCATGTGTGGTTTACATATGGAAGCTCTAGCTTTGAAAATGGAAAGCGGTTTACTGGATATGGAGTGGTGAATTTAAATAATGATCAGATAGGGGGTCCCTTGCCAGCGGGGTGCTCAGCTCAAGCTGCTGAAGTACGAGCTCTGAGGGAACTCCTTGAACAGCATAACCCACCTGAAGGGAAATTGTGGATCTACACTGACTCTGACTTCTGTGCTAAGGCTCTGCTATACTGGATATGTAATTGGAACAAAGCTCATTGGCATGCTGCTGATGGCAAAGAAATTGCACAAAAGGGTGATTGACAGGCAATTTGGGGATGGATTCAAAGGCATGCATGCATCCTCACTATACATTTAACATGTTAAAGGTCATCAAAAGGCTGATACTTTACAAGCCAAAATGAACCAATTAGCAGATGCTACAGCAAAGAGAGGAGCACGGGGAGACATTGACGTGGTGCAAACCCGGCCCTCAAGCCACCAAAATTGGAAGATTCAGGAGGAGTATGCTGTTCATCAGGAAACTGGAGAAGTTAGATGGGTACCACCTCCAGAGTATAGAGAGGAAATCATAACTGCTTGTCACAGCCTCAGGCACGAGGCATCTGAAGCCACAACAGCTAGGGTGCGGGAACTTGCCTACTGGCCAGGGATGCCCAAAGATGTGAAGGTGTGGGTGCAGAAGTGCTTGCGCTGTGCAGGGGAGGGAGCAAAATCAAAAGACCCAGGACTCCTTTTCCATCAAAAGTTAGTGGGTCCGTGGCAAAGGATCCAAATGGATTACATTGACAAGATCCCCCACACAGCACGAGGAAACCAGTACTTGCTAGTGGTTATAGACTCCTTCAGTGGGTGGGTGGAGGCATTTCCTATGCGCACCCACACTGCTGAAGCCACAGCAAAGAAACTCTGGACAGAGGTAATACGCCAGTTTGGAGCTCCTAAAATCATAGACTCAGACCGAGGTCCCCATTTCACTGGGGCTGTTGTTAAACAACTGCTGCAAGCCTTAGGCATCAGGCAGCAGTGGCACACTCCTCACCACCCTCAGGCATCTGGGCAGGTAGAGTGAATGAATAGGACAATTAAGGAGTCGTTAAGGAAGGCGGTAAATCAAACAGGTACAGACTGGGATTTTAAGCTTCCTTTGATCTTAGCTGCTCTCTGGAGCGGGAACCGCTTGGGAACCAGCCTCCAGCCCTACCAGATCCTATTTGGCAAGTGGGTGGTTCTAATACCTACTGGGCTTATCCCATACCCAGACAATCTGGACAATCCACAGCCCCCAGAAATTATTGAATGGGTGAAAGAGCTCCCATATCATTTGAGGCATCAGGAGTTGCAAATTAACGAAGCTATTCAGCAACCTCGGCTGCCGATGGACAGGCAGCTCGAACAGCTTCCCAGGCTTTGGGAAATTGGACAGTCAGTCATGTACCTTAGACTCACCCAAAGGCACATGTCCTGGAGTCCAAATGGATCAGACCCTTCACTATTATCAATCGATTAAGCCCAGCTACGGTCCAAATTAATAAAGGGGAATCAGGAAAATGGGTGCATGTGTTCCAACTGAAACTGCTTAAGGGGGTGGAATAGATCTAACCCTGAATCTAGCCTTGTTAACAGGATTCCTGGTGTCATGAGGAGAGCATCCCAGTGACCCAGCTTGGAGAAGAGAAAAAAAAAAAAGAAGTGAGCCACCAACCACCTGACCCTCGAGGAACAGAGTAACCAATCTTTTAATCCTGCCGGCCACCCTTCTTGGCTAGCAGGAAGGAATGGCTCTGAGCCGTTAGAAAATACGCATTGGACGAGCTGATCAGTGCCCACCTCGATGTTGAGGCAGGAAAAGGCCAAAAATCCTTAACTTAGGATGGACATCCTCCTGTAGGTAACTACTCCACTTTTTCAGTATAAAAGAAAAGCACCCAAAGAATGGAAAATGCTGTGTGCACTGCCACTGCACATGTCAGCATTGCACTTTGCAAATATGAATAATCAGCCACTGCAAGGAGTTTTCCTTGGCAGGTTTGTGTGTGTTTGTTTTCTTTTGCAGAAACCACAGTGTAGTCAAAGGTGACCGACAAACCATGAGCCCTCACTACCATCAGAGGCATCTTCCTCATCATAGCCATGGCAAAAATTGTCTTGTCTGTTTGTAGTGTCTTGTTATATGTTTTGTGTTTGTTTGTTTGATTTAAGTTGTCACAGTTTAAATACATATGATATCATAAATATATAATAAGGATAATTGGTAATACCCCCTCTAAAAATTGAACCTGTCTGTGGATCCCAGACCAGAACACTTCTGTCCAGTTGGACTGGAAAATTGTTCTGATATTTGAAACAAGAGCAGCAATTCTCAAAAGGTTTTATATTCCACTTGGTTAGCAAAAGGGTATTTATTAAGGGTCATGTGTACTTTGTTTTGGGGGTTTTGTTTTGTTTTTGTTTTTTCTCTGTACTTCTCTTAAGGATTTAAATGCTATTTAGAATATCAGTATAACAAGATGTGTGTAAAAAAACTGCATCCAAAGTCATATTCTAAAAAGCAAAAAGACAACGATACCATTGTAACTTCAAATCAACCTCGTTATGTTATTTTCTCTCTCGGTCCCCCAAGGCTTTTCTCTTTCAATATCTTTTAACTGCCTAAGTTTTGTTTTAACTTCAAACCAGCTGAAGATGACACACCTCCTGTCTATATAGCTGAACAATGGTGTTCAAACAATATAGTGACATCACCCTTGTGTAAGGCCGATGTCAAGGCGGGGGATAATGTAGCAGAAAGCCCCATTTTCCTCTTGCCTGAATTTGCTCTCCCCTCTTGGATATGTTTCTCTTTTTCTACCTTTTCTTCCTTCCTCTCTCTTTCACGTTAAGATAAGGAATTGTGTTTTAAAATTTGTGTGTGTGCATTTTGTATCTCCCCTTGTATTCTGGTATTTTTATCTATTTGTGCGCCATGGCATTTGTAGCTTATATTTTATACTCCTCACCTTTCAACTTTCAACTGAATGTGTTTAGTTTCATAAGTAAGTTATACATTGTAACAATGTTAACAAGGGCAGTAATCAAACTGCCCTTCCCTGTATCAGTCTGGCCCCTGAAAGAGCGAGTGAATTAGCAATTGCATGTGTAAAGTGCTTGAATGTGTAACATAGTAGCAGACATCAATTAACACCTGGAAGCTGCAGATCAACCAAGGAAAGAACTCAAAAGAGGGCAATGTAACAACCAGGAAATCTCTAAACATCACTGATCAAGGGCTAGAAGCCCTGGCCTGAGTTAATCAACACCAGGGACCAACTTTTGGGCTGAATATCTCCAGATTGACCACTCCCAGAGCCCTATTCTAAATTCATCAACGGACTCCCAAACCTACACGTGCATGCGGGCGACCTCTGGGGCTGGCAGATGCCATCCAGTAGCCACCGGGGGGGGGGGGGGGGGGAGAGGGAGTCCCACACTCTGGATCTATTTCACTACTTTTGTAGTGAAACCCCCAGTTTTTCTTTTTCTTCTTACTTAAAAATACATTCCTTCCCCTTCCTCAACCATTTCTCACTGTCTCTCTGCCCTCCCTATCCCTTATAAGTAGTTATAAGTAGTTGTTATAAGTCATAATTAAGATAAAACATAGGATAAGCTTTTGTATGCCATTATTGTAACAAGCCCCTTTTATATTGTCCATGTATCATTGAAAATAGTGTTCTGTTATTTTGGTATTGATTTTTACTGTTTTATATTGATATTGTTTGATTTAGGGCTGTTTCTGAAAGTTCGCCAAAGTAATGTCAAGTCTCCATCTTGTCTTGTCAAGTCTATTTTGTGTTCCATGCCCGGGCAGACCCTATTGTAATTTTGTTGTAACTATGACTCATACCTACACCTCTATTGCAGGGCACCATTTGTGCGGCCACTTTAAGGGCCTGGAGCTGGCAGGTGCCTGATGTGGGTGGCCATTTTGAATCTGGGGCTGCCCATACAAACAGGGCAGTTCTGCTGCTGGAGACTGGGTAACAACATTGTCTGGGTGGAGGACTGCTGGTATCAATTGGAGGTAAGAGAGAAGCTGTAGGGGGTGGTCAGGAGGCTCTTGGTCCTAGGTATGACCTAAAACTGTACCCTGCTGGGAGTGGGTGGCCTAGTGGGGCTCTCAGTGGTGTGGGAACCCCCAGGAAATGCCAAGCCAGTTACCACCCTGATGAAAGGTGGGTTGGGGTGCCTTAACCCCTAGCCCCCATGACTGGGTGGGTTACCCCTTGTTGGAGGGTCAGGAAGGTGGACCCCATAGAGAGAGAAAAGGCCATAGACTTGCACCTATCTAGATTTCCCCTGACTGGCCCATGCTGGGGCCAGGACTGGAAGGGTCAAAGGGCTGGGGGCCCACCATGAGGAATGCCCAGAGCTGAGGGCCTGGGGTGCTGGCTGGCCTGGAGGTGGGCCAGGGCTAGAGAGCTGAAGGTCCCAGGGGGCCACACCTGGAATGGGAATCATTCAGGGAGTGATGCTGCCTAGTATGACGGTGGATGAGGCTGCCTGAAGAGAGGAATCCATGCAGTATTCAATTTAGGAGGATTTTAGGGCCTAGTGTGGGGGCTGGTGATGATGAGAACATCTAGATGCCATCTGTGAGACTTGGGCTGCAGAGTAGGGGAGGAACGGAGCCACAGATAATGCCCCCTGGAATCAGGGCAAGAAATGGGCAGCCTCCCACCTAATCACATCCTTAATTAATTACCAACAAGGTGTGGTGAGCGAGGAGGCAGGCAGTTAGCCCAGAAACAGGTGGGTGGGCCACAGTGTGACTGGCCTAGAGCAGGCCCCCTGTTACGCCCTCCCATGTAAATTGGTTTGAGTGAATGAGAGTGCTTGAGACATAATGATAGGAGGCCTAAAAGTAGCTGCTACTGAATGACTGGACCATCAGCTTAACAACCCTAACATTGCCTTGCATTGACTCTTCCTGAAACCACAGACCTACTCCCAGAACTAGAGACAAAACCCAACATTTGAAAGATAAAGAAACTCCAAGAAACCAGCAACATGGAAACAAAGAACAGAATAGAAATGAGAAACTCTACCATTGTATCCCACCGGACAATAAGGACACCTAAAATAGCACGTCTTCACCTGAGCCCTTGCTTGGGCATGTCCTCTTCATTGGAGTCACAGGTATCCTGAACCTATAAAAGGAATGGTATAGTGTGACCTCCTTGGGAGGCCCTTTCCTTTCATACCAGCACTATGCCATGTCACCTATCCACCCAGAGGCCCTGCTGGTGCCCCCCTCTGGAGAACAGCTCACCCCGACTGACCATCTAGGATCAACTCTCAGCCTGGGATAGGAAGCTATCACTGACATCTTCCCTTCAAGTAAGGAACCTGAGTTCTGTTTCTTTATGCCTTGACTTCAATTCCTCTACTAACACCTTTTTCCCCTCCTGCTGCCATTGTGTGAGTGCGTGTGAGAGTGTGTGAACCAATAACTTCGTGGTCTGTATATTGCACTGTCTGCCTAACAGAAGTGATATTCTGGACCCCAAGTTGGTCTTTGTCTTGCTGCAAACTCCTCACTTAATCTCCAATCTCTTTTTGCTCCCATCTCTGACACAACCTCATGTCTAACTCCCATCCCTCTCTCATCTGTCTCTCTGCTCCCCATCTCATCTCTCTGCCACCTCTGACCCCCATCTCAGCACTCCCTCTTGCCTCTACCTCCACCTCCTGGCTTCTCTGCCTCCTGCTCTTTTAACCCCTGACCTGCTTCTTCTTTGGTCTCCGCCACCTCTCTGCCTTCTCCTGACTCTAATCCCTGGTTTTGCTCCACCTGGCCTGGTTCTCCTGCTGCCTTCTGACCTCAGCACCTGGCTTTTCCTGCCTGGCTGTCCCATCACCTCTCATACTCAGCTCCTGGCTTTCCCTCCTGGCTTCCCTGCCTCCACTGCCATCTCTCCAGCCCAGCTCTCCCACAGCCTCCTGGCCTCAGCACCTTGATTTCCCTCCCAGCTGCTCTTCCCCCACCACCTCCCAGCCTCAGCACCTAGCTTTCCCTCCTGGCTTCTCTGCCCCCCACTACCTCCCAGCTCCCCAGCCTGGCTCTCCACCCAGAAAAACCTGCTGCCTCTCACCTTGCCTCTCTGTCTCTCCCCTGCTGCCTCCTGGCTCCTCTGCCCTACTGCCTCCCAGCTCCCTGACCTGGGTCTCTGCTGTTCCACTGCCTCCCCCCTCTCCCGGGCTCCAAACCCTGAACTTGTCTCCAGCCTCCGCTGCCTCCCAGAGCTCCCGATGAAGAAAAGGGAAAATCCAAGTACCTCCATGTACCCCCAAATGCCCCCTAGTCACCAAGTACCCTCAAGTGCCTCCTAGTGTTAACACAAAGTCGCTGAAGAGTGTGTGTGTGTGTGTGATTTTATGTAATGCCATCCTGCCTAACAGCAAAATATTGAGATCCTGAGCATTGATCTGGCATGTGCCAAGTCAACACTTTCATTATGCCCCTTTATAAACAATGAAAGGATATGTACAGACCTGTGTGTAACATGGAGGGAGGGATTTGAGTATGAAGATGGAAAGGGAGGGGGAGACAGGTAAGAAGTGAGGGGGCAGAGGAGACCCTGATAAGAGAAGCAAATTAGGGATACATTTTTTATGAGTCATATTAACTCTTAGCTTGCTAAAGCAACACCCCATCCACTCCAGTCCTTTGCACTTACTTCCCAACTTCCATCAGTCAATCTGTTTATCTGCCTTTAGCTCAGGCCAGAGACTGCAGCTTGCTATCTTGCTATCTGCTTTATGCAGAGATTTTGGCCTGCCACATTATATCCCCTATGTTCCAAAGACCCACTCTCTTATAATAAAAATGGCTTAAAAATTATCAGCCATAATCCAGTCTACCCCAGGGACCATCATAAAGAAACCACTCGCAGCAACTTAAGAGCTGCTCCGATACCAATTAATACACGCACACTGCTGCAATTACTGCCTTCAGACAGAAGATGGAGGAATTGTACAGGTTTTGCATAGTAGAAGGCAGGAAGGAGACTGGAAGATGCAGAAGCAGAGCTGGAGGGGTGGGGGAGGGAGGAGTCCAGACTGCGAGATGGACAGAGATGAGGCTTCAGATGAATATCTGTCCTTGGGTGTCTGCACAGAGCAAGTTAGGCTCAGCTCAGGCTGCTCCAGACTCCTTAGCAGAAGTGCTAGAGGCTGAGAGGGATTGTGAGGGGTGCTCTAGGATGGGCTGTGAAATTGGGCTGTTTGTGCCCATGCAAGAGCTGCAACAGGAGCATTTCTGGCCAGACAATAATGGAACCAATATCCCTCTTACTTGCTGTGGGAGGGGACACTCAGACGGCACCATCAGAAAGGTGCAGGGCTGCCAGACATTGTGATCTCATGTGGGATTCATAAAAACAAACATGAGAACATATAAGAAATGCCTTTTACAGAATCAGACCATTTTACTCAGTTTTCTTTCTCACCTTACTCAGTTTTCTGTGTTGCACCATGGCAGAAAGCAGATGTTAAAAGTGAGAGTGATCCGGGCATGACAAGGGTTTTTGCCATGGTTCCTCTTTCACTTGCAACCTCCAACTTTTAGGGTTCCTAAGCACATGAACAGGCCGTGGAACAGCATGGGCCACCTGGGCCATGGCCTGACCAACTTTTAGCACATTAATTTATAGAACCCACAAATGTGCAATTGTTGCTTGGGTTAAACTGTAGAGCTATTTTTTTAACTACAAACCTAGCTAAATTAATGTGCTAAAAGTTGGTCGGGACATGGCTATGGTGGCCCACCCCATTCTGTGGCCTATGACATGCTCCAGGGTGGGGTGGGGGAAGGTGGTGGGAGGCATTTTAATTAGAATGGTTCTCAGCAGCCAATCTCATTAAAATGTCATGGCATCTCATATATTTAGTGTCCCAAATTTCAAAATGGTGGCAGGGGTACTTTAACAATGCTGTTTGACTAACTTTAGTTTAAGCACCCCTGCTTTTGGCTACAAATGTCCAACTCGGGATCCTTAAAATTCTGGTTTATTAGGCGGATTGAAAACATTGTAGTGCGTTAAATCATAAAACTTGGGGCTGGTCCTCACACACACACACACGCATGCACACACACACACACACACACGCATGCACACACACACACACACACACACGCATGCACACACACACACACAGTAGCAAGCTGCAGAGTCAGGTATACCTATCTTACAAGCGCTGGAGTCTGCCGTCCACGGCCAGTCGAGGCTTCTTTCAGCGTGGTGTTATCCTCCAGAAGGGGGTCATAAATAGTAGATTGATAAATCCAGAGTGGTATGTGGAGGAGGACAAAGGAGGACATGCTGGGTGACCTCCTCAATGGATTCGTAGAAGGGCCAAAACAGGAACGACTTGTGCCTCCAGATACTGGGGAGAGGGGTGGGGGGGGGGCACAGGGACATCCCACAGGCAACCATGGCGGTGTCAGCAGTGAGGGTGTGGCAGTGCTGAGCAGGGACCTCCCACAGGCAGCCATGGTGACATCAGTGGCAAGGGCTGGCTGAGCGGGGACCTCCTGCAGGAGTCCATGCTTGTGTCAGCAGCAGGGGTGGACCGAGTGGGCACCACCAGCAGGAAGCTGCGGCAGTGTCAGCAGTGGGGGTGGGAGGGATGGGGTGTCCAGTAGCAACTGGCCGCAGGCAGCAATGCAGGCATCAGAAGCAGCCAATTTCAGGGGGGCACTTGCCCCCTGGTGCCTCCCCTGTGTGTTGCCTATGGCCAACAAGGCAGAAGAGTTAGACGTTTGTTTTCATGCTGGAGAATAAAAATGAGATAAGAGGGAGGAGTCCAAGAGATTATTTAAGGGAGCACACAGTCAGAAAAAAGGCATTCAAGAGAGGAGTGACTGCAACTGCTTATGCAGAGTTCTATAGCAAACAAACCACCTGTCCAAACTTCTTCATTCAAAAGACATTACACATCATACAGCAATGGCGATGGCTAAATCCACCATGTCTATACTAAAGGAAATGAGAGGTGATGATTTTACAGCCCAGACTTTTAATTATGTTAATTTATATTTTTTCTGGCACAGTTCATTATCCTGGCCCTTGTGTGCCTCATAAACAAGTCATTCGAACAAAACTGGAAGGAGGAGGTAAGTCCTCTTTTGAGAAAGCCAAGAATTATTATAAGAGTGAAATATTGTACAACAATCTGGATACCTGTAATAAGGAGGTAACAGACAGCTTTTCCAAGAATGACCTCTTCATTTTCAAGTCCCTTGCAGATGTTCTGCTCTGAGAGCCCATCAGGTGAAAGTGTGGGCACTATTTCTACCACTTACAGTATTGATCAAGATGATATGAACTCTAGAATATTTTTTTTCCCTTGGATGTCAATGCTGACAAGACTAACGAGGAAGAGAAGGCCACCCACATTGAAAAAAAGACTGTGAATCTTTCATGAAGTTGCACTGTGTGACACCCTTCCAAATCTGTCAAATTTGATGTGATACCCTTAACTATCCCAGTGATTACAACATTGACTGAGAGAAGCTTTGTTTTCTGTTCAGCAGCTGAGGACTACAATAAAAGATGCTTGTGTTTCTACCCTAGCAATACTTCAGATCAAAAGAGGACAAGCTGGTAACATATTGGATGCTATGATAAGGTTCACAAGCAGAAAGGACCAATGCCTACTGTTCTTTGACAAGGTACGGTCATTACTTTTTAAAGATTTTTTTTTTTTTAATTTTGTTATTGCTTCATGGTTAGTTGTCAAAGAGCTACGGTCATGCATGGATAGATCATCATGAGAACAGCCCCATTGTGAACTTAACCATATATTAAGGCAACTTTCATGTTAATTTTTTAAATGAATTTATGAATCATACAACCACAGTTTTCTTCATGTGTAACTCTCTTTTAGAACATTTTTCATCCACTATAACGTAGCATTGTAAAGCATGACATCAAAAATAGCTCTAGAAATCAAAACTCTTTTGTCTCTTGAATACCTGCACTTTACCTCACTGCATCCCACTAGAACCATTACATTGTGCCTCACCACTATCAATAATTACAAGTAGTCTATGCCTAGTAGGCTCATTCCTGTCAATGGGGTGAGGGTTGGAATCTGCTCTCAGTAGGATCAGACACAAAAATCAGGACAAGTGGTACATCATAGTCCCAGGTCTGCTGTAAACAGTCATGTTCACTGTGCCGTTTGTGTCTTTAACTTTTGGATTGCATCCTTTAGGTCCTCTGAGCTCCACTTTACTGTTCCACCCAGGAAACATAATTTCTGGCCTTTATCTTCCTGAAAAAGAGTCAAGATTTCTTCAAAAGCTTCCAAGGCATCTTCCTAGTCCATGAGTAACTGGTGCCTCCTGAATTGGGGGGCGGGGGAGAGGGCACCTGTAGAAGCCGCCAATAGCAGTGGCTCTCTCAGGGGGGGCACCAGCTCTACTGACAGCATAACTGTTGGCCGTTGGGGTGGGACACCAGCTCCATCAAGGGGGGCATGTGCACCCTCATGCACCCCATACCAGCCCCCTATGGCTTAGTCAGACTCACTGCTCAGCTCCTACTCAATCTGGTTGACTTTTATGTACAAGTCATCCAGGAGCTCTCCATGCTATGGAGCTTATTGATCTACTTTCCCAACTTTTCCAGCTTTTCTGACAGTGTATTTTTTTTCCTTCTCTATCAGTTCAATTTTCTTCTTATTTTCCTCCATTTATTTTTCTGGGTTTCTTCCCTTTCTATTTATATTCAAAGACCTTTGCTCTCTACCATTGGACATTACCCTGCAGCTCCAAGGTTGCACTCTGAGCTATGTATGAAAAGGTGTGGAAAATAGCATCTATAATGCCAGTTGGCACAAAAGAATATAAGATTGGGTCAGACCAGTGGTCCATCTATCCCAACATCTTAACCCAACAGCCTGTCCCTGACAGTGGAAGGTACAGCTGCTTTAGAGGAGTGATCCTGAATCTATGCCCCATGGGCCAGATGCCTCCCACAGTCATGTCTTGGGCAATGGTACTCCTCACAGGCCCAGAAATTTGGCAGTGGGAGAGCAGTGGCAGTATTAATGGCTGTGGCTTCCAGAGTCATAGTAATTAATGCTGCCATTTCTGCCCTGCTGTCAAATTTCTGGACCTATGGGGCACCTTGTGGGCTTGATCAAGGTGGCCTGACATGATGAACGGTACTGATATATGTTGTTAAGTCAAGGTGAAGGGTAACTCCATGGCCAGACCCAATGTACAGGGCTGGGCTAGCACGCTGGATCACACCTGTTTACCAAATCTATGAACCCAGCGCATCACCCCACCATGGACTCAGCCCATGCACAGACTGATCCACACTGCTTATCTGACCCACAGGGGCAGATAGGGTGAGCATAACTCTTTTTAGAGGACAGTATATGAACAGGGTATAATTTAGACCAGTGGTGCTCAACCTTCTGGCCCTGCTGGCTACAGGAGTGACACAAGGCTCATCTGAGGGCATATCAGGCCCTATGGCCTGGCACAACTACCTTTTGCCCCCCCTCCCCCCCACTGGGAAAAAGCTCCAGAGTATCAGGCACCACATCCTCCTGCTCCCTCTGCACCTGGGGTGCAGCATGGCCTGCTTTTGCTCCCTATTCACTTGAAAAAGGTCCAAAGAGGCCTGTCACCACCCCCTTTTGTTCCCACATGTTGAGATTGTGTTCAGGGGGCCTGATGCTGCCCCCTACTATCCTGAACACAGCAGGATTGGGACCAGGGGACCCAGTGCTGCCCTCATCTGGCCCTGCATTCTGGGATCCAGTGCCCTGTTGAGCACTTAGGGCCCAGGACTCCCCACAGGTTTGGAAGGTTGGAAGCAGGGGAATGGTGCCACCGTTTCCCTGTCACCAACTTTCTGGGCCTGTGGGGAGCTTAATGGGCTGGATGACATCATGTTGCAGTTGGATCTGGCCCTCTAGGCCAGAGGTTGAGCAGCCCTGATCTAGAGTTATCTATTTCCTCTCAACTCTCCATGGCTTCCAGGGACAAGGCAGAAATTCCTACAGTTTGGACTGACCAAACATTTGCCATTAATGCAAAAGGAATTTTAAACTGATTTTTTTTTTTTATTTGTTTTCATTTGTCCTGGTGAGAATATTCTCCTCTCTACTGGAAGAACCATCTTTGTATCAGCATTTTTGGGCCCAAATCCAAAATGTTTTGGGGGACTGTGAGGATTGCTTTTCTCTTTGGAGCTTTATTTCACTCCTTCTGTTCATGTTCATCCCTCATGGGGAGGTGAGGTGGGGAAAAGGAGGGGAGGGTGTAGCCGTCTCCTTGGGATCTCTTGACTGTATACTAACAACTTTTATAGAAGCAGCACGTTTGCTGTTGTAGTTCCCCTGCTTTCTCTGTAACAGGTCCAGGTGTGATGGCTTGCATTGTGTCAAAATTGACAGGAGTTTTAAGAAGAGTTTAGATTATGGATTTTTTCTGGGGGATTGACTAGGTGTCTTCTGGAGGTCTCTTCCACCCCTACTTCCAAAGGAATTTTATGATATAGCATATTACTTGCCTTCTGAGACTGCCACTGCCAGTTGCCAGTGGGTTATGTCCATTTTCTTGCTGGTGGCCTTGTGGACCTGCTGAGAAGGATGACATGATCTTCTGCATCCAGTGGGAGGGAACAGTTTCTAGTGGTACCTACCCATGAGATGGGAAAATGGCAGGAAGATCACAGCAATATCCTTGCAATTCTGTGCCACTTCTCATCTTCTGCCACCTTGTTTTGCTGCTTTGTCAGCTCAGTGAGGTGCTCCTGGGCTGTATCCTGCATCTTTTTGACAGCTTCCCTGCTATCTGGGTAGAACATCACCCAGCGGTTTAGCTGTTTGTCCTGGGGATACAAGCATGGGGGAGCAAGGAACTCCACCTGCCGAGGAACACGTCCCAAGGGGAACCCAACCCCAGAAGAGAAACTCGGAAAAAGAAAAAAAACTTACCTCTTCCAGGCCACTGACAACCTGAAAGAGCAAAAGAAAGAGCCATGTGGTTCATCAGCCATGCTTATCTGAAGCTGGATCCAGGTGACGTCAGCAGGAGATGCCACCCAGAGCATTCAAAAGCCTGCTCCAGGAGGGAGTGAGCGGGGATGCCAGGAGCAGGAGAATCTGCAGGGAGCCCCCACACCAGGCGCACCCAGCACTGGCAGAAGTGAGAAGATCAGATGAGGAGGCTGGTGTTGGCTCTGACAGAGCTTAAAGGAATGTCCCGCACCGGTGGCAAACAGCACAGGACCATGGGACCAGAGATAGCTCAAGAAGGAGACGAGAGAGACCCTGCCTGGGGCAGGATGTGGATCCGAGTCAAGGAGACGTGCATGGTTAAGGCTAGGGTTTGGTGGAGGGAAGAGGGCTGCCCAGCCCAATACTCCTCTCCTTTTTCCTTTCAGTCTTGTCTTTATTTGTCTTTATCTATAGTTGAGTAGGGTACTTCCTTTCCTTTTGTTTTGGTCTGTTGGTTTTCTGTCCTCCCTCTTTTATTCTGATGCAGGCTCTCGCTGATTACGCTGTTGTAGATAGGTCTTAAGGCAACAGCAAGGGAATTCTGGTGGGAAAAGGGCAGCAGTAGCGTACAGCGCCCAAGAGAGCCATGAGGCTATTGAGACACAGCTCCCTTGGCGGAATAGCCAGAGGCCCCTGGGTCAAGATGTAATGAAGGTTCGGACCAATGAAAGCATAGGGAGCGAAGATCCAGAGTTGACATCACCAGAAGGGCAAGATGCACTAGGATCTTGAGGCACATCTTGAGAGCTGGCATATGGACAGGATGTAGGGGAGGTGGAGCCCCATGTACATTCACTGGGGATTCAACAACTCCAGAGGTCCCCTCAATGGGAGTCGCCAATGCTGAAGATCTATCCAAAGTCATGGCAGGTGACTTTTGGGGTTCTCCCCAAAGTGACCGAGGGCCTCCTCCTCCGAGGATTGTATGAAGTCCCATCGTGGCCAAAACCAGGTGCACATGCTAAAGCTGCATGGGAGTGGATAATCAAACTGAGATGGGCACACTGTTCAATCAACTCCACAGCCTGGGAGTCAGCTTTATTCAGTTGGGTTTCCATGACCCTCTTCACGGCTCTCATTTCATTCTCAGCACACTGGATGTTGACCTCTATCTTATCATGGATACCAGGGCAAGGTTGGGAACTAATTAGACATCTGATCAGCAGGGATCCTGGTTTTCTCTGATTTAAAGAGAAAAATCCCCAATTTTCAGATTTAAAAAAAAATCAAAAATCCACATTTTTTTTAATCTGAAAATTGGGGATTTTTTTTATGAAAGAAAACCAGACTCTCTAATGATCAGGGATTCCAGAGAGCCCATTGCTTTGGTGATGCATCTCTCCTATTCTTCCTTTGTGGGACAAAGTTTGAGAGAGCCATGATGGGCGAGACAGAGATGGGCCATGTAAGGTCTACTTGAAAGAAAGTACCACAGCAAATGAAGAAAGTGGACCTGCTTGGTTATCCTGGGTGCAGAGGTCACCCTCTTTCGCCCATCTTTCCACAATGGATGCCTCTCTTCAGTTAGGGCTATTCTCACACACAGATGCATCAACTCATTATGACCATGATGTCCTTCCTTCATGTGAGAGTTGACATGCCCTGAATCTAGGGTCACCTAGCATCTGCCTTAAAAGAAAGAACCATTTACAGCTGGACCACTACTGTCACATATTGGCCACATGTCATTCTCTCATTGCAGATGGATTCCCAGACACTTGGGACTCATTCTATTTCAGGATGCCCTTCTGCATAGTCTCCACTCAAGAGTTGGTGGGAGAATCCTGGCTCCTCCCGCCCACTAAAGTCTATTCTTCTCCATGATTGGGGGATAGACCCAAGTGCCCTGCCTCTCACCCATCCCTAATTTCACCAGCTAGTACCCAAACCTTGAGGAACAATAAGGTCTTGCCCCCTAGAGTACATTTAGAGACCTGAGAGTTTCTTTAGAGAAACCCTGTTCTCATGTCAAATGAGTCCTTAGATAGAATAGATTTAAAATGAGTCCTTCGTACAAGCAAACTTTATTAGACATTCCAATGATGAATGTTGAAAGCAAATAAAAAAAAAAACAAACCCACAATAAATGCTTAGATACTAAAACTAGACACAGTAGTCCAAATGAGGCCACATCTGCAGGACTGTGTCCAATTTGGGGGCCCCCACTATAGAAGGGACAAGTTGGAGAGAGTCTGCCAGAAGGTAACAGAAATGGTTAGGGGCTGAGCACATGACTTCTGTGGAAAGGATGAGGAAAGTGGTCCAGAGTTGACATCTCCAGAAGGGCAAGCTGCACTAAGAACATGAGGCTCATCTTGAGAGCTGGCATATGGATGACCCACTGGAGGTCCTCCTCTCTGATTTAGTCTTCAGGAGAGAAGAGTGAGGTTGGACTTGATAGCAGCTTTTAACTACCTGAAGGTTGGTTCCACAGAGGATGGAGCTGAACAGTTCTCAGTGGTGGTAGATGACAGAAAAAGGAGCAATGGGCTCAAGTTGCACCAAGGACAGTTCAGGTTGGATACTAGGGAAAAAAATTGTCACTAGGAGGGTAGTAAGACACTAGAACAGGTTACCCAGAGACATCTTGGAATCTCCATCCTTTGAGGTTTTTAAGGCCTGGGTCAACAAACTCCTGGCTGAAATGATGTAGTTGGTTCTGGTTTGAGCAGGGGGCTAAACTAGTTGACTTCCTGAGGTCCTTTCCAACCCTAATTTTCTATGATTCTATGACCCAAACAAAAATAATCAGTCTTACAACTCAGAATCTTCACATCCTGAAACCTTAAGAATTGCTAATGGGTGTAACTAGAGTGATGGTTTTTAAACTTCCTGAAGTCATGGTACCCTTTTATATCACAGATCTCTTCCTGTGCCATGGAACCCCCAATCCTACACTGACCTAAGCAAAACTCAGTGTGTAAACCACTGGTCTAAAGCAGTGATACTCAAACAGGATGTTACATCTATCTAGAGGTCCCTTTAGCATAAGAAGGTTGACGAACGTGTGGCCTAATGCATTAGCTGAGACTTCAAGCTTCATTTCCCAGGTCTATAAATACCATTCCCAAATTTTGGGGTCCTATAGTCATTATGCTTGTCAGTGCCACACATGTGACTTAGTTAATAAATTATGTTAACTTTCAAAGGCCTGTTATCCACAAGGCAGTGTTGATTGGCATGAAACATAGTAATATCTTCTAATACAGGGATATGAGGCTAACTTAGGACCTTGGGCAGGATCTGGACCATGGGACTCCTTGTGGGCTGGATCCAGCCTGGGGCATGGGGCAGCCACTGTGGTCACCAAGGTGGTGGGCCAGAGGTGGTGAGAGATTCAGGGGTGGTGGTGAGTCCAGTGGCAGCAGGGAGATGCAGGTGTGTTGGGGTTGTCCAGGGTGGGGATTTGGGGGCAGAGATAGGAGCCCAGGAGCAGGGCTCTGGAGTGACAGCAGCAGTGGCTAAACTCACCACCAGCAGCCAAGACCCATGGGCCTCAAAGGCCCTAAATTTTCAGCAAGCCATACCTACCAACTTCTGGTGATGTGCCTCAAACCCAGCAGGCAGATATAGCAAGATATAGCAAAATAGACAAGCCATGAGGTTAGTCAGTTATTGTTAGCCAAGCCATCGACTTCATCATTTTAAAATACTGGATTCATATTGGCTGTTCCCCCAGAACTTTCCCAGCCTGAACATCAGCATTAATATAATCTGAGATGGTTTAGTGAGGGATGATCCTACTGTAAGGGGAGGGCTGGGCTAGATGATATCATGAGGTCCCTTCCATCCCTACTTTTTATGATCCTGTGATCAATGGCTCAGAGAGGTCCTCAGCCAATTAAAGTAGGTGAAGCAGGCTGTCACTTATGAAAGCTCATGCCTCTCACAATGAGTTGTTCTCATTATACCCTTCCACTTGCATAAATACCCAACAAAAAGTCCGTTTTTTTAATCTATTCTTTAGCTTAGGCTGTATCTACTTTTGTCCCCAGACCTGAGAAAAGGCAGTTGGTGCCAAAAAGCCTATTTAGCATCGCTTCCACCTATGAACATATAGTCTGCATGGGGTTGGAACACATGGGGTCACTCTGAAGTCATATTCAGTGATCTGGCATAGGAAGTGTAACCTCCAGGTCCTTTTCTGCAGAGCTGCTGCTTAATTCGTCAGTCCCCAGGCTGTTGTGGTGCAAAGTCTTGCAATTTATCCTAATTTCAAGACTTTGCACTTGCCCTCATTGAACCTCATGAGATTTTTTTTGGTCCAATCCTCCAATTTGTCTTCTGTCCTTTGAGTCATAGCCCTACCCTCCGGTGTATTATTACTCCCCTTCCAGATGGTTAATGAAGATATTGAGCAAACCAGGCCCCAGGCCTAATCCTTTGGTAACTCCACTTGATATTGGCTGCCAACTAGACATTGAGCCCTTGATCTCTACTCGTTAAGCCCAATGACCTAACCAGCTTTCTATCCACCTTACAATCCATTCATCCAACCCATACTTCCTTATCTTGTTTTCAAGTATGCTGTGGGAGACAGTATCAAAAGCTTTGTTCAAGTCAAGGTATATTGCATCCACTGCTTTCCCTGCATCCACAGAGCCAGTCATCTCATCATAGAAGGCAATCAGGGCATGACTTGCCTTTAGTGAATACATGCTGACTGTTCCTGATCACTTTCTTCTCCTCCAAGTGCTAAGAAATGGATTCCTTGAGGGCCTGTTCCATGATTTTTCTGGAGATTGATAAGAGGCTAACCATTCCGTATTTCCCTGGTTCCTCCTACTTCCCTTCCTTAAAATGGTCACTATATTTGCCCTTTTCCATTTCTCCAGGACCTCCCCTGATCAACACAAATTTAAAAAGATAATGGCCAGTGGCTCTGCAATCGCATCAGTCAACTTTCTCTGAACCCTCAGATGCATTGCACCTGGCCCCATGGACTTGTACACATATAACATTTCTAAATAGTCCCTAACCTGTTCTTTCACCCACCACTGAGGGCTGTTCACCTCACTACCAGAAAGCAGGTGATGTATTTCTTAGCATCTCTCCTTTTCTCCAGGGTGTAGAAGAAGCAGGAGCTGTGGTTCATCTCTTGAAGGAGCTGGACTTGGGAGCAGACAAATACACCATGGGCATCATGGCTGTCCAGAGTTCAGAGCTTTTCCTACCTTTCCTGACACTCTGCACAGAGGGATGGGTTGCTTGGGTCAATGGCCAGGTGCCTCACCAGATCCAGCACCTCCCTCTCAATCTGTTCCCTGGCTTCTTCCCTCATATAGCCCTCAGTCTGTCTCTTCTGGCCTCCCAGGAGTGTACCTTAAAGGCACAGTCTTTAGCTTCTTCCTTTCACTGTAACAGGCTAGGGTCCCCTATTATACCATACCACACCCTTGTTCTCCCTCAGTGTGTCCTTTATTAACTGCCTAGCCTCTTGGGTATCAGAGCATGACTTTACTGTGAGCTTGGCATCACAATGTTTGAAAAACATGGGATGACCTGCAGGAATGTCAGTATTTCTACTTGAAGATATGGGACATCCTGGACCTGTGTAAGGTGCTTGGTTCCAGAGTATGGTGCTCATAAAACTCATTGATGCTAAAGGATCAGAGAGTCATAGAGAAGTCTGGCTGGAAAGGACATCCAGAGGTTCTCTAGTTCAACTCCCTGCCTCAGGTAGGAACATACCTATCAAAACTGTCCTATACAAATCCACCATCTAACCTGTTACCAAAACTAACATCAACCCACTGGTGACACAAGACATCACACCAGAACCTCTCACAGGTAAAGCACAGGGAACTATGCCAATGAACATCTGGCTTCTATAAAAGGTGGTCAATATACACTCAAGGGATCCAAGGTGAGGGGTACTCCTTATCTCCCAGCCCAAGTCCCATGGCTGTAGGGCTTAGATTGTTAGATCCTTATCTCCCATCACCAGCTCTGCAGTCCTGGGGCTGGTGCTGGGAGATCCTTATCTTCCAGCTCTGGTCCCACTGTCATGGAGCTTGTGCTGGGAGATAAGGATCTCTCAGTGCTGGCCCCACGACCACGAGCTGGCACTGGGAGCTCCCTACTAGAGAGGCCTGGGAAGCCTATTACCTGCTCAGCTCTGTGAGCATGCAGCTGGTGGAGAACAGACTGGGAAGCTTGTTCCTCACTTAGCTCTATCTGCATGGAGCTGAGGAGGGAACAGAAACCTGTTCCTCGCTGAGCTCTGCAGTCATAGGGCTGAGCAGGGAAGAAGCCCCCCAGTCTGTTCCTTACCCAGCTGTATGCTCAGAGGGCTGAGCAGGTAACAGGCTCCCCAGCCTCTGCCCTGAAATCATGGAGTGGGAGCTGAGAACTTTCCTAATCAGGGACAGATCCCAGCCCCATGCCCCAATTGGGTGATCCAGGCATGGGGTTTGGAAGGGGCAGCAAGGGTGGGATAGGTTTCAACCCTCTATGCTCATGTGCCAATGGGGCAGCTGGCAATGAGCTAGCTGCTAGCTGCACCACCAAGGGATTGGGCCAGGGGTCTGGGACCTGCCCTTCCCCTGTAGCTCTTTCAAAGTTCCCTGCCCCAATCAGGGATCCAGGGCCAGGGGCAGGCCACCCTCAGGGTCAGGGTGCAATGTCTGAGACCCAGCCAAAAGACAGCTATCTCCTGGCCCAGTGTTCCCTGCCAGCACAAGGAAGTAGGAGCAGTTTGATGCCATTAGCACCAAATCTGCTCCCACTTCTCTGCATGTGTAGATGCTTTCCAAGGAACATTTACTTGCGGGCATTTTCCTCAAGAGCAAACTGCTCCTGCAGCAAATGCTCATGTACCGTATTTTCGCGCATATAGCCCGCACATGGATATAAGCCGCAGCCATGCATAACCAGCGGAAAATTGCATTTTCACAAAATTATCTGTGCATAGTCTGAACTCTTGTATTCCCTGCACCCCCGGGTGAGGAGGAGACGTGGCCCCCGAGCCCACCCGTGCCGCCACACCTTGATTGGCCCCCGTGGTGGTGGCAGTGCAACCTGGCCCGTTCCAGCACCCGTGGCAGTGGCGGCACAGCCTGGCCCGCACGGGCCAAATGGGCCCTACCTATGCTGTTGCCCCCCACCCTGGCCCTGACATGTCCCGGCAGGTGGCAGCTGCAGTGGTGGTGCCCCCCGCCTGGCTTCCATGGCGGCAGCAGCGCATCCTGGCCCACCCCGGCCCCTGTGGCAGCAGCAGCGCAGCCTGGCCCACCCCGGCCCCTGTGGCAGTACTGGTACAGCCCAGTCCACCTGGGCTCAGCGGGCCCCACCACGGCCCCCCAGCCTGGCCACCCCCCACCCTGTCCCTGACATGCCCCAGCAGGCAGCAGTCATGGTGCTGCCCCCCACCCAGCCCCTGAGGCAGTGGCGGTGCAGCCTGGCCTGCCTGGGCCCCGCCACATTCCCTTGTCCACCCCCACCACTGCCCCCCGCCCTGGCCCCCTTTTGAAAAATAGTCCATGCATAGCACGCACACTTGTATAGCCCACACCCATCCTTTTTTTTTTTTTTTTTTTTTGGTAAAATCGTGTATAACCTGCACGATATATGCACGAAAATATGCTAGATGCACCCTGTGACTCCAAAAGACTTAGGCACATAGCATCACTCTGTGATGGTAGGTTCAGCCAAGACGAGAGGTGATTCTGTATGTATATGGGGAACTTACTAGCAAAACTATGTACTCCCCATTTTCTATAGTCCCCTAAGATTTTCCTTCTTGAAAAAGGAAGATTTCCCTTGGAAAAGAAGGAAGGGGAGAGGGAGGGAGGAGAATTGACCATATACTATATAGTAGAATAAGTGATATAACTATGATGGTCCAGAAATCATGTGACAGGCAAGGATTTCTTAAGGTGGTATCTTTTATTGGACCACTGTGTAGTTGGGGCAGTTAGACAAACTTTCAAAGTAAGACATTCTTCCTCATGTCTCTATTCACAGGAAGCCAGGCACATCATAGTGAAAAAATAGCAGACTCTTCCCAGGATCTTTTAAACCCTGTACAGTTCTGCTGATATAATGCGGATGGTGTATATCTGTCACCGGTGTTCCAAAGAACCGAACAACAAGCATGCCACATTACAGACAATAGGTGTGGAGGCAAAAACAGAAGTAGAGATCAATGAAGGAATTTTGCCAGGGCTGTGCAAGGAGCACAAAGCAAAGCCCTGAATCCAGGGTATCCATGTTACTGACCTCACCCTGTTCCTCAATGCTAAACTATGCTAGACAGACCCTAATTCTCAGACCAAATTTGCTTCTATTAGCAAATTCTTGTAATTATTGCCAATGTCATTAAGAACAAACCTTCAACCAGGTAATATGTTCCTACCATCACAAACAGACCTCACAGAACACTGTCTATCACCTGAACTCTTGCCAGAAAATTGCCAAACAAATGTTTCCTTAACCATTAAATGAGCATTTCCAATGAAGGAGACTCTATATCCTCTAGGATATTCTGTTCCAGTGTTCAGTTGTAAATGGAACTAGAGAGTTCTTTCTAATAGTCATTAGTTCTTGCTAACAGTGTTTTCAATAAACATGTCCTCCTTGCAGTATGCTATGCTACCAATGTCTTCAGTTACACTCTCATCCTTACTGAAGACTGAGGGAAACTCTTTGGTCAGCTATTAGGCCATGCTTATGTTGTCTTTGATCTCCATCCCATCTTCCTACTTCTCCCCTGGGTCTCTCTTTAGCTACATGACCAAAGAATCTGTTGTTATTTGATTTAATATTTATTGCAAGTGAAAACTCAACCAAGACTTTGTCCATTCTCACTTTGAACCTGCATTCTTTGACTGCAGCCTCAGTAAGTCTTCTTTAAAATACAGCCAGCTTTCCCATACTTTTCTCCCTCTCCTACTGGCTTCCCAGGGGATCCTGCCCATCAGATCCATTAGCGAGTCAAAATCTGCTTTTCTGAAATCCAGGGTCCTTACTCTTCTTCTGTCCTTCCTTCCTTTCCTCAGGATCCTGAACTGAATCATCTCATGGTCACTGCTGTCCAAGTCGCCATCCACTACTACATTCTTCACCAATTCATTCCTGTTTGTGAGCAGCAGGTCAAGAAGAGCATGGCCCCTAGTAGGCTGCTCCAGCACTTGTACCAGGAAGCTGTCCCCAACATTCTCCAAAAACTTCCTAGATTTCTTGTGCCCTGCTGTATTGCCCTCCCAGCAGATGTCAGGGTGATTGAAGTCCCCCATGAGAACTAGGGCCTGTGATCAGGAAAGTTCCACTAGCTGTTTAAAGAAAGCCTCATCCAGCATTTCCTTCTGGTCTGGTGGTCTATAAAAGACACCCATTACAATACCACTTTTGATGTTCTCCCCTCTAACCTTAACCCAGTTTGTCTACCAATCTGTAGCAGGGAAATTTAAATTGCCCATAATTCCACAATTTCCACTATTATGAAAGTCTCCCAAGAACTTATAGAACTCCCTATCTATTTCTAAGACTGAACCTGGAGGTTTATAACAAATTCCCAACATGATCTCCTTAGGATCTTCTTATTACAAGTATACCTTCCCTGCATTAACTATTTTCATGAAATCTCCCAATTTGTTAGCAGACAGTGCTTCAACACACACTTTATTTTTAAAATGTCTGTCCTTCTTAAACAGTCTTAATACTTCAGTGTCTCTATTCCAGTCTTGGCTACTCGTAGACCATTTCTCTGTTCATTCTATAATGTTTAAACTTTTTTCTTGTTCTAAGATTTCCAGTTCTTCTGCTTCATTATCTAGCATTCTTGTACACTCGTATTAGTTCCTTGTGTCTTACATTTCCCAGGTTCCCAGCTGGAATATGTGCAACAGTCTGGTGAATCTTGATCTCAGAAGGCTATTTTCTCATTTATGCCAGTGGTAGCCATCCTTTGAAAAACATAATAAAAACAGTAATAATAACTGTAGCAATGTTGGAGTTGTACTGTAGCCTTGATGGTCCAGGAAATATGTGAGAGGGAAGGGGGATATGTCATATTGGACCAACTACATGGTTGAGAGAGAATTAGCCTAAATCTGTTTGCTGAGTTGTAACAGCTAAAATTTGTGTCTGTATGATGAAGGTGCTTGCTGAACACTCTGTGAGAATTAGACAAGGTGCTTTTTGTCATTCGTTCATGTATTGTAAGCTGTATGTTGTCCCTAAAAGCTTAATTAAAGTCAAAGATTAGTAAGGCCTTGCAAGATTAGTGAGGCCTTGAAAGTAGTGAGGCCTTGTATGTAGTGGCACAGTTAAAAATCAACCTTATCAGAAAAATGCAAAGAATTGTACTGATATTAGTTAGTCATAAGGAAAGTTCATAGTGTAAGAATGTAAGTGGCTGTGAGTCAACAGCGTAGCTCAAAAGTTATAAATTGGCTAGCACACCCAGAAATCAACACAAGTAAGATGCAGCATTGTAAGAGAAGCTACTAATTTAGAAATCAGCTGCTGAGCTGGATTCGGTGAGCCAGTAGATCTCAAAGAGCCTGAGGACTGGATATTAAGGTCCTTCCTGGTACCCCTCAGACAGCGCAGCTCAAGGATGCCTGACTTCACTGAGCTTTATAAAAGAGAAACGTGTCATACATCAGGCATCAGAGGGGACTGCCAATAAGTTGCCAACATGAATTGTTAAGGTCTGTCATTGTTGTCTTGTTATACTATGCGTAGGTATGTGTTTGTTAAGTCAATAAACCTTTCTTACCTTTTTACTCTGAACAATTTTCTCAATCCTGAACCCTTCCGCTGTCACCTGGGACATAAACTGGCATCATGAACAGGATTGAGAAGCTCTGGTCCAGAGAGAAAGGTTTGAATGGAGGAGGTTAGGTGGTCCCCATTGGTGGCCTTGCTTAAGGAAGTGACAGGGATGGAGAATCCTAGGTGGGATAAGGATAGGTTGAGGCCTGCCTGGAGTGACCTGGGAACTGTACCCGATCACTGGGCTAGATTTGCCACTGCTGGCTGGGGTAAACCCAAGAAGGGGTGCCTGTCATGGCTGCTGGCCATGTGCCTGTGTTTAGGGGCCAAAGAATATGCCCAGCTCCAGGAATAGGTCACCTGGTTGAGTAAGGAGTTGGAGGACACGAGGGATTCCAACAGTGTGTCATGTGAAGCTGCGTGAGCTGCCCAGAGTCATTTGGAGACATTAGAACAGAGGGAAAGAAAGATTATGATCACTTGCACGGCTGCCTCCCTCCAGAAGAGGGTACAGTTAGCTCAGGCTGTGCAGCCCCCCTTCGAGAAGGTGTGACTGTGCCTGTATGGCAAGAAACCGGAAGCTGAGCTCTGCGAAGATCATGGGGAGGGGACAGATGAAGAGGAGGAGATTGGTGATGAGCCTGGTGCTGAACTGCCCCATATGTCCCCACCTGGAGGAAAGAGCTCAGCCACCATCTCCGGTAGTGGTGACTCGCTCAGGGCCTCAAGGGGGAAATCCCCGAACAGAGCTGCATTCCTTTACCCGTGCAGAGATTTGAGATATACAGGAGCAGCATAAATCCAAGCCAGGAGAGCCAGTGATAGACTGGCTAGTTCATATGTATAGTGAAGGGACCTCCACAATATCAGTAAGCCATGCTGAGGTGGCCCAACCCATCCTGTGCCCCAAGCTCCAGTTAAACCAGTTTTCAGGAGGTGATGAAAATGTCACTTTGTTTTCTGCTGCACTACAGGTGACCTCCACCAGTTATGGTAATATGGAAGAAGAGCTTAACCCTGCCTCTTGGATGTGGGCCAATTTAGAGGAGGCTGTCTGCTGCTTTTATCAGTTAGCACTAACTGAAATCATTCGTGCAGGAATTTAGACTCACACACCAGATGCAGAAGCCATGACAGCACTGTTGTGGAGGAAGTTTTGCTGATGAGCACCAACAGAGTAAACCTCAGTCCTGTTGGCCCTGGAGCCAGAGGTGCTGAATCACCCAGTAAGAAATGCAATCCGGCAGTTAGTGCAGCTTCTACCCATTTTTCAGAAGCCAGGGCTTGTCAAGCTGACAAAAACCGCCAAGGCCATGGTGGTGGCCTCAGTGAAAGACAAACCCCCTGATCCCCCCATATTGTTGGGAAAAACCAAGAAAGGCCAGCCTAAGACTCCATGAGAAAGAATGTGAACAAACTTGTTGGTTGCCAGTTTGAATAAGGTGCAAATCGATGGGCTGCTCACCAATGTCCTGTGAGGGCTGTGGACTAAACACTGCAGCGAAGGGGCAAGCCTGAAAGCGGAGCATTCTGAGCCAATGGTAGTGTCACCAGAGGGATTCTCTGCCCTGAGGGTGGAACTGTCGACATTTTCCCAGGCACATGCGGGGCCACCAGCCTTTACCTCCCTGAATTGTGTGGCCTAGGATGTCTGGCTGGCCCAACAACCAAGGAAAAGGGCCATCATGGGGGCAGCAGCGGGCCAGAGACTGGTATCTAAAGTTAATATTGGCCTCTTCATTCAGATACCTGTACAGATTCAATTAAGTAAAAGTAAGAAGTCAATCAATATGCTATTAGACATGAGTGCCCAGATTTGCATTCTAGAATCCATGGATTGGAAGCAGGAGAAAGGAACCCCTTATCAAGTAATTGGGGTCGGAGGCACTAGATGACCAAGACATCTGGTCTGAGTGAACTTCATGCTACCTAATGGCTCTAAGGTAACGGCAGCAGCAGTAATACTTAAAGGAAGATCAGGTTTACCGGGACTTAATCTACTAAGAGGACAGCAGTTTGCCTTTAAGTGAGAGAATTGACATTTTAGGTGTGCAGTGCCTCACCAGGAACCAGAAGAAACTGCTATAACAGCTGTAACTTGATGCAGCATGACCCCATTAACCCTGCCTCCCATGAAAGGAGTACACTGGCCCCAGTATCGAACTCCCCACAAGCCACCCAACCTATCCAGTGTATTATCAGACAGCAGTGGAGGATGGAACTATTATCCAAACCCACTTTCTGTGTAAAAATCCAGTGTGGCCAGTGCGAAAGCCAAATCGGGGGTGGCAGCTGACTATTGAGTTTCAGTCTTTAAATGCTAATACTGATCCCTTGACGCATGCCATCCCATCACTACCAGCCTTAACAGAAAGCATTTCAATCCTGAACCGTTCTGCTGGCGGCTAAGACACTGAGTCTCTAGCTCTTTGCTCTTTCTAGGGTCCCACTCAGTTGCTTCTCTCATGACTACTATACCTGCCACTTGCCCTATGGCTAATCGAGGCCCCCAGAACTTCTCACAGGTGGTGTAGGTTCTAACTAGCTGCAGAGCACCTACATCCTGCTAGTTGAGCCTTTTCCACAACTGCATTTTTCTGCCTACTGAAGTCCCAGACAGTGGCTGTGTCTACATGTGCACTGGACTGCACAATTGTTATTGAACAATCATTTAGCACTTGCCTAAGCAAGTGCTAAATGACTGTAGAAACTGTTGTTATTATGCAGCATCTCATGTAGAAATGTTCAGTATGTCTGCCACCTGGAGAAACACATTTGCCTTCTTGGTTCACTCTGGCTCTTGCCAAAGAACACTGCCCTGTGATATCAATCGGGGATTAACAGCAGGGCTTTGCAAAATTGTGCTGACTATTTCATTTCAATGCTGTTTTGACTCATTTCGAGCTCAAAACAGCAAAATTGAAATGAAATGAAATGAAACGAAGGGCTTTGAAACAGCCTCAAAATGGAATGCAGGCTGTCAAAATGTTTTAAAAATTTTGAAACATTTCAAGTTTCGAAGCTCAAGCTGGGCTTGCCTGCAGGGAAACAGAAAATAAGGAGAGGGAGGGGAAGAGTGGGGAAGGACTGCTGTTATATTGACTGTGTAGCTGGCCAGTGACTATGATCCTTCCCTGAGGTCCCTTCCAAGCCCAGTGCTCTGGGGGAGGGATAGAAAAACAGCATAAAAGGCAAAATTGTTTGAACTGGCCTGCTTTCTGCCTTGGGGTCAGTTACAGATCAGAAGTGTTAGACAATGAAGGCTACTACTAGCATTGATTTGAATGCTTTCCTACTTTTGCTTTCTTCTGGAATGTTTCATTTTATTACTATATCATTGATTTATTCTTTTCAATTTTATGCTTATATTAGATATTACACTATAGAATTTATATAGGAAGGGAGATACTTTTATATTTTATTTCTATACATTTTTATCTTGCAGCATATATTAAACACCTTATAGAATTTATATAGGAATGCAGAAACATTTATATATTTATATAAAAATAAGACACAATGGGCGTATGTAGATAACCACCCTATTGATGTAAACTACCTGAAAATTTGAATGTGGCTTCTTTTCTGGTGCATTTTTCTTTGCATGACAGCATTCATGTCAGGGTTGGCAATCTCTCTTGCACAGGTATACTGGGGGCTCCAGAGATCAACAGGAAGGCTGCCTGGGTGGGTCACAACACACAAGTGATGGCCTGCACACCAGCATTTTGCAAAAGCTGGTAGTCACTCCGGCCCCCAGCAAGCCACCAGCCACTTTGCAAAGTCAGGGGCTCATGCCTTCAGGCTCTTTGGCTCACCCTTCACAACTCTTCCTTGCATTTTTCTTGGCAGAAATTTTGAAAATACACTTTTTCAAGATTCTTTTCATGCTCTTTTCCAGCCAGGTGCCAAGCGCTGTCTCCTTTATTTTGAAACATCAAAGCGAGACCGGGGGCTGGGGGGTTCATGGGGTTTAAGACCTGCTTTACTTGCACACAAACCCAGGGACTTTGCAAACTTTTTTGTCTTCTTTTCATGCTCTTTTCCAGCCCAGCACCAGACAGTGTGGGTTTTTTTTTTCCACACCAAAATGAGGCTGGGGGGGGGGGGGTGTTACCCCACTGAAACTCTATAAACTTGGGAAGCAGAGGTCAGATTGCATGTTCGCTGTTTCAAGGAGGGAGATTTGAGGTGGGTGAGGGACAACAGCACAGTGGGGGCAGAGAAGGACTCATCCCAGTAATGAGACTTGCCCCTGGGGGGCACAGCAATACACATGCAGGGTTTGAGAAGACTGCAGGCTGATCAAGTGGGGTGCAGTGACGCTTTGAGTACTATTTGATGCCCCCACCTCTGTGACATGTGACTTGAAAGAGGACATGGCAATGTACTACACACCACTTTTGGTAAGTGACATCTGACCCTTATCTGTTCCCTGAGGGTTGTCGGGGGGGGGGGGGGGATGAATACTCCTCAGGGCTGGCACTGGCCTCATATCTGGATGCTTGCCTCCCTGCCTCTTTCCCCATGGCGGGGTGGGGGGTAAAGAAAATGCCCACCTCCTGGTTCCTGAACTTGTATTACTTCCTCCTCCTGTTTGCTGGCCACAAGTACTGAGGCGGCTTCTCTTCTGTGTAATACTTGAATTGTGGAGGCTTTCTTTGCAGGCTTTGGCTTGAGTATCAGCTCGAGTATGGCAAGAGTTGCACAAGTTCTGCAGATCCGTTTCATATTATTCTCACCCTCCTCCTGGCTGATGGCCTTGTTTTCTAATCAGCATATTGCCAGCATATTGGGGTGGTATTGCTAGCCACCCTGGGATCCCAGCGGGAGGGTCGGTAGGGGGCAGGGCTCCCGGCACGCACTTCTGGTCTAGCCGGAATGTGTGTTTGGCTGTAGGACCAATGGTGGGAATTTCAAACCGCGGGCTTTAAAACCCATGGTTGGAACCGCTGGCAGTTGGGGATCAGGACCTCAGGGAGCAGGGCGCACATGTGCCACGCACGCACGTGTGCCCCCTTACCTCGGTGGCAGAGGCAGCAGCAGCAGGTGGCGAACGGCGGCGGCAGTAGCTGAGGAGACAGCAGAGGGGGCAGCAACAGCTGATTCCCCCTAAGGTAAGTGGGGCAGAGGGTAGAGCACAGCTGAGGAGGATCCAAAGGGGAAGCCCTTCAGAGCCCTCTTAGCTCATCCGACAGGGAGCTGTGCTCCCGAGCTGCGTGTGGACAGCGCGTGCAAATAGTGCACGCAAACAGGTGCGCCCTATAAGGGCGCACCATCGTTTGTGCTGGTGTTTGCACCAGCATTTGCATAAGGCAGGCATGAGGTAGCAGCCCAGAAGGGCACCTCCAGCAAGCAAGAGAGGAGTAGACACAGCTCTGCAGATATCGTGCAGACTCGGAGCACCACTGCCAGGGGCCTTGCCCTGGCGCTGCCGCCTGCCATGGGCTCTTCTGAGGCCTCCACCCAGATGGAGCTCTTGGTGGGGTTGGCAGCCCCTTGCCCCCCCCGTCTGTGGGGGGGGCTCGGTGGCGTCCTGGGGGGTGTGGGACCTGGTGGTCCCCCTGCCTGTCCCTCCTGTGCCCAGCTTAGGACCCTGGAGGAGCAGGTGAGGGAGTTCCAGGCTGAGGGGGATCCGGGATGCAGAGGATGAAATTGATGCCTATTTCTGTTCTCTGCAGGCCCGGTTGCCCACTGTACAGCCCCCACAGGAGACGCATCCAACACAGGAGTGGCAGAAGGTGTCCAGATCCAGAGCTGCTCGGCCTAGAGTAGTGAAAGCTCCCCAGGTGCACCTGGGGAACAGGTTTGAGGCCCTGGCAGCTGTGATGGAGGAAGACAGTGCAAAGGCCTCCAGTGGGAATGATGCCACTCCCCACGTGACAAAGAATGGACAGAGATCGAACACCAGCAGGAAGAAACGCCGGGTCCTCATCATCTGAGATTCCATCCTACGAGGGCTGGAAGGTCCCATCTACCGGCCTGACCCCATGACGCGGGAGGTCTGCTTCATGCCTGGGGCTCAGGTTTGGGACATCACAGAGAGGATCCTGGCCTACATCCGACCTGCAGACCAGTACTCCATGGTTGTCATCCACGTGGGAATGCATGACATGGCCAGGGAAAACCCTAACTGCATTATGAAGGACTTCGAGGCTCTGGGGGCCAAGCTTGAGGAGACGGGGGTGTAGGTGGTATTCTCCTATCTCCTTCTGGTGAGTAGGTGGGGATGGTGACACGAGGCTTGCATTGGCGAGGTCAACCGGTGCTTACGGAGTTGGTGCCGCAAGGCGGGCCTTGGGTTCCTAGATAATGACCCATGCTTTCAGGCAGGGACTTGCTGGGGTGGGATGGACTTCACCTCTCTCCTAAAGGCAAGTGTGTCTTGTCTTTCAGGTTGGCTGATCTCGCACGGCAAGCTTTAAACTAGCCTCGCTGGGGGAGGGGGCCACAGGAAGACAAGGAGACGCCACCCAAGCAAGACAGGTTACACATGCAAGTAGTATCCAGGTAAGAAACAGGGGTCTGGATAGTCTTCCTAATCGGGGGGTGGCTAGCATAGCTATGTAAGGCCTTAAATGCCTGTATAACAATGCTCGGAGTACGGGGAACACACAGGAGGAGCTCGCCCTCAGAATAGCCAGTTCAAACCCAGAAATAGTGGGGCTTACAGAAACGTGGTGGGATTCATCCCATGACTGGGCAGTTAGCATTAGGGGCTATAGGCTCTACAGGCAGGATAGAGAAGGAAGGAAGGGAAGGGGTGTGGCGCTCTATGTAAAAGAGTGATACACATCCTCTGCCAGCAAAATGGGGTCAGAAGAGGGGCAAGCTGAAGTGCTCTGGGTCAAGATACAAGGGGATTGTGGGGAGAGGGATTTAATGGTGGGGGTCTACTACAGCCCCCCCAACCAAGGGGAGGACCTGGATTGGGAATTTTGGGGCCAGCTTGCAGAGGCACTTAAGGCAAGGGATGTAGTTGTCATGGGTGATCTAAATTACCTGGACATCTGCTAGGAGGAGCAGTCAGCCAGGTTGGACCATTCCAGGAGGTTCCTGGCTGAGATACAGGACCTCCACTTAACCCAGGAGGTGCACAGTCCCACCAGAGGAAATGCCCTGTTGGACCTGGTCCTGGCCACAGGCAATGATCTGGTAAGGGGGCTCCAGGTCCTTGACCACCTGGGTGATAGCGATCATTACTTGCTGGAATTCATCATCCAGTGCAGGGTGTCAAGGGCCCGCAGCAAGGCGGTAGCCCTAGAATTCAAGAGGGCCAACTTCAACGAGTTGAAGAGATTGGTGGAAGAGGCGCTGGGGTTCTCGAGTGCAGGGGAACTCAGTGCCCAAGATGAGTGGTCGTTCCTTAAGGAGACGATACTCAGGGCCCAAGGGGTGACAATCCCAAAAAGAAGCAAGGGGGGCAAGAGTGCCCGAAAGCCTCCCTGGCTCACCGAGGAGGTCTGGGAATGCCTGGTTGCCAAAAAGGCGATGCACACCCGGTGGAAGGGCGGTCTATCTCCAAAGAAGAGTATACCTCCACTGCTCGGGCCTGTAGGGGGGCTGTTAGGAAATCTAAGGCAGACATAGAGCTAGGACTAGCGTCCAAGATCAAAGATAATAAAGAGTCCTTTTTCAAATATATAGGGAAGATGAAGAAGGCACCGGGAAATGTGAGGCCCCTGCAAGATATGCTGGGCAATCTGGTGGTTGCGCCAGAGGAGAAGGCAGACCTCTTTAACAAATTCTTCACCTCCATTTTCTTGTGCAGGGACCGGGACTCCCCCACCGTGTTTCAAAACGGACTCAAGGGGAACACCTCAGGACCTAAGGTTGAGGAGGACCGGGTTAGAGTGCTTCTGGAGGGGCTGGATGTGTTCAAATCAGCAGGTCCAGATGCTCTCCACCCCAGGGTGTTGAGGGAGCTAGAAGGGGTTATTGCAGGGCTCTTGGCATGGCTTTACGAGTGATTGTGGTGTTCGGGCCAGGTGCCAGACGATTGGAAGATAGCCAATGTGGTCCCCATCTTTAAGAAAGGGAGGAGGGAGGACCCAGGGAACTATAGGCCCATCAGTCTTACCTCAATCCTGGGGAAACTCTTTGAGAAGATCATCAAGGAGCACATCTGTGATGGGCTGGCATCAGGGATGATGCTCAAGGGCAACCAGCATGGTTTCATTAGGGGCAGGTCATGTCAGACCAACCTGATTGCCTTTTACGATCAGGTCACAAAAGCACTGGATGCAGGTGTTGCCGTGGATGTAGTCTTTCTGGACTTCAGCAAGGCCTTTGACACTGTCTCCCACCCCATCCTCATTAAAAAATGAGGTGACTGTGGCATCGATGCCTACACAGTCAGATGGATTGCTAATGGCTGAAGGGTTGTACTCAGAGGGTGGTGGTGGACGGGTCATATTCGACCTGGGGGGAAGTGGGCAGCAGAGTTCCCCAGGGCTCAGTCCTTGGGACCGCGCTGTTCAATTTCTTTATCAGCTATTTGGACGACGGGGTGAAAAGCAACCTGTTCAAATTTTCTAATGACACCAAAATTTGGGGTGAGGTGGGCACGTTAGTAGGGAGCGAAAGACTGCAGAAAGACCTGGATAGGTTGCAGGGGTGGGCTAAGAAAAACAGGATGCGTTTCAATACTGACAAGTACAGGGTGCTGCACTTGGACAGTAGTAGCCTGCAGCACACTTATAAGATGGGAAACTCCCTTCTTGAGAGCACAGAGGCAGAAAGGGATCTTGGAGTCGTCATTGACTCCAAGATTGACATTGGCCGACAATGCGAGGTCACGGTCGGCAGTGCTAACCGGACCTTATCGTGCATCCACAGGTGCATCTCAAGTAGGTCCAAGGAGGTGATTCTCCCCCTCTACATGAAACTGGTCAGGCCACAGCTGGAGTACTGTGTCCAGTTCTGGGCACCCCACTTCAAAAGGGATGTGGACAACATTGAGAGGGTCCAGAGGAGGGCCACCCGCATGATCCGGGGACAGCAGGGCAGACCCTACAATGAGAGGCTACAGGACCTGAACCTGTTCAGCCTTCACAAGAGAAGGCTGAGAGGGGCCTGGTGACCATCTACAAACTCACTAGGGGGGACCAGAAGGGTTTGGGGGAGACCTTGTTTCCCCTAGCACCCCCCAGGTTATCAAGGAATAACAGTCACAAGTTATTGGAGAGTAGGTTTAGATTAGACATCCGTAAGAACTACTTCACAGTGAGGGCGGCTAGGATCTGGAACCAACTTCCAAGGGAAGTGGTGCTGGCTCCTACCCTGGGGGTCTTTAAGAAGCGGCTTGATGCCTACCTGGCTGGGGTCATTTGAGCCCAGTTTCCCTCCTGCCCAGACAGGGGGGCGGACTTGAAGATCTACAAGGTCCCTTCCAACTCGACTTCTACGATTCTATGATATTATGGAATTGTAATTAGAGGATTACTGCTGGCCACAAATGTGGAGGCTTTCTTCTTTGTTCCTGCCAAGACCTCCAGCAAATTTCCTTCCGGGGTCCAGTGGTAGACCCAGACCTGTGGGCTCTTCACTCCACTTGCCCACCTCTGCACCTCTCCATTGCACCCTTGTAACTTTCAAATCACTGCTGGCCACTAAGCAAGCTATGCTTCTGACCTATGTCCCTATATGACACTTCATATAGTCTTTTCGCCCTCCTTCTGGTTAGCTATGACCACTGCAGTGGCAGAAGCTGAGGCTTCTTCACTGGCTTTGGCCTGAGCATTAGCTCAATTTGCACAAGTTCTGCAGACCTGCTTCAAATAGTCTTCTCACCCTCCACCTGGTTACTGGCCATGTCCTGCATCAGTACAAGCTGGGCAAGTTGTGGAAGTGCATTTCATTCATTGCTGCAGAGGGCTCAGGTTGTGGGGGGGGGGGGGGGGGGCTTCCACTAAGGAAGCTGAGGCTTGAATTTCTCCTCTGAATTATGCAGGCCTTCTAATCTGGATTTGCTAAGGACTTCCCCCCCCCCCAGACACACACACACAGCTCTAAGTTTAATAGGCATCTCGGGCCATACATTCCCCGGTCCCACTATGGGAGGCCTATTTAAACTTGATTGACTAAAACTCGGTTGCCGGGTTAGGGAATGCTGAGGCAAGAGACCGAGTCAGAGAGGGTATGGGCAACATTTGAACAATGGTTAAGGGTTCATCACAGCATCCAGCCTTCTGGAGCCCTAATCCCAGGTGTTGTCATATCTTTCCTGAGATGACTGGTGGGAGTCCTCTCCACAAAAGGTTATGAGCACCCCAATAATTGCTTTAAGTCTGTTAAAAGACTATAGTAAGATCTGGAAAAGTCATGCTAAGCTGAGGCTTGTGCACAACAAGTAAAAATCCCAAATCCTGATGCTGCAAGCTATCTATTGTTCCTGAAGAAACCATGAGATATCCCATCAGTATATCTGCCATCCATAGGAATCTCAAGCTGGCTCCCAAGTATTTGGGTTACTCCCTAATCTTAAGTGTTTCCTGATTATCAATCAGTTTCCTGAGATGTTCCAAACCAGATAACCTCTTGTCAATAGAAAAGACAATGATTTACACTACTGAGGGTGCTTCAAAGCAGCTGAACTGAGGGTATAAAAATCTGTAAGTGTGTGTGCTGCAAAAAAGAAGAAGCAGGAGGAAAGGAGAAGGAGAAGAAGAGAAAAAGAAGAAGAAGCAGGAGGAAAGAAGGAGAAGAAGAAAGAAGAAGAAAACTCCTGTGCTGACACCATCCCCTGTCATTCTTGGGATGCTGGAAAAACAGATCATCTCTCTCTTCAAGGACTGTGCTATGGACTGTGCCTGTCAGCTTTGCAGCCTGATAACCGTGGACTAGGTGAGATTCCCAGCGTTCTCTCTTCTTTCTAGGCATAAACTTCTGAACCTGAACTGTATCAGTTAAGCGTGAGCTAAGTTTCCCCAAATACTTAGTGAAACCAGGGTAGTATTGTCATTGTTTGTGTTTGTTTTTCTTTTGCATGTCTATTACTACTAGTACTATTATATATTTCATATGCTTAGCAATAAATAACTTTTATAGTCAAACTGGTAGTAATTGGGTATGTGCGGGCCGGGAGCGATCCGGGGCCCTTTTTTCACACCACGGGCTGTGGCCAGCAGCCCGGACATGCTGGGTCGGAGAAAGCAGGTGACACGCTAGAATTAGGCACGGATGCGTAATGGTTGATTCAAGATTGTTTACTTACACCGAAGATGGTCGCGGTGTAGGCTGGACAGTTTCCCAGGCAAAGCTCCGCTTAAATCCTCGTTTGAGGACTCCGACTGTACCAGGATCACTCCCACGGAGTTGTCGAGGCTCCATGGATCCTTTTTTTGCGCGCAGGGAGAGGGATACGTCGAGGATTGTGCTCGGCGACGGGGAGAAGCTAGAGACTGATCAGACCTCTGTTGCCTTCTTGAAATACGCTGGGTCCAATAGGCTCTGCAGCGCTTAGAGATCTTCACAAGACACGAAGTCTCCTCCTCCTGATGTTCATGGAGTCCTCCAACTTGGTCGGAAACCACTCAAGCTTTTTATACGGCTAGCAAGCCAATCGCTAGCTGCCACGTGTGAATAATTTAATACAAGCCAATAATGGGGCTCGAATTAGAATACAAATGGCAGGAACTCCTTGCAACGTGCATTTCTATGCTGCAAAGAAGAAATGCACCCTGCAAAGAAAGCTACAAATTGGCGGGAAAATAATTCAGTGGTGCGAAAGCACACACAAACAAAAATCACACCCTTGGGTTGTGACAGGGTATATTTTTCCTTCTCTGCTTCTCTTCCCTCCCGTGCTTAGCAGCAACGCTTCTTTTACCTATGCTAAAGATCCCTGTGAAGCCCAAATTATTGTGGGGTCTGCTCATCAAGAGGCCAAAGATTGGGACGTGCTGAGTTTGAAACACATAAGGGGATCAGCTTGTACAGGCTGATTGACCCAGTTTGACTCAGACGTGCCCTTATGAACTGAATGCTGGCCCATGAGTGAATGAAAATTGGAACCTGGCTGTCTAGGCCTCCAACCTCTAGCACAAGGCAAAGCACCCGCTACATGCAGCAGTGCACATGGTCCTAAGCCAGGTCAGCGGCAGCAGTAGGGTGGCAGGAAAGCCCTGCGGGGAACAGAGCTCAATCTGTAGAATGGGAGGCAACCCTCCAGGACTGTGGAGTAGTAAGTTACCCTGGAGAGAGGGACCCCCCAGGGTTGCAGAGGGACACCACGTAGGCTGCTTCTGGGTGATAGCAGGGGAACTTAGGAGTCTTTGGGGTCTCCCTCTCCTTTTCTTTCATCCCTCTCCTTCCCTGTAGTGGTACCTTGGGAGTGGGGCCCCTGCCCTGGAGGGCACCCAGGTAGTCTAAGGATTGCTGGTTATACTTGTAGACTGTGCCTTATAGTTTATGTGAATAAATTGAAGTCATAGTTTGTATATTAATACAGTTATAATTTTGCCCAATCAATATACCTTGTTCTGGGTTGTTCTATGGTTCATCTGTATTTTTAAATAATAATTGGTTGTGTGTATATATGTATATGGTATAGGGCTTATTGTTTTGTAAATTTGTACATATATAAATAACTTATGTCCTTACCCTTTAAAGGTTTTGTTGTAATAATAATTTGTATATAGTTAAGTAATTGATTGACTGGGCCGGACTCTATAGGGGACGGGAGTGGCTGCTGGGCTGTTATGTCCCTCTGCAGCACACTGCCCTGCCAATAATTCCCTCAATTGGAGCGGGGAGTACAAACCCATGTACACCTGGGCTACAGGATTAATAAGGAGGAATGAGAAAGGTTAAGAACGAGAACCCCATGGGCCTATGTGCTTTACTGAAATGTATACATCAGGCTATTGTTCACGCTATGTCATCAAACACACCTTCTTTCCATAATGATGACTGTGATAAGACTTATGCTCCTCCAGTTTTGGGGGTTTTTTTGGACTCATAAACACAATTAGAGGCCTTGCACTGGAATGTGATTGTTTCTGTGCTGTTCTAGAATGGGAGTTTGTAAGATCTCTGATACATGTCTTTGTACATTTAGGAGACTTGAACTCATCTAGGGAGGGGAATGCAGGCAACAAGTTCCAGACACTGGACTTCTCTAAGTCCCCATTGTCCATATCTGTGTTCCCACCACAGGTTCCCAGGTGGGCCTGTGGCACCCACTATTCCCCATGCTATGTCACTATCCCCTAACAGTTTGCTCAGCTGACTTTGATTCCTCACCTGCCACAGCTTTGATGTTTCAATGCTCTTTGTATCATCGGAGGCTGCCTCCAGACAACAGAGTGAGGCCATGGATGCAGGCTCCACTCTCATCATCACCAGGCTCCTGGTCTTTCCTGGTCTATTGCACTTGCCTGGATGGGGTTCAGACCCTCTTGTTCAGCCCTATGAGCTTCAGACCTTCTTTCTCTCACTCTTTGCCCTCCTGGGTTCTGGGTTCCTTTGAGCTGCAAGTTGCAGTCCTGCCCCCTGTCTCCACTCCCTCACACAGTGAAAACACCTCCCCAGGTGTTTCCCATAGCCTCCAGACCTATGCTTACAGCTTCAGCTCATCCTCTGGTGCTACACAACAATAAAGATATAAAACACACATGACTTCACTTAGGTGTATGGTATTGCTGAGGTTCCTTCAGCAGCTGCTTTCTAGAGCTCCTTCCCTATGGCCAGTAAGACACAGATTGTGGCCTCAGCAAAGGCTTATAAAACCTGTAGCTGCATCCCTGGCCAGGTCACCTGGCCAGCCACTTCCCCTCAGACCTTTTAGTCATGGCCTGGGGCTCCCACAGCCTCTTTCTAGATAAAGAACTGCAGCTAAGCCAACAATTGGCTGGTCCCAATTCTGAGACTTCAACTAGACTAAGAAAAGTCAGTCTCTGCAAATAACTTGTGCCCTTTCCCCTTATCTGGGAAGTCTGGTAGCTCAGTAGGCATCTAAGTTATCCGAGAGAAAGAGTTGGTCCAAATGGGGATTACAGGAATCCAAAACAACTAAGGGAGATTATTTCATAGCTCCTTTGTCAGTACGTATCACAGCCTCCCTCAAACAGTTCCTAGGAAACAGAGGAACATCTCCTGCTGGACTCTTGGGGCATTTCAGCTTCTATAAGAAATAATTAATTTGGTATTCTTGTGCCAACTCTCATCCTCTGGGAGTTAGAAAGACAGGAGTGACTTCCACAGAGCTCATTAAACACATGTCCATTTTCAAATATTCAATAAGATGATTGTGGCTGTATTTTTTTTTTTTTTTGTCTCGAGTCTGGTGATGCTTATACTCATGAAAAAAAAGAAGAATCAGGCTGGCAGGCCGTTAAAGAGGCCATCTAGCCCTACTCCCTGGCTCCAAGGCAGTATCGTCCCATCCAAACCATCCCATTCAAGCCCTATCCACCCTGTCTTCTAACCTGTTCCTAACACTACACAATAGGACTGTGCAAAATTTTGCCCCCACTTTGACCCAGCCATCTTCCTGCTGGATGGGACATGTTCATACAAGGAAAGGCTGGGGGACCTAGAACTCCTCAGTCCTCTCAGCCTGAAAAAAGAGAAGGCTGAGAGGGGACTTGATAGCAGCTTATCACACTGTGTATTGAAGTGTGCATCTAGGGCTCAGTGAAGAACTGTTCACCAGGGCACCCTTGGGGAAAACTAGGAGTAATGGTCACAGTCTGGAAACCCTAGTTGTGAAGTAGGTTTTTTTTTTTCCTAATGTTGAGCCTGACATGAGTCTGAAATGATCTTCCAGGAGTTTGTGACCATTACTTCCAGTTTTCCCCAAGGGGGCCCTGGTGAACAGTTCTTCACTGAGCCCTAGATGCTTCTGATGTAGCGGTAAGCTGCTACCAAATCTCTTCTCAGCCTTCTCTTTTTCAGGCTGAAGAGTCCCAGGTCCCTCAGCATTTCCTTGTATGGCTTGCCATGCAGGTCTCTGATCATATGGGTAGCCCTTCTCTGGACTCTCTCAAGCTTTACCACTTCCTTGTTAAGGTGCAGAGCCCAGAACAGGACACAGTACTCCAGCTGTGGTGTCACCAATGCTGAGTAGAGCCAAGTAGAGCAGGAGAATCACTTCTTTGCAATGGTTTTACTGGAAATGCATCAATTGATTCATGCCAGTGGATTGTTGGCCCTTCTAGCTACATCATTGCACTGCCAGCTCATGTTCATACTGTGGTCAGTTATTACCCCCAGGTCTGTGGTGGCAAGTGATGGGGGATTTCCAGTCCTGCTTCCTGATGAGAGGCAGCAGTTGCACAAGCACCCATGACAAGAGGTTTGCCTGTGCGCAGCTAGGGGTGCCGGGCCCCAGAACCTCCCTGAAACTATCTCTTTGTCAGCTGGCAGGCTTAGTGGCCACAACATGCCCTAGCAGCCAGGACTGCAGTGGTTTCCCCTCCCCCTTCCCAAGACAGGCACAGCTGCACCCATGACATGAGCTTTGCCTGCCTGTGACCAGCGGTGCAGGGCGCCAAAACCCAGAAGCCCTGCACCTATTTCCTTGACAGCTGGCAGGCTTTGTGGCCTTAGCAGGGGCCAGCATGCCTGCATTTTTGACCCTGCTGTGCCTTAATACATACATATAACATGAGTTTTGCTTTCAGGATTTTGGGGTGCAGTTTTCCAAAACCCCTACACCTATCTCCTTGAAATTTATCAAGCTTTGTGGCCTCCATAGGGGCTAGCATGCCTGCAGTTTTGACCCCAGTGTGGCTTAACACATACACGTGACCTGAGTTTTGCTTTCACAATTTTGGGGTGCAGTTTCTCCGAACTCCCTGCACCTATCTCTTTGAAACATGGCAGGCTTTGTGGCCTCAGCAGGGGCTACCAGCCCTGCAGTTATGACCCCACTGTAGCATAACACATACATATGACAAGAGATTTCTCTCAAGAATTTAGGGTGCAATTTCTCTGAACCCCCTACACCTATCTGCTTGAAACATGGCACGCCTCATGCACTCAGAAGGTGCCACCATTACTGCAAGTTTCTGGCCAGAAATGACAAAGTTATAGCCTTTTTTTACCTTTCCCATTATATTGTATTGGCAAAACATCGACACAGGGTCAAAACAGCAAAACATTTCAACGGAACAAAATGGAACAGCTGTTTCAACTTGAAACAAAAGTCAAAATGAAACACTGTTCTGTCAAAATGTCAAAATGTTGGTCGAAATGAAACGCTTCCATTTCGCACATCCCTATTACACAACCAACCTGTTGTAGAATAAGTGTTGTGTCAGGGTTGATGGTTGTTTTACACAGAATTTCAATTATGGATTTGTGTAGGAAGTTTTGGTTTGGATAGGGATGGTCCTGTCTCAGGTGGGGGTTGGACCAGATGACCTGTGAAGGTTCTTTCTAGACTGACTTCTCTATTTTTCTATGAGTACAAAGCCCACAGACAAACACCAGATACATCCAAAATTGCCCCAGGTAAAGCAGGGCTTGAAGTGTCCCAGCACTGACATGGTTGTTAAAATACACTCAAAAGATCCAAGGAAATGGTCCATGCCTCCAGCTACAGAGGAAGTAAAAAAAAAAAAAAAAGGCCACAGTACACACTAATCAGATCATGGGGTAAAATTCCTTCCAGATCCTGAATGTGGTCATTGGTATGACCCTGAGCTGAGGCTCCTCCTGCCCACCCAGAAGAAGTGGGGGGCATAACTCCATGCCACCTCCCCCGCTGCTGCTGGGCAGGCAGAGATTGCCTCACCATGGTGGGGTGGCTGGCATGGGGCTCCCAGGGGAGGGCAACAGGATAGGAAGCCCTGAGCCTGCAGTGGGCAGGCTGCATCCAGCCCTTCCCTGTGCATAAACCTGGGGTGCCCATTCCCTCCTTTCCAGGAGTACATGCAGCAGGAGGGAGGCACCTCCCTCCACCCATGGACTAGTCCTCCCTGGCTCTGTCTTCCTCCCCACCCTGGTCCCAGGTCTCAGGCCTCATGTATTGCCTTGTCTAGGCAATGCCACCAGGTCCAGTCCCCGCCCCACTCCCTCCCTCACCATGGGGACCTCAATCTGTCCCACTCAATTAGGGATGGGTGGTCACCCTACCCTGTTCTCGAGGAGGGGCAAGGCCTTTTGACACCCATGTACTCAGCATCTATGGCTCAGCCCAATCCTAATTCCCAACCTGGGTTGCAGCCAACACCCAACACTTCCAAGGAAATAATTCCCTGCCATGTGGCAACCAACAAATCCCAGAAGCCCCACAATAACCAAACACCGTCTGTTCTGCTCTACAACCTAAACTCATGTTTAGTCTGTATTGGGACATTGCTTGTACAATGGTTCCAGCTCCAGAAGTTGGCCTCCCAGGTGCTACAACAAGGAAGACAATTCTAACATAATAAAAATCTTAGGCAACTGTGCAAGCACTGCTGAAAGAGTGGGCAGCAATTGGCTGCATGTCCTGGGCTGTATGGGCCCAAGTTTGAGCCACTGCCAGGGAAATTTGTGGCAGCAGAGAACACACCCCAGCCACCCAAGCAGCAGGGCTTCCCCTGCCTCCATGCCTGAGAGTGAAGTGGGGGGATCATGGTGGCTGTGCCGCCCTGCTACCTGGCCCTGATGCCCCCCAGAATAGCTGGCAGGGAGGTGGAGGCAGCAGGCAGGAAGGGTGGCAGGGGAGTGGGGAAGGGATTGTAGGGAAGGCATGTGGATGTGGGCCAGGTGATTGCAGAGTGGTGGGTGGAGCAGGGCTAGGCCCAGAGCTGTGGGGAGGCAGGAGAAGTGGGGCCAGACGCAGAGCAGTTGCAGGGGCTGGAGCAGGGCCGGACCCACAACAGCAGGAGCGGGGGAACAGTGCCAAACCTGGAGTAGTGGTGGGGAGTGGGTCCAGACCGGGAGCGGCAGGAGGCAGGGAGAGCAGGACTGGATCCAGAGCAGTGGGGAGAGGGGCAGGTGGAGCAGGGCCAGACCTGCAGTGGTGGGGGGGGGGGAGAGAGGGGCCGGACCTGGAGAAGTGGGGAGGCATGGAGGAGGGCTGGACCCAGAGTGGTAGGGAGGAGGGAGAGGGGGGCCAGATACATAGCAGCAGGGAGCGCTGCAGAGTGGGGGAGAGTGAGGCTGGACCTGGAGCAGTGGGGAGGTTTGGGGGAGCAGGGTTGGACCCAGAGTGGCAGGGAGTGGGTGGGAGTGGGGCCAGACCTGCAGCGATGAGAGGGGCTGTGGAGTAAGGCTGAACTCAGACCAGTGGGATGTGGGGGAGTGGGGCTGGATCTGGAGTGATGAGGCAGGGTGGGGGAACAGGGCCAGACCCAGACTGGCAGGGGAATGGAGCAAGGCTCAACCCAGAGCAGTGGGGGCGTGGAGAGGGGCCAGACCTGCAGATGCAGGAGTGGTTTGGAGCAGGGCTGAACCTGGAGCAGCAGGGAGTGGTGGGGGAGTGGGAGCAGCAGGAGGGGGTGGAGCAGGGCCGGACCAGCAGTGATGGGAGGCGGGGAGAGCAGGGTTTGACCCAGAGCGTTGGGAAGGTGGTGCAGAGTGGGGTTGAACCCAGAGCGACAGGGGGGAGCAGGGGCAGACCCGGAGTAGCGGGGAGCAGTGGGGGAGTGGGAGTGGTGGGGAAGTGGGGAGAGTGAGGCCAGACCCAGAGTGGTGAGGAGTCAGGGGGAAGTGGGGCTGGAACCAGAGCAGTGGGGAGTTGGACGGAACAGGGCTGGACCCCCAGTGGCAGGAGCGGGTGAAGCAGGGCTCAACCCAGAGCTGTGGGCGGGGGTGGAGTAGGGCTGGACCTGGAGTGGTGAGGGAGTGGGAGTGATGGGAAGGGGTGGAAGTGGAATGGGGCCAGACCCTGAGTGGTGGGGAGGGGGGCCAGACCGAGAGTGGCAGGGGGGCAGGGACAGACCCAGAGCTGTGGGGGTGGGTGGAGAAGGGCCAAATCCAAAGCTGCAGGGTGGCGGGGGCAGACCTGGAGCGGCAGGAGGTGTGGGAGGGAGCCAGGCTTGACCTGGAGCAGCAGGGAGGCAAGGCTGGATCTGGAATGGCATAGGGGGGGAGCAGCAAGGCTGTGCAAAACGGCACCCTTCCATTTCTATTTGCATTTCAATGGAACAGTGTTTTGTTTCAAATTTTATTTCAATTCAAAACTACTGTTCTGTTTCATTTGGTTGAAACAGTGACTGTTTCAACGCTGTTTCGACATTTCACCCATAGGCTATAATGGGGAAGCGTGAAATAGCCTCTCTCATCCAGCAGGAAGATCAGGGGCCCGCAACCCCAGGAAGGCTGCAGGGGCTGTGCCAGTCCTCCCCGGGTTGCGGGCCCCTGATCTGCCTGCTAGATGAGGGAGGCAAGCTAGGTGCTGCCACCTGGGACCAGCGCTACCATGCCACCAGTCCCAGGCATCAGCACCCAGCTTCTCTCATCTGGCAGGCAGTTCAGGGCTGCAACCCCAGGCAGACTGTGGGGACTGTGCGATCAAGCTCAGTTCTCCTCCCCAGCTCTGTGATTGATCGAGCTGGGGAAGGGAACTAAGCCCAATCACTCAGTTCTCCTCCCCAGAGCTGTGATCTATCGGGCTGGGGAAGGGACCTCAGCCTAGCTGAGCTGAGTTCCCCTCTCCAGCGCTACCATCGGGTTGGGGAAGGCAACTCAGCCCAACTGAGCTGAGCTCTCCTCCCCAGAAATAGGGAGGGGAGCTACCGCTGGGGAGGGGAAATCAGTTCAGCTGGTCTGAGTTCCCTTTCCCAGCCCAATCCATCACAGCACTGGGGAGGGAAACTGAGCAATTGGGCTCAGTTCCCTTCCCCAGCCCCATTGATCACAATGCTGGGGAGGAGAACTGAATGATCAGGCTCAGTTCCCTTCCTTAGCCCCATCGATCATAGTGCTGGGGAGGGGAACTGAGCAACTGCAGCTGGGCAGTTTCCCAGCCTGATGGATCACAGTTGGGCTAAGTTTCCTTCCCCAGCTCGATCATAACACTGGGGAGATGAACTCAGCCAGGCTGCTTCAAAACATGAAACATTTCAAAACTTTCAAAACAATTTGACTGCCCTCATTTTGTTTCAAGGCTGTTTTGAAGCCCTTCATTTCATTGACTTCTCTGTTTTGAGCTCAGAATGAATCAAAACAGTGTAAAGAAAAAAACAGCCAGCAAAATTTTGCACAGCCCTAGGGAGCAGGCCTGACACAGGGGGGTGAGGGGTGTGAGGCTAAACACAAGGCTCACTCCCCAGGCACCCCCCTGAAATTCTTGATGGGCAATTTCCTAGTGAATCATATCAGTTCATGGCTAAAATAGTATTAAGAGTCCAGCAAGAAGGGAAAAGGTTTGAGATATTAAAAACACCTTCTAAAAATGGCTTTCCCCTTCTATGTCCTGGCTGCTGTTTATTATCTATTATCATTGATTTTGTAGTAACCAGGAAACCTCACCACATGGACGAGGAACCTCTTGTCCTGACATTGCACTACCACAGAACAGAAGAGCTTCTCCCTACCACAATGAGTTCAGGCTGTAAGAGCCAATGACTTGAAAAAGAATTTGCTTTTATTGCTAGTGCCTGAAGCTGGAACACCACCCCCCAGGGATAAGTGAATTAGTTCTGGGGAAGTCATTCCTCTGGTTGGAGCAGCAGGTGCTCCAGGGGCAGACCTGCCTCCACTTCTCGGGAGCGGAGTGAGTGAGAGGAGATAACAGATAATATGAGGGACGCAGGGTGAGCTGTAATTCCTGGGTGCTAAACTCCATTTATCCCCTCAGCAAGCATGGCAGCTTGGGCTTGGTATGTTTGGATGTTGTCACACCTTATATAGATCAGGGGTGGGCAAAATACAGTCTGTGGGCCAGATCCAGCCAACAAACTTACGAGATCTGGCCTCCAGCTGCCCCATGGTGTTCCACATAGGGCCAAGGCCCACCTCCACCCACCAGGGCAGCCTGTGCCACGCTCTTGTTCATGGGCCTAGTGCACAACTTCCATAAGGGCTGTTCCCAGTGCTGCTCTTCTCCCCTAACCTCCACTGGACCCACCTGCCTACAGCTTCCCCCCTCTGCCCAGAGCAGCACAGGAGGAACAGGAGTGGGAGGAGGAGCTGCTGCTAGAGATGAGGTGAGCAGACAAGCACCCAACTGGCTGCAGCCACATAGGGAACAGCCCATTGGAAGCTGCACGAACTGGTCGGGGCCTGGGCCAACAGGGTTTGTCTGCTCCCCTCACCGCCAGTGGCAGCTCCTCTTCTTTCTCCTGCCCCTGCTGCTCCACTCTGGGTGGGTGGAGGGAAGCTTCACCAGAGCAGCTCCTGCCACAGTAGTCAGGGCTCTAGCTCCAGTCCCCAGCTGCCTTCCACCCTCCCCACCTGCTCGCAGCTGGCTGCTCACAGCATGAGGTGAGGGAAGCTTCAGCTGGACAGCTCTACTTGATATGAGGGAAGCAGAGCAGTATCCAGCTGGCTGCAGCCCACCAGAATCTGTACATTAGCCTGGGCTGGGCCCTGGGCAGCAGGCACAGGCAGAAGTGTGATGCAGGCTGCCCTGGACAGGGCTCAGCTCCATGCACAGCACTTCAGGGGCAGCTGTGGACCACACCCCTGGGCAAGCTCTGCTGTAGGTGCCCCCTGCCTCCCCCTGCCTCCCCTCACCCCCAACTGGCTCCTGGGACATGGCAGTCACACAGTGCCCCCAGCACACTCCCATACAATCACCATCCACACCCCACCCACACAGGGCAGTGCATACAGGGAGTGGATTGCCACTTGCCCTGGCCCCCAACCCCCAGCCCTGGATCCTAGCCCTGAGCTGTCACAGCCCTGTGACCCAGCCCCATGATCCTAGCCTTTCCTACCTGTCCCACTCTGAAACATTGCTCCCTGCCCACCCAAAGCCCCATAGAGAGTTTTGGTAACTTGCTATGTGATGACCCAGCCCATGACAGTGCATCCAAATTCCCTATGTTGCCTTTGGGACCAAATAATTTCCCACCACTGTTATAGACAACTGAATCAGACAGGTAGAGAATAGCTTTCATAAACACACATCACCCTGGGTGAGAATCACTGCTGTAGACACAGATACATTAGCCTGGATTCACTGCACTCAAGTACTTTATTAAATTGACATTGGAGAGTGAAGGAAAGGAAAGAACTAAAGTGAAGTTAAAAATCAAAAGAAATGGCAATATTAATAAATTCCCCACGACTCAGCCATTCCATGCCAATAAACAATAGGCCGAACACAAAAATCTAAATGCCAAACTGGGTGCCAAACTAATCCATCTAGTCCCATATCTTGGCTCTGACAATGGCAAAAGTGGATGTTATACAAGGAGTGTGTTGAACCAGATTATCTCAAGAGTGATCTATTCCCCGCTCAGTAACTTCCCTAGATCAACCATTTATTGGGTTAGAAATGCCAAAGGAAACATCTCTCACCAATCTGTCCAACAGCCATGACTAAATCTATCCTACATGAATTTATCCAGTCCTTTCTTGAACCTGGTTCTGTTATCTGCCTCCACCACCTCTGTGGCAATCAGTTCCACAAATTAACTGCTTGCTGCATCAAAAAGTCCTTTCTCTTGTTAGCTTTAAATATATCACCTGTTCATGTCAGTGGGTGCCCTCTAGGTCTGGTGTTCTGGGTCTGGGTGAACACCAGTTCCCTGTTCACTTGGTCCACACTTTCATGATTTTAGAGATCTCTATCCTATACCCCAAAGCCTTGCCCTTTCCAAACTGAAGGGTCTTAGCTGTTTTAGTTCTGCTTGGTATAGCAATGGCTCCAGGCCCTGGTCATTTTGGTTGCCCTTCTCTGGACCTCTTCCAATTGTACTATATATATATTTTTAATGTGGGGACCAAAGCTACACACATCAAGGGAGACACCACCACAGGGGATGCAAAGTGGAAGGAACTTAATTATATTCTTTTGCTCTTCTAATCCTGACTTTACTCCATTCTCATACCGGGAAACAAAGATGAGGATTCCCAGTGTCCAGTCCTGCCTCCTCCAGCTATCCAGCAGCCACTGCTCTAAATCTTGTGCTCAAATCTTTAGGGAAGAGATTAAAAGTTTAACACTTTGGGAGCGGGTTATGCCTCTTGATGGGGTAGCTGCCTAACTGGTTGTGTTAGATCTCAAGGCTCTATAGGCAACGTTCATAGCCCATGGAACAGCACTGGACTGGAACAGGCTACCCTGACATGCTGTGAAATCTCCCTTCTTGGAGGTTTTGAAGACCTGGCTAGTCAAAGCCTTGGTTCGGAAGATTTAATTGGGGCTGGCTGTGCTTTGAGCAGGAAGTTGGACTAGGTGATGTCCTGAGGTCCCTTCTGGCCTAATTTTTCTATAATTCTGTGATACACCCCAAGAAGCCACAGTGGTTATAGAGGGTCCTGGGATTCAGAAGCAGAAGTGCGGGTGGTGTCCATTGCAAAGACCCAGGCCATGGAGCACCATTTTCATCATAAATGTTGGTAGTGGGGGATGAGTGACAGCTGTATTAATCCCACATAGCCACCACCACATCTGGATCTAGCCTGCAAGGAGCACCCCCACAACCTGGATCCCATCTCTTGCAAGCCCTGCAGTCTGGATCTGGCCCAGAGGGTGGGATGAGTTCAATACTCTTGATCTTATTTAAGCTAAAGCAGCCAGACTTACATACATCCACTTTTATCACATAACCAATTCAAGATGGTTCACTCTCAGTTTAGATGATGGAGGAAGGGGATTGAGTAGGAGATTCCTTTGATGCATATGTTGACTGAGGAAGGAAGAAATGGCAGACTCATCACCTGGACAGATATAGTTCTGGGGAAATAGACCCAGGGGAACAACCCTAGATAGGTGTAGCAGAGTTGAGGTTGGTTAGTCTTCTCTTGCTTGTATATTATCAAAAGGCTGGAAGGGAGACAAATGGAATAATTCTTAGGCTCTGAGAGACAGAAGTTTATTGCAATTGTTTTAAAACTCTTTCTTCTCCAGGTACTCATTAACCTTCTAGACCTCCTTCCATTTATTGACGAGCTCATAGTTGTAACTGGAACCAGAAGAAAGATTAGTAAAGATTCATGGGGTTCACGGAAAACTTGTGAAATAGTCAAGGTAGGCAGAAGACAGCAAGTAAACCTCATGAAACAGACTGAAAGCCTGGATGTAGACTGGGAAGTTGGGATTGGACTTTGTGATCTGTTGAGTGACTTCAACAGAATCTAAACTTATCTTGACCTGGCTGAGGCAAAACTCAAGCACCTCAAAGAATTCCACCATCCTCTCCCACTGCAACTTCTGCTTCTCCAGGTTATCCAGCACTTCGGACAGTATCTTCAGTATTTCCTTGTAGTCATCTTGTTTCTGCTCATAGCATGCCAGGTTCCAGAGAATGGTGATTAGCTCCTGTTCCTTTTTTTCATCCAGGGTCTGGCGGAAAGCCTCACTCGCACTCTTCAGATTCTTTACCATCTCTTTGGCCTTGTTTTTCTCTTCTCTTATCATTTTATTGATTTCACTGAAGTCAGAATTTCCTTGATCTGTAGGCAGGTTTGGTTCAGTGAAGGGGCAAGGCAGACTCTGCAAGAACTCTCTCCCTACTGTATCAAACTCTGATACTTCCTTGTCGAGAGTAGAGATTTTCATCATCACTTCCTGCTTCATCATTTCCTTGTTTTGGGCAAAGGCCATTATTTTAAACTTATTACAGATCTCAAAGCCTAGCTGCCAGGCTTTTTGGACTTTATCTTTGAAACTGCCCAGCTCTTGGCCAGTTGCTTTAAGAGACTGGAAACTGTTTCTGAGCTTGCAGATTTCATCTTCCTGAATTTGCCCTTGGGCCATTTTTTTCAGACGCATCACACTGAAGTGAAGGGCATATGCTATATTTAAGAGCTTGTTTGTGGCCATATTCTTGCTGGAACAGCTTAGTATCATTTTAATGGTGTCTACAACTTTGTTAGGGAGGTCGCCATCACTTCCTGCCTTGGAGCAGGCCATGAGAATGAGGTGCCCTGAGCAGGGGGAACTGAAGTATTTCTTGATCTGGCTACTGACTGTCTCCAGGTCCTGTTCTGCAATCTGTTTATCTTGCTCTATTTTCTCCTTTTTCTCCATCTCCCTCTGCAGGGCCCTATGAACATCCTCTACTGTCTTCTCATAATCACACTTGGCCATTTTACAATCCTCCAACAGCATATGAACCTGGTAAATCAACTCTAAGAATATTTGTTTCGTGCCCTGTGCTGAGTCCATGAAATTCTTTGTTTTGCTCTTTATTTCTTCAAGGTCAGTCAGGGACAGGCTGTTCACTTCTTTATCCTCCTTGATGAAGTTTTGGACCTTCTCATCCATATGAAAGATGCTTTTAAAGATTGCACGCATCTTTGTGTAGCCCTCCTGGAAGGCGTTCTTCTCGTCATTGCTCATTTTCTGCACACATTTCCTGAAATCCTTCAGATGGGGATACTCAATCAAGTAGTACCCCTTCTCATTAAAGATGCTTTCAAAGTCTTCTTGTGTGGTGATAAGCACAGGGGGTGGCTTGAGTAGCTCCCTCCAGTTAGCATAGGGCTTCAGCAGTTGCTTGGTCTCATGTCTTGCCTGATTTTCTTTAAAAAGTGTATCTCCTTCAGCAGCTGCCATTGTGTCACCCTATGGAACAACATGGAAAGTAGTGTCAGAAGTGGTAGAGCTTCCTTTCCTAGGTATTTAACTGGCTTAACCCACCCAAGGCCCTCCTTCCTTCATAACACCCTTTATGGCAGGGGCAGGCAATTATTACTGGCGAAGGGCTGCTTACTGAGTTTTGACAAGCTGTCAAGGGTCGCATGGGTAGCCCCACCTGACAGGTGCCATGCCCTTGGTCACTATCTTGGGACCAGAAGTCCAGCCCCTCAACCCCTGTCTTTTGCCATCAGAAGCCTCTCCCCTTGCCCCCAGAAATATTCCTTTCAGCAAGGGGTTTTGCCATCTCAGAACAAGAAAAATATCGAATTATATTCTAAAAATTGAACATCACAACAGTTATTAATTCGATTTCAAAAAATATTTTGTCCTGATTTACATGTGTTTGTGTAGTGTACATAGAGGTGACTGTACAATAGCTTAAAATAAAGTTTTACTTTTCTAAACTCTGGGGTGAGTGGGGGTATAGGTGTGTGGGAGGCTGTGGATGCATGGGTATGTGGGGAAGGATGTGGGTGTGTGAGGGGGTTGTGCAGGGGTGGATAGCTGTGTGGGGTGTGGGTGTGGCATGAAGGAGCATGTGGGTGTGGGTGGGTATGGGGTTTCGGGGGGGGGCTGTGTGGGGGGAGGGTGTCTGGGATGTGTGAGGGGGTGTGGGTGTGGGGTTCTGCATGTATGGCAGTGTGAGGGTGGTGTGGGCGCATGTGTATGGTGGGGGGTGCTTGTGGGACTCATCCTACAAACACATACATGCACACACTGTGTGATCTCCTCACTACACACACACACACACACACACACACACACACACACTGTGTGCTCCCCTCACTACACAGAGACACACACACACACACAGACTCTCTCTCTCTCTCTCTCTCTCTCTCTCTCCTTCCCTCATTGCTTTCTGTCTCCCTCTCTCTCTCCCCCTCCCTCATTGCAAGGACACACACCCAGACACAAATACAGATATACACACGGTCTTTCCCTCCCTCACTGCATGGAAACACACACCCTCTCACTCCTGACCCCAGGGTACCGGCATTGCCCCCTGCTCCCACAGTCCAGAGGTGCAGCTGGGGGCAGCCATCTGCTTTTTCTGCATCCAGGAAAAGTAGCTGCAGGCAAAGGCTTCCAGGTGGGGGGTCAGGGGTGGAGAAGGCTAAGTGTGAGGCCTGACTGGGCTGGCCTTTCTCCTGACTCCTGCCAGTTTCCCCTGGGTCCTATAGCCCCTGGCTCCTGTCATCTTTGGCAGGCAGCTAGGAGCAGATAAATATTTATTTTCTAAAGTTTTTAGGTGCCCCATTAGTCAGATAGGATGGCTTGGTAGGCCAAATCCAGCCCACAGGCCATATTTTGCCTGCCCCTGCCTTATGGAGTAACCTCCCTGACCAGGATTTGTCTACAGATACCCTCTGTATCAAGGAATGAAAATCATGGGAAGTCACAAGCAAGTTTCTTGTGACAAACCCCACTCATCAACCTGCTGGTTTTGAACTAACACAGTGAGAGTGATCCCTACTAAACAGGTTGAGGACAGGCCAAGGTCCCTGTGCAGCCAACTACCACCACTGGGGTCTCAGCGCTAACCTATTGCACACTGGTGGAGAGATACAACCAATGCCTCACATCATTGAGAAGTGTCCCCTCTACAACCTAAGAGGTGGATTAATAACTTTGAATTTAGCTAATAAGGAGGCTGTTGCTTAGCTTTAAGCATTTGCATTTGGTAAATAAATAACATTTCCTAGGTAAGTTCCTAGCTGGTGTATTTAAATCCCAAACTGGGTTCTGTATGGTTGTAAGCTTACTGAATCTCTGCAGCACATGGGTGCTGCCTCTGGCCTTTTGTCATCAATCCCAGGGTGCGGACTTGTATCTTTTCTTGGAAGTGGGACTCCATAGTCTAGCAGCACTAGGTTTTAAGGGTAATATCACACCTTCCAGAAGTGTGGTATGCAGCAGACTGGGGAGGGGACAAGAAGCAGAAAGAAGAGCAGCAGATCAGGCAGGGAGCACAGGACTGGGAGCAGAAACCATAGCAATGGATTGGGCAGAGAACACATAGCCAGGAGCTGAAGGAGAGCAGCAGACTGAGCAGGAACCACAGGGCCTGGAACAAAAAGCAAAGCAGCAGACTGGGCAGACGACACAGGGCAAGGAGCCAAAGGAGAGTAGCAGATTGGGCAGGGGCCACAGGGAAGAGAGCAGAAAGTAGAGCAGAAGACAGGCTGAGAACACAGGGCACAGGGAAGAGATCAGAAAGCAGAGCAGCATATTGGGAAGGGGAAGAGGATTGGTGTGGCACAGAGAATGTATGGGGCTTAATTTCTGGCACTCCTGCTAAAAAGGTTGGCTTGCATTTGTGTACTGCAGATGACCACTGAGGTCTCATGCAGCCTTAGAATTTTTCATTTTTAGATATCTTGTACACACTTCCAGGCTCTCTGACTCCCACTTTGGAGGTGCCTCATTTCCCCATGGTTCATATGAAGATTTCAGGCAAAAATCCCATCCTTTTTTTACAACAAAAACTCTCATTAAAAAGTGTTACTTTTTGTTTGCTTGTTTCTTCCCATTTCTCGGGACTCTTTTAATCACCAATCACTGAGATTGTAATTAAAAACATCTTTATAGCCCTTTTGCTACCGATTATAAAGAGTTCCATTTGAACCCTGATTAATGAAACCTGCTTCAGAAACTTGATTTTTTTTTTAATGATGTTTCCATTCCTTAAGCAGCCCTATCAAAAAAAAAAAAAATTACAGACAGTCAGCCCCATTAATGCAGCATTAAGAGATGACAATAAGCAGGATAGAGATGACAGCAGAAGAAGACAAGGACATTCTCAGGGTACTAAAAAGACCCCAGTGAAAAGAAATCACCTCCTGACAGCATGATTTTGGTATTAAACCTTTAGTAAGCATGGGTGGATCTCAGACTTTGAAAAGGGGGGTGGAGATAGCGTGGCACATCATCACATATAAAAGGGGGGTGGAGATAGCGTGGCACATCATCACATATAACCGTGTGTGTGTGTGTGTGTGTGTGTGTGTGTGTATAGTTAGTTAGTTAGTTAGTTTCATAGTACCTAGGGTCAGGAGGGACCTGAACAGATCATCTAGCATGACCCCCTGCCACAGGCAGGAATGAATGCTGGGCTCACAAGACCCCAGACAGGTGATCATCCAAACTCCTCTTGAATTTGCCCAAGGTAGGGGCAAGGACCACTTCCCTGGGAAGCTGGTTCCAGATTTTGGCCACCCTAACTGTAAAATATTGCCTCCTGATCTCTAACCTAAACCTATTCTCCTGATATCAGCTTATGACCATTGTTCCTCATCACCCCAGGTGGTGCTGGGGAGAAAAGGGCTCTGCCTATTTGCTGTTGATTCCCCCTGATGAGTTTGTAGGCAGCCACCAGGTCCCCCCTCAGCCTCCTCTTGCTGAGGCTGAACAGGTTCAGGTCCCTCAGTCTCTCCTCATAGGGCCTGTCCTGCTGCCCTCTCACCAAGCGGGTGGCCCTCCTCTGAACCCTCTCTAGGCTGGCCACATACCTCCTGAAGTGCGGTGCCCAGTACTGGACGCAGTACTCCAACTGCGGCCTGACCAATGTCGCACAGAGGGGGGAGTATCACCTCTCTGGACCGGCTTGAGATGGACCTTGGGATGCATGACAAGGTATGGCTGGCCTTGCTGGTTGCGGTCTGGCGTTGGCGGCTCATGTTCATCTTGGAGTCAATAATGACTCCAAGATCCCTTTCTGCCTCTGTGGTTTCAAGAGGGGAACTCCCCAGCCTGTATGTATGCTGTGGATTCCTTCTCCCAAAGTGCAGCACCCTGCACTTGTTCACGTTGAACCCCATCCTATTCGCATCTGCCCACTTTTGTAGTCTGTCTAAATCTAGTTGCAGCCTCTCTCTCCCTTCAAGTGTGTTCACCTCGCCCCACATCTTAGTGTCATCAGCAAACTTGGACAATGTGCTTTCAACCTATATATACACACACACACAAAGGGTTTATATAGAGAGAGTTAAATAGAAACTAGAAGTTTAGCTAATATGCTAGGGAATTAAGGCTATATTATTCAGTTTAAGAGCAAAGCAAAAGCAGGCATATCTTTACTGCAGTGTGTATTTACTATATCACATATAAAAACACAAGAAATAGGCAAATAAAAATAAAAAGATGTCATTTCGTTAGTTTTGTAGTCATTAATATTTTTTTTTCAGATTAAAAAGCACAATCTAGTCTTCTTGAGCATCTTGGTAATGCATCCAGTGATTCCCTGAATGTTATTTCCACCCCAGAGTTCATGTTTTTAGCTAGAGTCAAAAACAGTCTGCAGGGCTGTGAAATGGGAGCAACATTACCAGGAGTCACTAACAGATGCAGAATTACAGAAGACAGGCTACCTAATTAGTGGAACATCCAGGGAGTTCAAAAGGAGAGAGGTTTTTAACACCTGTAGAATGAAGTGTTTAGAAAGAATCAGGTAGAAAATAGTGTCGTTAATTGCCTCCATCACCGGTGCCTGAATAGAAATGTTGCTGTGAGTGTTAGGCAGTTGGTTTTCCACTTTCATCAGAAATCAAAGGTGGGTACAACTGCACTGCTACACCCTTGGAGGCCCCCTGGATCCACTCCAGCTGGTAAGAACAAGCATTGCCAACTTGTACCATTGAGAATCATGTCCATATTTCTCAACTCTTGATTCCTAGTCAGCTATTTTGCATCTCATTAGGTCCGTTGAATATGAACCCACTAATTGAATGTAGATAAATCAGTTCAAACCCACTGGAGAGTCTGGCTTTATTGACCCTGTTTTAGGGAGACTTTTTCTCCCCTTTCAGGTCCAGATTTCTAGGTATAAACTAAGATGCCAAAGTGAATTGTAAAAGTCTTGTTTAGACCTGACCAAATTCTAATTTCAAAACTCAGGAAAGATTTTTTTTTCCTTTATTTCTGCCTTACTGACTCCCAGAGGACTCACCTCTCACTGATGTAAAGTTCTTCTGATGACCTCCAGATGCCTCTCAACCTGATTCAGTCTCCAAGGCTGATAAAGAAATGGTGACCAGGAACCTCAATATATGGTACTCTTTATGCAAATGAGCTTTTAGGAAGCTCAAGTTTCCATGTCTGAGATTGGTCTCTCTTAAAGCTATGGTACAGTGTTTTCCAGTGCTTTTGTACTCTACATATCTCTGTGGCTGAAAGTCTCGTTCTCCTGCTAGAGCAATGCCTTTGACTTTAGAAGTCTCACTGTGGTGGGCTCCAGCCTTCCAATCTGTGGTGTTGGTACACCAGGGACAGTAAAACCACATGTGTGTTAATATAAGCAAATATAAAGCAGTGCAGCTAGGAATCAAGAACATAGACCAAGTGTAAAGAATGAAGAATATGCTTCAGTAACACCGTGGTTCAGACAAGAACTTGGCAGTCATGCTGGAACCAACCAAAGAACTTGCTTCCATTGCAGTGTTTTCACAAAGAGGAAAGATTCTGTGTTTGGTTACTTATGTAATGTAAATGTAAAGTGAAGTGGCACCTGAGTTAAATCGGTGGAATGAGGCCATTAAGCTAAAAGTCCTGAGCTTGTTGCTCACAGGGAAAGACAGGAAGGCCTACCACAGGCTCAGCAATGAAGCCAAACAGTATTACATGCACCTGACAGGTGTCCTCCAGAATACTTTGGTACCAGGTACAGATCCTGACTGGGTCTGTGCAGCTTTCTTTAATTGTAAGAAAACTTCAGGACAGTCAGTGCAAGTTTGGCATGATCTTAAGATGATTACCTTAAAAGCCTTCCCACAAGTCACCCCAGCAAAGCTTCAGCTGGAGAGGTCCCATAGCCTGGATGATGCCATTAAGCTAGCGACTGAGATGGAAGTGGTAAAAATGCTGGCGGCCTTAGATCCAAGGCACCAAGGCATGCCGGGGAGGAGAAGTCTGCAGCACACACCCCAACCCCAGAGTTGTCAGCTTTGACAACAGTGATGGAGACATTAAGAGAAATCTGAGGTAAACTGGACCAACTAAAAAGGAATATGGAAACACAGTCCCAAAGTAGATGTTTCAGTGGAGATCTTTCTGGACACTGACAGCTGGGGAGTCACCCAGAGGATATTGGTGGATGCTGGCACTGTAGTGGCCATGATCACTTCTGGAGGAAATGCTCAGAGAGAATGTGGTGTTCAGGGCTGGGAAACAGAGGATGGCAGTGGAGGGAAGCCCATGCACTGCTAGGATATACAGAGATCCAGGGAATTAAGTAGTAATTCTTGGTGCCACAGGGTTAGGATAATACCTAAAAGGAAAGCTAGGATTAGTTCTTTGCTGACTTCTCCGATATTCAGGTGCCTAGGCATTCATTATACATACCCGGGTATGGGAGAAAGCAACAACAGAGACTGAAAGAAGCTTACAAGCCAGGGGACTAGTGGTCAAGGAAACTAAAGGAGAACCACTTCCAGTTCTGGGAGAGTGGAGTGCAACCATCAACTTTCAAGGTCTGCAGCCACCTTGTAAATTCCTAATACTAAAAGATGCCAACCAGAATGTCTTCTTAGGCACCGACTTCCTAAAAAAAATTATCAGGTCAGTATGAGTTTAGCAGATAGCTTATGTTCCTTTCTGGGGAGGTGTTTCCCTTTGTTACCACAGATGACCAAGCAAGGGCATTTGAAGTGGTACTAGGGAAGAATTTAATAATACCGCCTTGAAGTGAGATGATGAGCACTGGCAAACTGAAGAGACGATGTAATGACAAAGAGGAGGGTTTATATGAAGCTAAGTTCAATGAAGAATTGGGATTCCTAATGGGAACTGCAATGGATAAGAGTCCATTGCAGCATACAGGTGTATTTAGCCTAGGAAATGATGACCTAGGGTATACAGGACTACCAATACACTGGATCAATACTGACAATGCCAGACTTGTCAAACAGGGGCTTTGAAGAGTACCTATCCATTTTCAGCAGGAGCTCAATCAGAAGTTGCAGGAGATAGAAGAAATAGGCATCATGAGGCCCTCTGCTACCCCACAGGCTACCCCTTTGGTGTTGCTGCAGAAGAAAGGAGGAAGTATGTGTATCTGTGTGAATTATCATAGACTGAATGATGTTACTGTCAAGAATGCCTACTCCCTACCATGAACTGATGACTTGCTAGACCCCTTGGTCAAACTCCAGACCCATTCCCCTGACCCCACTTTGGGTCCAGAGCCATTCCCCTGCACCCTTCTCCTCCTCCAGGTCCACCCACCCTGTCTGCCTGCCTCCCCACCCTTCCCCATGAATGATGGAGGGGGTGGTGGATAGGGATGGAGCGTTGCCACCCAGCCCCCTACAGTGCCGCCACTCCACTGCTGGTCCCATACACCCACCATACCCTTGCATCCCCTCCACCCCCTGCTCCTATCTGTCAGCATTGTGATTTTTTGTATTTGTGGGGTTTTTTTGTATTTTTCTTTTGCATCTGTTGGATGCAGCAGTGAGGCTGGATCCACCTCCAGCCCCATGTGACCTCCCCTACCCCCAGTGTCTGGACCCATGTGCCAGAGCGGGGAGGTGAGGCCAGAGCCCACACCTTCTGGCCCCTCAGTCCCCACCATCATGGGGGGTAGAGGGACAGTCAGGGATGGCGCCCCACATCCGGCCATGTGCCTGCTCCTCATCCAGCCCCATTCCTACTCACTCCCACCTCCCCTCCACTGGATCAGGTCCAGTGTTAAAGCCTGTCCAGTATCTCAAAATGTAACAGAACTGTGCATCTTCTTGAGGCTAGTCTCCTATTATAGGAGATTTTTGGCAGGTTTTGCTATCATTATATAAGATCTCTGATAATGCAAAGTTCATCTGGGAATGTCAAGATGCCTTTATAGACCTTAAGCAGTGGTTGATGTTATTCCCTATTTTAGCATATCCTCAGTTACCATTCTTGTTGGACACTGACACAAATGACCTCCATTTTATCACAAGTTAAAGAAGGCCAGTAAAAGGTACTAGCCTTTGTGAGCCATGTGTTAAGCAAATTTAATGTCAATATGCAACCACAAGAAAGGAATTTCTTACTGTAGTGACCTTTGCAGAATATTTTGAACACTTCCTCCTGGGGAGACATTTCACACTAAGAACAGACCATGCCTCTCTCCAGTGGCTACACAACTTTCAACCACCAAAGCACAACTAACTAGATGGTTGGAACATCTCACTGAGTTTGGTTACCAAATTGTGCATCACTCTGTGAGGCAGCACCAGTATGCTAATGTCTGCAGTGTTCACACAGTGGAAGTTGAAACTAAAGCTGAAGCAGTGGGGATACAGCCACTATCAGTGGTAGAGACAGAAAGGAGTTAATCAATCCTGAATACAGGAGAAGCCAGAAGGTTAACAGATTGGTGTACAGGACAGCAGGAAGATTCTGACATTGAAAAACTAATAAGAGGAAAGAAACTAATAAGGGGGAAGAAACCAATAGTGAGGGATTCCGTGAAGTAGAGCAACTTCATCCACACCTGAAGAAGTACCAGGTAGTATAGCCTAATCTAATCATTAGGCAAGGAGTAGTGATGTGAAAACTTCCAAAATCTGCTCAGAGACCTAAGCTGATTCAAGTAGTGGTGCCAGAGAATGAAATACCAAAATCAAAAAGCCTAGTCTTGATATTTCTGGTTAGGCTGGAGAAAATCTGTTAAGGACTGGTGCAGGGCATGTGAGGTATGTAGTGCATGAAAAGAAATTAAGAGTAATCTCAGGGTCCCATGTCTGCAAGGGCTAGATGACCCCTAGAAAGGTTAGCCATTGATATCCTGGGTCCCCTACCCATTACACCACATGGAAACAGGTTTGTTTCAGTAGTGGATGACTATTTTTCCAAGTGGGCAGAAGCGTACCCTCTCCCTGATAAGGAGACTCAGACTGTAGTAAAGATGTTTGTTGAGAAATTTGTGTGCTACCATGGTATACGTCAGTCTATCTATGCTGACCACTGACTAGGGGAGAAATTTCGAATCTCAGCTATTCCTTCATGTATGTGACCTTTGGAAATCAATAAAGTCTGCACAACACCATATTATACCCAATATGATGAATTGGTGGAATGGTTCAACCATATTCTGGTTGACATGCTGTCCTCCTTGATCAAAGGCAATCAGATTGAATGGAATGAGATACTCCCTTGTGTCATGATGGCCTACTGAAGCAGGGTACAGTCTTCTACAGGATATACACAATGCATGGCAGGGGCAGGCAAAATGCAACCTACGGGCTGGATGTGGCCTTTCAGGACATTCTATCTAGCCCACAGGGCCCCTAAAAAATTTAGAAAATTCATATTTATCTGCCCCTGGCTGCTTGTCATGTGGCCCTTGATGGCTTGCCAAAACTCAGTAAGTGGCCCTCCACCTGAAATAATTGTCTGCCCCTGATGTATGGATTTGTTTGGATGAGAGATTTGGCTACCCGTTGATGTTGTCTCTGGAGCAAACATATCAGAAGAGTTTGACAACCCATCTAAATATATTACAAAACTGGAAGTTAGTCTAAGTTCAGTTAGCCAAGCTGTTAAGAGACATCAGGCTGCAGCCACACAAAGGCAAAAAGAGTACTATGACCTCAGGGTCACTGGACCAGTGTATGAACTGTGAGATTTGGTGTGAGTGTGTGAAACAAAACCAGAAAGCAGAATCAGTGTCAAAAGCTTTGTAAGTTCAGTAGCCCCTATAGAGTCATCAGGAAATAGTTTGGGGTGTTATATGAGCTGGCAAGCAGGTCTGGTGGACAAACATCAGTAGTACACTATAATCAGATGAAACCTTAGATGTGTTCACAGGACAGAGACCCTGACCTGACAAAGGAACCAGGGAGGCCTGCTTGTCAGTGACAGAGCTCTCATCAATACAGCCCCACCCAAATAGGTCCAATAGGGTGCTGCTAGAGTATGAGTCTGGATCAAGAAACATAGGGTGGGATCCATGGCCTGATGTGAATGCAGATAGTGGCTGCATGTACATGACACAAGATTTGTTCTTTAAGATGCTGCAACTTCATTTCTGTTTGCATGAGTGGGATTTCCGACCATTTTAAAAGTCATTTTGATGAGTTAAATTAGAAGTGCTGGGACACAGTTTACTTTGCTTTGCCATCAATTATCTTGTCACATCTATGGATTTGTTGCATGTAAAGTCACTCAAAGACTTGTAATTACCTATTGCCACGAGGTGGCGCTGTGCTATTACTGTAGTTCAAGCCTTTGTCTGCTAGGTGAAACTGTTTTGTGTTTTTTTTGGCCTGCCCTCACTGGGTTCATCCCTCCTTCCTCACTTCCACAGCTGACTGCAAGCAGGACATGGTGTGGGAGGCATCTCTCCTCATTCCTGCAGTAGTTAGTAGGGCTGTGCGAAACAGAAGCATTTCATTTCGAACCAACATTTCAATATTTCAACAGAACAGTGTTTTGTTTCAACTTTTGTTTCTAGCTGAAACGGCTGTTTAGTTTCGTTCCATCGAAAAGTTTTGCTGTTTCGACCTTGTTTCAACATTTCGCCCATTGGATATAATGGGGAAGGATGAAACAGGCTATAACTTTGTCATCTCTGGCCATATTTGGATGAACCGTGCAAAAATGGTAGCCACTTCTGAGGGCAAGACGTGCACTAAGTTTCAAGAGGATAGGTGCAAAATGTTTGCAGAAACTGCACCCCAAAACCTTGAGAGCAAAACTCATGTCATGTGCATGTATTAAGACACAGTGGGGTCAAAACTGAAGGGGGTTCTAGCTTCTGCAGAGGCAACAAATTCTACCATGTTTCAAGGAGATAAGTGAAGGGGGTTTGGTGAAATTGCACTCCAAAATCGTGAAACTTGTGTCACGTATACGTGTTAAGACATACTGGGGTCAAAACTACAGGCTTGCTAGCTCCTGCTCAGGCCACAAAGCCTGCTAAGTTTCAAGGAGATAGGTGCAGGGGGTTTGGGAAAACTGCACCCTAAAATCTTGAAACCAAAACTCACGTCATGTGTATGTGTTAAGCTACAGTAGGGTCAAAACTGCAGGGGTCATAGCCCCTAGTGAGGCCACAAAGCCTGCCAAGTTTCAGAGTGATAGGTGCAAGGGTTTGGGGCAACTGCACCTGAAGCTGCTGACAGGCAAAACTCATGACATAGATGACCCTGTGTGTGTTAAGGCACAGTGGGCCACAAACTGCAGGGGTGGTGGTCCTTGCTGAAGCCACAAAGCCTGCCAGGTTTCAGGAAGATTGGTGCAGGGGTTTGGGTGAAACTGGACCTCAAGCTGTGAACAAGCAAAACTCGTGACATAGATGACCCTGTGTGTGTTAAGGCGCAGCAGGGTGAAAGCTGCAGGCCTGCTAGCCTCTGCTGAGGCCACAAATCCTGCCAGCTGTCAAGGAGATTGGTGCAGGGGTTTTGGATTCTGGGGCCTGAACCTCTGGCTGCTGACAGGCAAAACTCATGTTATGGGTGCTTGTGCAACTGTCTGTCTTGGAGCAGGAGGGGCCGTGGAGGATCTCTGTGCCAGGGAAGATGGGCGAAGATCAAAGGCAACAGCAGCAGAGCCAGCATTGGCAGTGAAGCCAGCAGTGGGAGCTGTGGAGGATCTCTGTGCTGGGGAAGACCTGTTGTCCCAGGGATGCCGGTTTGGAAGGGTGGGGTGCCAGGGTTACAGGAGAATCCCAGGCCAAAACAGAAGGAGAAGAAAGCCCCAACTTACGGTTTGCAGGGGCCGGAAGGAGCATGGGAGCTCACGCTGAGAAACTGCCTATGCAATTCCTTAGCTGCACTCATATTCATCTGGGGCCGGGTGACATCAGCGGGAGACACCACCAGGCGGAGACAAAAGGCAGCCCCGAGGATGCAGGAGGCAGACCGGTGGGTGGAGAGTCCGCGGGGAAACCTGAGGCCAGAGACGCACAGCCGCAGCATCTGGCAGCCCGAGGCGGCGTGGGCAGCTGCAGCTGTGGTGGCTGTGAGGGCGGCAGCAGGTGGAAAGCTGGCAGAGAAGCCATAAAGAAAGCCAGCAGGGAAGCTGGTGGAGAAGCTGGCAGAGGAGCCCACAGAGGAGCCGGCAGAGGAGCCCACAGAGGAGCCGGCAGAGGAAGTAGCAAGAATAGAGAAAACAGCATGACTAGAGAGAGCAGCGGAAACAGCTAGCGTCGGGGAAGTCAGAGTAGCTACAGGGAAGCCCAGAGCTGAGGAACAGCAAAGAGCAAAGGTGACAGGAGTGAGACCAGCGGGAGCCCTACCTGTGATAGCTGCAGGGGAAGTGGTGGGAGAGCCCGAACAGGGAAGGCCAGTGGAGTAAGGGTGCCAGCAGAGAGGCCCACAGCATCTCCAAGAGGAGCCCACTGTGCCCATAGGACCTCAGGTGACTGGAACTACACCCCCGGATAGAGGCCATGTCTAGGGGAGAGAGAAGAGCCCCAATCGGGGCAAGCGACTAGGCCTGGGGGCACTGAGGCACCAGGGAAGCACAGGGCCCACAGGCTGGGGCACTCTGTTTTCCTTTGTGGCTTCCTTGCACGGCGGTTGCACCTCTCCAGTGGTCACGGTGGTGGGTATTGCATGTTGTGTCATGGTGGGTGTTGGAATAGGGGCAATGGACAAGGTACCTCTTGTTATGAGAGATCCCTAGAGCTCCCAGGTTGGCGGAAGGGGTGCACAGGGAGTCACTGTCGGCGGATACTGAGGCTAGTGACACGGGATAGTTGAGCCGGAAACTGAGGGCCTCTTAGCTTTCATGGCAGAACCCGGCCCAGGACACCAGGGCCCATGGCTGGAGAGCAACAGGAGGCTCAGGAGAAGAAACTGGTAGGGGTCCGAGACAAAGAGAGGCTTGGAGACCAGCGGCAGAAGGTGGTGTTTGGCCGGGGTGTAGGGAAGGTCAGAGCCCCGTGAGTGCCCGCTGGGAGGCGTGATGACCCTGGAGGCTTCCTCGAAGGGGAACCCCTCCACTGAGGGTCCATTCAAAGTCGTGGCAGGTGAGTTAAGGGGATCCTCTGATGTCAGCCGAGGTACCCTTTGGGGTCTACTCGCAGGCCTGGGACAAACCAGATCGACTGCCCAGGCAAAGGCAGCTTGAGAATGCCTAATAGAGGAAAAGCAGGCACACTGGTGAAGATCAAAGGGGCCAGCAGTGAAGCTGGCACCAGAAGCTAAGCCAGCAGCAGCGGCGGCCACGGGTGCTATGGGGAATCCCCACACCAGGGAAGACCAGCAGGGAAGACCAGCTGGCAGAGAGGCCGGCAGTGGCAAGAAGAAGAGCCAGTGAGGGAGCTCCGGTTGGAGGTGGCAGGTGCTGTGACATTAAGGAAGAGGCGGATCCCAGAGGGGATAAGGGAAACTGCAGCCAGGGTGAAGGCTTGGGCCCTGGCCCAGGGGACATGCTGGCTTAGGGGCATTAGGGGCAAAGGGGCACAGGACTCTCCTCACGGTTGCCCCTTTTTACTTTGCATTTCTTTCTTATCTCTTCCTTCCTGTGTTTCTTGTCATTATTCCTTTATTTTGTTTTTTTCATGTTGGGTTGTTCCCCATGGCGTAGGGCTTTTCCGGTGGTTAGCGTTTGGTTTACGCTTTTCTTTCTTAGATCTCTTCTGTTGTCTGTCTAGATCAGGGGAGCCTAGCACACTACACCAGGCTCAGGGAATTTGAGACCCCATTCCAAGACCAAAGACCGCATGAGAATGCGGCGGCAATCAACAGCGTCCGTCGGGGAATGTGCAGGGTGCTGAGAGGGGTAGCCCCGAAGGCAGAGCGTCACCAGACCCTCCAGCTCTGGCTAGAGTCCAAGGCACTGGTCTGCGGAGGAGGACACGTGGATACCAGGGAAGACATCAAGAGGGGCCCGTTGTAAAAGATCCTGAGACTCGTCTCATAGGTTGGCATGTGGCCAGGTTGTAGGGGAGGTTGGAGCCCCATAGGCATCTGCCAAGACACATGACAACACGATTGACAACAAGATGAACATGAGCCTTCAATGCGATGCTGCGGCTAGTAAAGCGAGCAAAATGCTGGCTTGCATCCATAGATGCTTCTCAAGCAAATCCCAGCTCATCATTCTCCCCTTGTACTCAGCCTTGGTGAGGCCACAGCTGGAGTACTGCGTCCAGTTTTGGGCTCCACAATTCAAAAAGGATGTGGAGAAGCTTGAGAGAGTCCAGAGGAGAGCCACACGCATGATCAGAGGGCAGGAAAACAGACCTTATGACAAAGGCTGAGAGCCATGGGACTCCTCAGCCTGCAAAAGCACAGGCTCAGGGGTGTTCTGGTGGCCACCTATAAGTTTACAAGGGTGCTCACCAGGATCTGGTGGAACCTTTGTTCACCAGAGCACCCCATGGAATAACAAGGTTGAATGGTTATAAGTTCCTTCAAGACTGTTTCAGGCTTTTACATAAGGAAGAACTTATTTACTGTCCGAGCCCCGAAGGTCTGGAATAGCCTGCCATTGGAGGTGGTTCAAGCACCTACACTGAACACCTTCAAGAGAAATTTGAATCTTTATCTTGCTGGGATCCTATTACCCCAGCTGACTTTCTGCCCCTGGGGAACTGCACCCCAAATTCCTGAAAGCAAAACTGGGGCTGGGGACTGGACTCAATGATCTTCCAAGGTTCCTTCCAGCACTAGTGTCTAAAAAAAAATGTCTGTGTCACGAGTTTTGCCTGTTAGCATCTTGAGGTTGTGGAAGAAATCAAACTTCGCGTTGTGGTTGTATCAGAACTGGCAGAGCCATCTAGGTTTATTTAAAGCTATACAAGTGATCACAAGGAGGGTTCTCAAAGGAACTCTGACCTCTACAAATTTACAAGCGTATTTATACTTTAGACAGCAGGAAAAGATGCAGCGTTCAGACAAAGCAACCTTGAGAGAAACAGAAAGATGTTGATCATCCTTTTGTCACATGTAAGCAGTTTACTTATTTAGAAAAAAACACCGTGTTTTGGGAACAGTTATCAGCTTCCAGTTCGGAGGAGAGGAGGAGGTTAAAATCTGCACACAGAGTTTAATATATCAAGACAAAACAAGGCATGAAGGTTTTTTCTTATCTTAGAACATTTTAAAACACGTAGCATCAGCATCTTTTTCTCTTCTCTTTCTCTCACTTTGTCTTCTCTTAGTCAAGTAAGAGGCCTGGTTAAACTTATTTCCACATTCCCTCCTTTTGGGCCTTTTTGGCCCAACATATTAGATATTTATAGCCATGAGCCTTTTAACTTCTAATTTTTCTGTCTCTTTACTTTCCATTAGTTTAACATACATATTATACACTTCATTTCTTTGCACAGAGGTTAACAAGCTATTTTGCATTTGCTTAGCGGCACAACTTAAGCAACATCGTATTAGCATAAGTACTAGGTATACTCCAAAAAAACCAAACAAACAGTATTAACAGACCATGAATAATTGTAGAGCTCAAGGAACTAAAAATGAAGCTGAACCAAGAACTTAAATTCCAACTGTCTCACTCGTGCAATTTGGCTGTTTCTTTCTGAATATGTGCAGTCAAATCCTGAATTTCTTCTGAGTTATCGGGAATATAAGTACAACATTCTTTACCTATTAAAGCACAGACTCCTCCTTTACTGGCTAAAGTGAAGTCTAGAGCCACGCGAATTTGCAAAACCATGGTTCTCAGTGCTACCATCTCTTGGGACAGTTGATCTAAAGAATCTGCAGTATCATTACTTACTTGTTCTAATATATTAGCTAATAATCTTATTTCTTTAATGGTCCTGGCCACACCATACATAGGAAACATTATAGCACCAAATTGTTCTTCTTCAGTGATTTCCCTTAATTTCAAGGCACACGTTATTGTTCATTGAAGAACAATCAATAGTATAATTACAGGTACTAGTTCCTACACATCTGGTACCATTATATTTATAACACAAAAGTCCGGGAGCTTTTCTGGCTAACTGGATACATGAAAATGGAGTAAGATCAGAAGAGGGAGGAAGACATTGGGAAAAACGTCTGATTTGACCAAAATCCTTGGCACTCATTGTAGTTGTGCTATGGGTCATACATATCACAAAAGTCAGTCCACTTAAGGGATAAAGCAATCATGGGCATCCCTGTACTAGGAGGCAAGTGGGGACATACCCAACATTTAGAAACATTTAAATCCTCTGCATATTGATAAGACAGTTGAAGAAAAGTGTTTTGGTGAGCATGCCAGTGTGGGAGTGATCTTTTTAAACTGTTTTGAAGTCTAGTCTGATTTACAAAGTTTCTTTTAGCTTGTGAGTCTTTAAGTTCATATAAGATGATCCAAAAGGAAAAACTGAGAAGTACCCAAGTCATGACTAACTAACCCCACCTCGGGAAATAGGAACTAGGTAGAGGCCTTTTTCCTTTCCTGAAGGGCATAGTGGTGTCATTGGGGTACAATTTTTCTGTTCTGTTGTGGTAAATCGTCTTCACTCTGTAGTGGCAAATCCTCTTTGCCAGTAGGTGCTTGGATCACTACTGGTCTTGAGCTCTCCTGTTGGCAGGCACTAGGCTCACTACCAGTCTGTGGAGGTTGATTACAAGGTTGATATGGAGGAGACCCTAGGTCTAATGGGGCTGATGTTTTCTTACTGTGTGAAGCATGGATCCACGGTTGGAGTCCTTGACACTTTATTTCAGTGTTGGTTGTCAGGAGTACCTGGAATGGGCCTTTCCAGCGGGGTTCCAGTGATGACTTCCATTGATGGACTTTTACATGGACCCAGTCACCAGGCAGGATGGACTGGCATGGCTCATCTGGTTCCTTGGGGAGAGTTGCTTGTATCTGTGAATGAAAAGCCTTAACACACTTCATTAGTGCCGTACAGTAGTCTAGAATAGTATCATCAAGTAAATGTATATTGCAAAAGTGGGAGGCAACAGGTGGTGAGGCGGGGAGCCTCATGGGTCTTCCCATTAGGATTTCATGTGGACTAAGTTCGGTCTTTCGATTGACAGTAGATCTCATACTCATAAGGGCTATGGGAAGTGCATCTGGCCATTTCAAGTGAGTTTCAGCACAAATTTTGGCCAGTTTGTTTTTTAAAATGCCATTTTGGTGTTCCACTTGGCCCGAGGCCTGTGGATGGTACAGGCAAAGAAAGTTCTTCTGGATTTGCAGGACGTTGCAAACTTCTTTCGTTATCTGCCTAGAAAAATGAGTTCCTCTATCAGAGTTTATGGATAAAGGAATACCAAACCTTGGAATAAAGTCTCTGAGCAACTTTTTGCTCACAGTGGTGGTATCAGCTTTTGCACATGGGTAGGCTTCTACCCATCCAGAAAACATACATACAATAACAAGAACATATTCATAAGAACAACATTTCTGCATTTGAATAAAATCTATTTATAAATTTACAAACGGTCCCAAGGTGCGGGATGTGCTGCCTTTTTTGTTTTTACAGGTTTTCTCACATTATGGGCTTGACAAATATGGTAGGTATAACAGTATTGTTGAGCCACAGATGAAAAAGTTGGAGCAAACCAATCAAGCTTAACAGTTTCTATCATCCCCCCTTTGCTCACGTGTGCTATGCCGTGGTGTATGCGAGCAAGATAGGGAAGAAGAACCGTTGGGGCAACCAGGCAGCCGTCCGGGGAGCACCACAAATGGTCAGGGTGTAACAAACACCCAGCCAGTCTCCACATATATTTTTCTGGTTCTGGAGCCTGATCTTGGAGGAGGGCAACGTCATGAAGACTTGCCAATGGAGACTGGTTAGTCAAGATAGACAAAAACACAGGTGTAGCATGAGGAGTGGAAATAGTCACAGGTTTGGCAGCGGAGTCTGCCAGAGCATTTCTACATGTAACATCATCATAAGGTTTCTGGTAAGCTTGGCATTTAATAATAGCAACAGCAGAAGGTAACTGTAAAGCATTTAACAAGGCATTTACATATGGACCATTACTAATTTTAGCACCTTTTGACATGAGGAAGCCTCTTTGCTTCCAAAGTTGACCATAATTGTGTACAATACCAAAGGCATAGTGAGAATCAGTGTAAATATTAACAGAAGTACCAGAGGCTAGGGTGCAAGCCCTGGTAAGGGCCACAAGCTCAGCAACTTGAGCTGAATACACATTGGGCAAGTGATGGCTTTCTATAACATCATATTGGGAACATACTGCATATCCTGCAACAAGAGAACCTTTTGAGTTTCTTTGACATGATCCATCAACACAAAATACTAGATTTGGGTTTTGCAAGGGGGTTTTCTTTAGATCAGTGTGGGGCATTGTTAGGTGGGCAGTAACAGCAATACAATCATGGAGTTCACCATCTGAAGGAGTAGGCAACAGGGAGGCAGGGTTTAAAACATGACATCTAGTTAAAGTAATATTTCCAGCAGAAAGAAGCAAAATTTCATACTTAGTCAATCTAGCATTTGAAAGGTGTTGAGTTTTAGTTTTTAGTAAAAGGGCTGCTACAGCGTGTGGGACAGCAACAGTAAGGGGAGAACCTAATACAAGGGTACAGGACAGTTCAACAGTAATAGCAGCTGCAGCTACAGCACGAAGACATGGAAGAAGTCCGGCTGCAACTGGGTCAAGAGCAGAGCTATAACAAGCAATGGGACGGTGCTTGTCTTCGTGTGCACAGCAAGTGCAAATCTGTCTTTTTCATGACAAGAAAAAAAGAATAAAGGGTTTAGTATAATTGGGAAAGCCTAGGGCAGGAGCTTGTGACAGAGTTTGTTTAATAGAGGCAAAAGCGGCTTTGGTTTCTGAAGTCCAGGGCAAAGGCTCAGGGGTATTAACAAGAGTCAGGTTTTGCAGGAGCTTGACTATAGAGGCATAGCCAAGTATCCACTGGTGGCAGTAGCCAGCCATGTCTAGGAAAGTATGCATCTGGGACACAGTAGTTGGTCTAGGAATTTTAAGAATAACTTTTATCCTGGAAGAAGAAAGCAGTCATTCTCCAGCGGAACTATCACGACCCAAATAGTGGACACGAGGGAGACAAAGTTGTAGCTTTTATTTAGATATTATGTCATCTAAATCCTTCTTCAGAATTTGAGAAAAAAGAAGGGGATTCAGTATAGCCTTGGGGCAATCGAGTCCAGGTATACTGAAGTCCATGATAGGTAAATGCAAAGAGAAACCGGCTATCAGGGTGTATAAGGATAGAGAAAAATGCAGAACACAAGTCAACAACAGTAAAATAACAGGGATTAGGAGGAATACAGGACAAGATAGTGGCTGGATTTAATCTAATTTTTACAGGCTGGGCAGTATGGATTTGCTGTACTTCATTAGCATGTTGGGACCAGAGAAATGGAGGGCCAGCCTTTATGATTTCCTCTTGTAACACAGAAAGATTAGGGGACTCAGGCTCAGGAGGTGAGCTAGCTAGGGTAGCAAGTACAGCCATTTCATTAACACAGGGAACATCCAAATAAACACCATTAGGAGAACAATAAATAGTACAGCTGAGTTTACAAAGCAAATCTCTGCCTAACAAATTAACAGGAGAACAAGGACTGAGGAGAAAAGCATGCTGATCAGAAACAGGGCTAAGAGAAACATGTAAGGGTTGGGAAACAGGATGAGGAACTATCAAATTTGAAATTCCTACAGCGTTTACAACAGCAGAGGAGAGGGGGGCTGTAGAAAATTCTTCAGCTCGGAGAGTAGAGCGACTTGCACCGGTATTTATTAAACATTTTGTAGGAGTACCACTTATTAAACAGGAAACGAAGGGATCCTCTTGATTAAGTGAGAGAAGCGGGGCTGTGATGATGTTATCATTCCTCAGGCTGTCCTAACAGGAGGCTTCTTGATTCGGGATGGAGAATTGAGTGAGAGGAGGTGGTGGCTGGTTAAAGGTCATCCCCGGCTGGTCAGGCCGGTGAGGACATTGAGCCTTCCAGCGTCCTGGCTGGCCACAATAATAACAACTGTCATTATTTTGGGACTGAAATTTTCTTCGTTCCATCCCATGACCACGTCCCCTGCCTCTGAATTGTCCTTGATGGAAACCTCGGCTTCTACCTCTGCCTAAAGTCTGTATTTGTAAAGACATTAGCTTAGTTTCCATGGATTCCTTTTTCTTTCTTGGCAGGCTGCACAGTGATTAGCAATGGTGACTAGTTCTGTAAGCATCTTAGTTTGCAAACCTACAGCAAGTGTACACAGCTGTTCCTGGACTTTGGAAAGAAGTCCTTCGACAAAAGCGGCGGCAACTGCTTCTGGGGCAGTTTCAGCTGCATCTTCAATGCCAGAATGTCTTTTAAATACGAGTTTCAAGTGATCCATGTAGTCTGCTGGGGATTCTCCTTTGTTTTGCTTACAGTTACCTTAGAACATTTTAAAACACATAGCATCAGCATTAGCATCTTTTTCTCTTCTCTTTCTCTCTCTTTGTCTCTCCTCTTAGTCAAGTAAGAGGCCTGGCTAAATTTATTTCCACAAGGTGCAGTTCCCCTGAAACCCCTGCACCTATCACCTTGAAACTTGGCAGGCTTTGTGGCCCCACCAGGCATGACCACTCCTGCAGTTTTGACCCCCGCTGTAGTGTACACTTACCCATGACATGAGTTTTGCTTTCAGGAATTTGGGGTGCAGTTCCCCCTAAACCCCTGTACCTATCTTCTTGAAAATTGGCAGTCTCCATGAGCTTAGAAGAGGCTATCACCCCTTCAAGGCTCATCCAAATCAGACAAAAAACAATAAAGTTATAGATATTTTATTGATTCCTCATTATACTCTATGGCCGGATTTTTGAACCACTTCGGAAAGCCTAGAAAATCCAGCGCTTCAATCCAGACATGCTGCTTGGGATGCTAAAGCTTCTCTGGATCTGACGCACGGTCTGGAGCCTCACACAGCCATAGCCATCAAGGCCAACAATACACTGGCATGAATCAATTGATGCATCTCCAGCAAAACCATTGCAAAGAAGTGATTCTCCAGCTCTACTCGGCTCAACTCAGCATTGGTGAGACCACAGCTGGAGTACTGCATCCAGTTCTGGGCTGTGCACTTTAACAAGGACGTGGTAAAGCTTGAGAGAGTCCAAAGAAGGGCTACCCATATGATCAGAGACTTGTGCGGCAAGCCATATGAGGAAAGACTGAGGGACCTGGGACTCTTCAGCCTGAAAAAGAGAAGCCCGAGAGGAGACTTTGTAGCAGCTTACTGCTACATCAGAAGCATGCATCTAGGGCTAGGTGAACAAGTGGTCACCCGGGCACCCTTGGGGAAAACTAGGAGTAATGGTCAGAAACTCCTGGAAGATCGTTTCAAACTCATTTCAGACTCAACATTAGGAAGAAACTACTTCACAACTAGGGTGTTCAGACTGTGATCACTACTCCTAGTTTTCCCCAGGGGTGCCCTGGTGAACAGTTGTACACTGAGCCCTAGATGTAGGTTTCTGATGTAGCGGCAAGCTGCTACTAAGTCCCCTTTAGCCTTCTCTTTTTCAAGCTGAAGAGTCCCAGGTCCCTCAGCCTTTCCTTGTATGGCTTGCCATGCAAGTCTCTGATCATACGGGTAGCCCTTCTTTGGGCTCTCTCAAGCTTTACCACATCCTTGTTAAGATCCAGAGCCCAGAACTGGATGCAGTATTCCAGCTGTGGTGTCACCAATAATGCATGCTAGCATATTGTTGGCTGTTCTGGCTGACAGCATTGCACTGCCGGCTCATGTTCATACTGTGATCATTTATTACCCTCAGGTCTTGGTGACAAGTGATGGGGGACATTTAGTCCTGCTTCCTGATGAGAGGCAGCAGTTGCACAAGCACCCATGTCATGAGTTTTGCGTGTGAGCAGCTAGGGGTGCAGGACCCCAGAACCCCTCTGCACTGATCTCCTCCACAGCTGGCAGGCTTAGTGGCCATAGCAGGGCCTAGTAGCCAGGCCTTCAGTAGTTTCCCCTCCCCTGTGCCCCAAGACAGATACAGTTGCACAAGCACCCGTGTCACGAGTTTTGCCTGTCAGCAGCTAGAGGTGCAGGGCCCCAGAACCCAGAACCCCTGCACCTATCTCCTCGACAGCTGGCAGCCTCATGGCCTCAGCAGAGGCTAGCAGGCCTGCAGTGTTCACCCTGCTGCACCTTAACACAAAGTCACCTATGTCATGAGTTTTGCTTGCCCACAGCTTAAGTTGCAGTTTCCCCCAAACCCCTGCATGTATCTCCTTGAAACTTGGCAGGCTTTGTGGCCTCAGCAGGAGCTACCATCCCTGCAGTTTTGACCTTTCTGTGGCTTAACACATACACGACACAAGCTTCACTCTCAAGATTTTGGGGTGCAGTTTCTCCGAACCTCCTGCACCTATATTCTTGAAACCTGGCACACTTTATGCCAACAGAAGGGGCTACCATTTCAGCAAAATTTATCCAAATCTAGCCAGAAATGACAAAGTTATAAGAAGTTATGTCCTTCCCCATTACAGCCTATGGGCGAAACATCAAATTAGCATCGCCTCATCTTGATTCGAGGCTGTTTTGACCATTTTTGTTTCATTTGGATTTTCCTGTTTCAACCTTGAAACAGGTCAAAACAGTGTCAAAACAAAACTGGTGGTGAAATTTCACACAGCCCTAATAGTTAGGTATCACTTATATATAAAGAAAAAAATGGAGGTGCAACCCATTCAGACTGTGGTGTACTACCCTGTGGTAGTGGTTGTGCCCATACCACCACCACCAGCAGTGCTCCCCCCCCCCCCCCGCCCCCACAGTGCCCCCCGCATCCACCATGGTGTGCTGAACTGCAGAGCACAGAGTCAGCAGCACCAAAATGGCAAGACTGAAACTGAGGCAGTGTGGCCCCTATTCTTAACTCGTTAATATTTTGGAAGTAACTTTCCCATTTCTTATAATTGCTATTGCCATTCCAGAAAGATGGTGAATAGTGCAGGTGGATGCTGCATGCCAGACCCCACCCCCCACCAGGATATGTAGCATCCCAGGTGATATATAGGTAATATCAGAAATATCCCACCAACTTTGTAGCCTCTAGAGGGAACAGGTCAAGAGGGTGGAGTTTGGACTGTGGGCCAAAACCCATCCTCTTCTTCTTTCTTCACCTGCAGAAGACTTTTGAGATCAGAAATTGAAAAGGATGAATAAATGAAAGTATGAATCCAAAACAGTAATGGAAATAGAGAGTAGCAGTATATAATCATTAGTAATAGTAATAGTAAATAGTATATCGTATATGTAATAGTTAAATAGTGTATATAGTGAATAAGTAAATAGATAATGGACAGTGTATAAATAGATAGTGTAGAAATAATAAATACTGTATAGATATAGCAGTGCTATTTTTCTACTAATTTATTTATTTATTTTTTGATTGCCGGAATCTGCTATGCTGCTGCTGCTTAGCTTGGGCAAAAGTCCTTATGCTGTTTCACACGAGGATACAAAAGACAGGAAGCAGATCAGTCTTTTTTTTTCCTCATTAGTAAAACCATGAGTAAGTTACATTTATAGAAATCCAAGCATTCACAGTGAGAACCCTTGCAGGGCAGAGACAAATAACTCAGGGTTTTTTGAGCAGGTGACCCTACCCACTTTGTTCCCCATTCACATTTGCTTAACTTAAAAGCTTTTAGTTAGTCACAACTGGCGTGAACTAGTTAGAATACTTTAACTAGAGCAACGGAAATTATTTTTGTTTGTTTGTTTGCAGGGATTTTTGTGTTTTTGCATATGTGTTTTGTGAAACTAGTCATTTTAATCACCAGCACCTTGACAGTATTTCTCCTTGAATCTTTGTATTTGCTTTTGTCTTTGTGTTATTGTGTTTGTGTTTGCTGCATATTTGTGGCTGTGTTTTTGTGTGTTTGTTTTCATGCTTTCTGTGCTTGTGTTTGTCTGTTTGCAATTTTTCCTTGCTTGTGTTTGGGTGATTTTATGCCTTGTGAATGCTTATGCTTGTAGTTGCTTCATGATTATGTATGGGAAATGTAGTCCGTATACAGAAATGTAGTCCTTATACAGAAAGAAAAAAATGGAGAACCAAGCCAATATCTGCACAACCCTCAAGCGTAGGTTGGTGCAGTACAGTAGGCATTTGAGAAAAGAGAGGGCCTTCGCCCACCATCCTGGGTGCTACAACCCACTAGACAGTGGGGAAGAGGGAGGGCCTCAGGTGATACGGTCCACCAGGCATTTGGGAAAAGAGGGGGCCGAAGGCTCTAAGACCTATCAGAAAGGGGGGAAGAGGGAAGGCCTTGGGTGCTAAGCCTCACCAGGCAATGGGAAAGAGGGACGGCCTCAGGTGCTAAGAACCACTAGGTATTTGGGAAGAGAGAGGGCCCTCACCCACCACCCCGGGTGCTAGGACCCACCACCAGAACTTGAGCAGGCTGACCAGACCAGAGATGGTTGTGTTCCACAAGCTACAGAAAAGCACAATCATTACTAAGACATGGTGGCTAGAGTATTCTTATTAGCATTTCTGATTATTACTAGTATTATTATTAATGCAATGATTACTGTAGACAGATTTAATTGGGCTCATTGTCCTCATAAAATCCAAATAGCACCGTCATTAGGCAATAGGCACCCACCAAGCAAGCCTAGGCCAGGACCTCAGAATTTTGGGCAGCCACCAGAGGAAGGCGGACAGAAAGAGAGGAAGGCAAACAAAATGTGCAGCTGTACCTGCTGGATAAAATTAACAGAATGCCCAGAAATCAGACATTTGTCACCCTGCACCCATAAATGACTTGTGCTGTGTTGTATCTTGAGAGTACACCAAGCCCATGTAGCAAAATAAAGGCAGGCATCTGAATGTTTCATACCAGTGGAGCGCACAACAGTCAGATACTGGAGAGTACACAGCAGTCATATACTACTGGGTGTCTGTACCCATCTGGTACCCATCTGGTCTCGTATGGGCGTTCTCTAGCAACCTTAGAGCACACGCCCAGTTCTGGACACAGAGTGTGTCCCTGGGACTTGTGCATTGGGTTGTGTTCACCCCAAAGGGAGCCCCGACACTAACCTGCCATGACTTGACCTTCTTTTCTTAAGGGTGGGACTCTCCCTCGCAGAATCTTGCAGACCGGGCGCTGCCCTTTGCGGGCATTCTTCAGGCTCCTCCTTCCCTACACGCCAGCCATATGCCAGCCCTCAGGACAACCAGATGACGGACCGCCAGCCTGTTTCCTTGGTGTTCCCTCCTGCTCTTATCCCTTCTTGCCCGTCCTTCAATGCCTCTTTACCCTAGGTGACTACAGGTGCGGGACCATTCTTGTCTCAGCGTCTGCTCTCCCCTTTTGAGTTGTCACAGTCCACAGTGTTGACTCTGCTCTTCTTTTTGACCCTGCAGGATGCTTGGGGATGCCTTCACTGGTTTGGGCTCTGTTTGCCCTTTAAAGTGATAAAAGAAAAGAAAAGAAAAGAAAAGAAAAGAAAAGAAAAGAAAAGAACAGTAGGGGTTCAGGCCTCAGCCCCCCTGCCACGGATCTGGTGTCTGCAGTCCTCGGGATCCCTCGACACCATCCTCCTTGACCCAGCTGCCCTGCTGAGCCAGATGTGTATTCCTTTTAGGGGACCCGGGACCCTTCCTGTGGGTCCTCATCTGGCCCCCTGATGAGCTGATGATTGTACTGCTGTGCAGCCCAGGGAGCAGCTTCACTTCCTGACTCCAGCATGGCTGCTCTCATCTATGTTTCCTTGCCACTAGCTTTTAAATCAGCTGGGCAGTTGATTTTGATGACATTATCTGCTGGCACTGCTCCCAGCCACAAATAAAAGTGGCTGATGAACCACGCCAGTGGCTCTTCTCAGCGTGGCACGGCGTGGCTTTTCCTACAAAAGCTAAGTGAGTCTTCTCTTAGGACTTTTTTTTTTTTCCCTTCAGGAATCTCAGCCTTGCCTCAGGTCCTGCCATGGGAGGGTGTTCTGGGACCTCTGTTTGTGTCCCCCTAGGACAGCCCCCCTCCCCCCCCCCTTAAGTGCCTTGGGATCCTCTGAGTCCTTGGCTTGGTTTCCTACCTTGTGTCTCTTGTTTCTTCGTTGTCTGGTTTGCTAGGTTTGATGGTCTGTCTTCAACCTCACACCTGGATAAGAAATCTGCCACAATATTTTTCCTGGGGTGATGTAGTATTTGAAATTTGAAAGGTTGCAGGGCTAGGGCCCACCTGTTTATCTGAGCGTTATCCGTTCTGGCCCTGCTTAACCACTGTAGGGGTGCATGATCTGTTACAAGCTTGAACTCCCTCCCCATCAGATAGTACCAGAAATGTTCCATGGCCCATCAGAGTGCTAAACACTCCCTCTCTATCATTGCGTACTATGTCTCTGCGGGTAGTAGCTTACAACATGCGTACAACATGGGTCTTTCAATTCCAGCATCTTCTTGGGTCCAGACAGCCCTTATAGTTGTCTCTGAGGTGTCCGTCTGTAAGATAAAAGGTTTGTGAAAATTGTGTGTGTGTATCATTACATCTTCACGTAATACCTTCTATGGGAGCTTGAAATTATGCCTCATTTCTGCAGTCCATTTTATGGCCCCCATTCTTCCCCCTTTCAGAGCTTCTATGAGTGGCGCTGCTAATTCTGAGAAATGGGGCATGAACTGCCGATAATAACTGGTCAACACCAGGAAGGACTGCAGTTGTCTGTTATTTTGGGGTATCATAAAGTTGAGGATAGTTTCTACTTTGTCCGCTAGCAGTCTAATGGTACCCCACCCTACTAGGAAGCCCAGGTACTTCATCTGACTCTGGGCCAGAGTGCACTTTCACAGGTTTGCTGTCATCCCTGCTTCTCATAGTTCTGTGAGTACAGCTTGTAACACTCTCTGACGTTGGGGCCAAGTCCGGGTGAAGATGATGATATGGTCAATATAGGCCACGGTGTAGCTGGCATGGGGTGCCAGGATATGATGCATTAAGCGTTGAAACATTGCAGTAACCCCGTGGAGTCCAAACGGCATTCAGATGAACTCATATAGGCCCCATGGGGTTCCAAATGCCGTTTTCACTAGCTCAGCCATGTGGGGCATTGGGAAGGCATTGAAGATGGTCATATTGTTGAGGCAGGGATAATCCACACACAAACAGAGGGACCCGTCTGGTTTAGGGAGAGGGACCAGAGGGCTCTGCCAGGGGCTTCTTGATGGTTGTATCACCCTTTTCTCTAACATTCTCATGATCTCCTCATGGATCTCCCCAAGGAGATGATGTGGCATGGGCTGCCACCTCTCTCACACTATCTTATCTGGTGGGGTGTTTATTTTATGGCACACTCCCGGGCCCATCCTGGTTCTTCATGGAATACATCCGTGAAACTCTGTACCATCATCTTCATTTTGGTTTTCTGGAGAGACAAGAGTTCTTCACTTATTTGGACTTGAACTTCTGGGGGGGCCTTTGACTCTTCCCTCGCTAGTCCCTGGGGCCCTAAGTCCTCCATTTCATTCTTCATAAACATGGTCCATCCTTCAGGGTCCAGCCATTCTCATAGGAGGTTTATGTGGTAGATCTGCCTTTTCCTCTGATACCCTGGTCTATGGACCTCATAGTCCACTGGTCCTACCCTGCAGATCACCTCAAAGGGGCCCTGCCACTGCATCAAGAGCTTGCTTGCAGAAGTTGGCAAGAGTACCAGGACCTTATGGCTGGGCCTGAACTCCCTTTCCTTTGTGGGTGCATTGTACCTAGCCTTCTGTCACTGTTGTGCTTCTTGGAGGTTGTTCCTGGACAAGTCTTGTGACCTCTGCATGTGTTGTTTGAATTCCTGCTGGTAGGTGGTTGGGGTCCTTGTCTGCCCGGTGTCCTGCTCCCAGCCTTCCCATAGTGCCTATAGCAGCCCTCAGGGATGGTGTCCCAGGATAAGCTTGAATGGCGCGTACTTTGATGAGTCCTGCGGGGTGTCTCAGATAGTAAATAAAACCAAAGGGAGCGGCAAGTCCCACTTCTGCGGATCACCCTTTATACGTCATCTTAACATCCACTTTATCATGCTGTTGAGGTGCTGAACAAGGCCGTTGGTTTGTGGATGGCACACAGAGGTTCTTAGATGCTTTATCTTCAGTGTGTGACACACAACCTGTGGCACCCCTGACATAACATTTTGCCCTTGATCAGTCAACATTTCCTTGGGTATTCCTACCCGGGTGATCCATTTTATTAACTCCTCTGTGATTCATGGGGCTGTTGCCACCCAGAGCAGGATTGCCTCTGGTGCACGTGAGGTAGTCTTCTCATGTCTTCTGACATTCTGGACACACTGTGCTCCCGTGGGCAATGTCTTCTCCCAGTCCTGGCCAAAAAAAACAGTGAGCCATTCTGGCTATGGTTTTGTCCCAGCCTAGATGCCTTCCCATAGGCCAACTGCCACACCACCTGATGAAACTGGGTGGGTACTACCAACACGGCTTCTTCCTGCCCCACCTGCCTCCCCCTCTGGACCCAGTAAAGTAAGTGGTCCCTTACCTCATGCCATGGGGTCCTGGTGTTGATCTCTGGATGGTTATTCCTTGTTTTGTGGATTTGAGTCCTTATCACTCAAAGTTTCTCATCATCTTCTTGTGCTTCCCTGAACTGAGGCCTGCTGATCACATCATGCAAGTCCACCTCCTCTACATCCTCTACCGACTGCACGCTGTCTTCAAGCTCCCTGAGCCATCCATCATGATCCTGGAGTCACTGCCACCCAGTCTCAGCATCTTGCACCCTTTCTAGGATGTCATAGATTGGGATCCAATCATGCCCTAACAACGTACCACACACCAGGCGTGGGGCCACCCCCACTAGCAGCTCGCCTTGTTGTTCCATGTCTCAAAGTTGGACCCACTGGCATTTGACCCTTTCTGTATCACCATGGAGGCAAGCCATCCTCACTGAGGTTATCTGGTTGCTCATTTGGGGTGGTAAGAAGTTGGCCCTCACTAATGATTGGGCATACCCTGAGTCTAATGTGGACTGAATGGGGTGGCTCCCCACCCAGACTGTCGTGACGGGACAACTCCACACAACGTTGTCTCCCCCAGAGGCATAACTACAGTTCATCGGTTCACCGGTGTCTGTTTCCTTCCACCTCTCTGTCTGTCCCTTGGGGAACTATCAGGTCACCAACATTCTGTGGGGCTACTCAGGCACTCCCATGAAAAGTGTCCTGTCCTCCCACATGGGAAGAAGACCACCTCTCTATGTCCACTCTTAATAGGGTTCTGCCTTTTCTTGGCCTCCTGAGGGTGCGCATTCTCGGGGTTTGGTACCAGTTTCTCTTAGCTGTATACCATTTCAGATGCAGCAAGAGCCTCTGCCAATCTTAAGTCCTCTTTGCAGTTGGTTGGTGAGTGTTGCTGGATCCATTGCTGAGTATGTTTGTCTAGGTCATTCTGGAATTGCTCCAGGAGTATTTGGTCAGCCAGCACCTCACAGTCATATTTGGCTGGGTTCACCCACTTGTTTAGAAAGTCTCGGAGCATTTGCATTAAGACCTGGAGTAATTTCTCATCAGCAGTCTTCTTGGCCCAGAATTGTTTCCTGTAGTACTCTGGATTGATCTCAAACCAGTATAAGATAGCAGCCTTAACTTTCTTGTTATTCTGGGCTTTGTCCTGGGTTAAGGCCTGGACAAAACTCCACAGCTTGAGGTGTAGTTTTCCCCAAGCCCCTGCATGTATCTCCTTAAAACTTGGCAGGCTTTGTGGCGTCATCAAGAGGTACTACTCCTGCAGTTTTTACCCCACTGTGGCTTAACACACACACACAACATGAGTTTTGCTTTCAGAACTTTGAGGTGAAGTTTCCCATAAGCCCTGTACCTATCACCTTGAAACTTGGCAAGAATCATGTCCTAAGCAGAGGCTACTGTCCCTGCAAGCTTCATCTAAATCAAACAAAAGAAAACTAATCTATAAATATTTCATTGATTCCCCATTATACTTTATGGCCAAATCTCCGAATCAACTCCAAATCTTCTAAAGGGATTCAGCCAAATCAAATCAGGAAAATGATTCAGATTTCTGAATTGAACCTCTGGCATCCAAGTTGACTGAATCTGAGCCCAAATTGAATAGTTCCCTATTCACACAGGGCTAATCACCACGGCTGTGTGCATCATGAGGTCTTTGACTTCTGGTGGGTTCCTTTGCAAGTTCCTGGCCAATGCACCACTTTGCACCCACCTGGTCTCATATAGGCACTCTCTGGTGACCTTAGAGCACACTCCTGGTTCTGGCCACGGGGTGTGTCCCTGGGACTTGTGCTTTGGGCTGCATTCACCCCTGAGGGAGGCCCCAACACTCGCCTGCCACAAGTTGATCTTTTCTTCAGTGGTGGGACTCTCCCTCCTGGAATCTTGCAGATGGGGCGCTGCCCTTTGGGGGCATCCTTGGGGCTCCACCTCCCTGACATGCCAGCCATACACCAGCCCTCAGGACAACCAGATGATGGACTGAAGGCCCGTCTCCTGGGTGTTCCCTCCTGCTCTCATCCCCTCTTGCCTGTCCTTCAATGTCTCTTTACTCTGGGTGACTACGGGGTGTGGGGCCATTCTTGTCTCAGCGTCTGCTCCCCTTTTGAGATGTTATGGTCCGTGGTGTTGTCTCCACTCTTCTTGTTGACTCTGTGGGATGCTTGGGGATGCCTTCCCCAATTTGGGCTCTGTGTGCCCTTTAAAGTGATAAAATAAAAGGAAAGAGAAGAAAAGACAAGAAAAGAAAAGAACAGTAGGGGTTCAGGCCTCAGCGCACCCCACTCACAGATCTGGCATCTGCTGTCCTCAGAATCTCCCCTGCTGAGCAGTTTTGTCTCCTGACTCCAGTGTGGCTGCCCCCATCTCTGTTTTCCCACCAGCAGCTTTTAAATCAGCTGGGCAATGGTTTTTGATGATGTCATCTGCTGGCACTGCTCCCAGCCACAAATAAAAGTGGCTGATGACCAGCGCTGACAGCTCTTCTTGGTGTGGCTCAGCTTCTCCTACAAAAGGTAAGTGAGCCCTCTCTTTAGGGTTTTTTGTTTTTTCCTTCAGGCAGCTCAGCCCTGCCTTGGGTCCCACCATGGGAGGGTGCTCCGAGACCTCCGTTTGTGTCCCCCTGGGACAGTATCACTGGGCCCCTTGGTTGGAACGCTTATTCACCTGGTCAAAATCACCTACCATATCAATGAAGTTTGGACTAATTATTTTCCTGCTTCCCTCTTCTCCAATTCTGTGTGATTAATTTCACTTCATTAAAGCTATCCCACTTTCTTCTCTGCAGGTCAGTCTGTCTTCACAGCCTTCCTCAAGGAAGATGTCACCTCCTACACAAATTAGTCTTTCCTCAAATATTCCTACCTCTCTTCGGTCTTCTTGATTGTTCGTCCTGTGGACATAGTTCTCGCTGTCTCCAGATCCAGCCAGCAAAATCTGCTTAAATGGTCCTCCGCCACAAGCCTTCAGTCCCTGTCCCCCACCAATGGCTTATTACTCAGCGACTCTGCCTTTTTCTGTGTTTGCTCACTTGGCAGTCATCAGCCATGCACTGCTGCCAGTGTCTTTGATTCAGGTTCATGGTCCCAATTATCCTCCAGGTGGTGTCCATGAGGTAATCCCCTCCTTTAGCAACAGGGATGCTGTGATCCCAGTTACACTGGGATTACACTGAAGTAAAAAAAATGTTGGGTATATATATATTTTTTTTAAATGGAACATTGCATCCATCATCTTTCAAAAGTGTTAATGAAGCATATTTGAGTAAGTAGCTGCTTGGACTACCTGAACATTAGTAATTTTTTACCATTTCAAAATCTTGCACAGTGTAGGCTGGGAGGCTGAGCACTTGTCACTCAGCGCTGGAAGTAGGACACACACAGCATGCTTCACAGACAGTTCTTACCCTGACCAGAGACAAACACATTCAAATTATTGATAAATACTAGTATGTTAATATTAAAATTAAATTTACATTTTACAAATTTCATGTGAATGTATAGTTACTGCTATATTCACACAATACGGACCCTTTTTGTCTTTGTTTAGAATCTATGTGTGTCACGGCAGTGAGAGGGTTAATTTTTAATGCACTGTTTACTACCCTTAGCAGCATTAATCAGGGAGGCAGGCAGTCAGTAATACCAGTAACGACAGACACATGCCAGTGAGAGATAGCCAGCCTTTCCAGTTGAGACAGTGCAACTGTGTAGAAGTAAGTGGGCTTCATAAGTTGTCTCTGCGCTTCTCTTCTGTGTGTGGCTGTTGTCACCAGTGAGACAGCGGCAGCCAGCGTAGCAATCGGAGCTGAAAGAGAAGGACGGAATTAGTGGGGGGAATAGACAGGGCACAGGAATTTGTATTGGAAAACTACTCTGAAGTGTCTCCTTCACTGTCTACACTATTCACTGGCTAGCAAAGAGAGCTTACAAGCTTTGAAGGAAGCTGTAGCAAGCAAGGTGGGGCTGAGCGGGTGGCCACTGCCCAGCTGTGGGGTGGGGGAAAGGGCAGCTCAGACTGTGTGTTACCCTTCAGGACACTGAAATCCACCCACCCTGTTTACTTCAAAGTTGAAGTAAACAATGCACCGCCCAGCACACACACCTTCAGGGAACAGCCTAGTGTCAGGTTTCACTTACCAGGGTGTAAAGTTGCCGATTGTGCAAGATGTCACAAATGTCCTCTTTTAACTCCCATATTGCAAAGCAGCTCTCATTGTGCACTTGAATAATGCACTGCACCTTACTACAGCCTGCACTCGCATTCACATTCATTCCTGTGCTCCCAGGGGCAACTCTCCCCACTGGGTTGAATCCTTCTACTTCTGGTGCTGTAGCCTCTCATCTGCTTCAAACTTTGCTCGTTGATACAGTGTATGCGCACCCTGACCACTGCTCACACTATTAATAGGCTAACACCCCCCCCCCCCCCGCACCACCACCATGATTTTGGTGTAAAAAAAAGCTCCAGACAGGCTGGTGCCAGGTGGGAAAAGAGTGTGAAAACCCTGTCCAAAAAGTGTGCCAAAACACTGTGCAAAAAAATGGAGGAAAAGACTTGGGTGGGAGGGAGGGGGGCACTTTGCGTGGCTTTGCAAAATGTTTGCCTCCTGGGAGGATGGTAGGTGCAATGCCTGTGGTTCTCCCAATGCCAATGCCCACGGATGCTTGTAAGCTAGATTTTTGGGGGGAGGGGAGGAGGCAGGCAGCCTGTTTGTGTACCTTTGCAGGAAAGATTTCCCACCCCCGCCAGCAGCAGCCTGAAAGAGCGGCATGCAGAACTGCAGGAACAGGCTTGACCAGGAGAGGGAAGCACCTTTAATTAGCCTGTGGTACCCCAATGTCAATGCCCAAGGATGCTGACAAGGCAGACTTCTCAAGGGGGAGGCAGCCAGAACATATTGCAAGCCAGACTGCACCCCAAACCCCTGAGCATCCAATGCAAAACAGCAAAACAGGCAAAACTGCAACAGGGGAGGCCAAGATGAAAAGGTTTACAATTGAAAGAGGGCAATTAGCAACTTCTCAGAACAAGGGATCTTGGTGGTGGTTCACAAGCAGGGAGCCAGATGCAGAAAGACAGGCTAACATGAAGCGTTATTCTAAGGAGCACCAAACAAGTAGTATTGAAGCCATCAGTTATTTGGGCTTCTTTGCCTTTACCCCACCTCCACACAGAACCGGCAGTGGCTCCCGCCTGGCCCTGCTGGTACTCATGCGCCCTTCTGCTGACTACGCTGAAGTTGGGGAAAGAGGCTCGGTTGTAATGCTCCTGGCTACCTCCTGGACAAGGGCAAGCCAAGCAGAGATACTTTGCCCTTTGTGGGGCACTCGCTTTTTAATGCCATGCTTCAGCAGCCACTGAAGGACGTCAGTTATCAACTCATGTGTCCTGTGGGCATCCACACGGCACTGCTCAGCCATGTCCAGTGCCTGGCCCATGCAGTCCAGTACCTTCTCCCAGAAGGCCTTTGTGTCAGCTGACATTTCCCCTACTTTGTCCCATCAACTATCTGCAGCTGATACTCGGGTTCAAAATGACTCTACTAAAGCCTCCATCATGCTCTCTTGGGACCATCGCTGCCTGCGGCACATATCCCTTGAGCACTCTGCTGTAGTGTGAGCTGGGGTCCGAGGTTCAGGGGCACGTGCCCAGCTGGCAGTGGGTGTTGTAGCTGGTAAACAAATAAAAAAGGTGTTCCTGGTTTGGTGATATTTCCTTCCCACAAGGGTTGAAGAGGACAGTGATGATCTCCACCCCCTACCCCAGTCTCCACCCCCATCCCTGCCCCCATCCCTGCCCATGAAGGAATTGCCGACAAGAACCAAAACAAAGTGTGGGGCACCATTCACATTCCCCAAAACTTACAAATCCCAAGTTCAGAGCCACATCCCTGATTGCCACTGCCCATGCCAGCTTCAAACAAGTAAAGCAAAAAAATGAGTTTGGTGGATGTAACATTGCCATTTATCCACCCCCAAAAGAGCATGGCGTATATCCTTCATCCACACAGAAAGGATCATGGAGACTGTTAAGTCAGGCAGCCAGCAGATGCTTGATTGTGGCAGCCATTTTGAGAACTAGGTATATAAAGACTGCAGTTTGCTGCTGCCAGCCCAAGCAGAAACATCGCCTGGCTAAGCTGCAGCAGGAACATCAGAAGGTAAGAGCAGGAGGCTCTTGGTCCCAAGCATGACCTAAAACTGCATCCTGCCAGGGATGGGTGGCCTGGTGGGGCTCCAGGTTGTGTGTGAGAACCCAGGAAATGCCAGGCCGGTCACCACCCCAGTGGAAGGCAGGTTGGGGCACCTAAACCCCTGCCCCCACCTTTGGGTGGGTTACTGGGAGAGAGAGAAAGGAGAGTCGGGGCCAGGCACACTGAGGGAGCAGCACTTGAGTCCCAGGGGATGTGAGACCCCAGCCCTGGTAGAAGGCAGAACAGGGCCAGGCATGCCAAGGCAGCATCTGAGTCTAAATGCGTGTGTTTGATCCCATGCCCAGCAGAGCAGACAGAGTATTGTTGAATTACATCATCATCCATGTCTTTCAAATTCTGCATGGTGTCTTGCAGTTCCTCGAGGATGGCATCCTCCTTATGCAGCAACTCAGAGTTTGTCCTACCATGCATCTGTGTGTTTCGCTCTGGCTACTGAGGACTCCACCAAAACTTCAAGGGAGGTTTTGTGGGACTGTCTCTGCTTCCTGCGCAAATCTCTGCAGCACTCTGCTGTAGTGCAAGCAGGGCACCATTCCTGGTGGCCATGGGTTGCAGTGGCTGATAAAATAAAAAGCAATGGTTTCCTTCTCCACAAGAGGAGGAATGAACACACCTGCATCCCCAACATGCACTGCACAAAATGCTGGCAGGCATGGAAACAGACCCCAGTACAGTGGGGCATCACTTGTACTCCCCAAAACTTACAAGTACTCACTACAGGAACAGGTCCATAGCTGCCACTGCCCATGTTAGCTGCAAAAAAATTAATTAAAGCAAATCATTAGTTTTGGGTCTGTTACATTATGGGCTATTACCCATCATGCACCACCACTGAAAGAAGACAACAACCCACCTACTGCAACACATGAATTTATCCCCCAACCCTGGGCCCCCAAACCCAACCAGCATGAACCCAGGAGTTGCCTGGCAGTGGCAGAAGGCACATTAGAAGAGACTTGCCAGGTCCAGTATGTTCTTGGGTCTTGGTGACAGTAGATGATGTATCAGGCACGTGGGTTTCTTCCTGACCTCCACTTCCTCACCTTCATTATCCACGCTACTCCATTCCACGGAGTGGCTAAACGGCAATAAGAGTAAGGTGACCGACAGTTCTATCTGCCACTCATGGTCAACACGCAGCAGTCTCTATAGAGCTGAGACATGCTCATGGTTTCACCCTCAGGAGGGGCTGCTGCTGCCTCTTCCTTTTCCTTCAGTCCAACCCAGGTGCTGAAAGTCTCCATACCTAGGTTTCATTCGCATACTTGGAGAGAATGATGGACAGCTTGTCCTAGAAAGGGGCAATTGTGTGACCTGCCCCAGAATGAGAGTTTGCATCTTTAGCTCTGTAAAGCACTGATCCCAGGGACTTGATCTTGCACTGGACCTGGGTCCAGTCACAGCTGTGCTGTCACGCCTGCATGCCTTTTTTGATATCAACATAAACAGCCTTATTCCTCCTACTTTCCAGACTGTCTATGATCCTTTGCTCCAACTAAATGTCAATTAAGTCCTCCAGTTCTTCCCAGGCCTGCTTGGGTCCATGGGCATTAGAGGTATCAGCCTCCTTGGCCATTGGCTGCATACTGCTGGCCTTGGCTTTCTGAGACATGGCAAAGCAATTCATGGTCAACAGCACACAAGATTTGTGAAAGGGAAATGTTTGGGGGGGTGTTGTACACTCAGGCTGTGCTTGCATGAAAGCCAGAGAACATTTGAAGGATTGTGAATTCCAAGGATTATGATTCCAAGGATTGTGATACATCATCACCTGTAAGTGTCAAAACACCCAAAGGTGATGAAGCACCCAGTTAACAACAAAATAGACCTGGTGATGGGGTAAATAAAGCCATTGTACTTTGGGATGCCTGCTTAATGGCCTGGAATATTGTAAAATTTGATACCAACCTGCCTGCTGGTGCAAAATAATTTTATTACAGAAGCACCACCTGTTTTTCCTGAAGTGCCAAAAGTTTTGAATATCCTACTACATTACCAGGACAGGAGTAGGCAAAACATTTTTGTTTGCAAGCTTGATTACATCAGAACACCAGTGGCTGCTAAGCACAGGATGAAGGGATGTGAAAAAGCCCCAATGCCCCTGTGTGTCATGGTCCTATGTTGAAAAAGCAGCTACATCAAGCTTCAGACCACACAGTCCCTCTCCCCAACTTGATGCAGATGGGTGAGAAGCCACCGCTGATGGCCAGGGGCAAAATGGAGAATGAAGATGAAATATGTAATGCGGAGGACATGGAGCAGGAGGAGGACATGGAGGACATGGAGTAGGATGAAAAGGAGGAGGAAGAGGAGGTGGCAGTACTGTTTCTGCAAATGCTGTTTACCTGGGGATTACTGCTGGAATGCTTGAGAAGGATAGAAACTTTGCTACAGTATCCAGTGGCAAGTTGTGTTTCTGTTTTAACAGCATTAATGACAATAAGAAGAAAAAGACACAGGTACCCAGGGGATTTGGAATACACAGAGGAAAGTAAAGAAGTGGAATTTGACTGGGCTCTGTTAAGAAACCTGAGGAGGACCAGAATCTGCACGGTGTGGGCCTATGAGAGCAGCTTGGACTGGTGGGAGTGAATTGTGCTGACCACTTCGAATAACCAGCAGTGGCTAGAGATGTTCTAAATGAAAAGGGAGATGTTCTATCATATCGTCTCGATGCTTGGGCAACACATCACGAGGCAGGACACTAGTATGCATCAGGCCATCCCACCAAACAAGAGGGTTGCAATGGCCATCATGAAACTGCCCAGCCCATCTAGCCTGCACTACATTGTGAACCAGTTTGATGTGGCTGCCTGCAAGGTCAGGCTGGCAACTCATGAGGTATGCCAGCTGTTTAAGGAGATCACTGCAAACAAAATTATCCACCTGGTGAATCCACAGCAAGTTATTGATGGCTTGAATGAGAAGGGGTTCCTGAACTGCATGGGGGCTTTAGACAGCACTCACATCCCAGTGCTGTGCCCTGCAGGGAGTGGGAGGAGTTACACAAACAGGAAAGGGTATGCCTCCATGATCCTGCAAGCCGCGGTGGACCACCAGGGCTGGCCATGAACATTTTTACCAGATGGGCTGGCAGGGCGCATGATGCATGTGTGTTCAAAAACTCCCCTCTGCCTGGCGTCATGGAGAAAGGACACTACACACCCGGCATGGAGGAGACAGTGATCTGCAATGTCGCTGTTCCCCTGGTTATATTAGCAGGTGCTGCCTACCAGCCAAAGCCATGGCTCATGAAGCATTATGAAGGGAGCATCACTGACCCACAAAAGCTGGCTTTTAACTACCACCTGAGCAGGTGCAGGATGGCCATTGAATGTGATTTTGGCTGACTGAAAGCACGATGGAGGGCACTTAACTGCAGGCTCGAGCTGGAGCCAGAAAATATCATAGCCTTTGTGGTGGCAGCCTGAATGTTGCACAACATCTATGAGATCTGCAGAGAGATTTTCAGGAGGGGAATGTGGAGGGGAATGCATGGTCATCCAGGAACCAGGAGTACACAGCAGAGCTGGAGCACTCACTGGCTTGGTAGGTCAGGGCTGTGGACTGAAGCAGCTCGATTCAGATATGGGAGCAACTGCAGACTGCTTTTTGAGCCCTTTTAGGAGTAAAGACTGGCTTGGGGACACCTGAGGAGTTGTGTGTTGCAGAGGGGAGGGTGGGGGAAATTAAGATTCTCAGTGTATGTTACCACAGTGTTAATATTTATTTCCCTTTTATCTGTTCTCTCCCTTTGGTCCATTGGCTTGTGAACATAACCCCTTTGATTTCCTATATAAAAGAGGCTTCTTGTGCCAATTTCTGGGGATGCAGGATTGGCACACATAATTAGAGGTATAGCAAATAGTAACATTTACAGTTTAGAAAAGAGAGGCATGAGTGTGGACAGGTTAAGGGTTTGCAAAATACTAAATGCAAAAGAGAAAGTCAATGAGGATGTGCTATTTACTCTCTCTCCCAAAACAAGAACAAGGGGTCATAAAATGAAACTAGTAGGGAGTATGTTTAAAACAAACAAAAGGAAGATCTTTTTCACTTGGTATATCATTAAAGTGTGGGACCTGTTGCCACCAGATGTGGTGGAAGCTGAGAATTTAGACATATTCATACAGGGAATGGACACACGCTTGGAGGAAATGGGCATGGGAATTGGAAGTCTCCCCCCCCAGTAACTTTCCAAGGAAAACATGTGTCTTTGATCTCAAGTTTATTCAGGTTTCAATCTGGACTGATTTCCATTCATGCTAATAGTTCAAGGGACTGACACTAATATTAGTGATCCTGGTTAAAATCTAGAATAAGTGGGAACAAAAGCATCCCCTTGGTATGTTAAATTCTCCCCCCTGCTCTGGACCTATCCTTGTGCTAAAAATCCTTGTTATTCAATTTTAAAGCATCATCTAGATACTTGAGCTGGTCCCTTATGTTCTTTCTAACTGGGGTATTTGAAACTTCCTCTTTGCCCTCTTGCACCCATGGTAGTTTACGCTCCCAAGATGCACAGAATTTTCCCAAAGATACCCTGAGAAAGCTATATGAATAGGTTTCCTCAGTCATGTTGAGTTCCTCGGCCAGAATAAACAGGTACTTTCCATACTTTGTTGTCCTCTTCTTCTCTTCATTCAGCTCATGTATTTTCCTTTCACAGGCTGATATGTTAGGGAGATTTTCAATTTCCATTTCGATCCCCTCAAGTGTCTCTTCAGTTTCTTTTTTCTTCTTCTCCAATTTGGAAACTGCCTTTTCCAGGTAATTGACTGTGGTACTGTGCTCATAAATTACTTCTCGAGACACCAGCAACTTGTTCTCCATATCATTCAGAAAATACCAAATAATGCCCGTGATAAATATGGTTATTGAATGCAGTTTCCCAAAAATTTCTTTGAAGGGCATTTGGAACATGTCCAACAACACTGTATGTAGAGAGAGAATCAGATTTGAAATTCAGTACATTTTTTCATAAAAGCAACTGCTTTTCAGAAAATTCCAACATTTGCTCCATTTCCTGGCTGCCTCATGGGATCTTCACTCATTTTCCTCATGCCACTGCTATTCCCCATGGGACAGGCTCTCTATCCATTTCCCATCATTTAGCACTGCCTCCCCTCCCCAGTAGGGTGCCATGTGGAACATCATGGGATATGTAGTTCAGCTAAGGAGCCCAGGTTGTATTAGAGAATGGAAACACAAGCTACCTGAACCACAGCACACTTGGGAGGCACAGAAAACATGTCTGAACCAAAACAGTCCAATTTGCAGGGTTATTGTTATTTTTAAAGAAATATCTGGATTACCCAGGGCCCATGCAAAGAATTTTTTTTGACAGAGTTTACATTCAAAACATCTGGGGCCTGCCCAAACATCAGAGAGTTTGCTACAGCTGTAAGTGTATAATGTGGAAGAAATGGCTACAGAGATTCCCCAGACTGAATCTGGCAGCCCTTAGAAAACAAAGACCCTGTATACCATGCCCTCTGTTTAAGACTTTCAGCAGTTTTCTGTATCTGGACCCTGTAAGGAATACCTTAGAGGCACTGTCATACATGCCTCCATCTTGTATGCATCCTCCATTATATAAAGATTGAAATACATGTTGGCTAACGTTGTGAAGAGAGAGGCTACCAAGGCCACATTCCATGTTTCAGCTGTATAAACAAGAAAACACTGACTTAGGGGTTTGGTTTAGGGTTGCCAACCCTCCTGGACTGGTTGGGAGTCTACCAGAATTGGCATCAATCTCCTGGTGACTATTGAAGGCAATCTGGGAGATTGATATCATGAATGGGTTGAACAGTACAATTAATGACATTACATCATGTTGGGGGGAAAAAAAATCTCCCGGAATAGCTTCAGTCAAAATTGGCAATGCTAGTTTGACTGTATTCACATAAACCAAGCAACTGAAACCTATTACCATAGCACTGAAACGTATAACCATAGCACTCGTTGTTAAGAGTCAAAACTAACTGATAAACTCTGAGCCCAACCTAGTTAAACGGTTTTTAAGTGTTTATCACATTTTTTTTTTCACTTAAGTGGGGAAGGGAAGCTTTCATGATTGAGCACTTTCATTAACATATGCTCAATCAGGTTGTAGTAAATGCATGTTGTTAATGATAGTATATCTATGATTGTAAACTTGGGGAGGAGGGAACAGGAGAACAATGGACTTAAGTTGTTGGGGAACAGAACAACTAATAAAAGCTTGGAGATCCTGATGTTTGCCCTCACAAATCTCCCCATGAGTATTTCCATTGCCTGATCTGAATGATAGTTAAACTTAGCCAACCAAATAAGACAATAAGTTGTTGGTCATCATTAAGAATGGAATTGAAAACAAAACACAGGACATCATCAAGCCATTATACAAATCCATGGTGCACTTACTTCTTGACTACTGTATGCATTTAGAGGTCTATACAACAAGGTCACAGAATACTAGAACTAAGAGACACCCAGTGAAATGAGTAGGTGACAAGTTTAAAAGTAACAAGAGAAAGAACTTTTTCATTTAAAGTGTCACTGATTTCTGTAATTCATTGTCACCAGAGGTGTGGCAGGCAGATAGCAGAGCCAGGTTCAATAAGGGACTGGATACATCCCTGGATGACGGATCTATTAATGGCTATTGAACAGAATGCAGGGAACTGTTTCCTCTGGCATCTCTAATCTGATAAAAGGTGGAAGCCAGGGAGGGTATTGAATAGAAGATAGATTACTCTTAGAGATAACTAGTTCAATGCCCTCTGGGTATAACATCTATTTCTGCCACTGTTAGAGAACGGACACTGAGCTACATGGACCAATCTGAACAGTAGATAGATGGACTGACCAGTCTAGTGTGATCCAGTCTGGCTATTCTTATGCTTTAGGGATGTGTGAAGCTTCGGTTCCTGATTCAATTCAGCAGAGATTTGGCCCAACTCAGTGGCTGAATCTCCAAACCTGAATTGAATCAGAGGACCCTTTAATGTCTCTGAATCGAAATGGAACCCTCTGAATCGATTAGGAGAGATTCTAAAAGTTTCAGAGATTTGGACATAGACACAACTTTAAAAGTTTTTTTACATGCCTCTAGGTAGCAGGTGGCTCAGGAATATTGCAATGCTGGGGCACATGGAGCATCCCACAGAAGCATGGACATTTGGCAGCAGACCTGGAAGTGGACCAGAAGCACTTCCAGTCCACTTCGGGGTCCACCGAAGAGCGTGCTGCGGCCCCCACCCCGTGCCACCCTGGCTTGGTGACTGGTGCTTCCTGGGTCTGGGGTTGCACCTGGTGTCCTCCTGCATCCAATTGCTGAGATGGGGAAGCATGGTGGGGCTCCCTAGCATGCTCCCCAGCTGACCCAGAAGTGGATCAGATGTACTTCCAGTTCACTTCCCAGTTTGCCACTGAGCACGTAGAGGGGCCTCCCCTGCACTCCAGTGGGACGCTCCATGAGCCCCAGCATTGCAGCGATTATGAGCCATGCCTGCTAACTCGAGGTATGTAGAAATAACTTTTAAAGCTGTGTCTATGTCTGCATCGCTGATTCTTCGAATGAGCATTGAATTTTCAGATTCAGATAAATCGAATCGGGGACAGTGATCCAAATCAAGTAAAAGAATCACTGTCCTTCATTTGGGCTGAATCTGAATCCAAATTAAATAGGACCTGCTTTGCACACCCCTAGTGCATGCATGAAGGCTGTGCAAGGCTTCGGATGGTGCTTCAGATCCAGAGAAGATTCAGATGCTTTAGCGTCTAAAACAGCATGTCTGGATTGAAGCGCTGGCTTCATTAGGCTTTCTGCAGTGGTTCGGAGAAGCTACGGAACGACTTTGGAGATCTGGCCATAGGGTATAATGGAGAATCAATTAAATATCTATAACTTTGTTGTTTTTTTGTCTGATTTGGATAAACCCAGAAGGTTTGGTAGCCTCTGATTAGAGCATGAAGCCTTCCAAGCTTCAAGAAGATCAGTGCAGGGGCGTTCTGGGGCCCTGCACCCCTAGCTGCTGACACGTTTTGCCGTTTTGACCCTGTTTCGACGTTAGCATATAATGGGGAAGAACAAAACAGGCTATAACTTTGTAATTTCTGGCAATATTTGGATGAAACTTGCAGGAATGGTAGCCTCTTCTGAGGGAATGAAGCATGCCAGGTTTCAGGAAGATAGGTGCAGGAGGTTCAGAGAAACTGCATCTCACATTCTTGAGAGCAAAACTCATGTCACATGTATGTGTTAAGCCACAGTGGGGTTAAAACTTCAGGATTTCTAGCCCCTGGTGAGACAACAAATCCTACCATGTTTCAAGGAGATATGTGCAGGGGGTTCAGAGAAACTGCACCTCAAAATTCTGAAAGCAAAACTTGTGTCACGCATATGTGTTAAGATACAGTGGGGTCAAAACTGCAGGCTTGCTAGCCCCTGCTGAGGCCACAAAGCCTGCTAAGTTTCAAGGAGATAGGTGCAGGGGGGTTGGCAAAACTGCCCCCAAAACTCTTGAAAGCAAAACTCATGTCACATGTATGTGTTAAGCCACAGTGATATTAGAATTGCAGGAGTAGTAGCCCCTGCTGAGACCTCAAAGCCTGCCAAGTTTCAAGAAGATTGGTACACGGGTTTGGGGGCAACTGCACCTGAAGCTGCTGACAGGCAAAACTTATGACATAGATGACCCTGTGTGTGTTAAGGTGCAGCAGGGTGAACGCTTCAGGGATGGTAGCCCCTGCTGATCCCACAAAGCCTGCCAGCTGTCAAGGAGATTGGTGCAGGGGGGTTCTGGGACCCTGTACCCCTAGCTGCTGACGGACTAAACTTGTGACATGGGTGCTTGTGCAACTGACTGTGTCTGTCTTGAGGCAGCTGATTGTCTGTATTTATGATTTCCTCTCCTTAGTCTGTGGTTTTTAGTAGCTATGTACTGTGTATTGAGCTGGTCCCTGAGTGAATCAAGATTGATTGGTAACTGGTAACACAGTAGGTTACAAGCCATGCCTGCAGTAGTGTTGTCCCCCTGTGGCTCAAGACAGACACAGTTGCACAAGCACCCATGTCATGAGATTTGCCTGTCAGCAGCCAGAGGTGCAGGGCCCCAGAACCCAGAAGCCCTGCACCGATCTCCTCGACAGCTGGCAGGCTTTGTGGCCTCAAAAGGGGCTAGCAGGCCTGCAGCTTTCACCCTGCTGCGCCTTAACACACACAGTGTTACCCATGTCACGAGTTTTGCTTGTCCACAGCTTGAGGTGCAGTTTTCCCCAAACCCTTGCACCTATCTCCTTGAAACTTGGCAGGCTTTGTGGCCTCAGTAGGGGCTAGCAGACCTGCAGTTTTCAGCCTGCTGCACCTTAACACACACAAGGTCATCTATGTCACGTGTTTTACCTGTTAGCAGCTTGAGGTGCAGTTTCCCCCAAACTGCTGTACATATCTTCTTGAAACTTGGCAGGCTTTGTGGCCTTACCAGGGTCTACCATCCCTGTACTTTTGACCTCACTGTGGGTTAACACATAGATGTGACATGAGTTTTGCTTTCAAGAATTTGAGGTGCACTTTTCCACAAACCCCTGCACTGATCTTGAAACTTGGCAGGCTTCATGCTCTCATCATAGGCTACCACCCTGCAAGTTTTATCCAAATCAGACAAAAAAAAAAAAGTTATAGATATTTAATTGATTCCCCATTATACCCTGTGGCTCCGAAGCTTCAGAGCCACTTCAGCCAGATTGAAGCAGGAACCCAGTCCAGAGCTCTGGATCAGATCCCTGGCATCTGAAGTGGCCAGATATGAAGCCAGATCGAATAGCTGCCTACTTGCACAAGCCTAGTGTACATGGGACCTGGTTGCCTTTGTGGCTACAGAGGATGGGAATCTGTTACAGCAGCAGATGGAGGACTTCAAAGTTTAGCTCAAACTATAGCCCCTCATGGTATTGTTTCTGGAGGTCTCAGGTTCAGTTCTGATGTGGCTATTACTTAAGTGGCTTTTTCAGAGAATGGTAATTTTGGGGTCATATGGTAACCATGAAAGTCCAGGAACTAGACAAGGAGTGGGTGATATCCTTTATTGGGCCAACTGCATGTTTGCAATAGACCTAAGACAATGCAATGCACTCGTCTTCAGGTCCTGCATTTCAAATCTTGGTTCAGTATGTTCCATTTGAGCAGTTGGTTCAATAAAAGATTTACCCATGGAAATCCTTGTCCCTTGCCTTATTCAGAAAATTGAACCTGCAATGTGTGCTGATCAGTGGGTTACATTTGCATGTGGACATCTTAGTAGTCACATGAAAAATGGTCTGTTCTGCCTCTATGGGAGGAGTGGCTTTGGTCAATACCTACCAAAGAGAATATATAGAAAGAGGAACATGAGGTAGACATGTTTTAGGATTGTATGATGCATTCTCTTCTTCTTATTTGTATCCTCAGCTGCCTCCACCTTTTCCTCAAGTGTGTTCTTTTTTTCTGTTTTCTTCTGTTCATCCTTCTTATAGTATTCCAGCATTTTGCTTAACTTATCACGTTCCTTTTCCTTTACCCTCTTTGCATGCTCCGTGCCTTCCTTCTTAGTGCTCAACTTTTCAATTTGGGATATGAGTTCCTCTTCTTGGGCGTTTGCCTTCTTATTTTCAAGGTTTACTTCCTCAAAGGCAGAGTTGATCTCTTTTTTTATCTTCTCGAGTTCCCTCGCATCTAACTTACTGGAGGACAGATATGAAAACACAGACACCAGAGAGGTGATTCCATTCAAGATGGCATTTTCAAAGCTGTCATATCCTGAGTCCCAGTTTGGAGAAGCCATGTTAGCTGGATCCAGAGAAAAGGGAGGGAGAAAAATATCAGTAGCAGGAATAAGCCAGAGATAAAGGGGCTTGTTCCCTCACCCAAAGTCGTGAGAGCCCTCACTTCATGCGTCATCTAGCAGCAAAGGCCTCAACCCAGTGATGGCTGAACTGACATAAGAAAAGCATTCTAAAGGCAACTGATACCTTATGATTATCGCTATGTAGAAGTGCTGAATGGAAGTGATTTCAGTAAGAGCTGGGTGTGTTCACTGCCTCTGAAGGTGAATCCTACAGGCAAGATCTCCAGGTGATGGAAATCTTTGCAATATTTAGGAAAGCCAAAAGAATCAGGGTCAAATCTGCATGCCAATCAGCCCAGAGGAAACCCAGAGTCACACCCAACTTCCACCTTACCTGCTCAATAGAGGCAAAAGCAGATTCTAAAACACAGAGCTCACAACATAGAACATAAGCCAGGACTGAGAGGGGGGACATGATAAAGGTTTACAAAATACTCAAGGATGATGACAAAGTAAATAGGGATGTACTATTTAGTATCTCCCACAATACAACAACTGAGGGTAACAAAATGAAACTAATAGGGTGCATCTACACTTGGCCGTATGACGACATTGCTGCTGCACTGTGCTTTAGTACTTCCTTTTGGTTGTTACGCCTGGGAACTGGAACTTGATGATCTAGGTCATGAACTCTGTGGAAGTCATTACTTTCATAGATTTCATAGACATTAGGGAATGGAACGGACCTCATGAGATCATTGGGTCCAACCCCCCACCATAGGCAGGAATTCAGCTGGAATCAAGTGACCCCAGCAAGAAACTAATCCAGCAGTTTTTTGAGGGAGTCCAGAGTAGGTGGTTGCACCACCTCTTTCTGGAGACAATGCATTATAGGTCTGTGGAAGTCTTTTCCCTGGCAACTGGCCAGATTCCCAGTTCACAAGAGAGGGAGGTGCACCTCTGATTACTGGGAACTGGCTGAGGGAGGGTCTGAGACTAGGGCTGAGACAGGAGGTGTGGCATATATCCTCTGCTGATAAGGACTCCCTTCATTCTCAATTCTGCTGAGTCTGAGACACATGTAAAGGACCTTTGCACATGGGACACTTAGCATGTGTTTTATTTAGATTGCAGGAAGCAGCACTACCAAACATTTTAGTAGCATGGGCTAGATGAATGGTACAGGGTGAGTATGATACAGCATGCATGGGTTCAAGGCCTCATCTGGAGCATGCTGGTCACATACTCCATAAGGTGCTATCATGTCCATGCTGGATCAGGCCTGCTGCCTCAACCCTAGCCTCATGTGTCCTGGCAAGATCTCACACACAGGACATTTGGACATTTGGCCATGGGGAAGCAGCAGCAGTATTCATTCCCACTGCTCCCTCACCAAATTTCCAGACCCTTGGAAATCCGCAGACTGGATCACACAACTTTGTGGGTTGGGGGTTGAGCACTCCTGTTAGCAAGCATCATCCTGCTGTATTAAAAGTTAGAATCTGTTCTGAGCAGTCCCACAATAATGCTTCCTGAGATAAAACCCTCGTGTCAGTCAAAACAGAGTAAATCCAGCTTCAGACCCGCAGCTTCTCTCTTCTGTACTCAGTGAGGCAAAAACTGATTCTAAAACACAGTGCTCCCAATATAAACCCTGACTGACCCCACTAACTTCAACACAATTACTATGGATTACCTTTATAACTGAGATGGGTATCTGACCCAGTGAATTTACCACCCTCACCCATAGCTGTCCAACCACCTACCTCTGCTGTCTTAGCATGGAATCACAGAAACATAAGGCTGGAAGGGACCTTCAGAGGTCATGTAGTTCAGCTCCCTGCTCAAGGCAGGACCATCCCTATTCAAACCAGCCCATACAAATCCTCATCTAATCTATTACTAAAATGGTACAATCAACTCTACTGCACAGCTACAAGGCATGACACCCTAGCCTGCCACAGATAAAACAGAACAACAATAGCCAATGTCCTGCTACTGCAACAGTTGTTAACATGCATTGGAGAGAACCCAAGAAGAAGGACATGTCCCCCCACCACACACATACTACAGAGAAAGCCAAAACCACCCATGGTCCATACCAATTTGGCCATGGGATACAATTCTGAAGGAAACCCTTCAGACTTCATGCACCCTATAGAAGAAAGGCCTTGCACCTCAGCTTCATAAGCAGGGATCCTGGTTTTCTCTGATAAAAAAAAATCAAATTCTCTCATAAAACCCCCACAATCCATTATTAAAAATACAGGCTCACCACAGCCTACCCCCAGCCCTGGCCCTGCTCTTGCTTCTCACTCCCCCAGACAGCATTCCTGGTGCCTCCTGCTCTCACTCACAGCCCCTGCTCCCCCAGCCCCACCACAGGGGGCCCCCAGCTGCCAGAACTATGGACCCAGGTACAGGGTGCAGGTCCCCTCTTCCCCCTCGGAGTGTGTGCGGCAGTAGGGAGTTGCCTCCCCCTCCCCCTTCCCTTCCTGCAGACCCATCCTACTCCCCACTGGGGCCCTGCAGCCATGCATTGTGGCCCCTGGCTTCAAGCCCTAAGAACTGCCCAGTTGGGCAGCAGCCACAGACATGTCCAACTCCATTCCTCCTTCCCTACAGGGGCCTCAATCTCCCTCTACCAGCCTGCAGGGAGCTCATTGCAAAACAGCAAAATCTGTGGGTTTGTCTGGTAAAACGAGAAATCTGTGTTTGCCTCTGGTAAAAGGTAAAATCCACAGTTTACTCCATTTTCCCATGGAAAATGGAAAACCTAGATCCCTGCTGATAAGTGCCCAGATTTTGAAAGATCCAAGGAAGGAGGCTGAGGAGAGCTGGCGTAGGGAGAGGCAGCCCCAGGTGGTGTGGTGGAAGCAACCAGCCTTCCCCAGAACTGGAAACTCGGGAGACTGAGCAGGAGCTGGGAGAGGTTCTGGCACTAAGTGTAGACTCTGGATGTGGAATAGTGGCTGTGGGCAAAGGGAGGTCTCAACAATCAGTCAGGAACTGGATGTATGGACCAACAATTGGACAAAATGGGGATTCACAAAGGCCCCCCACTGAGGGCACCAGAGCTAGCCCCAAATCTAGTCATAAAGTATGAGATACAACTCCATCACCCACAAGGCTCTGGGACAGACCCTTGAAGTAAAGTGGAGGAAAGGGAGGCATCTCTTGAGCTTAGCATGAAGGGTGAAGTTCCTGCTGTAGCCCTCAGGGGTAGTGTGTGAAAAATGTATTTTCCTTTTATTCATACTCTCCTCTCTATCCAGTCCTCTCCTCCTTTTCTTCTCACTCCAGTCCAAGCATATAACCCTTTCCTGTCTGGTATGTTGGGTTGTTCCCTCTATGCAGCCACATCTCTCATAACCCATAAGTTTGTGTTTGTGTGTGTGGTACCTGTTAGCTTTTGTGGCTATAGAGGACAAGAGTCCATTACAGCTACAGTTGGGGAATCACCACTAATTGTGGTGATGTGTCTAACCCTGAGTGGAGGGGCAGAACCCTCCAGCCAGGAACCTCTAGGTTTTAGTTCCAGTAGGTTTATTGGCACACCTCATCTGTAGACTAGCACATCTTCTCTCCTCTACAACGCCAGTTCAAATAAATTGGTCTCCGATCCAGTTAAGTATCTGCCTTATGTCCCTCCAAGATCAACCTCACATATCACAGTCCCACATAAGATACACACTCTGGTTTGAAGAAGGCAGATTCAAGAAAAGATTTTTCCAGAGTTATGGCCCTTTATGGCAGGGACCAATCTGAATCTTCAACTCACTCATCCTCTCTCTCCTGCTCAGGCAAAAAGCTACAAATCTGAACCCTTTCACACCTGAATTGTCAGCAGTTGTTGGCTACCCTCCCAAAAGCTGAAACTGTATCTGCTGGACCCCATGGGCAGATACAGGATTTTGAAAAGAGCTGAATGTAGTCAGCAGGGATGTGAAAGAGGACAAAAGAGACAAGGAGTAGCTGAATGGGCAACACTTCAACAAAAACAAAAAACAAAAATACTGCCAAAACAAAAGGAATAGGTAAATTAAAGGAACATTAAGACCATTAAGAAGAGAAGAGGGTCATTAACACCTGTGGAGTGAAGAGCAATGAGCAGGAATCAAGCAGATTCTAATGAGCCACAAATTCCTCTCAACATTGCCTGAAGAAAACACCATTGAAGCTATTCTGGGCAGAAAATCAGGTTCCTGGCTTTAAGACATGTGTCTCAGGTTTGGAGGGCTATTTTTCGGGGGGGGGGGGAGATACAGGAGAGGGAAGGGGCGCATGCTGTGTAAATAAATATGGGTAAGCCCCCTTCCTTACCTTCGTCTTTGCTCTGAACCTCTTCTCTTCAGAAACTGGAAGCAGTACTCAGTGATGCAGGGGTATTTATAGAGGGCTCTGTTGAGCAAAGGCTGTACCCAATGACAGGCTATTCGAGTAGTTGCATGATGTCCAATGAATGAAAAGGTTCTGTGGTCCCATGATCTCAGAGGCAGGTGCACACCCCCAGTCACTTGACCAGTGCATGCACCACAAAGCCTCAGCCTGCCTGGCTGATTTCCAGCGGGGGCGATTCTGTCTGGTCTCCTGAACTCCAGCTCCAGGTACATACTGAGATCTTCTTTCACAGAACTCAGGAGTCCTGGACCCTGCTGTTTGCGTTGATCAGCAGATGAGATTTTGACACTGCTGATTCCCAGCCCTTTCATCAATCCTTCACCTGCTCTATGGCTCTTGAGTTTCTGGGACTAACAGATGGAGATATGCTGGTGTTATGTGCTGGGCAGGGCTCCATGTTTACTGAAGGGAACTGTGTCATTCTTCTAAGGGCCCCTCCTGCTGTCTAGCTGGGGTATTGCAATGGATCAGAGGCCAGCTTCTTGGGTAAACACCTCACTCCCAGGCAGTTATGTGTTGCCATTGCACCAGTCTACTTTCCCTTATTAAATAATGTGACCAGAGGTACCAGAAACATGGGAATGGTCCAGTTTTCAGAACATTGTTGTCCACATTGTGCTTCTCTGTTGACATTGGGGGAAAAAAAACTGTGAAGCCTCAACTCTCAGCCCTTGCACTAGACCAGTGGACCTTCAAACTTCCTAGGCTCGAAAAGGTGCCCCAAGCTAGACATAAAGGTGATCTCTAAAAATGCCAGATCTTCACTTTCATTCATTTTTTGACTATGGAAAAGTAATAGAGCCATTCCTCTCATGCCAAGATTCAGGAAGAACACAGCAGGGCAGGATGTTTTTAACACTACAGATTCCTGTCTGGATTTATCCTCTGAACTGTGGTTCTACATCTAACAGTGATAGCTTTGTGTGGCACCATGTGCCACCCTTAAAATGATCTCAAGGCCCCCCCAGGGAGCCTTGGCAGCCTGTTTGAGAATCACTACTGTAGACCAGTGTTTTGCAAACTGAGTTCTGCCAGGGTCCATGTAGGGGTTTGGGGATCCATGACACAAGAAATGATATGTGATATGAAAGAATCCCATGACTTCAAAATGTTTGGAAAACACCACTCTGGATTATTAGAATCATAGAACCAGAGAAATGGCAGGCTGGAAAGACCCTCTAGATGTCACATTTAGTCCAACCCCCTGCTTGAGGCATGATCATCCCCATCCTAACCCTCCCAGACATGTCCTTGTCTGACCTATTCCTAGCATTACACAAAAACTCTGTCTCACAGCTACAAGGCCCATTGGCCAAAGACTCTGAAAGCCCTTTCATCTGCCGCAGGTAAAGTAGAGGATGAGGGCTGGAAGTGTCCTGAGACTGCAGATTGTTAAACACACTCAGGAGATCCAAGGAAGAGGACCATGCCCTACAGAGGAAGGCAAAACCATACAGTCTGTGTCCATCTGACCACACAGCTAAATTCTCTCCTGATCCCAGATGTGGCAGCCTTGAGTAGATGGAAGACTCTTTGGGTTTGAGTCCCATGGCAGAATTCAGCCATGTTGTTATCACTACACACATGCCACTGAAGCTATTACCCCTTAGCTCAGGCAATGGCAGCATTTGAACCTGTGCTTGGAAGCTCACCCAAATGTCAGAGGCTGAGCCATCACTAGTAACCCCCCTCAGATTTAAATGTAATTAAAGTATGGAACTTGTTGCCACCACGTGTGATAGAAACAGACAATTTAGCCAGATTCAAACAGGAATTGGACACATTCTTAGAGGAAAGTGGCATTAGCAAGGATTCTGGTTTTCACAATTTAAAAATCATAAATTCTCTGATAAAAAAATTGCAAATTCTGTGATTAAAAACTCCCAAATCCACATTTTTTCCACAATTAAAATGAAATACCACTCTCTCTCTCTCTATATATATATAGGTATCAGTTGAACACAATGTTTTTATTGATATATTTATAATTTAAAGCAATGTGGAAGCCTACTAGTGCCTTAATCACTATTCTAATATGATAAAAGACTTAGTTTGTCTATCTGTGTGTCTGTCTGTCCATAATGCTTTTGGCCACCTGTGCGTGTACCATTGAGAAAGCAGGTGGTAATTGGCTGTGAGGGGAAGTTTGTCATGGAAATGAACACACCCTGGCTGCCTGAGCAGCAGAACTTCCCCCCTGCCTCCCTGTCTGAGGGCAAAGTGGGGGGAATCACCATGATGACAGCCCCCTGATGCCTGGCTCTAATGTCCCCAAAAACAACCGGTGGGGAGGGGAAAGCAGATGTGGGCTAGGCAGATGCTGAGTGGCTGAGCAGGGATGGGGTAGAGAGAGGATGGACCTTGAGTGGTAGGGGGTGAGCGGAGCTGGACTTGGAGCACCAGGAGGGAAGGAAGAGCGGGGCAGGACCTGAAGCAGTGTGGGGGGGTAGAGCAGGGCCAGACCCAGGATGCCGGGGGAGTGCGGGGCAGAGCAGGGCTGAACCTAGAGTCATGAGGGGGGGAGTAGGGCTGGACTCAGAGCTGTGGGGCAGGGGGTAGAGCGGGGCTGGATCTGGAGTGGTGGGGGTGGGAGGTACAGTGGGTCCAGATCCAGAGTGGCAGAGTGGGGGTAGAGCAGGGCCAGATGCTGAGTGGAAGGAGGGTGTAGAGCTGGGCCAGACGTGGAGTGGCTGGGGTGGGGCTGGTGGGGAGGGATGGGTAGAACAGGCCAGATCCTGGGCAGCGGGCAGGGGTGGGATAGAACAGAACCAAACCTGGAGTGGTGGGCAGGGGCACAAAGCCAGATGTGGGGTTCTGTCCCTGCTTCCCCCCGCCAAGTCATTCTTGATGGGAAATTTGCTAGTAATAAAATAAATTCTAAATACCTATAAATTTTGGTGTTTGATTTTGGGGTTCTTATCATGGAAAATCAGAGAGCCCTGTGACTCCTTTGATCATCAGGATGCAGGAGTGGTTGCCCCCTCCACGCCCAACTGCTTTGTGGACCTGAGCAGCCCTGATATGCCAATGCTCTGCCCATGCCATTGCCCATCACTCCCAGGACACAGTGCCACAGCTCTGCCAGTGCCCCTTGTGACAGAATACCATCTCTGTGTCTCCCCAAACTCTGCTATGTGACAATTTGCTTACCATGGTCACTGCAGAGGGCAGACACCTCTGGCCCCATCAGCTTCAGGGAATCCTGAGTTGTAACCTGAGCTGAATACATTCCTGAGGGAAGGGGGAAACCTCCCTCTGCCTATGTGACTGACCTCACACACCTGGGTTGGGGGCATAAATTCCCTAATCAAACTCATCATGACTGGGAGGGAATAGAGACCCTACCAGTCTACCCAACAACCAGTGATGCATTTCAAATTGGTTGGCTGACAGCCAACAATTGCTGGCCTTCATTGGATCTGGTAAATGAGGTCATAAGGTCTATATAAGTTAAGGGCTGCCTAGGAAACAGGGAAGAGTCATGATGAGACCTCTCAGAGAAGCTGGCCCATCTAAACCTTGCTCTCTCCTTTGAAACTCATGATCAATGAACTGCCTGCCTCCGTAGGAAATCCCCACCTGCCTATGGATGATACTTGTGGGTAAACTACTTGAGATCTAGCTAGATATATAGCTTGCCTACTCCTTGTATCCAATAAAGTTATCCTTTGTCCCTAGTGTGGGAGACTTATTGGGAGAGGGTCTAGACTATGCCTTGGGGTCCCCTTGGTTCAGCTTACTAAGGGAGACCATTATTTGTGCTTCAGACTGAGGGAAGCACCCCAAGTTCTTGCAGTGGATAAAGTACCCTCAAGGACTACTAGGCCTGTGTTTCCCATGGAACACAGGGCCAGGATCAGTCCAGATCCTGGGTGGTGGCTGTGTTTCCCTGATGCTTGCAGGTTGCTCGGAGAAGTGGGTTGGTCAGACATGAGGCATGCTCAGGGAGGTACTCAGAGCTTGGAAGGTGCTTGGGCACAGGGAGGCGGGTGGCTCAATGCAGGAGCACCCCCCACTGGACCATTGCAGAGTCAATGAATTATAGTTCCAAGAAAATCTCTTCCCTGGTAGCTGGTCAGATTCTCAGTTCACAGGAGAGGGAGATGCACCTCTGATTACTGGGAACTGGGTGAAAGAGAGGTTGAGAAGCCCCCTTCATCCTCCCCATTGATCCCTGGTCCCACCCACATGCACACTCCTTTGCCAACTGCCTGTGTTCCCAACTGGTCCTGGGAGGAAGTTGGTGACCTTGTAGAGCTCTGGAGCCAGGCTGACATGCAGATGCAGTTCAGACAGGATGGGTGTTTGAACACCCACATTTATGAGGCCCTGGTGGGTGGTATGCTGAGTGAGCGCACTCCTGGTTGGTGCAGCAGTGCTACATTAAGGTCAAGGCCTTTTGGGCAAGGGTGGATGGCCATGAGTAACTGCAATCATTTGTCCAGTCATGCCCATAAAACCATGGCCTTTAGGCAGGAGCTGATCCATATTTTAGCACCCCAGGACCCAGGCCACACCTCTACAAGTATCACCAGGACAGGTGCCCTAGCTGAGCTGAGCCCCACCCTTACCCCTTTGGGGACATGTCACCAGAGGAGGTGCCCTCGGGCCTTCAGTGCCCTGCCCTGCCCTCTCCTCCTTCCTGGCTGCAGCATCCACTAGCAGCTCAGGGAGCCCTGATCAGTAGATGCCTCACCCTCAGCGCAGCCCCAGATGCTGTCACAAGGAGCAGCTAGCCATGACAGCCAGTCACCAGCAGCACCAGCCCCTCACTTCAGTGGGCGCTGCCCAGGTGCTGGCCCACTGCACGCCATGGGCCATGAATACGGAGTAGAGCCAGACACCATTGATGACAGGGAGGCCCATGCAAAGCTGCCAGCCTCACCGCCACCGGCACAGGTTAAGTCCCACACTGAAGGAGGGACCTCCAGTTCCCACCCCTGCCCCTGTCCTCAGTCCTGGCCCCTTCCTCTGGTCCCACTTCCTGGCCCTGACCCACCCATATTTCCCTGGCATCAGGTTCTACCCCCCCACCCCCAAGGGCATGCACAGAGGTGGGACACAAATCAGAATTTTATTCAGCACCCTATGTCCCCACAGTTGGGTGGGCATGGACATTTTATACCCTGAAGAAGGTGTCAACACCAGCAGTGATGTCCTCCTCTGCAGCAGAGTGCAGGGATATGTAGCATTGCCACAGATAGCCCTCTAGGCTGTAGTGGAGTTTGCAGGGCAGCCCAGAATTTCCCCCCACACTGTTGTAGCTTAGGGTCCTGAACCAGGAATGAAGGTATGGCCAGGGGAAAAGGAGGATCATCATCATCAGGTCATAGTGGATCATACACCCCTCCACCTGCACAACCAGCTCACCATCTCATCACACACTACCTGGGCATGTGCAGCAGTGGCATGCTCAGGGTGCAGCAGTTGAGCTGAAGCAGTGGACCTGGGGTCTTCAGGGAGGGTGGGGGCACAGCCAGCCCCTCAACCCAGTTGTCTGGGAGACCACACACCCCAAGCTTGGGTGTTATAGGCTGGGTGGCAGAAAAGCAGAGCAGTTGGCCTTCAGGGGCAGCAGGGGAAGTGGGGTCTGGAGCCACAGGAGAAGGTGTTGCTAGGACCCTGGTCTGATCCACCCTGGGAAGGAGGCAGGGGAGGCAGACTGACTGCAGCCAGAACCCAGCTGGCTGCCAGCCCCAAAGGAGCAACAGGGGGTGGGGGGATTGTGCAGCATCTTCCTGGGCTCAGGCCTGCCTAAACAGCTTACCATGGTCCCCAGGCACCTGTGCATGGCCAATCCCTGATCTGAGGCTGGGCAGCACAAGGCCCCTGGTACAGAGAATCTTATCTCTGAAATGTTGCAAACTCTCAGAAAAGGCATCTGTCTCTTGTGCAGTTTCAAAAGGGCCCAGCAACGGCAGAAGTTACAGTTGGGTCCTGGCTCTGGCATGGGACAGGGCTCCCACATGAACCCTGGTGGGAGGGACATAGCCAGCTGGGAAGCCACTGAGTGGAGCCAAGGAGGGTCAAGCCCCTGTCCAGCTCCTACTTGGCCCAGCCCCCCAGGGAGCTGTGCGACCAGGCTGCCAGTGCTCAAGACAGGTTTGGGGGGGCACTTACTTGTCCCCTTCTTCAGTGGGGGGGAGGAACCCATTTAGCCCCCTGAGAGAAGCACGGCACCGTCCAGCCCTTCCGCACATGTGCACAGTTGAAAAAGGGCCTAGCAATGGCAGAAGCCACACTTGGGTCCTGCGGGTGAAAGAGTGCTGTGTCCCCATGAGCCCAGGACCCCCCCAGGAGAGACCCCAGGACCCTGATGAGCCCTGGCCTGCCTGCAGGTAAGCAGGGGCCCTGGTGGAAGGGACATAGCCAGCTGGGAGTCAGCTGAGTGGATCTGAGGAAGGTCACATCCTCCTCCAGCTGCTACTTTGCCCAGCCCCCCAGGGAGCTGTGTGACCAGAGCATCGCAAATAGGCTATGCAAACAGGCATGCTTCTGGGCCTGGCATGTGAGTTAACATGGGAGTTTGCACAGAAAGGTGAGCAGGAGGGCCTGTGGCTCTGCCACTGAGCCCCCTAGGGTAGGCAGTCCCATCAGTAGCTGGCCTACAGCAGCTCAATGTGAATGGGCACATGCCTCACCTAGAGGGTCCCCTCAGAGTCTGCAGCCTCCCCCTTTGGCACCTCAGAGGCCTCCACCCAGACAGAGCCCATGGTTCTGGCCTCCACACAGACAGAGCCCCTGGCTCTCAGCTGCGGAGGCTGCCTGTCACTTTTTCAGGCTCAAGGGACCAGGACCATGGCCACCTCCACTTGCAGAATTTGCTCCACTTTGGAGTCTCTGGGGTGCCACATAGGGGAGCTCCAGGCTGCAGTCCAGAGACTGCATGCCATCAGGCATGGTGAGCAGAAGATTGACTCCTACTTCCAGGCCCTTCACCCCCTGGAGGCGGAGGGTAGACCAAGGTCACCTCCTAGGACAAGGGAGAACTGGGGGATCTCCCATACTGTCCAGCCAGGGGGTTGGCCCAAGGTGGTCAAGGTCCCCAAGGCCCACCACACCAATGTCCCCACCCCCTCTGGGGCTCTGCAACACGTACAGACCTCTTGCAGCCCCAGTTGAGCTTGCAGAGATGCCAGCTCCTGCAGGCAAGGGAGGATCACCCAAACCTACTCTCCCTAAGATGAAACACAGAGTGGTCATCGTGGGAGACTCTCCCCTGAGGGAGACTGGCGGGGCAATCTGCCACCCCAACCCCCTAGCCTGGGAGGTCTGCTACTTATGGGGGACCCACATCAGGGAGATAGCAGAGAGAATACCAAATATCATCCAGACCTCCGACCACTACCCTATGATCCTTATCCATGAGGGCACAAATGACATGGCTCGGAGAAATCCCAGCTGGGTCATGAGAGACTACAGGGTTCCGTAAGTGGGACTTAGGGCGTTGGGGGCACAGGTGGTCTTTTCCTTGATCCTCCCAGTTGTGGGTCATTGGCTAAGGAGGGAGACATGAGTTGAGGTAGTCAAACAAAGATTGTGGTGCTGGTGTCATTGTGAAGGCTTTGGCTCCACAATCACAGTCCGCTGTTTGGTGGGAGAGGCAGTGGTCTGCTGGAGTGAGAAGGCCTGCATCTCACTCCACTGGGGTGGAGGCTCTTCTCAGCCAGACTGCATGCCAACAGGCAGGGTGAGCAGGAGATTGGCTCCTACTGCCAGGCCCTTCACCCCCTGGAGGCGAAGGGTAGATCAAGGTCACCTCCTAGGTCAAGGGAGGACTCGGGGATCTCCCATACTGTCCAGCCAGGGGGTTGGACCAAGGTGGTCAAGGGCCCCAAGGCCCACCACACGAAGGTCCCCACCCCCTCTGGGACTCTGCAACAGGTACAGACCTCTTGCAGCCCCAGTTGAGCTTGTAGAGATGCCAGCTTCTGCAGCCAAGGGAGGATCACCCAACCCTACTCTCCCTAAGATGAAACACAGAGTGGTCATTGTGGGAGACTCCCCCCTGAGGAAGACTGAGGGGGCAATCTGCCACCCCAACCCTCTGGGAGGTCTGCTACTTACTGAGGACCCACATCAAAGACATAGCAGAGAGAATACCAGAGATTATCCTGACCACTACCCTATACTCCTTATCCATGTGGGCACAAATGACAAGGCTTGGAGCAATCCCAGCTGGGTCATGAGAGACTACAGGGTTCTGGGAGTGGGGCTTAGGGGGTTGGAGGCACAAGTGGTCATTTCCTTGATCATCCCAGTTGTGGGTCATGGGCTGAGGAGGGAGAGACAGGTTAAGGTAGTCAACCAAAGACTGTGGCGCTGGTGTCATCATGAAGGCTTCGGCTCCACAATCACAGTCTGCTCTTTGGTGATACAGGCTGTGGTCTACTGTGGAGAGAAGGTCTGCAGCTCACTCCGCTGGGGTGGAGGCTATTCTCAGCCAGACTGGCTGACTTGCTCGACCGGGTTTTAAACTAAGCCCGCTGGGGGTTGGGAGGATTACCGCCACTGCTAGCCCATTGGGCAACCCTTGTAAATCCAGCAGGCTAAAGCACTTAAGGGAACCCATCCATACCCTAGCCCCAGAATGATCTGTGGTAAAGGCCAGGGCCCCCAAAGGGACACTCGCTTGCTTGTACACCAATGCCAGGAGTTTAGGGAATGAACAGGAGGAACTGGTCCTCCTGCTAAACAAGAATGACTACAACCTCATAAGGATAACAGAGATCTGGTGGGACTTCACCTATGACTGGGCCACAGGTATAGATGGCTATACCCTGTACGGGAATGATCATGTAGATAAAAGGGGTGAGGGCACCATCAAGGACAGCTACATATCCCTCCAAATTGACATTGGCACCCAGGAGGGATGACTGAAGTCTTTCTGGATCAAAATATGTGGGGAACGTGGCTCAGCGGACATCATGGTAGGAGTTTACTACAGACCTCCTAACCAGAATTCCCCTGCTGGACAGGAATTCACCAAGGAACTGGCTGAGGCTGCACACTCTTGGTGCATGGTTGTCATGGGAGACTTCAACTACCTGGACATCTCATGAGAAGAGCACTTGGCCAAATCTGATCGGTCACAAAGCTTCCTCACATGTGTGGACAAGCTCTACCTGACTCAAGAAGTCTACGGGCTGATGAGAGGCAAAGCATTGTTGGACCTGGTACTGGCCAAAGGGGATGACATAGTCAGTGACCTAACAATTGATGGAAAGCTGGGTGATAGTGACCACAAGCTGATCACCTTTACTATTCATTGCAAACCTGGCAAATCAGTCAGCAAAACAGAAGTCCTCAACTTCAAGAAAGCTGACTTTGACAAGCTCAGGAGGCTCATTGTCGAGACCCTAAGGGACCATGACTTGACTGGAGGTGGAGTCCAAGAGGAATGGTTGCTCCTCAAGGGAGTGATCCTGACAGCACAAGGGATGGCCACCCCGTCTCAGAGGAAGGGCAGCAAAAGGGCGCAGCATCCCCCTTGGCTCAGCACAGAACTCAGGGACCTCCTATGCCTCAAAATAGAGACTTATAAATGATAGAAGGCTGGAAGTACCACCAAGGAGGAGTACTCAGCACTGGTCCGTACCTGCAGGGAGCAGATCAGGAAAGCCAAGGCTGCAACAGAGCTCCATCTGGTTTCACATATCAGGGATAACAAAAAGTCCTTTTTTCAGATATGCAGGGAGTCAGAAAAAGCAAAGGTAACATTGGACCCCTGCTGAACCAAATGGGACAGCTGATAACCAACACCCAGGAAAAGGTCAACCTGCTTAACGGGTACTTCACATCAGTCTTTCATCAGTCCAGTGGGACTGCCCTGCCTAGCAAGATGTGGAATGGCCAGGGTGAGGGCATATTTTACCCAGCATTGGTGTTGATCTAGTAAAGGATCACCTTGAGAGGCTGGACACCTTCAAATCAGCTGGTCCTGACAGATTACACCCTAGGGTACTCAAGGAGCTGGCAGGTGTCATAGCTCCACTATTGGCAAAAATGTTCAAAAAATTGTGGCACTCAGGTGAAGTACCTGAAGACTGGAAGAAGGCCAATGTGGTACCCATATTCAAGAAAGGGCAGAAAGTAGATCCCAGGAATTACAGGCCAATCAGCTTGACCTCAATCCCTGGCAAGATTCTTGAGAAAATTATCAAGGAGACCTTTCTGGACAAGCTGGCTGAGAGCAACATCCTCAGGGATAGTCAGCACGGGTTTCTCGTGGATAGGTCTTGATTGACCAATCTCATATCCTTCTATGACCAGGTGGTTTATCACCTGGACAAGGGAGAAGAGATTGATGTCATATACTTGGACTTTAAAATAGCTTTTAATCTGGTGTCCCATGACCTCTTCATGGAAAAATTGACTAACTGTGGCCTCTGCTACACCACAGTCCTATGGCTGGGAAATTGGCTCTGAGGTCAGACGTAGAGAGTAGTGGTTGATGGCAGCAAGTCATTATGGCACTCCATAACCAGTATCATCCCCCAAGGCTCTGTCCTTGGACCAGTTCTCTTCAATATCTTTATCACCGATGTGGATATTGGAGTCAGAAGCACACTGGCTAAGTTCACTGATGACACTAAACTTTGGGGCATAGCGTCCACACCTGAGGACAGGCTAGTGATTCAGGCTGACTTGGATAAGCTTAATAAGTGGGCGGACACAAACCTAATTGCATTCAATATGGATAAATGCAGGGTACTCCACCTTGGGAAAAAGAACCCGCAGCATACTTATAGGCTTAGCAGTGATACGCTCGCTAGTACCACTACTGAATGAGACTTGGGGGTCATGATTGACCACAGGATGAACATGAGCCACCAATGCAATGTCATAGCTGGTAAAGCAAACAAAACCCTGGCTTGCATCTATAGATGCTTCTCAAGTAAATCTCAGGATATCATCCTTCTGCTGTATTCAGCCATGGTGAGGAAACAGCTGGAGTACTGCATCCAATTCTGGGCTCCGCAATTCAAGAAAGATGTCAAGAAGCTTGAGAGAGTCCAGAGGAGAGCCAGTCACATGATCAGAGGGCAAGAGAATAGGCCCTATGAGGAGAGGCCGAGAGCCATGGTACTCTTCAGTTTGGAAAACCGCAGTCTCATGGGGGACCTGTTGGCTATCTAAAAGTACACAAGGGATGTTCATCAGGATCTGGGAGAACATCTGTTCACCAGAGCACCCCAAGGAAAAACAAGGACCAACAGTCATAAACTCCTACAAGACTGTTTTAGGCTGGACATAGGACAAAAATTCTTTACTGTCCAAGCCTCCAAGAGCTAGAATAGACTCCCTCCAGATGTGGTACAGGCACCTTCTCTGGACTCATTCAAGAAACGCTTGGATGCTTTGACCCTAGCTGACTTCCTGCCCCCTGGGGCAGAGGGCTGGATGTGAGGATCTTCAAGGTCCCTTCCAGCCCTAATGTCTATGAAATGTATGAAATGTATGCAGAGCCAACATCTGGATTTTGGGGAGAACCCACAAGCTCCAGCAAGGATGTGGGCTCCAGGTCACTGCCACTGACTGTTGGAACTGTCTGGATGCACTAGCTGAACCAGTAGCACATCCTGGACTGGACCATCCTGCTCCAGTGGCTGGTGAAGGTGGCAAAGGAGTGGAAAGCACTGAAGCAGGCCTGGCAAGCACAGGATGTGACCTGGTTGGAGGCACAGACAAGGTGCAGCAGGAGCACTGGGCCCAAATGGAGGCCCTGGTGTGGGAGCGTCTATAACTGCTCTGGTAGCCATGGGGCACCAACTGCCAGGCCCTGGACACCCTTCTGGGCCTGGTGGCCATGTCCATGCCCCCCACTGCTTGGCATCTGCCCATGGCCCTGCAGGGCCCCACCCGACAGCATTCTCCTGCCTGGGCGTGGGAGGAGGTCCTCGGGCAGCTCCTGGCCTGGCCCTCACCCTAAACCTGCCACCACCTGCCTGAGCCCAGCCCCACTGCTTTTCCTTCCACCACACACTCAAAGACCTAGCCACGTTTTAGGCTGCCACCTGCTGGGGCCACCATGGTCCCCAGACGCACGGCAGAACATCCTGAGGCTAGGGTGCTCGGCACCTGTCCTGAGGTTCTGTCCCCAACCCGCGCCCCCCTCCCCCCCGGACCTCCAACTCTGGGCTTAAAGACCCAAAATATGGCAAATAGTTTTTCATATGGAAATAGTTTTCCATTTTTAAGTGGTTTTTTTGTTGGTTGGTGGGGAGGGTGGTGGAGGGGCTCAGTTGGTTAAGTTGGAGTTTCTATTGGTGGGGAGGGAACAGGGAGATATAGGGTGGGTGTTGTGAGAGTAATAGATTTTTTTTGTTTCAACCATGTGCATGTCCTGAAAGTGGTGCTGGAGGTGATCAGGGGGTGTGTGGGTGGCTGGGCAGGTCAGCTTGAAAAGGGAGAACAGGAGGAAAGGGTCAGGCAGGGCCTCCCACATCTGGTTCCCTGGTGCCCGCTGGCTGGTTCAAGACCAGCATGAGTGTGGGGTGCTGGTTATCACTGGCAGGGGGCTGGCTGGAACAGCGGGGAGCGGGGCCTCACTGGCAGAGGCAGGAATAGGGGTAGGGGCAGGGGCTGGAGCAGTCCTGGTGTGGGGTGGCAGTGCAGGTAAGGAGGGAGCTTCTGTATGCTGCTTTTGCACTGGGCATACAGTTTCTGGGCAGGGAAGGGGCTGGCCAGGGATCAGCATTTCCAAGATGGTTGCCAAGTGCTGACAGCTGGCTCTGGCTACAACATGCCTGCCTAGTGCTGGTGCCTATGTGGCTAGAGTCTGGAATGCCTACTGGTGGCCACAGGGGCACATGGCAAGTCTGGCAGGACTTAGCACTAGATTTAGTCCCAAGTCTCTATGGAACTATGGGAGGCTGTGGTTTGTTAACTGTCAATGGTGACACGTAGTCACGGGGAGCACATGCAGCCCCTGATAGCACCAGTGAACCCCCGACCAGCCATGCTTGCCACTTAAAGCAATAGGGGGGGGGGGGAGGGAGGAAGTGCCAGTGCCCACCTTGTGAGCGAGGTTGTCCCCAGTATATGAGATTGGCCGCAGGGGGGGTGGGAAGGGGCACATGCTCCCCAAACAAGGTGGCACCAGTCACCCATGTTAACTGTTAAAGTGTTTCAGAAGAAAGAGAGTTACTTATTCATTTAGAAATAAATATGTTACTTGCTTACCCTTTCCATGTAAGTCTCTGCATGTGTAGACACCTGCCAAAAAATCATTTAATAGATTCATTGATTGTAAAGCCAGAAGGGACCTTGGAAGATCATCAGGTCCGGCCCATTGCATCAAGCAGGAAAGATAACTGGGGATCAGGTGACTCCAGCACGGTGACTGTCTAGCCTCCTCTTGAAGATTTCCACGGTAGGTTATTGCACCACCTCTGGAGGGAGATTATTCCACAATCTGGTCACCGTGACTGTGAAGAAGCTTTTCCTAATGTTGATCCTGAATAGATCTTTGAGGTGTTTGTGGCCATTACTCCTAGATTTCCCTTTCGGTGCCCTGGTGAACAGTTGCTCACCGAGCCCTTGTACTCCCCGTAGTGTGGCAGTAAGCTGCTACCAGATCCCCTCTCAACTTTCTTTTCTTTAGGCTGAAGAGTACAAGCCTTTCCTTGTATGGCTTTTCATATAAAACTGTGATCATATGGATAGCTCTTCTTTGGACTCTCTCAAGCTTGTCCATGTCCTCGTTAAAGTGTGTTGCCCAAAACTGGATGCAGTGCTACAGCTGCGTTCTCACCAGTGATTAGTAAAGCAGAAGAATCACCTCCTTGGCATTGCTAGAGATATATTGGTTGATGCATACCAGATAATTTTATTTGCCCTACTGGCGACAGCATTGTGCTGCCGGCTCATATTTATACTGTGATCTATTGTTACCCCCAGGTCCCTTTCATTCATGGTGCTAGTCAGTTTGTTGCTGCCAAGCCTGCAGGTGTGATGGGGGTTGCTCATCCCAAGGTGGAGCACTTTACATTTCTCAATGTTGAACTTCATGAGATTCCAGTCCACCCAACTTGCTAGCCTGTGTAGGTCCACCTGTATGCATAGCCTATCTTCAAGCATGACCACGCTTCCCCATAATTTGGTGTCATTCACAAACTTGGCCAGTGAACTCTTCACCCCCACATCCAAATCTTTAATAAAGATGTTGAAAAGTACTGGACCAAGCACCAATCCCTGCAGGACAGTGCTGCCCACCTCTCACCAGGTAGCACAGGTCCATTCATTACGATTCCTGCAGCCAGTATCTCACCCTCCTGATGGTGTCAGAGTTAAGTCCACAATCCTCTAATTTTCTCATGTGGACATTGTGGGATACTATACCAAAGGCCATTTGGAAGTCAAGGTATGTAATGTCAGCCTGCTCTCTTGTTTCCAGGTGGCGAGTTACCTGGTCATAGAAGGAGATGAGGTTGGTAAGGCAGGATCTGCTCGCAACAAAGTCTTAAACTGAATAATATAGTCCAAGCCCCCTTGCATAATAATAAAGCAACTAGTTTATCTTTAGCTGGAGAAAAAGTGTTGTATTTCAAAAGTGATAATGTTCCTCCCCATCTGCACCCCACTTCTAAAATCCTAGATCCACCCATGCCCATCCAGTTACACTGGTGTGGTCACTATGCAAGTAACAGAGGAATCTGTCCCTGCTGGATACTCTCCAAACTTTTCACACCCTTTTAGTAGTAGAGGGCCCAAAATTGGAAACAGTACTCCAGAAGTGACCTTACCAGTGCAGATCACAGGGGAATAATTACTTCCTCTGATCTGCTGGCAAAACTTCTACTAATGGAACTCATTATGGTGTTAGCCTACTTAGCAACAAAGGAACACTGCTGACTCATATCCAGCTTGTGGTCCACTGTAACTACCAGATACTTTTCTGCACAGCTGCCTCTTAACTGGGTGGTCCCAAACCTGTAGCCGTGAATGGGATTCTTATGTCCTACGTGCAGGACTTCACACTTGTCCATGTTGAACCTCATGAGATTTCTTTTGATCCAAACCTCCAATTCGTCTAGGTCGCTCTGAATTCTAGCCCTACCCAACAGGTTATCAAGTATTCCTTCTAGCTTGGTGTCATTTGAAGCACACTGAAGGCGCACTCTATCCCATCTTCCAGATCATCAATGAAAATATTTAACAAAACCATTCATCTAGCCCAGGATCCTGCTCAATGTAGGTTCATCCCTAAATAAATGATCTCAGATTATATTTATGTTGATGTTCATGCTGGGAAAGTTCTGGGGGATTTGATAAGGTGAATCCCGTATTTTGAAATTTGGAAATCCATTGGGGCCAGGGCAGGAGACAAGCCTGGAACTCCTCCTCAGCTTGGCCAGGAAGGGGCTCCTTGCCTGCATTGAGTCCTTTAAGCATGGCGCAGGCATTGGCGGGGGGGGGGGGGGGGGGCAAGCAGGGCACAGCCCCTTGACTGTGGGGCCCCCTGAAGCCTCAGGTTCTATAGGATAGGATGGTCCAGCCCTGAATCTGGATTAATATTATTATAATTGAAATGGGAATCTGATTCACTGAATTTATCATCTTGACTCATAGGTGTCTAACCACCTACCTCTTCTGGCTTCGCATAGAATCATAAAAATATAAGGCTGGAAGAGACCTTCCGAGGTCATGTAGTTCAGCTCCCTGCTCAAGGCAGAACCTTTCCTGTACACACCATCCTATACAAAGTCTCATCTAACCTATTACTAAAACTACACAACCAACTCTACTGCACAACTACAAGACATGGCACCCTAGTCTGCCACAGATAAAGCAGGAGGATCAGTGTCCTGCTAGTGCAACAGCTAACATATACTTCAGAGATCCCAGGAAGGCCCTTCCTACCACTGAAGAAGCCATAGGCCCCTCTTACCACTAAAGAGGAAGTCAACCCTCACCTCCCCCACCCCGCAATCCATACCAATTTGACTATGGATTTTTTTTTTTATTATTATTATTTTTTTTTTTTTTTGTCTGGGGATAAGGTTTTATCTTCAGAACTCGTGCATCCTCTGGAAGAAATGCCCTGCTACCTCAGCCTGATAATTGCCCAGACTTTTATAGGGTCCAAGGAAGGAAGCTGAGGAGAGCTGAGGTGGAAAGAAGCAGCCTCAGTTGCTCAGGTGGAAGCAAGCAACCTGCCACAGAACTGAAAACTCAAGAGACTGAGGAGGAGCTGGGAAGAGCTCTGACACTAAGTGCAGACTCTAGATTTGAAATAGTGGCTAGATTTGGAATAGGGGCAAAAAGAGGTCTGAGCAATCAGGCAAGAGCTGGATGTATGGGCCAGCAATGAGGCAAAAAAGGGATTCTTAGATGGTACCAGAGCCAGCCCCAAAACTACCCAGAAGGCCTGAGATACAGCTTCAACACCCAGAGGTCTTTGGGACAGACCTGAGGTGAGGCGGGGGAGGGCATTTCTTGCACTTAGCATGAAGAGTGAAGTTGCTGATGTTGCCCTGCTTGGACAATCCCTGTGGGATGTATTTTTCTTTTATTCATACTCCTCTTTATCCAGTCCTCTCATGCTTTTCTTCTTACTCCAGCCCAAGTCTATAACTCTTTCCTGTCTGGTATGTTGGGGTGCTCCTTCTATGTGTCCAAGGCTCTCACATAATCCAGAAGTGTGTGTGTGTGGGGGGGGGGGGGGCTACATAGGATGAGAGTCCATTACAGCTACAGTTGGGGAATCACCACTAAATGTGGTAAAGTGTCTGATCCTGAGTAGGGGGGCAGAACCCTCTAGCCAAGTACCTTAGGTTTTTAGTCCCAGTGGGTGCATTGGCACACCTCATCTACAGCCTAGAACACTTCTTCCCCTGCCCCTACTCCACCAGAATAAATGCATTGGCCTATCCAGTTAAGTATCTGCTTTATGTCCCTCCAAGCTCCGTCTTGCCTATCACAGGTCCTCACATAAGATACACACGCTGCTTTGGAGAAGACAGATTAAAGACAAAAATATTTTTTCCAGAGTTATGGCCCTGTATGACAGGGACTGAGCTGAATCTTCATCTCACTCACCCTCCCTCTCCTGCTCAGGCAAAAAGCTAAAAAATTGAACCCTTTCACAGCTGAATTGTCAGCAGCTCTTTTCTACCCTCCCAAAGCTGAAACTATGTCTGCTGGACCCCATGGGCACATACAGGATTTTGAAAAGAGCTAAAAGTAGTCAGAAGGTCTGTGAAAGAGGACAAGAGAATACAGGCGTAGCTGAATGGGCAACATTTCAGCAAAAAAACCCTGCCAAAACAAAAGGGATAGGTAAATTACAGGAACATCCAGACCATTAAAAAGAGAAGAGGGTCATTAACACCTGTGGAGTGAAGAGCAATGAGCATAAATCAAGCAGATTCTAATGAACCATGAAGTCCCCTCACCATTGCCTGAAGAAAACATCATTGAAGCTATTCTGGGAAGAAAATCAGGTTCCTGGCTTTAAGACATGTGTCTCAGTTTTGGATGGCTATTTAGGGGAAGGAGGGGAGGGGGGAGAGGGAAGGTGCGCATGCTTTGCAAATAAATATGATAAGCCCCCTTCCTTACCTTCGTCTTCGCTCTGAACCTCTTCTCTTCAGCAACTGGATGCAGTACTCAGCAATGAGGGGGTATTTATAGAGGGCTCTGTTGACCAAGGACTGTACCCAATGATAGGCTATTCGAGTAGTTGCATGATGTCCAATGAATGAAGAGGTTCTGTGGTCCCACGATCTCAGAGACAGGTGCACGCCCCCAGTCACTTGACGAGTGTGTTCGCTACAAAGCCTCAGCCTGCCTGGCTGATTTCGAGCAGGGGCGATTCTGTCTGGTCTCCTGAAGTCCAGCTCCAGGTCCGTACTGAGATCTTCTTTCACAGAACCCAGGAGTCCTGAACCCTGCTGTTTGCGTTGATCAGCAGATGAGATTTTGACACTGCCGAGTCCCACCCCTTTCATCAACCCTTCACCTGCCATCTGGCTCTTGAGCTTCTGCAACTAACAGATGGATATGCTGGTGTTATATTCTGGGCAGGGCTCCATGTTTACTGAAGGGGACTGTGTCACTCTTCTCAGGGCCCCTCCTGCTGTCTATCTGGGGTATTGCAAAGGATCAGAGGCCAGCTGCTTGGGTAAATTCCTCACTCCCAGGCAGTCATGTGTTGCCATTGCACCAATCTGCTTTCCCTTATTGAATAAGGTGACCAGAAGTACCAGAAACATAGGAATGGTCCAGTTTTCAGAAGGTTGTTGTCCACACTGTGCTTTTCTGTAGACATTGGGGGAAAAACTGTGAAGCCTCAATTCTCATCCTTTGCACTAGACCAGTGGACCTTCAAACTTCTCAGGCTCAAAAAGGTGCCCCAAGCTAGACATAAAGGTGATCTCTAAAAATTCCAGTTCTTCACTTTCATTCATTTTTTACTATGGAAAAGTAATAGAGCCATTCCTCTCATGCCAAGACTCAGGAAGAACACAGCAGGGCAGGATCTTCTAACACTACACATTCCTGTCTGGGTTTATCCTCTGAACCGTGCTTCCACACCTAACAGTAATAGCTTTGTGTGGTACCCTGTGGCACCCTTAAAACAATCTCAAGGTACCCCAGGAAGCTGTGGCACCCTATTTGAGAATCACTACTCTAGACCTGTGGTTTGCAAACTCAGTTCTGCCAGGGTCCATATAGAAATTTGGGGATCCATGGCACAAGAAATGATATGTGATATGAAACAGTCCCATGATTTCAAAATGTTCAGAAACCTTCACTCTGGATTATTAGAATCATCGAGCCAGAAAAAAAGTCAGGCTGAAAGGACCCTCTAGATGTCACTTCTAGTTCAGCCCCCTGCAGGAGGCACGATCATCCCCATCCTAGCCATCCCAGACATATCCTTGTCTGACCTATTCTGAGCATTACACAAAACCCCTGTCTGACAACTACAAGGCCCATTACACAAAGACTCTGCAAGCCCTTGCGCCTGCCCCAGGTAAAGAAGAGGGTGAGGGCTGGAAGTGTCCTGTGACTGCAGATTCAAGGAAGAGGACCATGCCCTACAAAGGAAGGCAAAAGCCCACAGTCTGTGTCCATCTGACCACAGGGTCAAATTCCCTCTTGATCCCAAATGTGGCAACCTTGAGAGAAAGGAAGATACTTTGGGTTTGAGTCCTATAGCACAGTCCAGCCTCACTCACTGGGGTGAAAACCCAAGAAAGTTTGTTCATTCCTTAGGTACTGAACATTGCAGGCATCAATGGCATGTTGTTATTGCTACATGCATGCCACTGAAGCTATTACCCCTTGGATCAAGCAATGGCAGAATTTGAATCTCTGCTTGGAAGCTCACCCAAATGTCAGAGGCTGAGCCATCACTATTAACCCCCCTGAGAATTAAATATAGTTAAAGTATGGAACTTGTTGCCACCAGGTGTGATAGAAGCTCACAATTTAGCCAGATTCAAACAGGTTGGACACATTCTTAGAGGAAAGGGGCATCAGCAGGGATTCTGGTTTTCACAATTTAAAATAATAAATTCTCTGATAGAAAAACCTGCAAATTCTCTGATTATAACCCCAAAATCCACATTTTTCCACAATAAAAATTAAACACTATTATATATATAGTTACCAGTTGAACACAATGTTTTTATTGCTATATTTATAATTTTAAAGCAATTTGGAAGCCTACCAGTGCCTCAGTCACTATTCTAATATAACAAAAGGCTTAGTCTGTCTGTCTGTCTGTCTGTCTGTAACACTTTTGGCAAATTGTGCATGTGCCATTGAGAGTGCAGGTGGTAATTAGTATATGGCCTGGTCTGCACAAGCTAAAATTTGCACTGCTGCTGGGGAAGTTTGTGTTGGTGATGAACACACCCCAGCTGCCTGAGCAGCAGGACTTCTCCACAACCTCCCTCCCTGAGGGCAAATGGGGGACTCACCATGGAGGCACCCCCCTGATGCCTGGCCCCGACACCTGCCACAACTACCCTCAGGGAGGGGGAAGCAGACATGAGGCAGGAAGATGCCCATAGACTGGGCAGCAGGGGCCGGACCCAGAGCAGTGGTGGGGGGAGCAGGGCTGGGCCCAGAGCAGTAGGCAGAGGGTACAGTGAGGTGGACCTGGACTGGCAGTGGGGGGGTGGTAGAGTGGGGCTAAACCTAGAACAGCTGAGGAGTGCGGGGCAGAGCAGGGCTGGACCCCAAGTGGGGGGGGGGGAGCGGGCCTGGACCCAGAGCTGTGGGGGTGGGTAGAGTGGGGCTGGACCCAGAGCAGCATGGCTGGGGGTAGAGTGGGGCCTGATCCAGAATGGGGGGAGGCTAGAGCAAAGCCAGACGTGGAGTGGTGGGTGAGTAAACAGCGGGGCTGGACATGGAGTGGCGGGGTGGGGGTTGAGTGGGTGGAGTGGGTAGAACAGGCCAGATCCCGAGCAGAGGGGAGCACACAGCCAGACGTGGGGTTCCATTTCTACCCCCGCCCCTCCCCATTCTTGATGGGCAATTTGCTAGTAGTAAGATACATTCTAAATGCCTATACATTTTGGTGTTTGATTTAGGGATTTTCATCATGGAAAATCAGAACTCCCACAGCCCCTTTGATCATTGACTTCAAGTAACCCTCAGTTGTAACCTGAGCTGGATACATTCCAGAGCATGACTGTTTGTGCTTCAGACTGACGGAAGCACCCCCAAGCTCTTGTACTGGGTCAAGTACTCTCAAGGACTACCAGGACTGTTTCCCAGAGGGCACAGATCCAAGATCAGTCCAGACTCTAGGTGGTGGCGTCGTAACCCCCAGGCTTGCAGATGTGCTCCAGGAAGGGGGTTGGACGGATGTGAGGTGCCCCCAGGGAGGCACCCAGAGCCTGGAAGGTGGTTGGGCACAATGAGATGGAAGGCTGAATGCAGGAGCACTCCCTACTGACCCACCACACCTCTCACTTCTCCCACACATTTCTGCCCTTGTCCCAAACCCAGGCCCCATGCACCACCCCAGCTGGGCAGCACCCCCACCACGATCCAACTCTCTCCCTCCCTCATTATCGGGACCTATGTAACTCCCCTCCCCCATACCTTACCTAAGGGGAGCTGTGGGAGCTGCTGTCCATGCTGCCTGGCTGCCACCTGCATGTGCATGTGCATGTGCATGTGGTGTCCCCTGCCTGATTGCTCTCCTCCTACTCCCTCCAGCCTCTTGCAGGCTGTAACCCTGCCAGCCTGCAAGAGGAAATCCATGATCTCCCATATTTTTCAACTTTAAAGGGAAAAGCTGTGTTTTTCTCCTTAAAAATAGAAAATCCACATTTTTCTCCTTAAAATGATAACATCTGTGTTTTTGCATCTTTTTCCATGGTGAATGGAAACCCTGGGTCCCTGAGCATCATTAGGTATTGAGCATGGGAGCGAGGTGTAGGGCCTCTGAATCAAAATGACCTAGACCTGAAATGTTGGAGGCTGCAAGTGACCGAGGAGCAGTGGGAAAACAACCTTGTTACACCCAGTTCACTCTCCCTTTCAGCATTCACTCCCTGCCCCTGGGTGACACAGGAGACTGGGCAAAACGGATCTCTGGTCTGACCCTCTACATGGCAGTTATTATATTGTTACGTTCAGAACAGACTGATGATCCTGTGACCTGCCTGACTCATCTCTCACTTCCTTTTGAATCTATGCTAGATTTCCAGATTCTGGGAGACTGAAAGCATGAGGTCAGTGAAATGATGGCCCTAGATTTCAAAAATGTGGATTTCATGAGACTCAAGTTGCTAACAGGAATGGTGTCATGGGAGGATAGAATGAAGGATAAAAGTGACAGGGACCAGGCTGGGAAATTCTAAGGGGAAAAGTATTGGAAGCCCAATAAGAAATTGTCCTGACATGCAAGAAGCACAAGGAGAACAGCAAGAGACCAATGTAGCTGCACAAAGAGCTTCTGAAATGCTTCAAATGCAAAAGGATAGCATACATGCAATGGAAGAATTTTCAGGTCACCAAGGATGTGCACCTGGAAATAGCAAGAACCCGCCGGGACAAAATCAGGAAGGCAAAGATAAAGAACAAGTTGCACCTGGCAAAGAAAGTTGAGGACAACAAGAAGAGGTTCTACATGTATGTTGGCCAGAAAAGAAGGACCAAGAAAGCTGTGGGTGCTCTGCTGACAGGCCAGGGGGAACTCCTAACCAAAGATACAAAGAAGGTGGATCTACTCAACTGCTAATTTGCCTCAGTCTTCCCCACAGAAAATTAAGCTGAAGTCAGACACCTAATAGGGATTATCTGGATACGGGAGGAGGCAAGGTAAGGGAGGAGATAAGAAAAGACAGTCAGAGAGCTTTTGTTGGGTTTGAATGAACTGAACGCAGCAGGGCCAGATGAGCTTCATCTCAGGGTCCTGAAGGAACTGAAAGAAGAGATCTTGAAATGCTTCGCAATGATATTCAAGAAGTTGTGGGACATGGTCCAGGTAGCAAACGACTGGAAAAGGACCAACTTAGTGTATCTCTTTAAAAAAGGCAAGGAGAAGGTGCCAGGAAACTATGGACCGGTTAGCTCAGGAATGGGCAATTATTTGGGGCCGAGGCCCACGTGAGTAGTTTTGATGAGCTATCACATACTGGGTTAACACTCTCCTCTGCCCCCACTCCTCCCACTAAAACTCCCTATGGGGCTACAAATGGTTGGGGATGAGTGTTCAGGAGCAGTAGGGGAGGGCAAGGCTGGGATCATGGGGCTAGGTTGTGGGGCAGTGATAGCTCTGGGCCAGGGGTCGAGGCCCATTCCCTACATGCCCCTGCCCTCTGGGAGGGCCTGGGGTGTGTGTAGGGTGACCATTTATCTGGTGTTATCGAGGAGAGCCCGGCTTTCTGCTATTTTGTCCTCTGCCCTATTGATACAAAACCAGAGACCTCTGTGTCAGACTGGTGGATGTCTGCAGAAGAAAACAGAGGACATAAAGGTCTCTGGTTTCATATTAATAGACAGAGGACAGAGTACCAGAAAACTGGGCTGTCCCCTATAATACCAGACCAATGGCCACCCTAGGTGTGTGTGGGGAGATGGGGCCGTGCATATATGTATGTGGGGGAGGGTTGGGGGCTGTGTGCTTTCTAGGTCCCAGGACCCTACCAGGAGTGAGGGGAGGGAGCAGGGGTGGAGGGCATGTGCAGTGGGGCTTGCCTGAGTGGTACGGTTTGTGACTGCCCTTACAGTGCTTCACATAGGTCCAAGACTCACCCACTTGCACTGGGGCAGCACACATTGCACTCCTGCCAGCCCCCATGGCCCGGCCCAGCTGGGTGCTGTTATGGTGGCTTGTGTTCCTGCCCCTGCTGCGTTGCACCTAGGGTGGCCATCATAGAGGACATTCCAGTTTTCTGTTAGTCTGTCCTCTTTTCTCTATTGATACAAAACCTGATGCCTTTATGTCCTCTATTTTTCTCTTCAAGGATGTATTTTTCCCACCCCTGGGTTATCCTCCCCTCAATAGCTGGGAAGTTCCTGGGGCATACCCTAAAAAAGTCATTTGGAAGCATCTGGAAGAGGAAAGGCTGATCACAAGCAGCCAGCATGCGGGGGGGGGGGGGAGGGAGGACCAGGGAGGAAATTACATCAATCAAACCTGATCTCCTTCTTTGATAAAGTAACTACTTGAGTGGAGGAAGGGAATGCTGTGTATCATGTAGCTGGACTTCAGCAAGGTTTTTGACAAGGACCCACATGACCTCTTCATAAACAAATTTGAGAAATGTGAGCTCAGTAAAACTACTACTCACCCAGATAGATAGCTGGCTCAATAGCCACGAGCAAAGGGTAATTATGAATGGGTCCATGTCAAAATGGCAGGATGTTTTGAGTGGACTCCAACAGGGGTCTCTCTTGGGCCCAGCTCTGTTCAATGTGTTTATTAACTATTTGGATGCTGGCACAAAAAGGTTATTGAATAAGTTTGTGGATGACACGAAGCTGAGAAGGAGAGTGAACACATTGGAGGATGTGAGTGCAATTCAGAAGAATCTCAACAGATTGGAAAGTTGGGCCTGGGCTAACAGAATGAAGTTTAGTGCAGAGAAATGCAAGGTGCTGCACCTTGGGAGGAATAATCAAAGACACAAATAAAAAATGGTGACACCTGGCTAGATGGCAGCTCTGTAGAACAGGACTTGGGAGTCCTGGTGGACCATGGACTCAGTATGATTCTGCAGTGTGATGCAGCTCCAAAAAAGCCAAAAGTGGTTTTGGGCTGCATCAATAGAAGCATTAGTGCAAGACATGTGTGGTGATAGTGCTTCTCTACTCAGCACTGGTTAGGTCTCATCTGGAGTATGGTATGGAGTTTGGGGCTGCACATTTTATAAAGGACATGGAGAAGTTAGAGAGGGCCCAGAGGTGGACAGCAAAGATGATCAAGGGCTTGGAAGGAAAATCATTTGAAGAAAGTCTCAAAGACTAGGAAAGTTCAGTTTACAGAAAGGCCCTTAAGGGGGGTACATAAAATGAGTCTTCAAATACTGGAACGGCTGCCATCAAGAAAAGGGAAAGCACCTTTTCTCTCTTGCTGCAGAGAAAAGGGCACATATCAATGGCTTGAAGTTGCAGCAAAATAAATTTAGTTTGGGTATCTAGGGAAAAAAAAATCTTCATTGTTAGGATAATAAGGCAGTGGAATAGATTGGTCAGGGAACTTGTGAACTGTCCATCACTGGAGGTGTTCAAAACAAGGTTGAACGTCCACTGGTTGGAGGTGTTCAAAACATGGTTGAACAGCCACTGGGTGGGAAAGATCTAGGCGTACCTATGCCTAATATCTACTGTTGGGATATCCCGTGCTTTTGACCTTAGCTGATTGCCCCAGTCACCCCCTCCTCCCCCTGTTTTTTGTTCTTCTTTCTGCTGTCTTTGCAAGGGTGGTTTTAACCCTTCCCAGAGGCATATGGTATTGGCTGCAGCTAAGGCTGAGGGTTTTATTTAGGGTATGCTGATTCTTCTGCTAAGAGGTTCTTGCCTAGAGGGTCTTGTGGTTGTGCTAGGAGTCAGACTGATTACCTTATTTGGTGTCATGAAGAAATTTTACTCCATGGTCAGATGGTTATGAGCTGAGGAGGTTTTTGTCTTCCTCTTCAGAGGGGTCAAGGCCCTCTGACTGGGACCTCTTGATCATATATCTACAACATGTTATAGAAGCAGCACATTGGCTTCCATGGCCGACATCATTGCACAACCACTGGTGGGAATTTTTGAACGCTCGTGGCGCACGGGCCAAGTCCCGAAGGACTGGAAAAGGGCCAATGTGGTCCCCATTTTCAAGAAGGGGAGGAAGGAGGACCCGGGCAATTATAGGTCAGTCAGTCTCACCTCCATCCTAGGCAAAATCTTTGAAAAAATTATCAAGGCTCACATTTGCGAGAGCCCGGCAGGACAAATTATGCTGAGGGGAAACCAGCAAGGGTTTGCAGCAAGCAGATTGTGCCTGACTAATCTAGTCTCTTTTTATGACCAGGTTACGAAATGCCTGGACACAGTAAGAGGGGTGGATGTCGTATACTTGTACTTCAGGAAGGCCTTCGATACGGTATCCCACCCCGTACTGGTGAACAAGTTAAGAGGCTGTGACTTGGATGACTACACAGTCCAGTGGGTGGCAAATTGGCTAGAGGGTCGCACCCAGAGAGTCATGGTGGATGGGTTGGTATCAACCAGGAAGGATGTGGGCAGTGGGGTCCCGCAGGGCTCGGTCCTTGGACCGATACTCTTTAATGTCTTCATCAGTGACTTGGATGAGGGAGTGAAATATACTCTGTCCAAGTTTGCAGATGACACAAAGCTGTGGGGAGAAGTGGACACGCCAGAGGGCAGGGAACAACTGCAAGCAGACCTGGACAGGTTGGACAAGTGGGCAGAAAACAACAGAATGCAGTTCAACAAGGAGAAATGCAAAGTGCTGCACCTAGGGAGGAAAAATGTCCAGCACACCTACAGCCTAGGGAATGACCTGCTGGGTGGCACAGAGGTGGAAAGGGATCTTGGAGTCCTAGTGGACTCCAAGATGAACGTGAGTCGGCAGTGTGACGAAGCCATCAGAAAGGCCAATGGCACTTTATCGTGCATCAGCAGATGCATGACGAACAGAGCCAAGGAGGTGATACTTCCCCTCTATCGGGCACTGGTCAGACTGCAGTTGGAATACTGTGTGCAGTTTTGGGCGCCGCACTTCAAGAGAGATGTGGATAACCTGGAGAGGGTCCAGAGAAGGGCCACTCATATGGTTAAGGGCTTGCAGACCAAGCCCTACGAGGAGAGACTAGAGAACCTGGACGTTTTCAGCCTCCGCAAGAGAAGGTTGAGAGGCGACCTTGTGGCTGCCTATAAGTTCATCATGGGGGCACAGAAGGGAATTGGTGAGGTTTTATTCACCAAGGCGCCCCCGGGGTTTACAAGAAATAATGACCACAAGCTAGCAGAGAGCAGATTTAGACTGGATGAACTTCTTCACAGTTCGAGTGGCCAAGGTCTGGAACGGGCTCCCAAGGGAGGTGGTGCTCTCCCCAATCCTAGAGGAGGTTAGATATGCATCTAGCTGGGGTCATCTAGACCCAGCACTCTTTCCTGCCTATGCAGGGGGTCAGACTTGATGATCTATTGAGGTCCCTTCTGACCCTAACATATATGAATCTATGAATCTATGGTTCCCCTGCAGCAGGCTAGGGTGGTAGGTCTGTGTCACGGCTGAGAATAGCCTTATGTAGACTTTGGATTATGGTTGTATAAAATGGTTTGGATAGGGATGATCCTGCTTCAGGGAGGGTGTTGGATTAGATTACCCCTGCAGGTCCACTCCAGCTCTACTTATCTATGACTCCATGACTATGGCTCTATAGGCACCTCCAGATGAGCAGTCTTGTGAGGTTTCCAGCACCTCACAGCCATTTGAGGAGCCACAAACTGCATGTGGTGAACATGAACCTATTTGAACCTATTTGTGCATTGCATATTTCCAGTGCAGTGCCAACATTAGATCCTGGAATGTCCCAGTATAGAAAAAAAACAAACAAAAAAACCCCATAAAAAGTGATGTGGTGCATGTGGCAGAAGTGTGCCCTGCCACAAATAGAGCCTGGCCATCCAGAGCAAAACCTAGCTGTTAGCCAGGCTCCATGCAGATGGATCAATGCTGCTGCCCCAGAAGACTCCTAGGATCCCTGGAAAGGCTGCTGGGGCCAGGCAGTCACTGGTCCAAGCTTCCCCTAACCCACCAGGTACAATTGGATATGGACTGCAGAGAATGTGAAGGGCCATGCCCTGGGACACAAAGCAGTGGCACAGATGCATGCCATTGCTTTTTGTGCCCTTAGACATGCATATCTCTGCACATGGAGATGTGTCCTATGACTCCATCTATAATGTGACCAGATGTTGGGCTCCTTCCGTGAACTCTTCTCATAGCTTGTTCACATTGGTGTCTCATAGCTGGGGGTGGATCCAGCTGGAAGGAAGTGGTGCAGTTTCATCTTGCCACCTCCCACTTGCATTCCCGCTCCACCCAAAATTGAAAAGTTGCCTGAAAGAGGCAGTATAGCTCTAATCAGGCAGTGTTGACAGAGTCCATTGACTTCATGGCTTATTTTCATCTCCCTGAATCCTGATAACCTCTCAGCTCCACTGGTGCTAACCACTTTCTCTCCTTTTTAATGGTGCTGCTGTTCTTCCATTCCACCTATCCTTTCCTATGCAATGTTACTGTCTCTCAACCATTCCTGGTAACATCTCTCTCCTGTTACAAAACTGTGCAGACTATTTTCAGCTTTAGCTAGAAGCCTTCATTCAGGTGTGGCAGTATAAACTCAGGGGTAACAATGACAGGCAACAAACTACTGGGTGTCCTGTCAAGACCCTCAGGAAAGATGGACTTTGTCTTAAATGTGCAAGAAACATACATTTAACTATATGTGCACATTCCAGTGTTTTGTTTGTTTGGGTTTTTTTGCTTTGCTTTGCACTTCAACTGAATGATATAGTTGTAGACCCATGCATATTAGTAAAGCAACTAGTTTCTCTTTAGCTGGAGAAAAGGTGTTGTGTTTTATATCCAACCGTGTGCCACTCCATCGGTGCTGTTTTCAAAATCCCATGACTCCAGAAACTTTGAAAACCACCACTCTAGATAGTTCGAAGAATAGAACTACAGAAAAGTCTGCCTGGAAAAGCCCTCCAGAGATCACAGCCCACCCCCATGATCATCCATTTCCAAAATATCCTAGACGTGTCCAAGTCTAACCTGTTCCTGTGAACTACACAGCAGCCCTGCTGCACAACCACAAGACTCATTGTCCAAATACATTGAGATGCCCTCAGACTGCCCCAGACAAAGCAGGGGACAAAGAGGTCTGGAAGTGTCTTGCCATCCAAAGGGTTATTAAATACACTCAGGAGATCCAAGAAAGAGGACCGTGCCCTACAGAGGAAAGCAAAACCCCCAGAGTCTATGCCTGTCTGACCACAGAGACAAATTCCCTCGTGGTCTGAAACACGGTGACCCAGAAGTGGGCAGGGGATAGGGGTCAGATGGAAGCATGGCCCAATCCAGGGCCAGATCCAAATCATGGACCAGTCCTGCACGAAAGATTTTGCCCATGGGGCCCAAAGGTTGAGCTCCACTAGTCTAACAATGTATGAATCCCAGAGCTACTTGCAGTACATGAGAGTGTCCAGTTGTCTGCTCTGCTCCTGCACCTTGAGTTAAGAGGGTACAGGGCAAGGAAGTGTGAGGGACCACTGCCCCAGTCGCCTTTTTCCTTGCTACATCTCTGACCAGGGGTGACAGGAATTGTGTTCAGATGAGACCCCTACCCCTCACTGCCCCCATGTCCCTGCCTCATGCAATGGCACTAATGCTTCTAGCTCAAACTCTGCTGGAAACACCAGGCCTCATGGATCATTGGTCTGAGTTGCCCTTCACACAGGTGCATCACGTGAGTGGCTCAGAGGTCAGGTGGTTCCAGCTTGGGGGCAACGGTGCCATCACACCACTTTGATTCCTGCTCCACCCAAACTTTAAAACCAACTGCCCCAGAGGGACAGTGACATTTCTAGTCAGGCAGTGCAGACAGAGCCCATTGACTTCATGGCTTGTATTCATCTCCCTGAATCCTAATCATCTCTCAGGTTCACTGATGCTAGCTGTACTCTGTCCTTTTTAATGGTGTTGCTGTTCCATTATTCCAACTATCCTTTCTTCTGCAATATTGCTGCCTCTCAGCTATTGCTGGTCAGTGGCATATCAGGGGACAGGGAGGGGTGATTGGGGTGACTGCCTTGGGCGTTGAATCAGAGGGGGCACCAACAGGCTGTGCCCAGCCAGGTCAAGATGCAGGACAGAGCTGTGAGAGGCTTATGTGGGGGGCACGGGTTCAGGGGAAGAGTGTCACCTGCCGCTGCATGCACCTGCTGCTGTGTGCACCCTCGGCAAGCACTGGGGGTGTGGGGCATGTGCCTCCCCAGATCTGTGCACAGGCGACGGCAGGCTGCCCCCATGGGCTTTGTCCCAGGTGCCAAACTTGAATGCTCCAGCACTCTTCCTGGTAATGTCTCTCTCCTATTCCACAGCTCTGCAGACTGTTTTCAGCTTGAGCTAAAGGGCTTCACTCAGGTGTGGCAATGTTAACTCAGGGGTAGAAATGACTGACAGCAAACTACTGGGGTACCTGTCAAGAGTCTCAGGAAAGATGGACTTTGTCTTACCAATGAGAGACATGCATTTAACTATAGTGACTTCAGAACGGAGGTCACTGTATTTTTTGGCTACCTTGACTAGTTTTTCCTAGCTCTGGTGTTTTTTTCCTCCACTGTCCATACACACTGGCTAATGCATGGTCATTCCAATGGGGATTGCGCCGGGGGGGGGGGGGGTTGCTTTGCTCCTCGACTGAATGATATAGTTGTAGCTCCCTTGCATATTAATAATTTAACTAGTTTCTCTTTAGCTGGAGAAAAAAGTGTTGTGTTTTATGTGTGATGATGCACGACCCCATCAGTATGTCCCTTTTCAAAATCCTACATCTGTCAATGCCTGGAAATGACACCCATATGCTCATTTTGCATATAACAATAGAATCAGTCCCCCGACTCCCACTGCTTTTTTTCCTATGGCAGGATCAGGCTCTGATCATGCACCTGTTTTCCTGAGTGCCCTTGGGGTGTGCATTACCAGGAACTGAAGAACAAGTACAGACTTCCCTGAGCACTCAGACTTTTCTGGGGAATGAGAAACTGTTTGCCAAGGTGTTTTGAAATTCAGACCAGGCGACAGGGTTGAAAGCAAGGGAAATTTCAGCAGAGATTGTACCTCACATCTCACTCTCAGGTTAGGCTGCTCCACCCTGCTTTCAAAGCCAGGCATGTCCCCAAGTGCCAACACAGCCTTGGCAGGTGAAAGAAAGGTGCTGCCTAAAGCTGCCCAGCTTCAACCCTGGCTGCAGATGAGCTTGTACTAGTTTAATGGCACCAAACGCCTACAACAGTGGTAGTCAGCTTTCTAGCCACACAACCTGCATCCCATGCGTGGATCCATCTGGATTCAGTGATAAAGTGGATGCTATGCCTGCCAGATAGTGGGATCTGGCTGTGGAGTGAGCCTGTGTGATCTAAAGCCAAACTTATGTGGATCAGCTGCAGAGGTGAGACAGAGGCTGGCCCGAGTTTTCATCACCAACTGTGTTTTCTCAGGTTTAGGGCAAGACCAGATACAGCCTAAGATAAAGATGAGAGAAAACAAGAACTGGTTTTGCCAGGCTTTTACAGAAATGGCAGGGTGCCCCTTTACAGAGCAAGTCTCTGAGAGAGGCTTGAGCTTTCATGAGCCTCAGCATGCTTCACCTGCTTGAACTGGCTTCCATTGATCCTAGGATCCTAGGACAGTAGGGCTGGAAAGGACCTTGTGAGGTAATGTAGCAGCCCCTGTTCACTGTAGGATCATTCCTGACCAAACCATCTCAGATTACATTGATTGATTTTCAGGCTGGGAAAGCTCACAGCTATTTGCTAACATGATTCGAATATTTCAAATTGGTGAACACGATGACCCAGAAAACCATTAGTTGAGGCACCTCCTGGCAAGGCTGAAAAGTTTTTGGATGGGGTGTCAAACGTATGGACCACAGGCCAGATCCTGCCTGTCGATCTTGCTATATGTGGACACCGGGCTCCCAGTGGGCTACTGCTTCTCAATAGGCCTTGGAAAAGCACCTTGAAGTCTCAACTCTCAGCCCTTGCACTGGACTATTGGCTCTTCAGCCTGGATAGAGACAAAGGCACTCTTAGAACAAGGCCAGCTCTTCCCTTCTAGTCCTTTTTTGACAAGGGAAAAAGAATAGAGCCATTTTACTTTTGGCAATGATTAGGAAGATGGGATCAGGACAGAATTGTTTTATTACAACACATTTGTGTCTGGGTTTTTCCTCTTAACTGTGCTTTCATAACTAACACTTGTAGCATTGTGCAGCCCTCTGTGGCACCCTGTAAAGCATATCATGGCACACCAGGGAGCCATGGCACCATGTTGGAGAAACACTGCTCGGGACCAGTGGTTTGCAAAGTGAGTTCTGCCAGGGCCCATGTAGAGTTTGGGGTTCCATGGCACGAGAAGTTATATGTGATATGAAAGGGTCCCATGACTTCAGGAAGTTTGAAAACCACACCTCTAGATTATTAGAATCATAGAGCCACAGAAAAGTCAGGCTAGACTGACTGAATGGACTGGCCGACGCCAACATCTTAAGGGATAGCCAGGGCGGGTTTGTTGCAGGTAGGTCTTGCTTGACCAATCTCATTTCCTTCTACAACCAGGTGACCTATCACCTGGACAAGGGAGAAGATATTGATGTCGTATATCTTGACTTCAAAAAAGCCTTCGATTTGGTGTCCCATGATCACCTTTTGGAGAAACTGGCCAATTGTCGCCTTGGGTCCTCCACGATCCACTGGCTGGAAAATTGGCTCCAGGGTCGGACCAAGAGGGTAGTAATTGATGGAAGTCACTCATCATGGTGTCCTGTGACCAGTGGGGTCCCCCAAGACTCTGTCCTTGGACCCATACTGTTCAACATCTTCATTAATGATGTGGACACTGGAGTCAGAAGCGGACTGGCCAAGTTCGCCGATGACACCAAACTTTGGGGCAAAGCATCCACGCCAGAAGACAGGCGGGTGATCCAGGCTGACCTGGACAGGCTCAGCAAGTGGGCGGATGAGAATCTGATGGTGTTCAACGCCGATAAATGCAAGGTTCTCCACCTTTGGAAGAAAAACCCGCAGCATCCTCATAGGCTCAGCAGTGCTATGTTGGTTAGCACTATGGAAGAAAGAGACTCGGGGGTCATCATTGACCACAAGATGAACATGAGCCTGCAGTGCAATGCTGCTTCTAGTAAAGTGACCAAAACACTGGCTTGCATCCATAGATGCTTCTCGAGCAAATCCCGGGATGTCATTCTCCCCTTGTACTCGGCCTTAGTGAGGCCGCAGCTGGAGTACTGCGTCCAGTTTTGGGCTCCACAATTCAAAAAGGATGTGGAGAAGCTTGAGAGAGTCCAGAGAAGAGCCACGCGCATGATCAGAGGTCAGGGAAGCAAACCCTATGATGACAGGCTGAGAGCCCTGGGGCTCTTTAGCCTGGAAAAGCACAGGCTCAGGGGTGATCTGATGGCCACCTACAAGTTTATCAGGGGTGACCACCAGTATCTGGGGGAACGTTTGTTCGCCAGAGCGCCCCAAAGGATGACGACTAGGTCGAACGGTCATAAACTACTACAAGACCGTTTCAGGCTGGACATAAGGAAGAATGTCTTTACTGTCCGAGCCCCCAAAGTCTGGAACAGCCTGCCACCGGAGGTGGTTCAAGCACCTTCATTGAACACCTTCAAGAGGAAACTGGATGCTTATCTTGCTGGGATCCTATGACCCCAGCTGACTTCCTGCCCTTTGGGCGGGGGGCTGGACTCGATGATCTTCCGAGGTCCCTTCCAGCCCTAATGTCTATGAAATATCTATGAAATATCTATGAAATAGAAGTGCCCTCCAGAGATCACATGTAGTCCAGCCCCCTGCTTGAGGCACGATCATCCATATCCAAACCATCCCAGACATGTTCTTGTCCAAACTGTTGCTAACACTACAAAAAAGCAATGTAGAGCATCCACAGTCCCTGTTGTGCAAAGATACCGAGAGCCCCCAAACCTGTCCCTGGTAAACCCAGGTGGTGAGGGCTGGAATTGTCTTGCCACCACCGGGGTGATTAACTACACACAAGAGATTTAAGGAAGAGGACCGTGCCCTACAGAAGAAGAAATATACCCTACAGTCCATGACTGCCTGACCATAGAAACTAATTGCATCCTGATCCCAAATGTTGCAATCTAGTTGACAGTGGGAGGGAGGGATCAGGTGGAAGCAGGCTCCAACCCAGAGTCTGATATGGCCTATGGACGAGCCCTGCACAGTTGATTTCAGCCATGGGGCCCAAAGTTGAACTCCACCAGTGTAGAGGTTTACTATTCCCAGAGCAACTTGCAGTCCACAAGACCACCTAGTTCTCTGCTGTGTTCCTGCACCTTGAGTTAAGAGGGTACAGGGCAGAGAAACATGAGGGAATATCTCCCCAGTCACATTTTTCCTTGCTACGTCCCTGAAGAGAAGTGACAAGAATTGTGCTTGGATGAGACCCCTACCCCTTACTGCCCCCACATCCCTGCCTCATGCAATAGGACTAATGCAGGGGTGGGCAATTATTTAGGGTGGAGGGCCGCTTACTGAGTTTTGGAAAGCCATCAAAGGCTGCATTCCAGGCAACCTGGGAAAGATAAATATTAATTCTCTAAATTTTTTAGGGGCCCTGCAGGATGGGTAGAATGGCCTGGTGGGCCACATCTGGCCTGCAGGTCACATTTTGCCCATCTCTGGACTAATGCTTCCATCTTAACCTCTGCTGGAAACACCCAGCCTGATAGATCATTGGATCTGACTTCTCCTTCTCACAGTGGCATCACATGGGTGACTCACAGCTGTGGTGGATCCAGCCCTGGGGGGCAGTGGAGCAGTTGCACCACTCTTTGGTTCCATTTGCTGTGGATAAACATGTATTTTCCTCTTTAAAGGAGGAATGCATGGGTTTCCCCTTGCAGACTGTTAGCATTCCAGCCTGAAAGGAGCTGCTTGTGGTGATTGGAGGCAGGGGATGCCATGAGTGTTTGTATATGGCTGGCATACAGCTAGGCAGGGTACTGAGAGCAGGCTGACATCTAGATGCAGGTAACTCTATGGGGAGGGCCAGAGCTCAGGGATTGCTCAGGGGGTTGTGTGTGTGTGTGTGTGCGAGCATGTGGCACTGGTGTGTAGAGGGCAATGGGTGTGTGAGGTGAGGTAGGTGCCTACTGGCACTGGGGGTCCCTTTCTTGCAGGGGTGGGATGTCTGGGAGACACTACCCAGGGAGGGCACCATAGCCATGCAACATGGTGTAGTGTGGGAGCCCCAACCCAGGACTCCCCTCCTCCTCCCTCCAGCTCACTCCAGGGCTGGACTAATTCTGCTGCCACCCACATGAGTTGGAGCCGCCACAGATGCTCTGGCCCAAATGGCACAGGGGCAGCTGGGAGGAAGAAGGGGCTGCGGATCAGAAATGAGGAGTACTATCAGGGCCATGGAATGGGTGAGGGGTGGGGAAGGCTATGGTTTGGCACCAGAGACCTGGGGGACTATTGGTCAGGAGTCCCCCAGTGCATGGGAACTAGCAGTTCTAGGGGGATGCAGAAAAGGAGGGAGGTGCACCGGCATGGCTGGGGTGGGTGGGTGGGTACTGTGGGTTGGGAGAGAGGGGCACTGGTAGGGCCAGAGGGCTCTACATCAGGAATGAGAACACCTGAAGGACTGTGGGGGCTGTGGCTTTATTTTCATTTTACATTTAAGTTCTGAGACATAAACGCTTGTTATTTACTGTAATAGTTAGAAACTTCCCTCCCCCAATCATATTACACCCTCGCTCCCTCCAAACAGATATCTTCTTTTTTGGAACTGGAAATATAGTTCACCCTGGTCTACCCTGGTTAGACCCTGTTCACTCTCCCTTTCAGCATCCACTCTCCGCCCCGTTGTGACACAGGAGACTGGGCAAGACAGACCTATGGTCTGGCGGAGTACAAGGCACTTCTTAGGTTCTTATGCACAGGCTGCCATGTAGAGCCCTGAGACTATGGCCTGACAGAGAATATTTTAACCAAATCCACACCCTAATCGACCTGAGGGCTCATAACATTATTAAGAACAAGACATGTCAGGCAAAATCACAGGCTACATTGTGGTGGGGAGAGCAAGCCAAGTGACTGTTAACAAGAGGGTGCCAGTGCATTCAAGAGCCACAGCCTGAGGACAGTTACACCCAGAGACTGGAACTTGATCTCCTCCATCATGAACTCTGTTACCATGTCATCTGGCCCATGGGATTTGGAAATTTGGCCTAATGGGGGAGTGTTCATTCCCTCCACTCCCCAACCACATTTCTAGACCCTTGGGGAACCATGCAGGCTGGCTCACACAGCTTCATGGACTAGGGATTGAGCACTCCTGTTAGTAAGCATCCTCCTCCTCTATTAAATTTAGAACGTGTTCTGAGTAGTCCCACCATAATGCTTCCTATGGTCAAACTGTCATCTCAGTCAATGCAGGGTAAATCCAGCCTCACACCCAACCCCCCCCTCCCCCCCAGGAGGGTCAGGCCCCCCTTGGCTCCTACTTGGTACAGCCCCCCAGGGAGAGAGAGGAAGCAGGGGGTGCTTACGTGTTCCTATCTCCTGTGGGGACAGGATCCCCCTAGCCCTGGGATCAGCGGAGCACCAGGGTTTAAAAGGGCCTGCCAATGGCAGTCACAGTTCAAGTCCAGCAGCAGAGAGAGATGTGCAGGCAGAAGCCTATCACAACCCTGCAAGCCCAGGACCCCCCAGTGCCTCCCATTCACACTGTCATCACGTGACCCATTCTGTTGTCCCTGTACAGCCACCATTACCCAACCTATATCACTACCACTGCGCGACCACTGACATTGCCCCTGGACCTGCTACAGCTGCTACTGGTCTTGCAGATCCAGCCTGGGAGGAGCCCCTATGGCTTAGATCCAGCCCAAGGTCTGGGATGAGTTCGACACTGCTGAACTAAAGAAATGGAGCTACTCAGGTCTCTTACTAAGAATTAGGTTTTCTAGACCTGAGATCATTCCTCTAGCCATTTTCTAAACATGTTTCAAAATGAGGGTTCAGGAAGAGATTGGACAGATGCTGGTTGGGAATGGTTTAGGCATAGCTATGCCTATGCTCTGCTATGGGGATTCCCCATGTTTCTGGGCTTTGAAGAGATAGAACAATGCAGTTGGTGCAATAAAACAGATCACCTAAGAAATTCTTGCCTCACACCTAATTCCTGGACCATCATGGTTACATTACCCTAACACTATGATGTAACTTAACCAATTCCTGGGATGTAGTTAATAAAGTAGCTTTACGGGGCACCTTCCTGCCAGATGGGGACACCGTTGCTGTGCCTTGCAGTGTGATACATATCTCTCCCCTACACACCTCAGATTTTCTGTTTACATGTTTAAGATCCATACACTTGGGGTTGGTTGTGTGTGGTAAAGTGTGTTCTGGTTTCATATTGCTGTGTATATTGTTCCTTTTGTAAATAGTGCTTTTTCAGGGACTGGAAGAGATTCACATCCCCCCTCCCTCATTGTGTCCAGACCATTGCCATAGGATTCCCTCCAATGGCCTGTGGAACCAGTTTGGTGACTCTTCTGGCCACTTCACCTGGAGTGCTGACCACCTTTGAATGGATTGGTCTGCATTAGCAGTGTTCAAATGATGCTGCTTCTAGTTGGGACCAGGTGATGATGTAAGAAAAGTGATTTAAGGGTTAGGCCACCTGGGCTGGGTCTCTTTTTCCTCCTGGGGCTGCTGAAGCCTGAAAGCTGAATTGGGAGACAGAAAAGCCTGCTCCCCATGCAGGGATCTTCCCCTTCTCTTCACTGGAGAAGCAAACTGAAGCTATGTGAAGGGCAAGCCTCAGATACAAGGAGAGAAAGTCTGTCTCAGGGCCTGACACCTCTGTTCTCTCCTTTCCTCTTTTCTGTTTCTGTGTTTTGAGTGGGTTTGAGCTGTGTGGGGTGTCAATCCCTGCAGCAAACTAGCCAAGGTTGGAGCCTGGCAGTTTTGCTGCTGCACTTTTGGCCAGGGATGAGAGCCTGTCATATTTTAGTTGCTGTTGTGACTTCTTTTGGGTTCAGCATAGCTGTGTTGTTGACCCCCAGCTGCATCTTGCTGGCAGTTTTGGCCACATAAGCCTTGAGTGGGATGGTACCTTGAATGCATTCTTTCCTAGTGCAGGCTGTGCAGGAATGGGGTCCTGGTAGCTACTGGCTCCCTGCACTGTAGATTGTAGTGTCTCAGCATGGTGGTAGAGCTGAGATTACATGTCTAGCCTTCAGCCATAAGCCTGGGCCCTTCTTGCGGTTTCACAGTTGTTGCATTTCAGCCGACCAGTGTGGGGCTGAACCCTAGCCATATTTTGGCTGGCAGACTTGGGGCCAGGGTGAATCCCTGGCACTTCTTGTTGTTCATCCAAGGCTCAGTGCTGTATAGGCCTGGCCAGCATTTTGTCACCCAGTCCAGGCCTAGCAAAATGGGCCTGAGTCTTCTTTTGTCCCTTTCACAGTTTATGCCCCAACCAAGCGGTGTGGTTGGGCACTAGTTGTAGTTCAGGCCCAAGCCAAGATGAGCCTGGCACTACCTTTTGTTGTTTCATAGCTGTTAGGTCTCAGCATAGCTTTGTAGCTGAGGCCAAATGTCCGCACCGCAGCTAAATAGGCCTGGTGCTCTTTTGTCATTTGTTCAGTCCATGGCTCAGGACAGGCCTGATTCCCTCTCCTGTTTTATGCTGTTGTGTCTCAGTATAGCTGTACATTTGCTGCGTGTCTAGGCCTGGCTTGGGGCCTGCCACATTTTGGGCTTGGCACATGTTGTTGCTTTTGTAGCTCTTTGTCCTGACCAAGCAGTGTGGTTGGTGCTGGTTGAAGTTGAGGCTCTCTCTGCTCTTTGGATGGCTTTTCTTTGCATTCTCTTGCAGTTCCCTGCCCCAACAGAGAAGGGACTAGGACTAGAAACTTTGGGGTGTGATATACTGAGGAAACCTGCAGTTAACCCCTCAAAGCTACCACGTGGAAGTGGAGATCAGAGCTATAGCTCTCCAGGGAGCACTGAGGGGCCCTTTGCAATGCAGAAGGACCTAAACTCTCTAGAAGCTCCTTGTGGCACAGTGAATCCCTGAGCAGCTCATAGGGCCTCCCTCTTCAGCCTGTTGCTGAAAGGCAGGTGTAGGGGTGCAGGCCCCCAGAACTACTCATTGGGGAGCCCCAAGTCCCAGACTGCCTGGGTATAGGTAAGGCCTTCCCAAGAGGGTACCACCTTTTTCATAACTGATAGTGTTTTCAAATTATATTTAGTGTTTACTTTTGATTTTTCTTTATTCTTTGTAATAAATTTGGATTCTGTGTTTACACTGCTTTATAAGGAGAGGGTTGTTGGTTTTATTGGACTCCCTACTGATTCATTTAGTGTTTCCCAGTGTGGAGTGTTCTCTCTAATCTTGTGTAGTATATATGCCTCAGTTGGCTAAATTAGGTACCAGATAGCCTGATTATTCCTCATTTCCTTCTTTCCGTGGTGACCTCAAGTCCCGCCTGCCACGTGCTATTGTTAAAAAAAAAAGTTTGTTTGGAAGGATGTAACCTAAACACCATTGAACAGTGATGTATCGATCTATACTATTGAGTTTTTGACCTTTTCTAATAAAAAGGAGTGATTTATTCATTTATTTGTATTTATTTTCTTTGAACAAGAAAATAAAAACTCACAGGGTGTTCTTTGAACTAAGATTCTTTTATTAGATATCTATCTAATTTTTACATCTTGATTTTTTTAGGTCTCAGTATCTGCTGAGCTGGATGGATCGACAGCAGCCTGTTTCCCAAGCGGTTACTTGATGTCTTCTGCAGTAGAGGCAAATATTACATCTCTTATACTCTTTAACTATTAAACATCATCTCAAATAGTATAAACACAAATCAGGATTTGTCTTCTAAAATATGAATGTTTCAAAAAAATAAGTACACTTCACCTTTAAGTACTTTAAATTGGAGCCAGGCTTGTTGTATCTTTCAGGTTTTTTCTCTTTTATAAGGGAACTTACACCCAACGGATTTCTTTGTAAATCAAGGATTCAAGAAAAGTTTACTTGTTAGTATATGTTTCCAATGCTTCTCTCTATCTGAGCCTTGGCTCCTCAAAGTTGAACCAACTCTGGCAGATATTGTTTTTTTGCTTTTTTCTTTGTTTTATTCTATGTCTTCCAGATAGATGCTGTCTCTCATCCTCTCTGATGAGCTGACAGCAGACTCCTCCCTGCACAAGACTCCTCCCTGCACCTGACGGCTGACTCGTCTCTGTTTTCCATCTCCTCATCCATTCCCTCCTTGTCTCTCTCCATCATGTCCCCACTCTTCTTGTCATCCAGGTATTTCCTCCCCTCCCTCTGCTTTTGAAGACATTCCAGCTGCATTGAGCAGCTGCTCCAGAAGCACGGCTTCCTCTTTTCCTCTCCCAGTTCCTGCCAGTTCTCGGATCACTCCACCACTGGCTCTCTATCTTCATGACACCCGGATAGTCTGGGTGGGGGCTTGAGCCAAGGTGAAATACGTTTAGTACTCCAAGGTTCAACCCAGCCCTTGTTACTGCTGACAGGTGCTCAGCAGAAGGGTTACGTGTGGGAGCAGACTCATGGCAATGGGACCAAGGCTGAATTCTGATCTGTTGACCTATATAACCTCAGAGTGACCTCACTCTTGTCAATGGAGTGATGGTTGAAAACTGACCTCAGTAGGATCAGTCAAAAAAAATCAGGGTAAACGGTACATTGTAGTCCCAGCTCCACTCTAAACACCCACATTCAATGTGTCTTTTGTGTCTTTAACTTCTGGATGGCATCTTTTAGGTCCCCATAGCTCCTTTTTACCCTTCCACACAGGAAGTTCCACAATGTCTTGCTTTCTCTTCCTGCCACAGAGTCATGATTTCTTTGAAAGGTTCTAAGGCACCTGCATAGTTGGACTCGCTCTGTCCAGGTCCCACTCAAGCTGTTCAACTTTTTCTGGACCCAGCGGGCACCCTGTTGGCTTGATAACGTGCCCTACATTCCAGATTGTGGTTAGGTCAAGGTGAAGGGTCATGGCATGGTCAGACCTGCAGGTTGGATCTTACCTGTTGACCAATCCAGTGCACCAGCCCCACCATGGATCCAGCCCACAGATGGGCTGAACCCACACTGATTTTCTAGCTCATGGGAGTAGATAAGATGAGCATTACTGTTTTTGGAGGAGAGCATATGAACAAGGTATTGTCTAGAGCATTGGTGCTCAACCTTTTGGCCCAGCAGGATACACGAGTGGCACACAGCTGGTTTGAGGGCTGGATCAGGCCCTGGAGCCCAGCACCACCCTGATTTATGCTCCACACAGTGGAATTGGGTTCTCAGTGGGCAGGTGCCACCTCCTCCCACCCTCTGCATTCCAGGATTGGCTCCAAGGGGCCTGTTATTTCCCTGTCACAACTCTCCTGTTGATGAGATTTGGTTCTGGGGGGGCTCGTACTACTTCCTCCCACCTCTTGCATGTTGAGATTGGGTCCCAGGGCCTGGCTACACCCTGTCCTGCCTCCCACATGTCAGAATTGGGTCTGGGGGCCTGGCATCACCCCCCCCCTGCCCTCCACACACTAGGATTGGGACCAGGGGTTCAGTGATGCATGCACCAGGCTTTTGGCCCTGGATCCAGTGCTCTATTTAGCATGTAGGGCCTGGGACTCCCCACAGGTATGGAAATTTGGCAACAGGGGAATGGTGGCACCACTCCCCGATTGCCAGTTTCCAGATCAATGGGGAGCCTTGTGGGCCAGATGATATAGTGCCACAGGCTGGATCCGGCCTGCAGGCCAGAGGTTGAGCACCCCAATGTATAGTTATCTATCCCCTGTCAACTCTCCCTGACACCCAGGGACAAAACAATAATTCCTATAGTTAGGGCTGACCAAACATTTGCTGGTAATGGAAAATTGAATTTTCAACTGAATAATTTTTTTGTTTTGTTTTTTTGTTTGTTTTCATTTGTCCCAGTGAGAAATTTATCCTCCCTACTGAAAGAGCCAGCTTATTAGCAACATATTTGGGCCCATATCCAAAATGCTTTTGGGGGACTATGATGATTGCTTTTCCAGATGGGAGCTTTATTTCACTCCTGTTCATGTTCATCCCTCATAATGGAGGCTACTTTGAACTACATCTCCCATGATGCAGCAGTTTCCACATGGTATCATCACCTCTCACTGAGATTAGCAGCTGCAGTGCACCTTGAGCTATGTAGTCTGAAAGGAAACCCAAACTGACAGAGGGAAATGACAGCTCAATGTGCCCAATTTACAGTGCCCCTGAGACACAAACTAGCATTTCAGAATAAAGGACCTTTTGGTTTCAATTTTAATTTTTAAGTGAAAATTGGACATTTTCCTTCATAAATGTCAATTATGGAATCATAGGAAAGTGGGTCACCTACTCCAGCCACCCCCTCCCACCTCCCTGGTCAACGTAGTATCATCCTACCCAAACCACCCCATACAAATCCTTGTTTAACTACACAATAAACCCTGTTCCATAACTACATGGCATAAGACTATAATCAGAATTAGTTCCCATTACATCAGGGGGTATAGTCCTCTACCCAGGACCTCTTAAGCATATATTAACAACCTTTTATAAAAGCAAGATGTTGGCTGCTATATTCACCCTGCTATGGCAATTTTGGGTGTGATGTCTTGTCAGAATGGTTAATCTGTGTCAAGATTAACAGTAGTTTTAGGAAGAACTTAGATGATGTATTTGCCTGGGATGGTTTGGATAGGGATGGTCCTGCTTCAGGTAAGGGGTTGGAATAGATGACCTCTGGAGGTCTTTTTGGGCCCTGCTTCTCTGGGGTTCTATGATATGGTGCATTCCTTGCCCTTTGAGCCTGCCACTGCCAACTACCAATGGGTTATGTCCACCTCCCTGCTGATGGCCCAGTGGATCTGCTGAGAAGGATGCCATGGTCCACTACATCCAATGGGAGGGGACAGCTTCTGCTAGTACCTACCTTATAGGTTAGAAAATGGCAGAAATGCCACAGCAATATTCCTTGCAAAACTGTGCCACTTCTCATCTTCTGCTACTTTCTTTTGCTGCTTCATCAGCTCCAGGAGGTGTTACTGGCCTGTATCCCACGTCTTTTTGGAAGCTTCCTGGCTATCCTTGTAGAACATCATACAGAGGTTTAGCTGTTCATTGTTCGATAGATTTTCCATCTTGTCACTTATTATTTGTTCATGCTTCTCTGTCAACCCCACAGCCTGGGAGTCAGCATTGTTCAGTTCAAATTTCCATGTCCTACTGCGCTGGTCCCATTTCATCTAAAGCACATTGGATGTGGATCTGTATCTCTTCATGGATACCAAGGCATGTTTGAGAACTGATTAGACATTTGATCAGAGACACCAGAGAGTCCATAGCTTTGATGACCCCATCTTTGCTGTTCTTCTCTTGTGAGACAAAGTTTGAGAGCACCATGATGGGAGAGACAGAGATGGGCCACATAGGGTATACTTGAAAGAAAGAACCACGATCAAGTGAAGAGAGGGGACCTGCTTTCTCATCCAGGGTGCTGTGGTCACCCCGTTTCACCCATCATTCCACAATGGATGCCTGTCTTCTATTAAGGATACTCTCATACAGAGATACATTGATTCATTATGTCCTTTCTGCATGTGAAAGTTCACATATCCAGAATCTAGGGTCAGAAGCCCAGGACATGCAGAGACTGAGGTGATGTTAGTGGGAACAGTGCATGTTCAGTGCCTTAAAAAACTAATCCTGAAGTAAAGATCTTATCCTGAGGTAGGGGATGTGGCACAGCCAGCAGCACAGCAGGAGTGTGCAGAGTCAGGCTGCAGCAGAAGCCCCACTTTGCTGCATTCACTAACCTGGGAGGCATTAGTGTACACCCCCTGGGGTGTACACAGTGGCATGAGCCACCCTGCACACCTGGATGAACTCCCTGGGGCTCCGACCATCCCATGACCCACCCTAGTCCCTGCTTCTGCCTCTGCCCTATCCCTCCCCACTCAATCTTCACCCCCACATGCCCCTTCCCTCCCCCATGCTCCTTCCCCTTCACAGACTTACCTGCTGGGTGCTTCTCCACATGTCACTGGGCTGCATTTCTGGCTGCATGCAGGCTGCAGTTGTGTGTCTGCATCTGTGCATGCCCTCCCCTGCTCCTGATGCCTCCCAGAGCCCATGCCTGGAATGCCCTAAAGTCTTCTGTGCTGCCACTGTTTCCGTGCAGTCGGGGGACTTAGCCACATTAACTTTGAATTTCTGTTGCCTATGGGAGCTGCGCATGCTGCATGTTCTGTGCCGCATAATCTGGGAGGTAAAGGTTGCCTTGCAGCATGCTGCCTTTGTCTACATTGACCAGGTCCTGTGCTGAGGCAATTTCCACCCCCTAGTGTTCCCCAGCCCTCTGGAGCTCATTGTGAGGATGCTGCCTTGACAGGCCACACAGCACTCCAAGCCCCACCACCTCAGTATGGCATGGGGCACCAAGCCGGACTGCTTCTGAACAGCCCAACACCACCAGCTCTACATGCTCATTCTCTGCACCATCCATCATCCTATCATCACGTCCTGCCCTGACAACAAATGGCAGGACACCCTAAACAAGGGCAGGGATGAGGGACCCTGGTGGACTAGCCTGTATTCCACCTTGAACCCATGAGCCCCTGGAGACCTCAGCTGGTTCCTCCATGGTGCCATCTCTACAGGTGTGTATCTAGCATGATTTACAGGCACCCCTGACATTTGCCCCTTCTCTCCCCAGAGGGAGACCCTGGCATATGCCTGCCTTGAGTGTGCCACGTTGCAGCCAGTATTCCCTCTAAGCTGAATGTGTGTGCAACCATGCACAATAAAAATCATTCCGCACAACAACAGGGGACTCATAAGCACCTACCTGCTGGATGCAGCACTGGTTGAAGAGGAGGGGGGGCAAGTGAGGGGAGGACAGAAGCAGCACACACCAAAAGCAGGAGGCAGGACCAATTTGGGAATGGACTGAAGTGGCGTGCTCAGGGACCACTACACCTTAGAGGGAACATTAGTTGCAGCTCCTCTTCTGCCTTCTCCAGAGTCTCCTGCTGAGGTTCTGGCTCTACTTCTCCTCATGCCTTTTCTTTTATGGACTTCCTGTCTACCGTTCCCAAGTCCATAGAGCTTCTGCTCAACCTCCTCGTGGCTCTGGTCACTGGCCATCTATAAGATGAGAAAAGAGGCTTTGGCCAGGAAGAGCCTGGGCGAGTATGAGGCTGATTTCCTAGCACTCTTCTGCTCATGAATTGGGACAGTTTCACTAGTCAGCATCCACAGAGACCCTCGACTCCTTCAGGGGCAGTGGCCGTTGGACAGTGTGCTCTGTTCAGTGTCCCCTTCTGTTGCCCTAGTTCTTAACCTATGACCTTACTCCCACTCCTTTTTTTTTTTTTTTTGTCCCCATTGCTATGTCTTCAGTGGCCTCCGTTTCTAAGGGAGGTTTATAGTTCCCAGTGATGGGCCTAATACCTTGTGTTGTGTCAGGGTTGACAGTAGTTTTACTAAGAGGTTAGATGCTGAATTTGTATTGGATGGTTGGGATAGGGACATTCTGTCTGAGGCAGGGGTTGGATTCAATGACTGCTGGAGGACCCTTTAAGCCCCAATTTACTATGATTCTTTGAGTTCGTACCAGTCATGGGGTCCATTAGCACCATGATCTGGAAACAAGCACCTTACACATGCCTAGGATAACCCACTTCTTCATGTGGAAATACTGGTATATCTGCAGGTCACACCATGTTTTTCAAACATTGTGATCCCAAGCTCACAGTGAAGCCTTCCTCTGAAACCCCAAGGGGATAGGAAGTTAATGAGGAACATGCTGATGGAGACCATGGGTCTGGGGTGGTGTAGCAGTGTATCCTGTCCTGTTACAGTGAGAGTGAGAAGCTGAGGACTATGCCTTTATGGTATGGACCTGGGAGGCCAGAAGAGGCAGGCTGGAGGCTATATAATCTTTTCACTGGAAAAAAGGTGGGCAATCTGATCTGGGGAATGCAGGAGCTCACTGTTAGGAGAAGAGCAAAACACTGTGGGAGTGTGGAGTTGAACCCTGACTGACAATTAAAGGGGGCTGAGGAGGGAACTATGAGTAGACCCAGGAAGTCCAGAGCTGGTAAGAGCAAGGAGGACTAGGAAGGAGCATGGCAAAAATATTTTAGAAAGGTTCCCTAGTTGCAGCTTCATCATGGCAGACCATTGTACTTTGCAAGCCACGATGAATGGAACTGGCTGAAGGGGAGGAAAGAATGCCCCTGAAGGTGCCCCACCGTTGCTCAGTTGTTGAGCTGCCAGAGACCCAGTGAAGGGTGACCAGGCTGTCAGAGCCCCGAGAAAGGGTGGACAGGGAAAGAATCCTTAGAGATTGTGCAGAGCAGGGCACCTAGAGGCACCCTCTGGTTGTCTGGAGGCAAGTTCCCACCTTAAAACAATAAAATCAAAGGTGTGGCAGGTGAGGACAGCAAGGTACCTAGGGATAGTGGAGTGCAAGGAGTGGGATTATAGTAGTTACAAGCAGATGGCATTCCTGTCATTAGCAGTGGATCCCATTAAAGGTGGACTTGAAGTGACAGCTAAGATAACCCTGGATAGAATATAAGATTTCAACCAAACCACCATCAACAGCCAGGTAGTAAACTACACACCTTGGTTTATCCACACCTGGAGGGTTAATTATAGGCCTGTACAAGCAGGCAGCTATTCAATCCAGCTTTGGATCTGGCCACTTCAGATGCCAGTGATCCGACCCAGAGTCTGGACCGGGTAACTTTGGGGTTTTTTGTCTTCTTTGCATTACATTTATAGGGGTGATAACCTCTGCTGATAGCATGAAGCCTGCCAAGTTTCAAGAAGATCAGTGTAGAGCTCTGGGTGGAGCTGTACCCCAAATTCTTGAAAGCAAAACTCATGTCATTTGTATGTGTTAAGCCACAGTGGGGTGAAAACTGCAGGGGTGGTGGCCCCTGGTGAGGTCACAAAGCCTGCCACAACATCCTGGTAGTACATTACCCACCTTGGCTTGTCCACACCTCGAGGGTTAAGTACCATGTGTAAAAAATGCACTGGGCCAAGGGGATAGGAACAGTGGTGCTGCTGGTTGACATCATGGTGGGGGAGATCATCCCAGATTGAAACCAAGGTCAGTGGGATTAGAAATGTGACTTGACTTCCCTAGTAAACTGTTTAACTTAGTTGCAACCCACCACATTTATAATGTCTTTATGGCCCTCTGGATAATACAAGAAGTATGTTTATGTGTCACCCAAGGGTTCCCAAACACTGGACCTCTTATCAAACAAAACAAACAGGGTGGGAAATCAGAAACAAAGAAATGTATCAGAGTTACAACAGAGCAAAAAAAATGCGTCCAAGGAAGTAATCAGATATCAAAGCACACATAATATGAGCAGATATTTCACTTAAACTGAACTCTACAATAGAGGCTGATAATGAGGACGTGTTCATGCTAAATCTGTTCTGTAGAAAATTCAAGATATCCCCCATGCAACATGCCACCTCCACCCAAAATGACTGAAAACATAACATTTAATAATAAGAATTAGCTCCAAGTGCCCATTACAGCACCAATCTGGACCTAAAGAAAGTGGCTACGGTGTGAAGATGGCAACAATGCCCACTGTTTGCAACCTTTCCCTCACCTTCTCTAATTCTCTGCTCCCTTCAGACCCATGATAAGCATCACAGAGTGGGGACAAAGCCAGAGTGGCCTCGATGTTCTCTCTTGGCAGGCCAAACTACAAGTCCTGGACACCAGGTAAAGAAAGGTCCTTCTTTCTGCTTCTGAGCCCTTGCCTCCTGGCTGCTATACTGTGTCAGACTTTCTATTATAGTGCCTAGCAGGTGTCATGAAGCTCCATGACCTTTATGTATTCCTGGCATGGATGCCATGATTGATTTCTCTCCACATCAACATCCATGCTTGTCAGGCCTTGCTGGTATGGTCACCAATGGCGGGTAACCATTCTTCAATGCACCACTGGAGTAGCAGGTTGAATGGCACAGAGTGGGTTCACTGGAGCAGCTCAAAATATGGTCAGAATAGAGGTAAGGAGATGAGAGGTGAGTCAGGCAGAACCCACACGAACGCATCCTCCAGTCTGTTCTGAACATAACAGCATATAAGAACTGCCATGTACACACTACGATCATAGGTTCATCTTGCCAAGTCTACTGTGTCACACGTGGCCAGAGAGTGGTTCCAGAAATGGAGAGTTAACTGGGTCTGAACAGATTTTTTCCCACTGTTCCTCTCTCATTTGCGGCCTCCAACATTTAAGGTTTATGACATTCAGATTGAGAAGCCATACACCTCACTCCCATGCTCACCCATGCTCCTTTCCTGTAACAATGTGTCCAAATCTTGTTCAAATCTGGCTGAACTGTGAGCTTGCACCACATCTGGTGGCAACAAGTCCCACACTTTAGTTTCATGTAATTCTGAGATGGGTTGGTAGTAATGGCTTATGTGCTGTACTGTGGATAAGCTTCCAAGGACAGGTTCAATGGCAACATGTAGGGGTGCACGGGGGTGGACTGCACCCCTGAGAGCACTAGTGTATCCCCTGACAAGCAGCTTTCCCTGTTTAGGTGATGGGGGTGGTGGGGATGGGCAGGTGAGAGCACTGGTGTGCCCTCTGAGAGCACCAGGTGGGGAGTGGCGCTTCAGGAGAAGTGAACCACATGCTCCTCCCCATGGCCAAATGTCCTGAGTGAAAGGTGGGGGTCTGGCTTGGGAATGATCGGCCACGGGGGGAACAAGTACCCCCCTGACTCAGGAGACACCAGTAACCCATGCACAGATTCAAATGCTTCCATGGCCTGAGCTAAGGGATAATGACCTCAGTGGTGTACACATAGTGATAACAACATGCCACTGATGCTTGCAATGATCAAGAAATAAATGAATGACTAAACATTTATGGGTTGTCAACCAAGTGAATGAGGCTGTGCTATGCTATGGCACTGAAACCCAGAAGGTCCTACCTTCCACTCAAGGTCACTACAATTGGGTCTAGGAGTTAATTTCATCCTGTGGTCAGATTGACACAGACTCCTGGTGTTTTGTCTTCCTTTGTAGGGCACAGTTCTCTTCCTTAGCTATCGTGAGTGTATCTAAGAAAGCCTGCAGTAACAGGACACATCCAGCTCTCATCCTCCTGCTTTACCTGGGGAAGGTTGAGGGGCTCTCAGAGTATTTGGGCAATGGGCCTTCTGGTTGTGCAACAGGGTTTTTTGTGTAGTGCTAGGAATAGGTCGGACAAGGATGTGTTTCAGATGGTTAGGATGGGGATGATCCTGCCCCAAGGAGGAGTTGGACTAGGTGTAATTTCTGAAGGGCCGTTCCACCCTGACTTCTATGTGTTTGTATGAGTCTAAAATTTTAAACTGATGGTTTTCTAGCTTCCTGATATCACAGAGCCCTTTGATATCATATCAATTCTCATGCCATGGAATACCTACATGGATCCAGGTAGAACTCAGTTTGCAAAGTGGTCTAGAGGAGCAATTCCCAAAGAGGGTGCTATGGCTCCCTAGTGCGCTTTGAATCCTTTGAAGGGGCCAAGGGGTGCTGCACAATGTTACACTACAGAGTGTTGATTTGCATGAAGCATATTACTATTTTCTAATACAGGGGTATCAGATTTGCTTGGGACACATCCAAAATATGGAGGGGCTCTGGGGTGGTGGTGAGTCCAGAGGCAGGAGGGAGGTGGGGCGTGGGAGGTGTGGTGATGTGGATCTGGAGGTCCATGGACAGGGCTTGGGGTGATAGTAGCTGTGAGTCAAGCTCACTACCAAAAGACAACCCATGGGACCAAAAGGAACTATGTTTGCAGAACACCACACCCACCAACTTCCAATAGTACTCCAGGAATCTGGCAGGAAACTATGGCAGGATCCACAGGCTAGATATGGCCTAAGTGCCGAATGATTGGCACCCCATCCTAATACATCTCATCCTTGCCATTCTGTTATTGTTTTCTAGGCCTTTGTCTTCCTCATTTTGAAATACTGGATTCACCTTAGAAAATTCCCCAGAACTTTCCCAGCCTGAACATCAACATAAATATAATCTGAGATGGTTTATTTAAGGATGATACTACTTTTAGCAGGTTCTTGGGGTAGGTGACAGTTTTGTTACAAATTTTCATTAAAGATCAGGAAGATGGGATGGATTACACCTTCAGCAAGTTTCAGATGACACCAAGCTAGAAGGAGTACTTGATGCACTGCTGGGTAGGACTAGAATTCAGAGTGACCTAGACAAATTGGAGGATTGGGTCAAAAGAAATCTCATGAGGTTCAACATGGACAAGTGTGAAGTCCTGCATATAGGACATAAGAATCCCATTCACTGCTGCAGGTTTGGGACCACCCAGCTAAGCAGAAGCTGTGCAGAAAAGTATCTGGTAGTTGCAGTGGACCATAAGCTGGATATAAGTCAACAGTAGGCTTTCATTGCTAGGACGGCTAAAGAGATAATGATGTCCACTGGTAGGAGTGTTGCCAGCAGATCAAGGGAAGTAATTATTGGCAACTATTGACTCTGATAATTGAAGGGGGATGAGGAGGGAACTATGAATAGATCCAGGAGGTCCAGAGCTGGTTGGAGCCAGGAGGACTGAGTAGGAGCCTGGCTTGTCCACACCTGGAGGACTTAATACCATAGGTAAAAATACACTGGGCCAAGGAGATAGGAAAAAATGGTGCTGCTGGTTGACATCAAGGTGGGGAGGACATCCTGGATTGAAACCAAGGTCAGTGGGATTAGAAATGGCATTTGATTTCCCTGGTAAATTGTTTATCTTCGTGGCAACCCACCACATTTATAATGTCTTTATGGCCTTCCAGAAAGTACAAGGACTATGTTTATGTGTCACCCAAGGGTTCCAAAATACTGGATCTATTATCAAACAAAACAAGCAGGGTGGGAAAGAAACTACCAAGAAATGTATCAAAGCTATAGAAAAAGAATATGTATACCTTCAAGGAAGTAATCAAATATGAAACCCAGACAATATGAGGAGATATTTGACTTATGCTGAACTCTACAATAGAGGCTGATAGTGGGGAAGTGTTCATGATAAACCAGTTCTATACAAAATGCAAGATATCCCCATGCAGCCTGCCACCTCCACCCAAAATGCATGAAAAGATAACATGTAATATCAATAATTGATTATAAGTGCCTATTACAGCACCAATCTGGAACTAAGGGAAGTGGCTAGGTTGTACATGTGGTAACAATGCCCGTTGTGTGCAACCTTTCCCTCACTTTCCCTAATTCTCTGCTCCCTTCTGACCCATGCTAAGCATCACAGTGTGGGGGCAGAGCCAGAGAGGCCTGGATGTTCTCTCTTGGCATGCCAAACTGCAGGTCCTGGACACCAGGTGAAGAAAGGTCCTTCCTTCTACTTCTGAGCCCTTGCCTTCTGGCTTCTATGCTGCATGATGAGTTCCCAGCGAATGAGGCTTTGCTGTGCTATGGCACTCAAACTCAGAATGTCCTACCTTCTGCTGAAAGACAACATATTTGTATCCAGTAGGGAATTGGACCCTGTGGTCAGATTGGCACAGTCTACTGGTGTTTTGTCTTCCTCTGTAGGGCACAGTTCTCTTCCGTATCTAAGAAATCCTGCAGTGGCAGGACATATCCAGCCCTCATCCCCCTGCTTTATATGAGGTAGGTTGAAGGGTTTTGAGAGTCTTTGGGCAATGGGCCTTGTGGTTGTGCAACAGGGTTTTTGTGCAGTGTTAGGAATAGTTCAGACAAGGACATGTCTCTGATGGTTTGGATGGGGATGATCCTGCCGCAAGGAAGGGCTGGACTAGGTGTAACTTCTGGAGGGCCATTCCACTCTGACTTGTATGTGTTTCTATGATTTTAATAATCTAGATTGGTTGTTTTCAAACTTCCTGAAGTCAGAAATCCCTTTGATATGACTTCTCATGCCATGGGACCCTAGTGCAGGAATTGGTGCTATGGATCCCTGGTGTGCCTTGAATCCTTTGAAGGGGGCCACAGGGTGCTGCACAATGTTACAATGCAAAGTGTTGATTTGCATGAAGCATATTACTATTTTCTAATACAGGGTTGTCAGACTCACTCAGGACCCATCCCGTATATTATGGGGAGGTCTGCAGTATTGGTGAGTCCAGAGGTGGCAGGGGGTGGTGAGGTGGTGGTGTGGATCCAGAGGTCCATGAACAAGTTGTAGGGTTATAGTAGCAGTGAATCAAGCTCACCACCAGAAGGCAAAACCTATGGCACCAATAGACTCTACATTTGCAGCAAGCCACACCCACCAACTTCCAGTATCTCTCTGGGAGTCCAGCAGGAAGATATGGCAAAATCCACAGGCTAGATATGGCCTATGTGCCAAATGTTTGACATCCCACCCGAATACATCTCAGACTTGCCAGGGTGTTAATTATGTTACTGTTATCTAGGCCATCGTGTTCCCCATTTTGAAGTACTAATTCACCTTATCAAATCCCCCAGAACTTTTCCAGCATGAGCATCAACATAAATATAATCTGAGATGGTTTATTTAGGGATGAACCTACTTTTAGCAGGATTCTGGGCTAGATGACTGGTTTAGTTAAATATTTTAATTAATGATCTGGAAGATGGGATGGATTGCACCTTCAGCAAGTTTCAGATGACGCCAAGCTAGAAGGAGTACTTGATACACTGCTGGGTAGGACTAGAATTCAGAGTGACCTAGACAAATTGGAGGATTGGGTCAAAAGAAATCTCATGAGGTTTTAATATGGACACATGTGAAGTCCTGCATCTAGGACATAAGAATCCCATTCACTGCTACAGGTTTCAAAACACCCGGCTAAACAGAAGCTGTACAGAAATGTATCTGGTAGTTACAGTGGACCATAGGCTGGATATGAGTCAACAGTGTTCCTTTGTTGCTAAGTAGACTAACAGCATAAGTAGCTCCATTAGTAGGAGTGTTGCCAGCACATCAGGGGAAGTAATTATTCCCCTCTATTCTGCACTGGTGATGCCACTTCTAGAATACTGTGTCCAATTTTGGGCCCTCCACTACCGAAACGGTGTGAAAAATTTGGAGAGAGTCCAGTGGAGGGCAACAAACATGGCTTAGGATCTGTTGTCCATTACTTCTGAGAAGAAGCTGAGGGAACTAAGTTTATTTAGTCTGCAGAAGACAAGACTGACAGGGGATTTGATACTGGCCTTTATCATCCTAAAGGGTGCTTCCAAAGTGGGTGGAGCTAGACTATGCTCAGTGATGGGAGGTGACATCAAGGAGAAATGGTCTCAAGTTGCAGCATGGAAAGTTCAGTTTAGATATTAGGAAGAATTTTCTCATGGGGAGAGTAGTAAAATACTGGAACAGGTTACCCAGGGACGTTTTTAAGACCCAGCTAGGCAAAGTCTTGGCTAGTATGACATAGTTGTTGCTGTCCTTGCTCTGATTAGGGGGGCTGGACTAAATTACCTCCTGATTTCCTTTCCAAAACTAATATTTTATGATTCTGTAGATGATCTCATGAGGTCCCTTCCAGCCTTATTTTATGTTCCTATGACCAACGGATCAGAGAGGTCAGCAGCCAAATCAAGGAGGTGAGGCAGGCTGTTGCTTCACCTACGACCTTCGCTAACAATCTAGAAGATGGGATGGATTGCACCCTTAGCAAGCTTGTGTATGACACAAAGGTGGGGGGAGTAGAGAGAGGTTCATGCCTCTTCAATGAGTTAGTCTGTAAGGTGGTACCCTGCCATTTATGTAAAAGCATGACAAAAAGTTCTTGTTTGATCTGATCCTTAGCTTAGGCTATATCTGCTTTTGTCTCTAGACCTGAGAAAAGGCAGTTGCTGACCAAAAGCCTGTCCAGCATCTCTCCAACCCTTACAGATTGTCCTCACGGTATTCGATCTTGAACACACAGGGTCAATGTGCAGTGAGATCCAGCAATATGGCACACGTAGAGGTCCTTTATCTCTGGATCCCACTGGATCCTATGTGTGAACTCTATTCTGGGTCAGACTGACTCTACACATGTGTTACAGGTTGTGGGCCTAAAAAGCCGTGTAAAGCTACCCAATGTGTCAGTGAGATGTGAGGCGTAGTTTCTGCTGAACTTTATCACCCTTTCAAACAATGTGGCTTGGTTTCAATTTCAGAAGAGCTTGGTGAACTGTTCCTCAGAATAGTTTGTGTTTGCTCTTCAAGGCCTGGTATTACATACCCCCAGGATGCTCTAGAAAACAGGTGCGTTATCAGAACCTGGCTTTGCTACAGAAATAGCAATTTCCTTCTGGGAAACCAGGGACAGATTCCTTTGTTATTTGCATAGTGACCACACCACTGTAATTGGATGGACATGGGTGGATTTAGGATTTTGAAAGTGGGGTGCAGATGGGGAGGCATCATCACTTAGAGAATACAACACTTTTTTCTCCAGCTGAAGATAAACTAGTTGCTTTACTATTATGGAAGGGGGCTTGAACTGTATTATTCAGTTTCAGGCCAAAGCAGAAGCAAATATGACCATTGCTAAGTGCACTCATTTGCTAGTTTATGTATACATCTGAAAAAAAAAAAAAGCATTTCAAAAACAGTCAAGGCAATAAAAATATATCATGGTATTAGTCCTGCAGTTATTACAGTTTAATGTGTGCATCTTATTTATAACATAAAATCTGGCTTTCCTGAGAGTCTTGACAAAGTCCTCCAGTACTTTGCTGTCCATCATTTTAACACTTGAGTTAGTATTACCACACCAGATTAAGTGTGCCTGGCTGTGAAATAGAAAACAGACGTTACCAGGAATGGCTGACAGGCAGCAAGAGTCCAGAAAAAAAAAGGCTAATAATTGTAAGAGTTGAAAACTAACACCATCAAAAAGAAGAGAGTGTAGTTAACATCAGTGGAGCTAGGAGATTATCTAGCAGCAAGGACATGATAATAAGCCATGGAGTCAGTTTGCTCTGTCAGCACTACCTAAATAGAAATGGGACTGCCCCTCTCTGGCTGTCGGTTTTAAAGGTTGGGTAGATCAGGACACAAAGGGTGGTGTGAGTGCACTACTGTACTGACCTGGATCCACCTCGGCTATGAGCCAGCAATGTGATGTAGCTGTGAGAAGGACAGCTCAGATCATAGAATCATAGAAAATTAGGGTTGGAAAGGATCTCAGCAGGTCATCTAGTCCAACTCTCTGCTCAAAGCAGGACCATCTCCAACTATATCATCCCAGACAAGGTTTTGTCTACCCAGGTCTTAAAATCCTCCCAGGATGGAGAGTCCACAACCTCCCTTGGTAACCCATTCCAGTGTTTTATTACCCTCCTCATGAGAAGGTTCTTCCTAATATCTAACCAAAACCTCCCTTCCTGCTGATTGAACCTTTGCTGCTTGTTCTGTCATCTCCTACCACTGAGAACAGTCCAGCTCCATCCTCTTTGGAACCCCCCTTCAAGTAGTTGAAGGCCGCTATTAAATCCCCTCTCAGTCTTCTATTCTTCAGACTAAATAAGCCCAGTTCCCACAGGCTCTCTTCATAAGTCTTGTGTCCCAGCCCCATAAACAGTTTTTACTTTGTCCAACTAGTCTACATTTTCTCTGTAGTGGGGGCCCAAAACTGGACACAGTGGGTGCATTTACATGTGCATTTAAGTGGGACTAAATTTACTGTGTGTTAAGCTAATGCACAGTAATGCACATGGTTGCATGGGCAATTTTATTTATCCAGATATCTCCTGGGAGGAACACTTGGCCAAGATGGATTGGTCGTGATCCTCCCAGACCTTTGTTGAGGAACTCTTTCTGACTCAGGAGGTACATGGGCCCAGCAGAGGTGATGCTCTACTAGACTTGGTCCTAGCCAAAGGCAACTATCTGGTGACTGACTTAAATATAGAGGAAAGTGTGGGCAACAGTAACCATGAAACCATCATGATCACTGTCTGACATAAGTCGGACAAATCAGATAACAGGATTGAAGTCTTGGACTTCAAAAATGCAAATTTAAACAAGCTTAGGTCACTAGTAGGTGAAGTGCTGCAGGACTAGGGACTGAAGGGAAAAGGTGTGCCTGAAGAGTGGATGTTCCTTAAGGACACAATCCTTGAAGCACACAGGAAGTCCATCCCCATGCAGAGAAAAGGTAACAGAAGGGCTGGGAAACCCTCTTGGCTAAACAGGGAAACCACAGTCTTCTTAAGAAAGAAGAAAGAGGCTTATAAAAAATGGAAGCTCGGGGTGGGCCCCAAGGAGGACTATTCCACAATGTCCTACATTTGCAGGGAACAGTTAATAGGCTAAAGCGGCGACTGAACTTAGATTAGCAATGGGAATCAAGGGCAACAAGAAGTCTTTCTGTACATACATAAGTAACAGAAGGAAAACAAATGGAAGTGTGGGCCTGTTGCTCAACAACTCAGGAGAGCTGGTTACTGGCACCCAGAAGAAACCAGAACTCCTGATTGACTACTTATCCTGGTCTTTTACTGGACCAAGAGGAAAACCACACCAGGTAGAGTGCAGGATGAGCACAGTAGGAGTAATCGTCTTCCTACTGTTGCCATAGAATTGGTGTATGACCAATTTAAAAAAATGAGATAAATACCAGTCTGTGGGACTGGATGATCTTCATTCGAGAGTGCTGAAGGAGCTGGTTGAAGTCATTGTGAAACCGTTGGCAAAACACTCCTACAACTTATGGTGCTCTGGAGAAGTCCCTGAAGACTGGAAGACGGCCAGTGTTGTGCCCAGCCACAAGAAGGGCAGGAGGGAGGACCCGGGTAACTATACGCCAATCAGCCTAACTTCCATCCTAGGGAAAATCCTCAAAAAAGTTAATGAAGGAGTCTATCTGCAATAAGCTTGCAGAAGGTAAGATTCTGAATGACAGCCAGCATAGCGTTTTTGCGAGCAGGTCTTATCTTACCAACCTCATCTTCTGTGACCAGGTAACTTGCCACCTGGACACAAGAGAGCAGGTTGACATTGCATAACTTGACTTCCAAAAGGCCTTTGATATAGTATCCTGGAATTTCCACGTGAGAAAGTTGAAGGATTGTGGGCTTAACTTTGAGATAGTCATATAGGTGAGAAACTGACTGCAGGATAGGACCCAGAGAGTTGTAGTGAACGGATCTGTGTCATCCTGGTGAGAGGTGGGCAGTGATGTCCTGCAGTGACTGGTGCTTGGTCCAGTACTTTTCAACATCTTTATTAAAGATTTGGATGTGGGGGTGAAGAGCTCACTGGCCAAGTTCACAGACAACACCAAGTTATGGGGAAGCGTGGTCATGCTTGAAGATAGGCTACAGATACATGTGGACCTAGACAGCCTAGCAAGTTGGGTGGACTGGAATCTGATGAAGTTCAAGATTGAGAAATGTAAACAGCTCCATCTTGGGATGAGCAACCCTCCACACACCTACAGGCTTGGTAGCAACAAACTGACTAGCACCATGAATGAAAAGAACTTGGGGGTAATAATAGACCACGGTATGGATATAAGCCAGCAGTGCGATGCTGTAGCCAGTAAGGCAAATAATACTCTGGCATGCATCAATCAATGCATCTCTAGCAAAGCCAAGGAGGTGATTTGTCTGCTCTGTTAAGCACTGGTGAGGCTGCAGCTGGAGTATTACATCCAGTTTTGGTCACCACACTTTAACAAGGATGTGGACAAATTTGAGAGAATCCAAAGAAGTGCTGTACCCTCCCTGGTCTAATAGTTAGGGTTTAGCACGTTCACGGCCCTGGCTCTGGTTCGGTTCCTGGCCAGGGAACATGGGCTTTTCCTCCAGCCCCTTCTTCCCCTTCAAGCGAAGCCCAAACAGGCATGGGAGTGGCAGGGCAAGCAGGACCTAGTTTGGCTTCTCAGCTTCAGCTCCAGGCAGGGGAAAACAGAAGCCAAGAGCTGGCTGAGAGGAGAGGCTGGGAATAACCTTTTTCCAAGGGGGGACTGACTTGTGCAGGTCCAGCACCGAAGCTTGCCCTTGCCAGGCCTGCTCCTGGCAAAGGTGGTGCGGTGGGAGGAACCCCACCTCCCCTTGAATGGACTGCACCTGGGCTTTGCCTTATGCAGAGCTGGCCTCCACTCTCCTTCTTGCAGGCCCTTGTATAGCTGATGGTCTTAGATTTTCTCCAGGGAACAGGGAACTTACACAGACACACAGGGCTTGGTCATGTTCCCCTGCTGCAAAATGGACACGTGCACCCGCACAGCAAGTTTGGGGTTGGGGCCCCTGGGCATGAGCTCTTCCCTAGCCAGGGCCTATCTGCGGCTAGCTTCTCTGCAAGGAAGAGAAGCACCCTTCCCCTCTTCTTCCCAAGCAGCCGCATCCTTAGGAACACAGCCAAGGAGATGGAGACTTTGTGGCAAGTGAGTTTGGGAAGCAGGCCTCCAAGGAGATATCACCACCACCTGGTGCCTAGGTCTACCTGGGCCTTGCCTGCCAAATCAAATGTGATTTCCAAAGGGCTTTTTTCTGGTTGACAGCTCTCTTTCATTTCCATTCTTTGGGAAAGATGAGGGGCCCAGCACTGAAGCTGCACACAAGGCCCCCACAAGAGCCACACCCGCTGTGGCTTTGCTCACTTTGAATGCATATGAGTGCGGGTCAACTCTCACTGGGCCAAAATTGTGGTCCATATCCGGTAGCGGGGATGGCAATCTGCACGCCCTCTCCTGGAAGGGGCACTGGCACTTTCAATTCCCCATAGATTCATAGATGCTAGGGGCGGAAGGGACCTCAATAGATCACCGAGTCCGACCCCCTGCATAGGCAGGAAAGAGTGCTGGGTTCAGATGACTCCAGCTAAATGCATATCCAACCTCCTCTTAAAGATCCCAAGGGTAGGGGAGAGCACCACCTCCCTTGAGAGCCCGTTCCAGACCTTGGCCACTCGAACTGTGAAGAAGTTCTTCCTAATGTCCAGTCTAAATCTGCTCTCTGCTAGCTTATGGCCATTATTTCTTGAAACCCCCGGGGGCACCTTGGTGAATAAAACCTCACCAATTCCCTTCTGTGCCCCCGTGATGAACTTACAGGCAGCCACAAGGTCACCTCTCAACCTTCTCTTGCGGAGGCTGAAAACGTCCAGGTGCCCCAGTCTCTCCTTGTAGGGCTTGGTCTGCAAGCCCTTAACCATACGAGTAGCCCTTCTCTAGACCCTCTCCAGGTTATACACATCTCCCTTGAAGTGCGGTGCCCAAAACTGCACGCAGTATTCCAACTGCGGTCTGACCAGCGCCCGATAGAGGGGAAGTATCACCTCCTTGGCTCTGTTCGTCATGCATCTGCTGATGCACGATAAAGTGCCATTAGCTTTTCTGATGGCTTCGTCACACTGCCGACTCATGTTCATCTTGGAGTCCACTAGGACTCCAAGATCCCTTTCCACTTCCGTGCCACCCAGCAGGTCATTCCCTAGGCAGTAGGTATGCTGGATATTTTTCCTCCCTAGGTGCAGCACTTTGCATTTCTCCTTGTTGAATTGCATTCTGTTGTTTTCTGCCCACTTGTCCAACCTGTCCAGGTCTGCTTGTAGTTGTTCCCTGCCCTCCGGTGTGTCCACTTCACACCACAGTTTTGTGTCATCCACAAACTTGGACAGAGTACACTTCACTCCCTCGTCCAAGTCGCTGATGAAGACATTGAAGAGTATTGGTCCAAGGACCGAGCCCTGCGGGACCCCACTGCCCACACCATTCCAGGTCGATACCGACCCATCCACTACAACTCTCTGGGTGCGACCCTGTAGCCAATTCACCACCCACCAGACTGTGTAGTCATCCAAGTCACAGCCGCTTAACTTGTTCACCAGTATGTGGTGGGATACCGTATCGAAGGCCTTCCTGAAGTCTAAGTAAACGACGTCAACCCCTACTCCTGAATCCAGGTGTTTTGTAACCTGGTCATAAAAAGAGACTAAATTAGTTAGGCACGATCTGCCTGCTACGAACCCGTCCTGGTTTCCCCTCAGCATAATTTGTCCTGCCGGGCTCTCGCAAATGCGAGCCTTGATAATTTTTTCAAAGACTTTGCCAAGGATGGAGGTGAGACTGACTGGCCTATAGTTGCCCGGGTCCTCCTTCCTCCCCTTCTTGAAAATGGGGACCATGTTGGCCCTTTTCCAGTCCTCCGGGACCTGGCCCGTGCGCCATGAGTGTTCAAATATTCCTGCCAGTGGCTCTGCAATGATATTGGCCAGTGCCTTCAGCACCCTTGGATGGAGCTCATCCGGGCCTGCCAACTTAAAGGCATCCAGTTCCTCAAAGTGACTCTGCACCATCTCAGGGTCTACGCATGGCAGTCTGGCGCCCTGCTGCTGTCTCTCTACAATACCAGTGAGAGACTTGTCTTGCCCCTCACTTAGGAGCACTGAGACAAAGAACTCGTTGAGGAGTTCGGCCTTGTCTCCCCTGTCCGTCACCAATTGCTTCTGCCCATTTAGTAGGGGACCTATTCCACCCTGGGCCTGCCTTTTACTCCCTATATATCTAAAAACCAATTTCTTGTTATCCTTAACTTGAGATGCCATCCTCATCTCCATGGTAGCTTTGGCCCGTCTAACTGCCTCCCTACAAGCACGAGCAGAGGAGGTATACTCCTCTTTGGTAATCTCTCCCTGTTTACACTTTTTATATGCTCCCCTTTTGGCCCGTAGGCTGCCCTGGATTTCTGTGGTCAGCCAAGGAAGCCTCCTGGTCCCTTTCCCTCTTTTTCCCCGCATCGGGATCGTCTCCCTCTGTGCCTGAAGGATCGTTTCCTTAAGGTACACAGCCACCCTTCCTGGGCTCCCATCTCTTCAAGACTCCTACTCTGCAGTGTGTCCTTGACTAAATGCCTGAGTTCATTGAAATCAGCTTTCCTAAAGTCTAGCACTTTCACCCTACTAGTTACCTTACCCACTCGACGTCTTATGAATAATTCTATTATTAGGAGATCACTGTCCCCCAGGTGACCACCAATCTGTAGGTCCCCTACCATATCATCCCCCGTTGCAAATACCAGGTCCAGTAAGGCATTCCCCCTGGTGGGACCGTGTACCTCCTGCCTCAGGTGGAAGTCCTGTACGCAGGATAGGAAGCTGCATGAATGGTGGGACTTTGCTGTCTGTGTCTCCCAGCAGATGTCCAGGTAGTTTAGGTCCCCCATGACTACCGCCTTCTTAGTTTTTATGGTCTCCGAGAGCTGCCTCAGGAGCCCCGAATCTAGTTCTTCCCCTTGGTGTGGGGGTCTGTAGCAGATCCCTACCACCAAATCCCTTTCTCCTTGCCCGCCATGTAACCTCACCCACAATCCTTCTACTTTCTCATCCTTCGATTCCGTCTTGATGAGGGTCGATGTATATTGCTCATTGACATAGAGCGCAACCCCTCCCCCTTTCTTCCCCACCCTGTCCTTTCTGTACAGCCTATAACCCTCAGTATGTACCACCCAGTCATGGGAAGAATCCCACCAGGTTTCAGTTAACCCTACTAAGTTGTAGGTGTTTTCTGCAAGCAGAAAATGTTCCCTTCACTTGAGAACAGGCCCAGGATTGGAGCTGGGCTGAAGCAGAGCAGCAACCCTGGGCCTCTTCTTCTCTCTGTCCTTGGCCAGCCCCATACTCAAGCTAGCTTTGAACTGAGGTGGAGCTCCTGGTGCCCAACAGCATGTGTAGGCAAATCTCTCTCCTTGCCAAATGTAGGGGAAAAAAGAGACAGGCAGTGGGCAAGAGCAGAAAACAAGTGGGGAGGGGGGCGGGGCGGCTGGGTTTTGTGCTGGGAACTGATCTTTTGCCACAAAGGTGAAAGCGCCAAAGCCAAAGCAGTCCAAGCCACTGGACCTGTGAGTTCCCACTTTTGTTGACTCAGTTTCAGATCTCTTGTCCTATCAGGAGCATTTGGACTGCTCCAGGAGTAGAGACGAGAGCAATATGAGCTCAGGGGTACAGGAACCTTAGCTACCCAAAACCATGAGCAAAAAAACCCGCACCTGCTCCTGTTCTGTGATACATCCTGGCCCCAAGTTCCTCCTCCTGCCACAGTGCTTCTCCGACCCTTGAGCCTGAGGCCTGCTCGCAGAGGCAGGGCCTGCCGGGGCCTGCTGCTGACAGCTGCTGCAGCCGTTCCCTGAAGACAGTGCAAGGGCAGAAAGGCGATTTGCAGCCTTTTATCCTGACTAGCTCAGTTGGTAGAGCTTGAGACTCTTAATCTCAGGGTCGTGGGTTCAAGCCCCATGTTGGGTGTGTGGACCTTTGTTCCCACACATGGCTTTTGCTACCAGGCCATGACTCTGCACCGCCTTGCCCCCAGCTGCTGCTCTTGGCAGGATGGCAAGGTGCAGCTGACATCAGCCTGGCCTGAATGGCTCTGTTGGTAAAGTTTGTGACTCTTAATTTGAGGGCTGTGGGGTCAACCCACACATTTGGTTAATCTTGCCAATATTCCCAACCTTGGATTTTGCCCTTAGGATGTGACTAAGCACAGCTCTTCTCCAAATCTCCGCTTTTGGCAGGAAGGTACCTTGCATCCCCTGCCTTTACATTGCATGTCTGTCCTGACATTCACATGTCTCATCCTGGGCTGTGCAGCCCTGGGAGGCTGGGTATGTGCCAGGAACACTGTTCTGTTTCAGGCACAGCTCCCTCCAGGCAAAGGCTCTATCAGATCCTCTGGGAATTTAGTTGAGCCAGGATCACCTCCTTCCACACCCTCAGCTTTTTGGAAAAGCATTGCTCAAGTTGAGGAATTTCCCACAACCTGGGCAATTGGATCTTCCCCTGTGAAGCGCAGGATGGCATCATTCCTCTCACAGGCTGTAAAGTGTGTGGGCTGCTTGACGGGTCTGCAGTTTGAAGCCCTTAGTGCACGATCAGGTTGGGAGGGATATGTGGTTTGTGAGCTACCCTGTACTCACCATCCAGGAACATCCCTTACCTTCCTTCCTCAGGTGTGAGGTGAGGGTGAGCCTGCACAGCTACAGCTTAGAAGGCTATGGATCATAACCCTCCTATAAATCAAATGTAGCCCAGCTACACCCCGCTGTGTGTCCTGTATACTGATCGCAGTGGTGCTGGTCAGGCAGGGTGCTGAGGAAGCAGTCAGGTACTAGAGCAGCTTCCTCACCCTGTATAGAGTTGGCCAAAACCAAATACTATGTACAATTAATTACAAGAATAAATACAGATGCTTAATATCAAACATAGAATATTCATACATTCATAGACACTGGAGCTAGAAGGGACCTCACAAGATCATCGAGTTCAGCCCCCTGCCCCAGGGGCAGGAAGTCAGCAGGGATCATAGGATCCCAGCAAGATAACTATGCAAATGTCTCTTAGAAGGCGTTCAAGCAAGGCACTTGAACCACCTCTGGTGGCAGTCTATTCCAAACCTTGGGGACTTGGACAGTAAAGAAGTTCTTCCTTATGTACAGCCTGATACGGTCATGGAGGAGTTTGTGACCATTCAACCTTGTCATCCCTCAGGGTGCTCTGGTGAACAGACTGTCCCCCAGATGGTGGTGAGCAGTCCTGATAAACTTACAGGTGGCCACCAGATCACCCCTGAGCCTGCCCTTTTCCAGGCTGATGAGTGCCATGGCTCTCAGTCTTTCCTCGTAAGTCCTGTTTGTCTGGCCTCTTATCATGTGTGTGCCTCTCCTCAACACTTTCTCAAGCTTCTCCACATCCTTTTTGAATTGTGAAGTCCAAAAGTGGATGTAGTACTCCAGCTGCACCCTCACCAAGGCCGAGTATAACGGGAGAATGAGGTCCTGGGATTTACTTGAGAAGCATCTATGGATGCAGGCCTGTGTTTTGCTCACTTTACTAACTGCAGCATCACTTTGAAGGCTCCTGTTCATCTTGTGGTCAACCATGACCCCCATGTCCCTTTCGTCCATAGTGCTAACCAGTGTAGCACTGCCAAGCCTGTAAGCATGCTGCGGGTTTTTTCCTCCCAAGGTAGAGAACCTTACATTTTTCAGTGTTAAAAACCATCAGGTTCTCTTCCACCCGATACCTGAGCCTGACAAGGTCTTCCTGGATCACCCTTCTGTCCTCACGTGTGGATGCTTTACCCCAGAGTTTGATGTCATCGGTGAACTTGGCCAGTTTGCTTCTGACACTAATGTCTACATCATTAATGAAGATGTTAAATAGTATAGATCCTAAGACAGAGCATTGAGGGACCCCACTGGTCACAGCACACCATGACAATTCACTTCCACCAACCACCACGCTCTGGATCCTAGTGCAGAGCCAATTCCCCAGCCAGTGGATTGTGGTGAGGCCAAGGCCACAGTTAGGCATTTTTGTCACTAGGTGATCATGGAATACCAAATTGACGGCTTTTTTAAAGTCAAGGTATATGATCACCTAGTTGTAAAAGAAAATGTGATTGGTCAAGCAAGATTAAACTATATAAACAACTGCAAGACCACTTCAGGCTGGACGTAAGGAAGAATGTCTTTACTGTGTGAGCCCCAAGGTCTGGAATAGCTTGCCATCAGAGGTAGTTCAAGCACACACATTGAACACCTTCAAGAGTAAATTGGATGCTTATCTTGTTGGGATACTATGACCCCAGCTGACTTCCTGCCCTTTGGGCAGGGGGCTGGACTCGATGATCTTCTGAGGTCCCTTCCAGCCCTAATGTCTATAAAATTATATGAAATTCTATGAAAGTCCTACCCACAACATACCCATGCAGGCTACCATTCAGGATGTGGCCGTCAGCCAGTCTGTTAAGGATGGCCTCTTTGAATACTTTTTCCAAGACCTTCACCAGGATAGAGGTCAGGCTGATGGGTCTGTAGCTTGCTGGATCTACTTTCCTCCCTTTCTTAAAGACAAGCACCGCATTGGCCTTCTTCCAATCTTTGGGCACTTCACTAGAGCACCAGGCGTTCTTAGATTCATAGATTTTCATAGATGTTAGGGTCGGAAGGGACTTCAATAGATCATCAAGTCCGACCCCCTGCATAGGCAGGAAAGAGTGCTGGGTCTAGATGACCCCAGCTAGATGCTTATCTAACCTCCTCTTGAAGACCCCCAGGGTAGGGGAGAGCACCACCTCCCTTGGGAGCCCGTTCCAGACCTTGGCCACTCTAACTGTGAAGAAGTTCTTCCTAATGTCCAATCTAAATCTGCTTTCTGCTAGCTTGTGGCCATTGTTTCTTGTAACCCCCGGGGCGCCTTGGTGAATAAAACCTCACCAATTCCCTTCTGTGCCCCCGTGATGAACTTATAGGCAGCCACAAGGTCGCCTCTCAACCTTCTCTTGCGGAGGCTGAAAAGGTCCAGTTTCTCTAGTCTCTCCTCGTAGGGCTTGGTCTGTAGGCCCTTAACCATATGAGTGGCCCTTCTCTGGACCCTCTCCAGGTTATCCGCATCCCTCTTGAAGTGCGGTGCCCAGAATTGCATGCAGTACTCCAACTGCGGTCTGACCAGCGCCCGATAGAGGGGAAGTATCACCTCCTTGGACCTATTCGTCATACATCTGTTGATGCACGATAAAGTGCCATTGGCTTTTCTGATGGCTTCGTCACACTGCCGACTCATGTTCATCTTGGAGTCCACTAGGACTCCAAGATCCCTTTTCACTTCCGTGCCACCCAGCAGGTCATTTCCTAGGCTGTAGGTGTGCTGGACATTTTTCCTCCCTAGGTGCAGTACTTTGCATTTCTCCTTGTTGAACTGCATTCTGTTGTTTGCTGCCCACTTGTCTAACCTGTCCAGGTCTGCTTGCAGCTGTTCCCTGCCCTCCGGTGTGTCCACTTCTCCCCATAGCTTTGTGTCATCTGCAAACTTGGACAGAGTACATTTCAATCCCTTGTCCAAGTCACTGATGAAGACATTAAAGAGTATCGGTCCAAGGACCGAACCCTGCGGGACCCCACTGCCCACACCCTTCCAGGTCGAGACCGACCCATCCACCACGACTCTTTGGGTGTGACCCTCTAGCCAATTCGCCACCCACCGGACTGTGCAGTCATCCACATCACAGCCTCTTAATTTGTTCACCAGTATGGGGTGGGATACCGTATCGAAGGCCTTCCTGAAGTCTAAGTATACGACATCCACCCCTCCTCTTGTGTCCAGGAGTTTCGTAACCTGGTCATAAAAAGAGACTAGATTGGTCAGGCACGATCTGCCTGCCACGAACCCGTGCTGGTTTCCCCTCAGCATAATTTGTCCTGCCGGGCTCTTGCAAATGTGAGCCTTGATAATTTTTTCAAAGACTTTGCCAAGGATGGAGGTGAGACTGACTGGCCTATAGTTGCCTGGGTCCTCCTTCCTCCCCTTCTTGAAAATGGGGACCACATTGGCCCTTTTCCAGTCCTCTGGGACTTGGCCCGTGTGCCATGAGTGTTCAAATTCTCCCGCCAGTGGCTCTGCAATGATGTTGGCCAGTGCCTTCAGCACCCTCGGATGGAGCTCATCTGGACCTGCCGACTTAAAGGCATCCAGTTCTTCCAAGTGACTCTGCACCATCTCAGGGTCTACGCATGGAAGTCTGGCGCCTTGCTGCTGCCTCTCTACAACCCCAGTGAGAGACTTGTCGTGCCCCTCGCTTAGGAGCACTGAGGCAAAGAACTCATTGAGGACTTCAGCCTTGTCCCCCCGTCTGTCACCACTTGCTTCTGCCCATTTAGTAGGGGTCCTACTCCTCCCTGGGCCTTCCTTTTACTCCCCATATATCTAAAAAACAATTTATTGTTGTCCTTTACTTGGGATGCCATCCTCAGCTCCATGGTAGCTTTGGCCCATCTAACTGCCTCCCTACAAGCATGAGCAGAGGAGGTATATTTGTCTTTAGTGATCTATCCCTGTTTCCACTTTTTATGTGCTCCCCTTTTGGCCCTTAGGCTGCCCTGGATTTCTCTGGTCAGCCAGGGAAGCCTCCTGGCCCCTTTCCCTCTTTTACCTCGCACGGGGATCATCTTGCTTTGTGCCTGAAGGATCATTTCCTTAAGGCACAGCCACCCTTCTTGGGCTCCCATCACTTCAAAACTCCTACTCTGCAGTGCGTCCTTGACTAAATGCCTGAGTTCATTGAAATCAGCCTTCCTAAAGTCTAGCACTTTCACCCTACTAGTTACCTTACCCACTCGACGTCTTATGGTGAATTCTATTATTAGGTGATCACTGTCTCCCAGATGGCTACCGATCTGTAGGTCTCCTACCATGTCATCCCCCGTTGCCAATACCAGATCCAGTATGGCATTCCACCTAGTGGGACCATGTACCTCCTGTGTCAGGTGGAGGTCCTGCACACAGGTTAGAAACCTGCGTGAGCAGTGGGACTTTGCCGTCCGTGTCTCCCAGCAGATGTCCGGGTAGTTTAGGTCCCCCATGACTACCACCTCTTTAGCTTTTATGGTCTCCGAGAGCTGCCTCAGGAGCCCCAAATCTATTTCTTCCCCTTGATGTGGGGGTTTGTAGTAGACCCCTACCACCAAAACCCTTTCTCCTTGCCCCCCATGTAGCCTAACCCACAATCCTTCTACTTCCTCATCCTTGGATTCCGTCTTGATGAGGGTTGATGTATATTGCTCATTGACATAGAGCGCAACCCCTCCCCCTTTCTTCCCCGACCTGTCCTTTCTGTACAATCTATAGCCCTCAATATGTACCGCCCAGTCGTGGGATGAATCCCTCCAGGTTTCCGTTAGCCCTACTAAGTCATAGGTGCTTTGTGCAAGCAGGAGCGCTAGTTCATCCTGCTTGTTTCCCATGCTCCTAGCATTAGTATATAGGCACTTGAGCCCTGCGACAGGTGCCTCTGCTGCCTCCCTGCTCTGAATCCCAAGGGGCCCCTTATTTCTTACCTTCTCATTTCTTACCTGTGCTGTAGTGCTGGCTGCCCCGTGGCTTGCAGGTTCCCAGTGTTCTCTTTCTTCAGGCTGGGCTGTCCTTGTGGATGTCACATGGTTTGGTGGTCCACAGCTTCCCCTGCCCTCATCTTTCCCTCCCCCCGACGAGCCTAGTTTAAAGTCCGGATTTTCTGGAAGATCCGAGCCAGGGGCTGGGCTCTGGTGCTTGCCAGTTTCTTGAGTACCGTGGGGTTTAGACTGTCAGGGCCGGCTGACTTGAAAATATCCAGCCTCTCAAGGTGGTCCTTCACAAGGTCAGTATAGATGGAGGGTAAGGAATCTGCAACACCCTGGCCTCCCTGTCTCACACAGGGCAGGGGGGTCCCATGGGACTGGTGAAAAACTGATGCAAAGTACCTATTTTGCAAGTTTGCTTTTTCCTGGGTGTCAGTTGTCAGTTATCCCATCTGGTTCATTAGGGGTCCAATGTTGCCCTTCTTTTCCTCTGGCTTCCTACATATCTAAAAAAGGACTTTTTATTGTCCTTGATACTTAAAACTAGCTGGAGTTCCATAGCAGCCTTGGCTTTCCTTTTTCACTCCCTGCTGGTCTGGATCAGTACAGAGTATTCCTCCTTGGTGGCGGTTCCAGTCCTCCATCCTTTGTAGGTCTTTCTTTTAAGATGCAGGAATTCTGCTAGTTCCCTGTAGAGCCAAGGGGGTGGCTGTGCCCTTTTGCTGCCTTTCCTCTGAGTCAGGATTGACTTTCCTTGAGCATCCAGGAATGCTCCCTTGAGGAGCAACCACTCATCCTGCACCCCCTCCCCTTTGGGTTGTGGCCCTTTAGGACCTCACTGACAAGCCTCCTGAGCTTGTCAAAGTCAGCTTTCCTGAAGTCAAGGGCTTCTTTATTACTGACTGACTTGCCAGCTTTACGGCAGATGGTGAAGGTGATCAGCTCCTTTACTCTGAGGTATGGGAGGTCATAAGCTTGGGTGAAAGTCATTAGGGTACCACCAGTCAGAGTCAGAGTCTGATTCCTCTGGGGGAGCTGCAGGTACAACTCCCGGCTGGGTGGTGTGAGGCCTCCTTCTGCAGGGAGACCTAGGCCTCTCTTCTTGCAGCTCTCTCTCAGGCTGAGGGGGCCCCACCAATACACCAATAGGCAACAGGAGGTTCTAGTGGACCATGTGACTTTGACTCGGTCCAGACTCATGGGAGATCTCATATACTTGGAGGTCTCCCAGTTGTCGCACCACTGTATAGGGTTCAGCCCGCCATCAATTAGTGATTTTGTGTCTCCCAGTTAGCCCCAGGTTTCACAGCAACACCTGGTCCCCTTCTTGTAACCCTTGCTCATGACCTCAATCATCATAAAGCTGCTTATGGCATTGCTGGTTTCTTCCAGCAGTTTCAGCTGCCAGTTGGTATGCACAATGCAGATGGTCCTGAAGCTGTTGTGCATATTGACCATGAGTCAAATGTTGTTGGTAGACTCATTCTACCCCAAAGCACAAATCTATGGGTAACTGGGGCTCCCTCCTGAACATAAGTAAATATGGATTGACCCCCGTTGTGTCAGTCCTAGTGGAGTTGTAGTCATGCACCAGGTATGCTATATACTGGCTCCATGAGGCCTTCTGTTCCTGCTGGAGGGTACCCAGCATGTGCAAAAGAGTGCAATTGAAGTGCTCAGGTTGGGGATCCCCTTGGGGGTGTTAGGGTGTAGTCCTCAATTTCTTTATGCAAGCCACTGTCAGTACTTCACACAACAACTGGCTCTCAAAATGTCACCCTTGATTGGAGTGGATTCTTGCAGGCAGCTCAGACACGGAGAAGTACTTTTCCCACAGTACTTTGGCAACCATTCTCGCTGTTTGATCTTATGTAGGGAAGGCCTGGGCATATCGGGTGAAGTGGTCTGTCACAACCAGCACATTCCCCTTTTGGTGCCCCTCCCCTTCTATGGCTAGGAAATCCATGCACATGAGCTCCATGGATTTTGAGCTCTGGATGCTGTGTAGATAGGCAGTTTGAGTGGGCAGGGTCTTTCTCTGCACACACTGATCACAGTTTGAGCATTTAGTCCTTATGTCTGCAGCCAGTTTGGGCCAAAAGGACCACTCATGGACTAGCACCAGGGTGTGCTCCACCCCCATGTGTCCACAGTCATCATGCAAGGCCTGTAACTCAAGGGCCTTATACATCTGAGGGAGGACCAGCTGCCAATATTTCCATCTTTCTGGGTCCTGCACCTCCTGATATAGAACTCCATCAAACAAGCAAAGCCTTTCCCACTCCATCAATAGGAGGTGGGATGCTGGGGTAACATTATCAAGAGTTGCGGGGTGGGTATTCCCTGATCTCCGAGCATGCGACACCTCTCACACATCCAGGTCTTGTTCTTGCACCATCCGCCATTCCGTGGCTGTGACCTGGGGCAATGAGGAGGGAGTCAGCGTGGTGTACTGGACCCAGGCCTGTGGGATCCCCTCAGGGTGCAACCCCAATACCTCAGCCATGCAAACAGTACCTTCCCTCATCCCCACAGGGTCTTGTAGCTGCAGGTCGCAAATGGTCTTCACAGTCTTGGGGTGCCAAACACTTCCAGGGTTGCTGGGGAGTTGTTGAAACAGGGCATCAGCATCCATGTTCTTTCGTCCCACTTGATAGTGCAGGTTGAAGGTGTAGTTGGCTAGTGCTGCGATCCAAGGTTGGCCAGTCACATCCAACTTAGTGCTGGTGAGCACATAGGTCAGGGGATTATTGTCTGTCCACACCTGGAAGGTGGTTCCATATTAGATAGTCCAAGAATTTCTCAGTGATGGCCCACTTGAGGGCCAGGGATTCAGACTTATGTACCGGGTAGTGAGTCTCGCTGGGTGACAATCCTCTGCTGACAAAGGCCACTGGTCACCGGTGTCCATCATGTTTCTGGTAAGTATAGCCCCCAGTCCTAACAGGCTAGCATCTGTGTGCAAAATAAAAGGGCGGTTGGAGTCAGCATATGGCAGCACAGGTGCCTGAGTCAACGGCTGGATCACCTCTTGAAAGGCATCTTCACACCATGAGTCCCACCAGGGACCAAAAGGCTCTGTGGGGCTTCATGTCACAGGGAGACACTTTAAGCCATTGTCTCGCTCCTTCTTGCAGGGTGACCTTCCCACCTGGTGTCCACGAGTTAGGGCATTTAAAGGTCCAGTTATTGTAGCATACTCCATAAAGTTCTTGGGTCGAGGCCAGGTGGTCACAGCACTTACTTTCTCTGGATCAGTGCTGACCCCTTCCTGTGATACAATATGTCCTACATACTTCACAGAGGCATGGCAGAACTTACATTTATCAATGGCCAACTTAAGTTCAGTGCTCTGCAGCCAGTCGAGTACCCGGAGCAGCCGTTCTTCGTGTTCCTCCAGGGTCTTTCCAAAAACAATAATATCATCTAAATAAACCAGTACTTGGGTCATATGAATATCCCCAACCACCTTCTCCATTAGTCACTGGAAGCTGGCAGGAGCCCCAGATATCCCTTGGGGCATTCGCTCAAACTGATAGAATCCCAAGGGGAAAATAAAAGCAGTCTTCTCTTTGTCCTCTTTCTGCAGAGGTATCTGGTAGTAGTCACTGTGGAGGTCTAGTACCGAAAACCATTTGTTCCCTACTAAACAGTCCAAACCCTCCTGCACCCATAGGACAGTGTATAGATCGGTGATGGTCCGGGTGTTCAAGGTCTGGTAATCAATACACATACGGAGTTGTCTGTTCTTCTGCACAATCACAATGGGAGAGGCATAAGGGCTCTTAGATTCCATGATGATGCAATGGTCCATGAGATCCTGTAGATGATGTTTTACTTCCCCCATCTCAGTGAGGGGAATGCACCAAGACCTTTCACAAAAGGGTCGTGGGTTGCTCAGATGAATGTGATGCTCCACCCCCTTAGCTTCCCCCACATCCCAGTCATGCAGGGAGAAAACATGGGCTCTAGCACTGAGTTTGTCCCTGAGCTGAGCTTTACAGTCTTTGGGCACTGGGGAGTTCCCAAAAAAGAACATTCAAGAGTCAGTTGGAGAGGGGTTTTCCTCCTGCTCAGGGCTCACCACTTCAGCTTCCTTTATCAAGGCCACCTTCTGTCCCGGGTGGACCACAATATTTTTCAAGGTTGGGTTAACCACTATCACTGTAACTAGGTCTTGGTTGAGCCCTTTTGTCTCGATCATGCCATCAGGGACCCTCAGCACACTTGGTCTTTCTCTCCCAGTGCAGGTCTCCACCACCAGCAGCTTATTCTTTTCATCCCTCTCAATCCAATTACATACAGTAGGCAAAGCCCATTGGCCCTGTGCAGTGCCTCTCTGGGTCTTTCCTCTAGAGAAGTGCAGGGTCCCCACAACCTCAGGGTGACCCCCATCTCTCTATGCTCCCATTGGTCATACGCGTCTGAGGACAAGGCATACATCGTTAACCATTGTTGGTAACCTGGGCCAGCCCGTTGTTTACAGTAGCAAGTGAGAACCTGGAAAAGGCTGGAGTTGGATTCTACAATGACAGTGGCCCCTTCCATTCACCCCAGATCAGGGCATACTAGAGTGATGGTTGACACTTCTTCCTCCACCCCAGCTATTCCAGCAGGGAATTTTAGCCTCATGTTCACATAACCCCTGTAAGGATGCTGTTTCTGGCTTAAGCCAGAAACTCCCAGCCCCATAAGGGGAAGAAAAGGCAAGTGACTCAGATATTCGTCATAGAAGGATTCAAATAGTATGGTAACCTGGGACCTGCTGTCTAGAATAGCCCAGCATGGGCGACCATTCACAGTCACAGGGACCTCTGCATGGGGTCCCACTAGCCCCTTTGGCAGTGAATTTACTGAGGGTAACATGCAGGAGTCTGTCTAGGTCTGGAGTGGAGCTGACTCCATTGCTCTGCCCCTTCCCCATTTCACGCTGCCCACTGCCCTTTTAACTTTTCAAATACCAATTCAGGTTTATCAGGCTGGGTGCACTCCCAAGGCATGTGCCCTGGCTTCCCACACCTATAGCAGAACCCTGGGGCCCTAGTGCGGGTATGCGGCTGGGTCCTCCCAAGGCATGATGAGGGGCAAGGGATGACCCCTGGTGGGGGTTCTGGCCATGGCAGCTGCTAGTGCTGGAGCCACAGGCTCCTCCTTCACTCCCAACAAGGTGTCCTCATGGGAAGCCACTGTTAGCACCCAACCCATGGGTCCTCTCTGGGGGGAAACATCCTCTGGGACCCACATAGTCTCTCTGAGTCTGGATATCTTTTCCTCTTCATGAATCTCTTGGAGGAGGTGACTGAAGTCAGGTGGGCTGCTCCTGCTCCTCACTAAGTTGAGGTTCCCGAGTAAGTCTGGGCTATACAGTGCCCCGATATGAATTTGCCAGAAACATATCTGATCAATGTTGGTGACACTAAATGCTCCATGGGTCACCAGGTGTTGTAACACAGGCTCTAAGCATAGGACATACACAGAAAGAGTCTTGCCCTTGCACTGGAAAGTTCCCAGCAATTTGTAGTATGCTCCCCCCTCCCACCCCCATTCCCTGTGGGTTGGCCAAAAGCATTCTGAAGGACCTGGGTGGTGATAACAGGGTTCCGGAGTTTGGCAGTCCTCACAACGCCAAAGGTAGGTGCCCTCAGGACCTCCAGCAGGCGGTGTTGCTTATCCTCATCAGGTATTTGCCAAGTAAGTAAAGTCTCTTGAATATGGGAGAGCCAAGAATTGAATCCTTCCTCTCTTGCAGGGCCTGGAAGGGATCCTGAGAAACTCCATAGTCTTTTATAGGCTGCCTGGTCACTGAAGGAATGGGTCACCTCCCACAGAATCTGCTGGAAAACCCTCACCCATTCTGGGGTAGCCTCAATACCAGCAGGTTGCCCTGCTCCCCCCTGTACTATTCCATCACTCCAGGATGGTATGGCAGACTAGTCAGCATTGGACATGTCTCCTAGTGGCTCTCTCTCTCTCTACAGGGGTACACAGTGCTTGAATAATATTCTAGCAGCCGCTATGTCTGGATCCTGGATGAGCCCCCAAAATGTAACCTGGGCAGTACTCCAAGAGGTACCCCCTTTCCAATTGAAGGGATCAGAGCAGGTGCACAACCTCTGTGGGAGATGTAGAGACCCTCCTCCCCCTATAGAGCTTATTCATCCAGTTGACAAAAGACAGGGTTAACAAAATATAAAACCCAAACAGCAGAACAAACAATACTGGTTGGTGAAATATAAAAGACACAAAATACAATGTGTGGCAATGCTACATATCCCTGCACTCTGCTGCTGAGAAGGACAACACTGCTGTTGTTAACACCTTCTTTAGGGTGTGAGATATCTATGCTCACCCAGCTGTGGGGACACAGGCTGCTGAATAACATTATCAACTGTGCCCCAACTCCCTGCATGCTCTTGGGTGGCAGAACCTAAGGCCAGGAGAATATGGGTGGGTCAGGGCCAGGAAGTGGGATCAGGGGCAGGGGCCAGGACTGGGGACAGGGGCAGGGGTGGGGACTGGAGGTCCTCCTTCAGTGTGGGACTTAACATGTGCTGGTGAGGCTGGCAGCTTGGCATGGACCTCCCCATCATCAGTGGTGTCTGGCTGTACCCGGTATCCACAGCACATGGTGTGCAGTGGCCCAGCACCTGGGCAGGGCCCACTCCAGGGAGGGGTTGGTGCTTCTGCCAACTGGCTGTCATGGTCAGCTGCTCCTTGTGGCAGCATCTGGGGATGTGCTGAGGGTGAGGCATCTGCTGGCCAGGGCTCTGTGAACTGATAGTGGATGCAGCAGCCAGGAAGGAGGATAGGGCATGGCACTGAAGGCCCAAGGGCCCCTCCTCCACTGACATTTCACCAGAGGGGTAAGGGCGGGGCTCAGCTCGGCTAGGGCACCCTTCCCAGTGATACTTGTAGGGGTGTGGCCTGGGTCCTGGGGTGCCAAAACATGCATCAGCTCCTGCATAAATGCCATGGTCTTATGGGCATGACTGGACAAATGATTGCAGTTAGTCATGGCCATCCACTGTGCCCAAAAGGCCTTCACCTTAATGTAGCACAGCTGTACCAACCAGGAGTGCACTTACTCAGTATACCACCTATGAGGACCTCATAAATGTGGGTGTTCAAACACCCACCCCGTGTGAACTGCATCTGCATGTCAGGATGGTTCCAGAATGCCTCAAGGTCACAACATCCTCCCAGGACCACTTGGGAGCCCAGGCAGTTGGCATTGGAGTACACATGTGGGTGGGAACAAGGATCAATGGGGAGGATGAAGGGGGCTTCTCAGCCTCTCTTTCACCCAGTTCCCAGTAATCAGAGATGCATCTCCCTCTCTTGTGAACTGAGAATTTGACCAGCTGCCAGGGGAGAGATGTTCTTGGAACTATAATTCATTGACCCAGTAGCAGGGCAATGGGGGATGCTCCTGCATTGAGCCACTCACCTCACTGCCCTGGACTACCTTCCAGGCTCTGAGTTCCTCCCTGGGCATGCCTCACGTCTGGCCGACCCCCTTCCTGGAGCACACCAGTAAGCCTCGGGGAAACACCGCCAGGAATCATAGAATCATATCATACAATCATAGAAGTAGCGTCGGAAGGGACCTTGCAGATCTTCAGGTCCGACCCCCTGCCTGGGCAGGAAGAAAACTGGGCTCAAATGACCCCAACCAGGTAGGCACCAAACCACTTCTTATAGACCTTCAGGGTAGGAGGCAGCACCACTTCCCTTGGAAGTTGGTTCCAGATCCTGGCCGCCCTGACTGAAGTAGTTCCTATGGATGTCTAATCTAAACCTACTCTCCAACAACTTGTGGCCGTTATTCCTTGTTATCCCGGGGGGTGCTGGGGGAAACAAGATCTCCTCTAAACCCTTCTGGTCCCCCCTAGTGAGGTTATAGATAGTCACCAGGTCCCCCCTCAGCCTTCTCTTGTGAAGGCTGAACAGGTTCAGGTCCTGTAACCTGTTGTTGTAGGGTCTGCCCTGCAGTCCCCAGATCATGCGGGTGGCCCTCCTCTGGACCCTCTCAATGTTGTCCACATCCCTCTTGAAGTGGGGTGCCCAGAACTGGACACAGTACTCCAGCTGTGGTCTGACCAGTGTTGCATAGAGGGGGAGGATCACCTCCTTGGCCCTACTTGAGATGCACCAGTGGATGCACGATAAGGTCCGGTTAGCCCTGCCGACTGTGACCTTGCATTGTCGGCCCATGTTCATCTTGGAGTCAATAACGACTCCAAGATCCCTTTCTGCCTCTGTGCTCTCAAGAAGGGAGTTTCCCATCCTGTAAGTGTACTGCTGGTTACTACTGCCCAAGTGCAGCACCCTGCACTTGTCTGTATTGAAACGCATCCTGTTTTTGTTAGCCCACCCCTGAAACCTATTCAGGTCTTGCTGCAGTCTTTCCCTCCCTGCTAGCGTGCGCACCTCACTCCAAATTTTGGTATCATAAGCAAATTTGAACAGGTTGCTTTTCATCCCATCGTCCAAATAGCTGAGAAAGAAATTGATCAGTGCGGGCCCAAGGACCGAGTCCTGGGGGACTCCGCTGCCCACTTCCCCCCCCCAGGTCGAATATGACCCGTTCACCACCACCCTCTGAGTACGACCCTTCAGCGAATTCTCAATCCAGCTAACTGTGTAGGCCTAGATGCCACAGTCACCTAGTTTTTTGATGAGGATGAGGTGGCCGACAGTGTCAAAGGCTTTGCTGAAGTCCAGAAAGACTACACCCATGGCAACACCTGCATCCAATGCTTTTGTGACCTGATCGTAAAAGGCAATCAGGTTGGTCTGACATGACCTGACCTTAATGAAACTGTGCTGGTTGCCCTTGAGCATCATCCCTGATGCTGACCCATCACAGATGTGCTCCTTAATGATCTTCTCAAAGAGTTTCCCCAGGATTGAGGTAAGAGTGACAGGCCTATAGTTAGCAAGGTCCTACCTCCTCCCTTTTTTAAAGATGGGGACCACATTGGCTATCTTCCAATCATCTGGCACCTGGCCCAAGCATCATGAGCACTCGTAAAGCCATGCTAAGGGCCCTGCAATAACCCCTGCTAGTTTCCTCAACACCCTGGGGTGGAGAGCATCTGGACCTGCTGATTTGAACACGTCCAGCCCCTCCAGTAGCACTCTCACCCGGTCCTCCTCAACCTTAGGTCTTGAGGCATTCCCCTCGAGTCTGTCTTGAATCACGATGGGGGAGTCCCTGCCCCTGCACAAGAAAATGGAGGTGAAGAATTTGTTAAACAGGTCTGCCTTCTCTTCTGGCGCAACCACCAGATTGCCCAGCGCATCTTGCAGGGGCCCCACATTTCCCGGCGCCTTTTTCATCCTCCCTATATATTTGAAAAAGGACTTTTTATTATCTTTGATCTTGGACTCTACTCCTAGCTCTATGTCCACCTTAGCTTTCCTAACAGCCCCACTACAGGCCCGAGCAGTGGAGGTATACTCCTCTTTGGAGCTCGCCCCCCACCCCTTTCCATCGGGTGTATGCCTCCTTTTTGGCAACCAGGCATTCCCAGATGTCCTTGGTGAGCCAGGGAGTCTTTTGGCCACTCTTGCCCCCTTTGCTTCTAGTTGGGATCATCACCTCTTGGGCCCTGAGTATCGCCTCCTTAAGGAATGGCCACTCATCTTGGGCACTGAGTTCCCCTGCCCTTGAGAACCCCAGCGCCTCTCCCACCAATCTCAACTCTTTAAAGTTGGCTCTCTTGAAGTCTAGGGCTACCGCCTTACTGCAGGCCCTTGTCACCCTGCCCTGGATGATGAATTCCAGCAAGTGATGATTGCTATCACCCATGTGGTCAAGGACCTGGAGGCCCCTTACCAGATCATCACCTGTGGGAAGTGGTAGCAGGGGCAGGGGTGGGGACTGGAGGTCCTTCCTTAAGTGTGGAACTTACCATGTGCAGGTGCTGGTGAGGCTGGCAGCTTGTCATGGACCTCCCCATCATCAATGGTGTCTGGCTGTACCCAGTATCCATGGCCCATGTTGTGCAGTGTCCTAGAATCTGGGCAGGGCCCACTCTAGGGAGGGGCTGGTGCTGCTTGTGACTGGCTGTCATGGCCAGCTTCTCCTTGTGGCAGCATCTGGGGATTTCCTGAGGGTAAGGCATCTTCTGGCCAGGGGTCCCTGAGATGCTAGTGGAAGCAGCAGCCAGGAAGAAAGACAAGGCAGGGCACTGAAGGCCCAAGGGCCCCTCCTCCACTGACATTTCACCAGAGGGGTAAGGGCAGGGCTCAGCTCAGCTAGGGCACCCTTCCCGGTGATACCTGTAGGGGTGTGGCCTGGGTCCTGGGTTGCCAAAATATGGATCAGCTCCTGCATAAAGGCCATGTTCTCATGGGCATGACTTGACAAATGATTGCAGTTAGTCATGGCCATCCACTGTGCCCAAAAGTCCTTGACCTTAATGTAGCACTGCTGTGCCAACCAGGAGTGCACTTACTCAGCATACCACTCATCAGGACCTTCCTGTCCACCACCCCCAAATCCGGGGACCTTCTGGTCCACCTCCTCCTTCCTTTGATCAATCTGGCCATCTATAAGACCAAGAAGGAAGCTGTGGCTCAAGAGTTGAGGGAACCTGTGGAAGCTGCTTTCCTAGCACTCCTTTGCTGATGTATCAGGACAGTTTCACTAGTCAGCTTCCATAGGTTCCCTCAACTCCTTCAGGGGCAGTGGCCATTGGACAGTGTGCTCTGTTAAGTGTCCCTTTCTAATGCCCTAGTTATTAACCCATGACCTCCATCCCATTCCTGTTTTCTTTTCTTTTTTTTTCCCCATATATTAGTTGATGTGTCCTCAGTAGCCTCCCTTCCTAAGGGAGGCTTATAGTTCCCAGTGATGGGCCTAATTCCTTGTGTTGTGTCAGAGTCAACAGTAGTTTTACTAAGAGGTTCAATGGTGAATTTGTATAGAATGGTTGGAATAAGGGCATTCCTGCCTGAGGCAGGGGTTGGCTTAGATGACTGCTGGAGGTCCTTCCAGCCCAATTTTACTATGGCTCATTGAGTCTGTACCAGCCACGGGGTCCATGAGCACTATGCTCTGTAAACAAGCACCTTACACATGGCCCAAGATAACCCATGTCTTCATGTGGAAGTACTGGTGTATCTTCAGGTAAGCCCATGTTTTTCAAACATTATGAATCCAAGCTCACAGTGAAGGCATCCTCTGAATCCCCAAGAGGCTAGGCAGTTAATGAAGGAAATAAGGAGACCAAGGGTGCGGGATGGTGTAGCAGTGAATCCTGGCCTGTTACAGTGAGAGTGAGAAGCTAAGGACTGTGCCTTTAAAGTATGGTCCCGGGACGTCAGAAGAGGCAGGCTGGAGGCTATATAATTCCTGCACTAGAGCAGAGAGGGGTAGTTTGACCTAGGGAGTGCTAGAGGCAGGAGCTCATCATTAGGAAAAGAGCAAAACACTGGGTACATGGAGTTGAACCCTAACTGTGACAATTGAACGGGGCTGAGAAGAGAACTATGAGTACACCCAGAAGCTCCAGAGCTGGTAGGAGCCAGTAGAACCAGGAAGGAGCCTGGAAGAGATTTTTTAGAAAGGTTCCCTAACTGCAGTGTCATCATGGCAGAATATTATACTTTATACTTTGAGCCACAAGGGATGGGAGTGGCTGAAGGGGAAGAAAGGAGGCCATTGAAGGTGCCCCATGGAGAGGCCTATAACACTGCTCAGTTGGTGAGCTGCCAAAGACCCAGTGAAGGGTGACCAGGCTGTCAGAGCCCCGAGACAGGGTGGAGGGGCAAAGAACTGTGCGGGACTGTGCAGAGCAGGGCACCAAGAATGACCCTTTGGTTCCCTGAAGGCAATTTCCCACCCTATAGCAATCTAATAAAATGTGTGGTGGGTGAGGACAGGAGGGAGCCTGGGAATACTGCAGTGCAAGGAGTGGGATTATAGTAGTTACAAGTGGGTGCCATTCCTGTCAATAGCAGTGGATCCCATTAGAGGTGGACTCTAAGAGACATCCAAGATAACACTGGATAGAATCTAGAATTTCCACCAAACCACCAACAACTTCCAGGTAGTAGACTACCAGCCTTGGCTTCTCCTCACCTGGAGGGTTAATTACCATAGGTAAAAAATATACTGGGCCAAGACGATTGGAACAATGGTTCTGCTGGTTGACATCAAGGTGGGGAGGTCATCCCAGATTGAAATTACACTCAGGAGGATTAGAAATGGGACTTGATTACCCTGGTAAATTGTTTATCTTAGTGGCAGCCCACCAGACTTATGATGTCTCTATGGCCCTCCTGATAATACAAGGCGTATATTTATATGTCACCCAAGAGTTCCAAAACACTGGATCTCTTATCAAACAAAACAAACAGGGTGAGAAAGCAGCAACCAAGAAATGTATCAGTTCTATAACAGAGCAAAAAAACCCCGCCTCTAAGGAAGACATAAGATATGAAAGAACAGACAACATGAGCAGATGTTTGACTTAAATTGAACTCTACAATACAGGCTGATAAAGGGGAAGTGTTTGTACCAAATCAGTTCTGTAGAAAATGCAAGATATCCCCCACACAACATGCCACCTCCACCCAAAATACCATAAAGATAATCTAATAATAAGAATTAACTCCAAGTGCCCAGTACAGCACCAATCTGGAGCTAAGAAAAGTGGCCAGGGCGTATATGTGGTAACAATGCTTAGTTTGTGCAGCCTTTCCCTGACCTTCTCTAATTCTCTAAAATCTAAGATTTTAACCACACCATGCACAACATTCAGGTAGTAAACTACCCAACTTGTCCACACCTGGAGGGTTAGTTACCATAGGTAAAAAATACACTGGGCCAAGGGGATAGAAACAGTGGTGCTACTGGTTGACGTCAGGGTAGGTGAGGTCATAGATTTCATAGATTTTTATGGTCGGAATGGACTCAGTAGATCATCGAGTCCAACCCCCTGCCCTGGGCAGGATAGAGCACAAAGGATCAGATGACCCCATCCAGCTGCTTGTTCAGTCCTCTCTTAAAGACCTCCAAAGTAGGGGACAGCACCACCTCCCTTGGGAATATATTCCAGATTCTGCTAACCCTTACCGTAAAGAAGCATGTCCAATCTAAATCTCCTTTCTGTCAGTTTGTGGCCATTGTTTCTAGTTACCCCAAGCAGCACCCTGGTAAACAGAGTATCTCCTATTCCTTCCTGCACCCTCCTCCCTGCAACTCTCCTACCAATGATTTTCTAGGTGGCCACAAGATGACCTCTCAGCTTTCTTTTGTGGAGGCTCAAGAAATCCAGGTCCCTCAATATCTCCTCCTAGGACCTTACCTGTAGGCCCCTAACCATATGAATAGGACTCTCTCGACATTATCCACATCCCTCTTGAAGTGCAACACCCAAAACTAAAGGCAGCACTCCAGCTGTGGCCTCACCAATGCTGCATAGAGGGGAAGTATCACCTCCTTAGACCTGTCCATGATGCACCTGCTAATGCATTATAGAGAGTGGTTAGCTTTACTTACCACTTTGTCACATTGATGACTCTCATGCATCTTGGAGTCAACTATGATTCTGAAATCCCTTTCTGCTGCTGTGCTGCTTAGAAAATCATCTCCCAATCTGTAAGAGTGTTGGTGATTTTTTCTCTCTAGGTGCATCACTTTTCTTTGTTCAACTGCATCCTATTCTGTTATGGCCACTTTTCCATCCTGTCCAAATCCACCTGAATCTGTTCCCTGCCCACCAGTGTGTTTATTTTGCCTCATAATTTGGTGTCATCTGCAAATTTGGACAGGGTGCTCTCCACGCCATCATCCAAGTCCCTAATGAAGATATTGTGCAGCACTGGGCCAGAGACCCAACCTCTGGGGACTCCACTGCCAACATCTTTCCAGACCAATATCCACCCGTCCACCACAACTCTCTGGGTATGTCTCACAAGCCAATTGACCACCCACCTGACCATGTAATCATCTATGCCACAGCTGCTTATTTTATTTATAAGAATAGGATAAGACACCGTATCAAAGGCATTTTTAAAATCCAAGTAAATGACATCTACCTTGACTCCTGCATCTAAGCATTTTGTGACCTGGTCATAAAAAGAAACAAGGTTAATCAGGCAGGATCTACCTGCTATGAATCCATACTGCTTGTCCTTCAGCACTGTTTTTCCTACTGGACTCCCACAAATGTAATCTTTGATAAATTTTTCAAAAGTTTTACCAAGGATAGAGGTGAAACTAACTGGCCTATAGTTACCCAGATCCTTCTTTTGTCCCTTCTTGAAAATAGGGACTGCACTGACCCTTTCCCAATCCTCTGGGATCTGTCCTGAGCACCGTGAGTGCTCAAATGTCATGTCAGTGGTGCTGCTATGAAACTGGCAAATTTCTTCAGCACCCTTGGATGAAGATCATCAGGGTCTGCTGACTTAAACATGTCCAACCCCTCCAAGTGACCCTTCACTAGGTTGGTGCTAACTGCTGGTGGGTTGGTGTCCCTCTTGGTCTATAGTCCAGATGGGAGATGTGTCTTTATCCATGTTCAGGAATACATATGCAAAAAACTCATTGAAGAGCTCAGCTTTGTCCCTCTTATCTGTCCCCAGTTGCCCTAGTCTATCCTGTAGGGGTCCTATGTTACCATGCACCTTCTTCTTACTCCCTATGTACTTGAAGGACTTTTTGGGGTTTTTAAATTTTTGTTGCCAGTCTGAGTTCCATTGCCGCTTTGGCCTTTCTAACAGACTCCCTGCAAGTGTGAGCCAAGTAGGTATACTCCTTCTTGCTGGCTACCCCCTGCTTCCACAGTCTGCATGTCTCTTTTTTCACCCCTACACTTATCTGGATTTCCTTGTTCAGCCAAGAGGGTTTCTTGGACCCTTTGCCCCTCTTTGGGCGCGTCCACACATGCAAGCATGTGCACTTGCAGCAGCTCAAATAGAAGTGGTACAAATTTGAGCCAGGGCTTTTTGCTTCAGTGCACGTGCTCGGACATGCACTTCAGTGTGGAGCAAATCATGCCAGTTGGGGCAAAATAACCCTGCCTAGCTCCTCCTGGATCTGCAGCCAGGGGGAGCTAGAACCTGGCGCCAACACCTGTGCTGTCCCCAGCAGTATAAAAAGCTGCCCTGTTCTGGCTCCAGCAGTATAAAAAGCCACTCTGGCAAGTAGCTCAGGCCTACTAGCTCTCAGGAGCTTCTGGGGCCCCGTCAATTGATACCTGGGGACACTACCCCTTGTGCCAGCTGGACTGCTGAAGCAGCCCTGAGAGTTCCCTGCACCAGTCTGACAGTGAGGGCTGCTGCCTGGCTCTGACCTGCTGTGCACCCGCCAGACTTGGATAGGGACTGCAGAGCCAGTAGAGGCAACTGCCCCACTGGGCCAGCTGCCAGTGGACTCTGGTTGCAGGTTTGGCCTCTGTATGCCATTACTGCCACGTGTGCCCCTTGCCCAGCCATCTGGGCAGCTATCGCTCAGAAGATGGTCCGGGTATGGTGGCCTGCTTTGAACTGTCAAAGCCAGTCCTCCTACCCCATTTGGCCAGGAGGTCAGCCACAGCCAACTGGGTCCAAGGTGCCAGCTCTAAGCAGGCAGGGTCCTGCCACTGGTCTCCCTAGCAGGAATTCTGGTGTTCCCTATTGGAAAACTGAAAAATCCCTGATAAAAAAAAAAAAATCCCAAAGTCACTCTGTAAAATACCCCCAAATCCATACTCCTCCACAAGTAAAGCAAAAGATAACTATAAAGAGAGAGAGAGAGCAAGACAGAGACAGCGATCAGTTGAACAATGTTTTAGTGATATAGCTACAGTGTTAAAGCAAGTCTCTTATCATAATAAAGTGAACTCTAAATTCATGAATTCATGAATACACATTTTGCTGCACTCCCACAAGAGATGGCCCCCACAAAAGAGTTTTGCCCCCCAACAGGGGGTCCATCCCCCAAACAAGGGGTTCAGACCCCCAACATGGGTTTCAACGACCAAACAAGTGGTATAGCCCTCAAGCAAGTGGTTTGGCACCCCAACAGGGTATTCATCCCCAAACAAGGAGTTCAGCCCCCTAACGGGGGTTCAGCCCCTACACAAGGGGTACACCATCCAATGGGGGCCAAATGACCCCTGCAGGAGCTACCACCCTCCCCTGCAAGGCCCACATCCCCCCCAACTGCTGCCCCCCTGGCCCCATCCTGCACCAGTTGCTGTAGCCCCCCAATGGCTGCTTCACTCAGCCCCACCCTGCCCCACCCTGCAATTTGCACCCCCAGGCCCTCATGGCTACCCCCACAGTGCACCATCACAAAGCCCAGGAAAAAAAAATGGAAAAAAATGGGGAAAAAAGCCTCTGCTAACCTTAGAAGCAGGGGTGGCAGAGTTCCAGGACTTCCTGCCAGAGCCCCCGGGCAGCACAGGGCATCAGCAGGGTGGGGGGGAGGAGGGGCAGCAGGGCCTTGGCTGGGGCCACTGGGGCTGTCACTCTGCCCTGCACTGTGCGGGTGGGGCCCCAGTCAGCCACATGGCAGCTCCAGCTGCTGGTAAGTGCTGGGGGGTTTTTTAAAGCTAAAGGGTAGTGGGGCAGGGATGGAGCCAGCCAGGGCAGGGTTCAGGGGTCTCGGGGGGGTGGGCGAGAGAAGGGGCCAGACTCACCAGGGGTCGGTGGCTTCAAGGGGGCTGGCGGGGGGAGGGTTCAGCCCTGGCAGGGGTTGGGTGTCTTCAGGGGCTGGCGTGGTGAGGGGCCAGCCTCGACAGGGTTCGGGGGTCTCGGGGGAGCTGGCAGGGGGAGGGGGCAGCTTCACTGGGGTTGGGGGTCTCGAGGGGGCTGGTGCAGGGTGGTGCCAGGGGGCTGGGGGAGGAGAAACTGGCCCGAGCAGGGATCTGGGGGTCTGGGGGAGTGGACGGGGCCATTGGGAGTTCCCCTGTATTGTCCCCTCCCCCCTTCCTTCAGCCCCCCCCCCCCGACCCCTTACTCACCAGCACCGGAGCCCTGGTGCTGAAACACACACACTGGCCAGCCATGTGTTTCAGCAGCAGGGCGAGGGGCCAACCAGAGAGATGCTCTGGCAGCCAGAGCATCTTCATGGAGGACCCAGCCTCCGGTTACCTCAGGGCATGGTCCTGCACTGTGTCCTCTGCTTTTTTGAACTTTGGGTTTTTTAGACCCCTGGATATACAGGGGAACATTTTTTCATTCCTGCACGTGCTTGATTGAAACCAGCTCAGTGGGATTAGAACTGGGAATTGATTTCCCAGGTAAATTAGTTACCCTAGTGGCGACCCACCAAACTTATAATGTCTTTATGGCCCTCCTGATAATACACGGAGTATGTTTGTGTGTCACCTGAGGGTTCCAAAACACTGGATCACTTATCAAACAAAGCAAACAGGGTAGGAAAGCAGTAACAAATAAACATATCAGATCTATAACAGAAAAAAAAAAAACAAAGAAAACTTCCAAGGAAGTAATAAAAGCACAGACAATATGAGCAGATATTTGACTTACACTGAAATACAAAACAAACAGGGTGGCAGATATGTGACTTATACTGAACTCTATAATAGAGGCTGATAATGAGGAAGTGTTTATGCTAAATCAGTTCTGTAGAAAATGCAAGATATCCCCCTTGCAACGCGCCATCTCCACCCAAAATGCCTGAAGAGATAACATGTAATAATATGAATTAACTCAGAGAGCCCATTACAGGGGAGCGGTGCTACCGCTGCCTTACCCCACAGGTTTTGGATCCATGGGGTCAGATCTGGCCTGGCATCTGGGGTTTATGCAACCCTTCTATAAACAGGCAGTGGAGTTTTCAGGGATAGGAAAATTGTCCTAGCTCCAGTGCAAGATACATGGATGGAAACCTGTTGCACCCCCATTAGCCCAGGGACTCCCTGATAGACCCCCGAACCCCCGATGAACCCCAGCCTGCCCACAGGTAAGCAGAAGCCCATGGTGGGAGGGACGTAGCCCAGCAGGGAGGCAGATGAGTGGAGCCAAGGAGGGTCACTCCCCGCTCCAGCTCCTACTTCACCCAGCCCCCCAGGGAGCCATGGGACTGGAGCCTCACAAACAGCACATGCAAACAGGCATACTTCTGGACCTAGTGTGTGAGTTCAGCACAGGAGTTTTCACAGGAGAGTGAGTGGGAGGGCCCACGGCTCTGCCATTGCACCCTAGGGAAGGCAGTCCCATCAGGAACCAGCCTACCAGTGGCACGATGCAGATGGGCACACCCCGCAATCTGAGGGTCCCCTTGGGGGTCTGCGGCCTCTCCCTCTGGCAACTCAGAGGCTTCCACCCAGATGAAGCCCATGGTTCCAGGCTCCACACAGATGAAGCCTCTGACTCAGCTGCAGGGGCTGCGTGGCATGTTTCCAGGCTTATGGGACCGGGAGCATGGCCACCTCCCCTTGTGGGGTTTGATCCACTTTGGAGTCTCTGGGGTGCCAGATCAAGGAGCTCCAGGCTGAAGTCCAGAGACTGCATGCCACCAGGGATGTCATGCTAGAGGTAGACTCCTACTGCCAGGCCCTTCACCCCCTGGAGGTGGAGGGTCAACCAAGGTCACTTTCCAGCATACAGGAGGACTCAGGGTTCTATCATAGTGTCCAGCCAGGGGGTTGGACCAAGGTGATCAAGAGCCCCAAGGCCCGCAGCAACAATTTCCCCTTCTCTATGGGGCTTTGCAACAGGTACAGACCACTTTCAGCCCCAGCAGAGCTTGCTGAGCTGCCAGCTCCTGCAGACAAGGTAGGATCGCACACCCCTACTCTCCCTAAGACAAAACACAAGAGTGTTCGCCATGAGAGACTCCCTCCTGAGAGAGACTGAGGGGGCAATCTGCCACCCCGGCTCTCTAGCCCAGGAGGTCTGCCACTTCCCAGGGGCCTGCATCTGGGACATAGCCGAGAGGATCCCAAAGATTCTCCTGCCCTGCAACCACTACCCTATGCTCCTCATCCATGTGAGCACGAATGACATGGATCAGAGAAATCCCAGCTGGGTTATGAGAGACTACAGGGCTCTGGGAGTGGGGCATAGGGGGTTGGGGGCACGGGTACTCTTTTCCTCACTCCTCCCAGTTGTGGGTCATGGGCTGAGGAGGGAGAGACGAGGTAGTCAACCAAAGACTGTGGTGCTGGTGTCACCATGAAGGCTTCAGCTTCCACCTTCACAGCCCGCTCTTTGGTGAGGAAGGCAGTGGGCTGCTGGGAAGAAATGGCCTCCACCTCACTCTGATGGGGAGGAGGCTTTTCTCAGCTAGACTTGCTGACCTGCTTGACCAGGATTTAAACTGAGCCCGCCGGGGGGTGGGGGGAGTACCGCCACTGCAAGCTTACTGGACAGTTTTTGTAAACCCAACAGGCTAAGGCACTCAAGGGAACCCACCCCTACCCCAGCCCCATAGAGATCTATAGGAAAGGCAAGGACCCCCAGTGGGACATTCACATGCCTGTACACCAGTGCCTGGAGCCTGGGGAACAAACAGGAGGAACTGGTCCAGAAAGTCCAGAAATACTATGTCCACCATGACACCTGTGTCCAAGGATTTTGTGAAATGGTCATGGAAGGCCACCAGGTTGGTCTGACAGGACCTGCCTCTAATGAACCCGTGTTGATTGCCCCTAATCATAATCTCCCATGTTGGCCCCTTGCAGACATGCACCAGGATAATTCTCTCAAAAAGCTTACCCAGGACCGAGGTAAGACTAATAGGCCTATAGTTTCCTGGGTCCTCCTTCCTCCCTTTTTTGAAAATGGGAACCACATTGGCCTTTTTCCAGTCCTCTGGCACATTGCCAGAGCACCATGAGTGCTCGTAAAGCCATGCCAGGGGTCCTGCAATGACCTCTGCTAATTCCCTCAGCACTCTGGGGTGGAGATCATCAGGACCTGCTGATTTAAATAATCCAGTCCCTCCAGAAGTTCCCTGACTAGGTCCTCTAGGTCCTTCCCTGACTAAGTCCATCATTATGGCACTCTGTGACCAGTGGCATTCCCCAGGGCCCTGTCCTTTGACCGGTTCTTTTTAACATCTTTATCAACAATGTGGACATTGGTGTCAGAAGCGCACTGGCTAAGTTAGCTGATGACACTAAGCTTTGGGACATAGTGTCCTCACCTCAGTACAGGCTAGTGATCCAGGGTGACTTGGATAAACTTAGTAAGTATGCAGACCTGATGATGTTCAATACCGACAAATGTAAAGTATTCCATCTCAGGGAAAGAAACCTACAGCATACTTATAGGCTTGGCAGTGCTACTCTTGCTAGCACCACTGCTGAAAGAGACTTGGGGGTCATGATTGATCACATGATGAACATGAGCCACCAATGTGATGTCACAGCTGGTAAAGCAAACAAAACCCTGGCTTGCATCCATAGATGCTTCTCAAGTAAATCTCAGGATGTCAGCCTCCCCCTGTACTCGGCATTGGTGGGGCCGCAGCTGGAGTACTACATCCAGTTCTGAGCTCTGCAATTCAAGGAGGATGTCAAGAAGATTGAGACAGTCTAGAGGAGAGCCACACACATGATCAGAGGACAAGATAATAGGCCCTATGGAGAGAGGCTGAGAGACATGGGATTCTTCAGTCTGGAAAAGTGCAGGCTCAGGGGGGACCTGGTGGCTGCTTAAAAGTACATACGGGGTGTACATCAGGATCTGGGAGAACATCTGTTCACCAGAGCACCTCAAGGAAAAACAAGGACCAATGGGCATAAACTCCTACAAGACCATTTTAGGCTGGACATAAGAAAAAAATTCTTTATGGTCCGAGCCCCCAAGACCTGGAATAGATTCCCTACAGAAGTGGAGCAGGCACCTACTCTGGACTCATTCAAGAAACACTTGGATGCTTATGTTGCTGAGATCCTTTGACCCTAGCTGACTTCCTGCCCTGGGGGGCTGGACTTGATGATCTTCGAGGTCCTTTCCAGCCCTAATGTCTATGTCTATGAAAATCACCACATTTCTTTGACCATGTACAGAGGGCAGACTAAATGCTGATTTCAGGAGCAAAAAAATTGGGTTAAGTTCTCCCCATCCTCTCTCCCCTTCAGATACACTGTTGAATAGACCTCTAATGAAGTTGTAGACCTTCCATCAGTGGAGGTATTGAAGAAGAGGTTGAACAGACATTAGTCAGGGATTCTGCTCTGCTGTGGATTTTGAGTTCTTTGCAACATAAGAAATTGCTCTATCAGTTTGCACTTGATTTTTTTCTACAGAAAACGAAGACATGGTATTTTCCAAGGGATGCCTTGAGTCTAGTGAGGGGTGCCTTGAGACTGAAAAGGTTGGGAACCACTGATCTGGGCATAGTGATGTCTATGCTTCACTGTGAGTATTTCCCATGCTTCTGGGCTTTGCTGTTTGCTACAGGGAGCTGGAATGAATTATGGAATCCCTTCCTGCCACTATGTGTGTCAGGAGTTGTCTTTTTTTTAAGTCTTCATCAGAGGAAGTGGATGTTTCCTGCAGCCAAGACTGGGGATTATGAGTAAGCTGTGTTAATTCTCCTGATGGGACACAAATGAGGATGTTCCTAGATAGAGGGTGTTGCCCTTCTGTTCAGGGTCAGACAGATCATCATGATTGGCATCAGGAAGCTGTTTTACCCCATGGTCAAATAGGTATGGCGTGTGGGGATATTGCCTTCCACAGTCACTTGGGATTGTGGCCCTCTACCTGTTATCTCTTCAGCATATATTAACAATCTTTTAGAGAAGCAGGATGTTGGCTGAAATAGTTCCACTTGCTTTACTCATCAGGTTCTAGCATATCCTGTGTTGTGTCAGGGTTGACAGTAGTTTTAATAAGAGGTTAGGTAGTGAATTGGTATCAGATGGATGGGATAGGGATGTTCCTGTCTGAGGCAGGGATTGTATTATATTACTTTTGGAGGTCCCTCCCAGCCCAATTTCACTATGACTCTGAATCTGTACCATTCATGGGATCCATTAACACCATGCTCTAGAAACAAGCAGCTTGCAAGTGCCCAGGATGACCCACTTTTTCATGTGGAAGTACTGATGTATCTGTAGGTCCCAACATGTTTTTCAAGCATTGTGATCCCAAGCTCACAGTGAAGGCATCCTCTGAAATCTCAAGAGGCTAGGCAGTTAATAAGGGACACACTGATGGACACCAAGGTTATGCGGTGGTGTAGCAGTGGATCCTGACTGTTACAGTGAGAGTGACAAGCTGAGGACTGTGCCTTAAAGGTACAGTCCTGGGAAGCCAGAAGAGTCAGGCTGAAGGCTATATAATCCCTACACTAGAAAAGAGCGGGGCAGACTGACCTGGGGAGTGCTGGAGGAAGAAGCTCACTGTTAGGAGAAGAACAAAACACTGTGGGGATCTGGATCTAAACCCTGACTGTGACAACAGAATGGGGCTGAGGAGTAAAATACGAGTAGACCCAGGAGGTTCAGAGCTAGTAGGAGCCAGGAGGACTAAGTAAGAGCTGAAGAGAGATGTTTAGAAAGGTTCCAAAGTTACAGCTTAATCATGGAGAACTATTGTACTTTGCACTTGGTGAGCCAGAAGGGATGGGAGTGGCTGAAGAGGGTGAAAGGAGGCCACTGAAGGTCCCCCACAGAGAAGCCTACACCATTGCTCAGTTGGTGAGCTGACAGAGACCCAGTGAAGGGTGACCAGGCTGTCAGAGCCCAAAGACTCAGTGGAGGGATAAAGAACCTTGAGAGAACGTGCAGACCAGGGCACCTAGAACCACCTTCTAGTTTTCTGAGAGTTAACTTCCCACCCTATAACAATCAAATCAAATGTGTGTCAGGAGAGGATAGGAGGGTCCCTGGGGATACTGGAGTGCAAGAAGTGGGATTATTGTAGTTACAAGGAGATGCCATTCATGTCAGTAGCACTGGATCCCAATAGAGGTAGACTCAGAGAAACATTCAAGATAACACTGGATAGAATCTAAGATTTCAACCACACCACACACAACATCCAGGTAGTAAACTAGCAACCTTGCCAGCTTGTCCACACCTAGAGGGTTAATTACCATAGGTAAAAAATACACTGGGCCAGGGGGATAGGAACAATGGTGCTGCTGGTTGACATCAAGGTGGGGAGGTCATCCTGGATTGAAACCAATGTCAGTGGAATTAGAAATGGGACTTGATTTCCCAGGTAAATTAGTTATTTTAGTGGCAACCCACAAAACTTATGATGTCTTTATGGCCCTCTGGATAATACAAGGAGTATGTTTATGTGTCACCCAATGGGTTCAAAACATTGGATCTCTTATCAAACAAAGCAAACAGGGTGGCAGATATGTCACTTATACTGAACTCTATAATAGAGACTGATAATGGGGAAGTGTTCATGCTAAATTAGTTCTGTAGAAAATGCAAGATATCCCCCACACAGCATGCCACCCCCACCCAAAATTCCTGAAGAGATAACATGTAATAACAAGAATTAACTCCAAGTGCCCATTACAGCACCAATCTGTAGCTAAGGAAAGTGGCCAGGGTGTACATGTGGTAACAAAGCTCAGTGTATGCAACCTTTCCCTGACCTCTAATTCTCTGCTCCTTTATGACCCATGCTAAGCATCACAGAGTGAGGGCAGAGCCAGAGAGGCCAGGATGTTCTGTCTTGGCAAGCCAAACTGCTGGTCCTAGACACTAGATAAAGGAAGGTCCTTCCTTCTGGCTTCTGACACCTTGCTTTCTGGCTGCTATGCTGCATGATGAGTTGCTAGACTTTCTATTATAGTCTGTCTTGTGTCAGGAAGCTCCATGAACTTTATGTTTTCCTGGCATGGATGCCATGATTGATTTCTATCCACATCAACAGCCATGTTTGTCAGGACTTGGTGGCATGGACAGGAATGTGGGGGGTGGTAACATTTCTCTAGTGCACTGCTGGAGTAGGGGTTGACCTGCATAGAGTGGGTTCACTGGAGCAGCCCAATATCCGGTCAAACCCAGAAGGTCCTCCCTTCCACTCAGGGTCACAACATTTGCATCCAGGAGGGAATTTGACCCTGTGGTCAAATTGGTACAGACTACTGGTGTTTGGCCTTCCTCTGTAGGACACAGTCCTCTTCCTTATCTATCTTTAATGTATCTAACAAAGCCTACAGTAGCAGGACATATATAGCCCTCATCCCCCTGCTTTACATGAGGCAGGTTGAGGGGCTCTCAGACTCTTTGGGCAATGGGCCTTGTGGTTGTGCAACAGGGTTTTTGTGTAATGCTAGGAATACGTCAGGCAAGGATGTGTTTCAGGTGGTTTGGATGAGGATGATCCTGCCTCAAGGAGGGGCTGGACAAGGTGTAACTTCTGGAGGGCCATTCCAGCCTTGCTTTTATGTGTTTCTATGATTCTAATAATCTAGGCTGGTGGTTTTCCAACTTCCTGAAGTCACAGAGCCCTTTCATATCACTTCTCATGCCATGGAACCCCCTACATGGACCCAGGCAGAACTCAGTTTACAAAGTGGTCTAGAGCAGCAATTCCTAAAGAGGGTACTATGATACCCTTGGGTGCCTTGAATCCTTTGAAGGGGGCCATGGGGTGCTGCACAATGTTACACTACAGAGTATTAATTTGCATGAAGCATGTTACAATTTTCTAACACAGGGATGTAAGACTTACTTGGGAGCCATCCCAGATATGGAGTAGGGGTCTGCAGGGGATGGTGAGTCCAGAGGTGTCAGGCAGGTGGCAGCCTCATGGTGTGGGTCTGGAGATCCATGGACTCCATGGACAAGGCCTGGAGTTAATGGAGTAGTGAGTCAAACTTACCAACAGAAGACAAAACCCCATGGCACGAAAAGACCCTAAGTTTGCAATATGTCACACCCACCAACTTCCAATAGCACTCCAGGAGTCCAGTGGGTATATATGGCAAGAGCCACTGGCTAGATATGGCCTATGTGCGAAAAGATTGACACCCCATCCTGATATATCTCAGCCTTGCCAGGAGATAAATCATGTTATTGTTATCTGGGCCATCTTGTTCCCCATTTTGAAATGCTCATTTCACTTAAGTATATTCATAGATTCATAGATGTTAGGGTCGGAAGGGACCTCAATAGATCATCGAGTCCGACCCCCTGCATAAGCAGGAAAGAGTGCTGGGTCTAGATGACCCCAGCTAGATACTCATCTAACCTCCTCTTGAAGACCCCCAGGGTAGGGGAGAGCACCACCTCCCTTGGGAGCCCGTTCCAGACCTTGGCCACTCGAACTGTGAAGAAGTTCTTCCTAATGTCCAATCTAAATCTGCTCTCTGCTAGCTTGTGGCCATTGTTTCTTGTAACCCCCGGGGGCGCCTTGGTGAATAAATACTCACCAATTCCCTTCTGTGCCCCCGCGATGAACTTAAAGGCAGCCACAAGGTCGCCTCTCAACCTTCTCTTGCGGAGGCTGAAAAGGTCCAGTTTCTCTAGTCTCTTCTTGTGGGGCTTGGTCTGCAGGCCCTTGACCATACGAGTGGCCCTTCTCTGGACCCTCTCCAGGTTATCCGCATCCTTCCCCCAGAGATTTCCCAGTCTGAACATGAATATAAATATAACCTGATATCATTGATTTAGGGATGATCCTACTTTCATCAAGGTCCTGGGCTAGAAGACTGATTTTGTTAAATATTTTCATTAACAATCTGGAAGATGGGATGGATTGAACCTTCAGCAAGTTTCAGATGACACCAAGCTAGGGGGAGTACTAAATACATTGCTGGGTAGGGCTAGAATTCAGAGTGATCTGGACAAATTGGAGAATTGGTTAAAAGAGGTTCAGCATGGACAAGTGTGAAGTGCTGCACATAGGATGTAAGACTCTCATACACCACTATGGGTTTAGGACCCCCCACAGCTAAGCAGCAGCTCTGCAAAAAAGGATCTGGAGGTTACAGTGGGCCATAAGCTGGATATGAGTCACAAGTGTGCTTTTGTTACTAAGAAGGGTAACAGCATAATGAGCTCCATTAGTAGGGGTGTTGCCAGCAGATCAATGGAATTAATTATTCCCCTCTATTTTATGCCAGGAGGCCACTTCTGGAGTACTGGGTCCAGTTTTGGGCCCTTTACTACAGAAAGGATGTGGAAAAGTTGTAGAGAGTCCAGCAGAGGGCAGCAAAAATGGCTTAGGGGCTGGTGCACACGACTTCTGAGAAGAGGCTGAGGGAAGTAAGTTTATTTAGTCTGCAGAATAGAAGACTGAGGGGGGATTTGATACCAGGCTTCATTATACTAAAGGGTGTTTCCAAAGGCAATGCAGCTAAACTATTCTCAGTGTGTGGAAGATGACAGAACAAGGAGAAATTGTCTAAAGTTGCAGCAAGGGAGGTCAGATTAAATATTAGGAATAGCTTTCTCGTGGGGATAGTAGTAAAACACTCAAACAGGTTACCCAGCGAGGTTGTGGAATCTCCATCCTTGGTGGTTTTTAAGACCCCGCTAGACAAATTCTTGTCTGGGATGATATAGTTGCTGCTGTCCTTGCTCTGAGTAGCGGGGCTGGACTAAAATGACCTCCTGAGGTCCCTTCCAACCCTAATATTCTGTGAGTGTATAGACAACCTCAGGAAGTCCCTTCCAGCCCTACTTTCTTATGTTTCTGTGATCAATGGCGCAGAGAAGACATCACCCGATTAATGTAGGTGAGGCAGGCTGTTGCTTCACCTACAACCTTCATTAACAATCTAGAAGATGGGATGGATTGCACCCTTAGCAAGTTCATGTATGACATCAACCTGCAGGGAGTAGTTAGAGGCTCATGCCTCTCCAATGAGTTAGTCTGTAAGGTGACACCCTGCCATTTTTGTAAAAGCATGACCAAAAAGTCCTTGTTTTATCTGATCTTTAGCTTAGGCTTTATCTGCTTTTGTCTCTAGACCAGAGAAAAGGCAGCTGCTGCCCAAAAACCTGTCCAGCATCTTTCCCTCCCTTACAGATTGTCCTCACAGTATTGGATCTCCAACACACATAGTTAGATCTCACTGCAGATTGACCATCTGGCACACAGAGTCCCTTTACCCCTGGATCCAGCTGGATCCCATGCATGAGCTCTATTCTGGGTCTGGGCCACAGACTGACCCTAGACATGTAATCCAGGTTGTGGAGCTAGAAAGCTGAGAACCATTGCTAGGGGCTGTTAGTTCCAGTAAACTCATACAAGGTGGTCTGTAGATAGGGTTCAAACTGGATAGCTTTAGGAAGCGGCTTTCCCCTGGTAAGGCAAAGATACCTGGCTTCGAAAGCAGAGTAAATAGCTACCCAACGTGTCAGTGAGATGTGAGGCACTGCCTCTGCTAAACTGTATCTCCCTTTCAAACACTGGCTTCATGTCAACCCCAAACTAGGGGTTGGAGGAGGCCTCATAGGGGACCCACAGCAGTGTGGGAACTCCAGTGCCAGAGAGGGTGCAGCAGTCGGGGTGCACAGACCCCAGCCCCAGAGAGGGGCAGCTGAGAAGCCCCAGAGAAGGAGGCATTGCTTGGCAAACTGTTCCTCAGAAAAGTTTGTTTTCTCTTCAGGGCCTGGTACCACATACCCCCAGGACACTCTACAAAACATGTATATTATCTGAGCCTGGCCTCGCTACAGAAAGAGCAATTTCCTTTTGGGAACCTAGGGCCAGATTCCTTTGTTATTTGTATAGTGACCACACCAGTGTAATTGGGTGGGCATGGGCGGATCTAGAATTTTGAAAGGTGGGTGCAGATGAGGGGGGCACATCATCACTTATAAAATACACTTTCTCCAGCTAAAGAGAAACTAGTTGCTTTACTATTATGCAAGGGGGCTTGAGCTATTTTATTTCATTTAAGACCAAAGCAAAAACAAATATAACCATTGGAAAGTGCACTCATTTGCTAGTTTATGTATACAGTTAAAAAAACCAAAACAAACACAAGCTTTTAAAAAAGCAGTCAAGGTAATAAAAAGATACCATGTCATAAGTCCTGCAGTCATTATAGTTTAATGTATGTGTCTTATTCCTAACACAAAGTGTGTTTTTCCTGAGAGTCTTGAAAAGGTCCTCTAGTACTTTGCTGTCAGTCATTTTAACACCTGAGTTAATATTACCACAGCAAAGTCAGTGTGCCTGACTGTGAAATAGAAGACAGACATTACCAGGAATAGCTGACAGGCAGCAACATTCCAGAAAAAAAAAGGATAATTGGAGTAGTGGAACAGCAACACCATTAAAAAGAAAGAGGATGGTTAACATCAGTGGAGCAAGACGTTATCATGAAGCAGGGAGATGAAAATAAGCCATGAAGTCAGTTTGCTTTGTCACTATTGCCTAAATAGAAGTGGCACTGCTCCTCTCGGGCACTTGGTTTTAAAGTTTGGGTGAATCAGGACTCAACGGGTGGTGTGACTGCACCACTGAACCAACCTAGATCCACCTCAGCTATGAGCCACCAATGTGATGCAGCTGTGTGGTAGAAGGCCACCTGTTTCTCCCCAAAAACTCTGCTCTGTGACAATTTGGTTAGGATGGACCCAGCAGAGGATACACACCTTACACTATCTCTTCAGGTAACCTGAGCTGGATACATTCCTGAGGGAGGGGGGAAACCTGCTTCCTCTGCCTATGTGACTGGCATCACATCCCTGGGTGAGGGGCTTGGGCTCCCTGGGGAGCTGGGAACTGCCAGTCTGCCCAGCAACTAGTGATGCATTCGAAATTGGTTGGCTGACAGCCAACAGGTGCTGGCCTCCATTGTGACCTCCTTTACCCGATCCAAGGGCAATATAATTTAAGGACCACCCAGAAGAAGGGGCAGCAGCTATGAGGAAGACTCAGAGAGAGAGAGAGAGAGAAGAGCTGGACCATCTGAAACTTGCTCTCTCTCTCAAAACTTACGATCAAGGAACTGCCTGCCTCCAGAGGGAATCTCCACCTGCCTCTGGATGATAACTGTGAGTAAGCTACCTGAGATCTAACTAGATACATAGCTTGCAGGAACTCAGATGTGTGATCAAAGGCTACCCAGCCAAGGGAGTTTGCTCTATGGGATTTCTCTGATATTGCTCTACCCTGTACCCTATTCCAACCCTACCCCTTGTAACCAATAAAATTCTCCTTTGTATCTAGAATGGGACACTTATTGGGGGTGGATCTAGATTATGCTTTGGGGTCCCCTTGGTTTGGCTGACTAAGGGAGACCACTACTTGTGCTTCTGACTGAGGGAAGCACTCCCAAGTGCTTGAAGTGAGTCAAGTACCCTTGAGGGCTACTAGGCCTGTGTTACCCAGGGAACACAGAGCCAGAATCAAGCCCAGCCCTTGGTGGTGGTAGTTTTAACCCCAGGCTAGCAGATGTGCTCCAGGAAGGGGGTTGGCCAGATGTGAGGCACCTCCAGGGAGGCACTCGGAGCCTGGAAGGTGGGCGGCTCAATACAGGAGAACCCCCTACTGGCCCGCCACAGTGAGAAGGACAGATCAGATGATAGAAAATTAGGAGTTATAGTGGGGGCCCAATCTCAATGGTCATCTAATCCAACCCTCTGCTGAAAGCAGGACCATCCCCAACTAGAACATCCCAGACAAGGTTTTGCATACCTGGGTTTTAAAATCCTCTGAGGATGGAGAATACACAACCTCCCTAGGTACCTTGTTCCAGTGTTCTACTACCCTCCTCATGAGATGGTTCTTCCTAATGTCTGACCTAAGCTTCCCTTCCTGCACCCTGAGAACACAGAGCAAAGGTTTATCATCTTCCACCACTGAGAACAGTCCAGCTCAATCCTCTTTGCAATGCCCCTGCTTCAAGTATTTGAAGGCTGCTATTAAATCCCCTCTCAGTCTTTTCTTCTTCACACTAAATAAGTCCAGTTCCTGCAGGCTCTATTCATAAGTCATGTTCCCCAGATCCCTTAACATTTTTTACTCTCTCAAATTTGTTTACATCCTCTCTGTAGTGGGGGCCCCAAACTGGACACAGTGGGTGCATTTACTTATGCATTTAAGTGGGACTTAATTTACTGAGCATTAAGCTAATACATAGTAAATGATTTTTGTCAGGTGTCCACACATGAAATGATTTGGGACTAAATCATCATCATTTGGGAACCAGCAGCGAGAAGGAGAGGAGCCAGGCACACGTGTGTCCCGCACACACGTGTGCCCCTTTCCCAACTGACTGACCGGAGGCGGAAGCAGCAGCAGCATCGGCAGCAGGGGCAGCAACAGCTGATCCCCCGAAGGTAAGTGGGGTGGAGGGACCCGGCACAGCTGAGCCAGATCCGGAGGGGAAGCCCCCCGGGTCCCATATAGCTGAGCTGGTAGGGAGCCACGCTCCCAAGCTGCGCAGCGCGAACAGAGCGTGCCGGCATTTGCGCAGGCATTCACGCTGGTGGGTGGGCAGGAAGGGCCAGGAGAGAGACCCCTGTATGGGTGGAGCGTAGACACCACACAGATCTACAAACAGCAGCTCAGAATGGTGTCGATGAGGAGTGCTGCTAGGGCCTCTGCCCAGGGGGCCAAGGCTACCCAGGGCTGGTCTGAGGCCTCCACCCAGACTGAGCCCATGGGGGAGCTGATGTCCCCCTACCTCCTGGCCTGTGGGGGATCCCCAGAAGGGTCAGGGGAGCAGAGATTGGGGCCCCCACACCTGTCCGGCAGGTGCCTGTCTTAGGGCTCTGGAGGTGCAGGTCAGGGAGCTCCGGGAGGAGGTTAGCGGGCTGAGGGGGATCAGGAAGGCGGAGGATGAAATTGACACTTATTTCCTTTCCCTGCAGGACCAGGAACCCAAGGAAGAAGCAGCCCGGGGAATGCCCTCCACAGCAGAGTGGCAGACCGTCACATCCAGGACCAGAGCAGCTCGCAGCGAACAGGTACCAGTTCCTCCAGTCTGACTGGAGAACAGGTATGAGACCCTGGCAACCCTGCAGGAGATGGAAGAAGAGGAGGAAACCCTTGGGCAGGAAGCAACACCACATTCTCCACACTCCGAACAGGTCAAGAGATCCAAGCGGACCCAGAGAAGGAGGCGATGAGTGCTCGTCATAGACGACTCCATTCTGAGAGGTACGGAGGGGCCCATCTATCACCAGGACCCCTCAACACGAGAGGTATATTGCCTGCCTGGAGCAAAGATTCGGGATGTGACAGAAGTAATCCAGGCCAGGATCAAGCCCAACGATTACTACCCCATGGTCCTAGTCCATGTGGGTACTAATGATGTGGCCAGGAGAACCCCCGATTACCTGATGGCAGACTGTAGTGCTCTGGGCAGTGTGCTAAGGGAGTTCGGTGCACAGGTGGTATTTTCTTTCATCCTACCAGTGAATGAACACGGAGGACGGCATGAGAACTGCATCAGAGAGACCAACTGGCGGCTTCGGCAGTGGTATCTCGAGGCAGGCTTCAGCTTCCTGGACAACGACCCGCACATCACGACGAGGGACATGCTCAGTTGGGACGGGCTTCACCTGTCCCCCAAAGGTAAGCGTGTGTTTTCTTCTAGGTTGGAGGATCTCCTCTGGCAGGCTTTAAACTAGGCTCGTCGGGGGGAGGGGAAGATGAGGGCGGGGGAAGCTGTGGACCACCAAACCATGTGGCACCCACAAGGACAGCCCAGCCTGAAGAAGGAGAACATCGGGAACCTGCAAGACATGGGGCGGCCAGCACTACGGCACAGGTAAGCAACGAGAAGGTAAGAAATAAGGGACCCCTTGGGTTTTGGAGTGGGGGGGCAGCAAAGGCACCAGTAGCAGGGCTCAAGTACCTATATACTAATGCTAGGAGCATGGGGAACAAGCAGGATGAACTAGCGCTCCTGCTTGCAGAAAACACCTACGACTTAGTAGGGCTAACGGAAACCTGGTGGGATTCGTCCCACGACTGGGCGGTACATATTGAGGGTTATAGGCTGTACAGGAAGGACAGGGTGGGGAAGAAAGGGGGAGGGGTTGCGTTCTATGTCAGTGAGCAATATACATCAACCCTCATCAATACAGAATCAAAGGATGAGGAAGTAGAAGGATTGTGGGTTAGGCTACATGGGGGGGCAAGGAGAAAGGGATTTGGTGGTAGGGGTCTGCTACAGACCCCCACACCAAGGGGAAGAGCTAGATTTGGGGTTCCTGAGGCAGCTCTCAGAGACCATAAAAGCTGAAGAGACCTAAACTACCCAGACATCTGCTAAGGAGATGCAGACGGCAAAGTCCCACTGTTCACGCAGGTTTCTAACCTGTGTGCAGGACCTCCACCTGACACAGGAGGTACACGGTCCCAGTAGGGGGAATGCCTTACTGGATCCGGTATTGGCAATGGGGGATGACATGGTAGGGGACCTACAGATCGGTGGCCATCTGGGGGACAGTGATCACCTAATAATAGAATTCACCATAAGACGTCGAGTGGGTAAGGTAACTAGTAGGGTGAAAGTGCTAGACTTTAGGAAAGCTGATTTCAATGAATTCAGGCGATTAGTCAAGGACACACTGCAGAGTAGGAGTTTTGAAGTGATGGGAGCCCAAGAAGGGTGGCTGTGCCTTAAGGAAACGATCCTTCAGGCACAAAGCGAGATGATCCCCGTGCGAGGTAAAAGAGCTAGAAGGCTTCCTTGGCTGTCCAGAGAAATCCAGGGCAGCCTAAGGGCCAAAAGGGGAGTACACAAAAAGTGGAAACAAGGAGAGATCACCAAAGATGAATATACCTCCTCTGCTCGTGCTTGTAGGGAGGGAGTTAGACGGGCCAAAGCTACCATGGAGCTGAGGATGGCATCCTAAGTAAAAGACAACAAAAAATTGTTTTTTGGATATATAGGGAGTAAAAGGAAGGCCCAGGGAGGAACAGGACCCCTGCTAAATGGGCAGAAGCAATTGGTGACGGACAGGGGGGACAAGGCTGAACTCCTCAATGAGTTCTTTGCCTCAGTGCTCCTAAGCGAGGAGCAGGACAAGTCTCTCACTGGGGTTGTAGAGAGGCAGCAGAAAGGCACCAGACTACCATGCATAGACCCTGAGAAGGTGCAGAGTCACTTGGAGGAACTGGATGCCTTTAAGTCGGCAGGCCCGGATGAGCTCCATCCGAGGGTACTGAAGACACTGGCCAACGTCATTACACAGCCACTGGCGGGAATATTTGAACACCCATGGCACACGGGCCAAGTCCTGGGGGACTGGAAAAGGGCCAATGTGGTCCCCATTTTCAAGAAAGGGAGGAAGGAGGACCCGGGCAACTACAGGCCAGTCAGTGTCACCTCCATCTTTGGCAAAGTCTTTGAAAAAATTATCAAGGCTCACATTTGTGAGAGCCCGGCAGGACAAATTATGCTGAGGGGAAACCAGCACGGGTTCATAGCAGGTAGATCGTGCCTGACCAATCTAGTCACTTTTTATGACCAGGTTACGAAACGCCTGAATGCAGGAGTAGGGGTGGATGTCTTATACTTAGGTTTCAGGAAGGCCTTCGATACGGTATCCCACCCCATACTGGTGAACAAGTTAAGAGGCTGTGACTTGGATGACTACACAGTCCGGTGGGAGGTGAATTGGCTAGAGGGTGGCACCCAGAGAGTCGTAGTGGATGGGTCGGTATCGACCTGGAAGGGTGTGGGCAGTGGGGTCCCGCAGGCCTCGGTCCTTGGACCGATACTCTTCAATAACTTCATCAGTGACTTGGACGAGGGAGTGAAGTGTACTCTGTCCAAGTTTGCAGATGACACAAAGCTATGGGGAGAAGTGGACACGCCGGAGGGCGGGGAACAGCTGCAAGCAGACCTGGACAGGTTGGATAAGCGGGCAGAAAACAACAGAATGCAGTTCAACAAGGAGAAATGCAAAGTGCTGCACCTAGGGAGGAAAAATGTCCAGCACATCTACAGCCTAGTGAATGACCTGCTGGGTGGCACGGAAGCGGAAAGGGATCTTGGAGTCCTAGTGGACTCCAAGATGAACATGAGCCGGCAGTGTGACGAAGTCATCAGAAAAGCCAATGGCATTTTAATGTGCATCAGCAGATGCATGACGAATAGATCCAAGGAGGTGATACTTCCCCTCTATCGGGTGCTGGTCAGACCACAGTTGGAGTACTGTATGCAGTTCTGAGCACCGCACTTCAAGAGGGATGTGGATAACCTGGAGAGGGTCCAGAGAAGGGCCACTTGTATGGTTAAGGCCTGGCAGGCCAAGCCCTACTAGGAGAGACTAGAGAAACTGGACCTTTTCAGCCTCCGCAAGAGAAGGTTGAGAGGCGACCTTGTGGCTCCCTATAAGTTCATCACGGGGGCACAGAAGGGAATTGGTGAGTATTTATTCACCAAGGCGCCCGTGGGGGTTACAAGAAATAATGGCCACAAGCTAGCAGAGAGCAGATTTAGACTGGACATTAGGAAGAACTTCTTCACAGTTAGAGTGGCCAAGGTCTGGAACGGGCTCCCAAGGGAGGTGGTGCTCTCCCCTACCTTGGGGGTATTCAAGAGAAGGTTAGATGAGTATCTAGCTGGGGTCATCTAAACCCAGCACTCTTTCCTGCTTATGCAGGGGGTCGGACTCGATGATCTACTGAGGTCCCTTCCGACCCTAACATCTATGAATCTATGAATCCATGTCAGAGGAGCCGGATGCAGGGAGGCGCCTGCCCTGAGTGAAACTCTTGCAGCTCGGAGAAGCCCCAGACCAGGGGCCCTTTGCTGCATGGGAAAAAACAGCTCAAGCACAGACCAGACCAGCAGCTTCCCACAGGCAGTGCCAGGCCGGGCTCAGGCCCCAGCCCCAGCCCCGGCAGGGCTCTGGGCAAAGGGCACCCAGAGGCACTTGGCCCTGAGTCCCAGCCCTGGGCTGCTGGCACTGCAGGGGGTAGTGGCCACAAAGATGGCAGCGTCCCCAGGATTCTGTTGTGGTGGCCCCCGTTGACTCCTCCAGGGCCAGCGAGTGCCGGGACTGATTGGTCGGTGCAACGGGACGGGCCTGTCAGCGCAGACGGCATCTTTCACTTGGGCAACTCCCGGGGCAGAGAGGAGGGGACGGGGCGGGTAGAGGGGACTTCTCCAGGGTCATAGAGAATAGGAAGCCAGAGTGGCCCGTTTCCCCGCGTGGGGGGTCCGTTCCCCGGCTGTTCCCCATCACTCAATGGCACAGTCTCAGCTCGGGCTCACGTCCCGTCGCCCAGAGCGAGAACCAGGGCCGGATTCTGTCCCCAGCGAAGGAGGCCGGCGGGAAGGTGAAGATGGGGGTCTCGGTGTCAGCATCGAGAAATGACACCTGCCCCCCTGCACAGTCCAGACAGACCCGCACCCTCCTGGGCGCCCGGCGCAGGGACAGGCAGGTGTGAGCAGGGGCTGAGAGAGCCTGGAACTGATCCCCACAGCGCTCCACCGCCCAGATCCCCTCCTCGGGTCTAAATCTGACCCATCCCTTCCTCCTCACAAACTCTCTGGCGACCCCCACGACCCAGACCCCCTGCCCCACCTCCACCTCCACCTCCCAGCAGTGTCTCCCGGAGGTGAATCCCTCCTGACCCAGCACACACACGTTCACATCAAATCTCTCAGGACTGTCAGGCAGTTGCTTCCATTTGTTTGTCTGTCTCACACTTCTCTGATCCGCAGACAGGACGAGGCAGGGATTTGCAGTGTCCGGATCCAGAGTCACCGTCGCTGGCAGAGAGAATGGCAGCGTCAGGGCAGAGCTCAGCCCGGGGCAGACGGGCCGTTCCTCCCCCTCCCCACCAGCCCCGTCCTTCTCCGACCGTCCTGGGCCCCCAGAGCTGCCTCTGCCCTGGGCCCGGGGGCTGAGCACCAGCGGCCCCGCAGCCTCTCAGATGGCACAGGGAAGCGCCCTGCCCCGGGGGAAAGGGAGCAGGTAGCTGCAAATCCATAGGCAAGAATAGGAAAATCCCAGCCCAGTGCCCCAGGTCCCAGCGCGGGGGTTTGGTGCTGGGCTGGGAGAGGGTTTGACTCTTGTCCAGGAGTGGCCGTGGGCTCTGCTGGTTCATTGTGTTAATGCCGGGACCAGCTCCCCAGCGCTTACCCTTTGTGTATGATCCCTCTGGTACCCTTTTGCCCTTCTCCAAGGTGGACAGCAGAGTCTCTGCAGGGGAAAGGGGCACAGATATCAGACTTGTGGTGTCTGGTTCATGCTCCTGACTTAGACCTGCCTTGGTCCTGAGCCCCTGAGACGGAGCAGAGACCCCAGGGCAGCTCCTGCCCTGCTGCTGGGACTGTGGCTGCAGAAGCTGCCTCCACATCTCCCTGCTCCCCTGCAGCGCGGCCTCCTCTCCCAGGACAGGGCGGGAGGGAGCTGCAGGTGCAGGCAGAGGAGTAGGGGGACAAATGTAACACCGTGGATCCAGGGAAGCTCAGTGCCCAGCCCGTCCTGCCCCTTAGACACTGGGGTGAGGGACTCACTGACAGAAAGGGACAAGCAGCGGGGGTGGAGGGGGAGCCTGTGGGAAGGGGATGAGCTTCACAGCTCTCTTGTTCACTGGCGGAGGAGACAGGCAAGGGCTGGCGCTGGCTGGGGAAGTCCAGGGGTCCAGACAGAGTGGCCCTCTGCTCCAGCGGCCCCTGTGGGGGTGCAGGATACCAGAGGTGCAGCTTCACCCGGGCCGCCCCCCACCTGCCTGCTTTGCTCCCTCCCTGCTCCTCTCCTGGCCCTTGGGAGCACCCTCCCCCCACTCTGCCCCTGGAGTTAAGCCAGCAGGATCCAAACCAGACAGCCTGCCTCATGCTTAATTTGGTGGCCTGACATGAAGCACTGGGGGCTCGCTCTGATTGGGGCAGGGCCCCGCAGCTCCCACCACCCCGGCTGCAGGTGCCCATACTGAGCAGCGCTGGAGCAGCAGGGGCCCTGCGGCTCTGCACCCGGGACAAAGGGGAGCCCAGAGGAGCCCTGGTTCATCAGCGATTCACACAAAGGCAGAGAGAGGCCCTTGCCCCGTGTTTTCATTCCTGTTACCTGCGATATCAGTCCAGCACATTTAGTTTATCTCCCAATTAAAAAACATGCTGGCTCCAAATTCAAACCAACTGCTTGTCTCTTCTTCCTCAACAAGGACACTTCCCTCTTCCCTTTCACAGCCCCCTTCTCAGTACCTTGAAACTTTGTCAAAGTCTCCTGTAGAGCTAGTGTTTGATCAGACAAGATGCTGAGTCTCGTTTCCAGCTCTGGGCAAATCCCCTCTGGCAACTGGAACTGCTTCCTGCACCTGGACGAGGTGTCGGGGAAGACACGGGTGTTGGAAAAACGAGTCTGTGTTATTTGATTTTCTTTTTGCAGCGCAGCTACATGGTAGAAACATTGGGTGGATGGAGGGACCTATAGACTGACTCTGGCCATGTGCCTCAGACGCAGGAGCTGGGGCAGCACAGACAGTGGCAGTCACAGGCGATGCACAGGAGGAGCACGGTGGGGGGGAACGTGCCCCTCATGACAGGGCCGGTGGTGCTGAGAGAGCTCGCCAGCTCTGGCCCCACAGCCGATGCCACCCACTCAACTCGGGAGGCACCAGTTGCCCACGGTGGCAGTGGCAGCTCCCCCAGAAGGGACCGATCCCCAGCAGGCATGTTTTCTCCAGCTCCAAAATGTCCAGGACATTTCCTGGGATCAGAAAGGAGCAGAGACTTCATGGGTAGTTGGCTCAAGCTCTGGTGGCCAGGACTGTTCCCTGGGGACAAGACAAGGAAAGCCCAGATTACACCTTACAGTCTGCAGGCAGCCAGTGCCCAAAGCCATCACTTCCCCGAGGAGAAGAGGGGGATGTTCATGCTTCCCACCTCAGGGACAGTCCCAGTGCTTGCTGTGCTGTGGTGCCCTGCAGGGATGTGCCCATTGCATTGTCTCCAGGACCCTTCCCTCTATGGGGAGTCAGGTGGAGCCACGTACCTGCTCAGCGTGCTCCTCATGTCCTAAAGGGAGAGACAAAGCTGCAAGAGTGAGCTCAGTGCAATGCCTCACACCGGGGACCCCGTGCCTGAGGGGACGCACTTTGTCCTCAGGCTCCGAGTGCCGCACACAGAGGAGCTGGGGAAAGTTCAGCCCCTTTACAAGCCCTGATTTAGTGATCCCCAAGAGGTGTAATAGGGCAGCCATGCACCTTGGGCAGTGGGCATGCACAGGGCAGCAGCACCTGTGACTGATATTCTGCGTCTCCCATCACTGCCACCACGTGCCTGTCAGGGGCCGTTGCTCTTGTCGCCCCTCCTCAGTTATGCACCTGGTCCTGGCAGACCCAAGGTTTAGCCCTTTCCCTCCCCTGCACTGGGACTGGAGACATTTCATGTGCCTCACCTGCAGGAGGTCACTGGCAGCCTGCTGGCACTTCCCCTCCAGCTCCCTGATCAGGTTGGTGAGATGGGAAATCTCCTCGGAGAGTTGGGTGACAGTCTCCCCCTGACTCTTCTCAATGCTGCTCTCCACCTCTCCCAGCTCGGCCAGCACGAGTCGCTCTTGTTCCTCCAGAAACCGGCGCAGTCGCTCAAACGCAGCCACAATCTCCTGCCTCTCGGCTGCTGCCTTTTGCTGCCATGAACAGAGAGAAACCACGTCACGGAGAGCAGCCGCTTTGAGGGGAGTCAGGGCATGGCTTGTAAGGCCCCGTGGTCCTGACTGTCCACATGGCTGGGACCCCCCAACCTCCCACCGCCTGGAGCAGAGCTGGGGGTAGCTCAGGTCTGGGGCCCTGCCTGGGATCTCTTCACTCCTCATTTTGCAAAGGTTTTTTCTATTTCCCTGAGAGCCAGGACCTTAAGGAGGGGAGAAGTCCATGGCTGTCAGCAAGGAAAGCTTTCCTCTTATAATCAGTAATCCTGATTTTGTCTGTTTAACAATGCAAACTTCTCTGATATAAACCCCAAATCCATATATTTCACCAGTTAAAGTGAAACACCACTATATATATAGCTATCAGCTGACACAATGTTTTTGTTTGTTAGGCCTGGCTCCATGCACCTGCCACAACACCCTGCAACACATGGTCACAAAATGCCATGGTCACTGTCCCACCAAACATGCAGAGCAGGACATGTCCCTTCCTTCCTCCCCCACGTCAGCCGGACCCCAGCAGCACCCACCTGGTATTCCTGTTTTTTCTGGCTTTCACTCGCGTGCAGTGCTTCAAGCCTCTCCCTCTCCCCCCTTAGCAGTTGCAGCTGAGTCTGAATTTGTTCCTGTGGGAAGGAAAACCCCTTGGGTCAGTTCTCCTTGGAGGGGAGAAGCTGGAGTCTCTTCCCCGCACCATAACCGAGAGGGCTGCTCGAGGGTGCGCTGTGAGCGCGACACCAGGAAAGCCCATGTGCTCACACTGGACCAGCAGCTCCCAGTACAGCGCACCCTTGCCTGGATGCAGCACCGAATAGTGTGCGCTGAACACAGCTGGAGCAGCAAGCAGCCAGTTTCCAGCTGGATTGTGGAGCCAGCTCCTGCCCAGCAGGAAGAGCACATAGAAAAATGGAGCCAGTCCTAGGGAGGTGCCACAAGGCAACACTGCAAGCAGTGGGAAGTGCAGACTGTCAGGGACATGCACTGAACAGAAAATAACACGGCCTTGAATCCACCGCGGTCGACAGTGCAGAGTGCTAGCCAGTCTTAGGCAGCTGGGCCGGACAAAACACAGATCTGGTCTCTGGGCACTGAAATAAAGAAACTGAGAAGTGAGACACCAGTCCTGAAGTACCACAGCCCAGCAGTACAGCTACGGCTACAGCTACAGCTACAGCTACAGCTACAGCAAGATGCCTTAGAAAGAGCAGCATTAATCCAGGACCAGTGCAGCACGGCATTTGGTAGCCAAGCCTGGACAGAGACAGGGAAGGAGGTGCTCAGATACAAAAGGAGGTCCTGGCCGTGCTCCCTGGACTTGGGAGGTGCCACCATGTCCCCTCTGGACCCAGCATTAGCCCTGAAGCCCCCGGCACCAATGCAATGTGCATTACTGAGACTTGTGCAACGCGCTGGGAGCATCGGATGGGGGAAGTGGCTGCTCGTGGCAGATCCCGTGAGCAGGGCCTGCCCTCCAGAGCATGCCACGTGGGCTCTGTCCGAGGGGAACAGTCTGTCCATGCACTACAATCCCCCTGTCCCCAAGGAGTCCCCAGGCAGCTCCCAGGGAGGGTTGCAACAACTGAAGGGAAACCGGTGCCGGACACCCCCTGTTTCAAGACACCGCCCCGCACACAACCGTGGGTCGGTGACATTGGAGGAGGTTCACTGCTTTGCGTGTCCAGGGCCAGGGGACCCGCGTTCCTGCTTCGTCTGGTTTCAAAGGCAAGATTTGATGACAAGGGTGTAGTAATTGGGCCATTATAGGGTTAAAGTGCCAGTCCTTATTATTATGGGATGGAGCTGGAGACCAGCCCTCCCCGCTCTGTTGTCCCAGAGTTACTGTCATTTTCCCAGGCAGGTGGTGTTTGTCCCCGAATCAAACAGCCGGGGTTTCGGGGTGGAGAAGAGCACGTTTCAGTCATCTTTGCTGAGTCAGGAACATAACAAAGGGCATTTGGGTCCTTCTCGCCTTCCCCCAGCAGGATGGCTTGCACAGAGGCTACCACAAACCAGCCTCCGTGTGCAGCCACGCCGTTGTGCCGTGGCCGCGGGGCAGAAAGCCCCAGCGCCGCAGGGAGGTGTACGCCCCCCCAGCTGCACAGCCGGACCGGGCCCGTGCGCCCGTACCTTGCACTGCTGCGCAGCCTCCTGGATGGGAGCCGCGGGGTGAGCTCGGTGCGCCCAGAACTCCCGGCAGATCACGCACATCAGGACCTGGTCTGTCTCGCAGAAGAGCTTCAGAGCCTCCCCATGCTACTCGCACACGATCTTGCCCCCGGCTCCCTCCGCTGACCCCACGCTCAGGCCCTTGACCACTTCTACTACATTCGCCAGCTGCCTGTTTGGGCCCAGGAGCCTCTGGCCAAAGGTCTGTCTGCACTGGGGGCAGGTGACGTCCGTCTCGGCCCCCTCCCAGCACTGGGCGATGCAGGCTCGGCAGAAGTTGTGCCCGCAGCCCAGGATCATCACCAGGTCTCTGAACATCTCCAGGCAGAGGGAGCAGGTCGCCTCGTCCCGGAGGCTTTGTACAGCGCTCGCCGCGGCCATGGCTGTGAGACGGGAGGGCACGGGGCTACTTTCACTTTTCTGAGCTCAGGGCTGGGCTCACCTTTGGCCATTTCCTTCCTGCAAAATAACTGCCCTGATGCTGAGCTGGGAGGAGCCAGGGTCAAGATCCAGCCCTGGGATCACGGGGGATCTGGCAATCATTTGTGGAGCAGCAGCTCAGCACAACTCCAGGGAAAACAGCAGAAAAAGGGTTTGAAACCACTACACAACAATTCAACACACCCAGCATTTCTCACTGCACCTGCTGTCAGCCAAGAGCTTTTCAGAGCTGTCAGGACTGTTATTTGGGGCTGAGACCTACCTAAAACCTCAGAGCAGGAGACATATCAGCCTAAAAACTCAGGCTGTCCTGGAAGTGTTCAGTTTTCCCGGCGGGGGGGATGAGCAAGGGAGGGGAGATATAAAAGAAAGAAAAATAATCCAGCTCTCCCCTCCATTGAATCTAATTTCTCATGTTTCATTTCAAAGCTCTTCAATGGCAAGGGCAGCTCCAGACCTGACCCTGCGCCTGCGGGGAGCCTGGTGCGTCCCCCTGAGAGGAACCGTGCGGTTCTCCTCTCCAGCCGGGGCAGGGCCAGCGTCACCCCAGGGCGCCTGCACGGGGACCAGGGCGCTGCCAGCCTTCACTGCCACAGGTTAGTCAGTCTCTGCCCAGGGACTCTGCCAGCTCCCCACAGGCCCAGGTCTGGCTGCATGTCCTCAAGCCCAGGATTTCATCAGGCGGTTGCAGGCACCTGCTAAAACATGCATTTCTCCTTCCCTTGTGGCATCCCTAATTCCACACACTTGGTCAGGATTTCACTGACCTGCAGGTTTTGCCCTTCCTCAAGATGAAACATGTTGTCAGTGCCCAGAGCCTCCTGCCCAACACAACAGCTTGTAGAAATACAGATGACGTCCCACTGCGGGGTTCGATCTCTGCCCTGCTAGCCCCTCAATACCGTTCAAATCTCTGTTCAAGCATTTCCCATTCTCCCCATTTTCCCTGGCAGAAGCAGACCAGGAGGAGGTTGCTCACACCCAGGTTAGTTTCCTGCTCCCCCTTAGGCCGCCCAGGGACTCTGCTATGGCTGGAGCTGTGACCCCAGATCTGCATTGCCCTGCGCTGCTGTGCATGGACGGGCCTTTCTTTCCCTCCCCGCATTGCTCACAGCGCAAGACTGAACAGCAACACAACGACCGCTGCTCCTTCACTGCGCACTTCCCACCCCATGACCTTCTTGTGGGATCGGGACAGCCGCAGAGTCGGGAAGGAACAGCCTCGTATTGACGGTCGGGGAGAGCGGCTTTGCCTGCAGCCCAGCTCTCAGCCTCACAACAGCCCCCTTTTGAGAGACCGTCTCCAAACGATAATCTTTGGCTTCCACGTCCCTACAACCCTGGCGTTCCCTGTACATCCCCCTGGACTTTGCCCCGTTCCTCCTGGCTGCTCCCTGGGCTCCTGCACCTGGGACTTTGCCCTCCTTCCCTGAGTTGCCATCGCTGGGATTTCCACCTCCCCTGTGTGGGTGGGTCTGTCTGTGCCCGCAATGGCACCTGCCCTGCCTGTGTCACTCCCTCCCACACCCAGCCCAGCCTCTCCAGCCCTTCCCGCACCAACAGACGCATCCCCAGCTCCCATTTCTCACCCTGTAAACTCTGGTGCCAGAGGATTGAAGGTAACAGCCCTCACCCCTTGTGCCCCGCAGGGACCTGCCCCCAGTGCCCTCCTGGCTCTCCCACAGCCTTGTCACACCCCAGAGCATCCCAAGTCCTGGCCCCTTTGAGCTCAGATCCGCTCGGCTCTCACAGACCACCAGGTCCATCCAGCCTCCAGCGCCTGGGCAGCCTCCTCCCTGGGAGAGGCAGCGTGAGGGCAGGAGAGGAGACACAGCTGATTTCCAGCTAGGGAGACCGCCTGTTCCTAATTGTGTGGGACAGTCCCAGAATGGGGTCAGCAAGTCCCAATCCCGGGCTGCACGACTCCAGCTCAGCATTTCTTCCAGATTTGCAGCTGGGAAAGAGTTGGGCAGCCTGGGGAGCAGCTCCCTGAAGGAAGGTCTATAGTGGGGTGGTGGCAGGGTGGGCGCAAATCAAGCCCCCCCCCAGTGAGGGAGGGAGCGGGGCAGGGACTGGGGGTGATGCCCAGCCAGGGTGGTACATGGGGCCCCGGGACCGGGGTGGGAGCAGGACAGCCATGGGCAGCTCATCCAGGCGGTAGGAGGGAGGGTGGCTCCCTGCCTTTCCGTGCACACCCTCTGGGATGAGGGCGTGGGGGGGGCATGTGACCCCCAGAATTTTTGCAGGGCCGGGGTGGATGTGGGCTGCCTGCTGCAGGCTCAGGGCTCCCTGCTCTGGTGCTCTTCCCCCAGGAGCCCACAAGGGTCCAGAGATTTGGTAGTGGAGGTGCAGTTGCAGCATGAATTGTTGCTCCCCTGCTGTCAGATTTCCAGTGCAGAGCACCACAGCCTGCCACGCATGCCTGACGGGTGTGGTGCAGGACTGCACTGGGGTGCACAGGTCTGAGCTGGGGTGGGTGGTTCCTAATTGGGCAGCATGAGGTCAGATCTGACATGGGTCTGCATTAAGCAGCAAATGGCTGGATCTGGCACCACACATCTGTATTAGGGTGTGTGGTATCTGGCCCCTAGACCAACCCTACACTATTCATCTGGCTGGTGGAGGCCAAAGGTTGGGCATCGCTGCTCTATACTAGTGGTGCACAACCATGTTGCCCCATGGGCCAAGTGAGCAATGCTAGGTCGGTTTGCGGCCAGATACACGAGGTGGGCTTAATCCAGTATGGGGGCTCACTGTGGTGGGGCGTTATCCAGCTGTGGGGGGATGCACAGCCCAACCCTGATCCATCTGCTGGGATGGGAAGCACCCAGGCCCCAATCTGAATGCACCGGGACAGGGGGCAGGCAGCAGTGGGGGCATCTGGGCTCTGATCTAAATGTGTGGGGTGGCACAGGGAGCAGTCCGGCCCAATGCAGACATGCTAGAGGTGGGCCTGACCCTGATGTTGCTGTCCAGCAGTGACCCAGGTGGGGCTGGATCTGGCTGCGGAGAGCTTCCATCACTTCATGCCAAACTGTCTGCCCTGTGGGGTCCCAGTGGGCTGGATGCTATGGCTCCACGGGTTGCTTGGCCTTCAGGCTGGCGGTTGATCATCCCTGGCATTGTAAGCCGGGCCTCCATGCCAAAGCTAACCTATGCAGCAGTAACAAGCTGCAAAGTGTGGCAAAGAAAAAAACACCTCAAAGCCTGTGCCTTGCTGACTGTAGTGTAAATCTTTGCGTATGGAACAACAAGCTTGCCCAGCAAACGCCATTGACATGTCTAACAAGTCATAATTAAACCATGCATTAGATTATGACTTCATCTTAAAATACTAGTAGTGGTGTGTGACCAAATGTATTGACTGTTATTTTGCTATAATACATGTATTTTTGTAAAAATACTTAAATGATTTATTCAAACAAACAGTCTTGTCAAAGAAAACCTTAAGCTAAAGCAGGAAAAGTAACGTGTCACTGTGTTAAACAACATTGTACTGTGAGGAAAAAAAAAGAAGAAACCCTTTCTTTTACTTCCCCAAGCTCTTTGAGCTGACAAGAGATCTAGTTCAATCAAGTTTGAAAAGTTTCAGTAAAGCGATAAATAAATAAATACAACCAATCAGAGAGAGGCCATTTATTCAAATATAAAAACGATAAATATTGGGCATACGCGAAAAGGATCTCAGACTTGTCTGAAGCTCAATGAACCAACTCAAGCCTGGCCAGCAGGTCCATCTCTGCCCTGAATCCAAGGCTATTTACGCATTGCGTATCCTGAAAAAGCTTTGAGTTGTGACCAGAGTGATCTGATTGCTCAAGCAGACTGCTCTCGCCCACAGTTAAAACCTAATGCAGCCGTGCAGAGTATTAAGAGCTGACAGCTTGTATGGAAAGGAGGGGTTGAGTGGAAGGGGATTTATATGAAGCGACCAGCACTATGCCTTCTGCACTTGACAAAACGACACAGGCTCCAACTGAGAAGGAAGGGAAACGGAGCTTTTATCTGAAAGGAAATTCCTCAGAAAAGAGTCAGGTGATCTCGGTTACGAAGGTGATTGCAGAGTAACTAGATTACATCTTCTGTGGTCCCTTTCCAGCACGGCTGTAACGTAGTTGCTCTGCCTGGATCCCAGAGCCCTCTTCTAGAGTATACTGATTCTAGGAATTAAGGCAAACCCTGCAGTTTGACTTTGGGGAAAATATAATGATCTTTTGTCCCTCTTCACTGGAAAATGAATATACTCTATGATAATTTTGGTCTTATTGACTCATCCTCATTACTTTTTTAAGTAAATGAACAACTTAAATATTTGCAGGCCAAGACCTGAAGTGCTTACATGCACAAACCATATATTGATTTCACTGTGAATTTTGGCTGAACAAGTATTGCTCCCTTGGCTAAGAGCAATGATACTTATTTGATGCCTCTGGCTGTATTTTCACATGCTGACATTGTCCTCTACTGCTTGTGTAAAACTTCTGGACAGCACTTCATGTGCTGTGTTGCAGGCATTCGATGTAACTAAGGCTGTCACTGAAGCATGCTGCTCTTACCACCGCTCAAAACCCCTTCCCCCACACCAACCCAGCTGGTTTATAAAAATAAAAGCACACTCGATTCCCCATAAATCTACTAGTACACCTCTCTTCATCCCTATTATCCCGCTCTGGGACCAGCCAGTCAGCCTCCCTCCAGTGCCTAGAGCTCCACTAGGACTCTGCACAGTTTTGCTGAGAGAGAAAACAAGCCGAGTCCCAGCATCATCCACCTGGAGCTTTCCATGGGGTTGTCTCCTCTTTTCTTATCTGGTCTGCTGTTTCCAGCGGCCTCCTGAACTGCCGGCACCTTTGCCCACCCCCGTCACAGCGAGCCCGGGGTGTGGAGGCAGCAGACCTGCCCCATGCCTGGGAGCGAGGGCAGGCAGGAGTGCTTTCAGCCTGGGTCCCAGTGTGTCTGAGGTCACTGGGAAGGTTTTGTGCTGTCATCCTCCTGGCACTGATCTTAGAGTCAATGCCAGAGATGTCTCCTTTAACAGTGCTCTTTGGTTTGGAGATTCATGCTGGGAATGGGGGTGTCCTGACATGAAGCTGTAGCTGACCCAGGTTTCAGTGCACTTACCAGGGACCAGGCCCTGGTGGGTCACTACAGGATGCGCCTTCCTTAAGAAAATGCCTCTTGCTGCTCTTGACTTGATTCTGCACCATTGAACACAAGTGTAATTTTGCCACTGGAGCCCCTGTCTGGGTTTCAGCCTTCACTACAAGGACTGGTGTGTGCACGGCTCCCTACGCTGGGCACGATGGAGCAGGTTTTCTGGACAGAGGTGTATTCCTGCCAAGAAGCATCCAGCAAAGCGGTGCTGGCGGGTTCATCCGCCATGAGAGTTATCAAGGCACCTCTGTGAAGGACAAGGGTCTCTGCAGCTGCTGAGGCCTGGGCTGGGTGCCAGGAGGGTAAAGATGCTCCTCACCAGCGACCTCCTCCAGTTCCCTTCAGACAGGAGCCTTCAGGGGATGTGGGGGAGAGACCCCAGGGTATGGATGATATTTGCTTCTGTTTGGATGGGAAGCAGCACTTGCCCCTGGGCCATCCCTGCCCGTGCCCCAGCCTGTGCCCGCTGTGCAGTCGGTGGGGCCTCCAGCCATGCGACACCCTGCACCGTGCTGCCAGGATGTGGGACTCTCCCTGACCCCAATCACAAGAGTGGGGGAGCTCCCTGTACAGACAGGTGGGCATAGCTCTAACAGCCCTAAATGCCCCCGCCAGCAGTGGGTTCAGGAGAGGGCCGCGTGGGGCAATCTTCCCCAGGGTAAGTCTCTCTCTTCCTTCCTCCAACGAGCTGGGAGAGGGGACAGCATCCCAGGGCTGTCTGACAGTGGGACCTAGAGGACTGCTGGGCAGGCACTGGAAACCCCTGTTGGCACAGCATGTTGGGTTATCCCATCCTGGCCGTCTTCAGAGGAACAAGCCCAGCGAGTGGGTCCTGAAGACGTACTGGTGTAGATTGTCAGGGCTGGCTGACTTGAAAGTATCCAGCCTCTCAAGGTGTTCCTTCACGAGGTCAGCATTGATGGAGGGCAGGGAATCTCCCTCAACCAGGCCTCCCTCACCCAGGCCTCCCTGTCCCGTAATGGGCAGGGGCATCCCGTGGGACTGATGAAAGACTGACATGAAATACCCATTTAATAGGTTGGCTTTTTCCTGGGCGTTGGTTGTCCGTTGTCCCATCTGGTTTAGCAGGGGTCCAGTGATGCCCTTGCTTTTCCTCTGGCTCCCCACATATCTAAAAAAGGACTTTTTATGATCCTTTATACTAGTAGCCAGTTGGAGTTCCATCACAGCCTTGGCTTTCATGGTTCACTCCCTGCAGGACCGAGCCAGTACTGAATATTCCTCCTTGGAGGTGGATCCAGTCCTCCACCCTTTGTAGGCCTTTCTTTTTAGCCACAGGAGGTCCTCTAGTTCCCTGGAGAGCAAAGGGGGCTGCTGTGCCCTTTTGCTGCCTTTCCTCTGAGATGGAATAGCATTAGTTTGTGCATCAAGGATCTCTCCCTGAGGAGCAACCACTTTTCCTGAACTCCGCTCCCCTTGGGGTTGTGGTCCCTTAGGGCCTCACTGACAAGCCTCTTGAGCTTGTCAAAGTCACCTTTCCTAAAGTCAAGGACTTCTGTATTGCTGACTGACTTGCCAGCTTTATGGTGGATGGTGAAAGTGATCAGCTGATGGTCACTGTCACCCAGCTTCGCTTCATTCATTAGGTCGCTGATTATGTCATCCCCAGTTGCCATTACCAGGTCAAGCAGCACTTTACCTCTTGTTGGCCCATAGACCTCTTGTGTCAGATAGAGGTCATCCACGCAGGAGAGGAAGCTTTGCGACTGCTCAGATTTAACTGAGCGCTCTTCCCACAAGATGTCTGGGTAGTTGAAGTCTCCCATGACAACCATGGTCCTGAAGCATGAGACCTCAGCCAATTCCCTGGTGAACCCCTGGTCAAGCTCTTGACTTTGAGATGCTTGCTCTGGATAGCGAGCCCTTCTCCCTAGGTGAGTGGCCAAGGTTCAGGTGGTTTGTAGCACTTCTGGCCCACTTTACAAAGTGTCCACGTGCACCACCTTTAGCAGGACAGTGGTACCTCCCTGTATGAGGCATACAGGGAGTGCTTGGGGGTGAACTGTGCAAGGCACGGCTGCAGGTAGCCTTGCACTTCATCTCCAATATCTGGAGCAGCCGGGGTGGCGATCTTGCCTGCCTCTTCCTCACAGGGCACTGGTGTGATCAGTCAGACAACTGGTGGGCTCTACTGCAAGCTGAGGTGCTGGATGTGTCCCAGATGGCAAGGGAGATCATGGGGACCATGAACTGCATGGTGCAGGGGTGGCTTGTTGGGCAGCTGAGCTCACCCATGGGTTCATGGTCACTGACAATGGGGCCAATATAGTGAAGGCTGTCCATGATGCCAACTTCGTTGGCATCTGCTGTGTGGCACACAGGCTGGACCTAATAGTGAGGGATGCCTTGGAGAAGGACAGGGCTGATGGTGACGGCACCACCACCACTACTGCTACAAACCAGCTGATTTTGAAATGCCAGAAGGTGGCAGGATACTTCCACTGCAGCATCAAGGGGGGCAAGATGCTGCGGGAGAAACAGGCAGAGCTGAGCATCCCACAGCACAAAATCATGCAGGATGTGAGACTCGGTGGAACTCCACATACCTGATGCTAGAAAGGTTGATGGAGCAACAGAAGGTGGCCTTGCTTGGGGAGACTGGGATCAGTGCCCATCTGAACAGAGCTGAGTGGGGTACCATCTCCCAGATCTTGGTAATCCTCTAGCCCTTCCTTGAGGCCACCAAGACCCTTAGCGCTGGCGATGCCCTCCTCAGCCAGGTGATTCCCCTAGTGAGGGAACTGGAGAACCAAATGGAGAAGTTCCAGGGGATCAATGTTCCTGGCTGGGGCAGCCCGCTGCCACGAGTTGTGCAGGCACTAGTGAGGTGGCTGAAGGAGGGCATCAGGAGATGGCTGGATCCCTTGTGGTCCATTACAGTCCACATTATGTCAGGCATATGCAACCCGAGGGTGAAGGGGAGCATGTGGACTGGAAGCCCCAAAAGTCTTGATCACTGGGCGTAGGTGCTGGTGAATAAAGTCAGGGAGGCTGAAGTGCAGAGGCGAGGGGATGTGGAAGAGGGGGATTCACTTTCCTATGCCAGCACTCCCAGCACCAGCATCAGTGCCAGCAACAGCACTGGTGCCAGCACCAGCCAATCTCCTCCCCTCCACCCACTGCCAATATGGGTCATGAGCATAGCTTCAATGCCGGGGTCCAAACGCACCAGACCCCAGCCTCGGGCAGGTAATGTTGAGGCTTTGGTGCCTACCTATTTCACTGAGGATGTGGAGCCACTGGACTGTGACCCCTTGGCCTACTGGGAAAACCACAGCCAGATGTGGCAGAATCTGGCCACAGTTGCCTGGCAACACCTGTCGTTTCCACTGACCAGTGTTCCAAGTGAGAGGGTGCTCAGCATTGCTGGGGATGTTGTGACACCCCACCGCACTTGCTTGGATCCTGCTTCGGTGGAGCAGCTCATGTTCCTAAAGGTGAACCTCCCGCTGCTGGGGTTCCCCAAGCTCCATCTGCAGACGGACTGAGTGCCACCCTCCTCACTCCATCTGCACCAATTTCCTTTTTTGAGTTTTTTAAAAGCTGAGGAATGCCCTGCTCTCAGCTGGAGGGGGCACTAACTGCGTCATCAGCCAGCAGGGGAAGAACATGTCCCTGCTGAGATCATTCCCCTGCCAGGATGAACTTGGAGGTATGGGATTGGGGCTATGGTGAAGGAGGAGTCCCCAGGTCCTGGGTATCACCACAAAAACTGCACCCTGCCAGGGTAGGGAGACGTGGTGGGACTGCTGGTGGCGCGGAAGCCCCATAAATGCCAGGACCAATGATACCCTGTTGAAAGGCGGGTGGGAGGCACCATAACCTCCAGCTAATGCATGCAGGCACAAATTCCTGGCTGGCAAACACCCAGACCTGTCATATCTTTGACAGGTCTGATGCTTGCTGGTTGCAGTGAAGTTGTGAGGCTCCTGGTGAGCTCAGCTTAGCTGCCCGGGATGTCAGCTTTAGGGTTGAAAACCCCTTTGTCAGGCTGAGGAAGTACCTGCAATTGGTCGTGGATGGAAGGAATAGTAAAGAAGCCAGAGGCTGGCCTACCCCACAATGCAGGCAAGAAAGGCAGTCAGAGAAAATGGAAATAGAAGCAATGGGGGGTGAGGGACAGGCTGGGCTGCGAGGTAGGGGGGAAAGGGGATGTAGCAGCACAGGTAAAAGTGCAGAGGTGCCTGGGGTGTCAGATGTCCGGCTGGTCTCAGTGTGCCAGAACTCCACTGTGTATATGGAGTCCATGAGTTTCTGTACCTACTACCTAGGAGCCTAATGAAGTGCAGTTCATAGGCCCAGCTCTGAAAAGTGGTTTATACATTTAAACAAGCACCTAACCTCATCACCAGAACTGAAGCCAACTTCCTTAGGCTCAAAACATAAAACCTGCTGACTATTTCGAGTACCCCCACAAACTGCACACCACAATCTATCAAAGACAACAAAACCCAACTACCTGTGGGGGCACGTTCCTCACCAAAAAAACACTCTGCCTCCACTCTCTCAGGCCTGTTGCTGAGAGAGAACAAATTATAATGCAAATGACTTTTCATGTCAGTGGCAGGGGCAGACCAAGCAAGGACCGCCACAGACAGCTGAGGTGATGTCGTAACAGGGGAGGACGTGGCGAGTTGTGACTGCCCACAGGCAGCAATGCAGGCATCAGCAGTGGCCAATTTCAGGGGGACATGCAACCCCCTGTACCCACCCTACGAGTTGCCTATGGCCAACAAGGCAAAAAAGTTAGTGGTTTGTTTTTATCCTAGAGAATAAAAATGAGAGAAGAGAGAGGAGTCCAAGAGATTATTTAAGGTACCACTCAGTCAGAAAAAGGGGCATTCAAGAGAGGAGGATGGGAAGTGCTGAAGAACGTTGCTTCAATAGGATAACACACAAGACAAGATCTCCTTCCAGCCATGATTTGTCACTGCCACCTTCTGCCCCAGGCCAGAGCCACCACTGCATCACCTAGCCTGAATCTGCCTGCAGATGGATGAAGCTTCACTCGCCACACTGATCAAGAGAACATTATCAGTCTTGGGACATAATATTTCAGCAGTAAGAGGTCAATGCTATGAGGAAACCATGAGTATGAAAGAACCCTATAAAAGTTTGGCCACATGAATACTTAGTGAAAATCCTCTAGTTTACTATGTTCACTGCTATGCTCATATATTTGGTCTGTGAGGAGTGGACACTGTTTTCTCTATTGCAGTTGTCCAAAATGCTTTGAGAATTCTCCAAGCTCTATGAACTTTCACTGAAATAAGGTCAAAGAGACAAGCTGTCTTTGTAAAAATGGCATCAGAGTTATTTTTTTCCTGGGGAGCCAACTAATCTTAAATCACTCAGTGACACATGTTGGAACTGTCAAGCGGGCAAGTTGTTGGAAGCTATCAGAGCTGTTTTGGAAAATTTTAATGAAATGGTTCAAGTTCTGAATGAAATTACACTGCATTCTTCTTATGGAGAGAGTGCTAATGCAAACAAACCACATGTCCAAACTTCTTCATTCGAAAGACTTCACATATCATACAGCAATGGTAATAGCTAAATCCACCATGTCTATACTAAAGGGAATGAGAGGTGACGATTTTACAACCCAAACTTTTAATTATGTTAATGAATGGTGCCAGAAAGAAAACAATTATCCTGGCTCTTGTGCACCTCACAAATGGGTTACTCCCACAAAACATGGAGGAGGGGAAAATCCTCTTTTGAAAAACACAAGAATTATTATAAGAGTGAAATATTGTACAGCAATCTGGATACCTGTATTAAGGAGGTAAAAGACAACTTTTCCAAGAATGACCTCTTCATTTTCAAATCCCTTGCAGATGTTCTGTCTTGACAGCCTATCAGGTGAAAGTGTAGGCACCATTTCTACCACTTCCAGTATCAATCAAGATGATCTGAACTCTGAAATCATTTTTTTCCTTGGATGTAAATGCTGACAAGGTTAATGAGGAAGAGGGGCCCATCCACCTTGAAAAAAGACTGGGAATCTTTCATGAAATTGCATTGTGTGACACTCTTCCAAATCCGTGAAAACTCAGTGTGCTATACTTAACTATCCCAGTGACTGAGAAGCCTTTTTTTTTTCCTTGTGACAACTGAGAACTACAATGAAAGATGCTCATGTCTCTACCCTGCCAATATTTCAGATCAAAAGAGGACAAGCTGGTATAATATTGGATGCTGTTACAAGGTTCATAAGCAGAAAGAAGCAATGCCTACAGTTCTTTTGATAAGGTAAGGTCAGTACTTTTTCAATATTTTTAAAACTTTTTGTATTGCTACGTAATTAGTTGTCAACTAACTACAGTCATGCATGGATAGAACATCAGGAGAACAGTCCTGATGTAACTATATATTTAGACAACAATCTTGTTAAATTTTTTAGTGCATTTATGAATCATACAATCACATTTTTCTTCTTCTTTTAGAACAGGTTTCATCTGCTATAGCATAGTATTGTAAACCACGACACCAAAAATAGCTCTAGAAATCAAAACTCTTTTGTCTCTTGAGAACCTGCCCTTAACCTCACTGCATACCACCAAAACCATTAAATTGTGCCTCACCACTACCAATAATTACAAGTAGCCTATGCCTAGTGTAAACCCAGAGTGACCTCATTCCTGTCAATGGAGTGAGAGGTGGAATCTGATCTCAGTAGGATCAGGGAAAAAAATCAGGACAAGTTGTACATCACCATCCCAGCTCTGCTGTAAACACCCATGTTCACTGTGTCATTTGTGTCTCTAATTTGTTTGTGGCATCCTTTAGATGTTCTGAGCTCCTCTTTACTGTTCCACCCAGAAAGTTCAACAATTTCTGGCCTTATCGTCCTGCAACAGAGTCAAGATTTCTTCAAAAGGTTCCATGGCACCTGCCTAGTCAGCCTCACTGCTCAGCTCCCACTCAGACTGGTTGACTTTTTTGTACACGTCACCCAGGAGTTCTCCATGCTATGGAGCTTATTGATCTGCTTTCCCAATTTTTCCAGCTTTTCTGAAATGTATTTTTTGCTTCTCTATCAGTTCAATGTTCTTATTTTTCTCCATTTTTTTCCTGGGGTCCTTTCCTTTCCCTTTATATTTGAAGAGCTTTGCTCTCTGGCATTGGACAGCTACCTGCAGCTCCAGAGCTGCACTCTGAGCTATGTATGAAGAGGTGTGGAAAATAGCAGCTATAATGCCAGCTGAAACAAAAGAACATAAGACTGGGTCAGACCAGTGGTCCATCTAGCCAAGGGGTTCTCAATCCCTGGGCCGCAGCCTGGTGCTGGGCCATGGCAGTTCGGCTGCTGGTCTCTAGCACAGTCGGCTGCCAGACCAGAAGGGGCTGTGGACTGGCAGACCATGGCCCCCCAGAGCCAGACAGAGAGGCCGCAGCTCCTTCCACAGAGCCCACAACAGCCCAGGGTTTGGCCCACCCTGCCACCCAGGGGATGGTGGTGGTATGCCAGCCAGAAATTCTGGCTGTGGTCAGCTGTGATTGGTGGGCCGTCATTTTCCTGGGCCGTGGCCACTTCTGTGCTGTGGTTTCCTGGGCCATGGTGTAAAGCCTTTGAGAACCCCAAATCTAGCTCAAAAGTCTAACCCAACAGCCTATCCCTGACAGTGGAAGGTATAGAGGAGTGGTACTCAATCTATGTCCCATGACTCCACCCACAGTCATGTCATTTGGACCATGGGACTCCTCACAGGTCCAGAAACTTGGCAGTGGGAAAGCTGTGGAAGTATTAATAGCTGCAGCTTCCAGAGTCATGGTAATTAATGCTGGCATTTCTGCCCTGCTCCCAAATTTCTGGACCTATGGGACACCCTGTGGGCTTGATAGAGTGGCCCTACGTGATGAATTGTGATGATGTGTGTTGTTAGGTCAAGGTAAAGGGTAATTCTATGGTCAGATCCAATGTACGGGGCTGGGCTGGCACACTGAATCACACCTGTTGACCAACCCAGCGCATCAGCCCCACCATGGATCCAGCCCATGGACAGACTGACCAACACTGCTTATCTGTCCCACAGGGGCGAATAGAATGAGCACCACTGCTTTGAGGAGAATATATGAACAGGGTATAGTCTAGAGCAGTGGTGCTCAAGCTTTTGGCCCTGCTGGCCACAGGTGTGACACAAGACTTGCCTGAGGGTAGCTCAAGCCCTGCGGTCTGGCACAACTGCCTTTTGCCCCTGCACATTAGGAAAAAGTTCCAGAGAAACCACCACATCCTCCTGCTCCCTATGTACCCGGGATGTAGAATAACCTCCTTTTGCCTTCAACACACTTGGACCTATCACCACCCCTCCTTCTCCTCACATGTTCAGATTGGGTCCTGGGGACCGGTACCACTCCTTTCAGTCCCTCACATGATGAGATTGGGTTCAGGGGGCCTGGCCCTGCCCCCTTCTACCCCCCCACACACCAGGATTGGGACCAGAGGACCCAGTGCTGCCCTCATCCATCCCTGCATTCTGGGATCCAGTGCCCTGTCGAGCACTTAGGGCCCAGGACTCCCCACAGGTGTGGAATTTGGAAGCAGGGGTATGGTGCCATCATTTCCCCATCGCCATCTTTCTGGACCTGTAGGGAGCCTCAAGGGCTAGATGACATAGTGTTGCAAACTGGATCTGGCCCTCTAGGCCAGAGGTTGAGCAACTCTGATCTACAGTTTTCTATCCCCTGTCAAATCTTCCTGGCATCCAGGGACAAGACAGTAATTTCTATAGTTCGGGCTGACTAAACATTTGCCATTAATGGAAAAGGGGTTTGAAACTGATTTTTGTTATTTGTTTTAATTTGTCATGGTAAGAATATTCTCCTGCGTGCCCCCAATCCCCCTGATCACTTTTCTGCCAAGCCCCTCCCCCTACCTGCCCCCCAAACCACCCCAGTCCCTGCTCTGCCCAGCCTCAACCTCCCCCATCCCACAGATTCCCAAGCCCTTCCCCCAGCATCCCAAGAGCTTAAAACAAAACAAAACAAAAAAACCCTAGCACTTACCAGCAGTCCAGCTGCCGTCAGTGTCACTGGGGCCCCGCCTGCACTGCACGGGGACAGGGACAGCCCCAGCGGCCCCAACCTGGGCCCTCTTGTCCCCTGCTGCCTTGTGCTGCTCAAGGGGGCTCTGCTTCTAAGGTAAATACAGGATTTTCTCCCTTTTTTCTTTTTTTTTCTTTTTAAAGTGATGGTGCCTGGGGTCAGGCGGGGCAGCCATTGGGGGGGCCTGGGGGGGGTGGGTGGTTGGGTCTGAGTGGGGCAGCCATCAGGGGGCTGCAGCATCTGGCAGGAGATGGGGCAGGTGGGTCAGAAATCACGGGGCTGGGCTGGGGCATGTGGGCCCTTCAGGGGGGTAGTAGCCCCTGCAGGGGCCATTTGGCACCTGTTGGGGAACCGTAACCCCTGTTGGAGCCATTGCTACTGTTAGGGGTCCATAACCCCTGTGTGGGGGATTGAGCTCCTGTTGGGGGTCTGGAACCCCTGTGTGGGGGCTGTAATCCTTATGTGCAGCCATAGCCCCTGTGCGGGGGCTATAACCCTTGTTGGGGGTCTGGAGCCCCTGTGGGGTGCCATAATTGCTGTGTGGGGGCAGTAATCCCTGTGTGAGGGCTGGAGCCCCTGTTGGGGGGCCATAACCCCTGTGGAGGGTCATAACCCCTGTGTGGGGATGTAGTCCCTATTCAGGGCTGTAACCCCTGTGTGGGGGCTAGAGCTACTTTTGGGGGGCCATAACCCCTGTTGGGGGGCTGTAACCTCTATGTGGGGACAGCATAACATATACTCATATTTCATTAATTCATGAAGCATGTATTTAGCGTTCACTTTATTATTATGAAAGAGACACTGGTAGGCTTCCACAATGCTTTAACACTGTAGCTATATCACTAAAACATTGCCCAACTGATCGCTGTCTCTGTCTCTCTCTCTCTTTATAGTGGTCTTTTGTTTTACTTGTGGAGGAACATGGATTTGGGAGTATTTTACAGAGTGACTTCAGGTGGCTGTCGCTGACCTCCTGGCTAAATGGGGCCAGGAGAACAGACTTTGACAGTTCAAAGCAGGCCACCACACCCAGAACATCTTCCAGGCAATAGCTGCCCAGATGGCTGGGCAGGGGGCACACATGGTAGTAGTGCTGCACAGAGGCCAACTCTGCAGCCACAGCCCACTGGCAGCTGGCCCAGAGAAGCAGATGCCTCTACTGACTGTGCAGTCCTCATCTTGCAGGTGTGCAGCAGGTCAGAGCCAGGCAGCAGCCCCCACTGCCAGACTGCTGCAGTGGGTAGAGTGTGCAGGGAACTCTCAGGACTGCTTCAGCAGTCCAGCTGCCACAAGGGCAGTGTCCCCAGGTATCCCTGAGCTACTTTCCAGAGCAGCTTTTTTTACTGCTGGGACCAGCAGAGATGCTGCCCATGAGCTCTAGCTCCCCCTGGCTGTAGATCTGAGAGGAGTCAAGCAGGGTTATTTTGCCCCAAGTGGCACAATTTGCTCCACAACAAAGTCCATGCCTGAGCACTTGCACTCATGCAAAAAAACCCAGCTCAAATTTGCACAACTTCTACTTGAGCTGCTGCAAGTGCACATGCTTGCATGTGTGGACACGCCTCTAGAGTGCTATTGGAAGTGCGTGTGTGTGGTATGCTGCACATATGGGGCCTTTTGGTCCCGTGCATCTTGTCTTTCAGTGGTGAGCTTGACTTACTGTTCCTATCAAGCTAGGCCCTGTCCGTGGACCTCCAGATCCACACCACCATCCTACTCTACCCTACCTCCTTCCTACCTCTGGACTTAACACCACCTTACACCTCCCCTCCATACCTGGGATGGGCCCCAAGTGAGTCTGACACTCTGGTATTAGATTATAATAATATGCTTCATGCAAATCAGCACTCTATTGTGTAACATTGTGCAGCACCTCATGGCCCCTTCAAAGAATTCAAGGTACACCAGGGAGTCATAGCAACCTCTTTGGGAATTGCTGCTCTAGACCACTTTGCAAACTGAATTCTGCCTGGGTCCATGTAGGGGTTCCACGGCATGAGAAGTGATAAATGATGTGAAAGGGCTCTGTGACTTGAGGAAGTTAGAAAACCACCAATCTAGATTATTAGAATCATAGAAACACAGAAAACTCAGGCTGGAATGGCCCTCCAGAAGTTACACCTAGTCCAGCCCAACCTTGAGGCAGGATCATACCCATCCAAACCATCTGAGACACGTCCTTGTCCGTCCTAGCACTACACAACAACCCTGTGACACAACCACAAGGCCCATTGCCCAAAGACTCTGGGATCCCTTCAACCTACCTCAAGTAAAGAAGGGGGATAAGGGCTGGAAGTGTCCTCCCACTACAGGCTTTTTTAGATACACTCAAGATAGCTAAGGAACAGGACTGTGTCCTACAGAGGAAGGCAAAACTCCAGGAGTCTGTCTCAGTCTGACCACAGGGTCAAATTCACTCCTGGATCCAAATGTGGTTACCTTGAGTGGAAGTTAGGACCTTCTGGGTTTGAGTGCCATAACACAGCCCAGCCTCACTCAGTGGGTTGATAACCCCTGAATGTTTGTTCATTCATTTATTTCTTGATCATTGCAAGCATCAGTGGCATGTTGTTATCACTATATGCACACTACTGAAGCCATTACCTCTTATTTTAAGCCATGGAAACATTTAGACGTGTGCATGGACTACTGGTGCCTCCTGAGTTGGGGGGGGGGGGGCACTTGTCCCCCCATGGCCAATTGTGCCAACCCAGAACCTTCCCCTCCTCCCTGGTTGGTGAGATTGGCCACAGGGGGACCACAGGTATCACTTCTCCTGAAGCCCCCAATACCAAGCTGGCACTCTCAGGGGGGACACCAGTGCTCTCACCAGTCCACCCTGCTCATTGCCTATACAGGGAATTCTGCCTGTCAGGGGGTGCAACAGTGTTCTAAGGGGGTGCACGTGTACCACCATGGACCCCCTACACATCACCACTGAACCTGTGCTTGGAAGCTCACCCACACTTCAGAACATAACCATTACTGCCAACCCATCTCATAATGGAATGTAAATAAAGTGGTGCAAGCTGACAGTTTAGCCAGATTCCAACAAGGTTTGGACACATTCTTACAGGAACGGAGCATCAGTGAGCATGGGAGTGAGGTGTTTGGCTTCTGAATCAGAATGTCCTAGACCTTAAATGTTGGAGGCTGCAAATGAGAGAGGAACTATGGGAAAAAAAAATATTTTCAGAACCAATTCACTCTCCATTTCTGCAACCACTCTCTGCCCCCATGTGACACAGTAGACTTGGCAAGATAAACCTATGATCTTATTATGTACTTGACAGTTATTACATGCTGTTACGTTCAGAACAGATGGGAGGATGCAGCCATGTGGGTTCTGCCTGACTCACCTCTCATTTCCTTATCTCTAGTCTGACCAGATATTGGGCTGCTCCACTGAACCCACTCTGTGCCATTCAACCCCTACTCCAGTGGTACATTGGAAAAATGTTACCCAGATTGCTGACCATGCCACCAAGGCCTGACAAGAATGGTCGTTGATATGGAGAGAAATCAACCATGGCATCCATGCCAGGAACACATAAAGGTCATGGAGCTTCATGACACATGCCAGAGACTATAATAGAAGGTCTGGCAAGCTGTCATGCAGCATAGCAGCCAGAAGGCAAGGGGTCAGAAGCCAGAAGGAAGGACCTTTCTTCACCTGGTGTCCAAGACCTGCAGCTTGGCACGCCAAGAGAGAACATACAGGCCTCTTTGGCGGTGCCCCCACTCTGTGATGCTTAGCATGTGTCAGAAGGGAGCAGAGAATTAGAGAAGGTTGAACACAGTGGGCATTGTTACCATATATATGCTGTAGCCACTTCCCCTAGCTCCAGATCGGTGCTGTAATGGATACAAGGAGCTAATTCTTATTATTAAATGTTATCTTTTCAGGCATTTTGGGTGGAGGTGGCATGTTGCATGAGGGATATATTAAATTTTCCACAGAACTGATTTAGCATGAACACTTCCCCATTATCAGTCTCTATTGTAGAGCTGTTTAAGTGAAATATCTGTTTATATTATCTGTGCTTTGATATCTTATTACTTCCTTGGAGATATTTTTCTTTTTGCTCTGTTGTAACTCTGATACATTTCTTGGTTGCTGCTTTCCCACCCTGTTTGTTTTGATTGATAAGAGTCCCAGTGTTATGGAACCCTTGGGTGTCACATAAACATACTCCTTGTATTATCCAGAGGGCCATAAAGACATTATAATTGAGGTAGGTTACCTCTAAGATAAACAATTTACCTGGGAAATCAAGTCCCATTTCTAATCCCACGAACCTGGTTTCAATCTAGGATGACCTCCCTCACCCTGATGCCAATCAGCAGCACCACTGTTCCTATCCCCTTGGCCCAGTGTATTTTTTCCTATGGTAAAAAATCCTCCAGGTATAGACAAGCCAAGGCAGGTAGTTTACTACCTGGATGTTGTGGATGGCTTGTTTGAAATCTTTAGATTCTTTTCAGTGTTATCTTGGATGTCTCTTTGAGTCCACTTCTAATGGGATCCACTGCTAGTGACAGGAATGGCATCTCCTTGTAACTATAACTCCTTGTACTATAATCCCACTCGTTGCACTCCATTATGCCCAGACACCCTCCTGTTCATGTAGGTACAAGTGATGTGGCAGGAGTAGTCCCGGCTGAATCATGAGTGACTACAATGCTCTGGGAGCCAGGCTTAGGAGATCAGGGGCACAGGTTGTCTTTGCATCAACCCTCCCGCTCAGCAGTCATGACCAGCATCATGATAGCTGTATTAGAGAAGTCAACTTGTGGCTCCAGAGTTGGTTCCATCATGTGCTTTCTGGCTTTTTCGACCACAATCCTCACTTCCATACAAGAGGTATGCTGGGACATGATGGTCTTCATCTCCCTTCAAAAGGTAAGAGTTTGTTCTGTTACAAGTTGGCTGATCGCCTATGCAGGGATTTAAACTAGGTTCATGGGGGGATGGGGATACTGAAGACAGAGAGAAGTTAGGAACAATGAAGCCCAAGCCATGCACTGGACCAGTCCACATAAGTACTAAGGGGTCTGATAGGCATCACGACAGAGGGTACCAAGGGCACCTATCAGGGGCTTAAGTGTCTCTATATTACTGCTAGTAACATGGGGAACATGCAGGAGGAACTCCCACTCCTGCTTACAAACAAAGACTTTGACCTGGTTGGATTAACTGAAACTTTGCGGGACCCTACCCATGATTAGGCAGTAGGCATTAAGGGCTGCACTGATGAGCTAGAGTGGGGGAAAGGAGGTGGGGGGTTTTCTCTCTATGTTAAGGAACAATACACATCTTCTATAATCAAGATGGGATCAGAACAGGGACAAATGGAGGTACTATGAGTCAGAATATAAAGGGGTGGGGCTGAAAGGGACTTGATAGTGGGGTCTATTACAGACCGCCACATCAGGAGGATGAGTTAAACCTGGAATTCTCAAGGCATCTCTCAGAGGCACACTCAAGGGACATGTTTGTCACTGGTGACCTGCATCTGCTGGGCAGAGCAATCAGCTAGAGCTGACTGTTCACGTAGGTTCTTAACCTGCATATAGGACCTTCACCTAACTCAGGAGGTATATGCTCCCACTAGGGTAAATGGCTTATTGGATTTATTATAGGTCAGTCAGTCCACCTCCATCCTTGGAAAAAATTATTATCAGCCATACTCCAGTGCACCCCAGGGACCAAAATGAACATCCTGAAGAAACAACTCACAGCAACCTGTTAAGAGCTGTTAAGAGCTGCTCCAGTATACACTCACAGATACAAGCCTGCAATTTCTGCCTTTGGGCAGAAGAGGGAAGAATTATACAGGTTTTGCATTGTAGAAGGCAGGAAGGAGACTCAAAGATGCAGAAGCAGATCTGGGTGGGGGGTGGAGTCCAGGATGAGAGATGGACAGAGACGAGGCTGCAACATCTGTCCTTGGGTGTCTGGACAGAGCAAACCAGCCCTAGCTCGGGCTGCTCCAGACCCCTTAGCAGAAGGGCTAGAGGCCCAGAGGTAGGGATTGTGAGGGGTAATCTAGGGTGGGCTGGAAAATGGAGCTCTTTGTGCCCACACAAGTGCTGCCACAGGAGCATTTCTGGGCAGACAATAATAGAGCCAATACCCCTCTTACTTGCTGTGGGAGGGGACACTCGGATGGTGTCATCAGGTGTATCAAGAAGTGCTGGCAGTGGAAGGGGGAGGAGCTGATTTTCCCCTGTGCTGAGCAGCAATTTGTCCTGTGCTACCACTTCTTAGCCTGTGCCCCACACCTGCTCTGTCAGGGCTAAGCTGCAGCAGCAGCAGCAGGAGCAGCAGCTAGGCAGAAACTGATGCTTGGCATGGAGGAAATCACACCCTGCTCACTGCCACCAGGCGGGTTTTGGTGTGGCCACCCAGAGCCTGTGCCGTGCTAGTCTGGTGCAGGTCCTTCACAACCACTTGTTAGTTGCCCTGCCACTGCTCCACGCAGTCAATGCTGCTGCACTGGGCAGCCCAGAGGTGGCAGTGAAGTTGCAGGCTCTTGGTGGCCACACCAAAACCTGCCCAGCAGTGGCAAGCAGAGGGGACACTTTCCCTCATGCCAAGCAGCAGTTTATACCCAGCTGTTGCTGCCACTGTTGCTGCTACTCAGCCCTGATTGGTGAATTTGGAGCTGGTGCAGGGCATGCAGGGCCATAGCTGTATGTGGTGGTCTCTGCCACTACTGCTGCATGCAGCTGGGCAGTGCAGAGCAGTCATGGGGCACACTGGGGCTGTGCACATTTGGTGCTGGAGGGGAGGCGGCACAGGGCACTTGGGCTCTGAGATGTTGCAGGGTGGGGGAGGGTGCTGACTGGCTCACTGGGGCACAAGCAGGGGGCTCCCATGCACACACCATAATGTCCATAACACTGTCTATCTATAATGCTGTGGGCCAAATGGTTAGCTACGGGAGTCAAGGATAATAAGTTCTTCATTAGGTATGTAGGCAGTAGAAGGAAAACTAATGGAAGTGTGGGAACCCTGCTAAGCACCTCGGGACAGCAGGTAACCAACATTCAGGGAAAAAAAATGAACTTCTGAATGCCTACTTTACTTTGGTATTTCACCGGACCATGGGGAATGTCAAGTGAGATAAGGCTCATTGGGGGCATTCCAGGACTGACAGCCTCCCCACCATGGATGCTGAGTGGGTACAATACCATTTGGAAAAGCTAGACATTTATAAGTCAGCAGGACTGGATGGATTTCATCTGAGAGTGCTGAAGGAGCTGACTGCGGTCACCACGGAACCCCTGGCAAAGCTCTTTCAGAATGCGTAGTGCACTGGGGTAATCCCTGCTGACTGGAAGAGGGCCAACATTGTGTCCATATTCAAGAAGGGGAAGAAATAGCACCTGGGCAACTGTAGGCCAATGAGCCTCACCTCCAGGATTTTCCAGGAAAATCCTGGAAAAGGTCATTAAAGAATCTGTAGGCCATCTGGTTTAGATACACTGGGGCAGGGACAAAGTTAAGGTGCTTAGTGTATGTTACCACAGTGTTAATGTTTATTTATCTTTTATATGTTCTCTCCCTTTGACCTGTTGGCCTGTGATCCTAACCCCTATGATTACCCATATAAAAGTGAGAACTCCCTCTTGCTTCTTGTGCCAGTTTCTGGGGCTGCTGGCTTGTCATACATAGTTAAAGAAATATCAAGTAGTACCATTTATAGTTTAGAAATGAGGTTTTTGAGGGGGGACATGATAAGGGCTTACACAATACTAAGGGTGTTTGTACACATGACAGGGGTCCTTTCCTCTGTGGCATCGGCATCCCCTGGGGAGTACCTGCCAACTAGCAGCCCACCTGGGTGGTCCCAGGGGGAGCTGCCACTGTGGAGGGAAGTACTGAGCCCCGCACAGCTCACGCAGCACTTAGCCCAGTGGCAGCTCATGCGGTCAGGCTCCACTGATAAAAAAAAAAACAAAAAACAGAAGGAAGCTGTGAGGAACCTGATCCTTTCTTTTCTTTCCTTCTTTTTTTTTTTTTTTTTCTCTCAGAGCCTGCTCTCTTCTCCTGTGGTGGGAGGCTGAGCTCCAGTAGGCTGAGCAGTCCCTTAGCTGCATGGGGCCCAGTCCTCCCCCCCATAATGACAGCACCCCTGGTCTCCTACCACCCAGGTGGGCTTCTAGTGGGCAGGTGCTGACCAGGGGGTTGTCACCACTGCAGAGGGTAGGCCCAGCCCCCCCCCCCCCCCACAGGTCAATGACTGCTCAGCCTGCTGGTAGCTGGCCCCCCAGCCACAGGAGAGGCAGGCAGGTAGGAGACCAGTTCAGCATGTTTCACAGATCAGCATGTGCTTAGACTGGTAATTTTGGATGTGCCTGCCACATCCACACAGTAACTCCCATAATGGAAAGAGGGCCCTCCCTGCCCCTGCCCCCTCTCTTCACCTAGCCCAGTTGTGCTCCCCCTGGCCCCCAGAGGGTCCCACACACACACACACACATACACACATCATGGAGGGAGGAAGGAGGGAATGCAAAACTTTATTGAGAAGCCTATGCTCCCACTGCTAGGCAGGCACAGGCCTCTCACATGCAAAGAAATGATTGATGCCAGTGGTAATGTTGTCCTTGGCTGCGGGGGGCAGGGATGAGTTGTGTAGGCACAAGTAACCATCCAGATGTCAGTGGACATTGTGGGACAGTGAAGGCTTGTCCACCACACCATCAAAGCTCAGGGTCCCATGCCAGGTTCTCACATGTGCTTGGGAAACCAAGGCAATCATCATCAGCAATGTGTAGTGGATTGGGCACCCCTCAGTCCACACAAACTGGTCCTCATGGCATACCCAGGATGCTTCTAGCAGGGGCACACTCAGGGCACAGAGCAGGCATGGGGAGGTAGCCCTGGAATGCCTCTCCAGACAAGTCCCTTTGGGGGAGAGGGTGAGGACACCACCAGTCAGCCGGGAGCCAGCATGTTCCAGTCAGTCAGGAGCCCATTTGCCTCCAAGCCTGGGCACCATGGGCCTGGCAGCGATGGAGGAGATGGCCTGGTCTGCAGGAGGAGAAGTGGGGGAGTGAGTCTGGAGCCATGGCAACAGCTGTTACCAAGAGCCAGGCCTGTCCCAACCTAGGAAGCAAGCAGAGAAGGCAAACTACCTGAGGCCAGCACCCAGTGTCCACCTGGCCTTGTGGAGCAAGTGGGGACAGGGGGCTTGACTTGTGGCTGCCTGTGCCAGCGCCTACCCAGCTGACTTACCATGGTCCCTGGAAACTTGTGCATGCATGACCCCCAACCTGAGGCCAGGCAGTGCACAACCTCCTGGCAAAGAGCATGTTATCTCAGAAATGTTGCAAAATTTCACAAAGAGCCTCTTTCTCCTGGCTCTGCATGTCCTGCAGCCGCACACAGGGAAGAGGCACCAGTTGCCAGCAGGGATGCAGTATGAGGGTCATCACCAATCTTAGCCTGGGCCTTCTGTATTCACCAGCTGTAGCAGCAGTGGATCCAGGACTGGACCCAGCTCCTAGACCACCTGGTCACTATAGGGGAGGAGTGGCCAGTGCACTCATGGGCCTGGTGCATGGAGGAAATCATGCACAAGTGGCAGAGGGTCCAAGCAGATCAGGTGTTCTGCGACAGGCTCCTGGCCCTCAAGGAGAGGCACCTGGAGGCCCAGGAGCAGCAGGTAGCCATGGGGGCCAGGGCAATGGAGGCCATAGAGAATGACTGCTGGGTGCTGGACACTGTCTTGGCCCTGGCAGTTACCTTCATGCCACCTGCTGCCCAGACCCCAGCCACAGTCCTGCCTGCCCCCTAGTAGCAGTCCACTTCCCAGCATCAAACACCACAGTGGGCTTGGTCTGAAGTGCAGTGGCACATCCAGCAGCCAAGTGCCTCTACCCCAGCACCTGCCCTGGGTCCCCCTCCAGCCACCGCCCCCAACCTAGGCCCTGCCCACTACTTGCCCTGACTCCATACAGCCCAAGAGAAGGATCTGTTTCCAGCAGGGCCACCACCATGCATAGGCCCTGCTTGCCTGGCCCACTGGTTGCAGGAGTCAGAGTCACCCATGACAGCAGAACAGCAGCTTCCCTTGCCCCTGAGTGAGCCTCCTGCCCACCACTTTCACCGTGGTTTTTGCACCCTCAGTGGTGTGGCCAGAGGCCAGGGTCCTGGCTGCCTGACCCCAGCCTCCACCCCCTAGATGCCCCACCACACTGCCCCCCCCCAGCCCTGGGAGGACACACATGGAACATTCTGTGCATAGTCTGCATGAGGAAGAAGCTACTTTATTGGTGGTGGGTGGGGTGGGTGATGGAGAGCCTTTGTGGGTTGGGGAAAGGGGGAGGGGCTCTGTGGTTTGGGAGGGAGAGTGGATGGGAGCTGCTGTGATGGGGGGAGGAATCTGTTGGGGATGGACAGGATCTGTTGTTGGGAAGGGAGTGGGGACAGGGCCTGTGTTTGTGGAGGGGAATAAAATGCTTTTCTGAAAACTGTCCATAGTGAGTGTGGTGCTGGGGGTACACAGAGGGGCTGAGCCTAGTTGTCCAGGGATCTTACAGCAGGGAGTTGAGAAGCAGGTTGCCCGCCAGGGCTTTTTGCACCCAATGCCCTGGCTGGCTTCCACCGATGGGTGTACAGCTTGCCCAGGGCCTCAGTGGTGGGGCCCATTGCTGTCACTCACACTCCTGGTGCCAGGTGTCTTCCATCCACTCTCTCTTCCACCCAAGCCTCTCAGAAGAGCTCCTTCCAGGCCTCACAGCCCTAGTGATAATGTTATACAGCACACAGGTTGCAATGATGACCCGAGGGATGTTGGCCTCTGTGATCTTGAGGCAAGTGGTGAAGGTTCACTGGAATCCCTTCAGGCAGCCAAAGGCACAATCCACCCAGGTCCAGCCCAGGCACCTGTTGAAATGTCCCTGGCAGGGATCCAGCTGGCCAGTGGAGGGCTCCATGAGCCAGGGGAGGAGTGGGTAGGTAGGGTCCCCAATAATGAGGGGCAGGACTGCCACCTTTCACAGATGGAGGTTTGGCACCCCTGGCATGAAACACCAACTCTTCACCAGGGCTGGCACAGAGGAGTTGCAGAAGGCATGCAGTTGGATCATGGACGCTGTTTAACTAGCCAGCAGTTGCATTGGTGAAGGTTCTGCAGTGGTTGACAACAGCCTGAAACATGATGGAGTGAAAGCCCCACTGGCTGTACTAGGGGTAGACACCAGGGTGTGGGTAGGTGATAGGGATGTGGATTCTGTCCAGGGCCCTGATGCACTGGGGGGAAGCCCAGGATGCAGAACCATGCCACCACGTCCAGGGGGTCATTCATCCATAGCACATTGTACACCACCACATCCTGAAGGGCATTTCACACCTCCAGAACAACCTCCCCAGTGGTCACTTTGCCCATGCCAAAGAGGTGGCTGATGTAGGACAGGCTGGCAGGCATGGCCAGCTTGAGCAGGGCAATGGTCAGACGGGTGTCTGAGAGGAGGGGCTGCTGCATGGTGGTGGCCTGCCACTCCAGGTGCAAGCACAGCTGCTTGAGGAGCTGCAGGACAGAAATAAAGGTGGCCAGGGAGCTGCACATAGAATTGGCTTTTAAAGATGTCTCCTGGCCGCAGGCAACTGTAGCTAAAGCTTCCACTTCCCCTTGGCTGCTGCAGGGCGCCAGTGCAGGCCAGTGCAGGCCAGTGCAGGCCTAGCCAGGAGCAGGTTACTACCAGGAGCAGTAAATCTGTTCCCAAATGCCTACATGTGTAGATGCCTGGCCAGGTGGGCTTACATATAGCATATAGCACGAATTGCACTTGCAGTTACACCCAAGGGGGTCATAAAAAATAAACTAATAGGGAATATATTTCACAGAAAGAAAAGCAAGTTCGTTTTCACCCAGGGGGCATGTCTACATGTTCATTAATGTGCAGTAGTTACTGGGCATTTAATTTAGTACTTGTCTAAGGAAGTAATAACTAACTATATGTAGAGTAACTAGAGTTACTTCACAGTAGCACTGGCAAACACCTTTTTTAATAATGCTACTGTGCAATAGCCTAATAATACTGTGGAGTAGCATATTAGCACTGTCTGTGCTGTGACGCACTACTGTGAGGTGTTATTAGGCTGCTGTGAATTAAACTTCTCATGTATACATGACCAATGTGTCATTACAGTGTGAGATTCATTGCACCCAGATGTGGTGAAAAAATGAGAATTTAGCCAGATTCAATCAGGGATTGGACACATTCTTGGAGGAAGGGGGAATCCATAGCTATTGAGCATGGGAGTTGGGGCACAGACTCTGAATCAGGACTTCCTAGACCTTAAATGCTAGAGGGTGCAAGTGAGAGAAGAATCCAGTGGAAAAAAAAAACAAACAAAACCCTTGGTCATATGACATCATGAAGAGTTCACTCTTCTCTTCAGGATCTACTGTCTGCCAGCGTATGTGACACAGGAGACTAAGCGAGCTGGACCTGACTGAAATCACAGTGTGCATGAAATCTTGATTGCCTGTGATGTTGATAAAATCTGACTTCAATGAAAGCAGTATCTTGCCTAGTATTTTAGAAGTGAAGAATCCCCTGAGCCAGAAGCAGAAGTCATGGTGTATTAGGTGCTATAAATAGGCCATGTCCTGAGCAGGTGAGACCCCCTTACTCATAGTCACTTGCCAGTGACATGTGTCTTTGATCTCCACTTTACCATGGTTTCAATCTGGACTGATCTCCATTGATACTAATGATTTAAGGGCCTGTCACTGATCTCAGTGATCCTGGTTTAAATCTAGAATAAGTGGGAACAAAATTAGGCCCTTGGTATGTTACATTCTCTCTCCTGCCCTCGGGCCATCCTGGCACTAAAAAACCTTGCTGTTTATTTACTTTTTAAAGTATCTTTTAGATTCTTGATCTGGTCCTTTATTTTCTGTCTAACTTGAGAACTGCTAATTTCCTCTTCAGCCTCTTGCACCCCTAGTAGCAGCCTCTCCCAAATTATGCTAATTTCTGTTGGATGTATTCATATTCAACTATTGTCCTGGACACTCTCAGTCTCATGGCCAGGGTATGCAGGTATGTTTTATACTTCTCTGTCCTGTTCTCTTTCTCCAGTATATCTATCTTCTTTTCATGGACTGACATATCATAGACCTTGCCAATTTCCCTTTTGATCTCCTCAAGCTTCTCTTCAGTTTCTTTTTTTTTTTTTTCTTTTTCTCCAATTTTGAAATTGCCTTTTTCAAGATACGGACTGTGCTTTTGCACTGGAAAACTTCTTCATGAGACACCAGCACCTTGTTCTATATACAATTCAGAAAATACCACATAAAACCTATTATAGATATATTGGAGAGATATGGTGGAAAGCATGCTGTCCAAGTTTGCTGATGACACTAAGATGTGGGGCAAAGTGGACACACTTGAAGGGAGAGACAGGCTGCAAACAGTGGGCAAATGAGAAAAGGATGGGGTTCATCATAGACAAATGCAGGGTGATGAACCTTGGGAGAAGGAATCCACAGCGTACATACAGGCTGGGGAGTTCCCTTCTTGAAAGCACAGAGGCGGAAAGGGATCTTGGAGTCATTATTGACTCCAAGATGAACATGAGCCGCCAATGCCAGACCGCATGGAGAGGGTTCAGAGGAGGGCCACCCGCTTGGTGAGAGGGCAGCAGGACAGGCCCTACGACAAGAGACTGAGGGACCTGAACCTGTTCAGCCTTAGCAAGAGGAGGCTGAGGGGGGACCTGGTGGCTGCCTACAAACTCATCAGAGGAGATCAACAGCAAATAGGCAGAGCCCTTTTCTCCCCAGCACCACCTGGGGTGATGAGGAACAGTGGTAATAAGCTGATGGAGAGTAGGTTTAGGTTAGAGATCAGAAGGCAATATTTTACAGTTAGGGTGGCCAAAATCTGGAACGAACTTCCCAGGGAAGTGGTCCTCGCCCCTACCTTGGGCAAATTCAAAAGGAGGTTGGATGATCACCTGTCTGGGGTCTTGTGAACCCAGCATTCATTCCTGCCTGTGGCAGGGGGTTAGGATAGACGATCTGTTCAGGTCCCTCCTGACCCTAGCTACTATGATACTATGATACTATGATAATGAATGCAGTTTCCCAAAAATTTCTTTGAAGGGTATTGGGGAAATTTCCATCAACCCTGTAGGCAGAGAGAGAATCAGATTTGAAATTGTGCAGTTTTTCATAGAAACAACTTATTTCTGGCAAATACCAATATTTTCTGTCTGTTTTGGCTTCCTCATGGGATTTGTAGTTCATTTCCCTCATGTCTCTGCTATTCACCAGAGGACTAGCTTTCTATCCTTTTCCCATCATGCACCACTGCTTCCTCTTCCCAGTAGTGTGCCATGTCAGTAGTGTGCCATGCCATGTAGTAAAAGAAACAGCTACAGAGATTCCCCCAGACTGAAGCTGGCATCCATTAGAAAGGAAAAACCCTGTATGCCATGCCTAGGGTTACCATATTTCCAGGTCCAAAAAAGAGGACACCTGTTGGTGGGGGTGGGGGGGGAGTGGGAATATGATGGGGGAGGGCAGTGACATGCTGCTGCCCATTCTGTTGCCTCTCACTGACAAGCCACATCCCACACTAGCCCTGCTGGTGCCGCTCACTCCCAACCAGCAGCCCCCTGGCACTGCCAGTGCCCTGCACACCCAACTCACAGTCACCTATCCCATCCCCCATGCCCCTTGCAACTGATATGCAGCCCCTGCCCAGCTTTGACAGTGGCCCTCACTCCCGACCTGCAGCCCCTGCCCCCATGCTGGCCCTGCTGGTGGCCCACAGTCCTGACCCCCAGCCCCTCAGCCCTGCCAGTGCCCCTCACCCCTGACCTGCAGTCCCCTAGCAGCTCAGGCAGTGCTTCTCATCTCTGATCTATGACCCCTGCCCCCCAAACCCCTGCTGGTGCCCCTCACTCCCCACCCATGGCCTCCCCTATCCAGTGATGTCCCTCACTCCCAACCACAGCCCCCTGCCCCCCAGCACTGCTGCCCAAGCAGCTCCTGCATCACTCTCTCACTATCCACCCCCTTGGCTACTTTTTTTCCTGTTCCTGTGTTCTCCCACAGGGTGATTGGTTGTCAGGGTCACGTGGGCATGTCTCCATGTTTACTGATGGGGACTGTGTGTCTTCTTCTCAGAGCCCCTTCTGCTATCTATCTGGGGTATTGCAATGTATCAAAAGCCAGCTACTTGGGTAAACTCCTCCCTCCCAGGCAGTCATGTGTTGCCATTGCACCAGTCTGCTTTCTCTTATTGAATAAGGTGACCAGAGGTACCAGGAACATGGGGATGGTCCATTTTGCATAATGTTGTTGTCCACGCTGTTGACATTGGGGGAAAAACAAAAAACAAAAAACGGTGAAGCCTCAACTCTCACCCCTTTCACTAGACCAGTGGACCTTCAAACTTCTTAGGCTGGAAAAGGTTTCCCAATCTAGACATAAAGGTGATCTCTAAAAATGCCAGCTCTTCACTTTCACTCATTCTTGGACTATGGAAAAGTAATAGAGCCATTCTTTTTTTGCCAAGAATCAGGAGGAACACAGCAGGTAAGGATGTTTTCAAACCAGTCTGGGTTTATCTTCTGAACTGTGCATCCACACCTAACAGTAATAACTTTGTATGGCACTCTGTGGCACCCTAAAAATGATCTCAAGGCACCCCAGTGAGCTGTCGCACCCTGTTTGTGAATCAATACTCTACACCTGTGGTTTGCAAACTGAGTTCTGCCAGGGTCCACATAGGGGTTTGGGGATCCATGGCACAAGAAATGATGTGTGTTATGAAAGAGTCCCATGACGGCAAAATGTTCAGAAACCACCACTCTGTATTATTAGAATCATACAACCACAGAAAAGTCAGGCTGGAAAAACCCTCTAGATTTCACATCTAGTTCAAACTCCTGCTTGAGGCATGATCATTCCCATCTTTACCATCCCAGACACATCCTTGTCTGACCTATTCCTAGCATTACACAAAAACTCTGTCTCACAACTACAGGGCCCATTGGCCAAAGACTTTGAAAGCCCTCACACCTGCCTCAGGTAAAGCAGTGGGTAAGGGCTGGAAGTTTCCTGTGACTACAGATTGTTAAATCCACTTGAGAGGAAGGCAAAACCCCTCAGTCTGTGTCCATCTGACCACAGGGTCAAATTCCCTCCTCATCCCAAATATGGCAACCTTGACTGGAAGGAAAACTCTTTGGACATGAATCCCATGGCACAGTCCAGCCTCACTCACTGGGGAGAAAACCCAAGAATGTTTGTTCATTCCTTAGTTCTTGAACATTGCAGGCATTGGTGGCATGTTGTTATCGCTACACACATGCCACTGAATCTATAATCCCTTAGCTCAGGCAATGACAGTATTTGAACTTGCTCTTGGAAGCTCACCCAACTGTCAGAGGCTGAGCAATCACTCGTAACCCCCCTCAGAATTAAATGTAATAAATGTATGGAACTTGTTGTCACCAGGTGTGATAGAAGCTGCCAATTTAGCCAGATTCAAACAGGGGTTGGATACATTCTTAGCGGAAAGGGGAATCAGCAGGGATTCTGGTGTTCTCAATTTAAAAATCATAGATTATCTGGTTAAAAATCACAAATTCTCTGATTAAAACCCCAAAATCACATTTTTCCACAATTAAAATAAACACCACTATGCATATAGGTATCAGTTGAACACAATGTTTATATTGATATATTTATAATTTTAAAGCAACTTGGAAGCCTACCAGTGCCTCAATCACTATTCCAATACAAAAAAAAAAAAAAAAAAAAAGCTTTATCTATCTATCTGTGTGTCTGTCTGTCCATAATGTTTTTGGCCAGATGCGCCTGTGCTTCTGAGAAAGCAGGCAGTAATTGGCTATGCAGCCCGGGCTGTGCATGCCAAAGTTTGTGCCACTGCTGGGGAAGTTTGTGGAGGTGACAAACACACCCTGGCTGCCTGAACAACAGGACTTCCCTCCTGCCTCCCTGCCTGAGGGAAAAAGGGGGAATCACCATGGTGTCAGCCCCCTGATGCCTGGCCCTGATGCCTCCCACAACAACTTGTAGGGAGGGGGTGGCAGATGTGGGGCAGGAGGATGAGAGCAGCTGGGTGTGGTTGGGGTAGAGCGGGGCCTGACCCAGAGTTGTAGAGGGGGAGAGGGCTGGACCTGGAGCAGCAGGAGGGAGGGAAGAGTGGGGATGGACCTGGAATGGTGTGGGAGGGGTAGAGCTGGGTCAGACCCAGAGTGGCAGTGGGGTGTGAAGCCTGGACCTGGAGTCATGAGAGGAGCAGTGCTGGACTCAGAACTGTGAGGCGGGGGGGGGTAGAGCGGGGCTGAACCTGGAGCAGCTGATGCGAGGCGTAGAGTGGGGCTGGATCCAGAGTGGCAGAGGTAGGGTAAAGCAGACCCAGATGTGGAGTGGCTGGAGGGTGTAGAGCTGGGCAGGTGGGTTTCAGTGCAGAGGTTTGGGTAGAATGGGTCATTGCTTATCACACCCAGGACACAGTGCCCCAGCCCTGCCAGTGCCCCTTGTGACAGAATACCATTTCTGTTTCTCCCCAAACTCTGCTATGTGACAATTTGGTTACTATGGTCACTGCAGAGGACAGACACCTCTGGCCCCATCAGCTTCAGGTAATCCTGAGTTGTAACCTGAGCTGGATACATTCCTGAGGGAGGAGGAAACCTGCTCCCTCTGCCTATGTGACTGACCTCACACACCTGGGTTGGGGGCATAAACTCCCTAAGCAATATCATCATGGCTAGGAGGGAATAGAGACCCTGCCAGTCTACCTGGCAACCAGTGATACTTTTCAAATTGGTTGGCTGGCAGCCAACAATTGCTGGCCTTCATTGGATCAGGTAAATGAGATGATAAGGTTTATACAAGTTTAGGACTGCCCAGGAAGCATGGCAGCTACCATGTTCAGAACTGTCAGAGAAGCTGGCCCATCTAAAGCTCACTCTCTCTTTTGAAATTGATGATCAGTGAACTGCTTGCCTCCAGAGGGAATCCCCACCTGCCTCTGGATGATACTTGTGGGTAAGCTATTTGAGATCTAACTAGAGAAATAGCTTGCCTACTCCTTGTAACCAATAAAGTTCTCCTTTGTAACTAACGTGGGAAACTTATTGGAGGGGGTCTAGACTATGCCTTGGGTTCCCCTTGGTTTGGCTGACTAAGGGAGACCACTATTTGTGCTTCAGACTGAGGGAAGCACCCCAAGTTCTTGCAGTTGGTCAAGTACCCTCAAGAACTACTAGGCCTGTGTTTCCCAGGGGACAGAAGGCCAGGGTAAGTCCAGATTCTGGGTGGTGGCGGTGTTTCCCCGAGGCTTCCCCTGGTGTGCTCCAGGAAGGGGGTCGGCCAGACATGAGGCATGCCCAGGGAGGAACTCAGAGCCTGGAAGGTAGTCCGGGGCAGTGAGGTGAGTGGCTCAATGCAGGAGCACCCGCCATTGGCCTGCAACCGAGTCAATGAATTATAGTTCCAAGAAAATCTCTCCCCTGGCAGCTGGTCAGTGTCACAACCCAATTATAGTAGTGCCCATGCCACAAGCAAGAGATACCATTTAAAGCATTTTATTTTACCCTAGGTTAACTAAGGGTTAACAGATGATAGTAACAGCCTTCTTTGCTCTGTGTGTCAGTGAAAAAAAATGTATAACTGCGCCACTAACAGAAATGAAACTTTAACCTTCTGTGCTTTACATAAATCATTATAATTGGTCAGAGTCGAAAGGGAGTAGCCCTAAAATAACACCCTAGCGAAACTGCTATATAATTGGTGATTCTAATTAAATTTATGATGTGGTGAAAACCAATTGGCTATTACACAAATAAAACCCGTTTTCACTTCCAAGAAGAAGGGGAGACCTCCGCGCACACACCTTAGAGACCTCTGAACGTACATGTCAGAGTAATTAGACAATTTAATCTCTTGTCTAAGTTCCTTGTCTCGACCCAATCTCAGACGTAAATCAACGACTGCCGGCCCGGCCATTTCTGCCCGACCATTTCTGTCTGAATACTTATGCAGACTGACCTGATGAACTCTAAGCTGTAACTAACCAAGTACCTCTGACCTCTGTTATTCACCACCTTGACAGCGTGAGTAAATAATCTTGCTTTGCAACCGATAAGCTTTTGTGCCTAATTCCACTCCAAGCGTCACAAGTACCTGCCTGACAGCCTTCTAAGGCTCCCGAACTCCTCACTGCAGTGCACGGCAGCGACAGTCAGATTCTCAGTTCACAGGAGAGGGAGATGCACCTCTGATTACTGGGAACTGGGTGAAAGCTAGGCTGAGAAGCCCCCTTCATCCTCCCCATTGATCCCTGTCCCCACCCACATGTGCACTCCAATGCCAACTGCCTGGGCTCCCAAGTGGTCCTGGGAGAATGTTGTGACCTTGAGGCACTATGGAACCATCCTGACATGCAGATGAAGTTCACACAGGGTGGGTGTTTGAATGCCCATATTTATAAGGTCCTCATAAGCCAAAGCTACCATGGAGCTGAGGATGGCAACCCAAGTAAAAGACAACAAGAAATTGTTTTTTAGATATATAGGGAGTAAAAGGAAGACCCAGGGAGGAATAGGACCCCTGCTAAATGGGCAGAAACAATTGGTGATGGACAGGGGGGACAAGGCTGAACTCCTCAATGAGTTCTTTGCCTCAGTGTTCCTAAGCGAGGGACACGCAAGTCTCTCACTGGGGTTGTAGAGAGGCAGCAGCAAGGTGCCAGACTTCCATGCGTAGACCATGAGATGGTGCAGAGTCACTTGGAAGAACTGGATGCCTTTAAGTCGGCAGGCCTGGATGAGCTACATCCGAGGGTGCTGAAGGCACTGGCCGACATCATTGCAGAGCCACTGGCGGGAATATTCGAACGCTCGTGGCGCATGGGCCAAGTCCTGGAGGACTGGAAAAGGGCCAATGTGGTCCCCATTTTCAAAAGGGGGAGGAAGGAGGACCCGGGCAACTATAGGCCAGTCAGTCTCACCTCCATCCTTGGCAAAGTCTTTGAAAAAATTATCAAGGCTCAGATTTGCGAGAGCCCAGCAGGACAAATTATGCTGAGGGGAAACCAGCACGGGTTCGTGGCAGGCAGATCGTGCCTGACCAATCTAGTCTCTTTTTATGACCAGGTTATGAAATGCCTGGACACAAGAATAGGGGTGGATGTCGTATACTTAGACTTCAGGAAGGCCTTCGATATGGTATCCCACCCCATACTGGTGAACAAGTTAAGAGGCTGTGACTTGGATGACTACACAGTCCGGTGGGTGGCGAATTGGCTGGAGGGTTGCACCCAGAGAATCGTGGTAGATGGGTCGGTTTCGACCTGGAAAGTTGTGGGCAGTGGGATCCCGCAGGGCTCGGTCCTTGGACCGATACTCTTTAATGTCTTCATCAGTGACTTGGACGAGGGAGTGAAATGTACTCTGTCCAAGTTTGCAGATGACACAAAGCTATGGGGAGAAGTGGACACGCCGGAGGGCAGGGAACAGCTGCAGGCAGACCTGGAGAGGTTGGACAAGTGGGCAGAAAACAACAGGATGCAGTTCAACAAGGAGAAATGCAAAGTGCTGCACCTAGGGAGGAAAAATGTCCAGTACACCTACAGCCTAGGAAATGACCTGCTGGGTGGCACAGAGGTGGAAAGGGATCTTGGAGTCCTAGTGGACTCCAAGATGAACATGAGTAGGCAGTGTGATGAAGCCATCAGAAAAGCCAATGGCACTTTATCGTGCATCAGCAGATGCATGACGAATAGGTCCAAGGAGGTGATACTTCCCCTCTATCGGGCGCTGGTTAGACCGCAGTTGGAGTACTGCGTGCAATTCTGGGCGCCACACTTCAAGAAGCATGCGGATAACCTGGAGAGGGTCCAGAGAAGGGCCACTTGTATGGTTAAGAGCCTGCAGACCAAGCCCTATGAGGAGAGACTAGAGAACCTGGACCTTTTCAGCCTCTGCAAGGGAAGGTTGAGAGGCGACCTTGTGGCTGCCTATAAGTTCATCACGGGGGCACAGAAGGGAATTGGTGAGTATTTATTCACAAAGGCGCCCCCGGGGGTTACAAGAAACATGGCCACAAGCTAGCAGAAAGCAGATTTAGATTGGACATTAGGAAGAACTTCTTCACAGCACTCGGAAGAGCGCAAAGACATGCAGTTAACCCCGTATCAGTGACCCTAGACCTCTCCTTTGAGAACTTTGCTTACTATAGCCACTTCTACCACCTTCAGAGTGCCCTGAAGGTGGGCTTTGTTCCCATGACCAGCAAGAATCAGTGCATCTCTGCTGCCTTTCCCCCTTACTGACTGCAGCCCAGCATACTCTCTATGCCCTGGGCATGATCAAACTCAAGGTAACTCAAGGTGACCACATGGCCTAATGGATAAGGCATCTGACTTTGGATCAGGAGATTGATGGTTTGAGCCCCTCTGTGGTTGCTCTTCAGCTGTACGTTTTTACAAGAAATAATGGCCGCAACTTAGCAGAGAGCAGATTTAGACTGGACATTAGGAGGAACTTCTTCACAATTAGAGTGGCCAAGGTCTGGAGCGGGCTCCCTAGGGAGGTGGTGCTCTCCCCTACCCTGGGGGTCTTAAAGAGGAGGTTAGATAAGCATCTAGCTGGGGTCATCTAGACCCAGCGCTCTTTCCTGCCTATGCAGGGGGTCGAACTCAATAGCTTTCCATTTGGAAATAGTTTTCCATTTGTAAGTGTTTTTTTTCTGTTGGTGGGTGGTGGAGGGGCTCAGTTGGCTGAGGCGCGGATTTCCATAGGTGGAGAGGGAGCAGGGTCATATGGGGTGGGTGTTGTGGGGGTAATAGAATTGTTTTGCTTCAACCATGAGATTGTCCTGAAAGTAGTGCTGGGGATTGGCAGGGTGTGTGTGGGTGGCAGGGCAGGTGGGCTAGAGCAGGGAGAACAGGAGGAGGGGGTCAGCTAGGGCCTCCCACGTCTGGTGCCCTGGTGCCCACTGGCAGGTGGGCATGAGTGTGGGGCACTGGTGGGGCTGGCTGGAACAGTGGGGGAGCTGGGCATCACTGGCAGGATCAGGAATAGGAGTAGGGGCAGGTACTGGAGCAGCCCTGGTGTGGGGTGGCAGGGTGGGCAAGGAGGGAGCTGCTCTATGATGCTTTTGCACTGGGCATACAGCTTCTGGGCAGGGAAGGTGCTGGTCAGGGATCAGCATTTCCAAGTTGGTTGTCAAGTGCTGGCAGCTGGCTCTGGATTCAACATGGCTACCTAATGATGGCACCTATGTGGCTAGAGTCTGGAATGCCCCCTGGTGGCCACAGGGGCACATGGCAGGGCTGGAAGGACTTGGCACTAGATTTAGTCCCAAGTCTCTATGGAACTATGGAAGGATGTGGTTTGTTAACTGTCAATGGTGATTCATAGTCAGGGGGAGCACATGTAGCCCCTGAGAGCACCAGTGAACCCCTTGACAGGCCATGCTTGCCACTTAAAGCAATGGGAAAGGGAGGCAGGAGGGACTGTCAGCCCCCCCCCTTCCCCGGAGTGCTGTGTGGTAAGATTGTCCCCAGTATGCTTGTTTGGCCGTTGGGATGGGGGGGGGGGGCACATGCCCCCCCTGACTAAGGTGGCACGAGTCACCCGTGTTAATTGTCAAAGGATCTCAGAAGAAAGAGACTTACTGATTCATTTAGAAATAAACATGTTACTTGCTTACCCTTTCCATAAAAGTCTCTGCATGTGAAGACTCTTGCCAAAAATCATTTAATAGATTTGTAGATTGTAAGGCCAGAAGGGACCTTGGAAGATCATCGAGTTCAACCCCCTGCATCGAGCAGAAAAGATAACTGGGGATCAGGTGACTCCAACAAAGTGACTGTCTAGCCTCTTCTTGAAGATTTCCAGGGTAGGTGACTGCACCATCTCTGGAGAGAGACTATTCCACAGTCTGGACGCCCTTACTGTGAAGAAGTTTTTTCTAATGTTAATCCTGAATAAATCTTCCAGGAGTTTGTGGCCATTACTCTTGGTGCTCCCCTTGGATGCCCTGGTAAGCAGTTGCTCACTGAGCCCTTGTACTCCTCTAGTGTAGCAGGAAGTTCCTGCCAGGTCCCCTCTCAGCCTTCTTTTCTTTAGGCTGAAGAGTCCAAGTTCCCTCAGCCTTTCCTGGTATGGCTTGTCATGTAAGACACTGATCATACAGGTGGCTCTTCTTTGGACTCTCTCAAGCTCGTCCACATCCTTGTTAAAGCGTGGTGCCCAAAACTGGACGTAATATTCCAGCTGCAGCCTCACCAGTGCTTAATAGAGCAGACAGATCACCTCCTTGGCTTTGCTTGAGATGCATTGGTTGATTCATGCCAGAGTGTTATTTGCCCTACTGGCTACAGCTCCGCACTGCTAGCTTTTATCCATACTGTGGTCTATTATTACCTCCAGGTCCATTTAATTCATGTTGCTAATCATTTTGTTGCCACCAAGCCTGTAGGGGTGTTGTGGGTTGCCCATCCCAAGATGGTGTGCTTTACATTTCTCAATGTTGAACTTCATCAGATTCCAGTTCACCCAACTTGCTAGCCTGTCTAGGTCCACATGTATCTGTACCCTATCTTCAAGCATCACCACACTTCCCCATAACTTGGTGTTGTCTGTAAACTTGGCCAGTGAACTCTTCACCCCCACATCCAAATCTTTAATAAAGATGTTGAAAACTACCGGACCAAGCACCAATCACTGCAGGACACTGCTGCCCACCTCTCACCAGGATGACACAGATCTGTTCACTACAACTCTCTGGGTCCTATCCTGCAGTCAGTTTCTCACCCATCTGACTATCTCAAAGTTAAGCCCACAATCCTCCAACTTTTTCATGTGGAAATTGCGGGATACTATATCAAAGGCCGTTTGGAAGTCAAGGTATACAATGTCAGCCTGCTCTCTTGTGTCCAGGTGGTGAGTTACCTGGTCACAGAAGGAGATGAGGTTGGTAAGGCAAGACCTGCCCGCAACAAATCTATGCTGGCTGTCATTCAGAATGTTACCTTCTGCAAGCTTATTGAAGATAGACTCCTTGATGAACTTTTTGAAGATTTTCCCTAGGATGGAAGTTAGGCTGATTGGCCTATAATTACCTGGGTCTGCCTTCCTGCCCTTCTTGTGGCTGGGCACAACACTGGCCATCTTCCAGTCCTCAGGGACTTCTCCAGAACACCATGAGGTGTAGAAGACTTTTGTCAAGGGTTCCACAATGACTTCAACCAGGTCCTTCAGCACTCTTGGATGAAGATCATCCCGTCCCACAGACTGGTATATATCTATTTTTTTTTAATTGGTCATACACCAGTTCTATGACAACAGTAGGAAGATTATTACTCCTACTATGCTCTACCTGGCATGGTTTCCCCTTGATCTGGTGAAAGACTGAGGATAAGTAGTGATTCAGGAGTTCTGCTTTCTCCTGGGTGCCAGTAACAAGCTCTCCTGAGTTGTTGAGCAAAAGTCCCACATTCCCATTTGTTTTCCTTCTGTTACCTATGTATGTACAGAAAGACTTCTTGTTGCCTTTGATTCCCATTGTCAATCTAAGTTTGGTCGCTGCTTTAGCCTTTTTTATCTGTTCCCTGCAAATGCGGGCCATTGTGGAATAGTCCTCCTTGGGCCCGTCCCAAGCTTCCATTGTTTATAAGCCTCTTTCTTCTTTCTTAAGAGGACCGTGGTTTCCTCGTTTAGCAAGAGGGCTACCCGGACCTTCTGTTACCTTTTCTCTGCATGGGGATGGACTTCCTGCGTGCTTCAAGAATTGTGTCCTTAAGGAACATCCACTCTTCAGGTACACCTTTTCCCTTCAGTTCCTGGTCCTGCAACACTTCACCTACTAGTGACCTAAGCTTGTTTAAATTTGCATTTTTGAAGTCCAAGACTTCAATCCTGTTATCTGATTTGTCTGACTTATGTCAGATAGTGATCATGATGGTTTCATGGTTGCTGTTGCCCACACTTGCCTCTATATTTAAGTCAGTCACCAGGTTGTTGCCTTTGGCTAGGACCAAGTCTAGTAGAGCATTACCTCTGGTGGGTCCATGTACCTCCTGAGTCAGAAAGAGTTCCTCAACACAGGTCTGGAAGTATTACGAGCAATCAAAAGTGGCCAAGTGTTCCTCCCAGGAGATATCTGGATAATTAAAATTGTCCATGACAACCATGTGCATTACTGTGCATTAGCTTAATGCACAGTAAATTTAGTCCCACTTAAATGCACATGTAGATGTACCCACTGTGTCAAGTTTTGGGCCCCCACTATACAGAAGATGCAGACTAGTTGGACAAAGTAAAAAAAATTTGGCGGGCTGGGACACATGACTAATGAAGAGAGCCTGTGGTAACTGGGCTTATTTAGTCTGAAGAATAGAAGACTGAGAGGAGATTTAATAGCAGCCTTCAAATACTTGAAGGGGGGTTCCAGAGAGGATGGACAAATGTAGTGGCAAATGACAGAAGAAGCAGGAAAGATTCAATTTGCAGGAAGGGAAGTTTTGGTTAGATATTAGGAAGAATCTTCTCATGAGGAGTGTGGTGGTGAAGTGCCCCCACAGGCTAGTGAGGGAGAGAAGGGAGGACCTACAGACCCCAGACCCCGAGAGCAAGCCCCCAGAAGGGCATACGTACCGGCTGAAGAGCAGCGGGAGGAGGAGCCTCATCCGCGGCTGCAGCCGCGTGAACTGCCATTACGCCGGTTCTGGCAACAGCTGTTCCCGGCGCGGCGAACAGCTGAGCCAATCCCAGCGGCCGTAGCAGCCGCTGCGGGAAGGTTTAAAAACGCCAGCAGGACAGGGAGAGAGAGAAAGCCAGGGAGAGAGAGTACGGGTGGGCAGCCCGTGCTGCGGGCTCACGCACAGAGCAGAGAGGACCCAGCCTGCGGGTCTCAAGCAGGCAGCTTAGCCAAGAGCTGTAAGCCTTTCGTGAACAGCAGAGTGAAAGACGGTCAGAGAGTGCAAGCCGAGGCACTCTCTCAGTATCCTGAAATGGCTGATGCTCAGGAGGCAGGGGAGTGCTCTGCTGACAGTAGGAGAGGGGAGACAGCGGAGGCTCCAGGAGGGAGCTGGAACCATGGGGAGCACCCACCAGCTCCTCCTGATTCGGAGGAGTATTTTCTGTAAGAGGGGAGAAAGGAGGAATCACTCTCAGCAGGAGGGAGAACAACCGGGAACCGGGGAACCGGTCTGAGGCCATCATACAGGGCCTGGAAACATCTGGAATGCATCGCCCAGCAGTTGGCGTGTGGACGGGGTGTAGGGGAGGCGGAGCCCCGTGGACCACCGTGTCAGACAACCATGAGTAACACCGTCTATCGGGAGGCCTCACCCAGGATAAAGATCTCCACTGTAGACCCCTCTAAAGGTAATTGATTACATCCAAGTCGTGGCAGGCGAGTTGAGGGGAGGGGCAACACCCCGATAGGCCAGGCGGAGCTAGACACAGGCTCCACAAGGAGGGTAATGAAACACTGGAATGGGTTACCTAGGGAGATTGTGGACTCTCCATCCTTGGAGGATTTTAAGACCTGGGTAGACAAAACTTCATCTGGGATGATCTATTTGGGGACGGTCCTGCTTTGAGCAGAGAGTTGGACTAGATGACCTGTTGAGATCCTTTCCAACCCTAATTTTATATGATTCTATAATCTGAACTGTCCTTCTCACAGCTACATCACATTGGTGGCTCATAGCTGTTACGCCTCAGCTCTGTATTCTTGGGCAACCCTGGCACAGGATGCAGTCTGTCTGACTCACAAAGGACTCACCCCCCCCCCTCCCTCCCCTCCTCTACCTAAACAAAACTGATTAAGATGCAGTGAGAGACGCACCTAAAACTCTCCAGATAAGGGTGATAAGAGTGAACAACTGCCCTCGGTCTCATCTGCATCTGAGATGGAACCAGATGACCATTCATTTACATGAGAGATGGAAAACAGAAAGCCTGAAGCAGAGACTGCAGTGAATTCTGGGACCAGAGAAGCAGGAGAGCGCTGCATGATGGGGAATCTGTGCTTCCAATGTTAATTAACCCATGTTCACACACACCCAGCTCAGCATTTATCAGACCAGTTCTAATCTGGATTTGCTAAGGACTTTTCTCCCCCCAGACACACACACACAGCTCTAAGTTTAATAGGCATCTTGGGCCGTACATTCCCTGGTCCCACTATGGGAGGCCTATTTAAACTTGATTGACTAAAACTCGGTTGCCGGGTTAGGGAATGCTGAGGCAAGAGACCGAGTCCGAGGGGGTACGGGCAACATTTGAACAATGGTTAAGGGTTCATCACAGCATCCAGCCTGCTGGAGCCCTAATCCCAGGTGTTGTCGTATCTTTCCCGAGACAACTGGTGGGAGTCCTCTCCACAAAAGGTTATGAGCACCCCAATAATTGCTTTAAGTCTGTTAAAAGACTGTAGTAAAATCTGGAAAAGTCATGCTAAGCTGAGGCTTGTGCACAACAAGTAAAAATCCAAAATCCTGATACTGCAAGCTATCTATTGTTCCTGAAGAAACCATGAGATATCCCATCAGGATATCTGCCATCCATAGGAATCTCAAGCTGGCTCCCAAGTATTTGGGTTACTCCCTAATCTTAAGTGTTTTCTGATTATCAATCAGTTTCCTGAGATGGTCCAAACCAGATAACCCCTTGTCAATAGAAAAGACAATGATTTACACTACTGAGGGTGCTTCGAAGCAGCTGAACTGAGGGTATAAAAATCTGTAAGTGTGTGTGCTTAAAAAAAAAGAAAGAAAGAAGAAGAAGAAGCAGAAAGAAAGAAAAGGAGAAAGAAAGAAGAAGAAGAAAACTCCTGTGCTGACACCATCCCCTGTTGTTCTTGGGACGCTGGAAGAACAGATCATCTCTCTCTTCAAGGATTGTGCTATGGACTGTGCCTGTCAGCTTTGCAGCCTGAGTACCGTGGACTCGGTGAGATTCTCAGCGTTCTCTCTTCTTTCTAGGCATAAACTTCTGAACCTGACCTGTATCAGTTAAGCTTGAGCTAAGTTTCCCCAAATACTTAGTGAAACCAGGGTAGTATTGTCATTATTTGTGTTTGTTTTTCTTTTGCATGTCTATTACTACTAGTACTATTATATACTTCATATGCTTAGCAATAAATAACTTTTATAGGCAAACTGGTAGTAATTGGGTATATTTTTCCTTCTCTGCTTCTTTTTCCTCCTGTGCTCTGCAGCAACGCTTCTTTTACCTATGCTAAAGATCCCTGTGAAGCCCAAATTATTGTGGGGTCTGCTCATCAAGAGGCCAAAGATTGGGACGTGCTGAGTTTGAAACACATAAGGGGATCAGCTTGTACAGGCTGATTGACCCAGTTTGACTCAGACGTGCCCTTATGAACTGAATGCTGGCCCATGAGGGTGTCAGCTGGACACCCAGCCGGATTCAGAGGGATTCTGTTTACCTGTGTGCTTGTGTCTGACTGCAGTTTATTGTTGCTCTTATGAACTGATTCTTGGCATATGAGGGTGTCAGCCTGTCCATGCTGATCAGCCCGGCCAGGTCAGGCGTGTCACGTTAACTTGTGTGTGTTTGTGTGTATGACTGATTTGGTGACTGGAGGAACCCAGTCCCATTGCGATTGAGTCCTGCAAGATAGCTCCACTGGGGGTGAGGGCTTGCAGAAGGGAGAAATACAGCTCTGTATAGTAACACAAGCAGCACATTGACAGAATCACCAAGACCCTAGAAACTATCCCTAATAAATGAGCACACCCCAAAGTAATGGGCAAATTTGGTAACATAGCTGAGGTGGATCTACGTCAGTGCAGTGGTGCAGTCACACCACCCTTTGAGTCCTGATCCACCCAACCTTTAAAACCAACTGCCAGAGCGGGGCAGTCCCATTTCTATTTAGGCAGTGCTGACAGAGCAAACTGACTTCATGGATTATCATCATGTCCTTGCTTCTAGATAATCTCCTAGCTCCACTGATGTTAACTACCCTCTCTTCTTTTTAATGGTGTTAGTGTTCAACTCTTCCAATTATTCTTATTTTCTGGAATGTTGCTGCCTGACAGACATTCCTGGTAACGTCTGTCTTCTATTTCACAGCCAGGCACACTTACTCTGGTGTGGTAACATTAACTCAGGTTCTAAAATGATTGACAGCAAAGTACTGGAGGACCTTGCCAAGACTCTCAGGAAAGACACATTGTATGTTATCAATAAGATGCACACATTAAACTGTAATAACTGCCATAATATATTTTTATTGCCTTGACTGTTTTTGAAATGCTTATTTATTTTTTTCAGATGCATACCTAAACTAGCAAATGAGTGCACTTAGCAATGGTTATATTTGCTTTTGCTTTGGTCTGAAACTGAATAATATAGTTCAAGCTCCTTTGCATAATAGTAAAGCAACTAGTTTATCCTCAGCTGGAGAAAAAGTGCTGTATTCTATAAGTGATGATGTGCCTCCCTGTCTGCACCCACCTTTCATAATCCTAAATCCGCCTGTGTCCATCCAATTACACTGGTGTGGTCACTATGAACATAACAAAGGAATCTGTCCCTGGTTTCCCAAAAGGAAATTGCTATTTCTGTAGCAAAGCCAGGCTCTGATAACACACCTGTTTTCTAGAGTGTCCTGGGGGCGTGCAATACCAGGCCTTGAAGAACAAACACAAACTTTTCTGAGGAACAGTTCACCAAGATCTTTTGAAATTGAAACCAAGCCACAGTGTTTGAAAGGGTGATAAAGTTCAGCAGACACTGTGCCTCACATCTCACTGACACATTGGGTAGCTTTACCCTTTTTTCAAAGCCAGGCATCTCCTCAAGTGCCATGGCAGCCTTACCAGGGGAAAGCTGTTTCCTAAAGTTATCCAGTTTGAACCATGTCCACAGAAAACCTTGTACCAGTTTAGTGACACTAACAGCCCCTAGCAATGGTTCTCGGCTTTTTAGGCCCACAACCTGTAACACACGTGTAGAGTCAGTTTGAGGGCCTGACCCAGAATAGAGTTCACACATGGGATCCAGTGGGATTCAGGGATAAAGGACCTCTACGTGTGCCATATTGCTAGATCTCACTGCACATTGACCCTGTGTGGTCAAGATCGAATACCGTGAGGACAATCTGTAAGGGTGGGAGAGATGCTGGACAGGCTTTTGGTCAGCAATTGCCTTTTCTCAGGTCTAGAGACAAAAGCACATATAGCCTAAGCTAAAGATCAGATCAAACAAGAACTTTTTGTCATGCTTTTACATAAATGGCAGGGTGCCACCTTACAGACTAACTCACTGGAGAGGTATGAACCTCTCTCTTCTCCCCCCGCCTTGGTGTATACACAAGCTTGCTAAGGGTGCAATCCATCCCATCTTCTAGGTTGTTAATGAAGGTCATAGGTGAAGCAACATCCTGCCTCACCTACTTTAATTGACTGCTGACCTCTCTGATCCACTGATCACAGAAACATGAGAAAGTAGGGCTGGAAGGGACCTCACAAGATCATCTATAGAATCATAGACTATTAGGGTTGGAAGGGAAATCAGGAGGTAATTTAGTCCAGGTCCCCTAATCAGAGCAAGGACAGCAACAATGATATCATACTAGCCAAGACTTTGCCTGTCTGGGTCCTAAAAACATCTCTGAGTAACCTGTTTCAGTGTTTTTATACTCTCCCCATGAGAAAATTCTTCCTAATATCTAAATTGAACTTTCCTTGCTTCAACTTAAGAACATTTCTCTTTGGTGTCATCTTCCAGCACTGAGCATAGTCTATCTCCATTCCCGTTCAAACCACCCTTTAGAATGATAAAGGCCAGTATCAAATCCCCTGTCAGTCTTGTCTTTTGCAGACTAAATAAGCTTAGTTCCCTCAGCCTCTTCTCAGAAGTCATGTGCACCAGCCCCTGAGCCATGTTTGTTGCCCTCCACTGGACTCTCTCTAAATTTTTCACACCCTTTTGGTAGTGGAGGGCCCAAAATTGGACACAGTACTCCAGAAGTGGCCACACCAGTGCAAAATAGAGGGGAATAATTAGTTCCCCTGATGTGCTGGCAACATTGCTACTAATGGAGCTATTTATGCTGTTAGCCCTCTTAGCAACAAAGGAACACTGTTGACTCATATCCAGCTTATGCTCCACTGTAACTACCAGATACTTTTCTGTACAGCCCCTGTTTAGCCAGGTGGTATGAAACCTGTAGCAGTGAGAGGGATTCTTATGTCCTACATGCAGAAATTCACATTTGTCAATGTTTAACCTCATGAAATTTCTTTTGACCCAATCCTCCAATTTGTCTAGATCACTCTTAATTTCTATTCCTACCCAGCCATGCATCAAGTAGCCATTCTAGCTCAGTGTCATCTGAAGCATGCTGAAGGCGCAATCCATCCCATCTTCCTGATCTTTAATAAAAAATTGTAACAAAACTGTCACCTACCCCAGGAACCTATTAAAAGTAGTATAATCCTTAAATAAACTATATCAGATTATATTTATGTCGATGTTCATGCTGGGAAAGTTCTGGGGGATTTGATAAGGTGAATCCAGTATTTCAAAATGGGGAACACGATGGCCCAGATAACAATACCCTAATTAACATCCTGGCAAGGCTGAGATGTATTAGGGTGGGGTGTCAAACATTTGGCACATAGACCATATCTAGCCTGTGGATTTTGCCATATCTTCCTGCTGGACTCCCAGAGAGCTACTGGAAGTTGGAGGGTGTGGCTTGCTGCAGAAGTTGGGTCTTTTGGTGCTATAGGTTTTCTCTTCTGGTGGTGAGCTTGATTCACTGCTACTATCACCCTGCAACCTGTTCATGGACCTCTAGATCCACACCACCACCCCACCACTCCCTGCCACCTCTGGACTCACCAGTACTGCAGACCTCCCCTCGATATATAGGATGGGTCCTGAGTGAGTCTGACAACCCTTTATTAGAAAATAGTAATATGCTTCATGCAAATCAACACTTTGCAGTGTAACATTGTGCAGCACCTTGTGGCCCCCTTCAAAGGATTCAAGGCACACCAGGGATCCATAGCACCAATTCCTGCACTAGGGTCCCATGGCATGAGACGTCATATCAAAGAGTTTTCTGACACATACAAGTCAGGGTGGAATGGCCCTCCAGAAGTTACACCTAGTCCAGCCCCTCCTTGTGGCAGGATCATCCCCATCCAAACCATCAAAGACATGTCCTTGTCTGAACTATTCCTAGCACTGCACAAAAACCCTGTTGCACAACCACAAGGCCCATTGCCCAAAGACTCTCAGAACCCCTCAACCTGCCTCAGGTAAAGCAGGAGGATTAAGGCTGGAAGTGTCCTACCACTGCAGGATTTCTTAGATAAGAAAGAGAACTGTGCCCTACAGAGGAAGACAAAACACCAGCAGTCTGTGCCAATCTGACCACAGGGTCCAATTCCCTACTGGATACAAATATGTTGTCTTTCAGCAGAAGGTAGGACATTCTGAGTTTGAGGGCCATAGCACAGCAAAGCCTCATTCACTGGATTGACAACCCAGGAATGTTTGCTCATTCTTTTACTTGATCATTAGTGGTATATTGCTATCACTATGTGCACAGTACTATGGCTGTTTATTACCCCTTAGCTCAGGCCTTGGCAACATTTGAACCTGTGCTTGGAAGCTCACCCACAGTTCAGAACCTAAGCCATTACTATTAAAACATCTCAGAATTAAATGTAATTAAAGCGTGGGACTTTATCTGTAGTCTGACTGGATATTCGGCTGCTCCAGTGAATCCACCGTGTGCCATTCAGTCCCTACTCCAGTGGTGATTTGGATAAATGTTATTCCCCATGTCTGAGCATGCCACCAAGGCCTGACAAGCTCCCTTGCATAATAATCAAAGGCATAGCCATTGATGTGCAGAGAAATAAATCATGGCATCCATGCCAGGAACATAAGGTCATGAAGCTTCAAAACAAATGCCAGTGACTATAACAGAAGGTCTGGCAACACATCATGCAGAATAGCAGCCAGAAGGCAAGGGATCAGAAGAAAGAAGGACCTTTCGTCACCTCGTGTCCAGGACCAGCTTTTTGGCATGCCAAGAGAGACCATCCAGGCCGCTCTGGCTCTGCTCCCACTCTGTGATGCTAAGCATGTGTCAGAAGGGAGCAGAGAATTAGGGAACGTGAGGTAAAGGTTGCACACAGCTGGCATTGTTACCACATGCACACCCTAGTCACTTCCCTTAGTTCCAGATTGGTGCTGTAATAGGCACTTATAATTAATTATTGCTATTACATGTTATCTTTTCAGGCATTTTGGGTGGAGGTGGCAGACTGCATGGGGATATCTTGCATTTGTATAGGAATGATTTATCATGAACACTTCCCCACTATCAGCCTCTATTGTAGAGTTCAGCATAAGTCAAATATCTCCTCATATTGTCTGGGTTTGATATCTGATTACTTCCTTGAAGGTATGCATATTCTTTTTCGATAGCTTTGATACATTTCTTGGTAGTTTCTTTACCACCCGGCTTGTTTTGTTTGATAAAAGATCCATTGTTTTGGAACCCTTGGGTGACGCATAAAAATAGTCCTTCTATTTTCTGGAGGGCCATAAAGACATTACAAATGTGGTGGGTTGCCACGAAGATAAACAATTTACCAGGGAAATCAAATGCCATTTCTAATCCCACTGACCTTGGTTTCAATCCAGGATGACCTCCCCACCCTGATGTCAACCAGCAGCACCATATTTCCTATCTCCTTGGCCCAGGGTATTATTACCTACGGTAATAAGTCCTCCAGGTGTGGACAAGCCAGGCTCCTACTCAGTCCTCCTGGCTCCAACCAGCTCTGGACCTCCTGGATCTATTCAAAGTTCCCTCCTTATCCCCCTTCAATTATCAGAATCAATAGTTATCAATAATTACTTCCCTTGATCTGCTGGCAACACTCCTACAAGTGGATATCATTATCTCTTTAGCCGTCCTAGCAATGAAAGCCTACTGTTGACTTATATCCAGCTTATGGTCCACTGTAACTACAAGATACTTTTCTGCACAGCTTCTGCTTAGCTGGGTGGTCCCAAACCTGCAGCAGTGAATGGGATTCTTATGTCCTATATGCAGGATTTCACATTTGTCCATGTTGAACCTCATGAGATTTCTTTTGACCCAATCCTCCAATTTGTCTAGGTCACTCTGAATTCTAGTCCTACCCAGCAGTGTATCAAGTACTCCTTCTAGCTTGGTGTCATCTGAAGCATGCCGAAGGTGCAATCCATCCCATCTTCCTGATCTTTAATGAAAATTTGTACCAAAACTGTCACCTACCCCAGGAACCTGCTAAAAGTAGTATCATCCCTAAATAAACCATCTCGGATTATATTTATGTTGATGTTCAGGCTGGGAAAGTTCTGGGGAATTTGCTAAGGTGAATCCAGTATTTCAAAATGGGAAAGACAAAGGCCTCAAAAAGAATAACATAATGGCAAGGATGAGATGTATTAGGATGGGGTGTCAATCATTCGGCACTTAGGCCATATCTAGCCTGTGGATCCTGCTATAGTTTCCTGCTGGACTCCTGGAGTACTATTGGAAGTTGGTGGGTGTGGTGTTCTGGAAATATAGGGCCTTTTGGTCCCATGGGTTGTCTTTTGCTGTTGAGCTTGACTCAATGCTACTATCATCCCAAGGCCTGTCCATGGACCTCCAGATCCACACCACTACACCTCCCATGCCCCACCTCCCTCTTCTCTCTATACTCACCACAACCCCAGATCCCCTCCATATCTTGGATGTGTCCCAAGTGAATCTGACACCCCTGTATTAGAAAATAGTTATATGATTCATGTAAATCAACACTCTATAGTGTAACATTGTGCAGCACCCCATGGCCCCTTCAAAGGATTCAAGGCATACCAGGGAGCCATAGCACTCTCTTTGGCAACTGCTGCTCTAGACCACTTTGCAAACTGAGTTCTACCTGGGCCCATGTAGGTATTCCATGGCATAAGAAGTCATATGATAGCGAAGGGCTCTGTGATATCAGGTAGTGGGAAAACCATCAATTTAGAATTTTAGACTTATACAAACACATAGAAGTCAGGGTGGAATGGCCCTCCAGAAATTACACCTAGTCTAACTCCTCCTTGGGGTAGGATCATCCCCATCCAAATCATCTGAGACACATCCTTGTCTGACCTATTCCTAGCACTATACAAAAAGCCTGTTGCACAACCAGAAGGTCCATTGCCTAAAGGCTCTGAGAGCCCCTCAAACTTCCCCAGGTAAAGCAGGAGGATGAGAGCTGTACATTTCCTGTTACTGCAGGCTTTCTTAGATACACTCAAGACAGCTAAGGAAGAGAACTGTGCCCTACAAAGGAAGACAAAATATCAGGAGTCTGTGTCAATTTGACCACAGGATCAAATTAATTCCTGGACCCAATTCTGGTGACCTTGAGTGGAAGGTAGGACCTTCTGGGTTTGAGTGCCATAGCACAGCACAGCCTCATTCACTTGGTTGACAACCCATAAATGTTTAGTCATTCATCTTTTTTTTTTTTATCATTGCAAGCATCAGTGGCATGTTGTTATCATTATGTGTACACCACTGAGGCCAGTATCCCTTAGCTCAGGCCATGGAAGCATTTGAACCTATGCATGGGTTACTGGTGCCTCCTGAGTCGGGGGGGAGGGCACTTGTTCCCCCCGTGGCCGATCATTCCTACCCCAGACCCCCACCTCCTGCTCAGGACATTTGGCCATGAGGGGACCACATGTTTTGCTTCTCCTGAAGACCCACTCCCCAGTCAGAGCTCTCAGGGGGCACACCTGTGCTCTCACCTACTCGCCCCCCAACACCTCTCACCTAAACAAGGAAAGCTGCCTGTCAGGGGATGCACTAGAGCTCTCAGGGGTGCACGTGCACCCCTGTGCACCCCCTACACATTGCCACTGAACCTGTGCTTGGAAGATTACTCACAGTTCAGCACTTAAGCCATTACTGCCAACCCATGTCAGAATTACATGTAACTAAAGTGTGGGACTTGTTGCCACCAGATGTGGTGCAAGCTCACAGTTTAGCCAGATTCAAACAAGATTTGGACACATTCTTACAGGAAAGGAGCATCGGTGAGCATGGGCGTGAGGTGTATGGCTTCTCAATCTGAATGTCGTAGACCTCAAATGCTGGAGGCTGCAAATGATAGAGGAACAGTTGGAAAAAATCTGTTCAGACTCAGTTCGCTCTCCATTTCTGCAACCACTCTCTGCCCCCATGCGACACAGTTGACTTGGCAAGATGAATCTATGATCGTAGTGTGCACATGCCAGTTCTTATATGCTGTTATGTTCAGAACAGACTGGAGGATGTGTTCGTGTGGGTTCTGCCTGACTCACCTCTCATCTCCTTACCTCTATTCTGACCATATTTTGAGATGCTCCACTGAACCCACTCTGTGCCATTCAACCCGCTACTCCAGTGGTACATTGAAGAAAGGTTACCCCCCATTGGTAACCATACCAGCAAGGCCTGACAAGCATGGCCATTGATGTGGAGAGAAATCAATCACGGCATCCATGCCAGGAACACATAAAGGTCATGGAGCTTCATAACACATGTTAGAGACTATAATCAAAGGTCTGGCAACCCATCACACAGCATAGCAGCAGAGAGCAAGGGCTCAGAAGCAGAAGGAAGGACCTTTCTTTACCTGGTGTCCAGGACCTGCAGTTTGGCCTGCCAAGAGAGAACATCCAGGCCACTCTGGTTCTGCCATCTTTCTGTGATGCTTAGCATGGGTCAGAAGGGAGCAGAGAATTAGAGAAGGTGAGGGGGAGGTTGCAAACAGTGGGCATTGTTGCCATCTTCATGCCGTAGCCACTTCCTTTAGGTCAAGATTGGTGCTGTAATGGGCACTTGGAGCTAATTCTTATTATTGAATTTTATTTTTTTTCACGTATTTTGGTTGGAGGTGGCATGTTGCATGGGGGATATCTTGAATTTTCTATAGAACTGATTTAGCATGAACACGTCCCCATTATCAGTCTCTATTGTAGAGTTCAGTTTAAGTGAAATATCTGCTCATATTATCTGTGCTTTGATATCTTATTACTTCCTTGGAGGCATTTTGTTTGCTCTGTTGTAACTCTGATACATTTCTTTGTTTCTGCTTTCCCACCCTGTTTGCTTTGTTTGATAAGAGGTCCAGTGTTTTGGAACCCTTGGGTGACACATAAACATACTCTTTGTATCATCCAGAGGGCCATAAAGACATCATAATTGTGGTGGGTTGCCACTAAGATAAACAGTTTACCAGGGAAATCAAGTCACATTTCTAATCCCACTGACTTTGGTTTCTATCCAGGATGATCTCCCCCACCATGATGTCAACCAGCAGCACCACTGTTCCTATCCCCTTGGCCCAGTGCATTTTTTAACTATGGTACTTAACCCTCCAGGTATGGACAAGCCAAGGTGGGTAATTTACTACCAGGATGTTGTGGCAGGCTTTGTGGCCTCACCAGGGGCCACCACCCCTGCAGTTTTCACTCCACTGTGTCTTAACACATACACATGACATGAGTTTTGCTTTCATGAATTTGGGGTACAGCTCCCCCAGACTTCTGCACCGATCTTCTTGAAACTTGGCAGACTTCATGCTATCAGCAGAGTTTATCACCCCTGAAAATGTCATCCAAAGAAGACAAAAAAACCCAAAGTTATAGATATTTAATTGTTTCCCCATTATACCCTATGGCCAGATCTCTGAGGCAGCTCCGAAGCTTTGGAACAGCTTCAACCAGATCATAGTGGAAACCCGTCCCAGACTCTGGGTCAGATCACTGGCATCTGAAGCGGCCAGATCCAAAGCTGGATCGAATAGCTGCCTACTCGCACAGGTCTATAATTAACCCTCCACATGTAGACAAGCTAAGGTGGGTGGTTTAATACCTGGATGTTGTTGGTGGTTTGGTTGAAATCTTATATTCTATCCAGGGTTATCTTAGCTGTCACTTCAAGTCCACCTTTAATGGGATCCACTGCTAGTGACAGGAATGGCATCTGCTTGTAACTACTATAATTCCACTCCTTGCACTCCACTATCCCCAGGCACCTTCATGTCTTCACCTGCCACACCTTTGATTATATTGTTTTAAGGTAGGAACTTGCCTTCAGACAACCAGAGGGTGCTTCTAGGTGCCCTGCTCTGCACAATCTCTAAGGGTTCTTTCCCTGTCCACCCTTTCTCAGGGCTCTGACAGCCTGGTCACCCTCCACTGGGTCTCTGGCAGCTCAACAACTGAGCAATGGTGGGGCACCTTCTGGGGTCTTCTTTCCTCCCCTTCAGCCAGTCCCATCCATTGTGGCTTGCAAAGTACAATAGTCTTCCATGATGAAGCTGCAACTAGGGAACCTTTCTAAAATATCGCTGCCACGCTCTTTCCTAGTCCCTCTTGCTCTTACCAGCTTTGGACCCCCTTGATCTACTCATAGTTCCCTTCTCAGTCCCCTTTAATTGTCACAGTCAGGGTTCAACTCCACATTCCCAAAGTGTGTTGCTCTTCTCCTAACAGTGAGTTCCTGGACTCCCCAGATCAGATTGCCCACCTTTTTTCCGGTGAAGAGATTATATAGCCTCCAGCCTGCCTCTTTTGGCCTCCCAGGACCATACCATAAAGGCATAGTCCTCAGCTTCTCACTCTCACTGTAACAGGACAAGATTCACTGTTGCACCACCCCAGACCCATGGTTTCCATCATCATGTCCCTCGTTAACTTCCTATCCCCTTGGGGTTTCAGAGGAAGGCTTCACTGTGAACTTAGGATCACAATGTTTGAAAAAACATGGAGTGACCTGCAGATATACCATTATTTCTACATGAAGAAGTGGGTTATCCTAGGCATGTGTAAGGTGCTTGTTTCCAGATCATGGTGCTAATGGACCCCATGACTGGTACGAACTCAAAGAATCATAGTAAATTGGGGCTTGAGGGGTCCTCCAGCAGTCATTGAATCCAACCTCTGCCTCAGACAGAATGTCCCTATCCCAACCATCCAATACAAATTCAGAATCTAACCTCTTAGTAAAACTACTGTCAACCCTGACACAACACAAGGTATTAGGCCCATCACTGGGAACTATAAGCCCCCCTTAGAAAGGGAGGCCACTGAAGACATAGCAATGGGGACAAAAAAAAAAAGGAAAAAAAGAATGGGAATAAGGTCATAGGTTAAAAACTAAGGCAACAGAAGGGGACACTGAACAGAGCATACTGTCCAATGGCCACTGCCCCTGAAGGAGTCAAGAGTCCCTGTGGATGCTGACTAGTGAAACTGTCCCAATTCATGAGCAGAAGAGTGCTAGGAAAGCAGTCCCATACTTGCCCAGGCTCCTCCTGGCCAGAGTCTCTTTTCTTATCTTATAGATGGCCAGTGACCAGAGCCAGAAGGAGGTTGACCAGAAGTTCCATGGACTTGGGGGCGGTAGACAGGAAGTCCATAAAAGAAAAGGCATGAGGAGAAGTAGAGCCAGAACCTCAGCAGGAGGGTCTGGAGAAGGCAGAAGTGGGGCTGCAACCTGGTACACTCAAGGTAGGCATGTGCCAGGGTCTCCTTCTGATGGCAGAAGGGGCAAGTGTCAGGGATGTCTTTAAAGCATGCTAGATACAAGCCTATGGAGATGAGTCCATGGAGGAGCCATCTGAGGTCCCCAGTGGCTCATGGGTTCAAGGTAGAATACAGACTAGTCCACCAGGGACCCTCATCTCTGCCCTTGTTTAGGGTGTCCCGCCATTTGTCCTCAGGGCAGGGCATGATAATGAGATGGTAGACAGTGTGGAAAATGAGCATGCAGTGCTGACGGTGTTGGCATGTTCAGAAGTGGAGTGGCTTGGTGCCTCCTGCCATGATGAGGTGGTGGGACAGGGAGTGCTGTGTGGCCTGTCAAGGCAGCAGCACCTGAATGAGCTGCAGAGGACTGGGGGACACCAGAGGTTGGGGAATGCCTCAGCGCAGGACCTGGTCTCTGTAGGCTAGGGCAGTGGGTTGCATGGCAACTTTTATCTCTCAGATTATGTGGTAGGGACCATGCAGCCTGGGCAGTTCCCATAAGCAACAGAGAGCCAAGGTTAATGGGGCTTCCCTCCCCTCAAATGTGGGAAAGCAGTGGCAGTACAGAGGAGTTCAAGACAGCTCAGGCATGGGCTCTGGGAGGCTTCAGGAGTCGGGGAGGGTGTGCACAGACACACAGCTGCAGCCTGCATGCAGCCAGGAATGCAGCCTGGTGACATGTGGAGCAGCACCCCGCAGGTAAGTCTGTGAAGAGGAAGGGCATGGGGGAGGGAAGGGGCATAGGGTGGCAGAGGCAGGGAATGGGGTGAGTGGGGCCCCAGGGTGGGTTTTGGGATGGCCACAGTCCCAGGGAGCTCATCCAGCAGTGTGGGCGGTTCCTGCCACTGTGTACACCTCAGGGGAGGCATGGGGGACACTTACCTCCCAAATTAGTGTGTGCAACAGAGGCAGGCTGCTGCTGCAGGCTGGCTCTGCACCCTGATGTTGTGCTGCTGGCTGTGTGTTAGGAGACATTCCTATCTGCTTTTGTTGATCCATGGTGGCTTTTGCGCCCTCTTGCTCACTTTGATCCATGTTGGGATTACCTCCCTTTGGGCTTGGAGGGTCATCTCCTTAAGGAACGCCCACTCCTCTTGGTCACCCAACTTCCCTCCCTGCCGGGACCTCAGTGTCTCCCCTACTATTCTCCTTACCTCATTGATATCTGCCCTCCTGAAGTCCAGGCTGCTGCCTTGCTGCAGGCCTTTGCCACCTTGCGCTGGATGGTAAATTCCAGCAGGCGATGATCACTGTCGCCCAGGTGGTGGAGCACCCACAGACCCCACACCAGGTTTGCCTCATGTCTAGGCATTACAACATAGGGTGTGAAAACTTCAGGGGTGGTAGCCTATGCTGAGGCCACAAAATCTCCCAAGTTTCAAGAAGTTCAGTACAGGGGTTTGGGGAGAACTGTATCTCAAGCTGTGTACAAGCAAAACTCATGACATGGGTGACTGTGTGTGTTAAGATGCTGTGAAGTGACAGCTGCAGGGATGGTGGCTCCTTCTGAGGCCACAACACCCACCAGCTGTCAAGGAGATCAGTGCAGGGGGGTTCTGGATTCTGGGGTGCTGCACCCCAAAGCCGGGCAGCAGGAGTGTGGGATCCTAGCTGACGGGAATTCTATGAAACCAGGTCAGCTCTCCTCTCTCCCTGCCAGCCCACGCCCCATGCTCCTGCCACATCTATCTGGACCCCACCAGCACTGGCCCTGGGACACCAGCACATGTCCCACACTCCTAAATGCCCACTCACTTCCACTTCTCCCTGCCCACACCACCATTTTTCCCACTTTCCTGCCCACCCACTGGCCATTCTGCTCTATGTGGCTCCCAGCTGCATGGCTGAACTGCTGGACTCAACAGAAGCCAGCTTGGCCCTGAAGACTGGGGAAATCATCCACAGTCTTTGCTGGCCTCAAGCCCCTGCCCACTTCTTACCTGAATTTCCCACTCAGGCACCAGGTCAGAAGCCTCTCCAGCTGGGGTGGGGGGGGGGGGGGCAGGGTCAGCTGGGCTTTGCTGTTGCAGGGTGTTGCCATGGCTTCTGCTGGATCCTACTGCCCCTGGATCTTGTCACCTTCGACAGGCAGCCAGAGGCAGATAATATTAATTCCTATTTTTTTTAGGGGCCCCATAAGCCAGATAGAATGGCTTGGGAGGCTGGATCTGGCCCACGGGCACTATATTGCCCAGTCCAATCCTATCCTATCCTGTCCTATCAATGTATTATAGCCATAAAAAAATAGGCACACAAACTAGGTTGGGGCAGCTTTGAAACCAGCCCTGCATGGAGAGGGTGGGAGGATGGACTTTGACAGCCTCAAGGGGGACATAAATCTAACTCATTTCCTGATGGAAGAGCAGGTACAGGAGGTATCTGGCAGGATCTGGGGTTCTGCTAACCCCATGGTCAACAAAGGCCCTTGCTCCAAGTCTTGTGGAGGGTTAAAGGTCTGCAATGGAGAAGGAAGGGTCTGAGACTGCCCATGTGAGAGGCTGAGGTGACATGGGGCAGAAGGAGGGGCTCTGCTGATGATCTGGGTGGTAGAGACTTGTATCCCCGGGAGGGAGGTGCCAGCAGCCATTGTTGTGTGTGCTGGGCTGGGACTCCAGGGCATGGGGCCTGTTCCCAGCTCTGCCACTGACCCGCTTAGTAACCATCTGCAAGACCCTTCCCAACCCTGTGCCACAGTTTCCCTTCCCATTCTCCTTCTGAGCAGTTCCTCAGAGCACACCCTGTCTCCCAGTGTGTGTCTGGGAGCCATAGGGCCATTCTGGCTCACTTATCATACATGCAGGGGAAGATCCCAAGAAGAGGGAAAAGGAGCAGAAGCCTTGTAGAGTTTGGCTATAATCTTCTGGGAACAGTGGGCTGGATCGCAGGTGGGGATGGGTGAAGAGATGTCTAAAGTGCAGACAGATTATTAGGGATGCAGCTGCAGGTGTTCATGAAGATTGGGGGTGGCTGGGTCTGGTGTCATGAAGATCTAAATGTAAAGCTGCAGCCTTTTCAAGGTAGCAGGTACAAGAGCAGATGATTTCGTAAATAGCAGCAACAAGGTGGGAAGTCATTTTTTTTTTTTCTCACAGAAATACTACAGATACCGAGAGCTCAGAGATTGATGTCAGGTGTCATTCTCACCTGCAGCTGGAGAACCAGGAGCATGGGCAGATGTATGATAATGGAAGTTGGGGGCTAGATGCTGTGGTGAATTATCATAAAAAGAACATTGCACATATCTTTCTCTGGTTAAAAAGAAATTAGAAGCTTTGCCAATATGCTTGAGGCCTACCTAGAGCTCTCGTACTCAGTTTAAGATCAGTCAAAGAAAAGCAGTTTTTACTATTGGAATGTACAGTTTAAATGCACATTTTAGGGGCCAGCAGTGTACCCTAGTTACCAAAAAGGCTATGTGTATACAGAAAATCATAGAATCATAGAAAATTAGTGTTGGAAGGGACCTCGGGAGGTCATCTAGTCCAACCCTGTCATCCTGTCTAATCCCTAGATATTGATAACCTGTACAGTACTTCACTATAAAGGGCTGCATTAGTAGGAGTGTTGCCAGCACATTAAGGAAAGTGGTTCTTCCCCTCAATTTGCCATTGGTGAGACCACATTTGGAGTCCCGTATCCACTTTTGGGGCCCCCACTACATAAAGGAAGTGGACAAATTGAAGAGAGACAAGTGAAGGGCCAAAAAAAAAAAAAAAAGATTAAGTGGCTAGGGGACATGACTTCTGAGGAGAGGCTGAGGGAAATAGCCATATTTTTAATCAGGAGAAGAGAAGTCCAAGGGAGGATTTAATGGCAGCTTTCAACTACCTGAAGGGAGATTCCAAAGAGGCTGAAGCTGGACTGTTCTCAGTGGTGGCAGATGACCGAGCAAAGAGCAATAGTCTCACGTTCCAGCAGGGGAAGTTTATATTAGATATTAAGAAGAACTTTATCACTAAGACGGTAGTAAAACACTGGAACAGGTTACCCAGGGAGGCTGGGGAATCTGCATTCTTACAGGTTTTGAAGATCCAGCTAAAGAAATCTTGGCTGGGATGATCTAGTTGGGGATGGTCCTGCTTTGAACAGGGGGTTGCCCTAGATGACCTCCTGAGGTCCCTTCCAACACTAATTTTATACGATTTTGTAGGTTGTTTTGAATTCAGTGGGCATATCTACATATGCCCCTATGGCACCGTTGTTATTGCACCATCATTTAATACATACTGTGCTCAGTTATTTTTAGGCACTATGTCGACATAGCAATGTGCTGAGGCTTCTGCTGAGGGGAAAGACTGAGGCCAGCTAAAGGGGAAGATGCTGCATATCTCCTCAGTCCTCCCTCCCTTATACAGGATGCAGCATCACAGCAGGGCAGGGATAAGAAAAAGAGAAGACACTGGGAGCATGGAACCACTGAAGGGATGGGGGAGGGAAATGGCAGATTTGGCCTGGGGGTCCAGGTGTTGGCAGCATCCTCTGAGTCACTCTTGAGTAGTAGAGGGAGAAAGGATGTCTTCTCCCTCCACCCGGTTCTCCACATCCTCTCCAGATCTGCCTATCCTTGGAGTCCCATCCAGGCATTAGCATGGGAGCAGGCATTAGTGTGCTTGATGACTCCCATCGGTCCCTGCTGTGCTTAATGAGGAGGCCAGGATGGCCCAGGGGAAAGAGTTTAACAGAGAGGTTTAAGAGCCAGTTCTCTTGGGCTAGCCTGAAAGACACCCAGGTCAGGACCCTGTGCAGGTGGGGTGGGCTGGGTGTTGCATGGGGTACAGGCATCTTCCATCTTACTGAGTGTTACCAGATTTGCCCATCACCTTGGGGTGTGCTCATTTATTAGGGATATGTTTCTAGTGTCTTTGTAATTCTATCAAGGTGCTGCTTGTGTTACTTGTGTTTCTTTACGGAGCCGTATCTCTCCCTTCTGCAAGTCCTCACCAATGGAGCTATCTTGCAGGACTCAGTTCAATGGGGCTGGGTTTCTCCAGTCACCAAATCAGTCATACACACAAACACACACAGATTAACTTGACATGCCTGACCCTGCCGGATTGATCAGCATGGACAGGTTGACACCCTCATGTACCAGGAGTCAGTTCATCAGAGCAGCAATAAATTGCAGTCAGACACAAGCACACTGGTGAACAGAATACCTCTAAATTTGGCTGGGTGTCCAGCTGACACCCTCATGGGCCAGCATTCAGTTCATAAAGGCACATCTGAGTCAAACTGGGTCAATCAGCCTGTACAAGCTGATCCCCTTATGTGTTTCAAACTCAGCACGTTCCAATCTTTGGCCTCTTGAAGAGCAGACCCCACAGAATTTTTGGGCTTCACAGGGATCTTTAGCTTAGGTAAAATAAGGTTGCTGCAGAGCAAGTGGGGAAGGAAAAGTAGAAAAGGAAAAAATATACCCAGTTACTACCAGTTTGACTATAAAAGTTATTTATTGCTAAGCATATGAAATATATAATGGTACTAGTATTAATAGACATGCAAAGGAAAAACAAACACAAACAATTACAATACTACCCTGGTTTCACTAAGCATCTGGGGAAACTTAGCTCAAACTTAACTAATACAGTTCAGGTTCAAAAATGTATGCCTAGAGAGAAAAAACAGAAAAGAGAGAGCGAGTAAGAGCTGGGATCTCACCAGTCCAAGGCATTTGGATTTCAATGCTGACAGCTAAAGTTCTTAGCACAATCCTTGAAGGGAGACAATCTTCTCGAGAACAAGAGCAGATGGTCTCAGAGAGACTTCTTCTCTTGAAGCACACACACACTTTTCTGCTTTTATTTTACAGATTTTTATACCCTCAGTTCAGCTTCTTCAAAGCATTCTTAATAGTGTAAATAATTGTATTTTCTATTGACAAGGGGTTATCTGGTTTGGAACATCTCAAGAAACTGATTGATAACCAGGAAAAAAACATCAGGTTAAGGAGTAACCAGACACTTAGGAGCCAGCTTGAAATTCCTATGGATAGCAGATATACTGGATGGGATACCTCATTGTTTCCTCAGAAACAATAGATAGCTTGCAGCATCAGGGTTTTGGATATATACCTGTTGTGAACAAGCCTCAGCTTAGCATGACTTTTCCAGATCTTACTATAGTCTTCTAACAGAGTCAAGGCAATTATTGGAGTGTTCATAACCTTTGTTGGGGAGGACTTCCACCAGTCATCCTGGAAAAAGTATGACAACACTTGTGGTCAGGCCTCCAATGGGCTGGATGCTGTGATGAACCCTTTACCATTGTTCAAAGGTTGCCCATATCGCATCTGACTCACTCTCTTTGCCTCAGCATTCCCTAACCCGGCAACCGAGTTTTAGTCAATCAAGTTTAAATAGGCCTTCCATAGTGGGACCAGGGAATGTATGGCCCAAGATGCCTATTACACTTTTACTTCTGCTTAGAGTTGTATGTGTGGGGGGCGGGAAGAGGGGGGGGGGGAATCCTTTGTAAATCCAGGTTAGAATTGGTCTAATAAATGCTGAGCTGGGTGTGCATAAATGTTGGTTGATTAGCATTTGGAACACAGATTCCTCATCATGCAGTGCTCCCCTGCTTCTCTGATCCCAGAATTCAATGCAGTCTTTGCTTCGGGCTTTCTGTTCTCTATCTCTCATGTGAATGAATGGTCATCTGGTTCCATCTTGGATGCAAATGAGGCCTAGGGCAGTTGCTCCCTTATCTGGAGGGCTTTAGGTATGTCTCCCACTGCATCTTAATCAGTTTTGTTTAGGTAGAGGAGGGGAGTGGGGGCGGGGGGAATTCTTTGTGAGTCAGACAGACTGCGTCCTGTGCCAGGGTTCCCCACGAACACAGAGCTGAGAGGTAACAATTCCCCTCATCAATGCAGTGCTTGTGTTGAGCAAATATCCCCATCACATCCTTGCTCTATGGTAATGGTTCTGATCTTCCATCCATTGCAATCGTTGCATCAATCTCTGGATCCAGCAAACTAGTAGCATCAGGCCAATTGCTAGTATAATTGGAAAACTAATGATTATTACAATGGGGTGAAGCCTGACATTTAAAAGACCTGTTGCATTGGGGCTCCACCCAACCAAAACCTCCCACCAGAAGCGATGGCCTGCATTTTTAACTGTAGCTGCTAGCTTTGAGATCTCCTGCTTGTAGTGTTGAATTTTGAGTTTGCCATTCTCTCCCAAAGTTTTGAGTCTTTGCAGTTCAGCTTGTAAAGAGGGATGAGTTAATAGTTTCTTAATGTCAATGAGACCTATTCCTAGTAAAATGGGGGACACCTCTTTGTAGAGCTCAAGGTAGGCATTCAAATGTTGTATGGTCCATATAGGTACAGTACACTTAAGTTCACAAGTAACAATGGTGGTTACATTACAGAAACAGCGATTAATATAAGGCATCATAGGTTGAATCCAATATCCATTAATTAATACAATATCACATCTTGTTCTCATGCACACACATGCTTTACCCACATAAACAATAGCAGATTCCCTTTCTTGGATAACATTGAAGGAACACTGAGACTTATTCTCAGGTTGTGGGAAAAAACATTTATCATGCTCCTCCAGTGCTTGGTCTTCACAGATGTAACCAGGAAGATCCAGGAAGGGTAGGGCTCAGTGTGTGAGGGCCCACAATGGCAGTCAGTCAGGGCCCTGGTGGTGGACACTTCTGGAAGAGTGGGGCTCTGTGAATGAGGGGATAAAATGGCAGTTAGTCATGTCTGTGGTGAGAACCTTCATGAAGGGAAGAGGTCAGTGTGGGAAGGAGCAGAATGGCTATTAGTCTGGTGGTGGGAGAGTCTGGAAGAGGAAGGCTTGTCTGTGTGGATAAAATGGCTTTTGGACCATGGTGGGGAAAGTACCTGAAGAGCAGGACTCAGTGCATGAGAGAGCACAATGGCGGTCAGTCAGTGGCAATAGTGGGAGACTGCAGAAAGGCAGGGCTCAGTTTGTGAGAGAACACAATAGAAGGGTCAGGGCCATGGGTGAGAAGCTTCCAGAAGGGCAGGACTTGGGGCTTGAGGGAGCACAACAGCAGTTCGGCAGAGCCAGAGCAGTGGGAGGTTGTGGAGGAGCTGGGCTCTGTCTGTGAGGGGACAAAATGGGAGTGAGGGCCATGCTGGGGGAGCATCCAGAGTGGCAGGGCTCTGCGTGCAGGGAGTACAGTGGAGGCAGGCTAGGTAACATCAGACTGGCATGGGACACATGCTGAGTCACTGTTTTAGTTTCCAAGTCATGATATTGAGGTGAACGGTGAAGAGAAAGTAAACAGGGATTTATTATTTACTGTCTTTCCCAATAGAAGAACTAGGGGTCACAATGAAACTCATAGGGAGTAAATCTAAAAAGAACAAAAGGAAGTTCTTTTTTCACCCAGTGGGTAATTAAAGTCTGGGACTCATTTCCACCAGATGTAGCAGACATTGACAGTTTAGCCAGATTCACAAATGGCTGGGATACATGGTTGAGGCATCAGTTGCTGTTGAGCATAGGGATTGGGACATGGCCTCTGAAGTGGATCTTACTAGACCACAAAGGTGCCTGCAGACATGCTCCAATACATTTTGGTTTGAATGCATCAGAGCAAACTCCATTGATTGAACTTCCTGGAGCTGTCTGATTAAAACAGTCCTGCGTGCTGCAGCATTTTGTGTATTCAGCATCCTGCATTTTAAAATGGGAGTAGGAGTGCTTAAACTAAAGTTAGCCAAAAAAACTTTGATTAAAACACCCCTGCTGCCATTTTGAAATGCAGGATGCTGTGGCAATTTAATTAAAGTGGCTGCTGAGAACCACTCTAATTAAAATAACTCCCACCACCTTTCCCCACTCCATCCTGGTGAATGTGTATAGGAGCATTGAATGTTGGAGGCTGCAAATGAAAGAGGAACCATAGAAAAAACCCTGGTCAAGCCCAGATCTCTCTCACTTTTAACATCTGCTTTCTGCCCTGGTGCGACACTGAAAACTGAGTAAGATGGACCCATGGTCTGACTCAGTAAATGGCAGTTCTTATATGTTCTCCTGTGTGTTCTTACGAATCCCACATGAGATCATGGTGCCTGGCCCTGCACACTGCTGTCAGCAGGACAGGCCAGCACCTTCCTGATGGCAACATCTGAGCATCCCCTCCCACAGCAAGTAAGAGGGGTATTGGCTCCATTATTGTCTGTTCAGAAATGCTCCTGTGGCAGCTCTTGTATGGGCACAAAGAGCTCCGTTCCACAGCTCAACCTAGAGCACCCCTCACAATCCCTATCTCTGGGCCTCTAGCCCTTTTGCTAAGGGATCTGAAGCAGCCAGAGCTGGGGTTGCCTTGCTCTGTCCAGACACCCAAGGACAGATGCTGCAGTCTCTTCTCTGTCCATCTTGCAGCCTGGACTCCATCCTCTGCCCAGCTCTGCTTCTGCATCTTTGAGTCTCCTTCCTGCCTTCTACAATGCAAAACCTGTATAATTCTTCCCTCTTCTGCCCAAAGGCAGAAATTGCAGCCTTGTATCTGTGAGTTGATACTGGAGCAGTTCTTAACAAGTTGCTGTGAGTGGTTTCTTCAGGATGTTCATTTTGGTCCCTGGGGTGCACTGGAGTATGGCTGATAATAATTTTAAAGCCATGTTTATTATAAAGTAGTGGATCTCTTGATAGGAACTTGGCAAATATAATGTGTCAGGCCAACATCTCTTGTTAGCTGCTTTATGCAAGGAGAAAGCTTCAGTCTCTGGCCTGAGCTAAAGGCAGATGAACAAATAGACTGATGGAAATTGAGGCATGAGTGTGAAGGACTGGAGTGGATCAAGTGTTCTTTGGCAAGCTAAGAGTAAGTCTGACTTGTAAAAAAAATATCCCTAGTTTGCCTCTCATCACTGTCTACCCTCCTCCTCCACTTCTTACCTGTCTCCCCTTCCCTTTCCATCTTTATACTCAAATCCCTCCACCTATGATTTGTAAGTGACTTTAGAGGATTACACCTTGTATAGGAGAGACTACATGGGGAAGAGGGGTGGGGGCATTGCTCTCTAGGTCAAGGATCAGTTCACCTCCCTGCAGATTGAGTTTTCTAACCATGGGGAGGGTAACAAACTTGTAGGAGTCCTCTATAGACCTCCCTTCCAAGAGGAAGAACTAGATTGGGAATTCAATAGGGAACTCATCAAAGCCTTGTGCTCCCAATGCATGATCGTCATGGGGGACTTCAACTTCCCTGACATCTCTTGGGATGAGCGCACAGCCAAATCTGAGAGAAATCGCATAGCTTTCTCACATGCATTGATGACCTCTACCTAACACAGGAGATCTATAGGTTGACTAGGGGAGAGGCATTGCTTGATCTGATCCCGTCCAAAGGGAAGGACCTGGTGAATGATCTGAGGATTGGGGGGAAGCTTGGTGACAATGACCATGAATTGGTCAACTTCTTAGTGCACCAAAGAGCAGGCAAAACTCTCAGTAAAACAGATGTCCTTAACTTGGGGAAGGCTGACTATTGCAAACTGAGAGAATTGGCCAGTCAGGGAATTAGAGGACATACCCTTCTGGAAAAGGGAGTAGACGGGGAATGGTCATCTCTCAAAAACAATCCTAGAAGCACAGGAGATAGCCATACCATCTCACAAGAAATGCAATTAATGGGCAAGGATACCCCCATGGCTAAATAAGGAACTGTTCAACCTCAGTATATTCAAAAGAGAAGCCTACATGAGATGGAAAAAAGGAAGCATCAACAAAGAGGATTACTCAGCACTCACCCACACCTGTAGAGAGGAGTCAAGAAAAGCCAAGGCACAATCTGAACTCAGGCTAGCAATGGGAATCAAGGACAACAAAAAGTAATTCTTCAGATATTTGGGAAGTCAGAAAAAGAACAAATCTAGCATTGGGCCCCTGTGAGATCCAATGAGGCAACTGACATCCGATGCCCAGGAAAGGGCCAATCTCCTAACTGACCTTTTTGCATTGATTTTTCACCCTCTCAGGAGGATCACGCTCAGGAATGACACAAACCATTCTGGGAGTGAGTGACAGGCCCAAAATATATATGGATCAGGTGAGGAAACACTTCAAAAAACTGGACATTCACAAGTCTTGGGGGGTCCAGATGAGTCTTGAAGGAGCTGGCAGACATTGTTTCCCCCTTGGCAGAGATATTTGAAAATTTGTGGCATTCAGGTGAGGGTCCAGACGACTGGAAAAGAGCCACCATGGTCCCTATTTTCAAGAAAGGGAGGTGGGATGACTAGAAGAACTACAGACCAATCAGTCTGATGTCCATCCCTGGAAAAATTCTGGAGAAAATTGTCAAGAGATCCATCGACTCCAGACTAATGGAAGGCAAATATCTGAAAGCCAGCCAACATGGCTTTGCAACTGTCAGGTCTTTCCTGACAAACCTTATTTCCTATGACCAGGTAACATGTGCCCTGGACAAGGGAGTTGACATGGACATGGTATATCTGGATTTCAAGAAGGCCTTTGACCTAGTTCTCCATGATGTCCTCATGGTTAAGCTAGGGAACTGTGGCCTTTGATCATCATAGGGTCTGATTGCTAGGCAACTGGATACAGGGCTGCACCCAAAGAGTACTAGTTGATGGGAGCAAATGAACGTGATGCAGGATGACCAGTGGAGTCCCACAGGATTCGATATTTGGGTCGATATTCTTTAACATCTTCATCAATGTTCTGGATTTAGGCGTCAGATATGAACTGGCCAAGTTCGCAGATGATACCAAATTGTGGGAGAGGGTGGTCACACTGCAGGACAGGCTAGGGATACAGGCTGATTTGGACATGCTCTCAAGGTGGGACAATGAAAAACCTTATGGTCTTCAATGAAGAAAAGTGTAAGGTGCTGCACCTCGGTAGGCAGAACCCTCAACACACCTAGAGACTCAGCGTGCTAGCACCAGGGCCGAAAGGGTCTTGGGGGTCTTTATTGACCACAAGATGAATATGAGCCACCAATGTGATGCTCTGGCTGGCAAAGCTAACCTACCTCTGCTGTGCATCCACCGATGCATCTCAAGCAAAACCAGGGAAGTCATCCTCTCACTTTATTCAGCCCTGGTGAGATTGCAGCTGGAGTACTGCATCCTGTATTGGGCCCTGCCACTTCAGGAAGGATATGGAGAAGCTTAAGAGAGTTCAGAGGAGAGCCACTTGTATGATCCAAGGCCTGCAGGGAAGGTTATATGAGGAGAGGCTGAGGAACTTGGGACTCTTCAGTCTGGAGAAGAGAAGTGTGCCTGTCTGGCCTCGAATATCCAGTCACGTGCCACTCTGGCCCGGATGTTCAGTGGTATTCACCCATCCGCCCCTGATGTTCCATCAAGTAGATATTTACCTCCTGTGTAGTCTTCCCCTAGCTCTCCTGCCACGACTTTGAATCTTGCTACAGTGGAGGTTCCGACCACTGGGGAGTTTCTTGATGGCAGGATGTCTCTCTGGTGGTTTTCTGTGAAGCTCCCACCTCCCCTCTAACTCGCCCTTATACCCAGCCTTGATGGGTCACAGATGTCCTCGACCGCTAAGCCCCTGACTACGTTTGCCTGGATGGTCCTCTCTGCCTATGTATAAACAGTCTGCAGTATCCAACCGGTGCCCCAAGGCTGTCTTCCTTTCCCTAGGACTACCAACCACCTCGAAAATCAAACAACAATCGGGCTTCATGATCCCTGTCCCTCAACCCCTCCAACCGTGGGAAACATAAAATACAAATGAAAATTGCTGAAGCACTCAAAGGAGCCCGACTGTTCCTTCTTCCTGGTTCCCTGGGCCCTATCACCAATGCCCACCCTCACATACTAGTGGCCTATGCTCGGCTCCATATGCAGTCGTGGTAGCCTGTGGGCTACATCCCTCTCCTTCTGCCTTGTCACCCAGTCTTTGGTCTTGCTGGACCAGCTGTGGTCTGCCGACAGGCACTTTTTCCCATGCTACCCACTGGGATGGCTCAATGCCCCAGAGGGCTGGGCTTCACAGCCTCTCTCACTGCTCTTGGCTCCTGGCTCCCCCCTGGCATGCCTCGTCAGCTCTCCCCAGTCCCTCACCAGTCCCACCTGGTCTGGTGACTTGAACTGTGCCGGTCTCTCCAGCCCGTCTGCTGTGGCTACTAGTACTGGATTCCTCCTGCTCCCTTCTGCTCTTTTAACTGAGTTTCCAGTCTCAAGGAGCCACCTTCAGCTCCCAGCTCTCTCCACTGCAGCAAGCCACGTCTGCCCTACCGCATGCTTGGCAGCATCCTCCTTCACTGGGAGAAGCAGCTTACAGCTCCTTTTTGCTGCAGTCAGCAGCATCTTCCCTGTCGCATGCTTGGCAGCGTCCTCCCTCACCAGGATAAGCAGCTTCCAGCTTTTTTTTTTTTTGCTGCAGTCAGCATTGTCTGCCCTGTCACATGCTTGGCAGTGTCCTCCCTCACTGGGAGAAGCAGTTTCCATCTCCTTTTGCCCCCACCAGAGCTCTGGGATGACCTCCACTGCTGGTGCTCTTGCCAGCGTCAATCTGCCTCCCTCCTCTTTGCCGGCAGCCCACTTTAATTCTGCCAGCCAGCAATTGCAGCTGACATCATCTGCTGGCCACAGCTGTATAATGGTGCAGCTAATGAGTTGCACGGGTCCCTCCTAAGGCTCCGGCTTTGCTGCAGGTCCCGCTGCAAGTAAGTATTTCCTTTTTTTCTTTTCTTTTTGTTTCATTCCCCCCTGAGGGTTCCTGACTCCAAGGTTCCCCCCCTGGCACTTTGGGGTCTTCTCTTCTGTTCCTCCCTGTGACAAGATGACTCAGAGGGGACTTGGTGGCAGCCTACAATTTCATAAGAGGGGTACATAAGGACCTGAGAGACCAGCTGTTCACCAGAGCTCCCCAAGAGATAACAATGTCTAATGGCCATAAACTCCAGGAAGGCCAATTTAGACTAGACATAAAAACCAAAAAAACCAACCCCCCCCCAAAAAAAACGTTCTTTACGGTGCATGTCTCCAGTGTCTAGAACAAGCTCCCCCCAAAAGTACCTACTCTGGACTCTTTCAAAAAACAGGTGTGTACATTTCTTGCTGAGGTCACTTGATCCCAGCTGACTTCCTATGGTGGCAGGGGGTTGGACCCAGTGATCTTATGAGATCCTTTCCAGCCCTGAATGTCAATGAAATCTATTAAATCTATGAATGCTAGCTTGCTGGGGAAACCAGAGAACTGTGGCAGGCCAGGAGATTCTGACAGAAGATTCATCACTGGGAATGCGATCCAGGTGCTAGAACAAATTCAGGAAACAGAAGAGATGATTGAGCCCCTCAGTGCAACATAAAACTTTTGTTATTTCTTTTCAAGTTTTGAGTCATGCTAGAGGAACATTACGAAGAAGATCCAGGGTCACCACTGAAGAAAAAAGAAGAAACAGAAAAATTGGGTAATTTGAGATCAATCTGAGTGACTGTTTTATATGCAACAAGAGACTAGACAGAGTACATCACAGTGGTGCATTGGCTGGGAATTTCTTAATGGTAGCCTAGAGGTTCAGAATGGAGCTATCATTGGGCACAATGGGAAATCCCAACCCGCTTCAGCAGACCTTACACCTGGTAGGTCAGCTTCTACAACAACAAAAACAAGTAGCAAGACAAATTGCATTAGAAGAAAAATAGTTACAGCAACAGGCCTGGGCTCAGAGGAATCAGGTGACGATCAAAGTACCTAAGATGACACCCCAAGCTGATATAGAAGCCTTCTTAGAAAGCTATGAGTGAGCAGCATTAGCTTCTGGGTTGGATAGGAGCTACTGGGTGGGGGGGACAATTAGGCATGCTACTAATCTGGAAGGCTCAGACAGCATATCACATGATGAACCAGGGAGAAGCTACTGATTATGATAAAGTAAAGAAAGAAATCTTATACCATTTAGACATTAACCCAGAGCGATACTGCCAGACATTCAGGATGAAGAAAAAGAAAGAAGACAAGTCCCCAAGAATATTGTTACAACATTTAGCTGATCTGCTCAAGAAGTGGCTCAGGCTGCAGGAGCTATCTGTGGTGGAGATATATGATTAAATATTGTCAGAACAGTTCCTCATCAATTTAGAAGAGAACACACAAAGATGGATGAGATGTCACTGACCAAAATCATTTGCCAAAGCCTTGTACCTAGCAGAAAATGTTGACAGTGCTCAAATTGATAACACCGAGGAAAATATTCCAACACCAAAACCAGGGCTAAATAATGTACAAAGAGAACCAGAATGTAAGGAAGCTAGGGAAACTTGTCAGACTCAGGGAAATCACCTTGTATGGGTTTTTTTTGTGGCTGGCTGGGACATATGTTAAGAGAATGCAAATGCTTGTCTAAAACAGGCACTTCCAGGGCCCTGATTGGCTCTCTGGTGGAAAACCACCAGAGAGACATCCTGCCATCGAGAAACTCCCCAGTGGTCGGAACCTCCACTGTAGCAAGATTCAAAGTTGTGGCAGGAGAGATAGGGGAAGACTACACAGGAGGTAAATATCTACTTGATGGAACATCAGGGGCGGACGGGTGAATACCACTGAACATCCGGGCCAGAGCGGCACGTGACTGGATATTCGAGGCCAGACAGGCACACTTCTCTTCTGTAGACCAGGGCGCCTGATTGGCTGTTGGGGCAGGGGCAGGAAATTCAAACTGCAGGCTTTAAAAGCCACTGTGTGATGTAGTTCCCAGCACTCGGGAACCAGCAGTGGGAAGGAGAAGATCCAGGCACACTTGTGTCCTGCATGCATGTGTAGCCCCTTTACTTACTTACTGACCGGAGGCAGAAGCAGCAACAGCAGCAGCAGAGGAATCAGCAGAGGGGGCAGCAACAGCTGATCCCCTGAAGTTAAGTGGGGCGGAGGGACCTGGCACAGCTGAGCCGGATCCGGAGGGGAAGCCCCCCGGGTCTCTTATTGCTGAGCCGGTAGGGAGCCGCGCTCCTGAGTCATGCAGCGCGAACAGAGTATGCAAACAGGGTGGGCTCTGTAAGAGCGCACCAGTATTTCCGCAGGTGTTCGCACTGGCGGGCAAGCAGGAAGGGCCAGGAGGGAGACTCCTGTATGGGTAGAGCGTAGACACCACACAGATCCAACAAACAGCAGCGTATACAATGGTGTCAAATAGGAGTGTTGCTAGGGCCTCTGCCCAGGGGGCCATGCCTACCCAGGGCTGGTCTGAGGCCTCCACCCAGACTGAGCCCATGGGGGAGCTGGTGTCCCCCTGCCTCCTGGCCTGCAGGGGATCCCCAGCAGGGCCAGGGGGGCAGGGATTGGGGGCCCCCACACCTGTCCAGCAGGTGCCCGTTTTAGGGCTCTGGAGGTGCAGGTGAGGGAGCTCTGGGAGGAGGTTAGTAGGCTGAGACGTATCAGGGAGGCGGATGATGAAACAGACAGTTATTTCCTTTCCCTGCAGGACCAGACACCTAAGGAAGAAGCACCCCAGGGAGTGCCCTCTACAGCAGAGTGGCAGACAGTCGCATCCAGGACAGGAGCTGCTCACAGTAAACCAGTTCCAGTCGAATTGGTGAACAGGTATGAGGCCCTGGTGACCCTGCAGGAGATGGAAGAAGAGGAGGAAACCTCTGGGCAGGAAGTAATGCCACATTATCCACACTCTGAACAGGTCAAGAGATCCAAGCAGACCCAGAGGAGGAGGTGTCGAGTGATTGTCATAGGTGACTCCATCCTGAGAGGTACGGAAGGGCCCATCTGTCACCAGGACCCCTCAACATGAGAGGTCTACTGCCTGCCCAGAGCAAAGATTCAGGATGTGACAGGAATAATCCAGGCCAGGATTAAGCCCACCTATTACTACCCCATGGTCCTAGTCCACGTGGGTACTAATGATGTGGCCAGGAGAAGCCCCGATCACCTGATGACGGACTACCATGCTCTGGGTGGCATGCTGAGGGAGATGGATGCACAGGTAGTATTCTCTTCTGTCCTACCAGTGAGCGGATGTGGAAGATGGAATGAGAACTGCATTAGAGAGACCAACCTGCGGCTTCGGCAATGGTATCTTGAGGCAGGCTTCGGCTTCTTGGACAATGACCCACACATCACGACGAAGGACATGTTCGGTTGGGATGGGCTTCACCTGTCCCCCAAATGTAAGCATGTGTTCTCTTCTAGGTTGGTAGATCTCCTCCGGCAGGCTTTAAACTAGGCTCATTGGGGGGAGGGGAAGATGAGAGTGGGGGAAGCCGTGGACCACCTAACCATGTGGCACCCACATGGACAGCTCAGCCTGAAGAAGGAGAACATCGGGAACCTGCAATCCATGGGGCGGCCAGCAATACAGCACAGGTAAGCAATAAGCAGGTAAGCAATAAGGGACCCTTTGGGAATTGGAGCCGGGGGACAGCAAAGGCACCAGTCACAGGGCTCAAGTGCCTATATACTAATGCTAGGAGCATGGGGAACAAGCAAGATGAACTATCACTCCTGCTTGCAGAAAACACCTACGACTTAGTAGGGCTAACAGAAACCTGGTGGGTACATATTGAGGGTAATAGGCTGTACAGAAAAGACAGGGTGGGGAAGAAAGGGGGAGGGGTTGCGCTCTATGTCAAAGAGCAATATACTTCAACCCTCATCAAGATGGAATCGAAGGAGGAGAAAGTAGAAGGTAAGTTACATGGGGGTCAAGGAGAAAGGGATTTGGTGGTAGGGGTCTGCTACAGACCCCCACACCAAGGGGAAGAACTAGATTTGGGGCTCCTGAGGATGCTCTAAGAGACCATAAAAACTAAGGGGGCGGTAATCATGGGGGACCTAAACTACCCAGACATCTGCTGGGAGATACAGACAGCAAAGTTCCACCGTTCACGCATGTTCCTATCACGGTCCCACTAGGGGGAATGCTTTAGTGGACCTGGTATTGGCAACGGGGGATGATATGGTAGGGGACCTACAGATTGGTAGTCACTTGGGGGACAGTGATCACCAAATAATAGAATTCATCATAAGATGTTGAGTGGGTAAGGTAACTAGTAGGGTGAAAGTGCTAGACTTTAGGAAAGCTGACTTCAGTGAACTCAGGTGATTAGTCAAGGATGCACTGCAGAGTAGGAGTTTTGAAGAGATGGGAGCCCAGGAAGGGTGGCTGTACCTTAAGGAAATGATCCTTCAGGCACAGAGGGAGACGATCCCGATGCGGGGAAAAAGAGGGAAAGGGACCAGGAGGCTTCCTTGGCTGACCACAGAAATCCAGGGCAGCCTACAGGCTAAAAGGGGGGGCATATAAAAAGTGGAAACAGGGAGAAATTACCAAAGCGGAGTATACCTCCTCTGCTCGTGCTTGTAGGGAGGCAGTTAGACGGACCAAAGCTACCATGGAGTAAAGGATGGCATCCCAAGTAAAGGATAACAAAAAATTGTATTTTAGATATATAGGGAGTAAAAGGAAGGCCCAGGGAGGAATAGGACCCCTACTAAATGGGCAGAAGCAATTGGTGACGGACAGGAACAAAGGCAGAACTCCTCAATGAGTTCTTTGCCTCAGTGTTCCTAAGTGAGGGGCAGGACAAGGTTCTCACTGGGATTGTAGAGAGGCAGCAGCAAGGCAACAGACTGCCATGCGTAGACCCTGAGATGGTGCAGAATTACTTTGAGGAACTGGATACCTTTAAGTCGGCAGGCCCTGATGAGCCCCATCTGAGGGTACTGAAGGCACTGGCTGACGTCATTGCACTGGAAAAGGGCCAATGTGGTCCCCATTTTCAAGAAGGGGAAGAAGGAGGACCCGGGCAACTATAGACCAGTGTCACCTCCATCCTTGGCAAAGTCTTCAAAAAAATTATCAAGGCTCACATCTGTGAGAGCCCGGCAAGACAAATTATGCTGAGGGGAAACCAGCACGGGTTTGTAGCAGGTAGATCATGCCTGAGTAATCTAGTCTCTTTTTATGGCCAGGTTACAAAACACTTGGATGCAGGAGTAGGGGTTGATGTCGTATACTTAGACTTCAGGAAGGCCTTCAATATGGTATTCCACCCCATACTGGTAAACAAGTTAAGAGGCTGTGACTTGGATGACTACACAGTCCGGTGGGTGGTGAATTGGCTAGAGGGTCTCACCCAGAGAGTCGTAGTGGATGGGTCGGTCTCGACCTGGAAGGGTGTGGGCAGTGTGTTCCCGCAGGGCTCGGTCCTTGGACCGATACTCTTCAATGTCTTCATCAGCGACTTGGACAAGGGAGTGAAGTGTACTCTGTCCAAGTTTGTGGATGACACAAAACTGTGGGGAGAAGTGGACACGCTGGAGGGCAGAGAACAACTACAAGCAGAGCTAGACAGGTTGGACAAGTGGGCAGAAAACAACAGAATGCAGTTCAACAAGGAGAAATGCAACGTGCTGCACCTAGGGAGGAAAAATGTGCAGCATACCTACTGCCTAGGGAATGACCTGCTGGGTGGAACAGAAGCAGAAAGGGATCTAGTGGACTCCAAGATGAACATGAGTCGGCAGTGTGACGAAGCCATCAGAAAAGCTAATGGCACTTTATCATGCATCAGCAGATGCATGACGAACAGATCCAAGGAGGTGATACTTCCCCTCTATCGGGCGCTGGTCAGACCGCAGTTGGAATACTGCCTGCAATTTTGGGCACTGCACTTCAAGAGGGATGTGGGTAACCTGGAGAGGGTCCAGAGAAGGGCCACTTGTATGGTTAAGGGCTTGCAAGCCAAGCCCTATGAGGAGAGACTGGGGCACCTGGACCTCTTCAGCCTCTGCAAGACAAGGTTGAGAGGCGACCTTGTGGCTGCCTATAAATTCATCATGGGGTATTTGGTGAGGTTTTATTCACCAAGCCACCCCCATGGGTTACAAGAAATAATGGCCACAATCTAGCAGAGAGCAGATTTAGATTGGACATTAGGAAGAACTTCTTCACAGTTAGAGTGGCCAAAATCTGGAATGGGCTCCCAAGGGAGGTGGTGCTCTCCCCTACCCTGGGGGTTTAGCTGGGGTCATCTAGACCCAGCACTCTTTCCTGCCTATGCAGGGGGTTGGACTCAATGATCTATTGAGGTCCCTTCCAACCCTAGGATCTTGAATCTATGAATCTAAGAACAGGATTTCACTCAGGGGACTCTCACATGGAAATGTAGACACACAGGCATGACCGGAAAGATAATGGACACCCTAAGATGATGGACTGTAGCATAGGAATGAGTAACTGAGGTGAGAAGGAGAAATCAATCGTCTGGTCCCAAGTCATAGATAAAAGATTGCAAGCCATCATCGATATGGGATGCACACAGAAAATTTCTATGTATCCCAGAAAGATGTATTGGGTGGAAGTGCTCAGTGTAACCCAAGAGATGCCAGTAGGATTGTCAGAAGACTGACCCTACCAAATGGTATTTGGTCAGGACTGGGATGAAATCTATCAGGTCTTGGACGTAGTGAGGGCACAGGATGAAGACCAAATAGGGATGGTAGGAAAAATTCTGAGAATACTATCAACTTAGAGGGACTGGAGCTCAAGAGTTTTGCTAGTAACCTTCACTTTAGAGAACCACAAGAAGGAGAAGCTGCTTTTCAAGCCTTCACCCATACTGAACTAGCCAAGAGTGACCAACAGGTAATTTGTACCAAGCATTGTCAGACATTATCTCAATTTGAATTTAAACACAGTCTACTTTATAAGATTAAAGCTGATTCACAGGAAGGGCAGGAGATCACTCAGCTACTGATCCCCTAATCCTACTGAGTACCTTTGTAGAAACTGGCTTACAAAAATCAATTGTGGGGACATATGCGGATAGCCAAAACTGAGGCCTGGCTATCCAAGTGGTATTTTTGGCCCCATTTCTATGAACAAGTAAAAGACTTTTGCAAAATAGAACAAATTGTCAATGGGTTACCCTAAAAAGTCCAGCAAAGGTCCTGTTACAACCCATGTCCAAAGTATCCAAACCTTTTTTGTGGACAGCCTTAGATGTAGTAGGACCACTTCTGAAGAGTTCTGCAGGGCACCAATTTATATTCATCTCGATCGACTATGTGACAAAGTTCTCCGATGCAATCTGTTTATGATCTGTTATGGGACAGAAAGTGACTGAAGAGCTCATGAAATGGATCTTGAAAGTCAGTATCCCTAAAGAAATTATTACCAACCAAGGGGCAAGTTTTATGTCACATGTCCTCTGCAGCCTTTGTGGTGTACTTAAAATTAGTCATTTATGAACATCTGTGTATCACTCGCAGATGAATGGATTAGTGGAAAGGTTCGATGGCATACTAAATGGCATGGTCCACCATTGTGTCCAAGAGGAACCTCGCAAGTGGGACTTGTTAATTCCATCTCTGCTGTTTGTAGTATGACAGGCCCCGCAATCCTCGCTATGCTTTGCACCATTTGAACTGGTATATGCATATCTACCGAAGGAGCTCCTAGATATTGTTAGACAACAAGTGCTGGGAGAGAGATGAGCCCAAAGGTCCCCAATCTTCCACATATGTAAAAGAGTTGAGAGGTCGATTACATAAAATAGGAGAGGTTGCATGGGAGCATCTTCTTCAAGTTCCGTCAAAACACAAAGAATCATAGGACCAGGGGACACAACAAAGGGAGTTCCAGGCAGGACAGAAAGTGTTAGTACTGCTCTGGGTGCTTCTAGCAAATTCTTGATTGGCTGGCAGGGCCCCTTAGAGATTATAAGGAAAGTCAGCCCATTGATTATGAAATGTTCCTACCGGGATATAAAAAGGAAAAACAAATCTTCCATATCAACCTGTTGAAGTTGTGGAAGGAAAGAGAAGGCCTACTTTCCACTCCTATACAAGAAAAGATAAATCCCAACTCCAAAGAAAATAGGAATAAGAAAGGGAGGGATGCAATAAAGGCCATGGGCATAGGAGCACAATTGGATGAGAGACAGCAGGTACAATTGGTACACCTAGCAAGAGAGGTTTGAGATGTTTTCAGCAAAGTTCCCAGCTGTGCGAAAGGGATGACCCACCGGACTATCACACTGGAGGGCAAGGTGGCACAAGAGAAATGGCGGAAAACTTCTGTACCATTGTTATGACATTATAAGAAAAGAGATAGATAAGATGTTGGCCCAGAGGGTAATCACCAAATCAAAAAGCCCTTGAAGGAGTCCCTTGGTGGTGGTACCTAAATTAGATGGCTCACTCCAGCTTTTGCATGGATTTTTGCAAGCTAAATGCCATTTCAAGTTTTCCTGATGCCCCAGATTAGTGAATTGCTACAGAGGGTCAGACAAGTTTAGTTCATTTTCACATTAGATTTAACTAAGGGATATTGGTAAATTCCAGTTAGGAAGGAAGATCAACCTAAAACAGCCTTTGGCACTCCTTGGCACCTCTATGAATTTAAACATATGCTGTTCGGCTTACCTGGGGCAGCTGTTACATTTGAAAGGCTCATCAATTGGGTTTTAGCATCACACCAAAGCTATGCAGCAGCTTACATAGATGACATTATCATCTACGCTGAGGGGTGGGAGCAACATTTGAGGGCCCTCTGGGCTGTTACTCAGGAACTCAGGCGAACTGCTCTCACTGCCAATCCTGGGAAGTGCACCCTGGGAAAAGCTGAAACCAAATATCTGGGATTTTGGGTTGGTCAGGGCAGGACATGACCATTATTGAGTAAGACACAGGCCAATAAGAGACTACTCACCTCTGCAAACCAGAAAACAGTTAAGGGCCTTCCTGGAATTAGCCAGATATTATCAACGTTTCATTCCTCATTTTGCTGAGGTGCCAGCACCTCTAACCAACACCCTAAAAGGAAGAACTTCAGGTCTGATGAAATGGCATGAGACTTGCCTTAAGGCACTCCAGCAAACAAAAACAGCGCTATGCAAGGAAGTGGTACTGCAGACCCCTGATTTCAATCGATCTTTTGTCCTACAGACAGATGCATTCATTCATTCAAGACCTGGAAGTCATATTGCCACAGGAACACAAAGAAGTGGACTGACCCATAGCCTATGCCAGTCACAAGCTTAACCCCCCACAAACATGCAACAATTGAACGAGAATGCTTAGCTTTCAAATGGTGGTGGGGGGGGGGGGTAGAATATATCCATTAATACCTTCTCAGCTGGGAGTTTACCTTAATCACTGATCATACTCGTCCAAAATAGCTACAAACCACAAAGACTGACAATGCTCAGATCACCCAGTGGACCTTATCCTTACAACCTTTTCATTTCTGTATCAAATAGATGCCCGTATGAACCAATTCATTGACTTTCATAGATTTCATAGGCATTAGGGATAGAAGGGACCTCAGAAGATCAAGTCCAGCCCCCCACCTGAGGGGCAGAAACTCAGCTAGGGTCATAGGATCCCAGCAAAATAAGCGTCCAAATTTCTCTTGAAGGTGTTCAATGTAGGCGCTTGAGCCACCTCCGATGGCAGGCTATTCCAGACTTTGGGGGCTCGGACAGTAAAGAAATTCTTCCTTATGTCCAACCTGAAATGGTCTTGCAGTAGTTCATAACCATTCAACATCGTCATTCCTTGGGGTGCTCTGGTGAACAAATGTTCCCCCAGATACTGGTGGTCACCCTGACAAACTTATAGGTAGCCATCAGATCATGCCTAAACCTGCAATTTTCCAGGCTAAAGAGCCCCAGGGCTCTCAGCCTGTCATCGTAAGGTCTGTTTTTTCTGACCTCTGATCATGTGCATGGGTCTTCTCTGAACTCTCTCAAGTTTCTCCACATCCTTTTTGAATTGTGGGGCCCAAAACTGGACGCAGTGCTCCAGCTGCGGCCTCACCAAGGCTGAGTACAAGGGAAGAATGACATCCCGGGATTTGCTTGAGAAGCATCTATGGATGCAAGCCAGCATTTTGCTTGCTTTACTAGCTGAAGCATCGCATTGCAGGCTCATATTCATCTTGTGGTCAATCATGAGCCCCCAAGTCCCTTTCATCCATAGTACTAGCCAGCATAGCACTGCTAAGCCTATAAGGATGCTGCAGGTTTTTCCTCCCACAGTGGTGAACCTTGCATTTTTCAGTGTCAAACACCATCAGGTTCTTGTCCGCCCATTTGCTGAGCCTGTCCAGGTCAGCCTCGTTCACCCTCCTATCTTCAGGTGTGGATGCTTTGCCCCAAAGCTTGGTGTCATTGGTGACCTCGGCCAGTCCACTTCTGACTCCAATGTTCACATCATTAATGAATATGGAGAACAATATGGATTCAAGAATAGAGCCTTGAGGGACCCCACTGGTCACAGGACACCATGATGAGTGACTTCCATCAATTACCACCCTCTGGGTCTGACCACAGAGCAAATTTCCTAGCCAGAAGCTTGTGGTGGACCCAGGCCACAGTTGGTCAGTTTCGCCAAGAGCTGATCACGGGTTACAAGATTGATAGCTTTTTTGAAGTCAAGATATATGCCATCAATCTCTTCTCCCTTGTCCAGGTGAAGGTTACCTGGTTGTAAAAGGAAATGAGAATGGTCAAGCAAGACCTACACACAACAAACCCGTGCTGGCTATCCTTCAGAATGTTGGGATCGGCCAGTCCATTAAGGATGGCCTCTTTAATAAACTTTTTGAAGACCTTCCCTGGGATAGAGGTCAGGCTGATGGGCCTGTAGTTTGCCAGATCCACTTTCCTCCCTTTCTTGAAGATAGGCACTGCATTGGCCTTCTTCCAGTCTTTAGACACTACACCAGAGTGCCAGGAGTTCTCAAAGATCGGTGCCAGTGGCAGAGCTATGATGCTCGCCAGCTCCTTGAGAACCCTGGGGTGTATATTGTCAGGGCCAGCTGTTTTGAAGGTATCCAGCCTCTCATGGTGTTCCTTCATGAGGTCAGCATTGATGGAGGGCAGGGGATCCCCCTCACCCGGTCCTCCGTCCCATAGTGGGCATTGGTGTCCCATGGGACTGATGAAAGATTGATGTAAAGTACCTATTTAATAGTTTGGCTTTTTCTTGGATGTCAGTTGTCAGTTGTCCCATCTGGTTTAGCAGCGCTCCAATGTTGCCCTGCTTTTCCTCCGGCTCCCCACATATCTGAAAAAGGACTTTTTATTGTCCTTGATGCTCGAAGTTAGTTGGAGTCCAGTTGAAGCCTTGGCTTTCCTGGTTTGCTCCCTGCAAGATTGGACCAGTGCAGAATATTCCTCCTTGGAGGTGACTCCCATCCTCCATCCTTTGTAGGCCTTTCTTTTTAGCCTCAGGAGGTCTGCTAGATCCCCAGAGAGCCAGAAGGGCTGCTGTGCCCTCTTGCTGCCTTTCCTCTGAGAAGGAATAGAATTAACTTGTGCATTGAGGATCTCTCCCTTGAGGAGCAACCACTCTTCCTGAACTCCCCTCCCCCTGGGGTTGTGGTCCCTTAGGGCCTCACTGACAAACCTCCTGAGCTTGTCAAAGTCAGCTTTCCTGAAGTCAAGGACTTCAGTGTTGCTGACTGACTTTCCAGCTTTACGGCAGATGCTGAAGGTGATCAGCTCATGGCCACTGTCACTCAGCTTCCCATCGATCACTAGGTCACCGATAAGGTCATTCCCAGTTGCCAGTACCAGGTCAAGCAGTGCTTTACCTCTCGTTGGCCCGTAGACTTCTTGAGTCAGGTAGAGGTCATCCACGCATGATAGGAAGCTTTGTGACTGCTCGGATTTTGCTGAGTGATCCTCCCATGAGATTTCTGGGTAGTTGAAGTCACCCATGACAACCCTGGTTCTGGAGCATGTGGCCTCAGCCAGTTCCCAGGCAAACTCCTGGTCAAGCTCTTGAGTGTGGGTGGGAGATCTGTAGTAGACTCCCACCATTGTGTCCCCTGTGCCATTTTCCCCATGGGTTTTAACCCAGAGGGTCTCCAGTCACCCACTCTAGTCACCAATATCAGCTTGCAGGGACATGCCGCTTTCCTTAACATATGGAGCTACACCCCCGCCCATTTTATCTACTCAGTCTCTCCTGTACAATATATAGCTGTCTATATCCATGGTCCAGCCATGGGTGGAGTCCCACCAGGTCTCTGCTATCCCTATGACATCATAGTTATTTGTGTTAACCAGGAGAATGAGTTCTTTCTGCTTATTGCTCAAGCTCCTGGTATTTGTGTACAGGCAGGCAAGTTTCCCCTTGGGGGCTCTTGCCTTGCCCACAGATTGTACCAGGGCTGGAGCAGGGCTGGGTTCTCTTAAGTGCCTTGGCTTGCTGGCTTTGCCAGTGTTGCTCAGCAGGCCAGCAGTGGTGGTATTCCCCCCCACCCCCGTCCCCCAGCAGGCTTAGTTTAAAGCCCAGCTGTAACCGGGAACCCTAGCCCTGTAACTAGAAAGCGGGTCCATCCCTTTAGGCCAGAACTTTCTGGGCATGAAGTGCTGGTGAGGAAAGCATTAAAATGCTGCCCCTGGACAGTCAGTCAGCTGACCAGAAGAGGCAGGACTATAAAAAACCTGGGCAGAACGGCATTGGAGGAGGAGCAGCCAAAGGGGAAGGAGTGCCTCTAAGAGCTCTGTGATGATGCGTGGTGAGTGGTCCAAAGGCAGGAAGGGGGGAACAACAGAAGCCCCAGAGAGACAGCAGCCACACCACAGCAAGGACAATGGGGAGCTGAAGCATGAACCTGGTTCATGTAAGCTGACGTGCTGCTTTTCTTCATCACAGTTGCTGGTGGCTGTTATTACCCATGGACCGGACTGTTTGGGTTTTTTTTTTCCCTTTTTTTGATTATTAAATAGTCGGGTGGTTTGGGTGAGGCTATTAAGGGAAGGAGGATGCCCCATTTTGGGGACCCACTATGGAGTGGGGACCCCGGTGCCAGTAAGGGTGCAGCTTTTGGGGGCATAGGCCTCGGTGCCAGTGAGGGCACAGCTTTTGGGGGACCAGACCCCAGCACCTGAAGGACAATCTTAAAAAGGCCGGGGAGGTCTGGTGCACCTGGGGTGCAATTTATTTTTTCTTATTTTGACTGAGAGGATGTGAGTTCAGGGCTGCACCCTGGTTTTGAAGTTACAGGCCCCTGGCTGTGGGGCCAGCGCTCAGGCCTCTGGATGGGAGCAGAAAAGAGGGCCACAAGCCTCAAGACACTGATAGAGACCTAATAAAAGAATCTTATTATAAAAAACACAGTGTGAGTTTTCATTTTTTGTCAACCAGTTCATTTTTATAAGAAAATTCAAAACGACAAGGGGATTGATCAGCAACCCCTTTGTCCAGTGGTGTTTAACTTGTACCCTCCCAGTGATAATCCTTTAACATCAAGACACGGCAGGAGAGATCTGGGGTCACCACTGAAGAAAAAAGAAATGGGGAAATTAGGTAATTTGAGATCAATCTGGGTGGCTGTGTTTTACAACAAGAGACTGGCCAGAACACCTCACAGTGCACAAAGGAGGACATGCTGTGTGACCTCCCCAATGGATCCCTAGAAGGGTCAACAACATGAACAACTTGTGCCTCCAGCTACTGGGGGGGGAGGGCAAAGACCTTCCACAGATGGCTGTGGTGGTGTCAGTGTAGGGGGCATGGTGGCACTGAGTGGACAGCTCCCACAGGCAGCCACAGTGATGTCTGCAGTGAGGGCAGGCCAAGCAGGGACCTCCTGCAGGTGTCCATGCTCATGGCAGCAGCAGGGGTGGGCCAAATGGGAACCACATGCAGATGAGCATGGTGGTGTCAGCGGCAGTGTCAGCGGTGGGGGGCGGGGCGTGGTGAGTGGTGATTGCCCACAGGCAGCGATGCAAGCATTGGCAGTGGCCGATTTCAGGGAGGACATGCCCCCCCGTACCCACACCACACATCACCTATGGCCAACAAGGCAGAAGAGTTAGATTTTGTTTTCATCCTGGAGAATAAAAAGGAGAGAAGAGGGAGGAGTTCAAGAGATTATTTAAGAGACCACTCAGTCAGAAAAAGGGGCATTCAAGAGAGGAAGATAGGAAGTGCTGAAGAACATTGTTTCAATAGGGTAACATACAAGGCAAGATCCCCTTCCAGCCATGATTTGTCATTTCCACCTTCTGCCCCAGGCCAGAGCCACTGCTGCATCCCCTATCCTGAATCTGGCCTACAGATGCTTCACTTGCCACACTGATCAAGTGTACACTGTCAGTCTTGGGATTTCATATTTCAGCTGTGAGAGGTCAATGCTATAATGAAGCCATGAGTATGAGAGAACACTATAGAAGTTTGGCCACATGGATACTTAGTGAAAATCCTCTAGTTTACTATATTCACTGCTATGCTCATATATTATGTCTATGCAGAGTGGACACTGTTTTCTCTATTGCAGTTGTCCAAAATGCTTTAAGAATTCTCCAGGCTCTATGAACTTTCACTGAAATAAGCTCAAAGAGACAAGCTGTATTTGTAAAAATGGCATCAGATTGTTTTTTTCCTTGAGAGCCAAGTAATCTTAAATCACTCAGTGACACTTGTTGGAACTGTCAAGTTGAAGCTATCAGAGCTGTTTTGTTAATGAAATTATTTCAAGTTCTGAATGAAATTCCATGTGGGGTTCAAAAGCTGGAGCTGAAGTGAATTATTCTTATGCTGAGAGTGCTGTTCCAAAAAAAGGGGTGGTGGATGGGGATGATGATGACAGGGATAAGCCAGGTATGATGAACCATGAGCCATGCACTGGAGCAGTCCAGGTAAGTAACAAGGGCCCCGCTAGGCAACAGAATGGGAGATTAGCAAAGGTACCTGTTGGGAGGCTTAGATGCCTCTATACCACTGCTAGGAGCAGGAGGAATTGTGCTCCTGCTTGTGAATTAAGAATTCGACCTGGCTAGGCTAACAGAAACTTGGTGGGATCCTACCCATGACTGGGCAGTGGGCATTGAGGGCTACAGGTTTTACAGAAAGCATAGAGTGGAAAAAGAGCAGGGGTGTTGGGGGGGGGGGGGTTGTTCTCTATGTTAAGGAACAATATACATCTTCCATAGTCACATTGGGACACAAAGGGCAAATTGAAGTATTATGGTTCAGATTACAGGGGGGTTGGGGAGAATGAGACCTAGTAGTAGGGGTCTATTGCAGACCCCTACACCAGGGGGACAGGTTAGACCTAGAATTCTTGAGGCAGCTCTCAGAGGCAGTGCACTCAAAGGACCTGCTTGTCATGGGGGACTTAAACTTCCCAGACATCTGCTGGGAGAAGCAGGCAGCCAGGTCTGCCCATTCACGTGAGTTTTAACCTCCTTACAGAACCTTCACCTACCACAGGTGGTACACATGCCCACCAGGGGTAATGCCCTGCTAGATTTGGTATTGGCCACAGGGGATGACTTGGTGGGGAATATGCTAGTACAAGGTAACCTTGGGGATAGTGACCACCTATTGATAGAGTTCACTATCTGGCGAAAGGTGGAGAATGTAACCAGTAGGGCAGAAGTGCTGGACTTCAGGAAGGCCAACTTTGGTAAACTCAGGAAATTAGTTAGGGAGGGACTAACTGGTAACAGCCTCACAGTGATGGAAGTACAGTAAAGGTGGGAGATTCTCAAGGGAGTAATCCTGCAGGCACAAAAAAAAAAAAAAAAAAAAAAAAAAAAAAAAGAAGACTATCCCAGTCCACATAAAAGGGGACAAAAAAGCAAAGAAATCCCTCGTGGCTGAGCATAGAAATCCAGTAGAGCCTGGTTAGGAAAAAAGATGCCTATAGGCTGTGGGAGCAGGGGGCAGTCACCAAGGAGGAGTTCACCTGCTTGGCTCAAGCCTGCAGGGAAGCAGTGAAGAGAGCCAAAGTAGAGATGGAGCTTGGGCTGGTGACAAATGTCAAGGGTAATAAAAAGTCATTTTTTAAGTACATAGGCAGCAAAAAAAAAAAAAGTGCAGGATAACTTAGGACCACTTCAGGATGAAAAGGACAATGGGTAACAGATGAGATGGCTAAAGCAGAGATTCTAAATGAATTATTTGCATCGGTGTTCCTGGACATGAATACCAATACACATCCCATTAAGACTTTAGACAAGCCCAGGAGAGATTTCAACCCACCAGAGGTCATGCAGACCTAGTAAGGGGGCATCTGGAGGGGCTGAATGTATTTAAGTCAACAGGCCCTGATGATCTTCACCCTAGGGTACTTAGGGAATTAACTGGAGTCATAGAGGACCTGCTGGCACAACTGTTTGAGCACTCGTGGCACTCAGGACAAGTCCCAGAGGTTTGGAAAAGGGCCAATGTGATCCCTATTTTCAAGAAGGAGAGGAAGGAGGAACCAGGTAACTATAGGCTGGTTAGCCTCACCTCTATTCCTGGCAAGACCTTTGAGAAAATAGTTAAAGATAACATTTGCCAGGGACCAGCAGGTAAAATAATGCTAAGGGGCAATCAGCATGGGTTCATAGCAGGCAGATCCTGCCTGACCAACCTAGTTTCATTTTATGACCAGGTCACAAAATGTTTGGATGAGGGCACAGAGGTAGATATTGTTTACCTAGATTTTAGAAAGGCCTTTGACACAGTGTCACACCCAATTCTTATAAATCAACTAAAGAAATACAGCGTAGATTATTACAGTCTGGTGAGTGGAAAAATGACTTATGGGATGCACCCAGAGTGGTGGTAGATGGGTCGGTTTCTACCTGGAGAAATGTAGGCAGCAGAGCCCCCCAAAGTTCTGTCCTGGGACTAGTAGTACTCAATATTTTAATTAGTGACTTGGATTAGGGAGTAGTAAGCACGCTGCCCCAGTTTGCTGCTGACACAAAACTATGTGGGGAGGTAAACACACTAGAGGGCAGGGAGCAAATCCAAGTAGATTTGGACAGGCTGGGGAGGTGGGCAGAACAGAATAGGATGCAGTTAAACAAGTGTCATGAGTTGCACCTGGGGAGGAAGAATCATCAGCACTCCTATAGTCCTGGAGGGACCATTCTAAGCAGCACAACTGTGGAAAGGGAACTCGGAGTCATAATCGACTCCAAAATGAACGAGTCACCAATGTGATGAGGTAATAAGTAAAGCTAACCACACTCTTTCTTGCATACGTAGGTACATCACAAACAGGTCCAGGGAGGTGATACTTCCCCTCTATGCAGCATTGGTCAGGCCACGGCTGGAGTACTGCATCCAGTTTTGGTCACTACACTTCAGAAGGGATGTGAATAACCTGGAAAGGGTTCAGAGGAGGACCACCCGTCTGATTAAAGGCCTAAAGAAAAAAACTCTATGTGGACCGATTGGGAGACCTGAACCTCTAGCCTCCACAAGAAGAGGCTAAGAGGTGATCTTGTGGCCACCTACCAACTCATCAGGGGGGTTCAGCAGGAAGTGGGGGATATGATGTTTCCCAGAGTGACAGTCAGTGTAACTAGAAACAATGGACACAAGTTAAGAGAGAGCAAATTCAGGCTGGACATCAGTAAAAAGTTATTTACAGTGAGGTTCACCAAAATATGGAATAGGCTTCCAAGGGAGGTGGTGGTGTCCCCTTCCTCGGAAATATTCAAAAGGAGATTGGACAGACACCTGACTTGGGTCACCTGACCACAGTGCTCTTTCCTGCCCAGGGCAGGGGGTCAGACTCGATGATCTAATAGGTCTCTTCCCACCCTAATAACTATGAACCTATGAAACCACCTGTCCAAACTTCTTCATTCAAAAGACTTTATATATCATACAGCTATGGTGATGGTGAGTTCCACCATGTCTATATGAAAGGAAATTAAATATGATGATTTTACCACCCAAACTTTTAATTATGTTAATGAACTGTGCCAGAAAAAAAAAAAAATCATCCTAGCCCTTGTGTCCCTCACATATAGGTTATTCCCACAAAGCAGGGAGGAGAGGGAAAATTCTCTTTTGAAAAATCCAAAAATCAGTATAAGAGTGAAATATTGTACAGCAATCTGGATACCCATTGTGGCAGGCCAGTATGGGGAGCTCCAGCGTTGACCCTCCCACCTCACTACACCCATCCACCTTCTGGACTCCATGTGTCTCTACAGGGGCTCCTAAGCCCTGGCAGACCCCCTTTCGAGCCCCATCCCAGAGTCTGGGGGTAACGTGCTGCCACCACCCCGAGAGGGGACCTTCTAGGTTCTGTGTCCTCAGGGAAACACAGGCCTAATTGTCCTATGGGTACTCGACCCAATACAAATACTTGGGGCTCCTCCCCAAGTCGGGGGCCAAAAAGGTTAGTCTCCCTTAGTCCGCAGAACTAAGGGGCCTCCTAGGCATAATTAAACCCACCCCTCAATAAGTCTCCTACACCGGTTACAAAGGAGATCGTTATTGGTTACAAGGGGTAGGGTTAGAATAGGGTAAGAGGTAGAGCACTATCAAGGGATTTCCACTGAGCAAAACAGTCTGGCTGAGGTAGCCTTTTGATATGCAGACGCATCACTGTGACCTGACTAACTCTCTAGGAACACTTACAAGTATCATCCAGAAGATGGTAGAGATCTGGCTTGGAGATTTCCAGAGAGAGTTTCGGTTGGATTAGACTCTCTCCCTCTGTCCTGGTGTTTGTGCCATGCTGGTAAAATGGCTTCTCGTCCCTTCTCCTTGGACCAGGCCCTTATATAGCCTTTCTGACCTCAGCAGCCCAGTCCAATAGAAGCCTGAAGTGTTGGCAACTAGCCAACCAATTTAAAAAGCATCACTGGTTACCTGGGCCAATAAGCAGGGGCTTTTCCCTCCCCCAACTCAGGTGACCAGAGGGACCACACCCTCGGCACCAGGCTTTTGTCACATAGGCAAGGAGGAAAATCCCCCATCCCTCGGGAATTCGACCCCAGTGTCCCAAGCTGACAGGGGCAGATTTCTGGAGAGAGACACAGACGGTGGCATTTCTGTCACACTTCCCCCCTCTCCTTTAAAAGCTCAGGAAGTGGAGTTGATGAAGTGTAATATGCATTCCAGAAATGTAATATACCTCATCCAATGCACCAAATGCCCTGATGGAAAATACGTAGGAGAGAACAAACAATAATTGCGCACCAGAATGAATGCACACTGGAAATCTATCACAGAAAGAAATCCCCAATGACCTGTGGGGCCAAATTTCTCATAAGAAAACCACTCTTTCTCCAATCTCTCAGTTCTGATCCTTGAAGGAAACTTACAAAACACTTGCCAGAGATGAGCCTATGAACTTCACTTCATCAACCTCCTGGATACTAAAAATCATGGACTAAATATAGACATTGGATTTATGACACATTATAACCTGCCTGACATCTGACTCCCCAGGTATCTCTCCACTGTCATCCCCCTTCTCTCTCTTTCCCCACCTCCCCAGCCTGTCTCTCACCCATTGACTCCTCAGTCTACATTTTCACTGACTACCTGTCTTGTATGCATACCAGCCCAGCCTCTGGCTTCTTTACTTTTCATTCAATCCAGGAAGAGCACACACCAACTGTTGAAACTTCCTTAGCCTGATGAAGGGTTTTTGAACCGGAAAGCTTGCTTAATAATTGTTTTCCAACTATTTAAGTTGGTCTAATAAAAGATATCAGATTCACCCAAAAAACCTTGTCTGCCTATGTCCTTAGCCCAACACAGCTACAACCAGCACCCCTGTTTTCATGTGTAGCTCTCTTTTAGAAGTCTCCATATATTTTAACATAGTATTGCAAAACATGACATCAAAAATAGCTCTAGAAATAAAAAAAAAAAAACTTTTGATTGAAAAAACCAGAACCATTAAATTGTGCCTCACCACTATCAATAATTACAAGTAGCCTATGCCTAGTATAAACCCAGAGTGACCTCATTCCTGTCAATGGAGTGAGGGTTGGAATCTGATCTCAGTAGGATCAGGAAAAAAAATCCAGACAAGTGATACATCTACATGACACTGGTCAGGCCACAGCTGGAGTACTGTGTCCAGTTCTGGGCACTCCACTTCAAGAGGCATGTGGACAACACTGAGAGGGTCCAGAGGAGGGCCACCCACATGATCCAGGGACAGCAGGGCAGACCCTACAATGAAAGGTTACAGGACCTGAACCTGTTCAGCCTTCACAACAGAAGGCTGAGGGGGGACGTGGTGACTGTCTATAAACTCACTAGGAGGGACCAGAAGGGTTTGGGGGAGACCTTGTTTCCCCTAGCGCCCCCCGGGATAACAAGGAATAATGGCCACAGATTTTTGGAGAGTTAGTTTAGATTAGACATCCACAAGAACTATTTCACAGTCAGGGTGGCTAGGATCTGGAACCAACTTCCAAGGGAAGTGGTGCTGGCTCCTACCCTGGGGGTCTCTAAGGAGAGGCTTGATGCCTACCTGGCTGAGGTCATTTGAGCCCAGTTTTCTTCCTGCCCAGGCAGGGGGTTGGACTTGAAGATCTGCAAGATCCCTTCCGACCCGACGTCTATGTTTCTATGATTCATAGTCCGAGCTCTGCTGTAAACAGCCATGTTCACTGTGGTCTATTGATCACCTCTTTACTGTTCCCCCCAGGAAGTCCAAAAGTTTCTGTCCTTATCTTCCTGCAACAGAGTCAAGATTTCTTCAAAGGTTCCAAGGCGTCTGCTTGTCAGCCTCACTGCTCAGCTCCCACTCAAACTGCTTGACTTTTTTGTGCATCACCCAGGAGTTCGCCATGCTATGGAGCTTATTGATCTGCTTTCCCAATTTTTCCAGCTTTTTTTGAGAGTGTACTTTTTTGCTTTTCTATCAGTTCAATTTTCTTCTTTTTTTCCTCTTTTTTCCTTGGGTCCTTCCCTTTCTTTTTATATTTGAAGACCTTTGTTCTCTGGTGTTGGACAGCTCCCTGCAGCACCAGGGCTGAACTCTGAGCTATGTATGAAGAGGTGGGGAAAATAGCAGCTATAATGCCAGCTGGAACAGAAGAACATAAGACTGGGTCAGACCAGTGGTCCATCTAACCCAGGTCATGGCAGGTCAGCTGCTGGTCCACAGCACAGTCGGCTGCCAGACCAGAAGGGACTGTGGACCGGCAAACTGTGGCCCCCCAGAGCCAGGTGGAGAGGCCACAGCTCCTTCCAAAGGGTCCGCAGCAACATGGGGTTTGGCCCACCCTTCCACCTGCGGGTTGGTGGTGGTATCCTTACCTGTCTGCCCTCCAGAAATTCCACTGGCGGTTGGCTGTGACTGGTAGGCCACTGTTTGCCAGGCTGTGGCCACTTCCAGGCCATGGTTTGCCAGGCCACAACATAAAAGTTTTGAGAATCCCAGATCTATCTCAACAGTCTAACCGAACAGCCTATCCCTGACAGTGAAAGGTACAAGTGCTATACGGCAGTGGTGCTCAACCTATGTCCCATGACTCCACCCATAGTCATGTCATTTGGACCATGGCACTCCTCAAACATCCAGAAACTTAGCAGTGGGAGAGCAGTGGCAATATTAATAGCTGCGGCTTCCAGAGTCATGGTAATTAATGTTGGCATTTCTGTCCTGCTCCCAAATTTCTGGACCTATGGGGCACCTGTGGGCTTGATAAAGTGGCCCTACTTGATCAATTGTGCTGATGTGTGTTGTTACGTCAAGGTAAAGGGTAATTCTATGGTCAGATCTAATGTACAGGCCTAGGATGGCACACTGAAACACACCTGTTGACCAATCCAGCGCATCAGCCCCACCATGGATCCAGCCCATGAACAGACTGACCCACAGTGCTTGTCTGACCCACAGAGGCAGATAGGTGGAGCATCACTGCTTCTGGAGGACAGTATATGAACCGGGAATAATCTAGAGCAGTGGTGCTCAACCTTTAGGCCCCGCTGGCTACAGGTGTAACACAAGGCTTGTTTGAGAGTATATCAGGCTCTACGGCCTGGCACGACTGCCTTTTGCCCCCACACACTGGGAAAAAGCTCCAGAGAGTCAGGCACCACATCCTCCTGCTCCCTGTGCACCTGGGGTACAACATGGCCCTCTTTTGCCCCTTACACACTTGACAAAGGTCCGAAAGGGCCTTTTACCACCCCTCCTGCCTCTCACATGTTCAGATTGGGTCCTGGGGACTGGTACCACTCTCTTCTGTCCCTCACGTGATGAGATTGAGTTCAGGGGCCCTGGCACTGCCCTCTACTACCATCCACACACCAGGATTGGGACCAGGGGACCCAGTGCTGCCCTCATCTTGCCCTGCATTCTGGGATCCAGTGCCCTATCCAGCACTTAGGGCCCAGGTTTCCCCACAGGTTTGGATATTTGGAAGCAGAGGAATGGTGCCACCATTTCCCCATCACCAATTTTATGGACCTGTGGGGAACCTCATGGGCTTGATGACTTAATGTTGCAGCCTGGATCTGACCCTCTGGGCCAGAGTTTGAGCAGCCCTGATCTAGAATTATCTATCTCCTGTCAACTCTTCATAGCATCCAGGGACAAGACATTAATTCCTATAGTTTGGGCTGACCAAACACTTGCCATTAGTGAAAAAGGAATTTTAAACTGATTTTTTTCTATTTGTTTTCATTTGTCCTGGTGATAATATTCTCCTCTCTACTGGAAGAACCATCTTTATATTAGCATTTTTGGGCCCAAATCCAAAATGCTTTGGGGGACAGTAAGGATTGCTTTTCTACTTTGGTGGTTTATTTCACTCCTCCTGTTCACATTCATTCCTCATGGGGGGCAGGGGGGTGAGGTGAGGAAAGGGAGGGGAGGGTATAGATCTCTTGACAACTTTTATAGAAGCAGCACGTTGACTGTTGTAGTCCCCCTGCTTTCCCTGTAGCTGGTTCAGGTGTGATGGTTTGCATTGTGTCAAAATTGAAAGTAGGTTTATGAAGAGATTAGATTATGATTTTTTCTGAGCGGTTAACTATTTGCCTTCTGGAGGTTTCTTCCAGCCCTACTTCTCAAGGAATTTCATGATATAACACATTACTTGCCCTCTGAGCCTGCCACTGCCAATCAGCAATTGCTGGTGGCCTCACAGACCTGCTGAGAAGGATGCCATGATCCACCACATCATGGGAGGGAACAGTTTCTAGTGGTACCTACCCATGAGATGGGAAAATGAAAGAAGACCACAGCCATATTCCTTGCAATTCTGTGCTGCTTCTCATCTTCTGCCACCTTGTTTTGCTGCTTTGTCAGCTCGGTGAGGTGCACCTGGGTTGTATCCTGCATCTTTTTGATAGCTTCCTTGCTATCTGGGTAAAACATCACCCAGAGGTTTAGGTGGTCATTGCTCGATCAACTCCACAGCCTGGGAGTCAGCTTTGTTCACTTGGGTTCCCATGACCTGCTTTGCTTCTCTCATTTCATCCACAGTACACTGGATGTGTATCTCATCATAGATACCAGGGCAAGTTTGGGAACTGATTAGATATCTGATCAGCAAGGATCCTGGTTTTCTCTGATTTAAAAAAAAAACAACAATTTTTAGATTTAAAAAGTAATCCAAATTTCACATTTTTTTTTTATTTGGAAGATTTGGGGGTTTTTTATCAAAGAAAACCAAAATATCTGCTGATAACAGACACCAGAGAGCCCATTGAAATTGCTTTGGTGATGCATCTCCACTGTTCTCCCCTTGTGGGACAAAGGTTGAATAAGCCATGATGGGTGAGACAGAGATGGGTCATGTAGGGTCTACTTGAAAGAAAGAACTACAGCTAAGTGAAGAAAGCAGACCTGCTCACTCATCCTGGGTGCAGAGGTCACCCTGTTCCACCCATCATTCCACAATGGATGACTCTCTTCAGTTAGGGCTACTCTTACACAAAGATGCATCAGCTCATTATGATCATGATGTCCTTCCTTCATGTGAGAGTTGACATGCCTTGAATCTAGGGTCACATAGCATCTGCCTTGAAAGAAAGAACCATTTATAGCTGGCACAGTACTGTCATATGTTGCCCACCTGTCATTCTTTTATTGCAGATGTATTCCCAGAGACTTAGAACTCATCCCATTTCAGGATGCCCTATTGCATAGACTCCACTCAAAAGTCAGCAGGAAAATCCAGGCTTCTCCCACCCACTAAAATCTACTCTTTTCCCTGATTGGGGGATAGACCCAAGTGCCCTGCCTCCCAGCCATCCCTAATTTCACCAGCTAGTACCCAAACCTTGAGGAACAATAAGGTGTTGACCCCTACAGTACATTTGGAGACCTGAGAGTTTTTTTAGACAACTCCTGTTCTTCTGTAAAATGAGTCCTTAGATGGAATAGATGTAAAATGAGTCCTGAGTAGAAGCAAACTATATTAGATATTCCAAAGTTTGATGTTAAAAGCAAATAAAAAAAAAACAATAAATGCTAAGATATGGTTTTTCGATCCAAAACTGGACACAGTATTCCAGATGAGGCCACATCTTCACTATTGTGTCTAGTTTTTGGGGCCCCCACTATAGAAGGGACAAATTGGATAGAGTCCAGCACAGGCTAACAGAAATGGTTAAGGGCTGGGAACATGACTTCTATGGAAAGGCTGAGGAAATGGCTTATTTAGTCTTCAGGAGAGATGACTGAGGTTGGATTTGATAGCAGGTGGTAACTACCTGAAGGTTAGTTCCACAGGGGATGGAGCCAGACGGTTCTTAGTGGTGGCAGATGACAGAACAAGGAGCCATGGGCTCATGCTGCAGCAAAGGAGGTTTAGGCTGAATACTAGTAAAAAAGATTCTCACTAGGAGGGTAGTAAGACACTGGAACAGGTTACCCAGAGTCATTGTGGAATCTCCATCTTTGAAGATTTTTAAGGCCTGGGTCAACAAACTCCTGGCTGGGATGATCTAGTTGGAGGTATTCCTGGTTTCAGCAGGGGGTTGGACTAGATGACCTCCTGAGGTCCTTTCCAACCCTAATTTTCTGTGATTCTATGGCCCAAACAGAAATAAGCAGTCTTACAACTCAGAATCTTCACATCTTGAAATATTAAGGATCACTAATGAGTGACCAGGAGATTTTACCCAAATCCAGAGACTGCATTCTGTAGGAGTTGTGCTGATGCTAGGCCATAGTTATGCTAAGGTATAGTTAAGCTAAGGCACTGCAAAGGACCTCAGGAGTAATAGGCTTCGCTGACTCCTGAATGACCTAATAAAAAGATTCAGTAAGCAAAAACACTAATGCAGGAGGTTTTAATACAAACATTTTGAAGGGGAAGGTGGTTTTGGTGGGAATTGCCATTTTTGGAAACAAGTGATTTTTTTTAGGCTGAATTCCCACACAGAAAAGATCGACTCATAGTGAATGGCATGTCCTTCCTGCACATGAGAGTTCGCATGCCCTTAATCTAGGGTAATAAAATAAGGATTTAGAGGCTGAGGTGATTTCAGCAGCAGCGAGGCTTGTTCTGTGCCTCTGAAAACTAACCTTGAGGGCAAGATCTTAGCCTTTTATGTGATACAAGACCTGCTATTTACTGGGTTAAGACCATAGATGCATCTTGTCCAGTCTGTGTCACACAGTGACAGAGAGTCAGTGCTGAAAGGGAAAGCGACTGGGTTTTGTTCACTGTTCCTCCTTCTGTTCTGTTTCAGTTTTTTTGAGATTCTTTTGACATCTTTTAATGGGGCAGTCTTCAACCCATTTAACATCAACTACGCTGGCTTTTAACATGGCTAGGCTTTTAATCAGAGTGCCTAAAGCACTATGACACACTGACTAGCATTGAACCAAATACAGATCTCAGTGGCACCCCACTAGAGACATCATTCTCAGATAGGTTTCCCCCTTCACAATTCCTTTTTGAGATCTACCTGCAAGAGAGTTGTTTAGCCTATTAGTATCAGCATTATACAGTGTTAATTTTTAAGTCAGACTGTCACTAGGAACTAAGTTAAATATCTTCCAGCTGCCCCTGTGTGTTTTTTCAATATAATTTGTCAGTGCCATATATGCAACCTAGTCAACAGCTAGTATCAGCTTTGAAAGGCCTGTTATCCACATAATAGTGTGGAAGGACATGAAGCACATTACCATTTTCTAATACAGGGGTGTGGGACTCACTCAGGATCCTGGGCAGGATCTGGACTATGGGGGTCTTTGTGTTAAAACCTTGTGTTTAACCTCCTAAGGTTAAAATTAAATCACCCACAATGAACGGGTAATAAGCTACTCCCTTGACTTGTACACCTGGAGGGTTAATTACCATGGGTAAAAAATACATTGGGCCAGAGGAACAGTAACAGTGGTGCCGCCTGTTGACATAAGGGGGAGGGGGTCAGCCTGGATTCAAACAAATGTCAATGGGATCAGAACTGGGACCTGATTTCACTGGAAAATTATTAATCTTAGTGGCAACTTCCCAAACTCTTAATACCTTTATGGCCCTGGTGATATGACAAAGAAAGCCTTTATATGTCACCTGAGGGTTCCTAAGAACTGAATCTCTTATCAAACAAAGTAAAAGAGAGTGAGAAAGTTGCAGCCAATAAACATATCAGATTAATAACAGAGCAAAAAGAATACATCTGTGGAAGCAGCAAGATGCACAGATGATAGGAGCAAACATTTAATTTTTACTGAACACTAAAATAGAGGCTGAGGATGGGGAAGTATTCAGGCTAAAACAGCTCTGTAGCAAACAGCAGGTATCCCATACAAACATTCCACCAGCACCCAAATGCCTGAAGATAGAAAATATATAAAGAGAATAAACTTAAACTGCTCTTCACAACAGCAGTCTGGAGCAAATGGGGGCGGCCAGGACATATCTGTGGTAACAATATCTGCTGTGGGGAGCAATTGCCTCAGCTTCTCCACCCCTTTTCCCCCTTCTAACCCATGCTAAGGATTAATTCCATTTAATTCTGAGGGGGGTTACTAGTGTTGGCTCAGGTTCTGCTATTCGGGTGAGCCTTCAAGTACAGGTTCAAATGCTGCCATAACCTGAGCTAAGAGGTAATGGCCTCAGTGGATTTCACATAGTGATCAAAAGATGCCACTGATGCTTGTAATGGTCAAGAAATAAATGAATGAACAAACATTCCTGGGCTCTCACCCCATGGAGTGAGGCTGGGCTGTGCCATGAAACTCAAAATCAAAGGCTTTTGCCTTTGCTCAAAGTCACCATGTTTGGGACCAGGAGGGAATATGACCCTGTAGTTAGATAGGCACAGACTGTGGCGGGTTTCCCTTCCTCTGTAGGACACGCTCCTCTTCCTTCATTCTCCTGGATGTATTTAACAATCCCTGCAGTAGTAGGACAATTCCAGCCCTCACCCCTCTGCTTTGCCTAGGGCCAGTTCTGTGCCTCTCAGTGTCATAGATTCATAGATGTTAGGGTTGGAAGGGACCTCAATAGATCATCGAGTCCGACCCCCTGCATAGGCAGGAAAGAGTGCTGGGTCTAGATGACCCCAGCTAGATACTCATCTAACCTCCTCTTGAAGACCCCCAGGGTAGGGGAGAGCACCACCTCCCTTGGGAGCCCGTTCCAGACCTTGGCCACTCGAACTGTGAAGAAGTTCTTCCTAATGTCCAATCTAAATCTGCTCTCTGCTAGCTTGTGGCCATTGTTTCTTGTAACCCCCGGGGGCACCTTGGTGAATAAATACTCACCAATTCCCTTCTGTGCCCCCGTGATGAACTTATAGGCAGCCACAAGGTCGCCTCTCAACCTTCTCTTGCGGAGGCTGAAAAGGTCCAGTTTCTCTAGTCTCTCCTCGTAGGGCTTGGTCTGCAGGCCCTGGACCATACGAGTGGCCCTTCTCTGGACCTTCTCCAGGTTATCTGCATCCTTCTTGAAGTGTGGCGCCCAGAATTGCACGCAGTACTCCAACTGCGGTCTGACCAGCGCCCGATAGAGAAGAAGTATCACCTCCTTGGACCTATTCGTCATGCATCTGCTGATGCACGATAAAGTGCCATTGGCTTTTTTGTTGGCTTCGTCACACTGCCGACTCATGGTCATCTTGGAGTCCACTAGGACTCCAAGATCCCTTTCCACCTCTGTGCCACCCAGCAGGTCATTCCCTAGGCTGTAGGTGTGCTGGACATTTTTCCTCCCTAGGTGCAGCACTTTGCATTTCTCCTTGTTGAACTGCATCCTGTTGTTTTCTGCCCACTTGTCCAACCTATCCAGGTCTGCCTGCAGCTGTTCCCTGCCCTCCGGCGTATCCACATCTCCCCATAGCTTTGTGTCATCTGAAAACTTGGACAGAGTACATTTCACTCCCTCGTCCAAGTCACTGATGAAGACATTAAAGAGTATCGGTCCAAGGACCGAGCCCTGCGGGACCCCACCGCCCACACCCTTCCAGGTCAAGACTGACCCATCCACCACGACTCTCTGGGTGCAACCCTCTAGCCAATTCGCCACCCACCGGACTGTGTAGTCATCCACATCACAGCCAATAGTCCTTGGGCCATAGACTTTGCAGTTGTGAGACAGGGTTTTTCTGGAGTTCTAGGAAAAGGTCAGACAAAGATGTGACTGGGATGGTTTAATGGGCATGCCCCTGCCTCAAGCAGAGGGCTGGACTAGATGTGAACTCCAGAGGGCCCTTACAGCCCACCTTTTCAGTGGTTCTATGACTGTAATAATCTAGATTGGTGGTTTTCAAACTTCTTAAAGTCATGGGACCCTTTTATATCACATATCACTTCCTGTGTCATGGAACCCCAAATCCTATGTGGATCCAGGTAGAACTCAGTTTTGTAAACCACTGGTCTAGAGTTGTGATTCTCAAACAGGGTGTTATGTCTATCTAGAGGTCCCTTGAGCATAAGAAGGTTGAAGAACCTGTGGCCTAATGCATGAGCTGAGACTTCAAGTTTCATTCCCCAGGTCTACAGATACCATTCCCAAGTTTCTGGGGCTTCTAGTCATTATGTTTGTCAATGCCACACATGTGACCTAGTTAATAACTTATGTCAGCTTTGAAAGGATGTTATCCACAAGACAGTGTTGATTGGCATGAAGCATAGTAACATCTTCTAACACAGGGGTATCAGACTCGCTTGGAACCCTGGGCAGGATCTGGCCCATGGTATTCCTTGTCGAGTAGATCCAGTCTGGGGCATGGGACAGCCACTGTGCTCACCAAGGTGGTGGTTCGGAGGTGGTAAGAGATCCTGGGGTGGTGGTGAGTCTAGTGGCAGCAGGGAGGTGCAGGAATGCTGGGGCTGTCCAGGGTGGGGATCTGGATACAGAGATAGGAGCCCAGGAGCAGGGCTCTGGGGTGATAACAATAGTGGCTAAGCTCACCACTACCATCCAAGACCCACAGGCCTAAAAGGCCCTAAATTTGCAGCAGGCCATACCTACCAACTTCCAGTAATGTACCATAAGCCCAGCAGGCAGATATAGCAAGATCCACAGGCTGGATCTGACCTATGACCCATATATTTGACAACTGTCCTAATACAGCTCCAGTTTGCCATGAGGTTGGTCAGGTTATTGTGATCCAAGTCATTGTGTTCACCAACTTATAATATTGGATTCTCATTGGTCATTCCCCCAGAACTTTCCCAGCCTGAAGATCAACATCAATATCATCTGAGATGGTTTAGTCAGGGATGATCCTACTGTAAGCAGGGGGCTGCTCTAGATGATATCATGAGGTCCCTTCCATCCCTAATTTCTATGATCCTGTGATCAATGGCTCATAGAGGTCCTCATCCAATTTAAGTAGTTGAAGCAGGCTGTCACTTGTGGAAGCTCATGTCTCTTAAAATGAATTGCTCTTGTTACACCCTTGCATTTGCATAAAAACACAACAAAAAGTCCTTGTTTTATCTGTTCTTTAGCTTTAGGCTGTATCTGCTTTTGTCCCCAGACCTGAGAAAAGGCATTTGATGCCAAAAAGCCTGTCCAGCATCTCTCCCACCTATGGACATATAGTCTGTATGGGGTTGGAAGTCATGGGGTCACTACACAGCAAGATTCAGTGTGTCACAGCGGGGTCCTCTCGGAGGGTCGTGATCCCCTCAAGGTCCCTCGCTCCGTGTACAGGCCGGCCCAAGGCACCCTCTAATTCTCGCCCACCACGTCTTGTTGGAAATATATTAGGGAGGCTGCCTATGACTCCCTGGGCATGGCTACTCGGGACCTCTGTCCCCGCGGTTCTTCCGGGACCCCTGGGGGGTCTCCCGATATGGTGGGTGTTCCCCGGACACCCTAGCCTTATGGGCTATGCGTGGCTCCTACCAGCCCCTAATACCACGCCCCAAGCCTCGCAGATGTAATAGACGTTGTTAGGTCCGTACGCCCGCTTCCTGGGCCTCCTCTATAGTGTAGCCCACTCTGGGCTCTCTCTCGTGCCCAGCCTCCCGCTGGGCCTCCCCTGATGGTGCGGTCCCACTCAGGGACTCCCTAGCGGGCCCCGGCCCTTCCCTGGCCAACCGCGCGGATACCCTCTCTGACACCGGCTCACCGTGCTGTTACTCCCTGTCTTCTCAGGGGCAACCGCAGCGCCCTGCCTTGGCCTGAGGGGTGTTGCCGCACTAGCCTGCGGCCGGGCTCGCTACGCCCGTCTCAGGCTCCTCAGTATTTGCCCCTCTCTCTAGGGCTCCTCAGTATTTGCCCCTCTCTAGGGCTCCTCAGTATGGCGCTCCCCCTCTTCGGGGCTCGCCATGCCCGCACTGGGCTTCTCAATAATGTACTATGGCGCTCCCCTTCTTCAGGGCTCGCCACGCCCACCCTGGGCTTCTCAATAATGTACTATGGCGCTCCCCCTCTTCGGGGCTCGCCGTGCCCACCCTGGGCTTCTCAATAAAACCGCCCCTTTCCCTGGGGCCGGGGTCTATGTCCCCCGCACGCAATCCGGGGTCTACGTCCCCCGCCTGCAACCTACCGGTTGCGCCCGCGACCCACTGGCCGCGCTCCTCGCCCTCCTGGCACTGCAACTCACTGGTTGCGCTCCTCGCCGCCAGTTGCTCCCGCACTGGCGTGCGAGCTGTGCCTTCACTGGCGCTGTACAAATAATGCGCCCTCTTGGAGCTAGACCGTGCCCTCACTGGCGCTGGGGCACCCCACACTCTCTGGGGTCCCTATGAGGACACTACGCCCTCTTATGAGGCCTCCTCCAACCCCTACAGCCTCACCCAAACCTCCGGGTGTAATAACACAAACACAAAGCAAAACCACAAGCCCCTAGGCTGTAACATAACCACAAGCCGCATGGCCATAACTCAGTATCATAGCTCGAGCCTCCAGGGCTATCATGAGCTGTACTTGCAACTCAGGCTCCTTCCCATATCTCGGCTGAGGGAGCTCCTGCCTCTCCGGCTGCTGGCAGAGAACTGCCAGCCTGGCCTCAGCCCTGGGCTTTATAAAGGCCAGGCCCTGCCCCCTTCTGGCCAGCTGCTTCTGATTAGTTGCCCCGGCAACTTGCAGCTGTGCTCATTAGACACTGCCAGGGCTCTCTCCCTGGCAGTTTCTCCTCTCTAGGAGCAGGCACACTGAGGTGCCCTGCGACACAGTGATTTGGCAGAGAAAGTGTAACCTCCAGGTCCTTTTCTGTAGATCTGCTGCTTAGCCAGTCAGTCCCCAGGCTGTAGTGGTGCATGGGATTCGTCTGTCCTAAGTTCAGGACTTTGCACTTGTCCTTGTTGAACATCACAAGATTTCTTTTGGTCCAATTCTACAATTTGTATTCTATCCTTTGACTTGTAGCCCTACCCTCCAGTGTATTATTACTCCCCCCAGCTTGGTGTTATCCTCAAAGTTGCTGAGGATGCACTCTATTCCATGCTCCAGATTGTTAATGAAGGTATGGAGCAAACCAGGCCCCAGGCCTAATCCTTAGGGAACTCCACTTGATATTGGCTGCCAACTAGACATTGAGCCCTTCATCACTAATCATTAAGCCTGATGATCTATCCAGCTTCCTATCCAGTTTACAGTCCATTCATCCAACCCATACTTCCTCAGCTAGTTTTCAAGTATGCTGTGGGAAACAGTATCAAAAGCTTTGGTAAAGTCAAGGTATATCAAATCCACTGCCTTCCCTGCATCCACAGAGCCAGTCACCTCATCATAGAAGGCAATTATGGCATGACTTGCCTTTGGTGAATACATGCTGACTGTTCCTTAACACTTTTGTCTCCTCCAAGTGCTTAGAAATGGATTTCTTGAGGGCCTGCTCAGTGATTTTTTGGGGGACTGAGATGAGGCTGACTGGTTTGTAGATCCCTGGTTCTTCCTACTTCCCGTTCTTAAAACTGGTCACTATATTTGCCCTTTTCTATTTGTCCAGGACCTCCCGTAATCACCATGAATTTTCAAAGATAATGGCCAATGGCTCTGAAATCACATCGGCTAACTTTCTCTGAACCCTCAGATGCATTGCACCTGGCCCCATGGACTTGTACACATATAACTTTTCTAAAGAGTCCATAACCTGTTCTTTCACCACTGAGGGCTGCTCATCTCATTTCCAGAAAGCAGGTGATGTATTTCTTAGCATCTCTCCTCTTCTCCAGGGTGTAAAAGAAACAGGAGCTGTGGTTCATCTCCTGAAGGAGCTGGACACAGGACCAGACAAATGCACCCTGTGCATGGTAGTTGTCCAGAGTTCAGAGCTCTTTACACCTCTCCTGACACTCTCCACAAAGGTATGGATTGCTTTGGTCAAAGGCCAGTTGCCACTCCAGCACCTCCCTCTCAATCTGTTCCCTGGCTGCTTCCCTCATATAGCCCTCAACCTGCCTATTCTGGCTTCCCAGGAGTGTACCTTAAAGGCACAGTCCTTAGCTTCTTTCTTTCACTGTAACAGGCGAGGGTCCCCTGTTATACCACACCACACCCTTGTTCTCCCTCAGTGTGTCCTTTATTAACTGCCTAGCCTCTTGGGGTTTCAGAGTATGACTTCACTGTGAGCTTGGCATCACAATATTTGAAAAACATGGGATGACCTGCAGGAATGTCAGTATTTCCACATGAAAATATGGGTCATCCTGGGCCTGTGTAAGGTGCTTGGTTCCAGAGCATGGTGCTCATAGACCCCATCGATTGTACAGGATCATAAGTCATAGAGAATTATGGCTGGAAAGGACCCCAGAGGTCCTCTAGTTCAACCCACTGCCTCAGGAAGGAACATCCCTATCAAAGCCATCCCACAGAAATCTACTATCTAACTTGTTAGCAAAACCCCCATCAACTGAGATGTGACACAAAACATCACCCCAAAACCTGCCACAGGTAAAGCAGGGGGAACTATGCCAATCAGCACCTGGCTTCTATGAAAGGTTGTCAATACACACTCAAGGGATCCCAGGTAGAGGGCTACTCCTTGTCTCCCAGCCCAAGTCCCATGGTTGTGGGGATCATGCTGGAAGATCTTTTTCTCCCAGTTCCAGCTCTGAAGTCATGGGGCTGATGCTGGGAGATCCTTATCTCCCAGCTCCAGTCCCACTGTCATGGATCTTTTATTGGGAGATAAGGATCTCTCAGTGCTGGCCCTGCAAACTCAGAGCTGGCATTAGGAGCTTCCAACTGGAGAGGCCTGGGAAGCCTATTCCCTGCTTAGTGCTGTGAGCATGCAGATGGGTGGAGAACAGACTGGGGAGCCTGTTCCCTGCTTAGCTCCATCAGCATGGAGCTGAGCAGGGAACAGGACCCTGTTCCTCACTCCACTCTGCAGTCATAGAGCTGAGTGGGGAACTAGCTCCTTAGCCTGCTTTCTACCCACCCGCATGCTCACAGAGCTGAGCAGGGAACAGGCTCCCCAGCTCCAACCCACAACCATGGAGTGGTGCCAGGGACAGATCCCAGTCCTATGTCCTAGTTGGGCGATCAAGGTATGGGGCTTGAAAGAGGCTGCAGGGATGGGATAGGTCCCAGCTCCCCATGCTGATCTGCCAATTGGACAGCTGGAAGTGAGCTATTTGCACACCAAGGGATTGGGGCATGAAGCTGGGACCTGCCCTTCCCCTGTAGCTCTTTCCAACTTCCCTGCCCTGATCAGGGAGCCAGGGCCAGGGACAGGCAGCCCCCAGGGACAGGGTGCAATGTCTCAGCCCCAGCCAAAAGACAGCTACCTCCTGGCCCACTGCTCCCTGCCAGCCCCAGGAAGCAGAAGCAGTTTGCTGCCAGTAGCAGCAAATCTGCTCCCACTTCTCTGTGTGTTTAGATGCCTGCCCAGGAACATTTACTTGCAGGTATTCAACTCATGAGCAAACTTCTCCTGCATCAAATGCTGGTGTAAATGCACCCTGTAAATCCAAAAGTCTTAGGAACATAGCAGACTCTGTGATGGAAGGCTCAGCCAAGACAAGAGGTGATTCTGTATGTGCCTAGAGAACTTACTAGCAAAACCATGTAATCCCCATTTTCTCTATTCCCCTAAGGTTTTCCTTCTTGAAAAAGAAAGATCTTCCCTGCAAAAGAGGGAAGAGGAGAAGGAAGGAGGAGAATTGACCATGCAATATATGGTGGGATAAGAGTGATGTTGTAATGGTGATGGTCCAGAAATGATGTGAGAGGCAAGGATTTCTTAAGGTGGTATCTTTTATTGGACCAACTATGTAGTTAGGGTAGTTAGACAAGCTTTCAAATGTAAAACATTCTTCCTCAGATCTCTGATCACAAGACTCCAGGCATATCACAGTGAAAAGTACCAGACTCTTCCCAGGATCTGTACAGTTCTCCTGATATAAAGAGGATGGTATGTATCTGTTACTCATGTGTTCCAAAGAACCAACCAGTAAACATGCCACATTACAGACAAGAGGTGTGGAGGCAAAATGGAAGTAGAGATCAATGAAGAAACTTTGCCAAGGCTTTGCAAGGAGCACAAAGCAGAGCCCTGAATCCAGGGCTTCCATGTTACTTCCCTCACCCTATTCCTGAATGCTAAACCATGCTGGAAAGAGCCTAATTCTCAGACCGAATTTGCTTCTATTAGCAAGCCCTTATCATTATTGCCCATGTCATTAAGAACAAACCTTGAACAAGGTGATATGTTCCTACCCTCACAAATGGACCTCACAGAAAACTGTCCCTCACCTTAGCTCTTGACAGAAAATTGCCAAATAAATGTTTTTCTTGACCATTAAATGATCACTTCCTTCCACTGAAGAAGACTGTACATCCTCTAGGATAAGCTGTTCCAGTGCTGAGTTGTAAATAGAGCTAGAAAGTTCTTTCTAATATTCATTAATTCTTGCTAATAGTGTTTTCAATAATCAAGTCCTCCTTGCAACATGCTATGGTACCAATGTCTTCAGTTACACCGTTATCCTTACTGCAAACTGAGGAAAACTCTTTGGTCAGCTATTAGGCCATACTTATGTTTTCTTTGATCTCCATTCCATCTTCCCACTTGTCTCCTGGGTCTCTCTTTACCTATGTGACCAAATAATCTGTTGTTATTTGTTTTAATAGTCATTGCTAGTGCAAACACAACCAAACCTGTATCCATTCTCACTTTGGACCTGTATTCCTTGACTACAGACTCAGTAAGACTTCTTTAAAATACAGCCTGCTCTCCTGTACTCTTCTCCCTCTCAGACTGGCTTCCTAGGGGATCTTGCCCATGAGATCCCTGAGTGAGTCAAAGTCTGCTTTCCTGAAATACAGGGTCCTTGCTCTTCTGCTTTCCTTCCTTCCTTTCCTCAGGATCCTGAACTCAGTCCTCTCATGGTCACTGCTGCCCAAGTTGCCATCCACTACTACATTCTTCACGAATTCATTCCTGTTTGTGAACAGCAGGTCAAGAAGAGCATGGCCCCTAGTTGGCCACTCATGTTCAGTAACTGGGAATGGGGTACAGGATGTCTGCCTCCCTCCCCCCTCTCCCCCACCCACTCACTTACCTGGGAGCCCCCTCAATCCCTCCCTAAGCTTTGTGCCCAACAAAGATTCAAAAGGTACAATGCAATGGAGAACAGCACCCTTTCCCCCCACCCTACCTGAGGGGGCCCCCGTCCCTAACTAAGCTTTCCATGTGAGTGGGTTTCTTTCTTTCAAGAAAATGCTGGCTGCAGACTAGCACTGGACAAGCATTTGACCTCCCTCCATTTGATAATGGTCCACCCTGCAACTTCCCAGTAATGTCATGACTCTATAAAAGTTGTTCGGTCATTAGTAACCAGGAAGGGCCAGAAATCAGGATGGTTGGCTGGATGGCAGGCTGCCTCCCCCCATCCCTCTCTTTCACCTTCCCACTATGTATCCCTCCATCCATCCATCCATATCTATTACTGAAGGTACATGGGAGCATAGTTGAGAAGTAGTGGTTTATCCTATGCATGACTATAGTGTAAAACTGTTTTAGCTTTATTGTGATTTCTCAGTGGAATTGATTGCAGCAATTTATTGTGAAAAAAAAATAAAGATGAGGAACAAAAAAATCTGGTTTGTACTTGCTCCTGCTTGATTTCATGGACCTGGGGGGCAGGGCAGTTTGTAGGAGGCTGGGGGAGGGAGGGTGGCAGGGACTGAGTGTGGTTGCTTCCAAGGCTGGACAGAAACAGGGCCCATATTTCAGATTGGTTGGCCTCCCCTCCAGGCACCTCAATAATATGTCTGGGGATAGCCACCTGATGCAAAATGTCTTGATAGTCAGCTACATGTGTGTGGCTTTGCATTCAGAGGCAGAATACCTCTGGATGTGCAAGTATAAAAAAGGCACTGTAGATGTCTGAAAAGGTCACTTAGGTGAGCAGGAAAAAAGAGAATATGTCAAGGTCTAGGACTAAGCAGGCCAGCTGTTGCAATGCTTACACAATGCTCTCTGCATCATGTGCAGTTATTGCACGGACAAAGTACCCATGAGGAAGTGTCCAGACATGACCAGATACCACCACTCCAACCTCTTCTCTTGGCTCATTCTCTGCAGGTGAAAGCCTGACTCAGACTATTTCCCCTGCAGACATACTGCCTGTACAATTGAACTGACCATGCTTTCTCTGGGGAGGGCAGAGGGAGCGGGTTGAAGCAGGCGTGGGTGTGGGAGCGATCTGCAATAGGCCTGTGTGAGTTGACGGTGATCCGATCCAGCTTTGGGTTCAGCCACTTCAGGTGGCAGTGATCTACTCCAGTGCTCTGGACTGTGTTTCTGCTTCGATCTAGCCGAAGCGGCTCCGAAACTTTGGAGCTGCCTCGCAGATCCACCCATAGGTTATAATGGGGAATCAATTAAATATCTATAACTTTGTTGTTTTTGTTCTTGTTTCTGATTTGGATGAAACATGAATGGATGGTAGCCTGTACTGAAAGAATGCAGCAAAACTCCTCTCACATCTATGTGTTACAACACAGTTGGGTCAAAACTGCGGGGATAGTAGCTCTTACTGAGGCCACAAATCCTGCCAAGTTTCAACAAGATTGGTGCAGATGTATGGGGAGAACTGCACCCCAAGCTGCAGACAGGCAAAACTCATGCCATGGGTGACAGTGTGTGCGCTAAGGCACAGAAGTGTGACAGTCACTGGGATGGTGGCCCCTGTTGTGGCCACAACACCTGCCAGCTGTTGAGGAGATCGGTGCAGGGGTTCTGGGGCCATGACCCCTAGCTGCTGACAGGCAAAACTCATGACATGGGTGCTTGTGAGACTGACTGTGTCTGTCTTGATTATTTCCTTTCCTTAGTCTGGTTTTGTAGATGCTAATTGGTGGTAATTAACTGGCTACATTAGCTAGGTACTGTGTACTGAGCTGGCCCCTCAGTGAATCATGATTGATTGTTAACTGGTAACATGGTAGCTTAGCAGCCAGGCCTCCAGCAGTGTCTTCCCCTCCCCAAGACAGAGACAGTCAGTCCCACAAGCACCCGTGGCATGAGTTTTGTCTGTCAGCAGCTAGGGGTGCAGGGCCCCCAAACTCCTGCACCAATCTCCTCTACAGCTGGCAGGTGTCATGCCTGCAGCAGGGGCTATGATCCCTGCAGCTGTCATCCTGCCGTGCCTTAACACACACACAGTGTCACCGAGGTCATGAGTTTTGCTTGTCCGCAGCTTGAGGTGCAGTTCCCCCCATACCCGTGCAGTGATCTTCTTGAAACATGGCAAGCTAATAGTGATAGCTTTCTGTGGCATCCATTGGCACCCTTAAAATGATCTCAAGGCACCCCAGGGAGCTGCAGCACCCTGTTTGAGAATCACTACTCTAGACCTGCGATTTTCAAATTGAGTTATGCTATGGACCAAGTAGGGATTTGGGGATCCATAGCATAAGAAATGATAGGCGAGATGAAAGAGTCCCATGACTTCAAAATGTTCCAAAACCACAATTCTGGATTATTAGAATCATAGAACCACAGAAAAGTCAGGCTAGAAGGACCATTTAGATGTTGCATCTAGTCCAACCTTCTGCTTGAGGCATGGTCATCCCCATCCTAACCATCCGAGACACGTCTTTGTCTGACCTATTTTGAGAATTACACAAAAACACATGTCTCACAACCGCAAGGTGAGAGCCCTTGCATCTCCCCCAGGTAAGGCAGGGGGTGAGGGCTGGAATTATCCTGTGACTGCAGATTGTTAAATAAACTCAAGAGATCCAAGGAAGAGGACCATGCCCTACAGAAGAAGGAAAAAACCCAGTCTGTGTTCATCTGACCACATGGTCAAATTCCCACCTCATCCAAAATGTGGCAACCTTGAGTGGAAGGAAGACTTTCTGGGTTTGAGTACCATGGCACAGTTCACTTTAACTCACTTGGATAACAACCCACAAATGTTTGTTCATTCCTTAGTTCTTGAACATTGCAGGCATCAATGGCATGTTGTTATCACTACATGCATGCCACTGAAGCTATTACCCCTTAGCTCAGGCAATGGCAGCATTTGAACCTATGCTTGGAAGCTCACCCAAATGTCAGAGGCTGAGCCATCACTAGTAACCCCCCTCAGATTTAAATAAAATTAAAGTATGGAACTTGTTGCCACCAGGTGTGGTAGAAGCTGACAATTTAGCCAGATTCAAACAGGGGTTGGACACATTCTTAGAGGAAAGGGGCATCATCAGCAGGGATTCTGTTTTTTACAATTTAAAAATGATAAACTCCCTGATTAAAAAAATTACAAATCCTCTGATTAAAACTCCCCAAATCAACATTTTTTTCCACAATTAAAATAAAATACCACTATGCACATAAGTATCAGTTGAACACAACGTTTTTTATTCATATATTTATAATTTTAAAGCAAATTGGAAGCCTACCAGTGCCTCAATTCCTATTTTAATATAATAAAAGACTTAGCCTGTCTATCTGTGTGTCTGTCTGTCCGTGATGCTTTTGGCCAACTGTGCATGCGCTGCTGAGAAAACACGTAGTAATTGGCTTTGTGGTCCGGTGTCACGGCGGGACCCCCAGGAAGACTGTGATCTCCTTAAGGTCCCTCGTACCGTGTCAAAGCCAGCCCAAGAGCACCCTGTTATTCTCGCCCGCCATGACTTTGATGTTCAGTATATAGGGAGGCTGCCTTATACCGCCTTGAGCATGGCGTGTCAGGACCACTGTCCCCATGGGTGTCCTGGACTTTCGTGGTCTCTCCGTACAATGGGTGTTATTCTGACACCCTAGCCTTATGGGCTACGCATGGCTCTTACCAACCCCTAATACCACGCCCCAAGCCTCGCAGATGTACTAGACATTGGACTGTCACCCTAAACACAGACCTACTCTCTCGGGCCTTCTCCGTATACTCGCCCTCTCTCTCTCTCTCTCGGGCCTTCTCTCAGTGTCACCCCTCTCGGGGTTCTCGGTGTGCCCCCCCTCTGGGCTCTCTCTCTCTCTAATCTACTGTCCCCTCCTATGAGGCTCTCAATGTGCCTACTCCAGGCTCTCTCTCTAAAATATTGTCCCTCCTTGGGACACTTGTCCCCTCTGGGACTTCCTATCGAGCCACCGGCCTTTTAGGCCCACCGCACTACTTCTCCTTTTCTGGACGCTGTGCCACTATCCCCTTTTCCTGGGGACCACCACAGCAACCTGTCCCCCGGGCTTATCGCGCTGCTATCCCCCTTTGCTGGGGACCACCGCAGCACCGCCTTTCTCCTGACGTGTTGTACTGCTAACCCTCTTTTGTGGGGTCTACCGCAGCACCCTGCCCCTGTCCTGGGTTTTCCTGCAGTGCAGGCCTGTTACCGGGCCCGCTACGCCCAACCTGGGCCTCTCACATATGGCCCCTCTCGGGCCTCGCACTGGTCCCTTTCTCTGGGACCCTCTGGGCCCCGCTGGGATCCTTAATAAGACTGCCCCCCTGTTTGGGGCTCTCTATGCCTACACTGGGCTCTTCAAAGTGCCCTTCCCTGGGGCTGGGGTCTATGCACCCCACAAGTTGTGCCCTTACTGGCGCTAGGGCCCCCACGCCACTGTGTGGCCCTCTATGAGGCCTCCTTCACCCCTATAGCCTCACCCAAACCACCGGTGTAATAACCACAAAACATACTGCAAGCTACAACTAAAACATATGGCACCTAGCCACTACAAAGTAAGCCGCCTGGCTATAACTTAGCACCATTACTCCAACCTTCGGAACTCTCATAAGCTGTACTTGCCATCGGGCTTCTCTCATCTGAGGGAGCTCCTGCCTCTCCAGCTGCTGGCAGGGAACTGCCAGCCTGGCCTTGGCTCTAGGCTTTATAGGAGCCAGGCCCTGCCCCCTACAGGCAGCTGCCTCTTATTAGTTGCCCTGGAAACCTGCAGCTGTGCTCCTTATCTCTGCCAAGGCTTTTCCCCAGCAGTTCTCCCCTCTCTAGGAGTGGGGCAGCAAGGTGCGCCGTGACACCTGGGCTGTTTGGACAAAATTTTGTGCCACTGCTGGGGAAGTTTGTGGAGGCAACAAACACACCCCAGCTGCCTGAGCAGCAGGACTTTACCCCCACCCCCCTGCCTCAGAGAAAAGGGCTAGAATCACCATGGTGGAACCCCCCTGACATCTGGCCCCGATGCCTCCCACAACAACCAGCAGGAAGAGGGAGGCAGATGTGGGGCAGGTGGACACTGAGTGGTGGGGTAGGGGTGTGGTATAGTGGGGCTGGACCTGGAGTGGTGGAGCAGGGTGTAAAGTTGGGCCAGACCCGGAGCGGTGGGGGAGTGCAGGGCAGAGCAAGGCTGGACCTGGAGTCATGAGCAGGGGACCAGGGCTGGACTCAGAGCTGTGGGACAGGGGGGTACAGTGGGGCTGGACCTGGAGCAGTGGGGGGCGGGGATAGAGTGAGACCGGATCCAGAGCGATGGGGTGGAGGGGTAGAGCACAGCCAGATGCAGAGTGGCAGAAGGGTATAGAACTGGGCTGGATGTGGAATGGGGGGGGGGGGATGGGTAGAACGGGCCATATACTGAGCAGCAGGCAGGGGTGGGATAGAGCAGGACCAAACCCAGAGTGGTGTGCAGGGACAGAGTGCTGGACATGGGGCTCTGTGTCTGCCCCACCCCGATCATTATTGATGGGTAATTTGCTAGTAATAAAACCAATTCTAAATACCTATACATTTTGGTGTTTGATTTTGATGTCTTTATCATGGAAAAATAGAGCTCCCTGTGATTCCTTTGATCTTCAGGATGCAGGTCCAGGTAGGCTGTCCCGCCACCCCCACTGCTTTGTGGAGCTGAGCAGCCCTGATATGCCAGTGCTCTGCCCATGCCATTGACCATCAGTCCCAGGACACAGTGCCCCAGCCCTGCCAGTGCCCCTTGTGACAGAATACCATCTCTGTCTCTCCCCAAACTCTATGTGACAATTTGGTTACCATGGTCACTACAGAGGGCAGACACCTTTGGACCCATTGGCTTCAGGTAATCCTGAGTTGTAACCTGAGGGAGGGGAAAACCTTCTCCCTCTGCCTATGTGACTGACCTCACACACCTGGGTTGGGGTATAAACTCCCTAAGCAATGTCATCATGGCTGGGAGGGAATAGAGACCCTGCCAGTGTACCTAGCAACCAGTGATGCATTTCAAATTGGTTGGCTGGCAGCCAACAATTGCTGGTCTTCATTGGATCAGGTAAATGGGATGATAAGGTTTATACAAGTTTAGGACTGCCCAGGAAGCATGGCAGCTACCATGTTCAGAACTGTCAGAGAAGCTGGCCCATCTAAAACTCGCTCTCTCCTTTGAAACTCATGATCAATGAACCGCTTGCCTCCAGAGGAAATCCCCACCTGCCTCTGGATGATACTAGTGGGTAAGCTACTCAAGATCTAACTAAAGAAGTAGCTTGCCTACTCCTTGTAACCAACAAAGTTCTGCTTTGTACCTAATGTGGGAGACTTATTGAGAGAGGGTCTAGACTAGGTCCTGGGGTCCCTTTGGTTTGGCTGACTAAGGGAGACAACTATTTGTGCTTCAGACAGAGGAAAGCATCTCAAGTTCTTACAGTGGGTCATGTACCCTCAAGGACTACTAGGCCTGTGTTTCTCAGGGGACACAGGGCCAGAATCAGTCCAGATCCTGGGTAGTGGCAGTGTTTCCCTGAGGCTTGCAGGTGTGCTCCAGGAAGGGGGTTGGCCAGACATGGAGCATGCCCAGGGCTGAACTCAGCCTGGAAGGTGGTTGAGCACAGTGAGGCAGGTGGTTCAATGCAGGAGCACCCCCACCGGCCCACTACAGAGTCAATGAATTATAGTTCCAAGAAAATCTCTCTCCTGGCAGCTGCTCAGATTCTCAGTTCACATGAGAGGGAGATGCGCCTCTGCTTACTGGGAACTGGGTGAAAGAGAGGCTGAGAAGCCCCCTTCATCCACCCCATTGATTCCTGGCCCTGTCTGCATGCACACTCCCATGCCAAATGCCTGGGCTCCCAACTGATCGTGGGAGGATGTTGGTGACCTTGTGGCAATCTGGAGCCATGCTGACATGCAGATGCAGTTGACACGGTGTGGGTGTTTGAATGCCCACCTTTATCTGGCCCTGTTGGGTGGTATGCTGAGTGAGTGCACTCCCAGTTGCTACAGCAGTGCTGCATTAAGGTCAAAGCCTTTTGGGCACAGTGGATGGCAATGACTAACTGCAATCACTTGTCCGGTCATGCCCATAAGACCATGACCTTTATGCAGGAGCTGATCCATATTTTGCCACCCCAGGACCCAGGCCACACCCCTACAAGGATCACCAGGATAGGTGCCCTAGCTGAGCTGAGCCCCGCTCTTACCCCTCTGGTGACAGGTCAGTGGAGGAGGGGCCCTTGGCCCTTCAGTGCCCTGTCCTGTCTTCCTTCCTGGCTGCTGCATCCATTAGCAGTTCACAGAGCCCTGGCCAGCAAATGCCTCACCCTCAGCACAGCCCCAGATGCAGCTACAAGGAGCAGCTGGCCATGACAGCCAGTCACCAGCAGTACTAGCCCCTCCCTTGAGCAGGCGTTGCCCAGGTTCATAGATTCATAGATTCATAGATGTTAGGGTCGGAAGGGACCTCAATAGATCATCGAATCTGACCCCTGCATAGGCAGGAAAGAGTGCTGGGTCTAGATGACCCCGGCTAGATGCCTATCTAACCTCCTCTTGAAGACCCCCAGGGTAGGGGAGAGCACCACCTCCCTTGGCAGCCTGTTCCAGACCTTGGCCACTCGAACTGTGAAGAAGTTCTTCCTAATGTCTAGTCTAAATCTGCTCTCTGCTAGCTTGTGGCCATTATTTCTTATAACCCCCGGGGGCACCTTGGTGAATAAAACCTCTCCAATTCCCTTCTGTGCCCCTATGATGAACTTATAGGCAGCCACAAGGTTGCCTCTCAACCTTCTCTTGCGGAGGCTGAAGAGGTCCAGGTGCTCTAGTCTTTCCTCATACGGCTTGGTCTGTGAGCCCTTAACCGTATGAATGACCCTTCTCTGGACCCTCTCCAGGTTATCCACATCTCTCTTGAAGTGTGGCACCCAAGATTGCACGCAGTACTCCAACTGCGGTCTGACCAGTGCCCGATAGAGGGGAAGTATCACCTCCTTGGATCTGTTCGTCATGCATCTGCTGATGCATGATAAAGTGCCATTAGCTTTTCTGATGGCTTCATCACACTGACGACTCATGTTCATCTTGGAGTCCAGTAGGACTCCAAGATCCCTTTCCGTTTCCATTCCACCAAGCAGGCCATTTCCTAGGCAGTAGGTATGCTGGACATTTTTCCTCCCTAGGTGCAGCACTTTGCATTTCTCCTTGTTGAACTGCATCCTGTTGTTTTCTGCCCACTTGTCCAACCTGTCCAGATCTGCTTGCAGTTGTTCCTTGCCCTCCGGCGTGTCCACTTCTCCCCACAGTTTTGTGTCATCTGCAAACTTGGACAGAGTACACTTCACTCCCTCGTCCAAGTCGCTGATGAAGACATTGAAGAGTATCGGTCCTAGGACCAAGCCCTGCGGGACCCCACTGCCCACACCCTTCCAGGTTCAATACTGACCCATCCACTACGACTCTCTGGGTGTGACCCTGTAGCCATTTCACCACCCTCCAGACTGTGTAGTCATCCAAGTCACAGCCTCTTAACTTGTTCACCAGTATGGGGTGGGATACTGTATCAAAGGCCTTCCTGAAGTCTAAGTATATGACTTCAATGCCTACTTCTGCATCCAGGCATTTTGTAACCTGGTCATAAAAATAGACTAGATTAGACAGGCATGATCTACCTGCTACGAACCCATCCTGGTTTCCCCTCAGCATAATTTGTCCTGCCGGGCTCTTGCAAATGTGAGCCTTGATAATTTTTTCAAAGACTTTGCCAAGGATGGAGGTGAGACTGACTGGCCTATAGTTGCCTGGGTCCTCCTTCCTCCTCTTCTTGAAAATGGGGACCACATTGGCCCTTTTCCAGTCACCCGGGATCTGGCCCATGTGCCATGAGTGTTCAAATATTCCTGCCAGTGGCTGTGCAATGAAGTCAGCCAGTGCCTTCAGTACCCTCGGATGGAGCTCATCCGGGCCTGCTGACTTTAAGGCGTCCAGTTCCTCCAAGTGTCTCTGCAGCATCTCAGGGTCTATGCGTGGCAGTCTGGTGCCTTGCTGCTGCCTCTCTACAATCCCAGTGAGAGATTTGTCTTGCCCCTCACTTAGGAACACTGAGACAAAGAACTCATTGAGGAGTTCAGCCTTGTCCCCCCTGTCCATCACCAATTGCTTCTGTTCTATTCCACCCTGAGCCTTCCTTTTACTCCCTATATATCTAAAAAACATTTTTTTGTTATCCTTTACTTGGGATGCTGTCCTCAGCTCCATGGTAGCTTTGGCCCATCTAACTGCCTCCCTACAAGCACTAGCAGAGGAGGTATACTCCTCTTTGGTAATCTCTCCCTGTTTCCACTTTTTATCTGCTCCCCTTTTGGCCCGTAGGCTGCTCTGGATTTCTCTGATCAGCCAAGGAAGCCTCCTGGCCCCTTTCCCTCTTTTTCCTCACATCAGGATCATCTCCCTCTGTGCCCAAAGGATCATTTCCTTAAGGCACAGCCACCCTTCTTGGGCTCCCATCCCTTCAAAAGTCCTACTCTGCAGTGCGTCCTTGACTAGTCGCCTGAGTTCATTGAAATCAGCTTTTCTAAAGTCTAGCACTTTCACCCTACTAGTTACCTTACCCATTCAATGTCTTATGAAGAATTCTATTATTTGGTGATCAATGTCCCCCAGGTGACCACCGATCTGTAGGTCCCCTACTATGTCAGGTCCTGTCCCACTGCACACAATGGGCCATGAATACTGTTTAGAGCCAGACACCATTGATGATGGGGAGGTCCATGCCAATCTGTCAGCCTCACCAACACTAGCACATAGTAAGTCCCACACTGAAAGAGAGACCTCCAAGTCCCACCCCAGCCCCTGTGCCCAGTCCTGGTCCCTTCTTCTGCTCCCACCTCCTGGTTCTGACCCACCCATATTCCCCTAGCATCAGGTTCTGTCCCCCACCCCACCAAGAGCATGCAGGGAGGTGGGACACAATTCAGAATTTTATTCAGCAGCCTGTGTCCCCACAGTTGGGTGGACATCTCATACCCTGAAGAAAGTGCCAACACCAGCAGTGATGTCCTCAGCAGCAGAGTGCAGGGATATGTAGCAATGCCACAGGTAGGCCTCTAGGCTGTAGTGGAGGTTGCAGGGCAGCCCAGAATTTCCCCCCATACTGTTGTAGCTTAGGGTCCTGAACCAGGAATGAAGGTATGACCAGGGGAAAAGGAAGATGATCATCAGCAGGTCATAGTGGATCATGCACACCTCCACCTGCACAACCAACTCATCACACACTACCTGGGCATGTACAGCAGTGGCATGCTCAGGGTGCTGCAATGGAACTGAGGGGGAGACCTGGGGTCTTCAAGAAGGGTGGGGGCACAGCCAGCCCCCCACCCCTGTTGTCTGGGAGACCTGCACACCCTAAGCGTGGGTGTTTATAGGCTGGGTGGCAGCACAGCACAGCATTTGGCCTTCAGGGGCAGTGGGGGGAGTGGGGTCTGGAGCCACAGGAGAAGGTGCTGCCAGGACCCTAGCCTGGCCCACCCTGGGAAGGGGGCATGGGAGGCAGACTGCCTGCAGACAGCACCCAGATGGCTGCCAGCCCCAAGGGAGCAAGAAGGGACAGGTGGCTTTGGCAGGATCTTCCTCAGCCCAGGTCTGCCTGACCAGCTTACTATGGTCCCCAGGCACCTGTGCATGGCCAATCCCCAATCTGAGACTGGGCAGCACAAGACCCCTGGTACAGAGCATCTTATCTCTGAAATGTTGCAAGCTCTCAGAAAAGGCATCTGTCTCTTGCCTATGCAGGCCCAACATCTGGACGGGGGGGTGGGGAGCCCACAAGCCCCAGTAAGGATATGGGCTCCGGGTCACCACCACCCACTGCTGGAACTATCTGGATGTAGTACCTGAACCATAGCGCACCCTGGACTGAACCATCTTGCTCCAGTGGCTGGCAATGGTGGCAAAGGAGTGGAAGGCACTGGAGCAGGCCTGGTTGGCCCAGGATATGACCTGGTTGGAGGCACAGAACCAGATGCAGCAGGACCACTGGGCCCAAATGGAGGCCCTGGAGTGGGAGTTTCTATAACTGCTCTGGCAGCAGTGGGACAGTGACTGCCAGGCCCTGGATACCCTTCTGGGCCTGGTGGCCATGTTCATGCCCCACACTGTTCAGCACCTGCCCATGGCCCTGCAGGGTCCTACCCCACAGCAGGCCCCTGCATGTGTGTGGGAAGAGGTCCTTAGGTAGCTCCTGGCCACCAGACCCCCTGGCGTGCCCTCATCCTGGACCTGCTACCACCTGCCTGGTCCTAGCCCCCTGCTTTCATTTGCACCACACTAATAAGACCTAGGTGTGTTTGAGGCTGCCCCCTTCTGTGGGCACTATGCTCCCCAGACCCATGGCAGAACATCCTGAGGCTGGGGTGCTGGACACCTGCCCTGAGGTTCTGACCCTAGTGCCCTCCCACCCCCCCAACCCCCCTCCCATGGCCTCTGGGTTTAAAGACCCAAAATATGGTAAATACTTTCCTATTTGGAAATAGTTTTCCATTTGTAAGTGTTTTTTTGCTGGTGAGTGAGGAGGGTGGTGGAGGGGCTCAGTTTGTTGAGGGAGGTTTTCTATTGGTAGGGAGGAAGCAGGGAGATATGGGGTTGGTGTTATGAAGGTAATAGAATTTTGTTTTGTTTCAACCATGAAAGTGATGTTGGGGGTGGGCAGGGTGGCGTGGCAAGGCAGGCAGGCTAGAGCAGGGAGAGCAGGAGCGGGTCAGGCAGGGCCTCCCACATCTGGTGCTCACTGGCAGGTTCATGACTAGCATGAGTGTGGGGCGCTGGTTGTCACTGGCAGGGGCTGGCTGGAACAGCAGGGAGCTAGGCATCACTGTCAGGGTCAGGAATAGGGGTAGGGGCAGGGGCTGTAGCAGCCCTGGTGTGAGGCTGGGCAAGGAGGGAGCTGCCGTATGCTGCTTTTCCACTGGGCATTCAGCTTCTGGGCAGGGAAGCGGGTGGCCAGGGATCAGTGTTTCTAAGATGGTTGTCAAGTGCTGGCAGCTGGCTCTGGCTTCAGCATGGATGCCTAGTGCTGGCAGATATGGGGAAAGATTCTGGAGTGTCCCCTGGTGGTCACAGGGGCACATGGCAGGGCTGGAAGGACTTGGCACTAGATTTAGTCCCAAGTCTCTATGGAACTATGGGAGGATGTGGTTTGCTAACTGTCAACGGTGATGCGTTGTCAGGGGGAGCACATGCAGCCCTGGAGAGTACCACTGAACCCCCTGACAGGCCATGCTTTCCACTTAAGGCAATGGTCGGGGGGGGGGGGGGGCAGGAGGCCATTCCGATGCCCCTCTTGTGAGCACTGAGTGGCAAGATTGTCCCTGTTATGCAAGATTGACTGTGGGGGTTGGCATGTGCGTCCCCTGACTAAGGTGGCACCAGTCCCCCATGTTAACTGTCAAAGTGTCCCAGAAGAAAGAGATTTATTGATTCATTTATAAACTTTTTATTTGCTAACCCTTTCCAAGTAACTCTCTGCATGTGTACACACCTGCCAGAATCATTTAATAGATTCATAGATTGTAAGGCCAGAAGGGACCTTGGAAGATCATTGGGTCCAGCCCCCTGCATCAAGCAGGAAAGATAACTGGGGATCAGGTGACCCCAGCAAGGTGACTGTCTAGCCTCTTCTTGAAGATTTCCAGGGTAGGTGATTGCACCACCTCTGGAGGGAGTTTATTCCATAGATCTTCCAGGAGTTTCTGGCCATTACTTCTAGTTTTCCCCTCGGGTGCCCTGGTGAACAGTTGCTCACCGAGCCCTTGTACTCCCCTAGTGTGGCAGTAAGCTGCTACCAGATCCCCTCTCAGCCTTCTTTTCTTTAGGCTGAAGAGTACAAGCCTTTCCTTGTATGTCTTTCCATATAAGAAAGCTTGTCCATGTCCTTGTTAAAGTGTGGTGCCCAAAACTGGACACAGTACTCCAGCTGCAGTCTCACCACTGATTAGTAGCGTGAAAGAATCACTTCCTTGGCTTTGCAAGAGATACATTAGTTGATGCAAGCCAGAGTATTATTTGCCCTACTGGCTACAGCATCGTGCTGCTGGCTCATATTCATACTGTCATCTATTATTACCCCCAGGTCCCTTTCATTCGTGGTGCTAGTCAGTTTGTTGCCACCAAGCCTATAGGTGTGTTGGTGGTTGCTCATCCCAAGGTGGAGCACTTTACATTTCTCAATGTTGAACTTCATCAGATTCCAACCTACCCAACTTGCTAGCCTGTCTAGGTCCACCTGTATCTGTAGCCTATCTTCAAGCATGACCACGCTTCCCCATAACTTAGTGTCATCTGTGAACATGGCCAGTGAGCTCTTCACCCCCACATCCAAATCTTTAATAAAGATGTTTTAAAGTACTGGATTAAGCACCAATCCCTTCAGGACACTGCTGCCTACCTCTCACTAGGATGACACAGATCTATTCATTATGATTCTCTGGGTCCTATCCTGTCTCGGATTTTAGCCCACAATCCTTTAATTTTCTCATGTGGACATTGTGGGATACTATATCAAAGGCCTTTTGGAAGTCAAGGTATGCAATGTCAGCCTGCTCTCTTGTGTCCAGGTGCTGAGTTACCTGGTCATAGAAGGAAATGAGGGTGGTAAGGCAAGACCTGCCCACAACAAAGCTATGCTGTCTGTTATTCAGAATCTTACCTTCTGCAAGCTTATTGCAGATAGACTCCTTGATGACCTTTTCAAGGATTTTCCCTAGGATGGAAGTTAGGCTGATTGGCCCATAGTTACCCGGGTCCTCCCTCCTGCCCTTCTTGTGGCTGGGCACAACACTGGCCCTCTTCCAGTCCACAGGGACTTCTCCAGAGCACCACGAGTTGTAGAGGAGTTTAGCCAGGGGTTCCACAATGACTTCAGCCAGCTCCTCCAACACTCTGAGATGAAGATCATCCAGTCCTGCTGATTTCTATACATCTAATTTTTTTTTTTAATTGGCCACACACCAATTCTATGGGAACAATAGGAAGACAATTACTCCTACTGCGTTCATCCTGCACTCTACCTGGTGTGGTTTTCCCCTTGGTCCAGTAAAAAATCAGGATAAGTAGTCATTCAGGAGTTCTGCTTTCTTCTGGGTGCCAGTAACCAGTTCTCCTGAGTTGTTCAGCAACAGCCCCACATTTCCATTTGTTTTCCTTCTGTTCCCTATGTATGTACAGAAACACTTCTTGTTGTCCTTGATTCCCATTGCTAATCTCAGTTTGGTCACCACTTTGGCCTTTCTTATCTGTTCCCTACAAATGTGGGCCATTGTGAAATAGTCCTCCTTGGGGCTCGCCTCAAGCTTCCATTGATTATAAGCCTCTTTCTTCTTTCTTAAGAGGACTGTGGTTTCCCTGTTTAGCTAAGGGGACTTCCCAGCCCTTCTGTTCCATTTCTTTGCATGGGATGGACTTCCTTTGTGCTTCAAGGATCATGTCCTTAAGGAACAACCACCCTTCATGCTCACCTTCAGTCCCTGGTCCTACAGCACTTCCCCTATTAGTGACCTAAGCTTGTTTAAATTTTCATTTTTGAAGTCCAAGACTTCAATCCTGCTATCAGATTTGTCTGCCTTATGTCAGACAGTGGTCATGATGGTTTCATGGTTGCTGTTGCCCACACTTGCCTCTATATTTAAGTCAGTCACCAGGTCATTGCCTTTGGCTAGGACCAAGTCTAGTAGAGCCTCACCTCTGGTAGGCCCATGTACCTCCTCAGTCAGGAAGAGCTCCTCGACACAGGTCTGGAAGGATTACAACCAATCCAACATGGCCAAGTATTCCTCCCAGGAGATATCTGCATAATTAAAATTGCTCATGACAACCATGTGCATTACTGTGCATTAGCTTAATGCACAGAAAATTTAGTCCCACCGAAATGCACATGTAGATGCACCCACTGTGTCCAGTTCCCCCCCCCCCCCGCCCCACTACAGAGAAGATGTAGACAAGTTGGAGAAAGTAAAAAAAGGTTTAGGGAGCTGGGACACATGACTTATGAGGCAAGCCTATGGGAACTGGGCTTATTTAATGTGAAGAATAGAAGACTGAGGGGGGATTTATTATCAGTCCCTAGCTCCACTGATGTTAACCACCCTCTCTTCTTTTTAATGGTGTTGGTGTTCAACTATTCAAGTTAGTATATTTTTCTGGAATGTTGCTGTTTGTCAGCCAATCCTGGTAATGTCTGTCTTCCATTTTACAGCCAGGCACTCTGACTCTGGTGTCGTAATATTAGCTGAGGCGTTGAAATGATTGACAGCAAAGTATTAGAGGACCTTGTCAAGACTCTTGGGAAAGACAGATTTTGTGTTATAAATAAGATGCACACATTAAACTGTAACTTAAACTGAATAGTATCATTCAAGCCCCCTTGCATAATAGTAAAGCAACTAGTTTATCTTTAGCTGGAGAAAAAGTGATGTATTTTATAAATGAGGATGTTCCTCCCCATCTGCACCCCACTTTTAAAATCCTAGACCTGCTCATGCCCATCCAATTAAACTAGTATGGTCATTATGCAGGTAACAAAGGAATCTGTCTGTGGTTTCCTAAAGGAAATTGCTATTTCTGTAGCAGGACAAGGCTCTGATAATGCACTTGTTTTCTAGATTGTCCCGTGGGTATGCAATACCTGGCCTGGTAGAGCAAACACAAAGTTATCTGAGGAACAGTTTGCCAAGCTCTTTTGAAATTGAAGCCAAGCCACAGTGTTTGAAAGGGTGACAAAGTTCATCAGACACTGTGCCTCACATCTCACTGACACGTTAGGTAGCTTTACCCTTCTTTCAAAGCCAGGCATCTCCTCAAGCCAAGGCAGCCTTACCAGAGGAAAGCTGTTTCCTAAAGTTATCCAGTTTGCACCATGTCTACAGACCACCTTGTACCAGTTTAGTGACACTAACAGCCCCTAACAATGGTTCTCAGCTTTCTAGCCCCACAACCTGGATCATGGGTGTAGGGTAAGTTTGAGGGCCTGACTCAGAATAGAGTTCATGTCTGGGATCCAGTGGGATCCGGTGGTAAAGGAACTCTATGTGTGCCATATTGCTGGATCTCACTGCAGACTGACCCTGTACATTCTAGATCCAATACCATGAGGACAATCTGTAAGGGTGGGAGAGATGCTGGACAAGCTTTTGGTCAGCAACTATGTTTTCTCAGGTCTAGAGACAAAAGCACATATAGCTTAAGCTAAAGATCAGATCAAACAAGGACATTTTTTGTCATGCTTTTATATAAATGGCAAGATGCCACCTTACAGACTAACTCATTGGAAAGGCATGATCCTCTCCCTACTCCTCCCACCTTGGTGTCATACACAAACTTGCCAAGGGTGCAATCCATCCCATCTTCTAGATTGTTAATAAAAGTCATAGGTGAAGCAACAGGGTGAAGAAACATCCTGCCTCACTTACTTTAATTGGCTGCTGACCTCTCTAATCCATTGATCACAGAAACATGGGAAAGTAGGTCTGGAAGGGACCTCATGAGGTCATCTATAAAATCATAGAATATTAGGGTTGGAAGGGAAATCAGGACGTAATTTAGTCCATCCCCCCTACTCAGAGCAAGGACAGCAACAACTATATCATCCCAGCCAAGACTGCCTAGCTGGGTCTTAAAAATGTCCAAGGATGGAGATTCCACAAGCTCTCCAGGTAACCTGTTCCAGTGTTTTACTACTCTCCCCATAAGAAAATTCTTCCTAATATCTAAACTGAACTGCCTTTGCTGTAACTTCAGGCCATTTCTCCTTGATGTCATCTTCCAGCACTGAGCATAGTCTAGCTCCGTCCTCTTTGGAACCACCCTTTAGGTCCTAAAGTTTAGGATTATGATGGCTGGTACCAAATCCCCCCTCACTCTTCTATTCTGCAGACTAAATCAGCTTAGTTCCTTCAGCCACTTCTCAGAAGTTACGTGCACCAGCCCCTGAGCCATGTTTGTTGCCCTCCACTGGACTCTCTCCAAATTTTCCACATCCTTTCGGTAGTGGAGGGCCCAAAATTGGACACAGTACTCCAGAAGTGGCCTCACCAGTGCAGATTACAGGGGAGTAATTACTTTCTCTGATCTGCTGGCAAAACTTCTACTAATGGGGCTAAGGTGCACTGTAACTACCAGATACTTTTCTGCACAGCTTCTGCTTAGCAGGGTGGTCTGAAACATATAGGGATGAATGGGATTCTTATGTCCTATATGCAGGATTTCACACTTGTCCATGTTGAAGCTCATGAGATTTTTTTTTTACCCAATTCTCCAATTTGTCTAGTTCACTCTGAATTCTAGCCCTACCCATAAATGCATCACGTACTCCTTCTAGCCTGGTGTCATCTGAGGCATGCTGAAGGTGCACTCCATCCTATCTTCCAGATCATTAATGAAAATATTTTAAAAAAACAGTCATCTAGCCCAGGATCCTGCTAAAAGTAGGTTCATCCCTAAATAAACCATCTCAGATTATATTTATGTTGATGTTGATGCTGGGAAAGTTCTGGGGGATTTGATAAGGTGAATCTACTATTTCAAAATGGGGAACATGAAAACCCAGATAACAATAACACAATTAACATCCTGGCAAGGCTGAGATGTATCGGGGTGGGGTGTCAAACATTTGGCACATATTTAGCCTGTAGATTTTGGCATATCTGCCTGCTGGACTCCCAGAGAGCTACTGGAATTTGGTGGGTGTGGCTTGCTGCAAATATAGGTCCTTTTGGTGCTATTGGTTTTGCCTTCAGGTGGTGATCTTGATTCACTGGTACCATCACCCCACACTCTATTCATGGACCTCTGGATCCATACCATTACCACCACCCCTCTGTTGCCACCTCTGGACTCACCAATATCGCAGACTACCGTCTATATCTGAGATGAGTCCCGAGTGAGTCTGACCCCCCTGTATTAGAAAATAGTAATATGCTTCATGCAAATCAACACTTTGCAGTGTAACATTGTGCAGCACCCCATTGCCCCTACAAAGTATTCGGGGATCCATAGCACCAATTCCTGCACTAGGGTTCCATGGCATGAGAAGTCATATCAAAGGGTTTTCTTACTTCAGGAAGTTTGAAAACACTCAATTTAGATTATTAGAATCATAGAAACACATACAAGTCAGGGTGGAATGGCCCTCCACAAGTTACACCTAGTCCAGCCCCTCCTTGTGGCAGGATCATCCCCATCCAAACCATAAGAGACATGTCCTTGTCTGAACTATTCCTAGCACTACACAAAAACCCTGTTGCACAACCACAAGGCCCCACTGTCCAAAGACTCTCAGAACCCCTCAACCTGCCTCAGGTAAAGCAGGGGGATGAGGGCTGGAAGTGTCCTGCCACTGCAGTCTTTCTTAGATAAGGAATAAAATTATGCCCTACAGAGGAAGACAAGAAAAACAAAAAACCAAAAAACCCAGTAGTTTGTGCAGTCTCAGTCATTCAGCACGTAGGCCATATCTAGCCTGTGGATCTTGCCATATTTTCCCGCTGGAATCCTCGAGTGCTATTGGAAATTGGTGGGTGTGGCATGCTGCAAATAAAGGGGCTTTTGGTTCCATGGGTTTTGTCTTCTGGTAGGGAGCTTGACTCACTGCTCCTCTCACCCCAAGCCCTGTCCATGGACCTCCAGATTCGCACAACCACATCTCATGCACCCCACCTCCCTGCTACCTCTGGATTCACCACTGCCACAGATCCCCTCCACATCTTGGATGGGTCCCGAGAGAATCTGACACCCCTGTATTAGAAAATCGTAATATGCTTCATGCAAATCAACACTCTGTAGAGTAACATTGTGTAGCACCCCATGGCCCCCTTCAAATGATTCAAGGCACACCAGGGAACCATAGCACCCTTTTTGGGAATTACTGCTCTAGACCACTTTGCAAACTGAGTTCTACCTGTGTCCAAGTAGGTATTCCATGGTATTAGAAGTGATACGTTATATGAAAGGGCTCTGTGACTTCAGGAAGTTATAAAACCACCAATTTAGGTTTTTAGAATCAAAGAAACACATAATAGTCAAGCTGGAATGGCCCTCCAGAAGTCACACATAGTCCAGCCCCTCCTTGGGGCAGGATCATCCCAATCCAAAACATATGAGACACATCCTAGTTTGACCTATTCTTAGCACTACTCAAAAACCATGTTGCACAACCACAAGGCCTATTGCCCAATGACTCTGGGATCCTTTCAACCTATCTCAGGTAAAGCAGGGGGATGAGGGATGGAAGTGTCCTGCCACTGCAGACTTTCTTAGATACATTCAAGATATCTAAGGAAGAGGAGTGTGCACTACAGAGGAAGGAAAAACACCAGAAGTCTATGTCAATCTGACCACAGGGTCAAATTAACTCCTGGACCCAGATGTGGTGACCTTTAGTGAAAGGTAGTACCTTCTGGGTTTGAGTGCTATAGCACAGCCCAGACTCACTCACTGGGTTGACAACCCATAAATGTTTACTCATTCATTTATTTCTTGATCATTGCAAGCATCGGTGTTATGTTGTTATCACTATATGCACACCACTGAGGCCATTACCCCTTAGTTCAGGCCATGGAAGCATTTGAATCTGTACATGGGCTACTGGTGCCTCCTGAGTTGGGGGGGGGGCGCACTTTCCCCCCCACCCCTGCAGCTGATCATTCTGACCCCAGACCCCCACCTCCCACTCACGATCTTTTGCCATGGGGGGACTATGAGGTTCGCTTCTCCTGAAGCCCCACTCCCTGTCTGGTGCTCTCAGGGGGGATGCCAGCATGCTCACCTGACACAATCCCTGCCCATCATGTAAAGGGGAAGGCTGCCTTTCAGGGGATGCACTAGTGTTGTGTGGACATGTATGTGCACCCCCATGTACCACCTACATGTCTCCACTGAACCTGTGCTTGGAAGCTCACCCACAGTTCAGAACATAAGCCATTACTACCAACCTATCTCAGAATTAAATGTAATTAAAGTGTGGAACTTGTTGCCACCAGATGTGGTGCAAGCTGACAGTTTAGCCAGATTCAAACAAGATTTGGAAACATTCTTACAGGAAAGGATCATCAGTGAGCATGGGAGTGAGGTGTATGGTTTCTGAATCAGAATGTCCTAGACCTTAAATGCTGGAGGCTGTAAATGATAGAGGAACAGTCAGAAAAAATCTGTTTAGACCCAGTTCATTCTATGACTCTACAGTTCTGCAACCACGCTCTGCCCCCATGTGACACAGTGGGCTTGGCAAGATGAACCTATGATGTTACTGTGTACATGGCAGTTCTTATATGCTGTTAAGTTCAGAACCAACTGGAGGATGCAATCATGCAGATTCTGCCTGACTCACCTCTCATCTCATTATCTCTAGTCTGACTGGATGTTGGGCTGCTCCAGTGAATCCACTCTATGCCATACAAGCCCTACTCCAGTGGTGCATTGCAGAAGTGTTACCCTCCACCCCCAAATTGCTGACCATGCCACCAAGGCCTGACAAGTACAGTCATCCATATGGAGAGAAGTTAATGAAGGCATACATGCCAGGAACTCATAAGGCCATAGAGCTTCATGACACATGCCAGGGACTATAATCGAAGGTCTGGCAACCCACTATGCAGCATAGCAGCCAGAGAGCAAGGGGTCAGAAGGCAGAAGGAAGGACCTTTCTTCACCTGATATCCTGAACCTGCAACTTGGCATGCCAAGAGAGAACATGCAGGCCACTCTGGCTCTGCCACCATTCTGTGATGCTTAGCATGGGTCAGAAGGGAGCAGAGAATTAGAGAAGGTGAGGGAAAGGTTGCACACAGTGGGCATTGTTGCCACATGGACACAGTAGCCACTTCCCTTAGCTCCAGATTGGTGATGTATTGGGAACTTGGAGATAATTCTTGTTATTACATGTTATCTTTTGAGGAATTTTGGGTGAGGGTGGCATGCAAGATATATTGAATTTTCTACAGAACTGATTTAGTATGAACACTTCCCCAATATCTAGCAAAATGTGGGAAAGATAACAATTAGGGAATAAGTGCTAGACTTCAGAAAGGCTAACTTCAATGAACTCAGGAGATTAGTAAGTGAGGCACTGAAGTACAAGAGCACTGGTGAGCAGGGAGTCCAGGAATCATGGTTGTTCAAGAGAATGATGCAGCATAGCAGCCAGAGATCAAGGGGTGAGAAGGACCTTTCTTCACCTTGTATCCTAGACCTGCAACTTGACATGCCAAGAGAGAACATGCAGGCCACTCTGGCTCTGCCACCACTCTGTGATGCTTAGCATGGGTCAGAAGGGAGCAGAGATTTAGAGAAGGTGAAAGAAAGGTTGCACACAGTGGGCATTGTTGGCACATGTACACTGTAGCCACTTCCCTTAGCTCCAGATTGGTGTTGTAATGAGCACTTGGAGCTAATGCCTGTTATTACATGTTATCTTTTGAGGAATTTGGGGTGGAGGTGGCATTTCACATGGGGGATATGTTGAATTTTCTACAGAACTGATTTAGTATGAACACATTCGCATTATCAGCCTCTATTGCACAGTTCAGTTTAAGTGAAATATCTGCTCGTATTATCTGTGCTTTGAGATCTGATTACTTCTTTGGAGGTTTTTATTTAGTTTTTTGTTCTGATAGTAACTCTGATACATTTCTTGGTTGCTGTTTTCCCACCCTGTTTGTTTTGTTTGATAAAGGGTCCAGTGTTTTGGAACCCTTGGGTGACACATAAACATACTCCTTGTATTATCCGGAGGGCGATAAAGATATCATAATTGTGCTGGGTTGCCACCAAAATAAACAATTTACCAAGGAAATCAAGTCCCATTTCTAATCCCACTGACCTTGGTTTCAATAAGGGATGACCTCCCCCACCCTGATGTCAACCAGCAGAACCACTGTTGCTATCCCCTTGGCCCAGTGTCTTTTTTAACTATCGTACTTAACCCTCTAGGTGTGGACAATCCAAGGTGGGTAGTTTATTACCTGGATATTGTGGGGGGGTTTGGCTAAAATCTTTATATTTTATCCAGGGGTATCTTGGCTCTCTCTTCAAGTCCACTGCTACTGACAGGAATGCCATCTCCTTGTAACTAAAATAATCCCACTCCATACACTTCAGTGTGCCCAGAAACCCTCTTATCCTTGTGGTTATAAGTGATGCGGCCAGGAGTAGTTCAGGCTGAATCATGAGTGACTACAAGGCTCTGAGGGCCGGGCTTAGGAGATCGGGGTGCAGGTGGTCTTCATGTTGATCCTCCTGCTCAATGGTCATGACCAGCATCATGACAGCTGTATTAAAGAAGTCAACTTTTGGTTCCAAAGTTGGTACCATCATGTGGGTTTTGGCTTCTTTGACCATAATCCACACTACCATAAAAGGGCCAGGGTGGGAAGTGATAGTCTTTGTCTGTCTTCATCTGTCATCTCTGTTCTTTTACAAGTTGGCTGATCTCCTACACAGGGCTTTAAACTAGGTTCTTTGGTGGGGATGGGGATACTAAAGACAGAGAGAAGCTTGGAACAATGAAGCATGAGCCACGTGCTGGAACAGTCCCTGTAAGTGGTAAGGGTTCCTGTAGGTATTAGGACAGTGGGTACCAAGGGCACCTATCAGGGACTTAAGTGTCTCTGTACTAATTCTAGGAGCATGGGGAACATACAGAAGGAACTCCCACTCCTGCCTGCAAACAAAGATTTCAACCAGGTTGGATAAACTGAAATCTGGTAGGATCATGCCCATGATTGGGCAGTAGGCATTGAGGGCTATCGGCTGCACAGATGAGATAGGGTGGTGTGGGGGAGGGGATTGGGGGGTGTTGCTCTTTATGTTTAGGAACAATACATGTCTTCTATAATCAAGATGGGATCACAAAAGGGACAAATTTAGTTACTGTGGATCAAAATACAAGGGGGTTGGGGTAAAAGGGTCTTAGTAGTGGAGGCTATTACAGGCCACCATATCAGGAAGATGAGTTAGACCTGGAATTCTCAAGACAGCTCTCAGAGACAGTAAACTCAAGGGACATGGGTAACCTAAATCTGCTGGGAGGAACAATGAGCTAGATCTCACCATTTATGGAAGTTCTTAACCTGCATACACGACATTCACTTAACATAGGAGATATACGGTCCCAGTAGGGGAAATGCCTTACTGGACTTGGTGTTTGCTACAAGGGATGATCTGGTGGGAGATTTGCAGATACAGGTTAACCTAAGGGATAGAATTGAGGACCACTAATCCTTAGAATTCACTCTCCAGCAAAAGATGGGAAAGATAACCAGTTGGGCAGAAGTGCTAGACTTCAGAAAGGCTAACTTCAATGAGCTCAGGATATTATTAAGTGAAGCAGTGAAGGACAAGAGCATTGGTGAAATGGATGTCCAGGAAGCATGGCTGTTCCTCAAGAGTATGATCCTTTGGGCACAGAGGAGACAATACCATTGTGCATAAAGGGGAGCAAAGGGGCCAGCAAATCCTCTTGGCTGAGCAAGGAAATCCTGGAAAGCCTAAGGGTGAAAAAAGAGTCATACAGACTGTGGAAGCAGGGCATAGCCAGCAAGGAGGAGTATACCTACTTTCCTCGCACTTGCAGGGAGTCAGTTAGAAAGGCCAAAGCAGCAGTGAAGCTCAGGCTAGCAACAAAAATTAAAGAGAACAAAAAGTCCTTCTTCAGGTACATAGGGAGCAAAAAGAAGGTGCATGGTAACATAGAACCCTTACAGGACAGACTAGGGCAATTGGTGGCAGATAGAAGGGACAAAGCTGAGTTCTTCAGTAAGTTTTTTGCATCCATATTCCTGAACATGAATAAGGACATACCTTCCAATTGGACTATGGACAGGTGCAAGAGGCACACTAGTCCACCAGCAGTTAGCAGCAACGTAGTGAAGGGGCTGGACATATTTAAGTCATGCTGAACGGGGCACTGGATCCAGAGGCAAAAAGCCAGGTGTGTGGAGAGCAGGAGGGGGCAATGCCAGGCCCCGGGACCCAATTCTGACATGTGGGGGCAGGACAGGGTGCAGCCATCCCCTGGAACCCAATCTCAACATGCAAGAGGTGGAAGGAAGTAATACAAGTCCCCCAGGACCCAATCTCAACAAGTGAGAAGTGGGAGGGGGACATAACAGGCCCCTTGGATCCAATCCTGACATGAAGAAGGTGAGAGGAGGTGGTTCATGCCCACACAGAACCCAATTCCAGTGTGTGGAGCACAAAGCAGGGTGGTGCTGGCTTCTAGGGCCTGATCCAGCCCTCAAACCAACCTTGTGCCACTCAAGTAGCCTGCTGGGCCAAAAGGTCAAGCACCACTGCTCTAGATAATACCCTATTCATATGCTCATCTCCAAAAGCAGTGGCACTCATCCTATCTACCCCTGAAGGCTAGAAAAGCGGTGTGAATTCAGACCATCTATGGGCTAGATCCATGGTAGGGCTGGTGCACTGGGTTGCTCAACAAGTATGATCCAGCATGCCAGCCCAGACCTGTGCATTGCATCTGACCACACAATGACCCTTCACCTTGACCTAACCACATCACCCAGCCCACAGGGTGCCCCATAGGTCCAGCAATTTGGCATCAGGGGAGCAATGGCAGCATTGATTGCCATGACTCTGGAAGCTGCAGCTATTAATACTGCCACTGCTCCCTCATTCCCAAGTTTCTGGACGTGTGAGGAGCCCCATGGTCCATATGATATGACTCTGTGAGCCAGGCCTGGCCTGTGGGGCATAGGTTGAGCAACTCTCCTCTAAAACACCCATACCTTCCACTGTCAGAGAGAGAAAGATGGGCTAGGTGGACCGCTGGTCTGAGCCAGCCTTATGTTTTTCTGTTCTGTTCTTCCATCTGGCATTACAGTTGCTATTTTCCAGACCTGTTTGTATGTAGCTCAGAATTCAGCCCTGGAATTGCAGGGTGCTGTCCAATGCCAGAGAGCAAAGGTCTTTGAATGTAACCCGGATGCACCCAAGCCTGTGCTCCTTTCTAAAATTAGAAACGATGGGTGGCCAGGCAGAACAACTGTGAGAGGGATCTGTGATATTACTCAGAGCCCTCTATTCTGTATAGAGTCAGGCCAGGACAAAAAATGGCTTAACTATATACCAATTTATTTAATATACAATGATAAATATATACAAAATCCAAAAAGAATATTATTATTGAATATATACAATATATGCTCTACATATATTATACTCTATGATTAGTATCCAGGAGATTATATCACCAGCCACAGGTCCGTGGCCCAGCACAGGTAAATAACTGGACTGAAACAAGTAAGCACAGGTAAGCCCATAAAACAGTTAAAATATAGGCAATTGGCAGTAAATGTTAACAAACCACAAAGAGAGTACTAACAAGGAATTAAATGGAACAGGTACTTGCATATGCCATATACATATACCCATCTGTCATCCAGATCCCATGGTGCGTGAGGTCTGCTGCCTGCCCAGAGCTAGGATCAGGGATGTCATGGGAAGAATTCCTGACCTTATCTAGTCCTCCAACAACTATCCCATGGTCCTCATCCATGCAGGAACAAATTATATGGCCAGGAGTAGTCCAGACCATATCATGAATGACTACAAGGCTCTGGGGACCAGGCTTAAGCTTAGAAAGATGGGGGCACAGGTGGTCTTCTCATCGATCCTCCCAGTCAGTGGTAGCAGTAGGCATCACATCACCTGTGTCAGAGAAGTCAACCCATGGCTCTGGAGTTGGTGCCATTGTGCGAGTTTTGGCTTCCTCAACCATGATCCGCGCTTCCATGGAAGGAACCTCCTAGGACATGATGGGCTTCATCTCTCTGCAAAAGGCAAGAGTCTCTTTTCTTACAGGTTGGCTGACCTACATCGGGCTTTAAACTAAATATGACAGGGGATGGGGAGTCAGGAGATGGAGACAGTCCAGAACCTACAAACTGTGAGACATGCAGCAATACACCCAAGGTAAGTACCAAGGGGCCCTTTGGGCATCAGAATTGGCAGGGGGAGGCGGGGCAGGCACCAAAGGCACCAGACAGAGGGCTCAAGTGCCTCTACACTAATGCTAGGAGCATGGGGAACAAGCAGGAAGAACTCACACTTCTGCTTGCAGATAATAACTTTAATTTAGTGGGGCTAACAGAAACCTGGTGGGACCTTACCCATGACTGGGCAGTACACACTGAGAGCTACATGTTGTACAGAAGGGACACAGTAGGGAGGAAAGGGGGAGGGGTTTCTCTCTATGTAAAGGAGCATTATACATCTACCCTAATTAAAATGGGATCAGAGGAGGAGAAAGTTGAGGCATTTTGGCTTAGGATACATTACTATCAAGGAGAAAGGGACTTGGTGGTGGTGGTGGTGGGGGTCTGCTACAAACTACACTGACATCTGCTGGGAGGAGCAGTCAGCCAAATCTAACCATTCATTTAGGTTCTTAACATGCATGCAGGACCTTCACCTAAAACAGGAGGTATATGGTCCCACTAGGGGGAATGCCTTACTGGATTTTGTGTTGGCTACGGGGGAGGACCTGGTAGGAGAGCTGCAGATACATGGTCACCTTGGGGACAGTGACCACCAATCAATCGAATTCACCATACGGCATAGGGTGGGTACAATAACTAGTAGAGTAGAAGTGCCTGACTTTAGGAAGGCTAACTTCAGTGTGCCTAGGAGTCTAGTCAACGATGCACTGCAAGATAGGAGTATTAGTGAGATGGGAGTCCAGGAAGGGTGGTCGTTCCTAAAGGAAGCAATCCTTTGGGCGCAGAGGGAGACAGTCCCAGTACAAGTGAAAAGGGGGAAAGAAGCCAAAAAACTTCCTTGGCAAAACAGGGAAATCCAGGGGAGCCTAAGGGCAAATAAGAAGGCATATATACTTGGTGGAAGCAGGGGGAAGCTACCAAGGAGGAGTATACCTACTTGGCCTGCATTTGCAGGGAGGCAGTTAGAAAAGTCAAAACAACTACAGAGCTGAGGCTGTCAACACAAATTAGAGACAACACAAAGTATTTTTTTAGGTATGTAGGAAGTAAAGGGAAGGTGCAGGGCAGCATAGGACCCCTATGAGACAAGCAGGAGCAATCACTGACAGACAGTGGGGATAAGACTGAGCTATTCAATGAGTTTTTTGCCTCAGTGTTCCCAAAGAGATGTTGACTTGGTGTTGTTACCAGATTTGCCCATTACTTTGGGGTGTGCTCATTTATTAGGGATACATTTCTAGGGTCTTGGTAATTCTATCAATGTGCTGCTTGTGTTACTTGTGTTTCTATACGGAGCTGTATATCTCTCTTCTGTAAGTCCTCACCCCCAATGGAGCTATCTTGCAGGACTCAGTCTCAATGGGGCTGGGTTCCTCCAGTCACCAAATCAGTCATACACACAAACACACACAGATTAACATGACACGCCTGACCTGGCCGGGTTGATCAGCATGGACAGGCTGACACCCTCATATGCCAGGAATCAGTTCATCAGAGCAACAATACACTGTAGTCAGACACAAGCACACGGGTGAACAGAATCCCTCTGAATCCAGCTGGGTGTCCAGGTGACACCCTCACGGGCCAGCATTCAGTTCATTAGGGCACGTCTGAGTCAAACTGGGTCAATCAGCCTGTATAAGCTGATCCCCTTATGTGTTTCAAACTCAACACATCCCAATCTTTGGCCTCTTGATGAGCAGACCCCGCAGTATTTTTGGGCTTCACAGGGATCTTTAGCTTAGGTAAAAGAAGCGTTACTGCAGAGCACATGAGGAAGGAGAAGTAGAGAAGGAAAAATATACCCAGTTACTACCAGTTTGACTAAAAGTTATTTATTGCTAACTATATGAAATATATAAAGGTACTAATAGTAATAGACATGCAAAGGAAAAACAAACACAAGCAATTACAGTCCTACCCTGGTTTCACTAAGTATTTGGGAAAACTTAGCTCAAGCCCAACCAAAACAGTTCAGGTTCAGAAATTTATGCCTAGAGAGAAAAGAGAGAGAGAGCGCTGGGATCTCACCAATCCAAGGTACTCGGGCTGCAAAGCTGACAGGCAAAGTCCATAGCACAATCCTTGAAGGGAGACGATCTGTTCTTCCAGTGTCCCAAGAACAACGGGATGGTGTTAGCACATGATTTTTCTTCTTGAAGCACACACACTGCTGCTTTTTACAGATTTTTATACCCTCAGTTCAGCTGCTTCAAAGAATTCTCAATAGTGTAAATCATTGTCTTTTCTCTTGACAAGGGGTTATCTGGTTTGGAACATCTCAAGAAACTGATTGATAATCAGGAAACACATAAGGTTAGGAAGTACCCAGACACTTGGGAGCCAGCTTGAAATTCCTATGGATAGCAGATATACTGATGGGATATCTCATGGTTTCTTCAGAAACAAGAGATAGCTTGCAGCATCAGGATTTTGGATTTTTACTTGTTGTGAACAAGCCTCAGCTTAGCATGACTTTTCCAGATCTTACTATAGTCTTTTAACAGACTTAAGGCAATTATTGGAGTGTTTATAACCTTTGGGCAGCAGGACTTCCACCAATCGTCCTGGGAAAAGTATGACAACTCCTGTGATCAGGGCTCCAACGGGCTGGACACTGTGATGAACCCTTAACCATTGTTCAAATGTTGCCCATACCCACTCTGACTTGGTCTCTTGCTTCAGCATTCCCTAACCTGGCAACAGAGTTTTAGTTAATCATGTTTAAATAGGCCTCCCATAGTGGGACCGGGGAATGTACGGCCTGAGATGCCTAGTAAACTTAGAGGTGTGTGGGTGTCCGGGGTGGGTGGGGCGAAAGTCCTTTGTAAATCCAGATTAGAACTGATCTGATAAATGCTGAGCTAGGTGCATGTGAACATGGGTTGATCAGCATTTGGAGCACAGATTCCCCATCATGCAGTGCTCCCCTGCTTCTCTGATCCCAGAATTCACTGCAGTCTCTGGTTCAGGCTTGCTGTTCTCCATCTCTCATGTAAATGAATGGTCATCTGGTTCCATCTCAGATGCAAATGAGACCTAGGACAGTTGTTTCACTCTTGGCACCCTTATCTGGAGGGTCTTAGGTGTGTCTCCCACTGCATCTTTATCAGTTTCATTTAGGTAGAGGAGGGGAGGGGTGGTGAGTCCTTTGTGAGTCAGACAAGCTGTGTCCTGTGCCAGGGTTGCCCAAGAACACAGAACTGAGACCTAAAAGTGTGTTTCATAGTAGTTTTATAGTTTCATAGTAGCTAGGGTCAGGAGGGACCTGAACAGAGGTGTGGAGTCACTTGGATGCAGTGGATGTGTTTAAGTCAGCAGGCCTGGATGGCCTTCATCTGAGAGTACTGAAGGAGTTGGCCGGTGTCATAGCAGAACCACTGGCACAGCTGTTTGAGCACTCGTGGCACTCATGTCAGGTCCTGGAGGCCTGGAAAAGGCCCAGTGTGGTCCCTATTTTCAAGAAGGGGAGGAAGGCGGATCCAAGTAATTATAGGCCAGTGTCATCCTGGCAAGAAGTGGGCAGCAGTGTCCTGTAGGGATCAGTGCTTGGTCCACTACTTTTCACCATCTTTATTAACAATTTGGATGTGGGAGTGAAGAGCTTACTGGCCAAGTTTGTGGATGACACCAAGCTATGGGGGAATGTGGTCATGCTTGAAGATAGGCAACAGATACAGGTGGACCTAGACAGCCTAGCAAGTTGAGTGGACTGGAATCAGATGAAGTTCAACATTGAGAAATGTAAAGTGCTCCACCTTGGGATGAGCAACCCCCATCACACCTACAGGCTTGGCGGCACCAAACTGACCAGCACCATGAATGAAAGGGACCTGGGGGTAATTATAGACCACAGTATGAATATTAGCCAGCAGTGAGATGCTGTAGCCAGTAGGGAAAATAATACTCTGGCATGCATCAATCGATGCATCTCCAGTAAAACCAAGGAGGTGATTCTTCTGCTCTACTCAGCACTGGTCAGACCACAGCTCAAGTTCTGTGTTGAGTTTTGGAATGTGGACAAGCTTGACAGCATGCAAAAAACCATCCGAGTCTTAAAAGGTAAGCCATTTGAGGAAAGGCTGAGGGATCTGGGAATCTTCAGAAAAGAAAGCTGACTGGGGACCTGATAGCAGCTTACCACTACAGTAGGGGAATACATCAAGAGCTCAGTGAGCAACTGTTCACAAGGAAACCTGAGGGAAAAACCAGAAGTAATGGCCACAAATTCCTGGAAGATTGATTCAGGCTCAACATTAGGAAAAAATGTCTTCACAGTCAGGGTGTCTGGACTGTGGAATAAGTTCCCTCCAGAGGTGGTGCAGCCACCTACCCTGGAAATCTTCAAGAGGACACTAGATAATCACCTTTCTGTGGTCACCAGACCCCCAGTTATCTTGGGATACTAAATCAAAAGCCTTTTGGAAGTCTAGGTATATAATGTCTACCACCTCTCCTATGTCTAGGTGGTGAGAGACCTTATCATAGAAGGAGAAGAGATTGGTAAGACAAGACCTGCTGGCTGTCATTCAGAATCTTACCCTCTGCAAGCATAGTGCACAGATTCTTTAATGAGCTTTTCCAGGATTTTCCTCCTGGAGGTGAGGCTCATTGGCCTACAGTTGGCCAGGTGCTACTTCTTCTTCTTCTTGAATATGGGCACAATGTTGGCCCTCTTCCAGTCAGCAGGGATTACCCCAGTGCACTATGAATTCTGAAAGAGCTTTGCCATGGGTTCCATGGTGACCGCAGTCAGCTCCTTCAGCACTCTCAGATGAAGTCCATCCAGTCCTGCTGACTTATAAATGTCCAGCTTTTCCAAATGGTATTGCACCCACTCAGCATCCATGGTGGGGAGGCTGTCAGTCCTGGAATGCCCCCAATGAGCCTTATCTCACTTGACATTCCCCATGGTCCGGTGAATTATCAAAGTAAAGTAGGCATTCAGAAGTTCATTTTTTTCCTGAATGTTGGTTACCTGCTGTCCCGAGGTGCTTAGCAGGGTTCCCACACTTCCATTTGTTTTCCTTCTACTGCCTACATACCTAATGAAGGACTTATTATCCTTGACTCCCATAGCTAACCAGTTGGCCAACAGCATTATAGATAGACAGTGTTATGGACATTATGGTGTGTGCATGGGAGCCCCCTGCTTGTGCCCCAGTGAGCCAGTCAGCACCCTCCCCCACCCTGCAACATCTCAGAGCCCAAGTGCCCTGTGCCGCCTCCCCTCCAGCACCAAATGTGCACAGCCCCAATGTGCCCCATGCCTGCTCTGCACTGCCCAGCTGCATGCAGCAGTAGTGGCAGAGACCACCACATACAGCTAAGGCCCTGCATGCCCCGCACCAGCTCCAAATTCACCAATCAGGGCTGAGTAGCAGCAGCAGTGGCAGCAACAGCTGGGCAGAAACTGCTGCTTGGCATGAGGGAAAGTGTCCCCTCTGCTTGCCACCACTGGACAGGTTTTGGTGTGGCCACCTGGAGCCTGCAACTTCACTGCCACCTCTGGGCTGCCCAGTGCAGCAGCATTGACTGCATGGAGCAGCAGCAGGGCAACTAACAAGTGGTTGTGAAGGACCTGCACCACAGACTAGCACGGCACAGGCTCTGGGTGGCCACAACAAAACCTGCCTGGCGGCGGTCAGCGGGGTGTGATCCTCCATGCAAGCATCAGTTTCTGCCCAGCTGCTGCTCCTGCTGCAGCTTAGCCCTGACAGAGCAGGTGTGGGGCCCAGGCTAAGAAGTGGTAGCGCAGGACAAATTGCTGCTCAGCACAGGGGAAAATCAGCTCCTCCCCCTTCCACTGCCAGCGCTTCCTGATACACCTGATGACACCAACTGAATGTCCCTTCCCACAGGAAGTAAGAGGGGTATTGGCTCCATTTTTGTCTGCCCAGAAATGCTCCTGTGGCAGCTCTTGTGTGGGCACAAACATCACAATTTCACAGTCCACTCTAGAGCACCCCTCACAATCCCTATCTCTGAGCCTCTAGCCCTTCTGCTAAGGGGTCTGGAGCAACCCGAGCTGGGGCTGCCTTGCTCTGTCCAGACACCCAAGGACAGATGTTGCAGCCTCATCTCTGTCCATCTTGCAGCCTGAACTCCACCCCCCCGCCCAGATCTGCTTCTGCATCTTTGAGTCTCCTTCCTGCCTTCTACAATGCAAAACCTGTACAATTTCTCCCTCTTCTGCCCAAAGGCAGAAATTGCAGCCTCGTATCTGTGAGTTGATACTGGAGCAGCTCTTAACAAGTTGCTGTGAGTGGTTTCTTCAGGATGTTCATCTGGTGCCTGGGGTGCACTGGAGTATGGCTGATAATAATTTTTAAGCCATATTTATTATAAAGGAGTGGATATCTTGATAGGAACATGGCGAATATAATGTGTCATGCCAAAATCTCTGGTTAGCTACTTTATGCAAAGAGAAAGCTTCAGTCTCCGGCCTGAGCTAAAGGCAAATGAACAAATAGACTGATGGAAGTTGAGACATAAATGTGAAGGACTGGAGAGAATCAGATGTTCTTTGGCAAGCTAAGAGTAAGTCTGACTTTTAAAAAAAAATCCCTAGTTTGCCTCTCTCATCACTGTCTCCCCTCCTCCCTCATTTCTTACCTGTCTCCCCCTCACTTTCCATCTTGATAATCAAATTCCTCTCTCTATGTTACACACAGGTCTGTTCACATCCTTTTATTGTTTATAAAGGGGCATAATGAAAGTATTAGAATGCCCCTTCATATATCCAAAGGTGTATGTGGAGGACGATGTCATGAAGAGAGAGCCGATGACGGCACAAACCAAACTCCAGCAAGAACCAATATAGGAAAGGAGGGAGCTGTTTTTCCATGGCAGCTGCTCAGTGAAGCTACAGTGGTCCTGGATAGACAGAGGGCAGAAGAGCTCCAGATAAAAACAGGGAAGGAGGAGTGGTGTGCCAGAATGAGGGAGAAGCCAATTGGGAAGGTGGGGGCGAAGAGCAGTGGAAGGTTTAAAAGGGCCCGCCAACAGAAAAAAAGCCACAGTTAGGGTCCAGAAGCAGTGAGTGGAGCATGGGTGAAAGCCCATCATGCCCCCACACCCCAAAGACCTCCAGTGACCCCCAGCAGCTGCAGTGGACCCCCATCTGACTCCCAGCAGAACTAGAGGTAAGCGGGGCCTGTGGTGGGAGGAGGCTAGCACAGCTGCAGAGAGGCAGCTGAGAGGAGCTAAGGAGGGTCTCATCCCACCCCAGCTCCTACTTTGCCCAGCCCCACAGGAAATCATGCAACCAGAGCCACATGAAAAGGATGCACTAACAGGCAAACTTGTCTGCCCGGCACATGAGTTATTGTGGCAGTTTTTACAGGTGAGTGAGCAGGAAGGCACAGGGCTCCAGGCACTGAGCCATAGCCAAGGGTCTGCACAGTAGTAGCCAGACTACAAGGACCATGGTGGGTGGGAAACATCACACCCTGAGGCTCCCCCCTGCACCTGGACTCCCCTGCTTTAACACCACCAGGGTCTCCACCCAAACAGAGCCCATGGTTCTGGTCTATACCCAAATGGAGTCTGTGGTCCTGGCCCCCACCTGGGCAGGACCCTCAGCTCCGGCCTCCACTCACATAGCCCCTGGCTCCATGTGGAGGCTGCCTAGCAAGACTGCAGCCATCTGGGTTTGGGGGTACTGGTACCTCCCTTTGTGGGGTGTGCTCAATGGTGGAGGACCTGGAGTACCAATTAAGGAACTCCAGGCAACAGTCCAGTAGCTGCACTCCATTAAAGATGTGGAACAGGAACTGGACTCTTATTTCAGGCTCTCCACCCAATGGCTCATGACAGACTGGTGAAACCAAGGAACTGCTATGAAGTCCAGCCTGGGGTTGCCTGGACAATGGTTGTCTCCATCCCAAAGAGGCTCAGCACCAGGGTTACCACTCCCCTGCAGCTGCACAATCACTTTGCACCTCTCACATCAACAGAGCCAGCCATACCACCAGCTCCAGCATGTGAGGATGGAGAGCCACCAGCACCTGCACCTAGAAGAAGATGCAGAGTTATCATGGTAGGTGACTCCCTCCTTAGGGGTACTGAGGGAGAGATCTGTCTCCCTGACCCCCTAGCCCATGAGGTCTGCTGCCTGCCTGGAGCTCATGTCCAGGATGTGATGGAGAGGATCCGCAAACTCATCTGGCCTTCTGACCACCATCCCATTTGACTCATCCATGTGGGCACCAATGGTATGGTGTGGAGCACTCTGGGCCAGGTCATGTGTGACTACAGGGCTCTGGGAGCTGGGCTTAAGGGTGTGAGGGCACAGATAGTGTTTTCTTCAATCTTCCCAGTCACAGGACATGGGCTCCAGAGGGATAGGTGCATCGGTGAGGTGAATAGAAGACTCCAAAGATGGTGCCATTGCAAGGGGTTTGGCTTCCTCGACCATGGTCTGCACTTCAGAGAGAGTGGACTGTTGGGAAAGGATGGCCTCCATCACATCTGCAAAAGAAAAGAGGCTCTTCTCAGCCAGAATGGCTGACCTTCTTGGCAGGGCTTGAAACTAAGACCGCTGGGGGACTGATGGTTTATTAACAGTTCTAGCTTAGGTCATGTCAGCTGCGCTACCAAAAACTTGGGCAGCCCAAGGGAAGTTGCTCTGATGACAGCCCAAGAAAAGGTCCTGCTTCACCCCTCAGGGAAGCATTAGGCTTCTCATGGCAAAAAAAAATTGCCTGTAAATGAATACCAGGAGCTTGGGAAATAAGTATGAGGAACTGGCCCTTCTCCAATGTGAAAATGACTATGACCTTGTAGGGATAATGGAGACCTGGTAGGACTCCACCTATGATTTGTCAGTTACTTTAGAGGGTTACACCTTGTATAGGAGAGACTATGTGGGGAAGAGGGGTGGGGGCATTGCTCTCTAGGTCAAGGATCAGTTCACTTCCCTGCAGATGGAGTTTTCTAACCAGGAAGGGTGTCTTGAGACACTCTGGGTCAAAATATGTAGAGAACATGGGGAGGGTAACAAACTTGTAGGAGTCCACTATAGACCTCCCTTCCAAGAGGAAGAACTAGATTGGGAATTCAATAGGGAACTCATCAAAGCTGTGTGCTCCCAATGCATGATCGTCATGGGGGACTTCAACTTCCCTGACATCTCTAAGGATGAGTGCACAGCCAAATATAACAAGTTGCATAGCTTTCTCACATGCATTGATGACTTCTAACTAACACAGGAGGTCTATAGGTCGACTAGGGGAGAGGCATTGCTTGATCTGATCCTGGCCAAAGTGGGGGGACCTGGTGAGTGATCTGAGGATTGAGGGGAAGCTTGGTGACAGTGGCCATGAATTGGCCACCTTCTTAGTTCACCAAAGAGCAGGCAAAACCCTCAGTAAAACAGAAGTCCTTAACTTTGGGAAGGCTGACTATAGCAAACAGAGAATTGGTCAGTCAGGCAATTAAAGGCCATACCCCTCTGGAAAAGGGAGTAGATGGGAAATGGTCATCTCTCAAAAACATAATCCTAGAAGCACAGGAGATAGCCATACCATCTCACAAGAAATGCAGTCAATGGGCAAGGATGCCCCCATGGCTAAATAAGGAACTGTTGGACCTCAGTACATTCAAAAGACAAGCCTACATGAGCTGGAAAACAGGAAGCATCACCAAAGAGTCCACTCAGCACTCACCCACACCTGTAGAGAGGCGTCAAGAACAGCCAAGGCACAAACCAAACTCAGACTAGCTATGGGATTCAAGGACAACAAAAAGTCCTTCTTCAGATATATGCAAAGTCAAAAAAAGAACAAAGATAGCATTGGGCCCCTGAGAGATCTAATGAGGCAACTGACATCCGATGCCCAAGAAAGGGCCAATCTCCTAAATGACGTTTTTGCACTGGTTTTTCACCCTTTCAGGAGGATCACGCTCAGGAATGACACAAACCATCCTCGGAGTGGGTGAAAGGTCCAAAATATATATGGATCAGGAGAGGGAAAACTCCCAAAAACTGGACATTCACAAGTCTGGGGGGGCCCAGACGGAATGCAGGAAAGAGTCTTGAAGGAGCTGGCAGACATCATTGCCTCCCCCTTGGCAGAGATATTTGAAAATTTGTGGCACTCAGGTGAGGGCCCAAACAACTGGAAAAGAGCCACTGTGGTCCCTATTTTCAAGAAAGGGAGGCGGGATGACCAAAGGAACTATAGACCAGTCTGATGTCCATCCCTAGAAAAATTCTGAGAAAATTTTCAAGGGATCCATCAACTCCAGACTAATGGAAGGCAAACATCTTTAGGAAGAACATTAGGAAGAACTTCTTCACAGTTTGAGTGGCCAAGGTCTGGAACGGGCTCCCAAGGGAGGTGGTGCTCTCCCCTACCCTGGGGGTCTTCAAGAGGAGGTTAGACGAGTATCTAGCTGGGGTCATCTAGACCCAGCACTCTTTCCTGCCTATGCAGGGGGTCGGACTTGATGATCTATTGAGGTCCCTTCCAACCCTAACATCTATGAATCTATGAATCTATGAATCTTAATGCCAGCCAACATGGCTCTATGACTGGCAGGTTCTTGCCTGACCAACCTCATCTCCTTCTATGACCAGGTAACATGTGCCCTGGACAAGGGAGTTGACATGGACATCGTATATCTGGATTTCAAGAAAGCCTTTGACCTAGTTCCCCATGATGTCCTCATGGTTAAGCTAGGGAACTGTGGCCTTTTATCATCATAGGGTCTGATGGCTAGGAAACTGGATACAGGGCTGGACCTAAATAGTACTAGTTGATGGGAGCAGATAAACGTGATGCAGGGTGACCAGTGGAGTCCCTCAGGACTCGATACTTGGGCTGGTACTCTTTAATATCTTCATCAATGATCTGGATTTGGGAGTCAGATATGAACTGGCCAAGTTCACAGATAATACCAAATTGTGGGGGAGGCTGGTCACACCGCAGGACAAGCTAGGGATACAGGCTGATTTGGACACACTCTCAAGGTGGGCTGACAACACCTGATGGTCTTCAATGAAGAGAAGTGTAAGGTGCTGCACCTTGGTAGGCAGAGCCCTCAACATACCTAGAGACTCAGCTTGCTAGCACCAGGGCCAAAAGGGACTTGGGGGTCTTGACTGACCACAAAATGAATATGAGCCACCAATGCGATGCTCTGGCTGGCAAAGCAAGGCAAACTCTAGCATGCATCCACCGATGCATCTCAAGCAAAACCAAGGAAGTCATCCTCCCACTTTAATCGGCCCTGATGAGACTGCAGCTGGAGTACTGCATCCAGTATTGGGCCCCCCACTTCAGGAAGGATGTGGAGAAGCTTAAGAGAGTCCAGAGGAGAGCCACTCGTATGATCCAAGGCCTGCAGGGAAGGCCATATGAGGAGAGGCTCAGGGACTTGGGACTCTTCAGTCTGGAGAAGAGAAGACTCAGCGGGGACTTAGTGGCATCCTACAATTACATAAGAGGGGTACATCAGGACCTAGGAGAACAGCTGATCACCAGAGCTCCCTAAGGGATAACAAGGTCTAATGGCCATAAACTCCAGGAAGGCCAATTCAGACTAGACATAAGAAAAAAGTTCTTTATGGTGCGTGTGTCCAGGGTCTGGAACAAACTCCCCTCAGAAGTACCTGCTCTAGACTCTTTCTAAAAACAAGTGGATATATTTTTTGCTGGGGTCACTTGATCCCAGCTGACTTCCTGCCTATGGCGGTGGAGGGTGCGGGGGGCTGGACCCGATGATCTCATGTGGTCCCTTCCAGCCCCGAATGTCTATGAAATCTACGAATGCTAGCTGGCTGGGGAAACCAGAGAACTGTGATGGGCCAGGAGATTCTGACAGAGGTTTCACCATTGGGAATGTGATCTGGGAGCCGGCATGACTTCAGGAAACAGAAGAGACAACTGAGCCCTCCAGTACAAAGTAAAACTTTTCTTATATTTCTTTTCAAGTTTTGAGTTAGGCTAGAGGAACGTTATAAAGAAGATCCGGGGTCACCACTGAAAAAAAAAGAAGAAACAGAAAAGTCGGGTAATTTGAGATCAATCTGGGTGTCTGTTTTATATACAACAAGAGACTAGACAGAACACATGACAGTGGTGCATTGGCTGGGAATTTCTTAACTGTAGCCTAGAGGTTCAGAGTGGATCTATTTTGGGGCACAATGGGAAATCCCGACCCCTTCAGAAGACCTTACACCTGGTAGGTCAGCTTCTACAACAACAAGCAGCAAGACAAATTGCATTAGAAGAAAAATGGTTACGGCAACAGACATGGGCTCAGAGGAATCAGGTGGAGATCAAAGTACCGAAGACGACACCCCAAGCTGAAACAGAAACCTTCTTAGGAAGCTTTGAGTGAGCAGCATTAGCTTCCAGGTTGGATTGGAGCTACTGCATGGGACAATTAGGCATGCTATTAATCAGGAAGGCTCAGGTAGCATATCACATGATGAGCTAGGGAGAAGCTACTGATTATGATAAAGTAAAGAAAGAAATCTTATATCATTTAGACATTAATCCAGAGAGATACTGCCAGACATTCAGGATGAAGACAAAGAAAGAAGACAAGTCCCCAAGAATGCTGTTACAACACGTACCTGATCTGCTTGAGAAGTGGCTTAGGCCGCAGTAGCTATCCACGGTGGAGATATGTGATCAGACATTGTTAGAACAGTTCCGCCTCAATTTAGAAGAGAACACACAAAGGTGGGTGAGATGTCACTGGCCAAAATCATTTTCCAAAGCCTTGTGCCTAGCAAAACATTTGACAGTGCTCAAATTGATAACATCAAGGAAAAAAGTCCAACATCAAAACCAGGGCTGAATAATGTACAAAGAGAACCAGAATGTAAGGAAACTTGGGAAACTCATCAGACTCAGGGAAATCACCTTGTATGTTTTTTGGGGGTTTTTTGCGGCCGGCTGGGGCATATGGCAAGAGAATGAAACTGCTTGTCTAGAACAGGATTTCACTCAGGAGACTCTCACATGGAAATGCAGACACACAGGCATGACCAGAAAGATAATGGACACACTAAGATGATGGACTGTAGCATAGGAATGAGTAACTGAGGTGAGAAGGAGAAACCAATGGTCTGGGCCCAAGTCAGAGATAAAAGATTGCAAGCCATCATTGATATGGGATGCACCCAGACTTTAATGTGAGCTGATTTGTCACCCAAGGATCAGGCCCCAGACATGAAGGCAGTCAAACTTATGTGTATGCATGGGCAAATCTCTACATATCCCAGAAAGATATATTGGGTGGAAGTACTCAATGTAACCCAAGAGATACCAGTAAGATTGTCAGGAGACTGACCCTACCAAATGGTATTTGGTCAGGACTGGGATGAAATTTATCAGGTCTTGGATGTAGTGAGGGCACAGGATGAAGACCAAATAGGGATGGTAGGCAAAAATGGTGAGAATACTATCAACTTAGAGGGACTAGAGCTCGAGAGTTTTGCTAGCAACCTTCACTTTAGAGAACCACAAAAAGGAGAAGCTGCTTTTCAAGCCATCATCCTTACTGAACTAGCCAAGAGTCACAAAAGCATTGGATGTAGGTGTCGCCGTGGATGTAGTCTTTCTGGACTTCAGCAAGGCCTTGGACACTTGTCTCCCAACCCATCCTCATTAAAAAACTAGGCGACTGTGACATCGATGCCTACACGGTCAGATGGATTGCTAATTGGCTGAAGGGTCGTACTCAGAGTGGGGTGGTGGACGGGTCATATTCGACCTGGGGGGAAGTGGGCAGTGGAGTCCCCCAGGGCTCAGTCCTTGGGCCTGCACTGTTCAGTTTCTTTCTCAGCTATTTGGACGACGGGGTGAAAAGCAACCTGTTCAAATTTGCTGATGATACCAACATTTGGGGAGAGGTGGGCATGTTAGTAGGGAGGGATAGACTGCAGCAAGACCTGGATAGGTTGCAAGGGTGGGCTAACAAAAACAGGATGTGTTTCAATACTGACAAGTGCGGGTTGCTGTACTTGGGCAGTAGTAACTGGCAGCACACTTATAAGATGGGAACCTCCCTTATTGAGAGCACAGAGGCAGAAAGGGATCTTACAGTCATCATTGACTCCAAGATGAACATGGGCCGACAATGCGAGGTCACGGTCGGCATGGCTAACCGGACCTTATCGTGCATCCACAGGTGCATCTCAAGTAGGGCCAATGAGGTGATCCTCCCCCTCTACGCAACACTTGTCAGGCCACAGCTGGAGTACTGTGTCCAGTTCTGGGCACCCCACTTCAAGAGGGATGTGGACAACACTGAGAGGGTCCAGAGGAGGGCCACCCATATGATCCAGGGACAGCAGGGCAGACCCTACAATGAGAGGCTACGGGACCTGAACCTGTTCAGCCTTCACAAGAGAAGGCTGAGGGGGGACCTGGTGACCATCTATAACTCACTAGGGGGGACCAGAAGGGTCTGGGGGAGACCTTGTTTCCCCTAGCATCTCCCAGGATAACAAGGAATAACGGCCACAAGTTGTTGGAGAGTATGTTTAGATTAGACATCCATAGGAACTGCTTCACAGTTAGGGCGGCTAGGATCTGGAACCAACCTCCAAGGGAAGTGGTGCTGGCTCCTACCCTGGAGGTCTTTAAGAAGCGGCTCGATGCCTACCTGGCTGGGTCACCTGAGCCCAGTTTCCCTCCTGCCCAGGCAGGGGGTCAGACTTGAAGATCTACAAGGTCCCTTCTGACCCGACGTCTATGATTCTATGATTCTATGAAATTATTACCGACCAAGGGACCAGTTTTATGTCACATGTCTTCTGCAGCCTTTGTGGTTTACTTACAATTAATCATTTATGAACATCTGTGTAACACTTGCAGATGGATGGACTAGTGGAAAGGTTCAAAGGCACGCAAAAGGGCATGTTGCGCCATTATGTCTAAGAGGAACCTTGCAAGTGGGACCTGTTAATTCCACCTCTGCTGTTCGTAGTATGATAAGCCCCACAATCCTCACTCGGCTTTGCACCATTTGAACTGGTATATGGATATCTTTCAAAGGAGCTCCTAGATATTGTTAGAGAGGGCTGGGAAAGAGATGAACCCAAAGGTCCCCAACCTTCCACATATGTAAAAAAAGTTGAGAGGTCGATTACAGAAAATAGGAGAGGTTATGCAGGAACATCTCTTCAAGCTCAGTTAAATCAGAAAGAATCATATGACCAGGGGACACAACAAGGGGAGTTTCAGGCAGGACAGAAAATGTTAGTACTGCTTCTGAGTGCCTCTAGCAAATTCTTGAATGGATGGCTGGGCCCCTTTGAGATTATAAGGAAAGTTGGCCCATTGATTATGACGTGTTCCAACCAGGATATAAAAAGAAAAAACAAATCTTCCATATCAACTTGTTGAAGTTGTGGAAGGAAAGAGATGGCCTACTTTCCTCTCCCACACAAGAAAAGTTAAATACCAACTCTAAAGAAAATAAGAATAAGGAAGGGAGGGATGCAGTAAAGGCCATGGGCCTAGAAGCACAATTGGATGAAAAACAGCAGGTACAATTGGTACACCTAGTAAGGGAGGTTTGAGATGTTTTCAGCAAAGTTTCCAGGTGTGCAAAAGGGATGACCTACCAAATTATGACAGCAGAGGGCAAGGAGGTACAAGAGAAATGGTGGAGAATTCTGTACCATTGTTATGATATTATAAGAAAAGAGATAGATAAGATGTTGGACCAGGGGGTAATCACCAAATCACAAAGCCCTTGGAGGAGTCCCCTACTGGTGTTACCTAAATTAGATGGCTCATTCCGGCTTTTGTGTGGATTTTCGCAAGCTAAATGCCATTTCAAGATTTCCCAATGACCCAGATTAGTGAATTGCTAGGGGGTCAGACAAGCTAAATTCATTGCCACATTAGATTTAACCAAGGGATATTGGTAAATTCCACTTAGGTAGGAAGATCAACCTAAAACAGCCTTTGGCACTCCTTGGCACCTCTACAAATTTAAACATATGCCGTTCTGCTTACATGGGGCAGATGCTACATTTCAAAGGCTCATCAACTGGGTTTTAGCATCACACCAAAGCTATGCAGCAGCTTACATCGATGACATTATCCTCTACACTGAGGGGTGGGAGCAACATCTGAGGGCCCTCCAGGCTGTTCTTCAGGAACTCAGGCAAACTGCTCTCACTGCCAATCCTGGGAAGTACACACTGGGAAAAGCTGAAACCAAATATCTGGGATTTGGGATTGGTCAGGGCAGGGTACGACCATTAGTGAATAAGATAGAGGCCATAAGAGACTACTTGCCTCTGCAAACCAGAAAACAGTTAAGGGCCTTCCTGGCATTAGCCGGATATTATCAGCATTTCATCCCTCATTTTGCTGAGGTGTCAGCACTTCTAATCAACACCCTAAAAGGAAGAACTTCAGGTCTGATGAAATGGCATGAGACTTGCCTTAAGGCACTCCAGCAAACAAAAACAGCGCTATGCAAGGAAGTGGTACTGCAGACCCCTGATTTCAAGCGATCTTTTGTCTTACAGACAGATGCATCCATTCAAGCCCTGGGAGCAGTATTGTCACAGGAACATGAAGGAGTGGACTGACCCATAGCCTATGCCAGTCACAAGCTTAACCCCCACAAAGAAAGCTATGCAACAATTGAACTAGAATGCTTAGCTTTAAAGCGGGGGGGGGGGGAGGGTAGAATATTTCCATTATCACCTTCTCAGCTGGGAGTTTATTTTAATCACTGATCATACTCCTCTAAAATGGCTACAAACCACAAAGACTGACAATACTCGGATCACCCGGTAGGCCTTAGCCTTACCTTTCCATTTCCGTATCAAATATACGTCTGGACGGACCAACATGGTTGTGGACTTTTTATCAAGATGCCAATCAGAAAAAACGTCATTGGATGCCAACCAAAGTCAACAAACATTCAAAGGCATAATTCTAGCACTAGAAAAAAAGGTGCCTAGTGGCATCTTAAGAGGGAAGATGTGTCAGTAATGAGAGATGGCATGAACTGAACACCAGCAAGAACTAATAAAGGAAAGGAGAGAGCCATTTTTATGGGGCAGCTGCCTGATGAAGCTTCAGCATCCATGGAGAGAGAGAGAGAGGGCAGAAGAGCCCTGGATCAAAACAGGGAGGGAGGTGGGGTGCTCTAAAATGAGACAGGAGTTGATTGGAAAGGCAGGGATGACGAGAGGTGAAATGCTAGCTGGTTGGGAAAGCTGGAGAACTGTGACAGACCGGGAGATTCTGACAGAGGATTTATCATTGGGAACGCAATCGGGGAGCTGGTGCAACTTTGGGAAACAGAAGAGACAACTGAGTCCTACAGTGCAAAGTAAAACTTTTCTTATATTTCTTTTCAAGTTTTGAGTCAGTCTACAGCAACATTATAAAGAAGAAACATAAAAAAAAATAAGCCTGACATCATTTAGAGACTTAAAGGGGAAGGCACTTTTTTTTTTTTCTGTTGGACTGATACTCTTAAAAAAGTGGGGTAGGGGGTGGAGGGGGGGAAGGAAATTAGGCTTGTCAAGCCCAAAGGACAGAAACTACATTTTTTTTTATGATTTCTGAGTGTCACAGGGAGAGGCAAACTGGGCAGACTCCCAAGCCCACGAGGGGAACCCTAGGGCCAGGAGCTGGGGGTGGAACAAGAAAAGCGAAAGTAAAAAAAGAAAAATTACTTACAGCAGGAGGGGAGGAAAAGCGAGGACAACAGGGTAAGCCCGCGCGAATCATTAGCTGTGCCTTTAGTCAGCTGTGGCCAGCGGATGAAGTCAACCCCAATCACCGGCCGGCGGAAATAAGAGGACCGGCAGTAAGAGAGGGAGGGGGTGCGTGGACGCCGAGAGAGAGACCGACCGGTGGGGTCAGCCGGGGGCGCGGGACACCGGGAGAGCCTACACTCACTGGCCGTGGAGGAGCAGTCAACCCAGGCAGCAAGCCAGCACCCGGAGCAGGAGTCCCAGCCACCGGAGAAGCAAGACGTGAGCCGATAAGAGGACTTGGGGCGCTGCGAGAAGAACAGACCCAGAGAGAGGGCAGATGCGAGGAGAAGACCCAGAGAGGGGGCAACTGTGCTGGAAAGACCCAGAGAGAGGGCAGCTGCTCCAGGAAGACCCAGAGAGAGGGTCACAATAGCAGGAAGTTGGGGGAGAGAACAGCTCTAACCTGGACAGGTGGAGCGGAGCCACAGAAGCCGGGTCATTTGGAGAAGGCTCTGTCAGCAAGCTGATGTGTTGAAGGGCTATCCCTGCTCTGCAAGGAAACCCAGTAGTGGTGTGGTGGTGGTTTTCTTAGGATTTGTTATGTTTTTTTTGAGTAGAGAAGCGTGTTTTATGTTTCCCTGTATCAGAAGGGGTTGAGGTTGTGCGGAAGCAGGAAAAGTGAGAAGGCGAGCGGAGGGCTCGTTGTTTGGGGGTGGTCAGGGGAGCACGAGGTTGGCCACGAAAGCGACCAGGATCTGCCGGGCTGAGTATAGGGCGAGGTATAGGGGAGGTGGAGCCTCGCAGAAGACACCAAAGGAGCAGGCATTCAACTAGGGCAACCACGCTGCATGAAGCCCCACCCACTGTGAGAGATTCAAAGTTGTGGCAGGCGAGAAAGGGGCAGCGGCAGCGCATGTAAAAACCTCCAGTAAGATCACCTGCAGCGGCAAAGTGAGTACTGGTGAACACTCGAATTAAGGAAGCCTGGAACAAGATGTTCAAGGCCCAGCGGGTGCACTGAATCTATTGTGGAATGCTTACAGAAGTATCTAGGGCATAATAATTACCTCCACTGACCAAAAGGTTGACCAGTAGCTTGAGGAACAGGCTTCTGTCACTTCCTTCAGCCCAGGATAAGGTCATACCTAAGACACAAGAGAAACCAATATAAAAAGTTTCGATAGAGACCTAATAAAAGAACCTTATATAAAGAACACACTGTGGGTTTTCATTCTTTGTCAACCAGTTCATTTTTATGAGAAAATTCAAAACCACAAGGGAATTGATCAGTAACCCCTTTGTCCAGTGGTGTTTAACTTGTACCCTCCCCGTGTAAATCCTATAACATCAAGATGTGGCAGGTGAGATCTGGAGTCAGCACTGAAGAAAAAAGAAGAAATGGAAAAATTGGGTAATTTGAGATTAATCTGGGTGACTGTGCTTTACATACAACAAGAGACTAGACAGAACGCCTCACAGCGGACAAAGGAGGATGTGCTGTGTGACCTCCCCAGTGGATCCCTAGAAGGGCCAAAAACTTGAACAACTTGTGCCTTCAAATACTGGGCGAGCACAAGGACCTTCCACAGGCAGCCACAGTGGTGTCAGCAGTGTGGCCATGGCGGCATCAAGAGGGGAGCTCCCACAGGCAGCCACGGTGACATCTGCAGTGAGGTCAGACCGAGTGGGGACCTCCCGCAGGTGTCCATGCTCACATCGGTGGCAGAGGTGGGCAAGGAAGGGACCACCCACAGATGACCGTGGTGGTGTTGGCGGCCGGGGGAGGGGTGTGATGAGCAGTGACCACCCATAGGCAGCAATGCAGGCTTCAGCAGTGGCCAATTTCAGGGGCGCACGTGTCCCTCTGTACCCACCCTATGCATCGCCTATGGCCAACAAGGCAGAAGAGTTAGGTGTTTGTTTTCATCCTGGAGAATAAAAATGAGAGAAAAGGGAGGAGTCCAAGAGATTATTTAAGGGAGCACTCAGTCAGAAAAAAGGGCATTCAAGAGAGGAGGATGGGAAGTGCTGAAGAACATTGTTTCAATAGGGTAACACACAAGGCAAGATCCCCTTCCAGTCATGATTTGTCATTGCCACCTTCTGCCCCAGGCCAGAGTCACCGCTGCATCCCCTAGCCTGAATCTGCCTGCAGATGGATGATGCTTGACTTGCCACAGTGATCAAGAGTACATTATCAGTCTTGGGACTTGACATTTCAGCTGTAAGAGGTCAATACTATGATGAAGCCATGAGTATGAGACAACCCTATAAAAGTCTGACCACATGGATACTTACTGAAAATCCTCTAGTTTATTGTGGTCACTGCTATGCTCATATATTAAGTCTGTGAGGAGTGGACACAGTTTTCTGTACTGCAGTTGTCCAAAATGCTTTGAGAATTCTCCAGGCTCTATGATCTTTCACTGAAATAAGCTCAAAGAGACAAGCTGTCTTTGTAAAAATGGCATCAGATTTTTTTTTCCCCCCTGGGGAGCCAACTAATCTCAAATCACTCAGTGACACTTGTTGGAACTGTCAAGTTAAAGCTATCAGAGCAGTTTTGGAAAATTTTAATGAAATGGTTCAAGTTCTGAATTAAATTGCACTCGGGGTTCGAAAGCTGGAGTTGAACTGCATTTTTCTTATGCAGAGAGTACTATAGCAAACAAGCCACCTGTCCAAACTTCTTCATTCAAAAGGCGTTACATATGATACAGCTATGGTGATGGCTAAATCCACCATGTCTATACTAAAGGAAATGAGAGATGATTTCACAGCCCAAACTTTTAATTATGTTAATGAGCTGTGCCAGAAAAAACAATTATCCTGGCTCGTGTGCCTCACAAATAGGTTATTCCCACAAAACTGGGAGGAGGGGAAAAATCCTCTTTTGAAAAACCCAAGAATTACTATAAGAGTGAAATATTGTACAGCAATCTGAATACCCATATTAAGGAGGTAAAGGACAGCTTTTCCAAGAATGACCTGTAAATTTTCAAGTCTGTTGCAGATGTTCTGTTCTGAGAGCCCATCAGGTGAAAGTGTGGGCACTATTTCTACCACTTGCAGTTTCGATCAAGACGATTTGAAGTCTGAAATATTTTTTTTTTCTTGGATGTCAATGCTGACAAGACAAAGGAGGAAGACGGGCCCACCCACCTTGAAACAAGACTGAAAATCTTTCATGAAATTACACTGTGTGACACCCTTCCAAATCAGTCAAAACTCCATGTGCTACACTTAACTATCCCAGTGACAGAGAAGGGCTTTTCTTTTTCTTGTGGCAACTGAGAACTAGGGCTGTGCAAAGCTTCAGGTAGTGATTTGACTCGGAAAAGATTTGGCCCGATTCAGTGGCTAAATCTCCAAATCTAAATCGAATCAGGGAACCAATAAAAAGGTTTGATGATTTGGGCAGTCCCTGGTGGCTGCAGCAGGGATCAGCAGCTGGATTGGAGTTGGTAAGTACTAGGGGCAGGGGAGGGAAAGCTGGGGGAGGGGGCAGGGGAGCATGGGGGGATGGGCCTGGCTGATTTGGAGATTCAGCACCAGACAAATCATCAAATCAGAATCAGCTGAATCAAATCAGGACAGTGATTCGAATCACTGAATCGAATCACTGTCCTCCAAATTGGCCGAATCCAAAGTGAATAGTAGCTGCTTTGCTCAGGCCTACTAAGAGCTACAATGAAAGATGCTCGTGTTTCTACCCTGGCAATACTAGAGATTAAAGGAGGACAAGCTGGTAACATATTGGATGCTATTACAAGGTTCATAAGCAGAACGAAGCAATGCCTACAATTATGTTGAAAAGGTAAGGTCAGTACTTTTTAAATATTTTTAAAACTTTTAGTATTGCTATATGGTTAGTTGTCAAATAGCTACAGTCGTGCATGGATAAAACATCTGGATCAGTCCTGATGTAACCATATATTAAGACAACTTTCTTGTTCAAATTTTTAATGCATTTATGAATCGTACACCCACAGTTATCTTCATATGTAGCTCTCCTTTAGAACAGTCTTCATCTGGTGTAACAAAGTATTGTAAAATTTGACATCAAAAATAGCTCTAGAAATCAAATCTCTTGTGTGTCTTGATTACCTGCCCTGAACCTCTCTGCATACCACCAGAACCATTAAATTGTGCCTCACCACTATCAATAATTACAAGTAGCCTATGCCTGGTATAAACCTAGAGTGACCTCATTCCTGTCAATGGAGTGAGGGTTGGAATCTGATCTCAGTAGAATCCGAAAAAAAAAAAAAATCAGGGCAAGTGGTACATCATAGGCCCAGCTTTCCTGTAAACAGCCATGTTCACTGTGTCATTTGTGTCTCTAACTTGTTTATGGCATCCTTTAGGTCGTCTGAGCTCTTCTTTACTGTTTCACCCAGGAAGTTCAACAATTTCTGGCCTTATCTTCCTGCAACAGAGTCAAGATTTCTTCTAAAGGTTCCAAGGCATCTGCCTAGTCAGCCTCACTACTCAGCTCCCACTAAACTGGTTGACTTTTTTCATCACCCAGGAGTTCTCTATAATATGGAGCTTATTGATCTGCTTTCCCAATTTTTCCAGCTTTTCTAACAGTGTATTTTCTTTTGTTTTGCTTCTCTATCAGTTCAGTTTTCTTCTTATTTTCCTCCATTTTTTTTTCCTGGGGTCCTTTCCTTTCTCTTTATATTTGAAGACCTTTGCTCTCTGGTGTTGGACAGCTCCCTGCAGCTCCAGGGTTACACTGAGCTATGTATGAAGAGGTGTGAAAAATAGCAGCTATAATGTCAGCTGAAACAGAAGAACATAAGACTGGGTCAGACCAGTGGTCCATCTAGCCAAGGGGTTCTCAATCCCTGGGCCACGACCTGGTGCTAGGCTGTTGTAGGTTGGTTGCTGGTCCACAGCACAGTCAGCTGCCAGACCAGAAGGGACTGTGGACTGGCAAACCACAATCCCCAAAGCCAGGTGGAGAGGTCATGGCTTCTTCCACAGGGCCCACAGCAGCACAGGTTTTGGCCCACCTTCCCACTTGGGCTGTGGTGGTGGTATCCTTACGTGTCTGCCAGCCAGAAATTCTGTCCACGGTCAGCTGTAACTGGTGGGCTGCCATTTGCTGGGCTGTGGCCACTTCCGGGCCATGGCTTGCAGGACCACAGCACAGAACCTTTGAGAACCCCAGACCTAGCACAACAGCCTATCCCTGACAATGGAAGGTATAGGGGAGTGGTGCTCAATCTGTCCCATGACTCCACACACAGTCATGTCTTCTGGACTATGGCACTTCTCCCAGGTCCAGAAACTTGGCAGTGGGAAAGCTGTGGAAGTATTAATAGCTGCAGCTTCCAGAGTCATGGTAATTAATGCTGGCATTTCTCCCCTGCTCCCAGATTTCTGGACCTATGGGGCACCCTGTGGGCTTGATAAAGTGGTCCTACATAATGAATTGTGCTGATGTGTGTTGCTAAGTCAAGGTAAAGGGTAATTCCATGGTCAGACTCAATGTACAGGGCTGGGCTGGCACACTGAATCACAGTAGTTGACCAACCCAGTGCATCAACCCCACCATGGATCCAGCCCATGGACAGACTGACCCACACTCCTTATCTCACCCACAGAGGCAGATAGGATGAGCATCACTGCTTCTGGTGGACAGTATATGAATAGGGTGTAATCTAGAGAAGTGGTGCTGAACCTTTTGACCCTACTGGCTACAGGTGTGACACAAGGCTCGTCTGAGGGCATATCAGGCTCTATGGCCTGGTACAACAGCCTTTTGCCCCCACACACTGGCAAAAAGCTCCAGAGGGGCAGGCAGCACATCCTCTTGCTCCCTTTGCACCTGGGGTGCAGCATGGACCCCTTTTGCCCCCCCACACACTTGAAAAAGGTCCCAAAGGGCCCATCACCACCCCTCCTGCCCCACATATGTTGAGATGGCATCCTGGGGACTGGTACCACTCCCTTCTGTCCCTCACATGATAAGATTGGGTTCAGGAGGCCTGGCACTGTTCCTTCAGCCCTCCACACACCAGGATTGGGACCAGGGGACCCAGTGCTGCCCTCATCTGGCCCTGCATTCTGGGATCCAGTGCCCTATCCAGCACTTAGGGCCCAGGATTTCCCACAGGGTTGGAAATTTGGAAGCAGGGGAATGGTGCCACCATTTCCACATCACCAACTTTCTGGACCTGTGGTGAACCTAATGGACTGGATGACTTAGTGTTGCAGGATGGATCTGGCCCTCTAGGCCAGAGGTTGAGCAGCCCTGATCTAGAGTTATCTATCTTCTGTCAACTCTCCATGGCATCCCGAGACAAGACAGTTATTCCTACAGTTTGGACTGACCAAACATTTGCCATTAGTGAAAAAGGAATTTTTAACTGATTTTTTTCTATTTGTTTTTATTTGTCCTGGTGAGAATATTCTCCTCTCTACTGAAAGAACCATCTTTATATTAGCATTTTTGGGCCCAAATCCAAAATGCTTTGGGGGACTGTGAGGATTGCTTTTCCACTTCGAAAGTTTATTTCACTCCTCCTGTTCATGTTCATCCTTCATGGGGAGGTGAGATGGGGGAAGGGAGGGGAGGGTATAGCCCTCTCCCAGGGATCACTTGACTGGATATTAACAACCTTTTATAGAAGCAACATGTTGGCTGTTGTAGTCCCCCTGCTTTCCCTGTAAGCAGCCTGCATTCTGTCAAAATTGACAGTAGTTTTATGAAGAGTTTAAATTATGGATTTTTCTCTGGGTTAAACTAGGTGCCTTTTGTGGGTCTCCTCCAGCTCTACTTCTCAAGAAATTTTATGATATAGCACATTCCTTGCCATCGGAGCCTGCCATTGCCAATCGCCAATTACTGGTGGCCTCACGGACCTGCTGAGAAGGATGCCAGGATCCACCACATCATGGGAGGGAACAATTTCTAGTGGTACCTACCCATGAGATGGAAAAATGGCAGGAAGACCACAGCAATATTCCTTGCAATTCTGTGCTGCTTCTCATCTTCTGCCACCTTGTTTTTCTGCTTTGTCAGCTCTGTGAGGTGCACTTGGGCTGGATCCTGCATCTTTTTGATAGTGCTATCTGGGTAAAACATCATCCAGAGGTTTAGGTGTTCATTGCTTGATCAACTCCACAGCCTGGGAGTCAGCTTTGTTCACTTGGGTTCCCATGACCTCCTTTGCTGCTCTCATTTCATCCACAGTACACTGGATGTGTATCTCATCATAGATATGAGGGCAAGTTTGGGAACTGATTAGACATCTGATTAGCAAGGACCCTGGTTTTCTCTGACTTAAATAAAATTAAATTTTCAGCATTAAAAAAGTAATCCAAAATCCACATTTTTTTAAATCTGAAGATTTGGCATATTTTTATCAAAGAAAACCAAAATTTCTGCTGATAACGGACACCAGAGAGCCCATTTCCCACTATGCATCTCCACTATTCTTCCCTTGTGGGACAAAGGTTGAGGGAGCCATGATGGGTGAGACAGAGATGGGCCATGTAGGGTCTACTTGAAAGAAAAAACCACAGCCAAGTAAAAAAAAGGAGACCTGCTCACACTCATCCTGGATGCGGAGGTCACCCTGTTCCACCCATCATTCCAAAAAGGATGCCTCTCTTCAATTAGGGCTACTCTTACACAGAGATGCATTAACTCATTATGATCATGATGTCCTTCCTTCCTGTGAGAGTTGACATGCCTTGAATCTAGGGTCACCTAGCATCTGCCTTGAAAGAAAGAATCATTTATAGCTGGCCCAGTACTGCGCCAGCCCATCTGTCATTCTTTCATTGCAGATGTATTCCCATAGACTTAGGACTCATCCCATTTCAGCATGCCCTTCTGCATAGTCTCCACCCAAGAGTCAGTGGGAGAATCCTGGCTTCTCCCACCCACTAAAGTCTACTCTTCTGCCGGATTGGGGGATATACCCAAGTGCCATGCCTCCTAGCCATCCCTAATTTCACCAGCTAATACCCAAACCTTGAGGAACAATAAATTGTTGACCCCTAGAGTACATTTGGAGACCTGAGAATTTCTTTAGAGAAACCCTGTTCTCCTGTAAAATGAGTCCATAGATGGAATAGATGTAAAATGATTCTGGAGTAGAAGCAATCTTTATTAGACATTCCAATGATTGATGTTGAAAGCAAATTAAAAAAAACAAAACAATAATGCTTAGATATGCTTTTTCGACCCAAAACTGGACACAGTATTCCAGATGAGGCTACATCTTCACTACTGTATCTAGTTTTGGGCCCCCCACTATACAAGGGACAAGTTGGAGAGAGTCCAGCAGAAGATAACAGAAATGGTTAGGGGCTGGGCACATGGCTTCTGCAGAAAGGCTGAGGAAATGGCTTATTTAGTCTTCAGGATGGAAGACTGAGGTTGGATTTGATAGCAGCTGTTAACTACCTGAAGGTTGGTTCCACAGAGGACGGAGCTATACTGTTCTCAGTGCTGGCAGATGACAGAACAAGGAGCAATGGTCTTGCGTTGCGGCAAGAGGCTTAGGCTGGATATTAAGAAAAAAGAGTCTCACGAAGAGTGTAGTAAGACACTGGAACAGGTTACCCAGAGTCGTTGTGAAATCTCTATCCTTGTAGGTTTTTAAAGCCTGGGTCAACAGACTCCTAGCTGTGATGATCTAGTTGGGGGTGTTCCTGCTTTAAGCAGGGGGGTTAAACTAGATGACCTCCTGAGGTCCTTTCCAACCCTAAGTTTCTATGATTCCATGGCCCAAATACAAATAAGCAACCTTACAACTCAGAATCTTCACATCTTGAAATCTGAAGGATCACTAATGAGTGACCAGGAGATTTACCCAAATCCAGAGACTGCATTCTGTAGGAGTTGTGCTGATGCTAGGCCATAGTTATGCTAAGCTATAGTTAAGCTAAGGCACTGCAAAGGACCTCAGGAGTAACAGGCTTTGCTGACTTCTGAATAACCTAATAAAAGATGCAGTAAGCAAAAACACTAATGTAGGAGGTTTTAATGCAAACATTTTGAAGGGGAATGTGGTTTTGGTGGGAATTGCCATTTTTGGAAACAAGTTAATTTTTTAAGGCTGAATTCCCACACAGAAAAAATCAACTCATAGTGAATGGCATGTCCCACACGTGAGAGTTCACATGCCCTTAATCTAGGGTTATAAAATTAGGATGTAGAGGCTGAGTTGGTTTCAGCAGGAGTAGGGCTTGTTCTGTGCCTCTGAAAATTAACCCCAAGGGCAAGATTTTAGCCTCTTATAGGATACAAGACCTGCTCTTTACTGGGTAAAAACCATAGATGCATCTTGTCCAGTCTCCTGTGTCACACAGTGACAGAGAGTCAGTGCTGAAAGGGAAAGTGACTGGGTTTTGTTCACTGTTCCTCTTTCTGTTCTGTTTTTTCCTTCTTTTTTTTTTAGATTTTTTTTGTATCTTTTAGTGGGGTAGTCTTCAACCCATTTAATATCAACTATTCTGACTTTGGACATGGCTAGGTTTTTAATCAGAGTGCCTGAAGGACTATGAAACACTGACTAGCATTGAACCGAATACAGATCTCAGTGACACCCCACTAGAGACATCATTCTCAGATAGGTTTCCCCTTTACAATTCCTTTTTGAGATCTACCTGTGAGAGAGTTGTTTAGCCTATTAGTATCAGCATTACACAGTGTTAATTATTTAAGTCAGACTGTCACTAGGAACTAAGTGAAATATCTTCTAGCTGCCCCTGTGTGTTTTGTAAACATTATTATCTTTGTCAGTGCCATATATTTAACCTAGTCAACAACCAGTGTCAATTTTGAAAGGCCTGTTATCCACAGAATTGCATGGAAGGACATGAAGCACATTACTATTTTCTAATACAGGGGTGTGGGACTCACTCAGGACCCTGGGCAGGATCTGGACCATAGGGGTCCTTGTGTTAAAACCTTGTGTTTAACCTTCTAAAGTTAAAAGCAAATCACCCACAATGCACGGGTAATAAGCTACTCCCTTGACTTGTCCACACCTGGAGGGTTAATTACCATGGGTAAAAAATACATTGGGCCAGGGGAACAGTAACAGTGGTGCCGCCTGTTGACATAAAGGGGATCAACCTGGATTCAAACAAAGGTCAGTGCGATCAGAAATGGGACCTGATTTCACTGGAAAATTATTAATCTTAGTGGCAACTTCCCAAACTCTTAATACCTTTATGGCCCTGGTGATATGACAAAGAGAGCCTTTATATATCACCTGAGGGTCCCTAAGAATTGAATCTCTTATTAAACAAAGCAAATAGAGAGTGAGAAAACTGCAGCCAATAAATGTATCAGAGCAATAACAGAGCAAAAAGAATACATCTGTGGAAGCAGCAAGATGCACAGATGATAGGAGCAAACACTTGACTTTTACTGAACACTACAGTAGAGGCCAAGTATGGGAAAGTATTCAGGCTAAAACAGCTCTGTAGAAAATACAAGGTATTCCATACAAACATCCCACCTGCACCCAAATGCCTGAAGATAGAAAATATATAAAGAGAATAAACTTAAACTCTGCAGTCATAGAACTGTTGCTGGGAAATTAGGATTTCCCAGTGCCAGCCCTGCAACTACAGAGCTATCACTGGTAGGTCCCTGCTGGCAGGGGCTGGGGACCCTGTACCCTGCTCAACTCTGTGATCATGCAGCTGGGTGGAGAACAGGCTGGGGAGCTTGTTCCATACTCAACTCCATGATCCTGGAGCTGAGTAGGGAGCAGAAGTCTGTTCCCCACTCAGCTTTGCACTCACAGGGCTGAGAAGGGAACAAGCTACCCAGCCTGTTCCCCAGCCTCTGCCACACAATCGTGGCGTGGGGCTGGCAACTATCCCACTCAGGACCAGATCCCAGGCCCATGCCCCAATTGAGTTTTCAAGGCACAGGGCTTGGAAGGAGCTGCAGGGGTGGGATAGGTCCCAGCCCCATGTGCCAATCTGCCAGTGGGGCAGCTGACAGAGAGCTAGCCACTAGCTTCCCTACCAAGGGATTGGGGCAGTGGGCTGGGACCTGCCCCTTCCTTGGAGCTGCTGGCCGTGGCTGATCAGGCAGCCAGGGCCAGGAGCAGGCAGCCCCAAGGGCTGCCCAGCCACCTTTCAATTAATTTCTCCATGCTTCCACCAATGTGATTTCATTGTTCTGGACTGAATGCTCACAAGAAGAGCCAGCAATTTTTTTTTTTATTCTTATATCTGCAACTTAGTTATCTTTTACCTGTAGACTTAAGACACAAGCTTTTGCCCAAGACATCTACATCCTTGGCCCATATCTGATGAAGCCTGAAGAATGAAATTAAACTGTACTCTCTGGCAGCCCCTAGAGCTCCCTCTGGTGGTAGCAGGGCCACATTTCAAGGCCCCAGGAAGCAGGAGCAGTTTGCTGCCATTAGCAGCAAATCTGTTCCCACTTCCCTGCATGTGTATCTGCCCAGGTACATTTACTTGTGAGTAGTTTACTTGCAAGCAAACTGCTCCTGCATTAGATGCACCCTGTGAATCCAAAAGACTTAGGCAGGTAGCAAACTCTGTGACGGGAGGCTCAGTCAAGACAAGAGGTGATTCTGTATGTGCTAAGAGAACTTACTAGCAAAACCATGTACTCCCCATTTTCTCTATTCCCCTAAAATTTTCCTTCTTGAAAAAGAAAGATCTTCCCTGGAAAAGAGGGAAGAGGAGAGGGAGGGAGGAGAATTGACCATGCAATATATGGTGGGATAAGAGTGATTTTGTAACGGTGATGGTCCAGAAATGATGTGAGAGGTAAGGATTTCTTAAGGTGGTATCTTTTATTGGACCAACTATGTAGTTGGGGTAGTTAGACAAGCTTTCAAATGTAAAACATTCTTCCTCAGGTCTCTGATCACAGGACGCCAGGCACATCATAGTGAAAAATATCAGACTCTTCCCAGGATCTTTTAAACTTGTACAGTTCTCCTGATATAATGAGGATGGTATGCATCTGTCACTCGTATTCCAAAGAACTGACCAGCAAACATGCCACATTACAGACAAGAGGTGTGGAGGCAAGAATGGACTTGAAGAAATGAAGAATGAAAGAATGAAGAAACTTTTTCAAGGCTTTGCAAGGAGCACAAAACAGAGCCCTGAATCCAGGGCTTCCATGTTACTGCCCTCACCCTATTCCTGAATGCTAAACCATGCTGGAAAGAGCCTAATTCTCAGACCAAATTTGCTTCTGTTAGCAAGCCCTTATCATTATTGCCCATGTCATTAAGAACAAACCTTCAAAAAAGTGATATGTCTTTTACTTGGGTTGCCATCCTCAGCTCCATGGTAGCTTTGGCCCGCCTAACTGCCTCCCTACAAGCACGAGCAGAGGAGGTATATTCATCTTTAGTGATCTCACCCTGTTTCCACTTTTTATGTGCTCCCCTTTTGGCCCTTAGGCTGCCCTGGATTTCTCTGGTCAGCCAGGGAAGCCTCCTGGCCCCTTTCCCTTTTTTGCCTCGCTGGGGGATCGTCTTGCTTTGTGCCCGAAGGATCGTTTCCTTTAGGCACAGCCACCCTTCTTGGGCTCCCATCCCTTCAAAACTCCTACTCTGCAGTGCTTCCTTGACTAATCGCCTGAGTGCATTGAGATCAGCTTTCCTAAAGTCTAGCACTTTCACCCTACTAGTTACCTTACCCACTCACCGTCTTATATTGAATTCTATTATTAGGTGATCACTGTCTCCCAAATGGCTACCGATCTGGAGGTCCCCTATCATGTCATCCCCTGTTGCCAATACCAGATCCAGTATGGCATTCCCCCTAGTGGGACCATGCACCTCCTGTGTCAGGTGGAGGTCCTGTATACAGGTTAGAAACCTGCGTGAGCGATGGGACCTTGCTGTCTGCGTCTCCCAGCAGATGTCCGGGTAGTTTAGGTCCCCCATGACTACCTCCTCTTTAGCTTTTATAGTCTCCGAGAGTTGCCTCAGGAGCCCCGCATCTAGTTCTTCCCCTTGGTGTGGGGGTCTGTAGCAGACCCCTACCACCAAATCCCTTTCTCCCTGCCCCCCATGTAGCCTAACCCACAATCCATCTGTCCAGACCATCCCCCATCCCTGCCTTGTACAATCCCACTAGCCATTTCCCCTGGGAATCCAGGGACTGATTATGTTGTTATGTCTAATGATCACACTGGTGTCAATGGACAAGATCACTATGATAGGAATAGGTGGATCTAGAATTTTGAAAAGGGGGGTGCAGATGGGATGCTGCACCATCACATAAAATACAACACATTTTTCTCCAAGTAAGAGAGAAACTAGTTGCTTTACTAATATGCAAGGGCACTAGCATTCTTGCACTATATTCTTCAACTTAAGATCAAAGCAAGCAAGAAAAATACAGCTCTTGAAATGTGTACTCATTCGTTAGATTATATATAAAGCTTAATGAAAACACATCAACCTAGGCAAAAAACTAGTCAAAGCAGTCAAAAAACATTGTGGTATTAGTTCTTAAGTTATTATTGTTAAATGAAAGTCTCTTATTCATAAAACAAAGATTATTTTTCTTAAGAGTCTTGACAGGTCTCCCAGTAGTTTGCTGTCAGTCATTTCTAGGCCTGAGTTAATACTGCCACACCTGAGTGAAGGCTTTTATCTAGAGCTAAAAACAGTCTGCACAGTTGTGAAATAGAAGAGAGACATTACCAGGAATGGCTGACAGGTAGCACCTTTGCAGAAGAAAGGATAATTGGAATAGTGGTATATCAACACTATTAAAAAGGAGGGAGGGAGGTTAACATCAGTGGAGCTGAGAGATTATCAGGAATCAGGGGGATGATAATAAGCTCTGAAGTCAATTGACTGTATTAGCACTGTCTGAAATGACATATCGCTGTCCCTCTCAGGCAGCTGGTTTTAAAGTTTGGATGGAACAGGAATTAAAGGGTGATGCCACTGCACAACTGCACTCAACCTGGATCCACCCCAGGTATGTGCCATCAATATGATGCAGCAGCAAGAAGGGTAGATCATATCCTAGGATCCATCAGGCCAGGTGTTGACAGCAGACGTTAAGATGCACACACTAGTGTCCACCCCTGTTCAGAGACACGGCTTGGAAAAATGTACTTGGGGCAGTCATCTCTCACCCTTCCCCACCCTCTACCTCTTGACTACAGGCCATTGCAATGCCAAGCTCACAGTGAAGGTATGCTCTGAAACCCCAAGAGGCTAGGCAGTTAATGAAAAACACACTGACAGGGACCAAGGGCATGGAGTGGTGTAACAGGGGACCCTAGCCTGTTACAGTGAGAAGGAAAAGCTAAAGACTGTGCCTTTAAGGTACACTCCTGGAAGACTGGAAGAGACAGGCTGGGGGCTATGTAAGGAAGGTGGCTAGGGAACAGATCATCGTTGAGGTGCCTGTGGAGGTGCCTGTTCACTGACCCAAGCAACCGGACCCTCTGTAGAGGGTGTTGGGAAAGGTGGGAAGAGCTCTGAACATTGGACAACTCCTGCGCATGTGGTGCATTTGTCCTCTCCTTTGGGAGATGGACTATCGCCCCTTCTTCTTCTACACCTTGGAAAAGAAGAGGGGTGCTAAGAAATGCATCACCTGCCTCCTGGCGGGTGATGACACCCCCGTCTCGGATACAGGAGAGATGCGAGAAAGGGCAACGGATTTCTATGCAGGGCTTTTTTCCCTTAGTCTGACCAATGCCAACACCTACCAGGTCCCACAGGAGAGACTGCCGCAGGTAGTCGCTTCTCCCTGTTAAGCAGTGAACAAGGAGAAGCAAACAGGACAGTTTACCAGCAGTTTGCTGGTAGCAAGAGAAGGAAAGGGAAGCAGCACCAGGTGCCAGATCAGGGAAAGGGTGGGTCCCTTGCTGAATGGGGGGACAACCTAGTGACAGACGATGAGGAAAAAGCTGAAGTGCTCAATGCCTGTTTTACCTTGGTCTTTACAGGCAAGGTCAGCTTCCATACTATTGCACTGGGCAGCACAGTTTTGGAAGGAGGTGAGCAGCCCCAAGTGGTGAAAGAACAGATTAGGGAGTATTTAGAAAAGCTGGACATGTACAAGGCCATGGGGATACAATGAATCTGAGGGTGCTAAGGGAGTTGGCTGATGTGATTCGAGAGCCGCTGGCCATAATCTTTGAAAATCTGTGGTGATCAAGGGAGGTCCTAGACAAATGGAAGAGGGAAAGTATAGTGCCCATTTTTAAGAAAAGCAAGTACAAGGATCCAGGGAACTACAGACCAGTCAGCCTCACCTCAGTCCCCAGAAAAATCATGAAGCAGGTCATCAAGGAATCAATTTCTAAGCATTTGGAAGAGAAGAACATGATCGGAAACAGTCAGCATGGATTCACCAAGGGCAAGTCATGCCTGACCAACCTGATTGCTTCCTATGATGAGATGACTGGTTCTGTGGATGTTGGGAAAGCAGTGGATGTATTATTCCTTGACTTTAGCAAGGCTTTTGATACCAACTCCCACAGCATACTTGAAAACAAGCTAAGGAAGCATGGGTTCGATGAATGGACTGTAAGGTGGATAGACAGTTGACTAGATCATCAGGCTTAACAAGTAGTGGTCAATGGATTGATGTCTAGTTGGCAGCTGGTATCAAGTGGAGTGCCCCAAGGCCTGGGTTTCAGGCCACTTTTGTTCAATTTCTTTATTAACGATCTCAAAGCTGGGATGGTGTGCATCCTCAGCAAGTTTGTGGATGACACCAAGCCAGGGGGAGGGGAGGGCCCAGAGGCTAGGAGACAAATAGGAGGACTGGGCCAAAAGAAATCTCATGAGGTTCAACAAGGACAAATTAAAAATCCTCCACATAGGATAGATAAATCCCATGCTCCGCTACAGCTTGGGGACTGACCAGCTAAGCAGCAGCTCTGCAGAAAAGGACCTGGGGGTTACAGTGGACAATAAGCTGAATATGAGCCAGCAGTGTACCCTTGTTGCCAAGAAGGCTAGTGGTATACTGGCCTGAATTGGTAGAAGCATGGCCAGCAGATGATGGGAAGTAATTACTCACCTCTATTCTGCACGGGTGAGGCCACATCTGGAGTACTGTGTCCAGTTTTTGATCCCATTATAGAAAGGATGTGGACAAGGTGTAGAGAGCCCAGTGGAGGGCAACAGAAATCATTAGGGGGTTGGGACACTTGATTCCTGAGGAGAGGCTGAGGGAACTGAGCTTATTTTTTCTGCAGAAGAGAAGACTTGGGTGGGGTGGGGTGGGAAGGCTGGATTTAATAGCAGCTTTAACTACCTGAAGGGTGGTTCCAGAAAAGATGGAGCTGGACTGTTCTCAGTGGTGGCAAATGACAGAACAAGGAACAATGGTCTCAAGGTGCAGCAGGGAAGTTTAGTTTGGATATTAGGAAACTTTCTCTCTAGGAAGGTGGTGAAGCACTACAAGAGGTTACCTACAGGGGTGGTAGAATATCCATCCTTAAAGGTTTTTAAGGCCTGGATTGACAAAACCCTAGCTGGATTGATCTAGTTAGCGACAGTCCTGCTTCAAGCATGGGGTTGGACTAAATTACGTCCTAAGCTCCATCCCAAACAGAATTTTCTATGGTTCTATGATTCAGTGATCTCTCCCAATACAAGTTCGGGTCCAGCAGCAGCAAAAGACACATGGGCAAAAGCCCATCACACACCCGCAAGCCCAGGACCCTCATAGCAACCCCCAGCACAAGCGGTGGACCCCTGGCTTGACCTCCAGCACAGTGCAGAGGTAAGTGGGGCCCAGGGTGGGAGGGGACTAGCCACCTACAGGAGGGAGCTGAGAGGAGCTGAGGAAGGTCACGCCACACCCCCTCACCCCAGGCTCCTACTTGGCCCAGCCCCCCAGGGAGATAGAGGAAATGGGGTGCACTTACCTGTCCCACTGTCCAGTGGCACAGGGTCCCCTAGCCCTGAGAGCGGTGCAGCGCAGGTGGCAGACCCACTGGGATGCTGCTGGGGGCTGAGGCATGGGGTCCCCTGAGATCACTGGGGGGCTGTGTGCTATGGCTGAGGTACCAGGGGTGCCAGTGGTAGGGGCACCCCTCTCTTTGGTGGGGGCCTTCAGTGCCCGCCTTGGTTGGTCTACAGGGCACTCCTGGTGTAGATGCCCCAACATACAGCACCAAAAGAACCTCAGGTTCCCCTCTGTGTAGAAAACATGTATGAGAGACCCCTGGAAGGAGACCCTGAGAGAGCCCTTGACCTCTGCCCTCACCCCCATGGCCAGCTGGATCATAGCATGATAGCAAAAGGAGTGCACATGGCAGAGGCTGGGGTCCTAACACCCCAGTGAGAGGGGAGTAACTGGGAATATAACTCTCCCCAGAGTCTGGAGCTGGGGCAGCAGGGCCAAGCTGGGGATGGAGCTCAGCACCACCTGGGTCCCCAGCTCCTCCAGGTGCTTGAGGGGGACATACTTTCCCTACACAGTGAGCCTCTGCTCCACCACCTTCTTCACAGCAGCCTCTGTGACCAGGAACAACACCCCCTTGCCATGGAACCAGGAGGCTGTCATGATCTTGGGGGCCCCCACTACCCAAACATAGTTCTTGAAGTGCAGGCTCTCCTTCTCAAGCAGCCAGCACTTTACTGCATGCTTGTGGGTGAGGGATGCAAAAGGGAACCATAGGAGGAGGGAGAAAAAAAT